>NC_137081.1:18010509-20820509 GCF_951640355.1 Cnephaeus nilssonii | reverse complement strand
TTGAGCATGAACTTCTAACCACACCCTCTCCCCCTTACCTTGATTTTCTCAGGCAGAGGGGTGCTGACTGGGCACATCAGGTCCCGCTTGCAGTCTTTTCTTCAATGTAATGATGCTGAAGGCTATGATTGGTCTAAATTTACAAGCC
This sequence comes from Cnephaeus nilssonii, assembly GCF_951640355.1. NCBI lineage: Eukaryota > Metazoa > Chordata > Mammalia > Chiroptera > Vespertilionidae > Cnephaeus > Cnephaeus nilssonii. Next base: position 20,820,361 of record NC_137081.1, on the reverse strand, counting down.
CTCAAATACCAGATTCTTAGCCTGGGCCTAGAGACTCCACTTATTGAGCAGCTGGATCTCCAGATTTTTCTTAACATGATCACTCTTGCAAACTCCAGGTACCTTGCCTCCTCTGTGGGGTCTTTTCTGGTGCTTCAACCTGCAGGGTCAAATTTCTCAAGTCCTTCCAATGTGCCATTGTTCTCTTCATGTCTGTTACCTATGGGTCATCATTTAATTATTTAGATTTTAATAGAAATAATAAAGAATAAGTAAATGATAGTAAGAATAATTGCATGTTCATGGTTTTAAAAGCATACAAAAGGATAAAGTTGTGTGTGTGTGTGTGTGTGTGTGTGTGTGTGTGTGTCTTCCCAGGGCTAATCTATGATGATATTAACATTGTTATAGAGATAGATAGTACATCTGGGGGTCAGGCTGGGAGAACTGAATGAGTATAAGTCCTCTTGTGCACAAAGAGTAGTTACTATATTTATCATTTTGCACCTTAGTTTATTTTTTATTAACCGCTTATTTTGGAGGTTATTTTTATCAGCACACTTATAGCTACCTTAGTCTTATAATGCTTGCATTTTTCTTATTGAATAGAAGCATCATTCCTTATTTAGTCCCCCATTGCTGGACTTTCAGATTGTTTCCATTCTCTAATCATGGTAAATCATAAAGAAGATTGATTGCTCCAGTCCAAGTCTATAAACTTATTGGGTGCTAGGCCCATGATTTATTCTTTATTTCTCCCCCAAACTTACAACAGAGTCAGTGATCAATATAGAATCATTAGTGTGGGATAATCGTGTGGATCACTGGTAGTAGTTAATAAGCTAAACTATATTTGCAAATATTATATATCTGATAATGGGTTAATATCCAAAATATATAAAGAACTCATATAACTCAATAGGGGGGAAAAACCCAAAACTGATTAAACAATGGGCAGAGGATCTGAGTAGACTTTTTTTTTTCAGAGAAGACATACAAATGACCATCAGGTACATGAAAAGGTCATCAGCATCACTGATCATCAGAGAAATGCAAATTAAAACCACAATGATATATTACCTCACACCTGATAGAATGGCAGTCATTAAAAGGACATGAAATAACAGTGTTGGTGAGGATGTAAAGAGAACACTTGTACACTATAGGTAAGAAAATAATTGGTGAAGGCACTAGGGAAAACTGTATGAAGTTTTCTCAAAAAATTAAAACTATAAATACCATATGATCCAGATTTCCACTTCTGGGTATTTATTTGAAAGAAATAGAATCACTATCTCAAAAAGGTATTTGCACCCCCATATTCTTTGTAGCATTATTTACAATAGCCAAGACATAGAAACAACTGTCCCCTGATGGACAGTTAAAGAAAATGTAACACACACACACACACACACACACACACACACACACACACACACACACGGGAATATTAATGAGCCATAAAAAAAGAAAGAATTCTGCCATTTAGGAAAACATAGATGGACCTTGAGGGTTTATGTTAAGTGAAATAAGTTAGATAGGGAAAGACAAATACTGTATAATCTCACTTATATGTGAAATCTAAAAATAAAAAAAACCTACCCTGCCAGCATGGCTCGATCTATGAACCAGGAGGTCACAGTTTGATTCCTGGTCAGGGCATATGCCCGGGTTGCGGGCTTAATCCCCAGTGTGGGATGTGTAGGAGGCAGATGATCAATGATTCTCATCATTGATGTTTCTATCTCTCTCTCCCTCTCCCTTCCTCTCTGAAATCAATAAAAATATATAAATATAAATAAAAACCCACCAAAACAAACAAGAAACCAAACTCTTATATATAGACAATAGACAACTGATTGGTGGTTACCAGAGGGAGGGGATGAATGAAGGTGGTCAAAGTTTAAAAAAATAAATTAAAAAACAGCTGAGCTTCTCTATCCCTTATACTAGTTAACCAAAAATTATAATTTGCTGCGCAGGCAAAATTTACAACTAACACGAGGGTTCTTCTACATGAATTGTTGAAATTTTAGCAGAATTAAAACCTTGCTAAAAGTAAAATTCCCCGTTTGCGGAGAGGAAAAAAAAAAAGGCTATCCAGCCTTTTGGTACTTAATGAGCAAATGCAAACAAAACAAGTGCTTCTGACACCTTAGGAAAGAAAGGAGGTGGCAGACACGTGCATTCTTTTTTTTAAAAATTTCTTTATTGATTAAGGTATCACATATTTGTCCTCATCCTCCCATTCCCATCCCACACCCCTCCCCACACATGCCCCCACCCCCCTGTTGTCCTTAACCGCTGGTTAGGCTCATATGCTTGCACACAAGTCCTTTGATTGATCTCTCCCCCCTACCCCCACCTTCCCCTACCCTCCCTCTGAGGCCTGACAGTCTGATCCATGCCTCCTTGTTTCTGGGTCTGTTCTTGTTCATCAGTCTATGTTGTGCATTATTTCCCCTAGATGAGTGAGATCATGTGCTATTAGAAATACACTTATAAGAACCAAAAATGAGACAAGCAATAATGGTTATGGTGACAGGCAAATGAATCAGTCTGTAGTGAGTTTCTTTCTGGGTCAACAGTTCTTTTGAGACCCAATTTCAATGTCCAACAGTTCCTTATGTGTACATGTCAGCACTGACATTAACTCTTTCTCTTCTCAGTTTATGAAAATGTTTACATGCTGAGTAGGGGTAAGGAGAAAGTAGCTTGGGGATCTGGGTAAGTTTCTTTGTGAGATTAGGAGACTTGAGGTGGGGGAGAGTGAAAATAGTTAATGGTGCAACAACTTTCCAAGATCACTTAGCTAGGACATACACAACTCATCTACAGCGTTGATCAACAAGGATCCAGAGGACACCTGTGGATACAAGGACTTCTCCTCCCCCCTGCCCCACCCCTGCTTTGAGGATACAGTAAGACATCCTCATATGCTCAGAAACCATATCAGGAAAGGAAAGTGCAGGAGAGTAATTAAGTCAAAGTCTGGAAACCTGAACATTTTACCTAAAAAAAATTTTTAAAATTACTGCATTTGACTGAAATTACCCAATTGGATTAAATTTACTTTTTTCTTTTCTCAGCAAATGTGGGCATCTGGGGAAAATCATATCAGCTATAGAGACATGAAGAAGCTGTATTTTCTCTGCACATCTGTGGGTAGTATGAGTTTCTGACCCCCCCAACCCCCTGAGGTCTGACCTTTTATTAGATATCATATTTTTTGTAACCACCCTGAGTGAAATATCTGACAAACAACCTCTGGCTTAAGAAGGCCTGTTATGTCCTATAACAAATTTTGGATTGTTATTCACAGTCATGGGGGACAGGGAGAGGCTGGATCATTAAATCTTTTAACATAATTCAAAATCTCATTTTTGCTGAGTGTTGACCATTGACTAAATTTTCCAATTGCTCAGAGGTTACCAAATGAACTGATTTGAACTTTATTTCTCTACTAGAGGCCCGGTGCATGAAATTTGTGCACGGGGGTGGGGTGGGGAGAGGGGTGTCCCTCAGTGCGGCCTGCACCCTCTCCAATCTGGGACCCCTCAAGGGATGTCCAACTGCCTGTTTAGGCGCGATCCTGGGATCGGGCCTAAACAGGCAGTCGGACATGCCTCACACAATCCAGGACTGCTGGCTCCCAACTGCTCACCTGCATGCCTGCCTGATTGCCCCTAACTGCTTCTGCCTGCCAACCTGATCACCCCCTAACCACTCCCTTGCCAGCCTGATCGACGCCTAACTGCTCCCCTGCTGGCCCAATTGCCCCCAACTGCCCTCCCCTGCTGTCCTGGTCACCCCTAACTGCCCTCCCTTGCCAGCCTGGTCACCCCTAACTATCCTCCCCTGCAGGCCTGGTTGCCCCTAACTGTCCTCCCTTCCTTGTCTGGTTCTCCCAAACTGCCCTCCCCTGCAGGCCTGGTCCCCCCAACTGCCCTCCCCTGCAGGCCTGGTCCCCCCAACTGTCCCCCCCTACAGGCCTGATTGCCCTCAACTGTCCTTCCTTGCAGGCCTGGTCCCTCCCAACTGCCCTCCCCTGCTGGCCTGATCGCCCACAACTGCCCTTCCCTGCCGGACATCTTGTGGTGGCCATCTTGTGTCCACATGGGTGTAGCCATCTTGTGTCCACATGGGGGCGGCCATCTTGTGTGTTGGACTGATGGTTAATTTGCATATTACTCTTTTATTAGATAGGACTAGAGGCCCGGTGCACGAAATTAATACACAGAAGGAGGGGTGTCCCTCAGCCCAGCCTGCCCCCTCTCCAATCTGGGACATCCCTCTCACAATCCAGGACTGCTGGCTCCCAACTGCTCGCCTGCCTGCCTTCTTGATTGCCCCTAACTGCTTCTGCCTGCCAGCCTGGTCACCCCCTAACCACTTCGCTGCCAGCCTGATTGATGCCTAACTGCTCCCCTGCCAGCCTATTTGCCCCCAACTTCCCTCCTCTGCCAGCCTGGTCACCCCTAACTGCTCTCCCCTGCTGGGTTGATCGCCTCCAACTGCCCTCCCTTGCAGGCCTGGTCCCTCTCAACTGCCCTCCCTTGCAGGCCTGGTGCCTCCCAACTGCCCTCCCCTGCTGGCCATCTTATGGTGGCCATCTTGTGTCCACATGGGGGCAGGATCTTTGACCACATGGGGGCAGCCATATTGTGTGTTGCAGTGATGGTCAATCTGCATATTACTCTTTTATTAGATAGGATAGAGGCCTGGTGCATGGGTGGGGGCCAGCTGGTTTGCCCTGAAGGGTGTCCTGGATCAGGGTGGGGGTTCCCTTGGGGCGTGGGGTGGCCTGAATGAGGGGCCTGTGGTGGTTTGCAGGCCAGCCATGCCCCCTGGCGACCCAAGTGGAGGCCCTGGTATCTGGAATTTATTTACCTTCTATAATTGAAACTTTGTAGCCTGGAGCGGAGCCAAGCCTCCTGCTTGCTCCATGGCCAGCAGCCATTTCTTTTGAGGTTTATGTATCTTCTATAATTGAAACTTTGTAGCCTTAAGCCGAGGCCTGGGACGGCCAGGGTGTGCAGAAAGCTTTGCTTCTTCCATTGCCGGGGGCAACCCTAGCCTCCCTCTCTTTCCAGCTCAGTGGCTGCTGCCATTTCTGTTTGGATTTGTTTACCTTCTATAACTGAAACTTTGTAGCCTTGAGTGGAGGCTTAGACCGGCAAGGGCAGGCGGAAAGCTTGGCTTCCTTCGTTGCCTGGGAAACCCAAGCCTACCTCCTGCTCTCTGTGGCTGTAGCCATCTTGGTTGGGTTTATTTGCATACTCACTCTGATTGGCTGGTGGGTGTGGCTGGTGGGCATGGCTGATGGGTGTAGTGGAGGTATGGTCAATTTGCATATTACTCTTTTATTAGGTAGGATCGCTTCTATCAGAGGAGTAAAGAATCAGCTAAATAATTAAGCATGATCTGAAACTCCCTGTGGTTGCTGGGACTGGGCATGGGATGGGAGTTGAGAATGGAGGTTGGGGAATGGGGCTGGGGTGTGTCTTTGAGTCACTCTAAGACAGCCCTAGGGGTTTCTCTCAGGGTATACATGACCTTCCTCAGAGCTCTTCAATGACTTTCCTGTGCAAGTGGAATACAATCTAAGCTCTTCTCCAAGTTGCCTGCCTTTCTGATCTCATTGTCTTCTGCCTCACTCACTGAGCACCAGATGCTCTGTTTTATGTCAACATAGATTTTTTAAAGAAAATTCTTAGAAAACTCCAAGCTCTTTTATGCCCCTTAAGTCATTATTCTGTCTTTCTTCTAAACATCCTCTTTACTCATTATTTCCAGTTATCTCCATGTCATCCTCAATATTTCAATTTAAATGTTTGTGACTTGCTTGACCTTCCATGACTCTGCCTCCACTAGTATATTTCACAAAATCTTAGCTATTACTTCTTAAGCATTTTTCACAAGTTGTGATGATTTATTTATTTATTGGGTCACTCTTTTGTCTGTCTCCTGCTGTGGGATATGGGATGTAAGTTCCCAAAGGACCATGTCTGTCCTGCTCATCACCATGTCTTTAGCAGCTAGCACAGTTCTGGCCATAGACAATTGTTGAATGAAGGAAGTGGGCAGATATTGTTTATGTTCTGAGCTCAGTTCGGGTACATGGTGGCCAAAGGGAGGAGGAGGGACAAGTCATCCCATATGGTCGGTAAATGGGATAATACCCCTTAAGGAGACTCTTCAGAGAGATGGAGTAACTGTGGAGGATGCAGCTTCCCAATGGCAGAGGGAGGGATAAAAATGAGGGAGGAGGAGGGGAAGGACAAATGAAATCTGCTCAAAGCAACCAGATGTTTCCCCTCCTAATCACTTTATTTTCATGAGAAAAAAAGGATGTGGGAGTGCAGAGGGGAGATGATAGATGATGATTTGCCTGGATTTTACTTCCTCCTGAGTTGCCCAGTCACTGGAGCCTGGGGCCTTTAGTTCCCTCCTCCCCTTGATACCTTTCTGCCTCACCAAATGAATCATGGCCAAAGCATTTGTGCAAAACATAATCAAATGTTAGAGGGGTGGGAGCTGGAGCAAAACCCAGGGGCTGGATTATGGAAACCTTCAAAGCTATTCTGAACCCCAAAAGGCAAGTGTGGCTGTCTTCCAAGCCCCAGAAGGAAGCATCATGCTCAAATGGTAGATCCTGGGCCATTGAGAACCTGTGGGTTCAGGAGAATTGGGACAAGTTCTCTGAATGGTAAGGTGGCCAAAATATTGGGGCCATGAAAAACCAGAGAACTCACCTCCTAACCTCAGGTAGATGGAAACTTCACCCGAGGCAGGAAAGAGTAAAGGTGCCTGACCTTTGGCTGGATAATTGATTCTTGGCAGAGAAGGATATTACTAGGTGTAATTCTAGAGTGCTGCACAAATGCTCTCTAACACAGTTGCTCACATTCAATACTCAAGAAATACTTATTAGGTACATACCATGTTCCAGACCTTGATATTATCACTGATAGTCAACAATGAGCAAACAGCAAAATCCAGCTCTTATAGAGCTTACATTCCAATGGACTAATGGTCTATGTGGGTTCATGGAATTTATATTTTATGTGCTTACATTGTGGGGACACTCTAATGCTGAGAGTAAAGCTATCTTGTTTAGAGGTCTCTCAAAAGTTGTGATACTGGTGGCATTCAACTGTTGGTATGAAAAGGACAATGGCTTTGAAGGAGAGAAATCTTGAAGGAGAGAAAAGCAGTAAAAGTATTAACAAGAGAAATGGCCATTTAAGTCATGGAGCATGATAAGACATAACAGGCATGCACTGAAGAGCTTCCTATAGCCAGAATAAAACTGACCTTTGGAGTGCAGAGAGGCCCTTGGCAAAAAGGAGCAGCTTGCTAGGCTTATCTGGTGTCTCTGCAGACAGTGGGGTAGAGTCTTCTGGCTTCTTGTTTGTTCTTGCTTCTAGACCATTTTTACTGTTACCACCCTAACACCTTCTCCTGTGAGGCACAGACATTCATTTTCACCAGCCTCCTTTCCTTCTCAGTTCTGCTATTTATATGCTGGCTGGTTATCCGACATTCAGGATGGTCTATTACTAATGGCTGACTTCCTTTGTTCTCATCACTTCTCACCTGTTCTCTCTTAATGCTCTAGATGTGATTTGTTAGGTAAGGCAGAAAGGGGGTGGGGTGGGGCCAAAGAGTTGGGTTCTCTATGGGGTGCAGAGAAAGGATCAGAGCCTAATGAGTAGTCATTAGTTCCCTCTCCATCCTCACTTCACTTCAACAACCCTGTCTCAAGACTATACTCTGGGACTTTTCACCTCCCATTACTCCTTCTCTGATATTGAAACCACTTCATCTCTTCACTGACCACAACTTGTTCTTTTCCACTCTCGATCCACTGCTTGAGTGATATCTCTGATGGCATTATGCTTCTTTTCCCCCAAGTATATTAGCTGATAACCAGTACCCTCTGACTCATGTTTACTTCTTTTCTAATCAGGATAGACCCGGTGTATAGCAATTCAGCTATTGTTATAAGGGAAAAATCAACCCCTTGTCACTTAGCCAGTTATTAGTTACATTTTCTATTACTACTTGCAGCCCAATACTTTCCTAACCAATGTAGCTGATTGCCCTAGTCCACTTGATTTAAAAAAATATATATTTTATTGATTTTTTACAGAGAGGAAGGGAGAGGGATAGAGTTAGAAACATCGATCAGCTGCCTCCTGCACACCTCCTACTGGGGATGTGCCCGCAATCAAGGTACATACCCTTGACCGGAATCGAACCTGGGACCTTTCAGTCTGCAGACCGACACTCTATCCACTGAGCCAAACCTGAGCCAAAAATCAAGTTAGGGCTCCACTTGATTTTTTGATGTTGCTATGCTGTAGCTGCTAATCATTCCCATGTATTTCCTTTAATTATTGACCTTCCATATTCTATGAGACTGCCAGAGCTTGAAGAGTCCTTAGATATTAACATCCAGTCTCCTAAATTTATATGTAGAAAATAATATGGAGAATTGGTGGGACAGTCAGGCCTGAAGCCCAAGGGTCTTAGAAATGAGTCCAACATTCAGTGCTAGCCATCTTGATTAGAAATAATAACCAAGTCTGAGGGCATGGAGAGAATCTCTGCTCTCTTGTTTGATGCGGCCATGGTGGCTATACTGTGGGTACACAGTGAGCATAGCTATGTGCCTTGAGGCTCAGGCCATCTTGCAGAAGAACAGATCCTGATCATCACCCTGAAGAGTGGGGAGGCCCCAGGCACTTGCTCGCTGTGCTTTTTTCTCTGCTCTTCTAAATTGCTTTCCAGGAGACAGATTCAGCCTCTGCTCAGGGTCTTGGAAATTGTCCCCAAGAGCAGCATTCAGGCATGAGCTCGATGACCACACTCTTACAGGCTCTATGAGCACAAGCTAATTAATTAGGAGTCATACACACAGGAAACCTGCTGCTCACCCGGCTGTCCAGTTCACTCTATCTCTATTTTAATCTTGATTTTGTTAAATCTCATTTAAGCATTCAATATCTTATGGGTTTTTTTTCTGCTCCATTTCCATCTGTATGTGTGACATCTTAGCTACAGCTCTCACTTTTTTTTTTTTTTAAGAATGAACACTTAGCAGTGACTATCATTTTATTAATTTTCTTTTTATAAATCCCATCACCATGTTACATCTTTGAACATTCTGCTCCTTTTTCCAGGAAGGCTTTCTCTCTTGGGCGCTCTCTTTAGACCCTTGGCTGCCCTTTATTGCCATTCCAGTCTTGGCACAAATACCAATTCCTTAGGCAGGCCTTTGCTTAGTCTCCCTTCCCCCGTGCTATCCATGACACTCCAGCATGACACTCCCTTCCCTGTGCAGCCTAGATATTTTATTTCCTTCACAGTATTTGGCATCACTTGAAATGATCTCAATTGTATGTTTACTTGTTTAGTTTCCATTTCTCTTGTTAGAATGCAAGCATCCATTCTAGGGCAGAAACATCCTGGTGTTTCCCAGAACCAAAAACTATGCCTGGCTTCGAATAAACATCCCCAAAACATTTGTTGAACTAAGGAGAAGATGGGCTTTTGAAATGAACCTGTTCTGCCTCATGGGTTGTCTGTGCTCTGGGTATGGAACAGCCATCAAAAACTAAAGATAAGCACTCATGCCAGTTCTCAGTCTTAGGTGCGCAGTGCAGTGAAAACGTTTATGCAGTGACTTTCCTCTATTGTCAGCTTTCCTAGTGTTCTTTCCCGAACACTTGAGATATCAGATGTAACTGACAGATGTTAAATCAAGCACTTTTATATCTACCCCAATTCAAAGAACAGTGTTTTTGTTGTTGTTTTTCTAAGATGGGGGCAGATCTCTCTTGAAAGCTTGATTAAAAGTGCATGCCATCACTTGCTGGTTGCAAATCCCACCTCTGCCGACTCTGTCTGAGCTCTTCTGAGAAAGCAGCTCTCCCCTCCTTGATCGGCCTGCCCTGGAAATCCTCAGGCATCAGCAGAGTTCCCACGATCCGCAATGAGAGACTATGATTTCTTGCATGCCTCCACCAATACTTGGATGGATTTCCAACTTGGCTTTGTATGTCCCCTTATATTAAATCTAATCTCTTGAGTTTAAACTCTAAGGGGTGCCTCTTCCCACCTCCTTACTCCCACCACAACCCAATTTTACCATGTATCTACTTGCTATTATTCATAGCCTCTGCTAAAATGCTTTCTAGTCCTTATCTGTGTGCCCCCGCCTCTACAAGTTCAACAACTGCCCATCACTACCTGCAGAGAACTATTCTTGTGTCTCCTATTCTAACTTTCTTCCTCATTCACAATCCTTACTTAAAACTTCATACTGTGGGAGAGTTCTCCTGATTCACTCTCTCTGTTATGCCCTACCTGACTTATTGCAATTACCTCTCCAATGAATCTGTTTGTCTGAACACAGCCACCACAACAGGAATAAGATGTGTTCAGAGGTAGGTAGGTACTAGATTTTTGGTCCCCATTTAACCTTCACTTTTGATGGAATTTTCTTCTGGGCAAAAACTGTTGTTTTCTGGGTTTGGGATGGCAATGTGTCTACCTTTTTTTTATTAACCTCCATTCTCTTTGGTGGACATCAGAGTTGAGTGTAAATAGGAAGACCATAAATGAGTAATCATGATTACAGGTTTATTCTTCCTTAACATTCTTTTTTTTCCCCAAGATGATTATTTTTTATTTTTTAAATTATTTTTTTATTGTCTAAAGTTTTACATATGTCTTCTTTTACCCCAATTGACCCTCCCCCCACCCCAGCCATTTCCACCCCGGGCAGGCCCCTATTGCCCCAGTGTCTGTGTCCATTGGTTATGCTAATATGCATGCATACAAGTCCTTTGGTTCCTTAACATTCTTGACACCACGAACCTGCTCATCCTCCCCAGAGCTCTGTGGCTGACAAACAGCAAGTCAGAGGAATGATCTTGAATGAAATTTTTCTTTTAAAGGCAGCCCAGCACAGTTTGGCAGGAGGGGGCAGAAGAGGTAAGAGCCTCTGTCCTCAGGGGTCTTACAGTTTATCAGAGAAAGGGAATCAGCAAACAGGCATAAGGGAAAACACAAAAGGGGGTGCTGAAAGGAATGGCTTAAAACCCCAAATCTTGCTTTTGGCTCTTTGTTTTACCTACCATTTATTCTCTTGGCAACTGTCTAGGAATATTTCAGAGTCACTTGTGTAGAGCCTGGGAGTGAATCAAAAGTCTCTTTTCATAGACCCACCGAGCTGGTGGAGACCTGTGAAGGTCATTCTGTCCATTCCCTTGCTCCTAGGCCAGACCACATCAAGTCAGTATGCTCAAGTCAGGGGTATCTCTTGTTTCCAAACCTCACCGGAGACAGATCCTACCCAGCTCTCTCGGTCTCCTCTTCCTGCCCAGTGGTTTTGAACCGTGGTAATGAATGGCTGAGATGGCTGCATTTCTTGGACAGCCTCTTAGTCCTGCATATTTGTCAAGGACTTCTGGAGAAGGAACTCAAGGGGATCCAGAGGCAAAGGCCTGTGTGTGTCTGCCCAGCCATACTCAGCTTTTTCCACTGGGCTTCTCAACTGCATTCTGTCTGTGCTCCAAGGTGGGAGGTGGATCCCATTTGGAAGGAACTGAATGTTGGTGTTTGACTTATTGCTGTATCAGTGCCCAGAAACCCTGGTAGACAATATGTCTCTTTAATTTGGAAAAAAGGGCTTTGAATTCCACCTGCCTGTTCAGTCTTTAGCACCTCTTCTTATTCCACCCTACTTTTCTCTTCTCACCTCCCTCACATGTCAGAGGAACAAAGAGACAACTATTTCATTAAGAGGCAGTGAAATGAGTGGTTAGGATCATGGACTCTGTAGCGTTATATCACAGCTTTGCTCCTTACTATCTGTGTGATTATGGTAGCTCGCTTAACTTCTCTGTACCTCAGTTTCCTAATTTTAAAGTGAAAATAGTAACATTACCTATCTTATTACATTGTTGTACAGATCAAATTGCCACATGCGAAGGCTTAGAAGACTGGTTGGCCCATAATAATTGCTATATAAGTAGTTTCTACCATTTATTTCTATTTTGGATGAGAAAATAAAGTTCCAAGAGACAAAATAATTTGTAAAAGTTCATAGCTAGTTGGACATTGTGATGTCTGGGTAAGACTCTGGTAGTCATCTTATAACCAGTAGGTTAGCTAGCCAACCAGTGAGGGTGGTAGAGCAGAAAAAATGTTAAGAACCTGAGCCTCTTTGTTGTCATTGAGCTCCCAATTAACCTGGAATGTCATTACCCATGGACTTTTGTTAAGGGAGATAAGATGTTTTCTTAATTGTTCAAGCTAGTTGAGATATACAGTTTCCTGTTACTTGCAGCTCAAAGTATCTATACCAATTCAAATCTTACCTAATAATAGACAAATATGCAAATTGACCGCACCTTCGCTACGCCCAAGCCACGCCCACCAACCAAGTCACGCCCACCAGGAAACCGTTGTAGGGACATTGGGGTGTGGCAGAGCCCAAGGCCGGGAAAGCCTCGGGCGGAGGCTTTCCCGGCCTTGGGCACCAGCGGGGAGCCTGCACCGATTGCAGGAAACCACTGGGGGTCGGCTCCTGCGTTCTGTAGCAGGGATGCTGGGTGCAGCCGAGCCCAAGGCCACCGCCCGGGGCCAAGCCATGACCCTGAAAGAAGGCAGAAGGCAGTGGCCACAGCCAAGGCCTGGGTCCCCGGTGCCGGCAGAAAACTGGTGCAGGCAGCCAGGTGAATGAAGGTCTATTGCACTAATCTTCGTGCAAACGGGCTACTAGTACCATATAAAACTCTTGCTATTAGGGGAGGAGAGTAGAGAAAGCATGCTGTGAGAGCTTGTCCTTTGAAGGGTAGCCACAAATCTATGGGTTTGTTCCTGAGAGTAGGGAGTGGGTAGTGGCAGCACAGGATGACAGTAGAACTTGGTTTCTCACATCAAACTAGAGCTGGGTCCTGAGCTGCTGACAAAGCAGAGTTCCTCAAGCTCTTTAAAAAATTGAGGATCTCCCATAACAACCAAACAACCAGAATCCAGGGGGCAGATGACAATGGTCCTGAAGCTTCTCCCTACTCAGATTGAGATGCATGGAGGTAATAAAAACCACCCAAAAGGAACTGTAAAAAGAGGCATTGGGAAGCACATCCAAGAGTGTGAAAAGGAAGGAGAACAGAAGGAACCCATGGAAATAAAGTCTTCCAGACCAAATGACGATCCAAAAATAATGAGACCAAAGTTCAAAGAAGTAATTTAAACCAAATAAGGCTGGGAATCCTGAGCCAGCAAGGGGAGGGCTCACTCTTCAGGGAGCGGGCAAACAACGGGGATGAAGTTGAGTTGAGTTCAGTTTAGGACAACTAAGGTATCTGATGTCCTGGCTCTCCCACTGCCCAGGTCAGTGAAAGGGTCAGGGCTTGATGGTGTGTGCCTTCTTGCCTCCTCTGCAGCGAGGTGACTGGAGCACTGTCTCCACCCCCACCATTGACAGGACTGCTTGAGTTTGCAAAGTTTACCCCATCTGGGTGGGCTTGTGCAAATGCAAGAGAGAGCTCCTGGGACAGGCAAATGAAGGAAATTTTACTTGCTTAGAGCCAAGTTTCTTTTAGGCCCTATTTTCTATTTCATTTCAACAAAGAATTACAGGGACGCCAGAGATGATGGTTGCTAAGCTCATTAACTGCCTGCTGAATTTTGGACTCAGGCTTTTGCTGATCCTATAGTCCATGTAATTGTCTAGTGGCTTAGTGTCAGATAATACATCTGGTTCATTTGTGTATTCTGCATGTGGGTATGTGTGTGCATGTACACATGAAAAATATTTCTATTTACTTTTTCTACTTACCATAGTCCCTATCCCAAACTTTAAAAGTGTATACCTTCCACTAGAGCCCTTTAAGTTATAACACTGAGTTAAGACAAGCAAAAAAGGTAATATTTTCACAAGAGTTGAGGATTTAAGGAGGTAATGAAATGAATATGGAAAATTTAAATCTTTTAACAACCCTAGAAAGCCTCTCCATTCTATACACCTCTTTCAATTATGATCTCTGATAGTTATTCTTATGAGAGAGGTCAGAACTGAACTGTGTATCATAGTCACCAATTGATTCACACTGCATTGAAATATACAAAGAAAATGTGCCTCATGTAACTTTTAAATTTCTGTGACTGAGCTAATGTGAGTCTCAACAGCACTGGCTAGTTGGAAAGCAACCTTGCTACTTAATATCTCAGTCTCTTCGTTAAATAACACTTTATCCCAATCTGATTCAGAGTTGTTTGGCCTATGTCTGGAGCACTCATGAATTTATGGGTCAACTGCTCATCTCCAGTTGTCTGTGCACGTGTGTGTGTGTGTGTGTGTGTGTGTGTGTGTGTGTGTGAGAGAGAGAGAGAGAGAGAGAGAGAGAGAGAGAGAGAGAGAGAGAGAAATACTACTACAGGATTGCCTTTCTAGTTACTTCCCTGCCTCCCTGCTGAACTATTGCCCAGGCCATGTTGACTATGGCTTTGAGTCTGGCTAAAAGGCTCACATACTCCTCCAGCCTGTGCTTGGGGCAGAGCACTGCTGGTTCCCACTCTAAATGTTCTCAGGCTCCTTCTACACTTCCCTAGAAATTCCTACCATGTCTCCTCTGGCCTTGGGGTTCAACCCAGGAGGGGAAAATAAGGCCATGCAAGTCTGACCTCTTTGTTCTACTTCTTTCTTTTCTTCCTACACTCCCCCTTGGGACACACAGGTAGTTTCCCTTCCACTTGGCCTGCAAGATAGTGCATACTTGGAACCTTTCTTTACTCTCTTTCCACCTGAGACATTGTTTGTCCTTCTTTATTTCCCGAGTCTTAAAGGCAAATCCGGTGCCAGGAATAAAAACTTGTTTCCGTGGACAAGTGTACATTACTTTTGAAATATTTACAAAGATACAACATTTACAACTTCCTTGAGGTTGGCTGGAGCCCTGTACAGAGAAAGAGCTTACTAACGGCTGCTTTCTGACTGAGAAGGGAAGGGAGGGGGCAGGAGCCTAGACAGCATGGAGTGACATCCTTAAGGTTCCTGCAGTTTCTTTTTTCTCGGAAATACAAGACTCTTAGTTACTTCCACTTTCTTTTAATTTCAAAAGAGCACCCATATTTTCATCTCTTACTATCCTTCATGGTCCTACAGGATGTTCCCAGGATCAACTAACAGCCCATGGATTAATTTCTAAACCCACATAAACAGGATGGCATGAAAGAAGATGCCTACAAAAAGGACTCCTGTTTTTTTTTTTTTTAATTAAGCAAACTTGAGAGAATGATATGATAAGCACACACATCTTCCCATGCATACTTGCAATATTTACTTGTCAGTTAGGCCTCAGATATTTTCTAAATGTGTTTGTGTATGTGTGTAAACTATCTTACAGTTAGTTAAAGCTGAAAACTTCTTTATTCTTCTCATCCTCGTCCCCTCCTTTTCTCTGCAGAGACAACCACTGTCAAGAATTTTATATCATTCCATTACATGTTACAGCTTATTACCAATTTATATACCAGACACTAGATAACATTGTTTCACATGTTTAAAAATTTCCCTAAATGACATCATATTCCATGAATGGTTTTATAACCAGTTTTCTTTTCAGTCAATAATATGTTTTTGACGTTTATTTTTAATGTATGTTGATCCAGTCCATAAATTCACAAAAAATTGGATATTAACAAAATATCAAATTTGTGAATCTATTGCATATTATTTATTCTTTACTGAAAATACTCAGATATTTTTCCATCTTTTCTCCTGGTATTTTATTTTTAAAATAATAGGAACTATCAGCTCCCTGTAATGCTTTGATTTCAGATCAAAATTGGCCAGAAGACTTTGTTACCTGTAGTCTAGTTGTCCAATAAAAACCAAGCTGCTGCCAACCAGCAGATATGTGAACATCACCACATGCTCCACAGTTACAGAATGCCTATCCCCACACCTCTCTCTGACTTTGTTGTCTTGTCTATCTGCAAAATGGGATACTTGTTTCTATCTCCTTGAGTTGTTATGAGGGCTTACATATTAATATGGTGATGTATATGCCACCACACCTGGCAGATAGTAAGCTCTCCATTAATGGAAGATGTATATAGTAATTAATGCCCATTAAAGAGTTAGAACCCAGGCTCCTGACTCCCTGGCAAATTTTCTTTCTAAGACATTCTCAGCCTATATTACCATGATCAGTAAGACCCTGCCTCAAATAGTTTTATGATCTGTAAAAACACAAGTCCAACCCATGGGAGGCAGGGACAACAGGCAGAGGCAGTACACTGCAGTGTTGTATGTTGGGGGTTAACAACCCTAAACCCTAAATGCCATCAGGACTCAAAACTGGTAGCCAACAGCTCTATTGTGAATAGTTCTGAGCATGTCTTTTCAGGGCCTGCTTGGACCTGCCCCAGTTCAGCTGCCTGCAGAAGCAGCTCAGAGCCCTTGCTATGGGCCTATTCTTTGCACAGCTCTGGCCAATCAGAGCTCTGTTGCTATGCAGCTCCCCCCCCCTGCCCCCCGCCCCAGGCAGATCCTTTCTCTCCAGTTCTAGTCTCAGCCAGCATAGCTAGCTGTCCACTGACATCCTTTTGCTATTTTTTTTTTTGTTTGGATTGATTTTTTAAAAGCACCTAATACCATACTTTCCTCCTTAGTTTTCTCCTCCTTTTCTTACTCCATTCAATCTCCACCCAAGCCTCTAACACACACACTCTCACACACATCAAACTCAGAGTCATTAACAAAAGAAAACTTCGCCCAAGACAGAAAACAGACTTTAAAAAGACCCTTATTCCTTGCCTGTCAATGCTGGGAAAACCTGCTTTTTTTTTGATATTTGGGAACACTGATTAAAAGGTGGCACCATTACCACATATTTTACTTCCCACTCTTTCTTCTCTGGTTCCAGGAATAGAGAAATAAATAGGAGTGAGAGACTCAAGTTTAAAACAATTTGTACCCCTAACCTCTAACAACACCTCACCCAAGAACCCAACTACAAAGCTAGTGTCACTAGACACAAGTCCCTAGAAAGGTGGGGCTCACAGCCTCTCTGCTTTTCTCCTGTTTTGACAGCACATTTGGAGGTTGTCTGCTCATCTTCTACTCTCCCCATACTCTATGACAAGAGAAAGCACAAGACTTCTTGAGAGAAAAGGGGCTGCACACATTAGGGGCTTGTAACTACATCTGAGCACAGTGGGGTGGGGCAGGGAATTTTCAGGGAGGTCAAGGTCTCAGAAATTACAAAGATACTCATTCCCCCTCGCTTCTGAATAGGATGGTGGTGGTCCTCCCAAACTTAGGTGGGTGGTCCAACCTGGGTTGAGTAAGATTTGAGAGGGGTTTGGTAAAGGGGAGTATGCCAGCATCACTGTCCTCCAGACAGGAAAATAGATGCGTGGGTTCTCTGTCCTTAAGGTGCAAACAGAAAATAAGTGTTATGGCAGGATTGAACTAGAGGAGGACCAGAGGCCTGGAGGTACTTCTCAATAGCCAACATTTCTCAGAAACACAGCGGAAGTCTCTCAGACAAAGCAAACAGGCTGGCACCTCTTTCTTGGGAGTCAGAGGAAGGGACAGAGTAAGGTAGGTTTAGCCAACATATCAGAGACAATGGTGAAATCTCAGACATCTGAGGGGTCTGCCAGCCTTGCCTTCCACAGCAGCTGGGGCAGCTACTCTCAATGCCCTCACTTGGAAAACTGGTATGAACTTGGTGGCCAGACCATAAAGGGAAGTCTGTGGCTGAATGACCAACTGCCCCTTAAATTCACTTCCTGATGCTAGCTCTTAGCTATAGAGACCTATGCCTGTTTGGGCCCCTCTTCATGGGTCCTGGGAGGATTAGGGGGTTCATTTTTGGGCTTGTCATCCCAAGTTACCCTCTCTCTACTCTGCCTCTTCCTCCTGCCTTGCCAGACACACCCTTTCTCACTCATCAATGCTCAAACCACACTTGTATCTGGTGTAACCAAGGGCTCAGACTCATAATTGAAATCCAGTTTCTACAAAGTCTCTAGATCATTAGCTCTCCTCCTCTACCCCAAGTACTCAGAACATACAAAGAAGAAAACAAACACAATGCAAATAAAAAATCAACAAAGAACAGAAGAGAGATTTCTTGGCCTTGGGTTGGAAGCACAGTAGGAAGTTGCAGCCACACCAACTATGCTTCATGGCCAGAGTCGTGAGTCATGACCCTGAGGTTGAGCAACCCAACTTGCAACACCAGGGTGAAGTCCACTCTCTTGCCCTCTAGTAGGTCAGTTCTTAGCTCTAATATAATTTTATAGATGGAAAATTCCAGAGAAAAGTGACCTGCTCTGTGTTACACAGCCAAGCATAAGTTAAATGAGGAGAAGCAACCTAAGCCTAGCTAGACCCAATTATTTGACATCTTGGGATCTTTCCTTTATAGTCTGTAGTAGCTTAGGTAGGGTGGATATCTGGCAAGTTATTAGGATGGGTAGGCAGACTGGCGGGCCTCATTGTCTTCAATGCTGTCTCAGTTACATTAACCTTTCCTACCTCATTACCTGAGTTTGGAAAGTAAAGTGGAAAAAACACATTTGCTTGGAATTGTACCAAAGACAGAAAGTAGAAATCCATGTTATGCTTGTGTTTCTCACGTCTCAGGGTAACTGACCCGTTCTCTCCTGGGCCCAGTCTCTAACTTAGGATCTTTTTCTCTTTCCTCTACATCAAGTACCAAACCTGCCTATTCATATATCTCACTGGTAATTTAGTGGACACTCCAGCTGACTAATTTTGATCCATCACAAAAATGAGCTTGCTGCCAGCATAGAAGAGAAGGTTGTATAAACAGACATACATTTACAAAAACAAAAGAATATATAAGGATGACATGGTAGCAGCATTTTCGGGGTGGCAGAACTTGCATCCAGAAATGACAGCTTCCACTCACAGCCCAGACAGAGACCTGAGTGATATCTACTAATAAGTGGTCTCTCTTAACTACAAGTGAATGTGACTCAGGACAAAAATCGTCAAAGGCCTACCCAAATTTTGTATTGGTACTATTGTATTTTACTCTGTAGTTTTATATAAAATTGTTTAACTAGTCTCTTGCTTCATACATTCCAAGTCTCTGACTGAGGACTCAAAGTTTGGTTGTATGCCACCTCCCCCCAATTCAGTTTTATTTGATGCACAGTCATCTACTGAAATATATTGTGTCCTATAGAAATGTGAAAGGTAAGAAAAGGGGGATGCAGAAAACTTGTGTTGCACACTTTGAATAAAATTAATGCAAGAGTCATTTGGATGGACCACAATGTCCCAAACTAGATGAAGAAACCAAACTGTAAAACCCAGTCAAGAACCTGTTAATAGAGGACTCTATTGGCCATGTTTCTTTCTTGTTTTGGCCTCACTAAACTAAGGTGAGATATGTGGGTCTTACCCTCAATTTACCAATGTGGAAAGAGAAACCTTAGTGGTTGGATTATAGAGTGTCCCCAAGCTGGTGATAAGTGGAAGCAGAGTAGCATTCTATAGTCTTATCTTTTTTCCCTCTTGACCCCACTGCCCTACAATGAGATGTCCCTAGAAGTTACAGTCATTTCCTCTTTGTGAGACAAACATGAATCTCTTGGCCAAGTATTCCAAAGAAAACAGAATATACTAAGAATTTTTCTCTGTCTGGCCAGATGGCTTCAGGATAAAATTCTTCCCCAAACCAAGTGTTAAAGTCCAGTAGACTATTTCAGGGAGGGTAAGAAGTAATAGTATTTAATCCTCCTCCTCACCTAACACCACCGCATGCAAGTTTGATGTGAGCAGGTGCTGCCAAGGCAGGCAAGATTGTTGAGCTGAAACCAAGAGGATGGATACCAGGCAGAACAGAACCTTTTAAGGATGAATATTGGCTGTTGGGGATATCCAGTCCCCAGATCTGAGGTTGCAGACTGGACTCTCATTTTCCATACCTCCTGAGGAACTGGCTGGGCAAGACATAAATAAATTGAAAAATAATAAACTTCATCCAACCCTTATGGGAACCCACAGTGGAAAATAATGGGGGTAATACATTGGGACAGCCCCAACTTCTTGAGAACAATGCATGCCTCTGTGCTTGTCTGCATACTTCTTACAACTATTTATTTTTAAAAAATGAACATTTAGCATTAAGGATGGCTACTCATTCTTAAAATTCTTTGGAAAAGTCAGAGCTTGGGGAAGCCAATGTAAGGAATGATGGGAATAATCAGGGAGAATAGCCTCCCAAGAGAAGCATGAAGGAGCTGGATGTTTTGGTCTCAAACTCTGTTTATACTAATCACTTGAGTAGTCTGTACTTGGCTTTTGTGATAGAATTAGCGTTAGGATTCTTGAGTGCATTAATTGATGGAACATGCAAATGCTCCTACTTGACACCAAATACTGGGAAGGTACAAAATGAATAAGACATAGCTTCTGCACCTAAAGAATGCTAAAAATAGTAAGTTAGTGTCTGATCAAATGAGACTGAATTGTTGAATTATCTTAGTAAACATTCAATTAAAAAAATAACACCAACATCACACACACACACACACACAATCACACAATCAATGGCAAATTCTCCCAGTTCTTTTTTATTTAAAAGTTTTTTAAAAATTATTTTTTTAATTTAATAAATCTTTATTGTTCAGATTATTACAATTGTTCCTCTTTTTTCCCCATAACTCCCCTCCACCGGGTTCCCACCCCACCCTCTGCCCTTACACCCCGCCATTGTCCTCATCCATAGGTGTACGATTTTTGTCCAATCTCTTCCCGCATCACCCACACACCTTTCCCAACGAGAATTGTCAGTCCACTCCCTTTCTATGTCCCTGATTCTATTATATTCACCAGTTTATTCTGTTCATCAGATTTTTTTTATTCACTTGATTTTTAGATTCCCTTGTTGATAGATATGTATTTGTTGTTCATAATTTTTATCTTTACCTTTTTCTTCTTCTTCCTCTACTTAAAAAATACCTTTCAGCATATCATATAATACTGGTTTGGCGGTAATGAACTCCTTAGCTTTTTCTTATCTGTGAAGCTCTTTGTCTGACCTTCAATTCTGAATGATAGCTTTGCTGGGTAGAGTAATCTTGGTTGTAGGTTCTTGCTATTCATCACTTTGAATATTTCTTGCCACTCCCGTCTGGCCTGCATAGTTTCTGTTGAGAAATCAGCTGACAATCATATGGGTGTTCCCTTGTAGGTAACTAACTGTTTTTCTCTTGCTGCTTTTAATATTCTCTCTTTGTCTTTTGCTCTTGGCATTTTAATTATTATGTGTCTTGGTCTGGTCCTCTTGGATTCCTTTTGTTTGGTAATCTCTGTGCTTCTTGGACTTGTAAGTCTATTTCTTTCACCAGGTGGGGGAAGTTTTCAGTCATTATTTCTTTAAATAGGTTTTCAGTATCTTGCTCTCTCTCTTCTTCTGGCACCCCCATAATTTGGATGTTGGTATGCTTGAAGTTGTCCCAGAGGCTCCTTACACTATCTTCATATTTTTGGATTCTTTTTTCTTTTCTGGTTGAGTGTTTTTTGCTTCTTTGTATTTCAAATTTTTGACTTGATTCTTGCGATCCTCTAGTCTGCTGTTAGATCTCTGTATAATATTTTTTATTTCAGTCAGTGTATGCTTAATTTCTATTTGGTCCTTTTCCATATCCTCGAGGGTCTCACTAAATTCATTGGCCTTTTCTAGAAAATTCTTGAAAAACCTTATAACTGTGGTTTTGAACTATATATCCAGTCATTTGCTTTCCTCCATTTCCTTCATTTGTGATCTGTTTCTTTGTCTCTGCATTTTGGCTGCTTCCCTGAGTTGATAGAGTGGCTTTGTGTGCTAGGTGTCCTATAGGGCCCAGTGGCTCAGCCTCCCCAGTTACCTGAGGTGGACACTCTTGGTGCACCCCTTTGTGGGCTGTGTTCACAGTCTTGTTGTAATTAAGCTTGATTGTTGTTGGTATCACTGGGAGGAATTGACCTCCAGGCCAATTGGCTGTGAGGATCAGCTGTGTCTACGCTGGGAGAACTTCTATGCTGGAGACACCCTTATGAGACAAGACTTGCAAAAGCCTCCGTGCTCAGCTTGGATGGTGTGGCGTCTCAGGGCGGAGCAGACAGCATTGGTTTCCCGTCAGCCCTGCCCTAATAGGCCCCTGTGTCTCAGTGTCCCGTGGTAATTGCTGCAAACACCTCTGAGAGAAAGCCACCCTGGAGTTCTGCCCGCTGCCAGACAGTCCAGTTTCTCCCCGAATGAATCTGGGTCCCCAGATTCTCACCCGAAACTGGAGTTCAGTGCAGTCAGGAGCTTTTGTCTCCCTCCCGCTTGAGAAAGCCAGCTGCGTACTCAGTTGCCCGCCCTCTTCGCACACGTGTCTCAGTACTTCTGTCTCCTGAAGCTCCTCTGAGTCTCAGTGTGCTTTTCTCTTTCCTTCTAGTTGTAGAATTTCCACTCAGCCAGCCTTCCTGTGGTTCTGGATGATGTCCGTTTTGTCTTTTAGTTGTAGTTTTGAAATTGTTGTGCGAGGCAGCAGTTTAGGTATTTACCTATGCCACCATCTTGGTTTCTCCCTCCCAGTTCTTTTTTAGTACTTTTATCCAATATGGCACTGACCTTTCCTGAAAACTGCCCAATTGTTCTCCATTTGCCTACATCTATTAAACTTAGAAGTAGAATGTTAGGACAACCTGGAGACCTGATACTAGCTTGCCTCAGTCCTCCCTTATGTAGATGAAGGAAAAGAAGCTCATAGAAGGAAAGTGGCTGGAACAGTTTCCTGAATGACCTTGCAGATTCTGTGTCTCTCACTTCATAGGTTAGTAGTACCTTTGGTGACTTGATCTTCATAAGACAAAACTTCAACTGTAATTTCATAAATAACAGAATACCTTTAATGGCCTCTTGTGAATGACAAACTGAATCAAGTATGGTTTACTCAGCTCCATTCCACTTCTCCAGCCTTATCTCCCATATCTCTCCTGTATGTACTCATCCTCTAGTGAAAACAAATGTTTAAGGTTACCTAAAACGTCTATTCTTTCTCTGCTCTGTGCTTTCACTCCTGAATGCTATTACATAAATTTGTTTACATTAACTACATATTCTAAACACCATAATCACCTTTTAAAACCTATTCCTCTTTCCCTGGGCTTCTAAAATTTTCTTCCTTTTTAGATTCCCAGTAGTACTGTATTCTTGGTTTGTCATCTGGGGATGATGTCTTGTGTGGCACTGTTGGTTGTGAGACCTGACATAACCATCTATTTGCCCAGGCAACATTTTTTGAGTAGACATACCCCATAGACCCACAACTCATTGTTGGCAGGACCAAGTTTAGAACATGGATCTCTTTACTCTTACTCCAGCATTCTTTCTCCTATACCCTCTGTCTCCTAGTTCATTAGTTTGAAGTCCTGACTTAATTCATC
Source organism: Cnephaeus nilssonii (assembly GCF_951640355.1). Taxonomy (NCBI): domain Eukaryota; kingdom Metazoa; phylum Chordata; class Mammalia; order Chiroptera; family Vespertilionidae; genus Cnephaeus; species Cnephaeus nilssonii. Next base: position 20,796,900 of record NC_137081.1, on the reverse strand, counting down.
CCATCATCTTAGATTACATCTAAGATTCTCATATCTTGTTTGAGAAACCAAGTGGTTCAATATTTTTCTGGAAATATGTATTCCTAATATTTAATTGAGTTGAGTGCACATAGTAGAAGCTTATATCCTATATACTTATGATACTTTGCTAAATTCAGAGAGAAACCAAGTCTTTGAAAGCAGTCTTCTGTTTAGTTATTGGTTTTAACTGAATTTCCTTGTTCTTCTCTTTCCCACTTTCCTGTCATGTTTTCTTCAAACCCCCATCTAAGTTTGCTAAGCAGGAGATGGTCCAGGTGGTTGTTATTTCATAGATATATATTTTTTTGTTAATCCTCACCCAAGGATATTTTTCCATTGATTTTTGGGGAGAGTAGAAGAGAGAGGGAAAGACAGAGAGAAACATCTATGAGAGAGAAACACATCAATTGGTTGCCTCCTACATGAGCCCTGACAAGGGCCTGGGCTGGGGAGGAGCCTGCAACAAAAGTACATGCCCTTGACCGGAATTGAACTTGGGACCCTTTGGTCCGCAGGCTGACATTCTATCCACTTAGCCAAACTGGCTATGGCTTATTTCATAGATATTAATGGAACACCTACATGGCTTGAACAGACACGTCTGTACACTAGACTCTCAGTATAAGGCACCAGAAGTGTGTCCATAAAGCATTCATGGAAATCTCTAAGTGGAGGCTGATTCTAGAGGAACCCACCTGAGTTACATTTGGGAACTGTGGCCTTGTATCAGGAGCCTCTCAACTTTATAATCCTTGGAGATCTAGGAGGGCAAAACAGGACAAATTTATTAGAGATTTTCCTGCCTCATCATGATCAGGAAAGAACAGACACACTAGAAAAGAGTGAAAGGTCCTGGAGCCTGGCTATGTACACATGGACTCCACAGTCCCTGGATGCTGGAGTGAGCTGCCTTTGGCTCTCACAGGCCCACTCCAAATTCTCCCCTACCTCTATAGCATCTTCTTAGTTGCCCCAGTTCTTTTTTCTCTCCCTGCCTCTCAAGCACCAGTGTTCTTTAAGTGCTCTGTTATCCACTCTCTTTTATAAATTGGTTCCTAGAGCCCTCATCTACTCCCATGACTTTCATTATCACCTCTACATGCTGTTGCCTTTCAAATCTGAACCTCTTTCCTGATTTGTGTGCTTAATTGATTATTGGACATTGTAACTGAATTTCCCTCTCAGATAGGAAACCTGTTTCCTCTTGTCTCCCATCTTAATCTCCTACCATGATGCACTCAGTTTCCCAAGCCAGAAATTTAAGAACATTATAGATTCCATCCTTATTGTAATCCTCCTGAATAGCCACTAAATACTATTGATCATAGCTTCTAAAAATCACCTGAAGCCAGCACTTCAACTCTATTCTCAACTTGTATTCTTCAGACTCTTTCATTCCTGTCTGCAATTCTAACAATTGCCTCCTAACCTTTGCCTGGTCTACCCACTGTGAAACTATGAACAAATCCTTTAACCTCTTTGCTGGTTCTTCATCTAAAACACGAGGGCGTTGGACTACATCTATGAGAGCTTCCCCAGCTCTGACATTCTTTAATTTGTCTGCTTGCATATATCACAAACCCAAAGGAAAAATCTGAATTTTCTGCTCATTCCCGCCTCCCAATAACTTTTTTATTCTTATTCCTCCTCCACTCTTCTAAAAGAGCTTTTGATTGAAATGTGACAGCCTTAGGACCCAAATTCTTAGCCAGGATATGATATTCCAGATGAGAGAGAGAGAGAGAGAGAGAGAGAGAGAGAGAGAGAGAGAGTCTTGTGTCCTTTCCTTCTGCTGTCACAGCAGGGAAGGGAGTTGTCAAGGGGCCAAAGCTTACACAAAGTGGCTTTGTTTTCCTCTTTATCATCATTGTTATTGTTTTGAGGGTGCTGCTCCTTCACTCGGCAGAGGCGGACACACAGATTTAAGACATTTTTTCCCTCTGAAAGTTAATTAGAGGGTGAATATCAATTCCTTGTTTCAATCCCACCCTTATCACTGTCCCTTTAGCCAAAACACCAGGCTTAATGAGGTGGCTTCTAAGACTTGGTATTTCCCAAAGGACCAGGGCTCCCTTGGTCTTGATTGGGAAGCTTCATTGAAGAGACACCAGCATTAAGATGGTGCACCTGCTGAGAGCTGGTGACTTCACCATCATCTCTGAAATAACAACCCCTTTCTACATTAGAGCAGTTGCCATTTTTCTGAGGTCTACACTGCCTGGTAGATGGTAGGACTTCCACAGAAGGATTTTCGTTTACATGTATGGAACAGAGAAAACTTTTGCTATATTTTGGTCAGCAGGAATTGTCCAGGAAGAGTGGAGGGGGTTCCAACTGGAGTGACTCCATGGAGGATTGGGAGGGCATCCCTTTGTCTCCTCCCAGAACCACTGTTTGAGTTACATTCTACCATTAGAATTCCTCTAAGATAAAATATTGGGAAATATGCCAGGATAGGAGTAATAATTTCTAGTGTCCAAATCTGGTTTCCTTTCTATAACTCAAACCTCCTCTACATATTCATTTAATTAGGAAACAAAAGAGCCATTGAGCTACTCTATGCCTGGTACTACCCTGGCACTCAGTATCCATTGTGGAGTAATGCAAAATTCCTGTTTCCATAGGTCTTGCAGTATAGTGAAGAAGTTAATACTTGACACATCATATATAATATAAAAATATCAATTGCTATAAAAGAAACAAAAATTGCATAAGGTAGTCAGAGTACCAGACAGAGAGTGTATTTATATGGGGGTGTGTTATGATGCTTCAAAATAGGTCCACAAATCCTTTTACACTCCCTTCAGAAGGTGGAGCCTAATTCTCATCCCCTTGCATGTGGGCTGCACTTAGTGACTTACTTCAAAATATAGAATGAAGTAGACGTGATGGCGTATAACTTTAAAAGCTGGGTAATTAAATCACTGTGTCTTCCTTGGATGGTTTGCTCTGGGGGAAGTTAGCTTTCATGTTATGAGGACACTCAAGCAGCTCAGGAGGTGCATGTGGCAAGGAACTGAGGCCTCCTGCCAATAGCCATGTAAGGAGCCATCTGGGAAACCTATTCTCCAGCACAATCAAGCCTTCAGATGACAACAGTCCCTATCAACATCCTGACTAAAACTGGGGGAGAGACTCTGAGCCAGAACCACCCAAATAAGCTGATTATAGATTCTTGACAGAGAAATACTGTAAGGTAATAAATATTTGTTGTTTAAAGCCAGAGCTTTTGGGGACTATTTGTTAATTGGCAAGAGATAACCAATGTCAGTTACCCAAGAGATGGTATTTTAGGGAAGATCTCTATGAGAAAGTAATAGACCAGAGACCAGAATAAAAAGAGGAAATGAGCCAGGTTAATATGTATAAAGAATGCTTGAAGCAGAGACAATTGAATTGGCAAATGCAGTCTTGTCTATGAAGATACTGGAGACTCATACACAAATATAAGGAATAGAATGGTCTTTAGATTCCAAAGAGAAGAGGAGATGGGGTTGTGAATTTGAGGGCTCAAAAGCAGGCTAACCTAGCTCATCATTTTTGCCAAGGGCTGGTTTCTGGGCAGCTTGAGGACTAAGATGGTAGAGGGGCAAGTCTGAGGAGTGGATAGACAGGTCACAAGAGAGAAGCTGGGTGCATTAAATAAGATCAACAGGAGACCTCAGAATTCAAAGATCAGATATTTGAGCTTGAAGAAGAAAGCAAAATTAAGGAAGCTGACTAATCCATATAATAGGTTTAGGACATGAATGCATTATGGACCTTGGGACTGAAAGAGGCAAAGACCAAAGGAAGGGAAGACAGTGAATGAGAGAAAAAAAAATCCTTTAGAGAGTTTACCTTGCACAAGTTACCACGCCTCTCTCCTAAGCCTGCATCTCAGGGTATTTATAGATGGAAAATAAATCGGTATCTCTCTCATTCAGTCATCTTTATTTTTATTTATTCAGCATCCCTGGCTTGACCTTAATCTTAATCTATGGAGATTTAAAAATATATTCCAGCACTCAAAATTCTCCTTGGCAAAACTTTTGCCAGTTATATAACTTAAATTTCCATTGTTTATTCTAACTCCCATTTTCTCTTGTCTTTTCCTCAATCATTTTGCAGTCTGCCTTTTCCAGAGCTCTGCTAAAGTTCTGATAAACAGGGTAAAACTCAGACAACCTTCAAGGCAGATCTAATGGGCTGGAACAGGTGGGCCTTCAGGGAAGTAGAACACTCCCTAAATGGTCTGACCACACAACTCTGGTTGCTTGATGCAGTGGAAAACTAATCACCCTGCTCTCAGCCTAGTAAAAGGGTATAGTTTATCAGTATGACCTGAGTACAGGAAGCTACAGAGTATGTTCTTTGAAGATTTTTCTCTCTTTTCAATTAAGAGTAGAACTCCCAGGAAATAAATCATATAAACATAATAGACATATGTATTCCCTTTGCTTATGTAATTTTCCATAATGAACAGCTCTCTAGCCCTTAGTCAGCTAGGTCAAGTGCTGACTCTAGAAATATCCACTTTTCCAGAGCTGAGGTTGGGGTTGAGGCTGGGGCCCTTGAGAGAGAAAATTGTTTTCTAGAAAAGGGGAACCAGTGGTCAGTGCTGATTTCGCTCAGGAATTGCTGCTCCTTGGTGGATTCAGAGCTGATGGTGGACTTTATATGATTGCTCGGTGGTCCCTCTCCCACTGTCCTTCTGGAGCTGACCTGGGCATTCACAGCTGAAACTGTGAGAGCTGAGAACACTTTCAAGAGAAGGTACCATGCTTATCCCAGGTGGAAACAAAGCTTATATTTCTCCATTTGCACTAAAGAGTGAGAAAACATTTAAGTAAGGTAATTGAAATGCTTCAAGGAAGAAAGATATTAGAGAAACTGAGTCCTAGACCTGGATCTGTCGCTGTATGAAACTTGACAAGTGCAAATGGTATCCACACTTGCCTGGCTAACAACACAATCAGTGAGACTGGCAGGAGTTGGACCATAATTTGTAAATTCCTTCCAAATCCTAACATTCTGTGTGTCAGTATTACAGAGACCCCTGAATGTTCATGAATTTCCATTTGCTTTTTCTAATTCCCCATCTATATCTCTTCTCCTACAGTGGCTTTTAGAGGGTTTGGTTCTAACAAAATTGGAAAGCCACTGATTAACAGATAAAATAACCATTAACCGAGGAATCTTACTCAGTTTTATCTGTGGCATATTCTTTGTCTTATAATCAAGTAGGGATAGAAAGACCTAAAACATAGAATGTTTGATATTTAAGAATGTTAGGCCCAAAGGACATATCAGAGTGAAATCTTACATCATATGGGGAAAAAAATCATGTTCCCAGAGGAAAAAGAGATGAAGTCCATCTTTATAAATGCACTCATTACATGATAATGCAGAGGTTCTGGTCATCAAGGGAAGACAGATACAAGTGAAAACAGATAGATAAGGAGAAAATGAGGTGGAAATACAGATGGTGAGTTACTTTTAACTTTGGCCTTCACCTTAAAAGATGAACCTCTATTTGGATTACATGGTCACCAAGAAGTAAATCTAGTCCTGGGCCCATGGGTTGAGACTGCTCAGCCACTGCTGTCTGGACAGTTAATGGGAGTGAATTATCATGCCATACACATTATTAAAATGAAAATAAACAAGAGGAAGAAAAAACAGAAAGAGAATTGTTCTATTAAAACAAGCAAGTCATCTATTAACATTTCAGAAACTAATTCTGTTTCATCTTTAAAATAAACACTTACATACCCCTTGGCATCTTTCTCACTAAATTTTAAATACTGTTAATCACTCTTGAATATATAGCTGATGTCTTAGTATAAGATTTGTTTAAAATATTCCTTTCTATTCACACTGAGCTCTTTTCTTGGTGTCCAACTTCTTAGAAACTTGTCTAATTCTCTGAAACTTTTGACCATATTTCCACACACACACAAAAAATCTCAAGGAAATTTTTAAATATCTGGCAGTGGTAACCCAGAAAGAGTCCAGTGATGGGCAAAGCTGGAGAGGAATGACTAAACTTTCTCAGGACTCTAAACAATTTTTCAACTAAATAGTCCAGGAAAGCAAAGACAGAAAAGCTAGCATCCTTCATTCTCCCACCATTTTCACTCTCTCTCTTTCTTTTCCATTTGTTCTTCTTTACTCACTTTCTTCTTCGATGAGTATGTGATAAATACAAACTGCTGAGTTGGCATTATTGAGAGGGCATAGGACTAGCTAGTATTTCTGGTTCCTCAGGGATGCTAACAGGCTAGATGCATGTCTTTCCCCCACGCACTTAGGCTTATGGCTCCTGGCCCAGAAATTCCTACTCTCACGTTCCCACTTACAGTTTAGGGTAGGCAATGAGGTCAGTGAGTTGAATTGGAGGGGGGTGATAGGGATTGGAGACTCCTGGAGAGGATATGGGAAACAGATGACCTGGCTAATGATGAACTTCTTAGAAATGTTTAATGTTACAGGCAGCTGCTTGGCCTGGAAGAGGTAGAAAGAATGCTGGTGAGTAAACTGGTTCTGAGAATTCTCATGATCCCGATGGATGTGCAACTGCTGTAACTCAGGGAAATTCAAATTACTTTCTAATTTGTCTTTTGAGTTCCTCTTTGGTAATTTGATAATTATTAAAATGTGATAATTTGAAATTATTACAATATAAACAGAGCAATGGAATAGAAAATAAAGGATCATCTTTACTTTAGATGAGGTCATAAGGGAACTCCTCTTGGAGGAGGTGACATTCCACCTGAGACTGAGGGTGAGAAGGAGTCAGTAAAGAGTAGAAGCAAGAGTATTCTAGGTACCGGGACAACAAGAGTGAAAGTTCTGAAGCAGAAAAGAAGAGGAAAGAATCTGAGAAGAGTCAAGAGGTAGACAAAATTTTATACTAAGTTCAAGCATAAAATCATGCTGCTCCTGAATACTATAAAGCAAAGAAACAAGTTCCATAAGGTCAGAGAGCTCTTATATTGACCTGACTATGGCTCTTCTTAGAGTCAGGGTAATGGATAAAATGACCTCTGGAGAAGGCTCACCATCCCAGGAATTATATTCCCATTAAGTTGTTAAGATACTGTTCCATCCTGAGAATGTGCTGTTCTGCCTCCTTAGCATATTAAATTCTTTATCCTTGAAACTTAGCCATGAGTGATCACTGGATTATTCTTCTTTCTTTCTTTTAAATGTTTTTTAATACTCTAAAGAAAGTTTCCAGATTGACCTCAAATAACTGATTCATATCAAATCTATTTCATTGTTTTTCCCTTTGCTTTAGCCTTGCTGAATAGGGCTCTGATTCTTGGTGACAAGACTAAAATGATAAATCATAGATGCAATCTGGTGCCATCCATTTTCAACTTTATTCTTTTTCACCACAAAGGATCTGTGATGGAAAATGTTCTTCAGTCAGCCACAGCTGGCTCCAGGACCACAGTGAGTGAGTAAACATCTGTTAAAGACAGGCTGAAGACATGCCTTCCTTAAAGTGTTTTGTCCAAGCTGGCTCACTGAGGAATTGTTCTCTCTATCTCTGGAAATCTTTTCCTGTACTTTTTCTTCCCCTTGGTTCCCCTGGGCTTTCCTCAGCTCTTCCAATTCTGTCCTCAAGTGAATGATTCACAGCTTGCATATTTACCTCATGTCAGTCTTGGGAAAGTCTAGAAAACACTCTATCTTTTTCCTGATGCTGAGGACCCTGCCTTTAGGCTCTTTGTCACAGTGCCTGAGACCATACCTCACCTTCCAGTAGCAGAGCAGAGAGAACACAACTTTTACAAAGCAGGGTGTTACCTTTTGCCCACTTCTCAGGACCAACCAAGAAGACTTCAGGGTGGAATCAATCAGAGATATCTCACCATGAATGCGCTTCCCAGGATGGAACCATTTCAAGAGGGAAAACATAATTCTGCCCAATTGGGATGTCTTTTTCCTCAAGGGAAGAATGATGGGGATCTCTTCTGGTCTTTAAACATTCTGAGGGAAGATCTTTCTGAAGGTTCTTTTTCAGATTATGTTTCTGTTTCCTCAGTTCCCCTTGGTCAAGAAATCCTTCCTGATAACTGAGAGAAGGAACAATTATACTCCTTTCCCCATGTCTGCACTTTGGCTTGTAGAGAAGGAATATGACACTGATATCTTATGTCTCCAATTGTTTATTTCTTTTCTCCATTTGTGGTGATCACCATTGATGTATACATTGTAGAAGGAATGGTGATCCCAGTCACATGGAGAAAGTCTTGGATGTGTTTAATTTTCTGCCACACTTTGTACAAAGAGCTAATTTCATGTCTTGTGATCAAATAACTGTAACTTTGTGAGAGCAAAATGTGTTTGAATAGGGATACTAGGGGTCCTTGTGTGACTTGGGACCTTGCCAGAGCAGCTCTGGGGTCTGAGTGTTTTTATTCTATTCCTGCTTTATTACTCTGCCTAATTCTCCCATTTCAAAATGTCTTGGAGTAGGCTGGTGTCATTTGTTTTCATAAATTAACGTTGAATGCAATTTATGACCAGATGGGCCCTGAAAAATAAGAGGCTTGTGTGTCTCTTGGAAGGTCTAAAGAAAAGCAGTGGGCATTCTTGGGTGAACTTTTGCACTTCAATGCTTCGTTCTGCAGGGAGAGTAAATACTTGTGAAAAATCCTGTTTTATAACAGCTGGTCACAAAGGACTTATTATTATTATTATTATTATTATTATTATTATTTTTGCCACTGCTTCTAATTCCTGTAGCAACTAGAAAAAAATGTAAATATTGTATGCAATTTTTCTTACTGGGAATCTGTGTGTATTGGGGAACAACTTCACTCTCCTTGGAAATCAGAGGTCTAGAGTCTGCATCCCCCAGTTATCTCCACCATCAACTAATGCGGGATGAGGGGCGGGGTGCACATTGGATCATAGCACATAAAGGCTCTGACCCTAAATGAATATCTCTTTTTGCTACTCCTTCATGGGTCAGTGAGAAGAACTGGGTCAGTGAGAGGCACAGAGGAAAAAAAAACCACTAGAGAATTTGATGAGTCTATGATTCTAAGAAATAAAGGCTGTGGGAAGCTGGAATCCAAGGTCAATTTGGCAGCAGCCAAAAAGGAGGCTGCTTGGCCATTGTAAGCATTCAGAGACCACGTGCAGCTGGATGGTGCTTCCTCCCACAAGGCACATGCCCCAGATATGTGAGGGACAGGACCAGAAAACACTTTTACTTAGCTCTGTGGGTATATAACCATGTATATGCCATATAGATTCTCCGTTAATTTCTCTTCATTAATTTCTCTTCTAGGGAAAACAAAGTATCTAGACAGGACAATTCCAGAATCTTTTCATCTCTCACACCCTTTTGATAATAATCTTTGTTTTATGAATTTATGTTAGGATCAGAGTATTAGTTTATCTCCTACTCAAGTAATTGGCATTTAAATTCCTCTTAATAGACATGGAATTATCTAATGATCTTTACCCATCTAATACCCTTGTATATATTTATAGATCCTTACAAGTTGAAAACTTAATTTCATATATAAAAACATTTGAGTAGATAATACAGTATGTATGATTTGCTATGATTTATCCCACCTTGTAACTGAACTGGTGGGACAAATCATAGCAATATATATATATATTATTGTTGTTGTTAATTCTCACCCAATGATATTTTTCCATTGATTTTTAGGGAGAGTGGAAGAGAGAGGGAAAGATAGAGAGAAACATTGATGTAAGAGAAACACATTTATTGGTTGCTTCCTGCACGAGCCCTGACCAGGGCCCGGGCCAGGGAACAGCCTGCAACCAAGGTACATGCCCTTGACTGGAATTGAACCCTGGACCCTTTGGTCCAGAGGCCGATGCTCTCTCCACTGAGCTAAACCAGCTAGGGTTGGACTGTGATTTAATCTCAGTATCTTGGAGATATCACTACTCTAACATTCAACAAAGTTACCCAAATACTTTTTGAGCACATGGTAAAAAGAAATACACCAGTGAACAGGATAGGTGCAATCCATATTCTCAGGTTGCTCATATCTTGTAGGACAAAACAACCATTATAATACAGTGTGGTGCATGCGATGGAAGGGGATGGGGACATCCAGAAGGAAAATTTATCCCAGAATAAAGATGGCATTTACTTTATCTCTGAAGAAATGACATTTAATTCGTCTAAAGAATAGAGTTTCTTTAGTCTGGTCAAAAGGCAGTTTTAAGAAGCATGTTCTAGACAACAGAAATAACCTGTCCTTGGATTAAGACAGGGTTTTCCTAATACCACGTGTATGGGTTGGAGAAGGAAATATAAGGAGAAGGAAAAGAGGGGTCCAAGATAGACAAAGGGAAACTAGCAGATTACTTTTCACTGTGTTTACTTAAAAAATAACTTTGAGATTGATGTTCTACCTGAATAACTGCAGCTACTGCCCCACATCAAAATTGGTAAATTTTGGTTAATTTAATAAAATATCAAACCAGTGTGTATATTGGACAATCCATGGATCTGAATGCCCATCGTGTTCATAGACTCCTATGGAAAGAGTCCTGTTCCCTAGATGTTAACAGGCTTATACCATGTAACCCTCAGCATGGAGGCATCTGATTGCGCCAGGGATTGATGTCTGAGCCAGTATCTGTCAAAAGAAGTGGCCCAGGGTAAGAATTTACTTCACCAAAATGTGCCAAACTGAATAATGACTAAAGGACAATGAGTGTGTTTGAAAGTAAAACAGAAAGACAAGGATGCCAAGAGACACTATTGCTGCAGAAAACAATAGAAGCCATGAGTAAGAAACCGTGAGGAGTATGCAGGAGCTTAGAAAAAACTAAGGACAGGTAGCTGCCATGAAGGACAAGGTGGGAAATGAAAGTGAAGCAGTAACAGGAAGAAGCAGAATTATGGAAAAAGGAGAATAACTGAGAAGCCATGGATTCAAAATTAGAAAGCTGCAGATTGTCAACGGTGTGGAATGGATTTATGCACTGCTGTGGGGAGTGTTGCCAGGATCAGCCTTTCTGGAGAGCAATCTGACACAATTTAGTCAAATTAAAATGAACCCTACATATATTTCCCAAGAGTATGTCACACAGGCCCAAAAGGGATGTGTTTAAAGATGTTCATTATGGCGCTGTTTGTAGTGACAGAAAGTTGGTGGCAATCTGAAAATCTATCAGTGGAGATTAGATAGGCAATCTAGGACAGGTATATATCATAGACAACTAAGCAACAGGGAACATAAACAGTCTGGATAAATGTTTAATAATGTGGATGAACTTATAAATAGTGATGGGTGGAAAAAAATAAGAAACAGAAGAGATATATAACCAAGTACAATTCTTAAAAATAATAGGTGCATTCAAAAAATACCTATTTTACATGAACATGTACAAAACAAAAGATATACATTAAACAAAAATGATTGTGGTTGCCTAAGAGGTGGGCGCAGAGATGAATAGGATGAAGGAATGTTGGTAAAAGTAAATAAGTAAGAAACAAGCTAGAAAATAGGCCATGGACTGAGGGGTCTGAATACTCAATTCTCTGAAATGGACAAAAGGAAGGAAAGATGAAAGGAGAAAACATGAGGAAAAGGAGTAAAGAATTCATTCTTTGGAGACAAGCAGACCACTGCTGTTTGGTCATATGACCAGTATTGCCGCAGTAGTCTGAAGAATGATTTTCCAGATCTCTGAGGCCTGGCTATGGAACTGTGGAGTTTCCTGGATTTCTTTCAAGCCACATATCTTTATAATAAACCCCAATCCTCTGAAGTCATGTGAGCAGGTCTCCATTTTTTGAAACTTTAAGGCGCCTAACAGAAAGTTGTAAAATGAGATATAAATGACAAATCAAGTTACTCTTACCAAACAATTATATTTTAGGGTTTCTTACATAGAAAATATAATTTCATCTAAACAACAATTGCATGTTTTGGTACAACTGTTTTCTTTAAAAAATATATATATTTTATTGATTTGAGAGAGGAAGGGAGAGTGAGATATATAAACATCAATGGTGAGAAGAATCATTAATCAGCTGCCTCATGCATGCCCCCTATTGGTGATGAAGCCTCAACTTGGGCATGTACCCTGATCAGGAATGGAACTGTGACCTCATGGTTCACAGTTCATCGTTCAACCATTGAGCCACACCAGCCAGTCCAATTGTTTTCTTTATTATGCATATAAGGACACTGAAGCACAGAGAGGCTAAGTTATATACACAAGGTAACACAGCCAGTAATAGGTAGTAAGCTGGGATGTAAACTCAGTTTGGTTCCAGAGACTGTGCTAATAACCACAAAGCTGTATCAAAAAAAAAACCCAAAAAAAACAAAACAAAAAACCACGCTCTTGAGTAAACTTCATTTCAATGTCTAGTTTTTTATCCAAAGCCAGGCTTGACTAACTTTTAAAATTTCTTGGATTTTTTTTTTTTTTTTTACTCAATAACCCCAGTAGAGGCAGTTAATAATATGTCCACTGTGAAGTTCTCAGATTTGGAAAAAGGAATTGTTTATCTCTGTGATATGCAATATTCATTTCCAAACCATGATCTTCTTATCCCATCAACAAGGTTTAATGCCAAGGACACTGGATCTGGAGTCAATGATTCTTTCTCTCTCAGGCATGCCCATGATGCTGCTCTGCCTGGTAATAAACATGTGATTGAGTCTGGCCTCATTGTTGTCTGTTTTCTCACCCTTGGATATTTTTACTCAATAGCTCCAGTTGAAGCAGTTAATAACACTTACACTGAATGTGAAGTTCAGCATTGGTATTATGTTTTAATTTTTTAAACATAAAACAATGCCCATGTGATAGGAGCATCATGGGACTGTATTTTTTTTTTTTAATCCTTATTCAGTTCTGTCATGTTTCTTTTTGTTGAAAATTGTGCCCATCCCAAATAAAAATTTTTGACCAGACCATCCCTGAATCTCCTTCCCATATTGAAATATGATTTGTTTTTCTTTGGAAGTCTTTTAAAAGTAGGTTTATCTCTTTCCTATAAAGTACCCAATCATACCTTTTGTACTGGTGATAAATAAGCTTGTCTTTCCTGGGCTCTGTTTAGAGTAGGAGTTATTTTAGTGAGTCCTTGTATGTTTTACCTATGTGTCCTCCCAGCCTTTAGCCTAATGTCTGCTATGTTGGGGTCACATAAAAGATGGCTGGTGAGCCAAGGGGCATAATGTGTACTCCAGCCTGGGCTCAGATTCTCCAGGCTGCACACCCATCCTTCAGGTCACCAAGACTGCATGAAGTGAGGAGCCGCAGGGCCCATTGGTTTAAAGAAAGCCCCAGGGGACCAAGAAGCAGTAACTGACATCAGGTTCAAGCTCTCCATTGTTCAATGGTCATGAACTTAGCAATGTTTCACTCCACTGGTTCCAAGACACAAAGCTTTCAGTTATTATAATCCATTATTTATCAATCTATTCAGGAAACATTTATGAAGTGTCAAGCTGTATCTGACCGAGGATCTGGGACTAAGAAAACTAAAACATGACTCTTGTCCATGAGATGCCATGGTCTGATAGTAAACATAAATGAAAACAAAAAATTAAAACATAATAGCAAAAAGAAGTGGGACAACATGAATGTGAGCCAATGGGAGGGCGTGCAGTCATACTTCCTCAATTTAGACCCAGGTTTTAATGCTTACTAGGTTGCAGGACCTTAGTCTCCAAGTCTTTATTTCTTCATCTGTAATAAAATTTACCTTAGGGTGGTTGTTGTAAAGATTAAATGAGATAATGCATGAAATACAGTTGGCATAGTGCATCGCCAAAAAAAGCACTAAATAAATGTTAGCTGCAGTCATTGTTCCCTGTGCTTCAGTTCTTCTCATCTGTGAAATGAGGGTGGTAATTGCACCCAACTTACCATGAAAGTCATATTATGTAATTCACTGAAGGTGCTTGGCACAGTGCCTGACAGAGTAAGCACTCAATAATTGTTAGCTATGATTCTTGTTTTGTATAAAGTAAAAAAGAAGGAAACATAAAAGTTTAGAGGTATAAAGTGCTAATGCCTGCAACTCACTTTGAAGTGCACCAAAAAATAAAATGGATCAGGTAGATGAATAAAGGTATGTAGAGATGGATAGATAAGATGAAACAAGAAGGGAAAAGCTTAAATGTATGTATCTAGATGGTAGATACATACAAGAGTGTTCACTGCATCATTCTTTCAACTTTTCTGTATGTCTGAAATTTTTCACAATAATATGTTGAGAGAAAAAAGTTGTGACTAAACGTTAGGATGATCTTTGAAGTAGATTTTGAGCAAGGAATTGGCATGGAAGGAACTCAAGACCTGAAATGACCTGCTCTTTGCTGCCCTTCTCTGCTCCCTCCTTCCCCCCTTTTCTCCCCCTCAGCTTTTTAAGAAAACAGCAAGTGCCAAAGCTCAGAAACTCCAGGGAGAAGGTATCCTTTGGGGGATGGTCAGTGGATACTTCTGAGATGAGATAAGGGTGCTTGAAAGAAGGGCAGGGGTTATAGTGGTTAAGGGCACAGAAACATCCTGGGTTCAAATCCAGAAACTAGCTTTGTAAACTGGGAGAAGTTGATTAAGTTCTTTGGGCTTTGATTCCTTATCTATAAAAATAGATATAACATTGTCAACCTTGGAAGATGGTTTTTAATATTAGTTGATCTAATATCATTATCATCATCATTATCTTAGGAAAGATTATCCTTTAGAACTTTTCAAGGCTTAAAGTCTTCACCATGACTCCACCCTCCTCCCACCCCCACCCCCACCCCTTGTTGAATGAGAGGCTTCTAGAAAGACTCAGTTGGAGGAAGGAGGGAAGGATAGGAGGAAGGGTCATAATGAATAAAGGTAGGGAAAGAATTGAATGGAAGTCTGGGGTCCAAGAAAGAAAGACGGATCCTCAGGCATCAGTCATATAGATGAACAGAACAGGCCGAGGCTGGTAGCTTGCTCTGTGTCATGCACGTGGCTTCTAATGATATATTTTAAATGCTGGTGAAATTATAATCCTGTTGTAGATTTTTGGAGCTTGTTCATCAACCTGGGCAGCACATGTGGCTGGCAGGTAGCCAGCATCATCCCCTGACTCCCGCCTCCATATGACTCAGCACAAATCAGACACTTTAATTTCAAGTTTGAACTTGCCTCTGAGTGGAAGCCTTTCTCATCCTCTCTACTCTCTTCCCCCTTCTACCTTCACAACCCACTCCCTACTTCCAATTTATCAGCTAGTAAATTTTGAGTTGAACTTGGAGCCAGATTTTCATTTAGTCTTGGCAAAGAATCAACTTCTTCCAAGAAAAGAGAAAAAAAAGGAGAAGGGGTGAAGGGGAAGATTTAAAAAAAGCCCATGGAAACATCCCCACAACATTAAATAACCCAGTGGGGGGGGGGGGGGGGAGAGAGAGAGAGAGAGAGAGAGAGAGAGAGAGAGAGAGCAGTGCTTTTTGATGCATTAAGTGTGAGTGAATTTAAAATGTTCTGAATGTGCAGCAAAGGTACCAACTAAACACAGATGGACTCCTGGTTTAGAAAGGTTATGGAATTGCCAATCATTAGTTGGTGACTTCAGAACTAGGGAGAGGTTTTAAATATGACCATGGAACCCACATTCATTTTCAGTCTTGGTTGTATGGCCAATGGCCATGTGACATTCCTGTGCTTGTGGATGGCTGAAGATTCTGCTATGGTGGATTTGCCAACCCCTTGAAGAGCAAAGGACATTTCTAGCAGTATCCCAAGTTACAGGAAAAGACATAAAAATAGCTCAACCCCACTCATAATGGAAAAATGCAATCCAAATCATCAGACTGGAAAAAATTTAAGTTGTTAACAGCCATCAGCTGGTGAAATCTTATTTTAAAATTCAATAACAGCCACTACTGGAAATGGTATGGAAAAATGGTCATTCTCTTACATTGTGGGTGTGAATGTAAATTAAATTTCCTTTCTGGAAGGAAATTTGACAGTATCTTTCTCTACTTCCTACCACACCCCACCTTTATTCATTCATTTATTCCTCTATCCCACATATAACCCCCCATAGACAATAATTTCTCATGTTTAATGGGTACATTTTTAATATATTCTTACAAAATGTGAAATATTACTTTTTGTGGATGTAATTTTAATTTATAAAAGTGATGTTATGATATACTAGTACATCTTACTTTTTTCACTCAGCATTATATTTGCTGCAGTATTATCATGGATACATTTAAACTGTTGTTTCTAACTGCTGCACAGAATCCCATGGTACCAATTATCCCAGTTATGGACTTTGGGGGGAAAAAAGCCACAATGAACTCCTCACTTCTGGGGGGGAAAAAGCCACAATGAACATTCTTGTATACATCCCTATATGGACATGTACTAGTATGAGAATTTATATGATCTCTCTTTCTCTCTCTCTCTCTCTCTCTATCTCTCTCTCTCTTTCTCTCTCTCTCTCTCTCTTCCCCCCCACTCTCTTTATAACTCTATCTCTACATCTACATCTATATTTATATCAAGGTAGAATTACCAGGTTATAGTGTATAAGTGTATTTAACTTGATTAAGCAGTGTAGCAATTTGACAATAGCGGCCTCAAATTACACACTCTTTGGCTTGTCATTGCTAAGTTGGACCCTGTTATAATTCTATGTGTAACAAGATGAACATATAAGGATATTCACAGAACCATTGTTCATATTAGTAAAACACTGAAAAATGCTGGAGTGTCATGGGAATATACATTCAGGTATTCCCTTTGAAGAGTTACTCTGTAGAGAGAGAGAGAAGTCTCTAGGAATCCAATTCATGGGTCAAATCCTGGTTCTAGTACCTACTGTCTGTGTACTTACTTTATTTTGCCTGAGTTTTCTCAATGGTAAAATGGGGACGAAAGCATATATTTGTATTAGTCAGGTCCTAGCAGAAAACAAACTGTGAACTCAAATTGAGCAGTTTAAGGAGAGTTTAATAACACAGACAGCTTACATGGTGTAGCCATAAGGGACAATGCAGAGCTGGCAAAAGTGGAGAGCCATTAGCACTCCTTGGCCCTGAATTAGTGAGAAGTGGGTTCAGTCTCTGAAATACGTAAAGAGAGCTGGATGGAGAGGGCCACTGGACTGGAGCTGTGGCCTGCACTCTAAGGATGGAGAAACTATAGCTGACCATAATGAGAGACCAAATACTAGGGGACCAAATACCAGACCTCTCTCTTCATCCTCCCACTTATCTCTTCTGGAGCCTCCCATTGACTGAACCCAACA
Source organism: Cnephaeus nilssonii (assembly GCF_951640355.1). NCBI lineage: Eukaryota > Metazoa > Chordata > Mammalia > Chiroptera > Vespertilionidae > Cnephaeus > Cnephaeus nilssonii. The sequence goes on along the minus strand of NC_137081.1, from coordinate 20,779,625 downwards.
GGAAACCAGCAAGACAAAGTTGCTGTTGATGATCCTCCTCCAGATAACCTCCCAGTGCAGACATCAGAGTATAGAATGGATTGGGGGATGAGAAAGGGGAAATGGAAATATCTAGAAAAATACTTCATGTGGCTTTGAAGATAATTAAATGAATAAATATATAGAAAGTGCTTAGAATAGTGAGTGGCACATAATACATGCTTAATAAATGTCAGTTGTGATTATCACTATTTTATTCATATTAAACTCATTAAAACTAACCCAGTCAACCCAGACGTGCTGCAGTGGGGTTAGGTCTTTAAGATAAACACCAATGAAAACGGAAGACCTGGCTTAGTGTAAGAAGTATGAACCCCTTTGTATAAAATAAATTTTAAAAAATTGGTTAATGGCCATTGTCTTTGTGGAGAGGGTCTAAAGATCACATGAGGTTGGGGAGAGGCTTTCACTTTTCATTTTCTCCTTTCTGTTATCATGTTCATACTTTTGAACCATACACATGCATTATTTTTATTTTTTTTAAATGTCAGCAAGTGTTGTCTGGGTGGTACATTCATAGGACATTTTTAAAGGATTTGTAAGTTTAAAAATAAAATATGCTACTGTGAAACACACTGTGCTAGAATATTCTAAGTACCAAAATTGGCCTAAAATAGAATTTTTGAGAACATGAAGGCCTCGTGCTTATTATTTATTACTGAAAGGTCACCTTGGCCTCACAGCCTTAGACTCTCTCCCTTTCATAGTTCCAGAATATATACCTGGAATGCATGAGTTGCAACAGTCTTAAGTTGTAAGAAGGGCCTTCATTTCACAAGCAAGTAGTTGCTAAGCAGGAATATATATATATATATATATATATATATATATATATATATATATATATATATATATATATTTTCACACACACATAGTATTGTTTCCCTGGGATTTTATGGATATGCACAAATGCATATACATATATTTTTCTACATGGCACAAGTATACTATAAAGAGTAAGGAACTGAGCTCTGATGTCACATGGCTTAGATTATAATTTTGGCTCCATACTTACCAGCTAGTGACTTCACTCCTCCTCTAAAATTCATTTTCTCACCTCTATGATGGCAACAGCTACCTACTGCACAGAAACTTTGGAGAATTATGTGAAATGAGCATGCCTGCCATTTCAGTAATCACTAAATATATGGTAGCAGATATTTATTGTTAAAAGTAACAGTTCAAACTAGCTTTGCCCAGTAAAGAATTTTGTTTTATCCAACCCAGTCCCTCTAATTCATTTATCAGGAATTTCCGCTGACTGGAAGGGGATTGAGTGGAAGGAAGGCTAGCTTTAAGCATGGAACTCTATATAATGCTAAGCTTGCTGATTTCAACTATCCCTCTAACTTTAGACTCTGACTTAGATCAATGAGAACACAATGTCCATCAAAATTCAATGACTTCTCCAAGCTCATAAGGCTGGGACTATAAAACCAGGTTTTCCGACTTCAGCGATCTATAATAATAAAAGTGTAATACGCTAATTAGACCAGACAGCCAAATGACCTTCCAGACGTCATTCTGGACGTCCTTCTGGATGAAGCCGCTGTGGCGGGGGCCAAGGCAGAGGCGGTTAGGGGCAATCAGGCAGGCAGGCAAGCAGTTAGGGGTGATCAGGCAGGCAGGTGAGTGGTTAGGGGCGATCAGGCAGGCAGGGAGGCCAGCGGTTAGGAGCCAGCAGTCCCAGATTGTGAGAGGGATGTCCAACTGCCTAAACCAGCAGTTGGACATCCCCCGAGGGGTCCTGGATTGCGAGAGGGTGCAGGCTGGGTGGAGGGACCCCCCCCCCCCCATGCACAAATTTTGTGCACTGGGCCTGTAGTGTACCCATAAAGTACTTAGAACCCCATCCATGCATGGCCATCAATGTCTATTTGTTAATGAGGGGGAGAATAGTACTGACAAGGAATCCTCTGGGTAGAAGAGCTGCAAAAGGTCATCTGACTCATTGCTCTCCCTCGTGCTTCCTCTCCTGCAATGGCACTCCCTTGTGGGCCAGTGGCCAGGATCAGGGGCAGTTTCCAACATGCAGAATAAAGCAAACCTGAGAAGGCCTTGATTATGACCTAGGTGCCACATTATTTGCTCCTTGCAAATAAGCTAATGTTTTTTCTTGTGGCAGAATCCTGGCTCTTTAACTCAGATGCTTTGTGGATTCTTTGAAATTGCAATCACTTCTCCTCGTCACTCTTTTCTAGCCTTGCTGCCCAAAGACTGGGTGGTTTTAGTGTTCTCTGAGCTGGGCACCAAGCCCTACCACACTTAAGGGAGTTCTGTTCTGATGATATCCCAAGTAGAAGAAAGGTGTCACCTGAACCAATGTCACTATTGTGATCATTACAGGGACTTTGGCAAACTAGAAGTCCTGGGCATCAGCTCAAGCTAAGTGACTTAAAATAAAAATCTGCCTTCTAGAGCCTGGCATGTTTTTGGTTCAGTTTTAAGGAATTTATCATCAAGAACAGTCTGAAATGAGACAGTACATTTCTCATCTTTGAAAGTGTTTAAACAAAGTCTGGCAAACCATTTGACATAAATATTGTAGAAGACTTAGATGATCTCAATGTCCCTTATTTTAGGGCAAGCCCTTATCTTTTTCTTTAACCATTTCTCATTAAACCACTCACTTTTTAACCACAAAAGAAGTAACTAAATGATGGGAACTCTACATAGAGTAAAGGAGAATTTAATCATATTTTTCTATACTAAAAATTGTTTCTGTGAAGAAAAACCAATGTGGTGTATAGGATGAAACCTTAGACTTGGAGTTAGGACATCTGTCATGATCTATCAAGCAGCTGGGTAGCTTTAGTGCCAGTTGATTCTGCTTTCTGGATCCCTGTTTCCTCACCTATCACATGAGAAGGTGGCTTCAGAGCATCTCTAAGTTTCCTTGTGTTAGGGACTTTGATTGGAAGCTCATAATTGGTTAGAAAGTAAAGTTCAAATATCTGTATGCAGATGAACATATGGCAGATCCATGGTGAAAGAATAAAACCACAGAAGTTTCCATGGTATACATGTTATTATTCACTTATGTTCCTGCTTAAGAAAAGTGCACATTGAGGCATAAAGTATAAGAAGAGGTCTTCAAATCTTCTGCATCAATACTGCTCAACTTGGTCATGGAGCCTTGTTCACTAAATATGACTCTGGTGTTTTTACTGAGAGAGAGAGAGAGAGAGAGAGAGAGAGAGAGAGAGAGAGAGAGAGGTTAAGAGAACAACACACAGTTCATCCTTTCAGTGCTTCTGCTCAGCAGAGAAGTATATGTGTTTAGTATTTATATAAATAAGTAGCTTAGGAATCCTGTCTCAGAATTTCCCTGCAATCTTCATATGGGAACAGTAAAGCTATGACTTCCCTGAGTGAAACAGAGGCTTGGCGTCTACACCAACAGGAAAATAAGCTTGGTGTAAATAAAGTCTCATCTCAATAATTACTCCACTAGGAATTTATGTTGGACAGGATCCAATGCCCTACCATGATAGCCATCATCTTCTTTTTGGACCCACATGACCCACTTTCCAGTTGAGTTCAACCCAGAACTCTAACAGGAGGACAGGAGGAGGGAGGGCCTTGAAGAAAAGTCTGCTACTGTGTGCTCTATGTCCTCAAAGGCTGGGCCCCCTAGGCTTTGTCATGTTCAGGATGGAGAGAGTGCCTGATCAATGTCCCACAGTCCAGGGACATCAGCAGAAAATGACTTCTAAGCTTTTGCTTCCAGTACATTTTTGACCTTCTTTTGGGTTTAACTGTCAAAATTAATCCATCATCTTGTTCACCCTGTGACTGGCCAAGTATTTAAACTATCTGAAAATAAGTAACTCAAGTATACATCCCCAAAACAGTTTCAACTTCATGTAGTGAAGTTTTATGAAGTAAATAAGAGTGAAACAGAGGCAAATCTTTTCAAGAAGGCAAGAACTCACACAGGGAATGCTAGCACCCTGATTCTAGTCTTCAGTGACTCAGTAGAATATTTTAGCTCCTGGCTCCTGGTTCCCAGTTAAGAGCTCATTCCAGCAGACAGCCCCATTATCCGACCTGATCCAATTCTCCAAAGGCAGTCCTGAGCAACAAGCCCTAATGTCAACTTCTTAGATCTGACAGCCATGAAAACACTGGAACTTCTCGGATTTCCAGGGTTGGAAAAGAGATTTCTCATTCTAACATAATGCAATTCTGACTAGAGACTGCTGGTGCATAGCAATATGGGTTTTCCCTATCATCTGGAAACAAGCAAACAAAATAAGCAAATATAAGATGGCTAAATTGGGGGTCAAAGCGGTGGTCAAGAAAACTTAGAATTCTCCATCCTCTGAAAATCCCTGAGAGTGTGATAGGAAATGTAACACATTGCCTACCAATTTCAGAGAGTTAACAGTAATAATAGGTGACATTTATCAAGCATATATTATGTACCACACATTGTGCTAGGTTCTGTGCACTTTCTCATTGAATTCTTACAAAACTCTTCAAAGTAGGAACAATTTTTGAATAGTGAGGATCAAATTAACTAATGCAAGTAAAAATGCTTAGAAATGATGATGTATTATAAAGCTGCAAAGATTCAATGTGTGTTATTTTACTAAATGACACCTGAAATTCCTTTTAGCCTAAGACTTACATAGTGAAATAATAGATGCATAAAAGATATATGATATAGCCCTATCATGTACCACAAAGCATCACCCAGCCGGGTGACATCAGCTTGTTAGAGAGAGATAGAAATGCCGTGCAACCTGCTTGGGGAACCACAATAATGTAGAATCTTTCTTCAATAACCATAAAGGCACTCAGGTCAAGTAGGTTGGTGATTGACCAAGAAAGACATACATGTTTTGAACCCTTAGCTCTGGTAGAAAAGAAGCCAGATTTTTTCATTGCCTTTTGCATCTTGATTAGTGGCTTTGATCAGACATAAAATACACAAGGTTCAATCTCTGCTGGGCCTAGATTTCATATCAGTAGAATGTGAATCATATTTCACATATTTGCACTAATGCATTAAATGAGCTAATGTATGTGTAAACATTTATCAAAGTGCTTACGTATAGGAAGTAACAAAAATAATAATTAGACATCCACTGTTTCAGGCTGTATGTGAAATAAGACTCAGAACTACTGGGACTTAGGTAGGGTGAAAGATTCTATGAAATGGGTGGTGTTTGAAAGGAAGTGAATTTAGAGGCATAGGAGCTGGTGGAGTAAAAGTGCCCTTTGGGCGGGAGTCTTATTTGTTTTTATTCATATAATGCCACCCACCTTGTCACTGAATCGTTCACTCCTTGTTGGCAATTATTTTTTTCTGGAGTGTGGAAAAATATGAAGGAGTTTCATGTGGACACTCTAGAGTTGTTTTTTTTAATCTTATTAAGACAGAGTAAGCTAGAGAACCAGAACAAGGGCATTAGATCCGCTATCAGGGTTGTCCCTAATTATTTCATACATTAGAGGGGTTTCCTTATGACCATAACATTATTATAACAAGGGTGAACACCTCAAGTAAACAGTTTAGGGAATGTATGGCTGCACTGTTCAAACAGAGACCTGTGTGTTTATGGGCAAGTCCTTGAATTTCTCTGAGCTTAAGCTTCAAGAGTTAGATATAATCATCTTTGTAAAGCAATTGATAAATGTGCAATAAGTGTTCCATATTATTATTTTTAAAAGCTTCAATATAATTGAAATTATAAATTATTTCATTTGAAAGTGAGGAAAATAGGATAGGAACTAGATACAGAGTTCCAAATGAATAAGTTTCTTAATACGTTCAGCTTTGAGTTCTAGTTCTGCTTCTACAACAACTCAATCAAGCAACTGTTGGTTTTTCCACTGCTCAGAGCATGGCATTAGACTAAATCACCTTCAAGTAAGGTAGTTTAAAGACGACTGTACAATCACATGTGTTCCAGAAGTGGAAATGAACTCTGCCCATATTTAGAAGTTGAGGGTGTGAGGGCAGAAGGAGTGAAGAGCTGAAGTTCTAATCACATGAGTGCCATTTAGTTATAAATCCTTTTTGAAGATTGCTTGGTAAGTTCTGAGAGGCAGATCATTTCTAGCACTTATTCCTCAGGCAGAGCCTCAGATGAAGGAATTTTTGGCTCTTTCCTGTGGCCTGACTGCTCTGTACAAGATCCATGGGAGGGCTGGCAGCAGGAAGATGAAGGGAATAAATGGAGAGATGGAGCTTGATAGGTTTAGTAACTGAGTTCTAATTGGATTCAGCTCATCATATCTAAGACCCCTGATTGGTTGTGGTCTGAGACCTCTCGATGTCTTCTTATACATGTTTCCCCCACTTAAACTTGATGGGGAGGTGAGCTGATCCACAATGCCACTGCATTCTGAAGGTTTCCAGTCTCAGTCCCAAAGTTTGTCTTGGCAATTTAACTGAATCACAGAGAATGGACAGGTTTATATACTGACAAGAAACAGCATCAGGAGAAGCACCTGGGCCAACCCTGTCTATTGATTTGATCAAGCCGTCACATTACACCTATTCTCAGAAAATGCTACTTGTCTTGTCCTCCATGTGCTTAGCGTAAAAACTCAGGTTTAGGAAGCCAAACATAGCCAATTAAGATTACAGATCTCAATGAGTCAGGGTAGGAAAGTCAACACGGTCTTCTGAAATCCCAGTATCTTTCCTCTCAGAGCAGGTGGCAGCTGAAAGTTATGCCACCTTCCACCTATTCTCCACATTTATACCAAGTGCACTGGCCATTGTCAATCACATAATAACCAGTTGTTTTTTTCACTTTGTGACCTCTATGTGTGTATTCTCTGTGTCTGCTGTTTGGTCATTTAAGATAGCGTGTTATACCTCAAATAACATTCTTCTAGCAGCAAGGACCTTATTCTGCAGTTATTCTCCAGAACCCAGAGTTGCTCCATAGGTAAACAGCCAACTCTATTTGATGAGTTATTACTTAAAAAACATTTTGTTTTGGTGGAGTGGAAAAGAGCTTGGACAAAATGACAAAGTCAAATATCAGGGCCTCTAAAAAGCCTTTATTTTTTTGCACAAAATGGTCTGAAATGTTCTCCTGGAAATCTCCACCATTAGAGATTTTTTTTCTTAAGCTTAAAGCTTTGTTCCCTGGCAACATGCTAGGAAAGCTCTCTGTAGGGCAGGACACACATTAATATTTATCTCTCAGTTACACTTGAATAGAAATGAGTATCAGATTTTACAGAAAATTAATTTTGCCAGGGAAGGGATGATGTTTGCTTGATAGGTTTGGCAGGAAGGAAATGAGGGAAGAATGAGAGGACTAGGAATCGGGGCTCACTTTAAGAAGACGGGGCTTAGGAAATAACTATTCAATGATGCAGAAACGAAGCTTTCTTTTTTTTTTTTAATAAGTATGAGGCAAATCTGTCTAAATGGTGAGGATCTGGGAACACTGAGATGCACGGTGACTTGTGCTTTTTCGTTAGCCAAGCCATTGTTAAAGGGTAAAGCTGCAATTCTTAGACATTATAAAATGACCACATGTCAAAGATTTTATGTCATTTAATAATTAACGAGGGAACCAGTAAGATGTTACAAGTGTTTTAAAGGAGAATTCAAAGGACCACACAAGTACAGGCCATGCAGAATGCCAAAATCAATAATAAATAGCAACATTTCCTGAACTTGGCCAAATTTGAATGAAATACCCTATCAACAAAAGAAAAGTGCCCTCTTTATTGACTGTGGGGTTCGGTATTACCTAATCAGTGCAACTCTCAGTTTTTGAAAGTATTTATACAAATGTGGTTCTGTTGTAGTTACTTGTAACAAATTGTTACAAAGAGGGTTTCCCAGAGTTGATCTGTAAGCTGCCATGTTGATTTCTAGAGAGGGAAGGTCCTGCCTTGGAAATGAAGACAGAGATGCAGATATGTGATTTAAAGGGTTCCACATCTTAGTTTCCTTTTCTCCCAAATAGGGATGATATTAGCTTTGACTTATTTTTCCAAAAGTCTTTGTAAGACAACTAGAAAAATGATTGTCAAGTGAATTTAAATGACCACCACGCCCAGCACCCTAGCATCAGAAATCCAAGTAAAGAGGAGGAAGATCACCCATGGCCAGGATTGGGTGATCATGGCCATGATTGGTAGAAACCTCCTAAACTCACAAACACCCTTGTTATTTCTCCTGGCAGACTTCCCCATGCTGTTTGTTTGCAGTGACATGACATGCTGGTGCCTGGAGACAGGGCAGGGCAGGGAGGGCTTTGGAATTCGAACAACTCATTGCCCTCCCCACCCCCACAAAGCTTTGTCCTCAAGCTATGTCTCTGGGGCCCTTGGATCAGATTCCTTGCTTCCAGGTGCCAGAGATACACTTTTCTGTTTGCTCTCCCACCCAGACTGCCCTGGGGTTGTTCTGCCCCAAGGTGGGGGTGGCAAGTGACAGAGGCTATTTTGAAACAAATCTTTCTTCTTCCTCCCCTCCCTTTCTCCCTCTACCCCTTCAAAGTGCAAGAACATCTTGGCTTCTTTCCATCACTTGGGGCTTGTATTAGAGATTTGAATCTGCTCTTGTTCCCTGTAAATAGCCCAGAAATTAAGGTAAGGGTTCAGTTTGTAGAGGTGAGCTGTTTTTGGAAAACAATCAGGAATACATGGAACTGGCTGCACTGGTGATGGTGACTCTCTTTTGATACTAGCCCATGAAGCCTATCGTATTTCCATCCTAGTCCATATGGCCTTGTCACTGGCTTATTTTCCACCCACTCCCACAGGCATAAGGTCCAATTTGAGTACTTTTATGGCCCAAACATCTGGCAAAGATTCCTTGCCCTGCTGTTAACTTCTCTGGCCTATGACTCTTTCCTAAAAATATTTTCTCTTTGAAGAGGATACCTGTTGGTGATTAAGATGGCAGAACTTCTATATTAGGGAGGAACTTTTTTGTGTGTGTGTGAATTGACAGAAACTGGCTCAAACTAGTTTAAGTAAAAATAGCAAGTAATGCTTCACATAACTGAGAAGTACAGGATGTACATGAATACAGAGGTTCAGAAGTGATTAGCAAAACCCAAGCTTCCTGCTACTTGATTGACATCAAATAAAAATAAAGGCTACTTATTTAAATTCTAATTCCAGAGAAACAGATAACATTATTTTTAGTACTAATATAAGTATGTTACAAATTGCTTCCTATATTTTATCAGGCCAACTTTACCTGGAACCTTATGTCTTTTTTCTCCTTTTAGTGTTGGAATTACTCTTTGGTGAGATCTAGCCATGAGGTGACAGAATGACTGTTGGAAGCCCTAAACTCACATCTCAGAGTTTAGGAACCATGGAAGAAGAGCCCTCTTTTCCAAAAAGTTTTAGTTGGATCTCATTGATCTGGCTTGGGTCTTGTGACCATCTTAGAAGTAAACACTCTATCCAAGGGAATGAAACACAGGCTGGGACATGTGCCTACTTCTACATCTGTGGTGTAGATTTAGCCACATATAAACCAACTGGATTAAGAGTGGGTAGGGGTGTTCCCAAAGATTACTATTAGCAGGAGAGGAAAATGAATCCTAACCAGACATCAACTCTATGGTTCAGTGGTAGGCTTTCTTTAGGGCAAGGCTCCCAGAACTCCTTACATTACACAGTGGTTTCTTAAGCTCCAATGTGGATCATAGAAGAGTGGACCATGGTTTTGTTTCCAAAGGTTGAGTTTGGAGAATGAAAAGCAATCTAGATAGCTCCTGGCACAATAGCAATGATGCTACAAAAACAGTTACTTAGCACCTTCTCTGTGTGGCCCATGGTGCCTGGAATGAGGCCTACATAAAGTTAGGAAGGAAGAGATTGCTAATGTCCATAATTAACATTCTAGTGAGAGATATTACATTGTACCTTGTTCTGGAGTCTCATAATACTTTCTTTGTTTTTATATACAAGGAATTATGAGTATACAAAAAAAGGGAAGAATTAATTCCAAATAAGTCTTGCTGGAAGAGATGCATTTGAAGAGGCAGAGTATAGATGAGTGAATATGCAGGAAAGAAAAAAGAAAAATTCTAAATATGGTAACCAGAGGAAGTGAACCTATTGACTTCAGGTTGCTACTACCTGCACTGGATGGCATTGCTTTTCAGGGAGATGCTTCTTGATCTGGGGCCTTGACTTCACTCAGGGCCAGACAGATGTTAAGGAATCTCAGGAAAATGAATGATTGGGTATTCTTAGTGAGCTAATAATTTGGCACTTCTTCAAATAACTACTTGCTCATAGTTACTTTAAAGAGAAGACCAAGTGTTATGGGGAAGGGGGAGTTTGAGAAGAGAGACCCCAGGTAGGGACCCTCAGTTCCTTTTTATTTTCCTTATTAATTCCACTCTGGCCCCACACTTGCATACTTAGTAATTAAAAAACCAGAAGTTAAAAGAACTCACCTTCCTTACTTAGCAAATACCTAGGATTACTTAAACCTAACCCTCGGAGGAAGGAATGCCTCATCTCCTTGCCCCTAGTTGCTTAATATACCTTCTAAATATTTGCAGTACTCTTCCTGAGGTGAGTTCTGATAAATTCTATTTTCTCACACTGTGAGGATATTTTATTTTCCTGGTCACATTTAGTGTGTTAGTTTGCTTCTTCCTCCAATTATGACACTACCCCAAGGGTTGGAGAATGAAAATTATTATCCCTCTTAAGTCCATGGCTACCTGAGTATGTTGTTCAGAGAAGATCTGAGTGTGTGTCCCTGGCTCACTTAGGCAAAGACCACAACAGAGTGTAAGGTTTTCTCCTAAAGTGACCATCAAAGGCTGCAGTAGGGGATGGCAGCACGAGCAGTGGTATCAGTCAGGTGAGGTTCCTGGACCTTCCATTTAACCCACACTGGGTAACCCTGGAAATCCAGAACAATAATTGAGATGTCATTGTTCACCTGATGACCCTCTTCTGAGGACTTCCATCAAAGATGAACAGCTGTGTGGTGGTAGGACAGGAACCCAGTATTTGATTCCACAGCTCTTTCTACTCACAGGCTGCAATAACCCCCAGCCTAAAGATCTCCTCAACCACAGGGTTCTTATCAACACTCGCCTGATCAATATTCTCTGACATGAAAAACACCAAATTAAATTTTGCTTGAGAAAGTGTTATTGTTTGGAGGTGTTTGTGTTTTTTTTTAAAGATAGACATCCCTGTGAGGATGTCCCAATGAAATGAGCTAAAATATGTGGTTTTGGAAAAGGATGGCAATGGAGGAAAAACTATGAAGAAAAATAATCAGTTTGACCCATTGTAGGGTCAAGCTATACTTTTGAATCAATGGTTGGAAACTGACTTAAACTAGACAAGGAAAAAACAACATAATGGAATAATAGATCTAACTGGTGTTGTATCACATTCCTGATCCCAGGAGAAATCATACCTACCCTTCCATTGGAAAATTGGGCTATGTTCTCTACTAGGGAGGAAATGGACCAAAGTTCATTTCATTTCAGAGATCAGACTTCACTAAGTTAGACTTTGCAAACAAACTCAAGGTCCCCCTGCCCCAACCCTATCCTCCCATTACTGTGTTTATTTTGCACATGGCCTTCACCTCATGCCAGCATTACTCCTTTTATCCCGAGATCTCCTCCTCAGAGTGAGTTTGTCCTTTATGACTTTTAGCTACTGGGAGCCAAAAACAATAGTTAAGCCTAAAATTTGCCTTTTATTTGTTCTCATTCTCCTCATATCTCTTGAAACTCACTATTTTCTTGATGTTTTTAAAGAGTCCTCCTGGAGAAATCTTAAATGCATATTGTTAAGTGAAAGAAACCAGTCTGAAAAGGCTATAAACTTTATGATTCCAACTACCTGCCAGTCTGAAAAAGGCAAAACTATAGAGATAATAAAAAGATCAGTTATTTGGGGATAGGGTGAGAGGTGTGGAATGGATAGGTAAAATCAGGGAATTTAAAGCTATTCTGTATGCTCTTATATTGGTGGATGCATGACACTATGCATTTTTTCAAAACACATAGAACTATAAATTACAAAGAGTGAACTCTAATAAGAACTATGGATTTTAGTTAATGATAATGTATTAATATTGTCAAATGTTTCACACTAATGCAAAAATGTAAAAAATGGGAAAACTGTGTGTCAGAGGGAGAGAGTGTATGGGAACTCTGTACTTCTGTTCAATTTTTCAATAAATTTAAAACTACACTAAAAATAAAGTCCATAATTTAAAAAAGGTTTCTTTTACTCCAAATATTTTTTCTCTATTTCCCTTATCTCTGAATCTCCTTTCAGGAATGTCTGAATTGAAAGTGGCTTTGATTTGCTGAGAGTCGAATTTAGATGTTCAAATACTCCTGCATCCTCAGCATTTCAAATTATTTCATTAAAACAAAACAAATATGTGTTTCTAGCTAGTCATAAATAATTGTCACATGTTCACTCAAACCATGAAGCTGAGAATTAAGCAAACTTCAAGTGAACAAGATGTTCTTGATCCTTTCAATTCTGTTCTTACAAATCAGAACTTATTGGTTCTTCTCTTCCCTGTGCCTTCTCACTGACATAAGCATTGTTCATAAGGCATTTCTGCAAGGTGATGATGAACTGGGACCTTGCATGTAACTTGACAAGGGTTCCTTTTTCTTAATTGAGTTGGAAAAAATTGCATCCCTCTTGACTATCTCTAATGCCTCCTGAGAGCCAGACTTGGGAATCCAGTAAGATTGACTCAAAAGTGTGGTTCATTATCTTAAAAACCTGGTCACACATATCTGGAATGATCCCTGAAGACTCTCCAGATATTTATTTAATGACAGCAGCAAACCCAAACAGAGAAATGTGTGGTTACAAAAAGAATTTTAAACAAAGTTCTTGAGTAGTGTCCGACCCCTCTCTTCTATAAACAGGCCCTCTGTGTCATCATCATGCTGGCTGTTCCACAGGGGCCAGAGCTATCTATCTTGAGACACTGAAATCACAGGGTACTGCACTTTTTCAAGGCAAAGAAAACAGCCCCAGATCCCAGGAAGGAGGCTCACGGGCAGATCTTTTAGCAAGGCTGTCTTAGGAGCTGGAATATCATTTCTCTACTTTCAGCCCCAAAGGTAAGGTTCTGGCTAAGAGTAGAGAAGGAAGACTTTATTGGGCCTACAATGTGTCAAACACTGTGTTAGCATTTTATAAACCCAACACATTCAAAATATCATTTTAACACATAATTAATATAAAAACGTTAATAGGATATTTTCTCTTTTTTGTTGTATAAAGGCTTCAGAACCTGGTGTATATTTTATGCTTATAGCCCATCTCAATTAGACAGGTCACATTTCAGGTCCCATGTGGCTCATTGCCTTTGTATCAGTGTATTCTAGATCTTTTGCTTTTATCCTTGAACCCAGCAGCATCACCCAAGGTCTGTTTTGCCCATGTCCTTTGCTGAATTGTGTTTTAACATGATGCCCTTGACTTTCAGTGAGGAACACAGTTGTATGCAGTGTCATAGCCAGCAGAGACAGAGTGGGAGAGTTGCTGACTTTTACTGGATCATTCACTACTGCCCACACTATTTAAAGCAAGTATGTTATTGTTTTCTTTCCAAAATGATATGCCTCCTCCTTTGTCATAATGAGATTTTGTAACAGATTCTATGTTTTGTTTTGAATTGACTATCAGGAGATTTGGGGACAAATTGGACCCAATTTTAACTATGGATAGATTTGAGATTTAATGGGGAAATATAATAACATATTTTGTTAAATGTTCTGGACTTGATGAATATTCATAATCTGCTTATAGTAAAGTTTTCTTTCTGGTAATGGACTGATCTATTTTTATTCCCAGACAAAAGGTACCATATACTGGTATAATTTAATATGTGAACAGCCCTGGGAAGTCTGCTGTTAAGTTATGAGAAATAGCACAGATAATTTTTAAAATATATATGTTTTTATTTATTTCAGAGAGAAAGAGAGAGGAACATAGAAGCATCAATGATGAGAGAGAATCATTGATCGGCTGCCTCCTGCATGCCCCACACTGGGGATTGAGCCCACAATCCACGCATGTACCCTGACCGGGAATCAAACTGTGACCTCCAGGCTCATAGGTCAATGCTCAACCATTGAGCCACGTCGGCCAGGCAGCACAGATAATTTTTAAAATTTCACTTACTTTTGAGGCTTTCATTATGGTGTTATTTCTTAAAAACTCTTAAACTGTATTTCTAAAATTAAGTAAACCATAGAGTACCATTCTCTTTCCTTTGTGAATTATAAAGACGTACAGAAAGGAGAGAATAATACTTTTCTGAATGATAGCAAGAAGAGTTTTCTTCCTCTGCAGAAATGGTACATAGACATAGGTCTCTTTCTGTCTCCCCCACAACTTGGGTCATATTTACAAAGAGGTCTGGGACTTTTAGTTGACTTCATGAAGCAGTGCCAGAGTGGACCCCACAGCTGGTGGTGCTGTGTTGCTGGCTCTTTAAAGGCGTTTGCAAATAATTGCAGATGAGATGAATCTGAAAGGAGCCTTTCAAGTTTTGGGGATCAACCAGTGTAAATCTCTTATTTTACAGATGAGGAAACTCACTCTGGCCATATTTGGCCAATGGGAGGCACTGGTAGAATACTGGAGAATGGGAGAAGGAGAGAAGCCAGGGTATATTTCTCTTTATCGCACTTGGTTTCTTCAATAGATAGGTCCTCACTTATACTCCTGATTTCCATAGATCAGCACCCATTCTATGAGTCTAGCTTTCAGGTAGTCCTAGCTTCTGGGTTCTAGTAATCCTACTTTGTCCCATTGCCCCATACAATCCTAGAGATGACATGGGACTTTCTGTGTTACTAATCTCTGACTGCTCTCATTGCCCTCTCTTCTTCCCATCATATGTACAACCAACTCCTTGTATTAAATCCTCTCCATTTATAATATCTGGATGGATTCTGTTTCCACATTAGGCCTTGTTACACTACATATCACAATAGTAAATTATGGCACCCTGCTTTGTTTTCCCCCTATATCTCCTTTTATAAGTTACTAGAGGCCTGGTGTATGAAATTCGTGCATGGGTAGGGTCCCTAGGCCTGGCCGGCAATCAGAGCCAATCAGGGCCTTCTGGCTGCCAGCCAGGGCCTTCCTTTGTTCTGAGCCACCCCCTGGTGGTCAATGCATGTCATAGCTAGTGATAGAACTCCCAGTCTCCAGGTCAAACTCCCGCGGGGACACTTTGCATATCTATATTATATATATAGATACTTATTTACTTATTTTATTTGCTTACTAGCATCTCATCTGTTTTTCACATCAGACTGTGGTCTTCATGAAAAGGGATACTGGCTATATTTGGCCATGATCACATCTTCAATGTCTTCAGAGTCTCAGGTGCTCAATATTAATTTATTAAATAAATAAATAAATAAATCTAGTGTATGGTTTTTTAAAATCTTAGAACTTTGAACCACGCAGACACTCATGGCTGAACTTAAGGAGGAATGAAATGCAAAAGTTTTTTAGCTATTTGTGTTTTTCTCCTCATTAGCAGGGGGGGGGGGGCAGTTGGGGTGACCAGGAGTCCACAACTTTCATTAGCATTTCAGCATATGAAGACATAAAAGTTAAGAGATGGTGCATCTAATGGATGAGATGTACACATTTGTTACTAGAGTTTTATAATATTGACTAGAGGCCCGGTGCATGAAATTCGTGCACTGGAGGAGGCGGTCTCCTCAGCCCAGCCTGCACCCTCTCCAATCTGGGACCCCTCAGGGGATGTCCAACTGCAGTTGGACATCCCTCTCACAATCTGGGACGACTGGCTCCTAACCACTCACCTGCCTGCCTGCCTGATCGCCCCTAAATGCCCCCCCCTGCTGGCCTGGTCACCCCAACTGCCCCCCCCTGCTGGCCTAGTCGCCCCCAACTAACCACCCCCCCCCACCGGCCTGGCCAACCCTAACTGCCTCCCCCACCAGCCTGGTAACTCCTCACTGTCCCCCTCTGCCAGCCTGGTCACCCCTCAATGCCACCCCCTGCCGGCCTGGTTGGCCCCAACTGCCCCCCCTGTAGGCCTGGTCGCCCCACACAGCCTGTTGTTCAGTCATTTGATTGCCCCTCACTGCCCCCCCTCCCCCTGCCAGCCTGGTTGCCCCCAACTGTCCCCCCCCCTGTGGCCTGGTCGCCCCACACAGCCTGCTGCTGGGTCATTTGGTTGCCCCTCACTAACCCCCCTGCTGGCCTCGTCGCCCCACGCAACCTGTTCAGTCATCCATTCGTTTGCGATGGTTGCCTAGGCTTTTATTATTATAGATATTAACAAAAGTGCATGCGAGCACAAAGGAAGATTGAAGCTCTCTTTCCACTTGCTCAAGCCAAAAATTGAGGTGTCATTCCTGACAACTCATTTTCTCTTATTCTTCATATCCAATCCATCAGCAGTTGGCTCTGCCTTCAAAATATCCAGAATTCAACATCTACTACCATCTGCTTTGGTCCAAGCCACCATTATCTGTTTTCTTGATGGATGAAAACCGACTCTTGTCTCACTGCTTCACTTCTTCTCCTTAAAGAGTCAATTCTCAGTCTTGTAGCTCCTTAAAGAGTCAATTCTCAGTTTTGTAGCTCAAAGTCTGACAGGAGTCAGATCATGTCACTTACGTGCTCAAAACTCTCCAAGGGCTCCCATCTGACATAGAGCTAAAATCAAAAGGCCTCCAAAGCTCTCTGTGATCCAGCTCCTTGCTCTCTCTCTCTCTCTCTCTCCTCGTTTTCTACCCCTCTCTCCCATGGCCCCACCAACCTGCTTAGTTGCCATTTCTTCTAGCCCTTGATCTGGCTGCTTTCTCCTCTGGGATGTCCTTCTCCAACACAGCTTCATCTTTATCCCTTCAATCTTTTCATGTCGCTGCCCACACAACAAATAGTACCCCTGCTCCCTTTTCTCTATCCTGCTCATTCTGCTTTATTTTTATTCATACTATAGATCACTACTATACCATTTATTTAGTTATCTGTTTATTTATTCTTTATCTCCTCCACTGGAACATGAGCTCCAACTGGGCAAGAATTTTGTTTAATTCAAACCTGGAACAATGCCTGGCACATGCTAGGCTCTCAGTATATATTTATTAGGTGACTGTTGTGACAGAGTATCTTACAAGATAAGTAGAATTTGAAAGGACAAAGGATGGGTTGGGATAGTCTTTTTCTCTTAAGTGTGTTTTAGTTTTAGAATTTTATATACTCACCACCCTCTTTCCCTCTCCAAGGATAAGTCCATAGCTAGATAGCTAGATAGATATTCTGCATCAACACAAAATTGGCATTATTATTATTATTATTATTATTATTATTATTATTAATTATTTGCTTAGTCCATGGGTATATGTAGCAGTTTTACTACTGGGCTAAATGAATCTAGAGTTAAGTTAGCTATTATTGTTTAAGGGTAAGTTTTGTCATACCAGATAAATAGTGCAAAAATTGATTGGGTTGGAGGGGAGGCAGGAATTGGTGAAATTAGAGCAAGTTTAAAAGAATATACAGACTAGCTTATTTTGCTTAGCATAGTAATCTCCATGCTGTCTCAAGGGGTAAGAGATCCTTCTTTTTTTTCAGTGTGCAAATGTACCACAGCTTTTTTATCCACTCATCTACTAATTGGCACTTGGGCTGTTTCCAGATCTTAGCTATTGTAAATAATGCTGATATGAACATAGAGGTACATATATTCTTTCTGATTGGTATTTATATCACATGATCTTACTTATATGTGGAATCTAAGGAACAAAATAAACTGATGATCAAGATGGGACTACAGACATGGAAGCATGAAATAGACTGACAGATCTCAGAGGGAAGGTGGGAAGGAGGGTGGGAAGAAATTAACCAAAGAACTTATCAGCATAGATTCATAGCCCATGGACACATACAATAGAGTGGTGAAGGCCAGGGGTGGGTGGGAGATGGATGGGGGATGGAAAAGGGGGAAAATGGGGGGAGGGGTTGGGGACATCTGTAAAACTCTTGACAATAAAATAAATGAAAAAAATGTAAAAAGTATATACAGAGAGGAGAGAGAGAGAGAGAGAGAGAGAGAGAGAGAGAGAGAGAGAGAGAGAGAGAAAGAGAGAGACTACCGTAAAGCATAACAAAACTTACTGAGGATTTGAGGAGTTCCAGGTCATCCAATAATTCTTTTCCAGCCTCTTCCATCTGTCATCCTGAAATGCTGGTGAGATTGACTTCAAGGAACACAGTCAGCTTTTGTTTTTGGAGACTGCAGGGTAAATATTACAGATCTGGAATGGTTGGCTCACAACTTCAAAGCCTTGAATCAAACTGCTGGATGATTTGGGAGCCACCTGGCAGGAAATTTAACTTTTCCAGTTTGGGGTATTTTTTTCCTTCCCATTCCTCAATTCCTACCTGCCTCCCCCATTCTTTCCAACACCAAATTAGCTATTTGGATATCATCAGTGCAGTTTAGACCTGGGTACCAGCCAAGGTCACGAGGCTGAGTGCATAAGCAGTGAATGCCAGCTGTACTTGAGACAGAATTTTCAAGGCCAGATAGGCAGAAGAAGGTGGGGTCTGGGCTTCTTGATCTTGGATTTTCTTCTCTCTTACACACACACACACACACACACACACACACACACACACACACTATCCTTTTCTATTTTTAATTTCCTGCTTCCAGAAAGAATGGTGTGACAACTTTCTGTCCTTTTCCTCCCTGGACTCACTCCTCTCTTGGTCCTTCTCCCAATGGATGCACTAACTCTATACATGAAAGGGTGAAACAGAGAACAGTCAGTAGGGAATCAAAGAAACAAAAACATAAGTAGATAAGCGAAGTCTCCAAAAGTTGACAGGAGCTTTTGAAACCTAAATCCACATTCTGAAGGGAGGTAATAAATGTAATAAACTGTGCTAACTCAATTCAAACAAATATCCTATATAATAAAAGCCTACTATGAAAATTGACCAAATGGCAGAATGACCAGTAGAATGACTGGTCGCTATGATGTGCACTGACCACCAGGGAGCAGACGCTCAATGCAGGAGCTACCCCCAGCCCGCAAGCCCAGGCCAGCCAAGGTGGGTGCCAGTGGGGGGCCCCCTGATCACCCTGCTGGTCGCCCCACAGAGGGAGGTGACTGCCGGTGGTGGTGGCAGTGCAATTGGGGGAAGGGGCTGGCTAGCAAGCAGGCTGGCGCCACCCCCCCACCCCCCACCCCCGATTGACCTGCCAGTCACTTCCAAGGCAGGTGCCAGTGGGGGCCCCTGATTACTACACTGGTTGCCCAGCAGAGGGAGGTGAACGGCAGTGGCAGCGGCAGGTGGGGCTGATGATCAGGCAGCACCAGGCCAGCCAAGGTGCGTGCCAGCAGGAGTCCCCCGATCGTCCCACCAGTCACCCCACAGATCAGCCCTGATCTCCAGCCAGGCCTAGGGACCCTACCTGTGCATGAATTTCATGCACCGGGCCTCTAGTTTGATTATAATTGTCAGGAATTATGCAAACATGGCTCTATTCATGAGTTTGCTGATTATTGTCACTGTTTTTTTTTTTGTTGTTGTTGTTAAAACTAAGTTTCAGACTTTCCTCTGGATTATTGTATATAAAAATAAACTAATTATCAACCTATCTATCTATATCTATATAAATAGTGATAAATTCTCTTTCTATAATGGCTCAATGTTTTCATTCTGTGGCCAATGCACACTCCATATGCATGAAGCTTGGTGTGAGACAGTCTTAATTTCTGCTTTCTGAATGCTTAACATTAGTTCCATTCTTTATGGTGCTGATCATTGTACTGTGGTGCTCTGAAGCATTAAACCAATAAAAATATGTTTTAATATAAAAACTAAAACAAACACAAAATATAGCCTTAAGATATGCATCCTAATTAGTTCAATGGAGCTCTTCCTTTGTATCATCCTAAACATTATATTTGATGTAGGTTGTCCAGTCTATATACCTTGGCCCTTTTAAAACCCTGAAGCAGTCTATATTTAAGCAGTGGGTTTATAAATGTGAATCATTCACTGATTAAGTATTTTTGACCATCTGCTATATCAGGAATGGTGTCACACTCCATGGATATAGAGTAAAAGAGACAGTCTTTGCTTCAAGGAATTCACGGTGCCAAGAGGATTTGGCAATAACAGTCGGAGGTGATGAATGCTGTGATACAGGTAGTAGGCACAGGATATGGTGGCATCCTCTGGGAAGTGTACCTGATCTCCAAGACACTCTGTGGGAACAGGATTGTGGAGGTTATGGAGTTTGAAAGACTAGCAGGAGTTGGCCAGGTAGAGGGGATGGGGTGTGATTTTCAAGGGAAGTATATTCAGAGAACCATGTGTGTAATCACCCAGGAGGCCATGTGCCACTGAGATTCTGTGTCTGGAGTCTCCAGGTTGAGGGTGCAGAGTGCAGTAAGGATGACACGATAGTGAGTTAGAAATAAAATCTTAAAAGGGTAAAAAAAAACCCAAAAAACAGGTACATTGCAAACTAAAAGTTACCATGTTCAAGTTTGCATTTTGAAAATATCCTTTCTTCTTTAACTCCAACCCATTATTATTTTTTAAAGATACTTTTATTGATATCAGAGAGGAAGGGAAAGGGAGAGAGATAGAAAAATCAATGATGAGACAGAATAATTGGTTGGCTGACTCCTGCATGTCCCCTACTGGAGATCAAGCCTGCAACCCAGGCATGTGCCCTGACAGGGAATTCAGCAGTGATTTCCTGGTTCATAGGTCGACACTCAACCACTGGGCCACACTGGCCGGGCCCCAACCCATTATTATCTCAAGAACTAGATACATGTTTTACCAGTTCACATTCCTAAGTCCTGAAAAAAAATGACATAAAATTAAGTCCTGTAGAATATTAAGCAACATTTAAAAGCAGAACACAGATCAAATAGAACTGTTGCATATAACAACTTAACTTTCAGAGATATAACCAATGTTGTCATTACCAGATACCTATTGGTTCATTAGGGTTGGTTAACTTTTAAGCATTAACACGATTTTAAAATCCTTGACAATGTAATGCTAAGAGATGGTGGTCTTCTGGAACTCTAAGACAAGCCATAAACTTGATTCTTCCCCTTGGAGGGGATGTTGAATGGAAGAGGAAGTAACCTTTCCAACATGACCACAATAAGAGGCTAAGGATGGCCCTAGCTGGTTTGGTTCAGTGGATAGAGCGTCGGCCTACAGACCGAAGAGTCCCAGGTTCAATTCTGGTCAGGGGCACATGCCCGGGTTGTAGGCTCAGTCCCAAGTGGGGGGTGTGCAGGAGGTAGCCAATCAATGATTCTCTCTCATCATCAATGTTTTTCTCTCTCTCCTGCTCCCTTCCTCTCTGAAATTAATAAAAATATATATTAAAAAAAAAGAGGCTGAGGATGGAGAACCATGTCTCCAGGCTGGAGGGCTGGCTTGGGACTAAGTGGAGGCCTCTGGAATCGGCCAGGTGGAATCCCAGCTCCTCTACTCACTAGTCAAGTATCCTCCTCAGCGGCTCTGTCTCTTCATCTGTCTCCATAGTCTACCACTTGGAACTATGAGAGAATTAAATATATGTTAGTGTGTGTCCAACACTTAGACCCATGCCTGCAACTACTAGGCTTTCCATAAATGTTAGCTATGCTTTGTTGTTCCCATCATAAATTAGGTGAAGCACCCGGCACATAATTAATTGCAATAAATACTCATTTCCTTTCTCATCCAATTTTTTTAAAAAAATGGATACAGGATGTGAAAGGTATGATGAAAAGAATGTGGTCTGGGAAGCAGGGAGTTTGGCTCAGATGACCTATTGGTGACTCACTAGGCACTGAACTGTGGTTCTCTAAGCAGCGCCAGGGGCCTGTCTGTGGTGTGAGAGTCTACAGTTATTACTCTGCTGAGCCCCCTGCCCTGCACATGGGAGGGAAGTGAAACTCAGCCTCCTGGAAAATTGCAAGCCTTTGCCAAGGCTGGAAAAGTGCTCCGTGCCAACCTGTTTCCCATTGGCCTCAAAGTTTCTTCCTTAGGCCAAATGCATTCGATTGTTCTCCAAGTCTGACAGAGGCTAGAGGGGATTCCATATAATCCCTGCCCTGTTTTCCTCTGATTGAAACACCCCCGTACACACACATGCTCACACTTCATTCTCACCAGGTTCCCAGGAGGAGAAAGTCCACTGTAGTATGTGCCAGGATTAGGCTCAGAGGAGCCCAGCGATTTCTCCACTATACAATGGCCTGATTGTGTGGGCTCGTCTCAGCCCAGTGGCAGGTCAGCAGGCCAGCTGAAAGCTCATCTTAAACAACCACCTCAAACCTTAAACCCAAACACCACAGCTGCACTCCTGGAACCAGGTCTGTTTTCCTAGAATATCTGGTTACAGCATTTAAAAAGTGAGCAACCTCATTATCAATAGTGTTTCTGAGAACCCAGCATTCCTTTGAAAAATGCTAGCTCTCCAGGGCTGGCAAGAGCTGCAAAGCAGACACATTCCCTAGCCTGCCGCCCCCTCCCTGAGGCATCATCACCCAGCCAAACCCAATAGCCCAGCTTAGCAAAAATGAACGCGAGGACCCAATTTCTGCTTAGAGTTGGGGCTTTCGGTGATCGAGAGAGGGAGTGGCATCTCCTTCCTCAGAGGTCTTAAAGAATAGGAAGGATGGTTGTTCTTGTGCTGAGTCAGCATCACACTACTAGAGAGAATATTGGATTAGAACCTGGGTCTGTTTCCCAGCTTTTGCATGTACATGTACTTATTGTGTAATATTTGACATAGTATGTAAATTTTACAAGCTTCAGTTTCTTCACCAGTGGAATAGTGATAACTATTGTGAGGATCAAATGAAATAACATATGGCAACATGACTTGCCTATTAGAAAGCCTTCAACATTTAAAAGGAATTACCATATTCCTCTTAATATGGTCTTTTCTTGTTTCATACATACAAGTGTATGTATGTGAATAATGGAACTTTCTTATCCCTCTAGAACTAGATAACAAACTCTGAAGAGTTTTGGAGGATAAAAATTAAATTGGAGTACATTTAAAACACTGCTCTTGATATAATGCTGGGCATAGAATAGGCATAAAATAAATGTATAAAGGAATGATTAAATTATGTTGTTCATCATATCCTCTTTGAGAAGGTAGGAGACTATATACTGAGTTTCTTAAAAAATTCCTTACCTATCTATTATCTATCTATCATCTATCTATCTATCTATCTATCTATCTATCTATCTATCTATCTATCATCTGCCTAATCTTCTATCTACTATTATTATATCATGTTTGTGGCTGTATATCTGCAAAGTATGAATATCTCCTTCCAGAAGACTCAGCTCCCACGGGCTCCTTGTGTTTGAGGCAGCTCTGGCTTGCACAGAGCATGGGATCTTCACTGACAGATGCCATTCAAAAGTCCTGCTTCTTGCTCAGCTGGTGTGGCTCAGCAGTAGAGTGTAGATCCAGGAACTAGGAGGTCACCGGTTCTATTCCCGGTCAGGGCACATGTCTGGGTTGCAGGCTCAGTCCCCAATGGGAGGCCTGAAGGAGGCATCCAATCAATGATATTCTTCTCTCATCGATGTTTCTATCTCTCTAGCCCCCTCCCTTCCTCTCTCTCTCTAAAACAAAACAATCAATAAAAACATACAAACAAACAAACAAAAAGTCCTGCTTCTTACTAGCTGTGACTTTAGCACATTACTTAACCTCTCTTCAGATGTTACATAGGTACATTGGGTCATGCCAACCTCTCTGGTTGTGATGAAGATAGGGTGAAATATGCAAAGCACCTATCATCCTGCCTGCTCCTTACTACCCATTCAATCCAAATTTGACATTCTACCAACATGATAAATGAGGGAGAAGAAGGGGCAGGAGTGGTAGACACATGCATCAGGATTCCTGGGTTGAGAGGGAATGTTTTTTGAAGGACTTCCTCAGAACATAACCCAGCCCAATGCTGAGAAAAACCTAAGAGTACAAAAAGGATGAAATCAGATGAATATATACTCCTATTGCAAGGAGAAACCTATGGTTATTCAAGGTTGACCTTTCAGGAGACCCATTCAAGAGATATCAATGGGCTGTCCAAGGAAAGAACTGAGTTTTTGTCTCCAGGCAGGTTAGGAACTGAGTTAAGAAGTGGAAAACACATCATGTACATCTTTTTCTCTATTCTCTCCTGAGGTGATATTATCAAGTCTCAGGCTTTAAACATCATCTATGTACTGATGACTGCCAAATTTATATCTCCACCCAAGACATGTCTCCAAACTTTAGGCTTATAAATTATCTACACTATATTTCTCCTTATATATTTATATGTAGATATAGTTAGCAACATAAAACATACAAAACTTAGTTTCTGGTCTTCTTCTGTATCCCCCTCTAACTTTCCTCTAAATTCCTTGTGTTCTTATGATTACTTCTATGCATTATTTTGCAAGTTTTAAAAAGTATGCATTAATGGAATAATATACGAAGTTCCAGGGACTGTACTAATCACTAATAAAATAAAATAAAATAAAGTAAGAGATCATCTCTGCCCTCAAAGAGCTCATTAAATAGAAAAGAGGAGATAGTACATTATCCTCAAAATACTTATTCACACATCTCAATGTTTTAATATATGATGTAGGATAGAAAGGGCAGAGAGATGTCCCCACATCTAAGGAGATTTTGAGCTGTTCCTTGAAAATGATGAAGAGGTTGTTATTTGGTGGGTATTGTGGGTCCCATCGTCCTGATTGGTTATTCTTGACCTATTTGAGAGAATTACACATGACCGCCCTAGAGGTGAACTTTGGCCATGTCACTTGCATTTGCCCAATGGAATGTGAACAGAACTGTTGTAGGCTATGTTTAAGCAAAAGACTTAAAAGGAATCACCAGGTGCTGTTGTCCTTTCCCTTCTTTTGTAAGAATTGTATGTTTGAGGGATGGATTTATCTTTCAACCTGGATCTCAGAATGAAGAAGATCCATGGAAAAGAATTACAACCAGAGTGAAGTCCAGTGAGAAATAAAACTTTGTTTTTGTAAGTCAATGAGATTATTTGGGTAGTTTATTGCTGCAGCACAAATGACTAAAACTGACTAATAAAAATAATGGTACCAGAAGTGCAACAAAAAGCCTACAATGTGTGACATCGGCTTTCAGGTTAAATGTTATGCAGTAAGGAAACTTCTTGGTGACTCATGTTATTTAGTGGAGAAACATTTGGTAAAACTGGTGCTTGAGGTATAGTAAAAGGCAGGTTATGTAGCTGTAACAGGAGCTACATACATAAAAATTCTGTGTGACAAACCACCCCAAGGCTCAGTGGGCTACAAAAGTAAGCATTTATTTCTTATTCATGTGCCTACACGTTGTCTGGAGTTTGGCTGATCTAAATTGAGCTTAGCTGGGCTTGGTGCCAACTGTATATTGAATTTGTCTACTCCATGTGTTTCTCCAACTCCTTGGAGCAGCAGCTAACAGAGGCATGCACTTTTGGGGATGAAAGGTAGGAGCAGGGAGATACACTTCTCCCATGGTTTGGGTAGAAGAGGCAGTGAATATTTGCTAAATTATAATATAATCAATCACAATACCTTATGAACTTGTGGCTTTAGGTGAATACGTTGTAAAGAGCACAAAAAATGTAATCATGTGTGCTAAGTTTTATTTGAGGCCCAATACTTAGTAGATGCTTGCTTTGGGCAAGCCATAATTCCTCTAAATCTCAGTTTCCTCATTTGAAAAACAGTAAAAAACTAACTGCAGTATTTTCTGGGAGGAATAGAAATTCTAGTTAGCTCAAATAAAGAGTGATTAGGTGATGATGTAGATACCCATCAGAAACAGATCTCATGGAGTCCAGGGGAAACTCAACAACCAGGACTTAGGACAGAGGAATAGGCAGCTCAGGGGACCTTCTGTATCCTGTAGACCTGCAGTCAATTGTTCTACTATTAATGTGCCCTAGCTGAACTCCGTATGACTGTTTCTCTTCTATTGAACTTCAGTTATGTGTGTGTTTGTGTATAGACACACATGTATTGCTATCTTATACACACACACACACAGGTAACTTTCTAATAAAATAGGAATATAATTTATTTTGCTCCTTGCAGGGAGAAAGAAGCAAAGATGAAACTGAGATCTATTCAACACCCAAATTTTCAGTAGAGTTGAGTAAAAATAAAATGTTTGATATGAGAATATATTTTCCTAAAAATCTGTCAAGTGGTGGCATTTCAAGTTTGTGTTGTGGTGGAGAAAAATAGGAGTAGTACTTGGCTGAAAATTAGCCAGAACAGGGAGATTTGGGCTTTGGGAAAGTTTGAATCAAGTTTATTTAAGTCTGATTAGCACAACCCCAGATTGAGGCAACCAGGGACCCTTTTGTGGGCTCTGCACTTCAGAGGGCCCCTTTCTGGATCTTCTCCAGCTGTGTTCTTCCCTTTGGAGTGAGGAGCTTGTGGGCTTGGGCACATGCACATCTGTTTGGAATCCATGGGACCCTGGAATCCCCTGTCCAAATGGTCCCAAACTGGCTTCTTAGGCCCACAGAGGCTCTTGCCTACTCAGTCCATCTAGAGAGTGGATCACCCGACCAATGTGTACACTTCTAGATCAAAGGAGTGGCCAAGGAGATTTGTTTGCAGGGATGTGAAAAGAAGTTGGTGTTGGACCCAGGATGTCTATATTGACACATGTGAGCCCATCATGGTACTGGATGGAGCCTAGGGTGGGAAGGGGTTGGGCCAGGAGCTTCCATTGGTGATACTCTTACCCCAGACCTTGCAGATCTAACAGAAACGCTTATCTCTGAAGGTTCATATCATCAGGGAGGCCCCAGATGACACCTCATGCAGTATAACTTGGGATGTCAAATTATAAGCCCTGCCTATAATACAGGGTATGCTTTGGGAAAGCCTGCCCTGAGAATTAATCATAAACCTCTTCTAACTGATATAGTAATGAGGCACCATAAATATTCCAGCTACAGTTTTAATTTTCAAAAGCTCATCCATCTGCATTATGATCTTATAAGAAAAACATTCTATTCCCAGCCACCTATAAAGTGAAATAGGCACAACTTGCTTCTCATCTGAGGCAATAATTTCTCCATTGGGAATGCCAACAATGTCCTCTCCTTGGAAAGTTTATAGAGTTTATATCCTGCCTGCTTGCCTTTAATAATAATAAAAAAGTTAAATATTTAAAAATAAATTTTCTTTAATGGTCCAGAAATATATACCCTCAGGTCTTCTGCTTCTTTAAACATCCTGAGGGCTGTAAAATCCTCTGGGTTGGACTGAGTACCATGTCAGCAATGTGCCCACAAAAGTTGGTTTGTGGGGCTATGGCTGGGCGGGGAGAAGATTCCAAACATCACTGTTCCTTTATTTGTGTCTGTTGACTATCTACATTCTTTCTGCTGCTTGACTGAGTAAACTGAATGCTTTCTAGCTTTTGTGCTTACTTTTCTTTGCCTGAAGAGATGTAAATGCCCCCCTCATGTGCCCACCATTCACATGGGACCCTTCAAGTACAAAGCAGAGTTTAACCTTGCGTCCCCAGTGTTCCTCATTCTTCTCCAGGAGTCCTCTCCTAGACTATAGAGAAGAAAGGGTACTGAACTTGGAATCAGGTGATCAGATTGCAAACCCAGGACTCTTCACTAACCAACTAGATAATGTTGGACAAATCATTTAAACATATGCTGATTAGAAGCCACACATTCACTTACTCTTTCTAAAAGTACATACCCAGGACTAGTGTGTGTTAGAGAGCATGAGACACAGCCAGAAAATGTTGTAACTGTGCCTTACAACAACCAATGTTTATGGTGTATAAGGCTGGCCTATTCTAAAAGCAAATAAACAACCAATTGTTGACAAGAGTGATGAAAAAGACATTATTTCAGAGTTTTACACTGAGAATTGGTGTGCAATAGCTATCTGAGTTGAGTATCTCTCCCTTTTCAGTAATTATAACTGCTGTTTATTTTTTATAATCTCACCCACAACTTCCTTTAAAAATATATGCAAGAGTGCATTGAAGTTGAAATAAATTTCAATAAAGTTTGTTCTGATTATTTGAAAATGGGATTCCCCTAGAGTATTGCAAAACTGGGTTTGGGATCTTGGTCTAGGAATAAGTAGATGGTCTTTTACATTCAGAGGAAAAGAAAGCAACAGGAGATCATGGTACAACTGGTGAGGCAATGGGGTCAAGAGTTCACGTCAGAATAGTCTGAATACAAATCATCACAAAGGAAAAGGAAATTTTCCATTCCTCCCAACTTTTTGACCCATAGATTGGAGTCACAGATACAGCTGTTCTCTCAGCAGAAATGTATTAAGACCATATGTAAAGATAAATATTCTGGTCCCAAGCAAGATAAGGAAACAAAAAGCAAAGAGCAAAGCAGTGGGGTACCTCACAGACTGCTGTGTTTCCTCCCACACTAAGGAATACTCTGAACCGTAGGAGGTACAGATCCTGTTCACCCTTTTGCTCATTTATTCAACAAATATTTATTGAGTGCCTGCTGTGGGCTGGGACTTCAGAAGGAAGAAAAATCTGGCATAGTCCCTGTCT
Organism: Cnephaeus nilssonii; assembly: GCF_951640355.1. Lineage (NCBI taxonomy): Eukaryota > Metazoa > Chordata > Mammalia > Chiroptera > Vespertilionidae > Cnephaeus > Cnephaeus nilssonii. Next base: position 20,750,977 of record NC_137081.1, on the reverse strand, counting down.
TCATGTGTGTTAGTAAAGGACACTGACATTAGTCAAATATTCATGCAAACTCATCTTCAGTTGTGGTGGTGAGGATTACTATGAAGGGAACATGCACAGTACCAAAGGGAGGCTATACTGAAGTGATGCTTGATGTCTGTTGCCACAGTCACATCTCCTTATCTGTCTCTTCTATCTTTCTCTTCCATCATTTAGGGAAACTTGTAATTATATTGGGCCCAACTGGATAACTTAGGATCATTTTCCTATCTCGAGGTCCTTGAATCACATCAGCAAACTCCCTTTTTGATATATAAGGTAACATATTTACAGTTTTCAGGAATTAGTATGTGGCTATCTTTGGGGAGTCATTATTCTGCCCAAAACATCAGGGCATCTGTATTTAAACCTGAGGAAGAATTGGAGGGTAAATGATCTATGAAAAGACATTTTCATTTCTAAGCAACTGGAGAATGTAGCTTTAACAGCCTTAGCCAAAGCAGATGGAAGACAAGCTTTCAGCAAAAGTCCTGCTAAGTAAATGAGAGACAGAGCCCAGAACTTAATGCCTGAATGAAATGTTTATGGTGTATAAGGCTGGCCTATTCTAAAAGCAAATAAAATTCTTGATAATCCGAAGGATTTGTGAATTGATTTGAAAGCACAAGGGTTCTGGCACTCTGCCTGGCTGTGACAATCCAGGGTGTTATTTCTCTAAATGCATCTTCCCTGCCATTGAAAGGAGTCTGGTTTTCTGCTCTTTTCGAGATTCCAAGTATTCTGTTTATTAGCATCACCATCCACCCCCTCACACACACCTCTTCCCAGAAGACTCTAAATTGGTTTAATCATATTGTATGTTTCCCTAGTAGAATTTTTCCAATTTGCTTTTATGGTAACTTTTTTCTTTCCTCCTTACTTTCCTCAGGCATAAAACGTAACCTCTTGAGGAAAACTCAAGGGGCCTTTTGTAACAGAAATCAACATAGGGTAAAGAGAAGAGATTCTGTACCACACCTCCTGTGCCCATTAGGCTAAGTTGACATCTGGTGTTGGCAGTGCTTGGCAGATGTTGACCCAAAGCCACCTTTCTCCTCATTATAACTCCACAGAGAGCTCAAGTTCTCTCCAAGTCCACACAGAATACCTTCCTGAAGGGTCAGGGCCATGTGTAGGTGGGGAGAGGTGGAAGATTCCATGAACAGGCTGTGGCTTTTCATGGAAATCTTCCCAAGCCAGACAAACAGAGACTTTGCAATGAAGAAGCAGGGTGAGGGGTCCAGACCATCATAGTCAGGACCTTCCCAAATTAATTATGGATCCAGGGATCTAATTGTTTTTAAGAAGCCACTTTTCTCTTATCCTCTCTCTCCATGGAGCTTCCATATATCAGCATTAAGTAATTAATTCTTTGGGAGGAAGGAAAAATTGGGAAGGTTGAATAAGAGCTGAAATCCTCTGTTTTCTCTGTTTTCTCAGTCATAGACACAGGTTAGAGATCGTGGAGGAGGTTGAGGTTTCTTCTCTTTGCCACCCCTTTGCAGGATATGAGGGAGAGATCCCTCTCATTCTCCTGACCTTTAACAGGCAGATAATCACATCTATGTTGGGAGAAATTATAACATACTGAAAAGCACTTTTAAGATGACTGGCATCCAAAAAGATGTTAGTAAATGTTCACTAAAAGGCAGGATGGTGATGATGATGATGATGATGATGATGATGATGATGATGACCTATTTGTTTTAACTTATCCTTATGGTTAGGTTCTCAAGCCATAGAAAGGTGAGAACAGTTAGAAAAACTCCTAGTCTTTTTCCCCAACTTGACGCTATTGACAAAATAAAATTCTGGCAATTTAACTTGCCCCTTACTTAATTGGCCTACACATAACTTTCTTTTTTCTTTTTAGTTCAGATTCAATTCTCTGTTATTCATGTGTTTGTTGGTCTTTATCAGTTATCATCAGTAAGTGACTCTCTGACTGCTGTGGGGTTGCTGCTTGCATATTATGCTACTCTGGGGAGTTACTATAGTCAGATAATTCTATACCCTCCAATTCCTTAGATCCTACCACAGTCCTCCCAAAGTACTCCTTTCAAAATGTGCATTGTTAAACACGTTGAACAGTTCTGGCTTAATTCATCGGGTTACACATTTCCCTTCTCCTCATAGGTTGGACATTTCAAAATGGGTTGTGAAGATGATCTGCTAAATGCTATTCTGCTGCCCAAATAAGCTTGCTGATTAGAGACAGACCACAGTCTCAGATTTTCCTCAAGGCCTCTTCATTAGCCATCTGCTCTTTCATGTTTTGGTCCCAAAGAGCACTTTCCCATCTCCCTCAGAGTGTCTAAATTCTCATTTATAAGATGCACAGAGGGAAGAAGAAAAACAACAAGAAGATGGTGCATTGCTCAGTGCAGCCCCTGACAACAGACCCCTCAGATTCCCTTCTTTGAAGCCCATAAACTGCTCTGTAAAAATTAAAAGCATGACTTTATAGGGCCCAAGAGGAGCCAGAAGGTAAAGACCCATCTCCAACCAATGGGTCAAGCATACTGATGAAACAGTATGATGAGGCCTTGCCAACTTCTAGCCAATAAAATATCTTTCCTGCCTTCCCAGTCCTTGACCTTCTCTTTCCCATGCAAAACTAAGTGGGCACATAAATGAGGGAGAAAGGTCAAAAAGAGCAGCAAAAGAAAGCCAAATACCCAGAGTGCCTTGGCCTTCTAAGGGGACAGTGGTCTCCTTCCTGGGCCCTTCATTCCTTTCTGGATCCCTTGGTCATCCTGCTTGCTTAACTACCTCCTGATTTTTCATTTCGGGGAAGCCTGTGTTAGTGACTAGCAAATAATTGTTTTCAAAATAGTTCCAGCTGGAAATAGAAGCCCAAGGTCCAGTGGAACTTGAGGAAACTGAGTCAATCCTGTGGGAAGTGGAAGAGACAAAGAAAGTTTGGAAGGCATGACTGGGTCATGCTGGCATTGTGATTTTAGCCACATTAACCTCTTTGATTCTCAGCTTTCTTATCCCTAAAAGGACTAGAATGGGGCTGGAATGGATCTTGAGATTTCTTTGTCTGATACTCTCTAGTTCTTAAGCAGGTTTGGGACCTAGGGAAGAAGGTGTAGGCGGAATCAGCAGGGGAAGCATCATGAGACAATAAGGAATGGAAGCAATTTAGGCTCAACTTTCTGAGTGACCAGTATTACCTGCATTTTGCCCATTTATCTAGCTCTGGCTAATATTGCATTGATTTACGGTATGTTCACATGACTAGGAATCTTTCTAATTCTTTGAGTTTGAGAAAAAGACAGAGAAAGAGCAAGAAAGAAAGAGAGAGAGAAAGAGATTGGACAAACTTGGATTGTGTAAGGCAGCGGTCGGAAACCTGTGGCTTGCGAGCCACATGCTGCTCTTTGGCCCCTTGAGTGTGGCTCTTCCACAAAATACTACGTGCGGGCGCGCACGTACAGTGCGATTGAAACTTCGTGGCCCATGCGCAGAAGTCAGTTTTCGGCTCTCAAAAGAAATTTCAATCATTGTACTGTTGATATTTGGCTCTGTTGACTAATGAGTTTGCTGACCACTGGTGTAAGGGGAATAATTATTACAGATGTATCAAATACTGAATTATTCCTTGGTGTCTTGTTGGAGCATAAAAAGTATATTCCCTGTAACTTAAAGGTACAGTACCTTACACCACCACCCCCTTTCCCAAAGAGGCAATGAATTTGAATTGCCATCAATCACTGTGTGGCATGTACATATGGGGCTGATGCATGTTGGGGTTCAGATGAGCTAATGTTTAGGTAATGAGTTGCTGTAGATTCATCTGCCAACAACCTGGATTTAGCAAAACCAGATATGCCATCCCCTAGATTAGAACCCCTGGGAACCCAGAGAAGGCTTCGGTTTAGCTGTTGGATGGGCTCAGGCTGGAAATGAAACCTGAATGATCAAGATTTATTTAGTCCAAGATGTAGATGGAGAACAGGGATGGTTCCAAAAGTTCTTTTCAGGGAAAGGTAACATCAACACTGCCCTCCAGAAATGTATAGACTTTAGGCTTCTGGGACAGTGAGATAAATACTTGAACTAAAAGATAGGACTAGGCAATCTCCAAGGTCCTGAAAATAGAAGTAGTTTATCTAAAGTCACACAACTTTAAACTTTAAAGTGGATGGGCTGGAATTGATACCCAAGTTTATTCCTTATTTGCCAATGGGGAAATTAAATATGCTATATTCTGGGTTGGATGCTGTGTGCTTCAGTCTTCTGATACCTTGCCTGATTCTCTTCCCAGTGTGCCGAGAACCAATTCCAGCATGTAATTATTACAAGAGTTTCACCAAAAGTTTGGTGAAGCTTGGGGGGCTCAACAAGGGTGAGCCACATATGTAGTTTACCTGTTGGAAATGGCTAAATGGCACTTCCCTCAAACCTGAATAGGATTGTCTGCTGCCAGACAGTTCAGGGCATTTTATTGCCTCCTGTTGGCCAAACACCTGAACAGCTGTAAGCTATTCCCCAAACTGACAATGCTTCTGTATATCCTTTGATACCCTACCCTTTGAAGTGCATATCTCCACCTTGCCTTAGGACAAATTGTGTTTAATAAATACCATGGGGTCCTTAGACAAGAGAGTCTTCAGTCCCTTTAGCTGAAGCTCCTCTGACCCCCAATGCCTTTCAAAATTATCTTTCGTTTACGGACTTTTTAATCATCTATGCGCAGCCCCTTTCTCCAGAATGCTGAACCCTTTGTAAGGCTAGGAAAAGAATCCCGGCACTAGTGGATCAGGACAACTTGATTTCTCTTGAATGAATTTCCTTCCTTGCCAAACCTTTCTTCTTTTTGCTAAGATAATGGGATGGCGAAAAAAGCATAGATGATAGATGTTTTCAATTTGGAATTAGGTTGGTGATCATGGGTTTTGGATGAGGTCTCTATAAGTATTCCATAAATACTCCCCAAATAGCTGAGCTGCTTCATCTAGGCCCACATTACCAACAGGGTGTCTCAGAACCAGGGAGACACATTGAGGATGGATGTACAAGTCTGAACCTTGGAGAAGTAGCTCAGAATAAACCTTTGCACTAATTCCAGATAAGTTAAACATTTTCTATAAATAATATTTATTTCCTCTTTGATGCAGTCTTGAGTCTACTGGTTATATATTTTATTTTTCTTATTCAGTTTCCTTCTTGGTCATATATGACTTTTCCACCCAAAATGGGCTTTTTCAGTTTCAATATATACATCTGGAGTGTGTGTATATAGGGTGTGTGTGAGTGTTGAGGGGTAGGTGTCTGAGCCTTGTTATTTAGGGTAGATGGGGCTGAATGAGGTCAGCTGGGTTTTTTAGAGTTCAGGTCAAGACTCCAACTGGCAGAGAGCAGTCACATCCTCCAAGCTTACTAGCCAAGTGCATGCTCTTCTGAAAGTCACTGAGCTGAAGATAAACATGGAGCTCATAATAGCTTTTGCACTGATGTCCTTTATTACATGTTCCACAATTAAAATTTCTTTGCTTCACTCCTGCATTCTTCTGGATCTTTCAGAACAAACATTGAAGTGTGTGTGTGTGGGGGGGGGGGGGCGGAGGGAAGCAAACTGCCCTCTTCCTTCCACTCTTCCCATCCCTTCTGAGTAACTCACTTCAACTGGAACAATTAATCTTAATCATGATGGTATGACAGCAGAGAGAAACATCCACAGCAAAGCCCTTTGGTGCCAAAGACTTGGTGAGGCAACAAGCTCCTTCCTCTGGGCTGCAGTGGGGGCAATGTGGAATTATTTATTTGTTTTAAAAATAGCATTTTGCAAAATTAGAGCTGCCTGTATCTACATAATGGGCAGCAGGTCAGGGATTGTGAAATGTCTGTGCTAACCACCAAGTGTGAGCAGGTGCTTTTAATAATGTTGGCTGGAAGGCAATACAGGCCACCAGACCCAAATGATCAACTCCACCTCCTCTGGGGGAGACTGAGGACAAATAATTCCTCGTGTTTGCCCTCGTGTTTTTCTCCACAGAACTCAGAACTTCCATGCATGTATGCTTGCTTGTTCTCCTCATTTTCTGACAGGTGCAATTACTCATCTCCTCTCCTCTGCCCATCTCCTGTTTTGTTTTTCTCTGCATGTGTCACATTTTCCAACCAGCCATGGATACACCTGGTGCCCTAGAAAGGCTGTGGTCAGCAGAATGCAGTTCTCCAAGATGGCTTTGTAAGTCCTGGAATGACCAGGAGGAACCCCTGCATCACCTTAAAAATGTAGTATCATAGAATTGTACACTTGAAACCTTTATAATTTTATTAACCAATGTCACCCCAATAAATTTTATTTAAAAAAGAAAACGTAATGGGGGGAAAATGAAAACTAAAGAAAATGTGGTCACATCTTTTAGTTTGCAATTAACTATCTGGTTGAGTCCTCATTAGCAGGAATACTACTGGTACTCCCTTAAAGTCCAAGAACTCCAGGGGCATAATCCAAAGTGTACAGACCTATTTCTAGATAGCTGAGAGAGATGTGGAGTGTACAGCCTGCCCAATTATTGATGGGTGTTGCTTTAGCTCCTTTCACAGATGCCTTTGTAAAAAACTGCCCTAATACACACTGAGGGGCCCTTTGCATTGTTGTGGCCATGCCCTGGCAGACCCAAAACTGAGCACAGGCCACAGTGGTTTCAAGGCCACACATGGGTGGTACAAACCCAGGAAAAAAGGAATGAGGAGAAAGAGGTGTGAGGAAGGAACAAAGAATAAGAATTATGAGGAAGCACTTACTGATACTGACACCACTTGGTGATAAGTGTCATTAATTGCTCAGTCTCACAGGACTGTCTTCCTAGAGGCCTATGAACTACTGGGTCTCAGGAAAAGGCATGGTGGATGAGGAGTTATCCACTGGCTCCTGTCTTCCATTTGTCGAAGCTCCATGTATATCCCACTGGGCTTAATGCCTCACTAGCCACAGGTATATATCAAAATGGAAGGCAAGGGGTTCAGAGCACGGACACAGAAAAGTTACTGTCAAGTTCTGCTCATATGCAGTTGGCCCAGACTCTATCTCCAGTCCTTGGCTTCAGCCTCAGATAAGTGACCCTCTGGTGGTGACAAGGGTCATCAGTGGCTCCAGGCTCTCATCCTACTATCTTAGCAAGTTCCAAAATGCTAAGAGAGAGAGGAGAGAGAGAGAGAAAGAGAGAGAGAGAGAGAGAGAGAGAGAGAGAGAGAGAGAGAGAGAGAGAGAGAGAGAGAAATTCTGGCTAGAAGTGGCAGTGGAAAAAGGACCATTGTCCAGCCCAGGGTCAGAAATGTCTTGGCTCTTCTGGAATGAGAACATGCTTCTAAAATCAGCTACCCCTGGAGTTGGGGATAGAGAGCACAGGTGTGAAAACTAGCAATTGTTGCTTATTTTAAAGCTCCCTGGGACAAGTCAGATTAAGGCCGAGCCTCACTGAAAGAAGTCCTACTTGATCCTTAAAAAAAAAAAAGATTGTAGCTTATCCTATAGGCAACATTGGGCTTTCATCCTGTTTCAGCCTTTATTTTCCTAGAGAACTCAAGTGAGAGCTTTCCACTGTGTGCTCCACACTGGGTACCAGAGTGTGGCCTTCCCTGTTCTTGTATGGAAGGAGTAATTAAAAAAAGAATTCTCCCAGGGAATGGAAGATGGAGTCTCAGCATTTTCAACTTTTGTTTCATGATTTCTCTCCTCTACTTGAATTAACATGAAGTCCAAACCAGATCTTAGAGTGGAATTGGCTGCCACATTATTTAGACATGTTTGCTTAACATTCCAAAAATAATTCAGTAAGAATAGGTTTTTCTTGGAATTTATCACTGCCTGGCAAATTGGAGCCCAAACATAACAACTTTGTGCTAGAAAGTCATGAGGCCCAGCAAATGGGAATGACAGTGGCAGAGAAAAAGGAAACCTAAGCTGCCGGTCGACTTTCATTATTCGTGATGGTGTGAAGCAGAAATAGAAAAACCAAGGCAGGAGCAGGGACAAACACCACCTGCATGTCAGACTCCTCATCCTCTTCAGGACTCGATGACAGCTGATGGGCCAAGGTGGCAATCGAAGGGCATCCTAGGTCTCAGAAGTGGTTCGGAGAAATTTTCTGCTGCTGTATTTTTCCATGTCTTCCGCTGAAGGATTTTTTTTTTTTTCTGATGGGTTCTAATGGAGAGGATCCACAGGTTCAGAAAGTAATGAACTAACATAAACACATAGGGGCAGTAAACAATAACTTACAAGGACAAGTACAGAGCAGTAAAGCTAAATCAGAGGATGCAGAATGATTTTGGGCTCTGCCACTCTCACTGGGACAAACCAAGTAATTTCTCTGAATGGAACTTATCCCCTTTGAAAAGCTCCAATGGCAGTGAAAATTATTAGTCTAGTACTTCAGAGCTTCAGGGCATTTAAAATTCCACATGACACATACAGGAGTCCTCAGGTGTAACTCAGGCCCTTTCACAGACATCTGTTCCTGAGAGACCATTGTTGTTAGGCTAGGCGCTAAAGTCCTTGTAGGCAGAATTATGCACTTAGGTCACATGACTGTGGTTCAGTATGTGACCCGTTGACTCTTCCTTAGTGTCTGTACATAGTGGACAAAGATAAGTCTCTGCTCCCTTAAAAGTTGGTGTCCTGATTGATTCTGAGGACTTAATGTTCCCAAGTTTGATTCCAGTCAAAGGCACTTTCTTCAGTTGCAGGCTCCATCCCTGGCCCTGGTCAGGGCACGTGTGGAAGGCAACCAATGATGTGTCTCTCTTACATAGATGTTTCTCTCTGTGTGTGTCTCTCCCCCTCCCTTCCACTCTCTCTAAAAAAATGGAAAAATATTCTTGGGTGAGGATTAACAACAATAACAACAACAAAAGTTGGTGTCCCTAAGCTTCTTCTCAATCTTCCTAGTCTTTTTGATCACATCATACATGCTATAATTATACATTCCTTCTGTGTTGCCTGCAATCAATATCTGTAGCCTAGACCTCTGCTGTCCATTTGGACATCTGTCCCACCTCATCCACACCTGCTCCTATCTGAAATCGGAGTTGTTCTGTTTTCTCTTCCCTGTCACAGTGTCTTAGTCATTTCAGAGTGCTATAAATGAATACCATAGACTGAGAGGTTTAAACAACAGGCATTTATTTCTTACAGCTCTGAAGGCTGGAAGTCTGTGATCAAAATGCCAGTAGATTTGTTATCTGTGAGTCTGCCTCTTGGCATGCAGATGCTACCTTGTTGTGTCCTCAAATGGTGGCAAAAGGAAGTTCTGGTGCCTCTCCCTCTTCTCATAAGAGCACTAATCCCATCATGGAGGTTCCAACATCTTTACATCACCTCAACCTAATTATACCTCAAAGTTCCTACCTCCTTCTATGATCACACTGGAGGTCGAGAATTCAGCACGTGGATTTAGGGGAACATACAGTAAACATTCAGTGCATAGCACATAGTGAATGATTGCATCATCACCGTAAGTGCTCAAGCCATTTGGCATCCGGTAGGCATCCTTGACTTCTCTCTCATTCTTGACTTCACCATCTACTTTAAATCTATTATAGTCATTCTGGCTTCTAATATCTAAATATGTCTACTTTTCTATATCCTCACTACCACCACCCTAGTTCAGGTTCTTGTTCTCTTTTTCTTGGGATAGAGTCACAGAGATCATATTTCTCTTCCTACCTCCATTTCTGTACCCCTCTAATTTCTTCTCTATGCTGTAGTCAAAATATGTCTCAAAAGAAAATTCAAACATGTCTTTTTTCTGATTCACACTCTTCATTGGCTTCCCCTTGACCTCAGGGTAAACTCTAAATTCTTCAACATTATTTACAAGCCTCACCTTCACAGCCTGGCCCACCTTTGCCCTCACCCTTGTTTAATACCTGACATGCCCTGTGGTATCTGTGTTTCAGAGAGTTGGATCTTCATATAAGTTATTCCTTCACAGAAAAATACCTTCTGTGCCTTCCCAGGCACTTGTTCATCCGTCAGTTGATCATTTCCCATAGGAAGTCTACCTGGATTCTTACTCTTTAACTGCAGGGAAAGAGTTATTTTGTAGTTCCAGAAGTAGAGTTAATAGTCCCCTCCCTTTCCCACTTCAGTGTCTTTTCTACAGAAGGAACAAAAGAAAAGCAAAATTTAAACAAAACAAAAGAAAAGCAAACTTTATTGTCATCTCTCACTCTTGGTGGTCCCAGTGAAGAGGAAGTGGGAGGCTCCTAACCCATGGGAGGAGGAGAGTTAGAGTTCTAAGCATAATGCACCCACTCAGAGGAAATGGCATATAACAGCCCAGAACCTGTAGGTCCCCACAGGGTCTTGGGTTCACCTTGCCAGGTTTACCACGAGATTCTACTAACTGTAATACCAGTGACATAAACAATAAACTCAGATAATAAACTCTTCTAGAGCAGCTAAGATTCATAAGCAAAGTCACTATTATCAAACAATCATAAACATTCTCAAACATCCTATTACTAAATCCAATCACACTATAACAAATGCAAAGTTAATATTTTGACCACTGCACTCTAAGAGAAATACATCATCTTGTTTATAAGTGGAGGTTAGAGTTTCAATTGATTTAGAAAAAGTTCTGGTGACCAGAAAAAGTAGGCCTCATGATAAGGTGGCATTTTCCTGGGACAAAGTTTCTAAAAAGAAGAAATTTCCTAGAGACTCCTATGAAGTCACCTTTCTGGGGTCCCTTATAGCTCCATACTTTTCCCATCATATCTCTTAACTCTCTGTCAAGGTGGCTTATTTAATACCTCTTGCTTCCACTAAACCCAAAATTCTGTGTGGGTAGGAACCAAATTGACTTTTTAAATGCTATGTCTCTAGTTTCTGAAATAAAATAAATACCTTCTCAGTAAATGCTGATTGAAGAAATGCATTCTCTTTTGGTGCTGCTCAGGACACTTGGGGCAAGAGGGTGGAAGGTTAAAGAATAAGGACTGGTAAATATGCTGGTTTCCTTCTAAATCAGATTTATCTGTCACCTTTACTTCATGACAGAATACTCTTTCAGGAATGCTACCATCTCCTTGGGGTTAAGAGCAAGAAAGAATGAAGCTTGTCATTTTACCAACCATAAAAAGAGGTGAGGGAAAATAGAAAGAGGTGAGATTAGAAGCCCATTAAAGTAAGGAGAGCCTCGTGTGTGGGGTCTGAGGTGCTGGAAGCAGTGCAGCAGGTATATGATAAGTTTCTCCTGTGTCATCTCAAATTTCACCAGCAAGTAGGCTGATGGAATATGTTCCAAATCCAAACACATCATGTCCCTAAGGACCTGGTGGTCTTAATGAATAACCTCCATTGTGAGGCATGCTGAAGGGCTCTGTTCTGTCTGAATGTAAATCACGCTTTCTCTCCCCTCATCCATTCAAGCCATTACACCCCAATCCCAATCCTTCCACTTCCTTTTTTAAAAAAATATATTTTTACTAGTGGCCCAGTGCATGGATTCATGCACATTGAAAGGAAATTAATTAGAAGTTGGCCTGCAGGGCAGGACTGGGTGAGACAGGCCAGACACCAGCTGGAGCCAACCTCCCCAGGTCCCTCCCTTGGCTCCTTCCCCGGCTGGCCACACCTCGCACCTCGGGCGGCACCACAGTTCGACTCAAAGCACTTTTGCAGAGTGAGTGGGGTCCCTCTGACAGGTGGGGTACCTCGGTCTGTCCTGCGCGGATTGGGCAGAAACCAGCTCTCTGACATTCTCGAGAGGTCTCGGAGTGCAAGAGGGCACTCTGCAAAGTTGCTGTCATACAGGGTATGGAACACAAATGCAAGTGTGCAGTATACCAGATTCAGGGCCAACAGTGCCCCAGCAACAACATAATCCATGGCTGAAGGTGGAATCACATGGCCCCAAGAGGAATCGGGCTCCCTCTTCTCTGGTTCTGGGGTGTGTCACCAGAGAACCTCCGCTGCAAAGTCACGGCAGCTCGGCAGCTCCTGTGTTGAGTGTCTGCCCCCTGGTGGTCAGTGTGCATCATACCTATCATCCGGTCGGATGGTTGGATGGTAACTTAGCCTTTTATATATATATATATATTTCAGAGAGTAAGGGAGAGGGAGAGGGAGATAGAAACATCAATGATGAGAGAGAATCATTGATCGGCTGCCTCCTGACACCCCCCACTGGGGATCAAGCCTGAAACCCAGGCATGTGCCCTTGACTGGAATCGAACCTGGGACCCTTCAGTCTGCAGGCCAATGTTCTATCCACTGAACCAAATTGGCTAGGGCCCTTCCACTTCCTTTTGCTCCACAAACTATTAGGACAATATTAAGTAAATTATCCCAGCAGTTGTAGACTGCAAGAGAAACACTTCATCCATAACTACCTCACCACTCTCTTTGCCAAAAGCAGAATGAAAATGAAGATTCCAGTGTTGTTTGGAAAAATTCAGCATCTGGGACACATGTGCTAGGAAAGACTATGTTTCTTCATCATTCAATCTTGGGCTAGGTGGATGATCACACTGTGAATGGGCAGGGTGTAGGGTTGGAAAACATATTGGTGTTCTAAAAGGGCACTCCTGAAGAATACCCCAAAAATGGACCATGGTATTTGGGTTTTGTGGGCAGGAAAGGAGCCACAGTGAACTAAGCACACCTTAGGATCCTACATGTAGATCTGGATCCAGATTGCCAAAGTTTGAATCTCACAGCCTAGGTATATAATCCTGGGCAAGTTTCTCAACCCCTATAAACCTCAGTTTTTCCTTTAAAATGGGGATAATAATTATGCCTAAGCCAAGAACAATGGGGAATATTGAATAAGCTATTGCAAGAAAAGGACTTAGCACAAGGAATAGCATTTCAACAGAACTCACCAAAAATAGATATTAATATTGATTCTTGGTAAATCATTTAAAGTGGCATGGTTAGATGAAATTAACATGAAAACATTTTGAGAAATATTAAAAGAAAATATGACTTTAGGGAAATTTCCTGATTGTAGCAGGATAACTGAGATTATACTCAGGATACACAATTCATTTGTCTGCTTTATGCTATTAAGGGGCTTAGTTGGAAAGTTTTTGAAGCCTTGAGTCAAATTCCCATCCCACTTCATCTATCTGTCATCTATCTATATATCATCTATCTATCATCTATCTATCTAATCTCATCTATATAGTATCTTTGTATTTATTTAGATAATAAAACTGAAGTCTCAGAGAGTACTGTGAGTTGTGAAACCAGAGTCAAAATATAGAACCCAGAATTTCTGTTTTTTTTATCCATTGTTGCTTATACTGACACAGTTCACAGAAAACATTTGAGGCACATAAGGAGAACTTTTGGAGGACATTTGCCCTTCTTACCCTGAAAAGTGGGTGTGATAATTTCCACTTTGCACTGAGGAACTAAAAGCTTGGGTAAGTAAATTGAATTGAAGTAAAGATCAGGGTGATTTGAGTCTTTCACCAGCTGAAGTGGTTGAATGTATAAGATGCCTAAGAAAGTCTAAGTAAACTTGCATTCTAGCAAGAGAAGAATGAAATCAACAAGAGGAGGGGGATATTTGATGATCTGTCCACTGATATATTCAGAATGTATAGGGGGTCCATAAATACTTATTTAAAAATGCTAAGTGAATAAACAAATGAATATTAAACATAGTAACAAGCCAACTGAAATGTTCTTTTTAAGTTTTAAAACTCATAAAAGGCACTTACATGACCAGTTTGCCTCCATTACCATGTTGTACTAGTCACCTTCTCCTCTTTAAAAATAACATTTATTGCTTTTAGTATTTATAGAAGTAAATATTTTTGGTGAAAACCAACATTAAAGAAAAATTATACTCACATCATACTTTAGAGATAATATATTTATCTTTTCAATTTAGAGAATCTCTCCTCCCCTAAATTTCTGTGATATCAGCACTCACATAATTCTGAAATAAAAATATCCCCAATTTCTGATGTCCACCATCATTTCTCTGGGCATTCTTTCTCTTGATTCATTGACTGTCATGGTTCCCACTTTCCTATGTGGGGATGACCCTTAAGTCTCCAATTTTTGGCCCCACCCTTTCTCCTAAGCACTGACTGACCCATCATTTCTGTGCTTAACATTTAAGCCTTGATGTCTCTCTTGATGATTGAAATTGGAAGAAATTATCTTATCTACTCCAGCATGCTTATTTCAATGAAAGATTTCACCATCGTCCCAGGCATCCCATCCAGAAACCTGTCATTAGTGACTTTCTCTCTTTTTGGCTCAGCACATCCCATTAGCCACCAAATCCTGGGAATTATACCTCCTCATTTCAGTCCCTCTCTGTCCCTTTATTAGACTAGTGCAATCATCTCTAATTTATACATTGTTGTTAGATCAACCATCTTGAAGCTCAGCTCAATCCACTTCTCTCCACTGTCCATGGCTTCATATCATCTGAAAAATAATCAGAACACCTTAGCTAAGCAATCAAAACTCTCATTATCTGACCTGAACTTACTTTTTACTAATTTCTTCCAATTTGATTTCATACCATGGTACCAGCATTTCTGAACACATCCAAGTTTTCAGGACAGGCCTAACTTTTCTCTGCTTCTGTGTTTTGCTCATGTTGTTCCTTTTGCCAGAATGTTCCCTTTATAGTTTTCTTCCTCCTGCAGTCTCTGGGCTGAGGTAGAAAAGAGAGGTACAATAATCAAATACTGCCTCCATGGTGTCAACCCAGATACCCAGAGCAGGAGCTACATTCTATCCTGTGAGCCCCACAAAACTACAAATTTTCACATCCAAAGATGCATTACTGTTATAGATTAATATACTGTGTCTACTAGCTGTGAGTCCCTTAAGACCTGCGCCTGGTAAATATTGCAGAGGAGTCAAAGGCCAGACATACTACCTTACACTTGTGGCAGAATATTAACTTTAACCCATCTTCTATTTTCCTCCCACTTTCCTCCTTCCTAAAGGTTGCTTTGGCAAGATTTAGTGGATGGTAACACAGTAATTCATCTAATTTATTCTAGAAAGCCAGGTCGATCAGCCTTAGCAATAGTTGTAATAGTTCAGCATTGCAGAGGGGGAGGTGGGGTGGGCACAGGAACATGGAGCTCAAAAGATAATGAAAATTAAGAGATTCTATGAGAATCAAGGACTGTATGAGTGAAGTATGGTGACTGTGATATCATCAATATAATTTCTAACACCATGTACTGGTGGATGGGAGAAGTCACCTACTGATGGGATATTTCTCCTGACCTCCCCACCCCTTTTTTTTGCTGCAAAAAAAAAGCTTTCTCATTTCATTTGGTCCAATGCATGGGAGAGGGCTTCAGTTTGGTTAAAAGAATGGCTAATAGTTTCAGGGAGAGGCTCAGGCAAAACCCAGGGGAATGCAGAGGGGTCTTTGAAAGACCTCTGGGCTTCAAAGGCTCCTAGTCATGCTTGAGGATGAGTCTTTCGAAGAGATACTCACCCAGCCCAGCCTGGGGGCCGGCCAGCCTGGAGATGTTAGTCAGGTGTCACCCATCTTCTTTATATATATATATATATATATATATATATATATATATATATATATATATATATATTATTGATTTTTTACAGAGAGGAAGGGGAAGGGACAGAGAGTTAGAAACATTGATGAGAGAGAAACATCGACCAGCTACCTCCTGCACACCCCCCACTGGGGATGCGCCCGCAACCAAGGTACGTGCCCTTGACCGGAATCAAACCTGGGACCTTTCAGTCCGCAGGCTGACGCTCTATCCACTGAGCCAAACCGGTTCGGCAGGTGTCACCCATCTTCTTGATGAGTTTCACCTCCTCACCCCGGAAGTGGTTCTCCATGAAGTCACAGAGCTGAGGGCCTGAGCGGGTAGAACCCAGGGCATGCAGTTCTAAAAGGGCCTGGTTCAGATTCCTCTCTAAGGCCATGGTTGCTTCCATGGTATCTGAGAATTGCCCCACTCATCTTGGGGAGGTTGAAGCCTCCTGGAAGAGAATGCAGCCACTACGCTTGTTTTGCAACTTTAAGAGATGCTCAGGGCCCTCGTGCTTCTCCGCCAATTCACAGAAGAAGTGGCCCATGCCATAGAGAGACACATCATCATGGTCTAAATAGAAGCCCAGAGAGAGGTAGGTGTGGCAGGCCTGCAGATGCAGGTTGGCCTGGCGGTTGACCGCAGCCTCCACCTCGGTGGAATAATTCTGACAAATTTGGGAGCTCATAGTTGTTCAGCAATATGGAGTTAAGGTAGAAAACAAAACAAAACCGGTGAGTTGGCTGATCCCAGAGGTGATTTTGAAGGTGGTGACTGGATAAGACACAGGAGAGTGGCCGGAGGTTGGAAGAAGGGGATTCCTGGGTGTGTTCCGTCCAAACACTGTTGAAGTGAGAGACAGATCCGGGACCACTGAGGGCACTGCCCTCCTGACTCTTACGAATTGTAAACTTTGGGCAACTATCACAGACTGACTTGCATGCTGGTAAATCTGAAGAATTTTCTTTTTTATTTGAATCATATAGATGTGTGTTTACCTACAAACTCACAGAAATCGTATGTAGTTTAAAGATATAAAGATTTTTTTTTTCATATAGTAAAAAATCCAGAAAAGGCATATCATGGATCTGAGATCCATCAGGAACCCAGGCTCTTTCTTTGCTTCAGCTCCTCCATTTTCAGCTTTCCTAGTTACAGGGTGGCTATTGCATCTCCCAACTCCACACCTGTGTTTGAGGTTTGAAGAAGGCTGAGGGCAAAAAAGGTTTTACATAAGGCTTTATTTATTCAGGCTTTCTTTTATACTATGTTGGCGAGAATTATGTCACATAGATAATCCATGCTGGAGGATGATAAAAATAAAGTTAGCTCTTTAGCCTCTTTTATAGAGGAAGGCTAATGAGAAGTGAGTTAGAAATGATTTTAAGTGAAAAAATTGTTCTGATTACTGTATCTTCTGACTCTCCTCTATCACTACCATGGTCTTTGGAAATAGTAACATGCATGAACATTGTAGTAAAAACTGAATTCATGAAATTGTATGTATGTATGTATGCACATATATGTGCATGTATATTTGAATGTATGTGTGAGAATACATGTATGTTTGAGCATGCATGTGTGTTTAACTGTATGTGATTTTGAATGCATGTACATGTGTGTATGTATACATGTATATATTTGCATACCTGCTCTAGGGCTAGGGTTTTGCTTGTGAGTCTATTGGTATATGCTCTGGTAATTCCATTTCTATCTACTCTTCTTACACATTAAAAATAGGGATACTTAAGAAATTGGCTTTAATTAACCCAACTTCAGAAACCACCCCTATTCCAGTGAGATACTATGGGTGCTATAGGAACATTCTGTTAAGGAATTTGAGAACCCTGCTGTGTGAGACTAAGCACCATTTTTTTTTTAACAAATGGAGTATATATTATTTACTTCTATAGACTTTAATTTAGAAATGTTGGCCTTTAATTTCTTTGGATTATAATATAAAGGGCGATTTGAATTTTGGACTCGGATTGTTCCCTCAGAGTTTAATATTGGGAGGCAGTTCAAATTCAAGTTTGAGTCATTCTTATTCTGCTGACATTGTATTTTGGATTGTACTGCTATTAACTTCTGATGAGTAATATTGGGCATATTGACCAGTGACAATAATATACACTAGACAATGGGTTTCAAGCTTAGGGTATTTAATTAATGTCCCATTTTTATCCATTTTAGAGTCCTTCAGAGCAAAGGTTAAACTGCCTGCCATGATCCAGGTAGTCTATACAATGAAGGGGAGGTTGACAAGGACAGAGAGACCTCACCAATGTGTGAGTAGGACTGTCCTAACAGAACCGAAGGGAACAGTCTGACCCTGGTAGGCTTCTAGTTTTATTGCAACCTAACAGTTTGAGAGAACAAAATCTTAAGAGTGTTAGAGGAGACATTCTCCACTTCCCAGGTGTTCAAAAAGGGGAAAACATTTCCACCAATACTAAGAAGAGAAAGTAAGAAAGATATTTCCTCCCCTTCTCCACCCTTGTCTTAAGTGATTGTGTGATTGGATAGGACTTCGAAACGTGGCTCAGTCCCTTTTCAGTTTTCTTTTCATGGGTCTGTCTGCCTTTGCCCTTTCTTCCCTACTGAGCTTATGAGGGTCAGGGGCCAGGTGTGACAAATCAATTAGAGCTACCCGGAGGACAGACTTTCTCTTTCCTGGCTATTGGGTTCTAGTGGCTAGGAGAGAGTGAATCTGAGTAAGAGAGTCTTCTCTGCAGACCCCCATACTATGTTGAGAATATATCCTAAGTCTAGATCTGAGAATTGAGAAGTACTGAGAAGCTCAATTGTGGCCATGGTCCAGGCCATAGTTTTCAAAGTAGTTTTATTAGCCATTAAGCTGACATTTTTCTCCCCCCATCATCTGATTTCTGTGTCTAAATTTCAGTGCCAAAGTGATGTGGAAGAGATGAGATTAATGATCACCTTTAAATACATAACAAATATTTTCAAGATAAATGTTTATTGGTTCAGAAACAGATTCCCCGTCTGGGATCTGACCAGCCACACTTCCAGGGTGAGGCAAATCTGTAGGGGATGGATTAATTTGCAGAAAAGACTGAGGAAATCTTTAGGAGAAGAAAGAAGGAGGGAGACCCAAGAGAGGTGTAATTTCAGGATGTCCTTTGGGGGAGGCCTCTGTATGGACTGTTAAGTAAATGAGAAAAGCAGAATGTGTTGTTTTTTTTTGTTTTGTTTTTTGTTTGTGTTTTTTTTTTTTTTTTTACCACAGTCTGAAGCTATTATTTGTGGATTTCTCATAATAACATTTTCTTTCTGGTAATATATTGGACCTTCACAGCTTCCCAAATGTCATGGGAATTACTAAAGGGATGCATATATATGAAACATTTAAGAAACATTTATTAAATACATTAAAAGAAGGTGAGGATTTCTATTTCATAGAGTTAAAAAGAAGACACATTAAGGAAAAAAAAAGAAGGAGGTCAAACAAAATTCTCTCTCCAATGTAAAGACTTTAGGTGGAATTCACATAAATATTTAGGAATAAACAGGGATGAAAGAGGTAGTACTAATAGGAGATGATTGGAAAGTAAGCCAAGGAAAGAAGAAAAGAGAGAGAAATAATGATAGAGAAAGGGTAAATGGAGGGAGGGAAGGAGGAAGAAATAAAATTATAAATGCTATTTAGTTGATATATTATGCTATCAAGATTATCTAACACCTTCAAATTAAATTATACTTTCATATTAAAGTCTTTATGGATAATTTGTATCGTCTTTTTAAACTAAGCCTGGGGACAATACCCTAGCCTAGACAATACCTAAGTGAGACTACAAATAAAGGAAAATTAAAAGTATTTCTTTTGTGTTAAATGGAAAATTGTTAGGGTCATGGATGTCAGGATATAAAGAAAAAAAAGAAAACAAACTAATCAGGAAATGTGAAAGCTAAGATTTTACCAAATTAACTCACCCTGATGACTCATCCCAGACGTATTAAGTTTTCACATATACAACCTCTTCATTGAAAATACTGAATACCATCTGTCTCTAGAAGATGAGTTAATGTTAGTCTTATAGCCTTAAAGTTCACATTTCCTAATTCTTTTATTTGGAAATAAATAACCTTTATGTTGCCGTGGCATGGTCTTGGGAATGTGATTTCTTTTCCCACTTGGGAAGAAAAAATACAAAAATTCCAAAACACTAGCTCTCGAGTTGTGAAATGTTCTGTGGGTCAAAGAAAGTTGGCTTTGTACACACACTGCTTCAACTGGATTCGGCCCTGAGATTCTTTTTAAGATTATGTTACTTGCCTTTTTAGCCGTATCTCAATTATTGAGCCCACATGCAAGGCTAGAAATGGGAAATACCTGTCTGACCTAATCATGTTCCTCAGAAGGTGACTCTAGAGGGCAAACCATGGTCCTTCTACTTATTTCTCAACAACATGCTTTTTTTTTTTTTTTTAAGTAAAAAAATAAGGTATTTGGATTGCGCAAGAATATTTGGCTTTGCATATTTTGGGTGCTTCAGATAGGAATGGGGAAAGTAATAAAGAAAATTCATCAAGAACCTTCTTATTACAAATATAAGAAGAACAATAAAATAAAAGGAGAAAGAATGGGTGTATTTTTGGAATCCCAGGGACCATACTAAATACATAAAATTAGGCAGTCAGTTTATTGGAGGCAAGGACTGGATATAATCCTGAAATTAGATTCTGGTTCCAGCCCAGTTACTAACTTGCCAAT
The DNA here is from genome assembly GCF_951640355.1 of Cnephaeus nilssonii. NCBI lineage: Eukaryota > Metazoa > Chordata > Mammalia > Chiroptera > Vespertilionidae > Cnephaeus > Cnephaeus nilssonii. Next base: position 20,730,702 of record NC_137081.1, on the reverse strand, counting down.
GACAATTGTCAGGTGACTTCATGCCCTTCTTTAAGTCATGGAGTAGGACTAAGGTGGGCTAAGAGAATATACAGATCACATTGATTCAGAATGCTTGAATAAAAAAAGGAATTCATTTATGTAAGAACACATGACTCCTGGTAAGCTGGGTTGGCAGCCTCAAGAAAAATACTCTGAGATAATTTAGTGTTTTGTTTCATCCCAGGCTTTTTGCACTTAAATTATTAGCTTTCCAGGCTTCTCAAAATTGGGCCCCAACTTACCTTCCCTGTTTCTTTTGCCACTTTTCCCCTGGGCTTTTGCTTTTCTGAAAATACTTGCTATAGTCCTCCCCTCCTTTGTTTAGGCTGCTTTCTCTACTATACTCTGCCATCTACCTCTGCTTATCCAAATCCCACTCCATCCCCTAATCACAAGTGCTTTTTTCAGTATGTTCTTTCTGACACCCCTTGCTTATCCTTCCCCAACAGTTTGATATAATTTATCCTCTTCTAATCCAGGGTTTCTTAACCTCAGCACTATTGACATTTTGGACCAGATACATTTTTTTGGTGTAGAAGACTGTCTTGTTTATTGTAGAATATCAGTAGCATTCTTGGCCTCTACCCACTAGATGCCAGTAGAACCCTTTCCTCTGCCCCACCCACCAAGTTGTGACAATTGAAAATATCTCCAGAGATTGCCAAATGTCCCCTGGGGAGCAAAATCACCCTTGACTGAGAATCATGTTCTACCCCTTCAGTCTACTCATGGTATTAATGGGTTCAAAACCAGGCAGACCTGAATTTGAAACCTGGCTCTGTCACTTCTTATTCTGTGCCTTAGAGGAAGTTACTTAACCTCTCTGAGATTTAGTTTCCTTGCTAAATGTGAGAATAATAGTTTTAGGTTGGCAGAATTGTTAGGATTATATGAGTTTTAGGAGTAATTCAGACATGTTTGGGGTTGTCTGGCAATCTTTTGGAAGAGCCCTCCAGCTGCTGGTTTGTAGTGGCTCAGGAGCATTTGAGAGAGAATTCTTTCTCAAGGATGGACAGACAGGGGCACTTTGTAACAACAACAATGACAAGAAAATACTTATGTAAGGGCTATTATACATCCATCAGTGGTCTAAGCACATTAAATACATCATATACATTAAAGTAATCCACAACAAAATGTAACAGATGGGGAGTAAGGAGTGATTCTGAGAACATCTTAGTGATTCCTAGGCAACTCATATCTGGTAGAGCTCCTAGTCATCCATGCCTGGGTTGTTGACCCAAAGAAGACTGTTACTAAGTACTAACACAGAAGTTTAACTGAATACTATATTATTTGCCATTGATGGAGGACCCCCACACAAAGAATAATGGGTTAAATTATCTCAACAAATTTCGCAGTAATTTTTGGCACCTGGAGGGCTCCAGTGGAGAGTGATGGTGGAGAGGGATGCTGATGCCAAGGAGCAGCAGCACCCAGGAAGAGCTCCAACAGAGGTTGAGCTCCTTGAGTGACATTTCATGCTCCATGGAGCAGCAGGACAGACAGATAACTTGTGCAGGTGGACAGCAGCAGTGATGGAACTGCAGTGACAGGAGGAAGAGTGGTGCCAGCACTTCAGAAGCAGTACTGCTGTACCTCCGGGAACAGTGACGAAGTCTCAGGTAACCCACAGATTGTATCCTTGTGAAAGGCACCCTGGAAACTCTTAGGACTAGTCAGAGGGCCTGGTCAGCATCAGTAGGTCCCACATCAACTGTAGGGAGCAACCACCCTGTGAAATAGGCATTATTACAATCTCTGTATCCACAGATAGCATGCACTTATCCACCACTTGTTGGACTCTAGAAAATTTATAAAACACCTAGCATTATTATTAGTTTTCTATCCTTTGGCATTGAGACAGGTGGAACTATTCTGGAGCAGTTTAAATCACCTACCATCTTCACTTGTCCATATGGTCAGTCTTGCTTGGGAGAATTTTGTTCATCATTTCTATTGGCCCTGTACTTAAGAAGTCCCCCTGCAGCCTCTGTTTTTTCACAATGTTGATGATTGGCTCTGGGAAATGTTAGTGCAGACTCAAGACATGGTCTTCTGGGCATTGGCATGCCTTTACTCAAGTAGACTGGCTCCGTTTTACTCAAATACAATGATGTAATTATCACTTGTATAGTTCACCAGATATTTTGGGCTCTCTGCCTTCTGTGTGAATGGTAGGATTGCACATCTTAGTGACCTTCTGATTGGGGTGGTAACATATGACTAGTGTTGGCCAAGGAGTCGAGAGTGTAATGTGTCATTTCCATGCCAGGGCATTTAATTTCTGGTATGAAACCCTTAAGAGCTCTTTCTTCTGCCAACGTGACCAGCAATGCTCCAGAAGATGGCTGCTCCATAGGGCTGAATCCTACAGGAGGAGGATATGGCACAGAACCACAGCCAAACCACAAGGATGTGCAGTATGAGTGAGAAATAATATTTGTTGTTTTAGGCCACTGATATGTGGTGCCCCTACACATGATGCATACCATGTAGCTACAGTTCAAATACTGAACAGCTTTGATGTACTATGTACTCTGACAAACTTTCAGAGAAACACATGAAATTATCATAGAATTTACAACCTAGCCATTTCTCCCATTCCAATGAAATCCCAGAACAGCTCCAAATTCTATAAAACAAAGTTCAAAATCCTTTATTTTTACCCTTCCATCTACTTCTAATCTCCACTAACCACACAGTAGTTTTCTAGGTATTAGAGGGTCTGAAAGATCTATTCTCAGCGTACACATACCCTAACATATCCACATGCAAGAAAGCAGTGTTTGAAGATGACAGAGTCCCTGGAGCCCATCCAGACCACTGGTATCAGGAACCTTGCATTAAACCATGATTTGCATAATGATACCTTACTAGGACACAGTGATTTTTTATTTACTTCAAGGCCCTGTCACATAAATTATCTTATTCAATGGGCTGGTAGTTTTAATATGACTGGTTTGGTTTTTATTGCAAAGGGAAAGGTCACAGAGATAGTTGGTGGTGAGCAGCTACAATCCTTCTAGATCTTTTCTTTTTTTTATGACATGGTTCCCAGCTCTTTGCTATAATGCAGGGCATTGGGCAAAGATGCCAGTTTTCACAACCCAGGGCCCCAGTGAATGTTCCTATATATCAGTAGTCAGCGGTGACTGGTGATACACACACATCCTAAAACTAACCCTTAACCCTCTCTGCCTAAGCAGGTTGGTAGTTCAATCTGGTCTCTTATAAAATTTGTGACCAAGATGATAAGGTTCATATTTGTGTGACAAAACTGAAGAGCTCACTTGAGATATCCATAATACTGGATATCAGAGTTATTCTAGGTTCAATATTTCCCCAATACTGGCCTCCATGTTGCAAGTGAAATTTCTCAGTCTTTCAGTCTTCCTTGCTTCCTCACTCCATTCCCTAATACTTGATCACCTCTTTCCTTTCCCACCTCTGTCCTCCTCTTCACCCCTACCCTATGTACCATGGAATAGAAATAGTTTTCTGGGCCATAGCATGATTTGAGTTCAGAAACATGAGTGGAGCTAATCTCCCACTTAGCACAGGGACCCTTTTACAGAATTCTTAACAAACAATAATTTGGCTCGTGTTTAATGTATTCAGTGCTTCTTGGTTCTCAAAGGAGCCCATTCCAATGATTGACAGTTTTAGTCACTACATAGTTCTCCAGTTTTTAACATTAGCAAGACAGGAAAAATTATACCAACTGCCCTGTGTGAAACACATCTGCCCAGTAACTTCGGCATGTTACTTTCCAGGCGCTGGTGGGCAGAGCAAATAGGATATGCATCTCTCCTCCCATGTGATGATTCTCTGATTTTCAGAAACCACCAAGACCACTCTTAAAGGCTTTAGTATACATTTTGAGTTTCAATAAACTAAAGTGAAGTGGGCACCCAATTAAGCATTGTATTCAAGAGAGGGCAAGTTCTGAATCCCTAAGAGGGGGACAGGTGTTCTCTGTGATTCTCTGCTTCACCTAAGAGAGTGCTTTTGGATGATGTATGACCTCCATACACTTTTGCTAGATTGACCTTTCCTGTATCAGTGCTTTTGCTCATGCAATTCCCTTTTTACAACTTTCCAAAATGTCTTCTGTATCATCCACCTCTCTCATGCTAGAATAATTGATATTCTTTCCTCTACTTCCTATCGATCCCATAAAAATACTAAATTCTTATCAATATGAGGGCAAGAACTACATATAACTCATGTTTTAAGTTCTCACCCAGCACCTAGCACAGTGCTTGAGTTCAAAATAAGTTGACAGCACCACAAAGAGAAAGAGAGATAGCGATAGAGAGAGAAAGAGAGATAGCGATAGAGAGAGAGAGAGAGAGAGAGAGAGAGAGAGAGAGAGAGAGAATTCAATGCAATTGATGATCTAATTCATTTGAAGGTGAGGTCACTCAGATAAGAAATTCACACAGAGAAAGCAAGTCCAACCATCACTCACTGACTGAAAACCACAGCTCACAAATCAGTCCTGGCAGGTTGTCCTTTCAAAGCAGAAATGTTTAGGCAAAGAGGACAAGTTGTTTGATAGAGGAGTGGAGGATGCTCTGAGGAGTGGCAGGGAGGAAGCTATTCTCTGAACTTCCCTGAATTTCTTATGTTACTGACTTATCAATAAATTGGCTTAAAAAACAACAACCCACAAATGCAAAAACCCCTAACATGCCCAGGCCTAAATGTGATTCTTCCTCTAGACAGACAGGCACACTAGGCTGCAAGCCAGGACTGTGCTGTGTCCTTTGGTTTGCCCTTGGAGGGCAAGGCCAGGAACAAAGCCTTAATTAGGGGAAACAAAGACCTACCTATGTGCCAGCAGTTCACCACCCCTCCCGAATGATGCTGCTTGTCATAGATTATGAGTGACATTTACCTTCTTCTGCTGGCTCTGGTGGTAGCCAAGGGGCTCATGAAGGAGAGGAATGAGTTAGCTTATTGGTGGTCTGCAGGATGTTCTCAGGGTGGGTTTGGGGTTGGTGCAAGTACAGGACCAATCAGGGCAGCTCTAGTCTCATCCTGTCCCGACAGTATCTAATTGCTCAGAAAGCTCCCTTGAGCCACCTGCAAAGATGAAGTGGATAAGAATCTGTCAACATCCCTGAATAATGTCATTTTGCCATTGAAGGAGTTTTATCCTCCCCACCCCGACCCACCACACACACACACACACACACACACACACACACACACACACACACACACACACACAATTTTCTGGTTAAATATTTCTTAAGAAAGAAGGATGTGGGGCGCATGAAATTTTTCCTGATGGTGGGAAGACAGAGCAAGTATGTGCGCATCCACCACTCTCAATGCGTGGGTCCCTGTTCCAGTTTCTCACCTCTCATTCTCCTTTTGCAAAAAGTTGTAAACCCACAAATAGCACATTATGAAATGCTGCCTTATTGTATAACTATCTGTAATTACAAAATTCATATAACAGCTTAATCTTTCAGTAGTCCAGGATAAGCCTTTTACTCCCTAAATAGTTGTTGATGTTGAGAAGACTTTATGGTGTTTTCCCGGTTCTTTTGTGCCCTATCATGGTTGGCATAGTTCTGGGCACAGGGACACTACCCAGTGGATATTTGTGAACGGGTTCATTCAATAGCTTTATTACCTGATATTAATAGAATTCTATAATTTTCATTACACCATGACATTAAATCATCTCCTAAGGGCATGTAGCCAAATTGTGAGAGGACATGGACATCAGCCATCACTTGTATAATTCTATCTGTACATATAAATGGACAGACAAGGTTGATCTGTTAAACAGATACACCCCGGTGGACTGCTTGGTGATTTTTATTTTAAGCACTCAAGCATTTATTTTAAGCATTTGTCCAACTCCTAAGTGGGTGGCATATGTTTAATGTAAGCACAATATTAATAAGAACTAACATTTATTGAGCACTTACAATGTGCCAGATAGTAAGCCCTTTACATGTTTTAACTTATTTAATCTTCACAGCAAACCCTGTAATTATCTCTGTGTTAGAGATAAGAAAGGCTGAGGGAAATGGAGCAGCTGGCTTCTTTTGAGTGGCGAGCCTGTCTTTCAACCCAGAGAGCCTGGACTCCAAACTCATGCTTTTAATCACTGAGCTGTACAAGAAAAATATGTTAACTCACATTTATGTTGTATCTCTTGATCTGTTCTGAAATAGATATGAAAAAATAGTTTTTATTTTATGGCAATGTGGGGAGGTCTTGTTATATGTTGCTTTCTAAACTGTAATGTTAGGTCAAGCACAGGGCTAATGCTGCCCATCAGCTCAGCATATAGAGCTATTGGCTAACAGTTGGAATCTATGCAGAGAACATCCTTGGAAAGGAACATACTGATTAGAGCTGAAATGAGGCTAATGCACTGCTCTTGGGAAAAGATTAAATGTGCTCACAATGAAAGCGTGTACATGACCATAATTAATGAAGTAATAATCACTTTTGAGCTTATGTAAGACCTGATTCTTTGATTAAAAGTGTTTCCATTTCAAGAGAGCTGGAAGGACCTTTTGGCTTGTGGTAATGATCAGTCAGTCGAACTGTTTCATCCTCAGCTGCAGTTCTACTTGATCAATGTATCTGCCATTTCCAAAGAGCTTCCGAGGTTTTCTTCTTCCTGTCTTTGTGCTTTCAATCAGGTTTTCACCAGAGGCAAGGTGCTGACTCAGTTTCTGGTCGGCATTTTTCAGCGGGTGCAAAGATTCAGTGACAAGGTTGCATTTACATTTTTATCACTGCCTCTTAAACCTGAATAATTTATCATGTTCTTCCCAGCTCCCTAGCCCTTTGGTTTTACAGAACCAGAGTGAAGCTCTTGCTTTTGTAATCAAACTTATTTTGGAGGCGCCTGCCATTTCTCACGGACTTCTGACACCCTCTCTTTTCTGCTGGGTTGAAGTTTTGGGGGAAGACTCTTTTTTTTTTTTTTTAAACTGACTGATTTATCTTAGATTTGTTAGAGATTTCATTGTACGTGTTCACTTTCAAAGGGTATAGATTCTGCAACAAATTAACTGGTCACTAAGTTAAGTATTGCTGGCTAGGAATCTGATGTTCTTTATAAATGCATTTTTTTTAAATGAAGAGATTTTAAAAGATGACAGTAAACTCCAGGGAGATAATCTTATGGCCTTCTACATATGGGAGCTTATTTTCTAAACAAGTTCACCATTCAAAGGTGGAAATAATCATCCTGATATTACCAACAATTTGATAAGTTCGTGGAAGGAAATGCTCTCCACTGTGCCAGCAACTGAGTTATGATTGCTTATATGCACGAGAATTCACTCACTGGCATGCAAATGAAATTATTTCACCCTTTTGTCAGTTAAAAGAAACAGGAATGAATAAACACATGCCTGAGCACAACACAGCTCAAGCTAGGCCATGTCAGTGTTTGACATTAGAAACATGTGAATGGTTCCTCAAACTCACTACTTAATTTATGAAATAATTCACCATAGGGCTCATTACAAAGCAAGTGCTTTTGTATATTTAAAATGGCTGTTGAATTACCAAAAAGTTAAGGATCCTTCTATCTCTTTCAGGGAGCTGCTTTAGAGCTAGGGTTCATCAAGATTTATGATCCCAGGAGTGTGTTAACATATTCAACTAAATCCAGCTAGCAGGCTTCCTTTCCCTTCCCCAGGCCACAGCTTCCCCAGAGGACCTGAAACCTGTGGCACTTTTGGCTGCAGAGATTCTTACTTCCCAACTCCAATAGGTCTTCAGGTGGGAAATTGCAATCCTTTCTGGGAGGGATTAATAAATCACCAACAGTGGTAAAATGGTTAATTTAATGTGTAAACTTGACTATTCTATAGTGCCTACTTGGCTGGTCAAACACCAGTTTAGATGAGGATGGAAGTAATTAACACTTATATCAGTAAACTTTGAGTAAAGCAAATTGTCTTCCATAATGTGGGTGGGCCTCATCCAAACAGTTGAAGGTCTTAAGAACAAAAACAGGTTTCCCAAGTAGGAAGCAATTCTTAAGACTGCAGAGTAGAAACTGCCTGAATTTTCCTACCTGCTGCCTGTCTGATGGGCTTCCAACTCAAGATGGCAATATCAAGTTTTTCCTATTTTTCAGCCTGCTAACGCCCCACATAGATTTTGAAATTTAGTATTTGTCCACCACCATAATTATGTGAGCAATTTTTAAATTTCTCTCTCTTCCTCTCTCTCTCTCTTCCTCCCTCCCTTCTCTATTTGTTCTGCTTCTATGGAACATCTTGACTAACAAGAATGGCAAATAGTCCTCCTCACTCTCTGAGAAAAATGACATCCCAGGCCAACACACCCTGTCATTCCTTACAATGAAAAATTTTAGTGCACTTTCCTGTTGTCAGATCCAAAATGTACTTTGTAGCAATTGATTTATAGTGGTAAATTGTGAGACTTCTGCCATTTCCTAGGACCGTGGTCGGCAAACTGCAGCTCGCGAGGCACATGCGGCTCTTTGGCCCCTTGAGTGTGGCTCTTCCACAAAATACCACGGCCTGGGCGAGTCTATTTTGAAGAAGTGGCGTTAGAAGAAGTTTAAGTTTAAAAAATTTGCCTCTCAAAAGAAATTTCAATCGTTGTACTGTTGATATTTGGCTCTGTTGACTAATGAGTTTGCCGACCACTGTACTAGGACAAATCTCAATTCCTGATGACATCCTTGGACCCAGTACACATATTGTCTCTTCATGAAGCCTTCCCTGAGAACCCTTCTATCACCTTCCCAAAGGTGCATTAGGTTCCCTCTTCTATGTACACATAGCACTCTCTGCATCTGCTATATAACTTCTTCACTGAGTTTAGCATATTACATAGTAAATTTTTATATCTTTCTCACTAACCTGAGCTCTGTACTGCTCAGATTAGATCTTATTTATGTTGTATCATTGGTTGATGGCACAGTATCTGCACAGAGTAGGTGCACATATATTTTGCTAAACAAATGAATGAGTAAAAGGGTAGTTTAATATTAATAGTTCCATGTCCTCTCTGGAAGATTCTCACTTTACTTCTCAGGTGCATTGGAAAGAGTTATTTGAGTAAGACAGCTCTGTCCTCTGTTCCAGTTTTTTTTGCCTTCAGATCTTGGATAAGTCTATGTCTTTCACATTTTTCTCCTAATCTGTAATCAGAAATGATAAACTATTGGATTATTATTATTGGATTATTATGAGGAATAAGTGATATAAGTGTATGATATTCCAGTAAATAAGAGATGTCATTCCCCCTCCCCTATACTACTAAGCATTTGTTCCAACACATTCTAAGTTATCTAGAGTTGAATAATCAGACATACCAGGGGTCTCTGGCAGTCTTTTCAGTTTGATCATCTTTTTCTGAGAGGAGGGCATGGGCACACTGAACCCTGTCTCAACTCTGGTTCAGGATAATCTCTCACTCTAACTAATGATACCTCCTTGGGTTCTTGCTCAGGCTAACCAACCCAGGGCATGCAATGTCTAATTTTAGAGGCAGAAGAATTATTTAATGTTTGCTGCCTGAGATCTCTTAGATTAGTGATATTGTTCCCAGGAGATATTTGGCAATGACTGCAGATATATTTTTTAATGTTTATGAGTTCATTATAAAAGATATTATAAGGTATACACATGAACAGTCAGATGAAGCCACACCTGGGGTGGGTGGAATGCTATTGGCATCTAGTGGGTAGGATCCAAAGATACTGCTCAACATCCTACAAAGTAGAGGACAAACTTAGACAACAAATAATTATCTGATCCAAAATGTCAATGGTGCTGGAGTGGAGAAACCCTTCCCAAGTAATAGAGAATGGACATTTCCTCTTCAATACATAAAGGAAGACAAAGCAAGTCACAACTATACATTAAAAGGAGGTTTTCCTGCATTTCAATGCTAATCCCTTCTTCCCACTTTATTTCCAGTCTAAATCACTATGTACTTATTCTTACTTTACTTTAACACTATTCTCTTAAATTATATATTAATGTAAGTATGAGTTTCAGATAGAGGCTAGGCAGTGACAGAAATGTATTAGCATTAGATAGTCATCCTAATATGTAAAAACTCTGGGTCTGTCACATCCACAATGACCAGGAGGCTCGACCATTCACCAGGCTGTGTGCACAGCAGGTGCATGGGCTAAACTGCTGACCTCTTGGAGAGAGAGAGAGAAGCGGGCCTGATCAACAGTGGTAGCAGCTGCTGGTGAGGCCCAGATAGAGAAGCAGGTTGATCAGATCCTGCTTCTCTCTCCCTTGCCAGCAGCCAAGCCTCTCTCTCTTTCCCAGAGGTCAGCAGTTCAGCTGCTCGCCAGCAGCCTGCTGATCAGCCCCGCCTCTATGATCAGGCCCTGAGATAGGCCCGGAGATGCTGACTGGCATAGAAAACGACCAATCAGAACCAAATCTGGGTGAACTGCGAGGAGCCAATGGCTGCCTAGGAGGCGGAGCTTTTGATGCTGACTGGCATAGAAACCGAACCAAATTGGCCGGCAGAGGAGGGCAGTTGGGGCAAGATCAGGCCTGCAAGGGAGGGAAGTTGGGGGTGAGATCAGACTGGCAGGGGAGGGCAGTTGGGGGTGATCGGGCCAGCAGAGGAGCAGTTAGGTGTTAATCAGGCCAGCAGGGGAGCAGTTAGGGGGTGATCAGGCTGAGAGGCAGAAGTGGTTAGGGGCAATTAGGCAGGCAGGCAGGCAAGTGGTTAGGAGCCAGCAGTCCCTGATTGTGAGAGGGATGTCTGACTGTGGGATCAGGCCTAAACCGGCAGTGGGACATCCTCTGAGGGGTCCCAGATTGGAGAGGGTGCAAGCTGGGCTGAGCGACAGCCCTCTTCCCAGTGCATGAATTTCATGCACTGGACCTCTAGTCTATATATATAAAACCCTAACATGCAAATAGACCGAATGGTGGAACAACCAAACAACCAGTTGCTATGACATGCACTGACCACCAGGGGGCCCACGCGGAACATAGTAGGCATTGGCAGCAGGCAGCAGAGCATGGAACATGGCAGGCGACATCTGTGGCAGGATGGTGGAGCAGGTGAGCAGGTGTGCCAAACCAAGACGGGGCACAGGTCACTGTCATGGAGTGAGCCTCTGGTGGTTTCTGAAAATTCTTTGCTCCTGCATGCTGCGGTCCCACCCAGTGCTCTCACCTGTTGCCAGCACTGTCCCCGCTTGCACCCGCTGTCAGTGCTCGAGTTGCTGCTCACACCCACTGCTTGCATATGCCCCGCTCACACCCACAGCCACCGCTGGAGCTGCCACTCACACCCACTGCTGGTGCCTGGCACCTGTCCTGATTGCTCAGCGCCATCAGTGGGTGGAGCAGCAGCTGCCGGCTCTGATCGCCCCTGAGGGCTTCTCCACCTCCCCCTGCTCCTGAGGGGTGATCGGGGCAGCAGCTGCCACTCGCACCTGCTGATGGCTCCGGACCCACTTGCACCCGCTGCTGGCACCAGCCCCAATCACTCTGCGCTATCAGCGGGTGCAAGCGGGTCTGGCACCATCAGCATGTGGGAGCTGTGGCAGGGGGAGCAGGGCTACTGCCAGAGAGGGGACCAGGGGCCATGGTGGGAGGGGCTCGGCGGGGGCATGGAGCACAGGGTCGATACCTGCCCCTGTGCCCACCGTAGCCTCACAGCCCACAGTTCCTTTCAAAGTGCATGAATTCATGCACTGGGCCTCTAGTATAAGATAAAAAATAAAGTGAGATTCATCAACATACTCACCACACATAGTTTTATTGGTAGATAGAAACATTCAGCATCATAGCATGTGTTGAAAATCACCATTTGTCCACTCAGGCTACCGTAGTACCATTCCTTGGCCTGCCATATAAAATCTGAGTGTTGTTACACCAGTTACCTAATCTCTATGTGCTTTGGTTTCCTTGTGGTACAAAAGAAAGAGTACCTGCCTGATAGAGTTTTTATCAAGACAAATGACCTAAAACAAGAAAGCAGCTGCCTGGCCAGCATGGCTCAGTGACTGAGCATTGACCTGTGAACCAGGAGGTCACCGGTTTGATTTCTAATCAGGGCATGTACCCGGGTTTCAGCCAATCAATGATTCTCTCTCATCATTGATGTTTCTATCTCTCCCTCCCTCTCCCTTCTTCTCTGAAATCAATAAAAATATATTAAAAAAGAAAAGAAAGCAGCTGTCTTTACCCTGGCTCTGCACCTTTCTAGTTATGTGGCCCTGGGCAAGTAGTTTAACCTTTTTAGGCTCGAAGTGCCTCACTGTAAGATGGCAACACTAATGGTATCTGTTTCATAGGAATGTTGTAAGCATTAAATGAAATAACATATGAAAAGTACTTTTGTTCCTAGTAAACCCATGATAACCTGTAATAGTTTCTATTCCTTGAACAGCTGCTGTCTGGGATCAGAAAGAAAGCCAAAGTATGGTGACTGCCTACCAGCTGAAAAGTATGGATTGGTCAAGGGGGACTCAGTGATCATCTATGATGTCACTGTCTGGACTTGTTCTCATTCCTTCTGGGTCTAACAAAGTGAAAAAGAGTCATCTGTAGAAAATGGTGCTGTGCTCAGGTGGGAATAACTTCAGTACAGCACTTTCTTAAGCCGAGGAGAGATGTAGGTTGTGGAGAAAATAATTTCTTCTCCCATTTCCATCACTGGCAACACTTACATTCCTTTATTCTGATGATGGTCTGCCAGTCCAGTTTGGGAGATTGGGTTAGTAACAGAGACAACATGGTGGTAATTTGGAGAAAAACTTTTTCACTCTATTATAATCACTCTATTATTGGGGCCATGATTCTGTCAGGAGCAGGGATGAATGTCCTTTTCCTTGGGCTCCTGAATAAGATCTGAGCTGTAATGTAGGGTGGTAATGTGAATGTGCCTAATTGGTTGGGGTGAAGAGCAGGGGGCCATCAATCTGTCTTTGGATTTAGGCTTGCTCAAGTGCAATTATAAGCAAATTAATGAATAATTCTGTATATAAATGACATCAGGAGAATATTCCACTTGCCTGGTAACTATTGGCTAAGAAGACCTACTCTGTATGAAGCAGTGGAGATAGATTTACCAAGAAGCTGATACACTTAAGCTTCAGGGCCTCTTCCAAGGTCCTGGGAGGCTACCTAGCAACTTCCTATGTGTAATTTTGTGTTCATTTTACTTACAGGACCTCACAGACCTCATAAGCTGCAGGCTCCACAAAACCTGGATCCGCCCGTGATAAATGACAGAGAACAGGAAACCTACGTATTCATCTTTGTAGCTGCAAAACATCAAGTAAGATGCTTGCATATAGAGGTGTTAAGTAAGTACTTAAACTGAATTCCTAAGTTCTTTGAGGTGTCATTGAAAGATACCCTAAATCTAAAAATTTGGTTTATTTCTTTATTTATTCATTCATTCATGCTTAAAACTAGAGATGCTGGCTCTGAATAATTATTTATATATTTTTTTCAGTTTATAATTTTTACTTTTTGACTTGCATAGCTTTGCATGGGTGGTTAAGCCCTTTACATCAGATAAGTCATGTGAAATACTCATGGATCCCTGTTTGTCTTCAGTCTCTTGGTTTCCTTGAGCTTGGTGATTCCTTTATGCTACCTTAGGGCAGAAGAGAATAGACCATGTCATCTAGTTGAGGTCCTGTCTAGGTTCATGATCTTCTTATGATCACTCTACCCAATATTTTTCAGTAAATAAATTGGTTGAGAAACGATATCTGTTTTAGGCTATATTGGAATCATTTGATGGCCTAACACATGTTCAAGTAAAAGCCAGGCTAGAAACCTGAGTCGTGAAAACTAGACAGAAGTATTAATAATATTCTACCTGGTCAGTATTATATTATTGGTGGATTTCTTCCCTTCCATTCTTTGATTTAGTGGTTTTGGATGTGTATTATTTTGCCAGGGCTTTGGGTCCTAGTGTGTGGAAGTTCTTTTGGTAGTCTTTATTACTACCTTTCCTCTCAAAAGTGATATGCAATTGAAGCCACAATTTCTCAATAATTTAATTAAAGCTTTGAATAATGTTGTTCTGTAAAAAAAAAATATCCAGCTGTCATTTCCTCCACTTTCTCCTTTAATCTGTCATGTCTAGGAAAAAGATAGACTTTTGTAGACTCTCTAGATTATTCTAACCACCTTTGCTCACCACATCCTTCCTGTCCTCTCATGTCTAAAAGTGTCACTAAAACTTAGTGTTTGGGAAGGGAGTTCATGTCAATGACCCAATTCCTTTTATATTTCTTAGAGCTTCTGATCCCCTGACCACCCCCACCCCCACTCCTTTGAGCATCCCGACTGCTACACAGATTACTTAAGGCCTAGTGGACTGAAGGTCAAACCCAAGGTTCATCTTTGTTGAAACCACTCAAGGCCCTAGCTTCTTCTGTGTATGTCTTACAGGCACCTAGGCATTGGTTTCCAGAGCCTCAGGGCATACATTTACATCCTATGGACTGCTGCTACTACCCAGGTTTCTCTAATGCAAATTAACTTATACCATTGGCATAAGGGAATGTCAGGATGACATGGAACAGTGGGGCGGGGGGGGGGGGGGGGGGGGGGAAGGAAAGCCCCCAGTGTGGCTGCAACATGGGCATGATAAACTTTTCAGCTGTATTTTAAGGAAATTAAAACTTGTTCATTACACTCAGGGCTTCCTCCGCAGGACCTCACCCTAGAGGCCAGTGACAAAATGCAGGAGCTCTTTGACCACTTGAAGTGCCAAACAGTTCAGAGCTCCACCAGCAGCACTGCCCAGCACCCATCACACCTGCTCTCAATAAAACCAGCTGCCAACAAGTCCATTGTGCATTTTTAATGTCCAGAGACACCAAGGTTCCTATTATTCTTTTTGTTCATGCTCTGGTCATGAGTTAGGTTGGGGTCATGTACCCTGTACTATTTTTCCATCAGCTCTATTGTTTGTAGTACACAAGGGTTTTCAAATGCCCGCGTCCCATCATTGCAGCCATATACTTTCTTGGTGCATCTCTGACTTTTCTGCAATATGGACCTGGAGAAGTCCCTTGATGCTGCATCAGCTAGTATTGTGTCTGTATCAGAAATCATGGTAATATCTCACATTCCACATCTGTAGCCTCATGCAGGCCACAGTGTTCCCATCCTCTGTGCCCGATGAGAAGTCCATTCTTCTAATATCATCAGCTTCTCACCTGTTGCAGGCTTCCTCCCAGACTCTTTGTCAATGGGGTCACTGGTGTCTTTCTAGAGATCCCACTATGCCTGAGTGTCTGGGGATTGATGCTTAGCAGGGGCACGAGGGCTGAAAAATCCACTGTAACCATATATAGCTTGACACTGCCAATTTCCCCCAAAACCTGTTAGTGCACCCTGGAGCTGAAAGTCATAGGTCACAACTGCTCTACATTGAGTGGATAAACAAACCATAAATAACTCCATGGGAACCTCGTAAACGTGGGGCCAACCTGTCTTTTTCAGCCCATCTGTCTCTAAAGGCTAAAGGAGTAATGTGAACTGGGGGGCCTCCTTCCAAGGGGCTTTAAGCAACATGAAGGGATCAAAACTTAAACCAGAAGTTCTTTTTATGGGTGAAGTGGAGCAGCTGGGCTTTCTCTCTGCTCAAGCCAGAATAAGAGGAAGGGGCTGGTATAATTGAATGAGGGGAAAGTTTAGAACAGAGGAAGATGAGAAAGAACCAAGACTTGATGGTAAGAGGGATGAAGGATCTTCAGAAAACACTTAAAAATAAATGTTTTTGCCAGTACACACACACACACACACACACACACACACACACACACACACACACACCACACACCCCTGCATGACTAGAGGACACTTTACCCTCCTCTGTAAAGAGAAAATTGTGGGTAACCAGGGCTGCAATTAGGCCACAAGTATATTGAAATTGGAACACATATGTGTTCTCTGTTGTCTGTATAAGCTTATTAATGTTTTTATATAAAGTATATTTAGAAAGTATATGTCCTCTGTAATTTTCTATAGTCTCTACCACTCCCTAATGTCACACCTGACACCCACAGTGTCTGTTACTGCTCTGGACCCTAAAACAAGGTTTCTCAACCTCATTACCAATAAGTTTTTGCAGTGGGGCTGTCCTGTGCACTGCAGGATGCTTTGCAGCATCCCTGACCTTTAGGGATACCCACAGATGCCAGTAGCACCCACCCTCCTGTACCAACACGTTGTGACAAGCAAACATTTTCAGGTGTCTTTTGTGGAACGATATTGCCCACAGTTAAGAATAACTGTTCCAGAGATATATGAATCCACGTGCTAGAGGTTTTGTGAGGGTGAGAGAGGTAAAGTGATTTACTCAGTCTATAGTTAGTTAGTGCCAGTACTAGGAGTAGGTCTAGGATTTTACACTCCTAGAACAGTGTTCTTTCTCCCACGGTATGGACAATAAATCTTCAAATTACCTATTTCTCATTATATAAAGAATTCCCTGAGCCCTAGCTGGTTTGGCTCAGTAGACAGAGCGTCGGCTTATGGACTGCAGGGTCCCAAGTTCGATTCCGGTCAAGGGCACATGCCTGGGTTGCGGGCTCAATCCCAAGTAGGAGGCATGCTGGAGGCAACCAATCAATGATTCTTTCTCATCATTGATGTTTCTACTCTCTCTCTCTCTCTCACTTCCTCTCTGAAATCAATAAAAATATATATTTTTTAAAAATTCCGTGAGTCTTGTAAGCAAAATCTATCAGAGGTAGATTACTTGCTAGTTTCATTATATATTTCAGGGTAAAATGCCAAACATATTTGAGGTGATTACTCCATCTCTGAATTCAGTTTCCTCACCGATTAATGGGATCCATAATGGTACCCAGTCTCCTGTACAGGTAGGGCCAGCGTGGTGGTTGAGGTTGGCATTATCCAGTAGGTTGGTGGTTATGACATCCCTCTTGTTAAATATTTCAAATATCAGCCTTCTTATCTTACTGGGTGGACCAATAAGATGGTCCAAAGAGTGATGGACACCTTCTAAACACACGACACTATTAGCTATTATTTTTATTGGCCAAAGGCACAATCAGGTAAAGGAGGGAAGATCCTGCCTCCCACTCTAACCTCATGTGTCCCCCACTCCCTCCAGCCACAGTGGAGCAGTCTTGTTTCTCTACTTTAGGCTCATTTTTTGGTTTTAGGGCCTTTGCACTTCCTGTATGTAAACTAGTTCACAGCTTTTTTTTTTTTTTTTTTTTTTTTTTTGCTTCTTCTTAAGAAATTAGCAACTCTATTATACACCCTGTTCATTGTCAGGATTTTAAATCTAAACAACATATTTAAATAGACAGGAATACTGTAAGTAATAAACATAGTAATCCTATACACATCTGTGGATCCTAACTCACTTTCTTAGATGGTATATTTCAGGTCTTTTGTCTTTGAAATTGATCTGGTTGGCTTTTTTTACTGGGTGCAAAACAGAGAAGTTTGAATTTTAGTTTGGCAGGTGGCTGTTTGGTAGGATTTTCAGTCCTTCCCAGAGCTCATATTCCAATCAATGCTCCATCTATGTGCTCCTGGAGATGTGCTTTGAGTTTGCTTAAAAAGGAAGGAGCTACCTCCCCTTCTCTCCCCCACATTCTTCCCCTACAATTTGGGCTGCTGTTCAATGGCTTGACAGATACTTCCACCACCTTCAGTTCTAACCCCCGAAAGTGTGCCTCATCTTTTCAGATTATCTCCACTGGCCTGACTGCCTGCTCAAATGACTAAAATTGTGGAGGATAAAGTTGACCAAGGTCCAGATGAATGTGTGTGGAAAGAGAGAGAGCTCAGTGGAGCATCCAGGCTTTACACATGAAGGAAACATTACTCATCTAGGGCTTTAAATGCCAGGATGGCTGGATGCCTGCATGGAAATTCAACATCAGAGTGAATCTCATTATAGGGACTCAATCTGCCACCTAGAAGCATGACCACTCTTCCCTTGACAGGAAATTTTAGATCCAATTCTTGTTGCTTCACCCCTTCAGTGTAAACTATTCAAGTTTAGAAAGTACATCACACGATTCATGGCTTTTAGAGTACTGGGAATATAAATCCTAAGGGGGCATGCTGGCTCTCACTGGTCATTCCAGTATCATTATATTACTTTACCATCCGTGAACCTTGTTATTGCTCCAGTCTGGTCTTTTTTTAAAGAGAGAGTTGGTTGGGGCCCAAAGAAAATATTGAAAGTCCTCATTTTTTTTCTGAGACTGTAAAAGAGACACATGATCAGTAGTAACAGATCTGCTTTTGCTCCTGCTGTTCATACACAGCTTCTGGCTCCTCAGGTATATCTTGGGATATTTACTGGAATTCTGTCATGTGTTCACCAATCTGTCTGTCAACTGCAGGTCACTTAGCTTCTATTATATTTTCTTTCTCATGCTCTGGTCCCCTGATTATTATCTTCAATTTCCAAAGCCAAAAAATTTGGAGGAATCTTAATGCTGCCATCACCAAGGTTGACTTCCATTTTAATGCCAATGTTTATGCCAAGGGAACCATAACCCTAAATTGTCAGTCAAGGTAGTGCAATGATGCACTTCCCAGTTCTTTGTCACACATTTCCATATAAAGGGCACTCACTGAGCCCTTTATGGTGACAGCTTCCTTAGACTTGCCTCTAATCTTGCTTGTCACAGTCCATGAGACAAGGTAGTGTTCCAGGCACCATCTCTTCTTCTCCATCACCATCTGATACTTGAATACATTTCCCTCTTTCCTTTCAACCAGAAACAAAAGCCCCCATGGAAATCAACTGCCACTATACCCACACATGCCTGAATTTTATTTATACACAGGACCATCTGTGCTGTGCCAGGAAGAAGTCTATACCTTCAATAAGACTGAGGAATGAGTCATCACCATCTGTCAAGATGGATTTCCTTTGTTTCTCCCCATAGCTATGTCCTTTGGCTTTTTAGTTCTTGGCCTGAAATCCTGACTTCCTAGGATTTTTGCATTAATTCATGTCTGAGCCCCATGAAGAATTAAATGTAGGTCTTGTGTGACTTAGAATTCACAACAGAGACTGGACAGGCAGGCATGTGCACAATCCTCTCTCCTTTGGATTGGTTCTGGTTTGTTGTTAATGTACTCCTCAACTGAATGAGGCCAAACTGATGTGCTGCCTAACATGGGATGGTCAGAGAAAGGAGAACTTTGCGGGGCTCTCAGAAGGCTACTATAATAAGAAAGCACATTGTAATCCCATATGTACCTAATGTTCCATATTTAAATTCTACTCACCCCTTTAGGGCCAAATTAGATGTCATCTTTTCTTTGTAGTTCCTTTTCCTGCTCCTAATACTCATTTGAACATTGCAGGTTTTTATTCCTTCTGAAAATGCTCTCATAGCTCTTTATGATCAAATCAAGGCCATTGAAGCACCTCATACCAT
This sequence comes from Cnephaeus nilssonii, assembly GCF_951640355.1. Lineage (NCBI taxonomy): Eukaryota > Metazoa > Chordata > Mammalia > Chiroptera > Vespertilionidae > Cnephaeus > Cnephaeus nilssonii. The sequence goes on along the minus strand of NC_137081.1, from coordinate 20,711,258 downwards.
TTATATGTGTCCCCTCTAATAAGATGCACATTTCTTGAGATTAAGCACAGAGCCCTTTAACCATTGACATCATACCTAATTTTGTGCCTTTCTCCTGGTAGATGTCCAATAATACTGCTGTTCAATTTTATTTCACAATTTTGTTAAAAAAGGCAACACTTTCAAATGATTGTGACAAATTAGTTTAATAGGACTTTTTTCATAATTTTTGTTAAACTTTATTGCACTCAAATTCATAAATAACTAAAGCAAAAAGGAACCAAACTTCATTTCAAACAAAATATAGTTCTTTTCACTAAAACTCCAAATAAATTTCCAACTTATTTCTTATTATCACAAGCAACTATTTTGAGGGAAAGATTCATTCCTTTCCATAAAAATCAGGATTTTAATTATAATCAGAAACCTGAAGTGATCCTTATTTTCCCTTTTTCTGGGTCCCCTATTGGGGTTAGAATTCAAATTTTTAGGTACATGAAGGCTTTGGGGTTCTTTGTAATGAAGAGACTGGCAGTGACACTGTGGGGACTTATGAAATATGACATCATAATATTTATAATTCAATCAAGTAAAGTGTCCTCGGTGAAGTGTACAGCATGGGATCTGTCTGGTTCAAAATAAGGCTAAAAATATTGAGCACATTAAAACATTTATTTTTATATTCATTTGTGTATTTACTTACTACTTACCTTGTTCCAAAAATAATTTATGGCAAGAGATCTAATTGGGATTTAGTTCATAAGATTAGGACCTATGTTTTTATTTAACCCACAAATTCAATGTGATCCAAATGTCATAACCTCATTGTGACTGCTTTGAGTAACCCTCTCTTGAGGGAAGTATTCATCTCTGGGTATCATACCTTTGGAGAGAGACAGCAGTGGAACAGAGGGCAGGGAGAACAGGGCAGTGTAGAGCTTAGAATCTTTATCATATGAAAATGCTTATAGGACTCAAGGATGTGATATTAGTTTTGAAAGTGAAGAATAGGGATATCTGAGAAATGTCTTCAACTATCAAAACAATTTTCACATGAAGCAGGCTGCACTGCTTTCTAAGGCTGAACTTAGCCAGAATGAGTTTTAAAGTCACAAAGACCCTCTGCCATTTGGGTAGGCCAGGGATCAGTGCACAAAAGCTACACTGATGCAGATTCTTAAGCAATGAGAGGAACGATTTCTAAACAAAGAAATATAACAGAGCACAGAGCTGTCTTGTGAAGCAGTGTGAAGCTGTCTTGTGAAGCAGTGTGAAGCTATCTTGTGAAGCAGTGAGGCTCAGATAGCGGCCCTGTGGCCACCTGCAGGGACACTGCAGGGAGAGTTTGTCCTCTCTGGTCCTTCCAATATCTGGGCCAGGGAGGGAGTGAGGCCTGGGAGCTGAGCCAGCCCGAGTGGCGCCTGTTACTGGGATAGCAGCCCTAAGAAGTCCAGTGCCAAGAAAAGGAATGCAGGCAGTAAACCCAGGATTAACGTAGAAGGACCAAGAGCCAGGTGTGTCATGAGAGGGTCACCAACCAGGAAGGGCAGAGCAGACGGGAAGCAAGATAAATATGGTAGGGATGGGTAGAGAGAAGAAGATCTGATTTAATGAACCCAATTCATATAAGATTCTACTAGCATGAAATTAATTATTTCACTGAACCAGGTTGGTATTTTTTAAAATCGGAGATGCACCCCTGGCAGATTCCTGCTTTATTAGGAGGTTAGATTTTTAACTCTAATATTCTATAAGCCAACAAATCAATATATTTTGCTTGACTCTTATTTTTATCAAACTCATTGTCATCAACAGGGACACTATGAAAAAACCCATGGCTACATCTATACCCTTCAGATTCTTGTATATTCTCAAAAAATGAGCACTTGGTTAGGAAGCTGAATGCCTGAGCTCTTCACTAAACTGTTTTAGTCTTCAGATTCCTTATTTGCAAGAACAACCTGCATGAGGAGAGGAGCATTAATTCCAACTCTAAATTACTAGGAAGGGATTGTAATTTATTAATTCTCCTTTGTCACTTGTACATAATTTTTCTTACTTAGGCATAATATTCCATGATACATATTAGCTAATTTTTTTGTTTTGTTCCTGAGTACATTTGCCTGGTTCTCAAATGATGTAACAAGTTTAACTCTTTAAAACACCACTGAAATACTTCTAAAAGAATACTGGGACTCTGGATTATTGAGGTCAGACAGAGCCCAGAGAAGATGATAGAAAAAGGAGAGAACATAAAAAATGTCTATATATGATAATATGTCTTTAAGGCCCAGTTTTAAAGAGCTTTGTATAATAAGAACAATGTCTAATCCCAAAAGACAAATTCTTATTGTGGATCCCCCCCTAAAACAGAATCTGAGATAAGGCAGCTGTGTGAGTGGTTTATTTAGGAATGTGATCCTAGGGTTCAAGTGTGTGGGACAGGGGAAATGACCTGGGCAGGGAAAGAGTCCATACTAAGTGCATCATTGGGTTGGTAACCACTAGAAGTGACTAGGTACTTGGCCTCCGGACTGTCTAAGAAGCTTTATAATATACATTTTAGAATGGTCCCCATGGGGAGTGGGAGAATAAAAAAAAAATCTGTACGTTGATTCCCATTTCCCATTTTTAAGGGTTACTCCACAAGTGTTAACCATCTGGCTCTTTGGGGCTGTGCATGAGAAGTGCTGAGGGATTGCCATAGGCATCCCAAGATGTGAAGATGTAGGGTATGAAGCAAAGAGGTAAGGAACCTTCAGGTGATTCTTGGCTGAGGCTCGAAGAAATCTTCTGGTGATCACAGCCATGGGAGAATAAGAGGTGAAATAGATGGGATTTGTAGAAATAAACAGGAATTGTCAAATATATATGTACAAGCCATGTTTCTCTAGATTTTGCCCTTTAGGATATGCAAATATGTTGACCACAAAATTCTCACTGCCATCCCCAAAACTATATCTCCTAGCATGTAATCTTCAACAAGTTTGATCAGCTCCCATAGAGAATACACTAGGCACTCCCACTAGTTCTGGGGACTTCCGGTGCCTTTGAGGGTGCTGCCACCTCTGCAGGGCACTACATCTGCTCCTGCTAAGAATAGCCAGCTCTGCCCTGTGATGCTATGCTGGACTTAAAATTATTTCTCTCCTGCAAATTCAGGACTTGGTTATTTGGCTAGTCTTTTTATTTCCAGCTCATTCATTTTGATGAGTCCTTTCTCAGGAGACTTCTTAATCCCTCATGGAAATAGGTTCTTGGAAGTGGGGTCTCTAGGCAGCTCGCTGGCAAGCGCAGCTTAAAGTTCAGACAGAGTCTACATAAATACAGGCTTGAACATCTACTATAAACATAAAATAAATGTCATTTATGAGATCTGCTCAGAGGAGGAGTTTAAAGCAGTAAGAGCTTGCAGACCTAGCTCTAACTGCTTTAGAGAGAGAGAGGGAAAGAGAGAGAGGGGGAAAGAGAGAGAGGGAAAGAGAGAGAGAGAATGAATCTTGATGCTCAGCTAGAAGGCAAAATAAGTGAGTATTCTAACTCTACTATGTTTCTCCATTGCTAATAACTATGACTACTTCATGTCACTAGATGCATAGAGAGTGGTTGTCTTGTAAAACGTGGCATTTTTATGCTGGACTAGATTCTAAAAGTCATCTCCATGACTCTTACTCTGTTTTCCTTGAGTTTCTAACATTTTATAGACAAGATATTTCAATAACTTTCCTTTTTTTTAATCTAATGCTCTTAAACTGTGCTCACTATCTAGAATTCCTTGCAAATGATTTCTCTAAAGCCCATGTTGTATCCTGAGCCCATTTCCTAGCCAAACCCAATGAAGATAGAGAGCAGCTTCTATAGCCTATGTACCCTGTGGACTTTATAAATATGATTTCATTGATTAACCAGGGGGTTACTCTTCCCTATATCTCTATTTCTTATATTTTTTGAGAGCCAGGGATCAGTTTCTACTAAGTCATTTCTTCCCAGAAGACCTAATCCCAGTTCCAATAGAAAACATAAGGAAAAACCATCTACCAGTCTCTTAACATGTAAACACTAAAAAGGAGTAGAAACAGAAGGGGTAAAAATGGAAATAATTTCTGGGTCTGTGTGATTTGAATGATGCAAATAGAACTCAGTCTCACTCTTCTTTCCTAAGCCTGACTTTCCCTGGGTTAGCTTGTTCTCAGACAGGCTCCCTCATGGTGGCAAGTTGGCCACTGGTATAATTGGTGTCCTATCACTATGGAATCATATCCACATATGGTTCTGACAGTTTTCCAGAACAGAATCTCATTAGCTATGATTGAATCTTGAGTCCATTCCTGAGCCAATCAATCACTATAAATGTGTAATGTTCAGTTGGCCAGGCCTGAGTCCTATTCCAATCCCTAGGGGCTTAGAAGGGGCAAGGGGTAATAGTGGAATGAACCCCACTCCAACCACAAGAACTGAGAGTAATAGAGCTGGTTTCCAAAGCAAATTTGCAGTTATGGAAGAAGAGCAAAATATATGGCATATTATTCAATTTGTCTAAGTTGGACACCAAGTTTCCAAGACTCCCTTTCCTGTGTGGTTCCTGTTAAGAGTTACCCTGAAGAGAAATGTGTGGAAGATTTGAGAGGTGAGAGTTAAACAGAAGTCACTCGTCTCAAAATGTTGTCATGGCCAGACACAGTCATGGAGGACACAGAGTCACCTAACTTGTTGTCTATTTGTCCAGCTTATCTTCTCCACTGTTGGCCTTGCTGATGACAGCAGCCCAGGCTACCACCAAGCACTTAGCTGTGGACCCACAGACAGTGATTTCCATAGTCCTATCCTCAAGCTTCCCCTAGTGGTCCCACTTCTGCTGCTGTGTGGGCCTGATTTCTCAGATTCTCCACAAGCTCTGAAATGTCCAACCACACCACTGACTCAGACAGCTTAGTGACCAATTCTCTAATCCTCCAACACCACCATCAGTGCCTCAGCTCCTCCTATATTTGCACAAGGTCTGATTCCTAATAACACTCACGATTCCCACAGTGCTCACAATGGCTCTCTCTTTCTGACTGACACTTGACTGATGCACTGGATGAGTAAAAGTGACATATATCCAGGCCCATTATCTTCATTTTATGTGTGAGAAAATAAAACCAAGGATCACAGGGTGAACATTTCCCCCCATAATCACACAGCTAATGCGTGGGAGGGTCAGGACTGAAATTTAGGATTTAACCCAAAATTTAAACCCGTTTTAAAACTGTTTTAAAACTAAATTTATACAGGCCTGTCTGACCCCTTAACCTGAACTCTTAGCTACTAGTGAAATTAACCTGTCATATACACCTTTTCTTGTTTGCTTTTAAATTGCTTTTAAATTAAAACTGTTTAAAAACTGAGTTTATACAGGCCTGTCTGACCCCATAACCTAAACTCTTAGCTACTAGTGAAACTGCCATATAGACCTTTCCGTGTTTGCTTTTAAATTGTAGTAGGTTTCATTCTGGCATTTTAAAGAACATAAGTAAATAAGTAAGGTAGATTTCTTTGGTTTTCTAAAAAGCAAAGAAAAAATAAATAATATTAACATGAAGAAAAGAGACTACAGATTCAGATAAACCACTAGTGAAATAGGACAAACCATATCAAACCATTGTAAGCATTATGAGAATAAAGGTTTAATTAGGAATTAGTCTACTGTTTGAGATAAGAGAAAATAAAGTTGGCACCTCATTAGTTTTCATTTCAGAATGAGCCTTGTCTTTTGCCTTTGGAGTTGTGAATTCTTCTCTGACAGTTCTGTCCATCCTGGGGTCCCCAACCTGACTTTGAATATCTAGCGATAGGTGGGGAGGTCACTAGTGACCTGCTGTGATAGTGACCAGCCAGACAACCACACACTGTCTTGAGTGTCCATGGCACTTCTTACATGTTCATATTTGCTTCTCATGCAGCTAATTCAACATGTACCCCCTGCTGGTCTGGGCATAAAACCTGGGAAAACACAGTAGCCTTCTTCCCTTCAACATGCAAAGGAGGCCTAGGATCATTGCTGGTTTTTCACCAAGTAAATCAAGGTCATTATTGTTACTTCAAATACTGCTTAAATTAATTAGTATTGGTAGGTTTGAGTGGGAGGGGAGGGAAATTAAAGTGTACAAATTAAAATTAAAAATTAATTAAAAGCACAGATGGTTTTCAGAAAAAATATATAAAATGAATGGATGCATTAATGAGTGGAGTCAGGAGAGAAACGCTCTGACATGTTGGCCACATGTGGAAGTAAGCTCCACTGCTAGAAGGGACTTTGTCCTCTGCTGTGTCCTAGGAGTCAGCACACTAGTTCCATAGAGGTGCTCACAAGTGTTGTTTGTTCAATGAAGGGGTAAACTGAGTGAGACTTGTGTCTTATGAACTCAGCAAAATTAAGAATAAGTAGAGAGTGGAAGTGACAGTGAGTAGGTAGGGTCAGAGTCCTCTTGGCAAAATAATTCAGTTTTTTCAGAATAATGTAAGAAAATATTAGCATATTGAAGGACTAGACCCTCACATCCTGATCCCCAGATCTTAACTAATTTACTACAACCACAGGAATTTCACTTTTCCTTCTCTTCTCTGAGTCTGTTTTCCCCATTAATAAAATAGGGTTGAATTAGGTGGTCCTTGAGAACCCTTTGGGCTGTGTGATTAGATAGAGTTGGGAAAACACAGAAAAGGCCAGTATCCTTGTGGTTGTTGGTGGTGTGGGTCCTTGGGGAGATGGGGAGAAGGGTGTGGCATCTTTGAAGGGCTCAGATTTACTGTCTCCAACCAGCCCCCTATCACCCTCCTCCACTCTGCTCTCAAGGGCATAGGCTCTTTCCCTGGCCTCTGCTTTGCCAATCTCTTTGAACACACTCTGCCTGGTGCCTGTTTTCTGGCACAGCAGTTGGCAGGCACCCGTAGGAATAGTACAGAAGAGGCATCTCTGAGCAGAGCAGATGAGGACAGAGGGCACAGACCTGGACATAGTACAGTGCTGCGCCAGGACAGAATCCGAGGGCATTTTGTCTCCCAGCCAGAGCCAGGAAGTGGCAGAGGGAAGCTGAAAGAACACCCTAGAACCCTCTGGACTCTAAACAGCACTGGAAATTTTCATGAATGCTAAATCCACTTGCTCCTTTACAGGAAAAGCTGACCCTTGAGCCATCTTTCCTTTAGCAGTTCTAGTTTGTTTTTCCAGCGGCCTTCTGCCTTAACCATCATTGCAATCTGCCTGTGGGCATAGGAGGCTAAATTGATGATCTTGTTGAATATCCAGACACTCACACTCACACACATAATGGAACAAAATCACATGATCACAAACACCCACATCTCCCAGAAGTCAAAACACATTTGTGTGCTTCCTGGCCTTGCTCACCAAATAAATTTCTGGTCATTTGAATTTAAAAAGAACCAAGAAAATTCCAAAGCAAAGTTACTTGCTGTATGAATGCCTAAATTCAAGCCCTGTCCTCATTCTACTTCATCATTATCATTATTATGATTATTTTGTAAGCTCACTACAGTGATGATAAACTCATTTTGGCATTTCAGATTTTATTTTCCAAAAATTTCCAAGGAATCCATTCATGGAATGAAACCATTTAGCAGAGACTGGAAATATGTGTAGAAGTACCACTTTCTAGATTATTGTTACTGTTATTTGTGTTATTTATGGTTCAATAATGCAGGAGGCAGCCAATTGATGTTTTGCTCTCACATTGATGTTTCTCTCTAAAAAATCAATTAAAAATCTTTTTTTTTTTAAAGCTCCGATTCAAGTCCTTAATACTAGCTGTGTGATCTTAAATAGATGGTGTGTAACCCTAGTAACTTCAGTTACCTCCTTGGTAAAACTGGAATAACAAAATCTACCCAAAAGATTTAAAATGTGGTTTAAAAGAAACAACATAGGTGAAAGTACCTGGCACACACAACTGCTAAATAACATTTGAATAAACTATGATTAACCCACACTCATGCAGAGTTAATTAATCTAAAACATTTGAAAGCCCAACTAACCATATTTACCCCCTGAGTCCTGTAGATAACTATTGTTAAGATGACATCTGTGAGGCATCCCAAGATTTTGATGTGCTCTCTGAATAACCAAATCAAGATGAAACCATGTGTGTTTTATGTTGCAGGGATTACTGATTTTCAAGAAATTAGCATACAATAAAATAATTTATGTGTGAAGCAATGCTCAGATCTCAGATAACAAATACAGCCAATTAACCAGAATAATCCAGTCTTAGTGACACAATCATTGCCATGGAAGGAGCCACACCTGCCAAACCTAGAAAAACAGATCCTTTGTGTAATTTCTGGGAGCTCTAGGATGGAGGTGCTGCTGGGGGAGAGGAAATGTCCTTTTCAGTTCTTTTTCATTTCTTAGTCTCATATTAAACAAAGTAATGGACATTTTCAGAAGGGGTGGACTTCCCCTCATTTGGTACCCTAGTCATTTTGCTACCTAGAGGTTGTTGAAGGGACATGACAAAGTTCACTTTTCTCTGAAACAATAACTGGGCTTTCCTTTTAATTTAATGCCCAACAATGTTTGTAGCCTTAATTCTCCAATTTCTTGTTTAAAGTCATAATTGAAAGGCTTGAGAAGATTTCATCTTAGCTGCAGAAGGTTCTGCCAACTAGACAGACAGACATCTAAGTGGCTTCATTTTTACTTGCTCTGCAACATGGCTCCTATGTGAGATGGGGTTGTGGCCTAGACAGAAGCCAATTTTTTTGAGTTGGTATGAACATACTTTCCTTTAATAAACATGCTTATAGTTTCATTTCCCAGAAAACAGCATGGTTTACCCAAAATTTTGAATTCTTGACGGATTCCTCTGTGTACATAATGTAATCATACGTTCGATTCAATTCTAAAGAAATGCAGTCAGGCATCTCAGAACTTTTAAACATTTACTAAACCTGGTTCAGATTGGTATCACTTCCGTGGACTTGAGTAAATATATTTCACTTCCTAACTTTGTAATCATAATCAACTACATCAAATGTGACAGAAGCTAGACCCTCTAAGGCGGGGACTCATAACACCTTTTCTGCTAGTTCTTGTAGCTCAAACAGACAAATATACCTGAGAATCCACATTGTGTTATACAGTCTGACATTTTAGTTTTTTGCTTGGAGAATATAACCCATATTTAATGTAATTATTGGTAATAATTGAGTTTCTATCTACCTTTCTATTGTTTGCTACATGACTCACATGTTTTCTGTTCCCCCCCTTTTTAAAATCCTTTCTTGCAGTATACTGGATTAATAAAATACTTTTATTATTCCTTTTTTTTTTCTTTTGTGAACCTGTTTTGTGAACATATTTTTTTACTGTTTTTCACAATTATCCTGGAGATTACAACATGCAGCCTTGACTCAAAACAGACTATTACTTTTACTGCTTCCTCAACATTGCTCATAATTTTTAATTTTATTACTTCCTTTTGCAAAGCACTATTTTGTCATTAATTTTAGTTTTATATTTATTTTTAAATCTACCAAACATTGTAATTGTTTTTTTGAAGAATCAGTGTCAAACCTTCCCAGTCTTCTTCATTTTTTTCTTTCATTTCCTTGCTTTTATCTGGAATAATTTTTTTTTTTTGCCTAAATAAATTTTTTTATTTACTGTAGTGCACACCTGGTAATAACAAATTCCACAGTTTTATTTTTCAACTCCTGAAAAAAATATTTTTTTCCAGTGTGAAGTATATTTTCATTGGGTATAAAGAATTCTGTTTGCTATTTTACATTCTTTCAGTAATTTGTGTCTCCTATCTCCTCAATACATTGTCTGTTGGATTTCTTCATTCCTATTGAGAAGTCAGCTAACATTCTTATTGTGCTCTCCTGAAAGTACCCATCTTTTTCTCTCTGAATGCTGCTAAGAATCTCTCCCGGCTTTCAGTTTTCAGCAATTTGGCCATTATGTGCCTGTGTATGTTTTGTTTTATATTTATTTTGCTTGGGTTTCACTGAGCTTTTAAAATTCATGTGTCCTTCATCAGTTTTTTAAAATTCTCACCCATTATTTCTTCAAAATATCGGCCATTTTCTCTTTTTACTCCTTCTGGGATGCCAATCATATGTATATATATTAAACCTTTTGACATGCTCTATGTGCCTTCTACAGTTTTCACATTATTTTCCTCCCCCCACCCCTTGTACCTCAGTTTAAACATAGAAAAAACACTTGGCTCAAGAACACCTTAACTGTTATTAAACTGAAATTAAATATATTGAACTTATAATTTTAGACTTACTTTTAAATTTCAAGAATGTCTATTTGGTGCTTTTAAAAAATATAGATTCAAATTACCTGTTGAATTTATGTATATCTTCATCTCTTCTGTCCATCATTGCCTTTAGCTTCTTGGGAACATTAATTGTTCATATTCTCATTGACTTATAATGATGCTTGTGTGTAATATGGACCATTGAGTTGCCTTTGACCCTTGGCAACTCGATGAATAAGGAATATCCACAATGTCGTCCTCAGCCTTGTTACATCATGATAAATCCTCCATAAGTTGAAAATATTATCAATCAAAACTGAATTGAATACACTTACCCTACTGAACATCATCGCTTAATCTAGCCTACTTTGAACTTGCTCAGAACCCTCACATTAGCATATGGCTGCGCAAAATCATGTTCCTGCTACTGCCCAGCATCACAACTGAGGATTGTACTACAACTTGCTAGCCCAGGGAAAGATCAAAATTTGAAATAGGGTTTCTACTGAATGTATATTGCTTTTGCACCATCATAAAGTTCAAAAATCATATGTAAAACTATCATAAGTTGGGAACCATCTATACTTACTTTAAAACCCTTAACTAGTAACTCCAATATCTGAGTTATCTCTGGGACTGCTGCTATTATAGAATGTACATTGTGTATGAAAGAACCACAGAAACTCTGAATAAATATTTCAGACCATCTAGAAATCGTTTTCTTTCTCTGGAATTTTAGTTGATCCAGTCCTCATTGCTTTCACAGATCTCTGATAATTTAAATTGTATCTTTTTTTTTTTTTTTGGTGGTTTATGTGGCTTTCTCTGTCTGTGGCAGTGGGAACAATGACCTACTGTGACATACTATATACTGCTCCAAAGATGAAACCATAATTTTCTGAGCCATGTTCAAATTGTTTGAATCTAGTCATTGTTATTTTTTTTTTAAATAATTAAACATGGCTACAATAATGTATGGATACTAGTAAACTCAAAGCCAAGTCTGGATTAAAAAAAAAAAAAATCAGTCTCCCACTGTCTCAAATTTATAGATCCATTATTTTGGTAGGCATTTAGTCAAAACTTAATTCCAGTTTTCTTTCTAACAAATTAAACAGCTATTCAATAGCTAACATAAATTGCAAGATAAATTTGGGTTTTTAATACTTTAAATTATTATTTTAGTTTTAACACCTGGCAGGAAAATCTTTCTAGAATAATATTACTATTTGCAACTACTCTGGACTTTTAAAAATCTATATTTGATCTATAACAAACACTATTAATGGGGAAAACTAATAGGTTATACCCCTATATAATGTTTTTCATATCAAACCTACATTTCTGCATCTTAACACTACGGTAAAATGAGTTTTGAGTAAAACTGTCTAACATATTATAGAATACTAGAGGTCCAGTGCACGACATTTGTGCACTGGGGGGGGGGCGCGTCCCTCAGCCTGGCCTGTGCCCTCTCGCAGTCTAGGGGGGGGGGGGGGGGGGCGCGTCCCTCAGCCTGGCCTGTGCCCTCTCGCAGTCTAGGACCCTTCAGGGGATGTCCGCCTGCCGGCTTAGGCCCGATCCAATCCTGCCGTTGCGCTCACCAGCCATAAGCCCAGCTTCTGGCTGAGCGGTGCTCCCTCTGTGGGAGTGCACTGACCACCAGGGGGCAGTTCCTGCTTTGAGCTTCTGCCCCCTAGTGGTCAGTGCATATCATAGCAACCGGTCATTCCCCGGTTTGGTCGATTAGCATATTAGCCTTTTATTATATAGGATTTTTGAAGGTTCTAAACAAGATTGTGTTCTGGTTTCTCTTAATTTTAGCCTATAATTTGACGAATTCATTAAAGATGAAATCATTTTTAATGAATAAGATGCATGTGCTGATCTAATACAGATTATTATGTAAATTATGATTCTATACACTTAAAATATGGTTTCATTGTCACAAATCAGAGATGATCTTGACAGTTGGATATAGTCCTTAGTACAAAAAGTTAAGTTCAAAACCAAAATTATCATCATTGGCTAGGCTTTTCCAAAATTCAATTGGTTTCTATCAACTTACTCCAAATTTAAAAGCAAATTATTTAATTTACATGGAGGGGGGCATATTCTGTACCTGTTTCAACCTGATAGATTCCCTGGGAGTCAGGACATGCCACACCAGTCACTTCATAGGTGCATTATTAAAGCTTTAATTACTTTTTTAACAGGTTGAGCAACTTGTTGGACTATTTTTCAATGCTAAGTAATCTTGACAAAAGCTTCATAATGGAACACTTTGAAAAATCAATTGACCCTTTTGTGTGCCGGAATCTGCCCCAAAGTGCCTATTGCGGAGATGTCAGACAGTAGGCAAAAGATGTAGGAAAACTCTTCAACTTTCCATCAAGATCTGGAGTCTATGGATCTCCACTGCAAGCACCAACTCTTCTGTCTTCATTAATGAGTGCAACCTGGATCCATCTGCCACTCAACATCTAACAAACGCTTGGCTGACAAGAAAGATTATGAATTCCATGTTTGGTTCAAGTTTGCTTATCTGAAAGAATGGGTATTCTGAGACTTTTAAAATTGTTTAGGCAATAGGAACTATGTTACTTATACTGTGTCATGTCAAGAAACTCAGGAGCAAATTTGTTTTTTGGGGTGTTTTTTTCAGGAGCAAATTTGAACTCTTTTGTTATATTTATACTAGCTTTTGTAGTCTATATCTGTTTTCTTCCTGGTCATAGTCAAGATTTTCTACTCTTCTGTCCATTTTTTCTTGTTCTTAGTTAGTCTTTATTTCATTGTATATATTTGTGCTGTAAGCTACCTTAATTTTTTTTTTTTTTAGTATGAAGTGACATATAAACACATACATAAACTGAATGTAAATTTCTTGGGCTCTGTTTGTGGTACCTCCACATCTTTGTGATCCCAGTCAGTTTTGACTAATGTTCAAATGATACAGTTGTCTGTTTACCCTAATCCTAACTCCAGTAGGAAATATCTGGATTGATTTCCCCTTTGAATAATCAAGAAGAGGTTCTACAATTTTTATGAGTTTTATCTAATTCTTCCAATGCTTCTTTCTTTAGTTCTTGCGCGGGGGGGGGGGGGGGGGGGAGATCTATACACATAATACCCCCGGCTCTGGACTTTTGTGAGAAATACATGGAAAAACTTATATATTCCCCCATTCTACATTAATATAATTGCTTTTAACTGTCCCCATAGATCTTGTATAAATGCCCTACTGAGAAGCATATACTTTAGAGTTTGTTTGAATCACATAAACTGACATTGATACTAGGGTACAGGGCAGAGCTAGATAGTTATTCAAATTCCTACCCCAGAAACATGATAAATTACTCTGTGTCTTTCAGGATTGATGACAAATAGACACAACCAGGGATTGTAGATCTACAAATGACAAGAATAGTTTGTCAAGTCTCCTCTATTGAGGAAAATAAATGAGGCAGAGAGGATAGGGATGACATGAGAGGGCCAGCACAAAGATGGCACAGAGAGCTGACATCAATTCATTCAGCTTTTCAGAGGAAGGACTTATCCCTAAGACAATGTGGAGTCAGGAGAGATTTAGATGCAGTGCCTTGACAGGATCAGGTAGAGCATCATGTTGGCTGTTTGAGGGACACTATGAGCCTGGCAAGGTGGAGAATGCAATACTATCAAAGTGAAGTGTTTTAGGTATCTTAATGCCCAAAAATAGATATTCGATAATACTTCTATCTTTTAAATTATTTGCTATTATTCTGTAGACTATTTGCACACACCAATCACTTGCTAAAATTAAAAGGACAATTGTCAGTTAAGTGTTGTTTTGCCTACTTGAAATTGCAAAGATAAATCTGGCTAATGTTGTCTCAAAATGACCCAGGTATTTATTTGATTGTTGTCATCACTCCATTTTGTTTTCTATTATTTGTTTTTTTGCTTGGTTTGGTTTAGTTTGATTTGATTTTATGCTGGAGTTTCAGTTTACAAAAGCCATTTCTCTGCCATCGATATTACCTCCAGGTGGAATCCATCCTGCTGACATCTGTCCCAGCTGCCAGTGCAGGTCCCAGACCCTGTCTTCTGACTCTCACACTATCCGTCTTCAGTTCAGGAGAGTTAAGTGTTAACATTGTCCTGAATGCATTTGCCTTTCAGGAAGATTAATGGAGTTTAGTGTGCAGCAGATAAACCCATCTGGGAGGAGCAGGAGAGAGCTAAGTAAGCTGTGTCAACACAGCCTGAGGGCAACAGAGAAGCAAATTGATTACTCAGGTTATCTCCACCCTGCCCCTCCCTACCCTCCATTTTCAATTCTAATACAATTTGATGTCTGCATAAGGAGGAGACAGATAAAGAAGCAAGTTTTATAAAATAGCTGCTTAAAGTGTTAGTTTTTATAAGATGCTAAAATATACCTAGAAATGCAGCAAAATGAATAAAATTGGATTTCCCAAGGTGAACACTCCTTGGAGTTGTCAAGGATTGAGGGAGGAGATGCAGGTAAAAAAGACAATGTGAGACCCCAAGGGGCCTGCTTGAGTACTGATGATTGCAGAAAATCCTTCCAAGGAAGATGAATCTGTTGAAGATATAATTCATTTTCCTAAGAGAGGGTTATGCAAATTGTTTTACAGGGAGAGAGTCAGAGGACATCTGTGAAAGATCACCCTCTTCCACCTTTTCCCATGTAGCTATGACTGTTACCTTTAAAGAAGGTATGCTGCCAGAGATATCTGTATAAAATTGCATCTCCAGTGTCTTGTCTGCCTGGTGGCCTTCTGCTGGCTTCTGTAACAGATGGGGGCAGCTTTCAGACAAATCTGCTTTTATCTTCCATGTAATAAGTCTCTGCAAGGTATCATGGTTTCAAAACTCCTCTTTCCCTAAGGTGGCCCTAGTTGCTAACATTTGGAAAACTTTTTCTCAACATTTCCCCTGGGCTTTCTCCTTTCTCTCCAGGGCCTCTGTTTAAATGACTTGGTGGCAAGGTTACCAACTTCAGGAAAGTTTCTGGCTCTACCTGATTTAATAAAAATGGGAATAGCCATTTGCCAGCTGGGAGACCTTAGTTGAGCCATGTTACCTTTATAAACACATTACTATCTCAAATTATCGATGTAATTCCCTCAATTACATATTCTTGCAAATTTTCACTAAGATATTGATAATACCATGCTATCAAATAGACATTAGCTATTGTTAATACTACTGCCACTGATAGTACTGATAGTAATATGAATAACAGTGGACATTTTGCTAAAAAGACCACAGGACCATAGTGTGTGTGTGTGTGTGTGTGTGTACAATAATATGAAAATAATCTATAATAATAAAAGTGTAACATGCTAATTAGACCAGACAGCTGAACGTCCTTCCTGACGACCTTCTGAACAAAGACGGGGCTGTGAGGGCCAAGGCAAGCCACTGTGACTGTGAGGGCCTAGCCCCTTGCACAAATTTCGTGCATCGGGCCTTTAGTAGAAATATAAAATATTTTTATCAGAAAGTGGTTTCAACCAATTAAGATTGTGGTGTTTGGGAATTAAATAAACCAGATGAGAGAACTTGGTGATAGTATGATAGTATAGAACAGAAATTTTGTATAAGATGAACTTACAGCTGAACAGAGTGCTATCCCTTACATATCTCTCCTCTTTACACATACTTTCAATTTAGGCATTTATGAATTGTTGCTATAAACTTAATGCCTGTGTCCCTCCCAAAATTCATATACTGAAATACTAATCCCCATTGTAATGGCATTTGGCGATGGGGCTCTTACTAGGTAATTGGTTATGAAGGTGGAGCCCTCATTATGAGATTAGTGCCCTTAGAAGAAGAGACACTAGACTCTGCTTCTCTCTCTGCTTTCCATCATGTGAGAATACAAGCAGAAGACAACCTTCTGCAAATCAGGAAAAGTGCCTTCACCAGACACTGGATCAACTGACACCTTGATCTCAGACTTTCCAACCTCTAGAACTATAAGAAATAAATGTCTGTTGTTTTAGCTGCCCAGTCTATGGTAATTTGTCATAGCAATCTAGATCGACTAAAACAATGATTATGTGCTATAAAATACCATTCAGAAAAAGTTTTCATTGTCTTAGGGCCTGCAGCACAAATGCCTAGACAAAGTCCCTCTTCCCAACTCCTATTTTCCTACCCTTTGCAATGGATGAATTTTCTCCTGTCATTCAGGTGCTCCTGGCAGGTGGATATGGATGATCTGCCTTCCCTTTGTGGCCATGCAGCCATGGATGTACAAAGGAATGGAAGGCATGATTGTTGCCCCACACCAGGTCCAATAGACTGAGGTGTCCCCAAATGTAGACAAATCACAAGACAGGAGAATGAGGATCCTGAGAAGGAACTTGCTCTAAGGGAAGGGGCAGATGGGACTTAAAAACTAGACACTGTGCCAAGGTTAAATTATAAGAAGAAAGCAGGCACAATGTGCCACCTGAGCTAGCACTTCCAGATCCAAATGGGCAAGTGTGGCCTATGAACAAGGGCCAGCTAAGCAAAATACTATAGTTATTTCTGTATAAGCACTGCCACACTTTGATGCTCAAGCAGTAACGTGAAATACAAAAGGGCATTGTCCTTCTCCTTGCACAGGGCTGTGAGAGGGACCTACGGCTTTGCCATTTCAAATTCTCCATCATTTGACATGGCAGATCTCCTGAGTAACTGTCACCTGGGCTTCTGCTTTCAGAGTCTTGTCTGAAAGGGAATATCTGGGCTTCTTTTTTGCTTATCATAGGACAGTCTCTGGGACAGTAGGTCAAAGGAATCCTGGGAAGAGCCTTGAATTCAACTAGTAAAGAAGATGTGGTCTCAGAGTGTGTTATCTTGGGCATACATATATGTGAGAGTTAATGAATACTTGCCCTTTGAAGAATTCTACAATACAGGATGACTATCTACAACACAGGGTGGCCAATTCCACGGTTTTCCCAGGACTGAGGGTTTCCTGGGAAGCAAAACTTTTCATTATAAAATTGGGAATACAACACAACTGCAACAAAACTGATACATAGGTGTAGATACAACAATAAAAGTAAGCAGGCTATATTTGAAACTATACAATATTAATGTCAGTCTGGGAAGGTTCATGCTATTCTTCTCTTGTCATGTCTTAGACTTTACCCGTATTGAGGAAGTACCCTCCCAAATTCTTAAGTAGCCTCATCCAGAAGGCTAGCTTACAGAAAGGGTATGAACTATCTGTGAGCCAACTTGGAGGAAGGTGGATTCCAAACAACAAAGAATAGGACTCATTGTGCAAAGTCACTAGCACCTGGAATTGGTCTCCTTGCCTCCACTCCACAACTTTTCTTCCTCTAGCCAGGATATAAAAGAGTGGATTATATCCAAAGGAGAAAACAGAGTACCCAAGAGAAACAGGTCTCCATTCATGGGAATGAATGCCTTAAAATATTTTCTACATAGCCCCATTCAGAAACTCTCCAAGAAGGGCCGATTCTCTCACCCTCATGGAAACCATCACTCGGAAGGTTTAATGTAGCACCCTAAAAAAAACTACGATTTCCAAATTGAACAGTTTATCTTATAGGAGGGATGTTGTTTTCTTTTCATGCTAAACCTAAATTTGGCATCCTATGGAAGTTTTATTGCATAGCATTACCAGAGAGCTCAGCCAAATACCCCAATTCAAGAATGGCAGCTGGGAAAGTTTGAATGAATGGGCCATTTTTTTTCATTCTTTTTCTTCCCTTAACTGCATATGTTTCTTAATTTCTGGCTCATAAATTTAATTAAATAAATATCTTAAAATATGGAAGAGAATGTGAGAGCTTGATAAATACAAAACCTCTAAATCTATGAACATAGCATTTGTGGACCTGTATTATGTGTTTAGAAAGAGAGAGAGGTATAGCAAAGGCTTCGTAGTAAAGCTTAATTAGGATTATTCTGGATGAGAATAAATATTTCATTATCTAAATGTGGAGGTAGAGTATGGATAGCCCTAGGACCGTGGTCGGCAAACTGTGGCTCGCAAGCCACATGCGGCTCTTTGGCCCCTTGAGTGTGGCTCTTCCACAAAATACCACGGCCTGGGTGAGTCTATTTTGAAGAAGTGGCGTTAGAAGAAGTTTAAGTTTAAAAATTTTGGCTCTCAAAAGAAATTTTAATCATTGTACTGTTGATATTTGGCTCTGTTAACTAATGAGTTTGCCGACCACTGCCCTAGGAGATAACATTGTTGTTTAAAAGCTTACAAGTGTGTTTGTGGGAATGGGGATATTTATATTATCTATTTGTTGGATTAACTTGAGGAAGAGGCAGAGCAAGCAAACATGAATTGCCCATTTACCTGGTATTTTCTAGAGACCTATGTTGGCTCTAGAAGTAGTACCAGAGCACCAGGAATGAGACTTAAGCTTATTTTGGAGATGGCCAGGACAAGGCTCCAGGGCAATGCCTCAAAGGGATGCCTAGGAGGAAACAAAGCTGGTGCACTAACCTGACAGTAAAGAAAGAACTAACCTGATTATGTTTAAGATTTTATGTCTTCTGGCCAAACAGTAAAATAAGTCTAAACAATTATTGTTCTATAGAGTGAGACTCATTTTTCACAGAGGCATGGATTAGCAATTCTGAAACTACTCTGTGTGAATTGTATTAATGAGCAAATAAGTAAATAGATTATAAATAACAGGGGCCAGTGTTTTTATTTCCAGAAAAGGAAGCCATAAACATGGCAAGGAGAAAAGATAGAATGAATTATGTGATGTTGGATTAGAATTGGAACTTTCAGCGTGAATAACATTTATTACATAGAAAAAGAGATATCAGCATATGCAGATATAAATATAAAGGTATATGTGGGTGTAGTACATGTGTGTGTGCACATGTGTGTGTACATACATACTACATCTATTTCCTAGCTCTGTTCTCTTAGGGGACTTACACCAATGAACTCCAGTAGCAGTCAGCATACCTGATTTTTGGATCTTGGTTTTAAATACCATTCTCTACTAGGGTTCTTCGAAGAAGTGGCTGATTTCATGGCTACAAGGAAAGAAAATGATGAGTCTGGACTATCTTTTTATGTTTCAGAAAGTAATAAGGAGCAGAAAGAATAATACAGAAATGTCAAAAGGATACAGGAGCTAGCTTATAGGAACTTCCACTGGAAGCTTCTGGGACAGTTTGGACATCAAAATAAATTGTGATAGTAAAGAAATAAAGCTTATTGAATAAAACCAGAGTCCACTGACTTAACTAAATGAGCAGAATGGAAAGCTCTTCCTTACATTAAAAATCCAACTAATAAATGTAGCAGGAATGATGAAATTAGAAAATTTCTACTTGGCAACTATGGCAGGTAGGATAGGGAGCCTATCTATAGACAATAACCTCTTTTAAACTAGTTTTTAGGACCTCACTGAGCTTATTGAACTTATTGACTGACCTTTGAGAGGCAATGTATCTGAATTTTGTAGTACTGATTATATAAACTTAGACATAGACACATATCACTATTTAGTAGGTCTATGTTAAAAGCCTGCCCTTTAGGATGATGTGTTGGATGTGGAATAGGGTCCCTCCACTGCCAGTGACACTGGTGATGTCTCCCTATGTCCAACTGATCTCTGGGGTTGAGGACAAGCAGAGAAGGCCCTCTATAGCCTAGCCAAGCCCATAGGGGTCGAGGGACACTGCTCAACTTGGGGAGCGAAGCACATGTTGTATCTCCTACAGTGCTTTGCACAGTACAGTGTACATGGAGAGACAATACATGTTTGTTGAATAAATGGATGAACACATGAATGGGTAAAGTCTGTGATAAATCCTAAATTAGTCATTAAGGTAACTTAAGAAAACATAACTATTTCAAGATTATAATCTAATTTTACTCCAATATTAAAATTTGCTCCTTTGGAGCCTGAAGACATTTATGAGTCTTTGTATCCCCATTCTTGAGTTCTAACTTCCCTTGCATTTATGAACAACAGAGAGCATGCTCTATTCAGTACAACCTTTTGTAAATGCTTCCTGAAATTGAACATTAGATTTAGGATTCTAAATGACCCCAAGGGGATTTGCTGGGGGTCTTGGGTAGTTGGAGAACTGGGGACAAGACATACACACACTGTACACGAGCACACATACACCAGCAAAATAAACAGACTCCTAACTAGAAACAGCTGTGCAGAGCTATTCAGTAAAAGGTTGAGTAGCTGGAACCAGCAGGAATGAGTTCAAATGTCCCTCATGAGGCCTTCCTAAGGCTTTGCAGGAGGGCAAGAACAAGGTCTGTGAAGTGGCAAATGGAATGGCTCATCCTGTCCTCAGAGTCTCAGTCCCTGCTGACTCCCCACTTCTGCTCACCCTTGCAAGATTACATGATTTTATTTATGTAACATTCAGGCAGAAAGCAGCCTGGAGCACTCTAAGGGTATTAACCAAGAAGAAATACAAAGCAGATTTGACCAAAGAAAAAAGAAACCACAGACATCTGCATGGGAATAAGAAGGATATCATATACTACTTTACCTGGCCTCTTTCCAGCTCAGGAAATCAATGAATAAATGATAAAATTTATAGAGCATGGAAAGTTGGGAAGCAAGACTTGCAGCATTTAAGTATGAGTTCCTGGCATGAATATAAGATTTATATCCCCCCTAAATCCCTTGTTCCCAAAGGAATCTGGTCCATCACTAAATATCATCTCTTCAGTCTCCTTCTGTAGGAGAGTAGTGGTAAAGGCATGTCTTTATTTTGAAGGGAACAAGTTTACATTATTTTTAGTTAAAATTATCTCTTTGGAGAAACAACATATAGTAGAATCACAGATTTCTAATACTGGAAGGACCTTGGAAATCGTATACTCGACGTCTCTTATATAGAGCAGAAAACAGAAATGTAGAGGAAGAAGGAATGTTCCCAGTATCTCAGAAAGACTTCGCAGAATTGGCACTGAAAACAAGAGACAAAACTCCCAATTCCACCTTAAAATGATTAGGTGTTGCACATCACTGCCTATGCAACTGAATCTTCTATTTTTCTTGTACTCTTCGGTTGTCATCAGAAACAACCAGCTTGATCACTTGTCTTAGTCATCTGGTTGGTACATCTGAGTCAAATTCAATTCCTGTTGAGCAGTCACAGGAGGCACTTGCCTGGTCTGCCCAATTGTCTCAGTATTGTCAAGACTCTGGGTTTTACAAGAGAGATTCCAGTGAAGTTTTGAAAATGGTGATGTTGTAGGGAGAGCCATGGAATTCCCAAAGCACATGAGTTGTGATTGTGTGTTATGATGGTTTAAGTTTAGAGTTTCAATATTGGCTCTGCCACTTTATAGGAGGGTGAATTTAGATATGGTCCTTATTGCCTACCTCATGGTGTTAGATTAGATAATATGTGTAAAACATTTAGTATAGCTTGTAATGAATTAAAATAACCACCATTCATTTAAAATGTAATAGTGCTGTTTATCACATGTTCCTAGAATAAATCTAAGCCAATATTTAGTAATTTTTAAACACCAATATACATGGGAGCTCATCCAGTGCCATCAAAACCATGGGGACAAGAGACATGTAGTCCCATGGCCCCCGTGGCCCTGACTGGAAGCTCAGAAACTGACAGACTGTGTGTGCAGGCCATCCTAAATCATCCAGCCCCCATCCCACTCTCAAGCTAATTGCAGATGGAAAAAAAAAAATGTCCAGGAAAGATAAATGGTCTGGCATAGCTCAAAACTACTCCGTGGACCCAGAAAATTGTGAGTTAAATAAATGGTTGTTGATTTAACCATTAATTTTTAAGATGTTTGTTATGCAACCCAAACTAATTGATACAGTGCCTTTCTGTGATTATGCTCCAAATGAATGTGAGATAATAAAGAAGATGCCAAGAACCTTCCATCAGTAGAATTATTATTTTTTCAAAAGAGAGGATGGTTTTCCATGGAATTAAACCCATTCTGTCATTTGGCCCCTCTTTTTCTGGTGAAGAGTGCAATTTGTGACCCCAGAATAGAGACTACTGGTTGGGTACAGTGGGGACCAGGATCTGACCTATCCTCATTAACACTGTGCTCTTACTAGCTGAACCAATCAGCCTGTCTCTGTCCTCCTGGAAACTTTTACCACCCACTGTCTCCCAGACCAGAGCAGCCCACCCATCAGTCTTCCCTGTAAAACAAAGACACATACGCACATAGTGGAAATGCCAGGCAATGAAAATTGGCCATTTGCTTCCTAGCATTCTGTGTTGGGGTTCCATGAGGGCAGAAATGCCACATTGGAGTCACGTGTGCCAGGAGGAATTTGCTTCTGGCTGCAGCTGTCTCCTGGAGGGTGTCTCTAGAAAGAGAAACTCCACATACTCCAGAAACTCCTTCTCACCATCCCAATCCTCTTTGGGGAAAAGGTTTACTCGTGTTGTCATTTAATCTAGTTTCTTTATCTCAATTCTGGGACATAGTAGGTGCCAATTTCACTAGCATCAAATATTTCAAAGAAGAAAATATCTGTTGATTTTAACATGCTGGTCAAACCCTCCAATCCCTTTCTATTTTCCAATATGGCAGGTAAGGGGACAACTAAAAACTATGTCATCAGGTCAGTTTTACATGATTTAATTTCTTGTTGCATGTTCCACCTACTTCTACCCTTATTTCCTAGAATCCTGAGCTCTTGAGCTTTCAAAGAAAATGGGATATTCCAGAGGGTGAGTTTGGCAATTGCCGCAGGACCCACTTTCTGTGCTCTAACATCATGCCTTATTAAACTTGTCTTCAACTCTTCGATCCAAGACACTGGCTGCCATTTGATGAGCCTGCCAACTGCCTATTTTCCCACCTGGTTTTGGTCTCTGTTCATTCATCTCTGATTTTAGCATGCTCCCCTTGACAGTTGAGAAACCCCTGCTCTTATCCTTAGTCTTATGGAGCATTACCCCAGTTTAGCCAGTCCCTTACCCCTCCCAATTTGTGGTTCTCTGGAGAAAGTTCTTAGAGTCAAGTCCTCAAATCAGTCTACTTGCTTCAAAATCAACATATCTAAAGTATTACTAATGCTTAAATTACCACCATTAGAGAATCCTTGCTTTAAATCGGGGGCCAGAAAACTTTTTCTATTAAGGGACAGTAATAAATATTTTAGGTGACACATGCCACAAGTGGTCTTTGTCACATAGTCTTTGCTTAAATTTTTTTTAGCTATTATGCCCTAGCCGGTTTGGCTCAGTGGCTAGAGCATCACTCTGCAGACCAAAGAGTCCTGGGTTCAATTCCAGTCAAGGGCACATACCTTGGTTGCAGGCTCCTCCCTGGCCCAGGCCCTGTTCAGGCACATGCAGGAGCAACCAATCAATGTGTTCCTCTCACATAGATGTTTCTGTCTTTCCCTCTCTCTTCCAGTCTCTCTAAAAAATCAATGAAAAAATATCCTCTGGTGAGGATTAAAAAAAAATGTAAATGCCATTTTTTGCTGAGGGCTGTACATAAACAGGTCTGAACTGAGTTTGGCCTGTGGGCTATGGTTTGCCAACTCCTCCTTTAAATTAAAACAGAGTCTATTCTTAAAGCACAAATATGCCTGGAAATGGTGAGTAACTAACAACCCAATGTGAATTAGGTCATTCTCTTTTTCCTAGTCCCAACTGGATGGAACCAGGTTTTGAAGAAGGAAGGAGGGAAATGGGGATGTTTCAGGCCAATCTGGCTGTCATTCCATAAAAAGAAGAAGAATCCTGGAAGGCATGGGCAAAAGGGAGAAAAGAAAAGTACACTGAGTCAAAGTGTTCTATGCATGCTGATGGTTGTGGCTAGGGATAATATTCAAAATACAGTATGTAGCAACTGGTAAGACACAGGTACTAACCAAAGGAAGAGGACATCAGGCAGCCTTTGTGTTGGATCAGGGACTGGAGACTCTATCCAGGCATTAATGGTTTAGCGGCTGGACCATGTAGGGGTCAAGACTCATCTTGGGAGTGGGGCTGGGAGGTAAGAAGGATATATATTGCAAGGCATAAAATTCTATGTTCTGCTTTGGCATCTTCGAGCCTCACAGGGCCCCAAAGGCAAAACTGTGAGTTCTCTTGCTCTTGCTAGATATGCTCCACACCCAGTGGGAAAGGGTCCCCACCCATCTAGTTCCTCTATTAGACCAACTCTACTCTACCTGGTCCTCAATCTACTAGGCTTTAGGGCCCTGCCAGTCCATAAAAGTATTCAAGCAAACCAATTTTATCCTCTTGTGAGAACAAGGGGCACCTCACTTTCTTGTTATTACAAAGCCTGCCTTGCATAGCTCCTACTTGTTCACTCTACTCCCAAATGCAACCCCCCTTGTGGCCCTGCAAGGCATGTGTGTCATGCTCCCCTGGGCTGAGTCACTAATAAATTTCTGTCAATCTTATCTTTTCAGTTGTGGTGTTATGTGTTCAGCCACTTCATATTATTCTTGAGAGGGGGCATTTCTCTGCCACAAATGGGGTTAATATGAGGTTATTAGAACAGGGTGTCAGTCTGGATCCTAGGGACAGTGAATATTAACCAACCAGTAAAGAAGCATCTCAATTTTAACCACCAGTTTAGCTGTATATGAACAAGTGATAGGATTGTGATATAATTTGAAGTCCCTGCTACTCTCTCCTCTAGATTTCTCTCATTGAACGATGCCTAAACTGATTCCAGTACTTCAGAGATGGCCTGGCCAGAATAGATTAGAGAGACTACCATGCTTTGTTCAAAAGTGCCCTATTGTAGACATCTCTGCAAGGAAAAAAACTAGCAGGTTCCCAAACAACTATAACTAAAGTTCTTCAGTTATTGGAAAAGAACAAAAATAATGTGGAAATGGACAGTAAGGTCATCACAGAATCTCAGGACCAACAAGGATCTCACAAGTTGTCCAGTGTAGTCCATTTATTATACAAATAAAGTCACTAATGCCCAGGGAGAGGAAGTGATCCATACAAGGTCATAGTAGGGAAAAGACGTTGGCGAGAGACAGCAAGAGAAAAGTGAAAGGGAGAGGGCAGGTATAACAAAGCAAGATGGGTAAGTTGTTGTATGTGGTTTATGGTCACCCAAGAATGGGGAAGTGAAATGAGAGACCCTCAAAGAGGAAACTTGCCAACTGCTGGCTTCTGTCACCCAAGAGTAATTACTTCTGTAAAAATAAGTGGAAACTGCAAATAAAGAACATTGATATCATTGCCATTACAGATGCACTTATGTTAACCTACTTGCCCTTATTACCTGCTTGGTGAGAGAAGGCAGGATGCAACTCCTTGATTTTTGTTAACCCTCTAATATCATACATTTTGTGACTTTCCCAAGTCATACAGCAGAGATTCTGACTCCAAGTCCCCCATAAGGTTAATGCCCTCTTTCAAGAAGGGGAAACTTAATACCTGCTGGATGGATCTCAATCTTTTAGATTATTAAGTTGCTCTGTTTTAGTGAATTCAGGGATAGGTGAGCAGCACCCCTTGGAAAACCTGGTCAGGGATTTCCTCAACTTCACTCTCCATATGTTCCTCATCTCAGAAGGTGACCCAAGGGGCGGTGGGGGGTAGGGGGTGGGTGGGGGAGGGCTCTGTTGCCTTGGTGATCATCTCTCCCCTAACACCTCTGGCAGTTGGAGGAGGATGGGTGTGATAAACCCTTCTAATATCTGAGTTCAGCTGGGCCCCAGATGTGGGCTTTGGGGAGCCAGGTTGGATTGGGAGGTCACCTAGAGGTGAGTTTAAGCATGAGCGATAACTTCCGGCTCTCTGTATGAAAAGGTCCAATCAATGCAGTGAGTTCAGAATTTCATTGCTCTGCCTCTCAAAAAGTCACTAGACTAGAAATCTCTGGAGTATCTATCTATTCAATCTGCCTGAGATTAGCTTTAATTTTCACCAGTCCACGAGGGGTGTCTCAACACTTTCTTGCTTTTATTCAGATGGGAAATGGGTCTTCCCTCCTGCTATTCCCCATACTCTGTGTTTACTCCTCCCTAGGCAAAGTGTGTTTCTGGGTTTTTAAGCTCAGCTCAGCATTTCACAAATGGCATCACTTTGAGTCAAGATTTCAGATAACAAGTGATTCTCCAGGCCTTGAAATAAAGTTCATCTGATTAGCATTGCTCACCTAAAATTTTAAAAAGGGATTTATTAATTTTATCAGGGAGGAATTTTCATTTCCCCCATCTTATCTCTTTATTGTCAGCTCTTGTCAGAGCTATGAAAACATTGGTTGTCCGTATACCAGAACTTATCTATGGGTTTTTACAGTTGTAGAAATTAGGGGGAAAATAACCTAAAAACTTTCAACTGGAATTTCCCAGTGAGGGAATGAAAGAATATTATGTTCAACTCATACATTGCTCATGAGACCAACTTTCAAAATGTTCTGGATATTGCTTTGAACTTCCCCAGTTCTTCCTTTAGAAATTTTAAGCAAGTAAATCTCCAAATTAAAATGATTTTGAGAAGAAAAACACTCCAAAATACTAAAAATACTCATATTTTGACAACCAGCTTTAACTGGAGGAGTGAGCATTATGGTTCTGCATGACGTGGTCGGCCACTTGTATTCATTTTTATTTAGTCTGTCTGTCTTCCTCAATTCTTGGGGTATATCAAATTATAGTCACCTTTCACATCTGTGCTTATCACTGATGTCCCTATTTAGAGCAGGACCTATAAAGTCTGTCTTTCTAATATTCTTGGAGAGTCTTAGGCCCCAGTATTGAGCTTTAAATCTTCAGTGGCCTTCATCCAAGATCTCACCCTCAAATCTCATCTCCATCCAGTCTCCAGATCTAAAATTGGCCCATTTTCCAGCATGCTCAGCCTGGTTTCCCTGGCTCTCCACTCATTCATTGGGTTGGGTTCCTGGCTAGTAATTCAAGAACAGGGCAGAAGAAGAGATCACACCAAACAGGTTTTTATGTTTCTCCAGATCCCCAAAGAGGACATGGCACAGCACAAGTATCCAATGACCAGGAACTGCTGTTATCAAGATATGGCCATATCCTGACTTAGCTAGGGGATCCTGGCCCTGTGCCTCCTTTCCAAACTTTCAACAACTCCTGAGATTGTCCTCCTCCATGAAGCCCTCACAGAAGAGCCAAAGAAAAAAATGAGAGGGTGGGTCTCTCAATATTTAAATGTGCTCACCTTCAAAATTCATGGCATATATCATTGTGGGTAATCTACTCAATTGACAAAACTGAAAATGTGCTATAGGCACTAGCCAAGTAGGAAATGGAAAATACAAAAGGTTATCTCTAATGACCTTTTGTAAAATTTTACAATCAAAATATCCAAGGAAGAAACTTCTAAGTCTTGTCTTTTTAAATTTGGTGTTGTTTATTTTGAATATCACTTTTTTAAAGTATGCTTAGCATCTCTTAGTGTCTTGCTCTGACCTCACAGATCATGGAAATGGCACAGGGTTAGGAGTCTTTGCAGAGAAGGGACTAGAGCCTAGGTGTCCTAGCTGGTTGCATGACCTTGGTCAAATTGTGTGACTTTTCTAGACCTTGTTTTCTTTGTGTCAAACAAAAATTGATCTCAATGCTTAAAACCCCTTTCAGTTCTAAAAGTCCATGATGCTGTAGTTTTGCAGTAATTTATATTCTTATACAGGAACCACCTGAGGTTTAAAAGTTATAATCAAGTGATTGTTGCCATCATGGCTGAAGCTGTGAAAGCCATAGTTGCCCATAAGGCAGGGATGACACTTTGACATGTGTTTTGAATGGCTTCTCCTTTGGGATATGGCCTGACTTTGTGGGTTGAAGTGGAAAGGAGAATGTGTCCTCCATGAAAAAAGGACTCTTCAAGGTCTGGGTGCTCAAGCAAACTGTAAATCCAAAAGAGACTTCCATGTTCCAATGAAAGAAGCTGATGAAAAACAGATGCTGGGTCCACAGTTGTACAATTCCTGGGGATTGCTCAGCTCAGCGTTCTGCTTGGTCAGTAATTAAGAAAATGGAAAGGACCTTTCTTGGCTTAATTTCCAGACCCAATCTATCCACCCTCAGGGGAATCCTGATCAGAGCCTGCATGGGCAGTGACCTCTTGGGGAATGTTGTAAATCCTATCCAGCAGGTAATCTTTAAGGAGCCTTCAGGCTTTGGAGCCTTGTGACTCAAAACCTGGGGTTAGGGATCAACCTTATGAAGCTAATTTCTAGGGAATTAGCCACACCACTACACACCACCCCAATGTCTTTCAGTCATCAGCTCTGCCTGGGGTGGAGAAGGCAGGGGTTCAGAGTTAATGTAAACAACAATGAAAGAACAGCAACTTCACAGTGCTGACAGTTTGTGTGTGGTTTAAGGGGAGGAATATGCAATTTCTGCAGAGATAATCCAAGAAGGCTTCTTAGAGGAGGTGAAAGCCTGGGAGTGTTCTAAAGAAGGGGGAGGAAGGCAGCTTGGTAGAATGGAGATTAAAGAGGAGGTTCTCTACAGCAAAACCAAGCTGATTAGCTGTTTGAATGCTAGAGGTTGTGAACTCTGTGTGCCCACTCAGTGGGTGGTCTGCAATGTTGTGCAAATTTCCCATGGATCCAAAAAGTAGTGGGCTGTGATACTCAAGTTGGGCTGCTGCTACTGCCCCCTTTAGCCTGGGACAGGAGGCAGCCAAAGGCCTCATACTAATGAGGAGTCAAAGCCAAGGTGAAGAGGGAAAAGTGATGATGGACTTGGAGGTCAGTGACAGGTTGGGCCAGGCTGGTTGTTCAGAAGCCTTCACTGTCCTCCCATCTGCCTTCCTGGTCTCCCTACCCTTATAAGACCCTCCAGAACAAGCAAGTTCCCTTCCAGATGTTTTGAATCTCTTTCCCTTTCCTAACTGAAGTTGGCTTTTCTTTCTGCAAGAGGGGAAAGAGGGAAAATATGCCCTGCAGCCCTTTCTCTTCTCTCTTCTCTTCTTCCCGTGGGGTGGAGAAGCTCTCCATTTCCAAGCAAAAGCTGGGGTTAGATGGTTCATCCAGCCCTTTCCCAGCAGAAAGTAGTTCTCAGAAGGAAGCCAGCAGCCTTTTTCCCGGTAGGAGGAATGTGGTCCTCACCACATCTTCCCCCACACTGTCTCCTACAGGCATTCCTCTCAATAAGATAGCCCTAAACCCCATCCTTGCAAAGGAGCTGCACCTTCTAGCTGTCACTGGGGGTAACCCCTCTTTGCCCCAGATCAGACGTCTTTCCTGGGAAAGTACAGTGGTAGAGTTATTCACATTCTCACCAAGTAGCCCTGGGACCACTAAATTAGGTAAAATAGTGCAACTTCAGTTATTGTTGCACTGAAAGGACTCACCAATGGGCCCACAGAGTCATCTTCCAGCACTGGTGCTTTTGTTAATCAAGTTTGATATTCTGTGATTCTAAGGATCATATGGGAAAACACCCATATAAAGCACCATGGAGTAGCACCCTCTCATTTTATCAGTAACCTACATTTTTCAGACCACCCAAGCCTGAGATAAAAATAGGATCCCAATAGCAAACACAAAACTTCTCCAGGAAACTACACTTGTATTTTGTAGAAATTTAAGCTCCCTTTCAAATGTCTTCCAAGTAGTCCTAGGTTTCTGTCTCCTTTGGTGTCTCATTAGTAGCCTTGAAGCAGAGAATGTTTCATAATGTGCTGTGCAATCTGGTCCTCTGGGCTACTGTGTGACACCTGGTGCTATTATTCTCTCCCACTCTGGCTCATTTGGGGTGATGACTCCCATTGCTTCTGAAACTGTCAGTGATGTCTCCTGAAGGCATTCAATTCTTGCCAATGTCCAATGTCAAGGTCAATGATGTCTGTACTGGGACATCCTGACCAATTATTAATGAACATACTGGCACAATTCTGCGGATGTCCTGCATACTAATATTCCAACCTTTTGTTTTTGCTTTTATTTTTAATGGTTCCACAAAATCACGGTGACTGGCATCAAGGAAATCTTTTCTTTCCTCTAGAATCAGTGAGCCATGTCCTGGAAGCAAACACATGTGCTCTGACACTATCTTTACTCCATGCTTCCTTGTATAAATAAGTACCTGATAGACTCACCCCATCAGTCCTCTACATATGTTGCATCTTCTGAATCCTAGCACCCAGATAACTTCAATTCAAGTTGAGACCAATTCAGAATTTCTATGACTGTGGTAGTTAAAAGCTTAGGTTTGAATCCTGGCTCTACCATTTACTAGCACTGAGCCTTAGTTTCCTCATATGTGAAATGTGGATAATAATAATTTCTATGTCACAAGGCTGTGTTAAAGGCAATGATAATAAAGGCAATGATGATAATTACTTAACCTAGTGCATAGAGTGTCGTTGATAAATGTTGCTTATTACAATGAATATTAGACAATTTTTTTATTAAAGAAGGAGGAGCTGAGGTTGGCATGGTTGAAGTGACTTGTCCAAGATAGTACAGTGAGTAAGTGGCAAAGGCAAACGTACCTTCAGTCATCTAAATCAGAGTTTAGTCTTCTTAATAATCTTTCCATAGTTCCACAGGTGAGCTTCTACCAGAACTGAATTTGCTTGGTAGCTTTTCTTAATTAATGTCACTGATAAGCAGACCATGCTGGGAGGACTCCATAGACAAACAATGCTAAGGGAAGGCAAGGAAGGAGATGAAGAGGGATCTGCTTCCATGATGGCACACTCACATGGCTGTGGGCTGGAGGCCTCAGATCCTGGCATATAGAGGTGGAGGCCAGACATGGCAGCTGCTATCCCCCAGAGGAAGTGATCAAGAGCGAGATCAAGAAGGATGCTGTACTGATTTTATGACCCAGTCTCAGACATACGCTGTCATTTCTTCCATATTCTAATCTTTAGGAATGAGTTACTAAGTCCAGTTTGCACTTAATGAAAGGGTTTTCTTTTTTTCTTTAGTACTTTGCATGTTCTAAGTGCTAATTACTCATTGTTGAACTTGAACAATGACCAGGTTTC
The DNA here is from genome assembly GCF_951640355.1 of Cnephaeus nilssonii. NCBI lineage: Eukaryota > Metazoa > Chordata > Mammalia > Chiroptera > Vespertilionidae > Cnephaeus > Cnephaeus nilssonii. Next base: position 20,680,053 of record NC_137081.1, on the reverse strand, counting down.
TTAACCCCCAAACCTCTAATTCAATCCCAGAGAGGCAGGAGGCTATTCTCTCATCACTGCTAAGTCCCAAAGACTTTGCCCCAAGGGAAGAGGACTGAGAAGAGACCTTTGAAAGAGCTTCCAGCTCAGCCTTTGCAGTCTCAGTAACTATAGGTCATCTCTGAACAGGTCTTACAGCAGCTTTTCTGTTCTTCATGCAACCATTTTGAAGTTAATGAAAGGGTTTTTAAGCTCCAACTCTTGAAGCAAGACATGAAGAATTTGTGGACATATGTTAAAATCATCACATGCTCAATAAGCCTGAGCACTATCCATTTGTTTGAAATTCCACCATTAGTGGACCTAAGAAAGATAAGAAAATAATTCATTTTTATTTTGCAAACAATCCAAATTTATGTCAATTTTAAGTGTATGGAATAGCACTGACCAGGAGTCGAGGCTCAGGTTCTATTTTACACCCTGCCTTTGACATGCCATAAATCTTGGACATGTCACTTCTTCTGGGCCTCAGTTTCTTTCTTTGTAAACTATAATGCATGGACTGGAAGATGTTTTAATGTTTCTTTTGGCTTTGATATTCTTTTGTCTAATATTACCTGTTAGATTTTAAAGTTCATTTTGATTTGATTGTCTCTCTGATGTCGATCTATCCATGTATGTATGCATGTATGTATATTCATGTTGAACATGTTTTTATATGTGTCTCCATATTTCAAAAGCTTATTTAAATAAATCTTTTATGGCCCTTTAGCTTTAGAGGGAAGGTGAGGCTGTTTATGTTACAAGAACATATTTTATTTGCCCACAGCAGCCAGAGCACAGCATGCTATTTCTATAAATGGGGCATGATGGTGTTTTGTTATGAAATGTCTTTTGATGTAGGACAGCCACAGTCCAGTGACTTCCAAATATATTTCAGCCTCCTATAAAGAATAAAATGATAGATCTTCTAATGGCCACGGGGTCTCTGCACACATTTCCAGGAACTTGAAGCCATTTATTAAATGCAAACAGAGAAACATTGTTTTAATGGTTATAGATGAGTCCACTGAGCTTTGAACAAGCCCTCTCTCCTCCTCCCAGTCCCTCATGCCTAAAGCCCAGCATGACTCAGTCAGCCTGGGTCACAAAAGAAGCAACATACCTGAGAACCTTTTCAAGACAAGAAACCAACCCTCCAAGTTGCTCCACAGACCACGCCTGACTATTCTTTGATCCCACACTATTCTTTGGTCTCCTTATTTCCCTCAAGGGCTACCCATCTTTTGAACAATATGCTAGGGGGAAAATTTTTTTTGAATAGCAAGAACAATTTGGGAATTGAAGAAACTGAGAGCATTGTTCCAAGTGCTTCTCTAGTCTCTAGGTCTTCCCTGGCAGTTCCATTGTGCACATGTAGCCCAGAGAACTGTTCACACAGGTCCAGAAGGGGCTCTTACTCAAGGCACTCATGTCAGTGGTACTTGCAGCAGTGGGAGTTAGATTTGGTCATGTGTCCATCTGCAGAGAATGGACAAATGCATATGGTAAAAGCACACTATGGATACTGTTGCTGCATAACAACAGTATATACTACTGGATATTTATTGCTGCATAACAAATTAACCCAAAGTAAACATCTTAAAACAACAAACATTTATCATCTTGCAGTCTCTGTGGGTCAGGAGCCACATGGCATAGCGGATTCCTTTGGCTCAGAGTCTCTGACAAAGGAGCAATCAAACGTCCAGAGCTACAGTCGGTCATCTCAGGGCTCGACCAGACTGAGGTAAAATTTGCTTCCAAACTCACTCACAAGGCTATTGGCAGGATTTAGTTCCTCGTGCTATTGGACCAAGGACTTCAATTCCTTGTTGGATGTTGGCTGGAAGCTCTTTCCAGCCCTTGCATTTGGGATTCTGTACAGGGCAACTCTCAACATTTCAGCCAGCTTCCAGCAGAGCAAGCCATGTGAGAGAGCAAGAGAGGAAGACAGAGGCTTTTTGTAACTGAATCTCAAAAGTGGCATCTTTTTGTCACATTTTGCTTATTAGAAGCAAGCCACTAAGTCCAGCGGTACTCAATGTGAGGTGATTGATTACACAAGGGCAGTAATACTAAGAGGCTGAGGCCACCTTAGGCACTGCCTATCACAATAAATGACAAATTAAAGGACTACACGGCATTAAATACAATAACTAACAGAAAAAGGTAAGGGCTAGAATAAAGTCTGTAGCAGAATACAAGTTGTATAAATTTAATAAAAGAGGAATCAATGCTTCATGTGTTACAATGTGCAAACAAACCTAAGGGTGCATAATAATCACATCCAAGTGTTTGCTTGTTGGGCATGGAAAGTGGAGGAAAAATGAGAATATATAACCATATAAACCCAGAGTATGGCCTTGCAGACACAAAAGCAAATGGTAGACTAAAGGGAATCTAGACCAAGTTCAACTCACAGCATCTCAGGTTTAAAAGATAGGAGAAGTAAAGTAATCAAATAAATACATTGGGTCTCCACTACTCAATCCTTTGCTGAAGGCTCTCACCAAGATCCATGTCTGTGGGAGCTCTCCACCCCAATATCACACTGAATTAAAATCTCCTCAAGGGCTCAGTGACTTTTACCAAATAAAAGTGACATCTGTGATAGTGTGGCATACCTTGGAGTCTGTAATAAGCTCTAAAATTCAGTGTATGTAAGATGCAACCACAAGGTGACAAACTGTCCCAGGACCAAAGGAATTCCTGAACACAGGACTTCTTGCTGCTTTTCCCAGGATAGTCCTGGGAGAACTGGAATGACTTGGTCACCTATCACCCAGGAATCCTGTTGAAAGTGCTAATTGCAACATCTCCACAGGAGATTCTGATTCGGTGTGCCTGAGTGAGGCCAGGAATCTGCATTTTAAGCAGCATCACAGAAGCCTCTCTAATATAGATGATGCACAGATCACCCTTTGAGAAACACTACAGTGGAAGGATAGCTTTGAATGGTATTGCTGGTAGCACCAGAGGTCACAGCCATTCTCAAATTTATAATCACAAATCTTACGCAGTCACCTAAGGGAAAATCACCGTTGTCTGTTAGTTTTCATAGACCTGTAGTTCACAGTCCACTGATTCTAGAACTTCTCTTCCATATAAGGCAGACCCCAGCATCTAGGAGGCAAAGTTCAAGAAGGGGTCAGGATAGGAGTTTGGGAAGGAAGATTTCCCTGACTGGCTGTTAGAAGAAACCACACCCCATCGCTGGATTAGCCATGCACAGAAAAGCTCTCAGAAGTCAATCACCCAAGTGCAATCTGAGGAATGTGCTAATAAGATTAAAGTGAGAAACTATAGGTCTTCAGGAAGCAGTCTGTCTAAAATGTAATCCCTACAAAATATTTTCTATATTTGAACAAGATAAAAGGTTACACAAATGACAGGAGACAATGTAATGATGAGGTAATGATGAATGCTTCATGGATCTAGCTGAAGGAGGGTGGGGAGTCCTGATGTCACAGAGAGGGGATTTGGGGGTGCTGCAGGTGCACTTAGGTAGATCCAACCTTATGAAAAAGGCTGTGCAGACCACAAAAGTTTGTCAAATACTCCTAGTGATCAATCAATTTGTCTTGTTCTATTTTTACATTCAGTAAGAAACGAAACCTTTAAATCTCCCTTTATTCTTTGTCCTCTAAGTACACACTGAATAATTTCTATGAGAGAGGCACACAGGATCTTAAACTTATTTGTACCCTACTCCTAGTTTTTCTATTGGATTTTAAGTCTAATGAGGATGGACTCTAATTACTAAAAGACTAATGTAAACAAAGTATGTTGGTGGTTTCAGAAGTAATTTTTAATGAGAAAGTTTCTCATGGTTTTAGTTTCCTCCTGAAGCTTATCCTGAAACAAGCATTCAAGTACTTATCGTTTATTTGGGAGGGGATACCAGGAAACACAAAGGAGAGCAGAGAATAAATCTGGGAAGGAAAGAAAGCTGATAAAAGACATATGTCAAGCCAGTTACCATTAAGGGCAACTGGTGTTAGAGCCTGCTTGGTAACTCTGGGAGACAATATGGATTCTATACTGTCCATACGTAGCATATGCTTCAGAGTTATTTCAAGCAAGGGGTATTTATCTACTAATTCTCCATCTGTCTTTGGTTGAGGGCTGCTTCTTGGGGGATTAGGCATCAGACACTCTGGTCTATACTATATGAGACCTAAGCATGCTTTCGTGACTGCAGAGAATCACAGATGTTTTGCATAAACAGCCTTGAGACTGTAGAGATAGACACCAAGTAGACATGGGTGAGCTATCAACAGCATCTGTTACAATAACTCATTCGATGCATGATTATAGGATTCCATGCACCAGATTAAATGCATATCATCTCATTTAATATCTGATTAATATCCCCCATTTCCCAGATCAGGAAACAGATGTAGAGTGAAAAGTGACTTGTTCATGGTCACACAGTCAGTTAATGGGGTAGCTGGGATTTGAATCATACAGTTGGTTTTTAGAATTCAAGCTTTGGGCCACTGCACTCTACTGAATCCTAGAAGAGTTTATATCTAGTTTGGGGAATAGAAACAGATTTCAAGATGTGGGTGTAAAAAGCATCTGCTTCACAAAGTATGAGTCAAATTTCAGTTTGGGATTCAGCACTCATATCAAAGTGCAGATGTATGGATGGAGTTCAAGAATCATCAAGGGTCCTGTTTGGCTGGAATATAAATCACAGTTAGTTGAGGGTAAGCAATACTGGGGAGGATTTTGAAAGCCAATGTAAAGAGTTTACACACAGTGGCTGGACAATAAAATCTCTTTTTAAAAAATTTACATATTAAGTTTAGAGAGAGAGAGAGAAAGAGAGAGCCTGGCCAGGCATGGTTCAGTGATTGAGCATTTACCTATGAACCAGGAGGTCACAATTCGATTCCTGGTTAGGGCACATGCCCGGGTTGTGAGCTCAATCCCCATTGGGCGGGGGGGGGGGGGGGGGGGGGGAGGGGGGTGCAGGAGGCAGCCAATCAATGATTCTCTCTCATCATTGATGTTTCTATCTCTCTCTTCTCCCTTCCTCTCTGAAATAAAATATATTTTTTAAAAAAGGGGAAAGAGAGAGACAAAGAAATATAGATTTGTTGTTCAACTTATTTATATAATCATTGGTTGATTTTTGTATGTGCCCTGACTAGGGATTGAACCTGCAACCTTGACATATCATGATGATGCTCTAACTGGGTGACCATAAGAAATTTTTGAGGCTTTTTGATCAAGGGCATGCTAGGAAGTGGGCTTAAGTAACATCAGAATGTTAATAATATAAAGCAATGTTAACAGGAGCATTGAACAAGAAGCAATGAATTGGCTGGGTTTATCAAATAAAGAAGAAGAAAGATAGAAAATCAGGTAGGAGCTTTGACAATAATTGAGGAATTTCAGGATACTTTTTTCAGAAGCCCAGAGTCACTACGAATGAGTATAGCAGAACAGGTGAGAAGAGCCGTTCTGACTAAAGGTTTTTAATCCAGGTAATGGAAATTGAATGTTTAAGGCCTCTAACCCTGTCTGGTCCTCCCAATGAAAAGAGGGACCAGACTGGCTAACTTGGACTTGGGCATGACTGTACTTTCCAGTTACACTTCAGCATCTGATCCTAAACTTTCCTACCTTAGAAACTGTTTAATATTTTTATCCTGAATTGATCAGACTACAAGTGAACTGATGTAATTCATTTCACTGAAGACAAAAAAATCAATGAATGATGGTTTGATAACCAATTCATCATGTCATTCATAATTGCTGATGAGCTTGAAATACTCTTGTTGATTGGCTGGTGGGTGCATTATCTTTCTAGAAAGGGATCCTTCTCCCTCTCCTGAGGACTCTATTATGGAACCTGGAATGTATACTTGATCCAAGATTCTATATTCATCTTTTTTCTGGATATCTTAATCTAAACTCTCAATTATGCTCTTTTGCTGATGACTTCAAATTTATATTTCTAGAACTCATCTTTTCCCTTGAACATAATTTCTAAGTGCTGGGTTAGGTAACCCCAGTGGGATATTCTACTAGTACCTCAAACTCAACATAACCAAAAATCTAGTTTGTCACATTCTTCCACAAACAAGTTTATTTTTCTGACTTTCTAATTTAAATTAATGATCTTATCATTCCTCATCTTGGCAAGACTCAATTCTTTGTATGCTCTGACTTTTTTTCAACTGTCCACGCCACCTAAAGTATGTAAAAAACTTGATTCTACTGCCACAGTATCTCTTAAAATTGGTGGGCCCTTCCCTTTTCACTATAGTATAGTATAGTACAGTGCAGGTTTTCATTGCCTACTGCTTAGCATATTCTAACTAAAATATATCTCTACTCATATTACTGCTTTCAAGTAAGTGGGACCTTATCATCATAGTATTTTGCTATGTTATTATATCTAGCTCCCTTATAATAATAATGTCTAAAAGCAATATTAGATGCTGGGCATTGTCCTAAATGTTTTAAATTTTTAAATTCTTCAATATTTAAAAAATAATCTTTGGTACATGTATAATTACTAGCCACATTTTACAGATGAAAATACTGAGGAACAGAGAGATTAAGTGACTTTCTCAAGATACCTAGTAAATGACAATACCTAGATTTAAATCCAGGTCTCTGTCTCTCCTATGAACAAAGGGCCATGTTGATCCTGTTGGCTTCTTTTGTACACTTTGAACTTCTCAGAGTGGACATTGTATATGTAACATGTGATTCTTAAGTTTTGCTTGGTGATGAATTCAGGGGAACATGAAGCTGGAAGTCATTTGGTCCTGCTGTTCCTGTAGAAGGGAGACTGTACCTAATCCAATCTGATGACAGACTTTAACCAGACCAGATCATTAAAGTAGTCCCTGGTTAGGATAGCAATGACCCAAGAGAAATCAGCTGCAACTACATGAATTCAGACATTGGGCTCTGAAATATATGCTGAGCTCTGCCTCTCCCTTCAGTTCTATTTTTGGACTTTCTTTGTTGCATACCTGGAAACTCATGCTCTTCGTAACCTAACAAAAGAAGAGTCAGAATTAGAGAAATTCAAAAACGCTGAGTGCATAGCAAGAGAGTGTTTGCATATGTAGGTGGGGCAGAGACTCTCTGGGAGGCCCGATAAAATTATTTTTTGGCTGAATCAGATTGCAAACTTCTTGAGGCTGAGCAGTGCTATTTCATGCCTCTACCACAGGCATTTGCTTTTTGAAAAATCAACAACCCACAAAAGCAGTTGGTGGTGGGAGGAGGGGGAGTCCCTGAACTAATCCTTGAGGTTGAGACAGAAACACGCACTCTGCTTTGGGTTCAGCCTGGGGAGATCAAGGGGAAGCATGACTGCTCTGTTTGGAAAGGCTTGTCTTCAGTTGGCACCATTCTGAGTGCTCAAGTTTTCTGTCAATAAGCACTTTACAGGGGAGATAAATGGATTTGGAGCTGAGGATTAGAGGAGGGTGTCCAGGAAAGAATAAACATATTATCTGACTCCCTTCCACCAAACCCCTCACTGAAGTGCTCAAGGACACAGACAATGTATTTAGCAGAAGCTGGGTGAGAGGGAGGGAGAGTCTCTCCACTGCTGTGGGTGAAGCAAGCTACAGAGATCTGGTATAATAATAATAGACAACATTTGAAGATCAGACCGTTTCAGCTTGCTTCACCCAGAGGATGCCAGGTACTGTGCTGTGGTATTATAAAATGCCAGTTTGACCACCATTGACAGTAAGACTAGAAATGATGGACCTCTTGCAAAGAGAAAACATGAACACTCATTCTAGATGGCTGGGTAAATGGTAATATTCTGAAAGCATGGAAGAAGAAAGCAAATACCTGGGTAAGTTCAGGAAAAATTTACCATGTTCTTCCCCCCCTCGTCCCCCATAATGAAATCCCTTTCTTAAACATTTTAAATTCAATAAGAGTCCTTCCCAAGAAAGTATAGGTTTGTGGAAGGGTATATCCAAGCACATTTAGGTCCTGAGATACCAAATCATTTACTTCATTTTATTTAAAGATGGCCTCCCCACAGAGCACAGGCCAAAGAATCAGGCATTAGTATTCAGTTTTGAAGAATATGGTCCCGAAACATGACATATTTCCTTAGGTTTCCGTATAGTGTAACTCTGACATTCTCAAATCCCCTAGGAAAGCCTTGAACTTTTAGTGTTATCACTTGATGATTATAAAATGTTCAAATAACTAAATGCGTACCTCTTGTTTATATTTTATCATATAGAAGCAGCTTCCATTCTAGTACATTCCCTCTTCTGACAAATTTGCTGATACAGTGCATGCACACTCCATTTGGTTGCCCTTCGTCGTATGTTACCCTTCTACATAATTTATGATCTGGCAGCTACCTGTAGCTCTAGTAATTAATGTGTGTTAAGCCCCCTCTAGGATGTAACCTCCTCTAGCATCTCAGGGTCAATAAGTTCTTTCCTTCCCATGATATAGAGTTTTGCTATAGAATCAATTATCTGTTTTCATTGCATTTGCATTGAAGATGTAAAATGTCCTCCATCACACCCAACTATTTTCCCTTCTCATATTTCCTATGTTCTCATTCTTTTGTATTATTGGCCATACAACTCTTTCTGTCTGGACTTTGTCTCATGTAGCTCCACAATAACATGCCTCAAACTGAACTCACTTCTTTTCACTTCCCTCCACTCTCCCTTCACCCTGTTCCTATCACTCCCAGCCTCTGATTTCTCACCTCAGTGAATAACACTATCATCAATCTGTTGCTGGCATAAAAGCACAAAAATCTGAGATGTACCTCTTTTCCTCCACTTCCTACATTTCTCAATCAGTATAATCACTCACATCTACTTCTTAACTTTCTCTCCTTTTTTCCTAGTTCTTATTCTCATCATCTCTGAACTGGAGTATGGCTCACAACATGCTTCCATTGATTTTCTACATTAGCCCCAAAGTAGATACTATAAAACAGAAATTCCCTGTGGCCTCACATATAACCTACACACCAACAGTACCCCAAGACCACTCCCTTTTCCCTGCCTAGCCCCAGACCCATATAAGAAGACAGGGGAGGATTAGAAGGTTGAAGTATCATTGTAGGCAGGCAGGGTGGCGGGGGCAATATATTCCTCTTACCTAAGCCAAGTGAGAGAACCACCTAGAGAATCATTCTCAGAGACTCTGGATACTAATAAATAAAAATTGGAGTCCTAGTTTCTCATTAGGAGTTTGCTTGGCTAGCATACTTGAAAAACTTGCCTGTATATATCTCTCCCCAACCCCCACTCTCATTTCCAACAGGAAAAAAGAAAACTGGATAGAAAAGGTGAGAGTCTGTTCTGTCTCCTTTTATGTTGGCATTGAAACATGAGATTTCTCTGGGTCAAATGCACACCTCAGAATTGAGCTGAGCTTATGCTGTTGGGCTGTCTTTCCTATTCTCCCTACAAAGGGGGTTGGCCAATGTACCCTAATACCCAGCAACAATATGTAGTGATACCGTGGGGACAGGGGAAAATGCTGTTGGAAAAAATTAAGCTGGAAACTAATCTCTCTAAATCAGGCAATTGATATGACTCCCCTTCCTCTAAAAGGGTCAAGAGAAAGCATTTGTGAGTCTGCCAATAAAAGGCATTGACTATCACCCACATTAGCAAGAAAGGCAGAAAAGGCCATTGGAAAGGAAACTACAGCATAAGCTACCTAAGCACTTACACTTATCTCTTTTGTCTTCCATTTCCAACATCTTACTTGGGCTATAGCCTTGAAGAAGGTCAGAGGGTAGGTTGGCCTGGGACAGAACATTTCCCCAGTTCTACTCTTAGGACTGGAAGTCGAAAAGAAGTGAAAGAAAAGACATCCCCCTTCTCCATCCACAAACATGAAAGAGAAAAACCTTAGATAGAATATGCTATATAGCTTTAAATTAGATCATTTCTAATAAATGAAAATGACCAAAAATTGATCACCAGGAAGTTATGTCCAAGATGTCACTAAAAGTTAAAAAAAGGCACGGCTCAAGGCAGTGACTTGGGAAAACTTCCCAAAAAGATTTCATGCTTGTGGGCACTTAGTAGAGAATGTTCAATAAGTGAATTATCATACTGACATGCAAGTCCCATCCTGTCACTCTCCAGATGAAAAGCTCCCCAATGACTCCTGATTCTCTACCCTTCAGGTTAAAAATGTACTTTTTGCATGACTCAAAAGGCATTTGTAATCAAACACCTTTGCATAGTAACTGAAACAAGAATGTGAAATAATAGAGAGGAGCCATAGAATCAGAAATGATTGCATTTAAATTCAATAGAGCTCAAACTGAGCTGATCAGATTTAGGCACTTATTTTTCTCTTTAAATTGTAACTAGATTGACCAACCTTTTGCAGCCCTAATATAAGTATAGGAGGGTTGTTGGAACTGAGGTATAATGTTCCAGATCGTTCCCTTGCTTCTCCTCTTTCCCTGATTAGCTGCTGCCCCATTACAGATGTGCCCAACACAAACACACACACACACACACACACACACACACACACACACACACACACCACTCCTTATGGGCACTTTCTCTCATTCCTCAACAAAACTCTCTCATTTTCCCTGAAATTATTCCTCTATCATCACCATCTTTAAAAAAATCTTTCTAAATTGCAACCATAATTTTGATTTTGTTCCCATAAATGTGGTATTTTAGGCCTCTGAGGTTTTTCAATCTCAATAATTATTGTATGTTTGGGGAATTCTAAATATAAGTAAGTCTGTCCTTATATTTCTTTAGTCTTGAAAATAGACAACTATACCTCTAGTCTACACGTATATACAGAGTGACTGCACATGTGTGTTTATTTGTGTTTAAGTATCATATATGTACATACATATAGAGACACATTATCTATAATAATAAAAGTGTAATATGCTAATTAGACTAGACAGCCAAATGACTTTCTGGACGTCATTCTGGACATCCTTCCGGATGAAGCTGCAGTGGTGGGGGCCAAGGCAGAGGTGGTTAGGGTTGATCAGGCAGGCAGGCAAGCAGTTAGGGGCAATTAGGCAGGCGAGTGGTTAGGGGTGATCAGGCAGGCAGGTGAGTGGTTAGGGGTGACCAGGAAGACAGGCAGAGTGGTTAAGGGTGTTCAGGCAGGCAGGCGAGCAGTTAGGGGTGATCAGGCAGGCAGACAGAGTGGTTAGGGGAGATCAGGCAGACTGATGAGTGATTAGGGGCGATGAGGCAGGCAGGCAAATGGTTAGGGGTGATCAGGCAGGCAGAGTGGTTAGGGGTGATGAGGCAGAATGGTTAGGGGTGACCAGGCAGGCAGAGTGGTTAGGGGCAATGAGGCAGGCAGGCAGAGGCAGTTAGGGGCGATCAGGCAGGCAGGCAGGCAGGCGAATGGCTAGGAGCCAGTGGTCCCGGGTTGCGAGAAGTGCAAGCCGGGCTGAGGGGACCTCCACCCCAAGTGCATGAATTTTGTGCACCGGGCCTCTAGTACATATAATAAATATACAGTAGAACTATATTTTCAACTTCTCCTTCATTCCCACTCTAGTGTTATCTGTAGGACAAAGGCTTTGCACCTCCCCTTTCACTCTGACTTCTCCCCTTTCTCTCCTCCTTCACCCCCCCATGCTCCCCCAGTTCCCGTTATTTTTAAACCTAGTTTTATCTGGATCCTCTCAAGGAATTGCATTATGATACTCTGAGTGCAGATATCCAGCCTCCAGGCTAAACTCTGGTGTGTCTTTCACTTAGTAAGGACATAAATCTTCCCCTTAGTTCTCTCTAAGGGATTATTTAAATTGGTCAGATTGAGAATCCATCTATTTCTTTAAAGCAGGGCCCATGAATAGCTGTTAACACAATGCAAGACTTTAAGGCATTAAGCATGTACCTGCAAGTACTTTGCAGTTCCTCACTTTCTTCCCTGTGGGAGTGCTTTTCAGTAGACAGGGGTAGGGAGAGAGAGCAGAGTGGAAATAAGCTGATTTATCTGGAAAAGCACTCCTCTCCATCTTTGCCATTTTAATAAAGCTCAGCGTGGGGAGAGATTTGGAGTCCTTCAAGAGCAGGCCCGTTAAAACAATCGAGGAGTGTGTAAAACACAGCTCAGGCCTTGCCTGCCCCTCTTCAAACTGACGTCACCTCATAAATCCACAGGCTCTGTTCCCAGCCCCAATCTGCAAGGCACAGCCTGGATGCATCAGCAAGCTGCTCTTTCTGGAGATTAATTATTTGTTCAGACAGAGGTCAGGTAGAGGGTCCTGAAAAGATTGCTTCAGCATTTTGCCCCCACCCCCCTCTCATTCCCGTAAAAAATGGACTTCCCTGTGCAGTCATGCTGCAGAAAGTCTCACAGGGTACAAAGAAGCCAACCTGCCCATTTGGAAGGGAATCCAGCATCATTTCACCCACAGTGTCCCTCCACAGAACAGGGACTAAGAGCCAGGGGCTATCCCATGGGTTCTTCTTACCTTGCTGCCCTTGGGTCATGGGATTCCAGTCTGTCTCCAGGGCAGTCTGTGGTTAGACTGAAAATGCAATGAATTAAGAAAGACACAAGGTAGGGCAAGCCAGCGGACAGGGACATCCGAAAGTGTTTGCATCCAAGGGGCCCTGGGAGCTGTTGGAAGTCTCAGAGCTTTCTTTGCAGGATGAGCTGGGGTTTGCACATCAACCACCCAGATATCTCTCTGGGGACACACTTCAGTATACTCGAAGAAAGAATAGCAAGCATTTAACAGAAAGCAGGAAAGAGGAGAAAAGGCTTGAAGTGTAGCAGTTGTCAAATATCTGAGGATTTCCAGAAGGGAGATAGCAAAGTCTGTGTACTCGGAGGGCAGGATAATGAAAAAGGAATTTTTTTTAATATTTTTTATTTATTTTTATTTTTTTTTTAGATAAGGGGCAGGAATTGATTAAACTGGTCAGAAAATTACTTAAATTTTGTTCACAAATTTTATGAGGGTGGTAAGCAGGGGTTTGTTGATAAATGTTTAACAACTGCCTCTTCAAGGGAAAAAAGCCCTGGTTTGCAGTGTTTACTGATTTCTGTGGTGTAAATACTTCCATGGATGCTGATTTTGAGTACCAATGTGAGGCCTCTGAATGTGGGGATGGGAAGTGATGCCCTTAGTAGGCTCTTCTGACCTGGTGGGAGCTAGCTCCAGCCCATGTTGGTTGTAACGGATACATGAAAAAGGTTGTTATGTTATGTTTTCAATTCTTGTGCTATGAGAAGCTTCATGGTAAAATACCTAAAAGGTTGGGGCCCTATGCTACTGTGAATTCTACCTGTATCCACTCCTCACTGTGCATTTATAATTTGTACATTTTCCTCCCTGTGTATTATAATTCGATAAAAAGTTGAAATATTAAACACATAAAATAAAGAAGTCTTTCCATCCCTGGCAACCACAGACACATAATTTCTCATCATCATTTTTCTGAGTTCTCGTCTTTGATAAGACGCAAGATTGAGTGGCAGTGTCAGCGGGTGAAAAGTGGAATATCAGACTATGACTAGTGTGTGGATCCCTTTCTGAGGAATTGGAAAGAGAAAACTTAGCTTCCTTCCAGGTAAAGGGCCTGATTGACATGGCCTGAAGGAAACCTTGGAGAGTTCTGGAATGCAGCTCCATTCATAGCCCTTGGCGCTTCTGCATGCCCCAAATAAACAGACTATTGACAGTGGTTTCAGATGAATCCCCCTGCAAGTGCTGGCACAGCACAACACTGTGGCCATGGGTCTTACCCTACAGGCAGGGAGCTGGAGCAGGGCTGCACACAGGGGATGGAGTTGGAGGGGGCAAAGAGGAGGGTCCCTGAAAGCCAATCCCAGTGTTCTATTTGGTAGTTGGCCTGGGCCTGGGTCTTCTGGGTAAAAGCCAGGAAGAGAGGATAGGGTGAGAAGAGAGGGAGAGAAGAGGGGGACCTGCTTTTAGAGGACAGGGCTGGCTGCTTGTGCCTGTCGGGCCAGAATTTTTGGCTCTTTCCTGGAGTGATGCTCTACAGGAGGAGGAAAGTAAACTGGTGTGTGTTGGACAAGGCATACTCAAGATCTACTTTTCATGTTACAACAACCCCACGAGGCAGATTTGCATTGCCGTTGCTCAGACAGGGAAACTAAGGCTGGAGGGTAAAAGAACTGGCACTGTGTTAGCACTGGTCAGCTGCTCTGCCCTGAATCCAAGCAGGTCCATCTCTCTGCCCATCAGTCTTCATGGCTGAAATCTGCTCTTCAAACCCTCCCTGCACAACATGAAACTCAGTACGGACTCCTCGCAAGGGCACTCGGCCCTTTGCTCTTGTTCTGAATAAACAGGCAAGTCTCTAGATGTTAAAACCCTGTCCCCAATGGAACAAGGCCAGCATGGCCACCTGCAGTCTCTCTTCCTTTACCCATCACACCTTCTCTCTAACTGCTTTCTTTGAAGAACTTTAGTTGAATTTTTATGGTTTAGGTGTTCTTTTTTCCCTATTGACGTCATGGTGGTTTTGCTGGCTGTGAGGGACAGCAAGAGCTTTTTCTCTAGTTTGAGCAGGTCTGCTGTATTGTTTTACAAATAGGAATGTGTGGAGTTCCATAAATTATAGTGACAGTATCTCTCAGCAGTAATGATCATAGCAATCAACATTGATTGAACACTCACTATGTACTGGGCAATATGTCAAGTGCTTTATAAAAATCATACCCTTTAATTCTCACAACAACTCCATGGGGTAGAACCTAGTAGTATCTCCATTTTGATACAAGGAAAATGAGACTTAGATGCATTAAGTTAAAGCTTACTTAAGTTTCCCAAGCTAATAAATAATAAGCCTGGTGACAGGATCTGTGTCTTTAACAACTCTTCTATGCTGCTATGAGCCCCAACGTATGTACGTGTGTGCATGAAAAAAATTAAGCTGAACCATATGAAATGGCCATTGTGTAGGTCACAAACTGTCCAATATTGGCAATTTGATAAGGTTCAACATAAAACACCAAACACGGAATCCCCCGACCATTCACCAGACTTGTTTATCTTTGTATTTTGGTGCCTTCCATAGAACAAGCCCCCAATCAGTAGATGCCCCCAATCTGAGCACAAGAATGAGGGGTTGGGTGAGTGGAAGAGAGATGATGCATAAATTATAAAAACAAAGACAGGCTTTAATTTCATGGGGGAATGAGCCTGGGGGAAGGGCAAAGGGTGAGTGAGTGTTTGTGTGTGTATGTGTGTGCCAGGACAAAAACCATGGGTGTGTTCCAAGCCCCTTAAAAAAGCTTAATCCTGTCTTTACTTTCTCTGTGCAACTTCTGACCACTCATGTTTCCATCCCATATTTCTCACTGCTACCACTAAGGTTGTTTATCACAAGGTCAATATCATTCTTTCCAAAATAAATTACTGAGCAGATGTTCTTTTGAAGAAAATGTTGCAGTCTTATAACTCCTATAACTCCTTTCTAAGACCAAGAATCTAGGTTGAGACAGTGTTGCTTTCATTTGAACGGAATTTGACTTGAGAGAGAATCATTCCATGGATGAGCCCCTGGAATCTATCTTCTCATCTCACTTTTGCTTTCCTTCTCTTCTCATCACCTGATAAGATCAAAGGAATGTAACCTCCACAGCCTGAGTGGGACCTCCTAGCCAGGGGGTGTGAGGAGGTGCTGAAGGAGAGTCTGAGGGAGAATTATGTGCATTGAGCTGGGAACTATACTCTCAGGGAGGAAGGCTCATGGGAATGGCCAAGGTAGCCCAACTTCACCAGAGGGAATGGTCAGGGTACCAGAGGAACAAGGACACCAAACCCTAAGATTCAAGAGACAGGAAGTCAAAGCATATAGCTCCCTATCTCCTCCTTGGGAAACCTTTGGACACAACTCAGGAGAGAAAATGAATAACGTCAGCACAAAGAAGTTGCAGGAGGGACACATACCCACGGAGCACCACAAAGAGAAGAAACTTGAAATGGGAAGAGAGACACTCTATTTGCCCCTACAAAGCATGGCCTTCACACGTTTTAATATTTTATTACACAATCCTATCAGTAAATGTTTAAATACATTCCCAAATAAATATATATTTGTTTACTGCAAATTATACACACTTGCTACCATACCGATACATTATGAATGTCTGAGAAATACACAAAACTATAAATTAAAAAAATGAATGAGATCAAAATAAGTAAAAATAATAATTACATTTTCTTTTCACATCTTCAAAGAATCACTTTGTGCATCCCCTGGGATAAACTCATGCCATTTTTAAGACTTTTGGGTTAGAATAGAAATATTTGGAAAACTGTATATGTATTGTATAATTGTATAATTTCCTCATTTAAACCATGCAAAAGTAATCAATAAAATTGCTTTTAATAATACATTTTATTTGACCCAATATATTTGAAGTTTTATCTTTTCAATAGGCAAGCAATTCAAAATTACTAATGAGTTATTTTGTAACTAAGTCTTTGAAATCTAGTGTGCTTTTTATACTTCTGGCACATATTTTGGAAAAGCCATATTTCTAGTCATCAGTAGCTACATGTAGCTAGTGGCTACTGTATTAGACAACATGGAATTAGAGGAATAAGACCTTAGGAGGCATGCAAGTCCTAGAGGACACTGGACAAGTGTATGCAGTCAAGGCTGAGAATGATAGAGTAAATGTTTATCTGCTGTTGCCACATTGTGAGCTATAATCTTCCAGTTCCTTTGAAGAAAGCATATCAACTTCAGAGTAATGGGATACCCTGGATTTTACATAAGTATATAAATATAAGAACATAGCAAAGATGTGCATAAATACACAGCATACAGTGAATATTGGTCACTGTGGGATATGAGATTGGAGGACAGTGAGTAGTAGTTTATTAGATTTTTCTTTATAAATGTATATATACAGGGTGGGACAAAAGTAGGTTTATAGTTGTGATTATGAAAAACACAGACTTTATTCTTGTATCATTATCTATTAACTAGACGCCCGATGCACAAAATTCGTGCAAGGGCCTTGCCCTCTCCACCCCCGCCCGCTGCTTATCACTGCAGCCGAGGGCCTCTGCCCCCTCTGCCTCAGCCCCCGCCTTCCGCGGCTTTGTCTGGAAGAAAGGACATCCGGAGGAAGGATGTCCGGTCTAATTAGCATGTTACGCTTTTATTATTATAGATTATTGTATTATTTTCCATATGAACATGTAAACCTACTTTTGCCCCACTCTGTAGTTTGTATTGTCAAAATGCATATTTATTTCTAAAAATTTTAAACGACAATAATCATTTATAGGGCATGCAGTCAAGGCTGAGAATGATAGAGTAAATGTTTATCTGCTGTTGCTACATGTATTTTGTGTTTTTTTTTTGTCCAGAAAGTATATAGTCTTAATCCTTATTGATAAAATAGTATTTCTTTAGTCATTGAGACCTGAACTTACCCATGAAGTCAATGTGCTCTTCTTAATGAATGCGACATGTGTGTGTGTGTGTGTGCATGTGTGTGTGTGTGTGTGCATGTGTGTGTGTGTGTGTGTGTGTGTGTGTAGGGAGGATTGGGAGAGGGCTGTTGGGTTTAGGGTTGCCAGATAAAATAAAGGATTCCTAGTTAAATTTGCATTTCAGATAAACAATGGATAATTTTTTAGTATAAGAAGGTCTCGTGAACTATTGCTTTGAAATGATCCAGAAATAATCTTAATATTTGCATGGAACATACATATTTATACTAAAAATTATTTGTTGTTTATCTGAAATTCAAATTTAACTGATTGTCCTATATTTATATTTACCAAATCTAGCAACTATTTGGCTGCCATTATCACAAATCAGCTGTAGTGGTCTTGAAGGGCTGCTTTTCTCTGCACTTAAGAGAAAGTGCTACCTCCAAGGAGATTATTCCCGTCAGCTGTTCCCCACTGGGATATAGTGGGTAGGTGCATCTAATTCCTCCTGCCATGATACAATAATTATGAAAATAGTTAATCTCCCAGTCTCTCAGGCTTGCTCCCCATTTTTCCTCCAATTAAGGTTTTAAATTTTTATTATTCTTTTACAGGTATTTCAGAAACTTGACAGGAGAGAGATATTACAATTCTTAAATGTCCTAAGTAAGCACATTAGTAACCATGGCAGGCAAAGTTACTTTTTTTCATCTTGGCACTCAAAGAATTTATAGTATTTTACAAAGAATATGTTCCATTATTTTTGTTACATATTGACATATAGCACAGTGCTAGGATCATAGCAAATGGTGTGTATGTGCATATTTGTGTGTGTGTCCATCTATCTGTGTATAGTCAGAAATCCTCACCCTATGTACAAGGCATTCTACTGCTTGTCATGGATTGTTGGTGTTCAGATGGACATTGTCTTACATCAGGCTTGCATAAAACCACAGAACATTAAATGTTATGTACTTCTATTAATCAAATTCAAATTTTAAATGTACCAGCCAAAGTTTTGTTTTTTTCTTTGAATGATCCAGGGATAACCTCAGCATTCAATAGCTAACTCATCAATTTACTCCAAATGCAGATCCTCACGAAATTAGCCTGGGCACCTGCCTCAGAAAACCACATTACTCTTTCCCTGGGCTTTAATGATGTAAGAATCTTTTGATCCAGAGCTTTCTAATGTCTAATCCATTAGCAGAATTGCTTTTTCCATCACATCCCTCTTTACCAATTCGATTAGCTCTGTCTATTGAGTTCATACCACAGATAGAGGACAGCTGCTTACCCTACTCTGCAAATATCCCTGTTTGCATCTTGAATGTGAGCCCAGGCTAGTGTGATAGTCATGTTGGTTCTCTTGAACTTGAGCTTTCATCCTACTATGTCCTGCCCTCTGAATAAAGTATCTAGAGATATGTCAGTTGGGAGGAAATCCTAATTCAATGTCTGGAACTGTCCTGAAAAGTTAATGTTGTTTATCCCCCTGTCCCTGGGAAACAGCAAAAATCATTATAAGAAATGTCTTTGGGTTAAAAATGTCTGACAGACCACAAAAACTGAAACTGTTAATGTCAAGGAGAGCAATACAAGCAATACAAGCAATACCAGATCACTGAGGTTTGCATTCTTCACAATTGTCAATATCATGAGTGGCAGAAAGAGACCAAGGGACCCACAAATTAAAGCAGCTTATAGGGATATGGCAACCAAAAGCAAAGTGTGATCCAGAATTTTCTTTTGGTATTAAAAACAACATAGAAACATTTGGCAAAATATAAAAAAAAAAGGTTTGTAGATTATATCTACAGTGCATCAACATTAGTTTTCCTGATTTTGATAATTGTTTTATGTTCATATAAGGGAATGTTCTCACTTTTAGAAAGTACACACTGTAGCATCATAGTTACATGTCCATAACTGATTTTCAAGTGAATCAGAAGAAGTATACAAATTTGTAATATGTATTTATTTTTACATACCAATCTCAAATTCTACGCTCCAGCATTCATCTATATAAATGGTTCAATTGCAGAAGACAAGACTGGTGTCATTTCTTGTTAAATAAAGACATTTCATTTATACAGCAAGGTCAGCTAGAAGCAGAGAGAGTGGGAGATGTCATGCTCCCCACTGTAGGAAGTCACTGCCCTCGGGAGTTTCTACCTGAAGTTCAAGTACTTTATCATGCACATTAGTTCTGCTCTACCTGATCACTTGAGGAAATGGCCAAAAAAGGCAAGAGCCTGGGCCACAACTGAGCAGTGAGTAATCTTAAAGTCATTAGCACTAACTAACCAAGATATATAGTCCCTACAATTCCAGGCTCCCACAAATACTGAAACTCAGGTAAGAATGTTCCTTTACAGTGTGTTGAAAGAAAGCTCTACCTCTCTGGACTTAGATGGGAAAATGTGAAAGGTTCCTCCCTACACCCTGAAAAGTCCAACAAGTCCTTCAGCCTCTGCCTTTGTGAATGTTGTTCCACTTTATTTGGAGGAAATGCTCTTCTTTTTCTCTTGTTATTTATCCATCAAAATGTCATACTCACTTCCTTCCCTGGAAGGCCTTTCCTGTCTTTGTGTGAGGCCTTTTCTGTCTGTGAGACTTGGAATGAGAGGAAGGAGTTTAAATAAAAGATAAGATGAGACAAAGAGCCCAGGTCAAAAAATACTTCAGTCTGGACAGGATGGCAGTAAGGCCCATGGTAGGGTTTGAATTCCCTCAAGAGATGGAATGTTCCCTGTTTGTCTTGGAACATTAATTTAACCTCAGTTTACTATATCTCAAATACATTCTCACTGGTATGCATCTTTGGAGACTTCTGAACTTTGATCACTGTTACTTTTTCTCCTTGAAAGTGTATCTCATCTACTTGATGTGAGACACCAACTGAGAAAGGATGCTACCTTATTGCTAAATCATTGGAATCTCACTGTCCACCTCTGGTATCTCAGCCATTGATGTCAGTGCTCTACTGCCCTTGACTGATGTTTCTTCCTACCCTTGAACACACTCATCTTGCCTCAGTCATTCTGGGATCATGTTGTCTATCCTTTGCTTCCAGAGAACTCTGTGTCTCACACTCCCATATTATGGCAAGAGAAAAATGCAAAGTCAAATAATAATAAACTGTTTAATTGCAGTCTCTTTTGCTGTAATGGACTAATTGCCTTCTTAAGAAATTCAGTATTATAAAAAACCACGTTACCAAAACCACTGTTACTGTGGGAAAATGTAAGTTATTGACAAGAGAGGTGTAGATTAAAAAGTGTAATTTTTCCCCTGTATAATTGTTAAAAAGTTGATTCTGATAGTGTGAAGATACTTTGTTATGGCTAAAATAAGTAGAATATAACAACTTGATCATCAAATGACTAAAATAAATCTGAATTATCTGTGAGAAAAATTCTCAAGAGGGAAAAAAAATGCTGTAAATTAGCAGGTATCTAAGTAAATTTCAGACCAGTTCTCAGTTATCAATGTTAAACAACAGCACAAAATGCCAAAGGAATAGCTAGCTACTCAAACAAAGCAGCTGTGGATTCTTATAAAGTTGACCCATATTTTGAACAGTATGGGGATTAGAAGTGCTGCCCTCTAAGCAGTTGAAAATCCATATATAACTTTTGACTCCTCAAAACTTAACTACTAATAGCCTACTGTTGATCAGAAGACTTACCAATAACAATCAATTAACACCTATTTTGTATGTTATATGTATTGTATACTGTATTGTTATAATAAAGTAAGTTAGAGGAAAAATGTTATTAGGAAAATCACAGGGAAGAGAAAATACATTTACTGTATTTATTGAAAAAAAAAAGTCCACATATAAGTTGACCTGCCAAGTTCAAACTCATGTTGTTCAAGGGTCAACTATAATGTCTTTGAAATGTCCCCTCCCCCAACATATGCCTATGTGTCATACTACTCACCAATTATAAAAACATTTTAACCAACATTAGGGGGCATAATGCTAGGTACATGTAATGAGGTTATGTAACATTGGGCAGATATACAAAGGAATATTAATTTGTAGAAGGTGAGATTAAAAGATAAAAATTAGCATCCTAAAGTCATTTTTACAGAAGTCCTCATGCATTGCTTGTAAAATTGATGCCATAAAGTTTTAAAGGAGATATATCCACAGAAGCAAAATATAATTCAAGCTGAAGAGAAAAGGTGATAGTCATGAGCCAGGTCAGGAAGATCAGTAAAATCCAGGAAGAGAGAATCCAATTTCAAGAAGAAATGAGCTGAACATGAAGAAGGAAGTGAGAAGCTGAGAAGTAGACATACTAGTACATATAACAGGCTCAAAACAGTGTCTCTGGAGTGCAGAGATTAGGAATGAAGTCAAAGGGAAAAAAGTCAGGATAAGAAACAAACCAGTATTTTAGTTTAGACACATGTTTCTGAGGACAGAGCGAGGGGTGGTAGAATGGCCAAGTGATGTGGCCATGATCTCCAACTCAAAGAATCCTAGAGTAGCAGAGATCCCAGAACCCATCGAATCCAAATCATTCATTTTCAGCAGGGTAAACTGAGGTACAAAGACATGACTTACACAAGTTATGAAACTAATGTTCCAACTTGTAATACAATGCTTTTTTCTGCTATATCAGAAAGTTAATTACAGGTCAGATGGGAATCTATAACAAAGTGCATCTTCCTCCTTAGAAATAGAAAGAAGAAAAATGATCAGTCCCACTTGGAAATAGCAAACGTGGTAAAATAAACAAACAAAATAAACCTTGCTCTAAATTTCTTGCCCAAATTAGCATCTGATCCTCCAACATTTACCAAGTTCAAGGCACATGCTTGGCACAAGGCAGATGCTACAGGCTTGCAGATGGCTTCCCTGATAGAATGGAAGCCCTCAAGACCAGGGACTGAATCTCATTTACCTTTCCCTGTCCAACATCTGGGCAGTAGTCATCTTTCAATAAACATCTGTGTCTTTCAACAAGTCATTACTTATCCCAAGGGCCCATGCAACCCTATTCCCCTCACATTACACAGAAATTCACTGAAATCAGTCAAGTAAAAAGTCTTTGGTCACACAGTAAATTAACAGCAGAATGCAAGTTTACCCTTCTCTTTCTCCTCACTATTGCTGTTGCTACTTTTTCAAGGGGCTGAGGACAAAATTAAGAACTGAGATAAAAATGGATACAAAATTGAGTGAAGATACAGCAGTTGAATCATCTGAGAGTCAGAGTTTAGACAAAAGATCTATGAACTGGAATATGAATACTCAGGGAGAACTTCTTTAGAGTCTAAGGCTGGGGCTGTCCTTAGCCATCTTGGAATTTGCAGCCTCTAATACAGGGCTTGGCATATAGCCCCACATTGCTACTAGAGGGAGTAGCTCACGATTTAAAGTAATAAACAGTATATCTTGTAGATAAACTGTTCTCCAACATTTATTAAGTGCCAGCATCGTACTTCAAACTTGAGATGGGTTGACAGAATCCTTCAAAACAATATTGTGTGAGATAAATATAAGGGTTGTAGTCTGTGATTCTTTTACTGTGAAAAAAGCCAGTTTCATGATGATTTTGAAGGTCAGATGAAGTCATCATAAAAACAATACAGTATGTACTAGACTGTGGGCAGTGGGCAAAGAGAAAGAAAAAAATTTGGGGTGAACTAGACATTGGGGAATATTCATGCTTCTGTAGAATTATACAGAGATGGTAGCATTATACAAAGTGGAAACCAATAATCAGACTAGATAAGAACACATCTGAGCTATAGTGGAGGGGAGGGAGGGAGAGCTGTAGCTCAGGGTCCCTTTAAGTTTTCTTGAATCTAAATATCCTCAGAGAAGGAAGACCCCACAGACTTCTCAGAACCATCATTCTAGTTTATTATATTACAACTAGTAGCCTGGTGCACGAAATTCGTGCATGGAGGGGGCGGTTCCCTCAGCCCAGCCTGCACCCTCTCTAATCGGGGACCCCTTGGGTGATGGCCGACTGCCGGTTTAGGCCCGATCGGGATCAGGCCTAAACCGGCAGTCGGACATCCCTCTCGCAATCTGGGACTGCTGGCTCCTAACTGCTCACCTGTCTGCCTACCTGATTTCCCCTAACTGCCCTCCCTTGCCGGCCTGATCTCACCCCCAACTACCCTCCCCTGCCAGCCTGGTTGCCCCCAACTGCCCTCTCCTGCCAGCCTGATCTCATCCCCAAATGCCCTTCCCTTGCTGGCCTGGTTGCCTCCAACTGCCCTCCCCTGCCTGCCTGATCTTGCCCCCAAAGGCCCTCCCCTGCCGGCCTGATCTTGCCCCCAACGGCCCTTCCCTGCCGGCCTGATCTTGCCCCCAACTGCCCTCCTCTGTTGACCAATTTGGTTCTAATTGGTCAGTTTCTATGCCAGTCAGTGTCAAAAGCTCCACCTCCTAAGCAGCCATTGGCTCCTCACAATTGACCCAGATTTGGTTCTGATTGGTCAGTTTCTATGCCAGTCAGCATCAAAAGCTCTGTCTCCTAGGCAGCCATTGCCTCCTCACAGTTGACCCAGATTTGGTTCTGATTGGCCAGTTTCTATGCTAGTCAGCATTGCTGGGCCTATCAATAGGGCCTAATCAGAAAGGCGGGGCTGATCAGCAGCCCCAGTGGAGGCTTGGAGAGAAATGGATGCAGGACTGCTGGCCAGGCTCTGAGGGAAAGAGAGAGGCAAGTGCTGGTCAAAAGCTGCCTCAGACGCTACAGATCAGCCCCTGCTTCTCTCTTCAGGTCTCTTTCCAGGCCTGATTCAAAGCCCCTCAGCAGTCACTGCTGGGTCACCGGGCCTGCAGCCTCAGTAGTCAGCGCTAGGTTGCCATGGGCAACCAGGCCGGCAAGTCATTGCTGACTTCTGGTTGGTCAGCCTTTGGTCATGATTGGTGGTTACACCCTGGCTCTTTATTATAGAGATGTTAGTGTATGATTATTGACATTTCCCGGAATTGAGAGACGTTCATATGGATTGAATTGTGTTTTTTAATTACTGGGGGAGAAACAAATTCCAGTTATTTCTTGACCTAGCATAGCATTCTTTATAGACAAGGGGATAAAGCAATCTTGAAGGATAAAAAGAATTTTCTTGGTGAAGAAACATCAGATCAGAATGTAATTCTCTTGTTTCTGTTTTTCTTAGAAAGCATTTCCTTTCTGCCTGGCTCTGGGAACAAAGCCAAAGCCTTCTTTGGAGGAATAGAGATTTCCAGTAAGTTGGAGGGTGAGAGTGGCTGTGTGGGTGGGAGCCTGGGAAAGATCTGTGGAGGGACAGTTCTGACACCTATGAGCAAGCTTGGGATGGGCCAAGTGCTAGGTCTTGTTCTAATTGAAAAGACTTCTGAGAAATTTTTAATGGCTAGGGAGGAGTAAGATTGAACCGGAGACAGAGCTTAGACACTTCCCATTCCCTTACCTCAAATAATCACCGTGGGAAGGGAGGGAAGAAAGAAGGCCAATGTGGAGATATGCACTATTTTCCTACCATCTCTGTTGGTTATACCTACTTTATGCCAGACCCTGGGTTTCACACTACCATCAATCTCATCCTCAGAAGCCTGTCTTAGAACCAGCCCCTGGAGTTCAAGAGCCATGTTCTGCCTCCTTTCTTTCTCTCCAGATCACTCCTTTTTATCTATTTTTCCAGCATAGTGTGTGGAAAGAGAGCATGGGGGTCAAGGATTTAGAAAGGAAATGATGAAAGAGACTAATGCTTTCTGAACACACACACAAAATGCACAAGACATTTTTTTAGGTGTTTTATCTACCTGCCTTATTCATGTGAGCTTCACAATTCAGAAAACGTGGAAATAAAGTTTTACTTTGGTTCATACACTGAAAAGTTGAACAACTGTACATAAGCTACATAACTTCTATGCTCCTTGCTAAAGAGTGCAGAGTGTGCATGAAGTGGGACCATGTTATTTTCTTGGCAAATCCCAGAGAGTTCTTTCAAAAATCAAATGAGATAACATACAAAGAAGCACTTGGTAAGATGTAAAATGCTGAACACATGGAAGGGATTATTGTTTAGTTAATAAGTTAGTATTACATTAATAAACAGGTCTCCCAGATGGGTGTTTTCTTCATTTACCTCAAACATGTATTCTGATTCCAATCCAAAGTCATGTGGAAATTGGCCTCAAAGTTCTAACCATACCTTTGGCACCAGCCAGCAAAGCAAACCTTGCTTCCTGCCACTGTCTTTATTGCAACGTAGCTTCTGAAGCAAGAAACTAAATCTCAGATTCCATTAATAATGAAACAAGGGAGCTCAAAGTCTGACATCCTGACCTTGAGCTCAACAGAGGAGGAAGAATACAGTGGTGACGAGGAACTTGTAAGTGCAGAGTGAAGGTGAGAGCTGAGCATCAGGGAGGAAAATCCTGCCCTGATCTGGATAGTAGGGCTTAACAAATGGTATGTTCTGAGAGGCATCATTTTTCATGGAAAGTCAGAAATGCCAAATCTTTCTGGGGCAAAATAAGACCTACTAAAGGAGGAAATTAGAGAGGGAGACTACGGGAAACTGGCCAGAAGAAATTTTGAAATGAAGGAAGGACACCAAATCATTTGATCACCTGCTATGTGCCGGTATGAAGCTATATTATTTTTACTTCTTCCTACGATCTCATGCCCTCCAGCTCACCTCCTCCTGCCTCTCTTGCTGCTGGAGTGTTACATCACGGCAGAGCAGACATCTCGGGGTGGGAATATTGTAGTAGCACAAATTCTTTAGGAATCCAGACAGTACCCACCCACTGATTCCTAGAAGAAAAAAATCTGGGTTGGGAAGAGAATTGACAGGAAAAAAATGGTGGAAAAATTATTTTCTATTGGGACAAATTCCTAAATAGCAACCCAGATTTCTTCACAAACAAAGCCCAATTCAAGCACAGTGACTCCTTCTTTCCTCCCTCCCTAGTTTCTGTCTTATGAGCATCTGCCAACCCTGGGCTCCCCCACTAGACTCTATCATGGTGGTTAAAAGCTGAGATAAGCTTGATTGCAAATCCCTGTTTCTCCACTTCCTAGCTATGTGGCCCTGCTTTGTCAGTTAGCCCCTCAGACTTAGTTCCTCTATCAGGGGTAAAGATGTAAACTGTTAAATCCAATGTCTTGTTCAATAATTAGAATGTTTACTATCACTTTATTTTTTTTGTTTGTTTTGTTTTGTTTTTTCCACTTTATTATTAATCATCCAACTGTCACCTCACAAGCAGTGACTCACAGTAATTCACAGCAGCTTCATAGCAGCTGGAACTTCATGTTCATTTACCTCCATGCCAGTGTCTGGAGCCCCTCATGTGTCCATGTGACACATCTTGAAATGCAGGACCATAGTCAGTGCGTCTCCTTATGATCTGAACTCCTTATTTATTTACATTAGATCGCTTGCTCTTTGAGGTCAAGGCTGTGTCTGTTTTAACTTCATAGTCTCAGAAACTAGTACAATAACCTGGCACATAATAAGTGTTTAATAAATGCTTGTCCTGGAGAAAGCAGTGATAGCTAGGAAGTGACTGGTGGATGATTAATAATAAACTCCAATTATTGAACTAAGCACTGGATTCAACCCTTTACATACACATGCCTGAGGAACTGAGGCTCTCCAGCCCATCTCAGTGCACAGGTGCCTGGAACTGACACATCTCGGCTTCATGTTCATTTATCTTCAGGGTCTGAAATTTCCATGAACAACAGTTGTCCAGAGTGCTTTCATTCTACCACCCTTCCCAGGACATATTTCCTAATTCTTATCACTTATCATCCCAATTCTTCCTCACTTCCCCCACCAACATAAGTCATTCCCATCAATTCAGAAATCCAAGAAGAGGCCAGGTGACCCCCCAAAAAAGAATCAAATCTGTCGAGAATTACCAGAGAAACAAGTTTTCTGTTTGCTGAGGAACCCCGTGAAAGCATAACAATAGATCAGACAACTGTTGACTTGATTTAACTTGAACCCTATTTCATCACCAATGTCTTGACCTTCAGGGCAAAAGTCAAACTGTCAGAAATATACAAAAACAAGCCCTCCAGGGCAATAGGAGGGTGAGTATACCACTGAAGTTCCCAATGGGTTGGAAGGGGCCTCAGGCTGAAAATAGGATCTGGTGCAACATTTTTCATTATGTGAGAACAGCTCTTAGATTGAATTCAGTACTATAGTTCAATGCAGTTTAGATATAAACAGTAATTCAAAGTCATTGTTGCTTTCTTTACCACTTTATCATAGAGGGCAAAGTCCCTTGTTTAAATGAAAGAAGAGAAGAAAAGAGAGAGGAAGAAGTTGGAAGGAAGGAAGGAAGGAAGGAAGGAAGGAAGGAAGGAAGGAAGGAAGGAAGGAAGGAAGGAAGGGAGAAGAAGGATTTTGGGAAAATAAGAATCACATTCAGTAAATGAATTCCAATGTGCTTCTTCAGAATAACAGCCTGTGGTATAATTAAGGGTCTAAAGTTTTAAAATTCTAAATAATTTTCAATGGAGTTATAAATTTGAAACAGAACATAAATTTGTCAAGACCTATTTGCAACCTGATGTTAGGAGTAGCTGACTAGGCAATTCATTCACTGTATATGCAGCACACAGTTTACACTTTATACATTATATTTAACCTCTTTGTGTCCCTAGTGGTGTCATTCAAAACCCACCCTTTGTGTCACATATTAAGGGATTGGCCCTTTTTTTTTTTCTGTGAAAGTAGCCAGAAATAGCAATGTGAAATAATTATACTCCAAATTTTTCTTAATTTTAGCCATCTGTCTCTTCTAGTGAAATGTCAAAGCCCTGTTTTATACATTGATTCATCCATCTCTTTGAGTAAAATGGGCTTAAAATATGATTTTAGGTGCTCCGAGTGTTTATAAGCAAGGATCTAAATACAAATTTTAAAGTCTCATTCTTCTGTAAGGGAATCTGTCTCATATGGCACATGGATATTTTGCCCATAATTCTAGGAATTTTACCTGGCTAGAAAGATGTTTTGCCTAGGGAAGCTCATCTTCTCAAATGGAGGGGAAAGTTACATGCCACTGTAAAAATAAGCAGCTCTGGAACACTGTTTTACATACACAGAATATAAAGAAAAATCTGTGGCGGCATTCCTCTTTACTTTGGAGTTATATATTTCCTTGGTCCTACGCAAATCTTCAGAGAGAAGCCAAGCTCCTTTACTCATTGATAGAGCAGTGTTTTGTTTGGTCGGTTTCTCCAACATTTATTAAGGTATATGATCTCAGCATTTTTAAGAGTTAACTAAGAGGCTTAAGATTTAGTTTCTTCTAGTATGGGCCAAAGACCACCATGATGCCTTGCATATGAAAATGTCTTGTGTTGGAGTTTCAGGCTGATTATTGTCATGCCCTTCTCTCTGCAGAGTTCTGAGCTAATTGAGACATAGGTCCAAGAATTAACTGGAGATCATTGGCTTAAGACTTAAGTGATCATGAAATTGAACTGGAGAGCACTTTGAATATGAAGTCAAAATAGGCTACCGTATATTTGCCCTCGTGTTGAAAACTTGGGACCCAAAGTCCAATCCATTTTGTACAGCTGATGCTCGTCCAGTCAACCACAAAGAAAATGCACCTTTCCCATGGGACAGGGAGGCCTCGGTGGCATTGGGGTGTGGAGGGTAAGTTCCTGTGATTTTCTGATCTTTAATTTATTAACTGCAGGTACATGGATGGGTAGTCTTTGGTCTTCTTCCATCTCATCAATCAAATAAGTTTCCTCCTCCCAGGGCAGAAGCTATCTGGGTCTGGAAGGAAGGTGAGAGGAGTTCTCAATACTGATTTTGTCAGGGCATAAGTTACTCTTCTACCACCCAGCAGAAATGTAGGGAGAGGGAAACAGGTATCTCTATGCCCTTGTCATTGTGTAGAGCAGGATAGTAGAGCAGAGATAGTGTGATTGAACATGATTTAAACATACACAATCAGGGTCCAGATTGTGTATGTTTAAATCTTCCTCTGTCTCTATTTGAGTGATGTCAAAAAGGTTCCTTTAGCCCCTCTAAGTCTCGGTTTCTTCAAAAGTAAAATAAGGATGATAAAAGTGCTTTTTCTGTGGTGTTGTTGTGAAGGCTTTAAGGAACAATGAGTTGTAGTCCACATTACAATGCCTGGGCCATGAGGAATGGTAAATATATATTCACTATTGTTTGTTGTTTGGGTTCATTGAATGAAAACGTTTTTACTTAATACTGCTTCCTTGCTTCAGTTTCCTTTTTTACACTCATGCTTCTCTGCTTCAGTGATGGCACAAGAATAAAAGAAGCCAAACTTGTTAAAATGGGATGATGTAGGCAAAGAGGAGCACCTTTTTGTCACAGACTCAATCTTCCAAAAATTGAGTTTGCGTTTTTTGTGTAGGGGCAAATGGGAAAATACATAACCTTATGTACTTAGTGAATTAACCCCTGTTCTGTGAAAAGGCCATGTAACCCCCAAATGCCAAAGGAGTAGATAAGCCAAAGAATGAGGCAGACAAGTCCAGCTTGTTGGTTTAGAGAGTTTAATATGGAACTTGCATACAGAAATGGGTCCTGGGCAGCCACAGGATGTTCAGATCTCTGCATTATTCACTTTCTACACCGCTCTCTTTGATCTGCCCTTTGAGAAGGACTTACCAGCTAGGAAAGGAGTGCATGGGTGGTCAGGCAGAAACCAAAAGGCTAGATGCCAGCAGATCCCTGGGCCAGGGTGGGCTAAGAGATAAGTACCAGCATAATAGAAATCCCATGACTATCCTGAAAACCTCTGTACATTTTCCAGAGTCCACCAGGGGAAAGGAAAAAAGTCAAAGGTCTGGGCTCATTCACTCAGAAGTTAAAATGGCAGATTAGCTTCAAGATGGAGTCAGGACTGTCCACACACCCCTTACCTGTGATTGAATTACATTTGCCAGATGACTAAGAAAGGTACTGGTTTCAAAAGAAAGAATTGTTGGTGTATATCTCTTCTCTGTGACCATCCCCACCAAGACGTTGGGACTAGACCAAAAAGAAGTTAGTGAAGCTCATTTCCTTTGCAAGCCACTTTCTTCAGGGCCCTCTGATAGTCAAACCCTGGGGCCAGTTTGGAATGCTCCGGTGAACTGGTTGAAGGGGAAAGACCAGAGTTCCTTGAATTAATCTGAAGAATCAATAATGAAAGTGGTAATGAGTTGTAACTATGAGAATAATACCTACAATAATCGGGAAACAATGTTTTAATAAATATACAAATTGTATGTGCTACATTGGTTTTATTCAAACAAATAACTCTTGGGTTTAGTCATTAATTTTATTGAATTTGTGTTTTAGCTTCCAAGTTCATTGATTTTTGTACTTGCTATATTATGTCATTTCTCCTGTTTTTACTTTGTTTATTTTTTCAAATAGTTAAGGTGAATGTTTGGTCCAGTTGTTTTTAGTCTCACTTGCTAATAAAGGAAAAGCTAGCGATATGAATTTGCTCTCTCAATAGGGCTTTGACTACATCCATATATTTAGTAACATAATATTTTGTTGTAGTTTAATAGTTAAGTGGCACAGTATTTTCTAATAAATACTAATTGTAATTTTGATCGTTTACATCCAATATTCACATGCAAGATTTTTTTATTAATATCAGTTGTTTGTTTTTTACATTTTTAATTTTAGTGTTATCAGTAATGAATGGATCAATTATGTTTTAGTGAGAAAATATTGCATTGATAACATTAACTTTTACAAGTTAATTAAGATTTTCTTTCTGGTATAATATATTACCAGTACTTGAGGTATAGTATAGACAAATGAAAAGAAGTTATGGGATCTGTTTTTGAGATTTAAAAATATTATGTATATATATCAGATACTCATATACATATGTATTAATATATTAATTTTGTTGTTGACATTTTACTGACTATTTTTTATCTACTCTATCTTTCAAAATCTGATATGTGTATTAGAGCCTCATAATAACTGTGTTTTCCTTTCACCTTACATTTTTCCCCTTCAGATTGTATTTCTAGTCATCTTTGGTTTTTATAGTTTGCTGTAAAATTTTCAGTGCATAAAGATATCTTCATCATGGATTATGCCATTGATAAACACAATATTTTTTGAATCACATTAATGTTTTGCTTTCAATCATACATTATTTTTGAAATTTATATTGGTAGTACTGCTTTTGTTTTTGTTCTCTTCATGTTTGCCTGATAAATACATTGTGTGTGTGTGTGTGTGTGTGTGTGTGTGTGTGTGTTCTCATGCTATTTTAAAGACATTTATCTTAAAAGCAACATGCCGTATTTAGTATTATAATCAGATCTAAGTCCTTGATTTTAAATTAGGGAATTCACAGTGGATATATCTGGTCTCCTTCATTCCATCTTGTTTTATGCAGGTAAGACAGAACAGTGATTGAGAATAAATCTGAGTCAGAAAAGAGAGGGTTTAGATCTTGAATCTGCTTCTTACATCTGTGTGACCTAAGGAAAGTGATTTATTCTCTGTGAGTCCCTGTTGATTCATCGGTAATATTGAAACAATAATATCACTAAGGTTGCTATAAAGAGTCAATAAAATATAACAGAGTAAAGCACCTAAAAGTGTCTGACACATTGCAGGAATGTCATAAATGTTGATCAGCATTTTATTTATAATGATAAATATAAGTATTATGTTATTCTATGCATAAATCCCATTATTTTAAGTTTTGTGTCTGTCATTCCTTTATTGCTTTCTTATTTTCTGTATTTTGATACATGGACTAGG
This sequence comes from Cnephaeus nilssonii, assembly GCF_951640355.1. NCBI lineage: Eukaryota > Metazoa > Chordata > Mammalia > Chiroptera > Vespertilionidae > Cnephaeus > Cnephaeus nilssonii. The sequence goes on along the minus strand of NC_137081.1, from coordinate 20,647,853 downwards.
TTTGTTTCTTTTCTTTTCACTAATGATTTGAAAGGCAAGCATTAGTTTCTCATCAACAAGGGGTCCAAAAACATTATTTGAATTATTTTAATGTGACTATCACAATCAAAAAGTATTTCCCCTTATGTAATACTTATTATTAAGGATGTCTTTATTTACCACCCTCCTTTGCCTCCCCAATCTTTATTGATAATTCTTTTATAATAAACTAGAGGCCTGGTGTATGAAATTTGTGCACAAGGTGAGGGTGTGTCCCTCAGCCCAGCCTGCACCCTTTCCAATCCAATTTGGAATCCCTCTCATAATCCAGTACTGCTGGCTCCCAACTGCTCACCTGCCTGCCTGCCTGATTGCCCCTAACTGCTTCTGCCTGCCAGCCTGATCACCCCCTAACCACTCCCCTGCCAGCCTGGTCAATGCCTAACTGCTCCCCTGCCGGCCCGATTGCCCCCAACTGCCCTCCCCTGCAGGCCTGATTGCCCATAACTGCCCTCCCCTGCCGGCCTGGTCACCCCCAACTGCCCTCCCCTTCAGGCCTGGTCACCCTAATTGCCCTCCCCTGCAGGCCTGGTCTCCCCCAACTGCCCTCCCCTGCAGGCCTGGTCTCCCCCAACCGCCCTCCCCTGCAGGCCTGGTTCACCCCAACTGTCCTCCCCTACAGGCCTGGTTGCTCCTAACTGCCCTCCCCTGCCGGCCTGGTTCCCCCTAACTGCTCTCCCCTGCAGGCCTGGTCCCCCCCAACTGTCCTCCCCTACAGGCCTGATTGCCCCCAACTGCCCTCCTCTGCCGGCCTGGTCATCCCTAACTGCCCTCCCTTGCAAGCCTGGTTGCCCCCAACTGCCCTTTCTTTCAGGCCTGGTCTCTCCCAACTGCCCTCCCCTGCTGGCCTGATCGCCCATAACTGCCCTCCCCTGTCAGCCATCTTGTGGTGGCCATCTTATGTCCACATGGGAGCGGCCATCTTTGACCACATGGGGGTGGCCATCTTGAGTGTTGGAGTGATCGTCAATTTGCATATTACCTCTTTATTATATAGGATTAATATTTGTGTACATTGCATGCTTCATGAAACAGAATATTTGCTTTGTTTTGTGATCATATTTATATTAACTTAGAGACAACTCTATGTTTCATGTATTTAATACCAACCACCAGTCCTAATATACCATTATTCTCTAATTTTTCACTTATTTACCAGTTTTCTCGAGTATGTCATCAAGAAAAATTTTCAAGATGAAAATGCAAAGAATGTATATATTTGAAGCCCCAATATATCTGTAAATGTTTTTACACCAAAGACAACTGACTCTGACATCCTTTCACCACAACCTTCCCCTCCCTCCCCCCGCAAACCCTGAGGACTTTGCTCTAATCTGAGTATTGAAGATAATTTTGCAGTGAACATAGATTCTGGCCCTGAGTTTTGTTTTGTTTGTTAGTGTGGGTCAGATACCTCACTGCCCTCCCCTGTCACAACAACATAGAGGTGAGGGGTGGGAACTAAAATTGTTTTTTTTCTATCATCCTAGCAGTAGGTGGCTTTGACATAGAAATTAAGTTAAAACTTTACTTTTTAAAACTCATTGTATTTCACCTGAGTTTATGAAGTAATATCCACAGTTGCTACAGAGAGATCCAATAGATTCAGCTGTAGGAGAAAATGGGGAATCTCTCCTACAACTAGGAGAAGGATCATAAGAGAAATCAGTTCTATACAGAGGAAACTATGAGGTCCCATGAAGAAGTTCTGGTTCTTTTACTTCTCCATGCCTGGACCTGTGTTTTCAAATAGACAGGCCCAGGGTATGCTGGGTTTGTTTTTTTTTTCTTAAATTAATTTAGTAATTCATATGTCAGTCAACAAAAATAAATAAAAACAATCCCTGCCTTCAGGTTGTTTAAACTATGGCAAAGGAAAAGAGAATTGCATAAAAATGTCATAACATATAAACATCAAATGTCAAAAGCATTTTAAAGAGTCCAAGTTGCCTGCGATCAGATTTGAGGTGAAGTGGGCTGTTCATGAGCATGTTCTTAGCAAGGTCTCTAGACCTGGAAGTAACCAAAGGGAGGCTGGATAACATTAATGTGGATACATCTGTAAAGGGATAGGCCACTGGGTTCTAAGGACCTTCCCAATTCTATCAGAATGAAGAAAATTTATATAATAATGTGTTGGAATACCCCTAACTCAAGCTTCCCCTCTCCTCAAAACTTCTATTTCTTTCCTTTTTTGGTTAATCTTAACCCCACTGAGCCAAACAGCCAGGGCAAAACTTCTATTTCTAATTCAGTCTGCATGTGCACTCCCCAAATCTCCAGCATTTTCATAGCTCTACTCCACTGTGACCCTATCATCTCATCCCACTTACGCAGCTCTTACACACACTATAGTTATTTCTCTACACATGTGTTCCTTCCTTTGAGAGGAGTCACCTCCTGGAAAACAGGGACGAGTCCTAAAATTCTAGGTTATCGAAAAATATGCAAGGATACTAGTTATTCTGCTTGCATTCATTTCCTCAGGAGGAATGAATGGGGTGGTTATATATTTTTTTCTTTATATGCTTCCATATAATTGGACTTGTTGTCTCAGGTATATAATGTTTTGCTTTTGTTATTAAGAAAATCAATGAATAAAAAGGAAAGAAAGGTCAAAGAAAGAAAGAGAAGAAAAGAATAATAAGAAAAAGGACATTCGCCCCACTGGCGTGGCTCAGTGGTTGAGCATCGAGGTTACGGTTCTATTCCCATTCAGGGCACATGCCCAGGTTGCAGGCTGGATCCCCAGTGTGGGGTTTGCAGGAGGCGGCATATCAATGATTCTCTCTCATTATTGGTGTTTCTATCTCTCTTTCCCTTCCTCTCTGAAATCAACAAAAATATATATTTTTTAAAAAAGAAAGGAACATTTTATGTATCCTGCCATAGTATCTTTCTCAGAGAAAAAGTGACTCTGTTGAACAAATCATCTTGCTTTCCACTCCTGGGCTCACTTCTGGTCTCTTCTTTCCTACTCACGGATTTCACAGACACAAGGCAGAACCATTAGAATCGCTACAACGTAATTTCATTCTGTTTACTCTGGCTCCATCAAACCAAGGACACTCTCAACCCACAGAAAAGTATTATTATTATTATTTCCCTCCTCCACTTGCAAAGTGGGAAAGAGCTAAAAACCACAGATAACAGAGGGGTGCTTCCTTTTAGGCTGAGAGCTCCTGAATGAAAGGAAAAGCAGGGCCTCAGATCCCTCACAGCAGCTCAGGCCTAGTGCGGAACAGACCCACATGGTGGTTTGAGGCTGAAGGCTGAGCTCTCACTTCAACTTGGGATCTTAAAGAGCTTCCCAGCTGCCCAAAGCCTCAATTTTCTCTACCGCACCCAGATGTTGCTGAGTCAGGATTGGCCCAGGCATTGTGATGCAGGGGCTGGGTTTGCCTTTGGTGCCAGCCCTGCTTCCTCTTCTCTGCCCGGCAATACTGAGATCTGTCCTGTTCCACTCCTATGGAAACCTGCACAGAAAACTGAAATGTAGGGAGCAAGGCCAGCCCTGCAGGTAGACAGCCCATGGGGTGGGTAAATTTGTATAAGTGACTTTTCTGAACCAGGGTTTTCCCTGAAATCAGAGGGGATTTGGATATCAAGGACCAGCAGGGTGAGTTGCCAGAGCATAGTGGACAAGCCATGGCTACTTGCCCATTTGTAAAATGAGCATAAAGATGACTGTTCACAGGAGAGAGCAGAGAATTAATGAATCAGCGTATGGCACACCGTTGATGCCCCCCTATCAGATCTTCGCAGTATTTCATTTTCACCAGGACTTGCTCTCTGATAATTCCTTCACATTCCCAAGCTCATGCCTCAAGCTAAACCAGAGCTGTGGCTTAATAGGAGAGTCAGGTGACAGCTGTGCTTTCCTACTGGGATCGCCTTCTGAGACATGACTCTTGCTTTTGTTATCAAACCTATTAGAGGCTGTAATGGAGAGAAAGAGGCAAATAGTTGTAGATTTGTGGAGACTGCCAGTCACAAGATATTTGATACATACGAGTCTCCAGCTCTGCTTCTATGGGGATCTCTCATCACCTCCCCACAATCTGATCTTTGTCTTTTCTATCAAAAATGAATATCTTACCTAGTCCTTTCACCAAGTCCATTAACAGACAGATGGATCTTAAAACGTATCCCCCTGAGCATGGACATTCTCCAGTCACACATCACTTAAGCCCGGGTCTGGCAAGTTGCATTCTTCTTGTGAAGAAAGGAACTAAGATGACAGAAAAAGAAACTAACAGCATATGAGAAAGCCCCTGGGGAAACTCCATTCTAGACAAATGCATGATGGGGGAATATGCTGGGTACTCAATACATGCTGAATAAACCAACTGTTTCCTTCCTTTTTCCTTTGGGTCTAAAGTTCTAAGTCAAAAGTGATTCTTTCTTTTTCCTTGGAGGACTTTCTTCTATCTCAAAAACCCACAGATGGGGCATTAGAGAGGCCGGTAATAAAGGAAAGGAGGAGTAGAACAAGGTCAACAACATGAGTTATGTGACTTTCTCCTCACTCTGGGTTTTATTTAGGTTAGCTATTATTTTCTAGGCACTCAGCTCCTCAGAGGTATTAACTCATTTAATCTTCATAGCAAGCCCATGAGAAAGGTACTCTGATGGCCTCCATTACCGAGGTGATGACTGTGGAGATTGACAAGGCTATGAAACTAACCCAGGGGTACATGACTAGGCAACAGCAGGGCTGTGTCATTTACAGGATTCAGGCCCTGCTCCAACCACTCTACCACACTTCATCCTCCACTGTCAGCTCACAGTGTGACACAGACCACCCACTTCCTGGCTCTGGGTCTAACTTTCCTGCTCCACAGCATGAAGGAGGTGAATGAAATATTCTCTACATTCCCTTCTACCTTCGTCTCTTCATAGTTCTTTCAGCTCTTCTCCAAGGCAAAGGGAGATTAAAGAAAGCCCACTGTTTAATTCCCAAGAAAGCTAGTGAGATTCCACATGCCACATTAACATATAAACATTTGTTGGCATCCCCAGACTGCCACAAAACCAGAACTTTTCCTATAAGTTTTCATCCAAACCCACCCATCCATTGCCCTCACCCTTTGGTAGAGACCAAAGCTGTATAATGTTACAAATGGAAAATACCTATTTCTTTCCTTTGTAACTCCCAGCAGGCTGTACTTATATTCATAATCTCTGAAATGTTTTGCTGGGACAGACTTTTTCTTTTATTTTTATCTCCAGCACCCATTTTCCCTGATGACACAGACAAGTTTGGGCAAGACACCACCCAGTCATATTTATAAAAATAATATAGATTGCCTCCCCCCCTTAAATACAGAGTGAAAGAGGAAGAAACTCACTTCACGTAAGCATGGAAAATGAAATTGAACACAACAGTCGCTGGTTCCAAAGCCCCAAACCAGTCCCACACATTCTGTTGTGATTGCATAGAATTGAAGGGAAAGAGTGTGTGTGTGGGTGGGGGGTGGGGGGTGGGGGGGGGATACTATTTTAAGTTTCTGTAAAGTATTGAGGAGAAGTGCAGAAATATACCCAGACCCCCAAGTTTGTGCAGAAGATATCCAATTCCTTCATTCAGTGGAAAAGCAGGCTAATATTAGAATGTCTGCCTTAATGAGCAGCTATTTTAAAAAGAAAAAAAGGTACCTCATTATAGGGAGGCACTAATGTTGTTAGTGGGAAACTCCCAAAAAGGATATGGAAAGGAATCTGCAATCAACATTCACAGCCTTAAATGTTACTTTAAATTCAATTTTTAAAGGGAGATTTAGCTGCCATGATGAAAGGCTCTTGTCTCTGAATCTGCAAACACAGAAAAATGCTGCTGAGGAATTTGGACATTTATCACAAGCTTTAGATAGCTGCTAACCTTTCAGCTGCCTCTGGATGTTTTAAAGATATGCATTCCTGATTTTCTCTCTCAAAATATACAGCATCAGATTTATCTAGTGGGAGATGAACATACTCTGAGAACAGAAAGTTTATCTGGTATTGAGAGAAATGGAGGAAACTAAGTTAAAAAAAATTCTTAGTACTTTTTGTTTTTAATTTTAACTCAATTAGTATTATAAGTAGAAAATCTAACTCTAAATGGCTTAAATAACACTAATTTATCAAGTTCCCTTCTCATTGAACGAGAAGTTCAAAGTTAGGGTGGTTTCAAAATTGGCTCATTCAGTGACTCAAGTATAATGTGTAATTACTCTCTAATAAACAGAATTATCTCTTCATGCACAAACAAATCCTTTGGAATCTCTATTCTTAGGTCAATGTGTGTTCAAGAATGTTTGCTGAACAAAGGAATAAATAGAAAATTCCTCCTTCTCAACCTTTTATTGCACTGTATGTATTTATCTTGACCAAAAGATAAATTAAACTTTTTTTTCGGTTAATTTTTTTAAAACACGATCTAACCAAAACTGAAGCAGATAGATAGACTCTGAACTTCTTTTTGTTTTTCTTTTTAAATTTAAGTATAGTTGATCTACCATACCATATTAGTTTTAGGTGTAAAGACAATGCGGTGATCACATGGTAAGGCTTATAAATGTTGAATTTCTACTAGAATGAAGGCTCCCATTGGGCAGGGACCATATTTTCCCTGCACTACTCTATCTTCTGCTACTAGATGTGGGTCTGGCACATGTAAGTGCTCAGTACATGTTGTATTTTGTTGTTGCATGAATGAATGGATGAGCATAACAGCTTCTGTCTTGCTCTTAAATTATTTGTGATAGGTATGGTTCAAGCATAAGACCAAGGGAGAATTGGGTCAGTAGAAATGTTTTCCTCCAGAGGATATCAATCATTTTTTCCTCAAGTTTCTCCTTTTAGTTTAGACTTTACCAGCTCCCATGTCCATCACCCATCTTCTTGAAATTCATCCCCCCTATCCCACTGAACTTGAACAAAAAATGAACAAATTCACAGAAAAGTGAATTTGAAGACTCAAGGTTGTCTTCTGCTTCTAGCCATGATAGAAAAAGTCACACCAGCCCTACTCTCTTTTATGGGTTTAATTGTGCCCCCTAAAATGTTGAAGTCCTAATGCCCTGTACCTGTGAATGTGATCTTATTTGGAAACAGGATCCCTGCAGATGGTCCAGTTAAGATAAAGTCATCAGGCTAAACCCTAATCCAAGAAGACTATGTTTTTATAAAAAAGAGAAATTTGGACACAGAGGAAGAAACATAGGGCAAATTTCATCTATGAGCCAAGGAGCAATGCCTGAAGCCACCAGAAGCTAGGAGAGAGCCATGAGTGAAGTCTCTTAGAACTGCCAGAAGGAACCAACCCTACATACACCTTAGTTTTGGACTTCTAGCCTCCAAAATGTGAAACAATAAATTTCTGTTGTTTAAGCCTCCCAGTTTGTGGTATTTTGTTATGATAGCCCCAGCAAACTAATATAACCTTCTATTGACAACAACTATCAAATTGGGCAGAATATACAGGGAACTGCTTTTAGGCATTTGGACAAAAGACAGTGCAGATCTGTGATCCTTGAGAAAAGGGAAATCCATGAGCTAAATAAAAGTTGAAAGAATTAATCACCAGCAGATCTTCAATATAAGAACTATTAAAGGAGGTTCTTCTGACTTAAGAGAAATGACAACAGATGACACTGAATTCACAGGAAGAATGAAGAATACCAGGAAAATTAAGTCTGTGGGTAAATGCAAAGGCTTTCTGATTTTTTCTTCTCTTAACTTCTCAGAAAGACAGCAGACTGTTTAAATAAAAATAACAACATTAAATTATCGGGTTTGCTACATAAGTAGATGTAAAATATATGTCAAATGTAGCAGGAAACAAAGGAGATAGGATACATGAAATTTTAGAATGGTAAAACTTATATTTTATGTCAAATGGTACAATATCAAATCTAGACTTAAAAACACAGAGATGTATAGTTAAAAACCCAATAGAAGACAAAAAAGTACTAAAAATATTAAGTTAACTCAAGAAAAAGACGAACAGAGGAACAGAAAAAAAAGATGGGAGAAATGATAAATAAGATGGTAGAATTAAACACAAATATATCAATAATTATATTAAATTGTCAATAGGCTAAATATTCCAGTTAAAATTGTTAGCCTGAATAAAAAAGCAAGGAATGTACTTTAAATATAAGGATATAGATAAGTTGAGAAAGTAAAATGATGGGAAAAGATTTATCATGCAAAGAGTAAGCACAAGGTCATGGCACACTAATATGTGTATATTAGTACTAGAGCAGGCACACTTTAACACAGGGGGATTGACAAAGATAAAGAGAGGCATTCAATAAAGTAAAGGAGTTAGTTCACCATAAAGACATAACAATCTTAAAAGCATATGCACCTAATAACAGAGATTTAAATACAAGAGGCAAAAAGAGAGGCAATTAAAAGGAGAAACAGATAAACCAATATTTCAAGTTTGAGATTTTACATTCTTATTCATTAACTGATAGATCAAACACAAGCAACAGTAAACCCATGGTGATCTGCCTCCAGGGGTTTGGGCGATTGACAGGAAGGGAGCATAAGCAACCGTGTGTGGGTAATTGGCTGTCTCGGCGAAAAACAACCCTGGTTTGGACTGTACATTGATTTCCCACCATGGCCATCTTGAAGCTACCAACACAATTTGGGGACAAGATACCCAGAATTGTCTGAGGAGGAGCTGGCTCCAGCACACCACTGGTCCCAAAGGAGTGATGGACGTGATCTGTGCCTTGGCTGGGGTGGCAGTTACATTGGAGTACACATTTGACTAAACTCATTGCCCTGTATAATTAAGATCTGCATATTTCACTGCATATAATTTTTTTCTCAGTAAAAAAGGAAAGTGTACAAACTTTCAGCTATAAGATGAATAGGGTCTGAGGATCTAATGTAAAACATGGTGATTGTATTTATATAACACTATATTTTATATGGATATATAAAAGACTCAGTTTAAGCCCCAGGATAAGAGCATTTAAAAGACTGAAACACCCTCAAAATGACAGAATATTCCTCTCCTTGTAAATGGCAGACATACGAGAGATGGGCCCAGGGGATGTTCAGTTGAAATGTGTGGATTATAGTTGCATTGTCTCAGCAGAGTTGGTGCCTTCTCCTGGGTGTCTGTCTGTTTGTAAGTCTCTGTCGATGTCCTCATAGTTGGCCCTAAATACATAATCAATGAATATACACCAAACCATCCTAAAAACTAAATTGGCCCCATCTCCCATGCTTGGAAGAGAGTCTGAGTTGAACCCTGCCCTCCTCCAGCCAGGCCCATAATTGGGACATTATCCTGGGGCCCATTCCACCTTCTGGTGTTCTTACTGCATGTCCTTTGTTTCTCTGTATTTTTTTCTCTGGGTGTTTTTGTCTTTGTTTCTGACTTCCAGGAGCAAAAAATTATGTTTTGCTGAATTCATTCATTTATTCTTAAAACTTTTCTTAAACGTCAGTTTTGATTTTGGACTTCTCTATGAAGCCATGTGTATGTAGCTGCTTAATACAAATCCTTTGAACATGGTGTTAATGACTCCAAGTAACCAAGAGCTCAGCAGCAAATAATGAAATACTCATCCTTCAGCTGATGATTTTGGAACAAAACCGAAATCCTGACCCCTCCCAAACGACTCTCCCCTGGGAGACTCCATCAGTCCTGGATAGATAATAGCCCTCACCTAAGAAGGGATTTGTTGCTGAGCATTAGTTGGTATTTAATTTTATTTTGGGTGAGAGGCTTCAAAGCTTTATCTTTTTGTGTGTGTGTCTGTAAAACCCCCATTATCTCTCCATATAGATCTGTCATTGACAGGGGTCTATAAATACACACAGCTTTGTTTATAAAGATATACAATATGTGCACCTGATCGCTATCTGTGTATGTTTGCACCAGGCTTATATTTGGAGAAAGCTTTTCAAAGCCAAATTTGATACAGTTCAGAGGCAGCTGGTGGGTTGGGGGTGGCTGGGAGAGTCACTGGTTATCAGTTTAGAAAGCCTGGGGGAGGTATGAATAATCTGAGTGCCAAGTGCCAAGTATTCACTGGGGACTGGAAAACGAAGTGTGCAGGGAAAAAAAGAGGGTGTCGGGGAGACGGAGAAAGAGGCAGGCACACACCCAATTCAGCCCCTCTTTTGTTCAGCTTTGTCTACTAGTAGGGACATGCTCGAAATCAAAAGTCCCAGAAGAAGGCCCTCACAGCCCGGCTCTGCCAGACAGTTGTGTCCTGGCACCTTCAAAGTGAGCTACGTGAATGAGAGAGCCACTTGCTCCTAAGCAAAGCCTGGGGACTACGAGGTGGGGGTAAGGGAGAGAATAATTAAAATAAATTAGAGGGTGAATAGGGATGGGAGATCATGCCTGGTCCTGCTGTAGGCCTGAGGCTCCAAGGCTTGAAAGGGGTGGGGCCAGGCAGGATTGTTCCCAGAAAACAGTCTTCCCCCAAACCATGTCCCTGCCAACAGGGACGCTAGGGTCCCTGTGGCCTGTGGCCCTAGGATCTGATAGCTATGCAAGTAAGTAGCAACAACTGCCAGCTTCCACATATTTCAAACAGTTCCACATATTTTTCTCAATCTTTCCTATTTTATGAGGGTTTACTTTTTATTTTTTAATTAAGTAGATCAGTGGTTGTCAACCAAGGGTGATTTTGCCTCCCTTAAAGGGACATTTGGCAATGTCTGAAGATATTCCTGTTTGTTGCAGTCGGGGGTGAGGGAGGCGGGTGTGCTACTGGCATTTAGTACAGAGTTGACAGATGACAGATGACATACAGGACACCCCAGTTCATTTAAATGTTAGGTAAACAAAGAATAACCGTTTCTGTGTTAGACTGTCCCAAATATTTGTACAAGTCATACTTATTCTAAAAAAGTATTAATTGTGCATATGAAATTCAGTTTTCACCAGGCTTTCTATATTTTTATTTGCCGGTTGCTGCTCAACATCCTCCAGTGCACAGAATGTGCCCCCTCTTCACAAAGAATTATCCAGCCCACAATGTCCATCATTAGTGCCGAGCTTGGCAAACCCAGTAGTAGATCACAACAGAAGTACAATTTAGATGCTGGAGAGTAGATAATTTTAAAATCTGAACATATGTCTTGAACAGAGCACATGCCAAATGCATAAATACATATTCCTCACAGGGGCATGAATATACATTTATGTCTATAAATTCTTCCTTTACTAACTTGTGACCTATAGGAAGGGTGTCCTGGTTTTGTGCTGCCTCATCTCTCTGCAGAATGGGCAGGGAAGTATTTGTAGTAAACTGAATGATAGTCCCTAAAGGTATCAAGTTCTAATCACTGGAACCTGTAAATGTTACCTTATTTGGAAAAGGGGGGGGGGAGGTCTTTGCAGTTGTGATTAAGTTAAGAATCTTGAGATAGGGAGATTATTTAGGTGTTAGGTTTTTTAGCTTTTAACCTTCCTGTTTTATTTATTTTATTTTTTAAATTTAATTTTCAAGTATAGTTGACATATAATAATATATTAGTTTCATGTGTATAACACTTTTTAGACATTTATATACCTCACAAAGGGATCACCCCATTAAGTCTAATACTCATCTGACACCATATGTAGTCATTACAATGTTATTGACTGTATCTCTTATCTGTACTTCACAGGGAAGATTATTTGGGATTATCCAGTGGGCCCTAAATGATACCACGAGTTTAATGAGAGAGAAACAAAGAGATCTGACACAGATGAGAAGGGATGTGACAGAAGCAGACTGAGATGTGGAGATGTTGGTCTTGATCTTGGGATTATGCTGCCACATAAGCCAACAGTACCAGAAACTAGAATTGTGGAACCGAGTCTTCTCTAAAGCCCCTGCTGACACTTCAATTTTAGCTCAGTGAAACATATTTCAAACTTTTGGCCTCTAGAACCCCAAGAGAAGAAATTTCTGTTTTAAGCTATGAAGTTAGTGATAATTTGTTACAGCGGCCATGGGAAACTAATACGGTGTTCTACTATGGATCAAAGCCAGAGATCACTCTTTCCAGGAGGGTATGTACTAGGCTTAGAACAAACATGACCTCCTGGGTCCATGACAGGGAACAAGAAGCAACATGGATTTGTGGCCTTTGAGGGACAGAAGAATTTGTACCATGTGATCTCATATAGGACTTAGGCCATAGGATTCGAGGGAATGAACTTTTGGTTCCCAGGGGGGAAATATTTTGTGTGTCATGTGTGTTTTCTGGAGAGTCAGGCATTTGGAGTCCCTTGTAAATACCTCGTGAAGAGATATATAGGGTCCCATGGGATAGCTTCACATTTCTTTGAGAGTCTCCAGAAATTTGGCCATGTCCCCAGGATGGGTGGCTAACAGCAGGAAAAGTACACACTTACCAATGAAAAATAGACAAGCATGTGAAAGTGCCAAGAGTGATAAGAATTTTTTACTTGTTGAGTAACTAGAAAACATCCCATGGTTCTTTTAAGGGAATAAACAAGCAGAGATGCTATGGTCATTCTGGGTCTGCACCTCTGGCTATAATCCCAACTCTTCTCTTGCCTGCCTTAGTCCAACCTGGACTAGAGTGTTTTTTTAAACAACTCATAAAAGTATAATTGTCTTTGCCAAATTAGGTTGTGCAGACTTGAAGTGGCCTCAGCTCAGACAGCTGGATCCTGCTAGGCCTGAATATTCCTTAAACAACATGAAGAGGGCCAGAGTTTACTGAGTTATCAGCCTTAAATCCAAAGAGCAGGATACACAGAGAAATGGCCTACTTCAGATGGCCTCTTGAAATGACTCATTGTTGTTGATCAGAAAACCTGGGGTCTTTGGGTCAAATTCTAGAATCTTGGAAGAGCTTTTTCATCCCTGGGTTGAAATCTAGACTGCATGCTACTATCTTTGCAACTTTGACAAATTATTATTAGTTTTCTGAAGTCTCAGTTTTCTTAAGTGTAAGATTGGAAGGAAAAAATACCGACAATACAGAATTGTGATGATTATGTGAGAAGACAGGTATAAAGTACTTAGCCATGGGGCCTGGGGCCTGCTATATGGCAAAAGCTCAATAAATACCAGCTATTATTAGATATTTCATTCAGAGCACTGGGGAGTGATCAGGGAGGAGGTGGGTGAGCATTAATGTGCTTTACTCTGTACAAAAAGACTTTCCATATGTATTATAATAGTATTCTTAATAATAGGGCTTTTCAAATTGGTCTGACAGTATGGATCACTTTATCATACGAAGCAGCTGTCACTGTGCTTCATTTATAGCACCCCACCTGTCACAAAGAATGCAAAATATGTTCCACAAATACCTGGGGTCATGCTTTCTGTGTGCATATGTGTATGTGGGTGTGTTGAAAATATCTAGACCCTACCATTTTATGTTATCTAAAACTTTAATCCAAAACCTTTTTATCTTATATGCCTACAGCTTAAAAACAACAGAATGGTGAGATGTACAAAAGTACAGATGAAAATACCGGTAGTTGTTTCTTTTCTTTTCTTTTCAGCTTTCCATCCCTCACTGGTCAAGAAAGGGTAAGTGCCTAAAAACTCCTGTGGTGGACTTTTTATTCCAACATAAAAAACAGAGATGTGTTTCTGTGTCAAGGCCACTGATGGAAGGGGGTTGGTTCTTCTTATATCTCATCTCTTACTAGAAAAACTGTAATATTAGTACATTATTTCTCCTTGTTTGTACTTCTTCCAATCCAGTCTGTTCACCTCTCCATGTCCAGAGTGAAAGTTATAAAACAACAACAACAAAAAAATCTGATCTTGCCCTTCCCTTCTTTAGAGAGTCCCCCTGCTCTAGGGCAGGGCTTCTCAACCTCAGCATTATTGACATTTGGGATCAGATAACTCTGTTGTGGGGCTGTCCTATGAATTGCAGGATGCTTAGCAGTATCCCTGGCCTCTACCCATTAGATCCCAGTAGCAACTCTTGAGATTTGACAACCAAAAATGTCTAGAGAAACATTGTCAATGTCCCTTCAAGGGCAAGATTATTCCTAATTAAGAACCACTATTCTAGGGCACTTTCAACCTCTTGAGTGACTTATAAGATCCTGCATTCTTCGATTCCCCACCTGTTCCTGTGGGTTCTCTCAACACTGCCCCTCTGCTGTGGGAGGCTGCCAAGTGGAAATTATTTCAGGTCTTTGACTAGGTCTCTTCATCTGGACTCCATCCAATTCTGAGGTAAGGGCCTTGATATTTCCCTGCCTTAGCACATACTCCATTGTAACTGCCTATCCAGTTTTCTGTGCATGTTCCCTTTCCAACACCTTCCAAATATCCCAAAAGAACAATGAGGACAGAGATCCCATCTGCCATGCTCCCTTCTGAGTCCCAGTAGCTAGCACAATGCCTATCATAACATAGATGTTCAATAAGTATTTATTTAATGTGCTTCTTGGAAAATCACTCTCTAGAAGAAAGGAATTTTTCCTTTGGAGCCCTTTAATTTGTGGAGTCTATAGGTAGGTCTCACTGACCTGTTTGTCCATACATTAGTGAATCTTAATTATAGGATAGATGTTCTGGATTTTAAGGTTGATTTCATCAATCCCCCTAATTTGATGCAAGTTTATGCTTGAGCATTCAGGGCAGACAATTGTCATTAACTCTTAACACATGACCATCAAAACACCTTTAAAGGGAAGAAAGGGGGCCTGGAGCCAGCAAGTGCCAGTCTGGCCTCTGAGCTCCCAAAAGGAGCAGAGTCAGTAGAGCATGGAGTGGGACAAAAATCCAGCTCGGTGCAAACATAATTAATAAGGGAGTCCTAGAGTATGAACAGCTGCTGACAAAAATCAGGACTATTTAGTCTGGAGGAGAAGTTTGAGAAGCAATCTGATAGTGGCACTTTAAACTACCTGTAGCCTGGAGCCGTTGCAAACAATCCAGATGGACGGTCTGTTTGAGGTGAGTGGACAGGCCTAAGCTTGTGTCTCCTGAGAGGGGATTGCTTGTTAAAGGAATTTAAGTAGGTACTTTCTAGTGTGTAATTTCAACTGAGCTTTTGGAGCAAGTCAGAGTAAAAAGTAAAACAAACTTTGCTTAGGGACAGTCCTAAAATTTCCCACTAATAGGCTATTTACCATGGATTTAAGTTTGAGACTTAAATGAGAATTGCAGGCTATCTGGTTTTCCCTCGTGGCTCCAGAAAAGGCAGTGTGCAAACTTAAATCAGATGTTTGCTGCATCTTAAAACACACACACATACACAAACATGTATATAAATACACACACACCTATCTTTGCACACAGGTACACACATACTAGTTCATGCTATTTCCCATCATACTTACTGCTAGCGTCTCTTTTCTTCCCAGGTCTATTACACAATTGTTTCCTTTGCTATTAGTTAAATATATGGTTGCCTTTATTTTTGTTTAGATGAACTACAGGATTCTGGAAGAGAATTTAGAAGTCCTAGTTCAAGCTTTTCACAGTGTAGAAGATGAGGTTGAGGCACAGGGATGATAAAGAACTTTTCCAAGGCTCAGAGAGATTTAGAATATGTGGGTGTAGTTCTAGTTCTTTGGTCAACACTCAACAACATTCTCTACTTAAATACAATAAAGAGATAGCATGGAGAATCTGAGGGTCCTAGAAAGTTAGATTAGAGAACAATTGGTGGAGTGTTTAGGGTTGCTCAGATGCAAACAGACTTCCTCAAACAAGGTTGCATGCAGAATAGAAGCCCTGCAGAAGTTACTAAATGCGTTAACTATTTCCTCAATTCTCCCAATAATGGTACATATCTAATGCCATTCTAGATGCACAGAAGAGAAATTAACTATGTACAATGAATGTCTTACAGGATTCATACTCTAGTGCAAGGGTTGGCAAACTTTTTTCTGTTAATATTTTCAGTGTTATGAACCATATGGTCTCTGTTGCAAGTACTCAACTCTGCCTTTGTAGCATGAAAGCAGCCATAGACATTACATAAATAAATAAATGTGGCTGTGATTCACTCTAACTTTACATATTGAAATAGGCAGTGGTTAGATTTTGTCTGCAGGCTATAGTTTGCCCACTCCTGCTGAGTGGAACTCTGGGTGCAAGCAAAGGAATATACTCATATTCACTGAAGAAGAAGATAATTATTCAAAAGCTCGTAGCATGACTCAGACAGGAAAGGTCCTTGGGAAGCACCAGGAATTCATTTACAGTTTTCCCAGAGTATCCCAACTAGGGAAAATTAGTAAGTCCTAAGAGTGAGTCTCATTGGCATAACTGGATTATGAACCCATCACTTAATGGACAGTCTCATTATGAGTGCACAACAGGGAAGAGAGGTGATCCCCCAAAAATTGAGAAGCTCTAACAAAAAAAGAAATAAATGTGGGGCCACCAGAAAGCAATACATGTCACTACAGAATCTTTCTGTATATAAAGGGGCATGTTCTTTTCAAATCCTGACATCAGAGTCTTGTAGAAAACAAAGATAACAACTCTGGACTTACCTGCAATTTTAACTCCTAACCCAGTTCTGAAATCTCCAGCACAAGAACTGTGAAATGGAGTCAGGAAAGAGTCATGGAGAGCTTGTCCAAATTTCAAATAGCCACACTCTGATTTTTCAATCTCTATGCTTAACCAGCGCTAGACAAGAAGCTCCACATCCTCCACAAAGGCAAAAACTAAGCCTGTTTTGTTCATCTTTGTAATGTCCAGAACTTAACATCATATCAGACATCTACTAGTTCATTCAGTCTTTGATTCATTCATTCATTCACTTAGCAAGTATTTGAGAGCCTTCTCTGTATCAGGCATTTAGCTTATGTTCTGGGAATCCAATTGTGTGCAAAGATAGACACAGTTCCTGTCCTTGTAGAACCTAATATATTGGGAGTGGAGGAAGAGATGAAGTCTAAATTTTAAAGACAGTCAAATAAATGTAAAATTATAACTGTGATGAATGCCTCAAAATTATGGGAAGAGGGATTTATTATACTTGCATATAACAGGACTGTAGATATGGTCAGAGGAGCTAAGAGAGGGCTTCCCTAAGGAAATGATAATTCTGAGTTCACAAGGAAGACACTGAGTTAAGGAGATGGGAGAGGGAAGTGATGGGGAAGAGCATCCTCAGGAAAGGAGGCAGCATGTGCAAAAGACATGTGGTAGAAGGGAACATGCAAGAAAGCTCATGTGGCTAGAGCATAGAGATGACATGAACTGAAGGTCCAGATGAGACTGAAAAAAATAAGTAGGGCCTAAATGTGTGGGGCTTTGCAGGACCAGTTTAAAATTTTGCTTTTCATTCTGAGTCATGGGAAACAGAGAAGGGAGATACAATTCAGATTTAGATATCAAAGATAAATCTTTAATTGCAAGGTTGAAAATGGCTTGGAGGTTAGCAGGAGTGGATACTGGATGAGGATACCAGTAAGTAAGCTATTGGTGAAGTCTTAATTGGAAATGGTAGTAATAAAGATGAAGATAAGAGGATGGATTGGAAATACACTTAAAAGGTAGAAGAGATTGGATTGGCAGATGAATTGAATTTGGAGAGTGAAAAAGAGAGAGGTGTAACTCATCACTCCTGGAATAATTTGTATTCATTAAATATTTGCTGACTCACTTAGTGAATCACCAGCACTAAGTCTGAGTCACAGATAGCCTAAGACATCTTCCTTTTTCAAGGCATGAATTTAAGGCTCACTGATCACTTTACCAATTTATTGTCGAGGCTCTGCTCAAATAGCTCCTTTTGTGAGAATCTCTCATGACATTACTCTGCCCCCTCTCCTGTATCCATAAAGTGCTGTCCAAGGAACCCAACTCATGTGTATAAAATGGGTGACTCACTGTAGAAGACATAGGGAGATTATAAGCATTTTGAAGACAGGGATTGGATCTTATTCATTCATGTTTTACACATCCCCTATCTGGTAAATAAAAGGGGCCAGAAAGGTTTTTTAACTTTGTTAAATTGAGTTGGAGGCCTAGATCTTTCCTCACAGAGCCTCCACTATGATTAGGTGAATAAGACAAAAAGACATTTAAAAAATAAAAATAAAAATCATGCTAAGGAGTAGAATATGACCAAGGGCTGAGGGATGTGCTGACAGAGGCTGTAAATGGGTCAGGAGCAATCCCAACATTGCCCAAGTGGAGCTTAAAGTGACCTGAGAACACTGTGAACACCACATTGTGAGCTCCCCTTAGGTATTACCACTTTGAAAATGCCTCATTCAACACTATTTTGAATAGCTTTATAAATCCCTTGGGTTGGTTTTGAAGATTTCTCAGTGTTTGTATTGTGGAGAGGAGGGAGTAGCTTGGGGGAACAGCTTCAGCAAAGACAGGGAGAATGGAATAAGCACATGCCTGGGCAGGCTTTGAGAATTCTGGCCTCAGGAGAGCTGAAAGGGGCAGTGTGGTATAATAGAAAGAACATCAAGAGACCTTCAGTTCTTGTCACTAGTCTTGAATCTGTCTCTTTACTTAGCTGAGGGCCCTAAGGCAAGTTGCTAAACTTCTCTCCATCCCAGTTTCCTCATTTTTTACATGGGAGTAGTAATAACAATAACACCTGCTTTATAGTGTGAGTCTGTGTGTGTGTTTTGGGAACTCAAGCCATAATATATATTTCATTTTTGCAGGGGCCCTCCACAGAGAGGGTGGAGTCACAAAATTGTAATTTTTTTTAAAGACTCCAGGGTTATTCTGATATATTGCCAGTTTTGAAAACTATGCCTCCAAGTCTTTAGGGGGAAAAAAGTAATTCATGAGGTTGTTGGCAAGAAATTGGAGAAAAGTGATAGAGGCTTACAGATGAAAGGCTTGAGATAAAGATTCTCAATTACCCATTTTCTTTCCCTATTTTTAGATGCTCAGTGGCACCTCCAGGGTAAAGCCCTTATCATTTGATCCTTATTAATTAGAATCCTGGCTTATAGATTCCTACCCTGCTCATCCCTCCATTGAAAATCTGATTTCCCAGGTCATAGAATGAGGTGGTGAGGAGGCAGATTATTGTGAACCAAGCTCAGGATCAACATCTGAGGAGTGACGGATGTAGGGTGGGGCAAAAGGAGAAGCTGAGCTGTGCTGCAAAGGCTTCAGTGGACCCCAGGTGGAGCTCAAAACTTGGGGAGGCCCTGCAGAGGTGCCCACATCAAGGCAAGAGTACTGAGCACCAGGGAGGGGAATGGTCACAGATGAAGCAATTTCCAGAGGTCTGTTGTGTGCTCTCAGGGGCCAGCACTCAGCAGCTAGGGATATTTGTGCTTTTGTTCCTGAAAGGATCTTGGCAACATAGCACAGGCTTCATAGCAGCCTCATTGCCATCTAAAGCTCTGCTTTGAGTCCACCTTCCCATTATTCGAAAACCTTCTGTGTCCCCATTGTCCACCAAAGAGGTTGGCTTTCAAAATTTAGTACAGTCTACATCTGAACTATGTTTCTAGACTAATTTTCTACTTCTTTCCTTTTGTTCCAGCCCAACTGAATGCTGCCACTTTTCTATCACTGACCTACACTTTTCCCTTCATCTTGGATCATTTAGCCCTTACCCCTTTTTCATTAATTTCTCACCATTCTTCAAGGTATATGTAATGGATAATTTAAAAATTTTCAACTGTCTACAACTTCCCCTTTTCTGCTAGTAACAAATATGCTGCCTCCCCAACTCCCACCTCTCTCTCTCTCTCTCTCTCTCTCTCTCTCTCTCTCTCTTCTACACACTTCTCTGTTTTGTGCATGAAGTATCTTAGCTAATGATGTTAGCACATAGAAGACTAACCAATTAGGGAAAGAACAAAAATTTCTTTACTGAGAGTATAAGCTCTTCCAAATTACTCAGTTAAAATCCTGTGAAAACAATCAAAGGGTATGGATATAAGAAGTTAGGTCTTTCAGATTGATTTCCAATAAGCCTAAGCCCCCCCCCCCTTTTTTTTTAACAGTCTCTAGTCCAAGAATACTAAATGAAATGTCTTTATGGTTTCAAGTATTCTTAAAAAAGGAAAATAACCAGACTGTGACAAGAACTCCAGGCTCAGAGCAAGGAACTGAAGTCAGGTTTGTGTATTCTCCCAATATAAAAAGTATGCCTTGGAGCAAGTCAGCTTCTTCCTCTGGACTTGTATTTCTCCATTTCTCAGAGTAAGGGTTGCTGACTGCTAATGTCTTTTTCAGTCCTAACAATCTATTTTAATAAGAAAAAGGAGGATGGAAGCTTACCCATTTCCATCTCTTCCCATTCTTCTGCCATATTGTCCTACAAGATAGTTTTATTGAACACCTTACAGTTTCTCAAATGAGCCATGTTCTCTTGCTCCCAGGCCTTGAGCACTCTCTTTTCCCAAATTACTTTTTCCTTTGACTGATTGGTCCCTGTGAATCCCATGGATGTCAGAGTAAACTATGTTACTTTCCCTAGGAAACTTCCCTTGACCTCTTGGATTAGGTTGGCAGTTGATGCTAGGCACTACATTGGCCTTCTGTACTATCAAAGAGTATAGCTCACTTTATATGTTTGCTAATTTAATTGTCTTCATCCCCTACCATCACTTTCAGAAAGAGCAGGAACATATGATATAAACATACAAATTAACAATGAAAGAATTAATTAATTGATTAACAAATGTGACATACATCAATAAAGAAACAGTGGGAGATTGATGATAATTTGCTTCTGGTACTAATTTTTAACTCAGATATTTATTCATCTTTTTCCAACCAAGGAACAGATGTTCATATCTAACCCATGAAGTATCAGTGAAAAAGGTCATTAACTCCACTAGGGGAAATGATGCTGACTGCAGTTTTAACCTCCTTTGACTTTCCAAGAATTGCTTTGAGTACATTCTGTTTTCGAAGACTAGCCTCTCTCTCTCTGGCTTCCAAAAGCCTGTCCCAGCCTTTCCAGCTCATCCCTGGCCTTGGTTGCAGGGGATATTGAGCCCTGTGGTTTCTGAGCCAGTTCTAGCAGAAAAGAAGAGATTGAAGGAAGCAGGATTTGATATTCTTGGCCTCTGGATGCTCTATGATTATTATTTTTTAATATACTGAGAACAGATTAGGATGAAACATATTAGGAAAAAATCATTAGATACAAACCTTAACTGAGCTTGTCTCTGCTGCAGGCATTCCCTTGAGGAAGAAATCTGAACATACCCTTCAGTAAAACACAGTAGAACTTGGGCCTGTGTAGTGTGGAGGAACCAAACCAAATGCAGTCCATGAATTAGCTTTCCTTCTTCTCCCTCCACCCCACTTATTAGTAGCACATGTAATAATGACCCATCACTGAAGTCAACATTACCTTGTCATTAGCAATAAATGACACCTTTCCAATAAATACATTAGTTCTCTTCACATATGTACTTGGGATTCAGTTCTAGAATCATAAAGAACTCTGCCTTTCTCCCCAGTTACTGTTGACATTTCTGTTAACTGTTGAAATTCTAAATACTAGCTTTCAGCTTTGGTTAGTCGAGGTTGAAGTCCCAACTATGTCAATTCTCTTATACCAGGACATTCAGGAAGTCCCTCTCTTAACCTTACAAGCCTTTAGTGAGTGAAAAACATGATGGCAGAGATGAAAAAGTCTGACACCGACACTAACACAAAGCACATTCTCAGTTAAAGTTCATCTATCCAGTCACTTATATGGGTGACCAGGGATAGTCTCAATTTGTGCCTGTTGTCTAGAATTATTATAATTAGTGTTCACTTTCTTCTAAAAAGTGTCCCATTAGGATGACAAATTTTATGGTCATCCTAGTTATGACACAGAATTGAATGTGATTCATGTTTTAATTGTTCACTAGAGGATTCCTCTGAAGCAATGGCATCTATTATAGACACACCTTCCCAACAATGTTCAGTTGTCTCTCATCTTTCTTCTTCCTTCCTTAAGCCAAAGTAAGTCTTACATACTTTCCATTCATTTATATTGGGATGAACATGTTTGAGATCAGAAAGAAGTGATAAAGAAACCACCCCACCCTGGATCTATTGGCCAGGTCCAACTCACTTTTATTTTTCCCCACATTTTTTTCTAAGGAAGTCAGTGAGATCCCTTAAGGCAAAAGCCAGTACATTCCAGTTCTGAAGTTCTCTGGAGTAACAAATGAGTGTGTGGTCTAAGAACAGGCATGATAAACGGTAGATTCTTAGACAATCCAACATGGCATTTTATACAACACGATTCAGGCATGAATGAGAATTAGCAAGTGCTAAAGAGAGAGATCCCCAAGTTAGGGCAATAGAGTGGCATTTACATCAGTTCAAAATGATCAGCAAAACGTAAAAAATGCCCTGTACTCGTATTTGCCCAATTACTACAGCTTATTCAAGAGGAATTTGGGTAGCAGACAATGTTTTTACTATTAAAATGAAGCTAAAAAAAAACCTGTTAAAACTGTTAGGTTAAACAGAAGGGTCAAATGATACATTTTGATTAAGAATACGGAGGTTATAGTCAGTCTAGCAGCATTCTAGAGTGTATAGCAAGATAAATGAAATGGTGATGTTTTAACTTTCATTATTAGTCTTCCATACAGTGATTTATATATAACTCTGATGCTCCTATGCCACATACTTCCATCAGAGTTTGACACCTTCTTTTCTCATCCTTTTTTATTTGAGCTCAGTCCCAGGAGCTTCCTCAACTCGTTTACTGACTGCGGTCTGTAGTCTCTTTTTCAATGAGCTGCTCTGTATAAAAGTAGGTCAGAAATCTCCGAGCACATGACTCTGGGTCATCTCTGGACCAGTGCACCACAGGTAAAATTCAGAGTATCCTGCCCACCCAGAGAGCCCCCATAAGATGGAGCTGACCTGCATGTCTCACCATGTGTTTCTCCAAATAGAGCTAACTGCTACCAGATATTTAAAATATTAATAAAAATTATGATTAAAAATCGCAAGGAATGTCTGCAAAAAGCAGACCCTGTTCATGATGTGATATTTTTTCTAAGCAAATGTGGAGGGGGGGGGGGGAAGAGGATGGGGAACAGAGCAGAAATCAAGCATAACATCCAATTTGGTGCTGCCAGCCTATCCAGGTCTTGAAAATCAGGAGGCTGCATCAGGCTAGTTTCTGGGAAATAGAGTGGATCTGTGTATTTGCTTGTAGGTGCAGTAGGAAGTGTCTGCCTGCTAGCACAGCACTGAGCAGCATGTTGCCGTTGGATCAATTGGACTTAATGTGCAGCTGTGCCCTCACGGAGTGGGGAACTAATTACTGCAGAAAGACACAAATTGTAAATCCATGACTTCACATGGAAACTATGACCTAAGGTGAACAAACAAGGACTGTTGGAGATGAGGTGCACAAGCTGGTAAAACAGACAAAGGAGACCCAGGGTCCCTTTCCAAAGGTCTGCAGGTGGAAGGAAACTCTGCAGTTTGGAAGAGGCTCCAGAACTGAACGTATAGCCAGGAGGTAGTTAGAGGAAAAGAAGGAAGAAGGAAGCACCCACCCTAAAGTGCTCAAGACAAAGACTGCATACATTTGATCTCATGGGAAATGTCACAAATTATCCATCACATACTTCCCTCTAGAATATACAATCTTCTCATTCAAAGACTCCATTTCAGATGGGTTAACTGACCATGTGAAGGTTATCTTTTCCCTCTAAACAGGAGTGAAATTAACCTCTTTGTCAGGTTACTATTTTCAATACTCATACCTACTTATGAAAAGTGGTTACTACATCTTAGCTAGTCTGCTTTGATATTGTCAAGTCCCAATAGTTGGAAGTTCTTTCTAACATGTAATCTCCTCTTGATTATTTCATCATATCTCACTCAAGGAGTAAAAATAAAAGAACATAGTGTGCTATAGCTACTTATAATTCAGGGAGATACAGTTGAAAAATTATGATCTCTCACTATCAGACCATTTTTGTCACTAACATGTTGTATGAGTTAGGACAAGTCAATGATCATCTCTAAAATTCAGTTTCCCCATTTACAAGGATAATAGACTGGTCCTACCTACCTTATGTGGCTGTTTTGAGAAATCAATATAACTAATATAAAAATGATTATAAAAGTATAAAATGCATTCACAAATGCAAATAGGGTTATGGCATAAGAATACAAAACTGGCTCATTATTGATTTAATCATTAAAATAAAATACCCACTTTTTGGAAATTTAAAAAATAATAGTAAAGGAGTCTCTTGCAAGTCTTTCTTTACCAAGTAAAATAAAATAAAATAAAACATACTTCCAGAGCATTTCTTTTAACTCACATTCCATTTTGCAGACTCTTTGAAAATTATAAAAATAAGTTAAATTTCAGTTGCGGGATAAACATTTTGACTCTATCTGGAAGGGTAAGTATTTGTTTCCATTAAGCGATCCCAATTTCAAAGGCCTCATCTGCGCCATAAGCCATCATTCTCCACTTGGAAGACAGAGGAATAAATTCTGATGCAGGATGGAAAATGATGAGGTCGGAACCTCACAAAGGTTCTTTACTTTCAAAAAACTGTACAGTGAGTTTCATTGCCAAACAAAAAGTCTGTGTATATGTCCAAGTGTGTTTTGCCACTTTAGGATAAAAGTAAATACTGGTGATGTGAAAGCAGTAACTTTTACTTGCTCAACACAGTTATGGAAAAGCATGGTTGATTCCAGATAAAGTGATCCCAAGAAAAATTAAAAGAAAAAATAAAGGAAGAATATATTTATTTGGGTTTAGTTATTGGCTTTAGTAATTAGATTTTGTTGGTTGCCTTTCCACTGTTTCAGCCCTTTCCTCTTCGCTAATAGGACCCTGCTGTGAATCAGGAGTTATAGCCTCCTCCACAAAACCATATGTTTTACATCACAAGCATGTGATCCCATCGCCTTGCCAGTGATTGGTTTGAATGGGCATGTGCCCCACATTTGGTTAGACACTGACATAGGAAAGGAAGACTTCTGGGAGGTTTGTGGAAAAGATCCTTCACTTATCACATGATACAGCCACTTGTTCTACTGGAAAGTGTCCTGGGAGAAATGTGACAGACCTCTGTGACCTGAGAAGGACTAACGTAAAGGTGGTATATCAGAAGAGTAAAGAGACCCCGATAATAAAAGTAAAGAGGTCCTCATGATATTATTGAGTGGCCTAATAGCCAAACCTAGAATTGTCCTCCTCCTGGGTTTCTTGTGTGAGCTATAAACATCCATATAAGGTAAGTCAATTTGAATTGGGGATTTCAATAGTTGGCAGCTAACAACATTCTAACTGATTCATTCTTCATCTCTGCTTAGAAGTTGGTGCTGACACTGTGATGGCATTGAAACAATGCTGAATGAATGTGAGGTAAGTGGGTTGAGTAGGTGCCATGTAATAAACATTAATAAATCACAGTTGAATGACTTGTCAAATGTATTAAACACATTCTCTGTCTTAGGTATTGTGCTAGGTTCTTGAGTTAAAGACCCAATTTTTGTTTTTCAAGAGCCCAGGATCTATTGCTCCCATAATTTCAAGTATATGACACTGTATTCTCGACACAAAGTATACACATATTGCTCTGTGCCATAATTTCCCCCACAGAGCTTCTTTTTTTCTCAAATTGCTTATTTGCAATGATGTACTTGTGATATAGACATACTTATATTTTACCAACCCATTTAATATAAAAAGGAATGTGTTAGAGCACCATGTCTTGGTTCAATTAGGACTTTCTAAATGAATTATTGTTTTCCATAAAGCACCTGTTATGTACTAGGCATAATGCCAATGGCTTTAGGGGATATAAAATTTTAAAAGACAATTTTTGTCTTCAAAAGGAAAAAGACATGTAAAGAGATAGTATAACTCAATTTGTACCTTTTCAATGGCATGAATGAAGAACTCATTCAGGAGCAGAAGAGGACAAACCACATCAGGTTGATGTTATCAGGTAGGTCTCCATGAAATATATAGAATTTTAGCTGCGCCTTGATAAACATGCAAGCTTTCAATAAACAGTGGGAGTCTGAGGAAGAGTGCTAGTAAAAAAAAAAAAAACTGTACTACATTTACAAAATAGAATAGTATGCAGCAATGAAGAAAGATTCTTGCCTTTTGGGACAGCATGGATGAACATAGAAATTATTATGCTAAGTGAAATAAGCCAGTCAGAAAAAGACAAATACTGTATGATCTCACTTATGTGTGGAATCTAATGAACAAAATAAACTGGTGAACAAATAGAAAAGAGGCATGAATACATGGAACAGACTAACAGCTATCAGAGGAGTGGGGGGCAATAAAGGGCTGGACGAAAGTGAAGGGATTACCCAAAAAACATATATGCATAACTCATAGACACAGACAGCAGTGTGGTGTTGGCCAGAGGGAAGGGGTGGTGAGGGCTTGGTGGAGGTAGGCAAAGGGCAGGAAAATGGTGACATCTGTAATAGTGTAAGCAATAAAAATAAAGTTTAAAAAAACTGGAAAAAAAATAGCAGAAGCAACCTTGAAGGCATGCTCACCAGTAGAAATGATCAGATATTGAAATGACACAGAACTGGGAGGGCATAGCTGAATATATGATGACAGAAACCAGACTCCAAAGTATCTTGACAGGCTGGAACAATAGGCTGAATCTAACATGATGGAAATGAACTGGGCTAAATGCACCATTTTGCATTTGATTGTTAAAGGGAAAAATGTTCACAATCACAGCTGCTTATGGGGAAAAGACCTGGTGTTTTTTGTTGCATGTAAGCTCTGTATGAATCGAAAGTATCATTGCCAAAAAGCTGAGGCACTCCCAAGTTACATTTCTCTCCAAAAAATATAGGTTGCCTTTACCTTTTTATTCAGAAGAGATCATAGCTGTCAGTCTGTTAGCCCCCAACTCCTCTGATAGCTTTCAGTTCTGGGGGTTGGAAGTCCAGTGCAGGTCTCACCAGACAGAAGTCCAGGTGTTGGCAGTCTGCATTGTTTTTGGGGGGCTTTATGGGAAAATCCACTTTCTGTTTGTTTAGATTATTGTTGGAATTCTGCTTCTTGGATGTGAAGGAAGAAGGTCTCTGTTTTCTTCATGGCTGTAAGCTAAGGTCCATCCACAGCTGTTAGAGGCTATTATATTCCTTGGCTCATGGCCCCTTTCTCCATCTTCAAAGCCAGCAATGGCAGGTTGAGTCCTTCTCATGTCACATCTCTCTGACCCTTTATCTCTGCTTTTAAGGACTTATTAGATGGAGCTGACCTGGATAATCCAGGATAATTACCTCACTGCATGTCTGTAACCTTAGTCACATCTGCAATGTGCCTTTGCCAATACTGTGAATATGTGTGATGAAGAATCTGGGGCCTGGATTCAGGTCTCTACTATTAATCCTAAGCTTTGTCTTACTGTCTCATATTCTGCTTATAGTAATGAATAAAGATGGTGGCAGCTAAAAGAACAAAGATATCAATACAAATTTTATTGTTGAGGGGAAGATAGTAAATACAAAGTATAAACGTCTATCCACTGATTTCATGAGCAGTGGTCAGAGCCTGGAAAATGCACTATAAGGGAATTATCAGAAGAAAGGGAGAATGAAAACCACTGTTGCATGTGAGAAGAGAATTGAAAGTGAGAAGACCTGGATACAAGTCTCATCTACTACAACACAGCTGAGCAGTCTTAACAAGTCACTTCCCCTCTCTGGACCTCAGCTTTCACATGGAAAATGAGGTTGGGTTGGGGGTGATGACCTCTACTATGCTATCCTGCTCTGAAATTCTATGTTCTGTAGCTGTGCAGCAAGAGGCAGTTAAACACTGGCCTCTCTCCCCAGAAGAGCCTTTGGGTATTTTGCTCATTAAAGGGATTAGCTGTCCATTTTCAGGGATGTCTCTCCAATGAGGTAGGGACAAAACAACCCAACATAGTTAGTTTTGATTCGCTTTATAAAGTACCTATCCAATTCCATGGCAAGTTAAGCCAAGCATGTCTTCTCATGTGTTTTAGGAATCAAGGCATTTGGCTGAGAAAGACAGCAAATGCTTCTTATTAATGTGTGACAAATCCATATGGAGAAAAACACTGTTTCTTTTCTCCCATATGGCCAGCTGAGTAAGGCTGGTTTTTCTGACCTTGAAATGGCTCCATGAACCAGGTGGATGGCTTATTTCACAGGCTGGTGACAATCCAGTGTGTCTCTCCCACGGAGTTAAGAAGGGGTGAGAATTCTTCCACTATAACCCAGGGCTGTCAACAAGGTCTGTGACATGGGCCATTGGCTCTTCTTTCAGAATGAAGGGTAGATGAACTAATCTGAAAAAGGAGAAGAAAACCACAAACCAACTTGAATCCTGGACCTAAACTTTTCTTGAACTTCAAGGTCTTCGAGGTTTGGGCCTAGAAAGGGTGGGTCAGTTTTTTACCCTGGAAAACCCTCAAACTCCTCTACCCCCTAATCCCAATGATGTAAGCTTAATGAGGT
Source organism: Cnephaeus nilssonii (assembly GCF_951640355.1). NCBI lineage: Eukaryota > Metazoa > Chordata > Mammalia > Chiroptera > Vespertilionidae > Cnephaeus > Cnephaeus nilssonii. The sequence continues at coordinate 20,619,429 of NC_137081.1, read as the reverse complement.
CATAGGGAAAGAGAAGGAGCTAGGGGGAAGCAGTTACTTGTGGACCCAAGGCTTAAAACTCAATGGCATCCAGTTTAACCTGAATTTGGTCCTCTGCAAGGCATGCTGGATTAGCTGTTTCAGTCTCTCTGATATTTAGGGTACAAACAAGAGAGCATAAAGGAGATTGCATTGACTAAATATGAAAATAACCAAAACAATAGCAACAACAAAAACCCAAGTTAATCAGTACCTCTAAAATAATCCTACTTTTTAAAAAGAGTAAGACATTATGCTGGAAAGAAAAATGTTATTTCTTCTGACCTCCAGTTTAAGCTGGCATGAACTAGAGAAGAATGGTGACTTTCATTGTCCCCACAATTTGGGGTGACAAAATTAAACTTTTATCTTTAACAAATAATCTTCTCAAATTAAAATTTTCACTCTTCTCTTTTTGTTGTGCTATGATTATCTGCTTTAGTAATATATGTAGTAATATATTCATTGTATGCTATTTAACCAGAATCAAGCAAATGTGCCTATTTTTCTCTAATACGTAAATTGTCATCATACACAATTAGGCACAAATGTAAAAGATTTTCTAAAAATGAGAAAAGCAGTTAAGTGACAAGAATATCAGTTTTGAAAGAAAATACCAAAGGTCCCCAATCTAGTAAACTAGAGGCCCGGTGCACGAAATTCGTGCACTGGGGGAGGGGGTGTCCTTCAGCCCAACCTGCACCCTCTCCAATCTGGGATCCCTCGGGGAATGTCTGACTGCCTGTTTAGGCCCGATCCTACAGGGATCGGGCCTAAACAGGCAGTCAGACATCCCTTTCACAATCCGGAACTGCTGGCTACCAACTGCTTGCCTGCCTGCCTAATTGCCCCTAACCGCTTCTGCCTGCAAACCTGATCACCCCCTAACCACTCCCCTGCAAGCCTGATCGATGCCTAACTGTTCCCCTGCCAGCCCAATCATCCCCAACTGCCCTCCCCTGACAACCCGGTCACCCCCAAATGCCCTCCCCTGAATATTCCCTCTTTATTAGATAGGGTTTTTTCTTTAACATATTGGACAGCCCTAATTGGTTTGGCTCAGGGGATGGAGCATTGGCCTGCAGACTCAAGGGTCCCAGGTTCGATTCTGGTCAAGGACATGTACCTTGGTTAGGGGCACATACCCAGTGGGGAGTGTGCAGGAGGCAGCTGATCAATGTCTCTCTCTCATAGATGTTTCTAGCTCTCTAGCCCTTTCCCTTCCTCTCTGTAAAAAATCAATAAAATATATGTAACAAAAAAAAGAAACATTTAAGACTTCTCTATATCTGTCTGGCTGGTGTGACTCATGGTTGAGACCACAGGCTGCCGCCACTGGGAGGGGGATCGTGCCATGGGGGTGTGCACCCCTCGCAGGCTTAGACTCAGCCCAGGCTATGGCCGCTAGGAGGGGGATCGGGCTGTGGGGGTGCACACCCCTCACATGCTGAGACCCCAGCCCATGCTAAGGCTGTTGGGGTGCACGCCCATCACAGGCTTAGACTCTGGCCAGGCTACGGCCGCTGAAAGGGGGATCGCGCCTTGGGGGTGCACATCCCTCGCACTCTGAGACCCCAGCCCAGGCTATGGCTGCTGGGAGGGGGATCGCGCTGTGGGGGTGCGCACCCCTCGCAATCTGAGACCCCAGCCCAGGCTATGGCTGCTGGGAGGGGGATCGCGCTGTGGGGGTGCGCGCCCCTCGCAATCTGAGACCCCATCCCAGGCTATGGCTGCTGGGAGGGGGATCGTGCTGTGGGGGTGCACGCCCCTCGCACGCTGAGACCCCAGATAAGTCTATGGCTGCTGGGAGGGGGATCGCGCTGTGGGGGTGCGCGCCCCTTGCACTGAGACCCCAGTCCAGGCTATGGCTGCTGGGAGGGGGATTGCACCCTTCACAGGCTGAGACCCCAGCCCAGACTGCCGCCGCTGGGCGGGAATTGTGGTGTGGGGGCACAGGCACCTCCGAGCTGGACAACCTGCGCTGCCAAGGCTGGGCGGACTGGGGGACTCCGGCAGGGATGAGAGGACTGGGCGCCGCCATCTTGTGGCCATGGGCGCCGCCATTTTTGTCACGGAGTGATGGTTAATTTGCATATTACTGTTTTATTAGATAGGATTAGAACCAGGTACATTGTGAAAATAAGAGTTGGATAAACACACACATGCACACATACTTTCATTTCCTAAAAATGGTGATGTTAGATATGAATTTGAAACCTATTGGAAAGATTGTATACTGAACACTAGTGGACTTCTTAACTCTAAGAATGATTTAATTGAGTAGTCAAAGGAAGCTGTGTTCTTCCTTGGATATATTTGTGTACTCCTCAAATTCTAAAAATGTAAGATTTTTATCAAAGATCATCTAGTCTAATGGAGCAACTTCCTTATAAAGTTTCCAAAACAAATTAACCCATTTCTGCTAGATGGTTTTAAGGGATGGAAATTTATTCCCAAACAGGTCATGCAATTGCAATCATTAAAATAGTCTTCTTTATATTAAACCAACGTCAATAATCTTCACTTGTGTCCCTCTGGAGCCATGTAGAATATTTTATTTGTTCATCATGTAAAATCTTTAAACTTTTCAGGTCACTTGTTATATGCCTCATAACTCTTCCCTAGATTTCAGATTAAGAATAACAAATTATTTGATACCATGTGATGGAAGAAAGATTGAATGAATAAGTGTAAGAGTGAACAAAAAAAATGGAAGGTATCACCAGGTTAATGAAGAAAGTTCAATCAACATGTACTATGTGTTCACTAATGTCAAAACAGTTACTAAGTTCTGAAGGTCTCTTTTAAAGTCCAACACCCTGAACTAATCTTCACTCTTCAAAGGATTCTTCTTAGCTCACAGTAGAATGATTCTATCATAACTTACCATGCTTTGCAGGATGAGAGTGGTATTACTGAGGGACAGAATACCAAAAATATGAGTTAACTTCTCAATGGTCATCTCAAATCTATAATTCCACAGATAGCTCTAATTCTACAAAGTGTAAGATTCTTGGCTTGAAAGCCACAAGAGGGCACTAGACTACTACATGGCCCAAAGCACAAAGCAAGGGTCAGTATTGACATTACACTGACTGACAATAGTAGACGGCCACATCATTTGTATGTCCTAAGCCTGTGTCTGAGGCACAGTATGTAATCATGGAAAATGTACAGAGTTGTTGGCTAAGAAACATGCATTCAGATGCTAAGCTTGGGTTATGTTAAATATAGTTGAATTCACATACAATTAGAAAAAATAAAAAGGAGTTAGGTCTATGCTTGAAGTTCTAAAAAAGTAAGGTGGTTCCTTAGGCTGTGAGTTCTGAAAACAACATGGATACATGGTGATTTCTGGGGGCACACAGCAGGAGTTAGACAGAAGGGAGCCTTCCACATCTACTTTTGGAAAGTCAGACATCTGATGAGGTTGGCCACAAGATTGTCTCCCGGACCATGAGATTTACATTGGGCATCACCCAAGGTATTGTCTCTGCTCCTGAAGTGCTCTATACTTCACAAGGTTCAGGAAAACTAGTCTCCAGCTAAAGAGAGCACACTCACAAATGTAGAATGAGTCTTTACAATGTTATCAGACCATTTTAAAAACAAAATATTCAAGCAATTAAGTGGTGGGTTCATCTGAGTAACATCAACCAACAACTTATTTGTGTCAATGAAGAAGTGTCTACACAATGTCAAAACAGTCGATCAAGTTAATTCAGCCAAATGTGAATCAACACAGGGAAATGCTGGGTTGTGGGGGTGGCTGGGGAGACATATGGGGGGGGGAAGAGGAGACATATGTGATACTATATGTAATATTTTAAATAATAAAGATATTTTTAAAAATTCAGTCAAGCAGGTTGTTTGAAATCAAACTCTAGACTGAAGGCCTGAGTTCTTCACTTTCAACAATTTGTGTTAAATATTGTGAAGAAACTTACTCCTTTAGTATCATAAATATGTTTATGAGATACTTATCCATAAAAATAACTAGATGATATATATAGGTAGATAGATAAAAAATAGATTATAGATAATAGATAGATAGACAGATAGATAAAATAACTCATATCAAGTGTCATAGAAATGAGTTATTTAATTGATTAAACCAGAGGTTCTTGCTGCAAGAGGAAAGTTTAGAAGGGGGTCATTTCTCTGAGTCAGGGTTTAGTTCTTTGGAGGCAATGGACACCTACAACAGCCCTTAATCCCTGTGACAAAGTCTCCAGTCATAGGAGTGGGGTTTTTGTTTTGTTGGTTTGTTTTTGTTTTGTTTTTTTGCAGGTCTAGTTGAAATTACTAAGGGGGATGCTCCCCTCCTCCTAGTATCTTGTTAATTTACCTACATTCTGAGTTCCGAATCCATGTCTTTCATTTTTGCACTGTCAGAAAATTCTTGATTTTGATCTTTTTACTTCTACTGTCCTTCTAACATTTGGCCTAGGCATTGTCCTGTGGCTCGTTTCTTCCATCATGGACCAAGCACTCTCACCTTCTGCTTTCTAGCTCCATCCCAATCTTTTTCCCCAGGAGTTTTGTCCCAACCTTTCTCCCCAGTTTTATTTGTCCTGGAATTGATCTATATACCACATTGCCTCAGTTTTTAGGTTTGTGGGTTTTGTTAGTATCAGGTATATTGAGTCTGTTAAAGATATCTTGGCTACTTGGCTTGGCTTTGAGTAACTTGCTTGCTTGGCTTCTTTCTATCTTTTAAGTGACTTTTTTTTCTCATGATATGTTTTACTAAGTTCTGGCCACCAATTTCTGCATATTTCCTGTTTCTTGACTCTTTCATTAGCCAAAAGCCACACTTGAACTTCCATCTTGACCCCTTCAGTTCTGTTTTCAGAGCTCTACCTTTAATGGCTAAACCTACCCTAAAATAATGGTGGCTTTCCTCGCTGCAAGTCTCAGCACAGACCTCATCTTCTGGCACATCCCCCAACACTATGGGGGGGAAGTGAGTTCAGAAGAAAGTGGCCCAGGACCTTTTCTCTGCACTTTTTTCCTTATGGCAAGACTTTGAAGCTGCCTTTCTGGCCTGTCTTCCTTCTGTTACCCAACAAACACTTTTTAAAATTAGGAAATGAAAATGATAGTCCTACCCCTAGCCAGGAGCTCCTCGTGTGAGCTCCAGGAAAAGGGTGATTAATGGAGCTAAGGCTTTATGCCTGAGCCAGGGGGCGGCAGCTTGTGGGCAATAACAGACATGCCAACCCAGCCATAGCCTCGCATCAGATGAACTGAACTGGCTTGGGGCCTACTGGAGGCCCTTAAAATTAGCTGGTGGCCCTGGCAGAAAGTGTGCCCCAATAAGGGCCTGGTGGGCATACATGGCCCAAAACAACATGGCAATTTTCCGATGTTTTGGTTTATATAAAGAACCAACCTAGACAACCCTGGCTCGCAAGAACTTGCCAGCATCTGGAATATCCAGATTGGTTGTCCAGACCATCTAAATTATATGGATAGTGGCAAACATTTCCTTTCACGGACTGTCATATGGACTCATTCCAAAGTCCTTTTGGGGTTTGAGGCCCGATGTGTAATAGTCCCTCAGCAGAAGTGGGGAAAATAGAGGAAAAAAATGTAGTCAATTTAAGTTTTGCTTTGTCAAAGCTCACAACTCAGAATTGGCCAATTCTGTATGGTCTTGGCTCATAGTAGTTTTTCACTTCTCTCGTTGTCAAAAATAACCTGTTTGCATGATCTTCAAAAGGTACATTCAGACAGTTTCATTTCATCTGAGGTTTGGGATCCCAAAGACTTATGGCATAAGCCCTTAGATCACTCCGATTTAATGTCAGGTTGTACCTAGGAGTTCATAAGCATGACCCATCATGATAATCATCCTTTCTCCATCTCTGCCTGCCATACTCTTCTGCACTGTACCTAACCCAAATGCTACTTTTCCCAGGAGGTCCTCTCTTCTTCCTCTGTGGACCCCTGGTATTTGATGTGGCTTCCTTTGCTCAACCTGACAAGTCTTCTTTTTTACCATTTAAGTTCATTTATTTTCCTTCATTTAATTTTTGTTGTTGTTTTATTAGTGACCTCTGCAGAAACAAATGTAATAAAAAAGAATTTTCAAAAATAAAACTAACCCTTTACTCTCTCCTCTCTGGATAGAATTTGCAGTTTCTATTCATCACAAGAAAAGTGGGTTAGAGCACAGAAGAAATAATGTTAAGATTTGAATAGCACCCTAAAAATAAAACCAATCACTTTAAAATGCATGATCTCATTTGCTCCCTGCACAAGGCTCTTTGCTCTATTGTAAAATGGAGATTGTAATGATTAGACCTGAAGAGGTAAAATCACTCAGCATACAAATGGAGAGATTGGAATCAGACCTGGATTTTGTCTCTCCCTTTTTCTCCACCATGTTGTGTCCCAGCATGCCCCAGCACCCTTTGAGACAAAGGTCTGGAGGAAACACAAAGGGACTTCTATTTTCATCTTTTGGTTCTAATAAGATGAAGATCCGCAGGCAGACAGCACCCAGGAATAATGGCTCTGCTTTCTCAACGGGCCCCTTCCCCCAGTGCTTCCCCCCCACTCAGGGTGACCTCTGCAGAACAAGCTTGCTCTGTAATGACCACTTCGTCAGTGGGGGCTGTGTATTTAGTAGCAGGAAATATAAGCTTTTGTGGTCAGTGTGACGTCACCCCACCCACTAAACAGGCCTTTATAATTTGACCACAAAAAAGCTTGAAAGGGATAGACACATACACACAGAGAAAGAGGCAATAGGACTGTCAACAGTTGTCTGAGCAGTGAAAGGAGCATTGTATCTTTCAAATGTTTCCCAAAAGCCTGATGTTTGGCCTGCTGTAGACAAAACATCTGGGTGATATATGGCATTTTATCTTTGTAGTTGACTGTCCCAACTCATCCATCTGTCTCTTCCTCTCTCCTTTCCTGTTTGTGTCCTTCCCTAGTATGTTTTCCTTCCTCACTCCTTTCATCTTCTGCTTCCCTTTATGCCATCTTTTTATTTTTTTTTTGCTCTCCCTTAATCTAAAATATCCAAATACATATTTTAAAATGTTTTGCTGTTTTCCAATGTTTGAATGCATAACACACACACACACACACACACACACACACACACACACACACACGCATGCACACACACACACACACATACACACACACCAATTGCATTACTCTTCTCCTGGATATTTCACTGATGGATAGAAAGAAAAGAGAGAGAGAGCTACTGAGAGAGAGAGAAAGAGGGAGAGATGGGGGGGGGCACAAAGAGAGACATTCTAAAAGATGTAGTTGACATATTAATATAAATATTAAAATTTGCTTGCCACAAATGTCTTGGTTTTCAACCTAATTTTTTAGAGGAGTAAATAACCTCTTTTGTAGAGCTAAATAGTGACCCAATTTCTTTCAGCATTATATTGTATAAGTTTGGTAATATTCCACTTATATATTTCACTTTACCTTTTTTTTTTTCATTTTTATTTTAGGTGAAAGAAAAAAAAAAGCACACCTGTTAGGCATTAATGTCAACACTCCTATTAATGACAAAGAGAGAAATAAAATAAATGTAGATATGGATAAGTAAACCTAAAAAGCAGATACCCTGAGAAAGGAGGATAGGAAGCAGCTGTCCATTTATTAACATCTGTATTAACTTTCTGCTAGTTCGAAGCTAAGGAGATTCTGTCAGAAATTGAGACAGATAGTGAGAGGAAGTCTGGGAGGTGATGGCTGATGTGTCTAACCTCTGAATTAATGGCTGATAGAAAAGTATAGCTTCCTTCGATTTGTGCTGCTATGGAAAACTCTTTCCCAGGGCTCTGAGTTTTCCTCTGAGGTACAAGTAGCAGGAAACACCTGCTTTACTTCTCCCCTGGTTTTTCCCTTTTAAGGGGTCTGGCTCCCGCTTCCTCCCTTTTCTGCGAAGCACAAATGGATAAGCATATTTGCACATGTCCCTGTTTTTCTTACAAGAGGAAGTCTGGACCCATCTCTGAGTGAGTGATGTACTTTGATGGCTTCCCTATCCCCAACTCTATTCTCCACCCCCTCCCCTCTTCCGATTAACATCTATTATTGCTTCCTCAACATGGCTCTTTTCCTCCTTGGAGTAATAATATTTTTCTCCCAGAATAAATGAGGCACAAGAAGTCTAGCTATAAAAGCTAGGCAAGTGTGCATTCTGTTCAGCATGATTCTTAATTTTGGGTTTTGCCATTTCCCTCCATGTAGTAACAAAGGGGAAGCAAATGGAATTTCTGTTTGGAAAGGCATGAAAAACAGATGCAAGTATGTATCGGGATCAAGATAGCAGCCTTCAAATATCCTCCCAGCCAGAGGCACTGTGCCATTAACAGCCTCTTAAAGTAGACCTTATGTACCACAGAAACTGGCAATTGAGAAACTATCTACATAACTGTACAAAGAATTAAAATTTTTTATTATGTAACAAAATTATGAAATCTGGGAAATTTTCAATGAGAGTCGCCATGTCTGTTTCCTTTTTCCAAACAGAACATCAATAGCAACGTTTGTAACACTGCTACCTCCTCCACAGTGCTTCCCTCTTCTGTTCTTAGTGAAAAGAATCCTGTCTGATTGACCAGCCAGTATTTATTGAGCACCTACTGAAAGCATATATTATGCTAAGCCTCCCAGGAGTTTACCTATGTAAGAGGGGGTGGGGGGGTGGGGGGGGGAAAGACAACATAGTGAGTCAAGCACATTGGAATTGAATCTTGGCTCTATTATTTACCAACAATATGATTTAGAACAAGCTACCTATGGCCTTTAGTTTCTTTTTAATCTACAAAATGGGAATAATAGTCCCAACTTTGCAAGATTAAGATGAGTACTAAAATATACAACCAACTCTGGATCAAAAACAGTATTTTGGATCTGTAGTCAAGAATCTGCAGATGCAGAGGGCTGACTGCATGAATTGCTCTGTGCCATTTTATCTAAGGGACTTGAGCATCCATGGATTTTAGTATCCAAGGGAGTTCTCAAACCAATTCCTCTCACACACTGAAGGACGACTGTGCTATTTCAGGTTACAGTTGAGGAAACAGATATTGAGGATTTAAAACATTGGTAAGATGGTGAGTGACAAAAGGAAGGTGTGATTCAAAAGCTTATTTCCTGACCAATATCCTATATGACCTCTGGTTTTGCTTTGCACTCAAATTTGAAATCATCCAGTCTTACAAAACCAAGAGTGGACAGGTGTTTAAAGAAGCCTCTGGTAGAGGGTATCAAATCATCATCAAGATCTTTTTCCAAAATGCTTCAAGATTTTTGTTAGAGAGCAAGCAGGCAAAGAGAATCACATAGAGGGTTGACAACTGATCCAGGCTTAGGGGCCAGCTCTCCTGACTCTTCCTCACCACATCATGGAAAGAGAATTAGGGTGTATGCACATAAACCTAGGTTGTCTATGCTACAGCTGAGATCCGGGAATAGATTAGCATCTTTCATTAGGTAGAGGGATGGCTTATTGTCTAATACAAATCAGAACACCAGTCAACATACAACTGATATCATCATTGTAGCCCTTTAAATATACTTGGACAACTAGGGATTCCTTAAGTAGAAATAATTTCTTATTTTATTTTTAGAGTCAATGGATTGGTGTTGGCCATTTGGCAATCAGCCCAGTTGGATAAATTAGCTATTAGAGTGAAATCACATCTTGCACAAGATTTAAGAAGTTTGGTTGTAAAATTTTTAGTCTCATGAAACAATAAATAAATGAGTAAATAAAAAGTGCAAGGTAAAATTAGCATAGAAAATCCTCTGGAAAATTTCTGCATTAGAGACCAGTGTGTCATCTTCTAATAAACACAATAATTTCTTTTACCTTCAGCTTTGGAACTAAATGTGCATGTAACCATGATCTATTCCCAAAAGAAACAGATACTTAGGCATGTCTTGGCCAGAGAGTCGACACATACCAATTGTAAGTGGCACATGATTCAATTGCTTCTACCACTCCTTCTCTGTCCATCTTGCATGTTTGATTGGGAAACTATGTCCTCAGTTTCTGCAAGTCACTGCCAACAACTGGAACCATTTCTCTCTTCTGTCTCTTTAAAGGCAGCATTTTAACTCTTCTCCTAGGGGACGAGACTTTCCTGCTACTCTTCCTCACCCTGGGTAAAAATTGGATTTTTGTTTGTTTATTTTAACGGCTTCCCACCAACCTTCAATCATTCTTGTGACCCTCAGTTCATTCGCTCTCTCTGTGACTCAGTTTTCTTATCCACTAGATAATTTTCAAGATGATTTCAAGTCATTTTAGTCTATGATTCTGAGTTAAATGTTTTTTAATCTGTTGTCTTAGGTTATCATTACAGTAGAATCTATCAGGAGAAAAATCAAAACTCTCTATGCCACACACATTTTTTGAGGGGAAAGAACTGTGATAGTTGTTTATTTCCAATGTAAATGTTTATGGTTTTAAATACATGTTGTTTGTGTGAATAACTGAAGTATAAGACACATGCTCTTTTCTGTAAAGAAGTCACACGTCCTTCCCTGAGAAGTTCCTTCACTCTTCTTTCTTTTCAGGAGAATAAAGTAAAAATTAAAAAGGGGGAGGAAAAGGACATCTTCAAAAGCATGATGGGAAATCTGGAACTCCTTCTCAGGACAGGATTGAATTTAAAATAAATATGGCCAGGATGAAATGTCCATTCTTTTCCCTTCGGGTAGCCCTGCATTTATATTCTGACAGACAGATGTGTCTGATGGCCCCCAGAGAAGAGCATTTCACCCAACTCAGAGCACTTGGTCAATGGTTCCAGTGTCCAAGGAACTTGTCAGTTGTGAAGTTCATTGTGCACTCTGAATCTCCTTGGTCACGTTATTAACCAGTATTCCCTTGCTCACTCCCCAGTGGACAAGGAGAACAGATGGATATTATCTTCTGTAGGGAAGAGTATGCAGAAGCATAGGAGTCTTTCGGCAAAGCTCATCAGTTACTTCCTTTCATCCATCATCAGTCTTTTTAATAACATTCCCATCCCCATCCTGTATCCACACTACATATATCCCCATCAAAATCCTAGATAAAATACATAATGCAAAATACTTCACTATGGAAATGTTCTATCTTTTGTTTGTGGTGTCATTGAATCAGCCCCTTTAAATAAGGTAATGAGACCTGCATGCACATTTGTTTCTCTTATATTGCATGATGATATGTAAAAGCAGATTTGAAGGGTTTGATTAAGTCCAACAACTTAATATTAAGATACAAAATATAATCTATATGTGGTATAAAACTGAGAGGCATTTTTGGGGGGTTCAGTTACATTAAACAATTATTAGTGAATTTGTGTCTGAACCTTTATTAACTTTTTAGAGAAAGTACGTTATGTTGCTAAAAAAAAAACTTAGTCTTAATTTTATCAATAGGGATACTTGGTAAATTTTATTGACAAATATTTATCTTAAATATTTTTAGACTCATAATTATAAAATTATACTTGTTGAAAATAAATTGATCTCTATTCCATCTTAGTAAAATCAAATATTTCCTAAGTATCCTATATAATCCTATCTAATAAAAGAGTAATATTCAAATTGGCCATCACTCCAACACACAAGATGGCTGTCCCCATGTGGTCAAAGGCAGCTGCCCCCATGTGGACACAAGATGGCTGCCACAAGATGGCCAGCAAGGGAGGGCAGTTGGAAGGGACAGGCCTGCAAGGGAGGGCAGTTGGGGGAAATCAAGTCTAAAGGGGAGGGCAGTTAGGAGTGACCAGGCTGGCAGGGGAGCAGTTAGGCATCAATCAGGCTGGCAGGGGACTGGTTAGGGTAGTGATGGCGAACCTATGACACGCGTGTCAGCACTGACACGCGTAGCCATTTCTGATGACACGTGGCCGCTGAGGCGGCCGCATGCCAAGGATGAAACATTTGCTGCTCCTGAGGATGAAACATTTGTGAAATAATGTTTTTTCCTCAAAGTGACACACTACCCGACTTATGCTCAGTTTTTTGGCGAAGTTTGACACACCAAGTTCAAAAGGTTGCCCATCACTGGGTTAGGGGGTGATCAGGCTGGCAGGCAGAAGCAGTTAGCGGCAATCAGGAAGGCAGGCAGGCGAGCAGTTGGGAGCCAGCAGTCCTGGATTGTGAGAGGGATGTCCGACTGCCCGTTTACACCCAATCCCAGTCGAACATCCCTCAAGGGGTCCCAGATTGGGGAGGGTGCAGGGTGGGCTGAGGGACACACACCCCTGTGCACGAATTTCATACACCAGGCCTCTAGTGAAAGAATATAAGGGAAAGCCTTAATTGTATATGTTAGTAATTAAAGATTCTGCCTAGGAGAATCAAGATAAGCATCACTGCAAAAATTCCACTTTAGTGCAATAAAACATTTTAAAGAATTAGCATGATCTCACTAGAGTCATTAGTTGTCTCTTCAATTTCAATATATATTTACGAATGAACATATAAAATCTAATTTTGCATATCCTATATAATAAAGATGTAATATGAAAATTGACCATCACTCCAACACACAAGATGGCTGCCCCCATGTGGTCAAAGATGGCCGCCCCCATGTGGACACTAGATGGCCACCACAAGATGGCCTGCAGGGGAGGGCAGTTGTAGGTGATCAGGTCTGCAGGGGAGGGCAGTTGTGGGTGATCAGGCCTGCAGGGGAGGGCAGTTGGGAGCAATCAGGCCATCAGGGGAGTGGTTAGGGGGTGATCAGGCTGGCAGGCAGAAGCGGTTAGGGGCAATCAGGCAGGTAGCCAGGTGAGCAGTTGGGAGCCATCAGTCCTGGATTGTGAGAGGGATCCCAGATTGGAGAGGGTGCAGGCTGGGCTTAGGGACACACCCCTTCCCCCCAGTGCACAAATTTTGTGCACCAGGCCTCTAGTCCTATATAATAAAGAGGTAATATACAAATTGACCATCACTCCAACACACAAGATGGCCGCCCCCATGTGTTCAAAATTGGCCACCCCCATGTGGACACAAAATGGCCACCACAAGATGGCCAGCAGGGGAGGGCAGTTAGGAGGGACCAGGCCTGCAAGGGAGGGCAGATGGGGGTGACTGGGCCAGCAGAGGAGGGCAATTAGGGGTGACCAGGCTGGCAGAGGAGGGCATTTAGGGGCAATCGGGCTGGCAGGGGAGCAGTTAGGCATCAATCAGGCTGGCAGGGGAGTGGTTACGGGGTGATCAGGCTGGCAGGCAGAAGCAGTTAGGGGCAATCAGGCAGGAAGGCAGGTGAGCAGTTGGGAGCCAACAGTCCTGGATTGTGAGAAGGGTCCCAGATTGGAGAGGGTGAAGGCTGGGCTGAGGGACACCCCCCTCCCCCCGTGCATGAATTTCATGCACAGGGCCTCTAGTATTTATATAATGTATTTCTAGAGCTTCTGATAATACATACAATAGAGATAAAAGAAATGACTACAAATATTTCTCTCTTACTTGAGCAAACTGATTCAATGAAAGAGGCAATGAAAATCTTTTTTTAGATATATTTTAATTGATTTCAGAGAGGAAGGGAGGAGAGAAAGATAAATACATGGATTGGCTGCCTCCTGCACACCCCCTACTGGAGATCAAACCTGCAACCTGGGCTGGGAATCGAACCCTGGACTTCTTGCTCCATGCGATAATACTCAATCCACTGAACTATATCAGCTGGACAGCAATGGAAATCTTAACTGTATATTTGACAAACATTACTAAGTCATTTTCAGTAGAATTTTCCTGAAGAAGTTATGGATTATGTTATAAATCATATATAAATTTCATAGGGGCTTCTATGTAAGTGCCAGGTAAATTACATGAACTTGATATTAAAAAAATTACAATTATTTAAGATAGGAGGAAATCTGTAAAATTGTGTGGTCAATGTACTAACAGTATCAGAAGGCTCTCCAGGGATAGTCAGAATTAACTGAAGCTAATTATAATGAACTGATTTTTATCAGTTTCTACCTGCTCTAGATCCATATACTAACTCTCACTTCCTCATTTTCTAAAATGTATTCATTTATCTGAGAGACCTTAATAGGATTTAATAATCTTGACTGCCATGTATTAATTATTTGTGATAGATATTCAACTCATACTAGCTTAAGCATAAAAATTCATTTATCATATGTACCAGGGCACCTCACAAAAGAAACAAAATAGGAATATGGTTGGGCATTAGATATAATTAAATGCAAGGACTAATGCTTGTCTTCTTGTCTTTATTTTCTGTTTTTCTTTCCATCTGTTCTCACCCAGTAGACACCCTTTTCTTTCCCTCTAGGCCCAAAAGAGAGGAGGAAGAAGAAAAAGAAGAAGAGGAGGAGGAAGAAGAAAAACTGCCAGCCAACAACATCTGAGTTTTATGTGTGATGGAGAGATATTAACTGCTCAATTCCAGTTCCAGTGAACCATGGAAGCGACTATGTTCATGTGGCCACCTTTAAGGCAATCACCCCAGCCTTGCTGCCAAATTTGGTCACATCCATGATGCTTTCTTAGTAACCCAGATTATTGGTTCAACTGGGGAGAGTGGAGAATAGAATGAATGAGAGGACCCATTCTTCAGAAGTGAGCAGATGGAAAAAAAAAAAAGAAAAGGTATCCACAATGTACCTCTACCCTATAGTTGCATCAATTCTCTTCACTGTTAAAGCTTGGCAAAGGATATAGCATAGAGGCTTTCATCAATGAGATTAGGAAAAGACTTCCATAGTGACTCTCCCTGCTACTTAGGCTCACATTGTCTTCTGTTCACAGAACAGCCATAACCCTCAGACACATCATTTGGCCTCAGAATGAGGAGACCTGACTCTGAAACTGAATCACTTGGTAAACTTTCTGGGACTCTGCTCCTTATCTAATCTAATAATAGAGAAATATGCAAATTTGTACATTACAGTGTCACGTCACAACTGGATCAGCAGGCTGTGACCCCGCCCTCTGCTCAGGCAGCTGCAAGGACCAGGGTAGGATAGGATATTATAGGCACAGGAATGGAAAAGGGAAGGAAACTGCATGCAGAAGGGGGTGGCGACCGAGGGAAGGTGGAGCAGGAAGACCCATCCAGATGCGGGAGGAGGGCGGCAGTGGCCATTGCTGGGGAGGTGCCCACGGTCTGGGACAGAGTGAAGGACGGTCCGAGGCCTTCTGGGCCTGTGGAATCAGGCCTAAACTGGCAGTTGGACATCCCCCGAGGGCTCCCAGATTGGAGAGGGTGCAGGTCAAGCTGAGGGACCACCCCCCATGCATGAATTTCATGCACTGGGCCTCTAATCCTATCTAATAAAAGAGTAATATGCAAATTGACCATCACTCCAACACACAATATGGCTGCCCCCATGTGGTCAAAGATTGCTACCCCCATGTGTACACAAGATGGCTGCCACAAGATGGCCAGCAGGGGAGGGCAGTTGGGGGCGATCAAGCCTGCAGGGGAGGGCAGTTAGGGGTGACCAGGCCAGCAGAGGAGGGAAGTTGGGGCGATCAAGCCTGCGGGGAAGGGCAGTTGGGGGGGACCCAGGCCTGCAGGGGAGAGGAGTTGGGGGGGACCAGGCCTGCAGGGGAGGGCAGTTAGGGGTGACCAGGCCTGCAGGGGATGGCATTTGGAGGGGACCATGCCTGCAGGGGAGGGCAGTTAGGGAGTTAGGGTCAAAGAGGCTGGCAGGGGGATGGTTAGGGGGCAATCAGGAAGGCAGGCAGGTGAGCAGTTGGGAGCCAGCAGTCCCAGATTGGAGAGGGTGCAGGCTGGGCTGAGGGACAGCCCCCTCTTCCCCACCGCCCCCCCCCCCGGGCACGAATTTCGTGCACCGGGCCTCTAGTCTATAATAATAAATGTGTAACACACTAATTAGACTGGAGATCCAAATGGCCTTCCAGACATCCTTCCAGAAAAAAACACAGCAGCAGGGGCCAAGGCAGAGGTGGTTAGGGGTGATCAGGCAGGCAGGCAAGTGGTTATGGGCGATCAGGCAGGCAGGCAGGTGGTTAGGAGTGATCAGGCATGCAGGCAAGCAGTTATGGGTGATCACGCATGCAGGCAGAAGCGGTTAGGGGCAATCAGGTAGACAGGCAAGTTGTTAGGGGTGATCAGGCAGGCAGGAGAGCATTTAGGGGCAATCAGGCAGGCAGGCAGAGTGGTTAGGGGTGAGCTTAGGGGCGATCAGGCAGGCAGGCGAGAAGTTAGGGGCAATCAGGCAAGCAGGCAGAAGTGGTTAGGGGTGATCAGACAGGCAGGCGAGTTGTTAGGGGTGATCAGGCAGGCAGGAGAGCCGTTAGGAGCCAGCGGTCCTGGATTGCAAGATGGATCATAGATTGGAGAGGGTGCAGGCCAGTCTGAGGGACACCCCCCACCGGGACACCCCCCCACCCCGTGCATGAATTTTGTGCACCAGGCCTCTAGTATAGTAATATTACCAAAAGTATACTAACATATTATAGTATCACAAAAGTTATAGGAAATATTAAAAATCTGCAAATAACAGGATTACTTCTATTATATTCTAAAATATTTTTTCCTCTGGCTCTATTTTTGTTCATCAGTTTATGTTGTTCATTATATTCCACAAATGAGTGAGATCATGTGATATTTATCTTTCTCCAACTGACTGGCTAATTATATTTTTCTTGATGTTGGTTGTAGTGTGACTTTGAAGAAAACAATACAAGAAGATTAAAAAATAAAGATATGCTGAGACTCTCAGAACTTTTTGAAACATTTATTTGAGTTGGAGATAAAGACTTTAACACCTTTCAAAGAAAATTATTTTCTGAAAGTAATAGGACAACATTTTTTGAGAGCGAGAGACAGATGAAGAAATAGGCAAAAAACAATCACACTTGCAAAACCTTGAAATCTATCACACCTTGTTACCGGGCTCTGGAGGCACATCCTCCTTTTTGGCTGTGGTTCACAGGACTGAAATACCTCCTGACTTCACTCTAGTGGCAGGCTGAGGGTATGAGGCTCTCAGTAGCTTCACAGTTGTTCTGAGGGCTGGTTGGAGACCCAGCAGCCTCTCTGTGCTTTGTAAGAGGGAAGAAGAGTCACGCTAGGGCCATCTCAGAGCCCAGGAAAGGTTAGAAGCAGTGATTGGTGAGCAAAGTAGCGAATAAAAATGGAAACTGATGGAGGTGGTCAACATATGTAATTCAGAGGATCTGAGCAGAGCTGCCCACTTTGTCTAAATCATCCCTTGTTCCAACTACAACCTAGACAGATAGCTGGGACTCAGGTCCCAAAATCATCTAATGAGAGACTTCCAACATTCCAGTATGATACATTTCAGTACTTAGTGCTATTTATTTTTTCCACAAGATCATTTTTACCATCTAGTCTAATTCCCTCTCATTGCATCCAAATGTGATTACATCATGGTCTCATCTTTTAACCAGCAATAAGTTGGAGAAGTAGGTGCCTCACTCTTATACATTTAGCACAATATAGGTGTGGTGAGTGTTCAAGTATATGCCCTTGTGCTCATGCTGTGGGCTCAACCCTAAAGGACCTAAAATCGGATTTGAGAATTTTGCCTAGTATGTTGGATCTCTTTGATCTTACTTTTTAGGCTTATGAGCCTCATGCCCCATTTTAGATAAAGGAGCAGGTATTTGGCACTTTTCCTAACCACTCATAGGAACCAAGTCAATCACAGTCAGTGGCAGGCTTTTATAAAATGCATTAAATGGACTGGAGAGTAGGGTGGTTGACGAAAGAAGAACAGGGGAAAGATAAAAATAAGTTTATGTTTCTGCTATCTGGAAAATCAAATGATTTTCTAGCAGCCTCCAAGTAGAATGTATTTGTTGATTTGCCAGGAAAGCTCTTCACAGAAGAAAGCCTTAGGTGGATGGTACCATAGAGTGTGACCCAATCATCTTTCTGACACAGGGCATGCCTTGTTAACATCCTGGAGATATTGATGAGGAATACCTCGTTCTTGGCCTCGTATTCCTCCTCAGCATCCAGAGCCAATGTTCTAGGTAACAAAATTGGCCATAATTCTTTGCAGCTGCCTCCCATCCAGTGGTGGTCTATTCTTCACTCCTTTAATTCAGGATTAGCCTGGTAAATTGCTTTCACCAATTAGATATTAGCAAATGTGATAAAACAATGTTTGAAAATAACTTACAGAGAGAAGCTTGCTCTCTTAAAATCCAAAGCCAACATATGAATAAGCTTGGGTTATCCTGCTGGGAGGCAAGAGATAAGCAGCACAATCTCAATCACTGCTCCAATCAACAATCAGCCAAACCCCCAAAGTAGGCTGACTTGACTGACCAATAGCCAATTGAAAATGCAGGGTAAACTCAGTACAGCTAGCAGAATACCTGGATGAGCTTTACCGAACCTGCTGAAACACAACTTAGTGAAGTCAGTAGTTACTGTTTAATTCTATTATGTTTGGAGACGAAAAGCTAACTGATACCGTCAGCTTACAGAGAGCAGAGTTTTCCCATGGCAAGAGATTTTTTTTTTTTTTAAGTTGAACAAAAAAGAAGACAGAATTTCACTTGGACTACAGGCTGATGTTTATTAAACTCTCAGTGTAGTTTCCTTTAGCATCTTTCACATGACATTCAGAGGATGATAAGTACTAGAGTATGTTTATAAATGCCTTTTGAAAGTTTTTCCAACATTGGAATTATTTCCATCATGGATTGGATATACCTGAAGTGTGTCTAATCAGGTTATATGTTAAACAAAAGCTATTAGGCATAGGAAGAGGGCAAAATGAGTGAAGGGGGTCAAAAGGTACAAAATCCCAGGTATAATATAAAAAGTCATGGCAATGGACTATACAGCATGGTGACTATCCTATATAATAAAGAGATGATATGCAAATTGACCATCCCACCATCAAACAAAGATGGTCACCCCATGTGGTCAAAAGATGGCTGCCACAAGATGGCCGGCAGGGGAGGGCAGTTGTGGGCAATCAGGCCAGCAGGGAAGGGCAGTTAGGGATGACCAGGCCAACAGGGGAGGGCAGTTTGGGGGGACCAGGCCTGCAGGGGAAGGCAGTTGAGGGGAACCAGGCCTGCAGGGGCATGCAGTTGGGGGGACCAGGCCTGCAGGGGAGGGCAGTTGGGAGGGACCAGACCTGTAGGGGAGGGCAGTTAGGGGTGACTGGACCAGCAGGGGAGTGCAGTTAGGGGTAACCGGGCTGGCAGGGGAGGGCAGTTGGGGGCGACCAGGCCAGTAGGGGAGGTAGTTGGGGGTGACCAGGCCTGCAGGGGAGGGCAGTTGGGGGCGACCAGGCCAGCAGGGGAGGGTAGTTGAGGGTGACCGGGCTGGCAGGGGAGGACAGTTGGGGGTGACCAGGCCAGCAGGGGAGTGCAGTTGTGGGCAATCAGTCCAGCAGGTAAGGGCAGTTAAGGGTGACCAGGCCAATAGGCGAGGGCAGTTGGGGGGGACCAGGCCTGCAGGGGAGTGCAGTTGGAGGCAACTGGGCCAGTAGAGGAGGGCAGTTGGGGGAGACCGGGCCAGCAGCGAGGGCAGTTGGGGGTGACCAGGCTTGCAGGGGTGGGAGGGGTGTTGGGGGGACCAGGCCTGCAGGGGAGGGCAGTTAGGGGCAATCAAGTCAGCAGGGGAGGGCAGATAGGAGTGACCAGGCCAGCAGGGGAGTGCAGTTGGGGGTGACTGGGTTGGCAGGGGAGGTAGTTGAGGGTGATTGGGCCTGCAGGGGAGGACAGTTGGGGGTGACCAGGCTGGCAGGAGAGGGTAGTTGGGGGTGACCGGGCTGGCAGGGGAGGGCAGTTGTGGTCAATCAGGCCAGCAGGGAAGGGCAGTTAGGGGTAACTAAGCCAACAGGCCAGGGCAACTGGGGGGGACCAGGCCTGCAGGGGAAGACAGTTGGGGAAAACAGGCCTGCAGGGGAGTGCAGTTGAGGGGACCAGTCCTGCAGGGGAGGGCAATTGGGGACAACTGGGCAGGCAGATGAGGGCAATTGGGAGGGACTGGGCCTGCAGGGGAAGGCAGGTGACCGGGATGGCAGGAAAGGGCAGTTAGGGGTGACCGGGTTGGCAGGGGAGGGAAGTTGGGGGTGACCGGGCCTGCAGGGGAGGGCAGTTGGGGGCGACCAGGCCAGCAGGGGAGGGTAGTTGATGGTGACCAGGCTGGCAGGGGAGGACAGTTGGGGGTGACCAGGCCAGCAGGGGAATGCAATTGTGGGCAATCAGGCCAGCAGGGAAGGGCAGTTAGGGGTGACCAGGCCAACAGACGAGGGCAGTTAGGGGTGACCAGGCTGGCAGGGGAGGGAGGGCAGTTGGGAGGGGCCAGGCCTGTAAGGTAGGGCAGTTAGGGGTGACCAGGCCAGCAGGGGAGGGCAGTTGAGGGTGACCAGGCCAGCAGGGCAGGGTAGTTGGGGGTGACCAGGCTGGCAGGGGAGGGAGGGCTGTTGGGAGGACCAGGCCTTCAGGGGAGGGCAGTTAGGGGCAACCAGGCCAGTAGGGGAGGGCAGTTAGGGGTGACCAGCCTCACAGGGGAGGGCAGTTTGGGGCGACCGGGACTGCAGGGGAGGGAGGGCATTTGGGGGACCAGGCCTGCAGGGGAGGGAGGGCTGTTGGGAGGACCAGGCCTGCAGGGGAGGGCAGTTAGGGGTGACCAGGCTGGCAGGGGAGAGCAGTTTGGGGCGACCGGGACTGCAGGGGAGGGAGGGCATTTGGGGGACCAGGCCTGCAGGGGAGGGTAGTTAGGAGTGACCAGGCCAGCACGGGAGGGAAGTTAAGGATGACCAGGCTGGCAGGGGAGGGAGGGCAGTTGGGAGGGACCAGACCTGCAAGAGAGGGCAGTTAGGGTGACTGGACCAGCAGGGGAGGGCAGTTAGGGGTGACCGGGCTGGCAGGGGAGGGCAGTTGGGGGTGACTGGGCCGGCAGGGGAGGGTATTTGGGAGCAATCAGGCCAGCAGGGAAGGGCAGTTAGGGGTGACCAGGCCAACAGGCAAGGGCAGTTGGGGGGACCAGGCCTGCAGGGGAGTGCAGTTGGGGGCAACTGGGCCGGTAGAGGAGGGCAGTTGGGGGTGACCGGGCCGGCAGGGCAGGGTAGTGGGGGTGACCAGGCTTGCAGGGGTGGGAGGGCTGTTGGGGGAACCAGGCCTGCAGGGGAGGGCAGTTAGGGGCAATCAGGTCAGCAGGGGAGGGCAGTTAGAGGTGACCGGGTCAGCAGGGGAGGGCAGTTGGGGGCGACTGGGCCGTCAAGGGAGGTAGTTGAGAATGACCAGGCCTGCAGGGGAGGGCAGTTGTGGGCGACCGGGCCAGCAGGGGAGGTAGTTGAGAGTGACCGGGCCTGCATGGGATGGCAGTTGGGGGCGACCAGGCCGGCAGGGGAGGACAGTTGGGGGTGACCGGGCCAGCAGGGGAGGGCAGTTGTGAGCAATCAGGCCAGCAGGGAAGGGCAGTTAGGGGCAACTAGGCCAACAGGCGAGGGCAACTGGGGGGGACCAGGCCTGCAGGGGAGGGCAGTTGGGGGCGACCGGGCCTGCAGAGGAGGGTTAGTTGAGGGTGAATGGGCTGGCAGGGGAGGGAAGTTGTGGGCAATCAGGCCAGTAGGGGAGCAGTTAGGCGTTGATCAGGCTGGCAGGCAGAAGTGGTTAGGGACAATCAGGAGACAGGCAGGCGAGGGCTTGGGAGCCAGCAGTCCCAGATTCTGAGAGGTATGTCCAACTGCCAGTTTAGGCCCAATCCCACCCCGGCAGTTGGACATCCCCCAAGGGGTCCCAGATTGGAGAGGGTGCAGGCTGGGCTGAGGGACACCCCCACCCCCGCAGTGCACGAATTTTGTGCACCAGGCCTCTAGTAGTTAATAATACTGTATTATATATTTGAAAGTTGCTAAAAAAGTAAATCTTAAAAGATCTCATCACAATAAAACAAAATTTGTAACTATGTATTATAATGGATGGTAATTAACCTTTTGCACTCGGATGTCGAGATTAAAATTACTCTTTGAATGTATCAATAATTTGAAATATAAAAAAATCCAAATAAATAAGTTTGTATGAAAAGAAACTCCAGTTTTTTATTCTACTGCCGCGCTTTGTAAAATCTGGGGTATTTAAAAAATTAAATCCCGAGTAGAATAAAGGAATCGAGTAAAAAGCAAGAGAGTGCAAAGGGTTAAACTTGGGATCATTTTGCAGTGTATCCAAATATTGAATCATTATGTTGTACACCTGAAATTAATATATGGTTATATATCAATTATACCACAATTTAAAAACAATTAAAGCTATTGGTAAATAGGCTGCATAGATAGTGAATAACTTCTCTGGACCCTCCGGTCAACCATCATAGAATGACCACTATGTTCTAGACACTTCACATACATTCTATGCAATCATTATTATCCTATTTTATATATAAAATGTGCATAAGGAAGGTAAAAATTGGAAATGTTATACTCAAGATGAGAGAACTTTCCACTACACCACATTGCTTCCCCATGTCCTCAACCAAAAAAAAGTGACAAACAAAAATTACTTGTGTATTACAAATTGAGGTGTGATTGCCCTAACTGAAAGTATTTCGAAAATTCATTAAAGATTATCTGCACAATAAAATAACTGAGACAGGGAACCCCTCCTTTTAATGAGAGCAAAAATAATGCCAAACATAAATAAAATTATAAAAAACAAAGTTTGTTCTTTGAAGATATCAGTGAAATTGTTAAACCTTCGGCAAAACTAATGAAGAGAAAAATTACAAATATCAGGAATGAAAAAGATGACAGCCTACCAATGTTGTAAATATTAAAAGAACAATAAGAATATTATGGACAAATGTATGCAATAATTCTACAACTTAAAAAGATATGTATCTTTAAAAGCACCTCTTATTGAAATTGACATAAAGAGAAATAGAAATTTTAAATAGCTCTCTGTCTATTAAAGAAATTGAAATCTTAATAAAAAAACCTTCCCACAAAGAAAAATGCAGGCCCTGATGCTTTTACTGGTAAATTCTATAAAAAATGTAAGGAAGAAGTAATATCAATAGCATACAAACTATTTCAGAAAATAGAGAAAAAGGAAATACTCTCTAATTTGTTTTATGAAGTCATTGTAACCCTCATATCAAAACAATCAAAAGTGTCAAATATTTTTAAAGAAAATTACTGACCAATATCCTCTTACTGACAAAAAAAATCCTTAAAAATAAATTAGCAAATTAATTTGAGCAAGTGATGTTTATTCTAGAACTACACAATTGTTTAATATTTAAATTAACTATATTAACAAAATAAAGATAAACTCAATCACGTGATCATCTCAATAGATACAAAGAAAAAGATATTTGAAATAATTTATCACCTATTTATTATTGGGGGCGGGGGGTGAAACTCTCAGAAAACAAGGAATGGTAGGTATTTCCTCAACCTGATGAAAAGCAAAAACATCCTGAACAATTTTAAAAAAATAAAACCTCTACCACTGATACACTACCAATTATGATTTTTACATATGTGATTGAACTATATGCAGTCTACAAGAGACACACCTTAGATTAAAAAACCACAAATAGGTTTATGATAAGAGAATGGAAAAGGATATAACATGAAAGCAGTACCTAAAAGAGAGGTTGAATGGCTAGACTAATAATTAGACAAATAGACTTTAGGCAAGAATTGTTACTAGAAACAAAGAAGGACATTTTATAATGATATAAGCATCAATCCATCAAAAAGATATAATAATTATAAATATACTAGGGGCCCGGTGCACGAAGATTCGTGAACGGGGGGGGGGAGGGGGGGTGTGTGGGGGTGTCCCTCAACCTGGCCTGCACCTTCTCCAATCTGGGACCCCTCAGGGGATATCTGACTGCCGGTTTAGGCCCAATCCTTATGGGCCTAAACCGGCAGTCAGACATCCCTCTCACAATCCAGGACTGCTGGCTCCTAACTGCTCGCCTGCCTGCCTGCCTGATTGCCCCTAACTGCTTCTGTCTGCCAGCCTAATCGCCTCCAGGGTTATAACCCCTCCCCTGCTGGAAGAGCCATGGGACCCCCAGGCCTCACCGCGTGGAGCGGCCACCAGGTCCCTCCTCCGCTGTGCGCATTGCCATCTTGTGGTGGCCATCTTGTGGTGGCCATTTTGTGGTGGCCATCTTGTGATGGCCATCTTGTGATGATGTTGTGGTGGCCATCTTGTGATGACATCACGCGAGGGCATCGCATGACACCATCTAGGCTTTTATTATATAGGACAGGCGTCCTCAAACTACGGCCCGCGGGCCACATGCGGGTGTTTTTGCCATTTTGTTTTTTTACTTCAAAATAAGATATGTGCAGTGTGCATAGGAATTTGTTCATAGTTTTTTTTAAACTATAGTCTGGTCCTCCAACGGTCTGAGGGACAGTGAACTGGCCCCCTGTTTAAAAAGTTTGAGGACCCCTGATATAGGATATCTACCTAGTAACAAAGCCCCAAAATACATGAAGCAAAACTTGACAGAATTAGTGAGAGAAATACATAATCTATAATAATAAAAGCGTAATATGCTAATTAGACTGGATGTCCTTCCAGACGACCTTCTGGACGAAGCTGGGGCTGCTAGGGAAGCCTGGGTCCCGGGTGCCAAAGGGAAACCTGTGCCAGCAGCCAGGGGAAGGAAGGCCTACCCTTGCACGAATTTCGTGCATTGGGCCTCTAGTTCAACAATAATAACTGGAGTTTTTAAAACTTTACTTGGATTAATGGATATAGGAAAACAGACAAAAGATCAATAGAAAATTGATGTTAGTACCAATAAGTACTAACAGATATCTATAAAACACTTTATCCAACAAAGCAGAATATGCAATCTTTTTAAGTGCATATGGAGCATTCTCTAGGATATATCATATGTTAGGCCATCAAATGAGTCTCAATAAATTTAGTAGAATTGAAATCATACAAAGTGTGTTCTCCAACTAAATTGGAACAAAATTACGAATCATTAACCAAAGGGAATTTGAAAATTTTACAAACATGCAAAAATTAAACAAACTCTTAATAACCAATGGTCAAATAAGAAACAAGAGAAATTAGAGAATACTTAGAGGTAAATAAAAATGAAACATAATATACCAAAACTAATGGAATGAAGAGAAAGTAGTGCTCAGAAGAAAATTTATAGCTGTATACATTTACATTTTAAATATCTCAGATCAATAAGCTAATCTTCCATTAATAAAACTAGAAAAAGTAGAGCAAACTAAACTCAATACCAACAGAAGAAAGGAAATAATAAATATCTGAATGAAAATAAATAGAGGGTAGAAAAAAAGAGAGAGAAGTAACAAAACAAAAGTTAATTCATTAAAAAGATTAATAAAATTGACATGCCAGGAGCTAGATAGATCAAGAAAAAAAGACATAAGCCTGAAATTACTAAAATCAGGAATATAAGAAGTGACATTACTATCAATCTTACAGAAATTTAAAAAATGGAATGGAGTAAGATGAACAATTTCATACCAACAAATTAGGTAATTTTGATGAAATGGACAAATTCCTAGAGACACAAAAACTACCAAATTGACTCAAAAGAAATAGAAAATCTGAATTGACTTATAACAAGTAAAGAGATATAATTAGTAATAAAATAAAATAAAACAAGTAAAGAGATATAATTACAAGTAAAGAGATATAATTAGTAATAAAATAAAATAAAACTTTTCACAAATAAAAGTCTATGACAAGATTGTTTCACTGGTAAATTTTGCCAAATGTTTAAAAAATTTATATTAATATTTCTCAAACTCTTCCAATGGTGCTCATTATACATCTACTAGAGGCCCAGTGCATGAAATTTGTGCATGGGTAAGGTCCCTAGGCCTGGCCGGCAATCAGGGCTGATCAGGGCCGTCTGGCTGCTGGCTGGGGTTTTCCTTCATTCTGCACTGCCCCCTGGTGGTCAGCACACGTCATAGTGAGCGATCCAACTCCCAATCTCCCAGTTGAACTCCCGAGGGGACACTTTGCATATTAGTCTTTTATATATATAGATGTGCATAGCCTAAAAAACTACTGAATATTTTACTTTAAAAGGGTAAATTTTATCGTTTGTAAATTATACCTTAGTAAAAAAAAAAATAACCTATATCTTCCCTATGACCCAGCAAGTCTGCTCTTATGTATTCACATGAGAGAAAATAAAGCATCCTATATAATAAAAGCCTAATATGCTAAGTGTCTGGTTGTCTGGTTGGCCGCTCAACCAATCAAATTGTAATATGCTAATGATATGCTAAGGCCACTCAACCGCACGCTATGACATGCACTGACCACTAAGGGGCAGACAGCTGACCAGTCGACCAGTTGCTATGATGTGCACTGACCACCAGGGGTAGATGCCCTGACTGGTAGATTAGCTTGCTGCTGAGGTCTGGCTGGTCGGGACTGAGAGAGACAGGCCGGACATGCCCTGGAGCCCTCCCGCAGTCCCTCCCTAGCTGGCAAAACTCCCGCATCCCCTACCCCCCTGCCCCAATCATGCACCAGAGGGGTCCCTCGGCCTGGCCTGTGCCCTCTCACAATCCAGGCTGAGGAACCCCCCACCCCTGAATGCACAAATTTTGTGTACTGGGCCTCTAGTATGTCTATAAAAAGACGTGTATGAGGATGTTCTTATCAACTTTATTTACATCATCCAAAAATTAGAATTAATCCAAATGTTCATGACCAGAAAAATTAATAAGAAAATTGTGAGATATTCATACAGTGGTATACTATGCAACAATAAAAAAATTATAACTACAGCAATGTGAATAAATTTTAAAACCATTAACTTGAATAAGGGAGGGCCAGCTAAAAACAGTAAAAACTATGTTATTGATAATAAACTTTTCTGAAGCTTAAACATAGGCAAAATTAATACATGCATTAAAAATCAGAAGTGTTTTTTTGGGTATGGTATTTTATTGCAAGGGGTATGAAGGAAATTTCTTAAATGATTAAAATATTTTGAATATTGATTGGAATAGTAACAATAGAGATGTATACATTTATCAAAACTCATTCAAATTTACAGTGAAAAGCTGTGCATTTCAATGTATGCAAATTTTACTTAATTTTTTAAAATTTACTGTTGTTTTTTATTTATTTTTTTAAAATATATTTTATTGATTTTTTACAGAGAGGAAAGGAGAGGGATATAGAGTTAGAAACATCGATGAGAGAGAAACAGCAATCAGCTGCTTCCTGCACATTCCCCACTGGGGATGTGCCCACAACCAAGGTACATGCCCTTGACTGAAATCAAACCTGGGACCTTTCAGTCCGCAGGCCGATGCTCTATCCACTGAGCCAAACTGGTTAGGGCTACTGTTGTTTTTTTAAAGAGTGTGACCCAATATAAGATCAACAAAAAGTCACAGCTTTTATATATATACTAGAGGTCCGGTGCATGAAAATTCATGCACTGGAGGGGAGGGTGCCTCAGCCCAGCCTGCCCCCTCTCAGTCCGGGAGCCATCAGGGGTGGGAAGCAACTCGGTGATCAGAGGAAGGCGACGCCCCCATCTCTGCTGCTGCCACTGCCAGTAGCACAAGCCTCAGCTGGCCCTGGTTACCTGAGCCTTGAGTGGCCCTGGGTGGCTGGGCAGCCACCATCCAAGGCTTGCCTGCACCTTGGGCCTGCCCTGGGTGGCTGGGCTGCCAACATCTGAAGCTTGCCTGCACCTCAGGTTGGTCCTAGGCGGCTGGGCAGTCGACATTCGAGGCTTGCCTACACCTCAGGCCGGACCTGGGCGGCTGGGGGACTGAGGGCGGGTCCGGCCCCACCGTGTGCCTGCCGCTCCCCACCCAAGCTGGACTGAAAGGACTGTGGGACTTTGGTGGCAGGCGCAAGGAGCAGCAGGTCTGGCCGCACCATGTGACTGCCACCCCCTCCCCCGCATTAGGCTGAGGGACTCTGGCGGGGCTGAGGGGACTGGGTGCCACCATCTTTGTGATGGTGTGATGGTCAATTTGCATATTCCCTCTTTATTAGATAGTGTGTGTATATATATAATTGATTTCCGAGGGAAGAAGAGGGAGTGAGATAGAAACATCAAAGATAAGAGAGAATCATTGATTGGTTGCCTCCTGAACATCCCCTACTAGGAATCAAGCCTACAACCCAGGCATGTGCCCTGACAGGGAATTGAATGATCTCCTGGTTCATGGGTTGACACTCAACCCCTGAGCAATACTAGCCAGGCCAGAGCTTTTTTAACAGCTTTATTAATATTTAATAGACATAAAATAAATTAGAGACATTTAAGTATATAATTTGATGTTTTCTGGTGAAGGAGATCTTATGAACAAGGATTTCAAGGAAAATTTCAGGAAAAGGAAAATATTTTATGAAGGGAATGAGGAGCTTACATGAAGCAATCACTGGAAACCTGTGACTATTATACTGTAAGCATAGAGACCAAAGGCTATAGTTGAAACTCTTTTGGAAGGAAAGAGAATGAAATGTTAATTATTCAACAATTTTATTCTAACTCTATCAGCCTACTGAAGTCTCAAGAATTCACAGGTCTCACTCTTTCAACTCATCTATTTATAATAAAGATAGATACTCAGGGCACATTATATTTCTTGCCCTTCATTTTCAGGGACTTCTGTTGGTGGCAATGGAGACAGCATTGGGGATGGGGTAGGTGGATAAGGAGAACTTTTTTTTCCCAAATGATGAGATCTTTCAACCATTCCCAGAAAATCACAGCTGCTTCTTGAGAAGAGGGTCAATGAGGTCTTCAATTTACATTTCTTTCTAGACTTTCTCCCCACATCTCCATCATTGTCCAACCATGAATCCAATACGTGTATTATATACTATGAGAAATGATATATAATTACTTATGGCCTGAAAACAGTCCAACAGCCTGGTTTCCTGGATTTTAAGGCATACCCACAAGGTCTGGTTTATGGCCCTGATACTATAATCCTGGGAAGAGACAAAGATCCAGGGATCAGTCTCACCCTGAGTCCATTGATGAGTTCACATGACCCTCATAAAACATGAGATATTCTTCCCATAGCAACTCTGGCTTCTGGAACCTTAACCTGCAGATAACCAACGAGATCATTAAATGCTATCCTTCTCACATCCTCAGCTCTAGTCACCAACTCCAGACACTTGCTTTATACCCAGCAAAATGAATGCAAATGAGCAATATAAAGCAAAGAGGGATGATACCCTTTGCTTAAAATTCCACCCTCCCATCAACTCCACCCATTACCCTAGCCCCCAAACCAAACTGTTTACTCAAATTCTACCCAAATAAGCAGCAAAGAGGACCCTTCCCTCCGAAGGCTGCCTGGCTTTTGCTGAGGAACCACTCCTAGCCCTGGAGAATATCCCCCTGCTCCAAAAGAACCCATTATGAAATTAACTGGCGATAAAACCAACCACAGGGGGATTGTGGGGCATTTATCTTTTTCAAATGCCTTGTTGTTTTTGTCCATCTGGTTGCATTTAGTCCAGAGGTATAATTTCCAGTGCTGCTCTTTTCTGATAGACCATACAATTAAGGTATTTGAAAAACAAACAGCTCTTAACCACTGCATTGGTGAGGAGCTAGTTTAGCAATCTGTGACCCATTTTCCCTGAGCAAACACAGTTCTATATCCAAGATGGTCATAAAGCAAGAACTGAAAGTGAGGCATTATTATTTGATATAATAATAATCTAACCTCTTCTGAAACTCCTCAGAAAAGAGAAAATGAAACGTGAAGAGGGCAGGGAGAAAAGACTGTTAAAGAAATTATACTTGTTGTGGCTCATTTCATGAATCCTTAATATTTTCTTTAGGGCTTTCACAAAATATATGTATTCAGAACACACAGAAGGAAAAGATTCAATGATGGTAGGCTTATCCTGGCAGACATGATGCTATCAGAGAAAGAAGAATGACTGGGTCATATTCAAAAGAAGTATGGCTGTCAGTTTCTGAAAGCTGTTAGATATCCATGCTCATGAAGTGTGAAAAATAATTGTACTTGTGCCCTTGTGCTTATACCTTGGCCATGAGACTGCTTTTGCTTCTAATGCATTATTTTTAAGTACCATTCTTCAATATCACACAGAAAGTTGTGTAGATTATATTTTGAAAGTCTAAGTGTGGGCTGATGAATGTGATAATCCATATAACATACATGCATTAGGCAAAAATATGCTGGGTATACCAAGGTAATGGTAGCACATCCTGTCCTCAAGAAGCCCTAGTATCTAGTTTTGTCCTTCAGTTTCATCTCCAGCTCCTAGTTGTAGCACATCACCTTGAGGTATAAGGTATGCACATTTACCTACAAAAGGGATTTGGGAGAATTTAATAATTCAGCCTTTTAAAAAAAATACTATCTTGAAGAAGTCAAATTAGAATAACAGCAGGGGCAATCAAATCAGGTTAAAAAAATACTGTGACTTTGTTAAGCATCAAAACTCTTTATGGAAGCAGAATCAACTTTCTGCCTAGAGAGCTCCAGGATCTGAGTGCCTTCCCCTGCCCTCCCATTTCAATTGGATATGGCTTAAG
This sequence comes from Cnephaeus nilssonii, assembly GCF_951640355.1. Classification (NCBI taxonomy): domain Eukaryota; kingdom Metazoa; phylum Chordata; class Mammalia; order Chiroptera; family Vespertilionidae; genus Cnephaeus; species Cnephaeus nilssonii. Next base: position 20,588,891 of record NC_137081.1, on the reverse strand, counting down.
GAGATGCACCAAATGAGTGGTGTACAAATTCCCATAAGTTTTTCATTTGACAGTTTCTCAGGCTTTGCTTACATTCTTTCCCACTCACCAGTGATAGTTGCCTTCCTCCTCACAGAATAGAGACAGTCCTAGGATCTCCTCCCCACTCTTCCAGCCACCTGTGCAGCTGAGTGAAGTCAGAGGGTATTTTGGTTCCAATGACAGAGGTGTGAATGGCAGCTTCCACCCAAATTAGATGAGATCATGCATGTGAGTGCTCTCTACAACTTATGAAGTCTTGATTAGACAAAGGCAAGAGGTGGTTATTTTACAACTCTGAAGCTCAGTGGATCATATGCAGGGCAGGCATGCCTATCCCCAGGGCAGTTCACTTCCTTCCCTCACTGACAACATTCTCAATTCCTAGATCTATCTCTACTGGAGTGAACTGAGTCCAAGAGCTCAGGATACAAAGACAGATAAGACTATTGATCACTCCTGTTGCCAAATGTAAAGAGTTGCCCCTTGCTGTCACAGGGGCATTATGTGTCACTAAAGATAAAAGCAGCCAAAACCGGTTTGGCTCAGTGGATAGAGCGTTGGCCTGCGGACTGTAAGGTCCCAGGTTCGATTCTGGTCAAGGGCATGTACCTTGGTTGCGGGCACATCCCCAGTAGGGGGTGTGCAAGAGGCAGCTGATCGATGTTTCTCTCTCATCGATGTTTCTAACTCTATCCCTCTCTCTTCCTCTCTGTAAAAAATCAATAAAATATATTTTTAAAAAAAGATAAAAGCAGCAAGTCTTCAAATGAATTTTCTCTGATGAGTGAGTTCTGATACTTTTGGAATGTCTACAGGTCCCCTCACATTCTGAGTCTACAGTAACTAAGTCAAGGGAACACTTTAAAGCATAAAACTGGATAATTCAGGAAGAACTAGAAAATGAGAAAGACCTTTTATTTGGTTTTCCTAACTCCCCAGAGGTCCACTTGTCCAGGCCTACTTTGATATAGATTCCAAATACCAACTCCTTGCTCTAGTCTTTTCTTGAACTAATCATTTCTCCATTTTTAAGGCAATTTCTAAAGGCAAATCTGATTATTCACTCCCTGACCTAAAACCTTTCATAGGTTTGCATTGGCTAGGCCCAAATATTCAATGCACAGACCCTCCACCATCTGCCCCTTTCATTCCCCTCGCCACCACACCCATCTCACCTTCTGTCCTTTTCCATAGGCTGTGTGCTCATTCTCTTTATACAGATCTCATGTGGTTCCTCCAACACAGTCTCTTGGTATTTTTAACCACCACTTCCAGTGCATGCCATGAACAGCTTCCTTGTTTCTTCCCATAAAACTCCTATTCATTCTTCAAAACCCAATGAAACATCACCTGTTCTATAGCTCATTCCTTCGCCATACCTGATCTTTTCCACTTCTCTGTTTTCCTTGTTCCTTATAATGACTCTATTGCTACATTTTATATATTTAGTAAAAACGTAATACATTAATAATTAAGTCATGAGCTCTGGAGTCAGACTGAATTTGAATCCTGCTTCAACCATGTGATTTGGGAGAGTTGTCTAATTTTCTAATGTCTAATTCTCTACTCTAAGAATGATTCTGCTCCTAATGTGAACTGCCAAGGGTAATGGGGTCATCTTTAATTCAGACTAACATACCACCTGTCTTCCTAAGATTCCCACTTCTGCTCCAGAGGCCAAGCCTGATCCAGGAAAAACTGACTTATGCTTCTTTCCCCAGAGAGAAGGTCAGAAATTACTTCACATCCATTACATTTGACGAAACCTGCCCACCCCATCTCTGCACTTTGTCCATGGACTCGACTCAGAGGTGTGATTATGAGTTAGAAAGCCAAAGGAATAAATCTCTTCATCTGTCCCCACTTTCCAGTCTCATGTATTATCTCAGGTGATTTCTTCTTACAGCTTAATTTATTTTTAATTAGCATAGGTGATTTGTGAAAATAATTTTCTTCTAAGGAGTTAAGATGCTACAGATAAAGCTGAAGTTCTACATGATTGCTCTCCTTTCATAACTCTCCAGATATAAATATTGTCATTGTTTGATGTGAATTCTTCTAGAAACATATACAAATAACATGTATGGGGGAGGTTAGAACTGGTTTTCTATTTGCCTTTGAGTTTTGCCATATCTTTATAAAGTTCTACCTCATTATAGAAAAGCTACATTATTTATTTAGCATTGACCCTATTGATGAATTTTAGGCCATTTCTTAGAAAGGGGGCTGTAGTGAACCCCCTGACTGGTGCACCCTATGAACTTGTGTGAGTTTATCTCTAGAAAGATACTAAAGTAGGGGGTGAAAGGCTACCTATATTTTAAACTTTAATACATATTGCCAAATGTCTTTCCAAATGTCGGTACTAATTTTCAATGCTTCCTCTCCTGTTAGGAAGGTACCCAATCCCACATTCTGTCCATGTTTTTTTGCTAGTCCATTTTTTTTCTGTATTCTGAGCTGGCATTTAAATGAATATTTTTGAGCTTTGTTGAGTTCCTTCTTGGGTTTTCTAACTTATCCTAAGAGCTCCTACTGCAAAGATGGGATGAAGGAACAGCAGAGAATGTATCCCCCTCAATAATTTGAATGAAAGAGAAAAGGACTTGTTGCTGAAACATTTGAAAACACCAAGCACTGTGCATGCATAAAAGAGGAAAGGAGGAGTCAAAATGTCAACTTATTGATCCTCCTTCTTTTAAGTATATCTGCCTTCTCAGCAGTACCCTTCAACCAGCACCTCTCCACACACCACCAAACGGCCACTTTTGTCTCTAGGTGACTTCATTCAACATTCAACAGTTATGGAGCAGCTGTTTAAACAACACACAATACATTGTGTTAGGTGCTGTGAAGGAGAGCAAGATAAATGAAACCCAGCTCCATCCTACACTGGAACAACTAACCCAGTTATCTGAAGACATGTTTGGTGATTGTCATTGTTCAAATATTTCGGTATCAATGCAGCTGGTATATCACTGGTCTCTTTGTCTTTCTGGCTAACCCTTCCCCTCAACTTTCTGTGTTATTCATCCTCCCACTTTAAGTCAGGGGATAGATAAAATGGCTTTCCCTGGTTTCACTGAATATAAAACACATAAATCTCTGCCAATAGGACGTGGCTTGTATCTAGACTGAGATTACAGATAGTGGAAGATGCATATGTTTCATAAAGTTTATGTGTGTTAACATTTTGATTCCATTGCTTGTGCGAGAATGATCAGATATTTCCATATGGTGCTGAAGAGAATATGGTTTCAGTATTCAATTCTCTCTTTCCCAATGGTGATGGAGGTACTTTTGAGCAAAAGAATGGCACCTATAAGAGTTCCTTATAGCTTTCCGTTGTCAGGAGTCCTGCTATACACATAAAAACAAGCTTTGGTTTGTGTCCTGACACACACTCAAAACTTTGAGTCTTAAATAAATTGTAGCTAGAAGAAACCATTTTTGATTCATGTACACATATACATATCAATTCTACACAGAAGCAAAAATGGTTTCTTCTATTGCAATATATATATATATATATATATATATATATATATATATATATATATATATATATTCTTGCTATACCTTCAGTCTCTATTGCAATATATATATTGCAATATATATATATATATATATATATATATATATATATATATATATATATATATTGCAATAGAGACTGAAGGTATAGCAAGAATGGGGTTTCAGCTCATGAGATAATTTGCCAAATGATTATGGCCTAGCCTGTCTTCATTGCCTCTGCCTTGAAGTTTCTGGTTCCTGAGTATTTAACTCTTCTTTTCCCTATATGTGCTACAGGAAGTGTGTTTTTTTTTCCAAGGAAATAGTAGTACAAGTAAAGAAAAATGATACATTAGTCTGTAGGAATGTCCATTTCCTTCACAGGAAACTCTATGGCTCCCCATAATCACAGCCTACACCCCAAGACTTGGATCTGAGCACAATAACAATAGTCCATAATATATTTGTCAAATGGTGGCTTATCCTCTCTGGGGTGGATATAACATCAGACCTGGGCCAGGTTGAAGGACTCCCTTGCCACCTCCTGCGTCTTTCCTCAGGCATCAGATAAAATCAGAAGACGTTTGTGTCCCTGCTGCAATAGCTTGGCCTCCTGTGAAAAACTTCTTAAACAAAAATATCTACATTTCACCAAAAAATGAACAGCCATCTTATGGATATAAAACATTTGGGTAAATAAATATTGGACAAAGGCATTATTTAAAGATACATCCAAATTAAATTACTAAACAGAATTTTTATCATCAGTTAAAAGCATCAGCATTATGATACCTTAATGGCTTAGGAGATAGAAATTCTAGAAAGGTTTACAAAATGTGTTCTTGCTGAAACAAATGAGGGAGGCCTATCACCAAATTCCTTTTCCCACTCTAAGATACAAATATTGCTTACAATCCCCCAAATTGTAGCTTTCTAATTTGAAAAATTTTGTATATACAGACTCCACAAAGCCCTCTTACTTCATAATTTGCTCAAGGAGACCTCAAAATTGACTATGCCTATAATACGAGATAGAGTACAAATACAGAGCATTAGGCAATTAGGGAAAGCCAACCAATGTACAGCTGGAGGGTTAGAAAGCTTGGGAATTATTCATGGAGTTGAGCTGAGGACATTTGGAATGTCTTCTGTCTTCCTCTTTACACAGCACAGGGAATTCCACCAGCATAGGCATCAGTTGGTTTCTAGCCAGAGAAAATAGAAATAAAGGCATGGAATTATAATTCTGCTCATTCAAAAGTGAGAGCAAAATCCAGCAGAAACTACTCATTAGGCTTTGGACTCCTACCCCAGGTGAGAGGAGTCCAACCCATCAGGAATACCAAAAGGCCATCAAGCTAGAGGAGTTAGAATGACAATCTTCAAAGACTTGGGGAATTGAATAGCTATAAGACTTATTACAGAGGATTTAGAGGGCTTACAGGTTTTATAAAGTCACCTGTTTCTCCTCCTTTTACTTGTGTGCTTCCCATGGTTTCTGTCTTCTGCCTACATTTTGAATGATATCATGAGCCATCTTATAGGACATACTGCACAATAAACCCCAATATGCTATGGGGAAGGACAGAGAGAGAGAGATCTTCTTCTTGATGGTTCCCCAGAGAATGGTTGATAGTAAAATACAGCCATCCCCATCCTCTCTTAGCAGCATGTACTGCATTTTTTATCCAGGGAGAATGAAGCTTTATAGAGTCAAGCAAGGAATAAAAATTAGACTTTCATGAAGTCTAAACAGTGAATTATCAAAAAGCAGAGGAAACAGTAGGGTGTAAAAGGTAAGGAAATAAAAAGTAAAGTTTGTCATATTGTAGTTTGTTCATCGTCTGGGACCCAGCCCAATGAGAAGATGCTGGCAGGCTGATATGAGGCTTCCTTATGTGCCATGGTGGCATCGAAGATGGCATCATAATTATAGCAGCAGCAGTAGCTTCTAGTCTGGACAAACTATGCTAAGAGAGCTGGTCAACATGGAGTGGATAGATTTGCTTCTGTCCTAACCCAGACTTTGCAGCACAGACACTTCCTAGACCATGTAGCCAATAGGTCCCATTCAGTCTAACTGAATGTATGATGAGAGGGAGGAACCACCTTCTTGGGAAATGAAGGATTAATGCCCTGGGCTTTCCCATCACAGCTGAAAGGTAACCATGCAGATCAAAAATTATAGCTCCTTAACTTCTGATTGGTTAGGCAATAAATATTCAGAAAGGATCATATAAAGACCATCTTCAGCTGCTATCAAGAGATTAAGGCCAAAGATAAGTCCACTCAACTCAAGAAACTATCAAGAGGGAGAGCGCCTCAAGTAAGTAGAGTATTAATGAGAAAAGAGAGAGGTCAAGGAAAACATTCAGACATATATACCACTCAAACATACGGGTGAAGCCGGATGATTCTTACTGTTTAAAAAACAGGCATTATGAAAAGAAGAATTAAGGACTCTCAGAGGGAAGGTGGGGGTGGGTGGGGTGAGTGGAGAGAGATTAATCAAAGAACTTATATGCTTATATGCATAACCCATGGACACAGACAATAGTGGGGTGAAGGCCTGGGGGGTGTGGGTGGAGGGGGGTCAATGGGTAAATACTTTATTGTAATACTTTCAACCATAAAGATAAATTTTAAAATAAAGAAAAGAAGAATCTAGTTAAGGAAAAAAAAGAGGAAACAGAGGAAGAAGAGTCTGGTGAACTGGAACTTTTTATTGTCCTGCTTAATGTCCAGCAGGATAAAGGAATATAAAACTGAATCCTGGTGTAGGAGGAAACAGTGAATTTGCCATAATCAATGTAGTATTTCTCCCACCACTCTCAACCCTTATAGCTGACAGCTATTTTTCATTGGCCATCCTTCCTGCATTCCTTTGGTGGTGAGGTGTCCATCAGAGTCCCTGAATGGATAACTTTGGGTAGACTGGAAATTACTATCACTTTGCCAGTTGGACAACGCCACTTAACTCATACATTTTTTATCAGATTTTTTTAATTAAGGAGAGACTATTTATTTATTTATATATCACCCAAGGATATCTTTTTCCCCATTGATTTTTAGAGAGAGTGGAAGGAAGAGGGAGAGATAGAGAGAAACACCAATGTGAGAGAGACACATCAATTGGCTACCTCGTGCATGCCCCCAACTAGGGCTAGCAGCCTATAACCAAGGTCCATTCCCTTGACTGGAATCAAACCCAGGACCCTTCAGTCTGCAGGCTGAAGCTCCATCCACTGAGCCAAACTGGCTAGGGCTTCTTTTTATCAGAATTTGAACACCTGTTTAATACTGCTTCCAGTGAATACTCACACCCTTAGTACATTAAAGAGAGCTTGTCTCTAATCCTGAGTGATGAGAATAAGATGAATACTCAGCTGGGAGAGGAAAGGAAGAATATGTGGGAAAACAAAAAAGATGAAGTCATGGACCAAATCTTAGTAATCAGGTAATACTATGCAATGATCCCAGGAAAGAATCAGACTGAAAAGTAAGTTGGGAGAATCCACCATGCCTGTTAAAAAGGCAGCAGTCCCCAAAGCAGCAGATCAGTTTTGCAGCCACTCCATTCCAATTCCACCATTAATTCTACAGAATAGAAACCCTACATGTTTCTTTCCCCAGTTTCTAATGGGAAAATGCACAATTGGCATTGAGAGAATACAAAAAATTGTTCCGATTGAAACACATGTGCAAGCCCCCAATTTTCATTACTGTCTACAAAGTGATGAGAGTCAAAGAAAAAGAATAACACTTTCGAGCCAACAAATGCCAACGATTGCCAGAAACCATCAGAAACTAGGAAGAGGCAAGGAAGGATTCTCCCCTAGAGCATTCAGAGAGAACATAGCCCTGCCAACATTTTGATTTTGAATTTCAAGCCTTTAGAACTGTGAAGGAATACATTGTTTTTAAACCACCCAGTTGTAGTAATTTGTTACAGCAGCCCTAGAAAATTAAGAGAACTTTTCTGTCCCCTGCTCCCTCTGGGAATCCTCTCTTCAAAAAGGCTTTCATGGTGGCACACTCCTCTTTGGGATAAGTGCCACAGGAAGCCTGTGGGTAAATGAGGTCAAGGGAAGAGCAGGTGTTAAGGCTGGGAAGAAAGCTCTCCTGGAATGTCCATCCTCAGCAAGGCATTCAGGCCACTGTATGTTTTATGAACTCTGAAATCTATATATATAAAAGCCTAAGCGACCAAACAACCGAATGACTGAACAACCTGTTGACTGGTCGCTATGATGCGCACTGACCACCAGGGGGCAGGCACTCAATGCAGGAGCTGCGACCTGGTAGTCAGTGCACTCCCACAGCCAACCTCCTGTGGCTGGTCAACCTCCTGCAGTCCCTCCCCCCCAGCTGACCCCGATCAGCCCTGATAGAAACTGGGTGAGATGGCCCCGATCGCCCTGGTTGCAGGCCAGGCCAAGGGACCCCACCCATGCACGAATTCGTGCACTGGGCCTCTAGTTACTTCATAAAACCTGTACTGCTGATGGGCTAGTGCCTGCTCAGCAAGTTAGGAAGAGAAAGGCAAGAGTAGATATGAATAAGTTTACTGAGAGCTTATTATATGCCACACACACTCGTCTACATGCTTCACATGCAATATCTCATCTAATCCCCACAACAACCCTCTAAGGTAGGGATGATTACTACCCACACTTTATGGCTGAAGAAGTTGTCTCAAAGGGATTAAGTTAAAATTCTCAAGCTCACACAGTTAGTAAGCAGTAGAACTAGAATTTGACCCCAGGCAGTCCTTGAATGACTATTAAAAGTTAAGAGACTGGGGCATTTAGGGACCCCTCAATTCAACTTGATACCCAATTATGAACAGTCTTTTTAGGTCTAGGCAGATGGTGGTCCAGTAGCAGGAAGCTCATTTCCTCACCTGACAGTCATTTCCCCAGTGTAGAAAGATCTGAGTAGCTGGTATCAATTCAAATGCCTCCAGGAGCTAGGCAAGGAATGTTAGTGAAAGAGGTAGGTAGGAAGGTCATGACATGGAGAGAGCAGGCCATCTGAAGGTGTTCACCACCAAATAAGCAAAGAAACAAACACCTGGAAAAAAAACAAGATTTTAGCAATGAATCTGGCCTGGGAGACTCTGGTCAAATTCAGCCCCAAATGAAGAAAATGCCCAACACAGGACCCAGAACTGTATGATCAAACCCTGAGAAGGCTGTGCTGTCAGAACCTGGAGAACATGGGATGCAGGCAGTCATAATAGCCTGTTTTCAATGGCCAGAGAAGCCTTACAAAAACTGAAAGAAAAGAGGGAAGCAAGGAAGGAAAGAAGGGAAGGAGGGTAATAAAAGAGATCATGCTTCATCCCAATCTTTAATCATTCAGAATAGAGGCTTGAGGCAGATTTGAATATTAATCTGTGTTTTTCCACCATGGTTTCTTTTTTTTCCTCCCACCATTTACATATGCAGCAGGTTTTATGTTTGCTGCTTTAAGAGATTGTTTCCAGACACTAGACCCATTAAAGAGACTAGGGCTTGAGGACAAAAGAAGGCCAGGAGGAGAAATGTGGAGAGAGAAAAAGGAATTGACTTGCCTGCAGTGGTATTCTCTAGGGCAGGAGGGCGGGGTAAGAGTGTGTTTTGGGTCAGCTCCCTGCTGGTATGCAAAGGAGTGGGAAGACCTGGAGGAAAGGCTAAGGGTTGTATTGAGTGACATGTCCTCAGCCTGACAGTCAGAACCTCACCAGAAGTTCCCTCTATGGCTCAAAGCACAGCATGAATGTAGTAGGAAAAAAGAGACTGAGTGGAGCATGAGGGCACAACAGTGGACATCTCTGCCACCAGAGAGTGGCCAGCCCACTGAGGTCCAGGGCTTAGTCTTCATGAAGTTGATCCTGTGTGAAATCCTGAAAGCCTTAGCCCTGTAATCAAGCAGGAGCTGGGGATAAAAAAAATAATAAAACAGAATTTTTGGCACTCTTGTTTTGAGAGGTTCCATATCATCTCCAGAGTCCTACCTAGACCAACAGTATATCCCAATAAAAGGGACCACAGCCAGACAGCAGTCTACTTACACTCAGAACAGCACAAGACATGGCTGATCACATTGGCAGAATAAATTTGTCTTGACCCATGCTTTTTTGTGAGAAGGGTTTAATTTTCCTAGTGGGGTGAAGGATCCCTAATTCCTAGAAAAAACCGTTGATGAAACATGATCTGCATCCATCAGCAAGTCATCATAAAGCCCAAACCAAAAGAGGCCTAGCAATGAAAATGAGAGAAAATTATATGAACAAAAATATATCTCTCTCTCACTACTATTTATGTTTGTCATAAGGATTCAGTTGATTGTCATAACTTATCATATGTGCTCAAGGAAAAAAATACCACAAGAGCCAAAATCCATGATGTTTTTCAACCACCAAGTGCCAGCTGTAAACCAAGACACCCCAGTTCAGCATTACTGCCCTTCATAGTAGGCAGTTATTCCCAGGTTGTATTGGGGTTTGGAACAAAAGTCTGAGTGTGGTAAGTGTGCAGCTGATGGGTTTGTTTGGCTCCCATTCAGATTTAATGCCATGGACTCCTCCCAATAATATGCATACTATTGTGATCAGATTTAGCAAGTCTAATTTTCTTTTTTGTTGTTGTTGTTCAGTGAGAAAAATTCTGATTTAGACTATAACCTTTATGATGTCAGGAATTGTGTATTAGATATTCCTTTATATCCAACAAGTAGTCTAGTGGTTACCAGATGATAAGTGCTCAAACACTTATATTTTCTCACAATTTATTTCATGGCTTTTTCACAGGTATTTATAACTGCATTTTACAAATAAAATGGAATCACAAAATATTGATTAAAATGTTCTAAATTATACAAATATGTTGTCATCATCTTTAGTATGTTAAAGTAATAACTATGAAGGTTCATTTTTTGTGACCTGGAAAAGTTAACAAAGCATCCATATTTGAGAAGTTGAGACAGCAGAAGTGGAAGGCAATGTCTCATTATTTTAAAAATAGAATAAAGACAATAATAAAAGTAAGAACACAAATAACCAAATAGTCATATATAGAAGGGGGAAGGAACATGTTAGTTGCATCTTTTGAGTTGGTACTCAATTGATATATATGAATGAAATTAAATATGATACATTTTCACTTACTGATTCTTTGCAATAACAAGTGACAGTGACTATTATGGAAGTTCTCAATAACTTATTAAGTGAATTCATGAGTATTGTTGATAGTGTATGCTATCCTCTCTTTGCCCTCACACACATTGTGCTTTATCTAGCTTGGGCCCAGCTCTGATATATATTCAGAACAAAGGACAGGATGGAAACCTCACACATGTTTCCACAATGAGGCTGCTGTAGTGCAATGCACTGCCCACCCCAGAATAGAGCTTTAGCATTCATGAAGGGAGAAAAGGCTTTATAAAACTTATCACCCTTTCTTCTTTGTCTTTGTGGTAGACGTGGAAATCTCAAGGGGAGACATTCTCAGCCCTAAAAGGTTAAGTGAGGGCCTGGAGAAAAGGTCAAAAGCTTAGCAGCATAGGACCTATGGCACCCCTATCCTAATGCAGAAGGGTCAAAGAGAAGTGAGAAATCTTTAAGGTCTCTATGTTATCCAACCTGGCTCACATTGTTTAAATACTGGTCACAGAGGAACAGAACTTTGATGGGGAGTTCCCTGGGTGGCTTCTGTCAGGAATTCACATGACAGGAGATAACAGAATACTAAGTTAATCAAGTGATCTGGGTTAATAGCACTAGTGATGAGTCATGTTGATAACACGTGCCTGATATGAGGTGATGAGAAGGGCACTTCACCTCTATGGCCTTCCTCCTCCAAACCCATAAACACAGGCTAACCATTAAAAATACATCATATATACTCAAATTGAGAGACATTCTACAAAATACTTGGCCAGTAATCCTCCAAACTCTCATGAAGGTCATGAAGAACAAGAAAAGACTGAGAAATTGTCATAGACCAGAGGAGATGAAGGAGACATAACAAGTAAATGTAATGTGGAATCCTGAACAGGATTCTGGACTAGAAAGAAAACGTAAATAGAAACACTAGTAAAATCTAATAAAGTGTGAAGTTCAGTTAGTAATGTTGGTTTCTTGTGACTAATGTGCCACGGTAATGTAAGATATTATCAATGAGTAAACTGAGTGAGGGGTATGCAGGAACTTTGTACTATCTTTGCAACTTTCCACAAATCTAAAATTATTCTAAAATAATAAGATTATTAAACAGAGTAGCTGTGGTGGAAAACTTTTTAACACAGAATCATTTCACTACAATTTATGTGACAAAGCTGATATGTAATACAAAACAATAACTTGGCATTGCCCATGACACATTTCCTCTTTCCTGCTCCTCCTGAGTAAAATTTTAGAATTATTTGACCTGTTAAAGAATTACTTAGTAAATAAACCTAAAGCTTTTAGGGTAAGAGTATTTAACTTTTCATGAGCAAGTTCTTTAGATTTTTGTTTGTATTTGACTTAAAATATATTGAAAGTATTTTATTAAAGTATGCAGTAAGTGGAAAGTAGAAAACATTAATATTTGGTATTTTACTGAATTTTAGTTGTTGACAATAAAGATTAAAAACAGGAAGATATTGAAATGTATCCATTAAAGGGGGAGAGAGAGAGAAAAAGAAGAAGAGGAGGGGGAGGAGGAGGAGGAGGAGGAGGAGGAGGAGGAGGAGGAGGAGGGGGAAGAGGAGAAGGAAGATTTTCCATAAAATAGAATATTTGGGACATACTTATAATAAAAATGTATTCCTTGTTGATGTGAAATTTAAATTTAGTTGGGATTATGTGTTTTTTTATCTGCCTAATCTGACAACCCCAATAATGCAGAGAAGACTGGCTTCCAGCCCAGCCTCATTTATTCAACAAACTTCTGTTAGCCTGGCTCTGTGTTAGGTCCTGGGGCAAAAAACAAACAAACAAAACATTGAAAGACATGAACTTATTGTTGAGAGACTCTACTCCCTAATTTACTGTGTGGTCTTGGAGAAGTCACTTAACTCCTCTGAAATCATGTCTTCATATGGAATGCTGGGATAACTGCAGTCCTAGGCTAATTTGTACACAAATAGAACTCTGGGTTTGAAGGAATTTTGGAAATATCGGAGTTGTTGGACAAACCTATGTTTTAATAACTCCACTCTGTATCTTTGCAACACTAAAACTAGGACAGATTTATGGGCCAAGCCTTCTACATGTGTCCTAATGGATCCAATATTTTTGCCAGATTGCCCTGTCCCAAGGAACCAAATTGCTCCCCACTCCCATTTCTTCCCCATCTTGTCAAAACCACCCTTGTCAAAGCTTGCCTGAGCCCCATCCCTGGAAAGAGGCAGGAGGGAGTCAAAGCAAACAGCAGCAGTACCAGAGTAAATAGTCAGACTCAAAAAGGCCAGCAAACTTACCTTTTGTGTCAACATCAGTTTTCTGATGAGAATTATGGGAAACAAGCAGAATAACATGAATAAGCGGGTAACCTTCTCTAAGTACCTACTCAGAGACCCCAAAGTATTCACTTACTCCACAGGACAGCTCAGGATGCTGCTGAACTATTTTTTTAATCTTTATTGATGAAAATATTACATATGTCCCCTTTCTTCCCTATTGATCCCATCCAGCCCACCCCAGCACGCACCCCCAGGCCTTCACCACCCCATTGTCCATGTCCATGGGTTATGCATACATGCATACAAATTCTTTGGTTGATCTCTTCCTTCTGACCCACCCACCCCTGCCTTTCCTGTGAGATTCAACAGTCTGTTCCATGCTTCTATGTTTCTGGATCTATTTTGTTCATCGATTTATTTTGTTTATTAGATTTCACATATGAGTGAGATCATGTGATACTTATCTTTCTCTGACTGGTTTATTTTGCTTAGCATAATACTCTCCAGGTCCCACCATACTTACTCAAAGGGTAAGAGATCCTTCTTTTTTACTGCTACATAGTATTCCATGTGTAAATGTACCATAGCTATTTTATCCACTCATCTACTGATGGGCAGTTGGGCTGTTTTCAGATCTTAGCTATTGTAAATAGCTAAACATGGGGTGCATATATTCTTTCTGGTTGGTGTTTCAGGTTTCTTAGGAATATGTTCCTAGAAGTGAGATCTCTGGGTCAAATGGCAGTTCCATATTTAGTTTTTTGAGGAAACTCCATACTGTTTTTCATAATGGTGGCACCAGTCTGTATTTCCACCAGCTGAACTCTTGAATAAGTATGCCAAGGCTGAAACGCCCCCTTAAAGTCATTGCCTCTGGGCTTCAGATGGGACTGTGACTAAGCACTGCAAAGACTGCAGAGTAACTCTTATTTTCCGAAGTCCCTAGGGAATAAGAGACCCATACATTCTCCATCACCTCCTCCACATCCTCTACCTCCACCACGAAGCTGCTGAAGTCCTAATTCCACTACTCAGAGGTTAGAAGCTGGTAATATTCTATTAGTAAGAATATCACAGTCTAGTTGGGAAGGTGGAAAAAAATGCTGATATAGATGTGTGTGTGTGTGTGTGTGTGTGTGTGTGTGTGTGTGTGTGTGTGTGTTATTAGTGGCAAGCAGCAAGACAATCACTCCCTGATTGATTACCTAAGATGATAATTAGGATAGAAAAATATTTTCTTATGAAGAGACTGCAAAGATTAAAAGATGCTGCCTATCTTGATCTTTCTTGTTCTGGGTAGAAAAGTTTTATTTAATGGACTCCTAGATTAAACAAAGCTGTAGAGGTTGCCCTAAAAATCATTAAATTTGACAAAAGTACTCACTAAGTATGTATTGCAAACATGAAATAAAAGCCATTGAAAATTATTTCAGCACAAAATATAAAAGATGTGACTTGCAGTCTTTGGAGATCTGGTAGCCATTTTCCAGTAACTCCTTACCCAGGAACTAATAAAAACCCTTGATCAGGGTGGCCAGGAAAAGTCACTGCCAAGACCAGTAGGAATTTCTCTACTTCCAGATCTTGCTACAGTGGAGCCCTCCTGAGCCTCCTGTGTGCTGTAGGATTGGGCTTTGGTCCCTGAAGGTCGTTAGCCACTCAGTCTTTGATGATATGCTTGCTCAACACTCACTAGAGTACCAAGGTGTGTTTTTCATCTCTGACATACTTGCCAAAAGGCTCCATCAATTTTGGAATGGCTTTTGTCCGATGCTTGGGCCTCCCATGCTCTCAAGCCAGGTCTCAGTTGTACATCAGTGCTCTACAGTGAGAAGCAGGAAGAGGCGGGTAGGTTATCCACTGTCCCCTTTTTATCTTCCATCTATATAAGTGAAAGTAACTCTCTTTTTTCCTGTTATCATGTAAAAAGAAAACAACTGGAATGATTTTCACTAAATTTGGGGTGCACGTTTGGCATAGTCTGCCAAAATGCAAGCTATGGCAGTGAACATGACATTTACTTTGAGAGACTCTGGGGGAACTGGGCCTCAGAGCCGTTTCAGGGGCTGGGAATCAATAGAGGGATTAAGAAGATATGAACAGAGAAACAGTGTTTTTTATTTATTTTTTTAAAATTTATATTTTTTTTATTGAGGTATTATATGTGTACATATCTTACCATTACCCCCCCACCCTACACCCACACTTGCCCTCACCCCCCAGAGTTTTGCGTCCATTGTTTATGCTTATATGCATGCATACAAGTCCTTCGTTTGATTTCTTATCTCCGCCCCCCTCTCCCTAACTTTCCCCCTGTAATTTGAAAGTCTGTTTGTTGCTTTACTGTCTCTGTATCTATCTTTTTGTTCATCCGTTTATAATGTTCTTTATTATCCATAAATGAGTGAGATCATGTGGTATTTTTCTTTCATTGACCGGCTTATTTCACTTAGTATAATATTCTCCAATTCCATCCAGGTTGCTGCAAATGATGAGAATTCATTCTTTTTTATGGCAGCATAGTATTCCATTGTGTAGATGTACCACAGTTTTCTGATCCAGTCATCTGCTGACGGGCACCTAGGCTGTTTCCAAATCTTAGCTATTGTAAATTGTGCTGCTATGAACATAGGGGTGCATATATCCTTTCTGATTGGTGTTTCTAGTTTCTTCGGATATATTCCCAGGAGTGGGATTACTGGGTCAAATGGGAGTTCCATTTTCAGTTTTTTGAGGAAACTCCATACTGTTCTCCACAGTGGCTGCACCAGTCTGCATTCCCACCAGCAGTGCACGAGGGTTCCTTTTTCTCTGCATCCTCGCCAACACTTGTCGTTTGTTGATTTGTTGATGATAGCCATTCTGACAGGTGTGAGATGGTACCTCATTGTTGTTTTGATTTGCATCTCTCGGATAATAAGTGACTTTGAGCATGTTTTCATGTGTCTCTTGGCCTTCCTTCTGTCTTCTTTTGAAAATATTCTGTTTAGGTCCGTTGCCCATTTTTTTATTGGATCATTTATCTTCCTTTTATTAAGTTGCATAAGCTGCCTGTAGATGTTGGAGATTAAACCTTTATCAGTGCTAGCATTTGCAAATATGTTCTCCCATGCAGTGGGCTTTCTTGTTGTTTTGTTGATGGTTTCTTTTGCTGTAAAAAAGCTTTTTATTTTGATGTAGTCCCATTTGTTTATTTTCTCTTTAGCTTCCATTGCCCTATGGGCAGTGTCAGTGAAGAAGTTCTTTTGGCATATGTCTGAGATTTTGTTGCCTGTGGATTCCTCTAGTATTTTTATGGTTTCCCGTCTTATGTTTAAGTCCTTTATCCATTTTGAGTTTATTTTTGTGTATGGTGTAAGTTGGTGATCTAGTTTCATTTTTTTGCATGTGTGTGTCCAATTTTCCCAACACCATTTATTGAAGAGACTGTCTTGATTCCATTGTATGTTCATGCCTCCTTTGTCAAATATTAATTGAGCATAGTGGTTTGGGTCGATATCTGGATTCTCTATTCTGTTCCATTGATCTATATGTCTGTTCTTGTGCCAGTACCAGGCTGTTTTGAGAACAGTGGCTTTGTAATACAACTTGAAATCTGGTATTGAGATCCCTCCTACTTTATTCTTCTTTCTCAGGATTGCTGTGGCTATTCGGGGTCTTTTTTTTATTCCAGATGAATTTTTGGAGAGTTCTTTCTAGGTCTGTGAAATATGCCGTTGGTATTTTGATGGGGAGTGCATTGAATCTGTAGATTGCTTTGGGAAGTATGGACATTTTAATGATGTTGATTCTACCAATCCATGAACATGGTATATTCTTCCATCTGTTTATGTCTTCCTCTATCTATTTTTTCAGTGTCCTGTAGTTTTCCGTGTATAGGTCTTTTACCTCCTTAGTTAAGTTTATTCCTAGGTATCTTAATTTTTTTGGTGCGATGGTAAATGGGATTGCTTTTTTAGTCTCTCTTTCTGTAAGTTCACTATTGGTATATAGAAATGCCATAGATTTCTTGGCGTTAATTTTGTATCCCGCTACATTGCCGAATTCATTTATTAAGTCTATTAGTTTTTTGATGGAATCTTTTGGGTTTTTTATGTACAATATCATGTCATCTGCAAATAAGGACAGCTTCACTTCTTCTTTTCCAATTTGGATGCCTCTTATTTCTTCTTCTTGCCTAATTGCGGTAGCTAATACTTCCAGTACTATGTCAAACAGGAGTGGTGAGAGTGGGCATCCCTGTCTTGTTCCTGTTCTTAGGGGAAATGGTTTTAGTTTTTGCCCATTGAGTATGATGTTTGCTGTGGGTTTATCATATATAGCTTTTATTATGTTGAGGTATGATCCTTCTATTCCCACCTTGTTGAGAGTTTTTATCAAGAAAGGGTGTTGGATTTTGTCAAATGCTTTTTCTGCATCTATTGATATGACTATATGATTTTTATCTCTCAATTTGTTTATGTGATGTATCACATTTATTGATTTGCGGATATTGTACCATCCTTGCATTCAGTTTTAATTTGTACTAAAAAATTAACAAGATTACCCCATCCTACAACTCTCCTGCAAGCACACTGACTGCTACCCAAGTAGCAGTGCTCACCAGCCCCTGCACACCTGCTGCAGTCTGTGCAAGCATCACACTACGCTTACTCTCTCTTATCAGGACTGTCTACTCAGCCAGGAGCATCTGGCAGACACTGGGGCTATCAGCTGTTATCTGACCAGTAGAAAGAAACATTCCAAATATAAGGCAGGAGCAATTTTAGCAGGATGTGAAGAGGAACTTTCCTCCCTGAAGGTTTGAGTGACATCAGAATGGATAAGCAAGGGAATCATACAATCTACTTTCCAGGGGAACTTTAAAAATAGCAGCAGTCTCTTTCTGTAGGAATGGTAGTAACAGTATATCTGGGCCATGTCTGTGGGTGATGCCAAATCAGCTACTGCAATAAACCAATTCAGGAAATAAATGCAGTTTATGTCAATACTGCACAAAATCAAAGCAATTTAGCAATTGTCAGCTTGACTGGTCAATCTTGACAGCAGGTGACTTGAGCCCTAATCTGAATCATAGGGCTCTAATTATTCAGTTTAGATGTCTAAAGTGATCAAAACCAAGTAATACTGCTGAGCGGCTGTTCTGTGTTGCCCTAGGCAGTGGAAAGAACTGAGTGTACTCATGCATTCATTCATTAGGCACCTATTATTTTCCAGACATGATACTGGGTGTTGGAGTCACAGTTTGAATAAGCTATGTTCCTTGTCCTCAAGGAGCTCACAGCCTGGTGGTCTGGATTCTAGTCCCAGGTGTAATATTAATAACATCATGCTCTGTACAAATGACTTGACCTCATTCTGGGTCTGACTCCTAATCTCTAACATGAGGAGAGTAGTCTGAGACCCCTTGCCTGGATGGGCACCAGCTTACATGGCTAGGTACTGTTTATGTCATCCATTCAACTACAATTTGCTAGTATCCTCTATGGACCATACAGGGTGTTTTGCAGAGATAACATCACAAGGATGCTGTCCCTTCCCTTGAAAAGTCCTGTGGGAAAAAAGAACATTGAGGCTGGAGACTGAAATACCATGAGGTGTGATGTTGCATTAAGGATCATGAGGCATAGGAAGTCTCAGGGAATAGTTCTCCTGGAGGAAAGCTAGGTGGGTTCCTAGAGAGTGAGAGGAAGTTATCAACAGATTAAGGGACTAGGAGGAGGAATTCCAGGCAAGGGAAGATCATGAACAAAAATCAAGACACAAGAGGGAGGATGTTAGTTTTAGAAAATTATGAGCAGTCTGATGTGAATTGGAAGTAAGGGGGTGGAGGAACAGAGGGTGGAGAGAGGGGGAGGGGAGAGGAGGGAAAAGTGGGGAGGGAAAGTAACAGTAGAGAGAATATGGGAATATGGAAAGGTTTGAGAGGAAAAACAGAAGGGCAAAATGAGGACCAGATTATGAAAAACTTTATCCCCCATGCTTAGGAGTTTGGACTTGAACTTGGGGCAATCAAGTCACATAAGGTCTTAAACAGCATAATTCTGACATTGAAGGGAGCTTTAGAGTCCAATATGTAAAACAGATATTGGAAGGAAGTCAGAAAGAGCAGTCCAGAGATTGTTGGATGATTTGAGGCTTAATCAAATTTCCTTTCCTCCTTCCCTTCTTCCATTCCTTCTTTCTTCTCCTTCACCCTCTTTTCCTCACCTCCCCAATCCTCCCCCATCACTCTCCTCTTCTCTTTCCCTTGGGCTGTTGGGGAAGCCATAGAAGCTTCGCAGGCAGGAAGGAATGCAGTGCGGGTGCTCCATAGCTCTGGACCCGACAGAAGTGGTTTTGTGACTGTATAAGGAGCTGGTGACATCCATTCCTTTTGAAATTCCTCGCTGTCAAGACAAGGCTCCAGCCCATAAGAAGGCAGGGACTGACTAGAAGTGAGTCATCATGGGTGGCACAGATGATACCAGATTCTAAGAATCTGAACTATGTGGCTTGACTGAGTACCCTTGACTGTTTCTCTTCTTTCCTTGTGTGGTTTTGGCCCAGAGGAAGGCGCCAGGTTTGGTCATATCCATCCTCAAACCCTGTAAAATACTTGTACAGGGCCCTCTGAACTCCAGTTACCCTATAAATCTAAGCATAAAAACCTGAGCTAAATGGTATTTTTAGTCAAGGTATTTTCAATATAAGGCAAGTAAAACCAAGGAAGAGCTAAACCTAGATGCTCTACTTGAAAAAAGAAAAGGGTACCATTATATAATCTTCCCATATGAGTAAGAAAATTTAGTGCCTAAATAATTAAAGGGCAAGTACATTCCAGGCAGGTAAATTTTAATAGAGCTTCAGTATGAAGTGATGGTTAAGAGTGAGGGACTCTGGAGCCAGACTGCTTAGGCTGGAATTCTGATTTCCCCACTGAGGAGCTGGGCAGCCAGAACAAGTCATGTCACCTATCCATAACTAAGTTTCTTCATCTGTAGAATGGGGATAATAATAGTTCAAGTGTCATTGAGTTGCTGTGAAATTAAATAAGTTAATATTTCTAAAGTACTTCAAAAGAGCTCCTGGCACATAACCAGAGTTATAGAAGTGTGTGTTAAATAAAAATAAAGAAAATCACTTTTTCCTTAACAAATAAGTTGTTCAGGGATTAGTGGAAGGGAGGTTGAGGAGTTCAATGATGCCTTTAGATTCTGGATGAAGAAGACCTGAAAATAAAGAAGAACTTTGTGCCCAAAGGTACATGTTAGCAGATGGGGTTTCAGGATGTTTCTCTGTTATGTCTTCATACTAAAGAATCTGAACAAAAAAATGCAAAGAAGGAGCAAATAAACTTTTAAATTCTTAGGCTGAAGTTAAATCTGTTTAGGTTAGCAGATAAGGAATAAAATTTCTAAAACTAAGTTTGAGGGGAAAATGTTTGAGACCAAGAATTATATAGTTACTAGAGGCCCAGCGCACGAATATGTGCAAGGGTGGGATCAGGCCAGCCCCAGTCAGGGCGGATTGGGGCTGGGCCTGTCAGGAGGAGATGGTGGGAGGTTGGCTGGCCGTCCTGTCCCCATTGGGCCGATCAGGGCTGGGATGGCTGGGGGAAGGGGATGTGGGTGATTGGACGGTGGGCCCTGCCCCCAGTTGGTGTTGGGGGGCCAAATGGGGTTGGGGCCATGGGTGGTTGGCCAGTTGGCCCTGCCCCTGATTAGGATGGGGGCACTGATCTGGGGTGGGGCTGGGTAAGGGGAGGGGCTGCAGGAGATTAGCCAGCTGGCCCTGCCCCCTATTGGGGGGGTGGGCGATCAGGGGTGGGGCAGCTGCAGGCCGATCAGGATGGTGGGGGCCCATAGGGGACAGGGCTCATCGTGGGGAGGGGCTGCGGGAAGTTGGCCACCAGAACTGCCCCCTATTGAGGTGGGGGTGGTGATCAGGGGCAGGGCTGGCCAGAGGGAGGGGCTGTGGGCTGATCAGAGTGCTGGGGGCCCATCAGGGGTGTGGCTGGCCAGGGGGAGGGGCTGCAGGAGGTTGGCTGGCCAGCCCTGCCCCCTATTGGAGTGGGGAGGGTGCAATCAGGGGCTGGTGGACCAGGGGGAGGGGCTGTGGGCCTATCGTGGTGGGGCTGGCTGATCAGGGGTGAGGGTAGTGGGGGAAGAGAGGGGAGAGGGGGCGTTTAGCTGCCGCCCTGCTCTTGATTGGGGTGGGAGAGTCCGATCAGTGGCAGGCCAGCAGGGGGAAGGGGCTGCAAGGTTGGCTGGCCCGCCCCACCCCCTGATCTGGCCAGTTCACTGGCCACAGTGGGCGTCATAGTGACTGGTCGTTATGGTCACTGGCTTTTTATATATATAGATGAGAAGAAAAATGAATAAAAATAATATTGCATTCTCCATGTAACCCCATATAGGCAAACAACTGTAGGCAGACAGAGAGTAAGGCTGCCCATGCATCCACCTTTAAGAAGATAAGGCTCTCTCTTCTGAACCCAAGCATTATCTTTCAGGCATAGGACCTCCATGCTGGCTATATTGCCCTTCTTTTTTTTTAAAAAAAATAAATCTTTATTGTTCATTACAATTGTTTCTCCTTCCCCCCCCCCCCCATATCTCTCCTCCACCCAGTTCCCACCCTTCCCTCTGCCCTTCCCTCCCCCCCTCGCTATCCTTATCCATAGGTGTATGATTTTGTCCAGTCTCTTCCCGTACCCCCAACACAGACACCCCCTGAGAATTATCAATCCACTCCCATTCTATGTCCCTGATTCTATTATGTTCACCAGTCTATTCTGTTCTTCAGATTTTTAATTCACTTGACTTTTAGATTCACTTGTTGATAGGTATGTATTTGTTGTTCATAATTTTTATCTTTACTTTTTTCTTCTTTTTCCTCCTTTTAAATAATACCTTTCAGCATTTCATGTAATACTGGTTTGGTGGTGATGAATTCCTTTAGCTTTTTCTTATCTGTGAAGCTCTTTATCTGCCCTTCAATTCTGAATGATAACTTTGCTGGGTAGAGTAGTCTTGGTTGTAGGTTCTTGTTATTTATCACTTTGAATATTCCTTGCCATTCCCGTCTGGCCTGCATAGTTTCTGTTGAGAAATCAGCTGATAATCGTATGGGTGCTCCCTTGTAAGTAACTAACTGTTTTTCTCTTGCTGCTTGTAAGATTCTCTCTTTGTATTTTGCCCTTGGAATTTTAATTATGATGTGTCTTGGTGTGGTCCTCTTTGGATTCCTTTTGTTTGGGGTTCTGTGTGCTTCCTGTACTTGTAAGTCTATTTCTTTTACCAGGTGGGGAAGTTTTTGGTCATTATTTCTTCAAATAGGTTTTCAGCATCTTGCTCTCTCTCTTCTTCTGGCACCCCAAAAATTCGGATACTGGTACACTTGAAGTTGTCCCAGAGGCTTCTTACACTATTTTCTACTTTCTGAATTCTCTTCTCTTCTTGCTTTTCTGGAGGCATGTCCTTTGCCTCTTTGTATTCCAAATCTTTGACTTGATTCTTGCAGTCCTCTAGTCTGCTGCTGGGTCTCTGTATAATATTTTTTATTTCAGTCAGTGTATGTTTCATTTCTAGTTGGACCTTTTTCATATCCTCGAGGGTCTCATTAAATTTATCGGCTTTTTCCATGAAATTCTTGAAAAACCTTGTAACCTTGGTTTTGAACTCTATGTCCAGTCGTTTGTTCTCCTCCATTTCTTTTGTTTGGGATCTGTTTCCTTGCCTCCTCATTTTCGCTGCTTCCCTGAGTTGGTAGGGTAGCTTTGTGTCCTATTGTGTCCTATTGGTTCAACAGTCAACCTCCCAGTTACCTGAGGTGGACACTCTTGGTGCACCCCTTTTTAAGACTGTGTGTACAGCCTTGTTGTAGTTAAGTCTTGATTGTTGTTGGTGTCACTGGGAGGAATTGACCTCCAGGCCAATTGGCTGTGAGGACCCGCTGTGTCTCAGCCCTTCCGCGTTTGTTCTTTCTTTTTCCTTCTTAGTTGTAAATCTACCATTCAGCCAGCTTTCCCGTGGTTATGGGTGGTAGACGCTTTGTCTTTTAGTTGTATTTTTGAAATTGTTGTGTGCGGTGCAGTTTAGTTGTTTAACTTTGCCGCCATCTTGCTCTTTAAAGAATAATTCTAATAAAAAAAAATAAAAATTTGGTGCTCAAAGAAGGAACGCTGTGCCCACAGCACTTTTTGGAGAACAGTGCCTGTCCTGGAGGATCTGCAGACCCTTCTGAGCTGAACACTCCTCTAAGCACATGCTCTTGGGAGAGAGGCCAAATAGATGTTCCTTCCTGCACAGAGTTGCTACCTTTGTGCCAAGTGACACTGCCACGCTGGCCCTATATTGCCCTTCTGACTCCTCTCTGTTTTTCCAATGCAGGCCTAGATTCCCTGACTGAGTTCCCCAAGGTCTGGTCCCTAGGCCTGGACCAACAGGAAACACTAATTCCTAAGTCATATTTGCTGGCTACTGGAATAGTGTGCCTTACTCAGGCTCTGGCCCTTCTCCTCTGAGCACCTTCTCTTTGCTTCAGAATTCTTGGATCCCCCATTGTTTTGTTTTAAAAATCTTTATTGTTGAGAGTATTACAGATGTCCCCACTTTCTTGCCCATCACCCCTCTCCACCAGGATCCAACCCCACCCTAGGCCTTTACCACCCTATGATCTATGTCCATGGGCAATGCATATTTGCATATAAGTTCTTTGGTTAATCTCCTCCCACCTCCTCTTCCCCTTCCCTCTGAAATTCATCAGTTGTTCCATGTTTCCATGCTTCTGGTTCTATTTTATTCATCAGTTTATTTTGTTCATTAGATTCCACATATAAATGAAATCATGTGATATGTGTCTTTCTCTGACTGGCTTATTTAGCTTAGCATAATAATAAAAAGGAACCTTCATGCACTGCTGGTGGGAATGTAGACTGGTGCAGCCACTGTGGAGAACAGTATGGCGTTTCCTCAAAAAATTAAAAATGTAACTGCCATTTGACCCAGTAATACCACTTCTAGAAATATATCCCAAGAAAAAAGAAAAGATATATTCACCCCTATGTTCAGAGCAGCACAATTTATAATAGCTAAGATTTGGACACAGCCTAAGTGCCCAACAGCAGATGAGTGGATTAGAAAACTGTGGTACAGCTACACAATGTAATACTACGCTGCTGTAAAAAGGAATTTGCAACAGCATGGATGGAACTGGAGAGCATTATGCTAAGTAAAATAAGCCAGTCAGAGAAAGATAAATATCATATGATCTCACTCATTTGTGCAATATAAATAACATCATAAACTGATGAACAAAAATAGATACAGAGACAAAGAAGCATCGAACAGACTGTCAAACTTCAGCTGAAAGGACTTGTATGCGTGCATATAAGCATAACCAATGGACACAGACACTGGGAGGTGGGGGGGGGGCAGGTGCGGTGAGGGCATATGCCGGGAGTTGGGGGAGGCCAGGGGATGGGGGAAGGAGGTCAATGGGGGAAAAGGGAAACATATGTACTACTATTTGTAATACTTTAAACAATAAAAAAAGAATCTTTTTAATGATGTTTAAACAAGGCTTGTTGTTTCCTCTCTTGCAGTTCCATAACGAATAAGATTCCACTCTACCTGGAGGCTGGGGGATGGATGTTCACAATTTTTCTTAAACTTGAATTTAAATTTCCCATTTTAATTAGAGCATTAAAACTGAGAGCAGGAGAATAGCTGTTATAAATTGGACTAAAAATGGAGTTAAGACTTCATCACTTATTATGAGGAATAAATGAGGATAAAGTATGTAAAATACTTAGTATAATACCTGTTATATAGATGCACTCAGTATGTGATAGTCTTTAATGATCATAATGGTGATGATAAAACTATGCTTTTACATTTCTTATGCAGGGGATCTTTTTGTGCAAAGCAGGTGTTAATAGGCAAGGATGTGTTTAAAATGAGTTCCCAATAACCTTTTCCATATCCAATTCCCTCTTCCTCAACCTTGAGTAAAAGCCTTGAGAAAAATCAAAAGCCCACATTTTCCCTACAGAGTTAGTCATCACCAGCCTATAAAAATTAAATTGGCTTTGTTGGCATGAAACACTGATAGCTTGGATGTCATCAGAGATTTATGGTCAGTCTGTGAATTGATTTATTTTTTCCCATTCTAGGACATGATTTTAGTCATTCAATATAAGAACTCACAACCAAAAAGAAAACTAGAGCATAAAATTTTTAAAGTGATTGTTTCCATAGATGGCTACACACTCCACAACTATCTCCAAGCACAGTGTTTGAAGAATGTAAATATTTATTGTATTTAATTGAAACATTATTAAATAACTAGAGGCCTGGTGCATGAAATTCGTGCATGGGGGGTGTCCCTCAGCCCAGCCTGCACCCTCTCCAATCTGGGACCCCTTGAGGGATGTCTGACTTCCCATTTAGTGTTGGAGTGATGGTCAATTTGCATATTACTCTTTTATTTGATAGGATTATTAGATAGGATAGAGGCCTGGTGCACGAGTGGGGGGCAGCTGGTTTGCCCTAAAGGGTGTCCCGGATCAGGGTGGGGGTTCCCCTTTGGGGCGTGGGGCAGCCTGGGCAAGGGGCCTGTGGTGGTTTGCAGGCCGGCCATGCCCCCCGGTGACCCAAGTGGAGGCCCTGGTATCTGGGATTTATTTATCTTCTATAATTGAAACTTTGTAGTCTTGAGCAGAGCCAAGCCTCCTGCTCACTCCGTGGCTGCAGCCATTTTTGTTGGGATTTATTTATCTTCTATAATTGAAACTTTGTAACCTCGAGTGGAGGCCTGGGCCTGCCAGGGTGTGCATAAATCTTGGCTTCCTCCATTGCCAGGGAAACCCAAGCCTTCTGCTTGCTCCATGGCCACAGCCATCTTGGTTGGGTTAATTTGCATACTCTCTCCTGATTGGCTGGTGGTCATGGCTTGTGGGTGTAGTGGAGTGATGGTTAATTTGCATGTTACTCTTTTATTAGATAGGCTGGAATTTTTCCTATGGCCAAAATTGTATAGAAATATGCATAGCAGTAGCAAGATATAGAGACAGAAAGAGATCTGGATATGTCACATGCAGACATGAAGAGTAGAGACAGAGAGCCCACACTCCTTCAGGTTATAGGTGGGTAACCTGGGGGACACCAGGACCCCAAGGGTCTGGCTACCCAACCACAGCCCATGATTACAAGAAAACCTCTTAACTCAAAGGTGAATCATGGTCCTGGTGGAGTGGTTCCTGAACCTGGGACTAAACCAGTGATAAGGTCAGTGTTAGCACACCCTCTAACAACAGACACAGACCCAAGCAGAGGACAAAACAAATGAATTGCATCATCTTGGGTTATTATCCTATATAATAAAAGCCTTATATGCAAATCGACTGAATGGCAGAACAACTGGTGGGATGACCAGTGGCTATGATGCACACTGACCACCAGGGGGCAGACACTCAATGGAGAGCTGCTGCCAGCCCAGAGGCCCTGGGCCAACCAAGGCGAGTGCCAGCGGGGAGGGGGCCTGACCACCCTGACAGTTGCTCCACAGATCAGCCTGATCGCCAGCTAGGCCTAGGGACCCTACCTGTGCATGAATTTCATGCACTGGGCCTCTAGTCTTCTATCAAAGCCTCTATCTCTTTGGAATAAAAATTGGGTGGGGGTGGAGAAAGGAGAAGGAGAGAGGAAGCAGGCTTTAAATATGTTTGGCTGCAGACAGATCATTCTTTTGCAATCATATAGTCATTGAATACTGATGCTTTAAGGGACCTAGAGGATTACAACATTCATTCTCCTGCCTCCATTGCTGGAGCCCACAGCATCTCAGGTAGTTGCAAAGCTATTCGGTGTTTCAAGCCCTACAGCGATAGTGATAGAGACAGGAAGAACTTGTGTTTAACCTAAGTATTCCCATGTGATAGTTTATAATTCTTGCCTATTGCTTTGCTAGAGATCTGTGAACAAAACGGGGCCACATTCTAACTTGACAAGCTCAGGGAAGGCCTGCATGATGTCCTTGAAAACTCAGAGACCTAAAGTAACCACAAAGGATGGTCTGAAATTAAAACATTTTAACTCAAAGGGGTTTATGACAGGTAATCCATCTTTACCTTAATTGAGCGTATTGTATTTTTAATCTATAACATACCTTTGGATGTCAGGGTAACTTCCCTTTTTCTGGACCCCTCAGGGCACAATCAATGTACCAGAGCAGAGACTACAAATCCTCTAATTATTATTTTTATAATGTTAATTGTTGACTATTAACTTTCCTGTACCCAGCCATGTAAAAGATGTATGTGTCTATCATTTTACTTTTCATCCAATCCCAGAGGTCCCTCCCCCAACACTTCGCTTTCTTCTACCTTCCAAATCTATCACCAATGGATTTTATGCAACCCACTTATATCTTCCCTTTTGATTCTAATGTATAAAATAAGGTGTATTATCTAAATGCCTTGAAATTTTGCAATTGTCAACTGTTTGGCCAAATAAACTCACAAAAATTCTTTATAGGTTTCTTACACTGACAGATCTATAATTCTATTTTGTATACATACAAGTCCATCCTCATTCATTGCTCCTCACATATCTAGTCAATGTATATCTGTATTGTTAAGATATCACTCTAGAATTATTTCTTTCATCTTTTTTTTTCAAGTAAAGAAACAGATAAGGGGGGAAAGGAGAGATTCAAACTATCAGTGGTACAAATTATTTTGATGATGGAGTTAAAAACCAGAATCTAACTTTCTTTATTCCTAAATTCTTTACAAGTGTATGACCAAAGTCCTTCAATATTTATCTTCCTTATAGCTGATCTACTAGATATTTCCTCACTAAGAGGAACATTTTTCATATATTTATAGTTCTCTCCTATATTTGTTCTTTGTCTTTTCTGTTCAAACCAAGAATCATCATGAGAATTTAAAAACCACAAAATTTTCCATTTAATATCCCCATTTGAAAGCCAGTGGATATTTTTCATACTAAATTGACTTAAACTCAAGGTCTGGAATATCAGTAATGCAAATATGAGAAAGGAGACAAAGGTGAGATTAAATCAAAATGAACCGATAAGTCTCCAGGAATAAAGTATGGGGGCACACACTCTCAGGACCCCCTTTCCTCCTGTTACAGTGATAAAATCAAATTATTCTGACTATGGAAGTGCCCTATTCTATCTGTAGTGTAATACCCACTGATCACTCATAGTAGAGAAAGAGGATTGAGGTTCTGGGACTGCATCTGAGCTAAGTAAAATTGGTTTGGGATGAAAAGAGAAGAGGGTATATCTCAGTAGTAAGATAGGGTGGGAAGAGGGAGAGAAGAGCAAGCATGAGCTGTCTCTTGAGCTTCAGGTCAGAGTTGAGATTAGAGACATATTGACCATGCTGGATGATAGTATCAGAAAAGGAGATGATGGATAGTAGTCTGAGGAATATCTACTTACTGAAACAAGCAGTCACTGGAAACTCTTGAACAAAGGAATAATATGGCAAAAATTGCATTTGAGAAATATTAATGTCTCAGGAGTGTGTAGGAGAGAAAAGAGATTGCAAGCGGATACTCCAGTGAGAGTATATTGTAAGAATCCTGGACTGAGGTGGTGAGAGCTTATAGAGGAGGCTGGCAATGGGATCATAATAAAAATAATATAGCTCACCTTCATTGAGTGCTTACTACATTGTGATAAGAGTTTTATGTACACTATCACATTTCATCATTACAATAATCATATGAAGTAGGTATTATTATTATTATTATTTTCAAGTGTGGAAATTGAGGCTTATAAGCTGCTAAGTAAAAGCACAAGTAGGAGATGCATCTTAGAGAGGAATCCTGAGGATTTGGTGAGCAGGCAGTGTGAAGGAAGGGTACAGAATGTTTAAGGAGCCTGGATAACTGGGATTGATATCTATTAGTGTCAACAATAGCAAAAGTGAAGTTTTGGGGAAGGAAGAGTTTTTGTTAGAAAGAAAAGCAGTAAGCCTTTTTGCCCTATATGAACTGCCCATTATCTTAGAATTTTCAAACATTTTTATTCTAAGTTCCAAGCACATTTTCTCAATAGGATCTCCTTCCCCATAGTATTTCTATAGTTTGGGAAACAAACCTGATTGAGCTACCTTGTGGAGAAAATGAGGGTCCAGCAACATGAAACTAACACCAAACAGTGAAAAGAATCCGGGTCACTGGTGACTTTCTGGTCAACCATGGGACTGTCTGAAGGCTCTGCTTTTTCCCTACCTCTTTGTTCCATCCACAAACTTTCAACCACCCGCACCTGGAGGGACAAAGCTGACTTCAGTTCTCTGCAAGGGCACCGTGTCATTCCCAGCACTTGGATTCCTTCAAGTCTGGGAGAGTGATACTTCTCAGAAAGACAAGGCAGTAAAAAATATCTTTGAGAAGGATAAGACTTCCAAGGGGGCGGAGGGGGAGGGGAGGGTGGAGCAGGCACCTTCCAAAGGCCACTGGGAGGAGGGGTGAA
Organism: Cnephaeus nilssonii; assembly: GCF_951640355.1. Taxonomy (NCBI): domain Eukaryota; kingdom Metazoa; phylum Chordata; class Mammalia; order Chiroptera; family Vespertilionidae; genus Cnephaeus; species Cnephaeus nilssonii. The sequence continues at coordinate 20,559,428 of NC_137081.1, read as the reverse complement.
CAGTTCTGACGTCAAAGAGGTTCCAGGGTCCTGACACAGAATTAGATAATGGCTTTTTCCCTGAGGGAGCAAAGCTCCTCTTGTCCCTAGGGTCTTGTGAAATTAAGGCCACTAGGGGAGGTTAACCATAGATGAAAGTTCTTTCTTAACATTGAGAATCTTCTCCCTGTTAGGCTTACCTTAGAACACATGCATATGTGTAACACATATATGTTCTTATATGCTTCCTCTGGTTAGGATTTAAAGGTAATTACTCTGTGTCTTTATTCCCTCTTGTCCTTTTTTTGACCTTCCACTTCTTCCTCTCGATTTCATTACTTTCATGACTTTTAATGATGGCAGATAACATTTCTATCTTCTTCTTTCCTACTAAACGCCACAACTGAAGTCAATCACCCCATAATCAAGTTAAATAGCTATCTGGGGTGGAGTGGGGGTGGGGAGTGGCACAAGATTTTTTCTAATTGTCTGAAGTGTGGGAGGGATTCAGGTTCAGTGAATGAAATCCCAAAATCACTCATCCTCAATTATGGTGTCCTTACCATGCCTTACAGGTGCACAGCAAAACTTCCCAAACCACCTTCAGGTCTCCTGGTAGGAAGTCCCCAAAATCCTTATTTTACTAGAGGATCTTGAAGGAAAGAGTCAAATCTGTAGCTTTCCAGACTTGGATATTTTCAGAGCAGCTTTCTTTTCTTTTCATATCAGAGGGCAGAATTCCCCCTTGCTTGTAGATCCCTACCTAATTGTCTGACCATGTAATTTTACTTTGCCCACATCATCTATGTCTCATGGTGATGCATGGAATAAATTCATCTCTTTTTTTTTAATTTCACCAGCTAAGCAGGCAAGTGTTGATGTGCCAATTCATCTCCCCAAGATTCACTGGCCCTCCAACCACATTCTTTGGTGAGAAAAGGAGTCTCTTCATAAGTTCTGCCTACACAAAGGTCTGATTGTTAAGGGACACAACAGTGACGTACATTTAGCTTGGAGAGTTTGTGAATCTAAAGGTTAATTTTTGATTTTTTATTATTTTCAATCCCATTCCATATGTTTTTCCCTTACACAAAGGAGATGTTAGATTCTGTGAGCTCTCAGAGAAGCATCCTTTTACTCTCTGGTTGTTGTCATTGTCAGGTATTCATCAGATTAGAGTCCAGATTACATGGAACTGGAAGAATGGAAAGAGTGCACACCCCTGTGTAAACACCCACACAACTACAATAAACCATAAATGACATCAGCAGTCCTAATCTGAAATTACCATGCCCATGGAGGAAGCTTCAGCTGTATATTTCCTTCTTTCCACTCTCTCTTTATCCCATCTTATCCTCCTCCTTCTCCCTACCACTGCCTCACTCTGGGTCCTCACCACATCACAACTGAACTATTGAAAGGGTCTCCTCCAGGTCTTCTTTAATGCTCTGAAGTGAACTGCCTTCTTAGGGCAGTATTTTTCTCCTTTTCTTTTTTCTCCATCTCTCTAAGTTCTAGGGTTATTTAGAAATTCTTGTTTCTTTTGCAATTTTCCCACCAATCCCACCACCATTCAACTTTTAAAAATAAAATAAAAAACACTGTAGAGAGGGGCAAGTAGGAAACATGTCTATGCCTTACCCTTACCCATAATCAATCCCCTAAGATCTCAACTAACTAATGACCCACCCCTGCCCCCAAATTTACTGTTGGGTCCCAGCTCTATAACTTTGCCTTTCCTTGAATAGAAGTCCAAGCATCCAAATCTCTGTACCTCAGTCTGTGCCTGACTATCCCCAGACCTAGTAGTTTACTCTCCTAAGCAGACATATTTAATTTACCTGAAGCACAAACACACACTGAAGACATTTCTACACCTTCTCCCTTAGGTCAATCTGAATTAACAAGGTGAGAGCAAGCAGGCTAACCTCACCCAGAACCTCAGGGTAGAGTAGGCAGGAAATTAACAGTGTGAGCCTCAATACTAAACCTTTGATTAGTGAATACACCTGTGGATCCTCAATTTTCTTGCCACTTTGATCTGAAGCCTTCATCTGTGAATCAGCCTGGGAGAGAGTGAAGGTGCCTGGAAAGAGAAAGAGATACCAAGCAAATCTGCCACCAAGGTACTGCCACCAAGCTGCACAAACTTAACTTCCCAGCACCTTGCAGCCTGAGAAATTTAATTATCACTCTAAGACACACAGCCCAGAGGGTCTCTCAGGTCTTGGGTAAGGCGCTAACAATAAGAAAAAGAAAAAGGAAATAGAGAAAGTTAAGAAACTCCAGATTCTATGGAACATGTGCTTGATAGAAGCAAACTAAAAATCTGTCATGTTTCTCTATGAATTAGACAGGACAGAAAAGTTTACCCCCTAAAAATGGAAAACAAATAAGCAAGCAACAACAACACAACAACAACAACAAAAAAACACCTCAAATGTATTCGCTTTGCTTCTGTAGGGTAAAGTGGAAACATAAAGAATGAAATAGGGATGTAGGCAGTAGCCAGTTTCTGTTAACTAGAGAATTGATTATGAGGTCTTCTAACCTCATCGAGCCTTTGTTTCATCACCGATATGTAACCCTAATAAACTCAGAGACCCATGTGATTTTGTTCCAGATAAGTGTCAGATGTAAGAGGTAACATCCAAAAATTACAAGTAATAAAGATGGAATTCCATTTATTATTCATGCCTCTCTGAAGAGATTAAAGTGGATGGAAATACATGGTTTTCAGAAACACTATTCAAATTCTCTTTTCTCTCCAACCTACTTTCTTATCCTAGTTACTCTGGTTCTGGTCTCCAGGGAAAATAAAAAGCTTTTCCTTTCACTCCCTCTTCATACACTTTTTTGTCATTTTCATTCTCCCTCCTCACCCTCCAAGTACTGTAATATATGTATAGATCAACTTATCTTTTCTTCCAGCAGAAAATTATTCCTTCCTGTGAGAGCACAAGAGGTAGAAATTGGGCTAGCATTTACAGGGTTCTTTTTGGTGAGGTTGGAAAAGGAGTAGGTCTGTAATTATTGATTTTATATTGATTCTATATGATTGATTTTATTCCTGTATTATTAAGTTTTGTTTTATACTATTAAATATGATACCTCTGATCTCTCCTTGCTTGCCTCACAAGTTTGTTGTGTAGATTAAATAATATCGCACATTCCTTTGGAAAAACCATAAATCACTATAATCAGGAATATAGTATTTTTACGTGAATCTATAGGAAAAGAATTGGCACAATTTTCCTTTCTTGGAGGCTGAGGTAAAAAATTAAGTGGGGGGAAAGGAAGAGTTACTCTTTAAAATAACCATATATATGATTATACCTCTGAAGATGCCAAACATATCACTACATTGCTTAATGTCTTTACCTTCCTTTTCTAGTTTCAACACTCCTAAGGACAGGTTTTGTTTTTGTTTAATTGTGTCTCTATAAATGGAGTCCTCCATTAGTTAATTAGTATTTATCAATGAAATTAGTCATTTCCTCTCATATATTTTTTATAAAGACATCTTTCAGGAGTCAGGTGTTGGGTGTTAGATACATCATAGCTCTTTTTCTCAAACAGTTCACAATCTAGTGGGAGAGGTGAGAATGTGAACAGACATTTGAAGTCATTGATTCCTGATGGAGCAGTGTCCAAGGAAAGGGATGGGGAAGCAGCTGCTATCGCTGATGGCTAACCCAGATTCCAGTTCCTCTGTGAGTGAGCCCAGAAAGAGCTCAGCAGCTGGAGTGGACAATGTTTTTTTGGCCATTCTTTGGCTATGTACATCTCCTCCTCCTTTGCCTACATTCTATAAAAGAGAGTGAAAAAGGCAGGTCACACTTTCCCAGCTGCTACTGCAGTTAGAGATATCCATGGAACGCAGTTCTAGCCTGCAGGGAAGTCTGTTGAGGAGCTTTGGAAAAAATTTTTCCTCTGATGGTAGAAAAAAGGAGAAAAAAACTAAAAAGCTTTTGCACACCAATGTAAACAATCAACAAAATGAAAAGTCAGCCTATGGAATGGAAGAAAATATTTTCAAACTCTTATTGAAAAGGAGTTTTAATATACAAATTATATAAAGAACTCTGAAAACTCAATAGCAAAAAACTCACAAATAAATGATTTTTAAAAAAAAAATGGTCAAAGAACTTGAATAGACATTTCTCCAAACAAATATATACAAATGGCCAACAAGTATATTAAAGGGTGTCCAGCCTTGCTAGTCATTTGGGAAATGCAATCCAAAATCACAAAACCTCATACCTGTTAGAATGGCTATTATTAAAGAAACAAAAGAGTATATAGAGAAATTAGAATCCTTGTACACAATTTTTGGGAGTGTATTGGTGTAGTCACTATGGAAAACAATATGGAAGTGCCCCCACTTTAGGAAATTTGGGGCCTCCCAACCATGTAGCATTTGAATTGTCTTTGAAAGGTGCAACTCTAGACTTGCACCTAACATCCTGATTTGCCACCCAATTCCAGGATTGGAAAATATTTAGGTTCCCACTACTTCTAATACATACTTCCCCTCAGCTGAATTGCCACTTAATTACATTCTTCTAGTCAACATTTAGTGAATGCCTACTATGCACAGGGAAAAACAATCTTTTCTTCAATACCCAAATTAGGGTTAAGGGTAGGTTTTGTGATTTTTACTACCCCCAAATGCCTATGATATTAATGGGATTTTAATGAATGTTTACTACTTCTTGACTAGTTTGGTGCCTGGCACTTGGTCTGTCCAGAAAATCCAACTGCATCCTTACTGCTGCTGCTTGGTAATTTCAGTTACTTTCCTGATCCGAATCAGAAAGAATGGAGGTGGATGAGTCATCATTCACCTATAACAGTGATGGGCAACCTTTTGAGCTTGGTGTGTCAAACTTCGCCAAAAAACTGAGCATAACTCGGGTAGTGTGTCACTTTGAGGAAAAAACATTATTTCGCAAGTGTTTCATCCTTAGGAGCAGCAAATGTTTCATCCTCGGCATGCGGCCCCCTCAGCGGCCGCGTGTCATCAGAAATAGCTACGCGTGTCAGTGCTGACACACGTGTCATGGGTTCGCCATCACTGACCTACAACATGGTTCTGTTACAGAGCTCACATCTTCCTCCCCTCTGGATCATTAACCTCTGTGAAATTGGATCTGTAGCTGTCCTCCCATACCTTTCACTGTCACTCTGAGACGATGACTCTGTATAGCCACAAAGGGGCCAGAGTTATTCCTTCCCAGCTCTTGCTTCTGAGCCTGCTCTTCAAGACCATGGTGGTTCTGGGCTGCATGGGACCCCATGGATAAGCGGATAAGGAAGGGCTTAGTCACTACACCAGTTCATATAATGGGAGGTCTGCTGGGCAGAAGGACTCTGGGAATCTGATGGGCAAGCCCTTTATTGTGCACTGAATGTTTATCTCCTCCACTAAATTTACATGTTATGATAGTATTTGGAAGTGGATCTTTGGGAGGTGCTTAGATTTAGATTAGATCATAAAGATAGGAGCCTCATGATGGGATTCATGCCTTTATAAGAAGAAGAGAGGGAGCTCTCACTCTCTTAAGGCCCATGCACCTAGGAGAGGCCATGTGGGGACACAGCAGGAAGATGGCAGTCTACAAGCCAGGCATTCAATCTGGCACTGCCTTGATTTTGGACTTTCCAGCTTCTAAAACTGTGAGAAATAAATGTCTGTTGTTTAAGTCGCTCAGTCTATAGTATTTTATTGGAGTAGCCTAAGCTGACAAAGACAACTCCCATTGCCAGTCAATTCCCTTCATGAGTGATATGCACCCTGGGCTGCCCTCTGCTCTGCATCACATCACATTCAGTCTTATTTACAGCACATGCAGGTAACTCATGTTATTGGTGAAACAGAACGTGTGTCAGGGAGTCTTGCAAGTAGAATCACACATCCTCCTAAGCTCACCACTTTCATTCAGCTCCACTGCTCCCTCAGCCTAGAATCAGAAATCTTCAAAAACATGGTGTTGGATCTATCTCAGTCTCAAATCAGGGATCCATAGAACAGCCTTGATGATGTCTTTGCATAATTGCTGGTGTCAGCTTTCAACTTTGTTCTCCATCCTGCGCAAGAATGACAGAGCAAGAAAAATTACAAGAGGAAGAGGCCAGCCCAGTTGGTGAGTCCCTATGTCTAGACAGGCTAATGAGTAAAAAGTGTTCCTCATGAAGGTCCTGAACCAGGAAAGTAGCTCCATAGACTGATTCTTTTTTTCCTCCTGATCAGCCAATGCCACCTTCCCTGATCCCTATCCCAGGTTAAGTGGGGGAAATACCTCCTATTAGCACTTGGGACCCTGCTCTGACACAGGTCTTGCCTGCCAGGCCAGCTCAGGCTCCACCCCTCTCAATCAATGGGGCTCATTCAGCACCAAGGGCTCCACCTACTTGGGTGACCCCTCACCAAAGTTGGCCATTCAAAGAAGCTCAGTACATGGTCCCAGCAGGGAAAGATCTGAAGAGGGCCAGATTTCTTCTTTTTTTTTTTTTTTTTAATGTTTTCTCTTATTTCCTAACATTCACAGAATCCCTCTCTCTCCAGTCACTGGTTCTGTCTGCAGGAGTCCCCCTGCCGAAAGTCATTCAGCCTCTGCTTAAAAACTTCTAGATATGGAGAACTCATAATTTCTCATTCCTTCTTGTTATAATGCTCTCCTTTTTTTTTTCTTTTGCGTTTGAAACATGAATAAATAGAACACCTAAAATGGAACTCAGAAGAAGTCTACCTTCACCCCCTCATTTTCCAGGGAGCCCTTTTGATGCAGTGAGTTCCTGAGAGACATCACTGGGAGCCTTGAAAACTCAGCTCTTGTTCATGACTCAGTTTGTCAGATGGAGAAAAGAGGTCAAAGTACACCTTACATCTGTCCTTCCCTCCATGCTCATCGCCTTAAGAATTGCTTGCCTCTACTTTGCCTTGGCTTTCTGTCTTAGCTTGTTTTGCTACCAACAGTCTTTCTTTTCTTCTCCATCTAAACCATCATTGTCAAAGTGATTATCCTAAAGACAGCTCCTGGCATGGCACTCTGCTGCTATAAAATCTTCAGTGGTTCCCCATTGCCTATCATCTGAACTCTTAATAAATCCTTAATATGAATTTGCTTTCGTAAGGCCCATTCCAATCTAACCACAGCTTGACTTTCCAAGAGTGAATCAAACTGATTGTTGCTTTCTCCAGAGGGAGTCCGTGCCATTGGGGGTACCTCCAGACTCTTCAGATCAGTTAGAGCAGGAAGTGACCCTATGCCCCTGCCTCACGTTACCTAACTACCTGACCTTCCTCTCTTGTGCCTTGGGTTTTCCTTTCATTCATTGAAGACTCAGAGCCAGGTGAACTCTGGGGTTCCTTATGACTCTGAAATTCTGAAGGAGTAGAGGGAACACAAACATTGACCTGGACTCTAAGTAGATAGGAAGACTGATGATGGGGTAATGGATTAGAATCTCAGAGAATGGGGAATTAGCTGCAGGGGAATGAGGGAAGAGGGGGAGATCTTGGGAAACTTCAAAGTTGGAGGTTCTGCCTCAGAACCTTAGTGACACATTGGAATTAGCTGGGGACTTTGTAAAACACTGAATGAAGCCTGGGTCCTATTAGAGAGATTCTGATTTAATTAGCCTGGAGTGCAACCTAGTCATTGAGATTTTAAAAAGCTCCCTGGATCATTCAAATGTGTTGCAGAGTTTGAAAAAACAAACCCAAGTTAAAGCCAGGCATGGAGAGAAAAATGACACAATATTTATTGAAGGGAGATAAGAAACGCTGACAAAATACTATAGAACCTGCAACTCTCCCAGCAAATGTTTTTCTCACCTCCTAAGGCCAGCAGCATCAGGTTTACTCAGGGAACTCTCCACGTGAGAGGACTCACTCTAGCATTACTGCTAGCTTATGTATATCCATTCCTTCTGGCCCTGCTGTGCCCAGGCCTGAGTGGGCTCAAGTCTCTGCAGATTGTGTCCTCCCGGCACACCTGAAAGCCTATTTATTTTTTTTAGCTGTGCTGGTGTCCTATGTGGGTGAAAAGACTGACATATCTATCAGGCTGGGCAATGTCTGCCTCCCACACTGTCTGAGTAAACTGTTGAGGAGCACTAGAGAAGCCAGATGACTGGTCTTAGGAATGTTCTAAGAGAGCTGTTGCAAGGCCTCTCATTCCAGACCCACTGAGCTAGGCCCTTTCTCAGCCAAGGAAAGAACCACTAGCTCTGCTCTGGAACTGAAAGTAAGTGTGCTGTCAGCCAGCTGCTAATGGTCAGAAGGTGGGAGCTGACTCAGAGAGTGAGGGTCAACATAGAGAATGGGGTCAACACAGAGTGGAACCAAAATGATGCATTTTCACTTCACTGCATAAGTTTCACAATTAAACCTTTGGAAAGAACTTACCAATTTCAGTTAAACAATTTGAAAAAATAAAGTGGCGATAATTACAGTCTAGGACAAACTTGTTCTTTACTCCTTTTTGTGCCTTCTGGGCATGCTCTCTGCAATTTTACATCCCTTTATTTGGGATGTATGATATATATATATATATATATATATATATATATATATATATATATATACCATTTCCCCTCCATATACACTACCCATTCCTCTCTACCCTGCCTTATACATCTTCAAATGTACAGATTGCATCCATTATCTCATGCTTTCTGACTTCTAGTTGGGTTTAGCAAACGGTAAGCACCAACAGGAGATCAGAGCAAAGCGACACTGGGCTGTTTAATGTTATAGACTGCTCTGTTTGTCTATTAAAGACCATAACTGCTATAAGGCTATTTTTCCTTTTCCCAGTAATCATTACTTCCCTCTCTTGCTCCTTCATGGCTCCAGGGTATGACTAGCCTGGAGGATACTGTACCATTCTTCATTACTGTTCTTAAATTATGCCTAACTATCTGTAAGTAGCCACTTTCTTAAACTTTTCCTTTATTATTATACTGTCATACTTGGACTATGAATGATACAAAGAGTATGTATGTGTTTGATGGTGATGGTTGGAGAACACAAGCTTGCTTAAGTATGAGTAGAAATGATCTCTCTAAGAGAATTACCTGAGTGAGGAAAAGCAGTTGGTCCCAAGTGCTCCTGTGTCCCTCCTGCCCAAGAGCCTCCTCAGTGATTTGCATAATCACTGTCATACTCTTCTCCAGTGTGCTCTTTTTGAAAGCTCTATCCCAAGTCAGAACAAAAGCTCCTTTCATCATTTCTCTTTATCTTAGTTAAGCCAGAATGGCATTATTTGTCATTGCTAAGCATTAACTTATAGAAAACAAAAGTGTCTTTATAGTATACTGCTTCTTTGGTCCAGCTCTTCTACGGAGATGCCACATTGAGATTAAATATGCAAGGATTTTATGAGGAGAAAAACCTTTGTGAAAGGAAACCAGGAAGGGCCTGGAGAAGGCTGGGAAAGCCTTCAGACCATAAAGAAAATCTTCTCCTGAGTGAAGGAGAGAGGGGTGGGGGGGAGTGTTGAGTTGAAGTATCCTAGACTGCCCTGAAGTCTTATGAAGGTTTGGCAAAGCCATCTGGGAATCACTGAACCAAAATGAGCCGACAAAGCACTCCCAAGATTCCTAGAAATGGTGCATTCAACCATTAGTGGAAAGAAACCTGTGGGAGGTGTGGCCTTGGAACAAACACAGTGATAAATTTTAGAGTGTAGCATCTGAGGCCCTGTGCAGTAGGAGATATGGTCTCATGGCCACCAGAACTGTATTGGTTATCATGAAGAAGGCTATTGCCACATTATTACAGATCTGCCACTTTATCAGCCAAACCATGCCTTATAATTATAAAAGATTAAGTACTTACTGTCGAGGTCAGTTTTCCTGCCACCTTGATTTCACCTTGCTACACAGGCAACAAAGGCAGGCTTTATGACAACCCTAGTATTTACACTAGCTCTGAAAATCAAAATATTTATTTACTTCTTGCTTCATTGTCTATTATACCCTTAATATTGTGTCAATTTCTGTGGCCACCACAATAAATAAGAAACTGTTTCTGTCTTCTAGGATCTTGCTGTCTAGGAGAAAGATGGGGAAAAAAAGTATATGTTTACAGTAAAGTGTTACAGAATTGTAATGTCTATATAGGCGGTGAGGGACTAAAACACAAAAGGGGGTGGTCAAGTCTACCAGTAGAGAGTAGAGAAGTCCTCAGAGAGAGGTTGAACTTGATGCCAAGTACTTGAGGGTCTCCCAGATGAATATGTGGGATAGAACTATGGCAAAGTGAGTTACAGAAATGAGTACTGAGGTGAGAAGTTGTTTGACCTGTTTTGGGAACCACAGCAGTTTGGAATGATAGTAATGTGATAGAAATTAGAGAACACAGGAGGGATTAAAAAGCTATGAAGTTAGAGACAAGGCAGGGGCTACATTGAGAAGGATATGCAAATAATAAGTCTAAAATTTATCTATTGGGCCTTGGGTCATAAATTGAGTAATGAGATGATCAGATTTGTACTTAGGAAAGATTCCTCTGACTGCAGGATAAAGAAGGGATTGAGGGCACAAGACTGGAGACAGGGAAACCAGGTTGTTGGCAGCTATGACAGGCCAGTGAGAGATAAGGCCCTAATTGAACCAAAGTGGAAACAGTAGTACTAGAGAAGGAATGTGGTCAAGCAATGGTGGGACAGCATCAATCATACTCTGTGAGTGATGAGTTATGAGGAGGAGAGGTGAGGGTGAAGAAAAAGTGAGGGTGTAGAAGTGGTCGGCAAACTCATTAGTCAACAGAGCCAAATATCAACAGTGCAACGATTGAAATTTCTTTTGAGAGCCAAATTTTTTAAACTTAAACTTCTTCTAATGCCACTTCTTCAAAATAGACTCGCCCAGGCCGTGGTATTTTGTGGAAGAGCCACACTCAAGGGGCCAAAGAGCCGCATGTGGCTCGCGAGCCGCAGTTTGCCGACCACGGCCCTATGGGATCTACATTAAAGAAAGAAAGAAGATACTGTTATTAACTGTGGCAGGCAGAAATCTAAGATGGCCCCAACATTCTTGTTCCACGGTACACACGCTCTGTATAATCCTCTCCACTTAAGTGTGTGGAACCTGAGAATATGGTGGGTGTCACTCCTGTGATCAAGGGACATTATATGGCAAAGGTAAATGGATTTTCACAGATGTAATTAAGGCCCTTCATCAGTTGGCTTTGGGTTAATTAAGACAGAGATTATCCTGGATGGGTCTGACCTAATTAGATAAAACTTTTAAAAGGGCATAAAAGTTAGAGATGCTTTCTCTTGCTGGCCTTGAAGAAGCAAACCACTGTGAGTTCTACAGTGTCAAGAAAATGAATTATGCCAACTTCCATGTGAACTGCAGATAGGACCCTGAGCCTTAGATGAGACCCCAGCTCTGCTTTGTGAAATTCTGAGCAGAGGACCTGGCTAAGCTGACCCATGAAAACCATGAGATAATAAGTAATGGATATTCATTTAAGCAGCTCAAATTGAGGTAATTTTTATATAACATTAGGAAGCCAATACACTAATGAGTATCATGATCAAAATAATTTTCGGCATGTTTTTCTTATGTTTTCCAGGTGAATTTTATGAGCAGAAAGTATTATCCAGAGGTCACTTTAAAATCAATTTTAAATAAATACTATATTATTTAAGGTTCCACATTTAAAAATCTAATTCTCCTATAACCTATTACTTTCAACCTATAAATCTTATAATTCTGATTATGGACCTAGTGAGTTTAATTATCTTAAAGGGCTTTTGATTAATGTTTGATCCTAGTTTCAAAGTTATTACAGAAAACATTCTGCACTGCATTGATAAATTTAATCTATTAGATTTCACTTAAAAGAACTTTGTCTGATAAATTTTCTCAATTACTTAAATGAATCTTATAAATCTAATAAATTAACCTTTTAAAATAGTTATTCTTAACTTTTCTTAATTATATAAATACAATAAAAACTAAGATTTTATCCTATACTCAGATCTAAATTAATCATTCCATTACTTATTGTAAATTAAAGTTTAAAGGTTGATCTGTAATTCTAATAGATCAAATTCTCTTAAACATGAGAACGTAAAAAACCCCAAAATGCACAAATATTTAACTATAAAAATATTAATTATATGTTTATTATCTAAATTTATACCCTTAATTCTGTATCCTTCTGGGTTCAAAGATGCTAACCCATGAAAGAAAAAATAGATCATTAAAAATAATAATAAAAAGGTAGTATGTAAATTACCATCACTTCGCTACGCCCATGATTGGTCCAGCGGGAGACACAGGGGGCGGGACTCGGGGTGGCTGGGGTGGTGATTGGGCCAGCAGGACGCTGAGCTCGCCTTGCCAGCCGCGGTGCGAGCTCAGCATCTGCGCCATGGCTGTGCTGCAGCACAGATGGGCCTCTGGGGTAGCGAGCCGAGCGTTTGGAGGTTTGGAGGCGGTGCGGGTGGGCGGGCGGCGCGGCTCCCGGGGGAGGATTCTGGCGGCAGTTAGGCCACAGGAGCACGTGGCGGTGTCCCAGTGTCCACAGAGGACACGGGTTTCCACGAAGGCAGAGGAGGCGGCGGCGGCCCCAGCCTTCCTGGGCAGGAGGCGAAGGCAAGACCCCTGCCTGGGCTCCGGCTGCAGGAGGACCACGCCCCCGCCCCGCCTTGCCCTAGGGGCCCAGGGACTTAGGAGCTGCCGGCCACAACGGGTCCCGACCAGCGGACAGACAGCCTACATGTGCATGATTAAATCATGCACTGGGCCTCTAGTTAAAAATAATATAAAATAATATTTGATGGTCGAGCCTGCATTGTGGCCAATGACACTGGCAGAATGGGAGGTCTTGGAGATGCTGAGGTCCAGAGAGATTTCTCATGACCCCTGCTGCCAAGAGGAAACTTTTGTATCTTATCAAATCTTGGGCTTTATATATTAGAGAAATGGATTTTCACAACATCCACATTCCAGTTGTGATTCATGTCATTACCTAATTTTTTCCATCTACACATGGAAGAGTCTATAATCCAAGCCCTGGAGTCATCTTATAGCAAAGAATGGAGCTTAGACCAGGGATGTGACCTTTAGGTTGCTCTGCTCCTGCTCATCCTTGGCAAGTAGTTTGCTTTCCACCACTACCAACACCTGAGGTCCTGGGTGGACGAAATGGGAAATAGGGATGCCAAAAAGAAGTGTTAAACCAAAGGAAACTTGGTTTGGAAAAGTGCGTAGATGTCTGGGTTGCTGTGTTTTTCCTTCAGGAACTGGAAATGCAGAAAAAGCTATATGTATTAGTTGCAGACTTGATAATAGGCCAGGTCTCAAGGTTGAATTCCCAGCCAACCACTCAGCCTCACTCTGAGAAATATTTCCCTTCCTCTCCCTCCACTCGATTTCCTTTTTTCCATGTGATTCTTTCCAAGTTGGTACAGACACCTTGGGTGGCAAAATCCATTTGCTCTGTGACACACACCCCTCTGCCTCTCCCACTGGCAAATACTTTAGGTTTGCCAGGAGCCAAATGAGCTTTGGGTAACCCCAGAGATGTGACTCCTTCTCGGAAAATGATCTCTGGTCTTAAAGTATGTGTGCCTTCAACCTCGCAGCCACTTTTTCTTTCTTTTTTTTTTTTTTTGTCTGTCTCTTTTCCCTTTCCTCCTTCTTCTCCTTTTTGTCTCCTTTTTATCTTCTCTCCCTTTATTTTATTCTCTCTTACATGTCTTTCTTTTGTCCTCCTTCCTCACCTTTTTCTTTCCTGTGTTTTTTTTTCTATTCTGCACTGGGATATATATGTTTATGGATTTTTTTCTTTAAGGGGAATGGTGGTGAGATGGGGTGAATTTATACTAATGCCAATAAAAATAGCTAAATTTGTGAGCCATAACTACATACCAAGCAGTGATAAGCATGTGGCATGCATTACCATTTGATCTGCAAAACAATCTTGATTGATTGATATATATGGTTCCCATTTTCCATATGCAGAATCTGCAGCTTAAAGAGGGTAATTTCCCCACACTTAGTAAGTGCAGTTTAATCACATGTCCCAGGAGGATGACTCTAGGATCACACTCTGAATCACTATTCCTTATTAACCCAAGGCCCATTACCCACTGCATTTGATTAGAGGACTTCAACATTATTTCCCTAACATCCTTGTCCCTTGAAGCCAGACCTAGCCAGGTGCCATATCTCTGTATCTTACTCTGAGCTTCTGGACAGACCACATTCATAACAGAAAATCTAGAAATTATTTATTTTGAGAAGAGTGTTTATTAAATCCACACTAAAAGTTCAGAGCTCATATTTCTCATACTTGCTGACATGTGTTAGAAAGTAAATATCCTGCTCTAGTCTAGAGTAGAGAGAAGTCATCTGAAATGTTAGCAGGCAGGATACTAGTAAAAGGGAATGGGAGTATTGGTGGATGGGATGAAATTCAAGGAGTCTTGATAGGAGGGATATATATATCCTAGGGATGGCATGTGGTCCTTAATGAAGGAAGCATGCCTTCTTATGCAGTCCCTCTAACGCTGACTCTGGGCTTGGCCATGTCACTTGCTTTGGCCAACAGACATCATAAAATGTGACACAAACAGAGGCATGGTAAGCCCTCGCACATTGAAGCTTTCCCTTCTAAACCCAGCCAATGGGTAAAGAAGCCCAGGCTATTCCAGGCCACATAGAGAACTGAGGCACCCCAGCCAACAGCCAGAACCAAGGCCCCAGCCATGTAAATGAAGCCATTTAGGATCTTCCAGTCCCAGGTGGGCTACCCTAGGCCAGTGGTCGGCAAACTGCGGCTCTCGAGCCACATGAGGCTCGCAAGCCGTGGTTTGCTGCTCTGTTGACTAATGAGTTTGCCGACCACTGCCCTAGGTGATTAGCCATCCCAGTGGGACAAAATTCCTGAACCACAGACAATGCGCAATAAAGTAGTTGTTTTAAGTCATGAAGTTTGGGAGTGGTTTGTTTGGCAATGGAAGGTAACTGATACACAATCCTCAAAAGATACTTCGTGCTGAATGATTGTTCACTGGGTGGCTGCCTACGATTTTCTCAACCTCTTCAAGGACATTTCTGAATTGTGGCACCCTCGTGTGGCACTGACTCCTGGGGAAGGAGGGCTCACGAAATGAAAAGCAGAATAGAGAAGGGTTGCCCCAGTATTTCATGGTACCTGGGCTCTTCCTAGCAATTCACAATAATAGCATGCACATTATAAACCAAAGAGACAAAATCTGTTTTGGAAGAAGAAGCCCATTTTACTTTTAGAGGCCTTGAGCTGACTGGAAGTGCTGGGGCTGACCTGTGGCCGTCCTGACTGGTGAAAATGTCTTCAGCCTCTGTAAAGAGGAGAGGAGATATATCTCCTCTAGCTACTCTATTCCCACTTGAGATCCCCACAAACTTCAAGGAGAGGTGCAAAGAGGGGAAAGGAGCATTCTGGGGGTAAGAAAAATGTGCTTTGGAAATGCCCCCAATGACACTTTCAGGTCTATGCATGGATTGTCTGGAGCTAGACCTCCAGGGAGATGGTCGATTGCTTTTGCAGGGAAAGGGAATCCAATCAAAATGAAAACGTGAACAAGGCTTGATTAATCATCACCCAGGAATGCCTTTGCAGTTGAGTGGATCTCTTAACCCCTGACTATGAACAGCTAAGGCAGGAACCATATCTTAAATCATCTTTTATATCCAGGACCCAGTCCAGTGACCTCAGGAATTTCACCTCTTGTCTTTGCTTCCTCAACTGTGGAATGAGGAGGCTAAGAAAGCTGCTCCCCAAATTCCCTTCTGATGTGAACTCTATGCTCTTCTACAAAAAAGTACAGCTGAGTGTTTTATTTTAAATGTTCTGCTGGAAAAGGCCTGGTTTCTCTCCCAGCACACTAAAGAGTTAAATTGGTAATACCCTCCTTCCTTCCTGATGGCTTCCTCAGGATGGAGGCTCAGGGGAATGGAGGTCAGGATGGAGAGGGGTCTGCAGGCTCAACTCACTTAACTCTAACTGGGACTTGTCACCAGCAGATTAAGAAGGAGAGTCTCCTCAGCGTGGGAGAGGGAAGAAGTCAGATGGAGTCCATGCTGTGCTGGGACAGGGAAGTCACCCACATATCCCAAGCAGCTGAGATAACAAGAACCTATTTTTTAAAAAAAGAGATACGTCACAGGAAATAGAACCAGACAGCCCATAAACCAACAAGTTGGGAAGGTAAAGCCTTTCAGAAAGGTGCGGGGGTGGGGGGGGGGAGGGCAGGAATGAGAAGGCTCAGACCCCCCAAAATAAAATAAAAATTCTTGAAAGCACATGGCAAAGAATGTGGGGGTGGAATAATAAAGTCACCCAATGGTGGAAGGTCTTGAACCTGTGTCAGCAATGGCAGAGAAAATAGAAGGAAGCAATGCAAATAGGCAGGTGCAAGAGCTGAAGAGAAACAGGGAACTAGAACTGGTGTCTCCAGTTTCTCCTGCAGAGAGGTCCTGCAAGATGAAGTCGTAAAATTCTAGACATCATTTAAAATCACAATTGTGATTTATACTCTGTCTGGTGCTTTATGCTTTGCAGCCTATTTCATTTTATCTTTATAGTTGCTTTGGGAAATCAGAAAGGCAGGTGTCATCAACCTCATTTTCTGTGAGGAAATGAAGTCCTAAAATGATTAAGGGACTCACCAATGTCACTGAGCAGCCAAGGGACCCAGAGGAGTAGAAAGTATAACTAGCCATCAGAGGATCCCCAGGTTCCACTCTTAGGTAGGCTTATCAATTTACTGCTATTAAAAAAATACCACACTTTTTGCATGCCTATATAAATCTACTCATATGACATAACTTTCTTTCTATTATAATTTGTTATATAATTTCTTAAATGTGTGCAACATTTATATGAATAAAAGCAAATTACATGCTGCAAATCATTATGAGAGAGGCCATGATATTGGGAAAATGTCTTGTGAAGAACAGTAGTTGAAATGAAAATTTAGTTCTTTGCTCCTTAACCTGCTTCCTCAAAGAGTCAACACTTAGTTGTAGGCTGGAAGAAATATTTAAATTCCCACCCTATCTCAAATGTTTCCTCTTATAAAGGTTTACAGGATTGTGCTGTCTTGGAATCACAGAGGCCCCTAGTTAATTCATAGAATTAAGTTTCTATTTGTGCTCCTGAAAGAGGGGTTGCTTGGCTAGATTTTCATCAGAAAATGAGCTACAGTGTTTGATGTGAGGAGCCCAGAGCAGTGGGCTCTGCCACCCCTCAACTCATCTGTAACAGAGGAAGGGGAGAATTAGGGCAGGCTACTAAACCCGGGGAGTGTAGGAAGGAGGCTGCCAGCAAGAGAAATGAAGCTGCCCAAATGTCACTTCCAAGTGGGAGGCACAGACAAGAAAGAACAAAGGCTTTTGGAGGAGGCTGTGCATTGGAGGGGTCTGGGAAGTGTACACACTTCCCAGGAGTGGCTTGGATATGTTCCCTGAATGTGGTGGAGAAAAGCAGAAAGGAAATCCCAGGGTGGAAATGGGGAGGTATGGATGTTGGGTGTGTGCAGGAAACACTGGTGCTGGCAGGGGTGAATGCTGGGAGCAGGGACACACACTGAGAGAGAACTTCCCAGGTGGTGTGGGAAGTTCAGGGGGGAGCACAACCCTCAAGACTAGCATGGAATCAAGAGAACAAGCGTTTATCCAACTCTGTCACCACTGGCCTTTTGCTTTTGGTCAAATTATATTCATATTCTATCTATCTATTTATCTATCTATCTATCTCCCTCCCTCCCTCCCTCAGTTCTGTTATTTGTATAACAAGGAGGTTGAGGAGATCATTACAATAACTAATATGTCTTAACTTCCTATGAACTAGGCCTTGATCCACAATCCTTGTTCCTGGGATTGCACCCATTTTATAGATGAGAGAACTGAGGCAAGAAAACAAAGAAACTTCTCTGAAGATGCATAGCTAATCAAGTAGAGGAACTGGAATAACTATCCTCCATTCTGACTCTAGAGCTCGTGTTTTTCTTATCCACAGCTCTATGTTGGCTCTACAAAGTCCTCTGAAGTCAGCATTAAACTCAAGTATAAAGTATAAAGTATAAATGAGCTGCCATCTCCCCTGAGTAAAAATAGGACAAATGACCCTTTTTCCTAAAATGCCATGCCTTTCTCTTCATGCAGCCTGGGCTCACCCCAGGCTCCTGCCCTCCCCAGGAGAAAAAGTCACCTGTCTGAGCCTGAAGCCCCACCTGCCTTGAACTCCCAGGGGCTAGGAGGTAGGAAGAGGATATGAGGGCATTGAGTGACTGTCACTCCAGCCCCTGTAGAAATTATGTTTCAACAATAACTGCTTATACTATACCTGGCTTCTGTCCTTGCCATAATTGTGTGATCTAATCAGTCAATCAGACAGATCTGAGGAGTAATAATAAAAAGTGATTATTAATATGAACAAAGGCAATAGTAATAAAAATAATGATTGAAGAGCCTTCCAAACAAGATAGGGGTCACAGAACAGGGATTGATAAAATATTGTGGTCAGAGGTTACTTAGAGAGCATCCCTCTGAACCCCCTTCTATTTTTGATGAAAGGGAACTCAAAGCGGCAAGTTCCCTGCCTGAAGTCACGAAGTTCGTAGAACCAGCAATCTGGCTGGGACCCACATTTCCTGAGTCTATTTATCCAAAGATCATGCTGGAAAAGATAGGCGTCTCCTTTTCCAGTTCTACAGGGGTGACTCCTGCGTTCCCAGGATACACAGGGTTGCTGGGTTGGAGATTGTGAGAAGTTTAGAACCATTGGCTCTGTGAGCTGAGAGGGGCCTCCTACCTCCACATGGTCCATACCACAGCCTACAGGGAGTTAAAAATCAAAAGCACCTAACCTTGACACTTGACCTCTATATGGTCTTGTCCTGAGTCCAGAGCAGTTTTCCAGTTCTGACTTTTATTCCCGGGGAAGAGGGGCAGCAGCCTTCACAGACTTCGGAGGACTTTCTTAGCTCTTGACCTGTTAGGAACCTCAGACTGCCAAAAGATGATATTCAGAGCATTTCTTAACGTGGAAGTTTCACTGCCTTGCATTAGGCCCTGAGAATACCTTTTTCACAAATGAAAAGGCTGCATTTGTCCTGGCCCCAAGCAGCCACATAACTTAAGCATTTGGGCTTACTTTTAGCAACTGTACAATAAATGGACAGAAAATGATTAGTACCTTTCCCGGCTCCTCGGCCTTGCTTACCCTGGCTGTGCAATCCCATATTGAGGTGCCCCTTCTCACTGGAGAGTCTGATTCACTTGTCCTTGCCAACGAGGAGATACCTAGAAGGATCCTAACCCCTGAAAAGCATACAGCATGTGCTGAAATGTAAGTCACTTCTCTCTAGGTGCCCCACCCATCTCTATTTATATTTGGTGACCCTTGGCAAGTGCTTACTCTGTTTATCTGTTTATACTAATCACTCTGAGTACATTCATTTAAGCTAAAAAGGAAACAAAATTATCATAAGATCACATATAGACCAAATTGTCTGGTAAGCAGCTACTTGATCTAGTCATAAACTTCTCAGTGAGGTGAGATGTGGAGGCAGTTGGCCGGGACATATGTGCCCTATTTCAGACCTGCTTTAGCACTAAGCTCTGTTTTCATTAGCACTCATGGACATTCTTGTTCTCTGCCTTCTTCCCCCCACCTTACATTTTTAAATCCCAGTCTCATTTTCAAGCAGGTTGAAGTCCTTGCACTGACTTTGGCTTTCCATTCCACTTCCAGGGAAGCTGATCAGGATATCTCTTTGTTTATTCCCACATGACTCTTCCAACATCCTCACCCACCTAATGCCTCCTGTGCCTCCCTGTCTCGCTTCTACACAGATGCCAGCAGCTCTCACACAAAACATAGTCCAGTCCTACCTTGATTTAGTTAGCTGCCAGGTCAGACCATAATGCTTTTCTAGATTAATAAAATCATATATTTTCAACGAATATGGAGAGTGCACTGGCATTGACATAAAGCCTGCTTTGTCTGAGGGAGAGTGTTCTCTGCAAAGATGCCCACCTCCCTGCTGCTCAGTGCCATCCCTGACAGCATCATGGCCATCTTCTCTGCCCCAACTGTCTTCATAGTCTGATTCTCTCTCCCCACACACAGCACAATATTGAATGCAATTTTTTAGAAAAAGATAACTTTCAGGTCATCTTCTTAGCTGGGCACAAGGAGAAGAATGTGTAGGGAGCCAAGTTATTAACAATGCACTCTTTAAAGAAACCAGTGCAAATTCTCATCTGCATGGCTCTGCATTCCTCATAGAATAAGGACCCTTGACTGAAAGACACTGGGAGTATTCTCACCTCAGGGCAAGGCCTCATTGTGATCATACATCAGAGCTTCAGGTCTAAAGCACAGTCCCTGAATGCCCCCCAGCCCAAAAATCATTTTCAGTGAATTCTGGCCCCAGAGTTGGCTGCCCTATGGGTCAGTCCTCACATCCTCCCTGGGCTGGTGAGGCTTGAGATTAAGGGAGTATCTTTGTAGGCAGAGGGGAGCAAGGCTGGGTCTTCAGACACTCAAAGCCAGGAAAGGGCCACAAAGACCTTCCTCTTGTCCACTCCAACCTCCCCAGCTCCTCTGGTAGTCTGTAGACACCAAAGATCCAAAGGCCTGCTCAGCCTGCCTGCCCTCCCGGCTCTATGCCTCACACCTGTATTTGACCTGAACCCTCTCTGTCCCACTATAAGTTGCATAGTTCAAGCTGTGGGAATGGAGGCAGATTCTGCCTCTTTAGCATCTAGGCCATAGCAAAGGTCAAGGAACTTAGGGTCAAGATCAATCACACTTACAAAACTGCCAACAGAAACACAGGCTTCTGGAAAATAATATAAAATAATTTTAAAGAGGAGGGCTGGGCTCAGAATTACACAAGAGGCCTAAGGGTTGGACAGTTTCATCAGGAGCTGTGTCCTGAAGGTAGGAAGCCATAAATAGCAGTTGAAAACAAATGGAGAATGTGTTAGGGTGGGCTCAAGGAACATGTCATGCAAAAGTAGGAGTATAAGGGACCTGGCACAGCCAGCTATGCAGGGACAGAAACTGGCATCAGTGAGAGGAAACATGTAGACAAATGTATATAGCAGCAAGTCATTGTGCACAAGGTAAGTGGTTCTACTTGATCAAGAATTTCTTACAGGGCTTTTACAGGTGCTACTCATACCAACTAATTCAGAAAGTCTGGACAAGCATCAGTAAGTGTTTGTTTATTTGTTAACTCCTCTGATAATTTTATGGGCAACCAGAGTTGAGATTATTGAGTTAGAGTCTAAGATGCTGATGTATAACTAAAGCTGGGTGAACAAAACAGATGTGATCCCTGCCCTCATAGCGCCTCAGAGCCTGGAAGAAGAGATAAACATTAAACACAAAATAAACACTCAATTACAAATTGTGGTTTGGGCTATACAAGAAAAGGGTGAAGGATGTGTGTGTCACAGCAAATGGTGTGCCTCTCCAGTTTTTGAGAGAAGGTACTTAATAGTTATAAACACCATAGAATTCAATTCCATGAAACCAACCATAAATTGTGATGAAAACTTCCATTTGTTGCACAACAATATAAACATTGCAAAATTTAATCAAGATTTAAAAATTTTAATAATAATATGTGCCAGAAACCATGAAGAGGATAAAAGAATTGCTCCAATAAAAGTCTCTGAAAAAGGACTCAGCAGATTCAGATTAGAGAAGAGGAAGCAGTAAAGTAAGAGGCATGAGACATCTACTTCCTAAGTTTTCTTACTGATGAGTGAGAAACATCAGTTTCAGCTTCTTCAAGAACAGACTACATAGCAGTTGGAAAAAGATTATTTTAGGTTATCATAACTTGGAGAGGTAATTTAAATCATGCAGCATTGGAGATTTGGAAAACAGTGATTGGGGAAAATAATCAGGGGACAGAATAGAGACCAAGGCATAGAAATCTCAACCAGACAACTTACCTGATGATACTACTGGTAGAATTTATTTATTTAAAAAATAAGACTTTAAAAGGCACCTATCCAAGGTGCCTAACTTCTTTGAGCCTCAGTTTCCATACCCATAAAATTAAGACATTATTGGCAGGGCCCTCGTGGGAATTATGTAAAGCTGTATTGAATGCTGGTTGGGTGTCAAGTGCTGGGTTAACGCTTTCTTGTGCCTCATTAGGAAAGGAGTTCTTCTCATCAGTCAAGTATCTACAGGTCAGGCACGATGTTTCAAGATTAATAAATATTATCTGTTTGATTCCTCCCAACAAAGTAAACACCTTCAGCAAGTATAATTTTCATTTTCAGATAAAGAAAACTGAAGCTCAGAGAACTCTTGTAAGACCAAGAGATAAGAAAGTGGTGGAGCTTTCTTTAAATCCAGTTGGTGAGACCCATCCAGACCAGTGCCCCCTCAAATGATGATGTGGGAGAGAAGGTGTAGAATGTCAGGGGGTGGGAAAGATTAAAGACAAGAGAGAGATGAATGAGAAGGATAGTGAAGAAGAAAGGGAAATAGGATGAGGAGTAAGAGGATGAGAAAAAGCAATGTGATGAGAAAGCGAAATATAATAAGGGAGAGAAAGCTGAAGATGAAAGAATGAGGGGGAGAGGGAGAGGCCGTCATTTGAGGGAAGGAGAGTCTGACAGTAGGTGATGGGCAAAGTCTGGTATTTTTCCAGTCTCACTGAGGCTTTAGTGGAATGCCCCCTCTGTCTGCTGACGCATGCATCTGCTTTTACAGTTCAGGGTGTTCTGCTTAGTTTCCTGAGGCCAAGGCCCCTCCTCTGTGTCCCCCTCCTTGTTCCTTTTTTCCCAGCCTCTCCCAGGTCCCAAGGTTTGAGCAATGTCTGTGCTCCGGATGCCTCTGGTTTGCTCAGACAATTGCTTAATTGCCATTTAAGAGAACTGATGCAACTGACCTTTAACATGTTGGTTACACTAAGATCCAAACAGAGAAAATAGACATCCTTTCATGAATGGGAAATTCTTCTCACAGCAACTAGGAAGCATAAGCAGGAAGCATAAGCAGGTGGATCATAGCCACAGGCCTAAGGGACAGAGAAATGGGACTAATTCTCTGGACTTTCTTTCTCAAGGGGCTGGTCAGAATTTTCAAGCCATTCTCAAGAGTCCTCAGGGTTTATTGGGCTTGAGTGAAGCTTCCCTTCTAGGATAAAATGGGGCCAGGGATACCTAAATGATTTGCCCTTTTAAAGTGTTTATAGCCATCCCCAGCACCAGCTCCTGCTCCCTGGCTTGCACCTGAAGGCAGGTGGCACTTTCGCCACTATTCCATGGGGTGGTGAGAGGAATATTTTATTATTGACACTGTTAGAACTAATTATTGATCTTCAGTCCTCTACAGACCATGCTCTCCTAATGCCCATGCCCATGGAAGATTCAACTCAACTCTCCCACCTTAGTATGCCACAGCCCAAGTAAATCAGCCATGATGGGTGGGTCACATAGCCCAACAATAAGGTCAAGCTACACTGCTATTTTATTTCCGAGGAAATTCTCTGTGTACCATATCACATGTCCAGTAACTCTGATGACTCAGGCCTCAAATGTCAACTCTCCAGAAGGTCTTTCCCAATAACCTTCCTGAAGGTGACCTATTCTTTTTCCCATGCTCTCTCTATGGCATGCTGCCTTGCTTTATTTCCTTCATAGCCCTTTACCTGACTTGATGTTCCTATTTTTTCAACCCAGGTCATCATATGGATAAAATTCTCCCATCATGAGCTCTCTGTCTCTACCATAATCCTGTGCCTAGAACAGAGTCAGGTTCATGGTAGACTTGCCATAATGTTCATTCAATACATGAAAGAATAACCTAGAAGTCAGGATTCCACAAAGCCCCATTCCTCTTTCCACAGCCCTCTCCCAGCCTTAGTCCTTTCCCCAAAGGCCCTTCTTCCTTTTCTTCTTTGTCAGAGTGGAAAACACTAGGCCATTAAAGCTGGCCCCTGTGGCATAATTTCTTCTCTACCACTTTCTGGCTGTAAACTCTTCTGTAAATTATCCAATTGCAACTATAAACTTGGTGACAATAGGGTTATTTTGAGGGTTAAATGAAGTAACTATATGACTAGGCCTGGCATAGGTTAAGCATTTGATTTGTATTAATTGCCTTGCATTCTTCTTTCTCTTATCTCCTATTTTTCCTTCCTTATAACTTCATTCCTTGCCTTCCTCTCAACCTTTACTTTCTACTCATAAAGATTCTACCATGATTATCAGCAGGATATGTGTACTTGGATTAGACTGAGTTAGGCAGGCATGAATGTTAGGCAAGTTCTCTCTTCCAAGGAGAGAAAAAAAATTAAGGTAGACTGTTCTGAGAAATGTCAACCCAGGAGGAAGGCAGAGAGAGAGGGGCTGGAGGGTAGGCCATCAGTCTGCCAGCTGTGATGTTTGGAGCATGTTCAGACTAGTAGTCCTTGAGGGCCTATTTTACTTCTTCTGGAGGCCTTTCTTTCTTTAGCCCAGCTGGGCAGGTAGATTTGAAAATATTATTGCATCAGCTGTGAGGTGGAAGAAAGAAACCTGGATTGAGAGTGAGGCGATTTATTTCCACCCTCCAGCCCTACACCTCCCAGTTCTGCCATTACCCAGCCCAGGGCCTAGGAAAAGTCCACTCACCTCTCTGGACCTCAGCTTGCCATCTGACAATTAAAGTGAGACTAGCAGGTCGTGAAGGTGTCTTCTGGCTCTGATATGCCATGGCTAAATTAGACCAAAATGTTTTCTTCAGCTATTTTGGAAAAGGGAGTGGGAGCAGTAGAAGCTTGGAGAAGCACTATTTGCAGGGTTTTTCATTTGTTTTGTCCTTGGTTATGTTCTGATAACTTACTGACCTACAGCAGATTGTGTTAGGCAGGAATTTGTGTTTTTGCTGCCCTGAGTTGGTGTTAGGCTGTACTAATGCACATGGGTCTCTGCAATTTCGCCCTCCAGCCTTTTCTCTGACAGAGGCTCTTCTCAGACACGTGAGAGATGAGATTCCTTAGAGGCCCTGTAGATGAACTAGCCTCTTCTCTGCTATATTCCTCTGAAGCCACAGCAACACTCTCTGAGCCAAAATTGTTCACTAATTAATACATTTCACAGGGTTAATGGAGTGTTGGCACCACCACCAGCTTGGGGCAGTTCCCAAAGCCACAGGCCTTTCCCAGTGCCCAGAATGTGCCCAGCTTGGAGGCAGTCCATGCCAGCTTGCCTCTATGCCAGCATCTCACCCTTCTCAGTTGAACCTGGAACCACATCCCCTTCCAGAATCCCCCAAAGCCTCTAGCTGTGTCATTCTCTCCTTCACCTGTCCCCCTTTCCAAGGAAGCACAGGGCACAGTCTTGTGGCACCAGATCGATTTTTTATTCTCTCTTCTCTGGGTAGAATGATGGATAGATCTACTCTGGAAAACCCATTAGAGAAGGGCTGGGTCATCCTGCATTTCCATCAGGCCTGTCCAGGTGACTTTGAGTCAAGCCACTGAGAGCCATTTGGCTGCAGGACCATATCTGTGGGGCCTGGAGGAAAAGATGAAGAATTAGTGACACTCAGTGACCAAGCCCCTTTCACCATCCATCCCCACAGGGGATTTTTTTTTTGGAGCTTCTTTAACTTATACTCTGTTGAGAAGCACCCAGTGCCCTTGATTGAACAGCCCACCTGCACTCTAGGTGGGGTCCTTCCATATCTGTCTGTGCCAGGGCAACCTGCAGGCACAGGTATTCAAGCTTCTCAGTGAGTGTCCCAAATTCCTGGAAGCCAAGGAAGAGATTGGAAGGATAAAGGGCCAGAATGATGGCTCTGTTTTTATATAGCATAGATTTGTCTAGGGAAGAGCTTGTTTTCACCTCACAGTTGCTGGTGATTGGGCCTGCGGGCTGATATGGTTCTTATCTTCAGATAAGGCCCCCTGCTCTGCAGGCTTGGAAGATAAAATATTCAGTATTCTTAGTAAGAATCAGACCTTGTATTCATCCAGCCAAGTCTTTTATGGCAAAGCAACTACCTTCTTTCCACATGTCACTTTTACTATACCCTGTAACTATGCTTATCAGTGGTCTACTTATTCTCAAACACCCAGCCAAAACCTCACTTTCACCATGAACCATCTAGTCCCCCACAGTTCCCTACAATGTCTCCTTTATTTTCTAGTTCCTTGTATCATTCTTCAAATGATTATGGTGTCATAATTACCATTTAACTCATGTGTTTTTAATATCTTCATCTACTCTACTGAATGTCCAGCTTTCTTTGCAGGACACCATGCCTTGTATATCTTTGCATTCCCCATAAGGGCTAGAAAAAAAACTGACCACATCATAAGCTATTATTAAATATTTCCTGGTCATGCCAAGACAGAACTACTGGCTTGCTTAGTAGTGCTATTTCATTAGATAAAATAATAAATTAACTTTCCACTTCAACTTAGGCATATTTATCTCAGACTAGAGGCCAAATCTGGGTGAGTGACCCAGAGCTAGGAAGATGTTTAGGTGCCAGATGGGAAAATCTTGACCAAGCCAATCAGGTGCTGTCAGGGCCTTCTTTGTGGGAGCACTACTGGGCCTGTGGACTAGTACTTTCTTCCCAGAGTGATGTTTCATGTCAAAGAAATTAATGGTCCTAGTTTGGCTGACTCATTTACTGGGAGCATTGGGTTCATATGGCAACTCTTAGTTTGGCCCACATCATGCCTCCACCAAAGAAAAAAAAAATTATACTTTTTTCCCCAAAGGTAAAAGCATTAAGAATTATAACTTTTTTATTTTCTTGGCATCATCCATTTGCCTACATCTGGTTTTCACTAACATATGCTTGTGATATTAAAAAATGCTAATAAAGTATGATGCCAGAGTAAAAAAGAGAGACATTTTAAAATTTATCAAAATATGAAATGACCACCTAATATACAACCTCTTCATGGGTTTGTTACCTCCTCTTTGCAGCCTGTACTAGAAACAAATTGACTCTTTATCTCTAAAATACTTCATTCAGTGCTCAAAGCAATCTATTAAATTCTATTTATATCATAATACTCATGGCATCTGAGAATATAATTCTTCATCAGTAGAATATGGAGTTGGACTAGACATTATGAAAGATTACCTTAAATTCAAATATGTTTTTATTAAAGTTTCTCTCTTACACTTGCTAATCTCTCTTTTAACCATTCTTTGGCATGATTTGGAAAATAAAAGGCTGAATAAGGATTTTCTTGGGGATAGAGTCCAGGTTATAAAGGAAAAAACAAAAAGAGAAGACGTATCATCAAATCAATTCCATAGGCATTAGCAAAGGTGGGGGGTGGGTAGAGAAGGGAAGGTGAAAATTATGTTATATGCTTACTGGAATTGCAAAATTGGCAACATTGGCCTACAGCCCTGTGCACACAATTTCAATGCCTTATCACCAAGATTCATTTTCCTCCACACTGGAGTAGACCAATGCCTGGGGAATGAGGACCAAAGTGAAGAAACGGAGGATGGTGGAGAGAACTGAGGAAATGGACTCCCAAACTTGGTCTTAGATTTGTAGACCTGCAAGCATCTAGACAATGCATGTTGCAGAAAAATTTTCAAGCTGATCATTGTCAACCAAGGCTCAACAACTGGAGAGAGTCTTGGATCCGCTCTATGTCTTTGACTCTCCTCCTTTGGAAGCAGATGTCGTAATACAGGAGGCAGCATAGTTTAATACAACTTCATACCTGAGTTGCACTTCAATTGTAAGCCACGATCTGCCATGAATTCAAATTTTGGCAAGGCCACTGCTCATCTCTGGACCTCAGAATCATATCAGTAAAATGAGAAAATTGACTTAATTTTCAAGATTTTTTTCCCAGGTCTTACATTTTGCTTTGCCAGGAACAATATTGTCTTTTTTGTCAGAACTGAAGGGTGGAGCAGAAATAGAGACAATGCTGACTGCTCTCTATCACCTCACCCCCAATTCCTGTCCCTCTGCTTAGTCAGACAACTCATCAGACCTATTTCCTGGAAGCTTTTTCTCTTATTTTAGAACTTATGGTGGAAAAGTCAGGGACAACATGAGCTCTTTTTATGAGTGATATCATTCACAGAGACCCCTGTGACTTGTAACCTTTTCCCAGAAAGTCCCTGGTGACAGGAATTCAGAAAGTAATAGACCCTTGAAAGAAGTGGCTATTCTCAATGCAGATCACTGTAGAGCCAAGTAGATCTCCTGAGAATATTAATAAAAGAGAGTGTGCACCACTTCAAGAACACAGCAGCTACTATAAATTAAGTTCTCTCCCTAAAGATTTAGGTTTTCTAGAAGAGAAATTGTCACTCAATCAATTCCTTGTCATGCAGTACCTAAGAAACCTGAAGAACAGTGTTAAGAAAGGCAGCAAAGAGTGAGGAACAAGTTGACCCCTATAATCTCATGTTTGAATGCAAACATTGGCTCAGAACTAGAGCACTCTGTGATTCCAGCCTTGAGAATATTTGTAAACAGCATAATAAATGATCCCTGCACTGTATGAGAGATCAGAAGTCCAACCTGGACCTCCTGGTTCATGGGTCAATTCTCAATGACCTGAATCAATGGCAAAACAAGGTTACTATATCCTGCTTAATAGGGTTATATGACTTAGATGCTAGACTCCAGTAACTAGGAAAATATTTCCCAGGAGAAGGGTTAACACCTGTTTTTATAAGTTCAGAGGTATGTTGTTCTATTGAGATTAGACATTGGAACAAGATGACTTCTTTGCCACTGTTACCTAAAAGAGAGAATGTCTCATGAGAAATGTTTTGTTGAGCCCTGTAACCTCATCAAGATTTTCTTCAGGAATAGGAGAATGGGAGAGATACCCATTTCTAGTTAATAACTGAGGGTTATTTAAACCTACGATCTGAAGAAAGTGATAATGATTTCTTTAATACAACTAATATGAATTCAAGAGAGAAGTGGCATGTAGATCACCTTACAGGTAAAAAAAAAAAAGAACTATCTTGAACTATGCTCATCAAAGCCACTCACCTGGAAAGAACTAGCTAGTTGTTGTATCATGTTTTTCTCGACAAAGCCATGGCTCCCATCTCTTTCAAGAGGCCTTCCTCCTATAATCTCATGTTCACTGATGGTGAAAATGGGAGTAACTGTGTAAAATGAGCAGATAAGTGCATTTTTTTTCAGAGTGAGTTTAAAAAATGAAGACACCTAGATTTAGGCTGCAATATCCTAAAGTCTTCCTGCATTACTGATAACAGAATTATCCTGTTTATGCAGATAGATGAGAATAAAAAAAGAGGAAGAAAGGGGAAAGGTTGAGGTCTTCTGAGTTGTGGAGAAGTGGATGAGGTACAGCTGGTGGATATTTACTAGGGAGCTCTCCTGGGAAAAGATGATGTGTATGGCTATGCCCCAGGTTTCTGATAACCCCTCTTTCCCAAAAGAGGCCCAAACTGTTACAACACGGGGTGGGAATATGTGTGGTTCAGGGTGAGGCCTGCAGGGCTTAGAGTTGGAAGAGGCTTCAGAAATCTCCTGACCATGTCCCCTATTTACTTATTTTTTATGTGAAGGTTTGAAGATTTGGAAAGTTACCTGATTTTCCTGGGATCACAGAGGCATGTAACAAAAGCAGACATTGAACTCAGGTCTCTCTCTCTTTCTTAAAAAAACATGTTTTTATTGATTTCAGAGAGAGGAAGGGAAAGGGAGATAGAGATAGAAACATCAATGATAAGAGAGAATCATCAGTCAGCTGCCTCCTGCATGCCCCCTACTGGGATTGGAGCCCAAAATCCGGGCATGTGCCCTGACCAGGAATCCAACCTGGACCTCCTGGTTTATAGGTCAATGCTCAACCACTGAGTTACACCAGCCAGGCAAACTCAGGTCTCTTGATCCCCAATCCAGACCACAAATATTTGAATATTCCATTTTGTCTCTGTGCCTTCTCTTCTGGGGAATTGCCACTATTTGTCTCTATTCTCTAAGTGCCTATGTCTTAGGCCTGCTGAGTGCATCCCAAATATAATTGACTGGAGGACAGTGTATCCATGAGCTAGGGAAAGATATGTGGCCTGAATCTAATGTTAGGTGAACCAAGCATAACCTAAATTAGGCATTCCTATAACATGGACAGGGAGCTTCCTGTGACAAGAGTTAACAGAGGAAACCCATTAAGGGACAACAGAAAAATGAAACAACTGATCAGGACAACCAGAGAAGATGAGTGATTTTCCCCCCTGTTCTATGTGAGACCTGGTTGTATTTCTGACACCAGACTGATATTTCAGATTATTCTCTTTTTCACATCTCTGGCTTCCCCTCTAAACCTAGAGTAGGTCCTCCTCCATCTCATTAGTTTTGCATGGCCCAGATATTTTCACTTGCTTTCTCAGCCTTCCTAGCTTCTATAGCAAGAGGTAGGCTTTGCCTTATAAGATGGGATTCTTACCAAAAATAGAAAGAAGGGTACACAAAATGACACATGTCTACCATAGTGTTCCCAAGCACATTGGGCATTTCTGGTGTACTGTTCCAAAATCCTCTACTTGGCTCTATCTATTTCTCCAGTCACTGTTGTGCCAATCAACAACATGAAGGCTTTGAATAGCTTTGTATAGGTATAATTCCTCAGCCTTGTGCTTCAGACCTCTCACATCTTGCCCTGGCATTGTGGGGTGCAAGGATGGTGAAACCTGCATTTCCCTGGACCATATGCACACTGAATGTGTGGGAAAGTTAATGTGTGAGGAGCCACTTTTGATCAAAGCAGATAAGAGGTGATAGATAAATTCTTCATTGTGTCCCCTAGACAGACATTTCTGAGATACATTACACAAGATTCTATCAGTACCAAGCACATATCCTTCTATTGCTTTCCATCTTTCCACATTTCATTCCCCCTATCCTTTTCTCCTGTTCCCTATGACCACCTGCTTTGTCTTACACTCTATTCCCAGGGATCCCAGGCTAAAATACTTAGAAAAGTTACGTTTTTGACATTAATTAAGATAATCATATGTTCTTGATGTTGGTCACCCATAGCCAACATGAATCTGATCTCGTATGTAAGTGTTATTCTGATGGCTAATTTTATGTGTCAACTTGACTGGATCACCAGTGGGTACCCAAACAATTTGGCCAACATTATTCTGGGTGTATCTGTGAGGATGTTTCTGGATGGCATTAATAATTGAACTGGCAGATTGAGTATATTGGCAGATTGTCCTCTGCAATGTGGGTGGACCTCATCCAATCAATTGAAGACCTGAACAAAACAAAGGGCTGAGCAAGAGGGAAATCAAGCTGAACAAGAGGGAAATCATCCTGCCTGAGGAGCTGGGACATTGGTCTTTTCCAGGCTTTAACTGCCACTGAAACATTGGGTCTTGCGCCTGCCAGCTCTCAGATTAGAATTTATATCATCAGCTCTCCTGGTTCTCAGGCTGTTAGTCTTGGACTAGAACTAAACTATTATCTCTCCTGAGTCTCCAGCTTGCCTACTGCTGATCTTGGGACTTTCTAGTCTTCATAATCACACAAGCCAATTTATTATAACTTCTCTCTCTCTCTCTCTCTCTCTCTCTCTCTCTCTCTCTCTCTCTCCATATATAATGTATTTGTCAGGATTCTTTAAGGAAACAAAACCCATAGGAGGTACAATCTGGAGAACCTTGACTAATACATTTGAACACAGCTTCAAATTCAAATCACCTTTTCTAGAATTAACAAGTTTGGCTGAATTTTAAGAGTTCTAACATACCAATAGCCCATGACCTTTTCACAGAGTAGATAATCCCAAAATGTTCTACTTATTCTCTACCATTAGTTTAATGCATAGCAGAATTTGGGGAGAGACAAAGAAATTCAGCCAGTAAGAAGCTAAATGCCCTCTGTTTTGTATTGTCCATTTCCCCTTTGCTACAGCTTTATGTAAATCAATGATTGGTTGCTATATTAGTTTCCTAGGGCTGCCATAACACATTATCACAAACTAGGTAGTTTAAAACACTAGAAATTCATTCTATTATAGTTCTGGAAGCCAGGAGTCAAAAATTAAAGTTTTAGCAGGGCAATATTCTCTCTGAAAGCTGTTATTTCTTGCTTCTTCTTAGCTTCTATTATTTGTTGGCAATCCTTGGTGTTCCTTAGCTATGGCAGAATAACTCCAATCTCTTCCTCTGTTTTCACATGTTCTTCCTCCTTCTGTGTGCCTTTGGATCCAAATATCTTTCTTCTTATATATATATATATATATATATAAAAAAACAGTCATTGATTTAGGGCCCAACCTAATACAGTATGACCTCTTCTTAACTTTATTATATTTGCAAAGGCCCTATTTCCAAATAAGGTCATATTCATGGGTACTAAATGGACATGGATTTTTGGGAAACACTATTCAACCTAGTAGGATTGTTGAGGACACTTAGGACACAATTGGCTATTCTCTGTACCTGGTGAGGTGAGAACAGCATTATGGTAAAATGGAGAAGAGAGGCTCAAAAAATGCAAATAGGGCCAGTACCCACTTTACAGTGATGGTGGTCATAATTCTAGGTCCACAGGAGTTCTGAGGCTGGCTTCTTATTTAGCTGAGGGGAGGCAGTCTTAACAGATTTTAAGGAAACATTTCATGTCCACCCAGGATATACAGCTCCTGCGATTCTGACTAACATGTCCTGATTTCCCCCCGGGGGGTACTCCCTGTGTCAGCTTCCTAGGGGGCAAGATTAACAATGAGTTTCTATTTAGAAAGGTTAAAAGTAAATATTCTCAAATAAATTAGAAAATAGGTAAACAAGGAAAACAGTCAGCTTTTAAGAGTAAGTCTTGGCTAAGGCCTAATGGAGACTATGAGGAACATTAGAGAACCTTTCAGGGGAGGGAGAAGCTTGCCTGAGAGCCAACAGTGACTTTATGAAAGAAGAGCTGAGGACACCAGAAGCATGTCTTTCCTCTGTGAGGCTTGAACATGTCCTTTTATTCTGGGGATCAGCTTAATTGGAGGAGAAAAGAATGGAGCTACCTTATTTCTATTGTTCATGGTTCTGTGATTTGAAATTCTAACTCTTTGAAGGAAAAGACCACATTTCTCTTATTTGCCTTTGGGTCCCCAAGTCCTAATTAATAAATGACACTTAGAAAAATACCTAGCAATTTTTATTAAATGAATGTTGGAGATAAGTTAGTTAGATTGAAGAGAAACTATTCATTTTCAAAACACAAACTGGAACTCAGGAATTATGTTTTTCATAGGGGTGTGAAAGAATATAAATGGTAGAACATTGGATGTTCATTGAGCAGACATTTATTAAGTATCTACTATGTAGAATACACTGTAAACAATGTTGAGAGAAAATGATATACAACTTGTGGCCTCTGCTTCAATTTATTAACATCTAATGATGAAAATAAGCTGAACAGTCTTAGTACAATTACTGAACAAAAGATTAAAAATTTTAAAAACAAGGTTTTGTGTGCGTGTTTTTTGAAAAAAAAAAAAAAGCTCCTATAACATTGTATGACATATAAAAGGGAAAAAGTTACTCTTGATTAGGATAATCAGAGAAGATTTTGTTGAGAAGTAATGCATTATCTCCAGAAGCTAATAACCATTATAATATTAGACCTTAAAATACTTTGGAATCAATTATTTTGTGGGAACATCTAGATTTAGGGATGACTTTTGAAACAGAACCATTCCTTAAGGCAATGTCCTCTTGAAAAGGCACATAGCACAAGTTAATTTGAACAAGATTATAATCTTGAAATGTGCAGCATATCCAAAAATCATGTCCAAGGCCACCCATTTCACTCAGTTCAGGGATCATCAGTGTGGGTCAACTTAGTGTCTGAAAAATGATAGTGAAAACTGTTTTTGGAATGAATTGGTTCCCTCTGGTGTCTTCAGTAGCATTCAAAGAAAACTGTTGGCCCTCCCTAATTCAATTGCCTGCTTGGCTGTACATTCTGAAACTGATGCTGAAAGTGAATTTCCACAGAGAGCTTACAGGGACCACCCACCCCTCCTTAAAGCCAGTAGAAATTGTTTAAGATCTGGAACACTCCCTCAGGAGCCACAATTAAATTGAGACTTGAAAGGACCTGAATTCCACTTCCTAGACCATGGCCAGAATAGTCAGTGGAACCAAGGAAATTAGAGCTCAACCATTAGTCAACATGTCTTCCACTCTTGTTCATTGGTTCTTTTATGCACCTCATAGATATGGTGCACTTACTACCTACTCGGTGCTATGTGAGAGGAGAACCAAACTGGAAGAAACAAATAAACTATACCAGTGACTGGCATGTAATATGATCACATGTCACTCTTTCAGTTACAAGAGACCAAAACTCAACTCAAACTGACTTAAATGAATAAGGACATTGACTGAGTCATGTATAGAAAAGTTCAGGCATAGCTCAACCCAAGTGTTCAAACAGTATTACCAGAAAATCTTCCCCTTATCATTAAAACTCCAAGACTAAATTTCAATGGACAAATTTGAATATTTTACCTATCTCTGAGCCAGTATGGGATAAGCTGATTGGTTACATGTGAATCATGTGATCTCACCCAGACTTCATGTGCCCTGAGAATGGGAGAGGAATCATTTCTTAAAGGAAAATAAGGCTGATGTTCCAACAAAAGTAGGGAGATAATTGCTTGGGAGGCAAGAACAACAAATGTCCACTGTGGAATATAACAGCATTTTAGTTGTGGCAGATCCTAGAGCTTTAATAGGGACTTTGAGGTTTTCATTATTTTTATGGGTGAAGCTTCCACTGAATCACCTACTTGTACTCTCTCTGCATCATGCCGCCTCATACCATTGTGACTGGGAAAATACATCAACCCTCAGTTTAAAGTTCACAATAAGAAAGGCTGGAATTCAGGTTCATCACCAAAATCAGTTTCTGAAGTCCCAGCTTGCCTTTAGAATGGCAGGTCAGGATGAGTTCCAGGAGCAGCTACTACCACCTCAAGGTCCAAAGTCAAAAAAAAAAAAAAAAAAAAAGGATCCCAGCCAGACCAGACCTTTGGGACTCCATATACTAAAAGCCTTTCCTAAGCCTGACCTCACAGCCTTACTTTTCCAACTAACACACGGGCTATTCTCTCATATCCCTTGCGTCAGATGCTAAAGTAGCCTGTCTGCTCTCACTCCCTTATTCCAATTTCTTTCTCCAAACATGAGCCATTTTTTCCTTATCCCTCTTGGTACAATTGCATGTTTCCACCCAGAGGAGTGAAGTGGTTTGTTGTTGTTGCTCGTGCCTTTCCCCGTGCAGTTATTTTAACTGCAATTTGATGTCTTCAAGCATTGGGAAGGGAAAAGACATATATAATTAGAAAAGTAAATAATGATACAAAGGTGCTGTTACTGAGGTTTTCTGGATGACTGTTCAAGTCAGAAAAACAATAGTTCTCAGAGAACGGAAATGAGCCCACACATTGGAGAATGGAGACAAGGAGCTGAAATCATGGAGCTGGGCAAAGCCAACTCAAACAGCAGGAACTTATATCTTGTTTGGATGAAAGAGGAGGGCACTTGGGTGAGACAGAAGCCAGGGATGGCATTTCTGGTGACTCTCAGCAGCCTCAAGACACTTAATCTGATCAATCTACTTCCCCAAGACACTTAATTTGTTCAATCTACAAAGCTGGTGTGTGAGCTTTGTGCTAGCAGCTGGGATGCCCTGCCTATGACCTCAGAGATAGTAAGACCTCCCAGTGCTCACTCCCTACCCCATTGTCAGATCAGCAGTACCCACCCTTTGTGGATCTCAGGAAAGATCTGAGAACTGGTGTGATGGTGTTCTTCAGGCATCTGTGGCCCCACGTGGGAAAATTCCCCTCGTTGCTTCAGCGTTCTTCAGTCATTTCAATTAACCATAGGAAAAAAAATCCATCAATTTGCAAAAGGTAAAGTTCAAAAGGGCTGGTTCCATAATTTAACTTTGTATACAAAGTCAGACTATTCCCAAAATCTTTCCTCACCCTGAGAGAACAGAAGAAAGTGTATAATGTAAGCAGTGGTCTACCCACAGACTAGTGACCAACCCTGAGTTCACAGGTGGGCTTTTGTTTTAAATATATTTTTTATTGATTTTAGAGAAGAAGGGAGAGGGAGAGATAGAAACATCAATAATGAGAGAGAATCACTGATCAGCTGCCCCCGTGCATCCTCCACTGGGGATTGAGTCTCCATCCTGAGCATGTGCCCTGACCAGGAATCAAACCGTAACCTCTTGGTTCATAGGTCGATGCTCAACCACTGAGTAACACCGGCAGGGCACAGATAGGGTTTTTTCCAATTCATTATGTTTTAAAGGTTGTTTCTATGTGACCCCAATGTAGAGTTAAACAGTGGAAAATTCAGCTAAATCTTCTGATTTTCTTATCATGAGAGCCCAGTTCTAAAGATAGGCACAAGGCACTCACTTAAGGAAAATTCCATTTCATTCAGCAAGAACTTCTTTGGCAATTAGGAGGTGCCCATACTGTGCTAGTTTCTATGAGCATTAGAGAAAACATTTGTGTTCTGACCCCCTACCCTCAAGCTGCTCCCAATGTGGTTGCTGTGATAAAGCACAAATATTGTAGTGGAGGGACAGTAAATGCTGCAAATCTGCAGAAACTCCTATGCCCAGAAATTGAATACAAATCAAACAGATTGAAGATATCCAGAGAGACACTTAGTTTTTTTTTTTTCCTCTTAAACAGGGGGCCCATTAAACTGTGTTACTGGAGAAGTCACTGTGGACTGAGACTAGCTTAGGAACTGGGGATTTACTTGTGAAGGAAAAACCATGATCCCATCCAGGGGGAGAGTATATTGTCTTTTGGTGGTGGAGGATGGAGTAGGAAAATATATGCAGTTTGGGAAAATATGAAAGGGAAAAAATTAGCTTGCATATGAGAAATATCTTGAGTAAAAGGATATTGGGGTGGGTGCTGTGAATGGTGTAGAGGATATGAGGGGGGGTGGGATGAGAAACAGAGAAGATTTGGGAAAATTCCTGGAAAAGCAAAAGTAGAGTTAAATGTTTGAGTTCTGTGGAGAATGTGGCTTGGCAGAAAGGGGAGGAGAATATTCCGAGGCTGGGAGAGTAGCTTGTGAAGAGGTAGGGAATGCTGTGTATTACGCACACTCCTGCCCCCATCTCAGCCCCTTACTCCTTCATCTTCTGGCAGCAGAGGGTTTCTTTGTCCTATTTTGTCCTTTCTCTCACCCTGACTTCACAGGAGGGAAAGGGAACAGAAGTAGATGGGAGCTTAGAAGCCAAGCCTCCAATTTCATGCTGATGTCCGGCTGGGGAAGAAAATCATGAAACCTAATTGCCCTCTTAGAACAACATTGGTCTGATTTTCCCATGAGGTATCAGAGGGTATTGAGTGCAATTGGTCACAGGGTCGCCAGAGTTTAATGTCCGTGCTGGCGCTGGGTTCCTGCATTAATCTACCCTGGCAAGAGAGTCTGCCTGATCTCAACCAGTAGTCTCAGTCTCATGCCAAACTCTGAGACCAATCTTAGTTTCTGGCAGTGTTCAACTTTTTGTCTACTCTTGCTGTCTTGCTACTGGTCCAACTTGACTATGGATCTCCTTTTCCTCAATAATCAAGTTCTTGCCCATTTCCTGATCAAGCCTCTGTCTTAAGCCCTAGGTGTTTGTTCCTTTTTGTAAGTGGCTTCACTGTCTTGTGTCTCTATCTGCAGTGATTGAGATCCAGGCTTGTTTCCCAGTCTCTCCAGGGAACCTGCCTTGGAGCCCAGTCTCATTAGCAGCTGGGATGCCCTGCCTATGACCTCTAATTCAGTCCCTGCCAGGTCATCCCTGAAGCCAGCTTTCTGCATATTATTACTGTTTGCCTATTCCTTGGACCTCCAGTGATCAAGGTGTCAGTTCTGCCTGAAAATACTCTAGATCTTAGTATCCGTGCCCACCTCAGCCAGTGGTGCTCCTACCCACTTGCCTTTTGGAATAAACTCAGATTTATAAATTCATATCTCATGACGCTAATATCTGGCCTTACTTCCTATTGAGTTTCTCCAACAAAGATTCTGTCTGGGGTGTTGATCCCAGCTTACATAGGTTTTCCCACTCCATTGGCCAAAGTCTGAGACATAACAGAGAACCTGCTGTATCAATATTGTGTCTTTCACTTCTCAGATACTCAGTCACTAAAAGACCAAGCTCATCTGATCTTGACACCAGGCAGAATAACTCTTTGGCTTAATTAACTTAGAATCAACATAATTCTTGACGTCTCCTCAAAAACCTACCAAAATTTGTTCTAAAATTGATTTGTTTCTTTGATTTTTTTTCTTATTAAAGTGAGTTAAATGAAAGGGGAAAAATGGCTGCAATCCTTGGACTATCTTGGGAAGAGGTAGGATGAAAATTCTCAGGATATCATAGTAATTCTAGGTCAGAGAGAAGGGCTAAGAAATATGTAGAAGAAAAGCTCAAGGCATCAATCCCAATAGTTCTGTTGTCATGACAGTCTTATAACTTATATAATTCCTTCCCCTGGAATGTGAGGTAGACCTAGTGATTCTCCTTCAGTGAAGAGAATATGAAAACAAAAGTGATGGAATATCA
The DNA here is from genome assembly GCF_951640355.1 of Cnephaeus nilssonii. Lineage (NCBI taxonomy): Eukaryota > Metazoa > Chordata > Mammalia > Chiroptera > Vespertilionidae > Cnephaeus > Cnephaeus nilssonii. The sequence goes on along the minus strand of NC_137081.1, from coordinate 20,520,826 downwards.
CTTCTGAGATGAGGTTATAAAATGACTGTCTATTGTCTTGCACTCCTTTGCTTTTTTCTGGAAACCAGCTCCCATGTTAGGAACTGCCTTTAGAAAGGCCCACATGGCAAAGAACTGAAGGAGACCTCTGGTGAATAACCAGCATAGAAGTGAGGCCCTCAGTGCAACAGTCTGTGGAGAACTGAATCCTGCCAACAACCATGTGAGTGAGTTTGGAGATGATCTTCTAATGAGACCACAGCCCCAGCTGATACCTTGTCCATAGGCTTATGAGAGACCTAAAGGAAGAGGTACTCATATAAGAGGTACTTGGATTCCTGACCCACAAAAAGTGTGAGATAATAAATATTTGTTAGTTTAAGCAGCTAAATTTTGGCATAATTTGTTACACGCCAATAGATATCTAATACAAGATTCAGGAAATGGGAGTCTACGAAGAAAGAAAATTTGGGATGCAGATAATTTAAATAATTTCCTTCTACCCTAAATCCTCCAGTTCCCCATTTAATTAGACTTAGAGGAAAGCCACATTTATTTCATAAATATATATGTAGTGTGTGACCTTTCTGTGCCCTGGACTGTGAAACATCCCATGGAGGATTCAGAAGTTAGGGCCCTCAGGGAACTGAGGGAACAGCCATAAGCCACAAGAAATAAAAAGGAACCACGACATAATGATTGTGTCACTAGTTTTCCTGTCTCCCAAACTCATGAAAATCCCTCTTAAATTCCATGAAAAACAATATAAAAGGAAGGCAGAAAAGAACTGCTATTATAGGGTGGACTGTTATGAAGCAGCCTGGATTCATTAGGACAGAGGCCAAAAATTATCAGGAAGGACCCTGTCTGCAAGTATGCTTTGTTTTGTCAACTGTATTAATTTCTGTAATTAGTCACCAATATATCAAATCAGGATATTTCACATAAATACAAACTTCCTGGCTTGTCTTGAAATATCTGAAGATCTGGTCAAGCTGAGGCAACACTCCTATACTGGAACCATTGCCATGCACAAAAAGGCCCCTTTCCTCCCCCCCCCACCCCCCTCTAATTTGGACATGTGCTATTTATTTTGCCACAGTCTCCACCCAGCCTACTTCACTAATTTAAGCTGGGTAGCATTTCTGTTCACATATGGTGCTTTAAGCCTTCTCTCTGATTCTTTTTGAGATGCATAGTTCTTCCCATCTTCAGTGGCCCCATAAAACAATAGCCCTAATTCTTTGCCTCTGCAAAAACCCTTTGGATTAAATCTAGTAGTTAGTCCATAGTAGGTGTTTGATATTTGTTCCCTTACTTTTCCACTATTCTCTACACAGAAACATTTTTTAGAACCTTATCAAATAACAAGTGCAATATACTTGCTCATTGTATTGTTGGAAACCTAGGTTGACTATAGAACTCCCCTCCCATGTCCCAACCACTGGTTTAAACTGGAAATATTATAGGGAACAGGAAAAAAAAAACTAAGTTTAGCTTTTAAAGGGTGTAAAGCTTCCTGATAAATGAAAAGATTAATACTGCTTGAATAAATGTAGTAAACCAATGAGATGACCTTGTTAGTCCCTTCCAGATATGGGGGTCTATAATGTATTTCCCTTAAGCTATCCCCCTTTTTTCTTTCTTCTCCCTTTCTGTCCTTGGTCCTAACATAAGTTGGTCTTCCTGACCTCTTTAGAAAGCACAACACTCAGGATTCTGGCTAAACTCCAGGCTCACCAGAGCTTTAGAAGGGCAAACAGAGACAGAAGCATGGTCCAAGGAGTGGTTTATCACATCATTGCTTTTCTGAAGAGTTTCCTCATAACTAACCCCAGATAAATTTACTACTCAAGCTCTCAGAGACCATGAATAAAGGAAGAGGGAAAAGAGATATCTAATTTCTCCAGGAAAAAAATACATTGTCTGCATTAGCAAGGCCCATGGGTCTCCAATTATAATTCATGCTGTCCACATGCACATTAGACTCATGGTCTGGCTCTGGCATCTGAAGGATGGCTCCCAATCAACGGACTCTAGAGGAAGCAGAGGCTGAAACCTGGGAGAATCTTGGCCAGAGCCTCAGCCATGACCTCAGACCCTTCAACTGCACCTGAGTACACATTTCCAGGGGAGATGTGTTCTCCACAGAAGAACAGCAGCTCTGGCCCATGGGGTCCTTGTGAGATCACCCCAGCTGGTCTAAATTAGTGTGTGTGACATACACACACATACATTTTTTTAAAAATCCTAGCACATACAATCTTTATTTTATTTTTTATTCCATACTCTGACCTTCTGCTAAATCAACTTTTTTATGACTTTCTCTTCTGCTTACTTAAATGTTTCCGTATTGAATGTGCTGAGCAGCCAGCACATTCGTAAAATCACCCAGGCAAGCTAAATTCACTTCCTAAGCCAGCTTCATACCTGAGTATAAAGAAGGTATCCTACCCTCAAAAATGAACTACTCCTGACAAAGAAATACTTTCTGTCACCAAGGGAGAATGTGTTCCATTTCCCACTGCCCTCTCTTTTGTCCCTCTCTTTTTTCTTTTTTTCTTTTTCTCCACTGAATTTCATCTTCCAATGAAGTCAGATTCTAAAGCCCAAATAAGTGGAGGAGGTTTCGTGTTGTCTCAGCTGAATAATCCTAGCTCACCCAAGTACACAGTGTTAACACATAATGTTTGCACATTAAGTTTGCTGACTTCTGGACTGATTTCTGTTTCTCCCTCTCTCTCCTTACTGGAGCGCTGGAGGTAGAAAAGAAAGTTTGAATCATATTGAAATCACAGAGTAAAAAAGACTGGTTTCAAAGGAAAAAGGAGAAAACAAGATACCTAGCCATCTGTACATTTTTAAGTTATTTCTTAAACTTTTTACTTTTGAAAGCCTTTTATTCTTTAAAGACTTTTTGGAACTGTGCTTCAAACTCCAGTGTAGAACAAAAAGCATGCACATATGTACAACTATGTAGCCTTATGCTGATGAGCTCATGTTTATTATTCCACATTTTCTAATGATTAAGGAGAAATTAAAACTGACCTGGAGATAATGCTCACCCAGTTTCATATCTAAAGACAAATATCTAAAGACAAATCTTTCTGTATCAATCAATGTTCAAATAAAAATAATGAAAACCATACTTGAGTGTCTAAGACAGAGAGATTTCAGTGCAGAGGATTAGTTACCCAGGTGGTGAAAGAGTTGAGAAGTCAGACAGGAGACAAGGAGGTAATCAGAGATAGTAATGGCAGGATGCAGGGGCAAAGGAGGAGACGGAGTGATCAGAACTCGAGGGCTGGGGCCATCAGACAGGAGTTGGAATCACAGCACAGCTGTCTAGTAGAATCCAGAGTCCAGGAAGAGAGGCAGCTACTACTGGAGAAACCACCCAAGACAGTGAAGGTGAAGGAGAAAAGCAGGGCTTCTCTCTTCCTTTCTCCCTCCCATCACCATCCAATGCCTCCCATGAAATGAGTCCAGCTGGAAGCCAACTGATCGGGGAGCCTGGAAAATACAACCTGAATATCATTAGACCTCTGAGGCACCCAGCAGAACAGAGGAACAGGAGAGACGTTTCAGAAGACAAACAGGCTCAGGACCCACTGCTCCCATTTATCTGTGTCCCCAACATCTGCACCAAGCCATTGAATGAACAGGATGTAAATTCTAGAGAGGTTAGAGATCAGGACAACAAGGAAAGGTGCCATGAGAGTAAAGATCAAGTTCACACCCAAATTCAGCTCTACCAACCTCTAATCCTGGGTACTTTCCCCTTAACTGTTAGGACTGCCACACTGTCTAGTTTGTGTGTCCAATCCTAGCATGTGTGAAATGCAATGAGTTCTCGGCATAGGATGGGAAATTACTGCAGACCCACGTCAGGGAGCATTAAAACCAAAGCTAGGCTAGAAGCATGTTTTCACATGGAGGCACAGGCATTTCATCTCATTTCCTACCAAGAGCAATGACTAGTCACTTAAGAGGACACAGGGCCAGAGAAGCGATATTGAAAGATATTCTCAGATGGCCCCAAGGGCTCTTTTAAAGCTTTTTCAGCAACCAGGCTTTGCTAGATATGTGCCCCCACCCCATTTCCACCCTCCACCCCTCCACACAAGGCTGGCACAAAGCCTCTAGCAGACAGAAGCATCAGAAGACTGCTCTGTTCAGAAAGCCTCATAAAAGAGCCACGAATTTGCTCATAAATAATCCACTCAGGATGGAATTCAACAAATCACAGCTAAATCCTCCTTTTGGCAAATGCTTCCATTGTAATTATAACTGTATTATTGTTTGTATTACCAAACATGTCTTTCTCTATCCTTAAAAATGGAGGAGGAGGATAGAAGCAAAAATATAATATAAACAGAGGGATGGAAAATTACCCCAGGAAAGTATAATGGCTAAACAATGACTAAGGGGGGCTGGAAAATGTATGCATCAACACAGATCCACGGGTGTAAACAGTGTGGTGGGAAGGGTGACGATGTGGGTGAATTAGACAGAGGCGGGGATTTAGGCTGAGGCAGAGTTTCCTGTCCCTGGTGGCAGTCAAAGGCGTCATTAGGAGGATGTCTGAGAGAGCTGGGTCCTTTCACCTTGGTCTTGGAGGCCCTGACTGGTCAGGGAATAGACACAACTCATACAGCCCAAGCATTTTATGATTCTCTTAATGAGGCTGAGAGACAACAGTTAAGCAGGATCTGAGGTTGGGGCTCCTGTGTCAAACAGCTTTGATTCATGGCTCTGGTCCACCTTTTCCTTGTTTGGTCACCTAAACAAATTCTTTATTCCGTTAGAATCTCAGGTTCTTCATCTATAAAATGAAATAATCCACTCAGCAAATATTTGTTGAATATCTGCTCTGTTCCAGGCACTATCCTAGGGCCCGGGGTTACAAGAGGGTAGAAGGTTGAGGTGAAGGGAGGACATCCTAGTTCTTAAGGATTTTATATTCTGGTGGAGGGAGTAAGATAATACACAGATTAGTAAATAAATATAAAATATAGTGGTGGCAAATGCTATAAAGAGAAATAAAGCCAGCTAAGAGAAAGAGAGAGTGATAGCAGAAAGGTGTTAACTATTTAATAGAGTGGCCAGCAAGGAACTCACTGAACAGGTGACATTCAAACAGATCTGGAAAAGAAATGAAGGGGAGAGAGCCACAAGGATATACATGGAGAGGGTGCTGCAGGCAGGAAGAACAGCAAGTGCAAATACCCTGTGACTTCAGAGCTGTGTTACATGGGTTTACGTATTATTAGCACAGTTCTTGGCACATAGTATAAGCATTTAATAAATGTTAGCTATTATTTTTAATTATAAACAGAGTAGCCACAAATCGCATTTTTGCTCAAGGCAGAGCAGCAAGACCATTATGGATCAGTAGCTCCACTCAGGTTTGGAGCCTTGCTCTTCCCCTACCCTACATAACATTCTTCTGCTTATTAATAGACAGTGTTCTCAGCTTACAGCTACTAGTATATGCAAAATAAAAAGGGGCATGACACGTGATACCCCAAACCTCAGATAACCAAAGGGCTGTCCACATTTTTATCAGATGACTTTATACCAAAAAAATGTACTTTGCTAGTTATGTTTTATTCACTATATTATCAACAGGAGAGCCGTGTGGGGTACAAGTTGGCATCAGATGCAAAACATTCAATTCCTAGTGATGTAATGTCAGACCTCTCTGAGCTCACAGGGTCGTTAGGAGGATCAATGAAGACTGTGGGGGCCCTTTGTGAACCATACAACTGCATTTGATTATTGTTTTATGATAAAAAGTGGAGTGAATCTTCTGAGCTCACAACCATGGTTGTGGTTGGGATATGGCCCACCCACATTTTAGATGACTAGGAGACACAAGCCTGAGACCAACACTTGCCTCAAGAAAGTCACAAAGCCAATTGGAGTCACAAAGGGACTCTTCTGTTTTTAATATTCCCTGGGATGAAAGTTGATGACATTTGTTTAGATTGGCATTGACGGGGAATCATTCTGTTGTGGATCCAAGTTGCTTAGAATAGAGTTGATGATCCTGCCAACAATCTGATTAAAACAGGCACACACTGTAGGGGATAAAAAGGAATGGAGGATTTCTCACACTTTTCTTCTGATATATAGACTACAAAATTAAAGCCCTAGGCATGACATGGCTTCATAGGAGACTCAGCCCAATGCTAAGATGAATAAGGTGTTCAGGAGCTACAAATGAGTCTTAGGGTTCAGATTAAGAGAGACCAGTATGTTCACCTCAGTGATACTTCTTTATTTTAGAATCACTACATTCTAGAGCTGAAAGAAATAAAGAGTTCTCTTCAACTGAATCCTTCTAAGTCCCAAAGTTAAAAAGATCAAATAGAAGTTATGGGGGATGCCATAGCCGATTTTACTCAGTGGATAGCACATCAACCTGCAGATTGAAGAGTCCCCGGTTTGATTCCAGTCAAGGGCACATGCCTAAGTTGTGGGCTCGATCCCCAGTAAGAGGTGGGAAGGAGGCAGCCTATCAATAATTCTCTCTCATCATTGATGTTTCTATATCTCACTTTCCCTTCTTCTCTGAAATCAATAAAAATATATTTTTAAAAAAGAAGTTATGAGGGAAAAATCATTGCAGTTTCACTCTTTAAGGATAGTAGAAGCCCAGTAAGAGAGCACAGGCTGTTATTGGGCAAAGGGTATTGGGCCAGATAGGAACTGCCTCTGAAACTCAATTTAGTAATAATTACTGGCAGAAAAGGGGACAGAGGAGAATAAAAAGAATTCATTTAAAATTCTTGACACTCTTCTCAAGTTTCTTTAAGAAACAGCAAACATCTTATTGGGTTCAATTGGGTCAAGTAGGATTGGTTCATTGTCAGAAGTTCAAAGAATGGCTCAATGAGTATCTGACAAAGTTGTGAAGGAGCTCTCCACCCAAGTTGGATATCAAGCCCCATCCAATGGAGTTGGAGGAGAACATGGTAGAGTGGAGAAGGCATATATAACTCTTCCAAGAATAGTGCTTCCAGGAATTCTGAAGTCTCTCCAGTGCTTCTGAAGCTGCATGTTCTCACATTAAATTTTAATTCCCATAACTCTTGGGCAAGAATCTAGCCCTCTTTTCATTGATAAGACAGAGGAGAATATTTATGATACAAAGTGCAAATTTCAACCCAGCTTGGAGCAAGTACTGGTCTCCCATTCAGAAAATGAGAAGGAGGAGAAGATGATGCCAGGACATAAGATACCACATTCTCCAAAAGCCAGGTACAATTAAGGCTAGCTGTACTGGACAGGCAGTGTGGCCATATTGTGTCTTCCATGAATGTATTTCATTGAAAGAAGTCAATGTCATCTAGATCTTTCCTATGTGACCTTCTCACCATCTTGTGAGCATCTCTAGTAGCTAATAAATGGGCAATTGAAACTTCAGTAAGTCTGAGCATTCTGAATTATTTACTTATTGAGGGAAAAGGGGTAGAAAAGATAAACAAAAATAGTAAAAAGAAATAAAAGAGTGACAAAAGAAGAAGCAAAAATGATAGAAAAAAATGTGGTAGAAAATGATTAAGAGGCTACTTGATGTTGCACTAAAAAATGTAAGATTAGAAATCTGAACTGAGTTCAAATTCTACTTTAATGGCTAATAGTTTTTATTTCACCCCAGTTTTGATGAAAGTAACTAAATAAATAAGTGGAGTGGATCACCATAATCAAGTAAGCAAAGCAGGTAAATGTAAAACTTCTGACTTTCTACCACCCCTTCCCAGGGGCTGTCACTTTCTCTATCTCCATCACTATTCACATATCTCTTCTCAGTTCTATCACAAGCCTAAGAGGGACATTTATACTGAGCCAGGTTTCTGAAGAACTCAGACATTTTGTGAGCTTCATGTTCTAGGAACTTCAATAAGGCTAAGGGTTTCTCTCTTTTGTGGAATGATTGGATGGCTGATATCGGGAGATTTAAGCTAATTCTTGAGTAATACTAAACTATCCTGGAAAAAAAAGGGTTGTGAAGAAAATGAATTTGTCAATTTTAAATTTGTGCGCATTGGAGCTCAGTTCTTCCAATTGTCCATGTTTGGTGGTTAACATCACATAGAAGCATGAGCCAGAAGCCTGGGGCAGAGACTTGGACTTCTGAGCTCCACTGAAGGCCCTCCATTGCCAACCAAAGTTTTAAAATGTGCTTGATAAGCACATATAAAAATATTGTCTGTACATGCTTTTAATATAACAGAAATGTTTGCTTTGAAGATTCTGTCTGGAGTTATTGATTTTGGGGGGAAATGCATAATTTTAGAAAAGGATGTCTTACTTTTTCATTAGACCCTGGTCTTTGGGACCTACCTTTGAGCCTGGAAGGGCTTCCTTCTGTGCTTCTGTCCCCATATCAGCATTAATCAAAGGCGCTCACTGAGGGCCTTCCAGCAACTGGCCTGGAGAAGAGGCACCGTTCTGAGAGACACCAAGTCTTTATGCATCTAAGGCAAATATGCAAGTGACAAAGGATATTTGGAAGGGACAGGTCACAGAAAGTAAACTATTGATAGACTTAATATTGGGGTATCTCATAACTTAAATGTATAAATAAGCCAGGACCCATTATTTATCAAACTGAATTGAGATTATTTTACACTCAAAGTTGTTATTGTTTAATACCCATAAATTTGAAAACTAAAATATAAATACAGGTAAAATATATCCTTTGATATTCAACTGTAGTCTATGAATTTTCATTAAAAACAAACTTAGGTTGGAATTCCTGTTTCACTGTTTTCTTACCATAGGACTTTGGACAAAGGATCAAATTCTTTACCTGAAAACTAAGGCTAATGAGACACTTCTTATAGGATTGTGATGAAGATGAAAACTTCCTGGTCTAGGTGTATCTCTCTAGTAAGTGGGAATAAGCATGCAGTAAGTGGGAACTAGAACAATTATTGTTATAATTTGGGTGAGCTGATGGATAATTATGTGACAAGCAAATGACCCTGGTCTCCATAAAGTTGTTAACAAAAGTGCATTCTACTAGTTCTGTGGTCGGCAAACTGTGGCTCGCGAGCCACATGCAGCTCTTTGGCTCCTTGAGTGTGGCTCTTCCACAAAATACCACGGCCTGGGCGAGTCTATTTTCAAGAAGTGGTGTTAGAAGAAGTTTAAGTTTAAAAAATTTGGCTCTCAAAAGAAATTTCAATCATTGTACTGTTGATATTTGGCTCTGTTGACTAATGAGTTTGCCGACCACTGTACTAGTTGATTGAGTTCCCAGGAAATCAGTTCCACCATATAGCAGATGGTGGAGCAGCTGAGAGCACAGCTTCGGGGCAAAAGCTGGGACTCAAATGCTTGCCACCCCGCTTGCAGTAGGAATTGGGCAGATCCCTTAACCATTCAGGGCCTCAGTTTCTTCATCTTTAAAATGGGGGTAATAATAGTACCTACTTCATAGATTAGGCTGAGGAGTACCTCATCCTAAATAGCAAAATGGAGGGCTTCCCATTATGTGTGAATTTTATGTAAAATGTGCTTGGAACAAATGCCTTGTATATAGTAAACACAGAATAGAGGCTATTATCTATTATTATATGGCCCAACTTTTAACCAAGATCTGGCTAAAAGAATTGAATTATTTTGTAGTAAGACCAGTGCAGTATGTTTTATCTAGTTTGTTTTTTCCATTGGGGTGGGGGATGATTCAGACAACTAAAAATTCTAAGAGGGATAGTGCCAGGTTGAAATAGAGAGGTAAGAAAATTGACTGTCTTTATTCTGTGTATAGGAGATAGTTTGACAAGAGAGGGTTGTGTGCTAGGCACTTATTGGTACTCACTGGCAAAATCGCATAAAATAAGTCCTTGTAGTGCAATTACCCTATGACCCATACTAAATATGATGTAATTGTTATGGCTTAAAAATACACAGAGCATTCTCAACATCACTCCCACAAGAAGATCACAGAGTGTGGGAGGGAAGATTCAGTCCAAAAGGAAAATCTTTAGTTTCTCTGGCCTCCATTTCTCCTTTCTATTCTGGTTCAGCTACCTCTTTTTTTTATTGCAATAAAACAGTGAGTTAGATAAAGTTCTCGTTCCCATTTTATAGATGAGGGATACAAAGCTTAGAGAGATTGAAAAATGAACCCCAAACCTCAAAGCTAGTGGGCCTGAGAACTGGGATTTGAATCTATACCTTAAGATGGTGTGTCTTTGGCTCTTTCCACTAATCACGGCAGCCACAAGTATTCCAGCCCAGCCTCTGAATACATATGGCAGGGCTGGTCCAAGAAGCCAGCACTGGGGCTATACTGGGAAGGTGAGGTCTGGAGTTTTCTCCCCCTATAACTTTTTTCTCATTCCCAGAATTATCCCAAAGAGAGCTGAAATAGCAAAATGGAGGGCTTCCCGTTATGTCTGAATTCTATAAATTAGGGCTTTATTTGAAGCATGATAATTTTTTTCCAAATTAAAAAGCCAGCTCTAGAGAAACTTAGCATCCTTTGTTGGTGTTTTTCTCAGAACCTTATAATGAGCTCATAACTGCTAATGAGGAATAGTCTGTGGCTCCCAGCAGTGCTGAGTCAAACCAGCCAGTTAGAGGACAGAATTCCACCAGGGCTTGAAATATGCGTGCCCACTCCACCACCCGCCACTGGGCTGGCCTGCTTGCAGCAGGAGGAGCGCCACCTTTTGCTTTGTCAGCTCTGGCTTGCTGGCTTGCACCCTCTCCACCGCAGTCCCTCTGACCTAGATTATTTCCCTTTCGGATGATGAATTCAAAGGCCTTTTTTAAAAGTCAGCCCTAGGAGTTTTGAGCTCTCCATCGGCTTGACCAGTTGGTAAGTGCTGAGTACTCATTATTATGCCCAGAACTTAGCAAGAGGCAATGAGAATGGATCCCTGTGTGCTTCCTCTAGTCTCATCACCCTGTCATCTCATAGCCTCCATAATGTGGCCCTAGAGCATCTGTATCAACCACGATTCCAGTAAGACCAAAGAGTGTGTAGGCTGGGACATGGCAGAGTCTAAGGAAGGGATGATCTACAAGTGGGGCAGGGTTAAGGGAAATCAACAAGAGATGATAAAGCCTCCTGCTCTGAAAATATCCAATGTAAGGAGTCACAACCACCCCTGGGCTCACAGGCACAGGAACAGGGAGCAGCTCTGAACATCCTGGCTGTAAGAGATGGTTGCTGCCCCTGCAGCTTGGAATGGAGGGAATCCAGGGAAGATGTCCCCTGGTCCCTTCCTCTTCCCTCAGCCCAAAACAGAAGCCAGAAAGTGAGGGAGCCCATTGGTGCAGCCCAGAGGCTGCTTCTGGGGTACAGAGCAGGGTAAAGAAGAATGAAGTGTCAGATTAGAGGGCACTAAGGAGAATATCCAGTTAAACCACTCTCCAGCCTCATCTCCTAAGGCCTGCTGAGGGACTTGAGGATTGAGGCACCATGCATGCAACCAGCTGTCCCCTCTGCTTGGTGCTTCCCCAAACATATCTATCCATACCCATATCAACACATTACTTACTTTTCAAACTTGACAGAAAATGCTAAGTTCTCCAGATTTATAGATGAAGATATTGAGCCTCAAGTGAAGTAATTTCCCAAGGGCACTGGTCACTCAGCTAAGCCAAGATGAGTGAAGAGTCTGACATCTTCAGGCTGGTGGCACACTTCAGACATTGGTCCAGCTCTTCTTTAAAACTACAATGTTTCCCAGTGGTCACTATGTTAGGCCCTGAGCTTATAAGCTGAAGAGCCCACTCTGCCTCTCCAACTGGAGCCTTACATACAGGGTGATGGTTGTTGGTGGTCAGTCAACCAGCTCAGTTGTATTGAGGCCCAATGATGATCTGGAACCAAGAGGAGGCCATCTAGGGTTTTCAGGATATGTATTGTCACCAACATCAGGGTCCCTTTATCAGTGAGGCAGAGAAGACTAAAGTGTCATGAGCTTCTGGACACTTGGATTCCTGGAAATACCCCAAGCTGCTTCAGGAGCAGAGCACTGGGCTTTTGGAGCTGTGCTCTCTGGGGAGGACCTGGAGATTTAACATGGACTTCTGGGATATCCTTACATTTTCATCACATCCCTCCACTTTCTGTGGAGTGTCCTTGCTTCTGGCAGAACTTTTCTTGCATGAGGGAATCTGCTGAAGTGAAACTGGATAGGTGAAGAAGGTACCAAAAAAAAAAAAAGATGGAGACATAAAATGATCTGCATATCTTTAAGGAACTAATAAGCAAATCTTAGGTAAAGCATTATGTTAACATCTTCCCTTCCACAGCCCTGCTCCTCTGCCCACACTCTTACTCCTGGGAACTGTGATTTGAGAATGTCTTATCCACATAAATACAAGACTGGCTTAGTCTCTTTAGAGAGAATATTGAGCCCAAAAATTCACTGTACTGAAGGGGTTAAAGTCATGTGCACCATCTGGCAAGAATGAGTTAATAAGTTTTTATTGGGGCGGGGGGGAGCCAGGAATATAAAGGAGAAAGTGAGTGGAAGCATTTCCAAAAACAAAATATGTGTGAGATGGTGTCTGTGTGTGTGTGTGTGTGTGTGTGTGTGTGTGTGTGTGTGTGTGTCAGAGAGAGAGAGAGAGAGAGAGAGAGAGAGAGAGAGAGAGAGAGCATGTGCATGCACACGTGTATGCATGTGTATCTGTACATATCAGTAGAGGGGTTGCTAGGGGAGAAACACATGGGTGTGGTAAGAAGGGCTGACAAATTGAAGCACAAAACTGCTAACTCTAAAGAAAGGGGGATCTTCTAAACCCCCTTTTGGCTTGCTTCCACTTAGCTTTCTCCTCAGTCATCTTCATTTCTGTCTTAGATTTCCATAAACACTGCCGTTATTTATTTTATTTTTGTTTGAAATGTTAAACAATCTCTGAAAGGAAAAGCTGTTGAGGCAACTCACAGCATCTCCAGAAAGCAGCTGCACCACAAGCATTTTCTGCAAGGGCTTGGTAAAGTTACCTCCCCCCTGCATGTAGAAGCCCCCCTGCACTCCAGCCCTGGCTCAGGGTCCTGTGTATCCTAAGCTCCTTCATCTGGCTCATTTCTGGCCCCAGAGTGCATCTTAGTCCCCTCTCCCTCCATGGAGAACTTCTCATCTGGAAGGGTCTCTTTCTTCAGGCTGACAAAATGATTAATAATTCCAACAACAGTAACAGCAACACTAAGAATAATGGCTAACATTCTCTGAGGACTCACTGGGTACTAGGTACTATCGGAGTCAAAGATGAGGCACAAGTACTCACACATCGCAAGCTCAGCACAAGCCTGTGTGATAGTATGATTGTTACTCCCATTCTACAGATGGGGAGCCTGAGGCATGAAGGATCAATAGATCACAAGAAACAAACAAGGCCAACAGTGCTGGGCCTCTGGAGAGGCCAGTGAGGTGCGTTGGACACAAAATTTTAAGGGGGTCACCAACAACCTCAGTAATCAAGATAAGTAATATTTTAATGGAATATTTTTAAAAATTTAAATTAATGCAAAAAATTCATAATGAACATGTCAAGATTTTAAATAAAGATGGGGACATAGATTTCATTCCAGTTAGTCTGACTAGCTCATCACCCCCAGCTAGGAGGGGAGTCTGACAGGCTAAACATGGGGTGGTGGGCTCTCACCTCTCAAGGAGGCATAGGATTCTGCCTTAGTGGGGGGTGGGAGGGTGGAGATAGCAAAGGAGGCTGTAGCTCCAGGCAAGTTAGTTCACAGCAAGACATATTCCGCTGCCTCATCCAACCTTCCTATGAGACTCCTCCTGCCTCAGCCAAGACCATAGTTCTTTGCCACCCGCCCCTCCCCTCCTTGCTCCTGCACAGAGCCAGTGCAAATGTACAACGGATTCCTCTACTTTCTAGTTTGTCACCAGTCTGCCCAGGGCTGCCTTCTCCTGCTTCTTCTTGACTCAACAACACACAAGACACAGGCATGCATGTACATGAGCCTCCATCCCTACTCACAGCCTAGTTCCTCTGAGGAGGAAGTCACCAGCTTGCAGTGGGGGTGTGGGGAAATGTGGAGGGAGGTAGAGATGCCAGAGACAGAAGCTAGATCTTGAAGAAGAGCAATGGAACCAGTTGCCATCCCCTAAATCAGGTCACAGGAACACACATGGATACTGGCTTGACTGCACTCTCTCAATTTACCTTGAGCAAGATTTTAAGAGATTTAAGGCATATGTGGAGGAGATTCTAAAGTGGTCAAGGAGATGGGGTTAGTCAGAAGTCATTTCCATCCATGTTCTGCCGCTAGGAATCTTGGCCCCCCTCTAGACCCAAGCACAGTGGCCTCTCTCCCACTCCTGAACCCAATCACGATGTGTCTCATTCCTCCTCTGTGGATGCCCTTAACTTTGAACTGCCTGCCCTCATCCTCACTCCTACTTTAGGAGGGGGAAAAGAATAGCAGCTTTGAAATCAGGCAGGGATAGGTTCAAATCCAGACTTCTTTCACTACTCACTATGTGGTCTGGGATTTGTTGCTTGCCCTCTCTTATCCTAGTTTCAAACCTGTAAAGTAGAATAATGGTGTCTACATCAAGAATTTGGTATAGTTCTTAGAAAAATGAGATGTTAACTATCCTCCTTGGCTTCTTTAAGAACCTTTCAACATGGCTTCACCTTGCTCACCCTTAGGAGTGATAGAGGCTCTTTCAGACACTCATAAAGATTATCTTTAGTATTTAGCCTTCATAGCAACTTTCTGTTTTCCCACCAACATGCAGGATCCAAAACCCCTCTTCTAGCTCTTCATCAAGATGGGGACAAAACAAGTGTAGATCTGCTTTAAAATTGTCACTTCATCTCACTTTGCCTTTTCTTCCCATTACCATTTCTTGATGGAGGGCAAAGGGTGGGATGGTGGTGTCCATTTTCATACCCACAAAGAAGAGGAAAACCAAACTCATGAGGTAAGAGATATGTTTTGAAGACTCCAGGGAAAGGCTCATATTACTCATGCACACTGACCTACCCCAAAGCCATTGATCATGATGAGGGATGAAGAGTATATGAGGAACAGTGCATTTGAGGCACTCCACAAATAGTACCCCTTTTTCACCAGAATTCTCAATCAATGGAGAAATAAGAAAAAAGAATAAAGCAGATGGAGAGCAAACTATCACCTTGGTTACGATTAATGGTTACTGTGAATGGGGTTTGTTCTGGGGAAAAGTGGGTTTTCTCATTGTGAATCCCAGAATTATACAGAATTACCCACCCAGGTATAGACCTGGCTGGGCTGGGGCAGGCTCTTCTGCAGGGCAGATTCTGCCCCTGGAAAACTCAAGAGCTGGAGGGGCAAGACCTGTGTGTTATTTCCCAAGATGAGCTCAATCCAAGCAAAAGAGGACAAAGCTACACATTTTATTTCAAATTCACCAAACTAGGTTACTTCTGGGGATGTGAATCAAGAAGTCAGGGGTTTACCAAGGGATAAATGACATCTTTATGACATTGAGACATCCTAAGAAGAAACAAAGGTTGTCTTTCCATTTGTTGAAGTCTACTTTTGTGTTTTTAAGAATGGTTTAAATGTTCCTCCTTTGAATTGTGCTCATTTCTTATTAAACTTATTTCTGAATATTGTATTTCCTTTGTTGTTATTTTAAATGGGATTTTCTCTATCATATCCTCAGACTATACTGTTTATGTTAATAAGATTTATTAATTCCTGAATACTAATTTTAAATATGCATTTTGCCCTAAATTTAGTAAAATATTTTATTATTTTAGTTAATTATATCGATTGAGTTTCCCATGCATAATATCATATCATCTGCAAATAATGATATTGCAAAATTGTTTCCAATTCTTATGCCTCTAATTTATTTAACTTGTCTAATTGCATTGGCTAATATCTCTAGTACAATCCTATATAATAAAGAATTAATATGCAAATTGGCCATCACACCCTCACAAGATGGATGCCTGTGACCAAGCTGGCAGGGGGGTTAATGAGGGACAACCAAATGATTGAACAAGCAGGCTGCATGGGGCAACCAGGCTGGCAGGGGGATTAGTGAGGGATGACCAAACGACTGAACAGCAGGCTGCATGGGGTGACCAGGCTGGTGGGGGGGCCATGAGGGGCAACCAGGCTGGCAAGGGGGGCAGTTGGGGGTGACCAGGCCAGCAGGGGGGGCAGTTGGGGGCAACCAGGCCGGCTGGGGGGGCCAGTTGGGGGCAACCAGGCCGGCAGGGTGGGCAGTTGGGGGCAATTAGGCTGGGGGGGGCAGTGAGGGGTGACTAGACTGGGGGGGGGCTGTTGGGAGCGACCAGGCTGGCAGGGGGGCAGTTAGGGGCAACCAGGCTGGCACGCAGAGGCAGTGAGGGCGATCAGGCCAGCAGGGGGAGGGGCAGTTAGGGGCAACCAGGCAGGCAGGCAGGTGAGCGATTAGGAGCCAGCGGTCCAGGATTGTGAGAGGGATGTCTGACTGCAGGTTTAGGCCTGATCCTAAACCAGCAGTCGGACATCCCCTGAAGGGTCCTGGATTGGAGAGGGTGCAGGCTGGGCTGAGGGGATTTCCCCCCCTTCCCCCCTCCCCCACCGTGCACGAATTTCATGCACCGGGCCTCTAGTGTTAAACAAAGGAAAGAAAGTGGACATTTTTGCTTTGTTCCTGATATTAATGAATAGAATATGCCTCTAATGTTTTCTCACTAAGTAAGGTACTGATTTTAAGACCAAACTATATTTTATCTTATAAGGAAGTAGCCATCAATCCTACATCCTTGAATGCTTATATCAGGAATGGATGTTGAATGTTCTCCAAAGGATTTCTCCTGCCTCTATATAAATAATCATAATTTTTTTCCTTAGATATATTAATGTAGTATATTATCCTATTGTTTTTCCTAAAATTGGACAAAATTTTTATTCTTGCAATTAAGCCCACCTGGTTAGATTATTTTCTTAATGTGGTATTAAATTTTGTTCACTACATTTTATAAGAAGTTACATTTACCATCATCTCATCCTCGTCTTTGTCTACTTCTCAATTATTTTATTCAGATCATCTATATCTCATATAAAGTAACCTTCCATGACACACATGGTTTGAACGTTCTTTTTAACTAAACACTAAACTTCCTGCTTATATTGATTCAAACCCTCTTCTATTTTCATCACGAGAGATGGAAAACAACTATGCTCATGAAACCAAGCTGTTTCAATTCACCCTGCCATCATATCCAGAAGTAGTCATGGATACTCCCTGGGGCATGTTTATTAAGAGTGTATTAGGTTGCCATCCTCACTTCCAGTACAGCTGAGAGAGCTAACCAAAACCTTGGTTAAATTATCCCTTAGCCTCATCTACTGCAAGCCAAAACCTCTTCTGCTTCAGAGAAAAAAGCAGAAATGTCTTAGACCCTCAGGTTCAGAGACAAGATCTGAAAATATTCAAAGTCCAGGCATTTATATAAAACCCCTGACTTCTTGATTCACATTCCCAACAAAAGAGCAGGTTCTTAGAGTGAAAGACAGTAGACCATCCCCCCAAAGTCTCAAGTCAGAAACCTTAGAGGTCTTTTTTTTTTAATTCCTCCCTCTCTCTTTCCAACAGCACTTTCACTTACCTGGTCCAGTGGCTTACCCAGCCCAACATCAAATTCTACTTATTCTACCACCAAAATAAATATTCAAAATTTACTTTATTCTCTCAATCTCCCACCAACTAAGTCATCATATTATTACTTATCCTACTAGATTTTCTGTATTATTATTTTTTTAATATTTGAAGGCTTCTCATTATGATTCTTTATACCTCGCATGCAGTGACTAGTTTCTTCTCAAAATTTAGGTCTCTGCATATGTAGCTTAAATATCACCTTCTCAGAGAAGCCTTCCCTGACCATACTTTTTGAAGAGGTCTGCGCTCTTTTCTGTCCCAGGATTTTATTTCATGAAGTTAAATTTAATTAATTAATTGTGGTTCTCTCCCCCCCCCCACCCCCCCCCCCCCACACACACACACATACATATGCTAAACTATGAATTCCAGAGGACAGATACCATACCTGGTTTACTCACCTCTGACCACAGTATCCCAGCACCCCAGTGCCGGGTAGGTAGTATGTGCTCACTAAATATGTATCAAATGAATGAATGATCTTGGTGGGAAAGAAAGCACTGAACCATCTGACTGCTTCACATATAGATATTTGGTCCCAAGTGGAGGGCAGAGTTGGCAGTTTTTTCTCCAACTTTCAAACTCCTAAGAAAGCTAAGAAATGGTGAAAGGTTTGGCACCCTTTGGGGAATTTCAGTGAAACCCTAACAGGAGGTTATTTCCTCATACCTAGGAAGTTTGTAAGAAGTTGAATTCTTAGACTCACAGTTCTAAACAGGTTCTTCCTGGGAAATTTTAAGTCCAGTGCAAATCAGTAGCTGCTCTGTTATCTTTTTCTCCTTTGCTCTCTTTGAAAAAGAAGTTTTATTTAAAGAAAAATTAAAACAAAGAAGAAGAGAACCCAATGGGTAGAACTCCAAACCCTAAATTTAATTTCTTGGGGCAAAAATAAAAGCATTTAATGACACCAATACTGAGTGTGTGTGTGTGTGTGTGTGTGTGTGTGTGTGTGTGTGTGTGTGTGTTTATACATATGTGTGAGTACCCTTCAATTCTTCCTGACAACCACTTTCAATAAATTCATGTGGCCTCATAGATGCTGTAGGCTACTTTCTCACTCACTGTGTAACTTGGGCTAAAGGAATTTGGGAGATTCCTTTTGAAGTAACATCTGGAGCCCTGGGGTTGGCCCATTAAGCTTTCTCTCTTTCCCTCTCTCTCTCTTCTCATCTTCATCTTCCTTTGAAGAGGCTGTTCTGGTTTAAAACATTCTAACCCAGAATTTCTGGCTCTGAAATATTTCACTCAGTTCTCTGGAGTCATTTACAAATAAACCCGCCAGGCAAAAATCTAATTGCCAGGAACTTACGGTGGCTCCAGTCATCTGTTTATGGAGATCTGGTATCCTTAGGAATAAAACTGAGGGAAAATTTTTATGGGGGTGAATGTGATTTGAGAGTGAAGATGGTCTCAGACATGTGTCCCATAGACACATATTGTACATATTGCTTTTCCAACTCTGCAGGAACTCACAGGGACCTAAAGGAATCCTGGGAAGGAAGGGGGGTGAAGAATATCATGAATATTTTTTCACTGTTGTGAAAGCAATAATCTTGGCAAAGTAAAAATTGAATCTAAGTTTGTACAAAAATCTAAGTTCATACAATGAATAAGAAAAGAAGCAGGGACCAACATTTAAAATGGCCACTCATGATCTTCACTACCTAAACCTAAAAAGGTTTGCCCTTGGGTCCTAGAACCAATCTGCCATGATGAAGCTAATGAACTCTATCTCTTCACTGGAGCCCAGTATCCTTCTTCCCAAGAGCACTGAGCTTCTGCTGGGCCTCCAGAGAATCCCACCAAGCACTGGGCAAGGAACACACTGTAGCAAATTTGCATTAATGTCTCCAGTTGTTACCCTTCCTGGTACCTATGCCCTTTTCTCATGAAATTTTGAAAAATCCTCCCACAGTAAGTGGTGCATAACCCTTGTCCTTGAGTTCAGCCATATGACTTTCTTGGCCACGAGAAGTGACAGTGTGCCAATTCCAAGCTTAGGCTTCAAGAAGCCATGCTCACTTTCATTTGCTTTGTCATGCTTCCACTATCACCCTGAGAAAGACACGCTTGGGTTAGTCCACTAATCCTGGGAGAAGGATGAGAAACATGTGCAACTGAGTTGACTCAGCCAGGCCCAGCATGGTCAGCCAAACTCCAACCACCCCCCAGATGCAAGAGTGAGCCCAGCCTGCATCAGCTGAACTCCACAGATGTGTGAGAAATAAATGTTTCTTGTTGCATGACACTGAGAATTTGTGGTTGTGTGCTCCACATCAAAAGTTAACTGATCACAGAGCTAAAAATTAAAGCTCTTTAGAAGCTCTGTATTTGAATAACAAATGCCTTATATTCATATAGCATTCTGAGGTTTTCTAAATATTTTACACAGTATAACTTATTGGGCTTTTATGATAACCCTTTGAAGTGGGTGGGAAAGGTCTTATTTCCATTTTATAGATGAGGATACTAAAGTGTAAAAATGTGAAATCAGTTTGCCCATAGAGATATTGCCAGAGAGGAGCTTGTCATCATTAGCTCTGTATTCTTTTCGCCACTGGAGGTTGTAGATAGGGGAGAAAGATGAACATATGGGTAGCTGTATCATACAATCAGAAGAATATTCTGAAAGAAAATTTGGGTGGAAAAAAACAACAACATTGGCTGCTTGTTTAAGGGACTGGCTTCCTCTGGAAAAAAAATCATGGGAAAAGTGGGCCAGATGTGACATTTCCAAAAGAATAGGCTTAGGGCATGGTGGGAGGCAGAAGAGACAAAAGTCCCTGCATTCAAGAAGGCTGCATAGACAATATGTACGTAATCTATTGATATTTGCAATATGCCAGAAAACTTGCTAGAAATCTGGCATGCATTATCTCATTAGTCTTCATAATAACACCATAAAGAGGAATGTAATATAACACAATATAATGTAACACAGCATAATATGACATAAACTACAATCTCCAGAAAGTAAGCAATAAAACAACTTGCCAGAGCTTACACAGCAAGTGGCACTTGGATTGAAGCCCAAATCTGTCTGCCTCCTGCATTGGATCCTCTGTCTTTGGTTGAGAGTGAGAGACATGGGGGGGTGGGGGGGGGGGAAGCCAACCCAAATAAGCTGAGAAGAGGACAGAAGTAAGAAATCTGGAGTGGAAAAGTGGCTGGAGAGTGGAAATCTTTCTGAAGATAATGAACTTCAAAGGGAACCTATTTTGTGTGCATGTATTAACTCTTGATTACATTGTTACAACTCAGTGGATCATGAGCCTTCCTTCCCAGTCAGTTGACTCTGTATCATGGACCCCCAAGAGCAAAAAAAAAAAAATGTCCATCACATCCCCTTTCCCTCTCCTCTTTGTCTCTCCTTCAGCATGTTACAGCACTTAAGTAGCTTTTCTTCTGTGGTGATGCTATAATTTGAAGCTACATGGTATAGGGGAAAGAGCACATGCCTCAAATTTAACATGCCTGGGTTCAAATCCTAGCCTGATTTAACATCTGTGTTTCTTTGGGTAAGTCAACTGTGAACCCTGAGGGCGGGCAGGGCGGGGGTGGGGGGAGGAGGCACCTCCTAAGAAGGGCTCCTGGTGGCTAGCTGGGTTCAAATTAAAAAAAAAACAAAAACACAGAACCTAGCGGCCATTTCTGCACAGGGTCCTCTCACTCAAACTGCACTTCCCAAAGAAGTCTCTACACTAAATGCCTGCCTCTGTGCTGAACTGCCTACCTGCACTGTTTCTGCTATCTGAGTCAGCCTTATAAATGTTTACTGGAATTTTATTTCAACCAATAGGATTGAAGCTTTCTCCAATCAATCAAAGTGGCTCTATTCTGACCAATTAGAACAGTGCCTTTGGACCAATCAAACTGTGAGGATTCAAATACCTCATTTGCATCATGATGGGCTAATCAGACACCAGAGCCAGGGACTTCTGTCCATATAAGCCAGCTCCCCTTTGGCTAAGGGAGTGCACTTTTCCTTTCCACAGAAGAATGAAGACTTGAAGGACACTTGGATGTTTGTCCCTTTTGGCAATGGCAGCAAAAAGCTGCTATAAACACTCTCATAGAGGATTTTTTGTGGACACACGTTTTCAAATCACTTGAATAAATTCCTAGCAGTGTTACTGCTTGATTATATGGAAAGACTATGTTCAGTCTTACAAGAAACTGCCAAACTACTTTCCAAAGTTATTACAGCACTTTACATTCCTACTGTCAATAAATGAGAATTCCTGTTGCTCTGTATCCTTGCAAACAATTGGTATTATCAGTTTTTTGGATTTTAGCCATTTTAATCCTTGTGTAGTAGTTTAAATAGTTATTTAAATTTGTATTTTTCTATGACAGGTAATGTTGATCATCTCTTCAGATGTTTATTTGTTATTTCTAATCTTCTTTGGTGAGATGTTTGTTCAAATTTTTGCCATTTTTTAAAATTTTGGTTATTTTCTTCTTATTACTTATTGGTAAGAATTCATTGTGTTTCAGAATACCAGTCCTTTGACATACATATGTATTATAAATCTTTTCTGTGGCTTTCCTTTTCATTTTTTAATCATTTTTTTAAAAGACTATTTTAATTTAATTAATTTAATTTAATTATCCTTGCTTTTTGTACCTTACCTAATTATTTTTTCCAAATCAAGGTTGAAAAACATTTTTCTCCTGTTTCCTTATAAAAGTTTTATAAGTTTTAGCTTTTACATTTAGGTCTACAATCCATTTCAAGTTAATGTTTTTATGAAGTATGAAGGAAGGGTGAACGTTTATTTTTTTCTACATAGATATCCAATAATGGCAGCATCATTTGCTGAAAGACTATCCTATATATATAATCATTTCTGAGCTCACCAATCTGTTCTACGAATCTATGTCTGTTCTTCTGCCAGTGCTGCAATGCCTTGAATACTGTATCTTTACAATAAGTCTTAAAATAAGGTAAAATAAATTATCCAATTTCATTCTACTTCTTCCTCAAAATTATTTTGGCTAGTCTAGATACTTTGCCTTTTCAAATAAGCTTGTCGGTATCTACAAAAAAATTACTGTCATGTTGCTTGGAACTGAATTGAATCTATAGATGAATTTGACAAGAATTGACATCTTAAAAATATTTAGTGTTTCAATTCATAAATATAATGGTTCCTTTATTTTGTTTTTTAATATCTCTCAATAATGCTTTATTTTTAAATTTTCATTTACAGGTCTTTGAAAAGTTTATTCTAGATATTTTATTAGATATTAGAATAAGTGAACTCTGTAAGTCTCAGTGTACAAATGTTCATTACTAGTAATATAAATGCAACAATTTAACCTATCTCAAACAATAGTGAGAATTAAATGATATAATTCATGTACAGTACTTGGCACAGTGCCTGCATCTAGTAAACAGTCAGTAGACTTCAGCTAGTATTCATGTCATCACTGTATTGTCATCATCAATACGTCTTAAAATGATGTCGATGATTATAAGAATAAAGACAGACCAGCTTTCTATGAATCCCACCTAAATTTCATAATCCTATTTATCTATTCTGTCAACATTGAAAATCTCTTTGTTTTATTCTTCCCTGAGTCTCAAGGGCAATGTGGTCTGACCTGCTCAAGTTTCTGAAGAAATTTGGCATTAGAAGGTAGAGATAGGTGGCAGAGACCTTGTTTTGCCTGAAAAGGGTTTCCCAGGGATACAACAAGGGCAGCAGGGAAAGAAGATGCAAACAGGAATGAAAGGATGGCTGTAGGAAAAATAGTTTTTTAAAAAGTGTGTAAGGGGTATGTACCCTCTTATGTTTAGGAATAAAAACATATATTTTCTCTTGTGAATATCTTCCATATGCACCTGAATTAGTTTTATGAGTAGTCTATGCCAAAGAAGTTGGATCCAGGTCTTGAACTCAAAAAGTTACACTCTGGATCCCAATATCAAGACACCAGGAAGAGTAAGTAAAAGGAAATTTCTGTCAGAGACCTTTGCTTTGGGGTGAGAGTGCTTCCTGTGGGCTGAGCCGGTTGACATGCTTAGCTGTGAATTCATCTTGGCTTGTTTCTCCAGTCTATACATCTGCACATGTATATATCAAGGAAGCTCAGGAAAGAACTAATGTGGGACTAGATACCAGCATACTCCAGAAGAACCTATACTTTTGGTGGTCCTTTTCTCACCTCTCCCAGTCTGATAGAAAAGCTTGCCTCCTTCAGTAACCACAGCTTCCACTGGATTCAAGGCAAGAAAGCCTTGTCTCCCAGAGGATTCTCCTCTGAGAACATTCTTCAACAGGCTTCCAATCTACACTAATAAAAGAGAAACATGCAAATTGACCGTACCTGCGCTACACCCACAAACCACGCTCACAAGCCAATCAGGAGTGAGTATGCAAATTAACCCAACCAAGATGGCTGCAGCCACGGAGCGAGCAGGAGGCTTGGGTTTCCCCACCAATGGAGGAAGCCAAGCTTCTTGGCCGGCCCCGGCCTCCGCTCAAGGCTACAAAGTTTCAATTATAGAAGATAAATAAATCCCAACAAAAATGGCAGTGGCCATAGAGCTGAAGGAAGCAGGAGGCTTGGGTTGCCCCAGGCGATGGAGGAAGCCAAGCTTCCTGGCTGACCCTGGCCTCTGCTCAAGGCTACAAAGTTTCAATTATAGAAGATAAATAAATCCCAGATACCAGGGCCTCTGCTTGGGTCGCCAGGGGGTATGGCCAGCCTGCAAACCACCACAGGCCCCTCGCCCAGTCCGCCCCATGCCCCACACCCCAAGGGAAACCCCACCCTGATCCAGGACACCCTTCAGGGCAAACCAGCCAGCCCCCACCCGTGCACCAGGCCTCTATCCTATCTAATAAAAGAGAAATATGCAAATTGACCATCACTCCAACACAATATGGCTGCCCCCATGTGGACACAAGATTGCCACCACAAGGTGGCCAGGAGGGGAGGGCAGTTGGGAGGGAACAGGCCTGCAAGGGAGGGCAGTTTGGGGTGATCAAGCCTGCAGGGGAGGGCATTTAGGGGTGACCAGGCTGGCAGAGGAGGGAAGTTGGGGGCGACCAGGCCTGCAGGGAAGGGCAGTTGGGGGGAGGGGACCCAGGCCTGCAGGGGATAGCAGTTGGGGGGACCAGGCCTGCAGGGGAGGGTAGTTAGGAGTAACCATGCCTGCAGGGGAGAGCAGTTAGGGGGGACCAGGCCTGCAGGGGAGCAGTTAGGCATCAATCAGGCTGGCAGGGGAGTGGTTAGGGGGTGATCAGGCTGCCAGACAGAAGTGCTTACAGACAATCAGGAAGGCAGGCAGGTGAGCAGTTGGGAGCCAGCAGTCCCAGATTGTGAGAGGGATGTCCGACTGCCCGTTTAAACGGGCAGTCGGACATCCCTCGAGGGGTTCCAGATTGGAGAGGGTGCAGGCTGGGCTGAGGGACACACCCCCTGTGCATGAATTTCATGCACCAGGCCTCTAGTATAATGATAAGGAGAGTTAACATTGTACAATGCTTCACAAATGATAGTGCTGCCAAGAGAATTAAATGAAAAGAGCTTTGAAAAGAGCTTTGCAAAATACATTTTATAGGTACCATTTTACACACCTGAAAACAGCCTTCGTGAGGTAAAACAACATGGCCAAGGTCACATAACAGGCAAGTGGCAGGATCATGGATTGAACCCATCTATCCCAACACTAACTGCTATTCTGTTTCCTCTTCATCACCTGCATTAAAGGTCCCAACATGATTCCTGCTCATTTGCATGGATGGACTCTTATTTTTACTGTTGCCTCTTGGACATTCCCTATGTACAGATCAAAGGTTGTATTTTTTTTTTTTTTTGCATAGGTTTTATCTATTTATCTGGTTAATGAGCCTCATGAAGAAAAAAAAGAAAAGAAAAAAGAAATAAAACCTTTACTTGTATTCTTTCTATCTCCAGCAGAGTCAAATGCTTATCTGTGGGTTGGTTAATATTTTGACCCATTTAGACAGGAATATAGGAGCCAAAACACTTCTTTCTATAACATCCAAGAATGACATTCCGGCAGGTTAGGAAGAAGCCTGACTGGTCTGGAAAACCTGCCTTGGCCCATGTATACAATGAAATCCAGAGTGAAATCAGGCCACAAGCCTAAATAAATGGATCATAAACCCTCTGCCTTGTCATTAGATTCTTTTTTACTAGTGTGTTCCTTGGAATGTGAAATTATAACTTTTTTATTTTTCTTCTCCCCTCCTTATTCATCTTATTTTGGACATTTTTTTCTTGTCCTCTCTCTTTTTCCTCCTTTATTTCTCATATTTTTTCCATGTTCCATTTGTATCATTCCTTCCAACAAGCCATCACCACTCAAAACTAGGTGCTTATGTAATATATGCTAAAAGTCATCGCCTATCCCTCTGAATCCACAACAACTGAAAACTTTACAACGAAGTTCAAGAACACCTAGTCCCTGTTATTTTAATTAATTCATTCAAATGGATCTTGGTTATTATTGTTGTTGCTTCTGTTTAACATATATGGTTTCTATCAATTCTATTATCTTAGGGCTAGAATTAAACATTTTTAGAACATGAGCCCAGTTACTTTAGGAAAGATTAAAAAAAAAACTAAACCCCAAATAGCATGTTTATCTGAATATTTCTAATTTCACATAAAAAATAATTAGTGTAAGGATTTATTGAATAAATGAGAGATGACTAGAGAGAAAGACTTATTTTGCAGCCCGAAGTGTAAAGATCTGTGCCTTGGCCATAGATGATAAGCAGTTCTAGTTCCTGGTCCATGTACACCCAGATGAAGGTGGTAGTGGGGATGGTTTATTGGGCACAGAGCAGATTAAGGATATTTGCATGCTCCAGGTTCAGAGGAATGGGACCCACAATTTAATATAGGTGTTTTGATACATACACATATATATACATACATACAAATTATAGACTAGAGGCCCGGTGCACGAAATTCGTGCATGGGGCGGGGGAGGGGTGTCTTTTAGCCCAACCAGCACCCTCTCCAATCTGGGACCCCTTGGGGGATGTCTGACTGCCTGTTTAGGCCCGATCCCATGGGATCGGGCCTAAACAGGCAGTCAGACATTCCTTTCACAATCTAGGACTGCTGGTTCCCAACTACTCGCCTGCTTGCCTTCCTGATTGCTCCTAACCACTCTGCCTGCCAGCCTGATCACCCCCTAACCACTCCCCTGCCAGCCCAATCGATGCCTAACTGCCCTCCCCTGACACCCCGGTCACCCCCAAATGCCCTCCCTTGCATATTCCCTCTTTATTAGATAGGGTTTTTTCTTTAGCATATTGGACAGTCCTAACTGGTTTGGCTCAGTGGATGGAGCACTGGTCTGCAGATTCAAGGGTTCTAGGTTCGATTCTGGTCAAGGGCATGTACCTTGGTTGGGGGCACATACCCAGTTGGGAGTTTGTAGGAGGCAGTTGATCGATGTTTCTTTCTCATAGATGTTTCTAGCTCTCTATCCCTTTCCCTTCCTCTCTGTAAAAAATCAATAAAATATATATTATAAAAAAAGAAACATTTAAGATTCCTCCATATCTGCCTGGCTGGTGTGACTCAATGGTTGAGACCCCAGGCTGCCACTGCTGGAGGGGTTCTGGCCCTGGCCAGGCTGAGACCCCAGCCCAAGGCTGCCACCTCAGCCCACCCAGATGACACCCCATCTCAGCCTGGCTGCGGATAGCACGGTGGGTGCCTTCTCTGGCTTGAAGATCGCGCATTGGGGGTGCACTGCACTGCTGGCCTGACACCCCGGCCTAAAGCCCCACAGCCCGCTTTGCCCCGATCACGCTCGGCTCTGGGGCGGGTCGCTGCTGGCCTGACACCCCAGCCCCAAGCCCCACGGCCCGCTTCACCTGGGATCACACTTGTCTCAGGGGTGGGTCGCTGCCGGTCTGACACACTGACCAAAAGTCCCACGGCCTGCTTCGCCTGGGATCACACTCGGCTCGGGGGGCGGGTCGCTGCCAGCCTGACACCCCAGGCAAAAAGCCCTGCGGCCCGCTTCGCCCCGGAGGGCGCATGGCTTGGGGGGTGGGTCGCTGCTGGTCTGACACACCGGCCAAAAGCCCCGCGGCCCGCTTCGCCCTGATCATGCTCAGCTCGGGGGCGGGTCGCTGCCAGCCTGACACCCAGGCCAAAAGCCCCGCGGCCCACTTTGCCCCCATGACACGCGGCTCAGAGGCGACCAGCCGGACACCCCGGACTGCCGCCACTGGGCAGGAATTGCTGTGTGTGGGGTGGGCGCCTCCCAGCTAGACACCCTGGACTGCCACTGCTGGGCAGACTTAGGGACTCCGCTGGGGCTCGGGGCTAAGAGGACTGGGCGCCGCCATCTTGTGGCCATGGGCGCAGCCATTTTGTCGCGGAGTGATGGTTAATTTGCATATTACCCTTTTATTAGATAGGATGTAAAGAAGCTTTGTATATGTGTGTGTGTCTTATAATTATATTATACTAGAGGTCCGGTGCACAAAATTTGTGCACGGGGTGTATGTGTGTCCCTCAGCCCAGCCTGCACCCTCTCCAATCTGGGCCCCTAGAGGGACATCCCTCTCACAATCCAGGACTGCTGGTCCCCAACCGCTCGCCTGCCTGCCTGCCTGATTGCCCCTAACCACTTCTGCCTGCCAGGCTGATCACCCCTAACCACTCCCCTGCCAGCCTGATAGACACTTAACTGCTCCTCTGCTGGCCCAATTGCCCCTAACTAACCTCCCTTGCTGGCCCAGTCACCCCTAACTGCCCTCCCTTGCTGGCCCGATCACCCCTAACTGCCCTCCCTTGCCAGCCTGGTCACCCCCAACTGCCCTCCCCTGCCAGCCTGGTCGCCCCTAACTGTCCTCCCCTGCAGGCCTGGTCGCCCCCAACTGCCCTCCCCTGCTGGCCTGATCACCCCTAACTTCCCTCCCTTGCCAGCATGGTCGCCCTTAACTACCCTCCCCTGCTGGCCCTATTGCCCCTAACTGCCCTCCCCTGCCGGCCTGGTCCCCCCAACTGCCCGCCCCTGAAGGCCTGGTTGCCCCCAACTGCCCTCCTTTGCCAGCCTGGTCACCCCCAACTGCCCTCCCCTGCCAGCCTGGTCGCTCCTAACTGTCCTCCCCTGCAGGTCTGGTTGCTCCCAACTGCCCTCCCCTGCTGGCCCAATCACCACTAACTTCCCTCCCTTGCCAGCATGGTCGCCCTTAACTACCCTCCCCTGCTGGCCCTATTGCCCCTAACTGCCCTCCCCTGCTGGCCTGGTTGCCCCCAACTGTCCTCCCCTGCAGGCCTGATCACTCCAACTGCCCTCCCTTGCAGGCCTGGTCCCTCCCAACTGCCCTCCCCTGCTGGCCATCTTGTGGTGGCCATCTTGTGTCCACATGGGGGTGGCCATCTTTGACCACATGGAGGCAGCCATCTTGTGTGTTGGAGTGATGGTCAATTTGCATATTACCTCTTTATAATATAGGATTGAATACAATGGGAAGGAAGTGGGTTGGATATAAAATTCTTAATTATGGTTTACATCTATAATAATAGAAGCATAATATGCTAATTAGACCGGACAGCTGAAAGACCTTCCGGACATCATTCTGGACATCTTTCCAGACAAAGCCAGAGTGGTGGGGACTGAGGAAGAGGTGGTTAGGGGCGATTAGGCAGGCAGGCAGAGTGGTTAGGGGCGATCAAGCAAGCAGGCAAGTGGTTGGGAAAATCAGGCAGGCAAGCAAGTAGTTAGGGGCGGTCAGGCAGACAGGCAGAAGCAGTTAGGGGCAATCAGGCAGGCAGGCAAGTGGTTAGGGGCAATCAAACAGGCAGGCGAGTGGTTAGGGGTGATGAGGCAGACAGGCAGAGGCGGTTAGGGGCGATCGGGCAGGCAGGCGAGTGGTTAGGGGTGATTAGGCAGGCAAGTGGTTAGGGGGCAATCGGGCAGGCAGGCAGAGGCAGTTAGGGGTGATCAGGCAGGCAGGCAAGTGGTTAGGGGCAATCAGGCAGGCAGACAGGCTAGCGGTTAGGAGCCGGTGGTCCCGGATTCTGAGAGGGATGTTTGACTGCCAGTTTAGGCCCAATCCCACAGGGAAATTGGGGCTAAACTGGCAGTTGGACATCTCCCAAGGGGTCCTGGATTGCAAGAGGGTGCAGGCGAGGCTGAGGGACCCCCTCCCATGCACAAATTTCAAGCACTGGGCCTCTAGTCTATATATATAAAAACCTAAGCCACTGGCCAACTGGCTGGCCGGTAACTATGACACACACTGACCATCAGGGGGCAGACCCTCAACGCAGGAGCTGCCAAGCAAGAGTAACTTTGCAGAGTGCCCTCTCACACTCCGGGATCCCTTGGGAGATATCAAACTTCCAGTTTCACCCTAATCCCACAGGGCAGGCCAAGGGACCCCACCTGCCAGGGGGCCCCCTCACTCCACAGAGGCCCTTTGAGCCCCCGCACTGCCCCAGGTGCAGCCGGCTGGGGAGGGCGAGAGGTTGGCTCCAAGGCATGTCCAGCCCTTCTTGCCCAGTCCCACCCTGCCAGCCACCTACTAATTAATTTACTTTCAATGTTCATGAATCCGTGCACCGGGCCTCTAGTAATTACATAATAATTAATAACAAGATCTTCCTCATGAGACATAAGTTCTTGTTTCTGGTACGTACTTAACAAATATGAGCTCCTAAAATATAACACATTTCCTTTATTTTAAACATTATATTATATAATAACAGCAACAGCACAGCAATGGAGTAAGTGAGTCACACAGAGGCAAATGACTTGCGTGTAGTTGCATGCCTACTCAGTGAAGAAGTTGAGTTTCAAACCTTTCTCCTATCTCCTTATATTCATTCTCTGGAAATTATTTTAGGAGATAAGTATTATTCTCTCTCATTTTCAGAGGAAAAACTTGAAGCTGGTGTAGTGGATTCTCAGACTAAAGGAGACTAGAACATGAAGAGACCATATAGGCCAGTTAGTGTGAGGAAGATATAATTAAATATAGAGGAAGAAATTGACCTGTAGACATTTTTTAAATTGCCCTGCTGGTTAGTTTTTGAGCCAAAATTAAAAACAAAATATTTAGATTCACTGTGCAGTTCTCTTTCACTGCCTTATCCTGATTCTCGTGATGAAGAATATGATGCAGAATACCCCTATCAAGCAGAGGGGACCAGCCAATGGAGCAAACCATGTCCCTCCCACAGGCCAACATATGGGCATCCAGAGGGAAGCAATGTATTAGAAAATATGGTGACCTCATGGAATATAACATGCTGCTGCCCAGGGGGGAGAGACAAACCAATAGGCAGGAAATGGACTCCAAAGGCTTTGTTTGCACCTTACTGGGCTTGAATATGTGCTACATGAGGATGTCCAGGTACAATAGGAGTTGCTGGTGTGATCTAAATATAGACAGAGCCATGGAGAGGAGTAGGACTAAATTCAGACCAAACAGCATCCTCATGTGACAATTTACTTCTGATGCCCAAAATCTTTCTGCCACCTCTTGGCATCATTTGTATGTTTCAAACTTAATTTGTTTGTCCAAGGTAAAGGATGATCCCAAACTCACTGAGAATAGAATGAAAAATCTCCTCAAACCATGCCCCTACCATTAGTTGAACTAAACCATGAAGCCTTTAGTTCAGAAATGTACGTAAGTTAGAAATGCACATCAATTGTTCTGCTTGCCCAGCATCCCCCTCCCTGGAAAGACCAACCTTGTTTCCCTTAGGTGAGCCATCATGCAGTTTGGGAGAGGCTATTCCTAACCCCTGGTTCTAGGGTCGGGTGCCTTGATGAGGCTGAGCTAATAAAAAGACCCTATTCTACTGGCCACTGTGAATACTTTAGAGGAGGCCCCATGCATCAAGGTAGGCCACTGAGTTCCCCCCCAGGACTTTGGCTGGACCTCTTGGAAAGAGATAGTCTCTTTCTACTTAGTGTTTTTTTAACTGCTAGAAGGTACTCTTGCCTTCACTTGAATAGTCTGCCTGAGAATGGAGCCAACACACAAGAAAACAAAACAGAGAGCAAGAATGTTGAGAAACTACAATCCAAAACCAGTTGCACTCCTGGACTTTCCAATTTCAGTGACCATTAAATACCCTGTTTGTAGTTTGAGCTGGGAATCCATCACTTATAACCCAATGAATCCTGACAATTTCAGTGTTCCACTATTAAATCCTGGAGAGGGAGGGAATTTGTTCGTGAATGGAGGCCTCTCTAGAATAGCCATAGCTCCCTTCAATCCTTCTTAATCCTCACCATCAAGTATTTCAGAGTCTCTATTATCCCAATAATGTTAGGGATTGATAAAGTTTTCTACATCATCCTTCTGAGTTTACATGAGTATGTAACAAACTTACTCAAACAGATTAAATTCTTTGCTATTTTTTTAATTAAGGCACTTCCAAAAGAAATATTTCTAAAATGATCAGAGCTGGATGCTATGAAGTGTGTTTGAATATGACAACCCTGTAGCCAAGGAACTTATGCAGAGAAAAATAATAAAAGTTTAAGACATTGTGCAAAATGGGCACAATTTTGCTAGATTTTCACATATGATGTTGGGTTAGGCAGGGTGTGAACATGGGAAAGACAAGTGGAACATTCTCTGATTTGGTGTTAACATGGGAAGCATTTCGAAGCATGTCTTAAGGGAAGGGAGGGACACTGTGACAAATGGGAGGGTGGAGGCAAGTTGGAGGATGTATGCAGAGAGCAGGCTAATTCATGTGCATTTCTGAACTAAAGGCTTCATGGTTTAGAGGTCATTCACCATCAACCCAGACTCTCATAATTCTGTTTCCTACTTCCTTCAACAGGTGGAAAAAACATAATTCAAATTGGACTCAAGACCAATATTATACACTCAAGTCTATCCAACAAAAACATAAAATGTACTGAATGAAGATACTCTATTCAATAAATTGTGTTGGGAAAATTGAACAGATATATGCAAAAAAAAATGAAACTAGATCACCTTCTTACATCATACAGAAGAATAAACTCAAAAGGATTAAAGACTTAAATGTTAGACTTGAAACCATAAAAATCCTAGAAGAAAACATAGGCAATAAAATCTCAAATATTTCTCGTAGCAATATTTTCTTCTGACATATTTCCTCAGGCAAGGGAAACAAAAAAATAAATAAATAAATGGGCCTACATCAAACTAAAAATTTTTTACACAGCAAAGGAAATCATCAACAAAATGAAAAGACAGCCCACTAAATAGGAAAACATATTCCCCAATAAAATATTTGATAAGAGTTTAATATCTAAAATTGATAAAGAACTCAACACCAAAAAACAATACAATTTAAAAATGGGCAAAGAACCTGAATAGACCCTCTCCAAAGAGGATGTACATACGGCTAATAAACACATTTTTAAAAAGATGCTCAGCATCACAATTAATCATCAGAGAAATGTAAATTAAAACCACAATGAGATATTACCTCTCACCTGTCAGAACAGCTATCATCAATAAATCAACAAACAACAAGTGTTGGTGAGGATGTGGAGAAAAGGGAACCTTCATGCACTGTTAGTGGGAATACAGATTGATGCAGCCACTGTGAAAAATAGTGTGGAGTTACCTCAAAAACTTAAAAATGGAACTGCCTTATAAACCAGTGATTCCACTTCTGGGAATATATCCAAAGAAACCTGAAACACTGATTCAAAAGAATGTATGCACCCTATTGTTTATTGCAGCATTATTTATAATAGCCAAGATTTGGAAGCAGCCCAAGTGCCCATCAGTAGATCTACACTAATAAAAGAGAAAGATTCAAATTGACAATACCTCCGTGACGCCCAACAGCCAAGCAGGAGTGAGTATGCAAATTAACCCAACAAAGATGGTGGGTTAATTTGCATATGCAGGCACAGAGCGAAGACTAAAGGCTCCGCCTGAGTGAAGACTGAGACTGAAGACTGAAGACTGAAGACTGAAGGCTCCGCTGCGGCCAGAGCCAAGCCTGAAGGCTGAAGGCTTGGTTTCGCTGTGACTGGGGTTCCGGGTGCCAGAGGAAAACTGGTGCCGGCAGCCAGGGGAAGGAAGGCCTATTGCACGAATCTTCGTGCAATGGGCCTCTAGTGTATAAAATAGCTGTGATACATTTACACAATGGAATGTGTTCAACCATAAAAATAAGAAAATCTTACTTTTTGAGACAGCATGGATGGACCTGGAGAGTACCATGCTAAATGAAATAAGCCAGTCAGAGAAAGACAAGTACTATATGATTTCATGTACTAGTATATATGGAATCTAATGAACAAAATAAACTAACAAACAAAATAGAAACAGACTCATAGGTAGAGAACAGATAGACAGCTGTCAGCGGGGAGAGGGAGTTGTGGGGGGGCGGTGAAAAAGGTAAAGGGATTAAGCAAAGAAAAAAAAAACTCAAGAAAGAAGACAGGTTTTTCAGGGGACTCAACTCTGCTGAGGTTTTAATGAAGGCTCATATCAGGGACTACTGCTGAGTGCCACATGCTTAAAGCACAGAGAGTTGTCTTAGGGTGCTTCTATAAACAGAGTTCAGGGACAAGGTATGGGGTTTCTCAAAGTGTCCTCCATGAGCCACCTCCACCAGAATCATTTCCAGAATTTCTTTAAAATGCAGGTTCCTAGGTGAACCCTAGACTTACTGAATCACACTCTCTGAGCAGTAGGGCTTATTATTCTTCACATAGGCAGATCCCCCAGGATCCTTGATGTGGACTTGAGTATGAGAACCACTGTTCTGGTGTCTGAGAGAAGAGCAGTCTTCACTTGAAGCCTTGCTTCTCCCACAAAAGAAGCCTGGGAAACCAGGTAAGCCTTGAACTTGATGTCAACAACTGGATCAAGTGAACAGAAAGGGCAGTGTACAACAAGGTTGGTGCCCTAGGGAAGCATGCAGTCCAGATGGGCACTAAAACCTGGAGGAGACTCTTTAGCCAGGCCCCCTGGCATGGATTGAACCACTCACTACTGGAGGGCCACATGTTGTCACATCTGCTACATAGTGAAGGGAACTAGGGTGATAAAAGTCATTGTGAACTTTACAGCAGCTGTCTGGGTGTGTGCTGGATACTAAATCCCAACCAAGAAATGAAAGCAGGCACACTCCCAATCAAAGGGGTTCCATGTCCAGGAGAGAACATCGCTCCTCTTTCCCCAGATTTTTTTACTTTTCTCAGGAGTTAGTGATTCATACTTAAAAAATAGCATCAGGAAGCCTCTGATTGAAGTCTGAACTGTTTAGGTAATTTCTCAACATCCTGACTCTCCATCTCATACTGCAAGGACATGGGAGTTCCTTCCCACCATGGGACAGTAAATAAAGGCTTGCATTTTAATGCTAGAGGAGACCCCACCCATTATAATTTCAGTTCTGACAACAATCATAGGATCACAGGCCACTGGTTTCCTATCTGTAAATTAAAAGTGCTGGAGGCAGTTCTTTGTTTCTTTCACCTATAATATCATATGGGTCTAAGTGGGGTGAGCTTCCCACTTTTATTCCACCAGTAATAAAATCATTTTCCAACATAGGAGAAATTCAATTCAACAGATATTTTGTGTTTGTATTATAGCACAGCAGTCCTTGAGAGCTCCAGAGATGTAGTCCAAGAAAACTGTAAAGGACTTTTAGATGTTCCCTTTTCTTCCATATTTTGGGGTAATTATCTCCTGGACTTTGGAGAGGGGGCAGTGTTAATAGCAAAGGCTTTCATTCTTCTTAGGATAGAAGTGATGACAGGCACTGCAGAATTTCAGGTGCTATAGCCCTAGAAGAGAAGTTCTCTGAGATTCTCCTCTCTATACACAGCATCTACAGAGAGCAGGTCAAAAACCCCGTGAGAGTTTCCAAAGAATTAGGAATGGCCTGGGAAGCTGTGGAGTGCTAGGTCAGGGCTTGAGAAATAGCAAAACTGTGAAACCTCAAACTGTTTAGTCTATACTGAGCTTCCTATCCACACACAGCAGAGGTTAAGGGAAAAGAAGTTGTGCAAACACACCTTGTACATAGGAAAATAATAGCCCAAGAAAGAAAAGCCGCCCTTTACTACAAGCCCCCACATCCAAAATGTCAGAATGCGGTAGCTAATGCGATCTCCCCTCCAGGGGCAAGACTGTCCTCTTTCAGGTCTGCTCATCTGCCCGTGGGCCTCAACTATCAGAATAGTCAGTGCCTTTGGAAATGGGTTTAAAAGGAAGAGGGGTGCCTTCTTTGGATCATTATGTCATGGAATACTGACTCTGAGCAATTGCTTCAACTCGACTTTTTGAAATATTTCTCCATGGGCAGGTTGAAATAGTACCAGACAAACAACTTCATTTGCCAAATATTTATGTTGTGAAATTTTGACTGAGCCCTTCCTTATGCACTACACCTTCTTTCTTGAAGGGTAATATCTGAAAGAAAAACATTTTTTGGAATCATGAGAGACTCTGGACTTCTCCAAATGCCCCTTCCCACCTCTTTAAATGCCCCCAGCTGCTCACTTCCTTCTTATAAACAGGGCCAATATTTCTCTCTGTGACTGGGTTCTGTGCCCCTTCTTTCTTTCACCATGTGGGGTGAGGGTAATTCTGCTTATACCAAAGACTTCCCAACCCCTCTTTCTGAAACCATGACAAAACTCTGGATACACAGGGCAAACCCTTTCCCCTCCCCATCTCAAACTCAGGCTAACTCCTGAGGGATCTGCAGTAAGGTCTACTTGCAGGATAGCCCCAATCTTTCAACAAATGACAAAAGAGACAGGCCATAGTTAGAAGCTATGTTCTTACAGAACTCTGTTGGGGTTCTAGAGAGGTCCCCTGTCCGTTAGAAGATCAAGTCGGGAAATCCTTCCTCAAAAGCAGATTAAGAACAGTCACAGGACAGGTCTCTGAGTTTTCAGTGAGAGAGAAAGATAGATATCTATAATAATAAAAGTGTAATATGCTAATTAGACTGGACAGCTGAATGACCTTCCAGACGTCATTCCTGACGTCCTTCCGGATGACCTTCAGGATGATCTCAGCCCAGCAGTGGGGGCCAAGGCAGAGGCAGCCACCATGGTGGGCGGGGGCTGAGGCAGAGGTGGTTAAGGGCAATCAGACAGGCAGGCAGAGTGGTTAGGGGCAATCAGGCAGGCAGGCGAGTGGTTAGGGGTGATGAGGCAGGCAGGTGAGCGGTTAGGAGTCAGCAGTTCCGGATTGCAAGAGGGATGTCCAACTGTTGGTTTAGACCTGATCCCACAGGGACATCAACCAGCAGTCGGACATCCCCCGAGGGGTCCCGGATTGCGAGAGGGTACAGGCTGGGCTGATGGACACACACACACACCCCGCCCCATGCATGAATTTTGTGCACCGGGCATCTAGTACAGGGTATAAAAAAGTAAATGAAAGAAAAGAAGAAGAGGCATTTTCAAAAACACACTCAAGTCAAGGAAAACAGAGGGTTGACCTTTCTGTCCACTTAAGTCCCTGGAAAAAAGGAGAGTGTGGAATTTCACATGTTTATGCTCTGGGAAATCTATCCTCAGCCCAACAAAGAATTAGGCAACTGCCTAATGACAGAGCCAATCTGGACTCTTTAAACCAAAACCAGTCAGTCAGATAATCAATATAAATCATTTTGTCCCATCATAGCTGGATTGAGAACTGATTAAGAGGCTCATAACAGGGTATTGGTTATGAGCCTCTAAATCTTTTTGCATCTGGTAGACACCATCATAGATTTGATGTTATGTCTACTCTTGACCTCTGATTATGCAAAGATTCCTGCAGGTCAGTCAATTACACAGCTGGACCACCAATGACAGTGTCCACTCTTTACCCATAGAGGTCCATGATCATGACTGATTCCCTAGAAATCCTGGCTGACCCAAGAAAATGGTTTGTATCTGTCCATCGGCTTGAAGAAAGCTCAACATTTTTGGCCAAGTCATGACAGCATCTATACATTATACACATTGTGTAGGTTCCTATGAAACAATCCTGAATGGAGGAAATAAAAACTTTTAAATGCAATTAAATAAATAAGATTCCAAGGAGCAAAACTCAGAGATGCTTAAATGAGAAAGTATAAAAACTGATGAAAGTCTAAGGGCAAGAAAAATAATTCTTTACCCAGGCAAATGTGGCTGCTACCTAGAAGCAAGAGTTTGGATTAAATACCTTCCCAAGACCTCTTTCTGTCCTGGGATTTTTGCTCTCTGATTAATTTTCCAGAAGAGAAGTGATAGGGAAAGGATAAGTAGGAAGTATCCATGAAGAAGGGTGGTAGAGAAAGTGAAAAGGAAAAAAAACAATAAAACATTTCCTGATCCAACAAGAAGCATGTGTGTTGGGGTGTGGTGGGGAAGGAGAGAACCTGTCATCTGAGTGTTGAGCAAAGGTTCAAGGTCATTTCTGTATTCATCCAAACAACCTCTCCTGATGCTTGTTGGCACATGGCAGATCTGGGCTTTTGGGTTTTGGCAAAAATGAGAGCATTAGGAATTCAGGGGGGAAAAATCTTTCCAGTTTCTGAGAGAGAGGAGATGAAGAAGGCTAAATTTCTTAAGATGCTGCCAAGGGTGAGGCTGATGAAGAACAGAGAAAGGAGGAGGCCTAGGAGAAGCAGCCTGTGAAAAGCAGGAGGTCACCAAAGCTCAGGAGGCATGAGGGCTGGGACAGTCCAGAGGTTCACTGGATGCTGGGAAGAACAGCCTTACCCACAGCAATGTTAGTTGACCTGGACTGAGATCCAGTTGTCAGAATGGACACTGGCCTGGGGGACCAGCAGCTTTCAGGTTCACTGGTGGCTCCATGAGCCATCCAGACAATAGGCCCTGCAGGTGGACAGAGCACAGATTAGAATCCCAATGGAAAGCAGCCCCACTGCACTGCCCTGGACCCTGGAGGATTTTACACAAGTCACCATGACCCCAAACCTTGCAAGAACTTTAGCCATAAGAAAATGAAAGAAATCCTCATTCTGAAAGGCAGTGTGAAGTCATTTACAAACTTACTTGAAAAGCATGGCTAATATTTTTGTTTTTGTTTTTTAAGTACAACCTCAATCTACAAAATAGGTAGAAAGAAAATGTGTTGAAGGTAGACTAGAGCACTGAGAACTGACACATTTCCCTCTCCCCTCCCACCTCCCACTTACACACTCATGTGGACCTGAGGCACCAGCAGTCTGCTGGAGCATTCTGGCCAGAATGTGAAGACCTTTGAGGTAGGGGAAGTACCACAGAGCTAAATAAGACAAGCCTGGATTTAAATGTTAAATTTAGCCTGGCCGTAGTGGCTCAGTGATTGAGTGTTGACCTATAAACCAGGAGGTCATGGTTCGATTCCCGGTCAGGGCATGTGCCCGGATTGCAGCTTGTCATCATTGTGTTTCTATCTCTCCCTCTCCCTTCCTCTCTGAAATAAATAAAAAATACATTAAAATTTTAAAAATTTAATGTTAAATTTATCACTTAATTTCTTGTATGACCCCAAGGTCATACATTAAAAATTTTAAAAAATACATTAAAATTTTAAAAATTTAATGTTAAATTTACCACTTAATTGCTCAACCTCTTTGTATCTTAGTTTCCCCATTTGGAAAGTACACCAGGGAATGCCTACCTTATGCGCTTCTGTAGTAATTAAATATTTTGCAAATATGACTTATATTTTACAAATGTGGCTCATAGTAGGTGCTCACAAGAGTCAAAATTCCCCTTCACAAAAATCATCTTATCAGTGAAAACCCAATAACTCTGCCTCCAGGTGGCCTATAGTCAGTGTAAATATTTAAAGATAATTCAGCATAGGAAGGACATCTATCTATGAATTTTCTATGGAATAAATGGAATTCTGCCTGAATGCAAGAAAAGTAAAGGTTTTATATTCACTGCACAGTTTAGTCATTTAATCACATAGACCTCAATTTCACTTTCTTTATAATGAAGAGAACCAACCATGTTTAATGTCTACTGAGGAATTGATGCTATTCTTCAAGGGACTGTGACCCCGCATTAAAATATCCTATGGGAAAGTGACACTGCTGTGTTTGGTTCTCCACATGATTTCACTGCCCTCCGGATGTGTGTTCTGAGCTGCTCCTCTGGTCAGGGACTTGGAATTTAATGAATTCATCTACACCTTATTCTTTCATCCCCATGGAGTCCATAACAATGTGCCACATGTGTTACAAGATGTCGGGCCAGGATTTAGAGCATGGGCTGTGGCCACAGAACACAGAAAAGCTAAATGACCATATGCAGGGTCTGAGCCCCTTTGCTCTGTCTGCAAATCAATCCAGCTAACTAAAAGCTTGCTTTCTGCTCTATGCATGTCAAACATACTCCAAAGGAAGGTTCTCACCATTTACTCCCAAGCTGCTGCCATGGAAAGAATTCTTGACTTCTTGCACAGCCCCTTGCTTGCGGAGAGCAGCCAAATTAACCACAGCCTGATGGACTGCTAATGGTAACTGTGCTTCAGAGCTGTGGTGGAGACAGAAGCACAGGGTCAAATAGAAACCAATTGACGTAGAAGAGAAGGTGATTCTGAGGAGCTAAGCCACTTGCTGGTTGGTGTTGTCTGCTACGTCATAATCTCTATCCTGGATCTCCTTAGCTTTTCCTTTAAGAACTAATGAGTAATCCATGAACATTTTCAAATTAGCTGCTCCTTCTTTTTCATCATGTCCCTGGCTGGCTGCCCTCTGTCTAGGTGTGAGAGGACTGCTACATTCTGGGAGTCCCTGCATCCTGCCCAAGAACATGAGCTGAGAATAACTGCCTAGGCTCTCCCATTTGCTGGGCAACCCTAAGTAGCCCATATAATGTATACTAGCCTCAGTTTCCTCCTCTGTAGTAGTACCTGCCTCATAGAGTTATTGTGAAGAATAAATGAGAGACTAAGAGAAAGCCCTCAACACAATGTTTGACATAGTTAATAAGTATTACCTGGTATTATTATTAATATCATTATAACTGCTGTTGTTATTGTTATTGTTGGTGTTATAATCAGATGATGATGAAGATCATGATCATGATGATCGTATGCTTTTATGGTGATAAAAACAGCCCACTCCTCAAAATGTAATTGCTGGCATAAGAGTGATATCAGGAAGAGGCTCCTGAAAAGGATCCAGACTAACCTGTATCCAAAGCAAAATGTGAGGCACTAAAAACTTTGATATGTAATGAAGGCCAGAGGGAAGCTGATCTGATAAGGCAGCTCTACTTTGCATGATCATTACGGAACTACAGTAAGGATATGTGAGAATATTCATATAATTAAATCCCAAGAGATGAAAATTTACAGTTGGACAAATATTTGGGAGGATACAGAGATGTAGTGTCTGGGAGATTATAGGAGAAAATGAATTAGGGGGCTGACACATTAAGAAGCCCTTGAAGTGAAAACAGATGGGAAGTTCAAGGAAAGGAAAGACTAGGTTCTGAGTTTTCAAAGTGCTCAGTCCAGAATGTGAGGGCTGTGCAGGAATGTGATGGGAGAGCCAAAGGCAGATGAAAAACAGAAGGTAAACCCAGCCCAATGCCATCCCATCTTAGGACATCTCTGCTGCTGTGGACAAGGAAGGAGGTGAATAGATCAAAGATTTCCTAAAACTGAGCCCCAGAGTACACCAGGTACATAGTAGGTGACACCACAAAATAGTACCAACTCAGTCCAAAACTGGTGAAGGCAGAGGGTGTTAGAGAGGACAGATAAACTTAGAACTGACAAAGGAAGAAAGATTGGTGAAAATGTAGGGAAGTCAGGCAATTTGGGGAGTGTTTCATATTTCTAAACCTCAACAGGGTTGATGAAGGATTTCACTTTTACCTGAGAATTCATTAAAAAATAAGAACTTGGATGCTATTTTCCCACTGTACATATTCTATCCAAATTTCCAAACCTCAATAATCAATCTGTTTTATCTGGGCACAAAGAGTGTGTGTGTGTGTGTGTGTGTGTGTGTGTGTGTGTGTGTGTGTGTCTAAGCTGGAGGACAGAGATCCTACCAGAGAGGCTAGAAAGATCATGTCCCCCTGTACTACCCATGATTATGCCTGAAGGTTTAGCCCTGAGTGTAGGAATAAATGGAGAAGCATCTGCTGGGCTGGGTGATATCTCTGTTTTGTTACAGATTATACAGTCCTTGACTTAATTTTTCAAAGGATTCAAAGTTTGGTTTGAAGACCAATCATTGCCTTCTCTAGAGATTATAGCAATGGGTGCACCAGCCTCATATTTGTACAAAACTTACTGAATATAGCCCTAGCCCATTTGGCTCAGTGGATAGAGCATCAGCCTGCAGACTGAAGGGTCCCAGGTTCCATTCTGGTCAAGGGCACATACCTTAGTTGATGGCTCAATCCCTGGCCCTGGTCAGGAAATGCGAGCGGAGGCAACTATTCAATGTATCTGTCTCATGTTGATGTTTCTCTCTGTGTGTCTCTCCCTCTCCCTTCCACACTCTCTAAGGATCAATGGAAAAATATCCTCAGGTGAGGATAACAACAACAAAACCCTTACTGAAAATAGGAAAGTGGGGAAATGATCTTGGTAGACTCTCCCAGCCCTCTATCTTATGGTCATGACACAATCTACCTTGAAGATTCCTCAATCCTTAGGAAAACAAATTTTTATTTAAGCTGAAATTCCCTATTGATCCCTGCACCCCACACCTTACCCCTCCCAGGCCTTCACCACACTATTGTCTGTGTCCATGGGTTATGCATATAAGTTCTTTGGAAAAGGCCTTTTGAATTATTCATTAGAACAAACTGCAGTGATTTCTGCTCTTCATCCCATGGCTTGTGCATCTACCTCAATGATGTGACAAGTTCAAAAGCAGATAGCACCCAGCCTTTCTACCTATCTCAGGCCATTTTCTATCAAAGGTTAAAGGAAAACATATGTGAAAAGAATAACTATGACGACCTTTTAGAGAGTGAAACTTGGGGAGGGAGCAAAAGGGAAAGAAAGGAGAAAGAAAGAAAGAAACTGAAAGAAAGAAAGAAAGAAAGAAAGAAAGAAAGAAAGAAAGAAAGAAAGAAAGAAGAAAGAAAGAAAGAAACCGAAAGAAAGAAAGAAAGAAAGAAAGAAAGAAAGAAAGAAAGAAAGAAAGAAAGAAAGAAAGGGAGGGAGGAAGGAAGGAAGGAAGGAAGGAAGGAAGGAAGGAAGGAAGGAAGGAAGGAAGGAAGAAAGAAAGAAAGAAAGAAAGAAAGAAAGAAAGAAAGAAAGAAAGAAAGAAAGAAAGAAAGAGAGAGAAAGAAAGAGAGAGAGAGAAAGGGTGTGTATATTTTCTTGAGGCTGGGAAGGGACCCAAGGAGCTTAGAGATGTAATGGGATATGGTGCAGATTACAAAAGTTTTGTTACAGCTGTAATAGCCTTTCACAAAGGCATGGCCCTCCAGAGAGACATATTTCATCTCAGCTTTCCCCACCACATAAAACACAGGGTGAGGAGCTGGAAGGCAAGATTGGAAACTCATGCTGGAGGTGAGCAAACCCTGATGTCCCCATGATACCCCCATCAAACCAAATGAGCTAGACCCAAATGCTCTTGTCCGAACAGGCTTTGGACCTCACCCCTGTCATCTGTTTATTTTTTATTTTTTTTCTTCACACTCTCCTTTTTGGAAATTCATTGCCTAGCAACCTGCTGTCTTATTCTAAACAGTCATGCATACAATTGTGTGCACGCACTTGGAGACACTGGAATAATATTTGAGTGTCTCTGATGGCCATGCTAGGACCAACAGATGGAACAGATGGTTTGCTTGGAAGAGTTAGTTCCTAGTTAGTCAGGGCTGCATCTCAGGCAGTCCCCATGACCATCTTAGCCCTTCAAGAGACAGGGGAAGGGCATCCCTCTGCCTAACAGTGGGTGAGTAGAGACAACCCCAAAAGGATTCATAAGAGGAAGCTAGGCACCAGCATCCATCTGGT
Source organism: Cnephaeus nilssonii (assembly GCF_951640355.1). Taxonomy (NCBI): domain Eukaryota; kingdom Metazoa; phylum Chordata; class Mammalia; order Chiroptera; family Vespertilionidae; genus Cnephaeus; species Cnephaeus nilssonii. The sequence continues at coordinate 20,477,256 of NC_137081.1, read as the reverse complement.
GGAGAACAGCATGAAAGCCCTCAGGCAGATAATTCTGTGGATCAGTCACCTGTCAGCTAGCTACCTGAGAGAGAATGTTGTCAAGGCTTTTGAGTTACCCCAGACAGAGCAGCAGAAAACTCACTGGGGTCACTCTCCGGTTCAAAGGGATGGGGCAGGCCTTGCTTCGCCATCTGTTCTGCCCTTAAAGGTTTCCCCCTGAAGTTAGAGTCAAGAGACTGCTGCCCCCATAAGAGCTGCTACAATGACATGGATATGTCAATTGGGAAGAGGCACATGGCACAGATCCAGCTGTCTAGCCGCTGGAAAACAGACCAATGTAAAATAAAACAAAAGTATAGAAATATCTAACCTGATGGATTATTATACGGCACCTTGTATTGCAATCACCAGGGTAGAGAAATAGACCCCCTCAATTGTTTCATCTCTTAACTCTTTTCCCACCCCAAAAAGTGACCACTGAATTGTCATAGTAATTGCTTCTTTGCATCTTTTTAAAGATTTAGCACCAGGTGAGCATTCCCGGATTGCACAGTTTAGTCTTGACCATTTTTAGAAATGCAATGTGTCTTTTCAATCTCTTTTCCTCTGTGGTTCCCTCTTTACCCTTTTCATGTCCTTAAATTTACCCATTGTAATCTGGAACATTTAAGCTGAGGGTTTGGAATTGGACAATTAAAAAATAAAGATAGACAAATAAATACATAGACTAGGTTTCTCTGGTTTCCATCAGAATTTGTTTTTTGGGAGGTCTTGGAGAAGGGGAGAGGAGAACTGTATTAATAGGGTGAGGTGGGTATTAGTAGCACCAAGGGGAGATCTTTTAAGCATGTGACAATGTTTTCCAAGCTCTGGAGCCCCCTCTCCTACCCCCCTGCTGACAGGGCTTCACTAACAGGTGTGGTTAGGGGTCACTGGCCCAGCCCCCACCGCAGACAGTCTGGAGCTTTGCTTCAGCTTGGAGTGGTAGTTGGGAAAGCTCTTTCAATCTCCTGAAGTGAAAAGCCCAACGGCTTTATCCCTGTCAAGAGCAGGTCTGACAAGACAAAGGCAGCCTGGTAACCAGAGAGGACGGTGGGGAGTCCGAACACCTGCTGCCCTTCCTGCTTCCTGCACCGGCTGAAAGCCTTCCTGCCCCACTCTAGGCCTCAGTTTCTCCCTGTGGCAGTGTGCAGATGTGAGCATCCATCTTATGGAAGCAAGTGGTCATGCATGTTTGCATAGCCCCAGCTTCCCTAGGGAGGGAAGGCACCTGTTTAAACAGAGCAGCAGGCACCATGTGCTTGTTGGCTGCATTCTAATGGAGGCACCCTTCCCAGGCTGCAGCCCCATACTTGCGGGGGGAGAGGGGGCTAGGAAACAATGCCGGCTCTGTTTGCCCAGCTGCAGATCTCACCTTCCCCTCGGCTGTACCATTCTCAGTATCACCCAATTTCTCTACCCAGGGGGCCCAAACTAGGGGCTGGGCTCCTATCAGAAAGCATTGACTCACTTTGGAAGCTCCGGTTTGATTATAATTCAGTTTGATGGTTAAAAACTCAAAAACACAAAAGGAGATATCTTGAATCTCCGGGATTACTTTCACCATCATATGTGCTTATTTGGAGAAGGGGAGAGCTTAGGGAAAATGTTCATCTATCTAATTCTAAGCCAGCCCTGTCTTTCCCAGTGGTGCTTTAAAGGGTCATTATAACCCTTTCTCTTTACTGTATACTCTCCAAGGGGTGTGCACATTGATAGGTAAGAGTTCTTCAAGCTCACTTTTTACTTACATACTTTTTTTTTAATTTTTAAAAAATCTTTAATTTTGAAAATTTTACATATGTCCCCTTCTACCCCCCCCCCATTGACTCCTTCTAGCCTGATACTTACATAAATTTTAATTTGTGTCCTAAGTAAAGAGAAAAAGATAAGTAACTGCCCATTATTTGACTAAGCGAGCTGTAGCTTGGAAAGTATAAAGTGGGAAATGGTACTTCCTTTAGTCCATCAAGAATAATTTTGATGACATACTGGCAAACCTAAGTGACTTGGTCTAAATGTTTCTCCTCACCAGCTAACCCTTGGCTAGATTTGCTTGGATCCTTTTATGTGGTTAAAGCTCAGAGTATCCAGGAGTTGTAGGTGAATGAATTATCATTGCCTATGGATCATGTGGGGTAGAAACAATTGACAGTGTGCCTGTGAAGAGTAGACTAGTATCTAGCACGTGGTTTCTGCTAGGTATTAATGGAGACATACCTGACCAGAGTGAAAAGGGAGAGGGCAGTCCAGAGTACAAGAGTCATGAAGAAAAGTGGATCTGTGGATCACTGGAAAGGAGGCGGGAGGTGCTAAAAAGGGGAAAGGTCATTCCAACAGAAAAACATGGACTTCTAAGTTTTGCTCTCATCATTGCTGACTCCAGATGAGCCATGCATCCTGTGGAACCCCACCAGATCTAATTTAGACAGTGTGAAAAGTCTACCATTTTCTGGGGGAACGCCACCAGCTCTAGTCTAGACAATATGGGGATACCTGCCATTTCCTAGGGGCTTAAAGAAAACAGAACCCTGGCCTTAATGCTGTTATTTGGGAAACTGCAAAGGTGTGGTGAATTAGTACCCTCATCCCAGCAACATGAAGCTAAAAGCCAAGGGCTTATTGGACCAGATTATGAATCTATTTCAGGACTTGTACAATAGGACACTTTCAGGAATCCAACATTATAAGCTTCAAACTTAACCAACTATCACAATATTCAGCTAGCTCTCCATATCATTTCAATCCTCTGCTTCTGCTTGTCTGGCCTCTTTCTGTGCCTTGATTGTCTTTCTTTTCAATTTTTCCCCACAGTTTTCTGGATCATCTTCTCTGCCCTTTTCTACATGCAACTCAAGACTGTCTGCTTGGGTTTACATGGTTCTTTTCATGTTTACTCCCAATTGTTTTGCTGTTGGTATTGGCTGCACTCAATGCTTGAATTTCTGTAATTTTCTGGCATTTTCCACTACTTCCTCTGAGGTGTCATTTTTTTCCTCCATGCCCTCTAACCTTTTCAAATCTCCTTTCTCCTCTCTAACTCCATCTACATCAACTGAGTGGAACACTTAGGCTCCAAAGGAGTCAGTGGGGTGAGGTGATGAGTCAGCACCCATGAGAAAAACAGAGTTGCTCTCAGCTGGCAAGTCAGCAGACTGGCTGAGAGAAGGATGAGGAAAAAAAGGCAATTTTTAAAAATTTTTTAAAAACTAAAAATTGAGAAAAACAGCAGACAGAAAGGAAAATTTATTAAGGATGGTGGAGGGGAAAAGCAAAAGGATATAAGACTATATAGACTAAGTAAGTCAAAATTATATTTTAAAAAAGAAGCCAAGGAATAGTATCATTGGTCTGAGCTTGAGAGTTTACCTTCAAAGCTCAAATGCAGAGTAGATATTAATTGATCCTTTCTGGCTGATACATATCAAACAGGGTTTTTATTAGATGAGTTACATTTGAAATTTGAACTTTCTCCTGTCCACCAAGGATGTCAGTTGTGTATACGCTTTCCTGGAGACCTTAAAAAAGTGATGAGCCATGGCCAGTGTGGCTAAGTTGGTTGGGCATATTCCCAGGGACTGGAGATTTATTGGTTCGATTCCTGATCAGAGCACATGCCTGGGTTTTGGAATTGATCCTTGGTAGAGGTGTGCAGGAGGCAGCCGATCAATATCTCATCCTTACATCAATGTTTCTCTCTTTCTCCCTCTCTCTTCCTCTCTCTTTCTCTCTAAAAATCAATTTTAAAAATATTTTTTAAAAGTGTTGAGACCTCTATTTGCCTGGGTTGTATTGTAAGGGGATTTAAACATTGGGACTTCTTGTAGACCTGGTGAAGAAAAGACTATCAACTTGACTAAGAACTTTGCTAAACTGGAGAATAAGTAATATTCTGAGTTGAAAAGAGCAAAGAAAAGAAAACTGTTTCCCTTGGGATGCCCATTCTTCCTTTACAAAAGGAGAATTAATGTCTGTAATGAATTGAATAGTATGCTCCCAAAATTTATGTCCACCCAGAACTTGTAAAATTGGCTTTATTTAGAAATAGGATCTTTGTCGATGCAATCGTTAAGATAAGATACTTATGAATTAGACTGGGCCCTAAATCTAATGATTGGTGTCCTTATAAGAAGAAGAAAATTTGGACAAAAATTCACAGACACATAAGGGAGAAGGCCATATGAAGACAGAGGCAGAGATTGGAGTGATATGTCTATAAGCTAAGAAACACCAAAGAAGCTAGAAGAGACAAAGAAGGATCCTCAGCTAGCTCCTTTAGACAGCTTGCTGTCAATACCTAGATTTCAGATATATACCCTCCAGAACTGTGATAGAATAAATATCTGTGTTTTAAGCCACCTTGTTTGAGGTGTTTTGTTATAGTTTTGTTAGAAAACTAATGCAAGGTCGGTAGAGGGGCATTAAGACTTGCCTGGCCTTCATCTGTGGGCAGCCCCTAGGTCAAGACCTTGAGGTTTACCAAGCCATCATTCTGCTCTGGGCGATCTCTTACCGCCTCTTCCCACTGTTTTGCCTTTCATTAAACATGCACTAGTAGGGGGTTGACTAATTGTGTGTCTGTTGCCTTTGAGTGCTATGTTTTATTTCTGTTTTACATAAATATAGAAGCCCACTTGGAGAGAAGCCAGCCTTGGCAAGGAAGCCATTTGCAGTTCTGCCAGGTTTGCATAGCTCTCAAATGAATTATGAGTGGATGGGGACTCGGGACTGGGCCTCAGCCACTGCTCCTCTGAGTCCTGTGGTCCTCTCAAGAAAGTGACCCAGCATTTCTCCCAAAACTGCCTTTCTTTTCCAGAAACAAAACAGCTGCTTAGCAAGAGCATGGGGAGAAAGAGGAGGGTATCATGCACATCCCCTTATGCTCCCTACTGCTCACAAAACACTTCTTAAACAGTGGTGGAGCAGTTTCAAGCTGCTGGGTTTTGTTCATAAGCAGATTGTTAGGAAAATCTCCTGGCACAGCCTGGTTTAGGGCTACTGGTTCATGACTTGAGAAGAGGCACGTACCAGACACATGCTTGGAAATTTTACCAGGAGGCTGTACAGACTACAGGTAAGAGCAGGGGAGACCCCCAGGCAGACTCCTGAGCCAGCAGAGTAGATGTGGCCAATTGAGATAGGATATGGCCTTGAGTTTTTAATGGAGTACCTATTCCCCCTACATGGCCACTATTCTTTCACTCTCCCAAGCACCCAAAACATTACTTCTTCTATGAGATATACACAGGGCTGGGAAAGACTAATACTGCTTCTGCACTAGAGAAACAAACTTCTAGAAGAGTAGGGCTAAAAAGAACCTGGGGGTCTCTGGAGGCCAGTGGTCCCCAATCTGGGGTGTGTGCACTTCAGGAATTAAGAAAGAAAATGCATTAGGATCTTAGAAGGAAATAGAAAACCTTCCAGCTATGTGTATTTTGTGCTTAAAAAATAAAAAAAGAACTTTATTAATAGTTAACACAAGGATTGACAATAATGAAGGTATGCAAGTTATCAATGTGCATATATTAATTATAAGACTTTTTAAATATTTTATTGATTTTAGAGAGAGATAGAGGAAGGAAGAGAGAGATATTTATGCAATCATTGATTGTTTTTTATTTGTGCCCTAACCAGGGATCAAACTTCTAACCTTGGCATATTGGCACAATCCTCTAACCAAGTTAGCTAGCTGGCCAGGTCTAAATGTAAATCTCTTAAAATTAATTAATGCATGCTGATCAGCAAAAGATACAGAATCCATCATTCCAGTCCAGAGATTTTCAAAATATGTGCTTGAGGGTTGGGGAGGGAGAGGGTATCTTGAGTAAATGAGGGTCTACTTAATCCCCTCTGGGCCTCACTAGAAAATTCAGCTCTGTTTCTATATGCTCTGCATTCTTTTCCTTTTTAAAAATATAGTTTCATTGATTTCAGAGAGAGGAAGGGAGAGGGTGAGAAAGATAGAAACATCAATGATGAGAAAGAATCATTGATCAGCTGCCTCCTGCACATACCACACTGGGGATCGAGCCTGCAACCATGCCCTGACTGGGAACCGAACTATGACCTACTGGTTCATAGGTGGACACTCAAACCACTGAGTTATGTTGGCTGGGCTGCTCCTCATTCTGAACTTCTGTTATAATTTGTTTAATTAAAAAGTTGTACAAAAAAAAAAAAAAAGAGGCTGAACAAAATGACTGAACTATTTTAGCTCCCTTATTTATTTAGATGGGAAAACTGAGGCCCAGAGCACAGATGATTGCCCCAAGTCACACAGTCACTAGGGCCAAGGCCAAGGCTAGAACTCTATTCCCTGACTTTTAGTTCACTATGTTCTCTGAGTGAGCCATGCATTCTCCAGACCATGTACCTGTATGGGTGACCCTACATAACCAAGCCAGGCCGGAAGGAGAGGGGGCTGGTAAAGAGGGTCTTTCTTCCAGCAATGATCTGGAATTCCAGAATAGAATTTTTGCCACTATGGCTTTTCAGATTTAACTTCACTGCCTGTCCAGTACACCTCCAACGAGTTGATGTAGCCTGGGCATCATCTCTCTTGACTAGGCGCTCAGCTAACAGGCTATCTCACTTGACAACTGAGTCCCAATGACTTTCTCCATTGCTTCTCAGAAAAAAAGTCCTCTTGTTCCTGGAACTATGGAATGTGGTTAGGACCCACAGATTGGGAGCTTCTCAGAGGCCTGCCTTCCTCATTGATATGTTGATTTTAAACAAGCAAAGCATTGATCTCTCTCAGATTTTAGGCCCCTGTTGTCATACAAAGTAATTTGTTTTCTTTTAAGATCATCAAATTTCATATGTTAATCTCTTCGCCCATTTTCTAGACTCACTCATTTGTCACCACCAGCCCACTGCTCTTGGGTACTCCCAACTACTTTATGTTTCTAGGGAGTTTAATATGGGTAAGGCTTTTTGCAGGAGAAAAAGAATTGCAAAACAGGTTGTCTTCCTTTAAAGAATATTTTACAGATTAAAAAAAAACAACACACATACAGTAAGAAGACACAAAAGATGCAATTAGCAATGCAGACCAATATGATACTGCTACTGAGTGGATACTATAAGAATTATAATTTTTTTTTCTTTCTTTCCACATTCAAACTCCTTGAAAGTAAGGAATGTCTTAAACCTATTTACCTGATGTCTGGCAAATAACGGATGCTTAATACATATATTGAGCAAGTAAATATTAATTCAGCAAATAAACAAATGAATTCTTAAACAAATGAACATAAAAATGATAAGAAAGGGGAGCTTCTTTTCAGTGATCCAGAAAATTGTGCAGGAAGACTTTGAAGAATGTCTAGAATTAGAAGAAAAGGAGAGATCATGTTTCAGGTGGTGAAAAGTTACTGAAGTAGATGGTTATGGAACTAGAAAACCACTCTGCTGGTATTGGGTGCTAGGAGATTTGACATTTAAATAGTATGGACAGCTTGATAGGCTAAAATATAAAAGTAAGGAGCATGTTTGCTTCTGAAAACATGAATTACTAGAAGCCATTAGGCAAGAGAAAGATGTAATGAGAGCAATGTTTTAGAAAGTTGAGTCAAGGGTGGTGTGAAAAGTGGATTAGAGAATGGAAAAAATGATGATGCATCCTTTCATTGAAGCATTTCTCCCTGATCTTCAGCCTGTCTCTGGCCTGAGATCCAAGGCAAGCTAAGAAGAGCAGTGCTTAAGATGAGGTCCTCATTTCTCTACCACCTGTCCAAGGGCCATCTTCCTTTTCTCTATACTCTACTAAAACCAATCAGTTCAACTTTTAAAGCAACCAAATTATTCACCTCTATGTTCATAGCAGCACAACTTACAATAGCTAAGATTTGGAAACAACCTAAGTGCCAATCAGCAGATGAGTGGATTAAAAATCTGTGGTACATCTACACAATGGAATACTACGCTTCTGTAAAAAAGAAAGAACTCTTACCATTAGCAACAGCATGGATGGACCTGGAGAGCATTATGCTAAGCGAAATAAGCCAGTCAGAGAAAGGTAAATATCACATGATCTCACTCACTTATGGAATATAATGAACATTATAAACTGATGAACAAAAATAGATACAGAGACAAAGAAGCATCAAACAGACTATCAAACTTCACTGGGAAGGCAGGGGAGGGGTGAAGGGTGGGAGTAAGAGATCAACCAAAGGACTTGTAAGCATGCATATAAGCATAACCAATAGACATAGACACTAGGGGTGGGGATTGAGGGCATGTGCCCGAAGGTGGGGGTGGCCGTGGGGGAGGTCAATGGGGGAAAAAGGAGACATATGTAATACTACTGTATATATAAAACTTTAAACAATAAAATAAAACTTAAAAAATAAAATAAATAAATAAAGCAACCAAATTAGCCAAAAATGCTACCTTTTTCAACTGACTTGCCTTCCAATCAATTCAACTCTTGACCTTGGCTCATCCAACCTTGGATAAACCACCTGGAACCCCTTTTTTATTTTCTCTACCTCCAGGGTCATTGTCCAGCTCTGTTTCCATCTTAGATTGCTTCTCTCTGTCACTGTCTACCTCCCTGTTTCTTCTTTTTTGCTCTAAAATGTGCCTTCTCTTTAGAAAAGGGCTGTAAGATGCACATTGAGCAATAGTAAGGCAGCATTCCTTAAACCAGCAGTCTCATATCCCCACTGGGAGTCCTTTTGGATCTGTCAAAAAATCTCAGTCCAGAAACATGAATTATAACCACTATTTTTTCAAGGCCTCTGAGCAACTTCAACTGAACCCAAGAATCTTGAATATATCCTATTTCTTCCAAATTCTATGAAGGCACATATACCCACCAGTAGAAATTTCTCCAGAGAAATCTATTTAACTTGGCCGCTTTGCTGCATCCATATCTTTCATCTGTTTTTATTAATAATAATAAATATTTTTTCCTTTTCTTTGCATGATACCATGCTAATTTAGGAGACTTGTGTCAACAACATTGTTATAACTTTGCAGCATTAAGTGTGTGTGTTTTTTTTCTATGTAGGGTTTGGATGTCAACTATAATATTTTGTGCTAAGAGGGATGTATATACAAGAAACTACTTTTTTGGATTTGGGAAATCATCTAATTCATGGACTACCAGACTTTGAGTATCTAGGAGGCAGGGGCCATGTCATATTTATCTTTGTGGTATGAGTGCTTGACATTAGCTATGGGGTCAATAAATGTCTATTGTCTATTATGTAAATAGATTAACTAATGAATTATTCTAAGATGTAGCTCACTTAACTCCAGTTCTATTAACTACTTCAGGCCTTTCCAATTTTAATCTAGACCACTCTAGGTCAATTCTTTTGTCCATAGCTTTATTCAAGTGCACCCTTTGTATTTTTGGGGAGAGGAGGAGCTCTATGCAATCATCTCTATAACTCCGTAGTACATCACTGACTCCCTTCCACTGCATGATGGATTAAGGAGAGTCACTAATTCTTTATAACTCTTCCCATTAAAAGGTGGCATCTATTTTCTCTCCCTTGAATCTAGGATGGGCAGTGACTGTTTTGACCTACAAACTATAGCTGAAGTGACACTATACTAGTTTAGGCCTGACCTTTAATAGGGCTGATAGCTTCTGCCTTAGTCTCTGGGAGCCCTGAACTGACATTCTGACCATACTAGGAAGAGCAGAAGCATAGAGGAGCCCAGCCTTGTAACTGTCTCCCTCAAGGAATGTGAGTAAAGCCAACTTAGGCCTTCTAAACAATATAACCACTGTGCTGTGAAAAACCCCCACAACGTGAACCACGTGAATACAGTCCATTTGATAACCCCAGCTGAGCTCCCAGACAATAGCATCAATTTGTATCCATGTGAGGATGCCATATTGAAACTGCAGGCCCAGCCAACATCTAACTGCACCTTCATGAGAGTACCCAAGGAAGAACTGCCCAGCTCTGAGCCCAGTCCACACACACAACTGTGGACTATCGTGATAAATTATTGTTTTAAGCTACTAAGTTTTGAGGTAGTTTGTTGTACAGCAGTAGATAACCAGAACACTCTGTTATGCAAATAAAAGTTGAACTGAAGGACCCTGGCCAGTATGGCTAAGTTGGTTGAAGCGTCATCCCATACACCGAATTGCAGGTTCAATCCCCAGTCGGAGTGTGTATAGGAGGCAACCAATCTATGTTTCTCTCTCACTCACATCAATTTTTCTCTCTCTCTGTCTCTCCCCCTGCCCTCTCTAGAAAGATCAATGAACATGAACGTGTCCTCAGGTAAAGATTAAAAAGTTGAACTGAAGGGCAGAGATTGTACATTGGCATTTTTCCCTGAAGTTTCTACAGTGCCTGATAGAGGGCTTTGCCTTCTTCTGCGAGAGTATGGAGTGTCTCACTTTACAGACAGAGGACCCAAAATAAATAGGACCTTCTCTTTATAGGGGCTATGTCAGCATGGATGGCATGCATCTGCCACCTGCCTTCATGGGAGAGACTGTGGACAGTCCCCAATCCATCCCCCTGCCTCCCGAAATAAATCCTGCCAGACAACATTACTGTGTGTGTTTTTTTCTTTTTTTAATCCCAAGAAAAGGAGATCTTGCAGCTACCTTTGGCAATGCATTCCAGCAGCTCGTAAATCTTAATTAGAGCACTCTAACAGATGTTTCACTTCAATTCTTTCAAATGCAGTCTCATCCCTTTCTTTTTACTTCTTCATCTTGTCCTTTGCCTTCATTTTTCTAAATTTTGAGAAGCACTGAAGAAAATATGACTCACAAACTCCTCTTTGTTTTTCTTTCATAGATGTGAAGGGATGCATCACTTCATTCTTCTATAGAAGCTGGAATGTTGTCATTCAGTGACACCCCAGGTTTCTGATCTGAAAAAAATGCAAGATAAAAACCTATTGCCTTGCTTACTTGAATGAATTGATGAAAAGATCTAAATGAAAGTAACTACAGGACAGCATTTCACAGACTATAAAGCATACAATAAATTCACAGCAGCCTGGGTCAAGTGGCTATTGCTTTAAGAAATCTCACAGTCAAAGAAAATTAGTTATTGCCTTGCCTAGGGTACGGTGTTGGGATATTGGGGAGTAATGGCTAAGGGGTACAAGGTTTCTTTTTGGGATAATAAAAATATCCTATATAACTCTGTGAATATACTAAAAGCCACAGAATTATGCACTCAAAATGTGATAATCATATGCTATATGTAGTCTATCTTAATAATATTATTTAAAAAGAAAGAAATCTCAAGAGAGCAACCAAAGAACTTGTATACATATATGCATAACCCATGAACACAGACAATAGGGTGGTGAAGGCCTGGGGCGGGGGGTGGGGGCAAGCTAGAGGGGTCAATGGGGGATAAAAGGGGACATATGTAATACTTTCAACAGTAAAGATTTAAAAAATAAAAAATAAAATTTAAAAAAAGAAAGAAATCTCAAATACTATATCTCTTTTCTGGATTTACATTAGTCTTTTTTCTTGGGGCCTTCTGTTATTTGTCATTCCCTGAATCCCATCAGCCATGGACCTTGTCAACTATCTCCTACACTTAGACCATTTTAGAATTGGGTACTGTCCATGAAGAAAGCTTGTCCTCTGCCCACAGCAGAGAACAAAAGAGGAAATAGAATAATGTCAAGTGAACAACAAATATAGACAAGACAAAATGGGGTGTCTATGGTCTGAGATGTGACATTTTGAAGTGGATTATAGTCTCTAAAATAGCAATTTCAACCTACACTGGTGTGTTGGAAGAATTCTTAAAACATGCAATTCTTGACTACTTAGTGGAATTGACCTCTTTTCCCTTAGATTGTTAAATAAAACAATGACAATAGCTAACACAATGATAGCCATCCGGTGTGAATGCTCTATCTTGAACCATAAATATATAGGTCATACAATAGAGTTGCATCTTATTGGTCACATCCTATATAATAAAAGGCTAATGTGCAAATAGACCAAACGGTGGAACAACTGCTATGACGTGCACTGACCACCAGGGGGCAAGCACAAAGCATGGTGGGCATTGGCCACAGCAGGATGATGGGGCAGGTGATTGGGGGCACCAGACCAAGGCGGGGCACTGGTAGCTGTCATCAGGGTGAGCCTCTGGTGGTTACTGAAAATTCTTTGCTCCCATGCGCCGAGGTTCCACCCGTGGCTTGCATCTGCTGCCGGTGCCGGCCCTGCTCTCACCTGCTGCTGGCGCCTGGTATGGCCCCGATTGCTTGGCGCTGTCAGTGGGTACAAGCTGCAGCTTCCAGCCCCAATCGCACCTCAGGGCTTCTCTACCTACCCCTGCTCCTAAAGGGCGATCAGGGCCAGCAACCGCCTCTCGCACCTGCTGCCAGTGACAGCCCCGCTCACACCCACTGCCAGTGCCGGAGCCACCGCTCGCACCCGCTGCCAATGCCTGGCACCAGTCCCGATCGCTCGGTGCCATCAGCAGGTGCAAGAAGCGGCTGCCAGCCCTGATCACCCTGAGGGCTTCTCCACCTCCCCCGGCTCCTAAGGGGCGATCGGAGCAGCAGCTGCCACTTGTACCCATTGACTGCTCCAGCCCCACCTGCACCCACTGCTGGCACTGGCCCCAATAACTCCACACCTTCATTGGGTGTGAGCGGGGCCGGCGCCGTCAGCATGTGGGAGCAGCAGTGGCAGGAGCGGGGCTACAGGCAGACGGGAGAGGGGTAAGAGGGGTCTGGGCAGGGGTGTGGAGAATGGGCCGAGACCCACCCCCGTGCCCACCACAGCCTCGAAGCCCACAGTTCCTTTCAAGGTGCACAAATTCATGCACTGGGCCCCTAGTCCATAATAAGGTTGCATCTGATTGGTTAATCTTGGCACTAAGTGATTGGTTAATTCTTGGTACCAAAAATCCTCATATACAAGTATAGGTGCCTGATATTTTTAAAGTCACTTTGGAGCAAAAAGAGTAGTTAAATACTATTATTATTTTTGTAAATCAATCAAAATTATATGCTTTTTTTTTGTCAGATTGCCAAAAATATATATATATAGTTTGGTGTGCTGCAGAATTTTAGTAATTAGTTTATGTGTGCCGTGTATTTCAAAAGGTTGAAAAATCACTGCTCTAAAAGACTGACAATGGGACCTAAAAAGATATTTAATTGATGAAGTCTTGCAGATCTTACAACTGGGTTACAGGGCTCAGAGATGAAAGACCATAAGTTTATTTTTGTCTCTACTTTCCTCACTCTGCCTCTTTTTCATCTCCAGGCAATGCTGGGGAAGGAAGATAAAAAAGTTTGAGCATGCAGCTCATAGCTTACCTCAGTTTTCTCTGCCAGCTTCCCCAGGTCTCTCTATTTTATGGAGAACCTTCTTGGAGGCTGCCATTGAGAAATGGATGAGAGGGAGGAAGCCAAGAGGGGAGTAAGGCCTCTGGGAATCACCAAAGTTCTTAGGTCACTAACAAACTCTGACCAAAAAGCTGCCCCTCCCCCAGCCTCTGCTAGCACTTTCCAAGGCCCTGACAAAGATGAAGGGCTCCTCAGAGAGGCCTTGCAGAAGGACTCCATGTCCACAGGACCCAAGCTGACTCGCTCTTTCAGGGAGCCTCAGCCTTTCTCAGAACACAATCTGGGCTAGCATCACCACTTCATAAACTGTAAAAATACAAACGAACCCCACTCCTGTGGAGCACGTGGGGTAGTGCTATCATTCATACTGGCTCATAACAGCCAACACCCTGTCCCTTAGCCCCTCCAGAGCACCCTTTCCTCCCGCAACTGCCACTCTCAGCTCCCATCCAGACTCTCCTCCTGCCAGCACAAAATCAACAGAACGGGTTTTGGACAGCTGGAATAATCATCATCTTTCATTCCATGTCTCCTATCCCTGCGGGGCCTACCCTGTGCCCTCTCCCTCCCACCCTCCCATGGCCTCTCACTCAATTCATTCTTCTTCTGGCACCAACAGCTATTTTCCACCACCCTGCTGGCCTATGTCCAACACACCTCCCCAAGGGGTTTTCACTCGCCACTTCATCTGTCTCCTTCATGCTCCTCCTGGTGGAACTGGATCTTCCAGTTCTATTTCTGGATTCTTTCCACTGCCCTCTCTTAGATGAGGTGGCTTGCTTCTTCAACCTGACTTGAATCTCTCTGGCCTCTAATCAGCACCTCTAAAATCCTCCAATGGCAGGTGTAGAGCTACAGTCTGCAACTGGTTTCTTTTTTCCGAATGGATCCCTCTTTCTCTTTCTCCTCTGTCCTGTCACAGAAACATAGAGCTTTGGTGAGTGAGGGCTTTGTTACTATTTCATGTGCTTTGAAGAGGCCACCATCACTAGAAAGAAGAGAGGAATATTTCCCCTTTTAACTGGGTAGAACCCTGTTTCTTCAACCTTCTCATTTGCTCTTTGACCAGTTTTCCATTCCCATCTTCTTCCTTGGCTCATATACAGATAGGACAAGCACCTAACTCAGTGATGGCAAACCTATGACACGCGTGTCAACACTGACACGCGTAGCCATTTCTGATGACACGCGGCTGCTGAGGCGGCCGCATGCCGAGGATGAAACATTTGCTGCTCCTGAGGATGAAACATTTGCGAAATAATGTTTTTTCCTCAAAGTGACACACTACCCGAGTTATGGTCAGTTTTTTGGCGAAGTTTGACACACCAAGCTCAAAAGGTTGCCCATCACTGACCTAACTTCTACTACTCGTTAACATTCATCCATACTATTTGGCACTACAGCTTCTCATAGGTATTAGCCACTTCTGGTTACTGACCTGTTTTCTCTTTGGGTGACTCTAGCCTCAGGCAGAGCTCTTTTTTTTTTTTTTTTTTTTTTCAAACCTGAGATGTCAGGTCTTCTATCGTGAGCCCTCTGTTCTCAGCTGGACTCTCTTCTCCTGCCATATTCTTTTTGAGAAGACTGTGCTCCATTCTGCCCATCCTAGACCTTCAATTTACCAACGTCTCACTTCTAAGAATCATGAAAATCGTTTATCAGCATCCCCTATAGAAATCTAAAACATTTTTGCTTTCCAAAAATGACTTCTGTTGTCTCTTCCCGCACTTGTGAAAATAGTTAGCCAACATTAACAACTGCATATATATATTTGAGATATATATATATCTCAAAATATGTGTGTGCATGTATAATCTTGTATCTCCCTTCTCCCCTACCAACTCCTCATACCACAGTAGTCAGTCCTATATATGCCTCCAGGATTTTTTTCTTTGCAATTAAATATACCTAACTAGCCCTAGCCAGTTTGGCTCAGTGGATAGAGCGCTGGCCTGAGGACTGAAGGGTCCCAGGTTCGATTCCGGTCAAGGGCATATGCCCGGGTTGTGGGCTCGATCCCCAGTAGGGGGCATGCAGGAGGCAGCCAATCAATGATGCTCTCTCATCATTGATGTTTCTATCATCCCTCTTTCCCTGTCACTTTCTCTCTGAAATTAATAAAAATATTTTTTAAATAAATAAATATACCTAACTACCTAGGACATTTAATTTGAAGCATATTGTCACTTTACTTTGTAATCTTATTTTGTCATGTAACAATATCTTGTAAACAGTCTTTATCCCATTGTATCCATCAGGAACCCAGCAGGAAACAAATGGCATGCTTCAAATAAGATGAGTCCCGCAGGGTTTATTCACAAAGTATTGTTAACAAAAGTGTGGGTGTGGTGTAGATAGGTGACCATGCATCCAGGTTTGACTGGGATAATTCATCTGTTGTCTCCATATCATATCTAGTGTGATATTTCCCAGACTCTCCACTTTTTTTTTAATAAAATCTGATTATGAATTGTTGCACTAAAATCAGATGGGATGGGCTAGAAAAATATATTTTCTACTTCAGCATCTACCATGGTGTCATCTAGTAATCTGTGAGATGCATGTGCATTGAACATGTGGTTGGATCTGAAAGACTACCTGTAATAATAGTATCTCTTTTCACTACCATTTCTAGATCCAATGCTATCAATGTCTCCTTTCCAAGAAAAGTATTGCATGCACCCACTAATATATTTTTAAATGTACCTGGGCACCAGAAGCTAAGGACCTTTAGTATAGCAGTAAACACTTTCTCTTGTTTTGCTGTCATCAATTGGATTTTAAAAATGTTTGAAACTATGAAGAACCACATTGTAAAGTAACGTAAGTGTCCTAAAGTTATAGTGAACATTTTCATAAATAAGCCCTCTAAATATTAATTGTATTTTGTTCAAAATCAGTTGAAATATTCAATCAAAATATTCAGCAACCAAGTGCCCAAAATTCAACTTTTGGAGCATTTAACAAATTGTAATTATAAAAAATAAAGCTTGAGAACAGGAAGTCTTTAGCTTTTTAAAAGAAAAGAAAAACTGAGTAACTTAGATGAAAGATTTAATTTTGAAAATCTTTCATTAAGCTTTGGAACATCTTAACTTGTGGAAAGATGGTAGTCAGAATTGAGAAGGACTACAAATTACAGCATCTAAGTTGACATAAACATTTAGTTAGAGTCCTCTTATTTGACAAGTTTTCTTTTTTATATATAAAACCATTTGTTAAAAACAAGACATCTGATTAGGGGTTAAAAGATACTAACTTGGAAAATATTTGGTTTGCAATATTTATACATTTCACTAGAAAAACAATTATAGTTGGGAATGTCCTACATTAGCATAATTTAACCAGGTACTTTACAGAGTATTTTCTCAATTAAAACTATTATGTCTATATTGAAGGTATCAACTTCCAATGTCTTAATCATAAAACACAACATTGAAGAAAGTTGTAAGATGTAATTTTAAAATAATGAAACAACAATGTAAAAGAGAAAAAGTCTTTCAAAAAATACCAGCAACACCATCGTAGAGAAAATAAATACATGATTATAAATTGAGAATAACTATTATTCTGCTTATTTAATCTTTAATAATCAAAGAATCAATTTAAACAAGTTTTTACAATTTTGATTTAATAACTACACATTCTATTTTAGTTTTTTCAAAAGCACTTTACTTTTGAAAGCAGTTTTTGATTGGAATTATTTTATAAGTTCATCAATATTACAAAACTTTTTGTAATCCTCTTTGACTCTTAAGAGTGATAATAAATTATATGGTGATAAAGTGTAGAGAACAAGAGAGTGTAGTAACCTGAGCTGTTGCTACCTCTAAGCACAAAAGAGTGGGGAGAAGTGGCTACAGAAACGAAACTTGGAGGAAGAATTATGTAAAGTTGGTCTCTCAAAAGGAGGGTTAGTTTGAGGGGCATCAACTCCTAGTGATTTCACTGGAGGAGGAGACAGAAGACACTCCCCTTCCATCTCTCTCTAGTATTCTGCTGGGGATTCCCACTGGCTGAATCCAACCGGAAAGAAGATGAGGAATCCATTGATGTGGTCCAAATAGTCCATCTGCTCAGGGCAGAAAGCAAAGGAGAGAAGGTGGGAAAGTGGCAATCAGAAGAAATCTGGCAACTCAATTTTTTTTCCCCAAGAGTGGTTTTTAAACTATTTTTTAAATAACTCTTTGGTTATTCATATTAAATCCTAGCTTAGTATGGAAAAAAGAAAAGTGCCCATTGGGATGGGAGGCCTAGAACCCCAAATTCCATCCCAGATGACTATCCTGAGAACTTCTTAGAAACCATTCTCATACAGCATGAGTTTAACTGTCTACTGAGTCCAATGATTAATGAGTCATATTTCATTAAAACAATTGGACATAACTTTTAAAGTTTTATTTTTTTATTAAAAACAGTATTGTGAACACCCTCAGAGCTAAATGGTGGAATGAAACATTAATTATTTTCTTAGAAAGATTACTAGAAGTAGAATAACAGGCCCAAAGGGTAGGAACATTTTTGTTTCTTGATTTGTGTTGCCTCATTACCCTTCCATAATACAATACCTTTAACACTGCAATTTACAGCACTTGTAAGTCTCAGCTTCTCTACATTCATGCCAACTCTTAGCACAACCTTTTTAAAAAGTATTTTTGACACTGTTTTAGCCAACAGAAAAATTATTCCACACAGAAAATAAATCTGGTAGTTATATTAATTTAAAATTTTTTTTACCACTCTGGTTGACCTTTTGTCTATATATATTTTATCAGTCATGTCAATTTCTTCATTAGTTGCATGTGTTTTTCTTTGTTATTGAGTTGTAAGAATTCTTTATATAAAGGCTATATGTAACAAAAATTTGTGTGTGTGTGTGTGTGTGTTGTGTTTATGGTATTTTGAAACATACAAAAGTTTTCAATGTTTAAGAAATCACCTCTATTAATAGTATCTTCCTTGTGGATTTCTTCCCTTGATATCATGCTGAGAAAGTCTTTCTATACCCCAAGAAAGGCCTTTGTTAAATGAACCACTCTGATTGTTGTTCTCCTTTACTGATAAGTAGATTTGAGAAGCAGAAAGTAAATAGAAAAACTCTCTCAGAACAAAAGGAGTGAGGGAGAGAACTCTCAAGGCAGAAGTGGGTGAAGTTTAGACAGAACTGTCAGTATAAGAGCCAGGGGAACTTGTGACCTAAAATATTCTCTCCCTATTGTCCTACCTGAATTGATTTAGAGCGAGCCTGGGGTGATGGCATGGGACATTATGAGATGACTTCCAAGGGGTATAACTCCCCAAGGCAGCAGTGCTCTGGTTTGCCACCCCAGAAGAGCCTACAGCCTCTTTCAGACATGGATGGACCCCTTGTAAAATGCAAGTGTCCCAGTTAGATTAACATTCTGGCTAAAGGACCTCCTGCATGAAAAAGTAACAGTTTGATGGAAAGGTGGGGGGGAAAAGCCCATGATAAAAGTTGGGTGGGGCAAGGGGCCCCTGTGAGGGAAGAGAGGAGAGTTCTCCCTCCCCCAACACACACCTGGCAAGCCTATGCCCTCAAGGGACCACTCCTTCCCTGGCCAGCTGGTGTTTTCCCTTCCACCCCAGGCCTGGCCCTAGGCCACAGACATGCTCAGAGTGATGCCTGTCTTGGAAGCATCTCTGCAGATGCTATTCTGATAACACTTTAATCCTTTCCCCGCCCCTTCTCCCCCTTAACCTCTCCACATCTAACCAAGGCTTTTGTGTTTGTGTGCCTGTGTACTAGGGGAAGGAGGGTGGAATGAAGGACAGAAAAGCTTAATAACCAGCAAACACAGGATCCAGTTTCCTGGGGTGGATTACTACAGTGAAATGGCTGCTTGGTCCCAGCTATTGAAGCCAGGTTGCAGCTGAAGAGAGAAGTTTCCTTGTCTGGCCTCTGGGAACATAACAGGAGAAGGGGGTTTGGATGAAATAGTGTTGTTAATGCATCAAAATTTTTTCTCTAAGTATAAATAGAGACTTCATTTTTCTTCCCTTTCTTTTCCACACCCCACATAGATATGCCAGATAAAATACAGCATTCAGTGTTAAAATTTGTATTGCAGATAGATAATAATGCATGGAACATACTCATACCATATATATAATAAACTAGGAAGGAAGTTGTGTGATTTGGCGTGATGTTGAATTAGAGGTAAGTGCAAGGATGAAGCAAGAGGCCATGGGAACAGGTTGCAGGATAAACCATAAGATGTCTGTTGTCAGCCTTTGAGACTACTTTTGCTGCCCAATAACTTGGGGGAGTCCTTCCTGAGTGCTCAACCCTACATACCTGACCTCCAACTCTTCCTGTCTTGCACTCAAGCCCCCACAGTAATCATGAGTGCCACAAAATGACTTCTCATGCCAGACAAAGCGATTTACAGGGATGCAAACTATGCCCATGTCACAGCCACAGGCACACAAGAATGTTCCAGCATAAGAGACGCACTCTGCATGGAAATCCCCTCTACCTAGTCCCCACATTCTAACCCTTTCTAAGTTTGTGCCTGGATAGTCAAGAAATCTGTATCATTGCCTGCTTCCTTCTGCTTTTACCTTTAGTTCAAAGCAAATGATTCTCAGCTCCTCTGACCATTTCAATCCTGTAGATTCCTTTTGGTCACTTCCCTTCTCTCAAATCCCCAGTACGAATTTCACCCTGAAAAACAATGGAACTCCAGGTCTATGTTCCTAAGACAGGGACACTCCTGGTGCAAGGCTTCTGTACCACAGAGTGACACCCTCCTCTTCACCACCAACTTGTCTTCCTTTTAGCTAGCATATTCCTATTGTCCCTCTTACTGTCCTTCAGTGTTCTCTCCTTCCTAATGGACCAACCCAAAGTCATGCTTACTGCCAGGCACTCCCAAGAAAGTCACATGACTGCCATATGCCCTGGACAGAAAGACAGAGCCTTAAAGGGTCACTGGAAAGAAACTCTAATCCACCATCACCTCCACACCCATCCCCTCTGGTTACTGTTGGTCCAAGCTTTTTCTTTTTCTTTACTTTCTTTCTTTTTTATTTTATTTTAACCAGCAACTCTCCATACTGAGCCTCAGCAATTAATATATAAGCTAATGGATGCAAATTTGGTCAGCTAAGTATTCCAGTAACATTCATTCATTCCTGTTCCCATTAATTCAGCAAACATGTAGTATCTATCTTACATTGTCAGCACCTCCCTTCATGGCTCATCACACTAATCTCTCAGGGGCCTGGCCTGCCCAAGACCCAGCAAGAGATGCCTAGAATAAGGTGCAGGGTGTCTTTTTCAGGGGATAGGTGATGGAGATAGTGGAGACGGGGTCAGAAGGGCAGAAATAAAGGAGTACAAGTGGGGCAACAGTAGGAGGGGGAGAAAAAATTGATGGAAGGCAACAGAGGGTGCCTTTGAGAGAAAATTCCCCCATCAGCCCTCATTCCTTGGAGACTTTCCATTTAGTCAAAACAGAAATTTGGTTTCAAGGGAGTGCAGGAAACTTGTGGTTGTTAAAGAAGAAGAAAAATAATAGAACTTTCCCATCGCTCTCTCTCCTCTTTCTCCCTCGCCCACCACTGCCGGATAAAATTTCATTCCAAGTGCTTCTCAGAATGAACCAGGCTGATGACCCTGATGAATATCTGCTGCTTCCAAAGGAAACTCTCTGCCTGTGTGAATCCATTAACATAAAGAATCAAGGTCACTCTGCTTGTACCCAAGGGAGGCTTTGGGGCTTTTCACACACCTGGCTGAGAGCACAGCTTTGCAGGCTGAGCCACTATGGTCCCGAGTGTCCTGCTATGGGTTGTTCATTACACCCGGTGGAGAGCACACATGGGAACCTGCAGCAGGAGGGTTCTGGGTTGGACAAGAGGACACAGCTCAAGCCAGAAGGGTTACAAGACCGTGGAGCCTTCTTGCTGGGAGAGAGGCAGAGTAAGAGGACAAGTATGTACCTTGGAGTCTTTCACATCTGTAGTCAGGTCTTGGCTCATCAAGTGGTGTGCTCCCTCTATGTTCTCAGTTTCTTTAACTATAAAATGGGGATAAGAAAGCAACATCCAAGGAATGTTGATAGCAGTAATTCCGGTGAAATACAGCATATTGAATGCATGCTGTATTTATCCTCAAAACCTCATTAAAATGAGAGTAAAGGAGAAAAAGAATAGAAGAAGCAACCACAGAAGTTAACCACATGTTCATAGTTGGAACACCAATGGAGGATGAAAATCTAG
Source organism: Cnephaeus nilssonii (assembly GCF_951640355.1). NCBI lineage: Eukaryota > Metazoa > Chordata > Mammalia > Chiroptera > Vespertilionidae > Cnephaeus > Cnephaeus nilssonii. The sequence continues at coordinate 20,455,668 of NC_137081.1, read as the reverse complement.
CTCAGCAAAAGGGAAATGTCGTGGGGGAAGGATGATGACATGAAAATCCATGTGGCCCCCAGGAAATCAGAATGGCTCTGAAATGGGAGTACCAGGTACTGTGGAAGGCTAAGGAAAGCAGGGAGCGGAAAACTCAACAATTGCTTGAAATTCCCTAAGAAGCAAACAAAGCCCAGGTTCCCTCCTCTACCCCACACACAGCAAGGCAACTACCTCTCCAATGAGGGTGAAGCTGAGGTATAGAGATTGAGTAGAATTTTCTCATGCCCTACCCTCCAGCTCCCACCAACACCAATCCCTTTTCCCATACAGCTCTGGATTGCTGGAAGCTAGGCATTCACCTCCCAGAAAAGAAGTTGGAGAATTTTCTGAAAAACTGAATGGATCCAGAAAAGAAGCCTGCAGATGTTGGCATTTGGGGAACCCCCAGTTAAAACTCCAGTTCATGGCCTAATCACCCCAGACTCTAGGACCCAGTGAAGTCAAGCCCAACAATCAAAAAACCCTGAGCAAAACACAAATTTCAAACTGTTTTTCTTACATTGTCAAGTATAATGTACATGAAAAGAGCATATATAATGTCCATATATGGTTAAAATAATCATATTAAAAACACCTTGTACATCCCATTCGCCTTGGGAAATAGGACTTCACCAGTAACTTCGAGCCCCGTATGTGTTCCTGCCCTAGTGTATCCTTCTCCATCTCTGATTAACCACTATGCTGAATTTTGTTTTGATCATTTTATTTGCTTTTCTTTGCAATTTTACCACAGATGTGCATATCTCTAAACAATCTATTGTTTAGTTTTGCCTGCTTTTGAACTTTACATAAATGGTATCATACTGCATTTATTCTATGACTGGCTTTGTTTGCCCAACGTTATAATTTTGAGGTTCATCCACATTGAATTGTGTGTGAAAATATATCTTTTCATTGATATATAGAATTATATTATAAGAAAATCCTGTAATTTATGTATCTTTTCTCTTTTGGGTGGCTTTCTGGTTGTTTCTAGGCTTTCTGGTTAATGTGAACAGCCACACCCTGGCCAATTTTCTACAAGTTGCATCTGTGTTGTGGACTCTTTAGAGAATATATGTAAAAACAGATTGGTTGGGACATCATTGTTGCTCATTCTCAACTTGCAAAATGTCAAATAATTCCCATGGTGGATTTGACCAATTTACATTCCACCTTTATGAGAATCTCCTGACCTCCCTATTTTCAACAACACCTGGTATTGCTACTTTGTTGCCAGTCTGGAGGATGTGAAATATATTATTTTGGTTTTCATTTACATATCTCTAATCACTTATGAGGTTGCATATTATTTCAAATATTGATAGACCATGTACACATCCTGGGTTGTTGATGTTGTTTTCATTTTATTTGCCCATTTTAAAAAGTGCATTGTTGATCATTTTCATATATATATATATATATATATATATATATATATATATATATATCCTATGCCCTAGCCAGTTTTGCTCAGTGAATAGAGCATCAGCCTGGTCAAGGGCACATACCTCAGTTGTAGGCTTGATCACATGTGAAGGCAACCAATCTATGTGTATCTCTCACATTGATGTTTCTCTCTCTCTCTCTCTCTCTCTCTCTCTCTCTCTCTCTCTGTCTTCCCCTCCTTTCCATTCTCTCTAAAAATCAATGGAAAAATATCCTTGAGTGAGGGTTAACAAAAAGAAAAAGAAAAGAAAGATTGAAAGGTAAGAACAGACAAGGAAATTCTCTAGAAACTACACCCAAATAAATAAATAAATAGAGAGAGAGGAAAAAGAAAATGACAGGAAGATAGGGCTGAGCTTATGAGAAAATCAATCTAAGAAGTTCATTATCATTCGCTAGTAGAGATGAGTCATTATGAATAATAATTTAAAAAAAAAAAAAAACAGAGGAAAAGGAGAGGAAAAAATCATCAAAGAAGTAATAGAAGAAAATTTTCCAAACTTGGTGGAAATGAGTTTTCAGAATGAAAGGGCCCATCAAGTGCTCATCATGATGAACCAGTCCATTGGTGTGAAGTTACAGAATATTAGGAAGAGGACATTAAACATTCTGTGGATATAAAGCTCATATATCAAGGCTGAGAATAAGAATGGCCTCACTAGTCTCAACCACACTTGGAGCTAGAAGACAATGGATCAACACTTCAAATTTCTGAATAAAAATTTTTCCTACCTAGAATTATATACATAGCTGGACATTTTCAGATAAACAATGTCTTAATAATTAGGCCTTCATTCTTCTATCCTCTCTTAAGATGTTACTGAATATGATTAAACATAGGAGGTAAACTAGGAAAGAGAAGGACACTTAAGCCAGGAAATGGAGAACACATCACAGGAGAGTAGTGAAGAGAAATAACTCCAAGAAAATGGGGGAAGGACATCCCAAAGTGACAGCTCTATAGGAGTCCCTGCTGAGCCTGGGGCAGGACCTAGGACTTCAGGATAAAAATGCAATTGACAGTCATCTGATGCATTTGGTCACATAGAAGGTAGTATTGAGAGATGTTTTAGAGAGGGAAGTAATAATAATAACTATATAAAAACCTAAGAAATAGAAAACAGACATGAGAAATGGCATATACTCCAGGAAACAAAAAGATATACAAGAAAGGAGCCTATTTGGATCCTCAATGAGTAACATTTATATAGTCATAATAATGTAAATACTAATCATAATTTAATAACAATATAATTAAAGCAGTGGGGTGGGTGGTGTGGGGAATATAAAAGAACTAAAACATCATCCAGCATAATAGGTATTTAATAAACAAAGCTTGACATTGACCAATTGATGGTACTTAGAACAATGGAGAGACACTGCTAAGAATTAAGTTTACTTGCCTCTGGGAAGTGGGATAGTCATGGTCCAAAGGATAATAGGGGATTATTATTTCATTATGTCATTTTGTGCTATTTGACTTTTTAAACTATATATATATATATATATATGTGTGTGTGTGTGTGTGTGTGTGTGTGTGTGTGTGTGTGTGTCACTTTAATAGGAATTAAAAGTAATTTTTATTTTTAAAAAGGGTATAGAACCTAAATATCAATGGTGTTCAAAAAAATATTAGCTGTCTCTTCTTAAAATGCTACCATAGCCAAAACCGGTTTGGCTCAGTGGATAGAGTGTCGGCCTGCAGACTGAAAGGTCCTGGGTTCGATTCTGGTCAGGGGCATGTACCTTGGTTGCCAGCACATCCCCAGTAGGGGGTGTGCAGGGGCAGCTGATCGATGTTTCTCTCTCATCAATGTTTCTAACTCTCTATCCCTCTCCCTTCCTCTCTGTAAAAAATCAATAAAATGATTGATTTTTTAAAAAATGCTACCATAAATCTGAAATGTGTTGATCATTTAGCTTTGGATTCCCCAAAATGCAGGGCCTGAGAGAAGGACTTTCATGCAAGTTATTTACTTGGGGAAAATGACCCCCAAAGTTGAGAAGAGAAGGATCTGAAAGAATGAAACAAGAAAAGAAGAAAAGCTGAATGAAGGATGTGTAATTGAGCTGTTTGTGGTTCTGTGGGCAATTGCAACTCAGTTGTGCTGAAGTTCCTGTGAGCAAGAATGTGCCTCAGAATGTGCAACCACAAGAGAAGAGTGTTTATACCCTAGCTCAGGTCCCCCATTTTCCCAGAGAGCATCAATTCCCTAGCACTTCAGACTGGCTGAGCAGGCTCATTCTGGCTTCCTGCACTTCAACAGGGAAGCCTGGGGCAGAAGGCAGGAGATTAGTGCAGCCAAGTGAAGCACCGTCAGGCCACACCTGCACAGAGCTGTTTGTTGAAGCAATGTCCAAAGCAGGAATATAGGCTCAGAGGATATGAGCTGGAGAATAAAAGATAACCAACATATATGGCAAAATAAATATACACATGTATATTCTAAGCCACCTCTTGTTTACCCTCCAAACAGGTACCATAGTCTCACTTTCCTCTATACTCCCCAAATCCCAAAAGGCCTAAATACTATCCTAGTCTACCTTGGGTAGTTAAGCCCTGTTCTTCTGTCCCCACCCATCTCCAATGCTGTCTGCTTCGAGGGCTGCACTACAGGTGATGGGAGCCACATCTGCCTTTGTCCTCTGGTCTAGCACCCACCTTGACTCTATGGGAAGAAATTAATCAACAAAGCTTTGTTCTGGGAACATGGAGGAGGTGATGGTGACCCAGATTGGGGCACACTAACCTACAGGCACAGTTTTATCCATTCTGATGTGTATATATAAACAAGCTTCTCTCTGCATCATCATATTCTACCAGTCAGACTTGAAAATGTGCTTGGAGGAGGAGAGACTTACCATCATCTGTTGATTTCCATTTTCCAGACTCTCCCTGTCCCTGGGACTACAAAAAGTAGATTTGGCTGTACACAGTGCCTTATAGGAATCAGAGCCCTGGCAGAATGCAGAGGTTCTCAGGAAGCACTGAAGGGAAGACTGTGGTAGCCTACTTCTTGGTCTTATGGTCATATATACACAGATGATGCCAAATAAATATTTGATTAGAAACAGAAAAAAATAAAGTCATCAATTCCCTTCACTCTCACAGGAAAAATGCTAATCATGTTATAAACTCTTTAAAGGCAAGAATGACTAATAGCACTTTAGGGGTGAAGGATTTGAGAGAGTGTCTAATCCAGTGGTTCTCAAAGTGTAGTGTTTGGACCAGCAGCATCAGCATCATGTGGAAACATTTAGAAATGCAGACTCTTGGCCCCACCCAGATTTACTGAAACAGAAATTGTGGGTAGAACCCAGTAACCTGGGTTTTAACAAGCCCTCTGAGTGGTCCTAATACATGCTAATGTCAGAGAAGCGCTGGTCTAAAGTTATCCAGCCCCCTCTTTTTGTAGATTAGAAAAATCAGGTCAGACAACAGAAACAACACAGTCAAGCCAGGAAACAGTGGATCTCAGAAGTCAAACACAAGTGTATGATTCCCACATCAGTATCTGTCTACTGACACTTGCCAACATACTTTCACCTTCTACCATGCTCCCAGAACAAGCAGCTTGTATGTAACTGGTTAGGTCAGTTTGTTAGTGCAGGTAGCTAACAAATCAAGGTCATGGATTTGCTCTTCAATTGGAGCCACTTTCCTTTTCCATTGCATGACCAAAAACTGTACCCCTCCTCTAGTAAGCCATTCACAAATGCATTCCCTTGGTTGATAGGAAGAATAAGTATAAAAGTACATGAGTCTGCCCTAACTGGTTTGGCTCAGTGGCTAGAGCGTCGGCCTGCGGACTTAAGGATCCCAGGTTTGATTCCAGTCAAGGGCATGTACCTTGGTTGCAGGCACATCCCCACTAGGGGGTGTGCAGGAGCCAGCTGATCGATGTTTCTAACTCTCTATCCCTCTCCCTCTCTGTAAAAAACCAATAATATATATATATATATATATATATATATATATATATATATATATATATATATATATATATATATATATTAAAAGTACATAAGTCGTAGTGAAAATTCCATCACTTCCAACAGGAAAATAGTACAAAATACATCCTCTGTATTGGTCCAATGATACCATCTTTGCACAAGAAGAGCCACATTGTACATTTCCTGCAAGTAGAATAGTATGTGTGTTGAGCCGGGGGGAACATCACATCAGTAGCCCAGTTCTGGTACCCTCAGCTGCAAATGCTTCATCCATTGTCAGTTTACCTCCTACTCATACTTTAAGCCAGACATTTCTAAACTCAGGTTTCATAGATGAATAACCTTCCCAAAATTTTGGAGAACTGATATGTGATTGACCCTTTTTATTTTATCTAATAAAGACATAGACACAAAAATAACAACTATTGCCATGACTCTCATTACCACCTAATGTTATTATATGTCACCAAAAAGTTACAGAACCTCAGAATAAAACCAATATTTTCCATAAAATGTGAATTAATGCACTCACATGATGGAATTTTCACTATGTTGTCCACATTTTTCTCATTTCTCCTTTTCCTGTGAAAATTTAGCATGGCATGGCACAGATCTGCAGAGCAGGGTTTGGGAACCACTTTCCATTTGAGCCCAATGGCCTTCTACACAGCCTAGCTTAGGTCCCCTCTGGACTCCACAGGACCCTGTGACTATTTCAATGGTTGAATTTCTCATATTCATTTATAGTTATCTGCTTATGAGTATGTTTTCCCCACTCTAGCATATGATCTAGAAAACAAGAATTGAGACTATTTCTTTTATTTTTTCTTTAGCACCTTTCTGGTACATGAGAGCCAGGCCATAAATATCTGTGAACGGAGAAAAGAGGAACGAAGGAAGGAAGGAAGGAAGGAAGGAAGGAAGGAAGGAAGGAAGGAAGGAAGGGTGGGAGGGAGGGAGGGAGGGAGGGAGGGAGGGAGGGAGGGAGGAGACAGAACTGGATTTTGCCACAGACAAAATCTTTCTAACATCTAGTATTTCTGGCTTTAATTCTTAGAACTTAAAGAGACCCTAAGAGTGGGCAACTTGACCCAAGCAACCCTATTCCGGTCAAGAAAGTAGTACCTGAAGCCATATCAAGTCAAGCCCACACTGATTTGCCCTCTTACCAGATATCAGGCATGACTTCCCCTGGCTGCTCCCCTCAGTGATGGCCTCATGTCTGAACTGTGGTTTCCAGGAGGAAAACGGGGATAGTAGAAGGCTGGGAAAAGGGAGGCAGCTAGGAAGGAACTTATGGAATGAGGTCTGAAGGGAACTTGCAATAGTTGTGCTCTGGGAAGCTACCAGGCAGGCTATGGGTAGTTTGGACATTGAGCCTACGGGGCTGTGAGTTGATGGAATTCCTTGTTCATACTGCACCTTAAAGGGCACATTGGCACTATGTAGTTGTGAGTCTGTCTCTGGAACAGGAACCTCTGGACAAACTGTTGGTTAGCGCACCATGATGCAATGGTGTTTAATATTTCAAAAAGGGCTAAAGACAAGACAAAAACCACTCCTGTGGCAGGATAGAATGTGGGAGGAAGGGGTGGAGGGTCATATGATAAACCTGGAAGGCAAAGCTGTATTTAGGCCACAGCTAAGATGGCAGGAAGGAGTGTCCCTACCACCATCCCTCCAGAGGGGGCCAGTGACACTGTCTCCTCTTACCCACCCACTTCCTTGCTCCAGTGCCCAGTGAGTGTGTCATGGAAGGCAGACCAATGCCCTCATGTCTGCAGCCCTGGGACTTTCCTAAAGAGAGAGAAAATCTCTGTTTGGGGGAATTTTAAAGTCTTTGTGTTGGATGTCTTTCCTAGGCCTAGCTTCCAAGTTGGAGCAGAGGTAGACTAGGTGACAGAACTTGCTGAAAAAAGGGGAGTGGATTCAATGACCTCTAAAGAACCCCATCAACAGAGAGACTCAGAAAAGGGGAAGAAACAGAGACAGAAGAGACCAAAGTACAGGAGGCAGTGAGTGCCAGAAGCCAGGTGTGGCATGTAGAGCTGATCTGAAAGTTCATGCAGGAACATTTCAAAGAAGTGAGAAGTGATTATCTGACCCCAACCATTCATTCACTCAGTTGTTCTTTAAGCAAATATTTATGGAAATCCTACTGCCTACCAGGCATTATGCTGAACATCTGCCCTTAAGAAGTTTATAGTCAATTGAGGGAGAGAAATAAGTATGAAGATACATTTAATCCTCCAACATCCTAGGAGGTAGGTCCTATTATTGTAAAATGTCACCTGCATTTTACAAACAAGAAAAGTGAGGCATGGATAGCTTAAGGAACATTCTCTATATCATCCAGATATGAGTAGCAGAGCTGGAGATGAAAGCCAGTATTCTTATACTATTGTATTGAGTGAAAGTCTTACCGCATGGCCAAGTTCACAAAGAAAAGTAAGGACAGGGCAATAAGATTTCAGAGGAGAAGGCTCAGAAGCCCTTTCCTTAAATCAAAGCTGAGTTCTGATGGATAGTGGACAACTAATAAGAGAAGACTATTAAAGCTTGAGCTGACTTAGGGAAAGAAAAAGAATCAAGAAATTTAAACTAAGAAGTATAAAAATGGAGCAGGAGTTAAGATTTGGTATTTTAAAACCAGGAAGATACAAAATTTCAGTTTGAGGAGCTAGCAATGCATTGGCTTTGCCTGTCTTTCCAAGGCTCCCTCCCCACCAACACATGCAGCCCCACTTTCCCAACCCCTGCCTCAAAAAGAAAAGGCTGCCTGCAACATATCTCTTCAGACCCTACCTCAAGCCCAGACCTGGTTTGAACACAAGCAAAGAGGAGGATTGAAAAAGCATAAAACAGGAGTTGGTCAAAAGAAATAGGAAATTAAGGCTACAAAAAAAGGATTCTTAATGTCAAGCCTTTGAAAATTTAGCTGGTAGGAACAAAAAAGGCAAAGAAGACAAAAAATAAAGTGGACATTTGTTTAGGTTAGTGTTGTTCAGTAGAATTTTCTAAAATAGTTAAAATGATCTCTATCTGTGCTATCCAATACATGTGATACTAGTCACATGTGGCTATATAAATTTATTTTTTTATTCAAATAACATTAAAATTCAATTACTCAGTTACACTAGCTACATTTCACATGTTCAGTAGTCACATGGGAATGGTAGCTAACATATTAGATATCACCGTTCTAGATTATAAAATTTTGTTGAAGCTCAATATAATTAAAATACATAGAAAATTTGAAGGTACAGAATTAGGATGTAGATGGGTTTCCTTTAGGAGAGATAAAAATTTTTCTTACAAAAAGGTAAGCCATGGGGGAGCTGAGAAAATCGTTTGGATAACTAGTTAATTGATAGGTGTACATTAGATATTTCTTATTTGATAGGGAGACTGCACCGTGAGTTAGGATACCAAACTCCTAGTTTCCCATCCTCAGGATGATTGACACTTGTTGTGTGAGTTCATACAAGTAAGTTCTCCTCTCTGATCCTCTCCCTCTTCTCTAATGGAAATTGGTCCCGATCATGAATGACAAAAGGGAAGCACATATACCATAACCACCACCCAACCCACCCCATGCCTGTTTCCACTGCAGACATGGGTCATTACACATGATACTTTTTCTACTAAGCTGAGATCAGCCTTGAGCTTCTTTAAAATTTATAGCACCAAGCAGCCACCAACAATTGATTAGAATTGTCACAGAAAATGAGACCTCTTTGATACCTCATTTGGGCTAATCACTAAGTCAACTTGTGATTGATGACAAAAAAAAAAAAAGCAGACAAAACAATAACACTAAAAAGGCCATTATCTGGACAATTGTCTGTATGACCATTGGTCATAGCCACTCTGACAAATCAATTTGAGATGGTAAGTCTGATGTGCTGGTTAATTTTATGGGTCAGCTTGTCTACACTATGGTTCTCAGTTGCTTAGTCAAATACCAGTCTAGATGTTGCTGTGAAGATATGATGTGATTAACATTTACATCAGTAAATTCTGAGTGAAATAAATTACCCTTTATATGTGGGTGAGCCTCACCTAATCAGTTGAAGACCATAAGAAAAAAGACTGAGATCCTCAGAAGAAGTAGGAAGTCTGTTTTCAGTCTGCCTTCCCAGGGACTCTAGCTTGCTGGCCTTTCCTAAAGGTTTCAGACATGCCAGCCCCAACACTTGCATGAGCCTTAAAACTCTCTCTCTCTCTCCATATATATGTTCTTATATATGTGTATGTGTATTTGTGTATATATATATATATATATATATATGTATATATATATATATATATATATATATCTTATTGGTTCTGTTTCTTTGGAGAACACTGATACACCTGCCAAGAACAACACAGTACACCTATGTACCTACAATCTCATAGGGGCACCGAATGAACAATTAGTACTACAAAGATATACATTTCACATGAAGTAAATGCAAGTGTATGTATGTGAAGTGGAGGGTTGGAGGAGTCCTAAGCCCTGTTCTCAACTTTGCCTTGGTCCAGACATTTCAGGCTTTATGATCTAAGGAAAACATCTACAGTACCCTTTTCTGCTCCTGGGTGTAAAGGAGAGGCCAGAGGAATCCACTCCATTGAAAACCCCAGAGGAGCAATGCACATGTCCATCACTCCTGTGTTGACTTGGTCTGCGTGACTAATGTTCCAAGGGTATAATTATCTGGTTAATTGCTTGGGAACAAACAAGGCCTGGGCCCATGTTGAAGATTGAAAAACAGTGTAATAACCAGAGTGTGCACAAATCAGGAACAGCAACTTCCAGGGACCAGCTCATCTCCTTCCTTCCCTTCTTCAACCACTCAGTAAGCATGTCTTCAGGAATTCATCAGTGCAAAAGAAAACAGGAATGATTTCATCCACAGATAAATTGTATTTGGTCAGCGTGCCATTTCTAAAAATTGGGAAATTTCAAATTAAAATCCAGATTCCAGTTTCTCTTTGAAAAAAAAAAAAAAGAACATTGAGCACATTCAGCCCACATTTTTGCATGGTGGTAACAAGTTGCTGCTAAGTGAGTAAGGGCAAGACCCTAATTCAGCTAATTCCCACTGTTCTCTATTATCTTCCACTGGGCCACTTGGGTCACCTACTGTATGTCTAGGCATTTGCGTTTGGGCACCTTATCTACATGGTCCTGGGCCATAGACTTCTTGAAGGAAGACCTTACTTATTCATTTGAAGGTACCCCCACAGGGCTATGCACAGTGCCTGGCTCACGCAAAGCTCTCAAGGATCTCTCGTTCTGCATGGTAAAGTGCAGACTCCAATTCACAGCATCTAGCTGAAGTCACAATTTGACTTCTATAGTGTCAGGCAATGTCAGCATCTGCCAGTGAGAAAGGGGTGGAGGGAGCTCCAAGGGAATAATAGAGCCTGGGGTGGGGGTGTCAAGGCCAAGAATGCTGTCTGGGTAATTTTAGATGACAGCTTGGACACGCCTGGAGTCAGGGCAGGGTGGATGCTCCATGCCCTAGGACATGTTTAAAGTCACAGAGACTAAGCAGAACACGCCTAATGTGCTGTCAGCCCCTAGGGATTAACCCCCTGCCCCCTGGCTGGTGGAAGGGGAGGAACTGGAAATATTTGAGCCAGCTCAGAAGAGAGAAAACAGTAAGTACTTGGCAGAAGCAAAACAAATAGTAGACATTTCCCATCCTAGCATTTTGTTATTTGGGAGTTTTCTCCTATCTCCTTGCTCTTGGGGGTACATTGCTTATGAGGGTGGCAGACAAAGTTTCAGAAGACTCACCTTTACACCAAGTGCCTGTCCCCTTTCTCAAATGGGCCCTCCTCCTGCTTTTGCCTGATATCTTGCCTCTGTGGCCTCTGCTGTATCCCCATCTCTGATTGCCCGTATCTTACCCTCTTCTCAAGATGCATTTTCAAAGGCCACCTGTCACTGGAGCCTTCCCCAATGCCCCCAGCTGAAAGCAACCCGTCTTTCCCTTGCACTGTCTTCACAAAAGGTCACGGTGTTCCAAACTATGGAATGTGTTTCTCAGAGCCTAAACAGACAGCCCTGAGGCCCAATGTGGGCTGAACCAAGTAGAACCATGGACTCTCAGAGCTTAGGAGGACTTCCCTGGATTTGCATGCCTCCCTCCCGCCCCCCCCCCCCCCCGCCCCACACACACACACACACACACTGGCTTTCCCAGGGAGGTCAATTGAAGCCAAAAAAGGACAAATGATTTGGCCAAGGTCACAGAGACTGCAGCCTGCTTCTGTGGGGTATTGGTTCTAGGATAGGCAATGCCAGGAGAGGCTGAATTCACAGTTAGAGGAAGGACCTGAGACAAACCTTAGCACTGCCATTGTACTGGCCAGTCTCCCAAAGACCCAGGGCTCCTAAGGGGGAGACAGAGAAACACTCCGGGCCTCAGGCTCAGCCCAGCCAGGGTCCTGACAGAAGGAGTTTACAGAAAAAGGAGATGATGGGGAGGGATTGAGTGTGCAGGGTAAGCCCTCTGGGATCTGGAATAAAGCCCTGGAGCTCTGGAGTTTTCTCCTTGGCCTTCTCAAGCAGATTACCTATCTGGGGGCATGCTGGCCTTGACCCCACTGCTCTTGATGGCATTGTTCTCAGCACACCAATAGGTGTTCAGTGTGGTTTTCACCAGGAGGTAAGCACCTCCTTCAACAGGTGACTCTCTGGCCAGGAAGATGGGATGCCAAGAAATTGATGCCCTGGTCTTCCGCCTTAACACTGTGATTATATGAAGGCTCTTACCTCTGACTTTTATCCCTGAAAAGGCTGAGAGAATAAATAGGAAAAAGAAGAGGTCATAAAAAAAATTTTTTTTAAAGGAGAGAAATGGGGAGGGTAGAGAAGAGGAAACTGGGAAGTGGATGGAAAGCAAAAAGTGCCTGAAGCTAAATGAATAATGAAGACATGGAGGGAGGAGAGGAAGAGAGACCAGCCAGGAGACTTTGGGAACAGAACGTCCCAAATTCACTGTCACTGTTAAGTCTGTGCTGCTGGCTGACATGATCCCCTCCAGGCCTCACACCATCTGCTGGGCCGACTCGCCCCTGATGGCAGCTGGTCAGTGGGACCCAGCATTGACAAGGCAAGAATTCTGGGGGAGAGACGGAGGGGAGGGGTGGAGGAGGGTAGCCTTTTCCCCACTTCAGCCCCTAAAATGCCCATCCCTAGACCTTCCTGTCAGAACCAGAGGCTCTAAGATGCTGTGGTCTTTAGCGGGCAGAGCCAGTGCTGTATAGACCACACTTCTACTCAGCCAGCTCTTCACTGATCGGGGCTCCTCATAGACTCACTCTTCAGGAGACTCTGACTCAGCATCCAGAAAGAGGAGGGGGATGCTAACAGAAGTTGGGAAGTCCAGTAAATGTTCTCTAAGACCCTAGCTCTTTAGTGGAGCATTTAGGATGAAAGGATGGCTTTGGGCCTCTATATTTGAGCCTATTCAACCTATTCCATGCTGCTCAAGTTTATTAATATGTTAACAGTATTTCCAAGGCCAAGTGTTCCATCTATTTTGGTCACTTCCCCATGGTCTAAAGCCATCTTTGCTTCTGAGATATTTCTGTATCTCCACAAGGAATCAGGTCATATATAGGAATATTACTTCTCCAACCTCTTACAGCTGTAGAATTCAGTTCTGATCTTTTACAAATAAACTGAGACCCAGAAAAGGAAGATGACCAGGTAAGGGTTGCTTGCCTAGATGTATCATGTCAAGATTGGGGCTCTGGACCCCTAGCTTAGCTCTTCCTCCTCTGCTCCTCCTGGCCTTCACCAAATGGAGAATAAATAGGTAAACTGTCAGTTCCACACTCCACAGCATAATCCAACACCATAGAGTGTAGGACCGCTGTCATTGCTTCTTGGAGTCCTTTATCTTTCCCATTAGTGCTGGGCATTCCTCTTTTTCACAAAATGACCCAAATCTGCTCTTGCAAACTGATTTGCATAAACATTTGGGGTCTCTGCTTCCCAGAGCTACTGTGAAGCTAAGGAGAGTTTGGTGTGAAGGGTTCCAGGTAACCTTTGTTCCACAAGTTATCGACACTGAGAGGTATAGTCCTCTGAGTACAGGTGGCCTGGGAGTGTCAGTGGCTCTCATTCATCCACAACCCAGCCAAGACCTGCTGATGAGAATCATTAGAAGGGGCCCTCACAGATTCCTGGAAGGGCAGAGGCTTTAGGCATGCTTAATGAGAAGACACCATTTACAATTTCCAAACAAACATATTCACAGCTCAATTGTGCTGCCTGGATGGTTCCAATTCCTCCTGCTGAGTCTGATTTCTCTCCGACTTTTTTTTTTTTTTAATTATTAAAAATACAGACCATCTGCCATCCCCATAGGAGAAAAGAAACAGGCTGGAGGGCTATAAACAGATCCTACGGGAAGCCAGGACTGTAGTGCTCACCTCGGCCAAGCAGCCTCAACCACCCAATCCTAGAAAATGCCTCGAAGATTCCAACTATTCTTCCCTGGAGGCTTATGTTTCTGCTCAGAAGAAAATTGGTTTAGAAGGGCAGCTGCAAAGTGCACACAGACAGGAGCAAGGAGTCAGGATGTAGGATTTGGAGAGATGTGAGACCTTGATGGGACTCCCACAGCAGCTTTTACTTGAGGAAAGTCTGGGTTTTGTGGGGTTTCTAGTCCCTGCTGACTCAGAGAAGAAAACAGACCTTGGATTTGCACAATAAGGTGCTTAGCCCTGCCTCACACACCCACTGGATCCTCAATAACATTATTCATTTGACTTGACATCAACTGAGGTTTGCAATAACATAGTTATAATGAAACCCAGACTTATTTGGCTTAATTTGCATATGAGCCCTAGGGCACAGTGGTATCACCCTAACTTAAAGAGGTAGCTGAAGATAAGAATTATTTGTTAGACCCAGTCTTATCAGTTCACAGATACCTTTGGTTTTCTACAGAAGCAAATAAACTTGGTAATGCTAATGATAAACTTGTGAACTACCATGTAGGTGACTGTAAGCCATAAGGTTCATGGTGTTACAAAGGCAGTTATTAATTTTATCATCTTGATAGAGTCCCATGACCACTGGAACCAGGCTGCCTGAGTCTGTGTACTAATTCCTCACTTTCCAGAAGTAAGAGCCCAGGCAAGTTACTTAACCTCTTGTGCCTCAGTTTTCTGTTTTATAAAATGAGCATAATTACAGTATTTCTATCATCAGGTTGTTAAAAATATTTAGCAAATTAATACATGTAAACCTTTCAGTTATCATATTGACTCCTGACTTTTGATAGCTACCACTTCCAGGAGTGGGTCTCACCCTTCTTATTACCCCCACCATGTGGGATCCTCTTGTTCTGCCCTGTGTGGGACACCTATTTCACTCTCCAGACAGAAACTGCAACACCGGGACCTAAATGAATAGAATAGCTGGCAGTGGGTGTGGCAGTAAAAGCTCACATCCAGTAGCCTCTCATAGAGAAGGAAAGGCTCCCAAAGTCAAAGACCCCATGTGAAAAAGTTATATGGCAAGAAAGGATATATGACTGATTAATTCTGGCCACATTTGAGAAGGAAGGCCTCAATTCTCTCGTGTTAAATCTGGACTGGCCTGATGGCTTGCTTGACAATAAAATATGGCAGAATTGACACTCTAAAGCTTCAGAGGCTAGGTCTTGAGAAGTCTTGCAGCTTGTTCCTAGGTTTCTTTTTTTTTTCTTCCATTTTATTTATTAAGGTATTATATGTGTACATATCTTACCATTGCCCCCCCACACCACTCCCATACATGCCCTCACCCCCCAGTGTTTTGCGTCCATTGGTTATGCTTATATGCATGCATACAAGTCCTTCGATTGATCTCTTATCTCCCCCACCTCTCCCTAACCTTCCCGCTGTAATTTGACTGTCTGTTTGATGCTTTACTGCCTCTGTATCTATCTTTTTGTTCATCAGTTTATAATGTTCTATATTATCCACAAATGAGTGAGATCATGTGATATTTTTCTTTCATTGACTGGCTTATTTCACTTAGCATAATGCTCTCCAGTTCTATCCAGGTTGCTGCAAGTGGTAAGAATTCCTTCTTTTTTATGGCAGCATAGTATTCCATTGTGTCGATGTACTATAGTTTTCTGATCCAGTCATCTGCTGACGGGCACCTAGGCTGTTTCCAAATCTTAGCTACTGTAAATTGTGCTGCTATGAACATAGGGGTGCATATATCCTTTCCGATTGGTATTTCTAGTTTCTTAGGATATATTCCTAGGAGTGGGATTACTGGGTCAAATGGCAGTTTCATTTTCAGTTTTTTGAGGAAACTCCATACTGTTCTCCACAGTGGCTGCACCAGTCTGCATTCCCACCAGCAGTGTATGAGGGTTCCTTTTTTTCTGCATCCTCACCAACACTTGTCCTTTGTTGATTTGTTGATGATAGCCATTCTGACAGGTGTGAGATGGTACCGCATTGTCGTTTTGATTTGCAATACTCGGATAATTAGTGACTTTGAACATGTTTTCATGTGTCTCTTGGCCTTCCTTCTGTCTTCTTTCAAAAAGATTCTATTTAGGTCCATTGCCCATTTTTTTATTGGATCATTTATCTTCCTTTTATTAAGTTGTATAAGTTGCCGGTAGATGTTGGAGATTAAACCTTTATCAGTGATAACATTTGCAAATATGTTTTCCCATACAGTGGACTTTGTTGTTGTTTTGTTGATGGTTTCTTTTGCTGTGAAAAAGCTTTTTATTTTGATGTAGTCCCATTTGTTAATTTTCTCTTTAGCTTCCATTGCCCTAGGAGCAGTATCAGTGAAGAAGTTCTTTTGGCATATGTCTGAGATTTTGCTGCCTGTGGATTCCTCTAGTATTTTTATGGTTTCCCATCTTATGTTTAAGTCCTGTATCCATTTTGAGTTTACTTTTGTGTATGGTGTAAGTTGGTGGTCTAGTTTCATTTTTTGCATGTATCTGTCCAATTTTCCCAACACGATTTGTTGAAGAGACTGTCTTGACTCCATTATATGTTCATGCCTCTTTTGTCAAATATTAATTGAGCATAGTGGTTTGGGTTGATATCTGGATTCTCTATTCTATTCCATTGATCTATGTCTGTTCTTGTGCCAGTACCAGGCTGTTTTGAGAACAGTGGCTTTGTAATACAGTTTGAAATCTGGTATTGAGATCCCACCTACTTTATTCTTCTTTCTCAGGATTGCTGTGGCTATTCTGGGTCTTTTTTTATTCCAGATGAATTTTTGGAGAGTTCTTTCTAGGTCTGTGAAATATGCCGTTGGTATTTTAATGGGGAGTGCATTGAATCTATAGATTGCTTTGGGTAGTATGGACATTTTGATGATGTTGATTCTACCAATCCATGAACATGGTATGTTCTTCCATCTGTTTACGTCTTCCTCTATCTCTTTTTTCAGTGTCCTATAGTTTTCCACGTATAGGTCTTTTACCTCCTTAGTTAAGTTTATTCCTAGGTATCTTAATTTTTTTGGTGCGATGGTAAATGGGATTGCTTTTTTAGTCTCTCTTTCTGTAAGTTCACTATTGGTGTGTAGAAATGCCATAGATTTCTTGGCGTTAATTTTGTATCCTGCTACATTGTCGAATTCATTTATTAAGTCTATTAGTTTTTTGATGGAGTCTTTTGGGTTTTTTATGTACAATTTCATGTCATCTGCAAATAAGGACAGCTTAACCCTAACCCTCCATTTCATTTACTTCCTTTTCTGGTGATGCCTGCTTTTCTTTCATATGCGGGCTGTTTCTTTGTCTCCCCATGGTCTCTCTTCTCTGGATGTCTGGTTATGTAATTCTCTCTCTCCTTATCCCAGGCAAAATCCAGTGCAGAGCTCCTCTGAATCCGCGTGTTTGCGCCAATTGGGGACCGGTGTTCTGGGGTTTGTAGCTGCTCGGTGGGTGCCACAGTTGTAGACTTTCAGGCTTCCAATAACATCCACTTTCCTCTTCAAGATGGCGCAGTCTCCGCGTCCAAGCCGGTGGCTCTGGGAGGGAACCCAGCAGCAGTGGGGGCTGCCCAGTCAGGGGAACCCCGTCCAGCAGTCCCCCACCTTCTCCTGGAGTACAGCTGTCCCTTAATTCACCAATAAACACTCCCCATGCGACACTCAGCTGTTCTCTCTTTCTGCTCTGGGACAAGGCTCGGGACACGTCTGTCTATTCCACCGCCATTTTTTCGGTCCCTGTTCCTAGGTTTCTTGGAACACTCTCTTTCAGAGTGTAGAGCCATCATGGAAAAAGCATGATTATTTCATTGCAGAGACCACATGGTGAGGCCTGATACGACACACCTGAGAGGTAGAGGGCCCCAGCTGAGCCCAGCCTACCAGCCATCCCTACCAAGGTTGATATCTGCAAAGCACAACACATCACACAGGACTGAGATCTGCAAAGCACACCATATCACACAGGGCTTGGCACAGAGGACATCCTCAAGGGATGGCTCTGGGCTTTATTAGCTGTTCTGAAGAAGACTGACACTATAAGTCAACACAATGGCAAATTTTGGCCCTCAGTCCCCATGTCTCTTATTCTGCTTCCTTTTCTTTCTCTCTCTGATGCACTTAGAATTTCATGATATCCCCCACACCCATTCAGTTTCTAGCTGTCTGTCCATCTATTTCTTTCCTCTTGTCCTTATCCCCAAACATTTTGGTTCATCTGTCTGTTTGTCTATGTCATCCTCATACAAGGCCTTGGTGAAGACATCCTCTGCATCACCCCATGTCCAGAAAACAACCTGCTCCATTGGTGTACAACATAATTTATTATAGACACGGCAGACTGCATTTAATGGACAAACTCCCCCTCCTCCTGCTTCCTTAATTTGAAGTGGAAACATCTGGAAACCAGTTTAACAAGGTGGCTGACAGACAGCTGGTTTCTGGGGCTTCTCAGGGGGACTCCAGGGAGCCATTCCAATTGGGTTGATGGACTGCTGGTCTCAGAGAAAATCCAGCCAGCTGCTCCAGACAGTGAAAGGGCTACTTCCCACCTGCAACCACAGAAAGGATCCACATCTGTCCAAAGAGGAAGGGATAAAGGAGTGGAAGCAACTACACAGGAAAGTGTCCTGCATTCCCTGCTGGGCCCCCCACAAACTGTGTCCTCTTAAGTAAGACATTAGACCTCTCTGGGACCTATCCATGGATTTTACCAGATGAGTTCTCACATCCCTTCTCACCTTAACATTCTAGCATCCTGGGATGGAGCAAAGCCACCTGGTCAGAGACAGACAGGGAGGAAGAGCAGAAAAAGGCCATCCATCATTTATTGAATTGTCATTTGACAGAGTCCAGGGCTTAGTGTACAGTAGGACACCAAGTTAAATAAAGAACTTACAACTGAGAAGAGATGAAACAAAATCCTCACTATCCCAGATCATAGTGCCTAGCTGCAAGGGCATCTCCCCTAATTCCAGTGAGTTTATAACCAGGTGGGAGAGATAAAATTCCATGCACAGGGTAAGGCGAGACCAGCAAGGGCAGAGTGTAATTAATGTGACTAAGTACCAAGTGGTGTATACAGGCCTTAACTCCTATGGAAATTGAGAAGAAAGATTATCTAGAGAGTGGAAAGGGGAAAGGAGAGCTTCCTGGAGGAGGTAGAACTTGAGTTGAACCTTTAAAAACATATTCCCTTGGAAGAAGAGAGTGAGGATTACCTGGGTCCAATGCAAAATGAAAATGCAAGGCCCTGTGCTCAAAATTTCTATATTTCAAAACAGTGACAGCAGAGCATTAAATCAAGCATGCAGCTGTTCAGGTGTGGGACCCTGTGCAGCTGCTGAGATCACTCACTCATGAAACTGGTCCTGACACCAGGGGTGCTGGAAATATATTTAAACTATGGGGATGGGTCAATAATCTAAACATCAGAACTAAAACTATTTGAAGAAACCAGAGGGTAAATATTCATGATCTTGGATTTGGCAATGGATTTTTAGACTTAACACCAAAAGCATGAACAACAACAACAACAAAAATAGATAAACTGGGTTTCATAAAAATTAAAAACATATGGCACTAAAGGATATTATCAAGAAAGTAAAAAGACAACCTATAGAATGGGAGGTAATATATGCATATTATATATCTGATGAGCATCGACTATCCAGAATACTTACAACTCAACTACAAGAAGAAAACAACCTCATTTTTTAAAATGGGCAAAAGCCTTGAATAAACATTTTTCCAATGATATTCAAACAGCCAATTAGCACATGGAAAGATGTTCAACATCATTGGCCATTAAGGAAAATCAAATCAAAGTCACAGTGAGGTACCTCTTCAAACTCACTAGGATGACGACAATAATGAAAAAGGAAGAAGAAGATAACAAATGTTGGAGAGAATGTGGAGAAATAAGAACCTTCATACATTGATGATGAGAATGTAAAATGGAAAGCAGTTTGAGAGTTCCTGAAAAAGTTAAACATAAAATTATCATATGACCCAGCAATTCTACTCATAGGTCTATACCTGAAAGAATTAAAAAAAGGTGCTCAAACAAATACTTATTCACAAATGTCCATAGCAAGACTACTCACAAGGCTGAAAAGGTAGAAACAACCAAATGCAAGTCAACAAATTAATGGATAAGCAAATTGTGGAGTATACATACAATAAAGTATTATTGATCCATAAAAAAGAATAAAGTACTGCTTAGCTGGTGTGGCTCAGTGGTTGAGTGTCAACCCAAGCACCAAGAAGTCACTGGTTTGATTCCTGGCCAGGGCTCAATCCCCAGCCTGAGGCATGCAGAAGGCAGCCAATCAATGTTTCTCTCTCATTTATGTTTCTATCTCTCTCTACTTCTCCCTTCCTCTCTCTCTCTAAAATCAACAAAAACATTTTTTAAAAAAAGGAATGAAGTACTGATACATGCTACAACTTGGATGAACCTTGAAAACATGCTAAGTAAAAGAAGTTACACATAAAACATCACATATTGTATGATTTTTTTATATGAAATACCCAGAATAGGTAAATCCATAGAGACTGCAAGCAAATTAGTGATTGCCAGTGGATCAAGGAAGGTGGGTATGGGGAGTGATTACCAAATGGGTACCGATGTTCTCCTGGAATTATGAAGAAATATTGAAGCTAAAGAGAGGTAGTGGCTGCACAACATTGTGAATGCACTAAATCCACTGCATTGTACACTTTAAAATTAATTAAAGTTAATTGTATGTTATATGAATTTCACTTCAATAAAAAAATAATTTTTTTAAAGCTATAGAGAAAGAATAGTGAATATGTCTGTACTACTGAGATATCCCAACAGTGCTATCCCAGAGAGAAATGTAACATCACAGCTGTATATATTAGCAGCTTGGACTCTATTGCTGACCACCTAGGTTAGGATGCTGACTCTGCCTCTTGCTGGCTGAATAACCTTGGCCAATTTACTTAGGCTCCTGTGCCTCTGACTACTCATCTCCAAATGGGGATAATATTATTATTATATGATGATTGAAGATCAAATCAGTTAATACATGTGAAGTGTTTAGAGCAGGCCTGGTTTTTGGTAAGCACACAGTAGAACTGAGCCTTTCTTGTCCCCAAGATGTAGGGATTTCAGATGGACCTGGCCACCTTCTGCCACCCCTACCTCC
This sequence comes from Cnephaeus nilssonii, assembly GCF_951640355.1. Lineage (NCBI taxonomy): Eukaryota > Metazoa > Chordata > Mammalia > Chiroptera > Vespertilionidae > Cnephaeus > Cnephaeus nilssonii. The sequence continues at coordinate 20,434,593 of NC_137081.1, read as the reverse complement.
TCACTGCTCTGCCTTATTTACGTTTAAGCTCAGGGTATATTTATGACCTAGGTAAATGTGGCCATGACTAACCCTATCCCTGGGGGTAATTAAACCCCATGGAAGGATAGCTTACCCAAGAAAGAGCATTTTACAACAGCCTTGAGTTCTGGGACCAGAGTTGGAATGAAAAGAATATAGGAAAAGTAACAGCAGGAGAAGCACAATCAGAGGTCTGGCCTTCCAGACTCTCGGGAATATCTAAGTGTGAGCCTCCTACAATGTTTTGCCACATTAAATTAAAGGGGTTTCTCCCTTGCAGCCTCCCTCACCCCCACAGCTGTGGCCACAGATGATGCAAGAAAAATTAGCACTGAGTTCTTTTGAACTTCAGGAATTTTCATATGGTTTCTGTAAAGCTATTTAGTTAATAGTTTTATTTCAATAGACTTCCTTTTTTACTTCAATAAATTTATTTTATAGGAAATTTTATATTAGTACTCTAAGTCAGGGACAGCCATCTGTTTTCTTCAAATAAAGTGTTATTGTAATGCAGCCACACCCACATGTTTACTTATTGCCTATGGTTGTTTTTGCACTCTGAAGCAGAGTTAAGCAGTTGCAATAAAGACCTTACATGGCCTGCAAAGGAAAAAATATTTACCAACTCACTTTTTGCAGAAAAAGTTTGTCTATCCCTGCCCTAAGTGAAAATCAGTATCACTTAACTCAAATGAAAAAGCAAAAATTAATGCATTGGAAACAAAATATTATCAAATTCCAGCAAGAGTCTGTTATTTTCACTCAATAAATATTTGTCCATTCCATTCATTCATTCATTATCTGTCGAGTACTGACTCTAAACACCCTACAAGGTCTTGGGAACACAGAGGCAAATGAGATAGAAAGGTCCCTAGTTTTCTGAGGTTTATGTTCTAGTGGAGCTTGACAGGAACTGAAAAATAAGTATTCAAAGTTATCCCAAAAAAATAGGTATCCAAGTTATTTTTTATTTCCATGGTAATAGAAAATAATAAATAGCACAGTACATGATAGAAAGACTTAGAGGTGGGTAGAGGGTTCTTTCAAGTTGGGTGTCAACGAAGAGCTCTCTGAGAAGATGACATTGGGGCACAAACTCCGGAATTGCTAGCAGAGAAAACAGGAAGTGCAAAGAGCCTAAGGCAGGAATGGGTTTGATGTGTTTGTTCTGGGCACTGGATGTTCAAAGACAGGCAGCCATCTTTGATATCATCCCACCAATCAGCACACGCTGGCAGCTACTGATTTGATTTGTCAAGTTGTATTTGGGAGGGCTGCACACCCACCTTATTGACCTTAGGTGCATTAAGCTACATGAAGGCTGGGATTAAGCCTTGGCCAAGCTGGTGGGTAGGTCTGAGTGAACACTGCTACTCCGCCTAGTCCTTGGTCAAGCAGAACCATCCAGGTCTGTGTGGCTCATCTTGCGCTGTCATGAGGTGGGCTGCCTAACAAGGGTGTGACCTTGAGTGAAGTGGTTGTCCACCGCTGAGGCTGACCCTGAAGGGGCCAACAGCTGGACACTATCTGCTGACTGCACCCCTGCAGCTGAGCAGCAAATCCTTCCCAGAGGGGCATCTGGGTGACCATCACCAGGCTGTCCATACCGGGGAAATGCCTTCGCTGAAGAATGTGTTCCTTCCTCTTACCATTCTTCCGCTCCAAATTTCCAGCCCACCACATGTTGCCCATTCTTCCCCAGAACCTTGTCGCCAGCTGCCTGGAAGGGTGAGAAAAGTACAGTCCAGCTAAGGCGGCAGATGGAATAGCTTACAGCATAAAGGTTTTTCTTTGAGGACTCAAAGATGGAAGCCATCAGGCCCCAGTAAATAAATCAATGTGTTCATTAACTCATCTACTAAGAAATTATGAGTCATTTTACTGAGCATAGCAGTGAAAAACTCAGCATCTCACACAACATGCGCATTTGCGGGTTGTATTTTCTTGTGCTCTTGGAAACACTATAAATAGACACCCACCTTCTAAGCCCACTTGAAAGCCTGGCTCACACTGAACCCCCCTCCCATATCTCTGGCCTTTGGATCACCAATGGCTGCCAGTGGTCAGAATGACTGACCCACCATGGTCAGTCGGGGAAGAGCCATGTGCAGTTACTCACTGAAAACCCTGGACCAGGTCAAAGGTCCTTCTTAGCTCAGGAAAGAGAGAAAGAGGGAGAGCGATTCCCCCAGAACACCTGAAAGTAGGAGAGCATGTACCTGTGTTGAAATCCCACTCCTCCTGTCAGGTTCTCGAGGGGCTGCTATACAGCAGAAACCTCTCTTCACAGAAACACTTTGTGAACCCCTGATTTCAGCCAATATGCTTGCTTTAAAGATGTACTGGTCTGGGCAGCTGATGCTTATGATATTGCCCCTCCTGCTCCCCAGTCAGAGGCCCATGGAAGAAAGATAACTTGTGGGAGACACACAGCCAGCTCTGCAGGGCTGGGAGAAGAACCCAAGATCAGGTCCCTTTCTTCCCCTGTCTTATCACTGTCTACTGCAGTGTCCTGTCCTTCCTATGGCTGGTCCTCCCAGCTGTTTGGTGCCCTCCAGGTTCAGTGCAGGGCCCTGTGACCCTCCATTCCGGGCCTTGCTTACCTTCAGAGGACTGGCAATGCTGTTCCCAGTCACATTGTCAGCATCACCTCACCACAACTTCATCCAACGCTTCCCTGCACATGTCTCAGAACCGGTCTCCCTCAACAGCAGGAGTTTTTCCAGGCCCCACCGCTGCCCTGGGGAGCCCCTGGGATCTTCACAGGGAAAACTCTGAAGGTGAACAAGAGATGGCACCACATAGCACCTGGGAAGAGTGGTGGGTGGGTGTTAATTGGAAGTTCTGGTGAACTCTGGGAAGGAGGGAACAGGGATGAAGTTCCACAAGGAGGGAGCAGCTGTCAGGGTCCCTAGACCATCTCCAGCTGGTCTGGAGGAGGGTGTGTATGACTCTCATTGTCTTCTGTGCCTGAGTGGGGCTTCCTCAGCCATGTTGGGGGGTAAACATGCTTCCCATTCATCCCCACCCACAGTGAGAACTCTGACTTCTTCCTCAAGAAAACTCCAGAGGCTGCTGTTTGAGGAGCCAACTACTTCTTTGCTATCAGCCCCTAAGCCTGAGTCCCAAACAAAGCCCTTTGAAAATAGAAAATGGAATCAGAAATATAAAAGCAGAGAGTTCAGTGCCCCTTGATGGGATCCAGGAAAAAGGTGATGTAGGATTGAGTGAATGATGGTCAAACAAAGGGCCGAGAGTCAGACCCTCTTAGTGGGTATTTTTTAAAAATAAGACCTCGCCCTGCATCAGAATGCTCTGGAATGTGTGTTTTAAATCTAGATTTCTCAGGCCCATGGATCAGAGTTCATGAGAAGGTCCCAGGAACCAGCTCATCCAGTCATCCGGTCATTCTTAGCACAGTTAGGTGTGAGCACTTCTGATGAGGTAGAGCCAAGTCCTGAGTCCACCACAGCACAGGTGAGTTTCACCTGTTTTCTGTAATTTATGATTGACAATGTACTTCTCATTTTGGTTCTCAAGACTACCCTAAGATGCAGAAAGGGACTGTTACTATCAGAGGAGCAGGGCATGCTGAGGAGAGAGCCTAGGTAGGGTGGACATGGAGTGGCAGGCAAAGGATGTGGGCACTGGAGGGTTGAAGAAGCCCCCTGAAAGCATGAATCCCCTTAACCAAATCATCACAATGAGAGGAAGGAGTGAGGAGGTTGAGAGACCCTCTGACAGGAAGTAAAGAAGCATCCACTGAGAGTAGACTGGACAATTACAGCCAACTGTAATTGGAGAGTCAATGGGACTTAAGGAACTGCAGGAGGCAAGGGGACTTTCCCAGGGGAAGGAGGGACAGCCATTGTGGGGGTGGATGATGACAGGTGAGAGGCAGGAGCTGAGAAGAAAGAAACCCAGTGTTGGAGTAGCTGGAAGTTCACTTCTTTCCATGAGCCTGGAAGGAAGGGAGTGGCAGTCCTGGGATGGGTGTGAAGAGGTTGCAGTTCCTGAAGGAGACATCTGTCAGTCTGCAGTTGTTATGAGCCAAGCTGTGCAGGAAAAGCTCTGGGATGGCCGTGAGCCCAGAGATCCGATGGGAAGTGATGACGGCATGAATCATCTCAGAAGGAGAGAGAAGAGGGCCAAGGCATGATTCCTTCTTCTCCCATCCCACGCTTAGTTATCTCCTTTTTACTTCCTTTTTCTACTCTGTCCCAATGGCCCAGAGCCTAAAAGCTTTTCCTCACCCTCATGGAAATCCTCTTTAAGACTCACTGCCAATCTGCCCACCCAGCTCAATCACATTCAAGAAGAGGGTGAGACTGCCTTTTGCCTTTGAAAGCTATTATTTTTTTATAAGGCTAAGGAGCATGATACAGTAGTGAAGGAGTAAAGAGTAGACCAATGTGACAGCCTTAAAGCAGGACTTCAATGTTTCATGATTGAGAAACTATACTTGTAGGACAAGAAGGCCCCTCAGAAGCCCTCAAATCTGAACAGGGTCCTCTTCAAAGATAATCTTTCAACCTCCCAGCTTCCACCCTGGCTATCCCACCTCTTCCCTTACTTGCCTTCTCCAAACATGTAGAACGTCTATTACAACCTTTGTCTTAGTGCTATTGACCCCATCAGAGAGAGGAGGGTCATGGTTTTATTGAATTCTTCCTTTCCCCTGGAACTCCTAGAGTCTTGGGTCTGGAATTGACCAGTGTTCCTAGGAAGAGTGAGAGGGAAAATATAAAGACCTCAACCCAAAGTTTTAGATGATTGTTTCAGACTTGACATGCTGAAAGCAAGGGCAGGTGGGAGAACTCAGCCCCTGCTGTTTTGTAATAGATCCTTGAGGCTTATGAGCTGGCCGCCTTAGGCAGACAGCAACAGCCTGGCATTCAATGCAAGCACACATGTACACCTTCAACTCTCTGATACCCATAAACAAATGCATGTGGGCAACTGCTTTATTTTGTTTCCTTTTCCCACCTATATCCATAGTACTTGTAGGAGACTACCTGTACTCCAACAGCTTCCCATCTCAGCCACCATCATCTGTATGCCCTCTTTTCTCTGGTTTCAGAAACATGATTTTCTCAGCCCTGGATCAGGATGACAGTACTGGAGACTCGCTGCTCTAGGAGCAACCATTCTAGGCTAGCAGTTGGTGGATAAAAACCCTGGCTTCCTCAGAAGGTGAGCACCTCCCAGAGCGTCCCTGACAGGACTGAGCCCGGTTGCCTACATCAGCAATCTGCTCATTAACACACATCATTTATTGACTTTCTTCCTTTCCCTGCCCCACTTTTTCTTTTCCTTACCTTGCTTCCTAGAATGACTCATAAATCAACACTTGCACTCAAATCTTTGATTCAAGGTATGCTTTGGGAAAACATAAACTAAGATAGTATGGGACTTAAATATAAAGTATAGGGGTTATTTACACCCTCAGAATGAAGTCTGTTACTATACACACCTATTGGCTATGCCAGAACAACAGCCAACTGCCAGAGATATGGAGAGCTTCTTAAAAGGGAAAGGGAACTGGACCATTGCTCAGCTCTAGTACTGTTCACCAGGAAGCTCTGTCAGGCTCCAGAACTCCCAGGTACATGAGGGATTGTTTAATCTACTCTGGGCCACCTTTACCTGGCACAGGAAGGCAGGGTGATTTTGTGTAAGGCAAGGAAAAGATGCTCTGAGAAGCCAAGTCATCCCAAGGCATGATTTCTGTTCATAAGTGCCTCATCTTGGTAAGTTCAGAATTGCCTATCCAGACCCTACAAAGACCTAGGAGAAAGCTCCATAAAATCCTGGCAACCTAGATATTACAAAACAGTGAGCATGGGTCAAGATAATTTTATTTTGCTTAGAAAGAAAAGAAACATCTTGGACTGCTTTCTAAAGAGCCCCAGATTTGAAGTCAGCCTATAGCCAAGAATGCTGCCCTTCCCTGCACAATGCACATGACCTGTCTTCTAAGCACTTGGGTTGCCTGCTCCCCACAATCGAAGTTTTATGTATATGGGCTCATTCATCTCTCTCATCAGTTGACATCTCCTCTCTCAGCCCATCCCAGCCACTTGGCCACTAAACCACAGGAGACGAAGAGGACTTCCAGGGGAGAAGCCGGGAACGTCCTGGGTGGCCAGTGGGTAAGCAATCCCACCAAGGAACACAAAGAAGGGAGGGGAGTTCCCAACATCCAGGCCCAGAGATAAAAGGGGTGGCTGGGCTGAGGGTGAGGGTGACTTTCCTTGATTCTAAAATCCTTGTGTATTTTCAAGGAAATTGTATTCATATGTTTCTGATTCATTTACTCATAAACTCATCAAAATGTTATTTGGTAAGAGCTATTTGAAGTCCAAGAAACCTTATAACAGTCTGTTTAATAAACCTAAAGAGGTTGTTGTTGTTTTTCCCAACCTCCCCTTTACTTTTTAGAAAGGAGATGTGATTTCCCCCCCCCCTTCCCGCCCCCTCTTTTCTCTTCGGAAAAGCAAGTGGTCATATACCTATATAGCGATTCAGGCCCATGAAACTCAAATCATCAGAAAGACCATGAGACAGAAGACAAAAGTCCAGGTACTGAGCTCTAATCTGCCCTAACCTGGGTGATCTTCTCTAGATGGCTCACCTTCACAGAGTTTATGTAATCATCCAAACTCCTCAGAGAAAGATGCTTAAAATCAAAGGACCCTCATAGCACTGAAGTTCCTGTAATTCCTGACTTCTTTATTTAACATCACTTCCCCACCATCTATACCTTGCCCAGACATCAGTAAGGTAAATTCTATTTTTAGTAAAATCTTTAGGGTGAACAGAAATCTGAAGGAATGTGAGTGTAGCAGAGGCCAAAAGCAATCATTTGATGGGTATTAAGGCTTCAGTCTCCAGAATCAACTGAACCTCAGACAGAATAAGACATGGACTGAAAGCAAGGAATCATTGCATGAAAATAAAGGCAGGAAGACTGACTGTTGGGGACATGAAGTACCTTGTTTCCTGCACATTCTAAATAAACGTCAAACTCACCTTCTCCTCATTTGCCTCTCTGACCTATTGAGTCGATAATTAGCTGCCTTCCTGGAGGCAGGAGAATGGACAGGTTGACCTTTAGAGGACCCTTGCTCACCCCACGGCTTTTACAACCCTCCCCCGCATCCCAGCCCAGCTTAGTTCAGCCAGTCCACTAAGAACAGAGGGCCATTATGTCATTCTTCCCCTTAAGATGGACTCCCAGGGATGAAAAGGTCAGATGCCTTGGGGCAGCCCACAGTACTGGTTCTTTGTCATTCAGGGTGAGCACAAAGCCAAAAAACTAATCATGACTCTCCCAGCTGGTGAACCTAGCCCCCAGTCTTTCTCCCTCATTCAGTCATGGCAGAGACTGGGCTGCTTTGATTATTCTGGCTACTGAGCAAATACTTGAGATACCATATATGAGGAGAGCAGCTTAGATGTTGAATGACTTTACATACTTACAGTGGGGATGGGGAAACTGAAGTCATCTGTATGCAAGTGAATGTTGCTGTCCATAGACTCCCAGATCCAGAGAATGTCATTCCTTACTGAGCATCTAAGTCTAGCCATATCTACTGCAGAGATGGGTTCTAGTCCTGCATCATTTTTACTCTACCATATCAGAGTTCTAGTTTATAGATGGAACAATTCCTGTGTCAATCAACACATCTTTACTGAATGCCTAGAGAAAGAACAAAGAAGAGAAAGAGAGATAGAAGGTGCCCAAAACAGAAGCCTCAGTCTTTATGCAACCTAATTTTAGAAGCAGGGTCCATTGCTTCTGCTATATTTTATTCACTTAAAACAAATTGATAAGTCCATGTCCAAAGCAAGGGGCTTACCCAAAGGTATAAACGCTAGGAGGCAGGGACCAGTGGGGGCTACATTGTATGCTGCCTTCCACATACCACTAGGCTGGAAGTCACAGAATGTGTCTCTGCCATTTTCTGGGCATGAGGCCTCTGGGACCTCTGTTCTATCTGAAAAGTCAATGGGTTAAGATGGTTTCACAGTTGATAAGAGCCATGACCTGGTGCTTTTAAAGAATGGGTGACAGACTCCTCAGTTAGCCAAGGGCCTTGGAAAGTCACCCATCCCCACCTCCTTATGGAAAACCTTCTTCTCAGCCCATATACATGAAACTCTGATTGTGATAGTCCTCCTGAAAATGAGGCCACTTCTTCTGATCACATCCATGCCCATATTTCACTATCTACCCTTGTCAGGAAAGCTTTCTGGATTCTAACCTTTATCTGTTCCACTGAAACTTTGTCCCTTTTTACCTCTGCCTGGTTTCATTGATACCAGAGAACAACTTTCCTAGGCTTATCTCTCTAATAACCTTCATGTAATTTACATGTAGAGAATCTGGTCCCTTAGGTGCCTGGGTGAGATGACTTCCCTTCAGTGAGGTAGATCACCAGTGCCTACTACAAACATGAGAAGGTCATGCTCGGCTGCCCCTCCCACATGGCTCACTCTCTTATTGGCTTGCCCTGTGGTCCGTTTTTGACCATGGACTATGATCTTGATGGAGACAGAAAACTACAAGGAATTAAGGAAAGAGAGAAGGAGGAGGAGGTTATCTGAAATTGAATTTGACACTGAGCTTAGCACCTAACACATTATCTCATTGGCTTTTTCCAGCCGACCTTTGTGAAAGTCATTATTCTCATTGTGTAGCATATAGAACTCAGGTTCACTGTCCACAGCTGGCCTGTGTCAGAGTCAAGATCAAGCCCAAGTCTGTTTTACATTAAGCTTTGAATCATTCTTAAGCCTTGCCTCCCAGTACCGTGGGGTATTTGGAGGTAAAGTTATCCAAGGAAAGAAAGCATTGTCAGAATCCTATAAGGGTAGAATGGACAAGGGCCACCAGAGGTGACTTCCTTTATACCCTAACCTATGAACAATTATTCTCCCAATGTCCTCTGTGGATTGATGTTCTTTTTAGGGAGCCCGACTTCATTAAGATTTGTGAATGCATAAGGGAAAGATCAAAGGCGAGAACATTTAGATTCCTGAGGTACCTGGGACCCAAAATATCATCGAGGTGAGTTGTTTCATTCTGACGCTAGTCCTCCATTCCCATGACTGTGTCCTGAGAAGAATGTAGTCAGGCCCCTCAAGGTTGGTACAAGTGCCAAGACAATAGACCATCATCAGCCTTACCTGCCATTTCTCTGCTAGCCTTCCTCTCTGAGTACCCTAAGTCAAGAGAAGAAGCAGTCCATGCTTGTGCCAAATTCTTTCTGGACCATGCACAGCCTGGCTAAATGTGTGAGAATGGAAGCAAAGTTTGTAAATGACCAATAAATTTTACTTACTGCCATAAACACATCATAATAATAAGAACTTGATAGTCACTCACAGCCTCCCCCGGTTTCTCTCCTTTGACATTGAGAGGGGAGCCTAAAACCACCCACCAGGGCCAACTTTGCCTGAGGACCTCCTGGAGCCCACTAATGATGACTCATTGATGAGAGCAGAATTCCCAAAGCCAACTGCAGAATTCTTTTCCCTCGTGCCACACTGACTTAGTGCCCAAGCCCTGACTGCTCAAGTGCATAGAATAGGTTTATGCCTCATCTACTAAGCCATGGGCTCCTTTCAGTGGATCACAGAACTTCAAGAACCAAAAGTCCAATGTGTTCACTATGATTACAAAGTATCTATCACTGTGGGCACTGTATTCTGCTTGTGGTGGGGATTATCTCACTTAATCTTCACAATAGTCCTCTGAAGAGAGCTGTTTTTATACCCTCCACTCCTTGCAAATGAGAAAATTTAAAATCAAGGAGATGAAGAAAGAAATTTGCTGAAAGTGACACAGCTAGGATAGGGACCCAGGCAGGCTGACTCTCATAACTGCCACTCAGTGAGGCCCTCGTATTCCACAGGTCTCAGTAAGCACAGCTTCTCCCTGTTTGCAAAAACAAAACCATGCCTTACACGTCAGATATCTTTAAGAACAAGCTCCCTCTAAAAGACACTGTTCTCCCAAGATTAGGCGTCAAATCAGTCTAAGAGCATAAAAGATGAGGAATCCCTTCGGCACCCCTCTTTTTCAGGTAGCACCATTTAGAGAACAGCTTCTACAGGGAAGTCAACAGCTTCCCCTATAGCCATGCCTCTCCTTCCAGGGAGCCCCAAATTTTTCTTGCAAGCAAGGTGACAAAAGGGACAAAGGACAAGATATTCCCCACCTGGAAATGGAAGTCTAGCCTCTCCATGTGTCCTTGGACTCTCCTCAAATCCAGTGCAATTGGGAACCAGGAGGAAGATGGGGAAGGAAGGTACAGGCATCTGTACTCCTGGCTATAAAGCTTCTGTCTTTCAAAAGGGGCATCTGGGTACAAGCTCTGAGGTGCCTTCAGATGTGCACCTAATCACATCAATGCAGAAGCTAGTGAAAAGGAGCAAATATGGAGAGAAGAAGGATGCCCACTGAAATTAACTTACAGATGCAGATTTCCAAGCTGTCAGGAGCCTTAGGGATCACCCAGTACAGTTTCTTCATTTTACAGATGAGAAAAACAAACTCTAGAGAATTGCTTTTGAACCCCTTTGCTGGGCTGACTCCAGTCTAAGTTGTCTCGGTTAACGTAAATCGTGCATGTGTCCTCTAGGTCTTCTGTTACCTACAACCAGAAACTCTGCAGAGTCTTCCATGAAGCTGGGAGCTGGCAGTCCCAGTGGCAACTTTTTTTCTCCAGGAATACATATGTTTGAAGAAGACACATTTTATTAAGATGAGAAAATTCTAGGAAAAGACCATATTATTCCTTGTCTAAACTGGTACATTTTTGAGAAATAAGAAAAAGGACAAACAAGAGAAGCAGAGACATATGGTCACTCTAGCCACATGTCTTTCTTGGTGGAAAAGGAAGCCTCATGTAAACATATACCTGGGATGCAGAAGGCCTGGCTGGCTTATTCATTCAATCAACAGGCACTGCCTGGACAACAACACTATAACCACAGAGCCTAGATTTTTCTGGTTCAGCTGCTATTATGAACTAGATGTGCCTTTCACAGGCCACTGCCTCTCTCTCTGGGCCTCATTTTCATCCTCAGAAAATGAAAAAGTTGAACCATGTCACCTCTCAGACCCCTCCCTTCAAGCTGTAGTGTCTAGGAGTCTGTGAGACCTCTGGCTGAGAAAGGGGATCCCAGCACAGCAGCCTCCCACCTTGCCAGCCCAATGCACTAACCAGCAGAACACATGGCTGGCCCCTCCCAGGGCCCCAGCCCTGCCCTGCCCTGCACCAACCCCACCCAACACATGTGGTTGCTCTTCCTGTTCGATGTATTGAGAACATATGATGTATGGGAGATCCTGGGGAGAGACCTACAACACACACATACACACACACACACACACACACACACACACACACACACACACTCATACATCATAATTAAAGCAAATATGAAGAGGCACAAACATTCAAACAAGTGCAAAAGACATGCCAAGAGTCCTCTGGCACTGCCTTCTGTGAAACACCTGGTCATGTTTAACCCAAGCTGAAAATATGATTTCCGTGCAAGACTCCTGGCAGGGATGGTAGGAGGCAGACTGGATGCCCTCAGCAGGGGTCAGGCTAGCCTGAGTCACCCCATCTTTTCCTAGGGGACAGGTTCCACCCCTTTCAGTCAGCATGTGACAAAGAGGGAGAGTACAAGCACTCCAGCTCTCGGCCACTTCCTTGCTCCAGATGCACTCTTAACCTAAGCCCTGCCACCACCTCCCCAGGAGCCAGCAGATGGGGAAACAGAAGGGAGATGGCTGGTAGGGCCCATTGGCTTCCCATGGATGACCTCAGCCTAATAGAAGTTGTCATGTGTCAGCTTAGGGCATGAGCAGAGCCCTCCTGGGCAGCAGCTGCTCAGGCGGCCCTCAGCCAACATGGTGCCAACACGAGGGGTTGTGCTCTGGAGAGCAGGCCTGACCAGAGGTAGGTGGAGGATGGGGCTCAGGACCTGTGGCATGAAAAAGAGTCAAGCAGCAGAGGAAGGTGAAAGGAACTCTCAGGTAAAATCCACCACTCCGTTAGCCAGTCCAGATCCTGGTGTTTAATGATGCCCCCTCTCCGATGTGGTAAGAGAGAAGCAAGAAGGGCCAGGGGACATGGAACCCATTGTTAAACTTTGTTCAACTTTCTCCCCAAATCCCAGATCTTGGAGTCTTATGGATTCAAGGGATCATGGTGCCTAACTCTCTCATTCTACAGATAAATAACCTGATGCCAGAGATGATCCAAGGAACCATCCCATGTGGTTCAGCTGGTGGGGTCCAAATCATAAGACTAGATTTTTTTCTTTGCACTGTTCTCTTTCCTACTTCTTACCAATAATATATATAAACATCATAATAAGATCAACTGTGAACTTAATCATTTAATCTCTATTCAAAGTATCACCCTTTCCTGTTTTGAATCTTTACAAATCTCAAAGTATCATATTTTTGCAAGTAACAGGACTAAATTTTGTGATGTGGTGTATTCTAACAATTCTCCTTAAAATAGTTATAGGGGTGTAGAAGTTTATAGAAAAGTTTAAATCATAGGGATTTAAACAATTTACCAAATGTTGAATTTTTTTATAATTGGCCAAAATTAATTATCTCTAAACCTCTAGTTCCCCTAATGCAGCATTTGAATATGTAGTATATGGATCTTTTTGTGATGTATGCTTTCCTCAGTCATGAGGTCCTCAGTTCCAATGGTCATGAATTGTGAGTTTCTCTTTCGTGGAAAAACAGAAAAAGTGGTTAGTTTTTGTGAGAAATAAAGGAGGTAAAATTGCTACAGGAACATTAGGATGATGTGATGAAATCATAATAGAGAGAACATAGGCTGAGGACAAAGTATATTTTATTTTGTTCTTTACACTTTATTTCTTTGTGGTAAGAACACTTAACCTGAGATCTACCCTATTAACTATTTTTTAAGTATTATCAACCACAGCTATAATGTTGTAGAGCAGATCTTTACAATTAGTTTACCTTGCTTAACAGAAACTTCATGCCCATTGAGGGCCATTTGAAATCTCCTAGAGTCCTCCTGTGTGAGCATTAGGAGGAAGGAAGCTGATAGGTGGAGGATGGAGGGTAAGACTTCAACAGAGCTAAGCCTTTGAAATCCGATGTGTCCAGAAGACTTGTGAAAGACCCACTGAACTCTCCTAAGCAAGTTCCGTACAAATTAACTGAAGCACACAAACATTCCACCTTAGCAGGCTGCCCTGGGCCCACTGTGCTTCCAGAGGCTGCAGTTAACATCCCCAGTTGCAAAACCACATTGTCCATTTGTGTGGAGAGCAGATGCAGAAAACCCCCCTTTTAGCATGCTCATTACCAGCAGCAAAGCAAAATGACTGTCAAGCCTGTCATTAAAACAGCAGGGGAGTGAAATCCTGAAAAGTTCTCACAAACAAGGGAAAGAAATGGAAATTAAATGGATATGTTGTACCATGAAGATTTGTGAATTGTCTTTCACAAAGGCAGCACTGAAAAAAAAAAGCACCATGTTTTATTTCAGTGATTATATTTATTCACTACTTAGGTCTTTGTGGATTTCTGATGACCTCAGACCACACACCCTATTTCTCTCATTCTAGTTCTTAAGCTCCTTAATAGTAAATCAGTAAATTTTCTTACTCTGTTTTTGTGTGTTCATTTTTTTCATAAAATTTGCCTTTTTTAAGGGAAATAAGAACACATATGCATACACAATAACTCAGACACACACACACACACACATATATCCACAATGAAGAAAAAGCAGAAGTATGGTTGATTAATAACAAGCCTGTATAATTAAAGAAGGCAAAGGTTTTGTGCTGATGGTTCACATATGCCTACAGTTTGAAGTGAGATGTAATCCAGACAACATGGTGACCAGATGGCTAGTTTGATGGACTGGTAATAGTTTGTAACTAGCTCTTTAGTTTAAAAGACATGAGAGTATGCTGGTGTTAAACCCCTCAGAGGCATAGAACCAAATGGGCTGGTTATCTCAGGGAGAAATGGAAGAAAATTAGTTCATAAAATTAGAAAGCCAGGCAGCATAGGGCAGTGGAAAACATAGCATATGGAATTGTAGACCTGAAAGCCATTTTCCTTTCTGGCCCACCTTTGCTTCAAGAATTTGGGAGAGTGATTTACACTCTCTGAACATTCACTCCTTCACTTATGAAGTTAAGAAGATAATGCCTACTTCACAGCACCGTGGTGAAGCTTAAATAAAATGATATATGTAAGGTGGCTTGTGTGCCATAAATTGTTTTGTAGTTATTATTCTAATGGCTAAAACTTCAGCTCTCTGTCAGTTTGGAATATAAAAATTGATAACTTTCTACTTACACCAGAAAACAAATATGAATGAATGTGTTTCCACTGTAAGCAAAAGAGATTCAAATTAAACATCAGAAAGCCTCCTCCCAAACAGAGGTTCTCATCCCTAGCTGCATATTAGAATAACCTAGGGAGGTTCTGAAATATAAAATGCCTTCCCAGAGATCCTGCTATAATTGGTCTGGGATGAGTCCTGGGCATCTGTTTTTGTTTTTCCCTTTGCTTTTAACTTTAGAATTCTATTGTGTGCAGTGAAATTGTGAATGCCCAGTCAGGAGCAGTAATCTATAAGATGTGCTCTGTTCAACTTAGAACTACATAAAGGGGAAAAAAGAGCACTAGAGAAGAAGTAAATGAAGACAAAATAAAATCTTTCATTTTTCTTATTCTTAATTGGTATAACAGGTAGCAATTTGTTCAAAATAATAATACCAGCTTGTTCAGTAATTACAGCATATAGATAAGTGAACAATAGCAACGTTATAAGGGAGGGGAGAAAATATTGGGAATATTCCATTATTAGAAAGTATTGGCATGACCCATGAATTGGTATAGTGTCATTTGAAAGTGGACTTGGATTAGTTAAAAATGTATATCACAAATTCCAGGGCAACCACTAAAAAACTTTTTTAGAGTATAACTGATATGCAAAAGAGAAAATAGAATCATAAAAGACTCAGTTAAAAACAGAGAAGGGAGGGAGGAAAGTAGAAGATAAAAAAAAGAAACAAGAATAATAAATGGAATACAGTTATAAATAAGGTAAATATTAGTCCAACTATAGCAATAATCACTTTAAATGTAAATGGTCCAAATATACCACTTAAAAGACAGAGACTGTCAGAGTGGATTAAAAAATAAGATCCAAGTATATGTTGTCTATAAGAAGTTTTACTGATAATTAATATTGATAGAAAAGCATATATATAATTCATATATGCACATATTAAAGGTATATACTTAAAATCATTTTTACAGATGGGAGTGAGCAATCTAAAATGTTTGGAAGCTACTAATATAGAGCAGAAGCACTTTTAAAACTTCAATGTGGATAGGAATCATCTAAAGAACTTATTATGATGCAGATTCTGAAATTAATGAGTATAGGAGGGGCTGAGATTCTGCATTTCAGTAAAGCCCTCCAAGGGTATTGATGCTGGCATTCCTCAGACACCATTTTGAGTAGCAAGAGTATGGAGGACTTACCCCAAACCCCAATAACTGTGGTTTACATCTAGGAAAGGAATCAAAGATCTGTATCACTGATGGTGTTTCTCCCCTGCAATGATAATCTTTTTACATATTACTGATGTACATATTTTTTAAAGATTTTTTAGAGCTAATGGAAGTAAAAAAAAATGTATCTAAATGGTAAGAAAAAGTGAAGGAGATAAGGAAATAAAAAGGAAAAGAAGGAGTGTGGAAGGAGGAATAGAATTAGGAATGAAGAGAGGAGGATAAAGGAGCTAGAGTACAAGAATACATTTCTGTCTTTGGAATCATGAATCAAAGTCATTAAGAAATTGAAGAAACTTATGAAGATAAAGGATCAAGGTCCCACTTTGATGAGACCTTGTTCAGACCACATTAAAGCTTATGATTACACTATGAGGAAAAATATGGGTGGAGAGAGAAGTCTTCAACACTTTCAGCTTTTATGGCTTTTGAAGGATATCTTGTGATGACACCTATACAAAGGAGATATGGTAGAGGGAAAGTCATATCCAGTATCCTTAATTCTTGGGAGAGTATTTTGGGGAATAAAACTTGGTCTAGTAACCTGAAGCCAGACCAAGCAGGTAGAGGTTCAAGACTAACCTATAGGGAGGGGGGGAAAATGATTCAAGTCTAGATGTTGTGGCATCCTCTTGACAAAAACAAACACTAAAGACCCTCAAAAGCTGGATTTTAAGGAGAGATAAATAATTGTGAGAACAGAGGGTAAAGTTACAGATTTAGAAAAGATCACAGAGGTTACTTGAATCTGATCATAGTTTTGTATCCTTGTCAACCTGGTTTCTGCTCTCCTGAACCCCTTCATCCCCCTTCTACTGAAAGTTCTAAGTTTGCCTGCGACCTCTGAATTTCCAGACCCAAAGAATGTATCTCAATACTTCCAACAGGCTCTTTAGGAGAATCTGACTTTGGTGTCACTAAAACAATCAAGCAAAAAAAATAAATAGGCTTTGAAGAGGAAGGAGTGGTCTACAAACCCTGGGTCTCCTCCCACATGCCTGATAACATTTCAGTCTCCTGCTTTAACTCTGCTTTCAACCAACTTTATAAATGTTTAAATGTGTCTCTCTTAAAATGCGGTGACCAGAAGTAAATCAGATATTCCAAGTGAGGTCTGACCAGGGTCAGGTACAGCAGGTCCTCAAATAACATCATTTTGTTCAACTTCGTTTTATTGTAACATTGATGAGAAAATAAAAATTAATTCTTGGCCAGTTCCACTGCCTGTGTGGAGTTTACACATTCTCCCCACGTCTGCGTGGTTTTTCTCCCACATCCCGTGGTCTACCAGCCTGGTCACATTCCTGCTTCTCTGCCCAACACGTCCCATTACCTTTATAATCACCTGTGTCTCCTCGGTCCCACCTTTGAGATCATGTTCACCCTCCTACCACATTTCCCTTATCACTGACTCCAGCTCTTCTATTTCATCTTGGCACTGGTCCAAAGGCTTGCACATAAGCCCTCCCCACCTCCCAGCCCCCACAATGAACCAGTCTGTAAGGACAGAAAAACTGCATCAGCAAACCCTAACTGGGGTTTGCCCCATGAAAGTACATGTAAAACACAGATCTGTAAATGAAGATGAGGTTAGTTCCTGCTTTGCTGGCTTCCATTGGATTTTTTGGAACAGTGATAAACGCAGTTATGAGAATGATCCCTGAGGACAGTAACCTGTCACCAGGCCTCTCTTGGGGGCACAGTGTTACTTGGCTCCACCTCCACTTTAAAAATAGACTCAGCTCTATGTGTGGATTCCCCTTTCTTCCAAGCTGCCTGGGTAACTTCAGCTTAGCTCCCTCATCCTTCCAGCTGCCTCAGAAAGTGGAGAAACTGGTTTTTCCTGTGGTTCTTTGGGGCACCCTTCACTTTGCTCTTCATTCACTCCCCCAACAGAAACCCTTTTAGAGGAGAGGTCAGAATTCTTTTACTTCCCACTTAAGCTCTCTGTTTCAGGTTTCTTTTTTACTGAATAAGGACCTGCAGGTCACAGTGTAAGTAGTGGTATGAAGAGGGATGTGGGTCTTGGGTCCCTAAGAGTTGGTATTGCCTTGTCTTGCTGAACCTCCCAGCCACACACAAGCAGAGACTCCAGAGACTAATCCCCACCACTATCAAGTGCAATCCATTGGGAGGACACACCAATCCTCCTATTAAACTCTTTGGAAAGGGGGGTTTCACCACCCAATCATTCACCCATTTCTGCCCTCAATACAGAAAATTCCTATCTGTCAGGATTTACCCAAGTAACCCTTTTCTGAGAATAAACAGAATTTAAAGAGAACCACTTCATGGGGGTTGGGAGAGTGGGAGGGAGATAAATGGGCTCCTTTATTTCCAAGCTGATATGAAGAAAGCCAAAGGTGAAGGTCAACTGTTTATCCAAAATTTTATCCCATTTATTCAGATCTTTCTGGCATTTAGATTAGCATGAAAATCTATCTTCTGAAAAGTTCAAGAACTATCTGCTTTGAGATAAACCCTTCCTGCTTTCAGAAAATGATGACGTTGTGGCTTTAAGAAGGGCAGTCCTACCCTCCCTCTCACAATAAATCACCCTCCCACAGGTCAGAGACCTAAAGCAGCTGAGCTGTTGCAGATAAGTTGCTGGGGGTTCTGTGCAGCAGGTACCTCCAAGACCTGCCAGGACAAGAGGGTGAAGGTGAAGGACAGCATTGTGCTAACATGCTTGCCCACACTACATTTGCTATTTGGTGTGATGGTTGCACACAGGGGTTCTTAACTGGGGGTGATTTTGTCCCCCTCCCCCCACACACATGCAATGTCTGGATACATTTTAGTTATCACAAGTGGTAGGGACGGAGCTATTAGCATTTAGTGGTTGAAACTAGGGATGCTATTAAACACCATACAATGCACAAGGCAGCCTCCACACCAAAGAATTAACCAACCCAAGAAATCAATCAGAAATCCTGCCTTTAGCATAAACAATTTGGGGCTAAAGAGGGATAGCCTGTGTGGTCAAAACAGGAGGTGAGGCCAGAAGGGTCAGACCTGGTGTGCTTCGGAAACTGTGTTAGAAATTTCGTCACCTTCCTGGGAGCAAGGGGAGCCACTGAAGCCTGCTAACCGGGAAGTTGGGGGCCTTGGCATGATTGGGTTGGCATTTATATATTTAAAGGTCACTGGCTGCTGTGTAACCTGGAGAGAATGGAAGCAGGGGCCAGAGTAGGGGCAGTAGACTATTGAGAGGAGGGGCTGTTGCAGGAGACCAGATGGGAAGTGATGGAAGTTTGGGACGTAAAACAGAAAGAAAAAGGAAGATAGAGATTCAAGAGACATTTTGGAGATGAAATCAACAGGACTTGAGGTTGTGTGAGTGGGAAATGGAGAAAGAAGGAGAAGGCGTCAGGGAGGCTCCTGGGCTTTTGCCTGGGTTCAATGGCAGCGCCATTCACAGAAAATGGGAACAACTGAAGGGAAGTACATATGGGGGTGAAATTCAGCTTTGAACACATGGAATTTAAACTGTCCAGGAGAAAACATTAGCTAGGCATTAGATTTGTGAATCTAGGAAAAGTCTTATTTACAGTTGGTAAACTGACAGCTTGGTGCCTCCAACTTTATGTCCTGCTGGCCTCTCAAAACCAATATATCTCAGTCCAAGCCCATTACCTACCCCCAAATCAACTCCAACACCTGTGTCCTTTCCCTATTAAGCACACTATGCAGGGTCAGAGACCTTATCTGATTTATCTTTCCAGGCTCTACAAGGCTTAGCAATGTGCAGGCCCTAGCAAGAGGTTAATAAATGTGGTAGAACAAATAACTGAATGAAGTAATCAAGTTCTTCTAGCTCTCCACCCCCAACTACCTCCACCACACTCCTTTGTCCTATTACTTTTAGACAAAAAGTCAGGTCTGTTTAGCTTAGAAAGATCTGAGGTCAAATTCTGTTGTGACCCTCACACCTGTAGACACAAGACCTTTGACCTGCAAGCTGCAAAGGACCCTGCCTCCTCTGGCAGCTCAGCCAGGCACTCAGAGAGAGACTTCACAGAACTGACAGCCAACACTGGATTTTATTATTTGTTTGGGTGTCTAAACTCACAGTTACTTCCTGTAACAGATATGCTTCACAAAGCATTGCCACAAATGGATTAGTTTAAATATGAAATTGTGGTTTTCTCAATCCAATAAGTATATTTCTGTGTATATTTCTTTTGTGAATTTGTGTTCTTTTTCTTTTTAAGGTTTCCAGGAAATAAACACTCATCTACCACGCAGAACTGGTGTTCAGAACAACTGAAGGAGAGGAATAGCAGGTCACAAAGGAATGTCCCACTGTGTCAGAGCCTCCCCGAGCTTAAACCTTAATTAATCCATCAGTCAGAAAAGCATTTGTTAAGCCCTCTCTGTAAAAAAAGAATTACACAGACACAGTCCTCTAAAAGCCACAGACATGGTCCTCTGAAAGCTCACAGCCTGAGACTATTCCACCTTCTGTTTTTGCATAACACTTGTTAGATTGTTAAATAAGAAATTGGACAAAAACAGAGCAGAATGTTAAAAGGAGTTCTGGTATCCTCTTTAGGTCAAATATTAGTTCACTGTATAGCAGCAAAACTGTATCCAACAAATTTTCCTTTACTCCATTCATTAAATAAACTTATTGCCCATTATTTGCCAGACAGGGGAACTACAGCAGGGAATGGGGGGCAGGAAACCTGCTACAGATCCTTGGAGAGTTCACATTCTAGAAAGAACAGACAGCCCACGAGCAAATAAGCCAATAAATAAACAAGAAAATATTGGGTCTGGATGACTGCAATAGGACTATGTGAAATGATGAAGGGGATGCGCTAGGTTAAACTTTTAGAAAAGGCCTGCCATAGTAGTTGACATTTAAGCTAAAAGTTGAATGACCAAAGTAAAAATAAAGTTTTTTTAAAAACCACCTGTTACTGCAAAGATCTGTGGAAAGGATTCCAGGTATTACTTGACTAAAACTCCCTACATTTACGTTACCTCGATAAATGTAGGCACTCAATAAATATGGACAAAGCATATCTGCCATCGTCCCACAAACTATTTGTAGTCTTTACAATATGGACAATTATCTCCAGGACCTACCTAGTATCTTCTTGCTTTGCAAGGCTCCCTGACCCAGCACTGTGACCATGGTGGGGCCATGTGCTTCCAGCATCAAACCAGCAGATACAGCCTTCCCTTTTAGCTGACTCTTTCCAAAGGGTGGAAATCTTCTCTCCTTGACCCTCCTTTCAATGTTTTTTATTTCCTGCTTACCTTATTGATCTCAAGGCTTTACCCAGTTTCCATGTGGGATTTCCCTTAGGAAAAACAGCATGGAAACCCATTCCTTTGCTTCTAAACCACAGTAGATGAGATGCTTGGGCTGGAAAAGACTCAACACATCTGGAGCCTTGCCTCCCTCCCCACAGGACTTCACAGAAGCTGTGTTTGGAAATCAAATTCCTTCAATCTTTTCTCCCAGGACTTCACATCATCCACCATAGTAATTTCTTTCTTATGGCCAGCCCCTCACAGCTACAACTCATCCATTTCTAAAGAGTTGATAGAGCTACTGAAAGCCAGTGGCAGACTCATCCATAGACTTGACACAGTCGAGGAAAGAATCAGTGAACTTGAAGATAGGTCAATGGATATTAAACAAACTGAAACACAAGGGCAGAAAAGATTGGAAAACACAACAAAATGAAACAAAAACAGAACAGAGTGACCAAGAGCCATCAAACAATAAAAGCCAATGGCTAGAATTGCGGTGGTTATATAAACTGGACTGGGTCCCTTGACTTTTAGTTCAACCCATCTCCACCAAGCCCCTAGTCAGTTCCACAGAATTAACGTCAAATCCACCCAGAATGTAGGCTCTAAATGTTTCCTAGGATAGCTTCATGGCTAACAAATTACAATATTTCAATATAGAGCCAATCTTAGTAATAATGAAAATGATATTCTCATAACTTAGCAATAATTAAAATCAGGTTGCCAGATAAAATACAGAATTCCTAGTTCAATTTGAATTTCAGATTTTTAGTATAAGGTATGTCTTATACTAAATATGTGCTCTATTTGGTACATACTTGGACCAAAATTTTTTTATTATTTATCTGAAATTCACATGGAACCAGGCATCCATATTTTTATTTGCTGAATCTGGAAATTCTCTATTGAAAGTCACCATTTTGTAACCCCCTCAGAAATATCTTTCCAACTCTTCACATTGCCTATATATAATAAAGCCTTGTCATGAATTGGTTTATCAGGTCTACCAGGCATTAACCTAAGCAGTGGGTGCTTGATAAAGCATGGGACACAAGACGGAGGGGTGGGAGAAGGAGACCTGCTGCAGAGGAGATCGTTCCAGATTAGGAATCAGAATACCATGTTCTGGAACTTACTCTGTCTCTTACAAACTGGGCCATCATTGAACCTCTGTGTCTCAGCTTCCTAGCATGTAAATGGCAATGACAATACCCACCCAGTCCCCTTCCACACTCTCAGATGATCCTCAGCACAGCTCTGTGGAACATTTATTTGAAAACATATAGGAATATATGCCCATCAAGTGGGATTTGTTGTTACTTCTGGGAAGAGATAAGAGGAAGCAGTTTTGTGGGGAATGCTTGATAAGGGAAAAAAAGGCCTTGATGGCCTTTATAGAGTTCTTACCCCTTGCTGTCATTATCAATACCTGCTGCCATCACACCTGCCCATTTTCCACCCCCACAAATTGCATTTCAAATCTTTATCGGTCAACGGTTTTTATTCCTGGACTTCGCCAGTGCGGGCACACCAGGCGCAATCAGGTCTCGTTATGTAAGTGCAGCAGAGCTTGGCCTGGTCTGTCCTCCAAGAGGTAACTGCCAAGGGGAGCACGGGCAGCAGTGATATGAGACCCTGTCCTCTGAGTCAGTCCTGATGCCAGCCGGGTGAGGTAAGCTTCCATTGGGGGCACCATTCAACTGCTGGCGTCTGGCCTGTCTCTGGCGGCGATCATCTCCCAGTAGGCTGGCGAGGAAGTGAGTAACGAGACAGGTTTGTTTCATGTGGCTCCTGGCTAGAAAGCAGTGGCCTGGAGTCCACACATCAGTAAGAGGACAGACAGTGAGCTGGCTCTGCCCAAGAAAGAGTGCTCCCAACCAGCTCTCCAATTCTGCTCTAGCCATTTCTCTGGACTCCTAGAGCCTGGGCCCCACGCCCTGCCTTCCAGATCCAAGGCTCAGCAGTCCCATCTTACATGCCCATAGACCTGAATGACCCACCTCTCTCCTACACCACTCCCCCAACAACACAGTGGCAGTCCTCAGGTTGAATGGAAATAAGACTTAAGTTTTCCTCTGGATCTGAGAAATAAAAATTACATGAGCAAGAGCAACCAACCTACATTCGTGGTCTTTTCAACCCATCATAAGAAAGCATGTTCTGTGGCCATAGTTAAAGAGATTTGAATCAGACCATAGACATAACCTTACACACTGCCCTCATGGTGTGGGACCTGGACCAGAGACACTGGGACACCTCACTAAAAGAGGTTATGAAGAGCCCTTGTATGTCATGATCCAGAAGAAAAGGAAATATAGTGGCCAAGAAGGGAAGCTCTTGAGAAGGAGGTATTTGGATTCTTTGTGCCATGAAAGTAAGCCAGTGCATGTCTGAATGTCTGTTTGGAAAACCGCACGTCTTCTTCTTCTTTTTCTTTTTTTCACTTCTTTATTTTTATTTTTATTTTTTTAATTTTTTTATTGATTAAGGTATTACATATGTGTCCTTATTCCCCCATTAACACTCACCCCCCATTCATGCCCCACCCCCCTGTTGTCTGTGTCCATTGATTAGGCTTATATGCGCCGCACGTCTTCTTAATGCCCAACTCTGGTGAGAGAAAAATGGTAAGCTTCAAATTCCTCCAGCCAGTCAACAGGTGAGCTATGCTCAGGACTGTCAACCCCATCAACAGTGACTCACCCTGCCCTGCAGCCCTCCAATGGCTGCCACATTGACTCAAAGCTGCATGTCTAGGAACCCGGGCAAGTACTGGATAGCTGCCTGCCCTCACACATGCAGCCCATCCGAGTCAACAGCTCAAAAATCCAGGTGAGGATGGAGAGGATGAGAGAGTACCCTGGGGGAAGGTGTAGGAAGACCCTCACTGGGGAGCAGGCTCTCAGGCTCCCCTCAGAGCACTAGCACCCAGGTCTGGCTGGGGACCTGCCCCTCTTGGTGCTCTCAGACATTGTTTTTCTCCATCCATCCAGACTGGATCTGGTTTCACTAGACTTGAAACTCTCCAAGTCCTTTCCTGCTGTGAACTGATTTATTAGGATACATCTGTCAGAGCGTGACTGAAGGGTGTCTGAGTGGCTGGGAGCCCAGCTGTGGCAGATGTTGCCTCAGAATGCCCTCCAAGTGAGGCTCATGTGGATGTTGTCCATTCCTCCCCCTCCTTCCTCCCTGCCCCCTCCTGGGAAAGGCCTGGAGAGAGAAGCTGAGAACATCTGCAGAGCCCATGAGAACCAGGAAGAAGAACAGGGTACCACAGGGGCCAGGAGATTATGAAGGAGGCCAGTGTGCCAGTGTGACATGTGCCGGGGAATGGGGTTCTAAAACTTATTTTGCCACTGGCAAAGTCTGTGATTGTGAGCAAGTCCATGGGTCTCCTCATGCCTGTCCTCTAAGTTCATTTCTAGCTCTGAGACTCAGTTCACCAACTCTGAGAATTTTCTGACCCCACAGGGGCCAAGAAAATGTCTCTTCCCCTTGATCACATAGTACTTGGCTCTCCTCTAATAAAGCACTTGAACTTGGGACAGTCCCACTGCAGGGTTCTGGCCAATGGGTTGCTGCACAGGTTTAACAACCGGCTCTCCAGAAAGGCGGGGGGGGGGGGGGGGGGGGGGTAGGAAGGATACATAAAATAAAGAAGTTTGCTGATACAAAACAAACAATTTACAAATAAATAATAAAATATAAAATAGTCTTTATTGTAAATTCCATATAGCCAATTGATTCTTAAAGAATGCTTCGTAGATTGCTGCCAAACTCTTGGATCTGTAGCAAGTGTATGGTTGCAGTTCAACCATGATTTAGCAGAGGGCTGTTTGACAACGAGCTTGAAAAATCCCTAAAAATTTAGCAATGGGCTCTTGGGGCTTATTGGAGCTGACCCCTGATGGACAGCAGGCCCCAGAGAGCAGGGCCTGTGATTATCTCTCTCTTTTTTCAGCACTCTGGTAACAGGCTGACCCAGTTACTTACCAGAGTTCAGGCTGCTCCCTGAATTGAACCTGCTCTCCTTAATTTACCCAAAGAAGAAAGCCAAGTTAGCAGGGGTGATAAAGTAGAACAGGTGTCCAAAGGGAGTGTGGCCAAGGACACATGGTGACAAGTGGTAGGTAGCCAAGAAGACTCCATAGAGATTGTCAGAGAAGCAATAGGCATGGAATGGAGAGAGAAGAAGACAGGGAGGACGTTCCTGGCAGGAGGAACAGCACAAGTAAAGGCATGGGGCAGACAGCTGCCTTCTCTAGCACCCAGAACACTCATTAAAAATCCCATTTGACAAATGTCGATTGTCCACTGTGTGCTCATCACTGCTCTCAATTAAATCAAGTTCCTGCTCTTGAGAGTAAGTCCTATTAAGAGAGAGTCCCAATGAATAGCAAAGAAGGACCCCAGTGGTAGAGGATGCTTATGAGTAAACAGACTTGACTTAATAGACGGAAGAACTTGACTCAGAACCTAATATCTACGGATATTAATTGGTGCTTCTTTTAGAAGAAAAGTTAGTATGCAAACAGAAACGAGCTTCTTTCATGCGGACTTCTCAGGACCCTGGATATGCTGTGGGTGCTGCAAGTTACCAGTAGGGGGAAACAGGCTTTGGTGTTTGTCAAACTTGCTTTGTGGGTGGAAGGGAAAAGAAGTGGGTAGGAGTACTAAGGTGAAGATCGAAAGGGTGTGATCTTCTGTCAAGCAGCTGTGGGAATACCACTTCAAAGTCTGGGTTATTAAGAGCCAAGTAGGAAAAAACAGAGGAGGGCAAAGGCTGATCCAGAAAAGTAGCTGCTCTTCTTGGCTTAGATCTTACTTCTTTGCATTGTCAACCCCTCCAGCCTCTAAGGGAAATGGCTCCCCCAGTCACTGGTGGTGGCTGGGGTAGGAGCTCTCACCTTCGTCCAGACTGACCCCTAGACAGTGGAACAGCAGGCCTGACTCTACAGATAAACAGGCCTCTCAACCACTTGTTCTTCGCCAGACTTTAGAGGGAGCAATTGGAGTCATCTAAGAACTCATACACCCATTTGCCTAATAACTTGCAAATTAATTAGAGGTTTCTAAACTGGGTTCCATGGAACCCCTGGATTCCTCCAAGATGCCTCAGAATTCACTGAGGTGATGGAGAAGCTGAAGGGATAGAATTCCAGGCCTCTCCCTGACTCAACTTTAGAAGATCCCTCTGCTCCAAGGAGGCTCTGCACAAGAAAACTCATCTGATACCTAAAAAGAAAAAGACATTTCCAACACACTCCAGGCTCCCAAGTTTGCCTCTACTCCTTCCAGACATCTAGACAACCACATCCTGAACTCATCTCCCACAGTAACACTCCTCTGCCTTTGCCATGAGTTTGACAGTTTATCAGGTTCCTCCTCACACACTCAGGTCTACCTTCCTTTTGGTTATGGAGTAAGGATTTTTTAAAGAAAACTCAGACCCAGAGAGGAGAAAGAATCATGGTGGGCCACAGAGCAAGTACGCCCCAAATAAGCACTCCATCAGTCTCTACACAATCTGACAGCCCCGGTCTGCCCTCATTCCTGGCACAGCCCCACCGCTCCCCAAGGCTGCTGCCCAAGATTTCATGGAAACCCCTCTTTGTTTTTTGGCTCTACTTGGTTTCACTCACAGCAGACTTTGCCAATTTTTGAGCCAGCCATGAATGACAACCATTTTCCCCAGGATTAAAAATCCCTTTAGTTGAGCTCTCGTGCCACACAGGCTGAGCCTGGGAGGAACATCTGGGAGGTACATCTGGTCCATTAGCAGACCTCCCTCACAGATGGGGCCTTCATGGGCATTAGTCCTGGTTCCCACCACAACACCAGGAATGGGGTTTGGGGTCCCTGCTCCAGCCAAGGACTCACTTGGGGCCTGGGAAAAGTCAACAAATGTCTCTGAGCCTGTTTCTACCTCTTTGCATGGTGGGGAGACCCTGCCCTATTGATTTACCTCACCAGGCATTATAATAATAAGCAAAGCAGTGGCTTCAAAGATGGTCCAAAGCCTTAAAAAAGGCAGGGCATTAGCAATAATTTAAGTGTCAGTTTTCTTGCAATACTGTTGAAAGATACAAAGACGTATTGTTTAGTTTTGTGACAGGCTGGGAGAGTTTCAGTCTAATTCCTCTTGCTCCCCCCGAAGCTACCCGTAAGACAGCCTGACCTTGACAGAGAGGCTTTGCCACTGTAATTTTCACAGAAGCCCTAGATAGTCACCCCTTATCTCTCTCAGGAATAAAGTTGCTAAGGGCTGACTGGGAAGGAGGGAGAGCAAATCCAGGACTGCTGTTTTCTGGGGGAGAGACCTAGTGGTGAGGGGCCCATGGGGTGGAGTGTGGGGGGTCAACCACGTGAGCTGCTCCATTTCTGGTGGTGGCACCAAGAGCAGACCTCCCTGGAGCCAGCCAGGCGAGGCAGACTGATTAGGCCAATTCACTCGTTATCTGGGACCAGCAGATAAGGCTGCAGGCCCAGAGGGGTGAGTATGGGATGTTCCCAGTGGAAAGGAGACGTAAGGGACACTGTAGCTGGTGGGGAGAACAGGAGAACAGAGAGAATTCTCTAAAAGCCACATTTGTGGCTCTGTTGTGTGTCTCAACTGGTTTCTAATCAAAGTTGAGGACAGGGGGCCTCCCTTCATGCCCCTCCTGGATACCCTAGGCCAGACTCTCCATCTCTAGAGAATATCAGGGTCACCTGAAGGGCAAGTTAAAACACAGGTGGCTGGGCCCTGCCCCCAGAGGCTTTGATTCACTAGGCCAGGGGGGACTGGGAACTCTCATGTCTAACAGTTTCCAGGTGATATTAATGGTGCTGGTTCGAGGACCACACTTTGAGAACACTGCTATAGGCCCTGGAGGAAATCTACCACATCCTCAGATCCCTCTCCCTCACTATTTTAGGGAACAAGTATTATGGGAGACCCTACACCCAAGAAAGGTCCTCAGAGGCAGAGGGATGATCTCTCGCCCCACAATCCTGGCAGCCTAGGCACTGAAGTTTTATTAATTAGCTGTGGGACCTCCCTGGGCCTCACCTTCCTTATCTCTAATGTGAGGAGGTTGGACCAAGGAATGTTTAAGTAGCCCCCATCCTGCACAAGAGTTTCCAAATTCCCTGAAAGGGAAAGGAAAACCTGCATGTTTGCCTGAGGCCAGTTCTGTTCTCTCCATTAACCTTGACATTGATTGGATTAAACAGATGAGGACTTTGTTTTTAACACCTAGCTTCACACCATCAGTCCATTCACATCCACATTCCTTTACTCCTTGTCAGCTTTCCATCCACTTTCTACCTCTCTGTCTCTTTCTCTTTTCCCTGGACTTCGATTTGAGCAGAATATTCATTCTGATGATGATATTGGATCCATATTTTTAACATCTCAGCTCAGCACCTTTCCCCGGGGTCCCTCTCAGGGTAAAACTTTGTCCACAGTCACCTGCCCCATAGGGCTGGCAGATTCTGCCCTGGCCACTATTAGTCACCCAGGCTGTATTGGAAGCCATCTGATGCCTCTATCCTAATGTCAACTTGAATCACAGACAGAAACCCTGGCAACCCAATTCCTCCCCTCTGGATTTCTAGTGGGAGCTATGGTTTTCATACCAAGAACTTGCAAAACTCCCAAATTCCCTGAGCAATAATGGCCCTCATCAAACCATATTTTCTCTCTCTTTCAGCTCCTATTGTACCTTCCCCATGAAATGTGGAAGGGAACTCAGAGAACATGAGTTATAATTCTGAGCTTTAGTTCCCATAGGGGAGAGGTGGGTAGTGACCATAGACCCTCACTGGGCTGGACTCTGTGGATCTTCAGCTCTCCACACAAAGCTGATTGGTGATAATCCCTTCTGTTCCACAGGTGTCCTACCAGACACATGTGCTTTCTCTCACTTGATTGTCACCAGCATGTCATGATGCTAGCCCATGCACATTCTCCTAGCACTGCAGGTGAGAGAAGCTGGGATCCCTCGAGGAAAAGAGACTTTAACTCTTAGTGGACCTGAGAACAGAGTTCACAGCAAGTTGGCCCCTGGAGTGGTAGCCTGACACTGATCCAACTGCATGTACCCACATGGTGGTCCTGCATCTGGCGAGGACCTCTTAATGTTTCATGGAGGATAATGATTGAATTCTCCAAGACCCCTGGCTGGGGAATAGCAAACACCCATATTTCTTCAACTCGGACCTGGGGTTATACTCCAGGCTCTTGGGTACTTCCCATCTCTTACAATGTCCCAAACACCTTCTGGCAGGATCCCTTGCTTCCCCTTCTCCCTGCCCAGAGAAGCTTACTTAATAAACAGGTCTGCCCTTCTAACATTTGAGTTATTTGCTACTGGGAACAAGATAGAAACTCCAGATGAAAATAGGTTCTTCAGTCAAAAGCAGAGATGGGAGAAGATTCATATATAAAAATGTTTCTCCAAGAGACTTTCACAGAACACCGGTGTGTCTCCTTAAAGACAGTTTTATGGACAAACATTGGAAACTCCTGGTTTGGGAGGCCCCTGGTTCCCATTTATAAGGACTGTTTCCCAAACTGATTGGATTCTGGCACATGCTGCTCGTTGGAACCAGAGAGCAGCACAGCTCTGTTGATCTAAGCCCAAAAGTGATTTTTGAGTTGTTAAACAGATCAGAGCCCAAGATATCACCTGGTCCAGGGCTTGACAAACTATGACCCAATCCAGATGTGGCCTATCTTTGTCCAGCTTTTGAACTAGGAAATCTTTTTTATAACAGTTTTAAAAAGTTGATGGGCAGGAAGAGAGGGAGGAAAGGCAAGGAATATGTAACAGAAACCACTTGTGGCCCTACAAAGTCTAAAATATTTACTATATTTTCCTTTACAGGAAAACTTTGCCAACCTCTGAGCTCTCATAGAATGAGATGCGGTCAAAGGCATGCCTACAGAGAAGAGGAATGGACTAGAAACAGAAACACAGAAAAGAGAGCTGCAGCCCTCAGCCCAGTTAGACACCAAAGATTGCTCTGGGGACAATGGAAATGTGTCCTCTGACCCTTATTTCAGAGTCCACAACCCCTAGAAAAGGGGCAACATGGAGCAGGTGAGCTGAGCCTGGACCCAAGACTGGGACTGAGGGAGGGAGTGGCAGGCAGGTGAGGCCCACTGAGGAGCGAGCCTAAGGGTCAAGGCTCAAGGTAGAGCACCCATCATCCTGAGGTGAGTGGGGGATGGAGGGGTAGGTCTGGAGCTTTGAGGCCTGAGCCCAAGGTTCCACTCCCTCTGGAAGGCTGGCTGCCAACTGTGGGTGGGGAGAGCTCCGTGATCTCTGGAGAGTCTCAGGCTGGCCTGGCCTGGTCCCTCTCTCTGTAACCAGACCCAGCAGTGAAGGACACCCGAGGGGAAGAGGAGTGTAAACCATATACTAAAGCATTGGAGGGGATTTGGTTGCAAAGTTGCACCAGCCGTTTCCTGGAATCCAATGGGAGTGAGTTCTGAGAATTAGAAGGGGAGGGAGGTCTAAGAGGGAAAGAAAAAAAAAAAAAGGCAGACAACTGGCTTGCCGGTGTGCCAATGTATGAGTGTGCCTAGTGGGAAGGAAAAATCCAATCTGCCTGCTCACAGGGCAAGCATGGCTGGTAGGTAGCGCTCTGTGAGGAAGGAAGGGGCAGGGAACCCCTCTTCCCACAGCCGGAGTGATTCCTGGGCCCCAGAAATAACAATCCCACCCTCTCTCTCCCTAAGCCTCCTTTCCTGCCCATCCAGGGCTAATCAGTCCCTTCATTGCTGGAGAGAGAGAGAGAGAGAGAGAGAGAGAGAGAGAGAGAGAGAGAGAGAGAGATTTTTAAGATGACATTGTGATATGATGCCATACACAGGTGCAAAGGGAAGGCCTGAGCAAGTTCCTTGGCCTCATGTAGGAGCCCTCCCTAAAGTAGAGTCTGTGCCCCAGATTTTCCTTGACCATTCTTGTCACCAGTTTTCCAGCTTGGGAAGCCCTGTCCACCTCTCCAAGAACTTTCTGATTCTCCTTGACTTGATTAATACTTTCCTTCCCTGAGATCCAGAACACCAGCTGCCTGAAGTACCCATCTGGCCCCTCAGCTTCTGTGTATTGTACGTTGACTTTTTCTATGTCCACATAGCAGAAACCATCAGAGCTCTGTGCACACCCTCTTGGATCCCTTACCAGATCCAGCTTTGATGTGCTTTTCTTTGCCAGGGCTCCATATGGACAATTCACCTTCAGAGGGTTACCTGTGGCCTATTGCAGCCATGTCACCTGCATACAACCAGAGAGCCTGACATGCTTGGGGGAATGTGTGACTTCATGGAACAACCTTCGCTCCTTGTTCTAGGGCATATATCATTTAGGATCTAGCCTCAGGAGACAGAAACCACACCAGCTCAGCTATTTTAACATAGAAAAATTAATTAAAGAATTAACTCAGTACTAAGAACAGAAAAGGTCGAAGGGAATATTAAGGTGTCAAAGAGGGAACAGTGATAAGAAGCAGCTAACACTGAGTCCAGGGGAGGAAAAGGGAGTATTAGAACTATGAAAGCTTAAAAGCTTGGACAAAGACACTTACCGAGCTGAGATTCAATGCTCTGAGAAGGGGCTGCACTGATGGAGGAGGAGCCCACAGAGCTGGACCCAAACCCCTGAGAAGGGGATGCCAGCCAACTGGTGATGGCATTTCTGAGGGGAAACAATGGGCCTGGTTCTGCAAATGTTGGAAAAATTGCAAACGGGCATATTGGTTGCCACTGGAAGGATCTGCCAAGGTAAAAAGGCATTGTTAAGAGATAGTGATAGGAGCATGAAGCAAATAGAAGAACAGAGAGCAGCAAGAAGGAGCATGGCTGAGCCATACTGGGGGCTGCTTTGCAGAGATGGATTAAATTTATTCCCCTACAGAAACATTGGAATCATGTTACCTGCAATGTACAAGGGCAACTTGAAATTAACAGAGGACAGAGCCAAAACTGAAAAAGAGATATTTTGTTTTAATTCAACATGCCCATTCTAGGATGTATGCTCAGGAATAGGACTAATTTTTCTTTAATATTTGTGTTAGTTTATTCTGTGAGACAATAAAGAAAATTTCTACTTAAGGCACTTGAATATGGAAATTATAGAGCATCCCAAATAGAGAGGAGCCCAGTGATTGGTTAGTATAACTTCACCTTTACCTCCCATACTAGAACCTATTAACAGCTGAGAAAACAAAATCCCAGAGCAACCAATAATCAGAGAATATCATGACTAGTCCTGGGATTGGAGTCCTTTAATCATTTACCAAGTATTTATTGAGCATGTACCATTCCACCTTCAGATCTAGAACCTTGGGAAATATCAATGAATAAACATTCCAAGAATTGGGAAACTTGGAATGTAGCTATACTGTGGAGGAGATGTTTTTACCTGCATCTTTTCCCTCCAAGATGTTCTCTGTTACTTTAAGTGGTCTTCATTTTGTACTTATTTTATCTGCAGACCTCATCATGAGTCAAAATACAGTAAGTGGTTGGGATTAAAAGGAGATCCACACAAATGCCATAGAAGCTTCATTTTCCCCAATGGGCACTGGACACCACAGTTCTGGAAACTCTAGGGCCCTCGCAATTTCAATCATTCTGCACTCTGTGACTAGTATCCTTTCTAATAAAAGGGTAATATGCAAATTGACCATCAATCCAACATACAAGATGGCCGCCCCCATGTGGACACAAGATGGCCACAACAAGGTGGCCAGCAGGGGAGAGCAGTTGTGGTTGGTCAGGCCAGGAGGGGAGGGCAGTTGGGGGGGACCAGGCCTGCAGGGGAGGGCCGTTAGGAGGGACAAGGCCTGCAGGGGAGGGCAGGTGGGAGAACAAGGCCTGCAGGGAAAGGCAGTTGGGGGCAACCAGGCCTGCAGGGGAGGGCAGTTAGGGGGGACCAGGCCTGCAGGGGAGGCCAGGTAGGGGGACCAGGCCCGCAGGGGAGGGCAGTTGGGAGTGACCAGGCCTGCAGGAAAGGGCAGTTGGGGGCAATGAAGCCTGCAGGGGAGGGCAGTTGGGAGGAACAAGGTCTGCAGAAGAGGACAGTTGGGGGAGACCAGGCCTGCAGGGGAGGGCAGTTAAGGGTGACAAGGCCAGCAAAGGAGGGCAGTTGTGGGGACCAGGCCGGCAGGGGAGGGCAGGTGGGGGGGACCAGGCCTGCAGGGGAGGGCAGGTGGGGGGACCAGGCCTGCAGGGGAGGGCAGGTGGGGGGGCCAAGGCCTTCAGGGGAGGGTAGTTGGGAGGGACCAGGCCTGCAGGAAAGGGCAGTTGGGAGTGACCAGGCCTGCAGGGGAGGGCAGTTGGGGGCAACCAGGCCTGCAGGGGAGAGCAGTTGTGGGGACCAGGCTGGCAGGGGAGGGCAGGTGGGGAAAAGCAGGCCTGCAGGGGAGGGCAGTTAGGGGTGACCAGGCCGGCAGAGGAGGGCAATTAGGAGGGACCAGGCCTGCAGGGAAGGGCAGGTGGGGGGACCAGGCCTGCAGGGGAGGGTAGTTGGGGCAACCAGGCCTGCAGGGGAGGGCAGGTGGGGGGACCAGGCTTTCAGGGGAGGATAGTTGGGAGAGACCAGGCCTGCAGGAAAGGGCAGTTGGGAGTGACCAGGCCTGCAGGGGAGGGCAGTTGGCAGCAACCAGGCCTGCAGGGGAGAGCATTTAGGAGGAACAAGGCCTGCAGGGGAGGGCAGTTGGGAGCGACCAGGCCAGAGGGGAGGGCAGTTGGGAGCGACCAGGCCAGAGGGGAGGGCAGTTGTGGGGACCAGGCCTGCAGGGGAGGGCAGTTAGGAGAGACAAGGCTTGCAGGGGATGGCAGTTAGGGGCAACCAGGATTGCAAAGGAGGACAGTTAAGTGTGACCAGGCCTGCAGGGGAGGGCAGTTAGGGGCAATCGGGAGAGTAGGGGAACAGTTAGGCATCGATCAGGCTGGCAGGGGAGTGGTTAGGGGGTGATCAGGCTGTCAGGCAGAAGCAGTTAGGGGTAATCTGGCAGTCAGGCAGGCTAGTGTTTGGGAGCCAGCAGTCCTGGATTGTGATAGGGATGTCTGACTTCCCATTTAGGCCCGATCCTACTGGGATTGGGCAGTTGGGTATCCCTCGAGTCCCAGATTGGAGATGGTGCAGGCTTGGCTGAGGGACACCCCCCATGTATGAATTTCATGCACTGGGCCTCTAGTATCCTTTATAACGTGTGTTTTAATGGTTTGGTTATATATGTCTATATCCACTCTCAATTTAGATGCCTTTTAACTGCTGGGACTGGGCAGCACAACAGCTTCCCCCATTGTTTTGGAGGAATAATCTGTCTTAAGATACTGGTAGGGTGCCAAAAGGGGTAGGAAATTCGTTATCTACCCAAATCTTTCATGAAACTAACAAACTATTTAACTACTGAGAACTTTTTTAAATATCCTAATGGGAAGCCTCAGAGGAAATAAACAAGTCCAAATTTATTTTAAGAATTCTTAGGTTCTGTTTTTTTTTATTTCCAATGACACCCAGGCCCATTTTTGTTGGTGACAGATGAATGCTCCCTGAGCCTATAAGACAAGAGAGGCGAGGAAGTCAAACAGGAAAATGGATAAAGCAGTGAAAAGTATAGATGCAGCTAGTGTTCATCTTTTACCTGAGTTCTAATCAAGAAATAGACCATGCTCACTAACCCAGGGATTGAACTGAAATTTGGATTATCTTGATCTTTGTTTTTCCCTCTTTATCTTGATCTCAATTTTATATATTTTTTATTACTCATTGAATTCTTGGGAAACAGAAGAAAAAAAGGAAAATCAAGTCTCTTCCAATTCTATTGATCAATAACTTAAGCCTTTGCTTTGTTGGACTTTCTAAGAGCAGTTGGTAATGTATATTGACATTCCAAGAATCCTAACATTGATCTGGCTTATTCTTTTCCACATAGTCATGGGAATGTGAACACAAAACACCTGGTAATGTATTTATTACATGGATAAACAGAAAATAAGAGTAAACAAAAGATGATAAATTCAGAACCTTTGACAACTTTATTAAATATCCCCTGACTGGGACCCTCTTCTAAGAAGCTGTTCAATGTACAGTATGTTATATGTGCAAACGTGTGCTCATGGGTGGTTTTGTGTTCTTTTCAGTTGATGCTATAAAGAAGCATTTTCAGAATAGGGAAAAGACAGAACCTAGATGGTGGATATAGACATATATAACCACAAATGTCATTCATTTTTTTTCTTTTCAAATATAATAGCCCCCTAACCTACCCTAAATAAATAGAAGTCTCCATTGTGCTAAAAGTTCTCTAAGCAATAAGATTTTACAAGTTCTCTTAGTCACCCACTCCCAGGTTACTGCCAAAGTTTGCCCTGAATGTTCTCTCACACTGCTGATGGAATGATAGTCATAAACTCTCTGAAAAACAATTTGGAGAAAAACATATTAAGAATCTTAAGGATGTTTTCCTCTTTGACTCTTATAATTTCACTTTTATAGTTGTATACTAAGAAAATATAAAAATTGTAATAATACTGCATAAATATATAAATCTTTGTAAAAACTTTTGAATAAAGGCAT
The DNA here is from genome assembly GCF_951640355.1 of Cnephaeus nilssonii. NCBI lineage: Eukaryota > Metazoa > Chordata > Mammalia > Chiroptera > Vespertilionidae > Cnephaeus > Cnephaeus nilssonii. The sequence goes on along the minus strand of NC_137081.1, from coordinate 20,399,115 downwards.
ATAATTGGAACTGTGGTAAATATATGATATTGATTAAATAATTTATATAAATCCAAATAATAGAATATTATGTATATATTATAATGCAGGTGGATTACATACACACAATATTAAATGTTAAAATGATACATTTTCTGTCTCATTTTTTGCTAAGACCCTACAAAGCAGAGGAGGAAATAACAGGGAGCAAACATTTCCATATACCTAAATAGCCCAGGAAGGGTGCAGTTAACATTCCCAAGGGAAGCCTTCAACTAGTAGGAGATGAACATCAATGTATAAATGTCCCAAATTCCCAGGATCTTGAGGGACAATTCTGGGATACATTCCATGTAATTCCTCAGAGAGTTTCCAGTGGGGTTGAACTCCAATTGCCCACAGCAGTAATCAGCTCAGTAACACATTCTTTATTCTCTTCCTTCCCTGTCCCACATACCCAATCCCCTCACTCCTGTTTCCTGGAATACTTCCCAATATAAAACCTGCACTTGAGTTTTTATTTCAGGCTTTATTGGAGGGTGAGTAAAATTAAGTCATCCCCAAAACAAAACACCCTCTTGATCAGGCTTTTGGATATAAAAATTCAGGAAGAAAATTATCTTCCAAGGGATTCTATTTATTTGGTCCCCCACACAAAGCAAGGAAACAAAATGAAAATGTTGATCCCTACTTCAAACAAGGGTGGCGGGGATTGCTAAGGATACACACAAACTATTAATTCAGTGAATTGTCCTGTCACAACATTATCACCATCACTGCCATTATTATCATCAAACACCAAAGAGACAGAAGTTAAACAGGGCTCCTACAGGACAGGGATTTATCTCACTGAAAAATTCTACCTAACACAATTATCTTGTTGCTCTAGATTATTAAGAAGGGGACCATGTTTTAGCGACCACAGTGTGATACCCATCAAGATATGCTGAATGCTAGGGGTGGGGGGACTATGATTTTTTTCTAATCTCTCATTCCCCTTATGAAATGCAAGTCACATCTAGACAGACAGCTTGCTCTCTTCTTTTTTTCCTCATGGATTTCAACCCATACTTTAAGGAAAAAAATATACAGATTCTGAGGCTAGGAATAAAGTGGGCTTTATAATATGAAGTTCCAGAAATCTGAAAAATTGGAATCCAAAAGATTCTTATCCTCAGCTCCCCTGCCTAAAACATCAAACTGGCCTCTGATAAATGTGGGTCATAGAGAAGTGGAAGCAATAGTATCAGTAGTGGTAGATCTTAAAGGTTTAGGACAGAAGTTTAAAGTCAGTGTCTTTAAGATCCAGTCTGGTTATCTACGTGAAACAAGCAGAGATTGCAAAGACAATGTCAAATTGAAGAGTGCATACCCCATCTAAAAGGTACTTCTGAACTGTCAATAGTTGGGATCTAATGTTGCCAGACAAAATTTTAAGAGCAACCAAGTCAAAAATCTAGATTTTAGATGAATGCTGCTGACTTCAATGGTAACAACTAGTTCAGATGTTTTTGCCCACCTCATGTTGGCCTGTATAGTGTGTCAAAGAAAATACACCTGTGGGCTCCTAGAACATCAACTGGCTATACATTATTGGAATAAATGAATCTACTATAATTGGAGAATGTAATGAAAGCCCATAGTAAAGGACAACTATAAAATTTTGAAAAGTAGAAAGAATGGGGAAAAAAATTTAGAAAATGAATTGTAAAAGGGAAAAGGGGGATTGCACTCAAATTTATAAGCTTATGAAGTTCAATTTTGGGCCAATTTCAATACCTGCTCTTATAATTTGTAAGGATAATGATGACTGTAGCATTATGACCACATTGCATTTCAGGAGACCCTGACCTTACAAATAGCCAGTTAGCCCACTTTCTTCCTGTCATTGCTGAACTCCCTGAGAAACATCTGGTTTAGGACTAGTAGATTCTGTACCCTAGTCCCACTTCCCTACTCTAACCTCCTCCTAAATGACCCTTTTATAAGAGTACTAGAGGCCCTGTGCACAAAATTCGTGCATGGGGTGTATGTGTGTATGTCCCTCAGCCCAGCCTACACCCTCTCCAATCTGGGACCCCTAGAGGAATGTCCAACTGCCCATTTATGCCTAAACAGGCAGTCAGACATCCCTCTCACAATCCAGGACTGCTGACTGCCTGCCTGATTGCCCCTAACCACTCCCCTGCCAGCCTTATTGACACCTAACTGCTCCTCTGCCAGCCCGAATGCCCCTAACTGCCCTCCCCTGCCAGCCTGGTCACCCCTAACTATCCTTTCCTGCAGGCCTGGTCACCCCCAACTGCCCTCCTCTGCTGGCCCGGTCACCCCTAACTGCCTTCCCTTGCCAGCCTGGTCACCCCCAACTGCCCTCCCCTGCCAGCCTAGTCACCCCTAACTATCCTCCCCTGCAGGCCGGGTCACCTCCAACTGCCCTCCCCTGCCAGCCTATTCACCCCTAACTGCCCTCCCCTGCTGGCCTGGTAGCCCCTAACTGTTCTCCCCTGCAGGCCCAGTTGCCCCTAACTGCCCTCCCCTGCAGGCCTGGTCCCTCCCAACTTCCCTCTCCTGCTGGCCATCTTGTGGCAGCCATCTTGTGTCCACATGGGGGCGGCCATCTTTGACCACATGGGGGTGGCCATCTTGTGTGTTGGAGTGACGGTCAATTTGCATATTACTCATTTATTAGATAGGATAATAAATTATAAATTGAAATTCTACTTACTCCTAACTTTTGTTATTCAACCATTTTCTTGATCTTGTTCTCTGATCCCATACATTTAAGAATATTCAATAGATTTGTAATAAACTATAAATAAAAAGTTGTCATTTATAAAAATAAGATGTTAAAATTAAACAATATTGAGACACTAAATGAAAGACAAGTAGAAGGATAGCCCACTGAATAAAGGCAACCAGAAAGAGAAAAAGACCTGTAAATAAAAGGAACAAACTACCACAAGGGTTAAAGTCTTCCTTCTTCAGAAGAGGAAGATTACAGTAAAGTTGACACCTAGACAAAGCCCAAAGAAGGTGGATCCTAGAACAAGCAGAGCCAGGGCAATCTCTCCCCTAAGAGTAGAAAAAACATTAAAGAAGGAATATGCTATTACCTTTCTTTTCTTTCCTTTCCTTTCCTTTTCTTTTCTTTTTGTTTTGTTAGTCATTCAGATTGTTTCAATTGTAAAATTGAGATAATTATTACTTCAGTGGTAAAATTGAGATAAATGAAATAATAGTTCAAGCTCTAGGCATTTCTGTAGAGTCCTGTTGAAACATGGCCATGGCCATTTACTTACGATGGCTGCTTTTTCCTGCAAAGACTAAAATATGTCCTATCCAGCCCTTTACTTTCAAATGGCCCTTTCAAGTAGCCCTCTCACCTGACATAACTCACAAAAGCTGCTGTAAGATGTAACTTGGGTCATACATTATTAGTTCATACAGGACTTTTATCAACAAATATATAAAGCCTTCAATTTAAAGTTCTCCACACTTAATTTCATGCTTTGGACACCTAGTAAGCAGGTCTCCCTGCACTGTTACTTTGACTCTAGACTCTAATCTCTTGGATGGCCCCCCAGGTCTATGTAAATATGGCAAAAATAATGAGTGTGGTATGCATGCTGGTACCTGAATGAAGCAGGGAAAGCTACTGACCTTCTTTGCTTTTGCCTTTTTTCATAGGCTACACCAGTGTATGCACAACATATTATTACAATAGGCTATCACAATATATAGTATAATATGTTACTACAACAGAATACAAGATATACTTACATCTGTTCAATCCCCAGCCCCAGTAGTGGTGCAAGTGGAAGGCAACCAATTGATGTCTCTCTGTTTTTCTCCCACCACCCTTCCACTCTCTCAAAAAATCAATGGAAAAAATATCCTTACTCCTTGGGTGAAGATTTTTTTAAAAGATATACTTATATCTAGAGGTATAACTATAACATATTACTATAATGTACCATTAGATACACTTATATCTAATTATACAACTTTAACATATTAATGCAAGATGCTTCTTCTCCTGGGCCCAGGGACATCAGCCATAGCATCTTCAAATTACCATCTCACCCCAGCCCCACACTAAGAAACTGTGACCACCCAAGAGCAAAGTGACCATCAAAGAAACCCATGTTCTATCAAGAACAAAAAGCTCATCAACATCTAAGAAGTATGACAAAGCCCTGGGGACTAGCTAGGTAGGTTGGCTGAACAATAAAAAGGCAGTCCCTGTCTCTTTTCCAGTTTCTGAATCTTTCATATCCCAAAGTAGAAAAGAGAATTGAATTTTGAGACTTCAGCCATGTAGATTAGCTTTGGTCTTGCTGGCACATGATTTTTAAAGATTAGCAGAACTCTTAAAGTTTAATGGTAATGGGTTAGGAGTAGATGACCTGGTACTTTTATGTGAATCATGCAGCTTCAGGTTCAATTATATGAGGAATTCCATACAACTATCAGAATTATTTTTACTCCAAAGAGGTCCAACATTACATTGTATCTAGAGTATACTATTGGAGGAAACTTGAGGATGTTGTCCTTCAAAAAATTCCAAATACACATATGCCATTCTAAGCCTATGTTATGTTTTTAACCTTCCTCATGTTTACAATTACTGGGATTTATGTTGATATGATCTAGGCTTAGATCATGTTGCTAGAAAAAAGAGGCAACTTCATTACTAACTAGAGGCCTGGTGCACGAATTCGTGCACCAGTGGGGTCCCTCAGTCTGGCCTGCAGGATGGGGCCAAAACCGGCTCTCCAACATTTCCCAAAGGGTCCCGGGTTGCAAGAGGGTGCAGGCCAGGCCAAGGTCCCCACCAGTGCACAATCAGGGCCAGGGAGGGATGCGGGAGGTTGGTCAGCCAGGAAGGGACCGCGGGAGGGCTCCAGGGCATGTCCAGCCCATCTCACTCAGTCCCGACCTTCCAGACCCCAGCAGCAAGCTAACCTACTGGTTGGAGCATCTGCCCCCTGGTAGTCAGTGCACACCATAGCGAGTGGTTGAGCAGCCCTAGCATATCATTAGCATATTACGCTTTGATTGTTAGAATGGCCAACCAGGTGACCCAACACTTTGAATATTCGGCTTTTATTATATAGGATTACCAACAAATGAAGCTACGACTGTGTGGTGGTGATGATCTGGTAACAGGTTTTCTGGTTGTTGTACCATAGAAGGTCTACCAAACCAAGTAAACTATTTTCATATCCAAAAATCATCTCAACTTATCCTAAACTAAAGCCTAACCAACCATTTCTTACATTTCATAAGCAAATCTCCTAAACAGGAGCAAAGAAGAAAACTATATATTTCCCATGCTTCACTTGACTATTCCTCTACCTATCACATCTCACTTATCCCAGTATATGAGGAAAGGCCAGGGTGTCACAAGTCAATCTCCACCTAAATTAAAAAAACACACACACACACACCACATAACAACATTTGTCAGTGAAAGGAAAGAAATTTTATTCAGAGACTTGGGGCAGAGATGAAAAATCAATGATGATTATGATGGTCTTGGGCCTGCGCCGAAAGAAGGTTATCTCATCATTGGTTGTGGGAGAGAGCGTGTCAGGGGAAAACATGGATTCAAGAAGCTTCTTCCACCAGAGCATTGACATATGATGCTGACTAAGGAGACCAGAAATGATAAAAAGTAAGATTTACACTCAGGAAAACCAAACAATTTTTATACAGGGATCTCCCCAGCTCAGCTTCCCAGAGATTCCATTAGGCATAAGGTTTCAAAGGGTAGGTCCAAGAGTTTCAAAGGGTAGGTCCAACCTCTCTACTGAATGGTCAGGTTTAGAGAGAGGCTCTAAGTGCAAAGAAGACAATAAACACAGAGTCTGGTTTTTGAAGGATTAATAGGAAAGTGCGGGGAAGAGGGAATGCTAGGGAAGAGTTGTAGACAGTCTTTGGAAGGCAAGTAGATAGGTATGCTTTGACAAAAGCGAGACATTTTGGAACACCTGCCATACTAGAATGACAATTTCTCAGAAAATGTAACCAATACCTTATCCTCCTGTTCTTTTGATGGCATGACTTCTTTGGTTTTTGTCTCTGTGGTGAATCCTTCAGATGACATGCTGAACACCTACATCCACAGGCTCTCACTCTCTTATGTTCCCCAACTTTGGCCATCAGAGGGACTCTTGTTGAAATAGCAGCCTGTGTCTGCTCCCCCTCCTTATCCCCAAGTCCATTTTCCAAATGAGCCATTCATCACTCCCTTTATATATGGAGACAGGAGGCCATGACATGGACCCTCTTGTTGAAAAGACCTGGTGATTGATGATGATGACTTGTCACAATGGCTGAAAGTCAACATTAGGGCTTGTTTGGATGGCTGGAAAATACTGAGACATTTGGATAAAATCAAGAAAGTATGTACTAGAACTGCTGGAATCAACTGGCTATCCATCAGTATAACTCATAAGAACCACCCTAAGTGATCCAAACCAAGTAAAATTCTTTTAGTCTTTCAGAGATAAGTCCAGCATCTTTAAAACTTTTATCTGCTGGCCCATTTACACATTCCTAGTTCCTTTGTCTTATTTCTAGAAAGAGCTCTTTAACAAGGACTTGAACAATATGGAATTTTTTAAATGAACTTATTGAGGTATAATTAACATACAATAAACTGTACATACTTTAAATGTGCAATTGAATACATATTAATATAGGTATATACCAAATCAAGATAATAAGCATATCCTCTTCACTCCCAAAGTTTTCCTGTCCCCTTTGTAATCTCTCCTTCCTACCCCTCCTCAACCCCCACTTCAAACCCCAACAATGTGGAATTCAAAGCTGTAGTCCAACTTCTTAGTCTACTACCTGAATCATCCCCCAGAACCTCACAAAGATACAGCTTCATCCCCAGGAAATTTTTGTTGAGAATCTGTAGCTATCTCCCTGATTTCACCTCTGGCCCTTTGTGTTTCTGCACTCTTTCCTATGCAGGCATGGGGTCATGGGTCAGTTTGAAGGATGAGCACAAAGGAATTGATAAGGATTTTTTTCATGAGATCCCAAATTATAGCTTAAAAATGCCTGAAAACTCACCAGTCTAGGTACATACGGTGTAAACATGGATTTCCCTCATCCATATAACAACCTGAATAAGTCCTCACTTTGTGAACATATCCTCATTTTAAAATGTTGTTTTGATAATTAGGATTCACTCAATTGGCAAGGATTTATTGAGAATTTCTTATTTGCTTATCATTGTGCTATGTACTTAAAAAGAGAATGTAAAATGGCAAGAAACAATCTTAATTGAGAAGTTATTTCCATTTCTTTTACAAGAAGATGACCAGGTCCTTTATTTACTAGTTGTGAGACCTTGGGCAAGTTACTTAACCATGCTGATCCTGGAATAGGGCAATAATACTTCCCACCTCATAGAGTTTATGTAACAATTAAATACATGGTTAATATCTTTAGAATACTTGCCATATCCCTGGCATTGTTTCAAGCACATGCTATTATCTTGGCTCTATACTCCCAGAATGTAAGGTGCCTAAAAGAAGGCAGAGAGATGAAATAACAAAGACCAGTCAAGATTGGATTTCCATCCCAAACTTTGGACTTATCAATAGCTGAAAGAGGAGGTTGAGGTCAAGAAGGGATGAAGAACACAGGAGTAAAGTGAAACTGGAAGAACAAAGAGAAGTCCTATCATTTTATAGCAGAGCAGTCATGGTTAAATAAAGCCTCCTCTTTTGAGAAGCTTGGAAGATTGCTAGAGAGAGGCTTACCTTCCTCTGCTCAAAACCATCTCTATCCTCTACTCCCTCACCTCCTCTCTCTCTCATACTCACTGCATTTGTGACCAAACCCCCTCCTCTGTGTCTGTCTGAGCCTGATTGCCAAATTCTCTATTAGATCAAATAAGGTAAAGACTGAAAAGTGGGATAGGTTCCTCAAATGTTCTGCATAGTACCTAAGTCCCCCAACAAGCGTTACAACTACTGCAAGTTTGGCAGCTTCTATCTTTGTTACTGTTACTTTGCAGCCCCCCACTTCCTGAGTTTTCTTCTACTCTCTGTCTCCTTCAGCTCTTTCCTCTGAAGAAAACCTAAAGGCTGATAAATCCCATAACTTTGTTCCTAGTCCATCTTATCTTTTCCCATAGATTCAACTACACAAAACTCTTACTTTGCCAATGCCCAAATCTATATCACCAGCCCCAATTGCTCTTCTGAGCTACAGTTACCTACATCCAATTTGTCCACAGGCATCTAAGTGAACATCCAATCTGTCCAATAGGCATCTCAATCTGTGCAAAACTAAAAAAGGAGTACTGACTGTCTTAATACATTTCCTGCCCTTTTATCTACCCAGCAATCATGATCTCAGGACAGAAGTCTAGTTTCAAACTTCCCCTTCATAGCCCTCCATATCTTATCAGTCATTTCAATATTTTATAATGTACCCCTTCTTCTCTATCCCCATTACTGATGTGAGTCAGTCTTCTCAGGGCTTTAATATTCAGGTCTTTTGTTCATATATTCTCTTCATGGTTAAACATTAAGTAAAAGATGTCAACCCCTACCTGATTAACCATCTCCACCTACTTCCCTTCCATGTCAGCAAATGCATCAGGAGACACTTGCACAAGCACTAAAATAAAGTAGATTCAGATTTAAATCCCACTTCTGCTCTTTAGTATTTTATGTCCTTGAGCAATTTCTTGAAGCCTGTAGGAAGTTATCTCCAACTGAGCATTGAGTTTCCTCATTAGTAAAATAGTAAGGTTGCCATTAAGTTTATGTCCTTCTAATTTTAACTAAAAGATTTTTAAGACCAGTAAAAATAAAATAATTTGTCCAAGTTTAGTAAGTTAAGAGGCTTGGATCCAGAAAATCAGTCTGACTAAATGTTGAAAGAAATCATCACAGGTTCCACTGTTCAGCCCTTCTCCTATAGATTGGTTGCTGACCTCATGTGGTCTTTGTGACATCTCAGAATAGAAAAATCTAAGTCAGAGTGGCTTAGTTTCTTTAGAAGTACCCCACACCCATCTAAATGCTCAAAATACCATCTTCATGTAAATGAATGGAAAGCTCACGTCAACTTCTAATATCAACCACCTAAGACTCAATGGACTTCGTGCGGGGACATAAAAGAAAGTACCACCAAGAAGAGCATGGGGGGAGGAGGAGGGAGAAGGCAGCAATTGGCAAAGCTTTTGAATGTGTGGTCCTGAGGTTGTGTAGGAGAAATAGAGTATTTGGAGGATGTATGTGAGGAGGAGGGTGGGGAGGTAGTGATAGAGCCGTTACTGAAGAAGCTTCATTCCTTCTCAGACACATGGCATGGCTTCAGTAGGAAGCAAGCCATTCACAAGTACATATCAAGCCCCCATTATGAATCAGACATTGACCAACTCTCCTAGACTATAAGGATGAATGTTATAGAGATCTTTCAATGTAGTTATTTGGATTTTTACCATAAAAAGTGCCTTAGGAAGGACAGGATGGGCTCCATAGGCAGTCACAAATGGCTCTGTGCTCAGGGGACTTACAGGCTTGGTCTATGCTCTGCTATCACCATCTTGAATGTTATTTTTTTAACAAAAGGTTGGCGTATTCACCTTGCCCTGGGCCCAGATAGTTTTGGGGAGATGGGATTTATATGGTGTTGGAACTATGTTCCAAGTAATCCAGGTCAAACCACAGCTAAAAGGGTAACAAAATCATGAAGGAAATACTGGAGAATGTCAAGTTGGCTTTGTGTGCCTTCTGAGGAGATTTCTGAGACTTTTCCACCCTAACCATGGACCTCTACAACCTCAATTTTGTCTTGTTTCTTTGCAACAAGAAGTGGCACTTTTACTGTTGCAGGACAGTAGTCTACTGATAAAACAAATATTTCTGCATGGTGACACAGTACTCAACAGCAATCCAAAACATTTTGGCAGCATTACCTTCCACATTCTCTGCCAGAACAATAATAAGGCTGTTCAGCATTGGGAATTTCATGATCAATAAAATCTGATAACTGTGAGGCTCCTAGAATCTGGGTCTTTCTTCATTTATGAAAATGAAGGCTTAGTTTTAAAGATTTCATTAAGCAAGTCATTCCTGCTGTCCCAGCCTAAGTCATGTGAAGGGGAAAGTGTCCCTAAAGCCTTGAACTTTGGACCACAGAATTCAAGGACTATAAAGAGCAGTGAAAGAGTTTCTTTGTTCCATTTCTTTTAAATATACTTTTCCAAATATGAGAATTCTACCCAAGGGAGTAATGGGAAAACCAAGTAGGCAGTGACTGTCAGGCAAATCTTCTTTGTCAATTCCACTTTTAATATACTCAAGAGGCAAAGTGCTTCTAACCTATCTCTTCTTTTTCACCCTCCATTGATCACAACTAAGAGTAGGAAGTAGAGTTTCATCATGTCAAATCAAAGAGATACTACTGAATTATGATATTCCCTCTTGACCCAACTTTGATCAGCACAGTTATAACAGGCACTTATGCTTAAAACAATCCCAGAAATATTGAGTATCTCCTCTGGCCAATGTACTCTACCAGCATATTGGTCACAATGCTTTGAAAGCATCAATTATGAAGGGATTGACCTTCATATGTGGCAACTTCAGTGTGTCTCTCTGGTCCTTTTCCCCTTTTGGTGGCAACTCAGCCCCCTTTCATAGGGCCAAGTGTCCTCAAATTCAATGACATGGTTGCCACTGGTAGGAGGAATGATTTCAAGAGAACAAGGACCCCTGGTATATGGCTCTTAGGACATGAAAGGAGAAGAGAAGAGCAGAGGGGGGAAAAAAAGAGAGACTAGTAATCTCAACAGTAATGCCTATGGCACAATGACAAGAAGCCTGGACTGGGTATTAGGAGATCTGGGCTTGAGACCCAACTTGCCTATAATTTGTGTCTTTGGCCAAATTATTCTTCATCCCAAGACCTATTTATTAAGAAATTGTTCTCTAGAAACCTTCAGAACTCAAAGCTCCTTATTCCAATTGGTAGATAAATTGAAACACATTTTAAGATCATATAAGGCCAAATGATTGAATATGTGTGATATTTTCATACCATAACATCCCCTTTCTGATACCCAAGAATGCAGACCTATTTTTATCTGACTGAAGAGCACTGTATTCCCAGTGTATTTTGGGAAGAGACATATTCTTCTTTACTATATTACAAATGGGGATTAAGATCAGTGGGGGCAGGGGAGTGATTAATGTGAAAATATCATTTGGAACCTTTTGAAACATAAATTTTAGATTTTGTTTGTGTAATGCTGTACCATCTAGCCTTCTTGTTAGGGGTAACAAAAGAAATGAAAATAGTTAAATAATTTTTCATAAATCCAAAAATAACAACTAAACTAACAAAAGTTTGAATTCTCTCCAAATGAGAATTTTAAATTTGTCCAGAGGACCTCAAAGTTCAACACTGCCTCTAAGAATTCACTAGCTTTTCCCAGTTCTCCCTCTCTAATATATTTCTTCACTCTGATCCTAGCAGCACATGTGAGACAGAAAAGATAAGTAGAACAGACAGTCGACGCCAGATCTATTTTTAAATCAAATAGGGAAGGTAGTATGGAGCTGTGGGCAGTCTTTGGTTTGGGTATCAGCAATCCAGAGGCTGACCATGGCTTTCAACCTGCCTGGTGCAGCCCTTAGACAAACCTGTTGGCCTTCCAAAAGAGGGTGTCCAGATGGCTCCTGAGGGACCTCTCAGGGTCACAGCTCTTGTGATGAGTCTCCCACCTTTTAGTGCCTTAATCTCTCTATTCCTGGAAAAAAGGAATTGCTTATGGAAAGACAGTTTGGGAATACAGTCAGAACCAATGGGAAAGAAACCTGGAGGGAAAATTGGGAAAGAACTCCAACAAATCTTCAGATAGAACCCAAACCATTCTCAGAACCAAGATGCTCTCTCAATTCCCAGAACTGAATGGGAAGAGGCAAATTGAGTTGAGGTCCCGCCTTCCTTCTTCTCTGAAAACCACCCATTGGGCTTAGGCTCTGGTTTATCTTTGTTTCCTACAGGAAACACCAGATGAGTCCTGAGCTCAGAAAGCTCTGCCTCTTGGGAAGACCCATCTCTAGGCCACTTTCTCATCTCCCAGCCTGCCTGTGAACCCTTTTTGCCTATGTGAATAGCAGCAGCATCTAGAGCAAAGAAGGCAGGGTGTACATGTGAACAGAGTAAAAGGTCCCCATTACTCAGCTGAGGTCAACATCTGGAGAGACTTATGATTCAGAGAAGGATTCACACTGAGTCATCAACATGTGTAAGGCCTGTCAGCAACTTTTCTATGTTCACTCTTAATGAGCTACAATGAAGATTCAGCCCTGGGAAGAAGGCATCCATCAGACTCCCCAGATAAATTAATGGAGTGAGTTTGAATTGGAGATGGAACTCAACTAGAGATCCAAAATAGTGACACCCAAGTCGGTTCCTTCCTAATCTAAGAAAGGGGCCAGAGGGAATACCCATCTCCAAGCCTTTCCCTGCTGTGCCATTTGACCATCCTTGTAGCAGATAAAGATATCATTCTATCCATCCACCTGTCTCCAGGCAAGATAAATCTCAGCCCAAGAGAGAAGAAGCTGATGGTTCCTCTTCTAAAGATTCCATTCTCTCTTCCTGTCCCAATAGCTCTCAGAAAAATATCTCTTTTCTTTCAAAAAACAGCTAAGACCCACCAGAAAGCCAAAATATGGATAAAACAGTTTTATTGGGTGTATCTTCTATTCCTGTGCTCAATTATTAGAATTAGCTCATGTAGCCATCCTGTGCCTTGGTTTCTTCAGCCAAAAAGAAAAATAGACTTCCAATCAAGATGGTGACATAGGTAAACACAGTACTCACATCCTCCCACCACCACATCAAAATTACAACTAAACTACAGGACATCCATCATTTCAAGACCACCTGAAATCTAGCTGAATGGAAGTCCTACACTAGGATATAAAGAAGAAGCCACTTTGAGATTGGTAGGAGGGGCAGAGACACAGAATGGGCTGGTTCCACACCCACGTGTAGCACATAAAAATTGAAAGAGACATCTTCGCTGCAGAGGACCGCCCTGAGGAGTGAAGGGTCCCAGCCCCACACCAGGACCACAGTCCAGGATTTCAATGCCAGAAAGAGAAGTCTCCATAGCTTGTGCTGTAAAAACCAACAGGGAGTGTGACTGAATGAGATGGAGGGCTTTTGGAGTCCCAAGCATCATCATTATTATTATTATTATTATTATTCTTTTTTTTTTAGAGAGAGAGAGTAGAAGAGAGAGAGAAAGACAGAGAGGAATATCGATATGAAACACATCAATCACTTGGTTGTCTCCTGCATGAGCCCTGACTAGGGCCCGGGCCGGGAAGGAGCCTGCAACTGAGGTATGTGCCCTTAACCAGAATTGAACCCAGGACCTTTCAGTTCGCAGGCCGACACTCTATCCACTGAGCCAAACCAGCTAGGGTCCAGGTATTCTTCTTAAAGGGCCCATGCACAGATTTACTCATACATACTTGCTTGGAGCTCCAGCGTTGGGACAGCAGCTCAAAAGGCACTAGGGACATATGGAAGAAGCTGAATTTTCTGACATCAGGCAGCTTTTTCCCAGATATAAGTGCTGGTAAAAGTCATTATTTCTTTTTTGGGCCCTAACCCCCTCAGAACTGGCAGGCAGGTGCCATATCTGAGTCTCTATCAAACTGGCTATCACTGTTTGCCCTGCCCTTGTTATTTCCTTATACCCTAACATACCCAATTTGCAGGTCCACCCAAACTGTTTCCAGTGGCTTTTCCATAGGAATGCCCTGTCTTAGCTTATGCTTCAGACTTTCCTAAAATCTTTCAAACAAGCAGCATCTGGCCTCAGCATGCCCCATACCTCTCACTAAGTAGCCCAAGGTATGGCACTAGTGAAATCTGGCCTTGGTTCACAGATTGGACTCTCCCAGACACCTCCAAGCCCAGCACTAGTAGCAAGATTGTTTTGTAACTCATGCTGATTAGTGCCAGGCAGAACACAGGTAGTGGCTGACCTTGTCCTGCACCTCCCAGGAAGCCTCAGAGCCAGTACACCCAGTGGACAGCTTCAGACTATACTGTAGCACCATCCAACCACATTCACAAGTGACACACTTCAGGGACAGACTGATTGAGCACCAGAGCCCTATTGAAGTAAGTCCTGCTCTATAGGGTGGGCCTCTGCATGGCTGATCCTCCACAGTAGTAGCAACCAGTCCTTGCAGCCAATCATCTTAGGGTAAATCACTACAATTGACATGTCAACAGCAATCAAGGCTCAACTACAACAAGAGAGTATACACAGCCTACATAGTGGGGCCTACTTGGAGTGCCAATCTCAGGTAAACAAGGAGGCTGTGCCACTAGTCCTATAGGACACTTACCTCATTAGGCCACGCAACCAAGCCCAGAATACACAGCAGCTCTACCTAATAAATAGAAGCAAACACAGGGAGTCTGTCAAAATGAAAAGACAAAGAAATGTGTCCCAAATTAGAAAACAGAACAAAACTCCAGAAAAATAACTAAATAAACTAAATGGAAGCAAGCAATATAATAGATGCTCAATGAACTTAGGGGAAGAGTAGATGAGCTTACAGAGAACTTCAATAGCATAAAAAAGGACAATGGAAACCATATAAAAGAACCAGTCATAAAAGGAAATCAACAGTAGAGTAGGTGAAGCTGATAATCAAATCAATAATTTAGAATATAGAAAGCAAAAAACACCCAATCAGAACAGCTAAAAGAAAAAAGAATTTTAAAAAAATGAGGATAGTGTAAGGAGCCTCTATGACAACTTTAAGTGTACCAATATTCACATCATAGGGGTGTTGGAAGGAGAAGAGAGCAAGAAAACTTATTTGAAAAAAATGAAAGAAAACTTCCCGAACCTGGTAAAGGAAATAGACATACAAGTCCAGGAAGCACAGAGAGTCCCAAACAAGATGAACCCAAAGAGGCCCTCACCAAGATACATCATAATTAAAATGCAAAATGTTAAAGACAGAGAGAATCTTAAAAATCAGCAAAAGAAAAGCAGTTAGTTACCTGCAAAGGAGTTCCCATAAGATGGTCAGCTGATTTCTCTACAGAAACTTTGCTAAAAGGGATTGTCAAGAAATACTCAAAGTGATGAAAAGCAAGGACCTACAACCAAGATTACCCAACACAGCTATCATTTAGAATCAAAGAATATAAAAAGAGCTTCCCAGACAAGAAAATGGAGTTCATCACCACCAAACCAGTATTACATAAAATGTTAAAAGATCTTCTTTAAGAAGAAGATTAAAAAAAAAAATGAACAATAAGATGGCAATAAAAACGTACCTACCAAAAATTTAATCTAAAAAACAAAATTAACAAGCAGAATAGAAACAGACTTATAGATACCTATAGAGAACATTTTGACAGTTTCCAGATGAAACGGGTGTTAGGGGGTTGGGTGAAAAAGGTAAAGGGATGAAGAAGTACAAATTGGTAGTTACAAATTAATTATAAAATACAGCATAGAGAATATAGTCAATAGTATGCTAATAACTACATATGGTGTCACTTAGGTACAAGATTTATCAGGATGGTCACTTAGTAAGTTATATAATGTCTAATTACTGGTGTGTACACCTTAAACTAATATAATATTATATGTCATTATATGTCTACTGTAATTGAAAAAAATTTTTAAATGATTTTTAAAAAAGAAAGATGCAAAACAGAGCGGAAGAAAAGGTAAGGATATATCAGACTGGATTCACAGAAGGTTCTCAAGGAAAGGTGAGCTCTGGGAAGGTCAGGAATGAACTCATTGTGCTCTATCTAAATTGTATTGGCACAACCAACACTGGGGCAGAAGCAGAAAGAGAAAGAGAAAGGCAGAGGTGTCCAGTGCTGAACCCTGCTCATCTCATTGCAGAATGTCTGACACAGAAGTCAACCCCAACACTCCACAGCCCCACCCAAACTGGTCTTTGAATTACTGTCCCCAGCATTGGGCTTTCTGCTGTTGGAGTTTCTCAGTATTTTATCTGAAGCCAGAACTAATTCCTTAACCCTATGTAAAGGGGCTTCTTTGTTTCTTCATCCGTTTTCAAGTCTGGCTTCCTTCTTCCCTGTGACCTCAGCTTCTCCTTAACAGAGTGAGTCTTCAGGGGATGGAAAGAACTGGAGGTAAGTAATGTTACCCAGTCTCCTGGACCATCCAGAAAATGCATCTCAAACTAGAGACCACCAAGTCAACACAGTCAGGCATGAGAGGCCAACACAGAGCACCAGAAGGTTCATTATGGAGACAAATGTCTTTTTTTCCTTCTCTTTCTAGAAATGTTCCCACTTGGTATACATTGTCACTCTATGTTGTACTGTCTGCCTCTTAACACCAAAATGGTTAGAATGAACCTGTGAGAAATGCAATAGAAATAAAAATGCAGTCCCTAACTATAGGAAGCCTGCCACAGTAGCCATATGATCTCATAGATTACTTAACCCAACCTACCTATTTACAAAATAAGAGAGCTGAAATCCAGAGAAGTGATTTTTATGGCACAGTCAGGACCAAAACCGAGACACACTGCCTTCTCTTTAGATCAGATTCATTAATGTGACATGACAATGTGGGCACAAAATAAGGCTTTATACCATTGAGGTTGGTTGTCCAGACTTTAAGGACAATGTCATAGGACTGTGGACTTTGAACTATTTTCAAAAGATAGTAAAAATTTGAAAAGTTAAGAAAGTCTTCCTTGTAGAAGTGGGACAAAATGGGGAGGAATAGGATAGTCAGGAACGTAGGATTTTTAATTTATTCAACAAATATTCCACAAATCCTTATTAGGCTCTTATTCTGTGAAAGGACTGTTCAATGCCTGGGAATATACAGCAGTGAACACAATTCCCCCCAGTACAAAGAGGCAAGGCAGCAGCCTGTTTCATACAGCTCTCCTCTCTTTGGGTAAAAAAGGATTCTAATAGAGGGTCTCTAGAGAGGCCTGCCTAGAAACAGAAAAATAGTGTCACTTGAAACTGGGTTTCAAAACATAATTTTTCATCTTTTTTATAGACATCAAAAACACAGGGAATGGAGCTTGAACTACATTCTCTGTTTTATTCAACCAATTTCTGTTAAGAACCTCTTGCAGTCCAGCTGCTTGGTTCTTGAGAAAGGATAATGGCAGGGAAAAGAGAAGGAGAGAGAGAGTAAAGAATAGCTAAGTAACCTTGATATTTTTTTTTCAAAAGGACTCAATATAAGACATAAAAAAGGAAGAAGAAAAGATTGGATGAGTCCATTATCAGGGAAGTTGGGAATGATGACTATCTTGGCTTAGGCTTCTACTCTGAGCTCTAGATCTACCTACACAACAATCACTCAATATCTTTATTTGGAAATCTCAAAGGCATTTCAAAGCCAAAATGTCTTAAAACTAAAATGCCTTATAACCCAGTGAGTGGCACCAACACCCAGAAAGCTGCATTAGACAGAAACAAAAGCCACACCTTTGACACCCACTTCTCTTGCCAACCAAATCCAATCCATCACCAAGTCATTGTCTCCTGTCTATATCTCTTCATCCTATCTCCCTGGTCAAGCCTAAACCATTATCAAATATTTCTCTCTCTTGAACCTCTACTATTGGCAATAGCTTCTCCCTTTATTCACTTCGCTTCCCCATTAATTTATCCCCCACCCAACAGCCTCTAGTCTCTTCATATTATCCTCAAATATTTTTCCATAGCTTCATAATGTACTTGAGCCTAGGTTATTCTCTCTCTTTTCAACCTCATTCCACACCCTATTGGGAAGTAATTATGCATTGATTTGTATAAATGTCATATTAATGGCTTTCTCCTCCCACTAGGTTGAAAGCTCCATGAGCACAGTCTACTTATGTTTTTATCCACAGCTATTTTCTTATCACCATTGGGTAAGCCAATAGTTTTCAGCCAGGAGTGATTTTACTCCTCCCTCCCCTCCCCAAAGGAACATTTGGAAACATTTTTAGTTGTCACAGTGTGGGGACTTTATTGGCATCTGATGGGTAGAGTCCAGGGATGTTTCCAAACATCCTACAATGCACAGAACAGTTCCACAAAATTACTCAGCTCATACTGCCAGCAGAGCTGAGGCTGAGAAACCCTGATTTAGATGAAAAGGAAGGAATGTTTATGTTTTGACCATATTAAATTGGATTTCCTAGAGTCAAGTCCATAGAGAAACACATTTATTTTCTCCCAGTGCTATAGAGGGACTGAAACAGGCATGCATACAAAGACACTCAACCACCATTAAATTTTCTACAGGCAGGAGATACCTATATTAATGGTTCTTGCACTTCCCAGAAGCCCAGCTTAGGACAGGAATTTAGTTGTTCAATAACACCTGTCTAGAAAGCTTCATTAACATAAAAGGACCTCAAAATTTGAGCTGCATTAAGAGGGGCCACTTTATTTCTCATATATGACCTAAGTGTAACAAAGGCTAGTGACAGCACAATGGAGCCCCACCCACCTACTAAGCCACACCCCTTTGCAATCACAATGGCTAAGGCCTTAAATACCCAGACTCGCAGCCTCCTGGCTCTGCAAAGCTCCTCATTTTTGCAGAAATTACAATGTCGACCAGCCGCAAATTAAAGAGTCATGGCATGAGAAGGAGCAAGAACAGATCTCCTCACAAGGGAGTGAAGAGAGGTGGCAGCAAAAGAAAATACCGGAAGGGCGGCCTGAAGAATAGGAAACGAGGCGATGATGGTGAGTGAGGGATGAGTACAACAGTCGAACATGGGGGAACTTGTTGCCCCAAGGCCCTCCCTTTTGAAGTTAGCTCTCATAGGACCCTGAAATCTCAGCCTAAGAATTTCATTTCCATTTAAATTCATTCTGGGGCAGGAACAGTATGAATGGATATGTTCTAACTGGTGTCCCTGTTGCAAACGTGTCCTTCCCCAACAGCCAATCGCAATTACCGCTCCCACGTGTGACCCCACTAGTGGGCTCTGCCCTGGTGGACTTCAAACAACACCAGGCAGCAACAAGAGGACAACAGAAGGGGGACTGCCAAAGAGACCTGAAGTTAGATCAAAGCCAAAGAACCTATCCTATGGGTAAAATACCAATCGTGATTGAAATGAGGAATGTATAATGTTGGCTGTTTCTCCCCAACATCTCAATAAAATGTTGAACACTGAAAAGTATGTTTATTTTGATCTTTGGTTGAAAAGGGGTTTCTGAGCTATGCAGCCTTGGAATAATTGGCTGGTATGAAACCATTAAACATAACTTGGGAAATATCAAAGCAATTTGTCCTGTCCTCCTTTCCATGTGCCCCAACTCTGGCTATGCGCCATTGCCATATTTGGGTCTTGGTCTCATATGCTGTCTCCTCCCCAACATGGAGAGGGAGAGGAGATCAGAGCACCAATAATGAGTTTGTAGCTGGTTTTGTCAAGGAGCTTATAGCATAAGGAGGGACATCAAACCACATGTTCAACTAAAGGCATGTTCCAGAGGTAGAAAACAATTCATCTGAGCAAGTTTAGCAGACTGTTAGGACCTACACGTCCTATATTGGGCTTGAAATGGACAAAGATAAAGGTGGGATATTGCCTGGGAGGTTCAAGCCAGATGGTGTGACGGTCATAAATAAACCTTAAGAGTGTCTGGAAGTAGGAATTACCTCCATCTGGATGGACCTATATTGATTATTGGCAGGAAAAAACCTTGATCTTGGGTTCTGATATGGTCCAGCCAGGAATCTCGACACTGGGGGTAATATTTTTCTTAATGAGTGTTTCCTGTTGCCTAAGAGTCACTACCAAGGTGGCACAAGCTGGAATTGAGACTCTCGTTTAAACCAAGCCACCCACTTGGTTGCTTGCAACCAGGAAGGAATAAGGATAAGGTTAGACATGAAGTTTACATTTCCAACAGTGGGGATTGTGACATGGAACTAAGTGACCAAACTGTATTTTTAATGAAGCATTGGTGAGGCATGCCGGTACTGAATGTTGGGAGATTAATGTCCCTGTGGGTCAGATTCTAGTAGTACAGCAAAAGGA
Organism: Cnephaeus nilssonii; assembly: GCF_951640355.1. Classification (NCBI taxonomy): domain Eukaryota; kingdom Metazoa; phylum Chordata; class Mammalia; order Chiroptera; family Vespertilionidae; genus Cnephaeus; species Cnephaeus nilssonii. The sequence goes on along the minus strand of NC_137081.1, from coordinate 20,379,046 downwards.
TCAGTGGTTTTTCAGTAGAGAATGCACAGACTGATCCCTTTGTCAGGTTCAGGTTCAAATCTCCCCTTAGCATTAACTGAATTTATACTTCCTCCTAATATTTCCAATTTACTTTGGTAAAAAAAGGAATAGAGAAAATACTCCATAAACCTCAGCCTCCATATTATGCCTGGTTTATCGCCTACTAATGCTTGTTCATAGCGTGACTGCACAAAGCTCTTTATAAACAGTCTGATCTAGACTCCCTAATCAGAAATGGCCATCTCGCATTCTCTTGTGCCCTCTGGGAGTTCCTCTGTTTCCATGTAAAGAAAGACTAAGGTCCTTGCAACACACAAAATCAGTTAATGTCAAGCCTTTGCTGCTCCAGCTATAAATTCTTTTAAACTTATCTAGGAAGCAAAAACTAAGATGGATTTTGGATGCAAGATGTTTATTAGAGACCAATACTCAAGAAGGAAAGGGGGCAGGAGGACTGAGTGGAGGAAGGAGTTGAACAGTCTTGCATGGGACCAAAATAGCCCAGCCAGGAAGCTTTGATAAGGGATGACCTTAGTCAAGGCTTTGCTGTGCTAAGGAAACCCTAAAGTTAGTGTCAGCTGGGGCTGCTTTGCTGGACAGCACACCCCACAATCTGAGCTGGGTTCCTTTCCACCTTTTCCATTTTTGCCCCTGCTGTGTTGCCTGCCACGGGCCTTCAAATGCTTTCATGCACAGCTCCCCCTTCACACTGTGTTCACTGCTTCGCCTTGTCTCTGCCATCTTTCAGATTGACAGTATTCACAAAGACAACCTCTCCCATAGGGCAAAGGCAAGAGTCAGGAACTAGGAGAGCAACAGTGCTGAGTGTGAAATTTACTTCCCTCAAGAAACTGTTCTGCTCAGGAAGTTGGTCAGGATCCCCCAGGAAAGTGGCTCCTGCAGAGAGCTCAAATGAAGATTGACTGAAGGGACTATTCATAGAAATGAGACATCTAGAAACAAACAATGGTGGGTCTGAGGGTCAAATGAACTACATGGAGCCCCAGGAGAGCCAAAACTGTGTGTTTGGCAGATGGGCCTCTTGGTAAAGACTGTACTGGGGAAGATCATAGCTACTGCCGGAGTCTCAGAAGCAGAACCGAAACACCCTGGCATTCTCCAATGCCCTCCAATCTCCTCCTTGTGCTTGCAAAGGTCACACTGAACTGGAAGCCAGCAGGAAGGGATCCCACATGATACTAAATATAAGGGCCAGCCTCCCAAGGCATCAAGGAGCACAGTGTGTTGGAGAATAGCTCTGAAAAACCAAAGATGCTAGCTAACACAACCTTGTAGGCAACATTTCTTTATTCCTTTAGTATCCTGTTTGTCTTCTCTCATTTGTTGTCACAGAACAAAGTCCTTTCAGCAGTAGAGAGGCCCCAAATTGACTTCTCATGGCTCCTGAGCCCTCAGCTTCAAGAGCATGTTTTCATGTCATTTGCTGGACAAGTATATCCCCAAACTGTTCTAATACAATATTATATTTCAACAATTCTCTAAACATAAAGTAATTAATGACCAGGATGGGCATGTGGCGAATGGCGGCCCATCAGGACAGCCAAGCCCTTGCCTGGTGACTGCAGTCTTTGCCCTCATAGACAGGTTGGAGAAGGAATGGTGACCAACCAGAAAACTTTTGCAGTGAGAACATTTTCCAGGCTCATGCTGAAAATTTTCCAATGCTTGTGTTGACTTAGTCCCTGCCCTCCAGGAACATTCATTCCATCTCTCTGTCGATAGCTCCTGTAGGCCCAGCAACCACCAGGCAGGCACACGGGTAGATAGCACAGGGGTCCTTTCACAGTGGTGGAGCTCAAACACCCTGCCCTTGGTGTGCTTTTCCTCCATCACCACAACCAAGTGGACTATGTTCCTCCTTACAGTTTGCTCTGGAACACTATGTCCTGAAGTCATCACTTACTCGGACATTTTGGAAAGTCAAAAAAATAAAAGTTTTAAGGATCTTGGCCATGGGCCCTTCTGGGTCACCTTGACCTTCTTGTGAGCTGACTTGGATACAAGGCTTCTGTTCCACTAGCCTCAGGGTCTGATGGGAGTGGTCCCAGAGTCTGTGTGTGTGGGTGGAGAAAACCCAGAGGAGCTATGAGGAGAACAGAGCTGTCTCCTACCTCTTGCCCTGGGCCTCACAAAATGACCCTGGGTGGGACCAGCCGTGTCTGTGCAGCCACAGGCAAACAGGAAGTTCTGGAGAAGCGTTCAGGGCTGTGCAGAGGGGGTGAAGGCCTAGAAACGGCAGCTGGGATGGGACTCTGTGTGCCCTGAGAGTAGTTAGTGCAAGTCAAACATGGACTGGGACTTCGGTGTCAGGTTCACCCAAAGGCTCTGTCCTTTGAGACCAGAGGACAGCAGCAGCCTAGCTCTGCAATCAGTACTCACTCACTCACCAGGCCCATTATTGAGAGAAAACCAAATGGGACAGAGTCTTAATTCCTCATTGCTAGGAGCATGGGGTCTTAGTCGCCAGGCTAAACCACCTCACCAGGTTGATGAGTCAGGAAGCAGTTTCACTTTGAGAGAGCCTCACCTCACTTCTGAAGCCCCAAACCACCCTCCCTCTCCAGCCTTTCATCAGCCCAAACATGAGGCCTCTCCCTAATCGAGCCCTGTAGGCCCAGCAACCACCAGGCAGGCACACGGGTAGATAGCACAGGGGTCCTTTCACAGTGGTGGAACTCAAACACCCTGCCCTTGGTGTGCTTTTCCTCCATCACCATAACCAAGTGGACTATGTTCCTCCTTACAGTTTGCTCTGGAACACTATGTCCTGAAGTCATAAGTATCCCAGTATCCCAGAAGTGGTACAGATGACAATTCTCTCCATACAGCACAGTACTAGGGATTGGTTCCAGAACTGAATCCCGGGGGTCTGCACTCCATCAGAGCCAATTCCTCCTGCATTGTGACCTTGATCTGTCATCAGTCCTGGTTTACTCCAAGCCTTTGCACACCTCCTGACCTGAAGCTGGGGCCATTTCATCTCTTACTATGACTCCAGCCCACCATCGCTGTAACCAAGCCTGACTCAGGCAGAAGGGAGGGTGGCTCCTCTGGGCATTGGTTCTACTAGCTCTTTGATCTCTGGTGAATTTTCCCACCTCCATTAACCTCATCTTCCTTATGTGTAAAAAATCAGTCATAATATCTACCTCACTAGGAGGCTTGTAAGAATATCAAATGGCTACTACACTTATCAGATGATCACTTCATAAGTTATATGAATGCTAATCACTAAGTTGTATACCTGACACTAATATAATATTATATATCAACTATAATTTTAAAAATGTTTTAATATTTTTAAAAAAGAATATTAAATGTTGGTAAATTACAGGCCTTGAGGAAGTTGGCTGCCTTCTCTGTCCCTCTGGACTGGCCTTTTAGATATAATTGTGACTGTCTGGCCCTAATTCATGATTCTGTGTGCTGCCTTACCTCAGGATGCCTTACAGCCTGAAGCTGTGAACAGACACCCTCCATGATCTGCTCTGCCGAGAGCCTCCATTGTGATCTAGAGCCTCTTTATTTCCCCTGACCCTTTTACTTAGGCCAGGTCCTGAGATCAGGAAACACCTACATGTCCTTGTGGTTTGTTTTGCTCTCTTATAAAATGTAGGACCTGAGGATGATATTATCTCTCCAACTAGATTTCACACCCATAGGAGCAGAAACAAGCCATACTTGAGTGAGGGGAAAGAGGATCATATCAGGACACACAAACAGCCTTTGTTTCTTGGGAGACAAATCAATGAATCCACCTCAATATTCTGTAAAAAATAAAATCTGAGAATTGATGTCACTGAAAAGGACCAAGGATGGATTAATAAACTCACTGATTAGGATCATGTTTATTTTTCCCACTAGCAGCAGGCATGTGTCTCTGTAATTAATTAGCTATGAAGCCCTAAGGTCTAATACACAGGTGGTTTCTAATGAAAAGACATAAAGAACCTGATCACAATTTGCAGGGATCATCCTCTAAAGTCCCTCAAATGGAAGCTCTCAGAAAGGGAGAGCTTCTCAACAGGACTAGAAAGTGGACCTTGATTTATTGACTTACTGTTTTCTTCAGAACAATATCATGAGAGGTATACAAAAATGGTTCTGAAATTTTCACCTGGGACCAATCTGATAAATGCAGATTCTGATTCAGATGGGTCCAGGTGGGCCTGAGATTCTGCATTACTAAGGCTCCCTGGTGACACTGATGCTATAGGTCCAGGAGCCACACTAAGAATGTTGGACTAGAAGCCTAGAGAGCAGACCCCAGCTAGGCTTTGCCCAAACTTCCATGGCAACTCATTTATAGCCCTCTCTGGGACTCTAAAATCTCTTCTGATTCTTAAAAAAGAAGTCCTAATGGATGAGTAAAAAAATATAGCCCAGCAGCAGCCATCTCTCTGACTTCTCTCCCAGAAATAGAAGCCAGCGGAATCACAGGGTATGGATAAAGGGCTTTCTTTGCCACCTCTGAACCATGGGCAGGCCACATTACTTCAGAATATGGGGACCGATTGTACCTCCCAGGGACAGCACAAGAAAGAAGTGAGAGCCCCAGCTGGGTGGCTCAGTTGGTTGAAGCATTGTCCTGTACACCAAGAGGTTGCAGTTTTGACTCCAGGTCTGTGCAGCCACAGACAAACAGGTCCAATCCCCAGTCAGGACATGTGTGAGAGGCAACCAATTGATGTTTCTCTCTCACATCTATGTCTATATATCTCTTCCTCTTTCTCTAAAGTCAATTAAAAAATAAAATAAAAAACACATATCCTTGGGTAAAAATTAAGAAGAGGAAGGAGGAGGAAGAGGAGAAACAGGAGGAGGAGGAGGAGAATTAGAAGAAGAATTGAAGAAGGAGAAGTGGGGGAGGAGGAGGAAGAAGAGGAGGAGGAGGAGGAGGAGAAAAGAGGAGATTAGAAAAAGCTCTGCAAACAGTGAGGCCTCTCCCAGCCTTGCCACCATGGGGGGCTAGAAAGGGAATCTCTGGCTTGACCACTTCTATCCCCTTTTTCTTTTCTATTTGCTCCCCTCTGGCAGATCAGGAGCCAGCTCACAGCCTACGTGCTACTGCTCAAAGTATGCATCCGTTTGCATTTTGTTGAGAGCAACAGAGACAGATTCCAGTTAACTTAAAAGAGGAAGATGTGGGATCTATTGGAAGGTATGGAATTGCCTGGGAGACAAGGAAAAGCTAGACAGCTGGGCCATGTGATGGGAGTCAGGCAGGAAGCAGACAGGGTGCTCTCCTCACACTGAAATGTCCCCAATTGTTCTCCATTCTGACATCACTCCCCTAAAAATCCAGGGTCACAGGAGAGAGAAAATAATGGTCAAGCCTGTGTTGTAGTGGGGTGGGGTTGGTCCTGAAGGGAAAATCGAGGGACTACCATCACAGAAAGGAGGGTGTAAGCCAGGCAGCCAAGCACGATGTCCATTACAGAATGAAACTCGCTCCGTGGGGAAGAAACATCATCCTGGGTACAAAACAGCCACATTCTTCCATCCCTGCATCTGTGAGCACCCTTCTAACATACCGTTTTTCCTGTAAAACTGCCATCTTAGCACAAAGAATTTGCTGAGAACATATAACATACAATTTACTTTCACTGCCAGAACCAGAAGTTGGCTTCATTCTCGACTCCTTTTATTTTCCCCATGGAGAACATTATCACATGGAAAAAGTTAACAGCAAATGGGAAAGCAAGAAGAAGAATAGAGCTGCATGCAGGGCTGCTGCTGAAGGCAAGGACAGGCCCATTCACTAGGGGCACGTTTTCTACTCATGTTTCTGCAAAAGTAAACATGCCTGGGAGTCATGGAGCTTCAGAAAGCATCCAAAGGGTGACTGTGATCTCTGAAAATCAAGAGTCCAGTGATGCAGATTTGCAGTGAGTGGAGGAGGCCCAGACCTCAGGGGGACTCCATCACCCCTGCCTGAGTCTTAAGAAAAAGGAAGCAAGACATGTTCTGGCTGACTTAGCTCCCATGGGTCTGAGTCTTCACCATCTAGTATGGGAGCCACTGGCCTTGTGTAGCTATTGAGCACTCGAAATGGGGCTGGATGTGCTCTCAGTGGGGTGAGAAAAAGTAGTTCTACAGCTGTTCATATTACAAAAGACATACAGGTCATGATTATTTTACAATACTTCACTCAAAAGAAGGTCATAATGAAACTGTAAACCTACGTTTGCCCTTCCTGTAATACTGGCTTTCAGAGATTTAATATGAGCAAAAGAGTGTTACATATCTCATTAATAATTGTTTCACATTGGATGTATATTGAAATCATATTTTAGACATATTTAATTAAATAAAATTAATTTTATATGTTTCTTTTTTCCTTTTGACATACGGCTACTAGAATACTGGGATCACAAATGCAACTGGTGTTATATTTTATTGGACAGAGCCAGCCTAGGGTCCCCTGGATTTTCACAGATCAGTAACCTCTCCTCCACCATACTGTCTTCCCTTTTCATTTACAGAAGAGCCAATGAGGGCTTGTTCTAAGTGAGTACTGCAGAGAGATGAATAAAACCCCATTATCTACCTTCAATTTTCCCAACCCTCCATCACACACAACTACACATACCCCCTATGTCTTGATTAACTTAATCTTTTAGATCTAAAGTTTTAGGAAGTGGTTGCTGTGTTCTGTTGTGCTATTCTTGCTGTTCCCATGGTCATCCTTATTGTCCCTGGTGTGCCTAAATGATTGTCTTCCCAGACGACAAGGGCCAAAACGGCCCACCACTGTATTGCTATATAATTTCTACAACATTGGATTCCTAGTGAATGGTTTCAAAGTTGGCTGATGTATAAATACAATATATAATTGTTTTTAATGCTTGTTCATTTTGTCATATCAGGAAGCTCTATATCACACACACACACACACACACACACACACACACACACACAGGATGGGGGATAACTTGACGTCTAATTATCACTATGATCTACTCACATCTACCTGTTAACTCACACCCACACTCACAAAGGCAAAAAGTAGAGAGAGAAAAACTCAAGATGGTGGCACTCAGCTTTAAATTCTATCTTGTTTTCCATACATTTACTTGAAATAGAATTGTAGAAATTTTTACATCTTGGAATAATAATAGCAATGTACTTATGCTAGATACTCTCCTAAGAGCTTTATACATATTATACTTCTTTCATAGTCATCACAACCCCATGAAGTACATAATATTATGACCTCTGTTTTAGAGATAAGAAACCAAGGAAGAGAAAGATCAAGCAATTTATCCAAGGTCAAATGGCTGGTGAGTGTCAGAGGTGGGATTTAACAAGGCTATCTATAGTTCTGCATCTGTGTGCTTAACCATGACACTGTGGCCTTAGTTTTATAGGTGGAGGAACAGAGGCCTAGAGATTGGAAAAGACATGCTTAAGATGCCCAGTTAGTGACAGAGGCAGAAACAGACCTCTGTTCTCTGCTGTCCCCCTCCCATATTGCCCCAGGCACACTACCCCTAAAACCAGACCATGTCCTTCTCCAAAGTGAAGGGGTATTTTGATAGAAGTAGAATGTTTGGGCGTGGGAGACAGACAGGAACAGGGACAGACAACATTTGTCATCTCTCTGGTAAAGACAGGATCATGAGTCAAACCCTAAGCAACAAATTATAACAGAAAAAAACAAAGGCCTTGGCATTAGCGAGTTCTAGAGTCAAATCTTGCCATAACCACTTAACAGTTACATGACCTTGAACAAGTTAACCAACTTCTCTGAGCCTCTGTCACTTGCTGTGTAAAACCGGGTTAAAAACACCCCCTTTAAGGTCACCATGAGGATCTGTAAAGGATCCATATGCAAAACAATGCACGTCATACCTGGTGCATGGTGAGTACTCTATAAATATCAGTTCCTCTGCAGACCACCCCTGCCCTGACTTCAGGAGCCAAACTAGACCCCCTGGAATTTGGGCCAAAAAAAAGGGCTAACTTGAGTGAAATAAGGGTATAAGTGTGGAGGGGTGGCCCCAGAGGCTGAGAGTGGAAACCTTCATGCTATTTGAGACATAGCAAGTCAGTTGGGGGTTACAACCATGAGATGCACCCCATGGCCTCACTGTGTTGCTAGAAAGACAGAGGAGGATTGTGAGCTCTGGCTTGAGTCACAGAAGCCCTTTGTATCTCCCAAGAGAGGGGAGGGTGGGGTAATCTGGCAGCCTGGATTTCATCTAAGAAAGGTTGGCCTGATGCCCAGCCTGGGGTGTTGTAAGGGCCAGGGAGGTGCCCTGTGAGGTGGGGACAGGTGTAGACAAAGAGCAAAGACTCAGAAAAAGAGATATGTCTCCTTCTTATTTCTTTCAGCTTGTAGTTTAATGAATTAAAATTTATTTTAAAAACTGTTTGGGCTTAAAGAGGTCCCACATTGCATGTCTCAGTTTCCTCATCTAAAAGAAAGACTCTCCAAATGTCATAGGGCCCTCAGAGGACCCTCCCGGGGTCTGCTTCCCCCTCCCCCTGCCCATAGCACAGACTGCACTTCCTCACCCCTACTGAAGAGATGGAAAATCCAAGCATGAGATCCCAAGACACTGGAGATGAGCACTTTCTCTTCTAGGTCTACTTATTTTCCATGGTTTCAACTGCAAGGGAATAGAGCCAGAGCCCAAAGGGAGGCTTCCCTCTGGAAAGAGACCTCTTTTGTTTCTCACTATCACCTCTCTAACATTCCTCCCATATTTTAAAACAGGTTCCAAGAACCTTTTCCTAATCAACCCAGCCAGAAAAGAATGGGCTTTATCACCTCTCAGTTTCCAGCTCACTGTGTTTGCCCTTCTGGAAGTCCGCACTGGCTAAAATAATCTTAGAGCTACGGGGATGTATTCTCATGGCCCTAAAGGAGCATAATTTCCCTGAAGACAGACCACCATCATCCCTTCATCCAGGTTGCTCACTCCAGGGTTCCGGGTTGGGACAATATCCGCCCAGCTGAACCAGTGGGGTTTATTGACTGTTTACTCTGAACCAGAACTGTATTTATGCTTTCCCACATCTATCCAGGACAGCAGCCAGTGCCATAAACCTCATGAAGTGAGAGGCCAGTATGCTACAGCTGCTTTTTATGTTGAAAATGAGGTCCCTGTTATTATTTGTGCCCCCAGGTTCTATGCCCTTAAGGTGAGCAAAGTTCATTAAAGGTGTGTTAAGTACCTAAAAGATGCAAACTATTATCCTGGGCCCTTCAAAGTATACACCAGGAGTTCCCAATGTTGCTTACACCACCACAACTCAATTCTAAACGCATTGATATGGCCAGAGAGGGCTCCATTAATTCAAACTGGTACTCAAGGCCTGGACACTCCGTAGGGCAGGCAGCATGATGTTTCATACTTCACTATGTTTCCAGCCCCTCATACAGTGCCTGGCACATAATAGTTGCTCAACAAACATGTGATGAATGAATGGATGGATGCAATGCTGCTGGTAAGTGGCCACATATGCCTTCTATAAGGAGAAGGAAGACAAAGAAGAACATTGCAGATAGAAGGGAATTCAGAGTTTTTCTAGACCAGCCTCACATTTAGATTGAAAAGAAAAAAAAAATGAGGACCAAGGTCACATGGTGGAGTGGAAAAGGGCAGTGAACCAGCGTTTAGGAGACCTGAATACCCTGGTTCTGACAAAAACTCAGAAAAAAAAGAGCTGTTAGTAGAAAGTGCTGTTAGGGCAGCTATCTTTGCTCCTCCCTCCCAACCCATCTAAGTCAGATCTTCTTTTATACTCTCAAACATTTGCATGTTCTTTAATATCACTTTTCACATACTGGGTTTCATCCTTATTAATTCCCTGTCTGCCATCTTCATAAAGCTGAAGGTCATGGTTTGGTTTGGTTTGGTTTTCTCCCCTTTACCACCATCTGAATCATATAATCAAAAAATAATAAATATTTATTAAATACATGAATTTATTGATGATACATTCTTCCTCAATTACATGCTAAATTTTTCATGGAGGCTAGAGTGGCTCCTTGTAACTCTGTCAATTAGTAGTTGAGAAAGCTGATCAGAACAGCAGAGGGTTGAGTTCTGATCTAGAGAGTTGGGGGGACCTAGCACATGTAGGGCTGTTCAAGCAAAATAGATTCTAACTTAGAAAAGGAGGGGGCGGGGGGAGGGGTGTCTTTATAATCATAGACTAACACTAATCTGAGCTGAGAGCAAACTTGAGGGACATGCTCCATAGCCCAGGTCTGAGGAAGACAGAAACGCAGAGATTCTGCTGGTGGGACTGAGGCTGTGGCTGAGTGGCAGCTGGAAGAAAGTTTGGACCTGCTTTGGGGAAGGTTTAAACCTAGAATATGACTGGGAATAAGCTACTATCCTCCAGATTCAGGACTAAAAGGTGGGAGGGTTAGCCAGAGAGTGAAACATAAGCTTGATATTTTTAATTCTGATCTATGTTAAGTTGTGCCAAGATATGTGCCTATAAATTATACTCCTATATGTAGACTGTGTACTGAGATTTTGAGCTTAATTGGAAAACTGATAGAAGTATCATGAGGCTAATCCATCATCAAAGAAGACTTGATATTTAGAACATGAATGAGGAGCCAGGTCCTGGTTCTAAGGTCTAATCTGAGAAAGAAAATTATAAACAATGCACCCAACAAGCCATGTAGAAAACCATAAAGAGTGAGGGAACCACAGGAATATATCTGGGTTGTTCAAACAGAAATTCAGGCCCTAAGATTTTTGAAACCTTGAAGGGTAGAAGTTGAAAAAAAAAGTGTAAGCTGATTTATTAAAAATTCCAATGGGCAAATTCTTGGACTCAGAAATTTTACCTCTAGACATTTTAGAGAAATCTTTACATCTTCACACAAGAAGTGTTCAAAATTGTCATAGCCACATTTAAAGTGAACAAGACTCTCACACAGTGACTTAGCAATAAAAGTGGGCCTGCTCTAAAGCCTAATGTGGGTGTCCTTTCTTGTAGCACACCTTAGGGAACTATATAATAAAGTAAAATGCATCTATGCCACTATGTATTCAGTAGCTGTTAGAAATATACACATACATATATGTGTACTGATATAAACTGAGATCTCCAAAACATATTATTATGTGGGGAAGAAATTAGCAAGATAATACATATGGTATGATATCCTTTAAATTTAACAGGGTAGAACTTTTTCTATGTAAAAATAACAGGTGTGTGTACATAAACACATATACAGAGTGGAGCAAAAGTAGGTTTACAATTGTGAATATGTGAAATACAGAGTTTACTCTTGTATTAATATTTATTAATTATATATTATTTTCCATACAAATAACTGAAACCTACTTTTGCCTCATCCTGTATGTGTGTGTATGATATATATATGTGTGTGTGTGTGTATAAGTGTGTATATATATATATATATATATATATATATATATATATATAGAGAGAGAGAGAGAGAGAGAGAGAGAGAGACAAGCACATGAATATACATACACACACATAATTTTGTACATTTTTAAAAATATTTACACCAAACTGTTGACAGTGATCATCTCTGGGAAGAAGCACAAGATCAAGTGGTGAACAAGGAAGATTTATCTATATTGTTTAAATTTTATTCCACATTACTTCTGTAATTAACTTTTTTTAATTTCTTCAAGCTGCAAGCAATTTTTATCTGGCATGAAATGAAAAACATCAACAATCCTTTAGCATAGAGAGTCTCTTTGTTCTGAGGAAATTGCCCAAATGAGAGTTTTAATGATATAAATGGAAAGTAAAGACTAACTTCTGTGCAAAAGATGAAGTTACCAGGAGAAAAGTGCTTTGGAGGCCTGATACCCTCTGGGTTAATGAGTCCCTGTGTTGGAGCAGAGCTGGTTGGACTAGGACGGTTTTGAGGACATGTGTCCTAGCTGAGAAAGGAAGGAGGACCCAGAGGAATGGTGGCACGCATGGCTCACCAGCAGCAACATGCTCTGGGTGTGAGCTCCTGTGGTTAGAAGTTTGAGGACAAGAGGCTTAAAATATTTTCCTATGATCTTTCATGAAATTCTGGTTGCACAGTGTGTTCTTTCTGTGTGCAGGTGACCAAATGAAGCCCTGAATCATGTGACACCCTTCTTCTCTGCCCCGTGTGGAAACAGTCCTGGACTGAAGATGCGTGACTATTGTGAGTGGTGTCTTTTTTCCATTGTTAGAAAAAGTCTTTGCTGCTGTCTTGCTCACCTTCTCTTACTCTCTTACTTATTCACAAAGATGGAGCACAGTTGCCATGTTGTGAACTGCCGTATGAAAAATGATGTATAACAAGGAAATTAGGAAGACCTCTTACCATAGCCAGTGGGAAATTTAAGTTCTTGGCCCAACAGCCTATGGTGACAGAATCCCAACATGTGAGCTTGTTATGTGAACTTGAAATCAGACTCTCCCCAGTTGAAGCTTCTGATGAGACTACAGCCCTTCCTAACACCTTGATTGCAGCATCATGAGAGACTTTGAGCCAGAGGGCCTTGTGAAGACACACCCATTTCCTGAACCATAGAAACTATGAAGCAATTGGTGTTTGTGGTTTTAAGTCGCTAAGTGTTTTGTTTAATCCTCACCTGAGGATATGTTTTATTTAGTTTTTTAGAGAGAGAGAAACATCCATTGGTTGCCTTCTGTATGCACCCTGACTAGGGATTGAACCCACCTTTTGGTTTACTGTACAATTCTCCAACCAATTGAGCTACCTGATCAGAGTTAAGCCCCTAAGTTTTGGGGTAATTCCTTAGAAAACAATAGATAACTAATACATTCAGGCCCCTGGATCTTTCTTAAGCCTCTATATTCCTTACTCTTCTCAATTCTACAGTGAAAGAGAAAATATCTTACTGAGATGCAGAGTCCCAGTGCTGCAGCATAGCCAAGACCTTTACTGGAACTCCAGGAGCTGAAGGTCAGAGGGGACAATGCTGCTGCATGCCACCAACTGCTCCCGCCTTTTGGACTCTTGCTGACTGCAGCTAACTGCCATGCCTCAGCCCTCATTCCCCTCTTCAACTGTTATGAGACCTGTGTCCCATATGCTTCCATGTTCCTCTGAAGGAAGCTTCAAGATACTGTAAAAACCAGTCACCTGACTTTAGAAAACACCTGAGCCCAGAATCAGCCCAGCACCATGAGTCCAGCAATGGTATCTCAGGAAACCAGACCCTTGTGCCTACAAGGCTGACATAGTGCTTTCTCCAGAACATCTGATTTGGTTCCAGGGGAAGTCATTCACAAGACTCAGGAGGAGGCAAAGAGGTCATCTGGAGGAGAGGCCTGGTTGGGAGTTCAGACTCAAATTCGCAGCTCTGTAATGTGGCTGGACTGCCCAGGGGATGTGGACTGGGACCCAACTCTATGTCTCAGCTTATCTTCCTATAAAATAGAGAGAAATGTGAGAGATTTCTACCTCTCCTAACATAGCTCTAAATTTTCACTAAAGTGCTTCCTCCTACCCACACTCTACAACTGTCTCCTCAAACCCTCCCCTTCAAACCTCTGCCCAAAACCAAGAGAAAATATGAGGCAGAGAGAGTCTGCTTTATTAAAGATAGTAAGCATGGAAAAGAAAGCTACTAGTGAAATTTAAATACAGAATCTTTTCCTCCACTCCCTTCTGTTCTATTCTTTGGGAACACTGTCCACACAATCCTATCTAATAAAAGGGTAATATGCAAATTGACCATCACTCCAACACAAGATGGCTGCCCCCATGTAGTCAAAGATGACCTCCCCCATGTGGACACAGAATGGCTGCCACAAGATGGCCAGCAGGGGAGGGCAGTTGAGAGGGAGCAGGCCTGCAACGGAGGGCAGTTGGGGGTGATCAGGCCTGCAGGGGAGGAGAGTTGGGGGGGACCCAGGCCTGCAGGGGAGAGCAGTTGGGGGGGACCAAGCCAGCAGGAGAGGGCAGTTGGGGGGAACCAAGCCAGCAGGAGAAGGCAGTTGGGGGGAACCAAGCCAGCAGGAGAGGGCAGTTGGGGGAGACCAGGCCTGCAGGGGAGGGCAGTTGGGGGGGACCAGGCCTGCAGGGGAGGGCAGTTGGGGGGGACCAGGCCTCCAGGGGAGGGCAGTTGGGGGGGACCAGGCCTGCAGGGGAGGGCAGTTGGGGGGGACCAGGCCTGCAGGGGAGGGCAGTTGGGGGGACCAGGCCTGCAGGGGAGGGCAGCTGGGGGGGACCAGGCCTGCAGGGGAGGGCAGCTGGGGGGGACCAGGTCTGCAGGGGAGGGCAGTTGGGGGGGACCAGGCCTGCAGGGGAGGGCAGTTGGGGGGGACCAGGCCTGCAGGGGAGGGCAGTTGGGGGGGACCAGGCCTGCAGGGGAGGGCAGTTGGGGGGACCAGGCCTGCAGGGGAGGGCAGCTGGGGGGGACCAGGCCTGCAGGGGAGGGCAGCTGGGGGGGACCAGGTCTGCAGGGGAGGGCAGTTGGGGGGGACCAGGCCTGCAGGGGAGAGCAGTTGGGGGGGGACCAGGCCTGCAGGGGAGGGCAGTTGGGGGCAATCATGCCTGCAGGGGAGGGCAGTTAGGGGCAATCAGGCCAGCAGGGGCACAGTTAGGCGTTGATCAGGCTGGCAGGGGAGTGGTTAGGGCGTGATCAGGCTGGCAGGAAGAAGCAGTTAGGCGCAATCAGGTAGGCAGGCAGGCGAGCGGTTGGAAGCCAGCAGTCCTGGATTGTGAGAGGGATGCCCAACTGCCCGTGTAGACCTGATCCTGGTGGGATCAGGCCTACATGGGCAGTCGGACATCCCTCGAGGGGTCCCAGATTGGAGACAGTGCAGGCTGGGCTGAGGGACACACACACCCACATGTACGAATTTCGCGCACCAGACCTCTAGTCCATTATAATAACCAACAGGGTCTGGCTACCATGATGGTGGTATTTGTGTTCTCCAGAAGACAAAAATGAGACATAAAAAAGAAAGACTTTGAGTGGGGCAGGTGTTGGGAGGAGGGGGGCTAAGAGGCAAGGGGAATTGGGGGACATCTGTAATACTGTCAACAATAAAAAATGATTTAACTTTTTAAATGTATACACACACACACACACACACACACATACATTTTAATTCTTTTTACTCCACCTGCATCCATAAAAATAATCAAAAAGGCTGAGTGATTTACTCGTGTCCAGAGCAGTGTGTGCCAGAAAAGATAATGCACCTACTTGCTGTCTCTTTTGACTGCGTGTAGAAGAAAATCTGGCTCATATATGTTAAATCTTAAAAGCACTTTATTGGCTCATTTAATTAAAAAGATGAAAGGTATACTGGCTTCATTAGTTTCACTGAGAACTTATTCTCTTTCTAGCTCTCTATCCTAACTTTAACTTCATCTCCACACTGTATCCCCTACTGTTCCCAAGAATGGCTGCTAGCCAGCAGCTCCCAGAGTCATGAACTTCCTCATTCTCATCTAGAAGGTACTCAAGAGCATCTTTGTCCCAGCATTCACCAAAAAAAGGCCTGATACTCACTTGGACTTTGCTAGCTTAAGCCGCAAGTCACACCAGAAGTAATCATTACCGGCAGGGAATTAGCTATTCTATTTGACTAAGCTCCCAATGAGCCAACAGCAAAAGCAGCTTCCCTGGACCACTTGAATTCCCAAATAAAACTGGAGGCCTTTGACAAAGAAGGGAAAATGGATGCGGCAAAGATAACCAACTAGTATCTGCTATAGATGCAAAGTGGTTTATCAAGTTCAGAACACCAGGATTTGTTTGTTTGCTTGCTTGCTTGCTTGTTTTTAAGGTTTTATTTTTATAGCAGGTTTAGGTTCACAGCAATATTAAGAAGGTACAGATATTTCCCATATAACCTCTGCTCACACATGAATCTCCCCCATTATCAAAATCCTCCACCTGAATGGGACATTTGTTACAATTAATGAACCTACATTGACACATCATAATTACCCAAAGTTCATGATTTACAGCATGGTTTACTCTTGGTGTTGTACATTCTGTGAGTCTGAACAAATGTATAATGACATGTATCCATTATCCATCATTATGAAATCATATGGAATATTTTCACTACCCTTAAGGTCCTCTGTGCTCTGCCTATTCATCTCTTTCCCACCCGAAACCCCCCAAACCCTGACCTTTTTATTGTCTCTATAATTTTCCTTTTCCATATTGTCATATAATTGGAATTATCCAGTATGTAGCCTTTTAAATTGGCTTTTTTTACTTAGTAATATGCATTTAAGATTTCTCTATCCTTTCCATGGCTTGATAGCTGAAAAATGTATTCTTTTATGTACCACCATTTATTTATCCATTTATCTACTGAAGGATATCTTCATTGTTTTAAAATTTAGACAATTATGAATAAAGCTGCTATGAACTTGCATATGTAAGTTTTTGTGGGAACATAAGTGTTCACTTTTTTGGATAAATATCAAGGAGCACAATTGCTGGATTGTATGGTAAGGGTATGTTTAGTTTTATAAGAAGATGACATATTATCTTCCAAAATGTCTGTACCATCTTGTATTTCTACCAGCAAGGAATGAGAGTCCTGTTGCTTCACATCCTCACCAACATTCGGTGTTCTCAGTAGTCTAGATTTTGCCATTCTCATAGGTGTGGAGTGGTATCTCATTGTTTTTCTAATTTTCATTTCCCTGATAACATATGATGTGAAGCATCTTTTCATATGCTTACTTGCCATCACATATATTCTTTGGTGAGGTGTGTGTTAATGTCTTTGGCCCATTTTTTTAAATTAGGTTGTTTGTTTTCTTACTGTTGAGCCTTAAGAGTTCTTTGCAGCCCTAGCCGGTTTGGCTCAGTGGCTAGAGCATCAGCCTGAGAACCAAAGGGTCCCGGGTTCAATTCTGGTCAAGGGCACATACCTTGGTTGCAGGACCAAAGGGTCCCAGATTCGATTCTGGTCAAGGGCACGTACCTCGGTTGCAGGCTTCCGGGCTCAGCATCGATGTGTTTCTCTCACATTGATGTTTCTCTGTCTTTCTCTGTCTCTTCCACTCTCCCTAAAAATCAATGGAAAAATATCCTCAGGTGAGAATTAACAAAAAATAATTTTAAAAAAAAGTTCTTTGCATATTTTGGATAATAGTCCTTTATTAGATGTGTCTTTTGCAAATATCTTCTCCCAGTCTATGGCTTGTCTTATCATTTTCTTAACATTTTTGTCCTTTTCTTGTTTCCTTAGCAATTGAATAGAGTGTCGTGCACAGCGTGAACCAATAATCTACCATCACTATTCTATCCAGTTTGGACAGCGTAGAGATTCACTGGCCAATAAGAGCAACTATGCCCCAGTGAGTTGCCTTTCAAAAACCTGTTTATGTATGGTGTTCTGGACTCTAGGGAACCAGTAAGATGCATCACATTGAGCACTTCAGAGTACTAAACGACCCAAATGAGTACGGTATATAAAGTTGGGTTCTCAAGTTTACTTGTAAGTGTACACAGGTGCACACAAACTCACAGCTTGAAGGCAGGGACTACAACTATTTCATTTAGTTTTCCTTTTTTCCACTCATCCTTCACTTGCCTATATGGTATCTTATATACAAGACATAGGATCAGAGTTTGATGAATAAATGAAGGAAAAAAAGAAATGAATTAATTGGTAATTTAGTGAATATTCAAGCTATGAGTTTGAGCCAAGAGAGATGAGTTGTTCTTGGATACACCAGAAAATATCTTTGCTAATCACACAAAGCATGAAACACTATACTGAGAATCATAAATCTGTGGGAAAGTCAGAATTTGAACCAAATCGAATTACCTGTGCTGAGAACTGGTTCAGACCTGTCCAAGACCTTGCCCACACAACCCTCTGACACCATTGTTTCTACTGCACTTGGGTATATAAGAAGGACTAAGTGATCCTGTTAGGTTATTTAAACATGCATGTAATTTGATGAGCAATTAAAGTAGCATTGTGAGTGGTTAAAGACACAGAGTCTAGAATCAGCCTTCTGTACTCAGATCCCAAATGTGTCATTGAGCATTGGTGTAACCTTAGGTTAAGTGACTTAACTTCTCTCTGCCTCCATTCTCTCATCTGTAAAATGCGGTTAAGAATAGTACTACTTCTTAGGATTATTAAAAGATTTACATGAGTTACTATTTAAAAATTGCTTCAAATAGTGATTGGCCTAGAGAAAGCACTACATAAATATTTGTTGTTATTTTTTGCTCCTTTTTGTATACAGAACCCACAGAGTCTGACTTTTGACCAACGAATACTTTGGGGTCAGAAGAAGAACTCAAAGACTGTGCAGACATGGACTCAAGCCAGGGAGCCATGCCCATTTCCTTGTCTAGATAATAAGAATCTTTGCCAAATTTATTGCTCATACCCTGGCTTTCTTTTCACCCATAATAACACTTAAGTAAAGTGTGAGGAGCTAATATATAGGCTGAGGCAGAGATAAGAGAGCAGTAAAGGCCGGAAGGGTGGCTTCCATTCTCCGATATGAACAGAAATATTGCAGGAATCAATAGAGGCTTTATATCAAATGCCTTCTTTGCTTTGCATGGCCCTCCACTCTTTTTCTCTTTTTTTTTTCTAAGCTGAGAACACTGTCATTTTCTGAAA
Organism: Cnephaeus nilssonii; assembly: GCF_951640355.1. NCBI lineage: Eukaryota > Metazoa > Chordata > Mammalia > Chiroptera > Vespertilionidae > Cnephaeus > Cnephaeus nilssonii. The sequence goes on along the minus strand of NC_137081.1, from coordinate 20,360,419 downwards.
AGAATAACAAAGATGCATACATGCCTATAAATGGAAGATGAAGTGGTGACTGGGGGCTTTCTCTTGCCAAGGAAAATAAGTGCAAGGAAGCTGAGAGAGAGGAGCCAGGGGATCTGGCGAATCAGAAGCTCTCCATCTCCTTGGGAGCTGGCTCTGGCCTGTGCAGGCCTGACTCTCTGGGAACAGCAGCTCCAGGTCCTGCGGGAAAGCCCTGCCAGGAACCTTGGGGCCATGGACCAGGGGTTGCTGGGAGCTGAATGCTGACATTTGCCATGGGAAAGGAAGAGACACTGGAGGCTGGTGTCCCAGAGAAACCACTGTTTAATTCAACAAGCATCAGCTTACTGATTGCTGTGCTGAAGGCATAGGGCTTAGGGGCAGGAGAAGCTAAGAAGTTATACGTTCTGTCCTCACAGACTTAGGGTCAATGGGGATGGGCCTGTGAGAGTGATGGTTAGACAGATATAAATGTAGCTGCACCTTCCAATCACCAAGAATGAGGAGATTTCCAGGAGTGAGGAGTCATTGGAGGCTAGTTTTAAAAGAAGAGTAGGATTTTTACAGATGGAGATGGGGTCATGGGAGTGTATTATGAGCAAAGTGACTGATGTGACTTGGGATGAAGACAGGGAGACAAAAGGCACCTCTCAGGGGAAAGAAGAGGCTCAATATAACAAGTTGGGCAAAAATGGAAGAGAAGTGGCAAAGAACCCTGAAAAGCCAGGCTGGAGGCGATGGGGAGTCACTGAACGTTTGGAATACACAGGAGTACATGATAAGTGCTAGGTTTTAGGATAACCATCTTGCGGAAAGTGAGGATAAATTGGAAGGAGGAAAAAAAGAGACAGCTTGAAAAGCAAGATATCTAAAGGCTTTCATGACAGTTTTTTAAATCTAAATGTCCTACCACAGCATAGCTATAAGGACCCTGTTCTGCCTGTCACTCCTAACTCATCTTGTGCCACCCTCACTACACTCTAGCAATACTGGATGTCTATCTGGTCCACTAACATACAAGCCTCTTATACCTCAAAGCCTTAGCTTGTCTCCAAGATGGCCACCATCAATCCATTACCTCCTTGAAAGCATCGGGCATTCTCCCTTCGTGGTGGAATCTAAAACTCCATGTCCTAGAATCTAGGCTGGCCTGTGACCACCCTCATTAACAGGATGCTGTGGAAGTGACACTAAACCAGATCCAGGTCTAGTTTTTAACAATTTGGGCAGTTTCCCCTTTCTGCTCACTCTAAAGAAATCCAGCCTCCATGTAAGAAGTCCAGCTATCCTGAGTCCTCCATGCTATGAGGAAGCCCAACCTAGACAAATGGAAAAGCCATAGGAAGAGAGAGCATTGATAGGCAACCTTCAGCTAGTCCAGCCAGCCTAGCCCCTGCACCATAGAAGTGGAAAAACCAGCTTGAATACCCAGCCCAGCTGAGCCTTCAGATAACTTCAGTCCCCACTGTTATCTGACTACAACTGTAAGAGAGATCCCCCTAGTGAGAACACCCAGAAATGTCCAATCAACCCACAGAGTTGTGAGAGACAATACATTGTTGTTGTAAACCATTAAGTTTTGGGGTAGTTTGTTATGTAGACATAGATAACTAAAGGATCCATTGTCTTTCTCTGGACCTCTTCTTTCTCTTCCACCCCTACCCTCATGTGCCTCATGGTTGATCAGAGTCAAATTTCAGATGCCACCCACACTTTCTTTCCCACTCTACCTAAATATCCTGGGTTCCACCTCACCTGAATGTTACTGTATTATCTCACACCCTTTTTGCTCCCTTCCAAGCATTTCTCATAATTGAGCTATTATTCTTGGCTGTTGCTTCTTTTCTTTCACTAAGCATGGGCTCTCTGAAGTTAGAGACCATAAATACTTTGACCACTATTTCATCCCTATATCCAGAAGATAGTATATGCCCAATAAACATTTATCAAATGGATGGACAAGTCATAATCTCTCTATACAACACAGAGCCACTGACAGTGTGCTGACAGGTGGCAGATTAATTTCAAGAGCCCCAATAGTCTAACAAGTAAATAAGTGAATAATTACATATAGTCTAGTTGAAAAGTCTTAGAAGTGTGTTCTAGTCATGTACCCAAAATTAGCTGATCAAAGAATGGCTGCAGAGAAGATGCTCATTACAAATCACTGATTAGATGATAGAAAATTTGTTTAAAAAACTGATGACTTAATGGATGGGTTACTAGTAGAGTCAGTTCTAGAACTTCTGATGCCATAAGGATCCTTAAAAGTCTAGGAGAAATCATTTAAAAAACAGTCGAGAGAGCCTGAGGTTTTCTCCTCTTTTACCAACTCTCCCCATGTAGAACTTAACCTGCATAAACAGAATTCTTGGAGCATGTCACATGCCTACTGTTTCTAGTTCCCAGGTGGGAAATGGGTAGTGAGGAGAAATCTGATCAGAAGGAATTCAAGGGTGAAGTTAGGCAGCCCATCACTCTGGATCATCAGACCCCAGGTAATCAAATCAGACAGGGGTTATAACTCTCATGATTATCAGTGGTCCAAGCCTCATTGTGTGTCCCATCACCTCCCTTACCAGGACAACTGTTTTGATCTATACAAGGTAAGTCAATTTTTATTTTGGAGGGAGTCAAAATTATTGGCAAGGTCCATTATCCCTAATTTGACCTGTTTTATGCCTCTTTTTTCTTCAATCTCGCCTGTACCTCTCACCTCTCTTCATGCTGTGCCTTCCCTAAATTTTCTTTGGCCCTCCCCTAATAGTCTCTGCCACTTTCCTGTATGCTGACAGTACTGCAGCATACTACTGAGATATTTTGAGTTTCTTTTCACTCCTCTTTGATCAGAGGCAACTAGGGAGTCATCGAGGAGAGAGGAGGGTGGGTGGCTGGTGCAAGTGGAAATATTTGTGTTGCAGGTGATTAGAAGAGCCAAGTTCTTCTCACAGCTCTGCCTCCTCTAGCCACTTGATCTTTATTCAAATACTTAACTTCCTGAGCCTCAGTTTATTCATCTGAAAATGAATAACCATGGAGGTTATTCATAATTATAGGAATAATAATTATAATGCCTGTCCTTCCCCACAATGGAGATGGAGATTAGACATACTCTATATTTCAAATGCTAAGAAAATGTATGGAAATACCATTTCTGCTTTCTGGTTGTGAGGAAGCCTGGTCTCACTTAGGTTAAGAGGCCTGTGTTCCTATTCTGGCTCTGCCCTTGACTCATTTTAGATAAGTTACAGTCTCACTTTGAGCCTCAAAATTCTCAACTACAAAGTGAGGGAATTAGAGAGAGATGACCTTCTAGAGTATAAGGCACCATCTAGGAGTATTCTGGGTCTATTTTATCCACTCTTCTATCCAAGCATTGTAGTTGGTGTGTAGTAGTTACAAAACAAATAACTGACCTGTCTTATGCCTCTGTCTTCAGTGAGTGTATAATACGTAATGTATAAGATCAAGCCTTGAAAATAACTACCCATACACATTAATAGTTACTAAAAATCTGGCTGGGGGTAGGGCAGTAGACAGAGGAGGATTCTAATGAAAACCTAGCAGGCCAGGGGCCACATCCTTCCTCCCCTCCTCATTTACACTAATTTCCACATCTTATGCCCTGGTTTTCTGGGAACCTGGCCTGAGATGGAACAACCAGGTGTTGTTTTAGCAAATCTGAACATCTCTAAGCCAGATCAGAGTAGGAGAATCAGAGAGATAAAAGAGAAAAGAAGAAGGTGGGATGTTTCGAACTTTAGATTCTGACAACAGGTATAAACATTTGAGGTCATTAAATCTTATAATGAAGTCACTCATTATCTACATGAGGGACCTGGGGGACATCAAAGTCACATGGCTAATGGGTGATAAGGCCAGTTTGGGTTTTAGGAGGGAACAAAGGGGCTGCTATAGGGGTTTCCTGGAAGTTCTCATCAAGGCAGGTTATATAGAATTTAGAAGGAAGAACCATACCACATCCCTGATCTTCCAGGCTCAATTCCCCAGTACCTCCTCCCAACACACAGCGAAGAGACTAGCTGTGAAGCAGATATACTGTAAATCGTGAGGGCCCATGGGCTGGGAGCAATTTCCTACTCACTATAGAGCTGTCCTTCTGTCTTAACACAGTCATATGTGTTCCCCTACATCATGGAGGGGCCTTCTTGTCTCTGAGGAGGAATTCACAAAGTTTTCAATCACCTGCCTTGGAATGGGAGAGATGAGGGCCATTGCCAGGGTACACATGACCACTGACCCCGCAGCCCTGGCAGCAGGGGTCACTGCTGTTGCAAGGGGCCTTCACCATGACCCAGTCCTAAGGGAACATCTGCAGAACAGTGGTTGTCTTGAGATAAGCCATGGGAAAGTCCAAGAGAAGCCACGGCTCTTGAAAACCACCCCAGAACCCCACCGGGATGCTTTGCCAGAGTACACTGAGCCCAAAAGGTCTTGGGTTTTGAGCTGTTTTATTCTTTTTTTTTTTTTTTTGCTAGACTTTTTCATTGGAAATTCAGAACACTAAAGCTATCCCAGGGCTTCCCCGTGGATCACTAGAGGACCTGTGCTCAGGGTCCCTCTGCTCAGCACTGAAAATGCACCTTGCCTCCAAGTTTGTGGCTAAAAAGCAGCAAGGAAGGGCTGAAACCAAAACCCAAATCCATGCCTCCGGGCCCTAAATCTTCTTCCCATGGAAAGGGAAATATAAACCACCCAGAGGCAGGCACTTGGTCTTGTCCATTTCTGAATCCTCAAAACCCAGAACAGCCCTGAGCACTTAGTAGGTCCTCAGTAAGTATTTGACTGAATAAATAGATAAATTGCCAGACTATACAAAGAGAATCTCCAAGCAGGGTTGCTTTACCCAGATACAATGCATCTTATGTTAGGATGTGATAAGCGAGATAATGAGTTAGCCAACCAAAGCCCATGGGCCAAATCCATAAGCTGAGAATTTCTTTTACATTTTTAAATGGTTGGCAAAAAATGCAAAGAAAAATAATATTTCACTACACATGAAAACTTGGGTGAAATTCAAATTTCAATGTCTGTAAATAAAGTTTTATTGGAACATAGCCACTCCAGTTCACTTTACTGGTATTATCTGTGGTTGCTTTTGCAGAACAATGGTAAAGCTGAGTAGTTGCAACAGAGACTGCATGACCAGCAAGACTGAAAATATTTCCTATCTGGACCTTTACAGAAAATGTTTGCCAATCCCTGACCTAAAGAATTCCCCAGTTAGGTAAATGCCTAAATCAAATCTCCACTGTTGATGGACTTGGGTTAAGCTTCTCTCTCTCTCTCTCTCTCTCTCTCTCTCTCTCTCTCTCCCCACCTTCTTTTTAAATTTAAATAATTCTAGAACTGCTTTAAGTCACCTTGAGTGATATAATGTATTTGTCTGGCAGTTTTTCTCTCTGAACAAAAGGGGACCTGTTCAATGACAAAGGGTCGGAATTTCTAAAGGGATTAAAGCGTTCAAAACAGGAGACTCCCCCAAGAAAAACTCAGTCAACTTTATGTATTGCTGAGGCCTAGCACTGTCATCAGGACTCTGTGGGTACAAAAACAGAAACTTCTCTGAGTTCACATAAGGGTCTGTTGCCTCACTCTGAAATGGCCATGACCTCTCTCCAATCTTTCTTCCCAAATCTTGCCTCCCTGGAGGCCTCAACCATTTTGGGCAGCATGAACAGTGCTATCTTTGGAGGTCTTCCCTGAGCCAGGCCACAGTGCACACACAGCTCCCTTGAGCAGCAAGATGGAGCTATGGTTTATCTAGATCTAGATGTAGTAAATGGCGTTTGTCTCTCCCTCCTCACAAACACACGCACCCATGGCAGACACAATCCATCCCAACAATCTAGTCAGCAAAACAAAATTACAGCGCCTTGCCTTCTCTCATTGCAAGCTTCCTCTAAACAACTAACTCCTTGCATGTAGAAATTATGTCTTAGTGATTTTTATTTCCCTGCACTTAATATAATGCCTGATGTTGTGGTAAGTATTCAACTAGAGTTCTCTCTCCCCTTCTTTCTGTTGCCCCACCATTAGGTAAGGAAGTGTAGAATGGACTCCAGTGTCCTTTCCACTGAGGTGCTGTTAACTACCTCCCAGGCTCCCATGGGTCTCCCATAGCTAGTATGGCTCTTGTCCCCTTAGTGCCACTTGTGCTTTAGCTTACTGAAGAAAGAATATTCATTTGTTCTTCCTCTCGGGTCTTCTGATGAACTGAGAAAGTCCCCATTCCATCTGAGTCCTTCTTCTCCTTGGTCAGGAAGAAAAAGCTCTTTACCCAACTCAAACCTCTTTGACGCATTCAAAACCAAAGGAAAATAACTTTCAATCTCTTCTCAAATCAGAAAAGAAACTCTCCTCTTTCAACAGGTATTGCCAGCTGCTGGCAAGGGTATTTAAGAAATTTAAATACAATGGCATGTCTCCTGTCAACTGTAATTACTCTGGTAACTTCTAAGTTTTACACACTGCCTTGGAAACACAGGGCCTTGGTGAAGACTTCTTAGGTGACCAAATTTCTCAGAACTGACTCCTATGAATTTAAAACCTCTTGTAGAACAGAAACTTCTAAACTTCAATATAAAGGGGAAACTTGGACCCTCATTTAAAAAGATAATGGAAACTCCACTAAGGGTTTTTATCACACCATCCACAATGCTATGGACATGGACTATATAGAATTTTAAATTTCACAAGTGAAAAAAAAAGTGCACTAATGAGAGTTGAGAATGGGTGGGGAGAGGGGATTTGGAAATCAAGTGGGCTAGCAAATAGAAGGAACAAACCTGGGATGGTGGCTTACAAACCTGGACCAGAAGAGACTACCTGGGAAACATGTTCAAATAGAGCCCCTGGCCCTGGCCCCAGAGATTCTGATTCTGTAGGTCTAGGATGAAGCCTGGTTCATTTTTAAAAGCTCTTCCAGTGAATCTGATAAGCATTCAAATTTGGAAGCCAACTATCCGAAATATCCCCTCCCCCTCCACATCGTGCTCCAAGGGCCTCCTAGATCTTAATTTCCTCACTTGTGTCAGTCCTGAATTCTAAGATCCAGAGTAATAGTAACCCATTTTCTTCAAAACAAAAAGCAGCAGCAACCGATAAATACTGCCCTCTGCACTGTGCCAAGGGAACCTGGGAGTTTGAGGCTGCGCATGGCCCTGGGCTGTTGGAAGGCTATTTGGGGTTTTTTGGGGGCTTGCAGCCTGGTTTATTTTAGGTGCTGGGTCTGCAGGCTAGTAGGATGACCTTCCTTGGCTATTCTCCAGGGAGCAGGCTACCAGGCTCATGCTGCCTCTGCAGCTACAGGGTACAATTTCTACAGCATCCAGGTAACAGGAGCTGACTGGCAGTCCCAGCTGGGTCCTGCATCAAACCTGTGGAAGCAGCCTGCTGGGAGGAAAGGTGCCTGGTGTGGAGGCTTTACAGGTGATCCTAGCACTGCTACTCACAAGCTGTGTGATTTGGGGCTAGTCACTTCCCCTCTCTGGCCTCAGTTACCCCAACTAATGAAACAAGGAGTTGAACTACATGGAGGCAACACAGAATAGTGGAAGGAATGTGTGTCCTGAGGCCTGGCTTCTTTTGTGACTTTTGGCAAGTGACTGAACCTTATTATTACATGTCAGTTTCCTCATTTATAAAATGAGTCTTATAGTACCTCACTCCTAAAGGTGAGATGATATGTACCAAGAGCAATCAGATGAAGTGGGTACCAAATCCTGGTAGAGATAGTGAATTTGAAGGGAGTTTAGGAAAGGGAGAGATAGCCATGCACACAGGTCAGGTAGGGAGCAATGGACATATGACCTTCTGAAGGAAGTAGGATTTGAGTTGGGATTATTACTAATGCCCAGAATTTGGATAAGCAACTGAAGGAATAAATCCTGAAGTATAGGAGGAAAATCAGTAAATCTGGATTGGAAAATTTGGGTGTTTTTTTTTAAATATATTTTATTGATTTTTTGCAGAGAGGAAGGGAGAGAGATAGAGAGTTAGGAACATCAATGAGAGAGAAACATCGATCAGCTGCCTCCTGCACACCTCCGGGTACTGGGGATGTGCCCGCAACCAAGGTACATGCCCTTGACTGGAATTGAACCTGGGACCCTTCAGTCCATAGGCCGATGCTCTATCCACTGAGTCAAACGGGTTAGGGTGAAAATTTGGGTTTTAATGTCAGTTCTCTCACTGTCCAGCAGGTCTTGCTGATTCTCTGCTTCTTTTCCTATGAAATTAGGTTGTGGTAGGAATGGATAAGATGACATGGGAGAGAACATCTTGCATGGTGCCTAGAAAGTGGTAGGTTTTCTATGGATTTATGGATTTCAGATTAGGAAAGTAGGGATGAAAAGAATGCCCAAGCACCTTTATAGATCAGTGAGTATATTAGTAGAGCTCAGAAATTTCCAGTGTTCATCGAGAACCCCAAGATACTCTAGGAGGGAGAGTATCCTAGTCAATTAATTTAGGAATGGCAGCATGATATCCCTCTCTTGAAGATGTGCTATCAATGTGAAGAAATTAATGATTCTGCAGTCTTTTATAATTTAATTTTCACCCAGTAGTTCCCAAATTTAGTTCACTTCTAAACCAATTTTCCACATTAAACCTGTTAACCTCCCATGGAACTCAGCAGGGGATTTTCTGATGTGAACTAAGGGGATGGCAGCAGAGAAATTTGGAAAAATTACTTGTGTTCCCACTGTACTCAGCTCTAGGAATGATCTGTGCAGTGATGTAGAGTGCAGCCGGGATGAGCAAGCACCCATATTTGGAAATACAGAGACCAATGCTTAAATGCCGTCTCTCCACTTATGAGCCACGTTGCCTTGAACAAGTTCCTTAGACTGCCTCCAATTTCTTCTCTATAAAGTCGAAACATTTACCTCATAATTTCATTGCAAGAATCAAATGAGCTAATATACCTGAAGAGGTTAGCACCAGGCCTGCTACATAGCAAGCACTCAGTAAGCAGAAAATGGGGTCATTATTATTATACTACCATCTCTACCAGTCATTTTGCAAATCTTGGACATTGAACACAGAGAGTAGAAATCATTAATCTCTGCTTTCCTCTCCCTTGTGGAAGTCAGCCTAGAATTCCATCAAGAGGAGGTGAGTAAGGCCATTTCAAAGAAGGCAGTGATGATGGTATCTATTTAGTGTTGTTGTTTTTTTCTGAACACAGAGCAAAGGAGGGAGTGGGCTCTTTTATAAGGAGGACCTGTCCTTCCAAACCAGTCTGAGCTGGCAGCATCAGCTCTCGCAGGCTGGAAGCTGACCATTGTGAGATGGAGAATTTGCTTAGTCATTTCTCAACAGCAAGAGCAAGTGGCTTGAAGAAGAAGCCAAAGATACCTCATGGGAAGTCAGCCAATTGCCACCTAAAAAGAGAAAAGGAGAGGGTGGCAAAGAACTCTGAGGCCCAGGATCTTATCAGGGCCACGGGGCAAAGACAGCTGGCCTCCAGTGTCAGAGATTCTTGCCCTGTGCCCCGCTCAAGTGCCACCACCGTAGGCTGAGGGAGATTGACTCAGGTTCACCCCTGACCATCAAACCCAAGACCTCAGCTCTCCTCCTTTTGCTGAAGAATATTAGCCACTGGCAGCAGCTGTCTCTACAAAGGTCCTGTGGTCAATTTATCTTCATTGATTCATTCATTCATTCAATTCATATTGATTTAATGCTTACTACATATGCTATGGGGAACAAATTGTACAAAAAAAAAACAACACAAAAAAGTCCCTTCACTTATGAAGTTAACATTCTAGTGGAGAGAGACAGAAAATACACAAGCAATCAAGTCAAGAAAATAGTTTCAAAAAGTGATAAGTGCATTAAAGAGAAATAATAAGGGTGAGGGGAAGAGATCAATAGACCAAGGGCTAGAAAAGAATAAAAAAGGTAAACACTAAGCCCCCTCAAAAAGGAGATATCTGAGTTAAGATTTGAATGGAGCAAGGGAAAAAGCCATTTACAGATGAGGAATCTGAAGCATAATAGTTGAGTAAATTCTATTCAGTCCCATAGTGAGGTTAAGACTTAGCCAAAACCAGAACCTAGGGTATCTTGAGTCAGCTCAGGGCTCCTCCATGTGGGCCAGGAAATCTTTTAAAACCCAGGTCCTGCCATTCTTCATCAGCTGAGGACTGCTCCAAGCTTTTTAGAAGATAATTAATAATTAAGAAGATAATTAATATCATCCTCATCCTATTCTTCTCCACTCCATACAATCTTTTCTCTTTTTAGCTCTCCTCTCTATGATATATATTGTTTCCTATTAGCCAAGTCCATTGTTTCTTTTCCCCTGGGGGGAAAAAACAGTTGAATTATATTTCCCAGCCTCCCTTGTACCTCAGCATTTCCATGAGACTGATTTCTAGTCAATAGAATTTGAGCAGGATTAATGCACATCCTTCTAAGAATGGCCCATAAAAGTATCCCAGGCTCAATTATCCATGTTTTTCTCCCTTCTATCAGCTAAATGTAATTGAGCATGGCCACCATGGAGCCATGGAGTATTGAAGATGGCAGAGCCTCAAGATTAAAAGCTCCTGGATCTTTTTATCACCACTTAGAGGAAAATGGCCCGTCAATCAGGAAAACCCATTTTATAGTTTTTGTGAACAACAAATACACTTCTACTATGTCTGGGCCATTACACATTATGGGATTTGTTTGCTACAGAAGCTAGTACATTGACCTAGGTTAAAGAGACAACTTGCTTTAACCCAGAAAAATACTTGCCAACACATGGTATTAACTTTCCAACACCTAGACTCTTAGCATGAGACTAATGTTTGAAGTTAAAGAAAAAAGCTCAGAGACCATAGATCATGCCCTTTATTCAAGAGGAGAAAATGAGACCCAGAGAAGAACAAATCTCACATTCTCTAAGGTCATGACAACCAAAAGGTCCCTGCAAGACTAGAGCACTCATTTCCTGGCTCCTTGCTCAACGCTCTTTTTGGGACATCATGTTGCCATTCTACTGACAGATGGTGAGTACAGTGTCCAAGACAGGCTTTAGAACAGGACTCAGACAAAGCTCACTGTCAAAGATGTCTTCTGTAACAGTAACCCGAATCTCCTATTAGCAGTTTACATCCACCTACTCGTGTTCTGTCCTCAGGAAAGTTGAAGAGTGTCTGATCACCTGCCTTCCTATAACAACCTTCCTGACACTAAAGGGTAAGGATTAAATTATTCCTCAGCCTTTACTTCTCCAGCACAGCTATAGTGTCACAGCATGCCCCATTTTAAAAGAAATAGAAACTATCATGACCATACAGCCCCATAAGCATGGCTGGAATGGTTGAAATGTTGGTCTATGCTGAACTGGTACCATCATCCAATTGTTTCTTCCATCACTCAGCAGGACCTGCAGGGCTCTGGCAGAAGAAACAGGGGAATGGTTTGGGTTGAGTCAATCTTACTATAGATACTCTGCCCAAACCCACTTCCCTGAAGCCCTCTGAGCATTTAGCCATGTTTCAGGCAGGCAGGGGGTGTACAATTATCTACTTTTTAAGGACTATCCCAGTGGTCTTAAACCTTTCCTGATCCACATTCCTATCAATAAGAATACCTGAATCATGTCTTCCCAATATACCTATTAAAATACTTAATACCCATTGATCAGACTATCAAACCTCAGAGGGAAGGTAGGGGAGGGTGGGGGTAAGAGGGAGAGATCAACCAAATGACTTGTATGTATGCATATAAGCCTAACCAATGGACACAGACAACAGGGGGGTGAGGGCATGAGTGGGGGGGGTTCTGGGGGTAATGGGGGATAAGGACACATATGTAATACCTTAACCAATAAAGAAATTTTTAAAAAATAGAAAAAGCAAAAAAATACTTAATACCTATCAAATATTTTAAATATGTGATAGATATTAATAGATATTTAAATATTTGATAGATATTAATAGATATTTAAATATTAAAATAACAATAGATATTACTTTAATTAACCAATAGATATTGAACTATCATTTATTCAAATATTTCAATAGATATTTAAATACTTAATATATATTAAAATAATATTGTTATTTTATATATTATTTCAATAGAATACTTATTGAAATATTGATTAGGATATATATATGCTATATACAAATCAATTATGTATATGATATAGCATTCACAGAGATAAGAACTTTTAAAGGATGAGATTAAAAAAAGACAATAAACATAAAAGTGCTAATAATTTCTTCCCTGGTCCTAGTGGGCCATTCTTCACTGTCCCCTCTTCGGAGAACACTTGGTCCATCAAAGTCTTTGAACTAAAGTCACAAACTGGCAGCCAACAGGCCAAACATAGCCCACAAATGCGTTTTGTTTGGCCTAGACAATGTTTTCTAAATGTTCTATTAGTTCCCAACACTTAAAAATTGGACAAGTTCACATTAAAATGAAGAAATTTTTTTATCCATTTACTTCACTGCTTTACCTGATGCCATGGCAGGCACTCATTAAATATTTAATTGAATTTCCAACTTTCTCAAAAACAATCAGGCCAGCACTTCTTGGCAAGAATCACCTGGAGCTGAGTAATGATTGCCCCCTTTAGCAGGGTGTGGGCTCACCATTCCTGGGCCACAGTCCCCACCACTCCCTAATGTCCTATATCTAACAAGCTTCACTCATGCCTGTTACCAGCCTGGACTCCATGAATATCTGAACAATTGCTTTTGCTAGGAGTTTCTGGTTATGTGATGGCCTTAGCCACCATCCATAAGATCAAACAAAATCAATATGGAGTCCAAAGACACACATTTGAACCTGATTGTACCAATTGTCATCATTGAAGAATTGCTCTCTGAACCATAATCAATCTGGAAAAGTGAAATTGCAATACCTTTTTCACAGGTTGTTTGAAAATCAAAATAAATGACATAATATCTGTGGACTGCTTAGTAAATTGTAAAATATTATGAAAATCAGAAAACAACATTATCATAGCTGTATTTGTCCTTGAAAAGGACTAGCTGAGGTGATTGGGATGAAGACTCCTAATATCACCTCCCAGAGCTGATCATATTCCCCTATGTTAACCACGTCTTTCTATACACCTGTCCCTCAGTCCTACTCTACCATCCACCACTTTGGATTTCAGGTATAATGGGAAGACAAATGAAGAGACAAGCCAAAGAGTAAGGAAAAAGCCACCACCCAAGAGTTGGGTTCAATTTCTCCTAATATTGACTCTTTTATTTTACTTTTACTCATGTCCAAGTCAGTTAATGCTTGTGACTAACTCACTATCAAACCCAGGTCCCAATACCTCACGTCCAGAGACCAACAGTGTGCACACCTAATCCTAAGAGCCAGTCCCTACAACCTCCACCTTTATCTTCTTGAGTCTAGACCTGTCATGGACTTCTAATCTTGTTGTTCACCCTCTGGAAAGATGTCCAAGAGAGCTTTCCTCTTCCACCTTTTTATCAGCAGGGAGACTATTTCTGGAACATTTAGACTAGCTTTTCAGCAACACCCATGATATTCATATTCTCTGGCTCTCCCATAAATATGTAATATGTATTTGTCAGTTATAGGCTGACCTATATAAAATTACCAATATTCAACCATTTCTGACCTAGAAAAGGGAGTGATTTTATATGATTCAAATTAAGACATTTAATCCAGAGACCTAAACCTGGGGGTTTCTGTGATCTCTGAATCTCCCTGTTTTTTAAGCCAAACCCAGTTGCTTGTATTCGTTTCTCGTGGTGATTGTACTGAGGCCCTGAGAAAATACTTCAGCATCTCAAATATGCTGGGGGGGGCGGGGTTTCTTCCTCAAAGACCTGAACTATAGATTGCCAGACAATTTTGTGAACTAGAAGCCCTGGTAAAAAAAAAAATGCAACAGATCCTTGCCTCTTCAGCCTCCTGCCCAGAGGAGCAGCAACAGGTGGAGAGAGCCATGATCCTGAAGGCAGAGGTTTGTCACAGAGACATGTGGAAACATTTTGTACATCTCACAGAGGACCTTTATCCACTCCCTTCCCCGTGTCATTTCATTTTCACATTTACCATGTACCTGCTGTGTTAAGCACTCTGCTTTTATATAGATTAGTTCACCTCATGAGGAGCAGAAATTCCAGATTATCCCTGGATTGATAGGTTTGGGGGATGGTCTTAGATGGTCTCTGGCCTTTTTCCAGATCTGTAAAATGAGTGGGTGTGCTATTTGATCTCTCAGGACCCTTCAGTGGAAATTTGGTAAAATTCTTTGCAGCTCTGAAATTGAGTTTCTTCTTCCAGCTTAAGCCCCAGGAGAGTTCCTAAGCCTCTCTTAACCTGAGCTTCTCTTCTGAGAGTAGAGCCTGAGCCAAGGGCTTGAATGTAGGGGGGGGCTTAGTTTTTAAAATTATCCCAGGAAACAGGAACAGGGCAAGGGAAGTAAAAAGGAAGGAAGAGGGGAGAGGGGAAGGGAGGAGGAAGGGAAGAAGCGGGAGAGGTCATATAATCTTAGAGAACCCCAACTTGCTGAAAAAGGAACAGATGATCTCTGCCCAATTCACAGAATTATTGTGAGGAGCACATGACACTTCCCACATGTGACAGTGCAGAAAGGTATATATACAAGTTATTATTGTGGTAGAGGGCATTGTGAAAAAATGTTGATTTTGCAAACTTTTTGACTATATTATGTATGAACTAGAGGCCCGGTGCACGAAATTCATGCATGGGGGGGTGGTGTCCCTCAGCCCAACCTGCACCCTCTCTAATCTGGGACCCCTCGAGGGATGTTCAACTGCCTGTTTACAGGGATCGGGCCATGGGGGTGTGGCTAGCCTGGGTGAGGGGCTGAGGGCTGTTTTCAGGCTGGCCACACCCCCTTCAGGGTGGGGGTCCCCGCTGGGGTGTCTGGCCAGCCTGGGTGAGGGGCTGATGGCTGTTTTCAAGCTGGCCACAGTCCCATCAGGGTGCGGGTCCCCACTGGGGTGCCTGGCCAGCCTGGGTGAGGGGCTGAGGGCTGTTTTTAGGCTGGCCACACACCCCGGTGACCCAAGCTCCCAGCCCCTCCTTTTTTTCTTTTTTTTTTTCTTTTTTCAGCGCCTCCTTGAGCGGAGGCCAGGGCCGGCTGGAAGCAGGTATCTGGGATTTATTTATCTTCTATAATTGAAACTTTGTAGCCTTGAGCAGAGGCCAGGGCCGGCCAGGGCGGGCGGGAAGCTTGGCTTCCTCCATCCCCCGGGGGTAACCCAAGCCTCCTGCTCGCTCCAGCTCCGTGGCTGCCACCATCTTTGTTGGGTTAATTTGCATACTCACTCCTGATTGGCTTGTGGATGTAGCAGAGTGATGGTCAATTTTCATGTTTCTCTTTTATTGGTGTAGATGACCTTATATATTGCACAAGGCTAGTTATTGGCTATATGCTTGTCACCACATCAACCACACTCCTGCACTGGTCCCTATTTCCCTCATTTAAGCTTTACAGTACCTAGAGATATAGTGTCCCATACAGTAGGCACTAGCTACATGTGACTATTTAAGTTAAAATATACATAAAGTAAAGTAAATAAAAATTCAATTATTTAACCACACAAGCCACATTTCAAGTGCTCAATAGCCATGTGAGTCTAGTGGCTACCATATTGGACAATGTAAATATAGAACATTTACACCATTACAGAAAATTTGATTGCACAATGTTGCAAAAGGATACTCAAAACTCTCCTAAGCCACAAGGTCCTTCACAGTTTAGTCCCAACCTACCTGTCCAGGTTCATTTCTGCCACACCCACCCATCTGCTCCCTTATATTCTACATCAAACCATGTATTTTATCTTTTCCACTGGTCTGTGACTCTGTTGGTATGGTTTCCTTGTCAAGAATGCCCTCCCTATCCTGTAATTCATTCTACCGCCTACTATTTTCTGCCTAGAAAATCCTGCTCACCAATCGAGGTCCAGTGCAAAAGTTCCTTCTTTGGGGCAATGCTCCATGACACTCTCAGAAATAATCCACCAGTCCCTTTACTCTGGTCCCATCACTGTGGTCTCTATTACAGCACTTACATCCTCAGCATCTCAGGGTATGCTTTTGCATGGCTCTTTCTTGCTGATCTTGGAAGCCCTTGAAAGCAGGGGCAGATCTCATTCATCTTTGTACCCGTAAAGCTCTGTCCAGTGCTTGGCAGAGTGGACACCTTCATCCATGTCAAGGCCATATCTGAGGGATATCTTTTGCTATCCCTCTCTTCCTTGTCACAGTGGTTCCTGGCTCTGGCTCAATCATAGTTGTTCACCCTTAAGTGAGGGGTTTACCCACAAATGACTGGCTCCTCCCAAGCCAAGGAAGATGTGCAGAGAGCAAGTTGGGAACAGGAGCCTTGTCGGTGACCATGAGGAAGAGGTCAAGTAGAAAAAGCAGGCCCTGAGGGGGAGAACTGACTGCCAGGAGGGAGGGGAAGAGGCAGGGCAATCCCAGAACCACACACACTGACCATTCTTCCCCAGTGGAATACTCTCTGCTTGACCTCTGTGTTGGCCAGCACTGGCAGCTTCCCCAGCCTCCCACGCCAGCATTCTCCTCAGGACACTGCCCCATATGCCTGGGGCTAAGTGTCTCCCTTGCCTACTCCCGAACCCACTTCCCTGAGCATATCCATACCATATTCCTCACCACCTGTCCCGCTGGAGTCTGTTCTCTCTCCTGTGTTCCTGGAACTGTCACCAGCCCCAACACCTTTCCTGCTTCCTCACTAGAAACATCCTGTCAAATGTGGCCTCTCCCTTCCTTCTCCCCCAAGACAGCCTTCAGCCATCAGTCAGAAAGGCCTGCCCCCAGACCCTTGTCATGGCCTGAACTCTTCCAGTGGACTCATCGAGCCCCCATCTTTCTCGCGTGGACCCTTCACTGTCATAGCATCCTAGCCAGGCTTTCTTTCTGCCATCTCTGACCCTGTCCTGTCAGAATCGTCTTCCTAAAAGACAAATCGCTCTCTTCCTCCAGACCTCATGGCCCACAGGGGAAAAACAAAAGCCAAACTCTTTAAACAAGCATTCAAGTCACGCCCTGATCTGACCCCCAGCTGCCTTCCCTTCCCAGGAACATGCCATCTACTTTCCCCTCTGTAACTTTTCTTCATCTCCCATGTCCCCACCCTACACACAGGCTTCAGAGTTCAGCTCAAACATTGCCCCTTCCGTGTAACCCAGGGGCAGGCTACCATCCTCACAAAGGCTACCAGGGTTCACACCCGAGGCCCACACATACAAGCTGCAGGACACAAATGTTATTGAACCACACTGTGCCTCAGTTTCTTCATCTGCAAAGGGGGTTTATAGTGTTGCCTACTAGTTGTTGAGCAGATTGAATGAAATACTTCATTAAAGTACATAGCATAGCACCTGGTACATAGCTGTTTCTTTCTACCATTGGTGGTGGTGCTGTTCTCTACCAGGCAGATTCCAACCACATCTTGCCTGAATGTCTAGCATGGGGCTCAGTTCTTTGACTCTGTTATAGGTTTGGTTTTGCCCATGGCCACCTCACTTAGAAAACATAGGAATCAAGTCTGAATTATCAGTCACCTCCCCAGGCCCAGCGCAGAATAGGCCCCATGACAGTCTGTTGAATTCTTCCTGACCCTTCCAGATCCTGCACCTCCACCAGTAAAGGCCTCATTAAATGCTGACTCCGCAGAAGTTTTGTGTTTAAGTGTGAGACTGTGAGAATGTGTGAGCATGTCGGTGTGAAACCTGTGTGAATGTATGGCAAATGTGTGTGAAGGTATGAGATATTTGTGAGCATGTGAGTGTGAAAATGTGGGTGAGGATACATGTGTGAGGGTGCAAGATATTTGTAAGCATGTAGGTGTGAGAATGTGGGTTATGCTGTGTGTATGAAAGCAAATATATGTCAGCATGTATACGTGTAAGAATGTGTGAGAGAATATGTATGTGAGAATATATCGTGTGAGTGTGCATATGAGTGTGTGAGAATGTGTACATGAGTGTGTGAGAATGTGTACATGAGTGTGTGAATGTGTGTTGGACACAGCTGCTTTCCAATACGAACCCCTTGGTTATCCTTACAGTCAGAATTCTGTGTGCCTGTCAACAGTCAAAATAGAACAATGCAAAGCTACAAAACTTTTGTTCAACTTGTTTCCACCTGCCACTTCCCCAGTGCTCCCCTGCAGAGAGCACAGAGGGCTGAAGAGAAGTAAGAAAGCTTCCCAAGGGCTCATGAGTGATACACGCCCCTTGTACTAAGGGTATAAAAAACATTGTCATAGCCAGGTGACTCATCTGGTTAGGAATTTTGGGAGTTTGTTCTTTTTGCATAATAAATGGATGTTTAATGAGCACTTGCTATGTGCCAAGCAGTTACTTATTAGCAACAAATAAACTTTCAGAGGTAGTTACTCTTGTTATTTCCATTTTTCAAATAAAAAAGAAAAATCTAAGGCACAGAGCAGTTAAAAAAGTTGCCCAAAGTCACACAGCAAGTAAGTGATGGAGCTCAGATACAACCCAGGAAGTATGACAATAACACTTGTGTAACTATTATATTTACTGCCAGAAATGTCTATTTCAGAGTTCTATCCCACCACATGTTGCTGAGATCTGAAATAAAAAGTGTGTGTGTGTGTGTGTGTGTGTGTGTGTGAGAGAGACTCAGTAACCAGGATGTAAAAACTGGGCAACTTGGGTAGGTGCTGGAAAGTAGAACAGAAAGATGGGAGCCAAGGAGAAGTCTCATGGTTCGCAAATGTTCAGCCATGTATGTCTCTGAAAAGTGACCTGGCTGGATTGGAGCTGAGTGTAAATGACCTGAGGCCTTGAGGATCAACCTGACACCAGGGGAGTGCCAGTTGGACTGTAGGCAGCAGCAATTTATTCCTGGTTGAAGTCAAGCCACTTGAAGTTGTAGAATCAGCAGATGTCAGGGCAGTGGGGGTCTGCAGAGGCCCGAGCTAGCAATCAACCCATGTCTGGTGGAAGGAGCACTTCCAGAGGCCCAAGGGCCACAGTCAGCAAGATACCCCAGAGAACTCACTAAATTGCAGATTCCTGGTCCCCACCCTTCAGACCCAGTCTCTGGGGTGTGACCTTCAGATCTGCATTTTTCACAAGCTCCTCTAGTAATTTGATTTGATCTTAAAGATTCAGAAATGCACAGCTGGCTGCCTTAGATCAGGTACCCCAGAAGCAGACCCTAAGAGGAGGGTTCTAACACAATGATTTATTATGTAAGTGCCTCCCAGAAGTACCAATAAGGAAATGGGGAGCAGGACAGAAAGGGAGGAACAGAGCAAAGAGTGGGCTCAGAAGAAGTCCTGCAAAGGGTAGCTTCTGCCTGGCCTTCCGGGGACTCCAGAGTCATGATTCCAGGGTCAGCCACCCCAAGTTTTTTGAATATCAAGACCTTGAGCATATCTAAGACTTTGTTAATTTTCTGGTCAAGCTGGGTTTTTACTGGTGAAATTAGTGACATATATTTAGCATGGAGAATGATGGAAATTGGTCCTTTTTGTAAAATTTTATATTCACAAGATATAGGTTAGCTAAAGTCATTTAGAAACACTCCCTACCTTGCATGAGGAGGTATAAAAACCCAAGGAGACCTAGGCCTGTGCCTAGAATGGCTTCTGGGACTTGGCCCCTAAGCAATTCTGTGTCCAGCCATTGCTCAAAAAATGGCCTGATACTGAATTATAAGCATAACAGGAGCCTGCCTTTGGAACTGTGTGGTTTCTTCCTTGAATAAACTTTCCGTGGGAAGTCAGAGCATCTAGAAGGAGGCATATAAGCTCACAGAGAAGATGTGACATCATGCCTATTTGACCATGAATGCTTACTTGAGAACTGTAGGTGTGAATCTGGTCTGAGACTTGCTTTCATTAGAATGTGGTGGCAGAAATGAGAAGGAACAGCTAACCTCCCCTACCTCAAGCATCCTTGGCTCTACCATTAACCACTGAAAAGAACTCAAGAGTTGTGCTTGAGCAGATGAACTCAGGTTGGCTATGATGGGGAGGACAACCTGGGAGTAACACAGGGGTAAGCAAAAGATATCTTCAGGTGTTCACAGTTATGGGTGCGGTTTCTTAGACCACTGGCCTTAGATTACCCAAGGAGCTTGTTAAAGAGTAAATTCCTGATCCCCTCCCAAGATCTACTGAATCATAATCAATGGGGAGGGGCTGGCAATAGGCACTTTTTAGAAAGCACCCCAGTGATTTCTGCACACTGAAATTTGAGAACCAATGCTAAGGAAATTTCTTCTCAGTTTCCCATCCTTACGCCTAAGGTCAAAGTTCATAGCTAGTTGGTGGATCTGCAAGTTTTTGCTTGATTGTATCTCTAGGGCTACTTTTGATGAGGAGAGAGCCATCCAGAAGTTGTCAGAAATAGGGGGCTAGAGGTTGTGAACTTCACTATTAAAAATTCAAGTAGGAGGGTACACCTCCCATTGGCCATTTGGTGCCACCTACCCAAGCCAGACCCTTGTCTGCCCATCCTGAAAGTCCAAATGTCCACCATGGTCACCATTTAGCAGCTGGAGAAAGACACCTTGTGAAGAGCATAGACTTGGATGGACTCATGAAGGCAGTAGTAGTGGGAATGGCTGTGTGAGAAATGGGTACAATGATCAAAAGTTTGAAGAAACTGCAGATGATAGCAGAAACACTCAGATCTGCAACTTCATAAACAATGTACTGGTTCAACTTCAGGAATGGGATGGGAAATAACAAGAACAGTGGGAGATGGGAAATTAGTGGTGAGATGCATACTGAACAATGTCACCTGTGCTCAGATCTATGAAAAAGCAGAATGAAACTTTCTTCCTCACTTTCCATGGCAATTAGCTGTAAGAATAAACAAGCTCAGTTCAAGCCTCCATACTGCTTTTTTTTTTCATTATTGTATTCAATTATCTTTACCACAACATTTTGCATGCAACTATTTCAAAGTGTTGTTTTAATTAGGATCAATGTTTTGGTTAGTAAATAAACCTATTTTGTAAAAGAAGGAGAATGAGAAAGAGGAGGAGGAGGAGGAGGTGGAGGAGGAGGAGGAGAAGAATTCAAGCAGGAGACAAGCACCCACCCAAGCTTCTAGCTATTATCCCAACAGGAGTGTTATTATGCAGGTGTTGCTTATAGGACTTTGTGAAGTTCTAAAATCTTTATAACTTCTTCCACATTTAGTAAAACAAAGATTCGGGCAGATAGGGTGGGAGGTGATGGGTTTATCTGTAGTGACAATAAGGAAATGGGCTAAAGCCAGTCTTTGTTGGGGAAAAGCAGAACAAGAAACAGAATGAGGGTGACAGGTCTCCAAACAGAGAGAGGAGGGAGTTACTCTAATGAACAAAAATCATAGGAACTGCCATCACCCGTGCCAGGACCCTGAGCCAAGCCTTGGGTTAGGAGCTTCCCTTACTTGATCCCATTTAGTTCTCTCAAGAAGCCAAAGGTTATGTCTAGTTTTTCTGTTTACAGATAAGGAAACTGAAACCCAGAGGCCTACCTGGCCTACCAGGTCACTTGGAAAGTGACACAGTCCTGGAAGTGACCTACATCAGAAAGTGGTCCAGACACAGGGGAGACATTGCAAAGGCCTCAGAGAGGGAGGGTGCAGAAGAAGTTCGATAACCAAGGGGGAACAATAAGATCGGAGGACAGAGAGTGGTGGTCCCTGGGGAGCAGTAAGACTTGATAGGTGAGACAGCCCTTCCTTGCCAGGAAGTCCTCCTGAACATGAACCAACAGTTATATTAATAGGTGTTCTCCCTGCTCCCTTAGCCTCTGATCAAGGGGAAGGATAAAAAAGCTTCGTCAGTGAGCGCCCAGTTACAAAGTTGAGACACAGCAAATTGGAGCCAGAACCTGCAAGCTCAGCAGCCTCTAAGTCCAGTTTGCTTTAGAGTTCAATGTTTTAAAAAGCAAGTGTTCCAGGAAGCTCCATATTCCTTCTTTCCTTTCTTCCTTTATCTGTTTTTTATTGAGCTGTAATCAACATAAAACATTGGGTAAATTTGAGGTATGCACCATGTTGCTTTGATACATTTATACATTGCAATGTGATTGCCACTGTAGCTTTAGCTAGTATCTCTATCAGGTCACAAAATTGTCATTTCTGTTTTGCAGTGGGAATATTTAAGTTCTAGTCTCTTATCAACTCTGAAGTACATAATACACTATTGTTGAGTATAATCACCATGCTATGCATTAAAGCCCCAGAACTTATTCATCTTACAGTTGTGTGTTTGTTTCCTTTAACATCTGTCCTTTGCCCCAAGTCCCTGGAAACCATCATTCTACTCTGATTCTACCATTTAGCTTTTCTGACTCCACATTTAAGTGGTATCATAAGTATTTGTCTTTCTCTGTGTGACTTATCTCACTAAGCATAACACCCTCAATGTCCATCCATGTTGTCTACCAATGGCAGGAGTTTCTTCTTTCTCATGGCTGAATAACATTCTAATATGTATACAGCACATTTCTTTACCTACTCATTCATTGACAGACACTTAGGTTGTTTCCATTAGCTATTATGAATAAGGCTGCAATGAATGTGGGAGTGCAAATATCTCTTTATATCCTGTTTTCATTTTCTTTAGATCTATAACCAAAAGTGACATTGCTGGGTCATATGGTAGTTCCACTTTTTAATTTTTTGAAAAACTTTCATACTGTTTTCCCTAGTGGCTGTACCAATCTACATTTCCACCGACAGTGCACAAGGGTTCCCATTCCTCTAAATTTTTGTCAACACTTATCTCCTGTCCTTTCGATGACATCTATTCTAACAGGTGTGAGGTGATAATATTGTGATTTTGATTTGCATTTTCACTGATGATTAGGGATGGTAAGCATCTTCTCATGTACCTGCCGGCCATTTGTATGTCTTCTTTGGGAAAATGTCTATTCAGTTCCTCTGCCCCCCTCTTTTTTTCACCCCTTTTCAAGTTAAATTGTTTATTTATTTTGTTACTGGGTTATATGAGTTCTTTATATATTTTGGATATTAACCCTTTATCCAATATATGGCTTGCAAATATTTTCTTTCATGCCACAGGTTGCCTTTTCATTTTGGTGATTGTTTTAAGCTTTATAGTTTGATGTGTCTGCTTTTCTTTCTTTTATTCATACATGCAGCAAATATTGCTGATCCACTATGTGCCAGAAACTAAGAAAACAATTTCCCAAGGATATTTCCTTCCATTAGTTCCCCTAATCCTGCCATCTACCCCAATAAGTGTAAAGTTTCACCATTCCCACTTTAAATGATGAGAAAACTGTCTGAGGTCCCACAACTGGTCACCGCCCATGTGTGGACTTGAATTCAGATCTAAGACTAAATGCCTTGTTTGCTTGTGTTTTTTGTTGTTGTTGTTGTTGTTGTTGTTGTTGTTTTTCCCATACCTTCACCTTTGAGGCAGCTATTCAACAAACTGCCAATGCCATGAGCTCCATCCCCACCCCTGCCAAGATCACCATCAGAGGAGGGACAGGCCAGGACAGTACAGAACTCCTTGGCAGGCAGCTCAATGTCCCAGATCATGGGTCATGTCAGTGCTAGGCCCCAGGAGGAGTCCCATCTGTGCCCCCACCTCTGGCCAAAGTGATAGGGAAGCAAGAGACCAAAAGAAAGAACATACTAACCACCTGTTAGTCTTACTTGAGAGATGTGAACACAGAGAGCCAGGGCACAGTGTGCACTCACTGGACCAGGGGCTGCTCCCAGTCAGAGGAACCTGCTGGAGAGGGAACTAACAGGAAGGAAGAAAGGAAGACTGGAGGGTGTAAGGACGATATGGATGTGAAAGTGGGGGGTCAGGACACAGCTCACTGAGAGATCAGGGGTGAGCCTGATGTGAAGAACTTTCAGCACTGGCAGGGAGGGCTCACTACCCCTGCTTTCTTGCAGGAAATACAGACTGGCCTGGGTGCAGGGGTTCCCTCCCACCGCCTCAGAAAGGCTGAGGCAACCAAGATGAGAAGGAAGATGAGGCTGACTCTGAGGGGAGGTTTGGGTAGGGCAGAGGCAAGAAGTGCTTGGCCTGAAAAATGAGTTTGGCAGCAGAATCTAGAATTCGGCCTGACCCAGAGCTTCACCACGTGTTCTTTTCTGTTTCTGTGATGACAGAGATAAAGAGGGAGGAAAACAAACTAATGAAACATGCAGAACTCCTCTCTCACCTCCCTTGACCCCGTGGAAAGCAACCCCATTGGGAGCCGGAGGAAGGGGGTGCTGGAGATACCACAGGAGAAAATGCAGTATAAGGCTCTGAGCTTCACCCTGGATTCAGGAAGATCACCCCTGCCACCTGAACAGTAGCTGGTTGTCAGCCCTACCTCTTCCCAATCCCACCCTGGGCTTGGGAAAATGATCAGGATAACCTGCCCCGAGATGGACACCAGCACAGGTCATCCAATCTCTGGAAGCGAAGGCCCATCTCGTTATCTCTGCAGCTGTTAGGCAGCCTAGGCAAGAGCAGGCTCTGGTTACAGCATATAAACAGGTCACAGAAGCAGCTGGCTTGGGTATGGTGCATGCCCATGGCTATTCTGACTTGGGGAGGGAGGTAGAGAGGCAGGGAGCGGGGTGGAGGTGGGATTTGAAAGGTGGGCAGCTCTCGCTCTCTCTCTCTGCTCTCTATCTCTTCTCTCCTTCTGCACTCATCTGGATTTTCTCCAGAGACCACAGATCTTCCTTTCCGAAGGTAATCATGTGTACGGAACCCCGTGACCTCAGCATGGACTGTGATACATGTGAGCACACCATCTTATAAGTCCTTCCGGTCAGAACTGTGCTGCTTTTAGCCAAAGACCACCACGTCATCCATGTACATACACAGTCCCTTGCATTTGAGCAACAAATACTCATGTGTGTTTGTCTTCCTTCCAACCCTAATCCATAAAACAGAAGGTCTGTATATTTGTCTCTCTATGAGTCTCCTGGTCCACCCAAAATGATGTCCTGTATCTTTAAAGTGTTTAACCAAGAAATGTGGGTAATGGGGGTCATTGTGAACAGCAGGGGCTTACAGTGTTGACTTCCCACTTCTCTCTCTCTCTCTCTCTCTCTCTCTCTCTCTCTCTCTCTCTCTCTCGTCAAAGTGACAAGCAAACCAGAAATCCTGGTCTTGCCTCAGTGGATGTAGCTCATTTGGGCACTGTCTCGTGCACCGAAAGGTTGTTTGTTTGATTCCTGATTTGCAGGCTCAATCCCTGGTAGGGGGTGTGCAGGAGGCAGCCAATGGATGTTCTGCTCTCACATAGATGTTTCTCTCTCCCTCCCCCTTGCCCTTCCTCTCTCACTAAAAATCAATTTTTAAAAAAATCTTTCCAAAAGGCTAGTCTTCTTACCAAAAGGCTCCCATATTCTTCAGTCAGGACTGCTTCTGGTGGCTGAGAACTTCAGAGAGCAGATGACACCGGGGACTCAGCTAGGTCTACAAATTCTGAGTACAGTCTGTGCAGAAGAAATTACTGGAAGCCGAAACAAACAGTATTGATCCAAGCAGACTGATCAGCTATCAAAATGACAGAAAGCTTGGCTTGACTCAGCCTCAGTTCCACCTCAAGTTTCTAATTGGCAAGTTCGTGGAATCTTCCCTATAGCTCTGATCTAACAATTATTATAGACCAATTCTCAATCAGTATCAAGGGTTGGGTTGTTGCTATTCCATAGCAGTGTGATCTTGAGAGTCTTATCTTCACTAATCTGTTTCCTTCCCATAAAATGCAGGGGTCAAATCAATTTGCATGTGTCTAATCAATGTATATGTGCTGATCAGACCATGCAAATGAATGAAAGTGCAGCAACCTTTTTTGTTTTGATAATGTGAAAAGACAGGTGACTGGACAAGCAGGGGGCTCTAGAAACTGATGTCAGGTGGGAAACAACTCCCGGAGAGAAAGACGAGAAAGAAGAGGAGGCAGGGACAGAAGACAGACTTGAAAAGACTGAGCTCTAGGGATGAAGGAGGCCGTGTGCTCCCAGCTAGGCCAGGCTGAATTCTCCCAGCTAGGCCAGTGCTTTCAGTTCTGCAGTTACTGGGATACTCTGCTTTCCATCATTTATGAAGTGGCTTTGTGCAGCTTTAGGGTGTGTGTGTGTGTGTGTGTGTGTGTGTGTGTTTTCAGTTGGCTCACTTGAAACTTCCTGCTTTGAAGGAAGAAATTTTCTTCTCTTTAAAAGGTGTTTATCACATACAAAAGAAACATATGTTTCACAAACATATTCTATGTACAACAATAGGTACCTGTCGGCCCGACCCACTGCCTCCCCTGCTGGACAATATAATTTAGCAATAATTCCTGCACAGGGCAGCAGTGGGCACCAAGGCCACTGCCCTGCCCCGGGGTCAGGGCCCTTGTCTGCCCTACTTTGAGGTGTGGAGTGCCCTGGACCTCATTTCACATTCAAACCCCAGCTCCTCCTCACTTAAATATTTAACAACTCCCTTTGTGGACACACACTTGTAGAAGCATGAGCACACACACACAGAGAGAGAGAGAGAGAGAGAGAGAGAGAGAGAGAGAGAGAGAGAGAGAGACTTAATAAATGCATGTTAAATGAAGACAGATACAGAGTTAAGGAATTGCTCATCTATTCAACAATTGTTGAGTAACTATAATGTACTGGGGCCTGTGTTAAAATTAGGCCAATTGCACAAATACATCTGCTAGAGCAGAGAAAACATGATTCAGGGCTATTTAACAATTTAATCAAAGAGCTAAACTATTTTTAAAATAGCCCTGAGCAATGTTTGTGCTTTGTTACCCCCCGACACTTGGACAGTCAGGCACATGGGCCTTGGCATGAAAATGTTCCTGAGATCCAAGCTCGGGCGAGGCATGTGGCTGAAAAGACCGACCAGCACTTCTAGTCCTCTCCATGCTCCTGGACAGTTTTTAGGGGGGAAAGAAGAAGAAAGAGAAACATCCTTTGGTTTTGATAAGCACTCACTGTACTTGCATTTGTCTTTTTAGACGTGGTTGGCCAGAGAGTCTGCTAAAAATATAATGAAAGAAGCGGGGGAGGAGGTTAGGGGGAGAGAGGATTACAAAACTAATCCTGCCCATTTCAGACTGCCTCCCACCACAAACTTATCACAGTGTTCTCAGTCCTTTTTTGGCACTTGACTTGCGTAAATTATTTTTTAAGTAAAAGAGAAAAGTACTCTCATTTCTATTATTTCTATGGAGCTCCAGAATCCCTGAGGCTGAGAACAGCTCTGCAGCTTTAAGTGGGTCTGTGTTCTCAGCCGGCTGCCTCCCAGGGGTGAGTGTGGAGCTGGAAGACAGGCCCATTTTGTGGGTCACAAAACCCATCAGACCCCAGAGGTGCCCAGAATCAGTTTAACAGGCTCCCGAAGGGCCAGCCAGCTGGAAAGACTCAAGCATCCTGCTTCGCAGATCCCAGGACCTGGTCATCCACTTCATCATTGGAGTTTGCCCAAAAGAAAAAGAGGACAGTGAACAGGTAGTATAGTGGTTAGCTCACTGGGTCCCTTAGAGCAGCTTTAGCTCATCCCTGTCAGCCAAACCCAGAGGTTACTGGAGCAGGCTGGGCCTGCCAGGGCCAGGAGAGCTGAGTCATCCACGGGACAGGAGAGCAGCGGCTATAAATTATCTTGTGTTTAAGGATGGCTTTCTAAAACTTTGGCTTTGGGCTTGGAGTCGTTATTTATATCTCTCTCAGGAATATTTTTCAAACTCATGACAGTGCACTCTGTATCGCTTTGGGGACACTCCAAACACCTGGTCTCTATAATGAGCCCTGCCGGCGACAGGCCCCCCGGAGGCCCTGGGCCCGATTCTGGTTCAGCTCACACTCACACCCACATGTGCATCCCCTGCCATCAGGCTAGGCCCCATCTTGTGCTTGAGAGGGTGTCCACGTTGGCTGGCCCAGCATCATGTGCAGGCACACAGATACATTCAGAGACATACACACCCGCACACACACACAAACAAACACACACACCCCAAATGCAAACCACTGCCACCCCAGCAGTTCTCTGTGCATTGCTAAGACAGCCTCTGCTCAGGGTGGAGCATGCAGCACCAGAGGACTTCAGGCTGCAGGGCCCTCCAGGGGTCAGGTGCCTTCCTCTCTGGCTCGGGGGTATTTGGCAAGTGACTGCCAAATTTTTATTTCTTTTCAGACCTTGCCTCTACATTGTTGATATTGCACCTTAAATGGTGCAGAGAGAAGTCCCATAGACTAGAGCTGGTCACACCCTTGAGAAGAGTTTCTCAGCCAAATCCTCACAAGTCACAGTGAAGGAGCCACTCAGACAGCCTTCCCTCTGATTATCTGGGAAGGAGTTGAAAAGAAGAGAGAGAAGAGCAGGTTGTCGCTCTTGATAATAAAATGTGCTCTGTAGCCCACACTGGCATGTTTTCTATACCTCCCACCTCTCTGGCCTCTTCTTGGTCTTTCCTGATTTGTAATTAGATAATTTTGTGTAGTTTGGTAGATTACTGGTGGCTGTTATTCATTTACTTCCCTCTGTTTATTTACCATTATTCATTCTTTTCAAAGTCTCTTCAAGATAGAGGGATCCTCTTTCTTCCTATTGTCCTAAGGCACAGAGAAGACATCCAGAGGCGGTGATGGGTCCTGTGCCCAAACCCTGTTCCTCTGGGACGATGAACCCAGGACATGTTTAGGTCCCTCTAATTCATCCAGCCCAACATCTGTCCTCTGAGCCCTGGGCCCCTTCATCAGCACAGAACTGACCCCAACACTCTGTCACCTTTCTGGGGAGCAGAACTCCCCAAAGCTTTGAGGCTGCCTTATGAGATTGTCCTCATCTGTCAGTAGATGGGATGGTTAGGGCCCTGCATGGCACAGCAGTGACCCTATTATTGATTGAACACAATGCCAGAAATGTGCAATTATATGGAAGTCATACCTTAGGTAATATAGTAGTTCTCCAACCCCGCCCCCTCTCCCCATCGTGTTTCTCCATTCCTCTTAAGTACCTGTTGTATGCACACCTTTCATGCTTTCATCCTGCTGACATCTCTAGCTGTCTTCTAAGCAGGGATATAAACAAGGAATCCCTTCATCTCCCCACAGCATCAAATCATCTTTTTCCCACAACTTAAACATCACTAAAATTTCCACTGCTGGTCAGTTTTTCCAAGTAAATTGTGTTGTTGTTGTTTTTCTCTAAACTTCACAGAGCACTAATTCTTGCCTCCTTGTTAATGAGTCCCAGAAGGAAGAGCTTACAGCAACCGCACCGATGGGCTCTGCCAACAACGAAAGGGAGTCTATCGCCTTAGGTTTTGTAGGCACCCACTGGCTGTTGTCTGTTCAGCAAACATTCACACCCTCTCCCTGCTGATGACAGACTCTGAAGCCCTACTTAGAGGGATGGGCACATGACCAAGGGCCCATGAAGCCTGAGGTCCATGTACAGACAACAGTGGCTCATAACCCAAGTAGGGAAACACAGATTCCTTCCATGGGATTGAGCTAAGAATATTGCAGAAAAAAAAGGGGGGCACCTCTTTCTGCAGAGGTTGCTGAGCAGGGACTGCTGGTGGCCAGGTACCTACCGGGAGACCAAAGCCTCTAGGTAGTGATCAAAACGTACTAACAGTCAGAGAGAAGTGCAGAGAAGCAGAGATGGGCAAACAGGAATGAGGAGGGGCCCTGATTCCTGCAGCTATTCCTTTATGTCTGAGGCACTTCAATGTCCTGCCCAAGTGTGGAACAAATGTCTCACTTGTCTATGCTAATTAGTTACATTTCTGCTCCTTGCAACCAAAAATTTCAGATTACTTATGTCATAAACTGCAGAGAGGAAGATCTGACATCCTTGTATGAATGGAGTAGCTAGGGCTCCATGGCTCCCATTTCCCACACCCACTCTCGGCCACACCTTCCAGACTAGGAACAGAAGACCCACCAAACATCCCATCCCACTCTGTTATCAGTACCCAGTAAAGCACAAGGCCCCTGGGAACTTTGCAGGCAGAGAAAAGACAACCCATGATTAGAGGGCACCACCCCTTGCTTTGTAGGAGTAGTCCTGGCCAAGAGTAGGTTTCACCAAAGGAAAACCCACCCCAGGCTGAGTTTATTCCTTTCAGGACTTCATTTTTATTCTTTTTTTTAAATTTATCTTTGTTGTTTAGAGAATTATAGATGCCCTCTATTTTTCCCCGTTGACCCCCCTCTTCCCCACTGCCATCCCCTGCCCAGGCCTTCATCCCACTATTATCTGTGTCCATGGGTTATGCATATATGCATATAAGTTCCTTGGTTGATCTATTCCCTCCCTACCCACTCCCTCTGAGGATCCTGTCTGTTGCATGCTTCCACATCTCTGGATCTATTTTGTTTGTCAGTTTATTTTGTTCATTAGATTCCACACATAACTGAGATCGTGTGATGTTTATCTTTCTGTGACTGGCTTATTTCACTTAGCATAATACTTTCTAGATCCCTCTGTCTCAAAGGGTAAGAGATCTTTCTTTTTTACAGCTACATAGTATTCCATGGTGTAAATGTACCACAGCTTTTTTATCCACTCATCTACTCATGGGCACTTGGGCTCTTTCCAGATCTTAGCTATTGTAAATTGTGCTGCTATGAACATAGGGGTGGATATATTCTTTCTGATTGCTATTTCAAGTTTCTTAGGATATATTCCTAGAAGTGGGGTCACTGGGTCAAATGGCTGTTCCATATTTAATTTTTTGAGGAAATTCCATATTGTTTTCCATAATGGCTGCACCAGTCTGCCTTCCCACAAGCAGTGTACTAGGGTTCCCTTTTCTCCACATCCTCACTGGGATTTTTTATTTTCCTCAAGGGAAGGGAGTTCCCCTTTCATGTGCTAAAACAGAAAGCAACTTATTTGTTTGTTTTCAATAATCATACTGGTAAAGCATGCCAGCAAATTCTATTAAGGCAGTAGAGGCTTGCTGAAATAGTGTGACCATCTCCATGGACTCATTAGGTATAATAATAGTTACAATTGCTACTACTTCTGTCACTCCCACCCCATTTACTGAATCATCTACTCCACCCCTAGCACTGGGCCTTATGTGGAATCCACATGCCAATACATGGGATAGTCTGCATGACCCCTCCACAAACTGAGAAATGAATGTGTTTGTTTTTCATTGGCAATGGAATGAAAGGATTTTTTACTTATCTTTTTCTTGCTGGCATCCAACGATCCATACCCTTAAGAAATCACAGTGGGAGAAAGATAGAGAAATAGGGAAGGAGCTCAAGAAGAGAAGAGAGATAGGAGAGAAATGCCACAATTTGGCAAAAACATGAGTCAAGGAACCTCCCTCTTTCTAAGCACCAGAAGAGATGGTTGGAGCTTTTCTTGTCCCCAGATGCAGGGGGCAGAGATGATAACTCACCCAGTCTCTGATGGAATCCCTACAAATGGACCACGTGGTAGCTGGTGAGCCCAGGGCCAGATTTTAGCAAGAGGAATAGAATAGAAAAGGAAGAGAGCAGTAATAGAGGACCATC
Source organism: Cnephaeus nilssonii (assembly GCF_951640355.1). Classification (NCBI taxonomy): domain Eukaryota; kingdom Metazoa; phylum Chordata; class Mammalia; order Chiroptera; family Vespertilionidae; genus Cnephaeus; species Cnephaeus nilssonii. The sequence continues at coordinate 20,328,890 of NC_137081.1, read as the reverse complement.
AGTCTTATGTGCATAATAAGGGATGTGTGTTAGAGCAGAGGGCAAACTGCAATGCCCTGTCCCTCCTTCTATCAAGATACGGAGCCTCCTCCCCAACCCCTCTAATCCAGACTGGCCCTGGAACTTGCTTTGGCCAGCAGAAGGTGGCCAGCAGCCACTTCATGTGTGTTCCAAGCCTGGGCCTCAAATGCTTTTGCATGATGTCCCCTACTTTCTTGGAAGGCTGCCCCTGCACAAGAACAAGGTCTGTTTAAGCCTGGGAGAGGATGAGAGAGCATGTAGAGAAAGGTTCCAGGAGTTCAGGCCATCACTGGCCAGCCCCCAAGCACATGAGCAAGCCCAATGGAGATGCACGGAACACAGTCCAATTCAGCAGCACTGCCCAGCTTTTCTGCAGACTCAGAAGCAGCAATAAAAGAATGGTATCACAAATCATTAACTTTGGGGGTGGTTTATCAGGCAGCAGAAGCTAACTGATACACAAGATTCCCTCCCTAGTGGGCTGTCAATCTTAGATCTCTCTCTATCACTCCTCCATGAGTATATTCCTGGGACACTCCAGATTCTCAACAAAGCTCGTAGGATGGAGCGGCATTGAGTGGAACAAAATAGAACTGAAATGTTGGTAGAGGGCGGAGCAGCCATGAAGCACCCCAGGCATGCTCTAATGTGACTACCTGGCTCCTCTCCACCTCCCCAAGGCCTGTGCTTGGGAAAAAGGTTACCTGATCACCACTGCCTTTGTCTATCAATTCCCTTGGGCCTGGACTAATCCCTACTCAGTTTCTCCCCCATCTCCCCCCACTCCTGTCCCCAGTCTGGCTGCCCAGATGATGTAAGTAGTAACCAATCTTACAGTCGGAGCAGCAAGTCGGCTGGCTCACTTCCGTATCCATTAAGGGAAGACAGACGCTTTAGAAAGAACTGGAAAATATTACCAGCCACCCACTCCACTCGAATGCCCCCTCCCTTGCCCCAGTCTCCACTTCCCAGCCATATACACCCTAACCCCAAGAGATCAGAGCTATAGCCCTGTGGGCCACCAGACTACTTTGAGCATGAGAACTAGTCCTGGAAGAGACAAACTGGAGGCACCAGGAGAACCTGCTAGCCACCCTCCCCCTCATCCCTGGCACCCTCTGCTCCAGGGACGTTGCCGTTTTGTGCCATTGAAATGAGCATTGAGGGGTGAGAGTGCCATGATCCTATCACTTAACTGAATTGCCAGACTGTGTCAATTGTGTCCACTTCCGGGGACACAATGGAGACTCGAGGTGGATGAATTGAATGGGTTTGGGCTGACAGAATCTGGTCTGTTTGCTGAGTTCAGGGTTTCTGAAATTTTTCAAGACCTATACTGTTTCTCCCAATGTCTAAAATGGGTGTGGAGAAGTCTGCCATTAAAGAACCAGGCCTTCCTGCCTGCAACCCTCTGCTCTTTGAAAGTGCCCAACAAAACACACAGCAACACCCCAGATTGGCCCCTCAAAAGCTGAGAGGTCTTGGTCAAATCCCTTTACCTTTCTTGGCCTCAGTTTTCTTGCCTGAAAAATGAAGATGGGAATAAATTTCTACTTCACAGAATTGTTGAGTAGAAAAAAATGAGATGAAGTCAATAAAAGTTCATCACACAATAGCTTATGAAAAATAAGGACTCCAGACTTTTTGCTCAGTTTTGCTATGAACCCAAAACTGCTCTTAGAATATTAAGTTTATTAATTATTTTTAAAAAGTGTTGGATAGCCCTGGCCAGGTGTCTCAGTGAATTGGAATGTCAAACAATACACCAAAAAGTTAGTTTATTGGTTTGATTCCTGGTCAGGACACATACCTAGGTTGCAGGTTCAATCCACAGTCAGTGTAACAGATTGATGTTTCTGTCATACATCAATATCGAGGTCTCTCTCTCTCTCTCTCTCTCTCTCTCTCTCTCTCTCTCATCAATTTAAAAAATATCCTCAGATAAGGATTTAAAAAAAAAGTATTGGAGCCAGGCCAGTGTTGCTCAGTGGTTAAGCATCGACCTATGAACTAAGAGGTCATGGTTTGATTCCTGGTCAGGTCACATGCCCAGATTGTTGGCTCAATCCCTAGTGGGGAGTGCAGGAGGCAGCGGATCACCGATTCTTTCTCATTGATGTTTCTATCTCTCTCTCCCTTCCTCTCTGAAATCAATAAAAATATTTAATTTTTAAAAAATAAAATAATTTTTAAAAAAAGAAAGTGTTGGACAAATGTGTGTTGAATAGACACTAGATGGTTGGGACTCATTTATTCAATGCTTAAAGACAAGAAACAAAGAGGAAAGTTGATGGCATTTCCTACAAAGTCTGTAAAAAGGTGAGTTCTTAATCCATCAGGGTGAGGGCTTGTGTTCACCCTAGAAAAGATTTCTGGCAGTCCCAGACTGGAGGTAAACTTTGAACAAGGGGTGAGAGGCACCACCTCGGGAGCAAAGTGGCTCCATGGGTCCACATGTGTTAAGGTCCACATGTGTTGGGCCCAAGCTCTGAGGAAGGGGAGACATGGAAGTGTCATTTCTTATTCTGTCTGCCTGGCACAACTCCCTAGTTCTATGAAATGCACCCCCTTCCTTTGGGGGTGTCTTCCTCCCACCCAGGCCAATTATATTCCACTAGAAACTACCAATTATGAGCATCTGCCTCCCTGATCACAGGTTGGGCACATGATCCAAAGTAGACCAATGCTTCCCTCAAGACATTTTTAATTAGACCTCAGCAAAAAAGGCAGTTCCTCCTTGGGGTAACAATGGCAGGTGTGAAAGTTGAGGGGTTCTGGCACCCTCAAAAAGGGAGTCAGTCTGAGTGAACACGACTGTCACATGGGCAGTTACCAATATGAGGGTCAGTGAGTCCTATCCCCTACTCTTTTCCCTGTTCCTAGGTATCCCTGAGGCCAGCTGCACTCGGCTCCCCCTTGCTTTGGTTACAGGAACCAACAAATCCCCTTCTAGTGGGGATTGGTTGTATATTACAACCCTGTCCCCCTTTTCAAAAACAGTATAAATCCCTGGGATAGAAGACATTGTAAACAAAGCAGTTGGAAAGTCAAGTGAGGTAGCACCACACTAAGTAGTTTTGAATTAACTCCTCCTTGCACCTACTTCTTTCTCTCATAAGCATTTTTCCCCCACTAGTCATTCAAAATGTAAGATAAGTAAAACATACACATGAAAAACTGATAATTGAGCAATGAGGAAGCCATAATTTAACTTGCACTGTGATAGAATTTACACCTGGTAGAGGTATATAGCAGGCAGGACCAGGGAAGCTTAGAGGAGGGTTAATTCATTCTAAATATAAAGAGTCTAGAAAGGTAGGTTATTATGGGAGAACTTTGAAGGATTCTGTGAGAACAGAAATTGGGAGTTTACAAGAAGAATGTAGGTGGGATAAAAGAAACCGAAATCTCAGGAGACTTCAGGGATGGCCAAAAGGAGCAGGAGCCATGCTGGAAGTGAATTTTGTGGGGCCTGGAAGAGGGAGGTTGTTTAGGGCCCGAGGCAGGGTAAGGATCCAGATGTCTCATCTTACTGCCCACCCCAATCTCAGCATCTATATTCTGATGCTCTGCCGTTAGCTGGACCTAGTTCCTCCCTACCTGGCTCTGCTCTCTTTCTGCTTCCCCCACCATCTCACCTACACTCTCAACATCTTGTCCCTCTTCTGCTACATTCCACTTACTCATAACTTCAGCTCATGTAGGGCCCATTGGGGCTTCTCCTACCATAAATTAGCACATCCTCTGAGCTTTAGGGCCTGACAGTTAAAAAGCAGAGAGTGTCAATACAGAGCTGGCTAAAACTCCTTACCAGGGATCTGCAAATTGCAGCCCATAGTCAAATCTAGCCCACCATCTGTTTTTATAAATAAAGCTTTATTGGAGCACAGCCACACTCATTCACTTACATATTATCTATGACTACTTTTGTCGGCCCCTGCCTTACACTCTACTGCTTCCTTTGAAGTTTAGCTCAAGACTCCCCAATATTGCCCTAGCTGGTTTTGCTCAGTGGATAGAGCATCAGCCTTCAGACCAAAGGGTCCCAGGTTTGATTCCGGCCAAAGGCATATGCCTGGGTTGCAGGCTCAATCCCCAGTAGGGGGTGTGCAGGAGGCAGCCGATCAATGATTCTCTCTCATCATTGATGTTTCTCTCTCTCTCTCTCTCTCTCTCTCTCTCTCTCTCTCTCTCTCTCTCTCTCTCCACCCTTCCACTTTGAAATCAATAAAAAATATTTTTTTAAAAAGACTCCCCAATACCAAATTTTACAGTATATTTGCACATTTTAATATCTCTAGAAAATTGGCATTGGGGAAGTATGGGTCCTTCCTTGGCCCTGGTCAGATAGGACAAGTTAGACAATGTGGTCTCGATTAATACACAGAACTAAAAAATATCAAGAAAAACAAATCTTCTTCTACCATCTTTTTCTCCTTATAATATTTTAAGAAATTCTTTAGGACTCTCACTTTTTATAGAGCGTTGAGACTTTTCATAGGACCTTTTTCAGAACGCTGAAAGATTATGGTGTCAGCTGCCACTCCTGATTCCTGGAGAATTCTGTCCCAGCCCATTCCAGAGCAGTGATGATGAGCCTATTTCTAAAGATCTCCCCCAAAGAGCATTCCACAGCCTTCCTCCTCTGGCCCCATTCCCTGTTTAAACCCATCCTCCCCCTTGCCCACCCCCACCCTCTTCCTGAGCACCTGTAGCTACAACAAAGAGAAGCTCAGGGTGGAAGTTTCTGGGCTTGTCCAGGTGATAAACTGAGGCTATTCAAAGGAGATAATGCCATTGTTGGTTTAGCTCTTTTCAATCATCAGGGAAAGCTCGGGTGGGGAGTGACATGGATATAAAAAGGTGATTATATCTAAATGGGAGACCTGTCACCGGGCAAAGCACTCCACCAGCTGACGTGAGGCCACTTCCATGGCTAGAGTGCAGCAGGCAGGATGGGATTTGTGTGGCTGTGGACTCAGGTAGCTGCGGGTCTGCTAAGGGGCAGGCCTTCCTCCTCAGTCCCTCAGATCTGAGCAAGGCTGAGAAGCCACCCGAGTAAGGGCTCTCCTGGAGGACTTTGTCAAGCCTGCCCAAGCCATGAGCAAGTCAGGTTGACACTCCCAGGCCCTTAGATGTCAAGTCTACGTGAATATCTCAAGGACCCAAAGATGTGAGGACTGTGAACACAGACTATTTGAATGCTTCAAGATTGGGGCTTAGCTCGGTTTTTATTTGCTTAGTTTTGTTATTCTAGAGTGGGGCCTGCATACTTCTTATGGAAAGGATCACATGGTAAATATTTTGAACTTTGCAGGCAATGCAGTCTCTGTCACAGCTGCTCACCTCTACTGTTATAGCATGAAAGCAGTCACAGGTCTAAGCAAATGGGTATGGCCATATTCTGATAAAGCTTTATTAATGGACATGAAAATTTGAATTTCATAAAGTTTTCACATGCCATGAAATATTACTCTTCTTTTGATTTTTGTACACACCATTTAAAAATATAAAAATCATTCTCAGCTCATGGACTGTACAGAAACAGGTGACAACACCGATTTGGTCCATGGGCCAAAGTTGAAGACTCCTGTTTTAGAGGGCCCTATTAGAGAGAGAATTACAGGAGAGATTGTCTGATTAGCTCTATGATGAGTCCTAATAGCTTGCATAAACACAGCACTTTAATGTTAACAGAATGTGTGCAGTCTTATTCAATACCCACTTCAACCTTGTGAGTTAGGCAGTACCATTCCAATGTGTGGAAGGAGAAACTGAGGGTCAGACCTGACATGGCCAAGAGGGGACAGTAAGTGAGAGGACCCAAGTTCAAACACAGTATTCTACCTCCAAAGGCAGAAATTTTCCCTCTACATCTTGGGGGAGCTAGGATTGTCCAGAGCAATTCACCAAGTATTTATTAGGACTTTAGAAGCAGCCGGTGGTGGGTAAGCACCTGGGCAAAGGCACAGAGGCAGGAGAATCGAGACCTCCTGGCTGTTTTCTTGTTTTCCTTAAGTCCATGGACTCGCAGGAAGTGGATAGCTAGTTCTTTCCTCAGGAGCCAGGCTTGTGCTACTCAAGCCAAGTTCTGCAAATGGGGTGTGATCTCTCAGCCCCATCACCATGGCTGTTGCTTGGATCCATAATCCTCTAGGAGGTTGGTCAGTTCTCCTGGAGATTCAGAGGTCAGCCCAAGGCCTTCCTGTGAGGTCAGTGTGGAGTAGGCTCCCACCTAAGTGCAATGTATGGGTTGAATTTTGCCCCTACCGCCCCCCCCAAAAAAAAACAACACATGTTGAAGCTCTAACTCCCATTACACAGAATGTGATCTTATTGGAAATAGGGTTTTTGCTAAGGTAATCATGTCAAAATGAGGTCATTAAAGTGGGCCCTAATCCAGTATGACTGGTGTCCTTTTTAAAAAGAGGAAGTTCGGATACAGAGACAGACACATACAGAGGAAAGATGACATGAAGACATAGGGATGAGACAGCCATGTAACTGGAGTGATGCATCTATAAGCCAAGCAAAACCAAAGATTGCTGACAAATACAAAATGCTAGAAGAGGCAAGGAAAGATTCTCGTTTAGAGCCATCATGGAGAGCATGGTTCTTGATTTTGGACTTCTGGCCTCCAGAACAGTGAGGCAATAGTTTCTATTGTTAAGCCACCCGGTTTGGGTTCTTATTTAACAGCAAACCTAAGAAACTAATACAGGCAAACTTTGTATCTCATTTGACACTTTCCCTATTCCACTGAACTTTTATTTACATGCCTGTCTTTTCCACCTGGTTGCTTCGTTTATCTCTGTATCCCCAAAGTCTCGTCTCTGCTGGTTGGTAATCAATAATTGCTTCTTAAACTGAATTAAGGTTCTTTTGCCCTAGATGCTGAGTCTTTGATTGTGTGGTTGTATATGTGCAACTGTTTTGTTGATCCAGTGACATTACATCAGCAGGAAGTCAAGGATGAGCTATTTTTTTCTGCTTCTGTATCCTGTGAATTAAAGCCTGAAATAGGAAAGACTTGTTGGTAAGCTTACTGGGTCTGCCCTCTCCTGAGTCTTTGACTATCTATCTATCTCCTCTCAAGCTAGGCTGGCTTCTGCTTAGCCACGTGGAGCCTTCTAACCATCTCACCCCAACTGGCCTCACCATCCACAATTCCTTTTCCCCATAGGTCAGCCAAGAAAAATTGAAATGTGCAAAAGTAACTTTGTCAAGAGGAAAAAGAAGCCAAAGGTTGAAGCATAGAAGCAGGCAGGTCACATGGCCCAGAATTCTATCATCACATCATGCAAGACCACACACAGGGCACTTAGTGCCCACCACCCAGGCTCAACAGTGACCCAGGTAGAATATTAAGCCAAGCTGCTCATCTTTCTAGCTCAAGAGAAAGTTATGCCCTCTCAGCTGCCAAACCTAATGGGATTCTCAGATCCTTCCAGAACCTGCCTTCTTGTTCTCCATCTGGGTATCTCTCCCTAGCCATCCCCTCTGTCTTCATACCTCCATGTGGAGTACTCTACTAATGTCCTGACCCCTCTAGGAGGTTGGAATCATGTCTGTCTTTGCTCATTACTCTATTTCCCAGTCTCTGGCATGGCACCTAAGACATAACAGATACTCAATAAATATTTACTTTGAATAAATGGTGTTTTCCAAGTCACGCTCTACAACAGATTGTATTTTGCAAAAATGGCTCCAACAATATTTCTGGTCCCATAAGATGCTCCTCTTTTAAGACATAGACTCTACTTGCTGTCCCCTTCTACTTGGACAACACTTTGCAACTACCTTGATGAACAGAATCTTCAGAGGGATGCTATGGGACTTTTAAAGCTATGATAGAAAAGGCTTCCTGGCTCTCTTGAGACACTAATCCTTGGAACCCAGCCCCCAAGTTATGAGGAAGCCCAGCCTACAGAGAGGCCATGAGTATGTGTTCTGGCAGACAGACACAGCTAAGATCTTAGCTGACAGCCAGTATCCACTGCAGACATATGAGTAAACAAACTTTCCTATGATTCCAGCCTCAGCCATGAAGTCACCACCAATTTTTAGCTTCCAACTGAAGCCTCAGACATTAGGAAGCAGAGCTAACCCATTCCTGATATGCCCAGGACAAATCCTTGACACATTGACTCTATGACCATAAGTGGTTATTTTACCCACTATGTTTGGGAATGATCTCTTACACTGCAAGAGATAACCAACCTGACCACTCCCTTTTTCCCACATCCATTGCCTCTAAGATACAGTGAGAGATCCTTGGCTTGGCGTTCAAGGACCTCAACCATATGGTTCCAACCTCTTATCTCCATGTATTGCAGTCTAGAGGAAACTTCTGCTCCTGCCAAGTTGGTTTACTCACTGTTTCACCAACATTCTCTATTATTTCCTTGGTCCCTTTGACTTTACAGTTATCTGTAACTGGAATGGCCTCACCATGGAGGCAAACAATATTGTCACACTCCTTAGAATTTAAAGCTTTCATAATCTAACAATATCATTTTCTAAATGGAAAATCAAGATCATGGTCAACTTTTTGTGATTCGTGCATTTACTTACATGAAAAATTATATAAAGAAATTGAAACTTAAATCCATTTAGTTATATATTTAACCAAAAGCTTTCCCTGCAAAGAATAACATTTAAAATCTTAAAGTGAGCACTATTATTACCCCCATTTTATAGATGATGGAACTGAGATTTTTAAAAATTAAGTAAATTGCCTACAATCATACACTTGATATTTACTGGAACTGGGATTTAAACCTGGATCCTCTAAGCCATGACTCAATTAGTACTCCACCTGGCGATTAAGCATGTACTGTCTTGTATTATGTTTTCATATTTTACATTTTCCTTTTATAAACCAATTCCTTATTGAAAAAAAGTAATACATGCACATGATCATAAAAAATATAAAATAGCACAAAAAGGCATGCAATGTAAGAGTAGATCTCTATCCAAATCCAGGCTCCATTCTCCTTCTCCAGAAGCAAACAAGGTTCTTTTGTATATTTCCAGAACTATTATGTGTACCTATAAGCATCCTTCTATTGTACAAAAGGAGCATACTATTCACAACACTTTTTTCTTTACAATGTCTCTTGACAACCATTCCAAGTCAGCTTATCTAGAGTTTCTTATATTCTTTATCCTCACTTCATAACATTCCATGGCAAGGCTGTCTCATGGCTTATCAACAAATTTCTTGTTAGATTTTGTAGTAGCTATTGAGAGAGAGAGAGAGAGAGAGAGAGAGAGAGAGAGAGAGAGAAAGATTGGATGGAAAACTACAGTAAAATGAGAAGAGACAGGGGAGACAAATAGTCCTAAGGGAGGAAATGCCTGATTCCCAGGTAAATCTCAAAAAGAAAGAAAGCCTGGCCAGAGAATAGAAGTGAAAACAGAGGAGGCTCTGAATACATTGTGTAAAAGTGGGTCCAAGAAGAAGTGGGGGTGAGAATTTGCCCTCTGACATCCTCTTTCCTGATGATTTCATCATCATCACTGCTTCTGCTCTCCCCTCTTTTGCCAACCCTAGCATTAAAAAACACCCCACCCAAAAGAAAACAAACATGCTACTATTTATTCATGCAGGAAGGCACACTGGACACAATAGACAGCAGCACCAGCCCTAATTAAATGAAATGGGGCAGGTGTAATTCAAACCGCCCCAGGAAAATATAATCTGCCACCAAAAAAAAAAAATTTCCCACCGTTGAGACCACAGGGAAATCAGACCAGCCTCCTGCCCAGGTTCCCAAGCAGAAAGGCTGGACTCCAGGCAGCAAGACAAGAGAAGGTCAAGTTCTCGCCAGCAGTCTCCTCCCTCCCCTCCTAACATAGTGCACCCTCCTCCCGCCCCCACCCCTCTGAGCTTGTTAACTGACATATCAGAGCTGCTCCTTTTGTGGGCTGGATTGTTTAGCTAATTTGCCCATGGAAAACGATTCGGTTCAGGTTCCAGGTTGAGGCAAACCAGACACCCACTGTAAATCCAAGCTTGGGGATTGTATCTCTTTCGCCGCTTCCAGATACATAAACCGTGTCCTTCCTCTGCCCCACGCAGCTTTCTTCCCACACCTAGGAAGGACCTCAGGATGTCCCAAGTTGGACCCTCCACTTATAGCAGATCCAAAGCTAAGAGATGGGGAGGGGATGCTAAAGAACCTCTCAACTGGCCTTCTCTTCATTTGGGCATGGACTCAGTCAGAAGTGAGCTTGCCCTGAGGATGCTCTCCTGTGAACCAATGAAGAGCACAGGAGCCAAATGAACATCTGACTACATTTCTCCAGATCGCCCTCACCCAGATGGGCTCTGGGGTTAGACCTGGCTCACACTATAATTATATGAGTTTGGGTAAATTGCTTAACTTCTTTCTGCCTTCATCTCCCAATCTGTAAAATGGAAGATAATCCCTCTCCTTCCTCTCCCATAGGATTTTTGAAAAGTTACATGTGAAACCCATGTAAAACCCATGTAGGGGCTCCATAAATGTGAATTTGTTCCCTTCCCCCAGAGAAAAGAGTCTTTCCCACCCACTTGGACCTCACTTCAGTCCTGCCTTCCAGGGGCCAGGGTAAGAGTGGACTTTTACCAAGGGTGATTGATGGGTACCAGGCAGGCTCCCCACCTGTTCAAAACTGTCTCCACCACCCCATGCCTGCTGTCTGAAACACACTCCTCACGAGTCATTTTTCTAGGCGGGAGGGCTTGGGGAGTCTGTTAGCCACAATGGCTGTCTCAGTCACTCTCATTTACAGCAGGAGCAGTTGTACTGATAACCTGAAAATGCAGCTCTGCCTTTTGCTGTAGGGTTTCAAATGCTCTGAAAATGCACAGTCCACCCAAAGAGCAAAGCCACATTGTGACTCTGATTTCAGCCTTGCAGAGCCACTGCCTGACCCTGGGTGCTAAAAATGGCTCTTCCCCCAGCCCTCACTCCCATCCCACTCCTGCCCAGGTGGAGTCAGTCCCATTCCCTTGACCTTGCTGCTGAGCTCTAGTCTCCAGCCATTTCATCACCTCCCGGTTTCTCCTCTGAACCCTCTCCAGGTTCCCCATGTCCCTTTCAAGCTGCCTGTCAATCAACACTGTTACTAACTTCCAGCTCTGTTCAAATGACTGTACTTAGAGCCGGACAAAGGTCTGGAGCCAGACTCTTGCCAGGGTGGATGGAGTACCCTGGGGAGATGACCTCATGGGCCCTTCCTCCGTGGGGTATTTTTAGACACCCCTTCACTCCCCCGCCCACTCAGTTTCCATGGACTTCCAGTAAAATGTAGAATTCCCCAAAATCTCTAAAGGTGCTGCAACTCATATCCTTTGCAAAAGCTCATAGGGTGGGAGTTCTAACTACCCCTCCAAAGATCCAACTCCTGAGCTGATTTTCTTTATTTCTACCCTTCTTTTAAGAAAATAAGAACTGACTCTTGTTCTCAAATATTAAGGAGCTCCTACCATCTCCCCCAAGGCAGGCAGTCGCACCTCTGTGGTTGTGGCTGTGTTTATGAGGCTGTGATGTGGTTTCCTTTGTTGCTAGCCTAGTGAGAAGTCCCATGGCCTAAAAACCTGTGAGCAGGCCTCCTCTGGGTGTGTGGAGAGCTCCAGGTCCTCTTGAAGAATTCCAAGTAAGTAGCATCGAGAAATATCAGACTCTAAGAAGCAGCATGTGTCGTGATAAGAACTTGGGTCGGTGTCCCAGGGTATTGGGGTCTCTGTCTAGTCCCACCTTCACTCTGCCTGTCTTTAAACTGCTCTGATTTCTCTCCTTTATAGTCTGAGAGTAGTCTCTCCTCTCTCCTTTCTTTTCATTTTGTTTACCTCCAAAGAACTTGGCCAGTAATTCGGATATGCATCCACAAAAATCCAAACACCTCTCAGGACCTTGAGATGGAAGAGATTTGGATGCTGCTAGACGGATGCTCTGTCTCATCACCTCCAAGCACCTGATCTAAATTGGGCTCCCAGAAAACCAGCTTTAGGCCATGTGTTGGATGGACCTGGCTGCCTATCACTGGAAGAATGTTAAGAAATGAAAAATACCTTGACAACCTGTGATGAGGAGGAAAGGAGGGGAGACTCAGGAGGTTAGAAGGGTCCTGTCTCACCCCCACCTCACCCAACTCCAGTGAAGCAAGGGGCCTGGAACAGAGCTTGTTGCTATGTACCGAATGGAAACCAGTGCTAGGCAAGCAGCTGGCACTCAACAAATACTCGTTGATTTTTCCAGGATGGTAAGTGATAAATGTTGCTGAAGTCCAAGACAGGCTAGAGTGGGAGGAGGCAGAGCTTCACCTGAGCCCTGCACAGTCAGGTAAGATAGGAATTGGTGACAAACCAGGGTCAGCCCCTGCTGTGTTTGGGGCTCTGCACAAAACACAGCTCAATAGTCTCAGATGACAGATTTGTGGATCGCGTCCATGATGGTCTTACCCAGAGTAGCGTCTGCCCATGCCCAAGGACACAGTCTCCAGATCAAAGGTATCCCTGTGAGAAGTCCCCAACCCCCAGATCCAAAGTTTCTCTCCCACCTCGAAGTACCCTCTCCAAGCACTTTGCTCAGAGCTCTTGGAAGACACTTATCTCCCCCAGTGCAGAGCAGGCAGGCACCAGTGGTGGCAGCCTCTTTTGGTAGCCATCCAAAATGTAACTGTCTCCTGTGGCATTTGCAAAGTCAGAGGCACCCTGGCAGGGAGCCTGGACAGGCAGCTGAAAGTTGGTGGCTTCCAGGGGAGATGGTGAAGTAAACTGATTTGTGCGGCACACAGGAGGCAAGGGTTGCAAAACTATCTGAGACAAATTAGAGGGAGGACAGGATAGAGGTCCCAAAGACATCAGCCAGAGCAGAGAAATAATGTCTGGGGACTTGCTCTGACCCAATTTTTCCCTAATCAGGTACAACCCTGGAAGGTAGGATTACTAATACATGTAAATGTTTGAGTTCCTTCCAGGAGTATATGCTGCTCCCAAATTCCCGATTTTATCATCCTCACATCCTGATAGAATGTCAGGATGGAGGGCAGAGCCCGGCCCCAACGAAAGAGCCTCTTGTCTGAGGGTGTAGGAAAGACTGAAATCAATCAAGCCAGTGAGCCAAATACACCAAGGGGTGGAGGTGAGTTGGCAAATTCATGAATTAGAGTCCTGTTTGTCTCTTTTAATGCTAATTATTTGTTGGGTTAAGACTTAACCGTTAAGTGAAGCTTTTTGCTCTACCAAATGTATTTCAAGCGTGAATTCAGGTTGAGCTTGACTCCCCAGGAGAAAGTTAACAAATCCTAAAACTGCTTCATTTATTCATAGGCATTGATGGTGGCCCGATAAGGCTGAACCTTTTGAAAGCCAGTAGCTACCAAAATGGTTGCTTAACCAAAAGCACACCTCCCTGGATTTACAACTGTGCTTCTCTGCGATAGACCAGGTCACAGATCTCTAAGCTTACATATGTAGGTTCAGGCTGAATTCATTGAGAGAAAGAAAGCTTGAGGAGACAGAATACAAATGTAACTCCCCTGAAGGTGACCTGAGACCTTCCTGTAGGAGGTGTCATTTGTCAGGAGCTAATTGTGAGTCCCAAGTTCTGCCTTTTTTGTGAATATAATTGTAGAACTAAGAACTGAGAAAGCGTACGCATTCTTCTGGGAAGAGAAAAGTAACTTTCTCTGTACAATAGACGGAGACGTTGAGAATTCTGTTTTCCTCGCCTTCTATCATTCTTTTCATCTATACATTTTCTAGATCAATACCTAGAATCTCCAATTTGTGGCATTTATTTTCTCTTCTCCACTTTAGGGATTGGGGGGGGGGGGGGGCAGTCATAGCTCTTCCCTAAGCTTCTCATCCCCACTTCCCCAGGCTCTGCAGGGCCCACCGTTTCCCTAAGTGAAAGCCCTTTGACAAAATGTTGCCCTGGAGCTCAGAAACCGGAAAGTAAGCAAAATGGAACCCCTAACCCAGTCCCGTAAAAAGGACAGCTGCTGTGAGCCCAGATGATGCCTGCTTCCCACTCCCAGCCCCCAAGCCCCGCTCCTTCTCCCCCAGGGATGGGCCCCAGCCTCCCTCCTGTCACCCGCCTGGGGGACTAAAACAAACAGTCCTTTGGAAATTCAGTGAAAGGAAAGGGCTGACTCAGGCCTTCTGTTTAAATAGTCCCCACCTGTTCTCTCAGCCCTTGCCTGCCCCACTCCCACCCTGTGCTTCCCTCACTTCCCTTTCTCTTTTCTTTTCTTTTCCCCTTTGTTGCTCTTTTTCAAAAGGGCAGAGTTGACAGCTCTGGCCTTGAGCAAAGCCAGCCAGGAGCAGCCTTGGGTTGCTGACCCAGCTCCCAGCTCTCACCGAGGCTGTCCCATCCTCAGCCTGCAAGTGGCTGGGTCTGGTCGAGTGGCGGCGGGGGGGGGGGGGGGGGGGGGGGCGGGGGAGGGGAGAAAGGGGGACTCATATTCCCAAGAAAGAACGAAAAAACAGCCCCACCTACCTGCCCCCTCCCCTTTTCTCCTGAACTCCTCCACCAGACCCCAGCACCCAGGCAGCCTCTGCCCTGGGAGAATTAAGAAAATACAAGGGGTCTCTCTGTATTATTTCTTACAAATGCATACGAATCTCCAATTTAGGATTCGAGAAGCCTAGAAGAAGAAAGGGTGAGGGGACAGAGGAAGACAGAGGAGGTGACACCTTACCAAGGGATGTGCCTTCTTGCTGGCTGCAGGCCTCAGTGGCCCATACACTTGGTGCTGTGTATAAAAAATAACATCTTGGCATTGAATTAGTTGCCCATATTAAAAATTGAGCAAAAGGAATGTTTTCAAAGTCACACAAGTTGATTTAGAGACATGCCCTCAACCCACCCACTGCCCTTCACGGCACACACAGGACACTTTTCAGGACTCCCCTGCACCGCCTTGGAAGGTACCAGCTGCTCCAAGTCTGTGGCTGGCTCTATAGGTCAAAGCCTTTGTTTTTGTATTTGTTTTTAATTAAACTTTCTCTTTTGAGATAACTGTAGATTCGCATGCATTGGTAAGAAATAATACAGAGAGATCCCTTGTATTTTCTCAATTCCCCCAGGGCAACATCTTGCAAAACTATAGTATGAAATCACAACTAGGATCTTGATATTTATACAGTCAAGATACCGAATATTCCTATTACCAACAGGGTCCCTCATCTTGCCCTTCTATAGCCACACCCACTTCCTTCCCACCCAAATCCCTCCTTAACCGCTGGCAACACCAATCTGCTATTTCTATCTTTTTGTTTTTCAAGAATGTTATATAAATAGAATCATACAGTGTGTAATCTTCTGAGATTGCCATTTTTCAATCTGCAAATTCTCTAGAAATTGCTCCAAATAGTTTATGTATCAATAGCTTGCTCCTTTTAGTTGCTAAGTAGTATTTAATGAAATGGATATATCACTATTTGTTTAAACATTCACCTGTTGAAAGACTTGGGTTGTTTCCAGTTTGGGGTTATTACAAATAAAGTTGTTATAAACATTCATTTTTGTGTGACGTTAAGCCTTGATTTATCTGAGGTAAATGCCTAGAAGTCAATTGCTGGGTCCTATGATAATTACATGTTTAGTAGTGCTCCTTTTAAAATTCTCCTCTAAAACTATTCCTTACACACTTGTAGGGGTGTTCCAGGCTGAGAGGTGAGCAGAAGGAGAAGCCAGAAGGAGAAGGAAGAGGCTTTGAGACCTCAATTCATAAAGCTGAGTTGCTGCCAAAACACACACCCTGTGACTGCACCAGATAGTGAAGGGGCACCAAGAGCAAAACCAAGTAAGGTGGGCAGAATAATGACCCCCCAAAGATGCACAGGCTCTCATCCCCAGAACCTGTGAACACATTAAGTTACATGCTGCAGAGGAATGAAGGTTGCAGGTAGAAGTAAGGTTGCTCATCAGTTGACCTTGAGATGAAAGAGCATTCTGGATGATCCAGGTGGGCCCTGTGTAACAGCAGGATCCTTCAAAGTAGAAGAGGGAGGCAGAAGAGTAGAATCAGAAAATGATGTGACTGTGGAAGAAAGACCCCAAAAGATTTGATGTTGCTAGTTTAGAAGATGGGGGAAGGCATCTCTGAGTCAAGGAACATAGGTGGCTTCTGGAGACTGGAAAATGAAAGAAACAAGTTCTCCCCCATATCCTGAAAAATGACACACAGTGCTGGTCTTTGTAGGCCAGCAATTCCTGTGTCAGACCTCTGACTACAAAACGGTAAAATAGTAAGTTCATGTTGTGCTAAACCACCAAGTGTAACTTGTGGTAACTTGTTACCGTAGCAAATAGAAAGCTGACACACCAAGTGACCTCTATGGGGGTTTGAACCTTCAGTGTTTACCACTCCTGCTCCTGAATAGAGTCTACCGCTTGTCTCATGAAGTGAAGAGAGAATATGGGACTTCTCTCAGGCTTGATCCAAGACCCCTAGTCCTCCTTTATATATCTACACACTTTCTGATCAGCCATAGGTTCAAGCCTCTCCTTGAATGGGTTGCCTGTTGCTCCTTTCCAATGAACCCTTCCCAGGTCCTCTAGGCCTTGTCCCGCCCTTCCCCAGGCTGTACCATGAGCATCAAGGACTCTGGGAATCTCCAGCTGGCAAAACTAAACCTCAGCCCAACTGGTGAAAAAGACTTAAAGAAGCTTAGGGATTTGGAACTTGTCTGTCCACTGGGATTTAGCACTTAATTAACAGAAACCCATGTTTGCCTGCCTCTCTTATAGCCAGAGACTGCTCTGCAAAATCAGGTAATTGGTGAATCATTAGCATATTAATGAACTGGGCTTTGTTCCCTCTGATAATGATCTCAGAAGGTGATGAGTCCAGGATGTGATGAAAGAGATCCAGAGAAATGATATCAAAATGAGCCTTTCATGAGGAAGCAAAAGTGAGGTGACAATTCTCTAAAGGAGTAATTCTCACGCAACATGTGAATCAGAATCACCCAGGGAATTTTTTTCAACCTATACATGGATTCCACCCTCACCCTCATACACAGCAGACACATTCTACTCCATTGGAATTGTCATAATTCTATGAGGACCATAGCCTGGCGAGCATAATCTGCGAGGGCATCAATATAAAACCTAACCTAGATGCAAATACACACATACACACACACTTTTCATTTGATCAACTGTTTTAGCATCTAGTTAGACTTCAGCATGCAGCCAACACTAAGTCGCTGGTCTAACCTGAAGACTCCTTTAATTGGTGGTCTCCCCCTATGTCCTCTCTCACCTGCATGTGACATTCCTCACCCTCCCCTGTTTTCTCATTTTATACAGGGGGTTAGGCAGTCGGAGTGGGAAAGGAGAATGGATGGATTGTCATAATCCCAGAGACTTCCAGATATACAACCAAAGAAAATATCCTACTGACAATGAGACCTCTGAAATGACAAGAATATCTCACTCACTTGCTTTACAAATATTTGTTCTGCAAAAATATGAGGTGTTACTTCAGGTCAGACTGAAGGTGCACATAGCCCAGGGCTGTGAGCTCTCTGACCTCATCTACACCTAAGGACCTCCTAAAGTCCCCACCACTGAATACCACTACATTGGAGGTTGGTGTTTTAACATATACATTTGGGATGGACACAAACATTCAGTCCATAACAGGAGCAGAGGTGAGTTTCAAAGAAGGAGCACATATTCAGTGTAAGAATCTAAAAGACAACATACTGCTATTGTTGGGGGCATTGTAATAACTGCTGGCTCATTAAGGGCTGGCTCGTTAAGGGCTATCTTGAGCTCTTTAATCATATCTAGTGTGTTTCCAATATTTTGCCACAAGGGCAGAAAGGTTAGAAGCCACCAGGTTAGGGACATAACTCCCAACTCCACCAACTTGACGTGAGCTTTTGTGTGACCCACCTGTACCACCTTCAGAAGGTAATACTCTCTACAGAAGAAATTAATGGCTCTGTAGAGTGTGTCCTTTTAAATTCTTTTCTAAAATTACCCATTTCATGCTTCTAGGGAAGTTAGTTCTCTGCTTCTCATGGGGAAGGCGTTGAATATCATATTCATGTTTAGCCAATTCACCCCTGGACACCTCATAACTAGGTATCATGTAACTCCTCAGCCTCCATATTTCAGCAGGAGGAACCCTCTATAAACACAGACAGAATGTCGTCCATGAGTGGGACCGAGGGGCTGAGCCTCTCTATTATTTTTATTTGAGAGCCAGTGAGTAGAACATTTTGGCACTACGGTTTGAGGAGGGCAGAGCAGTGACTTCTGGTTTCAATACCGTTTTTTGCAAAGCTCAGCATCATTTTGGCTTTCCTCAGCCACAGCTCTTGCCCTGTCTTCAGGAAACAGTCTGCAAAGACTCTTAGTTTCTGATCTTAGGGCCAAAAAATTCTAGTAAAAGTTGAAGAAGTGCTGCCTGACCCTAAAAAGTCACAGCAAAGAATTTCCCACCTCTCAAATATGTGTAGAGAATTTAACACATTTTCTATTATAAAGACAATATCAGTTCACTGTATTATTTTAGAAAAGAGAAAAGCACACAAAAAACAAAACTCATATTTTGTGCATGTATCTGTATGTAAATATTTTAACATTAGCAGAATCATTTACCTAACCTGTTTCTCATTACTTTTTTTGATATAGTAATAAGCCATGAACATTTTCTCCTGTCATGTGTGTAGATATTAGCCAACATAATTTTTCATGGTAGGTAGAATTCTAGCATGACTAATATATCATGATTTATTAAAAATTCCTTATTGTCGGTTATTTAGTCTGTTTCTATCTTTTCACTATTTCAAAATATCCTCTTAAAAATTATTGCTTGTTGAATTCTAATCTATAAATCACTAGGAAGCAAAGGGTTATCAAAAGTAAAATGAGGCTTTAGTGCGCTAATTTCATGATTATTGACAAGTAGGATAATTGGAATCCGTTTAAGCTGATAACTGTGATCAGAGCAAGAATAGAAACCAAGGGAAATTAGAAAAAGTCAAATTAAAGCCTGAGGACAGTGTTGCTTCAGTGGGTTTAGAGAAGTAAGTACATCAACCAACAAAAAAATAATTCAACGAACGTAAAAATGCATTTATTGCAAGATGCACCATTTAGTTTAGCTTCCACTGAGGAAGAAAAAGAAGCTTCCAATAATCAGATGATGCCATCACTTATGACCAGCATTCAGGGGGTTCAGGAGAGCAAAGGCCCAAGGAAGAAAGTCTTGCTAAAGAGATGCTGAGAAGGAATAGGATCTGGGTTGGAAGGAATCAGTGAGCGGCTGAGTGTAAGGCAGTTTCACCCTAAAACCAAGGGCTATTCTTAGAACATTGAAAATAGACATCCCATGACTATGATGAAAATCAAGCTGACCTCCCTGGGGAAAAGCAGGCTGGGACTGCCAAATTGTGATCATTTTATTAGACTGCATGTTATCTTGAAATGATAAAATAAGCCTTCAGCCTTAGCACATAGTGCTTTAGTCATTCTCATCCACTCACAGCTCCCTGACTTCGCCAAGCGCTTTCATTCCCCTTTGCCTTTTCAAAAGCAGTCCCTTCTGCCTTAAATATCCATATTCACCCAGAAAATATAACTCAAGCCTCATTTTCCTGAGGACCTTCCCTGACCTCCCCTAGGAGAAAATGAGCCCATTCTCAGACCCACCACTGACTTTACCCACCAGTTAGTTCCTAGGTCAGCTACGGCCCTCTCAGACCCAAACAAGCTAGGCCCAGGCTGAACCAAAAAAAAAAGGGGCACTTCTTAGGGTGCTGTTGTGACCCTAAGAGCCAGAATCTTGCCAGATTGTCAAGGCAGGTTCTCAGTCAGAAAACCTGAAACAGTTTAACTCTCAGCTTTTTTTAATATGCTAAAAGGATGATGAGACAGACAGAGCCCAAACTCTGCAGTAAGTTCTGCCTTCATTTTACTATAAATGTAACTTTATCCTATCCAATGCAGGCTCAGAAGGTGTTCGTGGCATCTGCCAGTCTCCCCTCCCATAAACTTTAGGGAGCAGGCTGTTCAGTCTTGTCCTTTACTCCAAGACGTGCTCACAGTTCCATCATCCTCACCTGCGTATCCCACAGCTTTCTCTATACCTTCAGTTCTCACTTACTGAAGCTCAAATTGCTCAGTTTGGGGTTTTTGTTTGCTTGCTTTTTTGTGTTTTTTCTTTTTTTTTTTTTTTTTTAAGCAAACCCTGTCTTAGTAGCAAGGGTGGAAATAGCCTGGGCCTGCTTAAGCAGTGCAGGAGTTTTCTCTCTAATCGGAGAATTAAGATCTCAGACTCCCAGTGTCATCTGTACCAGGATGGGGGGATCGTTTCAAATAGCTTTTTACAGCAAAGGGAAATTACTACTTGGAGACTTGAAGAGAAATGGCTCAATTGTTCCATTCTCAGGACCCATAGCAATTGGGAGCTTCATTATACCCACTCAATTGTGGACACCAGCAGTCCTAATCCACTGTGTTTTAATCAAGAATTTATGTACCTTTTGAGGAATGTCTTGATTGCCTTTGACTGCACAGTGCCTGCAACCCTTAATAGGTATTCGTTTGAATGAATGAATGAACGAATGAATGAGCACTTAGGTCAATTCAAACTAGATATAATTTATCATCTCTTAGAGAGCTCTGGGACACTAAAGGTTGAGTTAAAGAGACCCCCACACTACCCCCTTCACTGTGTACCTCATGGGGCCACCTATCCCTGCAAGATGCTTCTCTGTCCATTGGTTTCTTTCTTTCTCTGTTCCCTTTAGTTGTTATTTATAATTCCCATCCTCTCCCCAGCATCCCCCCACCACCACCAAGCACATAAGGTTTAACCTAGCAAACCACATACCTACATAAAGTTTGTTTCTGAGATGGCTTCACTCCCATAGCACAGTTAAATAGCTGGAGAGAGATTGTGCAGACAGTACAGGAATGAAGATAATAAACAGGGGAAAGGCAAAGGCTTCCACATTGAGGTCTTTGGAGAACAGCTCATTCTCAGCTGCCCATGACCTCATTTCCTCTGTCAGCAACCCCCAAAGTTATCTGGAGCCCACATTAGGGAGTCTTCTTTGATGAGGGACTGGGGAAGTTTCTCACTATCACCCCCATAGTCTTCCTTCTTTTCATTAGAAAGCATTTCATGGACAGAGTGATCTAGGATTTTATCCTCTGAGAGTAGACAACTTGTGTCTATGATGGATCCAAGCCAATCACTAGGCTTATCAGTTAGGACTGACAGGTAAGTTATACTCTGTAACAAATAACCCCCAAATCTCAGAGGTTTAAAACAGCACAGGTTTGTTCTTTACCACATGTTCCCTGCAGATCTGCTGCAATGCCCCAAGTCTCCTCCCTCCAGGACCCAGTCTGAAATAATCCCAGCTGCCATCTTCTCAAACATTGTCACTGTTACTGGCAGTGGGCAAAGGGGAAAGAGCATGGTGGATATCAATCCCACAGTAGCTCCTAAGGCCTGTAACAGGAAGTGAGACCCATCACTTCCATTCACAGTTCATTGGCCACATCTGGATTCCAGTGAGTAGAGAAGAGTAACTCTTCTCTGTGTGTGTAAACAACATCAATGACCCCATGCACTGTGTCTTCCATGAAGTTGGGCTCAATTAATTTGTTTGACAGGGAGGAAAACCCCATTTACTTGCACCCTACGATAAGGGTAAGAAGACCCTTGCTTCACAGAAAGGGAGTGGAGCATGGGTATGCATCATGAGAAGGCAAATGACCGCTAAGTATCTCTATGTAAGAGAAGGATAGACCCAGGGGAAGTGTAGGAGTCCTGAGTGGCTGGAAAAGGCTCGAACCCTCTTTGAGGCAGGGAAATAGAAACTAAAAAGAAGAGTTTGCAGAAAGGTGAATGAAATATGGGAGCTACCAGAGGGAGATTGGAAATGGTTAAAGGAGACGTTTAAAAGTTCTGTTATATGGGCATCTCCCCTGTTCTAGAAGCATGACTTGTGGGTTTTGAAAAGTGACAGCATGCTGAGGCTGGTCACAGGGCAAACACAAGGCAAGGAGGTCAGAGCCTGCCAAGGAGGCCCAATTACTGTACAGGCCAAAGTCAAGTATTATTTTGTTTCATTTTTATGATCCAGCTCCAATTAACCTATTCTTCATCCTCCATCATGACCCAGCACCTCTCCAGGGGCATAGGCTATAGTCTGCTCCATCACCCAATTTGAGCTACTTAGCACTGCCTCACCCTGTGCCTTCCTTCTCATTATCTTGCCCACCTCCTAAGCCCTAGCCTCAAATATTCACTTCTCCACCTCTCAAAATCCTTTCCTACATCTCAAAGGCCACCAATTCCCTTGAATCACTAAGATAAGGTTTTTGTCCCTCTCCACATCAAGGCCACACCCTTCACAAAGGAATGTCATATACTAAAATTATTATCTCCCCTAAAAGGCTGTGAGATCCTTAAGGGCAGGGAAAAAATCCCCAGTTCCTTTTACAGGATTGACTATTAACAACTATAATGACACTAAGTACTAGTAACAGTAACAGATGACATTTACCAAGCTTTTATGGGTTTGGCCCTATGCTAAGGGCCTAAGTACGTCATCTTTTTATATGTACAACCACCCTGGTGAATCTTATTATCCTCACTTTATAGATGAAAAACAAAGACATGGAGGCCCAGAGAAAGTAAACAACCAGCCCAGAGTCACACAGCTCTGGTGTCAGAATGACCTCAGTTTGAGCACCTTCCTCCTCACTTAACTCCAGTGGTCAATCACTTCTCCAAATTTCTGAGCACACACTCAGTGGTGGGGCTCCACTTTCTGCTGAATTCTTTCTGATGTTAAGAATCATTTGGGTGTTTGTGGCAGAGACCATCAAGCTGTTCACCAAATCACTGGCCTTGACTCTCAGGTATTACATGTCCAGTCTGACACGAGTTGGTATGAGTTTGAACACCACTTATAGACCCTAACCATTAAAAACTTCCCATGGGAGAGAATAACCAAGATGGCATCATAGGCAAATGCCTGTATTCACTGCCTCCCACAACCACAACAAATTACAACTAAAATACAGAACAACCATCATCCAGAATCACCAGAAAGCTGGCTGAATGGAAGTCCTACAACTAGACAATAAGAAAGCACACTGAGACTGGTAGGCTGTGCAGAGGCACAGAACGGGCTGGTTCGGCACCCACGTGGGCCACTTTTTTAATTGGGAGGGAGATTATCTCTGGGAAGACTGCCCGGAGGAGCAAGGAGTCCCAGCCCCACACCAGACACCCAATCCAGGGTCCCAGAGTTGAGAAAAAAAGTCCCTATAGACAGTAAGAACTAAGGGCTGTAAAAACAAGTGTGGATTGGGGCTCAGTGAAACAAAGACGGCTGGAGACCCAACTGCTCCTCTTAAAAGGCTGGTACCATGAACTGAACTTACAAGGTCCTGTTTCCTCTAAGCTCCAGTGCTGGGCAGACACAGACACATACAAGGAGAAATTGGACTGTCTGGCATCGGAGCAGGAACTCAGGGGTAGCTTTTTCCCAGACGGAGGTGCTCACAGGGATCCTTGTTCCTGTGCTGGGAACTTCTAGGGTCGCTGGGCTGACTGGCAGACATTTCTGTTTGCTCCATCCTGGTGATTCCCTGAGACTCTGCCCCATCCAATTTATAACCTCACCCAAGCTGTGTGCAGCAGCTTTTTCATATGAATGGCCTGTCCTTGCTCAGGATAAAACCTGTCAAACAAGCTGCAGCTGACTCAGGAAGCCCCAATCCTATCAATAAAAGGCCCAAGACCCAGCACCAGCACCAGCCTGCCTTGCTTCACAGATGGGCTTCATCTGGGCACTTCCAAACCTGATACAAAGAGGAAGAATCTGCAAAACTCTCTGTAACTCCTGCTGGGTGGCACCTTATTGGAGACCCAAGAGCCATTGTACCCAGTAGTCAGTGTCAGACCATACCAGATTACAACTCTACACATCCATAAATTAAATACTCAAGGAAGAGCCTCAGTGAGCACCAATGCCCCACTGAAGCAAGTCCTGCTCCATAGGGGTGTCTCCTGCACAGCAGCTCTCCCACTGTAGTTGAAGCTGGTCCCCACAGCCAATTGGCCTGGAGGTCAGTTCCTCCCAGTGACACCAACAGCAATTAAGGCTCAACTACAACAAGACTGTGCACACAGAAACAAACACAGGGAAGCAGCCCAAATGCAGAGACAAAGAAGCATGTCACAAATGAAAGAAATGGAAGAAAGCAAACTACTGGATATAGAGTTCAAAAACACAGTTATAAGGTTACTCAAGAAACTTCCAAGGAACTTAGTGAGAATTTCAAGGATCTTAGTGATAATGCCAAAAAAAAGGAAAAGGACCAGTCAGAAATTAAGCATACACTGACTAAAATAAAGAATAATATATAGCACCCTAGCCAGTTTGGCTCAGTGGATAGAGTGTCAGCCTGTGAACTGAAGGGTCCCAGGTTTGATTCTGGTCAAGGGCACATGCCTGGGTTGCGGACTCAATCCCCAGTAGGGAGGCATGGAGGAAGCAGCCAACCAATGATTCTCTCTCATCAGTGATGTTTCTATTTCTCTCCCCCTCTCCTTTCCTTTCTGAAATCAATAAAAATATGTTTAAAAGAATAATATACAGAGATTCAACAGTAGAGTAGAGGATCCCAAGAACCAAATCGATTATTTGAAATATGAGGAAGCAAAAACTTCCAACCAGAAGAGGAAAAAGAAAAAAAAATCCAAAAATATGAAAATAGTGTAAGGAGCCTCTGGGACAACTTCAAGTATACCAACATCTGAATTATGGGGATGCCAGAAGAGGAGAGAAAGCAAGATATTGAAAACCTATTTGAAGAAATAATGACAGGAAACTTCCCCTACCTGGTGAAAGAAATAGACTTACAAGTCCAGGAAGCACAGAGAGTCCCAAACAAGAGGAAACCAAAGAGGACCACACCAAGACACATCATAATTAAAATGCCAAGAGCAAAAGACAAAGAGAATCTTGAAAGCAGCAACCAAAAAGCAGTTTGTTACCTACAAGAGAGTGCCCATATGACTGTCATCTGATTTCTCAACAGAAACTATGCAGGCCAGAAGGGGATGGCAAGAAATATTCAAAGCGGTGAATAGCAAGGACCTACAACCAAGATTACTCTACCCAGCAAAGCTATCATTTAGAATTGAAGGTCAGATAGAGAGCTTCACAGACAAAAAAAAAAGCTAAAGGAGTTCATCACCACCAAACCAGTATTATATGCAATGCTGAAGGGTATTCTTTAAGAAGAGGAAGAAGAAGAAAAAGAAAAAGATCAAAAATATGAACAAAATGGCAACAAATAGATATCTATCAACAATTGAATCTAAAAATCAAACGAATAAGAAATATAATGGACAGTATAAACTGGTGAATAAAATAGAATCAGAGGCATAGAAATGGAACAGACTGTCAATTCTCAGAGGGAAGGAGGAGTGGGGGGCAGGATGAGATTAAACAAAGATCTTATATGCATGTATGCATTACCTATGGACACAGACAATAGTGTGGTGAAGGCCTTGGGGCGGGGGAAACCAGGTGAAGGGGAGCTATGCGGGGGTGGGGGGAGAAAGAGGGACATCTGTAATAATCTCAACAATAAAAATTAAAAGAAATTAAAGGGGAAAAAATCTTCCCATAGGGACCTGCAAGGTCTCTCCCTCCCCTTACCTCTAACACCATGTGGCTGTGAAGCTTCATGGAGGAACTAGAGCTATAGATGAAAAGAGCCACCATATGGAACAGAGACCCTGCTCCAACCCCAGACAACTCCAACCTCACCCCCCTGAATATGTGAGCAAGAAATCAATGCTTGTTGTGCTAAGCCATCAAGATCTGAATACAGACTGCTGAAACAGTTAACCTACCCTGACTAAAACAGTGCTCAATAGATGGTTGATTTAAAAGCGATATTTGGAGCAACAACGAGATTGCAGGAGCATTTTCTGTCAGCAGGGAGTGGTTCAGGCATGCTCAGAGAAGACAACATCCATTCATTGACTGGATGCACCTTGAGGGTAGAGTGCTGACTAGTCTGCACCTTGAGGACAGGAAGCTGACAAGGAGCTGAAGGGGAGACCAGAGATGGTTGATCTGGGTACCTGGGAGCAGGGAGAGACGAGATGTGCCTCAGAGTCCTCAAAGAAGGGCTAGTTCTGTGTTCAAGGACCAACTGGAGCAGCTGAGAGCAGCTACAAAGACGGAAGGACTTAGGCTCCTGACAAGAAAGGGCTAGCCAGGTATGAGAGAAAGCCTATGTGGTCTGCGTGGCCTGCGTGGCTGGCAGCCTGGGCAGCCCAGAGGCTCCATCTGAGATCTGGCCCAGTCCTTTCTCAAGCAGCCTCTGAAACATGAGCTGGCATTGTGTCCCTGCAGCTGGTTTCCCACTGCCTACTCTCTCTCTTTCTCCTTTTTCTTTCTCTGAACTCTTCCTGCCACCGCCTCCTGCTCTTCAGTCACTTCATTAGAGAGAAATTGACAATCCCGCCAGAGCAAAAACTCCCCAAACCTGCAAGCAGGCATCCCTCTGCCCACCCACACACATTCTGCCCCACTCATTTGCATGTCAATACCCAGAATGCCTTGCTGGCTCATGCCACAGCCATTAGACACTTTGGACAGCTGTTGCCAGCGTCTGAAGCCTGGAGTTGGCAGAGCTGATGTCCCTCGGAGGGCAAGGCGTTTACTTTCATGCCAGCTAACATTGGGAATGAGCGGCATCACCTGCAGCCTCGTCTCCTGACAGGCTTCTGCTAGCATCACTCAAGTTGGCACAAGGCAAAAAGAAATGCAGATGCACTAAGAAATCATTTTTAAAGCCATTTGACCAGCTTTAGTCCTCCCGCTGCTGCTCACCAAATCCATCCACCAACACAGCCCCCTCACATTCCAGCTCAGCAGTCCTCAGCTCAAGAAAGCATCCTCTGGCCACCATGGGCTGCAAGAGAACTTTCTCAAAACCCAGATTTGGGGAGTTTTTCTGCCTCCCTCATAACTCCAGAGTGCAGCAACTTCCTCCTTGGGTCCAGAAAGAGCAAGCAACTTGCCAAAAACCACACAGGTATGATGAGCCCTCAGCAATATCTCAGAGTTCCCCCAAGCTGCTACATCAGAGGGATCAGTCCAGAGTTCCAGAGAACAACTTGGGAAAAGCCAGCTTCTCCAGGTTGGGGAGAGGAGAGTCAGACATCAGCAGCAAGACAATATCTGAGAAAATAATCGTAAAGTATGCTGACAAATGTGTGTGTGCAAGGTAGGCAGGAAGGCATATATAAAAAAAAACAGCAAACAGAACACAACTCCCATGTTCCACATTATCCAAAAAGGGCCTAGTTTGTGTAGAATATATTAGACATATCTGCTTCCGCCCCATCGAAATGTAAAGCACCATCCCCGACTCAGATAGATATTTGATAACTCAACAAGTCATTCATTCAATAACACGTATCGTGCTTACTATGTGTCTGGCACCATGGTAGTAGCTGGGGACAGACAAATGAAAGATGTGGCCTCTCCAAGATGGTGCCTTCATGGCCAGTGTGACCAGCAAGCCCCTTTCCTTTCTGCCATATGCGGCAACTGCTTTCCAGGGGTCAGGGATGGATTTCCCTGAGTCATCCTGCTCCTTTGCCAGGGCAGCAGCAGGTCCAGTAGCTCAGGGGAACAAGTGGAGTCTGGAGCCACACTGCTCCATTCTAAGGAGGTTCTGATGCTCTCCAGCATGGGGATCTTGGGCAAGTTTCTCATATCCATGCCTCAGCTTCCTCACTGCAAAATGGAGCTAACAACAGAACTCCCTCATAGAGTGGAGATGTGGACTGAATGAGTTAACACACGCAATGCTCTTAACACAGTGTCTGACACACATCAAGCACTCGATAAACATTAGCCATTGTTATCATTGCAGCTGGCTGCACATATTAACAAAAGTCACTGCCAAGCTTAAGGAAGAAGCAGCCAACGGCCACAGACCTGAGCAAAGCTAAATGGTTTTTATAGGAACTAGACCATGAATTTAGCCTCCTTGGATTGGGGCTTTAACCAGATAAATACATGAAAACAAGCGCTTATAACATGCCTAGACCAGGGGATAAATTGATTATTGGAATGGCAATTGGCCAGTAAGTGAGAAGCATTCAGATTTAAACATACATTTGAAAGATCTGCTCCTGCTCCCTGGCTCTCAGCCACTGCCTTGCTGTGGGGTGGAGGAAAGGTGAGGCGGGAAAGGAGTCACAGGGAGACTTCTGAGATAGTGCTATGGCCCAGAACCAGAAAAGGCAGGGATCCTAACAGGAGGTCAGTGTAACCTTAGCTCCTTGAGAAAGGTGATGGGTGGGCCATTGCTAAATGTTTCACCGTCTGGACACCACCCTCTCCTTGGTGTCTTCCCACCTGCCCTCCTGGATCCCAACCCTCAGGGTGGGGTCAGAGACAGAAGGATTTGAAAGACCAAGCCCCAAATCATACGAAAACTCCTTTCTCTGTTCCCCAGGATTAGGAGATTAGAAGGAGAACAAAGGAGCAATTCACCAGTGGATTCTGCAATTCTCCCACGTCCAACTCAGCAACTGCCGAGTTCCCACCATCTCAAGTGGCTAGAGAGGCTGAGACCAGCTGGCTAGACTTAAACAGAGTGTACACCAATGCCTCTCCCAGGGACACTTCAATGTGTTCTGTGCACGTAGCCTGGGGTAGAATGGAGTGTGTGTGTGTGTGTGTGTGTGTGCGCGCGCGTGAGCGCAGGTTGCTTAAAGAAAAATCAGAGGTAAAGGAGACAGGTATTGAACCAGAAAACCTCCCACAGATCTTCTATTCATAAAAAAAATGCCTGGTTCCCACCCAGCTTTCTTAAATCCAGAAGACAAACCCTGAGCAGACAGCAGCTGTATTACTTATAGAACTCAACCCCACCTCCAACAGATACACAAGCTGCAAAAGGGTACATTTTGAAACTTTGGGGAAATTGGGGGAGAATGAAACTTACCCACAATTTCATCATGGGTAGCATTTTGGTATATTTCTTCTAGTTTCCTCCCCTACATATCTTTTTAAAATAAATATAATATCAGCCAATTCACACTTTCTTGGGTCCTGTAATGTCTTCTTTTTCCTAACATTATACCACAGGTATTTTTCCATGTTGCCATGTTCTTTCCATCCAGCCTTCTTATGGAATGGAGGCCAATTTGAGCACTGATTATTGAAGGGGTTCAAAGTCATTCACAACAGGGAAGCGAAGACTAAAGGTGATCCTGAGTTAACATGTTTAAGTTCATGCAAGGCAACTTCCAAATACAATATGGTCTAATTAAAATAAGATGGAAGCAATGAAAACTAAAGCTGTAAGGGAAATTTTGCTGACTGTTAAGATAATTATACTCCAAAGTGGATTTAAATTCCCTGGATCTTTCTGTTCAGGGTGACTTGTGGTCAATCCTTCCTACATGCCAAGAGATGCACAAAATGTGACTCCTCTTACCAATATTAATTTTTTAATATTGTTATTGATTTTTAGAGAGAGAGGGAAACATCCATGTGTGAGACTGAAACATTGATTGGCTGCCTCCTGCATGCTCCCCATTAAGGATTGAGCCTGCAACCTGGGCACATGCCCTTGACTGGAAATCAAACCTGAGACCCTTAGGTGCTTGGGCCAATCCTCTAATCACTGAATACACTGGCCATGCTATTCAATCATTCCTAATGAAACTTTTCTTCAATTCCTGCTTTCCTCTGTAAAATATATTCACATACATTCTCATTTCCTAGAACCACACCCTCCCACCTCCTAAACCTACACAGCCTCTTCCTCACTTTCTCTAGACTACGCATGTTCCAAATAGGTGGTATTGAGGGACTCCTAAAAATATCTATTTAGCAACAAACAAGCAAACAAAACAAACTCATAGACACAGACAACAGTATGGTGGTTACCAGAGGGGAAGCGGGTGGGAGAGGGTGAAGAGGGTCAAATGAATTAAATATATGGTGGCTAGACTTTGGGTGGTGAATACATAATGTGATATACAGATGATGTACACCTGGAATTTATATAGTGTTATTAACAAATTTTAACCCCAATAAATTTAACTTTTCAAAATTGCTTTTCTTATGGAATTGGGGATTTGTTGGCAAATGTAACTTTTAGCAAGGGTTAGCATATGCTTTACTTAGCTCTACTTTCTTATTGTTTAGACATAACCAGAAAGTGATCAGATCCAATGTCTGAAGCAGAAGTGTATTAGAAGCAGAAGTATAAACAAGGAAAGGTGGAGTAGATATTGCTTTGCTTTGTTGAGGGAATAACCATCAAAAGGTGACAGTTCAGTTTTGGGGGATGGGAGGAACAGCACAGCAGGAGGAGCAGAGAAGCTGCCAACCTTAGCTTCGAGGGTTGATGCATCCTGCCACTCGACTCCCTTCTCTGGTCCATAAAGCAGGGAGGCCATACTAAGATCAAGAGAGAAGCCCACTCTTCCTCTCTCTCCAGTTTCCAAAGAGCCATCAGCTACCTTCAGCTGGGTTCAGAAAGACAAGAGACCCAGCTCGGTGGAGTCCTCATGGAGCAACCTTCCAGTTTGGACCAGTTTTGTTTGCTATGGCCCACAGAGCTCAGGGAAGGCTCAAGATTTGAATGGACCAAAAAAAAAAAAAAAAAAAAAAAAGGCGCAAAAATTAGTGGTCACAGTTTGGAAGAAAATATATTCTTTTTTTTCCAAGTTTAGTTGCCAAAGGTCTGGGATGGGAGGAGAATGGAGAAGTTTTTCATGCTTATGCAGTTATCATGGGAGGTTCCAAGAACTGACTGATACCATTAATGATCAGTGCCTCCCCCTTACCTTCTTCGGAGAACTCATTCCTGACTCAGCTTCAGCCTTTCGTGTCTGAGTTCTCAGGCCCCTCACCCAGCTGCTCATGGGGAAGTACCCTCATAACTAAGGGTGAGCAGGCAGTGGGGAGAGGGGGTGAAGCAGAATAGAATGATTACAATAAAAGCCCATGCCAAAGTGAAAGAGAAAAGCCATTGTTATCTCTAGCTCACAGGACAACTAAAGTCCTCACTTGGAAAGATGCTATTGTGAATCTAAGTTGTTGATAAGACACAGACACTGTTGGGATAGGGAGTTGATGATTCTTTCAACTAATTTTTTAAACGTCCTAACAGATCAATAGCTGGTAAAAGGACCTCAAAGATCATCTCAGAAAGTCCTCCTTCTGCAGATGAAGGCATCCAGGTTCAGTCAGCTTAAATGGCCTGCCCAAAGTCATGGTAGTTAGGCCAGAACCAAGACTGCAGCCAGTGTCTTAAATCCAGCTATGGGTTCTTTGCATGACAACATGTTCATATTCACAGCACCAGCATGTGAGCCCTCCCAGCCTCACCAATATTCCCCCTCCCTGACACACAGCACGGGAAGTCTCCTTAGAGGAATGATAGTGGGAAAAAAAATAAGAAACACTGCTCTAATAGAGGAGGGAAACAGGGATGGGGGAAGTTGCCAATTCTAACTGCTAAGATAGCTGCTATTATTGTTATTATTATCATTATCATCATCACTTAAAACATTTTGTATGCATGACCTAAATTAATCCTCCTAACAATCTTAAGAGGTAAGTACTATTATATTCATTTAAGATGATGAAACAGCTGTAGAGGTGTTGTCCAAGGCCACACAGCTAGTAACTGGCAAAAGCATGATTCCAGCCCAGTCCTGTGTGGCTGAATAGTCAGTCTAGTAGAAGAGAGATCTTTCCCAGAGCATCCCATCTCTAAACTCTACCATCTACTCCACCAGCCCACATCTACCACTAAGACCATGGAGGACCACTAAGTTCTAAGAAAGGAGACAGACAAGTCCTGGAAAAATTCTGGATTGGGTTGAAGATGAGGAGGGAGGAAAATGGCCTCACTCTGCCCAAGAGTCTGCCTCCTCCTCCTCTTCCAGGAGGCCTGGAGCCATTGAGACCAAGAGCCTGGAACCTGAGGTAGAGAGAGCAGTGAGAAGGGGGAGGATGGCCTTGCTATGTGCTGGGCTACTGCAGCCAAATTTGGCTGGGGCTGCAGCCAAGCCCAAGAGATGGGGTGACCTCTACACAAACAAAACTTCCCTGGGCAGCACTTCTGCAAATATAAACATGGACTCACCACGTGATGGGTTCAACCAGTTCATGTAAACACCAAAGGGAGAAAAAAATTCAAGGGGAAAAAAAATATGCTGCGAAGGGATGGAGCAGGATATGTAGTTTTGTGACTCAAAGAGAGGAAGGTCAAGAGTTAACCAGCTCAGAACCCACTAGGTCTGCAGAGGGCCTCTTCCAAACCGGGGCACAGGGAGCCTCGATCCCCTCATGATGGGGGAAGTCCTTTGTCAGGTGCATGAATGGTTGGCTTTTCCCTTCACATCGGAAGTATATTGGATTAGACTTCCATGGAAAACAGAGCCGGTAATCCTGAAGCAGGAAGGTGGGCTAGCAGTTAGCTATCAGAAGGGCTACTCCATTGTCAGGTGCCTTTGTGGAAGGAAGGTGTCTCAAGAGGTCCATCTAAGCTTGGAAACAGCTGACCTGCTAGCAGGCAGGGAATGGATGGACTGAACTCTGAAGAAGCGGCACAGCCTCCCTTCTTCCCCTGACTCCCCCACCCTGTTGTTTGTGCTGGCAAAGAGGATGCTTTCCCCATGCCCCGTGTTATCTGTGAGAATGCCAGTGGAGTCTGTTGTTTTTGCAAATATTCCATGCTGCCCCTGTGAGAAGAACCAGCTCTCCAGAGCATTTGCAAATATCACCAGAAGACTTTTGACAGAGCTCCATCTCTGCCTTTTCTGGGCATCCATTACCTTAAAATAAACTAGCCAAGGAGAAGGTTGGCAGCTGGACTGAGTCGACAGTAGGAGACAGGATGCTCTGTGTTGCTGTCGTGGACTCCCCAGCATTTCCTGAAGAAACCACAGAGTTCTGGGATGTCACCACAGGCAGGGCAATCAGAGGTCTCCAACTCTGTACTGAACCAGAAGGATGGTGTGTACTGCCCCAGACTCCATGGCTGTGTTGGGATTCCTTCAAGCAAGCATAGCCTCCTGGTGACTCAGTGGGGCACCTGAGAAGATCCCCTGGGAGCCAAAATTGCACTGAAACCCAGTGTAATTGCACACGGCTGGGAGAGAGACACGGGGAAGGAGACATGAGCAGGTATAGCTTGGAGGAGACTGGAAGAGGTTGGAAGGCAGTATAGAGAGGAATATGGGCAGGTGTGTTTCAGTATATTCACAACAAACCCTATGTACCTTATGATACACATTCACTTTCATATCATCACATGTAAGCATGTAGGACTATCTATATGGGCCAAATTAATAATAGATAAGTCCTATAACAACGGAAGATGTTTGGGGCAACCCAGTCCAGGGGGTTCTTGGCCCACCTCTTCTTATCTGTGTGACCTTGGACATGTAACATGACTTCTCTGTACCTCAGTATAAAAATAGGATTAATTGTAGTTTATACTAGGTTAGTTACGGGAATTAAGTAAGTTAGTATTTGTGAAGCACTTAGAACAGCGCCTGGCACATAGCAAGCATTATTAGTATTTGTTAAACACACAGAGGCTCAAATGAATCTGTCCAGTATTGAATGCCAAAGGGCTCCTCGCCCTATTCTGTTTTTCATTCATTTATTTATTTAATAAATATTTATTGGGTGCCTACCCCATGTCAAGCTCTGTGTTGATAACGCAGCTGTGAAAATGAGCAAAAACAACCATGGCCTGGCCACTTTCGGGGCTTGGAGTCTACAAGTCAGCTCTTTTGATGAGCTTTTCCTCCAAGCACCTCCAGGCCTCTGTCAGATTAAACCGGCCCAGCCTAGATCAGGTCTCACCTAGGGCAACACGCCCCTGAAAGTAGGATCTGCTAAGGAAAAATGCTTGCAGTTTCCCAACTGTCCTGGCCTTGTGTGCAGGAGAGAAAGCTACCAGAGTTGCGGGAATGAGCCCCCACGCTCACAAGGCAGATGGTATGAACCCAGCTTAGTCATCGGGGTGACAGGTTCAGTCAATTGCCTTGCTCAGCACCAATTCCAGCTCTAGCTCTACTGCAGAGGCTGGAACCCCCAAAACTACATTTCTCAGACACCCACAAAGTTAAGGTTTTGGATACAACTTGGGACCTATGAAGCAGATACACTCATTCAAGACTTGGATTTGCAATAAGTTATGAAGAAAGAGAAAGCCAGTATGGGATGTCCATCTAACTGGAGCAGACTGGAGCACAGGCAGGCAGGCCTGGAGCAGTGGCCCTGGCCTCCTGATTCCCAGAAGCTTTCTGATCATGGCAAAGGCAGAAGTTTCCATGGAGGCCCAATTCTGCAGCGGGCCTTGGGAAGTCATTCTGGAAGCTCTGCCTAGAACCTGTTTCTCCAGCCATCCCAGCAGGTCCTGCTATCTATGCCTCTAAATAGATCCCTTTCAGCCTACACCAGCTGGAGTGGATTCCATTGTCTGAAACTAGAAGTGAAAGAACCAATCTGGAGCTGGCCATCCCTAACAATGTAAATAAGGTCAAACCAAAGCTTACACCTATGGGAAAACTATGTTCTCTAAGGTGCTGGGAAGGAGCAGACACCAGTGTCGTTATCACTTAGCCCTCACCAATAGCAGGGCCAGCCCTGAGATTCAAAAAAGTCCTTCCTGGGAGTTTTTCTTTATAGTGATCTTTCCCACTCACCAGCCAGAGAAATGTTCGAAAGGTTTGGCTGCAAGGCCAAGATGAAGTAAGTAGTGAAGGAAGAGGAGATGAGTATAGGTCTGTTTTCCCTCCATAGCCTCAGTCATGTAGGACTTCTCTCTCTCTCTCTCTCTCTCTCTCTCTCTCTCTCTCTCTCTCTCACACACACACACACACACACACACACACACACACACACCAAAGTGCGTTCCTGCCCCAGGGCCTCTGCCCATGCTGACCCACCTGCTGGGACATGACTTTCTATTACATTGCCCTATCCTATCATCTTTGCAGCACTTACCAGTTATTTTATTGATTTCTTTGTTTCTGTATTTATTATTTGTTTTCCTCCTTTAGAGCATAAGCTTTTGGAGGTCAAGAGTCCTGACTTGTTCACATTGAATCCCCAGACTGCAAAACATGCCTGGCACATGGTAGGATCTCCAAACAAATCTGTATACTGACTAACTTGTTGACTGACTCTCATTCCTCCAGCCTACTTCTTGAAGGCTTTCAAGTCAAACAAAGAGACTCAGCCTTTTTAGTATGAATTAAATCCCAAGGACATTGTAAAGAGAGAAGGGGCTCAAGGGTTAAAACCTGGAGGTCAATGGTGAGGAAATCCTTCTCCTCTGAGAAATTAATAAGTTAAATCAGATGGAAATAAATGTAATCTTCTCCTTCCCCCTTATTATCCTAATTGGTTTAATTTTATGGCAACTTTTCAGCATTCTTACAACAGAAAGCAACTCATGTTGCGTTGGTAGCCCAGAAAGTAATTACCCTGTGGTTTTATTCTAATTCACTAACAGACACTCTCTTTGGTTTTGAGAACCCCTGAGAGTGAAGAAGTACATCGTGAAGATTAGAAAATGCTTTTTCCATTTCTTATGTTTATTTTACAATTAAAAATTATTCTAAAATGATTAGCCACAACATTTGGTGGGTACAGGGTGGAGGAGTCAATGGGGGAAAATGAGACATCTGTAGTACTTTCAACAATAAAGATAAATGTTTAAAAAAGAAGGTATGTAATTTGGAGTACAATGTCAAACATGAATAAATAGATGCAAACATTTAAATACAACTGGACATCCCACTCACTAATCTTTAACTGGTTCCAAATATTGCTGAATGCAGCCTTGGTTTTATTCCAAAACTGAGTAAATTAAACTCTTTTTGATTATCCTAACTTGGACATAATGTCTCCCCAGGGCTTATCCCAAGTCTAGTGTGCTTTGTGTCTTTGTAGCAGTTCCTTGTTTAAAAAAAAAAAATAGTGAAAAAAGCTTCTATCTCACTTTGATCTCTTCCTAACAAGAAAGACCTTTAATAACTACTTGCAATTTATTAAAGAAAAGTCTAATTTGTCCTTTTAAGTCCCAAGCTCTTTTCCCACTTCCTCCCACTTTGTTACCCACCAAAAAGAAAGTAAAACTCAGACAAATGTTTTTCAGCTTCATTACAACCTCACTTTGAGATTTCCAACCCAAGATGCCTGTAATTGGCATAGAGTCACTTTAGCACTCCCAGGAAATATCCACCGTGGATAGAGACTGTCCTATAAAGAAAGACATCAGTTATTGCCCTTAATGCTAAACTTATTTTAAGCAGGTAAGAACACTATTGAAACAGGCAAGAATTCTGTTTATCTATCATGTTTGCATCCCACCCATTGCACCCACATTTATCTATAAGACCCGTTGAAAGTCCTGAACAAAGTGACTAGTAGAGACTAGCACAATTGCCAATGGAAGGATAAGGTAGGGGACAGTCACTCAAGTGCCACAGGTGCTTCTCCGCCTACCCCTCTCCTTTGTTTTCCATTTGGTGGCATGAATATCAGGGTAGGAGCCTCTCCTCTGTCCCAGGGCTCTGAGATTTAATCCACCACTTGTCAAGCAGTGGAGCAAATTTTCCCAGCTGTCATCCTAAGTCAGTTCACCCAAACAGATGTTGACAGTTTGGTTTACAAAGAAGAGAGCTAGAGAGGGGCGGCAGTGGGGGCAAAGGAAAGGGATGCCACTCAGGGAGCCTGGCTCTCAAAGGGCACAGCGCTACGAATTCCATGGGGTTTCTATTTCTAATCTGTCTCTCACTCTCTGCACAAGATAGTCTGTGCGTGGTGAAGCTTCTATGTGGCACAACCTTAACTCCCTTCTCTCAGCCCCTTTCTTGGTGGTTCCTCATGCTCAGAGAAACCTCTGAGGATCATCTAATGTGGTGGCTTATAGATTGTACAGAAGAATAAAATGCCTCCAACACTTGGGGTCAACATGGGAATGCCAACGCCTCATTTTCCAAGTGTTACATCAGTTAAGGGGGCTTTCAGAGGCAAGTGATGGAGAGCCAATGCAAACTGGATCGATCAATGAAAAGATTTATCTTCTCATGTCACTAGAAGAGCAGAGGGTGGCTTCAGACAAGGTCACATTAGCAGCCTAATGACATCCCCAAAGTCCCAAAGCCTTTCCTTCTCTCCAAACTGCTATCCATGCATCTGTATTTTTCCTCATGGTTGAAAGAAGCTTACCAGTGGCACTGGAGAATAAGAGCTCCCACATTTAACAAGAGAAAGCAGAGAAATCTCTTTCCCAGGCATGGAATATAAATATTTCCATGATCTAATCTGATTGGACTAATTTGGGTCACTTACATAATAGCCAAGAGCTGTCACCAGAGTAAACCAGTAGTTCTCAAACTTTTCCAACTTGAGACCCCTTTAAAATGATTTTAAAAAAATTTTAAGAACCCAGAGAGTTTTTGTTTAGGTGGGTTATATCTATTGGTATGTATTACATTATAAATTAGTATGTGATTTTTTTAAATATTTATCAATTTATTTTTAAATAACAATAGTGAACTCATTGCACGTTAGCATAAATAACCTATTTGTTGTGAAAAATAACTACCTTTTAAAGTTTAGTGAGAAGTGTGGCACTGTTCCCTGTTTTTGCAAATCTCTTTAATTTCTGGCTTAATAGAAGACAGCTGGGTTCTCATATCTGCTTCTGCATTCAGTCTGCTACAATATCACATGACAGTTAGCCTCTGGAAAAACCCAGTATATACTCATAAAAGAATAAAAGTGAAAAAGGCAAATAATGGTTTAGTATGAAAATAGTTTTGACCTCCCAGATGCCATGGAAGGGTTCCCTGGACACAAACTGCTGGCTTAGACTAATCAGAATTACCCTCTGAAACTGGGGAGTGGAGGCAGGGAGTGAACAACTGGACAAAACTGAATCCTGTTGGAGGAGGGAAAAGGGTTTGGGTTTTGGTAGCAATCAACAGTGTCTCCTCCCTTCACTGATACTAAAAACATACACACAGCCAAAAACAACTGTCATCTACCATCTCCCACATTTCTTTAGAGAAAAAAGCATTTGATACCAAAGACACTGGATGGACACAATTTAAAAATAAAGGGGAGTACTTGTGATTGAATACATAAACTTTTATGAAAAACTTACTATGCTAATTAGATACTGAAGGAGAAGGAAGAGAAAACATATGATGGTCTCTGGCTTGAAAAGTGAATGGAGGAGGATGGCGTTTATTGAAATAGAGACCTAGATGGGGGAGCAGGTTTGGGTCAGAAACAATGAATCACACTTTGGACATGTTGAGCTTGACTGGGCCTGGGAGACAGCCAAGTGGAGAAGATGGGAGAGGAAAAGCTTGGGGAGTCTTAGGCATGAGAGTGATGACTGCAATCAAGGGCAGGCCTGGGGGACTCTACAGACAGGAGATGAGAGATGGACTAGAGAGAACCCTGAGGGGCACCCATATTTAAGGTGGGGGCAGGGTGGTAGAAGAGGAAAGACAGGCAAAGAACAATGAAGAGGAATTGTCAGAAAGCCTAGAAGGCTTGTTCCAATCGATGGTCTTGAGAGCATTCAGGAAGGGGATAGTGATGGTGAAGCAGATGTGTGTGAGCCAGATTCTAGAGGGCTGTGAGTGGGCCCAGGAGCTGACTTCCTGGCAGCCTTCATGTTGTCCTCCTGCTTCCAGTGCCTGCAACCTCAAGCTTCCTTTCTGTTAAAACACAAAACAAACAAACAAAACAAATCTTCATTCAGAAAAGAATTTATTAAAATACTGTTAATGACTGTGTAGTACTCTGACATGTGGCTGTGCCACAATGTAATGGTAAGTGATCACATATATTGGCAAGTGAAAAAAGCAAGACACCAGATAGCATATGAAGTGTTCACATACTGTTCCAGTATGGCACATTAACATGAGTATATGCACATGTGTAAACTGACCCATACATGGCTAGATAAAATGAGGTCCCAGGGTGTGTTCAGCCAGGGCTTGGCTCTTCAGTTCTTCGGAGTTCAGCTGATAGCTTCGTAAGCTGATGAGATCTTCAGGGAGTAGAGGGGACAACTTAAGTGCCAGGTGGCTGAAAAGACCAAGGAAGGGTTTCTTGAGAAAGAAGAGAAGAGAGAATGAGACAATTTCCACCAGGAGTAAAACTTTGATGAAAGCACACAGTGCTTTGGGAATTGGAATTGGATAGGGTTGGGGACTACAATGATTGGTCTCCAGATAGAACGGGACAAGAACCACTGAGGCAGCCCAGGAGGCTTTGTTATTTGTGAGCTACAAACAATAACAACAACAATGACAACACTAACACCTGTCATTTCTGGAGCCAGGCAGCACTGGAGGCACTTTTCCTGTGTTAACTCACTAAATAGCCCAGGCACCATGGTTATCCCCATTTTACAGATGGAGCCCGTGAGGAGGAGAGTAGTCACTTGTATAAGATCACAGAGCCAGTAACTGGCTTAGCACCTGGCTCAGAGATTTGGTTTTTAGCTCCATATGCCACTATGCTTTTCAGTAAATTAAGCAATATGCCTGTTAGAAACTAGAACAAAACCACACCCATAGTTGTCTCTGGGTTATAAGAACATGGTCATTTTTGTTTCTTATGCACTTTCTATATGTTCCAAATTTTCTGCAGTGACTTTTATACTTGTATGAAAGTAACAAAAGGCTCTTATTACATCATCAATTACATAAACATGGTTACAGCTGATCAGAGCATAAATGAGACCTATTTCAAAGGACTTCCACTTTAATAAGTACCAAATCCCTGAGCAGGAGGAGGGAGATTTTTCATCAGCAAGTGGGCTGGGAATTGTTACAAGGGACAGGAAAGTCTTTGGACTCTGAAGTCATCCCACTGCCCACCAACAACTGGACACAACAACTAGACACAACTGGAACAGCCCCCTGGAATGAAGAGAATTGGGGGGGATGATACCCTCCAAATGTACAAACCCTGTCAGGGGCCCAGAGCTGTGACTGAATCCTGTGTGTGGGTGAGAGAAGGTGGGGCGGAGTGACCTGCTGAGTCAGAAATGTAGCATCATGCCTGGCAGCCTGTGGACAGTTGGAGCTTAAAGAATGTGAGTCTCTGGCTTATCCCTCTCGGCACCCCCTTAATTTGGCATGGTGCGACATGGTAAGTGCTCAGTAAATGTTTAAGTAATTAATAATATGATTTTCATTTTCAAAAGTCACCAACAAAGAAGGAAAGAATGAAAACTGCCCCAAACTCCAAAGCATGTTAAACCAGAGCTCTGGGTTCCAGAGAGACTGAATTGGCTTCCCTGGAGGTATTTCCCATTGTGATGGACTTGGTCAGATTGGAGGGGTAAAGCGGAGGAGGGATGACAACGACTTTTCATGACCTTCTTGGCCTGAGCAGAGGCAGCAGGTCTCAATTGAAAACAAATAAGCAAATAACAAAACGCCACTAGGGACCTGGATTTGAGTCCCTGCTTACAGAGGTTTCTAGAATCTGGGCGTTTCATGGGATTTGGGGAGGTCTTCCCATCACCCTACCCAGTGCATGTGCAAATCCTTTCTACAGTCTCATCATCTGGCCACCCTCCAACCTCCATGTGATCACATCTCCCTGGTTCTCCATTCTCAGAATGATCCTCAGTCAGATAATAAGCAAACCTCTCTGAAAATATCAATCACATAAGAGACAGATACCCTGAATTATCCTAATATATAGAGCTTGGTTGATATCCAAGTCATAAAGTTCATGAGCCTCAACCCTGACCTCTCCCATGTCCACGAGGGTCACAGCCTATCGTCAGAATAACCCAAACCCACCAGCCAATGCTCTCTGGGATGCTTGATTTATTTCTTCAAGCCATATTTCCAAATAAGACAAATCACTACTAACTCTGTGGGCTTGATTAAATCGCTAACCTTTCCTAGCCCTCCATTTCCTCATCTGGAAAATGAGAAAATAATTCAGACAATCTCTGCCTGATATCAACTCTAAGGCAACCCCTATGGTCCTGTGATTACTCTTGCAGGTGGGGAGGTACTCAGATTTTATGTAGGAATCAAACCTGAGCTCCAGGTCAAAATGGCCTTGGCAATTAGCAAAGGCTGAAAATGTGAAAAGTGGGTATATTTGCAATTAAGACCTAGATGTCTTCCCAGGGCTCCAGGTACACAGAACAAGGCCAGGGTTCCAAGACCCCTATGAGGAGGAGCCCACCTTCCCAACAGCTGTCTGGCTTAGGGAAAAGGTGTGCAGATCCCACTCAAGCTACATCTTCAGGAAGCATAGCACCAAGCATGCCTCTGGGCCCCTAGGGGGTGGGGGAGGCAGGGCCTTTTCCAGGTGAGGCTTTCAAAATTCCATTTTTTTAAATCTTCATTGTTGCGAATATTGCAAATGTCCCTTTTCTCCCCCCTCCCCATTTTTCCCCTCCACCAGGTTCCCACCTCATCCCAAGCCTTCACTACTTTATTGTCTGTTTCCATAGGTAATACATATCTATAATAATAAAAGCAGGAGAAACCAAGATGGTGGCATAGGTAAACACCTAAACTGCTGCCTCACACAACAATATCAAAACTACAACCAAAAGACAAAAAGGACACCATCCAGAACCACAGAAAAGCTGGCTGAGTGGAAATTCTACAACTAGAAGGAAAGAGAAAAGCACATTGAGACTCAGAGGAGCTGCAAAAGGCTGAGGTACGGAGATGTGCGCTGGAGAGGAAGGGTGGCTGAGTGCACGGGCGGCTGAGTGCACGGCTGGCTTTCTAAAGCGGGAGGGGGACGGAAGCTCCCAACTGCCCTGAACTCCAGTCCCAGGCGAGTTTCTGAGAACACAGACTCATTCGGGGAGAAACTGGACTGTCTGGCAGCAGGCGAAACTTGAGGGCGGCTTTCTCTCAGAGGTGCTTGAAGTGATTACCGAGGGACACTGAGACCCAGGGGCCTCATAGGGCAGGGCTGATGGGAAGCCAAGGCTGTCTGCTCTGCCCTGAGACTCTGCCCCATCCAAGCTGAGCACAGAGGCTTTTGCAGTTTTGCAAGTCTTGTCTCATAAGGGTGTCTCCAGCACAGACACAGCATAGACACAGCTGATCCTCACAGCCAATTGGCCTGGAGGTCAATTCCTCCCAGTGATACCAACAACAATCAAGACATAACTACAACAAGGCTGTGCACACAATCCACAAAGGGGTGCACCAAGAGTGTCCACCTCAAGTAACTGGGGAGGCTGAGCCACTGGACCCTATAGGATACCTACCACACAAAGCTACTCTACCAACTCAGGGAAGCAGCAAAAATGTGGAGACAAAGAAACAGATCACAAATGAAAGAAATGGAGGAAAGCAAATGACTGGATATAGAGTTCAAAACTATGGTAATAAGGTTTTTCAAGAATTTCCTAGAAAAGGCTGATAAATTTAGCGAGACCCTCGAGGATATGAAAAAGGACCAACTAGAAATTAAACATACACTGATTGAAATAAAAAATATTATACAGAGACCTAACAGCAGACTAGAGGACCACAAGAATCAAGTCAAAGATTTGAAGTACAAAGAAACAAAAAACACGCAAAAGCAAAAAGCAAAAAGAATCCAAAAACTTGAAGATAGTGTAAGGAGCCTCTGGGACAACCTCAAGCATACCAACATCTGAATTATGGGGGTGCCAGACGAAGAGAGAGAGCAAGATACTGAAAACCTATTTGAAGAAATAATGACAGAAAACTTCCCCCACCTGGTGAAAGCAATAGACTTACAAGTCCAGGAAGCACACAGAACCCCAAACAAAAGGAATCCAAAGAGGACCACACCAAGACACATCATAATTAAAATGCCAAGAGCAAAAGACAAAGAGAGAATATTAAAAGCAGCAAGAGAAAAACAGTTAGTTACCTACAAGGGAGCACCCATATGACTGTCATCTGATTTCTCAACAGAAACTATGCAGGCCAGACAGGAGTGGCAAGAAATATTCAAAGTGATGAATAGCAAGAACCTACAACCAAGATTACTCTACCCAGCAAAGCTATCATTCAGAATTGAAGGTCAGATAAAGATCTTCACAGATAAGAAAAAGCTAAAGGAGTTCATCAACACCAAACCAGTATTATATGAAATGCTGAAAGGTATTCTTTAAGAAGAGGAAGAAGAAGAAAAAGGTAAAGATAAAAATTATGAACAACAAATACATGTCTATCAACAAGTGAATCTAAAAATCAAGTGAATAAAAAATCTGATGAACAGAATAAACTGGTGATTATAATAGAATCAGGAGCATAGAAAGGGAGTGGACTGACAATCCTCAGGGGGGAAGGGGTGTGGGGGGTGCGGGAAGAGACTGGACAAAACTCGTACACCTATGGATGAAGACAGTGGCGGGGGGAGGTAAGGGCAGAGGGTGGGGTGGGAACCGGGTGGAGGGGAGCTATGGGGGGAAAAAAGAGGAACAATTGTAATAATCTGAACAATAAAGATTTATTAAATTAAAAATAATAATGATAAAAGCGCAATATGCTAATTAGACTGAATGTCCTTCCAGACGACCTTCTGGATGAAGCCGGGGCTGCAAGGGAAGCCCAGGTCCTGGGTGCCAGAGGGAAGCTGGTGCTGGCAGCCAGAGGAAGGAAGGCCTACTCTTGCACGAATTTCATGCATCGGGCCTCTAGTATGCATATAACTTCTTTGTTGAATCTCTTCCTACCTCCCCCTATTCCCCTGAGATTCATCAGTCTGTTCTAGGTTTCCATCCCTTTGGTTCTATTTTATTCATTAGTTTATTTGTTCATTAGATTCCTTGTTTTGTTTATTTTGATGTTTAGATTCAATTATTGATAGATATGTATTTATTGCCATTTTGTTGTTCATATTTTTCATCG
The DNA here is from genome assembly GCF_951640355.1 of Cnephaeus nilssonii. NCBI lineage: Eukaryota > Metazoa > Chordata > Mammalia > Chiroptera > Vespertilionidae > Cnephaeus > Cnephaeus nilssonii. The sequence goes on along the minus strand of NC_137081.1, from coordinate 20,284,898 downwards.
GTTTTCTTCTTCTTCTCCTCCTCCTCCTCCTCCTCCTCCTTCTTCTTCTTCTTCTTCTTCTTCTTCTTCTTCTTCTTCTTCTTCTTCTTCTTCTTCTTCTTCTCCTTCTTCTTCTTCCTAACTGCTTTTCTCTTGCTGATTTTAAGACTCTCTCTTTGTCTTTAACCTTTGGCATTTTAATTATGATGTGTCTTGGTGTGGGCCTCTTTGGGTTCCTCTTGTTTGGGACTCTCTGTGCTTCCTGGACTTGTAAGTCTATTTCTTTCACCAGGTAGGGGAAGTTTTCTGTCATTATTTCTTCAAATAGATTTTCAATATCTTGCTCTCTCTCTTCTCCTTCTGGCAACCCCATAATGTGAATGTTGGTATACTTGAAGTTGTCCCAGAAGCTCCTTACACTATCTTCATATTTTTGTATTATTTTTTCTTTTTGCTCTTCTGATTAGGTGTATTTTGCTTCCTCATACTCCAGATTATTGATTTGATTCTCAGACTCGACTCCTCTACTCTACTATTGAATCCCAATAAAATATTCTTTACTTCAGTTAGTGTATGCTTATTTTCTGACTGGTCCTTTTTCATGTCTTTGAAATTCTCACTAAGATCCTTCAAAGTCTCACTAAGTTCCTTGAAGCTCTCATTAAGATCCTTGAGCAACCGTATAACCATCATTTCGAATTCTGTATCTAGTGGTTTGCTTGCTTCCATTTTATTTAGTACTTTTTCTGGAGATTTCTTCTCTTCTTTCATTTGTGACATGTTTCTTTGTCTCCGCATTTTGGCTACTTCCCTGTGTTTGTTTCTATGTATTAGGTAGAGCTGCAGTGTCTCCTAGAATTGGTAGAGTGGCCTTGGGTAGTAGGTGTCCTTTAGGACCCAGTGGCTCAGGCTCCCAAGTCACAATTACAAAGCTGTCAGAATGAAAAGCATTTGCAGAAATGACCCAGGGACACTACAAAGTCTCCGTCCATGGTAACTTCTAAGAAAAGTAATATACAAACCCCTTCCTGAGATTATCTGAATGGAAATAGAATAAGAGAGGCAACAGCTTTAGTTGTTTCCAGACCTACAAGAATCAACATTTTAGGACAACTGAGGGAGCCTGGAAGGTTTGGTATCATCTATTAGTGTATCTTTCTTATGTGACATAGTATGAAATTGTGGTGTTTCATTTTTGGTGTGGTGGTGATAGGGGTGGGGGTGGCGAAGGGCATGATAAGTGAGTCGTTGGAATAACCAACTTCAGGTTGGATAGGTAATGTCTAATTTATGTGTAGCTTCAGAGTTGCAGGCATATATGTCAAGATAGACATCTAGACATGTTGAGATGCTGCAGGCAAGTTGCCCTCCCTGTTGGAGCACCTGGGATTTATAGATTTGGAAGAGGCCTCTTCATGCAAGCAACTGTCAAGAATGATGGATGCTGAAATCTCAGGTAGGAGAAAGGCTTAAATGAGAGGCCTGAGCTCTGGGAACCTGTTGGAACTTAGTTCCATTCTTTTTATCCACAACTATCAAGGACCAATGGGATTCTTTCCAAGGTACAAGGGAAGTGATTGCAGAAATAGTAGGAACAGCTTAAGAATTCTTGGAGGGGAGTGGGGGAGATAGGGGGAGGGAAGAAGAGTGCTAATGGGCAAGGGAGATAACCAGGCAGAGACCTCATGGGGGAGGCCAAGAGGTGATTTTGCACGTCAGTAAGAAAGTAGGATGACTTTCCTTTTTGAGATTATTGTTTTGGACAAGAAATTCTATTCTCCAGCTGTGATACCAATTACCTTTCTCCTAATTTTTACAGCTCAAGGATCTTCTCATGAACTTTCTAAATTGCCCTTCCACTTTCCATTCCTCTGTTTCCTATTTAAAATCTGAAGGACACTGGAATAACAAGCATTGAAGATATTATAGCCCACAGACAGTTGTCCCCATGGTTTAAAAGAAATAGCAGCTTTCCCTAGCCTGTTTGGCTCAGTGAATAGAGCATCAGCCTACAGACTGAAGGGTCTCTGGTTTGATTCCAGTCAAGGGCACATACCCATGCTGGGGGCTTGATTCCCCGATGTATGGCATGGAGGAGACAGCTAATCAATGATTCTCTCTCATCATTGATGTTTCTATCTCTCTCTCTCCTTCTCCCTTCCTCTCTGAAATCATTAAAAACATATTTTTTAACCCTTTGCACTCGCTTGCTTTTTTCTCGAGCTGCTACCAATGCTAACCGTGTCAAGTCACACTCGACATCCGAGTGCAAAAGGTTAAAAAAAGAAGAAGAAATAGCAGCTATAGTTATTATGTACATCGTCCTGATCAGATGGAAAAGCATTTTAATTAATGCGATCCCATCTGGTTGTCACGATTGCCCTGTGAAATAGGCAGGGCTGGCCTTATTTTACTTCAAAGGTAAAAAAAAAACAGTAATAGAGAAATAAAGACATGTGTCCAAGATGATGTAGCTGGTAAGGAGTAAAGCAGAGAGGTTAAACCCAATCTTCTTTTTCTATCTTACTATTAGAAATATCCTTTATACCTGTGTGTTTCAACACTATTTACAGGTTTTGCAGTGTGGTAGCCACATTCATTCACTGAAATAACATTGATCTCACATCTGCACACAAGAAGCTCCTTGAAGTGGTGGGGACAAGATACCTGTCCTTTGTGCCAACTGCCAACAAGTCCAAAAGGAATGGGGCTGCACTACCACTGAAGAAAGTGCAATATCAAGAAGAGCTTCCTCACTCTACTGGGACTCAGATGCACTTTCAAAGAAGGTTATGGTGTTTTCTTTTCTGGAGTTTTTTAGAAAAGGTGGACGCCGCTTGATTTCTAGCATGGCTGGCATGAGGAGATCACTGTGGATGAGTGAACAGATGTCTAGTGTTTTTGAGTGAAAGGAGCTAAGACAGCAGAGCCTTGGGTCCCAAGTTCTGGAAGTCAAGGCCTAAACATCCAGGCAGATCCCATTGGAGCTCCATGAGGGCCACAGAGGCTGTACCCAGGGCTACCTCTTTCTCTCCAGGTTGGGCGGGTTTAGGGGCAAGGGAGGCAGGGATGAGGTTGTGAGGAATAAATGATGTAATTTCCTTACAATGATCTAAGCATCTTGGGAGAAAGGTGTGGCATAAATAGCAGGTATTATTATTATGAATCAGAATTTCTTCTCTTTAAATCCCTTTTTACTTAATACCCTTAATACCTTTACTTAATACCTAGCAATGAACCATTTCTAGGAAAAGAGAGTAGGAGATTTGAGAGGTGGTTTTCCAGTTGAGTGGAGGGTTTGGGATCCTTTCAGCCAAGCTTCACTATCTTTTTCACTTCTCAGGATCAAACATCACCACTGACCAGACACCATGCTGTCTAAACAGGAATTCCCAACCCTGACCTCAACCTTCCCCTTCCGTCTCCCCCGACATCTTATTTACCCTTTGACCTGAACATAATATAAATATTTAATCTCATTTATTACCTGAAAATTGTCCGTGTTTATTCTATTTAGTGATAGTTACGTAAAAATAAAACAAAAACTACAAGATTGAGTCAAAAAACCATCTATCATGCCTGACTTTTCCACTGAAGTCATCCCTTTTGGTATTTAACCTAGATAATTCAATGATTGCTCCCCAAAAAACACCATGGATTTTCCCAGCCCTCTTGCTTTCAGCCCTTCCTCACACTCTCCCACCCCCTCTCCCACAGCTCTTCTCTGCCAGGAAAAATTCCACTCATCTTTAGATTCCATATATCAGTGAAATCCTATGATATTTGCCTTTCTCTGACTGACTGATTTCACTGAGCATAATACCCTCTAGGTCCATTCATGCTGTCACAAATGGTAAGATTTCATTCTTTTATATGGCTGAGCAATGTTCCATTGCATATATGTACTACTGCTTTTTTAGCCACTTGTTTATTGGTGGGCACTCAGGCTATTGTAAATAATGCTGCAATGAACATAGGGGTGCATATATCCTTTCAAATTAGTGTTTTGGATTTCTTTGGGTATGTATACCCAGGAGTGGAATCACCAGGTCTATAAGGCAGTTCCATTTTTAATTTTTTTTATATTTTTATTGATTTCAGAGAGAAAGGGAGAGAGAGATAGAAGCATCAATGATCCGAGAGAATCATCAATTGGCTGCCTCCTGCATGCCTCACACTGGGGATCTAGCCACAACCCGGGTATGTGCCCCAACCAGGAATCAAATCGTGACCTTCTGGTTCATAGGTCAACACTCAACCACTAAGCCACACCGGCAGGGCCCATTTTTAATTTTTTTGAGGGACCTCCACACTGTTTTCCATAGTAGATGCTAAAGAACAAAATAAAAGAAACAAACAAAACAGAAACAGACTCATAGATGCAGAGAACAGACTGATGGTTGCCAGAGAGGAGGGAGCTTGAGGGATTGAGTGAAAAATGTGAATAGATTGAGAAATACAACTTGGCAGTTACAAAATAATCACGAGGATGTAAAAGTACAGTATAGGGAATATAGTCAACAATATTGTAATAACTATGTATGGTATCAGGTGTACTAAAACTATCCGAGTGGGGATCACTTTGTAAAATATATGCTGTGTACCTAAAACTAATATAAAATAATATTAAATATCAATAGTAATTAAAAAGTAATTTTTAAAAAAATCCAACTCATCTTCCAAAACCTATTTCAAATACCCCCTCCCCCAGGAAGACTCCCCTGAGAGCCCCTCCCACCCCTGAGACTCCCCTGAGAGCAGAGCCGCTGTTCCTCTCTCTGATCCCATAGGCCCTTGGGTGGACCTGTATCCTTGGTCTTATCACAGCATGTGATTCTCTGGGGCCTCCTGGGAGACAATAAAATGGAGATGCACCAGCAGGGTTCTAGTCACGCTCCCTGACTTCTCATACAGCCTTTATGAATCTCTAATTCTGAGACACAAGTTCAGCGTCTTAGCTATTCTATGTGCCAGGTTCTGCTTAATGCGCTTCTGGCCTCTGGGAGATGCTATGCAGTCCTTGGGGGGATGGATAGATAAGGAAAAAAGGGAACATAACCAAGGAATAAATAAAGATGGAGACTGGGAAGGTAGAGGGAAGAGGCAGGAAAAGAGGAAGGACTTTTCTAATGAGAAAAGAACATACCATAACCCCTAAGTTAGTCTCCCACGCCCTTTGGTTTGGGGGTGCGTGTTGCGTTGTCAGTGAGCCCTGTGCTCCTGCACACCAGCGAGGGCTGGGCTGAGGCTTGGGTGCAGCAGCAGGATCAGACATGAGCAGGCAGATACCATGGGTCTGTGCTGGCACTGCTCACAAAGTCTGCCTCTGGGGCTGGACCTGGCTTTGGGACTATCCTGCTCCCTACCTTACCAAACCAGATCTGCTTAGCCTGGGGCTGGAAGAAGCCCAATTCCATATTACTTGGGATGACTTATCCTTTTAACTCACAAGTCAGACCATGCCTGTCCCTCATTCTCTGTGTCCATGGCTTCCCCAGTTACTTAGCATACAATCCAAGGTTCTTACCATGCCCAGCCCCTGGCTACTTCTCTGCCCTCTGTTCCCACTTGGCCTCTTTCTTAAAAACACCAAATGGGCTCTCTCTAAAGGCCTTTGCATTTACTGTTCTTTTTCTGAGGTTCCACTCCTCCAGATACATCCAGGGCCTACCCCCTCCTCTCATTCCGGTTCAGCTCAAAGTCACCACTTCGAGGACACCTTCCGTGACCACCTTATCTAAGGCAGGCCCTCTTCATTTGCTCCCACTTACCTTGCTGTCCATACCTCCTTCACCCTGATCTTATCTGACCTGACAACTGTTATCTACTTGCTGCTTTATTTGGTTTTCATCTGCCTCCCCCTCAACACATGCCCTGTGATTGCAAAAACTGTATTTATTTTGTTCGCTGCTATATCATTGAAGTGCCTGGCACATAATAGGTGCTTAGGAAACAATTTTTGAGTAGATGACAGAATGAAGGACTCCAACCCTCTCATTCCTATGAGAAACCCAGGACCCAGAGCAGGAAGAATGTGTTCAAGATCACACTTACCATCTTGTGTGTGGCAGATTCTGAATTCACCCCACTTCTCCTGGCTCCTGGACGGAGGCTTTGGTGCCATTGTACACGGGATCTGGGTAATGGCTCTCTCATCCCCACCATTCATCCATGCACACACCCCAGAGTAGGCTCTAAAAGGGAGGCTTAGCCACAGAGAGCTCGGTGTACAAGGAAAGGCACCCTGCAGCCAGCTTGATTCCTGTGCTATGCTTGAGTTTCTTAGTATCTCTTATTCCAAATAGATTCTTAATCTAAATGTAAAGTTGCTTTAAGAACCCAAGTCAAGGTCATCACTATCTGGGGATGACCAGTCATGGACTATGTCCACAGAACTATCCACTGGATTTGGTTGGAGTAGGGTTAGAGGCAAAAGGAATCCCTAACAACAAAGAACAATCAGAATTGGAATGGTTTCCAAGTCAAGGTGAAATATTATTAGAATCCTTCAGCCCGGCCAGTATAGTTCAGTGGTTGAGCATCAACCCATGAACCAGGAGGTGCCAGTTTGATTCCTGGTCAGGGCACATGCCCAGGTGGTAAGCTCAATCTCCAGTAGGGGGTGTGCAGGAGGCAATCAATGGATGATGATATTTCTATCTCCCTATCCTCCCTTCCTCTCAAAATCAATAAAAACATATTTAAAAAAAAAAAAGAACCCTGCAGAGTCCGGAGAAAGCCACAGCTATCAATTTATATAACGTTCATTCAATCATTAAGCCAATGTTGACTGAGTGCTACTGGAGTATTTCAGGATATCTAAGAACAGGTAGGATGACCTATGAGACCTCACAAGCCCAGGGAGACTGAATCTCTATGACTTAATCCTCAAAGGACTTCTTTGAAAAATAGCTTCTTCATTGGGGATGAGAAATTTCCAGTCTTCTTCCTCCTCAGCTCTATTCCAGGACTCAGATAACAATGACACCCACATTGCAGAGTCATGGCTGCTGATGCTGACTACCTGGGTCCCCCATGCCTCATTTTGTCCTTTCCTCACCTCTAAAAATAAACAGTACTTCCTTGGACCCAGGCAGGGGTGGATCATTCTTGAAGATTCCCCAGCACAGTTAATTCCACAGCCTCCTTGTTCATAGTCAGTGACTACTACCAGCCCTTTCCATCAGAAAGTTCCTACTAAAGTCTGCCCTCAGACCTTGCTGCTACACTTTTTTAAGTTCTTTTTTAAAGTTAGTCTCTGTCATCATAGATAATTCTCCAGATACCAGACCCCCTTTTGCGCCATTTACTAAAGAATACATTTAAAAATCGGTCAGTCAACAAATCAATGCACTGGGCATCAATTATATGCAAAAATCAATGGTAGGCTTAGAGAGGGGTACAAAGAGAAAGCACAGGAAAGAGTGGCGGGTCTGGAGACAGATATTAAGTTGGAAACACTCTGACACTTGTCCCCATGAGGACAAATTTTCTTCCTCAAGTTGGGCTTATCATCTGTGACATGGGGCAAGCAATTCTTGCTCCATCTATCACACTGGGTTGTTGTGAAACTCAATAAAAATTCTAATATAAGCAGGGGCTTTATAAATTGTAAAATTCCATAGAAATGTGAGTCAGATGCAATACAGTGTAGCGGAAAATCACTGAACTTCCAGCCAAAGGGCTGATGGGCCTGACTTCATCACTCACTTCCCCTGGGACTTTGCACAGGTCATCTAACCTGTTTCCTTCTATGTGAAAATGACTGTTGTGCAAATGAAGACAGTGCACGTAGAAGCATCCATCATTAGCTCCTGGTTCCTAGTGTGTATTCATTCATTCACTTGCAGCGGACAAGGAGAGAGCAGCGCAAGGAAACAGACCAAGAAGAGCTTTAGCAGCAGTGAACACCTTGGTCCGACCAGGCTTGAAGGGCCAGCCTGAGGAGCAAGGAGAACTGAGACTGGAGGGCTGTGAAGTGGGGAAGGGGAGGAGGTGCCAGACTAAGGATTCTGGACTTCAGAGAAGCATTTATGGACTTTAAGAGCCATTGATGATTTAGAGTAGGGGAATAATAGATAAAAAGTATTTCTGTTCTTTGTGGAAAGGGACTCAAAAATGGGGAACATTCTGGAATTGTTGGGTCCTCAAATCCAGAGCTGGTCAGCTAACCTGTTGGAATGTAACACGGACTTCAGGGGGTCAAAGCCAGACTACCTCCTCCTTTGAGCTAGAGCTCAGAGCAAAAACCCAGCTTTCTAGAACTTGGGCCTTGTATTAGTCATATATAGCTGCATAACAAATTATTTCAATAAGTAGTGGCTAAAAATAAACATGTGTTATCTCAAAGTTTCTGAGCATGTCCTAGCTGGGTGGTTTAGACTCTGGGTCTCTCATGAAGTTACACAAAATCTCAGTCCTTCCTGCTGAGACCAGGCACTGGGTGGATGAGAAGGCAGATGTGCCCATGTAGTCTCCTGCAAGAGTGGACATAATAGAAGCTTATATCTATGCTGATCATATGCCAGGATCTGTGCTAAGCAACCTTCTTAAGGAGGTATATTACCATTAGACACACTTGACAGATGAGGAAACAGACATAGAGAAATTACTAGTAAGTAACTGGCTGCAGGTTACTCAAGTGGTAAGCAGAGAATCAAATCCGGATTCAGATGCAGTCATCTGACTTTGGAGGCCCTTCTCGTCTCCACCAGGCTGTGCAGGTACGCTGCCTTGGGGACCCAGGCATGAAAATTGCCCTTGATGATGACCATGGTCTCTGTAATGAGGAAAAAAGGCTGGGGCTCCCACAGCAATTCTGGGATCACAAGAGGCTCCCTGCCTGGGGGAAACTAACCAGACTGCACTTGCCCCTGCAAGACCCTGGACCCCCTTCTTCCTTCTGCACTCCTCCCCCCAGGACCTTTGTGGAGTTGGTCCCTAAAACACTGGTGGAGAAAAATCTGTTTCAACCAAGTTCTCACCAGTATTTTCAGGCTAGCCCAGCAAGTGGCAGGGGGGGCGGGGGGAGAGTGAAGAGGACTTCTTGGCCAGGACCCTTCACATCACCCCCTCCAGCCGGGGAGTTAAAATAAAACGAGAGAGAGAGAGAGAGAGAGAGAGAGAGAGAGAGAGAGAGAGAGAAGGCTAAGCTTTCCCCAAACACTGAGCAAGCTTGAAACATCCTGAGGACTAGAGCCCAACAAGTTGCAACTCACCAAGAGCTCTTCCCTCCAGCCACACCAACTAATTATAAGGGAAAGGTTGAAAGGGAAGTTTCAAGCTTTCGTGACAGTGCAGTTTTACCTTTTACTCTCTCCCTTTTCTCTCCTCCTCCACTTTCCCTTCCCCATTCCATCTTCCTCCTTCTCTGTTTCTGCAGATAGGTGTGAGTTGGCTGTGGGCACTGAGCACAGACTCACATGCTGGAAGAACTTTCCTGGGGTCATAGAATGGAATCCCTGCCTTTCTACACAAAAATCACTGCTCACCTGCCAGCATCCTCCAGGAAAAGGTTAACAAACGACCTGGACTTCACTCTCTCAAGACAGCCTTTAAAAGTTAGGTTTATTTCTTCTTTACAAGTAATGCATGCATAAGGTACAAAGAATACGCTTAAGATCTACCAGAGATAACATACTATCAACATTTTGATGTGCAGAAAACCCTGGACATTCCCAACAATTATCTCTCTAGATCATGAATCTCCTAATTTAAGAATATGGAAATGTCAGGGGCAACTCCCAGAGCCTTTACAAAGAGAATCTTAACTCAATATCTAATCTACATCATCATAGGCTTAAAAAAGGGATGTCCTATTTTGAGGCTGGAGATGGATAAAGTGCCAACCATTTTACAGGTGAGAAAACTGAGGCCAAATAGATATATCAGTTTGTCTGTGGCCCTCAGCTGAATGGGAGTCAAAAAATGTGGCAAAGGGAAGGGTGTGCTTTGGCAGAGTCTGCAGAGAACTGGTCGGCAGAGGATTTGACCAGGATTAAGCAGTGTTAAATTCAGGTTAAGGCTGAGGAGGCGGGCTGGTCCCAGGTTTCCAACTCTGGCAAGCTCTCCCTGTTTGCCTGGGTAGGTCACACACTGGTGCCTGCATTGGCCAGAAACTTGGAGTCACAAGGAAGCAAGCAGAAATCCTGTCCTCCTTCTTACACTAACGGGTTGAGTGTCCAGCTCAACCAAACCCAAGTTTTCCAGGATCTGCAGCCAGGTGTATTTTCTGGTTCTGGGCAATGAGACACTGGTGGGGCTGAACAGCCTCCCCCTGGCCCAGGTGGCCCCTCACTGAGACAGGGTGTGTGCTCCCAGGTATTAGAGCTGGGACCAATGTATCCCCAGAGAAAATCTCCAAAAAGAGGAGCAGATGCTCGCCCTGGATGCCGCAGGAACATTTGGTTCCAGAGTGCATCCCACCCAGGCAAAGATGGAGAGCTCACCAGAGCTGAAAACCCACCTCCTCACCCCTGCCCTGCACTTAACACTGCTTAATCCTGATCAAGTCCTCTGATGACCAACATTGAGCTGTGACAACTCTGCCTTGAACAAAAAGATCCAGACACCCAGACTGGCAGTTGAGCTTACACCTCCATTCCAGGGCAACCAAAGAACTCTGGGCAATGCTTTGGAGTTTGTTGCAACCTGTAATGCTGGTGACCCTCCCCTTCCTCCTCCAGAATTTAGCCTGGAGTTAAAAGGCCTAACTTGCCACGCCCTTTGTACAGCCCGAAGCCAGCTGTGCGGAGTCTTCCATTGCTAGATCTGCCCCATGAGTGACTCATCCGCTGCCAGATTTCCCAGAGCCATAGCCCAGGGCATGTTCTCACCCCACCCACAGAGCCCTCACTGGATGCCCCTCTCTCTTGTGCTAGAACCTCGAAGAGTTTATTTTTCCCCAACCATACCTAAGCTCTACAGCTTCTGTCTTCATATTTTATCTCCTCAGTGGTTCATCAAAGAGAAGAGGAGTGTGATGAAAACAATTCTAAATAATAATAAAAAGAAGGGAGAAAGATCTACATACCACTCTACAAATCCTAGCTAGCTCATTATTCCAACCTAGAGGCCCAATGCACGAAATTCGTGCAAGAGTAGGCCTTCCTTCTCCTGGCTGCCAGCACTGGTTTCCATCTGGCAACCGGGACTCAGGCTTCCCTCTGGCCACCGGCAGGCACCCAGAACCTGGGTTTCCCTCACAGTCCCGGCTTCATCCGGAAGGATGTCCAGAAGGACATCTGGTCTAATTAGCATATTATGCTTTTATATTATAGATAAACTATTGGGACCATTTAATTTAGAAGGTCAATCACTCAAATTTCAGGAGAGCCTTTAGAATTCTCCAAGATCTCCAACCTCTTAGGGAATGTTTAGAAATAAAAAATTAATTTTAGAATCATTCAGAACACAAAAACACTGAGATGATCTCCGACCTATATATTATTTCTATCAAAGTACAGATATACTTTTAACACATACACCCATGCTATTTGCTTTGGTACCCATGCCTCCTACATGCAAACATATGCATGTACCATCTCCACACAATCCCTGAAGATGCCTGGAACCACCCCAGGAAGAGTTGTTAGAGTTCGTAAATAAAAATACAGAACACCCAGTTAAATGTAAATTTCAGATAAATGACAAATTTTAATATAAGTATGTCTCAAATACTGCATGAGATATACTTATACTTTTTTCATTGTTTATCTGAAATTACAATTTAACTGGCCATCTTATATTTTTGCTGGATTCTCTAACTTTAAGGCATGTACCTCTAAGTCCCCATGGAAGTACTCTCACCTAGCCCCACACAGACACTCTACCATGAACATGAACCTGGATCCACTGTGAATTTTCCTTATTTTTATATAGTCATCTGAAAATACCAAGGCTGAGGATCTAGGGAGCGGAGGGCTCTTTGCAGGGCCTTTACAATTTGCCTTACTCCTGATCTCACTCAGGAATGTGGTCAGGGACTCAAAGGTAGAGAGACAGAGGTGTCCAAATTCACCCAATGTCAAAGATCTGTGGTATCCCAGAAAGCCATTCACTCACTCATTCTAAATTTTCCCTCCACAACAGTGCTGGTTTGAGTTGAGGAAAGGCTGAAAGTATTGGCTCATGTAAAGAGTTTAACTCCAAGGTAGATGGGTTCTCTCTCCTAGTAGAGAAGAGCAAATATCTCCCAAGCTCCTCTTGAGGCTCCTTAAAATATCTCCATCGGGGTCTTTCTGTTGCTGGGCACGTGTGGGACAAGGCTCCCTCATGCTTTTGATTCAGCCTGAAATGAGCTCTGCCCAAGGCTCAGGTCTCTAGCTGGCAGCTTGGCTGTGTGCCTTGGAGAATGAGGGAAAGAGGCATTCTCCCTAGGTTTCCAAGGCTGACTTGCTTCAGAGACACATACTACCAGCCTTCCTCTGAGCTTCTATTTCCAGGTTGGTAGAATGGGTTCACTTAACCAGCCAGATTTTGTCAGAAGGACCAAAGAGATGATGCCTGTGAATTTATAAATTTTCAGAAGGATAGGGTCAAGATCTGAAACATAGGCATCTTTCAAGGGTAAGATATGTTTTAAAGCTTTCAACAAATAAGGAAATCTTACCTTTTGTGACAGCATAGATGGACCTGGAGATTATTATGCTAAGTGAAATAAGCTAGTCAGAGAAAGATAAATGCCATATGATCTCACTTATATGTGGACTCTAATGAACAAAATAAACTGATGAACAAAATAGAAACAGTCATGGATACATGGAACGGACTGATAGAGGTCAGAGGGGAGAGGGGAGGTGGGGACTGGATGAAAGAAGGTGAAGGGATTAGCCAAAGAATATACATGCATAGTTCACAGACACAGACAACAGTTTAGTAAGGGCCAGAGCAAAGGGCTGGGTGAGGGCGGGGGGTGATGGGGGACATCTGAAATAATGTCAACAATAAAAATAAAGAAAAATACTCAATTATTATATTAATTAATAAATAAATTTCTCAACCTTCAAAAAAAAAGAGAGAGAGTTTATTTCTCCAGGACCCCTCCCTTAAGAAGCTCAGAATCTTTAGGATGCAGATAAAATATCTCCAGTTTCCTGAAACACAAATAATTTTGAAGGGGGGGTGGGGGCGGGGGAAGAGCTACAAGACTCCCAGAGGGAATAAAAAGAATCATGGGAAGAAGAATTCAAACTTCAGCAAGAGGACCAGGGTTTGACACCTCAGGAGTTTCCTAAGAGTAAAAGATTTCTGTGTGAAAATTGGCATAATAATCAACTCTTACCATGCAGCATCTTGAAGAGTTGGCATTCGATCCCAACACTCTTCAAGACTGGAGAAGAAGAGGACTTCAGGAACAGCCTAGGACCACCCAAATTTAAATATCCAAGAAGAACCTACCTAATAGTAGACAAATATGCAAATTGACCATACCTCCAACACACCCACAAGCCACACCCACCATCCAATCAGAGCGAGTATGCAAATTAACCCAACCAAGATGGCTACAGCCACAGAGAGCAAGGTTTCCTAGGTAACAGAGGAAGCCAAGCTTTCCGCCTGCCCTTGCCAGGCCTAAGCCTCCACTCAAGCTACAAAGTTTCAATTATAGAAGGTAAACAAATTCAAACAGAAATGGCGGCAGAATGGAGCTTGAGAGAGCAGGCCAGGGTTGCCCCTGGCAACAGGGGAAGCAAAGCTTTCCACACACCTTGGCCGGGCCCACCCGCTTAAGGCAACAAAGTTTCAATTATAACCCCAACAGAAATGGCTGCTGGCCGCGGAGGGAGCCCCAGGCTTGGCTCCGCTCCAGGCTACAAAGTTTCAATTGTAGAAGGAGAATAAATTCTAGATACCAGGGCCTCCGCTTGGGTTGCCAGGGGGCGTGGCCGGCCTGCAAACCACCACAGGCCCCTTGCTCAGGCCGCCCCACGCCCCAAGGGAACCCCCACCTGATCCGGGACACCCTTCAGGGCAAACCAGCTGGCCCCCACCCCTGTACCAGGCCTCTATCCTATCTAATAAAAGAGTAATATGCAGATTGATCATCATTGCAACACACAATATAGCTGCCCCCATGTGGTCAAAGATCCTGCTCCCATGTGGACACAAGATGGCCACCACAAGATGGCCAGCAGGAGAGGGCAGTTGGGAGGCACCCAGCCTGCAAGGGAGGGCAGTTGAGAAGGACCAGGCCTGCAAAGGAGGGCAGTTGAGAGGGACCAGGCCTGCAAGGGAGGGCAGTTGGAGGTGATCAACCCTGCAGGAGAGGGCAGTTAGGGGTGACCAGGCCGGCAGAGGAGGGAAGTTGGGGGCAAACAGGCTGGCAGTGGAGTGGTTAGGGGGTGATCAGGCTGGCAGGCAGAAGCGGTTAGGGGCAATCAGGAAGGCAGGCAGGCAAGCAGTTGGGAGCCAGCAGTCCTGGATTGTGAGAGGGATGTCCGACTGCCCGTTTAGGCCTGATCCCACTTGTCCGACTGCCCGTTTAGGCCCGATCCCACTGGGATCGGGCCTAAACGGGCAGTCGGACATCCCTCAAGGGGTCCCAGATTGGAGAGGGTACAGGCTGGGCTGAGGGACAACCCCCCTCCGTGCACGAATTTCGTGCACCGGGCCTCTAGTGTTTTAATAAAAGCTCTCTGGTTTGCAAAGAATAGAAACCCTCTCTAGCTAGTTCAAGGGAAAATAGGGGTTGTTAAAAGGGTATCAGGAATGTCATGGAATTGTGGGGAAATTTCATGGGATCTTGGAACAAGAAAACCAACAAGCCTTGGTGGTTCAGGGCCATTCACTCATCTCTAGCTTATTGGTTCACTTGTTACTGAATTCATCTTGTTGTTTCAATAGCCCAGCCTCCTAAGATTTTTCAGCAACCACTATCACCATCAAATGGTTCTTTCTTCTGTGCTTCATTCACATTTATAAAATGTGATGGAAAGAGACTTGACTTTAGGTGGTGAACACACAATACAATATACAGATGGTGTATTATAAAATTGTACTCTTGAAACATGTAATTTTATTAACCAATGTCACCCCAATAAATTCAATAAAAAAATTTTTTTAAGAAAGATAATCTAATGGGCTCAGGTTTACCCATGAGGGAGCCCTGATGGTGTCAGGTATCCTACCCTGAGCCAGTCACTGTGATGAGGCAGGGAGGGTTCAAGCCTCACTACCCATGAGCAGAATCAGGACAATCAGAAGGGGAAAAGAAATACACTGAGAAGGGAAGCAAAAGCTACCTTTAACAGAGGAAACACTCTCCATATCCACAATGATTATGAAGAATGAGAACTTCGGGTTAGAAACCCATCCATCTAGTGGGTGAATGCTAAGAATTTTACATATATTAACCTGTTTAGAATTCCCCATAAGCCCTGCACAGTATGCTAAATTATTTCCGTTTTACAGGTAAGGAAAACTGAAGCTCAGAGTACTCAGCTGCTTGGTGGAAGCACTGTGGTCCAACTTAGGTCTGTCCTGTGACTCCTAACCAGTATGTTTTCAGACTCAATGAGCCACCAAACAAGGTTTTCCCTCTGCACATTGAGTCAAATGAAATTCAGACAATAAAAGGCTATCTACTCTCAAAAATCACCCTAAATGAGGAAGAATGGGAAGAGAGAGGAAGGCCAGGAAAAGGAGGCGGGATAGATTTGCATTTCCTGAGTAAACAGGAAGGATGAAATGGTAGAAAGGTAGAATATGTTTGGCCTGTCTGAGGACCTTGGGAGGGAGGCAGAGGGTAGCAGAGAAAAATGAAATCCAAGGCCATAGAAAAGAACTCACTTTAAAGGAGTGATTTTTTTTTTTTTTTTTTGGTCACTGTTCTTTGTTCTTGTACCAGAAGTGGCTATAAAAGAAAATCCCTGCCGTTGCTCCAGCAACAGGCAGAACCAAAGCCCTGCAAGACCTTTGCCAGGTCAAGAGCTTTTTCTATTGCCCCTACCTCCAGCATTGCCATTGTCAGAGGAAGGACAGAGGCTTGCCAAGACACACCACTCAGGAGATGTGGCAGAAACCCAGACCTCATTTGAACTAGAAAGAAAGCTCAAGGGAGGCATGGGGGTGGATGGGGTACTGTGAGCTCTGCCCAATTATACCTGAAGACAGTGACAGAAGTTGAGACCAAAATCAAGTCCTAAAGCTAATCTGCAGAGAAAGTAGGAGGACGGGGAACAGAGAGAAATGATTAAAGAGAAAAAACACACACAACAACAACACACACTCACACAGCAACAGAGAAACAGAGACCAGAGCGAGAGGACAGCCACTGTGTTTATTCTCATGAAAGGCATCTGGATTTCTCTGTGAAATCCTGACTTGGGTCTTCTCCTCATTTTCCGGCTGGACTGAGTGGTGAAATGCCTGGCATGAGAGGTGCTGTGAGTCAGCTGCAGACTCAAGCTCAGTCCCTCTGGCCCTCTGCTCTGCTCTTTGCCAGACCACACAGCCTCCCTCCCCCTTCCTGCCAAGCATGGCTTAGCTCACCATCCAGGTAACACACTTCAAAGACTTGGGGGTGAGCTGGGTGGGCTGGGCCAGCCTCAAGATGGAACCAGATTCCACTCCCAACCCAAACACTCCTTGTCAATTTTTTCTTGAATATCTTCCCCTCTTCTCACATCCCTGACACTTTTAGTAACCCTTGGAAGTTAGAAACTGGAAAACCCAATTTTTCACTGGGGCTGTCAGTCCCTTCTGCACTGCAGGTCTGTACGGCTTTATTACTCTGGGGTTGACCAGATGTCAGCCAACGTTGAAGCACAGCCTGGCAATAACAGAGTTTGTATGTTCTTCTCTAGACTTGGTCATACTCCTGAGAGCTCTCAGAAAGACCAGAAACCACAGGACATCTATCAAGATGTGTGTATTATAGGGATGCCCTAGGTGTGGGTCTTACAGTCCTCAGGTTGGTTGCCTACAGCTCTTCAGACATGGCCTTTGGCCATTTTCTACCAACCATATGTGTCTTTTCTCCCATAGAAAACTGTAAAGGTCTCTGCAATCATCAAACACACTCCTCTTTGTGACCCTAATAACCCAAAGTGAAGGACAATGCCTAGTGCTGAAGTTCTGTCATTCAACGTCTGCTGACTTGAGTTCACTTGCTGGTAGCCTCCTCTGACTTCTTCAAAACACTGCAGAACTTGAGAAGAATGAAAACAATCTAATGTTTCTTCCTCTCTTAAGTCCTTTCTCTCTTAACTGTCAGGTCTATTCATGTTTCTTCCTTTCAAGTCCTTTCTTTCTTGACAATTGGGTCTATCCATGAGTCCAAGGACTCAAAGTCCTATTATTTCACTGGTGGAGAACCTGTGACAAGAATGGCATCAACCTGTCAAGCACCATGGTAGACAGAATTCTAAGATGACCCCCAATGATCCATGTTGGTGAGACCTGTAATTTGCTTTTAACCACTAGTATATGGCAAAGGTGATAGAATATCACTCCTGTGATTATGCTACCTTATAGGGCAAAGGTGAAGGTATTTTTGAAGATATAATTAGTTTGAAGTGGACTTTGAGTCAATCAAAGGTAAGTGACCCTGGGTGGTCCTGACCTAATCAGGTGAGCTGTTTTTTAAAGGATCTAGGTGTTCCCTAAAGGTAGAGATACTTTTGGTATGGGTAGAGGGGCTTGGTTTCTGGGTAGAAGGCAGCTACCTCCTCTTTCCTAAGAGTCGTCCCTCCCATCCAGTCCACCCCAGCTGTTTTAAATGCTCATTTCTCTCCACACAACCCAATTTCTTCCCACCGCAACATGATGACCAGCTCTTGACCTTCTTTACCAAGATCAAATCAAACAGGTGCTCTCTATTCCTTCCCAGCACCACTTCTCTGCCTTCCTGAGAAACTGAGTATGGTTTCTGGCAATAACTTGAGTAACTGAGGCAATCTCTGCATAGTGCCTTCCCTCTGGGGTTTCATGGGTATAAAGCCACGTATTTGTGGATGATCTCCAGATCTCTACCCGAGTCCTGCTCTTCACGGACCTCCTGTATTCTCTGTGCTCAGGGTAGCTTCTCCAGATGTCCAACTCCCTTGTGCCACCTCTCTTCAGTACTTTGTCTGCCCCAGTAATCTACCTCCCACCCCATCCTTCCAGATGTCCAGACTCTAGAAACTCAAAGTCCTTTATCTTCTACTTTTCCTCAAATATTCTTTATTGGTCACCAAAGTCTTCCTTCATAATATGAAAGGAAATATCTGCCTTCCTACTTGTTATGTGGAAATGTTTGAGTGAATTTTCAGAGTGTGATTAGAAAGAAGGTCCATAAACATAATAGTGTACCTGAAACTGAAGAGTTATGTTTTCATTATATTTTAAAATGTAATTTGTGGAAATGGAGGAAGTGGAGAGAGCTATGTATGTGGGGCAGCATGGCCTTGAAGTATGGTTGTTCAGGCTGAAGGATGGATATATAGGAGGTTATGACACTAGTCTACCTACTTTTATATATGTTTGAGAGTCTTATCCACAATACAAATTTAAAAAAAGGTTTTTAAATAAAATTAAATATCCAATTAAATCTTTAAAAAGAAGAAGAAGAAGAAGAAGAAGAAGAAGAAGAAGAAGAAGAAGAAGAAGAAGAAGAAGAAGAAGAAGAAGAAGGAGAAAAGAGAGGGATAAAAAGGGTCAGATGAGGGTGAGCCAAAGCTGTTTTCACCATCACAAAAGGTAACAATAGGCTGAAAGTAGATGCTATTGCCCCTCCTGAAACCATGTTTCTCCCCAGTCCCCATAGGGCCTACATCCTTCCTGTGTCTTGCCAGGGGCTGTGTGCATGTGTGACATCTGTTCTCCAGCTGTGAGAAAATAGCTAAGTAGATAGATAGGTACATATGTACATAAGTGATGCAGTCAATCATTAAATTATGAGTGTGTTTCTGTTTACAGCCATTTCTTTTTAGCCAATAACAATTCATCTCTGGGTCCCTAGAATACAGAGCATTGTCTCCCTATATTTCACACTCCAATTCCTGCCCAAGTCCAAGATCTATACCACTTGGGACATGTTTTCAAACCAGGAGCTAAACAATAAAGGGAGCCACATCTTTTGGGTCTGGACTAGAAGTCTGTGGACAAGGGATTGTCATACCAGATGAAGGAGGCATGCATCACACTTTTCTGAGAACCTAATAAAATCCTAATATCTTTCCAGATCTGTGGCTCCTGATTCAGACTTGGCTTTCAACCTCTAGAGCAATATTGACCTCACTGATTTCTTCCCAGACTCTCAGAGTAGAATTGGGTTCCATTCACTCCAAAGTCCCAGAACTGGCCAAGCCCCAGAAATGCTCAGAGTGTGCTCTACATATCTCCAACACACACCTTCACCCCAACCCCCACCGGCACCTCCCCCCACCCCTCCCCGGCTTTGCCATCTGGCTGGGTTTCTAACTGGCTGCGGAGAGCAGGTGATTAGGGAGGATGTAATAATTATCAACAAAGGAAATTAAAATGTGTTTGGTTTTATTGCTTTTGCCTTTAATATTTTGCCAATCTAGAGAAGATAACTAGATTGAGAGAGGAGAGAAGCTGGCTACTGAGAAAGCAAAAAGAAAAAATGAAAAGGAGAAAGGAGGAAAGTAACAGACTTTGTTCATTTATGGAGTGTCTGCTGTGTGCCCACTGCTGTTCTAGGCACTGGGTAAAACAATGCTCTCACAACATGAAATCTTTTGCTCTCATGGCTTTCTCTAGACATAAACAGGTCTGGAAAGACAATGGAATAGAGACCTGAACATTCTGGCTATATACGGTAAATATCCCATTTAAAGATAATGGAAGAAGGTATTGTGAATAATAATAGCTACCACTTGAGTACTTTCGGATTGAATTGTGTGTCCCCTCCCAAAATGCATCGGTTGAAGTCCTAACCCCCAGGATGTGACCTTATTTGAAAATAGGGTCATTGCAGATTAATTAGTTAAGATGAAGTCATACTGAAGTGAAGTGTACCCTGAATCTAGTATGACTGGCACCCTTACAAAAAAAGGAAAAATTGGAGACAGACTCACACTCAGGGGGAGTGCCATGTGAAGACTGGAGTTATGCTGCCACAGCCCAGGGAGCTACCAGAAGCTGGGAGAGAGGCCTGGAACAGATCCTTCCCTAGAGCTTGCCAATACCTTGAGCTCAGACTTCTAGCCTCCCAAACTATGAAACAATAAATTTCTGTTGTTTAAGCCTCTCAGTTTGTGGTTCTTTGTTATAGCAGCCTTAGCAAAGTAATACACTATGTACTTGGTGGTGTGCTAAGTGGTTTACATAAATTATCTCATTTAACTCTCACAACAACCCATTAAAAAGTACCACAGCCCAAGTTACAGAAGAATAAATTGAACCCGAGGCAGATTAAGTCACTTGCTCAAGGTTGAGCTGCTTTAACGGAAAAGAACAGTGCTACTCAAAGCTTGGGACTCAGGGACACCTGCCCTCCAAACCCAATCTGCCCTCATTGGGTAAATCCCACATCTCTCTCCACTCAGGGTTTTAAACCTTTCAAAGGTTGTCTCTTTGGTTGGCTTATGGTTAAGATGTTTCCATTGTCTGCTTGGTGGTCAAATTGGTGCCCTCTCCTGTTAAGACATTTGAGACACAAGCAGCAAGACCAGTAAGTTGTGCTGTTTATGCTGCATGTAGTATCTAACCCTTACCCCCTCATTTACCAAAAAATTGGTAGCCAGCTCTCCTGGCCTCATGCCATCTCTGCATGCAACCTCCAATATACTCCCCAAACACACAAACAAACACACCCATACACAATCACACATAAATACAAACACCAGCCATAATGGTACAGATTGTTCATGTTATTTGTTTGTTAATTTGTGGTTTTGTCCAAGGCTTGTCATTCAGTTGGATGCAGGTTCCTTATCTCAGCCTTCTATCCAGCTCTAAAAGATACTTTTCATTTTCAAAGGTATCCGAGCCAAGTAACAGCATTTTCATTGTTATTTGCTAATGGGCTAAAAAGCAGACATGGACTTGGTCCTGAGACAACATGCAGTTGCTGAGTGAAGGCTGGCTGACATGATGCTATGTTACAAAAGTGAAGGTTTTGCAAGTACTGTTTTGTTTTGCAAGTGACTTAAGGGGTTTTCGTGGGTAATTTTGATTATCCTTAATTTTTGTATTTCAAGCGGACTTTAACCACTATATAAGCCATGACTCCACTGTAGTTTTGTAAAAAATAGTGGGAGAATTAAATCATCACGCAGAACATGAAACATATGCATGCCAACTCAAAGAACTCACACTGTAACAATTAAACCATAATTACAATAAGTAGTGATTTTTTTTCCCAGCAACACATCAACCAAACATCAACCAACACACTAAATTAATTATTATCATTTTGCATTTTGTTGGATTTGTAGTTTTGATTGAATTTATTTACATATTTGAATTTTACTTTGAGATAAGCTTATAGAGCTTATACCTTAATATGTCTGTAGATATTTAGGTTACACTACAATTAACATATTTTAAGCTCAACAATAGGAGTGTATTGGAATTTACTTTTCTCTTAAAAGAGTCCACAAATATTCATTTGAGACATAAAAGGGTGACCAGACTAGTATATAAAGGGATAAAATAGAAGCACATCACCATGGACATTACCACCAGTCAGACGGATACAGAAATGTAAGTAGGGGTTTAGGAAGATGTTGGGATGATTAGGGGGTGGTAAATATTTTTCACTCAAAAATAATTTAAGTGCCTTCTATGCTAGGAACTGAACTAGGGACTCATGACCAAGAGGTAGGGAAAGAAGGAAGAGTGGAAATAAGATACCAAGATGAGTAAGATCTTGGGTCTTTCAAGACTTTCAATGGAAGGGGAAGACAGGGCGACAATAGGTAAGATTGATTATGCCCCAATGAGGTTCACATAGACTGCCTCATTCAAGGTTCACAACAATGCTGTGGGGTAAGCAATTCATCCGCCCCTCCCCTGCCATTTTATTGATGATACACAGAGGACTACATGGGATAAATGTTGCTACCCAGCTAGATGCCCTCAGGGAAAAACACATGGAGTTAGGGAAACTTTCCAAAGTAGGTGTGATTTCATCTGGGTCCTTAACTATGACTATCAGAATGAACAACTTGTGCAAAGGCCTGGGGGCATGGAAAAGCACGGTTTCTCTAAAGAATGATACAAGATATAGGTTGGCCCCGCTGAGAACATGGCAGAGTCAGCTACTTTGAAGGGGTGCAAGCCCATCTCTCAACCCTGGTAATGGATAAAACCATGTCGCTGGACCCATCTTTTCCACTCATAGAAAAGCAGTGTTTCCTGATGCTTGGAAATGAGGCTCAACTCTCTTATACAGGGTCCGCACATACAGTTGTGCAGGTTGTGCCCTACACAATAACAGCCTCATCTGAGTGGCAATGTTCACACAACATACACCATAGATATGTATGTTCATGATGACAATTTCCTGGAAGGGCTAGTAGAGTTTCTTGTTCTAACAAAATCTGTATTTTATAACAATATTCTAACAAATAGAAGTAAAGTATCTTGAGGGAAGGCCCCATTTCCTAATTTGACCCAAGGGCTAGGGGTGGTAACCTAGCTCTTATCTCTTCTCCCTCTTGAACTATAATGAAACCTAGATTCCAAGCACTGTGATTGCACTTGGCTTTTTCATGGCTCAGATGCATTCTATCAAACTTGCTTCAAGTAGCTAACACTTTCTCTTTTCTCCTATCCCATGTGATTCCATCTTTCCTACCTAGCCCATCTCTGTCCCCCTAGATCTGGTTCTACCAACACTTCTTCTAACTCACAACAGGTCACTTTTACTGGTTCATCTCATTCTTCCAAAATTCAAATACAGCTCTGGGATTGTCCACTGAAGAAACCCCAGAATCCCATGGTCCAAGAAGATAGGAGGCCTCCAACCAGAAACTATGTAGGGAGCCTCCCTTTTCTGCCATATCTCTCTGGAATGGCTCCAGAAGCCTCCTAAACATCAATTCTTAAAACGATTAACTTATATATTGCTCACAGAAATATAAATCACTCTGAGTCATACTTGGCTCCAGCTCCTTCAAAAGTCAGCCAGAGGGTCAATGCAGACTCTAATTAAATTGCCACCCAAAGCAAGTACCTCTACAAAATTAACTCTAAAGTAGCACGTAGTTTCACCCTCAAAAATAGTTCTCACTCTGTTCTATAAGAAACTTCATGGAAAACCTGGAAAAAACATTGTGCAAAAAAGATACAAATCTATTTCAGGGATGTGGCTACCGCTGCGGGGCGGGGGGGGGGGGGGGGGGGGGGGAAGAGAGCCAAGAGCAGGAAGTGGGCTGTTCTCTATACCACTGTATTTCTTTTGAACAAAATCTCAAACGAGAATGGTGAAATGTTAACATGTGTTGAATGTGTGTGGTGAGTAGAGGATATCTGTTATGTCATCTCCTGCTCTTTGAATGTTTGAAATATTCCATAATTTACATTTTAAAATGTAAAAAGGACATTTTTATGCACTTTGACAAAGACTACATCCTAATTATTCATGAGAGAAGCTTTAAGGCATTCTATGATGAACCCAAAGTAATTGTTCTGTCCCCCTAGATCTGGATCTACCAGAACCTGGTGGACCTGGACTCCGAGGTAAAGTGACCATGAATAACACCTCTGGTGAGCCTTGGAGGCAAAGGGCTGTGCCGAGGCTGGGCAGCACACAGTGGGCCCACAGGGTGGGTGCGGCCCTCCATCCCAGCTTTTGCTTCCCACATCCCACCGGGTTGTTAAAGACTTCCACCAGTCTCAGCCCCTAGCCTTCTGGAGAGGAGGCATGCATTCAATGATGTATCCATTCTGCCACCTAGCCTTCATCCAGGTCACTACAACAAAGCTGCCTCGAACAGCTCTTCTCTCCATCTTGCTGAATTTCCCTTGTCTGGGGAGGCACCTGAGAGGCTAGGTACTTTATTTCTTGAAGGTCACCACACCTTGGTTCTGGGCCTGGATGAGGCGGCAGCATTAGTATGCCTGCTGTGCGCTGGACTGGGGAAGGGACTGATCCCATCACGTAAGATCTTTAAAACAGAACAATTACTCACGGTGGAAAATGGTGGGCAAATCTGCCTGAGAGAGTGGTGAGAGCAATGAAGACAAGGCCCTTAGCAGACATTTTTCCTTTCCAACCAGAGAAGCCCAGGATGTTATGTACTATTAAAAGTCCAGCATTCCCAATCCAGGCTATCAGGCGTCACCCTTCCCTCAAAAATGATCAGAGGAAAAGACTCACACTTTATAGAACAGAAGTGCTACGCACCCTTTTAAAAGCAGTACATGTAAAAGCACAAATCTTTTACTTGGTTTGCATTTATTGAAGTTTGGTTTTGATACCCAGTTAATCTTTTAAAGGAATGGGGAGGGGTGATCTCTGAGGAACGGCCGCAAGTGGATGATATTTAACTTCTTCCTTCTCCAAGAAAGATGTGGCTGAAAGGCATCAAAACTCGAATATGCCAGAGCTGGGAAGCAGAGAGTTGAGAAGCAACTGTTCGTGAAGTGGGGAGTGAACCTTGCCCCTGACATGTGCATCTGGCAGGAATAAATGAGTCCCTCCCAATGAAGTTCATCAACGCCAACTATTTTTTCCAGAAGCCATCTTCTGAAGGTGATTGTGAACAGATCTAGGTCTTCAGAACGGAGGGCAGGGGGAATGAAATCAAGAAAGGCTCGTGGGCATTCCCCAAACCCAACTTCCCGTAACAGAACCTCCCATTCCACTGCCATACATTAATTATGGACTTGTAAAAGCAAACCCATCTGACCAGTATCCCTACCTTCGGACAAAATTACTTTGGACAATCCCAGGCTGCTGGGATTTCTTTCTCATGCCCTCCCAGGGAGCCTACCTGAGGGTCCCTGCACAGCAGCTCATGTCCCATCAGCTCTCACCCCTCATGACTAAGCCCACATCAAAGTCCGGACACGGGGTGGGCACTTACCATTTACATTTCTGCAGGGTCCCCTCTCTCCAGGGCCCCCTCTGCCGCCCTACCCCAAGGACCAGCTCCTGCCACAACTCTTCCGTCTCCCTATCCTTGTCCTCTTCTCCATGAATCATCCCCTCTTCCTTTTACCTGTCCTCACACATTTTATTTTCCAGCCACTGGAAGTCGGCTAGACAAAAAGACATGTCACTGGAGGCCGACTCTCTCAGAATAGAGGGTGGTTGGAACCAGGCAACTCATGTTTCTCTGGAAGGAGCACCACAATTTCCCCATTCATCTTAAATGCTACCAGTGCGCCTGGGGTCGGCTTCGCTGCCGAGTGGGTGCAGAAATAGGAGCAGGGGGTGGAACACACAGCACACTGTTCGGCTGCTCTTCTAGTCCGAACTAGACACAAAAAAGAAAATAACACATGACCACCCTCACTCCTCAAATATTTCAACCAAATTTTTCCCTCCTAACTTACCAAGTGCCCAGACAGAGGGGAGAAGAAATGATGACGAGCCTCACTGGTTTTCTTTTCTTTTTTTTTTTTTTTTTAATCATTACACATAGACCCTCCTCCTTCTCCCAGCCAACATCTAAAACCCCTCTGGCAATACAAGCAAAAGCAGGACTTTAAACTTTAGCCTCATTTTTTAAGCTGTGCCTTTAGGCAAGTAGATAGTGAGAAGAGAGATCAGAATCTGGGAGTGTTAACAGCAGAGAGAGAATTGCTCCCGACCCAAACCAGCAAGAAAAATATTTTCTTAAAAGCAGTCCTGCAGAAAGAATTCTTATCATAGATAAGAGTGCAGTCTAGTGGCAAACTTCAAGAAATGCAGCCCCTTCTCCCCGGGAAAGAGCACTTCCAAAGGAACAAGGGAAATGTAAGAAGCAACACTCCCACCCCAGTTTCTCCCAAATGGGCAGCAAAGACGGGTCATTTCCTTTGACCTGGCGGTGAGATCCGTAACCTGTCCATGTCAATTTCAGGGGGGGGGAATAAAATGGCCACGTTCCTTCTTTGAAGACTTGAGCTTTCTTTCATTTTTCGAAGGAGAGAAGGAGTCCACAGTGTCTGAATAGATTATGTGGTGTTTCAAATGGGATAATAATGTTCCTGGTCAGAATCTCTTCAGAGTAAGTCCTGTGGCCTGTCAGCTCATATTCTTGGGACGTTCATGTGTGTGCTAATTAACCTTAGGACAGGGTGTCTTTCTGGACTGTCACCCATCCCCTCCAAAGATGTGACCCTGCTCAATAGAAGTGCCCCTTTAAAAAGAGGTGGAGGGAACGCATTATTCCAATCTGCCTTCCCTCTAAACATCCCACCCAGGACACTTTAGATCGCCAGGCAAGATTTTCAGACTGAGTGTTTCCTCCAAGTGCCAATCTCTGTAACTCACTGCTGTGGGCTGACTGCCCCTGCAAGTGCACACAACACACACACACACACACACACACACACACACACACACACACCTTCCCTGGGCCAACAATGTAGCAGAAGGAAAGTGGCCACAGCTTGCTTGACTATATGGCCGAAGACAGTCACTCCACCAACAACAGAAACTCTTGATTAAATTCCCCTTCCCCAGGCTTTTAGGGGAGAAATCCAGTTTTTCTTCTTTTTCTTTCTTTTTAATTCAGGTCACCACCCATCACTGACTATCCTATATTAATAACCCCAACACACACACACACACACACACACACACACACACACACACACATGCATGCACGCACACGCACACATGCACACACCTTACATGGTAACTTAGACACCAGCAAACTTAAACACTAGCAGACAGCCATTTACCAAAGCTTGGGAAGAATTTCTTGGGCACTGTATATATCCAGTTGGCTAATAAAAAATTTTAAAAAACAAAACAAAAAACTTCTCCTCCAGCCTGGGCCTGGGCTAGTTAAGGGGCAGGAGGCGAAGGGAGACTGTTACTCCTCATTGTGTCCACCTTGCACAGAAGAACTCTCATCCCCACGACCGCCCCCCCCCCCCACCTCCTCCTCCCTCACACAGCCCCTGTCTGGTCCCCGGTGCCCCTTTCTTACATTCCGGGGGAGGAGGGTGCTGTTCGTGCAGGGAAGGGGAGCCCCTGTGTGTCTCGAAGGCCTCTCCCCACCCCCACTCCGTGTGAGTTCGTACTGCAAAGCTCTTTGGCATCCTTGCCTGGGTTGGGTGTTGGGGAGCTCAAATTGCAGCTACAAACTGGCTGGCAGCCAGGGCCGTGTATTTAAAAGCGCCTGCTCCACCGGAGTCGGTAGTCTCTTTGGAAACTTCTGCGGGGGTAAAAGAGCCAGGAAAAGCTGCAAAGCGGTGTGGGGTTTTTCCTCTTTTTTGCTCCTTCTAATTTCCCTCTCCTCCGTTTGCACCCTTCTCCGGGATTCGCGCCGAACCTGCGAATTTCGAAGAGGTGGTTGCAGAGTGGGAGAAAAGAGGGGTTAGGGTTTTTTTTATTTTTTTATTTTTTCCTTTCTTTCTTTCTTTCTTGATTTCAATATTTTCCCCTGCCTTTGCGGCTGCAGCCGCCACCTTCTACCTGTTCCGCGGCAGCCTCGCGCGGCTAGCAGCTGAAGGTTAGAAAGGAGCAGGGTGTACTTTAGATTTTAAACAACATTTTTGAAGACAAACCTCTTTTTCTCCACTCCACCCCGTCTCCTCCACAGCCTCCGAGCTCTTTATTCCGGTGGTTGCTTTGGGGCGAACAGTTTTTGGCTTTTCCCCCTGCAGTTCTGACCAGGTCGGGCTTGGGAGCTGTTTGTCCGGTGCGTGCACCTGGCGCTGCTCTTTTGCCCCCAACCTGTTGCAGGTCTTGAATCCTTGTAACTGGGACTTGCTTGCAGGCACCCCAGCCCTCTCACTCTCCCCACATTTTGCAGTTGTCTGGGGGCGGGCACCTGCTCTACCTGCCCGAATTTTTTAAAATTTCCCCGGCGCCCTCCTAGCCCCTTTCTCCCTGCGCTCTCGCTCTCCTGCCCCGCCCCAAGGTAAAGGGAGACTGGAAGATGGTGCTCACCGCAGTCCTACTGCTGTTGGCCGCTTTTGCGGGGCCGGCCCAGGGCCTGGGCTCCTTCGTGCACTGCGAGCCCTGCGATGAGAAAGCCCTCTCCATGTGCCCCCCCAGCCCCCTGGGCTGCGAGCTGGTCAAGGAGCCGGGCTGCGGCTGCTGCATGACTTGCGCCCTGGCCGAGGGGCAGTCGTGCGGCGTCTACACTGAGCGCTGCGCCCAGGGGCTGCGCTGCCTCCCCCGGCAGGACGAGGAGAAACCCCTGCACGCCCTGCTGCATGGCCGCGGGGTTTGCATGAACGAAAAGACCTACCGCGAGCAAGTCAAGATCGGTGAGCGCGCTCAGTGTGCCAGCCAGTTACACGGCGCACGAGCGGGGACAGGGGACGGGCCGGCCACGCGCGCTTTGCCCAGAAAGTGGCTTAGAGCCGGGGCGCAGCCCGGGAGGAGGGCGGGGCGGGGGCGGTGGTGGGGGGGGGGTGTCTTTGCACCTAGGAATTGGAGCCCTGACTGATCCAGCTATCTCAGGCTGCTGTCCATCCCAGCCTCAGGCGGTCTTCGCTCTTGCTCCACACCCTGCTCCTACCCTACTCCACCCCACCCACCCCCTCGCCTGAATACTGACTCTGAGCTCCTATTCGGTCTCAAGGTCCAAATCCCCAGGTACTGAGTCTCCAGTCTGAATGGGTATATATTTCATTATCAACTCCCTCCTCCACCACCTCCTAGCCACCCAACACGTTCTGGGGTGTGTTTTTTCTGAACTTGAAAAAAAAAATCTCTTTGTTAAAATATTGCCTTAACTGAGGACCTGGAAAGAGAGGCGTTCTGTGCTCATTCTACCTTTGTCCTTCTCTCAGCCCCTGCCCCCCTACCAGTCCCTTCTGACGTGTCTATCCTTCTACCCCGACACACACGCACACGCACGAGTGCGCGCGCGCACACACACACACACACACATACGCGCGCACACGCTCGCACCGTTTGCAGTTAATGCCTTTGGGGTGAGGACTGTGATCCCCTCCCACGTGCACACCCATTACTTTTGACTCGACATGATTGATTGCGATAGCTGGTAAATAGATTAAAATGCAAAATACCTTTTTTCCCTCCCAGGAAAGGTAAGATTACTTTAGGCACGCACGGCGGAGGCGGGGAGGTCAGTGGGCTAGCGGCGGGGGGCGGGTGGTCTGGGGGGCGGGAGGAGTATGAAGCAACGGTGCGGTGTTCCTGTGCTGGATGTCGGTCCCGAAATCTAATTACTTTTCCCCGCCCCAATTCAGATTTTACCTAGGACGAAAGGTGGAGTTGGGAGGCAAGAGGGGATGTGAAACAGAACTCATAACTTCCCTGTCAGTACCAATCCCCTCCGCCCCACCTCTCCAACTGGATCACAAGTGGGTGTGGTGTAAATATGAGGGGCCCTGGAATCACGGAAGGCCAAATAAAGGGGGCGGAGACTGGAACGGCCACGCCCCGTTGGCTCCCCTCCGCCTCCAAGTAGCCCCGCCCCCGGACTGCCCTGTCCCCAAGTTCTTAGCGCCCGGAGTCTAGGATTTAAAAGGTTGACTAAGCTACTTGTTTAATGAGAACAGTTCTGCTCCCTTTAGATTCGAGTTTCTTTATGGAAAGAGCTACCTGAACTTAAGTTTTTTTTAAATATTTTAATGAACTGTACACAAAAATCTGCATCCTGAGACGTCACACTGGTTATTGATTCTCTACAAAAGGGGTTAAGATTTGGCTAAATATTGCTTATTCTGCGTAGTTACTTCCTGGGACAGTGCCCTTCTCCCCTCCTATCCCCTTCCACTGTGAGCACCCCAACATGAGTTTTCTTAAACTGCAAACTACAGACACTGTCACATAGGAAAGAAGTGCGTCGGTGCTTGAGAAGAGGCAGGAGAGTTTCCCTAGGTTCAGCCTGCATCCCCCAAAACCCTGCAGGCTTTGCCTTACAGGCAGCCGCCCCTCCAGCTTGGCAAGAGGTAGTCTCACTCCCTACTGCTGCCTGCAAAAAAGAGACGGAAGGCAACGTGCAGACCCGGACGCCCCACAGGCCAGTTTGTGGGGGTTTTTTTTTTATTATTATTATTAAGAACCACTTTTAAAAGGCGGTCCCACCTGCCTTCATCGTGGGGGATATAGATTTTTAAAATGCTTGGGGTGGAGGAGAGACGGGGAAGAGATAGGAATCTACTTCCTGGCATGGAAGGGAGCGCTCTGCTTAACAACCTGGTTAACATCGAAAGTATGCCAGGTATCATTCAGCCACGTTCTGGCCCCACTTTTATTTGCCCAACAGTGTGGTTGTAGTGATGTGGGAGGTGTAGACGCGCAATTGCTGAGAGAGCTAATAGGAGCATCCAACTTTCCAGTTCAACCCACTACACACACACACACACACAGAGAGAGAGAGAGAGGGGGGGGGGTGGGGAGGAAAGGGGGAGGCCAGCTTTAGTCCCAAGCAAGATGCCCGTTAGATTTCTCTGCATCCCCTTCCTCAACTCCTACCTTCAAGGTACCTCTGGGCCAATGCTAGCTGCCTCTCCGCCCTCTCCCCCGCCCCAGCGTGTCTCACGGACTCCAGCCCGCCTTAGGCAGGTGCCTAATGGATTGCAGTTGCTGAGGCGGGGAGGGGGGGCGGGGGGCACTCTACCAGGACCGATGGAATGGAGTGGGCGCTCCCGGCTATAGCTTTTCAGCTCGTAAACTGTTGGGCGGATCCCCCAAAAGTTGGAGATGACACCGAGGCACTTCTTGAGGAGTGGAAAATGAACAGAGAGATGGAGAAAAGTGTCCATTCCATTCCTGTTCCCCAACACACACTACCACACCACCACCCCTAAACCAGCAGTGCGAACTTGGGTGCGCCCCTCCCTTCCGCGGTTTCCATATAAATATAAATAATCACACATACATACACACACACACCAAAAACATATATGCATATAGAGAGATAGATCTATACCTTTTTTCCATCCCTCCAAAAGAATGCGTCTTTGAGTTAGTAATGGGGAGCTGAGGAGGGCGAGCTGGCCGGCGGCCAGAGCTCTGGGAGGAGGAGCGGAGGGCGGAGGGCGGGCGGCCGGGCTGGCTGAGAACTAGTGTTTGCTGCGCGCGTTGCTGTGCAACCGGGAGGGAGTGGGCCCCCGCGAGCCCGGGGCTGGGAGCGCGCGGGGCCCTGCATTTTATTTCGTCCAATTGAGGGGCAAAGACACATATAGAAAAAAGAGGGCAGAGTGTTTGAGGCTGGAGGGAGGCGGGAGACGAGTTATTTATTTGGTGAGCCAAGCTCAATAATATCGGTGAGCTGGATCGAGGCGAGCAAGGGCCGGGCTTTGCCGGGGCATTGTTTGCAGGACTCTTGTGGCTTTGTGGGCGGGAGGGCTGCACGCACCTTTGCCCTGGTCTGGGAGATCTCTTCTGTGCCAGGGAGACATTAAATTGGGTGTTCGGGAAGAAGTTGATTCTAGGTTTCAGTACCGTCATTGAGAAATAAGAGAGAAAGAAAGAAAATATGCTTCTGGGGGGGGGGGGGGACCTCAATAAAAATGAATTAAGCCTTTGCTTCTTTTAGGGGTTTGGCCTCCATCACCCTAGCTTCCACTCCAAACCTGGTCCAAATGCCATGCTGAAGTCCAGTTCCAGAGTTAGGTTTCGTGGCCAAATTTGTGTCTGGGTTGAACAAGATCATGGAAAACTGAAGGAGGCAGATTCCTTTCCCACCCGCACCGCCTCCCTTTGAAACAAGTCTTTGAGAGGCTGACTGTGCCCTGCGCCAAGGAAAATGGGGTTGGGAAGACGAGAGATGCTGCTTTTAACTTGACTTTTCTTACCTTCCCCCCACCTCACCCCCACCCCTCTCAGCTGGCTGGAGGAGCAAGCACAGTTAGCCACATTTTCTTTCCATTTCAATTTTCCCTTCCACGTCCCTCCCTCCAACTCCCCCCCTCCCATTCTCCATCCCCCAATGGCCAAGGCATCCCCTAAGGCAGTGGTCGGCAAACTCATTAGTCAACAGAGCCAAATATCAACAGTACAGCGATTGAAATTTCTTTTGAGAGCCAAATTTTTAAAACTGTATAGGTAGGTACATTGTTATTAACTTAATTAGGGTACGTGGTATTTTGTGGAAGAGCCACACTCAAGGGGCCAAAGAGCCGAATGTGGCTCGAGAGCCGCGGTTTGCATACCACTGCCCTAAGGGCTTGAGTTTTAAGTCAGAGCAGCTGTGAGGTAGTCCCAGGGCTTGGGCTGGATTTGAGCCGGCAGGTGGGCTTGCAGCTGTAGGGGGAGAAGGGGCTGATCCCAGGAGCCGGAGGTTACCTTACCGGGAGGGTTACAGCAAAGGGCGCGGGAGTAGGAATCCCAACAGAAGCCCTGGTGCCTTTAATAGGGGAGGGAGGAGCTACGGAGAAGAAAAGGTGATTCTTGTCTAAAGATTTTACTTTGTACCTGAGCAATACCTTTGAAACTTTGAGTTATTTAATGTGTGAAAAATAAAACTTTAAAGAAGGATCACCATAAGCCAGGCCCACTGCATCCAGAAGCTGGAAGAACACCATAAAGGGTCCAGGTACCAAGGAGGAACCAACCAGGAAAAGGAATGGCTGTGGTAAGAGACAAGGAGGCAATCTGAAGGGGTTTTGTTGGAGTTTTTGTTTTGCAGTTTTACCACAGTTGGTCCAAAAGTTGCAAATCCCCAGGATCATCCTTAAATTGCCAGCTGTATATGTATTCCAAGACAACGATTAATCCGATACCTGCGAAAATAAATAAGTAAATAAACAAGGAAGCCAGTCCTAAGTGTCTACTCCACTTTCCTCTATATCCAGAGAATCCCCCACATTTTTTTAAGTTCCATTTTTTCCATGATTTCTGTTACAATGTCTCTCTCTCTCTCTCTCTCTCTCTCTCTCTCTCTCTCTCTCTCTCTCTCTCTCATATAAATCCAAAGGAGTGAGTGGAAATCTCTATATGGGGCAAAGTGCCCTTTCCTGCCTAACCACTTGGCTTAGCAAGGTCCTAACATCTCTCCAGGAATTATCTGGGTATTAGCCAAAGAATGCTAAAGCTCAAGGAGCCCACACAATCCTTGAAGTCAAGGCCCTCATTTTACAGATGGGGATGCTAAGGCCCAGTGTGCGGAGTCACTTGCCCAAAATTAGATGCAGGGTTAGTAGTAGAAGGAGGACTAGAATTCAGCTCGTCCCTATTGATTTTAGGGTTCCGTTTTGCTATCCCTGGCTTTCTTCACCACTCACCAGGGCTCTTGCCTGGACCCAGCCTAACCTGCAATAAGGCCTTAGGCAAATATCACCTGATGACATCATCCCATAGTGAAGGTTGTGAGGATGAAATAAGAGCTCAGAACTTGAGGGTGCCCCATCTGACCTCTGCTGGCATGCAGAGATGTTTAATGTGGGCTCCAGGTATTATGAACCTGGATTGTACCACCACACTTGCAATGTCTCTCTGACCACAGCGAAGATGGCCCTCATTCCAGACCCTTTAGAACAGCACTTTCGATTGAAACATAATACCAGCCACATCTGTCAAATTTTCGAGTAGATACAGGTGGCCACCAGCAAGCCCCTCCCGCACCTGAGAGGGAACTGCTCTCTCCACACGCTCCTCCTCCCCCCCCAAAGAGTCAGAGAAGAAAAGAGTCTGAGCTTTGATTAATGGACAGGAAATGATTCCCTTGTTTGACTCATACCAAAGCCTCTCTCCTCAGGGGGACCAGGGAGAGTTCAAACTACCTGCTCCCTGCCGCCCCCTTCTGGTCATGTAGGTCATGCAGGGAATGTGGCTGCCTAATTGTAATGTTCTGAATAGGCTATGCTGAGTCATGAGTGGGAGTGTTGCCAGGTCAGAGAAATGAGCCGGAGCTTCCTCCCCCACCTCATCTCCCATTCTTCCATTCAGAGGCTGCTCCCTACCTAGTCCTTCCACTACCTTCCGGTGTGGGGTGTGTAGGGAAAAGATAGACATTTCTACTGAGCATGCTCCATCTTCCAGCCCCTAGAGAAACCTGCCTGGAGACACTCATCTTGGGAGTCGTGCATTAGTACGTAATTAGTTAGAGGTGCATTTCTTACCAACTGTCTCCCAGGGATCAAGAAATGTGTACTAGAGTTCTGAATCCTGGCTTGGCCCCGGGGGAGGGGACGGGGGGGCGTGGAATGAAGAGGATCCTTTTTTTTTCCTCTGATCCCCGGATGTGAGTGCAACCTCACCTTTGGATCTGGGGAAGTGTCACCAACTTGACAGCTGCCACCTCTACCCTGTGGAGAGTGGTTGGCCACCCTTTCTCTCTCCACTGTAGGGAAAATCCAGTGCCTTAGTTCGTTCGGTGTGAAGGAATGGGATTAGACAGAGGCACGAACTCCCAGGGTGAGTTCTCTGTGTGGGGACTGGTTCCCAGAAGCACTTGTGCCAAGTCCCTCACCTGGGGTTGGCCATCGATTCCCCAGAGACAAGGATAGAGCCATCACTTTCTGGCAGAATGGTCTGCATCCAGGGAGCCTTAGAGCTTGTGGTGTACAAGGAGGTACCAGTCAGCCAGGTGCCAAGCAACCAAGTTTTTAGCTGATGATTGGAACTAGGGAAGTGAGAGGCAACAGAGACCTGTGCTGAGAGGTAATTAGCACATACCAGCTCACTTATTCCCCATAACAGCCCTGTGGAGAAGGGGCTGTTGACATCCTCCCCATAACTCAGATAAGAAAACCGAGGCAAAGAGAGGGGAGAAAGAGACTAAGAGTGATCAAAGTAAATCTGCACTGAGGCTTATGAACTATCAGCAGCAGCCTCGTCTTCCTCCCAAGAAGAGTAGCTGGATGTTAAGGAAGGGTAGTCTGGCTATGTTTATCCGCTTTGCTATATGATGTCCTTATTTCTCCTCGCAGGATAGAGATGTGACACACCCACGCTGGTCAACTTTGCTGTTGGTTTAGGTGCCTGACCACGTTAGTTCTCCTGGCCTGAAATGGGATGGGGGCTGGGAAGGAGCTCAGCAGGGCAAGCCTTTTGCCCCTCACTGTCCAGTCATCGACTCAGAACCTGTTCCCACCGCTGCCATTCACCCCAAGTCAGCAGGACTCCCCTCTGCATCCTCTTGCAGCTCCTCCCATCTGGCACCTGAGGATGGAGGTTGTTTGGGTTTGCTTTCCTCTTGGAAAGTCAGTGCTTTTTTCCTTCTCAGCTCATAATTCTCGTTAAAAGGAGCCCAGAACATACACGTCTGTGACTGACCACAGAGGAAAAGAAAACAGTGTCTTTCCAGAGGGACTGGGACAAGGCAGACATTGGTTAGAGGTGGAATGGGCAGGAGGGGGGTGTGCTGCAGCTCCCCTGGAAGGCTCCCAGCCGCTCCCTCACGCCCCGTCCCCTTTCTCTCTGTGCAGAGGCATGCACATGCAGTGTAATTGAGCCATTTGGCATCTGCAGCTGGGAAACAGTCAGACTTCCGGAGACTGAGACATGCCTTATGGTTTTTTAAACAGTGAGCAGCAGACCCATCATTTTCCTATAGCCTTGGTCGTAGCGAAGAGCAGGAGGCTGCAGTTGGCTAGGAAACAGGGCAGGGTGGGGAGGGGACGTGGAGCATCTAGCCATACCCATAGATCTGTGCCCTCTGACCAGCTGTCCAGTAGAATTTTCTGCAATGATAAGTGTGGCTATTGAGTACTTGAAATATGGCTAGAGCAACTAAAGAGTTGACCTTGTAATTTGATTTCCTATTTATTCATTTAAATAGCCACATGTGGCTAGTGGCTACTGTATTGGACAGCGAAGCCTGAGACCAGAGAGAAGCCCCGCCAATCCAGGGGACCCCTCCATCTGTCCTTGGCCTGTGAGGCTCATTGCTCTGCCCCCCCACTCCCTCTGTGGCAGTTACTGTGCTTAAAGACAGTGGCCCCAGTGAGATGGCCTCTCAGGGCATCCACTGAGCTCTAAGGTACCCCAGCTTACAGACAGAAAGGCCTCTAGGCCCACTTCACTTTGTCTCTTGCGTAGATCGATGCATCTCTCCATTTAAAGATTATTTATGGAGTACCATTCGCCAGAGAGACAAAGATAAATGACGAGCCTCTGCCCTGAGATTATTGTTTAAATTCCACAGAGGGAGCCAGGATGAGAGCCAGTGGAAACCCGGCTCCCTTTTCATCCCTCATAGAGAGATTCTGGGCGAACCCATCTTGTCTTCTGGCTGGAGAAAGAGACTTTCCTCTCTCCAGGTCCAGGTGGCCTGGCAAAGCCCTACATTCCTCCTGAGCTGTGAATTCCAAGTACGCCTCAGTTTCTTCCGTTTCCGAAACAAAGTCACAAGGTCTGGGCCACCCAGTTTTCTCTGAGGTTAGATTATGAGGTGAAGATAGAATGGGAACTACCACCAGCCTGGGAGCAGGCTGTTAATGATGCCAGGGAGGGACTGAGAGCCCCAGGGTGGGAGGTCAGATTGCAGGGAGCAGCAAGTCCCCAGCTGGACCATCCATCTCTGTAACCAGGGAGGGGGTGGTATGAAAACATTTCTTAAGAACATATGCCTGTCAATGTTGCTAGAGCATCCTGTCCCTACCAGATAACAGCGGCAGCAAGAGGGCATACTGGAGACAGTGGTGGAGCCTGGGTGGGGAGTATGCTTTGGGCACCTGTGCTGTGAGTAGATCTGCCCACCCTAGGGTGCCTCTGGGTACATAGCGGCCACGCCTGCACCCAGACGCCGTCTGTTTGCTGGGACATGAGAACGGTGTAGTCCTCAAACAGGTGTTCATGTGAGCACAGGGAGGGCCCATGTACCCGTCTGTGCCTCAGTGAATGTTACTGCACCAGTGTGGATGGGCAGCAATGGCCAGCATAACATGGCAGGGGCTGGGCTATCAGAGAGCTGGTTGGTTGGCAACCCACCCCAAAGGTAAATATCAGGACAATATGATAGCTCTCATTCGCTCTGTCATCGGCAAGGTCATGGAACTAAGAGAGAATGAAATAATACTGAGCATTCCACATCTCCCATCCTCTGCAGAATCCTTTTGAAATGACATCTAGAGATGGAAAGGGAGGTCCCAGATATGTTTCACTTCTTCCTCTGATCATTTTTCAATTGCAGATGAAAGAAACAGCTGAGGGTTATGCACATAGAGTCTTGCCCTGCTCCCCGTCCAGTTCCCACACCTGCCTTCTCCACCCTCCCCTGTGAGTCCTTTCCAGTCCTCACTTGTCCATCTCCCTAACTCTTTAAATACATGCTTCAGACACACAGAGAAGGAGAGGGTTTGGTGGTTGTCAGAGAAACAGGCACACAAATTCCAGATGCACCCAGGCATGCTGTGTGGTCTTCAGTCTCTGTCGCCACCTACTGGCCATGTGGAGGTATTGGCACGTTTGTCCAGCAGGTCCCAGAACCCAATGCCCTCTTCTGTTCCTTGCTGTTCAGGCACAGGGCCACCTCACCAGGAAGTCCTCCTTATATCTCACCTAAATCCCTTCCACAACCTCAGTCTGCTTTCTCTTGATGAAATAGCTCAGGAGCTGCCAGTCTACTTGTGCCTTCCTGCTTTATCTCAGACTTAAACCCTTCCCAAATCAAAAGCCTATTTATGACTCAAAGCAGCTGAGTGGGGCCTGCAGGCTCTGGCATTCCAGCTCTGGGTCTGCGTTCCAGCCCTTTCATCTCCCTGGTGCTGCCCTGGCTCCGCTCCAACTTTCCACTGTCTCTCTGGACCCTACAGGTGACCACAAGACCTTGATGAGTATCTGTGATACTCAGCTCTCCCGGTGCCTAAGTAATAGGTCACATGGGGTTAAGTGGCACCAAAAACCAGGAGGCACATCAAAGCTCTAAGCCTGCCCTTCAGAGCAGCAAAAGAGCTGGCATCCTGGGGAGGAATGGTTTTGCAAAAGTGTTTTGAGCTCCTTCAAGTGGATGCAGGAATCTACAGTTTGTTTTCCAGTGTCATCATTGCTTAGCCCAAAGCAACTTGAACACTTTCAGAGAAAAGACTAAGAGACTAGATGGCCAGTGGGGAGGATCCCAGGCGCTGGTCCAAACCCCTGGAGGTGAGCAGCTTTCTGGGGTCTCTCCCATTGGAGAGGTGACCCCTGAGCTTGGCTTTGCAGGTATCCCACACGTATCCCTGATTTGCTGGTCCTCCAGGCCAGGCTGGAGCAGCCCCTGAAGGAAACACTCATCTCTCTCCCATGGTCAACACCAAGCCCCCTCTCCCTCCTCCCCTCACTTCATCTAGTTACAGTCTTAATTGGAGAAGGGGTATGGCCACGCACCCCAGAATGCCCCCAGCCTTTCAATGGCAACATCTCTTGCCCTCTCCCCTACCCCAGTGGTCAAATGTGTTTTGAAAATTGGAATGCTTAGTTTTGCCCAGAGAGGTTGAAGGAAGTGTCTCCGGTCCCTCAGTAAGACTGGCTCAGAGACCCATCCATGCCGTAGTAGGCTTTTCCTCTTCCCCCACCCCCAACCCCACCTTTCCCTAAGACCTGAGCCTCGGGCATGGGCCTTAGTTACTAGATAAGAGAGCCCTAGCCTTTCTATTTGTACAGAGTCCTTCAAACCACCAGTGCTCCTCCCTGCATCCCGCCCCTTTCTAGCTCTTCCCACAGCCAAGAAAAGTAGGTTTACCCCAGAGCATCACTCTATCAGCTAATTCCTGGAAGGCTGCATTCCACCAACCCGGCGCATCATGTGTTGATGAATCATCACAGCAGGTTTGGATACAGTAGAGTCCGAGCACTGAGTCAAGATAAGGTGGGAAGTCGGACTGAAAGGCCAAAAGTAGGGGTCAGGGATCCTGGTGTTGAATTTGGTTCAGGGAGAGTCTGCCCCTGTCTTTGTTGTTTGCTTTCTGCTCGTCCTCTTCCTCTCCTGGGCAGTAGCCCAAATCAGCTAACCGCCCAGAGCCCTGCAAACCTGCGGAGGCTTCCTCCAGGCGGGCAACTTCCCTGCCAGGGCCTTTAGGACAGGATACCTGTCCAATGAAATGTGACAAATCTGAGCCAACTGCAAACAGGTGCCTAGGTGCTTCCGGCCACCTGCCATCCTGACCAAGTTTGGCCGGGTCCTCAAATGCCTTTCTTAACACACACCTGTAACTTCCCCTAGGCTGAGAGCTCCTGCCCTGGGGACACAAACAGTGCCTTCTCGCCCATCTTTTCTCCCCCAACACCTCCCCTCATCCCACCTGCTCGGATTCCTCTCCTATTTTCCATCACAGTGCCTTGCCCTTAAGTGGGTTGGTAATAGGATTTTCCTACACCCCAGTTGAGTCATTTAGGGTCACCTCAAAGCCCTTTGTGTGTGTTTTTTTAATTTGAAAAGAGGGCAATGAAGATAGGGCCCCCCTGCACCGGGCCTCCTGGCCACATCCTACCCCTCCCCCCCCCCCCGGGTCTGCATAGGCTGGTGGGGCTAAGGAACTGAGAGGAGAAACGGGGACCCAGAGGAGGGTGCCTGTGAGATAAGAATTAAATGGAAATCTGTGGACCCAGAAAAGGCTGGGGGCAGGCGGGGGGAGGAATTAACAGGTCAACAAATAAATGAACAAAGTCCTACTTCTTTAAAGGTCATAAGTCAGCTAAGTATAGACTGTCACCAAGTCACCCCTATATATAACTGTGCCAGCCCAGCCAGCTGTCGGCCTCTCTTGGCCTGGAGCTATGTTATGTTCCAGCCCATCCAGGGCCCAGAGCACAGAGCCAGCTCTGAGCCAGTGCATGGAGGGAGACCTCAGGGTTCTGCGTCACCCCCCCGCCCCCCGACCCACTATTCCCCTCCAAGCCCCATATCTCTGGCTTCCCAGGTCCCCTTCTCCTGCTAGTACAGACCCCCAGGACCCTCCTGCCCCCAGTTCCCCAAATCCAAGCAGCTCAAGTCCAGCAGCTCTGAAAGCATAAAGACCCCACAGGAAGTTACACGTGGCCTTTCTTGTCCACACCCTGGTTGCTTCCTATTTCCTCCGACAGCCAAGATCTCCAGGTTGTGCTCTTACATCAAAGCCACACCTCTAGCCACCGCACCATCTACTTAGTCCCATATGCAAGCCCCTGACCAGGACTGAGCCTTCCCAAAGGCCACTTCCCTCCCCTTCCTCTTTCCTGCCCCCCGAATGTCCTCTCCCTCCTGTCAAACTTCCCTCGCTTATCAGCTTGACTTTTTCAACACCCCCCCCCCAACTCCATGAAGTCTTCCTAGATTCGTGCTATGGGACTCCAGTCCTGCCAGCAACGCCCCTCCACGTACATGAGTGCTGACTCTTACGCCCTGGTTCTCATTTAGGCTCCAGGAGGGCAGAGACTCCTTCTCTCTGAACCAGCTTCAGAGTCTTGGGCTCTGCACATCTGTGTCTCAGCCCCAGAGGTTGACCCTCTGCTTCCTTCTCCCTGCAGACCGAGAATCCCAGGAGCACGAGGACCCAACCACCGCTGAGGGGGCTGAGGAGACCTACGCCCCCAAGGTCTTCCGTCCCAGTCCCAAACACTCCCGCATCTCCGAGCTGAAGGCCGAGGCCGTGAAGAAGGACCGCAGAAAGAAGCTGACCCAGGCCAAGTTTGTGGGGGGAGCTGAGAACACCGCTCAGACCCGGGCCAACGCTGCCCCTGAGCTGAGACAGGAATCCGAACAGGTGAGTCTTAAGGATCCCCCACGATTTCGTCGGCATCCCCGCCCCGCAGCCTCTGCCACCGCCCTGACTTGCGTCTAAGTGAGCATTCGTGGCAGCAGGAGATGCTAAACCTAGTGAAGGACCTGCCACTTACAGCAGAGAGCTTTTAGAGCTTACGTTTATCAGGACCCAGGGTTTGTCTGAGTGAGCAGGCGTAGAGGCAGTACGCCGGGAAAGTGCCAGCCGGCCACAGCGACCACAGAGCAAGTGCCAGGAGTGTGAACGGCCGGGGGCTGTGTCCTCACCTAGGCAGATGCTGGCCATTCTCCTAGAGCATCCACAGAGGACCACCTCCGGACATAACCACTCAGAGGCATGGAAGAGCTGAGGGTGGGGAGCCGGGAACAGATGGGACAGTGTGCCTCTGTGCCTGGTCAAATGCAGGTTTTGCACACTTTATACACCCGGTGCTTAACAGGTGGGAGGAGGAAAGGTCTTTGGTAGCAGCTAATTGGAACAAAAGGTGGTGGCTTTCCCCACAGAACCTTTGTTCCCGCCCTCCCTGGCCACCCGGGCCACGTGTTCTGCACATGTAGGTGGTTTCCACCTGGTCCTGCCATGCCTCTCATCCCTCCTATCCGCACACAGGGCCCCTGCCGCAGACACATGGAGGCTTCCCTGCAGGAGCTCAAAGCCAGCCCTCGGATGGTGCCCCGTGCCGTGTACCTGCCCAACTGTGACCGCAAGGGATTCTACAAGAGAAAGCAGGTATGCCCCGTCCCATGCCCCCAAGTTCAAAGGGCTCCTAAAAAGACACTCACCAGGAAACCTCTACCTCTAAATGCCTAAAATGTACGTCTTTAACAATAGTCTTTTTCGAACCTGAAACATCCATAACACAAATGTGATTTTCCCATTCCTCCCTGTGCTACAATCTACTTAACTTTTAATGATTCACTTTATTTACATGAATTTTATTAGGAGGGGAGAGAGAGAGAGAAAGAGTAACAATGCTATGTTGTTTCACTTACTTATGCATCCATTGGTTGATTCTTATATTGTGCCCTGACTGGGGATCAAACCCTGGGATGATGCTCTAACCAACTGAGCTACCCAGCCAGGGCTACATGGATTTTAAAAGAAAACTTGATATCACTGTGTCTCATCCCATGTTGTATGTTATTTTCTGATACATACACATAGATATATGCATACATATGACTTTAAAGCATATTTTCACCATGTACCACATAAAATCACTGCGTGTCCCCTTCATAGCCAGGCTACCCTTTGAACTGCCCCACTGTTGGCTAACCAGTGGTGCTTAGCGTATCGA
This sequence comes from Cnephaeus nilssonii, assembly GCF_951640355.1. NCBI lineage: Eukaryota > Metazoa > Chordata > Mammalia > Chiroptera > Vespertilionidae > Cnephaeus > Cnephaeus nilssonii. The sequence continues at coordinate 20,242,960 of NC_137081.1, read as the reverse complement.
ATTGGGTCCCCATTCCCTTAAGGCAATGGTGTTCAGCCTTCCTTGGGCATCAGCATCACGGGGCAGGTTTGATAAAACACTAATGAGTGACACCCCCCCCCCCCCTCTCCAGTGTCTGATCAGCGAGCGGGTCTGGAGAGACTCTGAGAACTTTGCTTTTCTAACAAGTTCCCTCCCATGTGACACTGATGCTCTAAGCATACCCTCATCTAAGTGAGGGGTCAGGGGCCAGGCAGCCTTGGGTCCGTTCTTGGCTCTCCCACTCACTAACTGTGTCCTCTTACTCCAGTTATTTTTTTAAATCTCTGCCTCCAATTCTTCACGTAAATGGAGAATAGTTGTGCTTATTGTTTTCACACAATTATGAGGAATAATGGATTAATCTCTGTAAAGCACTTAGAATAGTACCTGCTATGTAGTAAGTGTTAAATAGCAGTGCTGGTACATGATTAAAAACCTGCAGAAGTGATACCTATTAACATTATCATTATTATTAATTATCATCATCATCAGTATCAGATCATCAGTCCATGTAGCTCTCTGGAGAATACCAAGTTGGAGGATCCTGAAAGGGTCACATAAAACGTGTTTATAGGGGGTAGCCAAGGTCAGACTGCCTAACCTATCATTTTTCCAGACCCTCCCCGGGCAGGGGTACAGCCCCCCTCAACTCTCTGGGGGTGAAAGTCTGTCTTGGGGCGGGAAGACGAAGGGCCAGGCGAGGGTGCAGCCTCCTGCAGGCACAGCCATCCTCACTGCCTTTCCCTGTCCGCACCCCCAGTGCAAGCCTTCCCGTGGCCGCAAACGTGGCATCTGCTGGTGCGTGGACAAGTACGGGATGAAGCTGCCAAGCATGGAGTATGTCGAGGGGGACTTCCAGTGCCACACCTTCGACAGCAGCAATGTTGAGTGATGCGTCCCCTCCTCCTCTTCCCCTCACCCCACCCCACCCCCAGCCCCAACTCCAGCCAATGCCTCCCTCCACCCCAAGACGCCACTCATTTCATCTCATTTAAGGGGAAAACATACATATATCTATCTAATTGAGGAAACTGAGGACCTCAGAATCTCTAGCAAGGTCTCAACTTTGAAAATGGCAACAATGGAGATGAAAAAAGTTAAGGAGATCCCCCCTCCCCCTTTTAAATGGTTTTCTTTTTGAGGCAAGTTGAATGAATAGGGAAGAGAGGAAGAACAAGAGGAAGAGAAGGGAAGAAGGCATATGTGTACAAGAGGGAGTAAGATGAACAGAGTTGGGAAAGGAAGGGAGAATGTGGGCAGGAAGGAAAGATCCCAGGCCTCACGGCTGCCCCCACCTTTCATGTGCAACCCTGGCCTGAGCTGGGGAGACATTTGGGCGCTAGAGTTTTGGCCCAAGATGTAGTATTTGATGACACACTTGGAGCTTTCCCAGGTTGGATTGGTCACAGAGAGAGCAAGGCAAAGAGAAAAGGTGTCAGCGCCTCTCCTGGGTCTAGCTCCTCCTGCAACCAGCAATGTGGGCGGCTTGAACTCTCCTTCCTCTGCTTACCCCACTAGGTGTTCTCTCCCCCCCAAATTTATAAAAGCTAAAATGCATTCCACTCCCCTCAAAACAAAACAAATTAAAAACTGAGTGATATTAGATAGATAGACTTTCCTAAGCAGATACATAAGAATTACATATGTGTGCACATTTCCCTGTGCAAACTTTTGGAAATTAATACACACTCAACAGTGGGAAGACTTGTTCCTCCCGGTTGACCAGAACTCCGAGCTGAAGCATGTGGTTTCAGCCCCTCAATGTATTTGATTCACAACTAGCACAGCCTCTGTGGGGGAGGATAGGCTGAAAAAAAAGTGGGCTTGTATTTATCTACAAGGCTCCATGTAGTCATATATAGGCATATAAATCTACTTTCTTTCTTGTTTTTTTTTCCTTCCTTCCTTTCTTTCAAAAATTTGTATTATTAACTTTTCAAATAGTTTCTATGGGGGCATTGAGGAGCTTCCTCATTCTGGGAAAACCAAGACAACTCATATTCTTCTAACACGACCCATAATACCAGTCTTGTCTGCCTCCCATGAGCAGCAAACTCAACTTTTTGTGGGACACAGTGTTGGATTTTTTTCATGATTTCCCATGTGCACACGTCTTTATACGTACCACTCAGCCAGGTGGATGAGAGCACTCTGTGTGCACCCACCATGCTCCTCACACCCTCCAGAAGTAACCATCTCCAACCGCACACTGAGCAAGCCCAACAGGCCCAAGTTTGACCTACTGGTCCCACCGGGCCTTTCCATTTCATCTGGGCAGAGCCTGCATTTTGAAAGCCTCTCTCACTCTTCATGCTGACAGAGCAGGAGAGAGATCGAAATGAGAGATGACAAAGAGGGATGTGGAGGTGAACAAGTTTCAATACAGGGAAGTTTGTAAAGTGATTGTTCAGGCCAGATAGATGGAGTGAAGGGAAAGGGGCTGATGGCCCCATTCTAGCTTTGAAGCAAAGCAACAGAAAAGGAGACAAAGCCAGAGAAACTCCCCTGGCTCCCCACCCAATAAGCCCTCTGGGATTCAAGAGGAAGATGGGGTACAGGTTACAAATGAGAAATGAACTAACTCTCGGCCTTAGAGCCAGGGAAGGTGGGTAACCTTAGGGTTCTAGACTTAGCAGCTAGACCACAGCAAGGAGCAGTAGAGACTGGCCATGTTTGGAAGGGACAAGACTTACTGCTCAGATGCCCATCTTCACCCAGCAGTGAGGGACTGAGGCCAGAGAGTTTTCATTCACTCTGGCCAGTTCAGCTTCCTCCCTGGGGTGAGGATGGAAGAAAGGCCTAGGACAGCAAGGGAATGGATGCTTGGGGTGCTGTCACTTGGCAGCCACATTCTGAACCAAGGACACTCCCATTCTCCACTGACTTCCTCAACAAGTGGGTGGTCTGGGGGCTGTCCCCTGCGGCTGGAGCTAGCCTGCCAAAAAAGGGGGTTTGGACAATGGCAAGGACACCTTTTCTCACTGTGAGCACAGCCCTCTCCATTCTTTCCCGATGCCATGACACCGTGGAGACACTCCAACACCGAACGTGGGGCAATGAAGAGGAAAAGCAAAGAAGCCAATCTAGTCCAGCTAGCGGAAAACTTGCAGCTGTGCAACGTGGGGGATGTCTCCTGCTCCCCAGGACAGGACAGTTGGCTGGAGATGGGAGAGATGGTCGATCTTCATAGGACAAAGGGCCTGACGGGAATGGCAGCTGCAAGGACTTACTTGACCTGCTGTGTCAGCATACCCCATCTCCCTGTGCCACTGTCCCTGAACCCTGACTCACATTTCTATGCTGTAGGCCAGTATCCTGAACCTTCCCCACCTCCCTCTTCTTCCTGCCCATCCTTCCTTTGGATCTTGAGCAGTCATCTAACTGGGTTCTGCCAAGTGGATACTGGGGTGCCATTCCCCCTAAGAAAAGACTGAACCAGGAACTGCATGCCCTACTCCCACCCCTCCCTAGGCCTGGACCTGGTTCCTGAGAGGGGCTCTCCCCCGCCCCACCCCACACCACTGTTTACTGGACTTTGAATGGGCTCCTGACATCAGCTCTTTGCTGTCAGCCCAAAGTGGGGACGATGGCCTGGCTCAACTTCACCAGTCTCTTCAGGTCTCCAACGTTCATGACGACTACACACCTGTGAGTCCCCAGTGTTTGCAGGGAGTGATGCTAGTCAATCCGTAGAGGACCCTGGACCTTCTTGATGGATGGAACTTAGCCTCTCCCAGGGGAGGTCCGGCTTGAGCCCAGTATGGAGAGACCACGGGAGAGAGTCACTGGGGACGATGGTGCTGTCCCGCGGCAGGTGGGAGGGAAGGCAGATGTGGAGCGCTGCCAGCCACAGGCTTCTCCTTGACCCCAGGCTGCCTAGGCCTCTGAGTGCTCTCCTGGCGGCCTGAAGCTCCAGCTTCTCAATGGCCTCAAGTCTAAGTGTTGACCTTCCCCATCAGGAGGTCTCATCCCAGCTCCCTTTTGACTCATGCCTCACTCCAGCAGTGTAGACCATATGTGATGTCCCAATGGAGGGAGGCCTAGCCAGGACTGATCCTCCTTCCCCCAGAGCCCTCCCTACCCTGGCAAGGAAGGGCATCTGGGGAGGAAGTTTCTCAGACAGCCAGGCCTGGACAGGCCCGGAGACTTCAACCCTTACCCGGGGAGGAAGGGAGGCCCGGAGGCTGTGGGGTCCCCCAACCTCTCCCCTCGCCCATGTCCCCATCACCACTTTGGTGGTCTCCACTGTACCCCTGCAAGGGTCAGCCTCCTCTGGGGTCTGGGAGAGGTGGGCCATGTACATCACGCGCTCTCTTCTTCCACCACTTAACTCTCCAGCAGCCACGCAGCTGCCATGGCAACCGCCAGGCCCCCTCATGAGGAGGCAATGATCTCTCAGCCCCCAGAGGGCTCCAGCTCAGCATGGGGGTTCAGAGAGGAGTGGGCCAAGGAGAGGCAGGACCCTCTGCTCTCAGAGAGGACTTTTGTGGCTTCCAAGAGAAAGGAGGCTACGTTTTAAGAAGTGGTGGGACTAAGGGAACAGGGTTTGACCTGCCAGCAACCTGGGCGTTGTACTGTCTTTATTTTTGAAACCACTAAAGTGCAAGACGTATTTTGCACTTTTCTCCACTTCGTTTTTCTCTTAGGTTTTTGTGTCTTTTTTGAAACATACTTCCTTGGTTTCCTAGCGGAGTACATGGCTTAGCCATCTCCACGGACTCTGGCCTCCTCTCTTCAGCTCCTTCTGGATGGGGAAGGGGAGGTGGGAGGGCGAGTTCACTCCACTCCTCTGGTCCCCGGACACCAGCCTGAGTCCCACCTGCCGCCACCAGCGCCGTCACACAGTAGCCCACACGGATAGACAGTTGTCAGACAAGATCCTTCAGATTCCGAGTTGCCTACCGGTTTGTGTTTTTGGTTTTTGGTTTTTCGGTTTTTATTAGACAGCAGTAACCACAGCACATATTACTGTAGTTCTCGATAGTTTTACATACATACATACATACATACATACATACCATAGCTCTATTTTCTCCTATTTTTTTGTCTTCAACTTTTTTAAAAGAAAACAAATGCTCATAATCTTTACTGGTGAAAAGGATGGATAAACGAACCAACAAACAAAACCAGTTCATGGTGAAAAAAAAATGCAGGAAAAATAATTTGCCTGAATGTGGAAGAACTCACCTCCTGTTTAGCATTTTGTACCTAAGGAAATAAAAATGAGAAAAAAAAAACACAACAGAGGATCTCACGTTTTCTTAAAAAGGTGAAGATTGCTGTATACTATTTATTCATCTTATAATTTATGTTACTCCTGATCTTTGTCGTTTGTCGTGACGAAGCATTTATTTAATAAAGTGATGCATTCAGTTAGCCTGCGTCAGCTTCCTCCGGGTCCCAGGACTCTCCTCGGGCCACATCCAGAGGGAAGGACAAACGACCAGGCAGAGGCAGGACCCAGGGGACCCCAGGCCCATCCAGAACTCGGGGGCCCCCTTCTCCATCCCTCCAAATCTGTCTCAATGAGTTCATGCATACCAAATATCAATGCATGTTCAGCTACTGTTATTACTATGATATTCTTATCATTTCATCTCAGCCCCTGCTATTAAATAAAGTGGCCTTAATCTATCCGTAAGCAAATGATGAGCCTCTTCTCTTTGGAGAGGATTTTAAGGAAGGCGTTTCTAGAATGTTCCTCAGTCACTTACTCCTGGGAACGTCTGTCCAAGGCAAATCCCACCTCCCGCTCCTCCCCAGCCCACTGCTGTTTCTGCCCAGTGGAGAGAGAAGCTATGAAATGGCTGGTGACTGATTTCAGCCTCTCAGGGGCTTAAAGAGCAACGTTTCCACCTGTCCTGCTGCCACAGGCACCCTGCTGTGGTTCCCCCCAGACCCCTCTCCTCCCGGCTCTTCTCCCAGCCCCAGGTCCCCTCTTCCTTAGTGGAGCCCGTAGCAGCACACTTCTGTGGGTGTCCCTGACCACCCCCTACAGGGGCCTCCCCGTCCATGGCATCTCCACTCCGCCCCACCCGAACCCTGTGCCCTGCCCCTTGCGAATCACATGTCAAGTGAACTAACTGGGAGTGCCCCTGCCTGACCAGGGAGTTGCTGGTCATTGGGCCCACTCTTTCCCAAGGGTCGCTGTGTCCCTGAGACCTCTCCACCCCACACACAGCTTTGCAAACGTGCCGTCTTCAGCCAAGGCCCAGCAGTGAAGGCAAAGCTGAGAGTGTGAAAGCTGGGCTGGGAGGCGGAGAGGGGCAGGTGCCCGGCCCACTTTCCTTTGCATGGGTGTTGACCCATGGTGGGGACAGGAAGAGTAAGGTACAGGAAGGCCATGCTGGACTGGGTCACCCCACAGGACCTGCCCTGGGACTGTCTCCTGGCCTCTCCACCAGCAGCTGCTCACCCTGCTGTCACCCACATTCTGCCTGAAGGGGGCGTGGGCAGGACTCTTCTTCAATTGCTGTGTCTGTGCCCGCCCCTCCCCCCCAACCCGCCACTTCCCTCCCCTTAGACCCTCATCTAGGAATTCCTAGAGTTCTGGCTCCCAGCTGCCACCCCTTCTCCCACCCCCACCCTGGACAACCCACACAGCACCTTAGTGATCACACATCCACCCGGGGTCCTACGATCCAGTAAGATTGGGCTGGAGTCTCGTGTCTATAATAGAACATTTCTGGAAACATAGTTCTATTTCACTCCTCAACTCTACCAGGTCTCCCCTCCACCCACTGAAACCACACTCTGAGCCTCAACACCTAAAGTGTTCCACATGGAAAAATCTGAAAAGCCCACCCTCCCATTCCAATCATATTCTACTATTACGGTGAGAGGAATGGGGGGCGGGGGGCAAGGAGGCAGTGTTAGCATTTTACTTAAGGGACGATGGAAACTCTGGTCTGTGTTTTTGTTTGTTTGTTTGTTTGCTTGCTTGATCCATCGACCATCTGGCTCTGCTTCCTCCTCTGAGGACCCTGGAGCCTGTGGTTCCACTGGCAGCTCCGACTTGTGGGGGGAGGGGGGGTCTCACCTGCCCTGGAGAAACCTCACCAGCCAATCTCCTCACTCCTGCACAGACTGCTGAGCCCTGAGGGAGAAAGTCCCACCATCCTGTGAGCTCCCAATCCTGCCTGGGGAACCCATTAGGGACTCCTACCTGAGTTGTCTCCCTCCCACGTTCCCCTTAGGTCTAAGCACACTGGCACGCTTCTCCCCATACTGCCTTCTCCCTGTCCGAGAAAACCAACACCGCTTATGAGACCGTCCTCATCTTCCCATCTCAAATCCTACAGAGTTAGCCACAAAAGCGCCATGATGTTCTTCTTCCCTCCCCAATCAGTCCCCTGTTTCCAAGGACAGCTCCCTTCCTGCTCCCCCCACCTGCTGCTCCTCCACCTCCTCCATAAACCATTCCCCCTCTCTCTCTACAGGTGACAGAGGAGGGGGCGAGAAGAGGGTGGATATGAAAATGTCTTGGAGCTAGAATCAATGGGACTTGTTCGTGAATTGGATGTTGAGATGAGGATGAGGGAAAGTCATGGGTATCTTCTCCACCCAAAATCCCCCAGGCAACTTGAATTCAACATGCCCAAATTGAGCGCATCCTGTAAGCTTACTTGAAGATGAAATAAATGAGGTCCAGAGGTCAGAAAGGTGTCCACAGTCACATAAGCCATAAGTAGGAGAGTTCAAATTCAGCTCAACGGCTGCCTCCCCTCCAAGCCCATGCTCTCAACTACCACATCACATGTAGCTAGTATTCAAGACACACCTGGCAGATGTGGTCACGGCAGGGTGATTCTGCAAATTCAGAGGCACAAGCTCGGGGCCTGCTTTGTGGGCGTGTAACCTATGTCGTCACGCAGGGCCCCGTGCTTGGCTTAGTGCTCTGCTGCTGCTGTCTTGAAATTCTTAATTTCTGAAGCAGGGGCTCTGTATTTTCATTTTATCCTGAATCCTACAAATCAGGTCACCTAGAAATCAGGTGATTCTACAAATTAGAATAGCCCAGGAGGCATGTTTTAATGCATATTTCCAGGTCCCTTCCTAAGGTTCTAGCTCTGGAATAAGTTATTTGATCCCCCAAGTGTAACAAGCATTCCCAGTTAACTCATTGTGGACTCCTGGGACCACCTCTTAAGCAAAATAAACTTGGAGGCCCTGTAGTCAACTGCAGTTTCCTGTTCCACCACACAGTGACAGTATAACCCCAGTATCTCTCCACTGCCAGGTTTTTAAACTTTAACAAGGAGGCTGGTTCTGGAAAGTGAGCAATAGCTTGACATCTCCAAGATCCCTGCCCAGCCAACCATCTTCATACATGGGCGCAACTGTGCCTTCCCTCTGCCAAGGTTTCTAGGTCATTTATACATCGGTGTGGTTCTGGTAGCTACAGACACAGTGGTGGTGCTGCTCACCCCCACCCCCCAGCCCCCCACCCCCAAATCCACCTCTTCAGAGGATTTAGAGCACAAACAAGGAGACTGTGGCAAGTGACATGGAACTTGGCAGAAGATTGTGGCATCCTCAGGAGCATTTCACAAAAATGTTCCAGAAATGACCCAAGCAAGCCAGCAACCATGGGGCATAGGGGCTGACACGAGGGCTGACCCCAGCAATAATCCCATGATATCCTTCCCATTTCATACAGTTCTATAGTTTTCAAAGCACGATCGCATCCACCATCTCACATTGACTCCACTCTGTTATTTGAGGTGGAAATCGTCCCCATTAGAGAGATGAAGAAAACAGGCTCAGAGAAGGCAAGTGACGTAGCTCCAGAGCAGTGGCATGATAGCAATGCGACTGGATTCAAACCCAGGCCTCCTGACACAGCATTTTTCTTGCCTCATCCCTGGCTATGCATTAGAATCATCCAGGAAACCTTTAAAAAATAAAACACCTGCCTGGGCTTCACTTCAGACCAATCAGATCAGAATCTTTGATGTGAGGCACCCTCAGTCGTTCAAATGTTAGCCGGGGTTACGCGCTGCACTTCCCCAGAGAGCCAACAGGGGGTGCCCAACCCCAAGACAGCAGCCAGGAGCTGCTGACTGTAGCTGAGGGGACAGGAGAGGGGCGGCCAGCACCCAGCAGTGGATAAAAGAAAACCAGACCCCAAGATCCAACCAGGGGCCCAAAGCACTGCAGGCCCCCCCAATTATCCCACAGGGGGGCGGTATAACTCCAGGCTGAGCAGCTTGCACACTCTGGAGTCAGAGACTTCCAGGTCTGGGGCTGGAGTTTGGGCACCACTGGGGACCTTTTTCTCACCTATAAAGTGGAGCTAGTGATAGCACCTCATTTGTGGATTCATGAAGATTGACTGAATGAATGTACTTCCCGGTGGCCAGCCACTAGATAAGAGACCAAAGGTAGGCAGAGATGTGTCACTCTGGGGGACCTGGTTTTCTTCTCATCTCACCCAGGTAAGGCCCAGGTGTCCTCTGCCTCTCCGGAGTTGCCCGTCACCTCCTGTGGCAGGAAGGACTCAGATCCTGACCCAGAAGAGAGGGTCACATGAAAGTGGGGCTCTGCACTATGTGCTGGGGGAGGGAGGAGGCTTGGGCAGTGTCTGCCTTCCCCCATGGCCCAGTGCAGTCAGCAGCCCCCCGGAATTCACCAGGGGTTGAGCCCAACAGAACGAAGTGTGTAGAGCTCCTGCATGGAATTCTGCTTCAGAAAGGGGGCGCACATCTGTGCCTCCGTCTTCTGGGCTCTTTAATATTTGCTGTTCTGAGTCCAGTGACGTGGGCCTCAGAGAGCTGCCCCTGGATTCGGAGGCAGTGCGTCCGTGAATACGCTGGCCCACAGCAGCCCACTCCCTGTCCCTGGGGGCTGAATGGACATCTCCCCGCGCAAAAGGGAGCTCTCATTTGAAGGGCCAGAGGCCCCCAGTTCCAGTGTTTCTTCCTTTGGAGTATCATCTGAATGTGCGTAAGGGAAGACAGACCCCTGCATGCTCCACCTCCCCTCCCCCAGTGCCCACCCCGGCAGGGAGGGGGCGGCGGGAGAGGGGTGAGGGCCAGGGACTCAGCTGGGGGTCCAGGCAGACACACTGGGTCCTGGGTCACAAGTGAGGGCTCCACACCTTGAGTTCCCACAGGCTGAGACCATTGGAGGGAGATCTGCCTTCCTCATGCCCCATCCTTCGCCTTCCGGTTTCATGATGGGAAACCGAGGCTGGGCCTTTCCCACTTCCCTAGAAGTCGGGGGACCCCAAAGACTCAGGCAAAAGACACGCAATTTATTTTTCTTTTCTTTATTCTTAAGCAAGAGACTCGGGGGTTCAAAAATAAAGATTTCTTCTTCCCCCTCCCAAACCTGGACCCCAGCTCTGCCTCTGCAGGCACCCCTTCCAGCAGGGATTTGAGAAGGGGGTGCAACCTCTCCTTCTGGGAGGGGCAAGGCAGCGGGTGTGCCAGGCTCAGTGCTGGTCTCTTTCCAAGTATAAATACATGTGTCAAACTCCTGGGGAGCCCTCCCCCACCTACCACCCAAGCATTCTCCTCTCTGTGTTTGGAGAGGGGGCGTGGGGTGCCAGGCACTGGCTGGCTGTGGTTTACTGCATCCGCTCATTGTAGTAGCGATGACACTCCGGGTCCCCACGGACTGTAGGGGATCCCTGAAGCAGCTTCCCGGTGTTGGGGTTCACGCACCAGCACTCCCCACGCTGCCCGTTCACAGCCATCTTGCACTGAAGAGAGAGAAGAGGAAACCATGGAGGACACCCTGCAGCTGCCAGCTTTCATTAAGTCGCTCAAGCCTGTGCGCTGAGCCAGGGGGACTTGCTAAAATGCAGCTTCCTGTTCAGGGGGGCAGGGGTGAGCCTCACCTTGGGCATAGCTAACGCTAAAGCTGCTGGCCCTGGGACTGCCCTGGATGTGCAAGGCTGCTGGGGACGCCCAGAGGTGAAAGGACTCGGCCCCAGCGGCAGGGCAGTCCCGCCTTGGGGGTCCAGTCTGGAGTTGAATCAGAGTGTGAGATGACGATGCTCGTAAACGGTCAAAGGCAACACTAGCACAGGTGTTCCCAGGAGCCAGGCACTGTGTCAGCCACCTATATGCTGCTCGTTACAATTTATATCTAACACGTATAATCCTGTAATCCTCACAGCCACCATGTCAGTGCTCTTTATGTCACCACTTTATAGATGATGATACAGGGGCACAGGCGGGGTAAGGAACTTGCCCAACATCATACAGCTCGTAAGAGCCATCGCTGACATACCCACCCTGGCGTTCTCCCTGGGGTCCCTGCTCTACCCACAAACGAATGACTCTTGCAAACCCTTTTAGTTACCCACACTGCCTGTGTGTGTGTTTGCTTAGAAGAGATCACTATTTCTTCTTGAGCTCCCGATGAGGTAGCTGGCTTACATTCAGAGGGCACCTGCACAAATAGCGTTCAACACTAGACTGACACTGAGAGGGGCAAGGCGCCTGCCCTGTGAAGGAGGTGGGGGAGTGAGACACCCCCACTCAGGATCAGCAGAACCCCGCACCCCATCTCCTGGCTCTGCGCATCCACCTCTCCCTCAGTCCTGCCTGCCCACTAGGATCACCAGGGGGACCTTTGAAAACCCCAGTGCCCAGCAACCACCCAGACTCACAAAATCTGAAACTCCAGAGGTGTGGCCCGGGCACCCGTGTTTTTAAAGCTGCCCAGCAGGTCTGCGTGTGCGGCCAGGGCTCAGAGCCGCCGCTGCTTGAAAACAGGATGTCCAGTGGAGCCCGCACTCCTCACCCCTTTCTCCCAACCACCCCCTCCCACGCCCTCTCTGTCTGGAGTGAAAGGCACATCTATGTGCTGGCTCTCCCCATCCAGGCGATGAGTTGGCGGAGGAAAGGAGGGGACTGGTCAAAAGGCAAGTGGCAGATATTGAACAGCCACTAACAGTCATCACTACAGACTGCATGTGGCTATGTGAACAACACTGACAATGTCCAAGGGAAATACTGTGCACATCGGTGATCAGAAGCCACCGGAACGGAGCTGGGGGGGGGGGGGGGGGGGGCAGGGAGAAGGTTTCCGGTGGTTTACTTACACTTCCCCAACGTTCTCTAATGTACGTACAATGCTGTTCTATTACCGGTTTTTAGAAATATTTTGAGTGGCGTTTCTCCATCCTGATGCTCCGTCCCTGAGATCCTTAACAATCAGAGAGGCTACTTGGTCAGCAGTTTAGATCGATGATTCTGGAAGTATGGTCTATGCGCCATCAGCATGCCCTAGCACCTTGCTAGAAATGCAAACTCTTGGTCCCCACCCAACCTTCTGAATGGCAGTCTCTGGGTGTCTGGCCTGGGAATGACCTCCGGGTAAGGAATGCTCAATAAAGGCTGAGAAGCACTGGCGTAAGCCCACCTCTCTTCTCCAAGAGGCTCCCTCCCAACCTGGACACCGAGTGCTGCTGGCGGGTAGCTGGGTAAGTGGAATCAGCCTCTGCCAGGCTGGAAGCCAGGGGGGAAGCCTGGCTCTCAGGCGCTCAGCTCTCAGACCTCAGAGGGTTCCAGGCGCGTGGGGCAGGACCGAGGCACACCAGAGGCCTGGGGAGATCCTTTCTCACCTGTTTGAGGTTGTACAGGCCGGTCTTGTCACAGTTGGGGATGTGCAGGGAATAGAGATGCTCCAGAGGGCCCCGCTCATCCGGAAGGCGCATGGTGGAAATACGCTCCAGGACCTGGTCCAGTTCCTGCTGGCAGGGTGTCTGTGGGTGCGGGCGGGCACAGAGGAGGCTTAGAGATGGCCCTGGGAGCGACCCCAGAAAGAAGCTCATGCATGGGAAGGGACTTCCCCAAGGCCACACGGGTAGTTGGTGAAACGAGGGACTTCTGACCCCAGGCCCAGTGAGCTCACTACCATATCGTGTGCCCCATCCACCCCTGAAAGAAAGTCGCACGGCTGTGAGCTTTCACTCCTCTCCTCCATCTGCGTCAATGGCTCTCAGGGGTCAAAATGGAATCTACTTGCAAACACTGAATTCAAGAGGTTGCCTCTGGATCTCTCTACCCTGGCCCAGTAGGAATGGCCCAAGCTCCATTCCTTTCCATAAACCATCAGGGGCCAAGGTCCAAGACGGCAGAGCTGGGCTGGAGAGAGGAGGTGAAGCCGAGGGAGGGGAGCACATCGCAACACGAGTGAGCGAGCGAGCGAGCTCAGGTGGCTCCATCGCCACCTCTAGCATCCATGTTCCTGCCTATGTTCCAAAGCCACGCAGAGATGTGGAGGTTTCAGAAGGACGGGATTTTAAGAAACCATAGGCCCTGTCCATTTCACAGCCAAAGACACTGAGGCCCCTCAAAAGAGATGCTGATCTGCTGTTTGCCCTCAAGGTCACTGAATGTGTTAAGGGAAGAAAAGGAAAGTCCTGTTTGCCTGCTGACAACACAGAACATAAGATCTTACTGGGGTGCCCTCCCCACTGTGAGACTCCCTCTACATGTCCATGTCCTCCCACGCCTCCAACTAGACCCGAACCCCTCTGACCCTGGGAGATGGGGGCCGGAGCTTCTTGGAGTCCTCTGGGCCGGGGGGGTGCTTGCCACCCTTGCCCATTTGACGATGCTGGTCGTTGGCCTTCTCCCGCAGCACAGCCATCTCCTTCATGCCCGCGGTGAAGGCCTTCCGGCCGGCGCTGCCTCCACCTCCCACGATGGTCCCATCCTCAACCTCAGGGTTGTCATCGTCTGCAAAGAAGCAAAGAAGTTCCAGAGAGATGGGCCCTCCAGGGACTGTCTGGACCCCTAACAATAAGGAGGACGCAGAGAAGTAACAGCCAAGCAATTGTGCTGAATGATTTCATGGATGACCAATTTCCGCTTCACAGCAACTCTTAGGTGGGCCCTATAAGCACCTCCCTTAACGCCTGCTCTGTTCTGCCTCCATCCTGGGAAGTGGAGCCCGGAAGGACCACTGGGTCTTCAAGGCCCGCACTGTGGAAGGGTTTGAGTCCCTCCTGGGGTCCATTATTCTCCAGTAGAAAGACCTCCCAGAGTCACCTGTCACTAACCCCGTTTAAGGGATTCATCATTTATGGTCTGAAAGGGCGTGGACTGGGTGAAATTTTAAAACATGGAGGTGGAACCGTCACTACCAGAACCTACAGTTTCCAACACCCCCTGCTGTGACTCTTCATTTGCCTGTTTGCCCCTCCTGTTGGTCCCCTGAGGCTGCTACAGCCATACCCCTGTACCCTGATTGGTTCCCCATTACACCACGAGCCCCAAGAACAGGAACGATGACCTGCTCAACTTTGAAGTTTCATCTTATCACACCCTGACATTTGTCCAAGGAACATCGATTAAGTCTCTTTCGACTTTCTTAAACCGCCCATCAGTCAACAACAGAGAAAAGCTCCTATTGTGTGCCCAGCTCCGGTGCTCGAACCACTGACGGGGCCAAAGATGCATCCCTCGGCCAAGTCCTAGAAGTCAGCACTCAGGACAAGGCCAGGCCCTCCGTGAGCCTGGCAACAAGTTTGGTGAAGAGAGGCACCCAGATGAGTGTGTGCTGCAGTCTCTCGGCAGGGCTGGCTCATTCATTAGGCATAGCAGGCACAGTGCCCAGGGGGCTAGCAAGTGTTTCGATATCTTTTAAAATCAGAAGGAAAAATAAGCTTTTAGTTCCAAGAAAATGTTTTCATATACAACACTGACACGTTTGTAGTCATAAAATATGACAGTTATAAAACATGATTTTAGAGTATTTCTTATGGAGGAAGGGGCCCCCAAAGGCAAAAATGTCTCAGGCCCCCAGAAGTCAGTAAGGAAGCTCTGATCCAGGTACAGAGACGGGGTCTCTCAAACAGGCTTCTCCCCGGAGGAGCTGTCCCGAGATGCCCCACCTCTCTGAGGTGAGGATCAGCTTGTCCATCCGCACAGAGGCCACCTGGATTCAAAGGCATGTTTCCTTCCATTCCTGTACTGATCTCACCCCTGCCAACGAACATGCCAATCAGACGAGGACATCCACAGGCCTGGTTTGCTGCCGCACACGCTGACACTCCACATTTGAAATAAAGCCCTGGGAAGGGGAACGAACTAACTGGCTGGGTGGAGACCAGAAAGGACTGCGGGCTGGGAGAGCCTCATTCCTTGACTGTTACTATCCCCAGCCAAAGAGGTTCAAAAATTCAGACTTCCAAGTCTAATCGCCCGAGTCCCTGTTCCACCACTTAGCTGTGCAGCCCCAGGTAAGCTGCTTAAGCTCTCTGTGCCTCTGTCACTCATCAGTAAAATGCAGACAGAACAGCAGCCACCTCCAGTGGGTGGCCAGGAGGCTTCGCAGAGATGCTGCGTGCATTTACAGTGCACTGGAGGCTAGCTCTGAGCTGCTTCCATCCCCCCATCCCTGCCACCCTGAGGGAGGGAGGGCCCACACCGCCTCCCGCACTCGGTCAGACAAGGCCATTACCGCACATCACCAAGTTCTTCCCACGCACTCGCACAGGTGACAGAAGCCGTCCTCAGAAAACATTCCAGATGCAGAACTCCAGCTAGAGATGGAATTTGCTCTCAACACAAAAATATCAAGTTGCATTTTTTCTGCCTAAGAGAGTTAGGTTCAGAATAATATTTATTAAGTAACCACTTATGTATGCAGCTCCGTGGGCTACAGTGCAAAGGTTACTCCAAGAAAAAGTTCTTAGTGAGCCGAATCGTATGGCTGGAAAAGGCTTCGGGCTTGGAGACGACGGAGAGGGACCCCCCCAAGGCCCGTGCAGAGGTTTTCCCTTGAGGATTAGTAAGTGTTGGCTGTTCTCTACACAGATTCCCAAGAAAATGGGTTGACGTTGATTATATGCAGAAGGTCAAGCTTTTTCAGAGTGAAGTGGGGGAGACAGAGAGGCAGAGCGGAGAGCCCCAGTCTCGTTTGGGGAGGGCTGTCAGAGCCTGGAGAAGTCCTGTCCTGCTTCAGGTGTGTGGCCACGCCTTTCCACCTTAGGTGCCTAGAGGACAGCTGGAGATGAGAAAGGCTGGTGGAATGGGAGGAGATGGACAAGTTGTCCCATTTTACAGATAGCACACCCAGGACTACCATCTGGGTCTATAGGAGCATGCTCAACCTCTCTGCCGTCCTCAGGGGGCTTCACAATTGGCAGGGGTCCACACACCATCCTCTGACCCAGCCTCACTAAGCCAGCCAAGGAGGGAGCTGGGAGCTGACGCTCCAGGAGAAAGAGCTTTGAAGACTTCATACCCTGGTTTTACAGTGCTGGCGGCCTTACTCAATGAATGAGAACCTGTGTCCAGCAGATCCTTGCACTCAGGAAACCTCATTTTCTCCAAGGGCAGTGATGGGCAACCTTTTGAGCTTGGTGTGTCAAACTTTGCCAAAAAACTGAGCATAACTCGGGAAGTGTGTCACTTTGAGGAAAAAACATTATTTCGCAAATGTTTCATCCTCAGGAGCAGCAAATGTTTCATCCTCGGCATGCGGCCGCCTCAGTGGCCGCGTGTCATCAGAAATGGCTACACGTGTCAATGCTGACACGTGTGTCATAGGTTCGCCATCACTGTCCTAGGGTGACGCTCTGACCTCAGCACTCCATTGGACAGTCAGCAATTCCAGATCTATGGGAGACCTTAGGAGCTACAAGCAACCCCTAGTCCATCCTGCTTCAAGTGCGAGGCATGGTGAGAAAAGGAGACCTTTTTCCAGAACCATCACACATCTTCACAAGAGGTGTCTCCTTTCTTCTGAAAAAACCTAGTCATCTTCCAACTTTCTCCTTAGACTGTCTCATGGTTATGTGAACATCTGAGAGCAGGAGGTACCATAGAGATGATCTAATGCTGCCATGAATCTGCTGTTCCCCCCAATGGGTTTACCTCCTTCAACAGGTCATAGCCCTTCACCAGTAGATTCCGGCTAACAGGCCAAGAGGATGCTGGCTGCCTTCCCACTTCCATCCTTCTTTGATGATTTCTCCCAAAAAACACTTAACCTTAACATATGTTGGGCAAATGAATAAATACTGTCATCTCCCTCCCTCCTGAAAAACTTCTCTATTAACATCCATGGCAGTGGATAATTCAATAACAAGCCCAACTAGGCAAAGAACTCTGGGAGTCAAAAGCCCTGAATTCCAGTTCTGACTTTGCCACTCAGGACCCAACCATCATTTTGACCAGGCTCTTTAACTTTCCTGAGCTCTAACTTCTCACGCCTGAAAAATGGGAATAATAAATCCTAACTCAAAGCCTTGGCCAACGGGTCTAGTATGGTAGGAAGAACCGCGCTGGCTCCGTTTGTGATGTTACCTAGCCTGGGCTCTGAGTGATGCCAACAAGGAATTTCAGATGTGTGGGCTTCAGTGTGCTCATCTACAAATTCAGGGAGCTCGACGAGCTGACTGGTTCCCAAAGAGAGCTGTTCATCGGAAATCCACTGAAGAGCTATCGAAAAATGGCGTCCTAGACTCCAGCCTCAGAATTTCAGACAGAAGCCCAGACCAAGATCAAACGCTGGCTTTGCAGGGCCCCATTCCTCTGTGATTCTCTCTCCTGCCTCAGTTTCCTGAAGAACTCCTTGGTGGGGGGAGAAAGATGCCTCTTCTTTTCCAGAGACATGGCTTCACATACACATTTTGCGAAGACCCAGTCAAGTAAGCTCGTTCCACTCACCCGCGGGTTCATAAACAGGCACACGTGTGTGCTTGGATGCACGCAAAGGAGCCCTTCTTGGCCAGGCATCATGGGGATTCCTGGAGCATGCCCTCACGGCGCCGTCTCCTGAGTGAGCAGAAATAGCGCAGCCCCTGCAGAGCCTCCCTGCCTATGCACTCCCCCAGGGCTGCTTTATAAACACCAGGGTCATTCCTGGAATCACAAGGACCCGGGGAGGGTCAGGCAGTTTGAGAAAACAAAAACAAGCTCAAATTCAGCCAAGTTCCTCCAGAATTCTGCGAGCCAGGCTGTCCTTGACGAGCCAGAGAAGTTGATATCAAGATGGCAAACAGCACTATCAGCTTACTCCTTCCCATGGTTCCCAAACACTGCTCCTCTGGTTCAAATAAAGCCACCCAAGAACCTGGCAAGGTGACCTACCTGCTGAAGGCCCAAGTGAGTATAGAGTGTGCTTTGGTGCAAACCTGGATCGGGGGCTCTGGGAGCAAGGAGAATGTGCCTGACCCAGCAACTCTGCTCCTCTGAGACATGTGTGCAAGGGCACATGCACAATAATGTTCATTAGAGCATTAGTTGTACTTGTAAAACTACTAGCAACTGGACCCAAAAGTCTTTCAATAGGTGGATGCTGAAGGGTCCGCCATGCCCAGTGGGAGGGAGACACCTGTTCTGGTTCCTTGAGGACAAGAGAGGAAACAGCCTTAAACTGAAACAGGAGAGATCCAGGTTAGAAGCCACCCAAGGATTTCATGGGAAAGAACTAAAACAAGTGACAATTTGCACATTCTTCCTCCGGTACAGTTTAAGAGGAACCTTTGGAGGAAGAAGGAAGATGGACAATAGGAACTCCAAGTGTCTGAAGGCCCCTTGGCTAAGTTGAGGAGGGGCCTCCCTGGGCAAGGCACTATTTGGACTCAACTCCCTTCCCAGCTGCCTAGCCTGAGTGCACTGGCAAAAAGCCATGGGTCCATGCTTTTCCTTCCTCCTCCAAAGGATGGAAACTTCTTGAAGACACAAACTTGGACTTAACTTCCAGAGATTGAGAGAGAGAGAATGAAAAGAGTACAGGAAGGGAGATGTTCTGTGCACTCAATTTCCTTTTTTGGAAGGAGGAAGATGTGCTTTCTTCTTCCCAGACTGAAGAAGCAGATAGCCATTAGATGTGCTTCTCTTACTTCTGTGACTTTATTCTCCAAAAAGGACTCTCATTCTTTCACATCAGGATCTTCCCAAGGGCCTGGGTCAAAAGGCAAAAAGAATTTCCGTTTACTTGCATTAGCTTTGTGTACATCTCCACTGACTTGGTTTCTTCTTAGATAGTATTCAACTTTTTCAAGTGTTTTCCTTGCTGCCCTCCAGGATCACAAGGCGTGTGCAAGGACAGCTGCATTTTTGTGCAGTTAGTCTCAGAATTTGCACATAGTATGTGCTCAATCAGTGTTTCAACATCAGGAAAGCTGACTGTCCAGAGAGCATCTTACCTAGAGTACCACTGTCCCGCCTAGACTAGGCTCACTTTCCTGGCCCCTCCCTAACCATCTAGGCCCCAGAGCAGCAGGAGTGGTTAGGAGTACAGAAAGGCAAAGAGCAAACAGAGGAGGAAAGAGACTTCCCTCTCCCAGGACCCAATCAAACAATCGTCCCTATGCTCAGTTCCAATGGTGTGACCTGGCAGACCAGCTCTCATAGAGGAATAAAAACTGGCTCCTACTCACCTCTCTACTACCAGTCTCCCCCTTCCGACTGCCTCTTCTCCATCCCAATAAGGCTGTTGTCAGACACTCCAGGCCTGACAAATTGAACCCGGAGGATGCAAAAAGAAACTAAAAACCTGCAGAGATGTCCAGGATGTCCGGCCACACTCTTAAGCCAGCACAAGAAGCGTCCTGAATATAAATAAGTACCTTTAAATAGGTCACCATGCTTTCCGTTCTCTTCAACCACAAGTTCACGGATTTTGTCCGATAAAAGACTGCATCACATCAGCTGTCTCCCTGGGTTTGCTCTGCTGGTCTCGAGGCAGCAAACGGAACCAAAGGCAACCAGCAGAGCCAAGTGAGACGCCTCTCCTCTGGGGCATACGTGGGCCATGGCCAGCCGTCAGCCACTGGTAGAACCGTAACGAGTGACAGTGGCATTGAAGGCCATGACTGCCCGCTGGAAAACCCTCCACCACTGACTTCATTCTGGATTTTCCAGGCAAAAGGCAGCGCCCAAGTAAGCACACCTGTGGGAGAAGCCACACTACGGACCAGGATTCTTAAGTATCTCCTCTTCATAAACTTGGCCAATCAGAAAACACCCAAAACCAGGCATGTGCATTCCCTTTCTGCTCTGTGTAGAGACCAGAGGAGGAAGGAAGGAGGGATCAGAACCTGTATGACCACATCTGAGCCTGTAACACCTCGTTTGTGTTAAGCGTTTGTGTACATAACTTGGTGTTATCAATTGCATGAGGCCGATAACTTCTATCGCCTCTCACATTTGACAAAAAAAAAAAAAAAAGCCATATGGTTTGAGGCCAATTGTACAAAGTCACGTAGGCAATGGCAGAGCCAAAAACCAAACCCAGGCTGTTTAGCGTCATAGCTCTTAACCAACCAGAATGGCATCTGGTCACTTGGCATCACCTAAAGACAGACTCTCAACCAGACCTTTTAACGCCAGCACTTCATTTCCTCTGTTCCCCATCACCTCCCCATCTCCACAGGACCCCTCTTCCCAGTGAAGGAACCATCAGTCCTGTGCCAGCTGGCCCCTCCCACCCTCAAAAGCCTCCAGCAAACCCATCCCATCCCCTTCCCGCTTTATCTGCCTGACACACCCCCTTCCACTGCTGCACTGTTGCTATAGAAACTACCCAGCCTTATCAAGCAGTGGCTGGGGCAGGGTATCAGGGAACTGTCATTTGCATTTTATCTTGGCCTCAGGCACTCAGAAAGCAAGGTCACCAACCAGAGGCAACTTGGCACCTCCACCCAGAAGTCAAGACAATAGACCTAAAAGCAATATCCTGGGGAGCTGCAGAGAGGGACATTCTTGAGAAGTTATGCCTTAATTACTGCCTCCCAGGGTAAGGGAGCTTTTCCAAGCAGCAGTATATAATCCTCTGCTTCTTGGCCTGTGTGCTTCTAATGGAACCGAGCCCTGGAATGAGAAGCTGGAGACCTGAGCTCCATTCTGGTCCATACCTGATGGTCTGTGCTTGCTTTGGCTTTGAACCTGAATGCAGCCAGACATAATTTCTTTATCTGTCAAGTGGGGAGATTCCTGAGGCTAAAACAGAAATGAAAAAGGAAAAAAAAACAACAACAAAAAAACCTACAGACACTTTGGTAGAAATGGACCTGTCTAGGAAAAGAATATGTAATTATCATTGCTTTGCCGTTTACCCTTCGAGGTTGCCCTTGTGCTCACTGCACCCCCACAATCCAACTCAGATTCCTCCAGCTGGAAGGTCCCCATCTCTTCACTCCTAACAGAATGGACACCCTGAGCAAGCTCCTCTTGCCTCGCCTCCACCCCCCCTCCCCAAATTACTAAGGCCTTCCTGGGCTCAGCGCCCTCCCCTCCCCAGCCTCCTGGCTCCCTGAGCTCAGTTCCTTGAATGAACACAGGCTGACACACCTATACCCGTCAACTAATTAGAAACCTCCCCAGGCCCTTCTCCAGCCAACTTAACCAGGGCCTGTGGGCCAGCTCTCCTGGCCCCAGCTGGAGGCCTGCCAGCCCCCCCGCCCCAATCTCTCTCCTGCTCCCGCCCAACAGCCAGGAAGAGATGTGGGGCTGGCGGCCAGAGGGGCCTGAAGGACGGCCAAATGTCCCCCACCCCCTACAAAAAAAGCAAAGAGAAACAATTCCGGACTACAGTCCGCTCTGTACTTCTTTCCGGGGGAGCAGCTTTCTAAGCAAGGTTTCCCTGCGTCCTGACTGGCACTCGGAGCCGCGCCAGGCTTTGTTCAGGAACAGGCCTGGGCCGATGGTTAGGAGCCAAGTGGGGGAGAGGCCTAGGGGGATGTCCGTGGAAAAACGTGTCCTCTAGTCCGTACACTCTGCTCATTGGGGAGCGGGGTGTGGGGGGCAGTTACTCTGGAACCTGAAAGCAAAGACATTTCTCTAGACGGACTACCCACCTGTGGACCCAGAATCTAAGGGGACCGGCCACCCCTGATTCCCAGCGGCAACGCTGTGCTTTGTCCCCACTGTGCTGGGCCTCACAAGCACACGCTGGCCCATGAAGGCTCAGCATCCATCTCCTCTGCTTCCTGAGGCCTCACCTCCATCAGATGCCTGAGAACAGTCATCACTGTTCTCAGGGACCACAGATGAAGCAGACATTAGGACAAACTCCAGCATCCCAAAAGCACTCCTGCTCTCGACAGCCCCACTGAGACCGTTTACCACCCCCAACATCCCCCGCCCCCCCCCCAAAGAGTGAGGTAAACTTTGGAGGCTCCTAGTAAGAAAACGTCACTTTTTTGGAGGGAACATCCAGTTTCTTTGCCAGGATCACGTTCAACTTTCCGGCACCCTCAGCTCAGTCAGGCTGGATCAGAAAGCCCCTTTTCCTGAAGCAGGAAACGGGCGCCGTGGGGTCTTCGCTGGTTCTGACACCTCAAAAAAATGTCCCCTTCGCACATGCCCTACATCCTAAGTGTGCTAGGGGTGGCTGAGCATAACCCCATTATTCCGAAGCCTGAGTCCTCGCAGGTTTCCCATGGAAAAGGCAGCTTCCCACCCGAGATGTGGCCTCCAGTTCCCAGATCACAGCAGCCGGGGGCCTGATCCCATAGGTTGGCTGGCAGGGAAGGCAAGGCCCAGCCCTGTGTCACCTGTTTCTGAGCAGCAAGGCCAGCACAAGTATCCAGGATCCCAACTCTGGGGCCACCTCTGTCCCCCCACCGTCCCTCCACCCCATCTAGGCACTACTGAGGGAAACTCCCATACCAAGAATGGTCAGTCCCAGACATTAGCGTATGGGCCCCATAGAGCACTGCCTACCTGGTCCATAAAAAGTGCAAGCCTGCTGACTTCAAACCACTGTTTATTGTCGACTGGGTTTATCCTCATTTAAAGTATCATTTCCTTACCCTCTCCGCAAAGGGCTTCACTACCGCCTGTGAAAGTAGGTCAGAGATATGGATGTTTCCATTTTCTAGGTGAAGAAGTAGAAATCAAGTGACTCATTACAAAAGAAAATTTAAAAACCCAAGTGCTTAAGCTTTTTGTGTATGATCTCTCTTTATACACACACACATACATATAAGCACACGTGTACACTCGTGTGTAGGCATGACCCAATGGAGCTGGTTCTATCAATTCCTGATTTACAGATAAGGAAACTGAAGCTCAGAGAAAATATATCTCTGACTGGGCCCCTACATGTCACGGTAAAACCTTAGTGACAAGTGGCCTGCCTGACACAGCTGGTTGGCCTTCAAGTTCAAGGCCCAATAGCTGAGCATCAGAAAGGAGATGTCACTTGCCAAGACCAAGGTAGCAACGTTTGTGAGAAGCTATGTGCCAGACACTGTCCTCTAGCACAGTCGCCCTCACATGCACTCCATGCAAGAGACACAATATACTCAATAATATTATAAAAACTATGCACGGGGCCAGCTGGGTCCTGGAAATATTGGGGGGGGGGGGTAGTTTATCAAGTATACGACTGTCTAACCACTATACATCTGAAAACAACACAAAATAATATTGAATATAAACTGTAATTGGAAAAAAAAAGATGGGGTAAGCAAGTACTACAAATATACCTCAGTGTAAATATTTCAAATAGATTTTAAAATGGAAAGAAAAGACATGCAATCATGCCTATTTCACCAATGGGGAAGGCCCTCACCCATCCCCACCCGGGTTCTCAGGGACAGGCCTGCACAGGCTAGGATGCGCCCACCCTCATCTCTCTCAGTCCCTCCTGCCCTCCAGGTCTTCACTCCAGGAGCCCACCTTGGACCCTTTTTTCTCTCCTGACAGCTGCACACTGGCCACTTTCATTTCTGAAGCCCCCAAGCTCCAGGACTCGGGCCTGTTGAAGGAGGCAAGGGCATGCAAATAACTGAACCTGAACCTGGCCATGATGAACCGAGACTCGTATGTCACCTGCACATGCAGGTGTCCAGGAACAAACCTTTTAGCTGACAAGGTAAAGGCTTTTTTTTTTTTTTTGGCCAACAGTTCCCCTTAGTCAGAGGAAAGGTATCTAGCCAGGTTCGTCTCTCATCCTATTACTTACCTGCTAAGGTGCCCTTGACGAAGCTCAAGTCCCACAGGTATGAAATGGGGGCAAAAAGCCTCCGTCGAAAGGATGCCAGAGACAGAAGTTGGCAAAGCAGGCAAAGAAGCCGGTTTATAACAAGATAAGAACAGATGAGAGGATAACCCATCTCCTGGGCAGCTGCCTGCCACCTCAGCAAAATGCTGGCCAGAGATAGCAAGGAGAAGCGAGGGGCCCGGGGCATCTGCCAACAGATGGCCAGCTCCCCTGGTGGGTTGAAAGGATAACTAACCTCACTCCTCTGTGCTTGGTTTCAGCAGAAGCAGCCCTAGAACTAACCCTCTTGGGGGGAAATGTTTCAAATAGATTTGAAACACTCCCCGCACCCACAAAGCCTGGCCCTGCACTGCCAGCCAACCACCCACCTCATGTAAGGATTCGATTTGTTTCAAACATTCCAGTCCCCAATCACCTCTAATTGGATCCCAAGAAAGACTGGGTCAATATATTTCCATGCTATTTCTCAAGTTCAGGCAGGTGGCTTAGACCAGGTCCCAGTTGGGAGGGGCACAGGGGAGAAGGGTCTAGAAGGTGTTGAGAAGACAGGATGGAGAAAACAGGGGAGGGAAAAAAGAAGCTGGGAACACAGAGAGGAGAGATTGAAACTAAACATAGCCCCTAGATATGGAGTCTCTTTAAAAATAATAACAACTTTTTGTATTGTTATAGAACCTGAAGAGAGCCAAAAACAAAACCAAATGTGGGCATAATCTGTTTATTTTCTGCTCCTTCCTTTTAGCAGCCCCTGGCCTGTCCTACCACCACCACCACCCCACCCCGCCCCTGCAGGTTGAGAATAAAGCTCCTATTCTGCATTTCATTAGAGCCAAGAATTTTCTGAATGTCCTCATATCAAAACTTAACAGGTATGTGTCCCATTTGCTGTGGCAGAGGACAGCTAATCTGAGAACCAACTGGAATTTGACCTGACAATTTGTCTAGAGAGCAATGATTCTCTCAGAGTGAGCCCTCAAATGTTTGACACTGAATATGCTCCTGGTTGACTAATTTCCATGTTGCCCCTCCTCTGCCCCCCCCCCACCCAATCCAAAGGACTGGTTTGTCGGAAATTTTTATTTTAAAGCTCAATGCTAAGGCAAACTAACAGTGAGAAGCACATAAACCTCCCTTTTCCCTTTGCCTGCCAGGAAGCTCAATAGTCCAATTTGGCCAAGAACCATTGCATACCTAAATCCTCTTGACCACACCAGAAGGTTCTTCTCCCCTCAAGACTCTATCCCCTATTCTAACTTAGAATCTTTAGCCTTGCTTTTGTCTTTGTAAGATCTTTTGACATCGTTATTCAGGACTTGCTTTTTTTCTCAAAGCTTCCTCCAGCACAATTGGCAGACCAAGGCCACCGCCTGCGTAGCAAGTTCAGGACCTATTGAACCACGCCCTCCAGGCCAGCCCCGCCTCCAAGGCCAGAGAGCACAGAGCAATCCCTGCTTGATCCCCATAACCAAGAAAAGGGATCCAGGAGCAGCCCCCCTCAACTTCCTCATCTCCCCACAATGGGGCAGTGACTCAGGGGGAGCAGCTTAGCAGAGCTAGTTCTGCGTGCCCTGTCCAGAAAGGGGAGGCTGGGGGAGGGTTGGGGAGGCTGGGGGAGGGTTGGGGAGGGGAAATAGTGGTGTTAGCAATCAGTGGCAGTGGGTCTCACTCCTTCCCTAAGTCTATTTTATTTTACCACGTCGAACTCAGCATGCAAATTTATGCAAGACAAGATGCAAAGCAGTGCTTTGAACCAGAAGTCCCGTTACTTTTGTCCCCTTTTTTTGAAACTGCACTGAACCACTCACTGTAAATCAGTTCTTGCCTCTGCCCCCCTTTCTCCTCCCCCAGCAACTGCAGAAGCAGAGTGTGTGCGCCCGCCGCCGGCAGGCCTGCCCGCTGCCTAGACCAGGACTGTGAATGGCTGCTCAGTTCTATAGCACCTTAATATGTGGCCACTTGGGCGACTCCGCCCCTGGGCATAATCCCCAGCACTGTACAGGTTCTGGAAGGAGGCAGGGAGCTGCTGAAGGAGGCCTTGAATTCTGAAAGGACCCGGCCTGGCCCAAAACCTCTTCTCCAACGTTTACAGCCCCTTCTGCCTTGTCCACCACCAACCACCCCCCGACACCTTTAAGGTACAGACTTCACACAGACCTCAGGGTCCCTCTCCCATTTTTCTTCCAGACCACCCATTCCAATACCCCAATCTGACTTCTGGTTTCTTTGAATCAACAAATCCCAGCCCATCACCCCCAGGGGATGGAGGCTCAGCACCGCTGAAGTGCCTCCCCCCTCCCCCCACCCCCTTGCATCCCTCCCACTCCCAGGAAGCCAGAGACACAGCCCCTGAGGCCTGGGAACAAAGACAAAAGAGCTAAGAGTGAAGCCGGAACTGCTGGGGTTTGCAGCCTCAAAACGAGAGGGTATGTTTAAAATTCTCAAAAGCAACCTGTGCTCAAAGAGGAATGCAGGCTGGGGGTGGGGGGAGGGGGAGGCTCACTCTTCCGATGGGGGAGAGTAGGAGGCAGCAGCCTTCAGCGTTCAGGTCTCTTCTGGGCCAAGCTCAGTCGCACCCAAGTCAGACCCCAGCGCTCTCTATGCAGCGCCCCCTCCCTGCCCCAGCCCAAGGTCCTCTTGAGCACAGAAGCCTCAAAAGGTGCCCCTCTCTCCTCCTGACACCCCTGCAGGCCCAGGCTTCTCCCCGCAGTGCCCCCATCACCCCCATCCCTACTCATGCCTCAGGCACCCTGCTCTTGGTCACTTCTTCCCAATGTGCCCCCTATGCTTCTACCCCCACGTTGGCTTCTGTCCCCTCTCACCAGTCGGGAGCACGTGCTGAGGAGGCAGCTGGGGCTAGCTGGGGGAAAGGAGTAGCATATCCAGGACGAAAATCCAGGGGGGCATTCTTCCCATGAACTCACCCCATGGTCCCCGGGCTCTGACAACTCCCCGCTCCGGCTCCAGGGAGGCGGGACAGGAGAGTCTCTGCATCTGTTCCCTTCTGAAGACCCTAACCTGCTGCTGGGGGTTGGGGAGCAGGAGAGCCAGTTTTCAGGCTGAGAGTAAGAGGTAAGAAGCGTGAAAGAAAAACAGTAAAACGTTTAGGAAGAACCTGTACCACGCACTTGATTAAAAACAGTCAAGATCCAAAAGATTCTGTAAGCTTGCAGGCCTTTTGCCAAGCTGACCCTGCTGAGAAAGATGTTCAGTTTGTCCGAGTCAGGTCCGAAACCGCCAGTATCTCCCCGGTGGACCCCGGGGTGCGAGGGGGTGATGGGGGAGAAACGCAGGGCTGAGGGATGGGCGCCCGCGGTGCGAGGAGCTTCGCCAAGTCTCTTTCCTTTTAGTATTACTTTCTAAGAGAAGCAGGATGGAGGGCTCACCCAGAGGCAGGCGGAGGGAAGCGAGCCACAGGCAGAAGGAAGGGACCGAGGTGTTTCCTGTGGAGTCTGCACGGAGGAAGACCGAACTGCTCTGCACTCAAGGTCAAAAAGCGCCGGAGAAATAGGAAAAGATTTCAACTCTGACCCCTAAGTCCATTCTCAAGGAGAACAGGGGGCAAACAACAGTAGGCTTGAGGGACAGTGTGTGTGTGTGTGGGGGGGGGTCTGGCTGAATGGCGGGGGGTGGGGGGATGGGGGGGGTAGTTGTACAATGACCAGGAACTGAGAAGCAAGAATGTTTTCACTTTTTTTCTTTTTTCAAGTTTCAGAAACTTGGTCAGACTCCCTTGCTTTTTAAACAACAGGCAGTGGACACACTTCACCACGGTCTCCAAGAGGAAAGGAAAGAATTACAGCTTCCTCCAGACCACTGTGGCAGGAGGCTTTTGTAATGTTAAAAACATACAAAACACAAGTGAGGTCCTTATAAAACATGAGGGCCCCTTACAAAGAATCTCAGGGTTCCCATTCTATCGGATAGGAAGTTTTCTCAAATTAGGATGAGGGGCAGTGGGGAGGGAGGGAGATGGATACACGTCCCTCCGGTTAGAGTAGCTGCGCCCACCCCCAGGCACGCGCCCTCCAGCTTCCAAGCAGGGGCCCAGGTGCTAAACTGGGCAGGACGGCTGCCCCCACCGGGCCCGGGGACTGCACCTGGCGACCCGGCTTCAGTTCCAGTGACTCAGCTGCTGGGGTCTCTTCCTCGCCCCCCCCCCCCCCCCCAATGCCTGCCCCTCTTTTATTTTTCCATCCAACATAGTGGTAGTAAGAGCCTTTTCGTTCTCTATGTGAAAAAACAGCGGCATCCGGGTTTTTTTTCCTTTAAGAGACCCACTTTGCCAAGTACCAACAAGTCCTTTCTTCCCACCTCACACTTCCAGGAGCAGGAGTCCCTCCACGCGCACTGCCTTCTCCTTGCGCCCCTTTCACGAGAGGTCCCCTCTTTCACGTGAGGTCCCCGGTGTCACCGGCACCCGCAACCTCCACCCCCCACCCCAGCAGCGTCTTCCACCAGGACCCTGAGGTCCTACTCCCACGGATCTGACCAACCCACTCCATCCCAGTACACCCCCCACCCCCCACCCAAAAAAAAACAGAAGTCAGGGTACGTTCCACCCGGGGAAACTATTATAACAGGAGTGCCTTTCCTCCCCACAGATGACTAGCCAGGCTCCTCCCTGCACTCTAACTCCAGTCCCCTCGCGGGCTTGACTTTCGGGTCCCCCTCCCAACAGTTCCCCGAAGCTGGCCAAGGACTCCGCTCTACCTCCGCTCACAAGGTCTCTGAGGTCCTTCCCTGCCGAGCAGCCAGCAGCCCGGCCCCACGCTGCCCTCCAAGTTTCTCCCAGCCAGTGCTCCTCCCCCGCGTTACCTGCACCCTGCTCTGTGCCATCGGAGTCGCGGCCCTTCTCGCAAGTGCCGGCGCCCTGGACCAGCGCCTGCAGGGGCAGCTCGGAGCCGGGGTGGGGATAGCAGCGCAGCCCCTGGGCGCAGCGCGGGGTGTAGACGCCGCACGTCTCGCCCTCCAGACGGGCGCACACGGAGCAGCAGCCGCAGCCCGGCTCGCGGACCAGCTCGACGCAGGGCCGCCCGGTGCCGGACGACGGGGTCCTGCAGGCGGCCAGGCGCTCGGGCGAGCAGGGCGGGCAGCGGAACAGCACCTCGGCGTGCGCGCCGGCGCCCAGCAGCAGCAGCAGCAGCGGCGGCAGGAGCAGCGGCAGCGCGGGGCCACCCAGTTTCAGCAGCATGTTGGTCACGGGGAGCGCGACGCGGCGAGAGAGCGGGCAGGTGGCCGGGCCGTGAGCACAGGAACCGCCTCCTGGGCTTCTGTCCGGGGCGCTGCAGCCGCGTCCTAAAGGGCCCTGCTTCTCCCCGCCCCCTGCTTTCTCCCCTCCCCCTTTTGGAGACCACCCCCTTTCCCCGACGCTCCCGCGCGCGGGCCCACCCCCACTTCGTCCCGCTCTGTAGGTCCGTGAACCCACTGGCCTCTGTCCCTCCACACCCTTCCACCCTGGGCTCCGACTCCCGGAAAGTAAGAATCCCTCGGGGGCTTCAGTAGTATTGGCGCGGGAATGGAGAGTGGGCGCTTTTGTCTCCTCTTTTCGGTTCAGTTCCCGAGTTAGTTTGCAAGCTTCCCGTGAGGCCGGCACTGGGCTAACTGCTGGGGAAATGCAAAGGACAAAAGGCACGGTCTTGACCTTAAGTAGATTTCACTCCCAACCCCGACTCCCTCTATCCTGGGTTTTCAATGACCCGCTGAGGTGTGCTTGGGACAATGATTTTGGTGTTGAGTCGGGAGGAGGTTCGCATCCTCTAGACCAGCTTAGCCCCTAACACCCCCCCTTAGTGACCATGGCAGTTCCCCAACCCTGTGAGCACTTGGTAAGATGTTAAGTTCTGGACACTGAGAAACCTGCTCCCTTCCTCGCTGCCTACTCTGCACTCCCCTGCAAAAAAAAAAAAAAGAAGAAGAAGAAGAAGAAGAAGAAAAAGTGATCCCTTAGTCACCTGGGCCCCTACCCCACAGATCTGGAGGCATTTGCTGCAGGAGAGGTCCCAGAACGCCCTGCTTCAGGGGTGCTGGGGAGGGTGTGAGAGAACACCCTGGAGTATCTATAGCTCTCTCCAATAATGCAGATGGATGGAGCAGGATGGCCTCCCTTCAGTGTTCTGTTTGATTTACTGAGTCATCCATCCAAGTTGTCTCCAACCCCCGCAGCACTCCAGCTGGACCTGCCATCTCCCCAGGCTGTGACCCTAACAGAGACCCTTGTCTGAGAGACTCTCTTGGTACGGGATGGACCATTAAGCTGCCCCCAGCCAGGTTTAATTTCTCAGTACAGTCATGCACCACAGAAGGACGGTACTGTCAACAAGAGACTGCATGTACAAAGGTGGTTCCATAAGATTACGATGGAGCTGAAACATGCTTAACGCTCAGTGACGTCACAGCCATTGTAATGTCCTTGCCCAACACGTTACTCATGTGTTTGTGGTGATTCTGATATAAACAAACCTGTGCTGCCAATTGTGCAAAAGTAGAGTAGGTACAATTCTGCACAGTACATAATACTATATACTATTATTTTTAAATAGTTTTTATATGTTTTTATTGATTTCAGAGAGGAAGCGAGAGAGAGAGAGAGAAAGAGAGAGAGACAGAAACATCAATGATGAGAGAGAATCATTGACCAGCTGCCTTCTGCACGGCCCACACTGGGGATCAAGCCCGCAACCCTGACATGTGCCCTGACCAGGAATCAAATCGTGACCTCCTGGTTCATAGGTCGACACTCAAACACTGAGCCATGCTGGCCGGGCGGAGTATCCTGACTGCATTACTTTCACTTGTGCTTGATTATATCTTGCATTGCTGTATACAGTGACATGCCGTACAGGTCTGTAGCCTGGAGTAATAAGTTAAGTGCACTCCATGATGCTCCCACAATGAAGAAATCACCTAATGACACATTCCTCAGAATGCATCCCTGTTGTTAAGCAGTGAGTTACTGTACTTCTGTGCCACACTTCCCCCCCACCGGAGCCCTCCACTCCAGCCCTTTCTAACTTTAGGACTCAGAGCCATTTGATGCAACTCAAGAGTTATTTACCAAGCGGCCATCTGGCCCTCATGATGAGGTAGGTGCTCAGCAAGGCAAGTTCCTGATCTTAAGAAACTAACCATGTTATGGGAGAGACTTTGGTCAGATGAGCAAATAACTGGTTGTCAGAGGCTTTGCGGAGGAGACATGTTTAGATGGAGATGTGATGGGGATTTCATGGGTACATCAGATTTGAAATTGAAGCTTGTACGTCTACCGGGAGAAATGTAGGGATAGCAAGGGCACCCAGAGCAGGGAAATGGGCCAAAGCCAGGACATGGAAATGGGAAAGTGAGGTTGGAAAAAGGAAGCCGAATCCAGTTATTTGTGTGGAGGTTTGGCTTCATTTGGTGGGCAGAGGGGTACAGCATCCATGTGTGAGTAAAGGAGTGAAATACACAAAGCTGGACTTCTGGAAATCACTAGAATGGCGTCCAGATCTGATAGCAGTAAAAAGCGACAGGCATGTGGAGGTTGTTGGCCACGCCTCCTTGGTGTGCCCTGGCATCTTTTGCCTGCCTGGTAACATTTGTTTCTGTTGCTATCATGCTTGGAATCTGAGCGCCTTCAAAATAGGACAGTGTCTAGCATGACTCTTCAGTGGAAATCTAATGCAAACCACATGTTAAAATATAGTAAAAAAAGAAATAGATGGAACCCATTTTAATAATATATTTTATTCAATCCAACATATGCAAATTATTATTTCAATGTAGAATAAATATTAAAAATTGTTACTGAGAGTTTTAACACTCCCTTTTTTAAGAATATACTAAATCCTCAAGCTCTGATGTGTATTTTATGCTTACAACACATTTCAATTTGAACTAGCCAAAGTTCAAATGCTCAATGGTCGCATGTGGAGAGACTACCATGTTGGATGGGGCATGGATCTAAAATATAGTGCCTGGCACCTAGTACACATTCACTGAATGTGGTGAGTGATACCATCTCTAAAAATACTCCTGGCAGGGCTCTTCATTCTCAATCTCCATTGCAATGCCCAGCAGCTGGGGATGAAAGATTGTGATGGATGCATTGAGAGGACAGGGGAGGCATTTATTTGTTCATTTGGCTACTCACTTTCCTTTTGAGATTCTCCTTCCACCTCTGTAAAAATTTCTCAATCTCGTAGCCAAGAACCCTGGAGGTGAGCAGGCAAAGTGAGGCTAATTAGACCAATACAAAGTTTCAATGAGCTTTCTCTTGCCAATGAGTCTGAAGACTACTCCCCAATTCTTTTCTCCTGGTTCTCTGGTTAATAGTCACACATACACACCACCACCACCACCAACAACAACAACAGCCCCGTCTTTTTAAGTCCTTTTCTAAGCCATGAGGTTCAGAGCTCTACTCCAGAAAGGCATCAATCACAGAACCTCCTTCATCAGCTGAAGCTTAGACAAGCAGAGGGGGCTTAGCCAAGGCCCCAAGCCAGGTTACATAGGCTGGCCTAGAACAGTGCCTGGAACCCAGAGGCTCCGTAAATACTTGTTGAGTGAACCGGGTCCTCCACTCCTAGTCCCTGCTTTGCCCACTGTTCCTGGAGCATCCCTTGCTCTGCATTCCTCATGAGTCCTCTGCAAGGGTTATGTATGTCCTTAGGCCTGAGTCTGTCTGTGCTGTGCAGTGAGGACTCGTTGAGAGATGGGGACAGGCTGAAACTGGTTTTCTCCCCTCCCTCTAACCCCTGCCTTTTTCCATTTGAAAAGTATTTCACCAACTCCACCCTTGCAAGGTTTACTGTGACTAAGAACTACTTGTACTATTATTTACATACTATTTTTAATGTAAGTCAATTCACTTTTTTCTTTTTTACTTAAAGCTATTTTAAAAATAAAGTTTATATCACTACCATAAATGGAAATGCTGTATTGATGGCCATATATAGATAGCAACCACAAAAACAAACACAAGGAGACAGAAGTCATTCAGTTTGAGCTGGATAGTGTTGTTTACTGAGGCCTCTGAGCCTGCGCACTCACTCTGCCTGGTTAACAAAAGATGAGCCAGTCTAAGGGACGCATTAGGTAAGCCAGAGCCCAGCTGAGATTTTTTTTCCATTAAGCAATCAGAAGGAGAGGAATATTTTTCAAAACATCTTATTGAAATATAACATACGTGCAAAAAAGTACACATATCATAAACTTGATAAATATTCAAAATTGGCCATCCCAGCTGAAAGAGAAGAGTAACCACGCTCAGGAGCCCTCTTCATACTTCCTTCCGGTCATTACCTCCCCGCTCCGTGGGCAGCCATGATCCTGACTTCTACAGAACCAATGAGTTTTGCCTGTTTTTGCATTTCATATAAATGAACACATACAATATGTAGTCTTTTCCTCTCTGGCTTTTTTTGCTCGGCATTATGCTTGTGAAATTCGGGTGTATTCTTGCATGTAGCTGTTGGGTACTTGTCACTGTTGGGTAGTGTTCCAGGGTAGGACTCCACCACAATACATGCATCTGTTCCACTGTTGATGGGCATTTGGATAGTTTCCAGTGTTGGAGTCTTAGGAACACAGCTGCTGTCCTTTTTGAGCATGTGTGCACATTTGTTGGGTCTATACCTAGACGAAGAAGTTCTGAGTCATGGGGTATGAATGTGGTCAGCTTTAGTAGATACAGTCAGAAAGTTTTGCCCAATAGATGTGTACATCTATAACCTTATCACAATATATGAGGTGCTGGGAGGGGAAAATGTCCCCCTTCTCTCCTCTGCTTCTTTTGACTGATTGAATAATTAAAATGAGGTAATTTGCAGAAGAGCAGACATTTAGTAATTAGATGTTTGCCCTGCCCTATAAATAGTTCATGAAAAGTTATTTCTGGTAATAACTCTTATTATGGACAAGGTCCTTAATTTAAATTCTTCCAAGTAGTTAAAGAAAAGGGGACGGGCAGGAGTTTCTCTTCAGCCCGAAGGTTTAGCTCAAAATAATTCGTGTGTCACAGAGGCACGTCTTGGAAAGACTAATTCTGAATTGCTACAGAGGGTTTTGCTTGCTCCCCATTCTTGCCAACACTTGGCATGTTCCATTCTTTTGCAATGCACCCATTCTGGTGGATATGTAGTTGTATCTTATTGTGGTGGGTTGCAGGCTTCATCCCCCGTGGGAGGCATGCAGGAGGCAGCCGATCAATGATTCTTTTTCATCATTGATGTTTCTATCTCTCCCCCCACTTTCCCTTCCTCTCTGAAATCAATAAAAATATATTTCAAATGGAGAGGACACCAAAAGGTGATCCTTTTGATGAGAATGTGAGCACTGGCGGCTGGTGGAGGACTCAGGAGAAAGGGCACCCAGGCCAGCTGTCAGAGTGATGTCCAGCTCCTCCTCCACTCGCTGGCTATGCCATTTGGGTCAAGTTACTTCCCCTCTTCCAGCCTCTGTTTCCTCATTGTTAATAAGGGAATGATAATAATGGTACCTAGTTTAGAACGTTGCTGGAGAGAGTAAATGAAACAATCCAAGTAAGTTCTTAGCACTCTGCCCAGCATGCAGCCTCAACAATAGGTAGCCATGCTGCTATTCTTATCTCATGCTTATGAGGAGGGACCATATCTCCTGGCACCATGCAGGCCTGGCGCACGAGGCTGAGTTCCTCAGTGTGAGGACAGGAAAACACCAGGGACATCCCTTCCTCTGGGGAGATGTTTGCAGGAGGAGTTACCTCACCAAGCTAGATGGGAAGGGGTGGGAGCTGTCCCTGGTGTGTAGTGAAGCAGGAAGGGGACACCTGGGTACTTGGAGCCTCCAGGAAGTGCCCTGAAGGGAATCAAGAAAGAAATAGGAGAAAGCATCAGAGCACAGTGGCCTTCGGAGGCCTGGAAGAAGGCACAGAACTGGCCATGAGGGTCCAGAACCTCTCCTTGCCATAAGGAGGTCTGGCTGATCTGATGGCCATAGTAACAGGCAGTCAAGGGCAATGACAAGAGAAAAGAGGAACAACGATAAGACCAGTAAGTCTATGCAAACACATTCACGAGTGTTTTTTCCTTTAATTCTCATACGTGTCAAATGAGGCTAGAGAGGTCAAGTGACCTGTCCACAGTCACCCACGAGAATATTACAGAGCCAGATGTTCCCAGAGGAGCCGAGCAAGCAGAACCCTGATTTGAGATCTGCTGCTAACTCCCAGGTATGTGGCCACTACCCCAAAGCTTATATCTTAAAACAGCCATTTGTGTCATCTTTTGTGATTCTGTAGACTGACTGGGCTCAACTGGGTAATTTTCACATGGGCTCTTTCATGTGGTCACAAGTAGCAGGACTTGGGTCATCTGAAGGCCTGACGGAGCTCAGCATCCAGAGTGTTGCTCACTCACTCGGCCAGCCGTGGAGGCTGGCTGCTGGCTGGCAGCTGAGCTGAGTCAACAACAGTCCCTACCTGTGGCTCCACCACGTGATTGGGTTTCTCAGAGCACAGTGGTAGGTTTGGAGAGAGAATGCCAGGTGTGTCCCAGGAGGCCAGGGGGAAGCTACAAGGCTTCTTGGAATCCAAATGTCAACCAAAGATCATGTGGAGGCCACCTCTGAAAGCACAGCAGGCACAACCTCCACCCTTCTCCTTGATAAGAACATCTGTATGTAGGCCAGGCTGTCACTTCTCAAACTGCTGGTCCTTCCCTGTGGAGGGGCGTCTGAGGCTCTCCAGAGGCAGGCTGGGAGGAATGAAAGGAATTAACCCATCTCCCTCCATTGGGTCACCCACTCCTTCCCTGCCCCAGAGGCTCAGTTTTACAAAGAGCTTCAAGCTTTGGGTAGAGGGGCTACCCATCAAAAAATCACATTTACCCTCCTCTTTTGAAAGGTTGTTGAGGTCAAGATGCTGTGGAAATCCTTGATGG
Organism: Cnephaeus nilssonii; assembly: GCF_951640355.1. Classification (NCBI taxonomy): domain Eukaryota; kingdom Metazoa; phylum Chordata; class Mammalia; order Chiroptera; family Vespertilionidae; genus Cnephaeus; species Cnephaeus nilssonii. The sequence goes on along the minus strand of NC_137081.1, from coordinate 20,207,117 downwards.
TTCAGGACTGTGGGGCCCACTGCATGTGAAGGAAGAATCCCTCCACTAGAATTCTCTAGTTCAGGGTCAACAAACTTAGTAAAAGGCCCTGCAGTAAATATTTTAGGTGTAGCGAGCTTCATATGGTCTCTGCCACTCAACTCTGCATTGTGGCCCCAAAGCAGCCAAGGATGACATTCAAACACGTGAGCATGGCTAGGTTCCAGTAACATTTTATTCATGAAAACACACAGAGGCCAGATCGACCCCAGGTTTGCAGTGTGCCCACCCCTGCACGAGGGCCTCCATAATTACAGAGAGCAGGCCGCTTTCTTTCAAACACTGTCAGGCCCAGGAGAGAATATAGACCCTGGAGTATTACTTCCCAGCCTGCATCCCACTCACCACTCATTGCATCGTCCCCACATGTGACCTCAAGGGAGCAACAGGATGCCTGTTGCAAAGACCAGCCACAAAGCGTCCCAGTTCCCACAGCTACCCTCTCGGTCCCCATCTCAAGGTCCCTACTCCCTCCCAAAGCCCCACAGTGAGGTGTCCAGGTCCCCACTGTCATCAGTAGAGAGTCTCAAGTGTGCACCTGGACAGGTCCCGGCAGACCCTTCTGGTCATCTAGGACAAGACACAGAGCCACCAAGCACTCCCTGGGACAAGGAAGGCAGGAGAGGAGGCCAGGCAGATGCTGCAAATCAGAGAGAGAGAACTGGCTTTTCCTTAAAAAGGTTTCAAGCAGAGTGTTGCCTCCCTTAGAGGGGTCTGTCCCCACCCCTCCCAGCTGCAGCTTTTCTTTCTAGGAACAAGACTACAACTGTTATGCGATGCTCTTTCTGGAATCGTTAAAGAAACCTGTCAGCAGCGGCTCCCCCGACCCCCCACACACACACCCTCCCAACCCCTGCAAATAACCGCCATTTTATTCCAACTCCAACAGGGGATCTCCTGAAACAATGTACTTCTTAATCCTAAATCTGTCTGCAGGCGTCCCCTGCACCCGCCCCCCCACCCCCAATTCCCTGCTGTCCCCCCTCCCTGGCCCTCCACTGGGGGAAAGACTTCTCATACTTGCCGCCCCCAACCCCTCTCTACAGATTCCTGGTTTTGAGACTTCATGTTTCCTTTTAGTAACTTTCAGTTCACTTTAGAATTGTTGTACTTGGTTTTTCTCCCTCTCCCTGCTCCTCCCAGGGGGTCTCTCTCTCTTGCTTGCTCAGTGGATCTCAGCCACACAATACAGTCTGAGCAAACTTGCTCAGGCCCCACAATTATCTCATCTCCCCATTCCCCCCCACCCTTACCCCCTGGAGGCCCCTGAGAAGCAGGCAAAGACAAACAAATAAAGGATGGGAGGAGACCCAGCCAGCCTCGCCAGGCGCTGGCTCAGCTGCCTCCTACTCCCCACAGGCAACAGCCTCCCCCAAAGTCCCAAGAACAAAAAAATCTGAACTTTCCTACAGGTGAAACTCAAGCCCACTGCGAAGGCGTGTTGCTATGCAGGCTCCAGAATCTGTGTGTCCAGCTGAGCACACAGACCTCTCCCATCCCCAGGCCCTCACTCCTTTCAAGTCACACATACATTATGGCCCTAACTCCCCTTTCCAGGAAATGTGTTGTCTCAGCAGAGAGTCAGTGAGAGCAAGAAGTTGCTGTAGGCACGTAGGCAGTTTGGTCTGGTACAAAATTGCTGCCTGGTGTTGGTGGCAAAAAAAAAAGGTTTTGCATGGCACCCTTCTGCCTCCCCACCTCTTTCCCACCTGGGGAAGGCTGTGTGGACAACACACTACAACCACACAGCAGTCCTGTTCCGCCTTTGCTCTGGAGTTACTCAACCTCCCTTCTCCAATCAGTCTCAAGCGAGGTTGAGGAAGAAGGGAGAGAGACAAGGATGGGAGGGAATGATGAAATCATCCAGGTTGGAAACTAAGTCACTTGGGGTGATGGGGTAGCAAAGAATCCTTCCCTAGAGGAAGAGGGTGACCCTGAGCTTGGAGATTCTCTACAGGCCAGTGTGGGATGAAGGAAGCTCCCTGTGGTGCAGGACTCTCTTCTAATGTCATTCTTGTTCCTCTCCTGGTAGAGCACCTTCCTGGCGGTGGGTCACCGCCTCTGTCCCCACTGATGGCTCCTAAGGCCGCCACTCAGGAATGAGCTCTGTGCAGCCTGTTCAAGGTCTGCATTTATATTGTTTCTTTTTGTGTGTCTTCCATACATCTCCTTCACTTCCCCAGGGCACTGAGAGCTGGGTGCACCCCTCTCCCTGCACACACCCCTCTGCCTGGCTTTGCCTACAGCACACGGAGCTCACCCCGCTCTCCCTATGTGCCTATGTGTGGATAGCCTCAGTGAGTCCTCTTTGCATTTATGGAAGAACTTCGGCCTAAAGAAATGAAGCTCCTCCTTGCTCAAGGTCATTGGACGAATCTATGGTTTCACTCTCACAACACCGATCACTCCAGTTGGCCCTCCCTCCTCTTAATCCGAGCTGTGGGCAGGCAACACAGCCCACGGACTGAGTGCCCTTGGGTACAGAACTGAGCAGCGTTTCCCAAACATCAGTCACTTGGGAACCTGCCTCTGATTTGTGCACCACCTGGAATTATTTCCTTCAGATTTATCGTGAAACCAACTCACTCATTTTCCTTAAATAAAATACTGCAAGCAATGTGTCTGAAACCACCTGTTTAATATACTACTTTTTCTTTACACATGAAAACAAAACACATAACTGTCAAATAGAAGATGACCTTTGGTATACCACCTAAAATAAGTTTGCGTGTCATTACAAAATGTGTGAGGCTTTTCATCTTTTGCGAGTTAAGTATTTTAGGCAAGTCTCTGAGGTTCAGTTCCTTCATCTACAAAATGGGGATGAAATGCCTGCTCTGCCTTCACGAGATAATAGAAAGCCCACGAAGGGCAATGGGCAGCATAAAGAGCGATCAAGTAGAAAGGGAATGTTTAATAAGACGACCTATCCAGGAGAATGGCGTAAAGTTTAATAAGCATGGAAATTTTTTTATGAAAAGTATAAATGGCTAAAAGATGAAGGAATAGAACTCAAAAGAACAAGAGCCCTGCACCAGATACTGCAAAGATGTAACAGAAATAGTAGAGAAATGTGCAGTCTATTAAGAGAAACAATACCCACCCACATGAAATACACAAATAAAAGAGCCTATGGGAATTATCACTCTTATTATAATTCTATTGAGCTATAAATGCAAAGCAAGGAGACAATGAGCCTCTGAAGGGGTCATGGGGGTAGGTGGGCTCTGCAGCCTAAGGTCATTGGCGAATCTATGGTGGACTGGGACGGCATCCTGGAGGTGGTGTTAGAAGTCAGAGGCCTGGCTCTTTGGTTCTGAGGGTGTTCCTGGAATCCTTTTTTCCACTCCCACATCTCAACGCCTCATTCCCCTTGGGTTTTGGCTGTGGACAGCAGGTGCCTGGTGGAAAGTGCTTTTCTGGGGCTGGTGGTTAGAAGGACATCCAGACCATTAGAAGCAGCAGCATCCCTGTCCCTGGGGTGTCTCCCAGCGCTCAGCCCCCTCTGCTGCTCTGACTCCTTTCCACAGCCCCTCACAGGCCCCTCTCAAGACCCACCGCGTCCTTGTGCACCTGCTCCCCACTGGAAATCTTTCTGGCTGCCACCTCCAGGGAAACTTACCCTCCTCACCCTCTGCAGAGTGTTTCTCTCTCCTCTCTGCAACTCGTCACCGTGCAGCTACTTCTAGCTTCACTTTGTAGTTTATTTGGGTTGATCTCTTTTGCTTTCTCTGCCTATTTTTATCCATTATTGTTATCTTCATGAAGGATTTTTTAAAAATATATATTTTTTATTGATTTCAGAAAGGAAGGGAAAAGGGAGAGATAGAAACATAAATGATGAGAGAGAATCACCAATCGGCTGCCTCCTGCATGCCCCACACTGAGGATTGAGCCCGCAACCCAGGTACAGTATATGCCCTGACTGGGAATTGAACCATGACCTCCTGGTTCATAGGTCAACGCTCAAACACTGAGTCACACCGGCCAGGTAAGGATTTTTTTTTAATGTCCAGCCCACCCACTACGAGAAGCCTCTTTCTTTGACCCAACTCTTCCCTTCTATAGAAAAGAGTCCTGGGGACTCTGCTGTATTGTAATGACAAGCAGTGGCCATGAGTCCCTAAGGTATCACTGTCTGGGGCTTGGGCAGAAGGGCATGTTTAGAATCACAATGAATCCCCTACCACCATTATACACACACACACACACACACACACACACACACACACACACACACAGGCATGAGTGGGGTGCAGCATTGGGCATCTTGTCAATAATTTCCAAATTGTACCTCCTGCCCACAAGCCAGAATGTCAAATCAATAATTATTCCCATCCAATAAAAAAAAGCTGTGGTACATATGTACACTGGACTATTACTTGGCCATAAACAAGAATGAAATCTTATCATTTGTGATAGTGGATGGAACTGGAGGGTATTATGCTAAATGAAATAATTCAGAGAAAAATAAGTACCATATGATTTCTCTTATATGTGGAATCTAAAGAAACAATATAAACAAACAAACAGAAACAGACTCATAGACACAAAGAACAGACTGATAGTTGCCAGAGGGGAGGGCGGTGTGGGACTGGGTTAAAAAGGTGAAGGGATTGAGAAGTATAGACTGGTATTTACAAAATAGTCATAGGGATGTAAAGTACAGCATAGGGAATAGAGTGAACAACATTGTAATAACTAGGTATGGTGCCAGGTGGGTACAGGAAACATCAGGGGGAACACTTTGGAAAGCATATGATTGTCTAACCACTATGCTGTACACCTGAAACTAATACAAAATAATATTAAATGTAAACTATTATTGAAAAAATAAAAAATGTAAAATAATAATTATTATGATGATTATATTTATAATAGTAAACAACCCGGAGGCTCAGCCAAGTCGATGACCTCAGCTCTTTGTCCAGAATCCTGGCCTCTGGACCCTCAGTGTGTAAAGGGGCGTCTGAATGGATAACACCAAGGACTTCATAGCTCAAAACAACCAACATGAACACAACATATTTCAAGGCAGTTATTTGGGGGTCCCAATGCCAGCTAACCCGCGTGGTGACTTCTGGCAAGTCACCAGACTGCTTGGAGCTTCAGTTTCCTCATCTGCAAGATGAAGTTAGAACACCTAGCTCAGGAGGCTTCTGTAAAGATCGATTGGAATCACACACGAAGGTCTCTGGAGGGATGTCTAGTCCATCCCTCTAGTTAATCCCAGGATTAACTCTATGCCTACCGAACCCGAGCTGGGACTTTCTGTGGGGCTCTTGCCTCTGGACCAGTCCTCTGACTTTGAAAACTCCGATCCAGATTGTGAGGTGCCTGAGATTCTTCAGGAACATCTGTCTGCACCTGAGCCCCAACCCTCCCTGGCCTAGGGACCCACTAAGCCAGAGTGGTGCCCTGCGGAGACCTTCACCTTGCAGCTGAGTGCCCGCTGCTGCCTGTCTGCCTGCTTGGTTCTGGCTGTTTGGAACAGGACCTTCTCTCTAATGGAAAATATTATTGTTTTTGGGGCCACCTGTTTGATCCTCCAGAGTCAATATTTGTGGAGATAAGCACAGTGTCATGCAGCCAGTAGAGCTGTTTATGACTCTGCCTCATGCCATTGGGTTCCAGTCCCTTCTGGGCCACAGTGTGAGGTGAGGGGGTGCATTTCAGGCAGTTGGTCCTTTTACTCACCCAAACTGCCCCGGCAAGGACGTGGAAGAGGCGCTGGAGTCAGACCTCACGAGTTCCCAAAGGTGTGCTCAGCCACTCGGACAGGAATGCTAGGCGAGAACTTAACGTGACCTTCCAGGATGCGGGCAGCCTGCAGTCCTGCCCCTCCAGGCCTTCTCTGTAACACGCACCCCAGGCTGACCCCAGCCTTCTCCATTAGAGTGTACGGTTCTGGAATGATCTTTTTTATAAAAATGAGATTTCCTGTTTCCACTTTACATAAAAATGCCTGGACAGATTTTCCATCCAGTCTGGCGGGCTTATTTCAAAGGATTTGACATAAAATATAGGTTTTGAGGAGGATGCAAACTTTCCTTTGAAGTGGTCTGGAGGGGAAGGCTCCCAAGGGCTGGGTGGGCCGCCATTCTCCCGTGCAGCTGCACATGGGATGCAAGGGGAGGCAGGAGGACATGCGGCACATAGGAAGTCACCAAAGACAGAGAAAACAGTCGTGCTTCTAATAAAGCCCCAAACCAAGGGCATGAGGACCTGCAGTCAGAGTTGCAATCGTACTGTTTCACATGTGGGCAACTCTGTGTAATTATAAGAGCGTAGAAGCAGGGAGTGACTCATTTAAACAGGGTTAATGGCTTTCTGAAGAGACACCATGGTGGCTGGCCAGCTAATATTCATAACAACAAGAGAGGAGGAAGAAAAGGAAGGACTGCAGGCTGCCCGCTTCATTTCTTATTTAATTCTCAATATCCCTACAAAGGTGAGTGAGGCTCTGAGAGGTTAAAGTGATTTGCCCAAGGTCATACAGCTTTCAGATGGCAGGCACCAAATGCGATTGTGCTGACCTTGATCAAAGGACATCCAGCAGATCCAATTTTTAGAAAGTCATCATTCTGTACTGTAGACACCAGTGCTCATTAACCTGCCTCACCCATTTTCTTGATGCTTCACCTTTCTCTCGTTTGAGTCAATGGGCTCCTTTGTGTCCTTGTCATGAGCACATGCCAGGCCCCAGGACAAGTTGGTCAAATGAGTACAGATGGTCAATGCCTTCTTTAGCCAACCAAAGATCTGAGATTGACATCGGGCTGCCCTGAGCACTTGGGGAGTTTGGAGGCATTTGGACATTTACGGGGCGGGGGGCATCTGCTACATGCCAGGTATTGTTTAGGATAGAGCAGTGAGCAAAATAGACAACTGTTCCAGCCCTGGTGGTACTTACATGGGAGGGAACACAGGAATGACTGGAAGACACCAAAGGAGGTTTCTTCTCCTGCCTTCCTGTTAAGAAAGCTCCACCCGGTACCAGTCTGCAATCCATCTAACAGCCACAGAGGAATCTTTCCAAACACAAATATGATCAACTCAGATTCTACTCAGAATCCTTCAGTGGCTTCCCTCTGCCCTTAGGCTCAAGACCCAAAGCTTTAGACCTGCCTTCCAGGCCCTGCATGGGGTCTCTGCACCTCTCCTGGCTCCTTCCCTCTCTAACCAGTTCTTCCAAGCTCCTTGCACAAGGACTGACTGTAGCACTCACCAGGGCCTGGTCCAACATGATTTGCTGAGTGATTAACCCTTTCACAGCACCATTGCTGCACCCTATTCTTCAAAACGATCTTCCCATCTGGTCTGTGTGAACCTATCTTTTGTAAAAAGTGAAAGGCCAGGGGATCAAGAGCTGTGGGCAGGGTGTCCTTGGTGTATAGCAGGGACAAAGATGGCATGTTTGACCTCGGTCCAGGTCATACGGCCACTGCACCTATGTTGAAAATAGAAGCCACTGCAATGTGAAATCCTGGAGAAAGAACAGGGTGTAATGAGTCACTAGTCAAGCCTATCTCTAGAAAAATGCTGAGCAGAAACCCTCCAGCCTCACAGAGCTTGGAGTTTTGCACCTGGGAGTTCTGTTCGTATCACCTACTCACCTTTTCATTGGAAAAGTGAACGTCTGGGCTGCAAAAGTTACTTTCTAACTGGAGACATCAGAGCCATTCTTTCACTCATTCATTCATTCTACATACATTGATTAAGCCCCTACTGTGCTTTGGGGATATAAAAACATAGTTATTGTCCTCAAACTCCTGCCACACTAACAAAGCAGATAGGGGATGAGGGGATGGGAGCAGTGCTAAAGATCCCAGGGCAATGTTGCAGGCCACCCACCTCAGCATGAGAAGGCCTTTTTGGAGGTGGTGAGACTTTGGACCTGAGTTTAGAGACAGATAAGAGTTGGTTGGATTAGAAAGGCCATTGGAATGGCACAGACATAGGTATGGAGTTGGACAAGCTTGAGGTCCTATGGGAACCGCTAGTCGTTGGTGTTGCTGGGAAGCCAAGTGGAAGACTGGGAATGGTGGGAATGGAGCTGGAGCACTAGGGAGGGGCTGGGTCCTGGAGCAAGTACTACGAAGACTTTTGAACCCTCTCATGTTGAAACACTGGATTGGCATTGAAGGTTTTAATCAGAAGAGCAACATGGGAAAATTGCATTTTAGGTAGATCCTGATGTGGGGAAAAGAGGTTTGAAAGGGACCAGGGAAGGGCAGAGAAGCCAGTCAGAAAGCTGTGGCCATGTCTACAGAGAAAAGACAAGAGTATGGTCATGATCTTGAGTTGTAGGCGTGGCAAAAGGAGGAAGGGCTCACGAAAGATTTAAGAGTCTGCACCCAGAGAGCTAGAATAAGATAAAAGCAGAAACAAGAGTTTCCACTTTCTGAACTCCTCCTACATGCCAGACTCTCTGAATAGCTTGTTATACTAGTACATAACAGTAAATTTTAATACTTATCCAAGTAGGTAGGGGGCCCACGTGAGTGAAAGTTTGGAGGCCCTCAGACCCCCCCATGTAGGATCTAAATATCATGGAAATGCTGTGCAGATGCTAATGTCAGTTTGCTGAGAGTAGGGGTGAGGAATGAAGTAGGGGGTGGAGTATAGAGTGGAAATGAAAAAGAGAATGTCCCAACAATTCCTTAAGGGAATCATTTTAGACCTTTCCCATGGTAGACCCCCTGCTGAGTCTGACTCTGCAACCCCAGGTTTCGTCATCTAGTCCTGGGACTTAAGATATGGGGGTGGAGATAGAAATGTTTCCACATTTAGGGAGAGAAATTTAAGATCAGTAATTACTATATCAGCGAAGAGTAGGAATAGAAGGTATGTCCTCAGAGATCTCCAGAAAGAGGGCCAGCGGACAGGGATCTGGGTGGTTTAGTCAACTCAGAGCAGTAAGCACCCAAGAATAAGGACAATCGCTACACCTGCCCCTCACTGTGCCAGGCACTCCCTGGTCCTTCTATCCTGAACTTAAGATTTCTCCCAGCAACCCCAGGAGGTAGGAGCCATCATTATCCCCATTTACAGAGCGAGAGATACCTGGAGAGGTGAAGCCAGGTGCCTAAGGACACTAACCTCTTTTCCAACCCAGACTCGGCTCCAGAGTGGGTACTCCAAAAGAGGCTTCTCAAATCACCCTAGTGAAAGCCAGGCTCACCCCAATTCATCACAGACGCCCTGTCTGTAAAATATAGTAATAAAATCAATTACTGGAAACACGATCGTGTGCTTGGATGGCATGGTAATGGAAATTGCTCGGAAAGTTTCTGAATGCTTACTCTCAGTTTCTACAAGTACCTGGTCCCTGAGCGGAGCAGCAGGAGGCCCCACACCCACTCACCTCACCGCACTCTCTCAGGCCTGAGGACATGAAGGACTGAGTTGGGGTAGATTGAAAAAAAAAAAGTCACTTGTCTGGATTCCAAAGGCTTAAGTGTTAACCTCCAGGGCTCGCCCCCACATTAAGGATTCCTGAGAGAGGCTCCCACCGTGTTTCTGGTTTGGGTGACTTAGGGAGAGGTGCCCTGTGTTGTACAAAAATGAGATTAATTAGCTCCAAAGGTCCCTCCAAAGCTAAACACTAGGATTCCGGCTCCTTTTGCAACACCCAGCTCAGCAGCAATGTCTGCGGGCCAGCTGGTTTTCTTCCTGCACTCATTAATAAAAGGAGTGAATGCAACAATAGCCACCCCTTTCTTTCCTTTGTGAGCCTGAAAGGGGGCGGGAGGGAGCGGGACAGCCTGCAGACGCTGGGGACGTGCCAGACGTGCCACCGGAAGGCTCAGCCAGGAGGGCTGTGAGGCAGGGAGGCAGGTGGGCGGTGACAGGCGGCGCCTGGGGGGCGGGGGGGAGGGGCGGAGGGGACCGAGGGGGCGGGGGAAGGGCCGTGTGACACAGGCAGATAGACACAAGGAACCAATTAGCCCACGCGATGGGGTGGGGTGCACCTAAGAATTAAAGAACACCTGGCAGTTTCTGGGACAGAAGAGGATTAAGAGTTGCAGAGGAAAATGAGGCTGAGGATAGAGCAGAGCTGGGTGAGATGCAAGAACTGCTCAGTGAACTCACTTGGGGCCCTTATTTGATTTGAATGGGGTATTTCTCAGGCCCAGGCGGGATGCACTCTGGGTCTTTTATTCAGAAAGGAGGACATTGGTGCAGAGGTCAGGGAAAGCTCCTTTGGGTTAGAGGGACTTCAAGATGCTTAGGAGCAAGGATTCTCCTCAAGGGTTGCCACATAAAATACAAGACCCTGGTTAAATCTGAATTTCAGATAAATGCGTAGTTTTCAGTATAAAAAAATTAGTATATAATGTGCTAAATGTCACAGAATTAATTATACTTTTTAAAGTGATTAAAGTGATAAATTCTGTTATATGCATTTCACCATAATAAGAATGGAATATACTATTTTCTTTCGTTTATTGGAAATTTAAGTTTAACTAGTGCTCTGTGTTTCATTTATTAAATCTGGCCACCCTACACCCAGCAGGAGCTAGAATAACATCCCGGGGCTGCCCAGAGGTGACAGCTGCTGCTTCCTGAGACGTGGAGGGAATGCAGGGGGAGGGGGGGGGAGGGAGGTCTGGCTTCCCGTTCTCCAAAGACCCACAGTTCCTCCCATCAGCTGGAGCTTCTAGAAGCCAGAAGGCAAAGGAACCTCAGAAATACAGGCACAGGGAAAGGATCCAAGAGCAAACGTGCAGTTATTTTAAATGACACAGGATGGCCAGATTTGCCAGGCCCAATGACCCCGATTTTATTTTATCCACGAACTGACCTGAAGCCCCAAGGTTCAATCAAATTACCACCCCACTGAGGTCCTTGCTCTTGTTGTAGAGGAAGAAATGTTCCTCCCCCTTGTGGGTTCCTTTGCTTGGCCAATAATTAAGTCTACATGAGATATTAACAAGAGAAAGCTACCAAGTTTAATTATAGGTATATATAGGTACTGGATCCCCACATGCATGATAGGTTGAGACAGAAAGGTAAAATGAGGTATCTATGGCATGAGCTAAGGAGCGAGGTAAGGCACCCAGGACTTCAGAGGGGAGGAGGGTCATTTGTAGGATGAGAAGAGCAGATGTTCAGTAATTAGATGTTTGCCTTGCAAACATAGGTCATAAAATGTTACTTTTGGGTAATGACTATTATTATGGGCAAAGCCCCTGTGGGGTCCAGAACAGTCACCCCAGGATGTGCCTCTGTGGTATGCAGATTGTTTTGAACTAAAGGCAACTTTAGCTGCAGGCTCAGGAGACACTTCTGCCTGCTACCCTTAACTGCCTAGAACAGTGGTCGGCAAACTGTAGCTCGTGAGCCACATGCGGCTCTTTGGCCCCTTGAGTGTGGCTCTTCCACAAAATACCACGTGCAGGCGCGCACGTACAGTGCGATTGAAACTTCGTGGCCCATGCGCAGAAGTTGGTTTTCGGCTCTCAAAAGAAATTTCAATCATTGTACTGTTGATATTTGGCTCTGTTGACTAATGAGTTTGCCGACCACTGGCCTAGAAGAATGTGAATAACTAGTAGAAGGCTTACCCATAAAAGATTATCAGCGGTAACCTTTTTCACCCCCCTATATGGCAGGGCAAACTTCTCTTTACCAAAGGTCTGCTTTTCTTACATCCTGCAATGACCCTTTGAAGCCCCCAAGGCACCTGACCTCATCCCTAGCTCAGGATGTCTATATGCCCATGTTCCCTTCCTGTCTTTGAACCTCTCATGTATGCGGGGTCTCTAACTCTCATGTATGCAGGGTTCCCATACATATGTGAAAGGTTAAAGCCTGTGGTGTATGGGCAGGCTAAATAGCGATTTCAGATGATGAATAAAGAAAAACTGAATTTATTTCAAGAAAAGGTAATAGCGCCAACAAAAATATACTTAGGACAGTGAAACAATGAAGGTACATAGAAGAAGTAATAGGAGAGCCTAGGCTGGGCTGCTTTGGCGCACTGAGAAGTCAGAGAAAAGGGGGCCTTGAAGATAGGTCCAGGGGGTTAGCCCAGAACAAGATGCCGCTGCCCATTGCTCCCCTGGTTGCAAGTCTCCTGGGTCCCTCAGAGGGAAGAAGGGGGAAGGGAACAGCGCTGGAGTGCTTCCTTGGGGAAAGCAAGCCATGGATTCTTCATCCTGAAGGCATTTACTAGTATCTCTCCCTTGCAGGTGGAAATCTTAAGGGAGGCCTTAAGGGAGGGTCTCATTAGACTATTCATCAGCTTTCCCTGTGTGCTTTTTCAGGGTCTCATCTCCACTGATGGTCAGTGCCACCACTAGTCAATGTAGCTGGTCCTGAGGCACCCACAGTGTCACCTGTCTGGGTTTGCTGCTTTTATGGGCCTGGAGCTGAAATACAACTGAGGTGTAGATGCTATCTTTAGGTCAGAGTGTTTAAGCCACATGACCAGTGATGTGGTAGGGGAGGATAGTTACCCTGGGGACATGGTCCTTGTTTTCCCATTTTGCCCCTTGTTAGGCATCCAAGGGCTTTCTGCCCTGGTGAGTTTCTGTACCTGGTCCATCACCCTTGCCATACTCATGCCTGTCCAACAATATGTATGTAGTAAACTTGGTTATTTTCTTTTGCTGATCTGTCTCATGTCTGTTTGATTATTAGACCAGCCAAAAGAAACTTGAGGGCAGAGGAAAGTATGTTCCTTCCCTTCACCCCCAATTTAAATTATTTAAGGGAGGGGTAAAAGTTTCTTGAGCCCTCAGGGTCTCAACTGCCTTTAGCTCAAAATAATCCACATGCTAAAGGGGCACATCTTGGGGAGCCTGTTCTGAACCCCTACACTCACTCTCCTGATCCATGGGGCGAGGAGTCACTGCCTGCTGCTAAGGCAGCAGAGGGAGCGCATGCTTGCACATCTTCAAGCTGGGAATCAAGAAGTAGTGCTCAGTAAGGGAAGGATAGGAGCCAGTGGTCCCGGAATGGAGAGGGTGCAGGCTGGGCTGAGGGACCCCCCCTGTGCATGAACTTCATGCACCCGCTCCCGCACAGTCTGTTCCTATCCTTATCCAATGTCTATTTATAACATAGGCAAGTGAGTGTATGGTAGTAAGTTAAACAGTCACATTCCATATTCTCAAGGTGCTTGAGATTCTAGTTGGTTGGGGGGATATAAAATGCAATGAAAATTAACTAAAACGCAAGATGTGAATGACAAATTCGAAAAAAGACTAAGAGAAATGGCAAGGCAGCTCACAATAAAAAGACATGGGTGGTCTAAGGGATGCTTAATGTAGGTATGTGTGTGCCCAGCTGCTGCTAGGTGCTGGGGGACAGCAGAATGGAGTTGGACACATGCCCCCTTCTCCAGGAACTCATGAAGTCGCCCACAAGAATCCCCAGAGACAACCACAAATATTTGCCCATTTGTCTTGGCTTCTTACACCCCCGCAGGGAGGCTGTTGGAAGAAGAGAGCAGATTTCGTTGCCCAGAGCCCCTGGGTTTCTGCCAAGCTCTGCCTGCAGCTCCGTGGGTCCCGAGGCCTCAGTGGCCCATAGAGGATGAGGGTCTGGACTCGGTGATTGCTGCCTCTACTTGGTGCTTCCTCCTGTCCTGCCAGGTCGGTACTTCTCTGCTTCAAGTCTGCTTATCGCTGACCATCCCCCAAGAAGTGGCAGGAGCTGCATCCAGCCATTTATGTCCCTGGAGCACCAAGTTCAAAGTGACAAACGAATGACTCTCACATTTACCCCTCAGCCTGTGCAGGAGGAGCAGAAAATTGGACCGTGGCTCTGGCGTCAGGCTGCCGGGGGCTGAATGCTGGCTCTGCCAATGACCAGCTTGAACAAAGTTACACAAACTCGCAGTGTGTCCGTTTCCTCATTTGTAAAATGGAAATGCTGGAATAGTACCATATGGATTTGTAAGGCTGAATAAGATATTGCCTATAAAAGTGTTTAGAACTGTGCCTGTTAGCTATCATTATAATTATTTATTAACCACCCTTCACAGATTTAGAAACCAATAATAAATGTGCTCTCACTGCCTACCTTCAGGTCTTTGCTTTTCAATCTATGGGTTAGGAATAATTAGTGTGTTATGAAATCACTGTAATAGGTATAATATTATGCATTTAGAAAGGGTTCCTTGTACCCAATTCCAATGTGTGGGCCACCCATACAAACAAGCAATTCTAGGACATCAGCAAGATACCCAAGCATTCACCTCAATTCTGACACACTTCAACACAATTCTAGAGATAGCACCAGAGTCCTCAAACTAAAGTCCTCCTGCCACCCCCACCCTGCCCTGCCAAACAGACACATTTATATCGCCAGCTGCAAGCCCAGACTCTTAACTGGGCTTCTGAATTAGCAGCTATAGATTGGAAGTTTCAGTAACCCCCTCCAACTTAGAATGCCAATCACAAGTCCAGGTTGTTGCCTGTACTTCTTATCAACTGGCTACAAATAGAGGCTCCTACAACCCCTTTCTAGGGTTTGATTAATTTGCTATAATGGCTCACAGAAGTCAGGGAAGCGTGTCCCCTACTGGATTACTGGTGTACTGTGAAAGGATATAACTCAGGAACAGGTAGATGGAGGAGATGCACAGAGCAGGGTTTGCCAGAGGGGTGTGGCGCTTGCAGGCCCTCTCCAGGCACCCACTCTCTCAGCACCTCCACGTGTCCACCCACCCAGAAGCTCTAAGCCCCATCCTCTTGGGTTTTTATGGAGGACGCATGACATGGACATGATTAATTAAATCACTGGCCTTTGGCAATTGATTCAATTTCTAGCCCTTCTCCCCTCCTTCCCCAGGTGTATGTGGGGTGGGACACAAAGTTCCAATTCTTGAATCACTTGGTAGGTTCTCCTCAAAGCCAGCTCTCATCCTTAGGTGTTTCTCACGTCACCTCATTTGCATAATAAGAGACACCTTTATCACTCTCATCACTTGGGAAATTCCTAGGATTTCTGGAGTTGTGACCCAGGAACTGTACACAAAGATTAAATACACATGAGAAATATATTTATCTGAATGACCAAATTTATATTTATTATAAAGCACAATATCACAGCACTTGAAATAAATATTTATACTAATAGAAGGGTAATATGCTAATTAGACCAGACATCTTCTGGACATCCTTCCAGACATCCTTCCGGAAAAAGCCACGGTGGCGGGGGCCGAGGCAGAGGTGGTTAGGGGCGACCAGGCCAGCCAGGGAGGGCAGTTAGGGGCAACCAGGCCAGCAGAGGAGGGAAGTTAGGGGCTACCAGGCCTGCAGGGGATGGCAGTTGGGGGTGACCAGGCAGGCACATAGGTGAGCGGTTAGGAGCCAGTGGTCCCGGAATGGAGAGGGTGCAGGCTGGGCTGAGGGACCCCCCCTGTGCATGAACTTCATGCACCAGGCCTCTAGTCCTATATAATAAAGGGCTAATATGCAAATAGACCAAATGGCAGAACAACCAGAACAACTGAACAACCAAACAACCAGTGGCTATAACGTGCGCTGACCACTAGGGGGCGTGTGCGGAACATGGCAGGCGTCAGCAGCAACGGGATAGTGGAGCAGGTGAGCAGGGGCACGCCAGAGGAAGGCGGGGCAATGGTCGCTGTCATTGGGGCGAGCTTCTGGTGGTTACTGAAAATTCTTCGCTCCCGCGCATTGTGGTCCCACCTGGCTCTTGTACCTACTGCTGGCACCAGTGCCGGCCCTGCTTGCACCCACAGCCAGCACTGGAGCCACTGCTCACAACCGCTGCCAGCACCCAGTGCCAGTCCTGATTGCTCGGTGCCATCAGCGGGTGCAAGGGGTGGCTGCTGGCCCCGATCGCCCTTAAGGGCTTCTCCACCTCCCCCTGCTCCTGAGGTGTGATTGGGGCACAGCTGCTGCTCGAACCCTCTGATGGCACCAGCCCCACTCGCACCCGCTGCTAGCACCAGCCCCAATCGCTCTGCACCGTCAGTGGGTGCAAGCGGGGCCGGCGCTGTCAGCGCGTGGGAGCAGTGGTGGTGGTGGGAGCTGGGCTGCCGGCAGACAGGGGACCAGGGGCCGCGCTGGGAGGAGCCAAGTGGGGGCGTGGAGGATGGGCCGAGACCCACCCCTGTGCCCATCACAGCCTCGCGGCCCACAGTTCCTTTCAAGGTGTATGAATTCATGCACTGGGCCCCTAGTTTATTATAATCAAACAATAGAGACAAATGTGTATGAAAAAGAAGGAAAATAGAAAATATTAGTGTAGCACATGTAGGAAAAGTAGGGTTTTCTGTAAAAGTAGGGTTTCAGGTGTGTGTGAGGGGATGAGTGGGTGTGTGTGTGAGTGAGTGTGCTAGGTTAAGATGTAGAACAGCAGTTGCCAACTTTTCAGACCTCAGGGACCACCAGTGGTCCACAGACCACCAGTTGGTGACCACTGCTCCAATGGTTTTCTTAAACCAGCAGTCGCCAACCTTTCGGACCTCACGGACCACCAGTTGGTGACTGTTGATGTAGAATGTTTTTTTTACTGTAGGTCATGATCAAAGATTTTGAAACCACTGTTTTAAGTTAAATCGCCATTCCTCATAAATTCTATGCTTCCTGGTCATAGACTGAAGACCAGACTGCAGAGCGGCCAGAGTTGGGGGAAATGGAGCTGGCATCTAAGTGACAAAATGCTCAGAAATGCCTGATAGATGAGCTGCTGGGACCTGTCTCAGCCTCTGTGGATGGGGGAGGGAGATTGTGAAGGACAAAAAAGAGGAAAGAGAAAATAAATGAATGCCAGATGCTAAAATTAAAATTATCTGACAAGTCAAGGTGTGGGAAGGTCTGTCTCACTGACGGGGACCCAGGAAGATATAGGAAGAGAGGTGGCCCAGCCACTTCTAAGGACAACCAGCAGCCAGGTCTCCTGACTCACAGTTTCAGCAATGCTGCCCTGCTGTGCTGGGGAAAGGAAGTGACTATCTGTGTCAGGTTTGGATCTGCAGAAAGATGGTTCCAGTCCCCAGACCTCTCTCCTATTAGGCCTATGTAAGTGCTTAAAATTGCCCATCAGGGCCGATGGAAATATTTGAAAACTGGATTGTGGTGATGGTTGCACAACTTCATATATTTACTAAAAGTCATAGAATTTACTAGGGAGTGAACATAATGCTATGTAAATCTTATTTCAATAAAGTTGTTTAAAATGGTAACATCCAACTAATAGAATAACAACCAATGGAGATTCCTGCTTTTGAAGAACACTGGAAACCATCAGAAAATAAATAGCCACTGATTAATTGTGATAGTTTTGTGTGTTTTTTTTTTAAAAAAAGCACACAAAGCCATGTATATAATTCCAAGTGTGTGTGTGTGTGTGTGTGTGTGTGTGTGTGTGTGTGAGAGAGAGAGAGAGAGAGAGAGAGAGAGAGAGACCCAGACATTAACTCTGGTGCTGTGATTGTTTTATTTCTTTCTTATTACCAGCTTTTTTATTTTCCAAACTTTCTACAATGAATATTAATACTAAAGGTGCTCCATTAAACAAATAGGTACAAAGTAAAACCTATATAAAAATGAGTTAAGGAGTAAAAATGGCTAGAGAATAGGTCACAAATTGTCTGTATGTAAGATTAGGAGGGGGTATGAACAAAGCCAAAGGAGATTAAAAGCAATAAATTACAATGTTAATCATGGACTCATAGGTGATTTCAACATTTTGCTATTTGTTTATCTATAATTTCATTTTCCACCATGGACATGTATTTTTTGCCTAATGAAAAGGAGTCATAAAATCTTATAAATCACTGGCACTATGACGGTACAGATTACTTTCTGTTTTTTCATGGGCTATTTCATTCTTGTTTTTCCACTCTGAAAACTTAATTTAGTTAAAAAAATTCCACAACTATTTATGGAACGCTTGTTCTATGCCAGGCACTGTCCTAGGCACGGCAGTAAGTGGAGGCAGATCAGGTCTCTTTTCTCAAGTTGCTCATCCTACCAGCCAGGGAAACAGATGTGGATGCAAACAACAAAGCCACACCATGTAGATCTCGGTCGCAGAGATGGAAATAGAAGGTACAAGGGGAGTTCAGTTAACTAGTCAGCAAAAAAAAAAAAAAAAAGCCTTTTTTTTTTTTTAAAGGAAATTCTATTATTATTGCAACACTTCTGACAAAAGTAATCGCTCTTGTTTTACTAACTTGCCAAGTATGGAGCTCTGGTGGCCTGAGCTGTGTGAGTGGGTGGGGCATGTAAGGAGCTAAGAGTTCGTGGGCATCTGCTGTGTGTGGGGCAGCGTTCTTTCTACTCATTTAATCTTCCCCGCTGCCGGAGGCATATCGTGAGGGGAAAGGGAGAAGAGTTGATGGAAGACTAAACTCTATAGCCAAGCTGCCCAGATTCTAATCCCAGCGCTATTACTGATATGATAGTTAGATAACCTCTAGCAAGTTTCTTAGCCTCTCTGTGCCTCAGTTTCTTCCTCCATAAAATGGATGTAATAACAGTACACACCTCATAAGGTTTGCGGCAACCGCTAAACACATCATTGCAGTACCTGACACTGAACACACTCTAGGATTTTATTATTGTAGATTTCTATCCCACCAAATAAATGTTCATCCTACTTTGTATTGCCTTTTCCAAGCAATGCTTCCATTTTTTTCTTCCTAAAGAGCCAATCTAGGATTCAGCAAACATTTTTGATCTCCTACTATGTGCCCAATACTGTCCTCTGTTTTGGAAAAACACAGGATTCCACCCTGGACCTACTCATAGGTTCCTGCAGGGGAGAAACACAAACATCAGTAATGGAAGAGGGCTGGGAATTAGTAACAGTGGTTACCTAAAATGTTTTGAAGTCCCAGAAAACAAACATCTCTCTCTCTCTCTCTCTCTCTCTCTCTCTCTCTCTCTCTCTCTCTCTCTCTCTCTCTCATAGTTAAAATGTGTAAAATGTGGTTCCCATTATCATGTTTACAGTATTTGCTTGTGAAGGAAATAACATTCTTTGGATGTCTGGTGTGTGCCAGACACAGGAAGACTGTCTATAATAGCAGAAAGGTCACCACGTGTCAGACGCTGCACTGAGCACCATATCTTCCTTTAATCTTTTGAAGCAAGTTATTATCCTTGTTTTATAGGTAGGGTTCTTAGTTCAGAGGTCAAGTAACTCTCCCCATACCCCTCATTATTCAGCCAAAAAATTACAGTCAGAATTCAAAAATCAAGCAATGTCATATTCTATATGTCAACTAATTTAATTCTCATTGTAACTCTTTGAGGGAGATGCTATTGAGTCTATTTTTATAGATGAGGAAACTGATGCTTAAAAAGTTGAATCATTGCCTGGCTGGTGTGGCTCAGTGGTTGAGCATCAACCTATGAATCAGGAAGTTGGTTTAATTCCCGGTCAGGGCACATACCCGGATTGCAAGCTTGGTCCCCAGTGTGCAGCACGCAGAAAGCAGCATATAAGTGATTCTCTCTCATCATTGATGTTTCTATCTCTTCCTCTCCCTTCCTCTCTGATATCAATAAAAATATATTTTTAAAAAATTGAATCATTTGTCCAAGGTCAAAGAGTTAGGAAGCCGCAGATCTAGGTGCCTCCAAAGCTGTGGTCTTTTCCTAGATACCGTGTGGTCTCCCATTTCCTCCTGTGTGAGTTAAAGTTGAGCTTTCACCCAGGCCCCTGCAAGGGAGCATCCTGAATTAGGATGTAAGAGACGTGAATTCTCAACCCGACTCTACCATTTATCAGCACGGTAGCCTTGGACTCATTATTTTTCCTCTGGAGACCTTCCTGTCCTTATATGTAATGAGATAATATAGGGCTCACACTCTCTAGAGTCCCCAGAGGAATGTCATAGGAAATCAGCTGAGACCAGACTCTGCTGGAATAAACCTAGGCTGGGAGCCTGGGGTGGCGCCCAAGGAGTGAAGAGGGAGGAGGTCCCACAACTGTGTGCCAGCCCTCTCTATGGGAAAGGGTCTCTGGTCTTCCATCTGCCAAAGAGGGAGGTGCAGGATGGCAAGTAGATGACGTCTTCAGAACTGACCCAGACATTCTAGTTCGTCTTTGTCAACATCAGCAAACATTCATGCAATGCCATTTATCAGGCTCTATGGTTATACATAGTCTTTGCCTCGTTGGGAGACAGGCATAAACATGAAAGAAAGAGCCAAGTAAGGAAGCACAGACCAGTTCCCATGGGACTTTAGATAAAGAAGTGGGGCTGGGAGAAAATGAGAAAGACTCTATACATGAGGATGGAATGGCCTTTCTGGGAACTCAAGGAATGGCTCATATAAGAAAGAAGAGGAAATGAGGTGTCTTGAACTGAGCCAATTCTGGAAGGCAACAATGGACACCAATGAACCTGTTTTGAAGCTAGTAGTAAATAGATCATTGCCTGTAGTGCAGGGTTTGCAAGAGAAGCTGAAAAGTTAGAGGCCAGTCATGGTGGACTTGAAATATAAGAGTTAGAAAAATGTTTTTATCTTTTATCCTCCAAGAATTTTGAGCAGTGATCACAGCAGGGCTTTGCAATAGTACCTGGAGCTAAGTCTGACAAACAGATTAAAGTTGAGAAAAGATGAACAGTCAAGGAACTATGTCATGAGCAAGTAAAGATCCATAGGTTTGGAAAAGAAGGTCACCATCAATGACCTTGAAATGGCACTCCCAGAGCCACCTAGGTGGAAACCAGGTCACAAAGGAGAAAGGAAAAGGTAGGTAGTGCCCAAATGAAAATGAAGAGTGTTATAATTCTAGTGAGAAGCTTAGAGTGAAGGGAAAGTCAGTCAGTTATGGGACAGGTTCAAGGCAAGTTGTATTATAACTGTGACAAATTATATATATATATATATATTATTGATTTCAGAGAGGAAGATAGAAACATCAATGATGATAATCACTGATCGATCGGCTGCCTCCTGAACGCCCCATACTGGGGATTGAGCTCATAACCTGGATATGTGCCCTTGACCGGAATTGAACCAGGGACCTTTTCAGTCCACAGACCGACGCTCTATCCACTGAGCCAAACCAGCCGGGACATAACTGTGACAAATTGGAAAAAACAAAAAACAAAAAAACACAAACCACTGATCTTTCCAAGGATGGGGTTAATTTCCATCCCTAAGCAGAAAACAGAAGAGTCTTGGGGAAATGGAAATGAGGAAAGCCAGCAGTGGCCCAGGCAGAAGTCAAATTAATCTCTAGAACCTGCTTTGGCTGGTCAAAATGAAACTTCAATGAGCTCCAGTGTGAATGGAGGTAAAGAGAGGTGGGGAAAGTTTCTTCTCCTTCCATTGTTGAGCTTCCTGGAGACAGAAAATGTCCCATTCAATCCCCTGGTGACTTGCAAGATGTCTGGCCCTCAGCAGGGTCCTGCCTTGTGCAGAATGAATGCTGGATCCAATAAAAGAATAAGGAAGTGGAAGAATGACTGGCAGAGGCCCCATTCCAGCCCTCATTGCACTGAACACAGTAATAAAGGGAAGGACAAAGTGGCCTGAATGATTATAGTATTTTGACCTTAACTTTGTGCAAACACTTATTTTTTAGCTGGGATAATGAAGGTACTTGGATGCGTAATAAACAAATAAATGAGCAAAGCAATAGAGAAGGCTGCCTTACAGTTTACAAAGCTATTACGCACACATTTTTTCCATGGAGCCTGTAACCACCCTGTACACAGGCATGACAAACGTTACTTTCTTTAACAAATAATGAAACTGGAATTTAAATAACTTAAATAACTACAATCGCAGAGCTAATAGTGGCAGAGTATAAACTAAAACCCAGATCTGATTCTAAATGCTCTTCCAGCCCCATGGTTCTCGCTCCCAGAGGGCCCACACTCCAGAAAAATCCTTCCACTCATGGGAGCAGCCTGGTCACCTTCTCCAAGAGCCTTCTTCTTTGACCCAGGAGCCTATAAATAGCATTGGGTCTTGTTTTGTATGCATTGTTAGTTGGCGATTAGATTGTGAAATGTGTAACTCAAGCATTGACGTCTTCTCCCACAAACAAACCCTTGACTTATCACATCTCCCGTGCGCATCAGAAATGCCCATTTTTTACTTTTGCCCTTTCTGCGGCAGCCACTTCCCCGCCGTAACCGTCATTTCTCTGCTCCTCTCCTGGGCACTGATCTTCCTTCCTGAATTGGAGTGTAGCTGACCTGCCATTTGCTGCTTCACTCACTTCCAATGTCCTCCTCCTCCCTCTTTACTTCTCCCGGAGGCCCTGGAGCTGCTTTCTTTGGAGACAGCATGTACCCACTCTTTCTTTCCAGAGCTCTGGCCAGCTGGCCCCAGGATCCAATCAATGGCCCATCAGAGACCAGGCCACTGCTGTCACTCCCACGTGGAATTTAGGTAAGCCCCCCAGGGGCCCGTTAGTGCAAACATTTCATGAGTCAGCTCCATTTCACAGAATTCTCCTATTTCCTGCAGCCTCCTGCAGCCTGTCCATGTCTTTCTCTGCTAAGTCATCAATTTCTCCTCTAGGAGTATGGCCTCTCTTTGTTTTCTTTCCTGTTTTTCTTTTTTTTATAACTCACTGCCTGGTTTCCCAGGAAATGTGGGTAGCCCCCACACAGTCTGCCACCTTCTTCACTCTAACCTCCTCACAGATCTCTTGCCCACTTTTTAAGGTGTTTCTTCTCAGTCTCTCTCGGTGCTTGACAGCAGCCAGCCTCCCATGCCCTGAGCCTTCTCAGGCACGTGCTCCTTCCTGCTGATGGCGCGTCAGAGAACTCCAGCCCAGGACTTCCTCACCCCGAGTCCCTGTGGTCCACCATGGGGTTCTGCGCAAGCTGTAGTGCCCTGAAGTTTCACACAGAATACTGAGAGTCTGGGCAGTTTTCTGGGAAGAGGGTCCCTAGATTCTATTCCCAGAGACCAGACTGTGGCCCAGGCCCCTCCTCTGGCCCAGACTCCTCATTTCACAAATGCAGAAACACTGCCCCACAGAGGGTTGATGGCTGTGGAGAGGAGTTAGACTTGGGCCTCTCTCACGGGCACTCTGCCATATCTGTGTGGATTTCTCTGCCCCTTGACGCTTCCTTAAACAAACACTGTTCCTCCCTCCTGGATTTCCTGATAGATCCTTGCTTCTCCACATGGTCACACACATCAAGTGCTCCCTTACACGTATTCAGAACTCAAGGCTGGCTACATAATGTGTGGGGCCCAGCAGGGGCAGGGAAGTCCACCTCCCCTTTCTTTGGGCCAGCTGCCCCAGGAATTGCAACCTTGGTGCCAGGGTATCCTGGGCCCCTAGATGACACCGTAAGGCTGTCTCCAGGTGTCCTTACTGCAGTTGTCCCTACTCCAACCCTCCCTGCCTGCACCAAGGCCGGGCAGGTTAACAGCAGAGCATGGCCCACCAATATGCTGGGCAGAGGGCAGCAGCCATTCTGGGGTTGAGATGGGAGGAGGGGGGCAGACAAGGCCCAGGAACTGGGACTTGGAGTGTGGAAAGCAGACCTCACGTGAGCAGAGGCTCCATGCTTCCTGTGACTCTATCTTAGTGTCATAAATGAAAGACCAATATCACTCACCTTAAATAGAAGGTGATCATAAAAATAAATTTGTGGAAAATGACAAGGATATGAAAATCTAGCCTGATATCTTTGCTTGGTGGAAACATAGAACCTGTACTTTTCTCTGTGCTGAAGAGGGAAATTAGCAAGTATTAATAATTTAGCCCCATCCTGAGACTTCTCTTTGACTTGGTCTACAGGGAATAATCTTTGTCACCATTATATTCAATAGTATTGCATGCCCTTCTGGTCCCTTTACCAGTCATCCCGATTTTGTGTGCCTTGATTTGCCTGTTATACTTTGGAAAATACTAAGCATGAGATTAGGAAATAGCAGATCCAAGGTTCACAAGACATGTAGCATGACTGCAAAAAATTAAAATCCCACGCAAACCAATTCCAAATATTTTTCATGAACACATGGATTGAAAGAATGCACATCAGTTCCTTAATAGCGATCGGCTCTGAAGAGGGGAGAAGAGGAAAGGCTTGTGGTAAGAGGGACTTGAACCATATTTGCAATATTTTAACTATTTTATCAAAAATGCTTGAAACAAATAGGAAAATATTTTTACAGTTGCTAATTCTGCATAATGAGAGCATGAGTATTTAGTATTCTTCAGATTTTTATGTTTTTCTTAAAACAAAAAACAAAGAGCAAAAGAAAAGTTCAAAGAGCAAAAGCAAAAGAAAAGTTCAAAAATGCTCCCAGGTAGGCTTGTTGGGAAGGATTGAAAATTCTTTGATAAATAAGCAACTATATTAGTTTTCCAGGGCTGCCTTAATAAAATACCACACACTAGGTGGCTTCAACAGCAGAAATTCATTTTCCCATAGCTCTGGAAGTTAGAAGTCCAAAATCAAGGTGCTGGCAGGTTTAGTTTCCTCCGAGGCCTCTCTCCTTGCCCTGTAGATAGCTGCCTTCTCACCGCATCTTATTTGGTCTTCCCTCTGAGCATATCTATGCTCTAATCTCCTCTTCTATAATGAGAACAGGCAGATTGGATTAGGGCTGACCCTAATGACCTCCTTTTACCATAATTACCTCTTTAAAGACCCTATCTCCAAATACAGTCACATTCTGAGATGCCAGGGATATGACTCTGGGGAACACAGTTCAGAATATGATAGGGATCTTAACTGATCACCTTGCTGATCTACCTCATTGTCCAGAGTCTCTGTCACTTCCCTTTATGACTCTGCTGCCCTCTGCTTTCCAACATCCTGGATATCCAGGCAGGTTTTCTGAGTGCCCCACTGCCTGTCCCTTTGTGATCCTTCCTGGCCTCAACTCCTGTTTCCTGCAGCCAGCCTACCGAGTACCCCCTCACCCCACTTCACCCTCCTCCTCACCCCAGCTCTCCTTGAGTGCATTCCACTCAGAGCCCACTGTACAGCCTCCAACGAGGCTGAAGCTCTGCAGCTTCACCCAACTCAAAGTGCCTACTCATGGACAGCACAAGGCAAGACATTCCCCACCTCCGATCTGGCCCCTGACTGCCTGTGGCCCTCTGTCCTGTCTCCCTTCTAGAGATGTGTCTCAGTGGATGTGTTTGTGGTGTTCCCTTACCCATCCCTCTCTCTGTGGTTCTTAACATTTTCAGGCCCAAGACTCTATCAGTCAGCACCCAATCAAGAGAGCAGACACCTCTTCAACACTTAGAGGGAATTTAATATAGGAAATTGTTTACATGAGGGATCAGGAAAGTCAGACAGGACACAATGAGGGACACAAACATGTGAACAAGGGCAACACCCTGGGGATGGTGGCACAGCAAGAGAGAAAGAACTTGGCCCCACTGCTCCATGGAGCCGCCACTCCAGTCCTGAACTAGGTGAGCCCGAGGTTTTAAGTGGAAGAAAAATAACCTTCTATTATGTCAAAGCCACTGTGGCTTGGAGTTTCTGCTAGGGCAGCCAAACTCATATGCAGCAAATGCATCTCTTCTTATGTTGCCTATTTGGGAGCAGGTTACAGAGACAGCCCTTTTCCTTCCCCAAGGAGACAGAGCTGTGGCTGTGACCTTGTGATCTGAAATAGATTTAGAGGCTTTCATTATACTCAGATGCTTGCCTAGGAACAAGGGGCTTCATGGAGGTGGAACTTTCAGTGCTTAAATGTGAAGAGTTCTAGGCAAACCAGGGTGAGCTAGTTCTAGGCAAACCAAGGTAGTTGTAGGCACCCTACCTTCTTGTGCCTGAAGCAAGACTTTACTTCCTCAAACAGAAAAGCACTGTCCAGAATCCCAACCCCATCCTTTCCTCCCACACCCAGGTCCAAACCACAGCACAGACCACCATCTTCAGAGTCCAATTGCCTCCCAGTGTCTCTTTGAACAAGACATGGCAAGTTCTTCCGTGTCCACTGCTGATGCATGAAGAGATGCACTGTATACAGGTTAAGCATGTTGAGTGGAATCACCAAAGGTTATCCCAGCAGACCTGGCCCTTTGCACCTGAGACGTTTTCCAAAATCACTTCGGTTTTCTGGATCTGAGACTCATGTCACATTTCTTGCTTACAGGAAATTGCCTGACCACAAGTAGGAGTCTCTGGTGTCACCTCAAGTAGATGGTAACAGGGTTCTCCCACCACACAGTCCTTGCGGAACTGCATTCTCCTCAGCAGGGTCCTTCTCTCACCTGCTTTTGTCTTGGATGCAGCTTGCAGGACTGGATAGAGTAATGGATTGAGTTCAGACCCTGTGTTTGGAAGCCTGCCTCTACCTCTGCTCTCTCTATAATGTTGGGCAGGTTGTCTCACCTTGTAGAGCCTCAGTTTCCCATCTGTTTAATAAGGTGGTGTGTGTGACAGGCTGAAATATGATCCTTCATAAGACATCCACATCCTAGTCCCTGGAACCTGCAAATGCTACTTTATTTGGGGGCGGGGGGGAGGCATTTACACAGATGTGATTAAGAATCTTAAAATGAGGAGATTATCCTGCATTGTTCACGTGGGCCCTAAAGACCATCACAAATGTTCTTCTGAGAGGGAGAAAGAGGGAAATTACAAAGACAGAAGAGGAGGGGGCAATGTGACTATGGAAGCAAAGATTGGAGTGATGCAACCACAAGCCAAGGAATGCTGGCAGCCACCAGTCTAGAAGAAGCAACAAACAGATTCTCCTCTAGGACCTTAAATGCAGGGGTAAGGGTTGGGTGAGCAAGGCAAAAAATATGTATTATACAGAGAAACCAAGATGGCGGCATAGGTAAACACCTAAACTTTCTGCCTCGCACAACCACTTTAAAACTACAACTAAAAGACAAAACAGATATCATCCAGAACCACAGGAAGGCTGGCTAAGTGGAAATTCTACCACTAGAAGGAAAGAGAAAAGCACACTGAGACTCAGAGGAGCTGTGGAAGTAAAGTGCAGAGGTACGGAGGCGCGCGCGGAAAGGGCTGGCAACTGAGTACGCGGCTGGCTTTTTCAAGCCGGAGGGAGACACAAGCTCCCGACTGCTCTGAACTCCAGTTCCGGGTGAGACTCTGGGGATCCAGACTCATACAGGGAGAAACTGGACTGTCTGGCAGCAGGCAGAACTCAAGGGCAGCTTTCTCTCAGAGGTGCTTGCAATGATTACCAAGGGACACTGAGACCCGGGGCCTCTTTGGGCAGGGCTGATGGGAAGCCATTGCTGTTTGCTCCGCCCTGAGACTCCGCCCCATCCAAGCTGTATGCAGAGGCTTTTGCATATGAATAGCCTGGTCCTTTGAAATCTAAACTTACCTAACAAACTGCAGCTGAGTCAGAGAGACCCAGAACATCCAAAAGAAGACCCAAGGCCCCACAACAGCTTGCATTGCTTCACAGCTGCGCCTCATCTGGGCACCTCCAAATCCCCAAACAAAGAAGAGGAATCTGCAGATCTCTCCGTAGCTCCTGCTGGGTGGCCTCAGGCAGAGGCTAAATTAGTACCTCCTTGGAGTTCCAAGAGCCAGTGTACCAGGAGTCAGAGTAGGACCATCCAGATTACAACTCCTCAGATTCATAAGGGACACACTCAGGGGGCAGACTCAGTGAGCACCAAAGCCCCACTGAAGCAAGTCTTGCCCCATAAGGGTGTCTCCAGCACAAAAGTTCTCCCATCATAGACACAGCTGATCCTAATAGGCAATTGGCCTGGAGGTCAATTCCCCCCAGTGATACCAACAATAATCAAGGCTTAACTACAACAAGGCTGTGCACACAGCCCACAAAGGGGTGCACCAAGAGTGTCCACCTCAGGTAACTGGGGAGGCTGAGCCACTGGGCCCTATAGGACACCTAGCACACAAAGCCACTCTATCAACTCAGGGAAGCAGCCAAAATGCGGAGACAAAGAAACAGGTCACAAATGAAAGAAATGGAGGAAAGCAAACTACTGGATATAGAGTTCAAAACCATGGTTATAAGGTTTTTCAAGAATTTTCTAGAAAAGGCTGATAAATTTAGTGAGACCTTCGAGGATATGAAAAAGGACCAACTAGAAATTAAGCATACACTGACTGAAATAAAAAATAATATACAGAGATCCAACAGCAGACTAGAGGATCACAAGAATCAAGTCAAAGATTTGAAATACAAAGAAGCAAAAGACACCCAACCAGAAAATCAAAAAGAAAAAAGAATCCAAAAAGTTGAAGATAGTGTAAGGAGCCTCTGGGAAAACTTCAAGTGTACCAACATCCGAATTATGGGGGTGACAGAAGAAGAGAGAGAGCAAGATACTGAAAACCTATTTGAAGAAATAATGACAGAAAACTTACCCCACCTGGTGAAAGAAATAAACTTACAAGTCCAGGAAGCACACAGAACCCCAAACAAAAGGAATCCAAAGAGGACCACACCAAGACACATCATAATTAAAATGCCAAGAGCAAAAGACAAAGAGAGAATATTAAAAGCAGCAAGAGAAAAACAGTTAGTTACAAGGGAACACCCATACGGTTGTCAGCTGATTTCTCAACAGAAACTATGCAGGCCAGAAGGGAGTGGCAAGAAATATTCAAAGTGATGAACAGCAAAAACCTACAACCAAGATTACTCTACCCAGCAAAGCTATCATTCAGAATTGAAGGTCAAATAAAGAGCTTCACAGATAAGAAAAAGCTAAAGGAATTCATCACCACCAAACCAGTATTATATGAAATGCTGAAAGGTATTCTTTAAGAAGAGGAAGAAGAAGAAAAAGGTAAAGATAA
Organism: Cnephaeus nilssonii; assembly: GCF_951640355.1. Lineage (NCBI taxonomy): Eukaryota > Metazoa > Chordata > Mammalia > Chiroptera > Vespertilionidae > Cnephaeus > Cnephaeus nilssonii. The sequence continues at coordinate 20,178,370 of NC_137081.1, read as the reverse complement.
AAATTATGAACAACAAATATATATCTATCAATAAGTGAATATAAAAATCAAGTGAATAAAAAATTTGATGACCAGAATAAACTGGTGAATATAATAGAATCAGGGGCATAGAAAGGGAGTGGACAGCCCTAACTGGTTTGGCTCAGTGGATAGAGTGTCCACCTGCGGACTCAAGGGTCCCAGGTTCGATTCCGGTCAAGGGCATGTACCTTGGTTGCAGGCACATCCCCAGTGGGGAGTGTGCAGGATGCAGCTGATCGATGTTTCTCTCTCATTGATGTTTCTAACTCTCTATCCTTCTCCCTTCCTCTCTGTAAAAAAATCAATAAAATATATATATTTTTTTTTTTTTTAAAAAAAGAAAGGGAGTGGACTGACAATCCTCGGGGGGAAAGGGGTGTGGGGGGTGCGGGAAGAGACTGGACAAAAATCATTCACCTATGGATGAGGACAGTGGGGGGTGGGTAAGGTCATGGGGTGGGGTGGGAACCAGGTGGAGGGGAGCTATGGGGGAAAAAGAGTAACAACTGTAATAATCTGAACAATAAATATTTTTTAAATAAATTAATTAAAAATATGTATTATACACTTCAAATATGCAAAATGTGCACATCTTAAAGGATCATTTACAAAGTGAGTTTCTGGGACATGATGCAGAGTGGATTTTTCCTGGGATTAGTTAGGTATGAGTGGCAAGGCTAAGTAAACTGGCTGTGACTGCTTATGTACTGTTCTTTTAAAATGGCTGCTCTCCCAGACATGCACTCCTCTGATGAAGTGTTTGCTCTTATTCAGTTTCTTTGCAGAAAAAAAAAAGTTTTCATCGAGTTGTAAAAATTTATGGAGGATCTGTTGAGGCTACAATGTGTATAAAATGGTGTACAAAGCTTGGGGAAGAGCTGGAGAATGTCAGGCTTGCTCAGGGGAGAAGGCACACTCCACATTTGAAGGCAGATGCTGGAAGCCCCATTCAGCCCCATGATGTGCTTGATCTCTTGAGAGTTTAGAGTGATTGCTTGGAATAACTGGTTCAGTGGGAAGACACTTGGATTAGAAGTCAAGAGCCCAGGTCCCTGTTGATTGCAATATTCTGGTCCTTTTTGATTGCAATATTCTAGGACCGGACAATTGTTCTATGTGGCAGATGGTTACAACATGGCCCCTGATTAATCATGCTCCCCTGGGCCCACTTCTCTTTGCTGTTTCACTTTATAGGTGCTTCTATCAGGAGGTGGTCTATTTTCCAACCCCATGAACCTGGGCTGGCATTATGACCTGCATTGATCAATGCAATGTATAAGAAGTAGTACTGTGAGACCTTCTGGGTTAGTTCTTAAGAGACCTTGCAGGTTTTACTTTCACTCTCTTGGGACATTGCCACTGGCATGTGAAGAAGAATGGACAGGTCTTCATGAGGATTAAAGACAACATGGAGAGAGACCCAGCCTTTTCTGCTGTTGTAGCCAAGTCCGGGGCTTTGCAGATCTCCCCACTGAACGCAGCTGCATGGGACAATCATGCCAGACTAATAGAAGAGCCACTCAGTAAACCCACAGAACTGTGAGAACTAATAAATGGTGTTAGTTTTAACCACTACATTTTAGAATGGTTGGGTACACAGCAGTGGATAACTGAGTATGGGACTAGTCAGAGAAGACTTCTTGGAGGACTGGGGTGGTGGGCAGGGAGGGAATGGTGTGGAAGTTTGGGAAGCTCTGGATTAGAAGAAAGGGAGGAGACTCTGTTGCATATTTTGGAAACTGAATGGATGTAGGCACAGAGAAGGAGAAGGGCATGTCATTCAAACGAGTTTAACTGAAGAGAGTTGAATGAAAGGACTATTTGTAGAGATATGGGCAGAGTTCAGGGAACTGTGAAGGGATGGCAAAGCACCTAGGACTTAGCAACAGTATGGAAGCAATGGCAGGCTGTTGAGGACAGGGGAGAAAATGCTGTTACCAAGCCCGGGCAGAATTAGGGTGGTGGAAGAGGGGTTGTCTGACAAGAGCTGTAGCCACAGAGGATTGCAAGGCATAAAAGGAAGCAGGAAAATAAATGCTTTGACTTTCTTTCTCTTGCTTTCTAATCTCTAACCAGTGCCTCCCAACAGAAGGCCAGGACCAGGGAGTCTGAGTGATGTACTCCGTAGAAGTCAGCATCCCAGGTCATGGAGCAGAAGAGAAGGGCATATAATGACTCTGGTGGGCAGTGGAGATCAGTGGAGAATAATCAGCACACAAGGTATCTAGAGAAGGCGAGTTCATCTATGTAAACTCTTTCCAAGAAGGCTTTCCCTCTTTCTAAACCCTAAAGCTATTCAGAGTCTCAGTATCCCTGACTGTGAAATGGGCAATGCCTGTGGCATAGGGTAGTAATGAGGAATCTGTGATACACCACATGGAAGGGCCAAGCACAGGGCCTGGTCCACATTGGAGGCACCATGTATGTTAGTTACTTTCCTCATACTCAGACATACCTAAATGGCCTTTTGACCAGATTACCTCTCCCGGTCTAGTTCTCCAAGTGATCTAATAGGCTGCATATCTCTGTCTTCCTCCCTCCCTCCCTCCCTTACTCACTCCTTTCTTTCTTTCCTTCCTTTCTTCTTTCTTTCTTTCCTTCCTTCCTTCCTTCCTTCCTTCCTTCCTTCCTTCCTTCCTTCCTTCCTTCCTTCCTTCCTTCCTTCCTTCCTTCCATGTATATTTACAGAGCATCAGGTGTAATCACTGTAGATACCACAGTGGACAATGCAGATGTGGTCCCTGCCCCTTCTCCTTTCTTCCCCACATCCTCCACTAAGAGAGACAGAGATGAAGAATACTGAGAGCCCAGAGCAGAATGCCACAGGTCTGAAGACATGGGGCGGGGGGGGGGGGGGGGGGGGTATCTAAAGGTCACCAGATCCAGAGAATCTCTGGACTTGGTCTCATTCTCAGCTTTTCATGGTGCTATTGATTGCCTTATAATTCTAATGATCGGTGGTTCTAGTCAAAGTTCCACCTGCTGTCTAGGACTCAGTGTTTTGATCTGTGACACAGAGAAGTTGAACTGGATGACTTCTAAGTTCCATAAAATACTATAGCTCAGACATTTTGAGTCTATAGTTGTGGGAAGGCTGATGCGAATTTAGAGCTGATTTTATGGTTCGGGATATTCTGGCAGCTTCAGTCGCTTTTAAGAAAGTTAAAGATTCTGGGGTCTGAGTAATTTTCCTTCTGGGCTACCACCCGGTCTATCCTTGGAAAGAGCCCACACTACTATCTTTCCACCAGGGCCTTCAGGTAAGCCTCCAAATACACAAACACGACAAAGCAAGTGTGAATCAGAGAGCAAGAGAAAAGTTGTGCATTGGAGTCTGAGCCCAAAGGGGACCAGTTTAGTCACCAGCTATCTAAAGAATTATATTAAACTTGATGAGGAACTGAACTGGGGAATATTAAATATATAATTGCAATAATTTCAACACTTTATTGAATGCTTGCAATATGTCAGATACTATGCTAAACAGTCAGCAAAAATATTGTTTAATCTTTATAGCCCTTCAAGGTAGGTATTATTAGTATTCCTCAGATATGATGGCAAACTGAAGTTTAAGGGCTTAAGTAACTTGCCCCAAACCCTTCAGCTATTAAGGATATGGGTCTCAGATTGAATCCTATGTCTGCCTGACTCCAAGAGATTCCTGAGTTACCATCTGTGACAGTTTCAGAGCCCTGGGGGATTTTGGAAAAGCTTTAATTCGTCTTGTCTGCCTCTGAGGGACTGTTCAGCAGGATCACAATGTTCCCGTTTTAAAGACCTTTGGGATAAACTTTGCAGATTTTATGTATTTATTACCCCATCTCGGGACGTACTAATTTATCAGCCAGCACACCACCCCCACCCCCACCCCGCCCTCAGCTTCCCTTATTCCCCAAGGTCTCTGGATCATGTTAATATGTCTGGCTTACAAACTTGCTGGCTCCACACTCTCTAGACCTTTCATTTGGTGTCCTGTTTAAATTCTTTAGTAAGAGGCTGCAGGAGGGGGAGACAGAAAGGTGGGCTGAAGGGCAAAGGTCAGGCACATAGCTGTTTTTTCTGATACACAGCTGTTTTTTTCTAGCGGTAAAATCTTTCAAAACCCAATTAGATTGCCCTTGGTCATCTTGATATGGAGATTATGAACTTGAGCTTTGGTGTCAGCTAGACCTGGGTCTTAGAGGTAATTCTGAAGCCTTGCCCACGTTATTTCCCCTCTCTGAGCCTCAGATCCCTCCTCTGTATAATGAGGCAGGGAGGAGTTCATCCAAGCTTGTTTTTAGCACTCCCGGAAACCATGCATCTGCAGGGTTCAGCACGGTGCCTGCCACACAGTAAATGTAGCAAACAGGTGGCTGGGATTTTTGTAGTACACCCTGATTGGCTGCCAACTTCCCTTCTTCTCACTTATGCCATGCTGGGTGAAGTGGAGCTCTCTCCTTTCTGATAGGTTCAAAATTTGCTGCCTCAGGAAACATCTTCTGACATTCTTCCTCTTTCCATTTTGTGAGCAGTAAAAGGTACAATGGCCTTGAGAAGAAGCATAATTGACTGGATGCACCAGTGTACAGAACACCAAACCAGGTCTGGGGGAATTGCCTAATTATGAAGTAGATCAGCTAGTTGAAGAGATATGACCAATACTCATGAAAGAACTAGGCCATAAGAATGCAAGACAGCATAACTCAGCTCTGTGCTGTTACAGAGGACAAATGCTAACGCTGCTTTAGACTCAACTAATGGCTCATTGAAATCCCTGAAAAATCTTTACCAGGAATCTTATACTTAGTTATAAACACAAATAACCTGCGAGGGTCAAGATCATCTTGCTGGCACCCTGTGTGGGTGCCATTGACAGGAGGTGGCAACGATTTGTGTGTGGGATGCTGTTTCCATTTCCAGAGGGCAGAGCTCATGTTTGGGCTGGTAGGGTGTTTTCCACTCAATAAACACAAAGTGGCCACAGCAGGATTGGGGCAAAACAGTGAAAGGAAAAAGCATTGAACTAGAGGTCAGGGGACCTGGGTCCAAATTCCATCACGACCACTGACTCCTTATATGACCTTGAATAAGCCCCTTGCTCTTCTATTAATAAGAGAGATAGACCAGATAGGGATTTCTGAATTGTGTTCCATGGTATCCTGAGGTTTCTAGACATTCTGGAGCTTCAAGGGCATCAGTGGGTCAGAAGGACAGGTGAGTGGTGGTTTGGGACTCTAGGTTATCCCTCTCTTATCTTTCCCTGTCTTCAATCGGAGAAGCCCCATTTATATCTTTTTACACATGAGGTTCTATGGTAGCTTTCTGGAAAATGATCTAAGTTGTCTCCCTCCACCATGTTCCTTTTATACATAGGTCAGCTGAGTCCCAGAGAGGTGAAGGCACTTGGTCAAGGTTACCCAATGAGTGACAGAGATGATACTAAAGTCTCTTTTCTGATAATGCCGACAATTATTTGGTTATCCAGCAAGAAATGTCGCTCATCATCTACTGTTGATTTAGAGCATATATGGCTCCTAAGTTCTGTAAAGGGGGCAAGCTGAAGGTAGGGCAGAGAGTAGGGGATGAGCATCCATCAGCAAAGCACACCTGAAGTCCAGGCAATGCCCAAGGAAGAAGCTGACTCGGGAATGGGTCCTTAATGACTCCACTCACTCTTGACAAGGAAAGGGACCCATTGGTCATTCTGATGCCTTTCTAGAGTGGACATCATTTCTCTACCCTGTAGCTTCTTGACCACATCTCAGTAGTCAGTGTGGTATAGGACTAGAGTTTCTTTATCCTTCTTTTATTTTTTTTAAGTAACAGACTTTATTTTTTTAAAGAAAAATTGAGCAGAAAGTACAGAGAGCTCCTATATATCCCCTCTCCACTCTTGAATTTGTGTGGTACATCTGTTATAATTGATGAACCAATATGAACACATTATTATTAATTAAAATCCAAAGTTTACATTCGAGTTCATTCTTTGTTTTTAAATTATTTATTTATTTATTTATTTATTTTTAGAGAGAAAAAGGGAGAGAAACATCAATTTGCTGTTTCACTTATTTATATATCAACTTGCTGTTTCACTTATTTATGCATTCATTGGTTGATTCTTGTATGTCTCCGGATCAGGGATCAACCCCCCAACCTTGGCTTATAGGGTTGACACTCTAACCGAACTATCTAGCCAGGCTAGAGTTCACTCTTATGTTGTACATTTTATGAATTTTGACAAACATGTGATGTCATGTAGTCACCATTACAGTATCATACAGAATGGTTTTATTGCCCTACAAGTCCCCTGTGCTCCACCATTCATCCCTCCCCTCTCCTCCTACTCCCAAACTCCTGGCAACATTTTTACTGACTATAGTTTCGCCTTTTCCAGAATGTCCCATATTTGGGATCATATAGCACCAGGTGTACCGGTTAATAATGTGGATTTTTTTTCAATAGATGGAGTTACACATATGTTGATATATATGCGATTTGCTATGTATGCTATTTTTTTGTATTGACAGCAAGCTTCAAAACTTCATATGTCAAATTTGCTGAAGGTGTTAATATCATAGATATTTTTATGCTTAAAAATGTAGAATTCCATGCCAAAAAAAAGAGCATTTGCAGGAAGTTTTAATTGGTTACTTTATTTTGAAGCAAAGTGCTGCTGAAAGTTATTGTATACTTCAGGAAGCTTATGGTGAACATGCTCCATCTCAAGATACTGTGAACACTGGTTGAAATGCTTTAAAAGTGATGATTTCGATGTGAAAGACAAAGAACGTCCAGGTCAACTGAAAAAGTTTGAAGACCAACAATTACAAGCATTATTGGATGAAAATGCGTGTCAAAAACAACTTGCAGAAAAATTAAATGTTGCTCAGGAAACAATTTCCAATCGTTTACAAGCAATGGGAAAGATTTTAAAGGAAGGAAAATGGGTGCCACATCAACTGAACAAAAGACAAATGGAAAACCGAAAAGTCACCAGTAGAATGTTCTTCAATAGCACGAAAGAAAGTCTTTTTTGCATCGAATTTGACTGGTGATGAAAAGTGGATTTATTTTGAGAATCCCAAACACACAAAATCATGGGTTGATCCAGGTCAGCCATCAACATTGACTGCAAGGCCAAATCGCTTCAGAAAGAAGACAATGCTCTGCGTTTGGTGGGATCAGGAAGGTGTAGTGTACTATAAGCTTCTAAAAACCGGTAAAACCATTAATACTGATTGCTACTGACAAGAAATAATCAATTTGAACCACACTTTAATTGTAAAATGACCAGAATGGGCCAGAAGACACAGCAAAGTAATTTTGCTTCATGATAATGCACCATCACACACTTCAAAACCAGCTAAAGACACGTTAAAAGATCTTGCCTGGGAAGTATTAATCCATCCGCTGTATTCACCAGACCTTGCTCTTTCAGATTACCACTCGTTCCAATCGATGGCACACGCACTTTCTGAACAGCACTTCAAAACGTACGAAGAAGTGGAAAATTGGGTCTCTGAATGGTTTGCCTCAAAACAAGAAAAGTTCTTTTGGGATGGTATCCACAAATTACCTGAAAGATGGGGGAAATGTGTAGCTAACAATGGACATTACTTTGAATAAAGCACTTTTTATGTTTCTCTTAAAATTATCGTGTTTTCTTGATTACAAAATCCGCATTATTAACTGGTAAGTCTAGTATGTAATCTTTTCAAACTATCTTCTTTCATTTAACAATATGCACTTAAGCTTCCTCTATGTTTTTTCATGGCTTGAGAGCTCCTTTCCTTTTATCCTGAATTATATTCCATTGTCTGGATGTAGGCTGTACCACAAATTATTTATCTATTTCTCCATTGAAGGATATCTTAGTCACCTCTAAACTTTGGCAACATGAAAAAAGCTGCTATAAACATTCATGTGCAGGTTTTTGTTTGGACATAAGTTTTCTACTCTTCTGGCTAAGGAGTATAACAGCTGGCTCATATGCCAAGATTATGTTTAGTTTTGTAAGAAGCTAAACTGTCAAACTGTCTTCCAAACTGGCTGTACCATTTTACATTTCCATTGTCATAGTATTTTTATTTGCTATTAAGTGTTCTGAGTAAGAAAATTTAAAAATTTTATTAGCATGAATTATATTGTTCCTTTTATATTGTACAATGCCAGTTTTAAATGTAAGAATATTAACTCATATGCAGAATCACCAAAATTACACAATTTGTATTTTTTAGCTCATACATGTATATGTATTTCATTTCAAAAGCATGAAAACACTGAGCAAAACTAATGCTAGTGCAGTCGATATGTGCACATCCTACCAGTACTCTCTACCTTCAATGTAGTAAGGAAGGAAGGACTCAGAAGAAAAGGAATGATGCGTTGCCCTGTCCCTTTGCTCCTGTTGTCACTGTCAGCATAAATGGTTGGCTCCCATAGGGAAGTAACATGAGTAAAGCAAGTTGATTTGAATGGAAAGTGTGGTTTATCAGGGCTGTCAGTGCCCTACTTACTCAGTGGTAGTCATGCGGATATGGAATAGGAATAGGGAATTCTGGGGCCAGTGGAACTGACAGCAGCCAACTTCCATAACATGCTTATCTTGTACTCATTTTGAGTATCACCAAACTGCTGCACATGGCGTGCCCACTGGGATTTGGTGCTCCTGGGCCTCCCAAATGCTCTGTGTGGACAGGGTAGCAGAGAAGAGGACATAGAGTCTGCACAATCTGCTGTACTCTTGGGAAGGCTCTCTTGTTTTTGTTTATCAAACACAAGTTCAAAGACAAAATCATTCTAGATTTCAAGATGGTTAGCATCAAGCCCAGCACCGGGCCATTCTGAGTGTGGGGCCCAGGGAGCCTCATGAATAGAAGACCCATGAAGCTGGCCTGGGTTTTCTTGAGCCTTATCTCTTCGGCCCCATTCAGGCTATTGCTCTGTCCAGACTCTCATCACCCCCATCCCTCCTTTGCTTCCAGGAAGTCATAGGCACAGTCCTTCCTCCTATCATTTGCTTAATGTTCAAACCAGGACCCTGAACATCATTCTGCATCCCCTCTCTCTCTAAAGTCGACATCCATCACCATCCCCTATTCATTCTCCTACCCAAGCTGACTTGAATCCTCATACTTCCCATCTCTGCTGCAGCCATCCAGTTCAGCCTGCAACTCTGCAATCACTGCCTAATGGATTTCCCTGCTCCCTTCTAATGGGATCCCCAGACAACAGCCAGAGTGAGCTTTCTAAGAATACAATCTGATCAGGTTACTTTCCTGCATGGTTACTTTCCTTCAATGGCTCTCTGGTTCTTCAAGATCAAGGCTTATTCTTACCATGGCTAACAGAGTCCTTCTGGGCTGACTCCTGCCTGCCTTTCCAGCATATTTATCACTGTTCACCTCTCATTTCTGGTGCTCTAGAAAAGGTAAACAATGTACACTTCTTTTAATATCTCTTGCTCTTTCCTTCTCTCAGCCACTCTTACTGATTCGTTCAAGCCTCAGTTATGTTTCCCTATTGCCATGCCTATACCACATCCCTCATACCACACGTTAAAAGCTACATCATAATTACTTATCTGTGTCTCTCACTAGATTCTGAACTCTGAGCAGGCAGGGGTCTTGCCTGAATTACTACAGTGTCCCTAGCACACTGAGTGCAATGAGTATCATGTAGTTATCACTCCATAAAAATGTGTCAAAAGCATAAGCTCTCCCTTGGCCAGCTATTTCCTTATGTCACAGGCCAGCGAGATAAAAGCTCTCAGGAGGGTGATATGGTGAGTGGAGTGGTACCCACCCATCTCCTCATTTCCCTGGGGCCATTCCCTTTGCTAATTTATTCACATTCCTTGGCAGGCTGTGCCTGATTCTTTATGTGCCTAATTCTTTATCCTTCGTTTTCTAAGCAAATGTTTAGTAACTTCCCATTTATCAGCAACAACCCAGGCAGCTGGAGGCCACTAAGACCAACCTGTATGTGAAATCAAGATTTTCAGAAACATCCCCTTAGCCTAGAATAGTGGTCGGCAAACTCATTAGTCAACAGAGCCAAATATCAACAGTACAACGATTAAAATTTCTTTTGCGAGCCAAATTTTTTAAACTTAAACTTCTTCTAACGCCACTTCTTCAAAATAGACTCGCCCAGGCCATGGTATTTTGTGGAAGAGCCACACTCAAGGGGCCAAAAAGCCGCATGTGGCTCGCGAGCCACAGTTTGCCGACCACTGGCCTAGAACATACTCTTGTTTGGCCCAATGCATACTCTCATTTCCCAAGCATGGTCTGCCTAATCTGAGAAAATAATAGAGAAGGAAAAGGAAGTAGGGTAACGTTTGTGATTTTCATCAAAAAACATCAACACTGACCACAGAACAGTTAATCAGAATAAAAGAGCAACCATTTACTCAAAATGATTTAACTCTTTCCTCAAAGCAATTGCAATTGTTGCAAAACATTTCTGTGCTATTTCAAAAGAAAAGACAGGGAAAAACAACACTACAGCAGTTTGGAGTTGGGAACAAAAAGTCCCAGAATAGTTTCATTTCCACACCACAGTCACCCAAAACAAACCTTTGGAAAACACTTTTTAGTTAACAAGCCTTCTTATGTATCTCATTGGGTTCCTACAATGATACAGAAGTTCCTTGCAGCCTTCCACAGCAAGTCCAATTTCCCTGCCTGCTTTTGCAGTTGTCCTAGACTCAGCCTCATCCCCCTCTCTCTCACATTCGAGGGTCCCATAGTGTGCAGGCTCCACTCCCAGGAGCCCACGTGGTCTTTGTGACTTCTCCCAGGGCATTCCCAACTGCAATGAGCTCAGTCTTTTCTCTCTGGTTTCGTCTGTAAAGTTTCTCTTTGCCTTGGGTATTTTGCAGTTTCCCTATGGTATTTAAATGAATATTTGGCTTTCTTTCTTTACATTGGGGTTTGTTGTGATTCCTGAATCTAAACATTCTCATCTCTCATCAATTCTCAGGCGTCTTCCCTTCAAACACTGCCTCATCCCATTCTCTCTAGTTTTTCTTCTGGAACTCCCATTAGATATATGTTAGACTTTGTCATTTTATCTCCACATATTCTAAGATCTTTTTCATAGCTTCCATCTCTGGGCTCCACCTGGATAATTTCCTAGATTTCCCTCCAAGTTCAATAACCCTTCCTTCAGTTATGTCTAATTTACTATTAAGTTTGTGTTAAAAAAATTTTTTTTTTAATCCTCACCTGAGGACATATTTTGCATTGATTTTTAGAGAGAGTGGAAGAGAAGGAGGTTGGGGGTGGGGGGCGGGGAGGGAGAGAAAGAGAGACAAAGGGAAACATTGATGGGAGAGAGACACATTGATTTGTTGCCTCCCACATGGGCCCCAATCAGGGCCGGAAATCAAACCTGCAACCCAGGTATGTGCCCTTGACCAGAAATCGAACCCTTTGGTGTGCTAGCTTGCCAGGAACCAATTCCAGCATGTAATAATTATAAGAGTTCCATCAAAAGGTTGATGGGACTTGGGGGGCTCAACAAGGGTGAGCCACATATGTAGTTTACCTGTTGGAAACTGGCTAAACGGCACTTCCCCCAAACCTGAATAGGATTGTCTGCTGCCAGACAGCTCAGGGCATTTTATTGCCTCCTGTTGGCCAAACACCTGAACAGCTGTAGGCTATTCCCCAATCTGACAATGCTTCTGTAACCCTACCCTTTGAAGTGTATATCTCCACCTTGCCTTAGGACAAATTGTATTAATAAAAGCAGGGTCCTGAGACAAGGAGGAGTCTTTTAGCTCCTTTTAGCTGAAGCTCCTCTGATCCCCAAATGCCTTTCAAAATTATCTTTCCTCTCTGGACTCTTTAATCATCTATGCGCAGTCCCTTTCTCCAGAATGCTGAACCCTTTGTAAGGCTGGGAAAAGACTCCCGGCACTGGCTGACACTCTAACTGCTGAGTCACACCGGCCAGGGCAAGTTTTAAATTTTAATGAGTATTTTTTAAATTTCTAGCTTTTTAAAATTTCCTCACTTTTGTTCACTATCCAGATATTTATATTTTTGAAGCCTTATTTCATGCTGGTAGTCATTTGAACAAGCCTAGTTTATGGTCTCCTCTGATGGATTTATAATCTAAGGTTCTGAGAGGTCTGGTCCTATTGTTTGATGGATCTGTGGACTCTTGCTCATGGTTTTCCCTTGTGTGTTGTGTAATTTCAGACTGCGAACTCATCCTCAGCAAGGCTTTCATCTAGAGAAACCAGTGTAATCAAAGTGTTTGCTTCTAACAGAGCATCATTGGCCCAGACAAATTTTTATGTTATTTCTTAGCCTAGGGGTTTCTAGGTTGTACAGGAACTATTCATTAAAACCCCAAACCCACTGAGGACTCATGCCAATGGTTTGGAATTCTTAAGAGAGACACTTCCCCTTCTGACCTTGAGCTCAGTTCAAGAAAAACAAGCTCTCTTTCCATTTTTCTCTGCTAGAGATTGGTCTATGATTCTTCAAAGGAGGTTGCCCTTCCACGGTCTTGGCTTTATGTGGAAATCTCAGTGCCAACACTCCATCTTCCAGAGGCTCAAAATCTTGTTTCTGTCCCTGAACAGTATTAAAACCCAAACCCGCATGTAAATAAGACTGGCTCTGACACCGACCCCACTCCTCTGCCCCCATGGTAACTGCAAAGGGCAGCCATGCACTCACTTCCGGTTTCCTCTAGGTTTCTAGCTCCTGGAGGTTTTGTACACTCAGGTTTGTTAGTAACAGGTAGCATCTCTTGTTTGGAAGCACTCTGCACCATGCTGAGGTGCATACACATTAACTCATTTAACTCCTGGGATATACCTTGAGTAGTGCTATTATTATCAGTCTCATTTTTTTTTTTATGAGGAAATTAAGGCACAGAGAGATAAAGTAACTTGCTCGAGGTCTCATGGCTAGTAACTGAGAAAACTCAGATAGAAACTTGGGCAAATTAACTTCACTGCCTGTGCTCTTAATACCACATAGTGCTTTCTTACTTAGGGCATTTGGGTGTTTTTGCAATGGAAAACTTTTTAGACTCGATACTGCAGTTTCACAGTGTTTCTCCCCAAACAATTAAATCATAAATAACTGTGTGAATAGTTTGTTAGACAGACAGACAGCAGTTTTTTGTTTGTTTTTTAAAATATATTTTATTATTTATTATTTATTTTTTTTTTACAGAGAGGAAGGGAGAGGGATAGAGAGTTAGAAACATCAATCAGCTGCCTCCTGCACACCCCCTACTGGGGATGTGCCCTGCAACCAAGGTACATGCCCTTGACCAGAATGGAACCTGGGACCTTTCTGCCCGCAGGCTGACACTCTATCCACTGAGCCAAACCAGTCAGGGCCAGCCCGCAGTTTTGACTAGCTAGTCTCATAAAGTAGAAGCCTGTATCTTGGGAGAGAAGGCCCAATCCAGGCTTGTCTGCTTGCTCAAAGAAGGGACCTACACTGGGGAAACTTTAGCACATAGGAGTCATCAGGGGCTGTAAAGACAACCTTCTTCAAAGCCTGGTTCACACACCATCTGCATCATAATGAACCCCAGATACTTCTTTTACAATGCAGGTTTTGAGGCCCCACCACAAACCTACTGAATCAGAATTCCTGGGGTTGGGTCCGGGAATCTGCCTTTTCAAAGTCAGCTCTCCATGGGGTTCTAATTCTGATGCTCGTTGGCGGCTGAGAACCACCACTCAGCATTTGCTTTCGAGCCTAGTCTGGGTCAAAGGTTCTCCTCAAGATGTGACCATGCCAGGCACATCAAAGCCCCTTGCCTTTCTCTCATGATCTGGTACCACACACTTAATGCATGGATGAGCTCATGAGCCCACAGAAGACAGCCCTCTGCTGGAGTCCCATTGCATCTGGGTCCTCCAGTACAAGTACCACCCTACGGTATAATTAATTTTCTTGTCTCTCTCCCCATCAAGTCTGTGCAGATAGAAAGTATTCTTTGGTGAGCTTTCTATCCCCGATGCATAACCTGGTACCTGGTGTGTGGTGATCACTCAGTATTTATTGAATGGATTGATACATTGAATTGAACTCTCAGGATCCACATGCTGATCAATGATGCTATGAGGGAGAGAAACCAGGTTTTAATGATCCCAATAAGCCTTTAAGTCTTCCAGCCCTGCCATTCCAGTTGTCATTTTTCTCCCATTCTTTTAGAGAAGGATGGAATTTCATTTTTTGCCAAGAGGAGGTCTGAAGTGTGGGGTGGAAACTCATTCCTTCTTACCCCCTATGACACAGGGATTGCCTGCCAGGGACAGAGCTGGGAGGGGGTGAGAGCAGCAAGGGGGCAGACCATCTAGAAGCTGATGTGGGAATCATGCAGAAGCTCGCTGAAGGGGCCTAGTATCCTCCCGATAGAAAGTTCACACTCGATGGTGTTTAAAGGCAGAGAAGCTGGGCTGAGATGCCAGGGAGCTCCCACTTTTCTAGCTTCTCCAAACATGATCCTTTGACTTGTAGGCTTGTCCCCTGTCCCTGCAGTTCCAGCAAAGCTTGGCAAGGAGACCCTGTGTCAGGGCCACTAACCCCAATTCCCCGATGTCTCTCTAAGAGGTCCCAGTCCACACTCCTTTCTTCCCACTGGGTTTCCCTGACATCGTAGTCCCAGGTTTAGCCTGCTTGCTTAGGTTGCTCTTCCAGGAAGAGAAGAAGGAGTCTGCTAAAGTCTATCACTTTGTTTCTATGTGAAAGGTTTTATTCTGGCTCTTCCCATGTGCCAGGCACTGTCCAGGTTCCTCTGCATATTACTGAGTTGAATAGGCCTTAGACCCTGTGCTGAACGTGGAGATGGGAAAACAGACATTCACACATACTTTCCACACCACTTGTCAAGCCATCATTCTGGGGACAGTTCAGGCCCCATCTTCTCTTGCCTGAACAACTTCAACCCTTTGATGTCTCTGTGCAGGTGCCACATCTGGGTGGTGCTATTTCAGTGCTCATAGGGCTACGTGACGGAGGACATGGGAGCTCCAGGCAGTGGCCTGCATGCTTCAGTGCCCCGGAATCTGCCTCCCCACAAAGCTGTCCTGCACAGAAATAGAAGCAGCACTGATGCTCCACCTCTCTCTCTCGCTGCAGCCTCTCCAGCTCCCCGTTTCACCTCTGGCTCACACTGTGTGTCTCGGTCCTCACTCACCTGGAAGCCTCTGAAATGCTATTGCAGGGATGCAGCAGGTCAGAATGCTGCCTCCCACCCCACACCATCTCCAGGGGTTGAGGACACTGGGGAATCCCAGGACACCAGGGCACCAAACACCAAGTGGTCTGCTGAACAGTTTCCTGTCCTCTGTCCACAGATGCTTGTGTTTGTTTGTTTGTTCATATGCATTGATTTAAGACAAAAAGTAATGTACTAGCTCAGATATAAGCTGAGAACTCAGCATGGAGTTGAGGCATGACTCAGGGACATTAATCATTTCCCTGACCCGGATTTCTCTCTTTATTGCTCAGCTCTGCTACCTCTGGTGGTTCCGTCTCAGATAGGCCTCCCCCAGGTGGCAAGGTGGCCACAGCCATCCAGGCTCCCACCTCACCTCCATTGCAATTCCAATCAGAGTGCCGGGACTGGTCTCAATGACTCAGACTGGTCTGGATTTGGGTCACTCGAGCATTCCTGAACCTGTTACTATTACTAGGAAGATGCCATTGACCCATTGGCCAGACCTGAGCTTCCTGCCACTCCCTTTTGGGGGTAGAGTCACCTTTACCAGCACCACACAGACTGGGAGGAAATGGGAGGAGAGAGAATGAATTCTGAAAACCAAAATACCAAATGTCTATAACAACTAACAGTTTGAGAACTATAAACATTTTACATGCATTATTTTATTTAGTACCTACCTTATGAAGTAGGTATTAGTATCTATATTTAATGATAAGAATGACCAGTTTTCCCCCAAATGGTGAAGAAGCAGAAAGAACCCAGGTCTCCCTGATTTCAGAGCCATTCTCTTTCCATTTTGCCAATAAATCACTCCATCCTACAAACTGCTCAACCTGGAAATAGTCCTCTTCCACCTCTCTTTGTCCTCTAATCTCTCACATCCAATTGTCACCAGACCCTGTTGTTTCTACCCCACCCTCACCACATGGTCTCTACTCCACCTGTCTTTGCCCTCCCACCCGGCTGCCCTGCCACGCTGCTGCCCCCTCCTAGGTGGCTTTCATTCCCTTTCTCCCAAATAAAATCAGGGATTCTAGATTCCCTATCACAGGATCCCTCATTGATGGACCCAGACTGGACAAAACTCATAAATCTGCTTCATTTAGCCAACATTGCAAAATTGGAAGATTCCTCAAACATATTATTTCCAGCTTCTCTTATAAAATGGGAAGGTCTGACAATATTAAACCTGCATCTCCCCACACTGATAATGGATAAAACTGCATAGCTGCTGACAGCCTTAAAAGGGGCATCCATGCTTTGGATTCCCACTCTCCCCACCTCCCCTTGCTGTCTTTTTAAAAGTAAAATGGAAATATTTGAATAAGTACTATATCCACAGGTTGAAAAGTCAGAAGCTACAAAAGGGGATACAGTGAACAGTCTCTTTTCAATGACATCCCATAACTAAATAGTTCCTCTCTCTTATAGTCTTCTGAGATATTTTATACATTAACAACCAAATACATTCACACTATTTGTTCTTGGTTTTTTTTACAAAAATGGTAACACACTAAACTCCCTGCTCTTTACCTTGCTGTTTTCTCTTAATAATATGTCATGAAGATTAGTTCATGTCTATACAAAAAGAGCTTCCTTGCATGGTTTTCCTTTTTCATTTTAACAGCTGGATAGAATTCCATTATATGGATATATCAAAGTGTATTCATCAATACTCTACTGATGGGCTTTTGGGATATAGTAGTCTTCCCTTATCCAAGACTCCCAGTGGATGCCTGAGACCTTGGACAGTACCCAACCCTACTAACACTATGTTTTTTTCCTACACATACATACCTATGAAAGTTTAAATTATAAACTAGGCATGGTAGGTGATCAACAACAACAATAATAAAATAGGACAATTATAACAATATACTGAACAGTAATAAACACTATGTGAATGCAGCATTATTGAGTAAAATAAGGGTCAACTGAACACAAGCACTGTGATACCATGACAGTCGATCTTATAACCAAGACCAAGATAGCTTCCAAGTGACTAAGGGGCTGGTAGCGTATATAGCATGGAGACACTGGACAAAGGGATGATTCACATCCAGGCATGAAATTCCATCACACTACTCAGAATGGCATGCAATTTAAAACTTATGAATTGTTTATTTCTGGAAATTTCCATTTTATTTTTTTGGACACAGTTGGCTGTGGGTAACTGAAACCTTGGAAAGCAAAACCACAGATAAGTGTGTGTATGTGGTGGGGGACTGCTGTATTGTATTTCTAAGCATTTACTATTATAAACATTACTATACCAAATGATTGTATGCAGGTGCCATTTCACACATAAATAAGAATAAATTCTAGAATAAATAAGTAGAATTGCAGGGTCAAAGATAAGACCCTAAAATAAAACTTTAAATTGCAAGGGGCAAAACATGGTAGCAAAAAGGTTAAAGATGGTTTTTGCTACACTATACCAACTGACCCATACTGATGTCTTGAATCTAGATCTTCCACCAGAAAATAAGGTCCAGCAAGACAAAAATCTGTCTTGTTCATCACTGCATACATGGCACCTAGCACCATACCTAGAACCTCGTGTCAATAAATAATTGCTAAAGGAAGGGAGAGAGGAAGGAAGGGTTATTGTAAATAGAGGCTAGTGTTTGGGTACCATGATGGAGATGTCCTGCTCACCCAAAGGCCCTGATTCTATGACCTAATAGAATAAGAAATCATCGGGCTCTCTAAAAAGTCTCCAAAGTACATCAGAGGGGGAAAAATAAGAGAATGCAACACCAAGGTCAGGCCATAGGAGAGCGAGCATGCTTCCTTCTGGGACAAGGAGCTGTGTCAGATGCTACTCTCCTAGTTGGCCTGAGTGAGAACAATACTGTGGAAGCCAGGGGATCCATCAGGGGAAAATATAGTCAACCCTCTGGCCTCACTTCTGGTTTAACGAGATCCACATTTGCTCTCCAGCTTGGCAGAATGATGTTGACAAATGCATTTCCTTTTCATCCAGATATTCCCCAGATGGCTTCTGTGTTTTGATACAGATTTACCCATAGGATCTTCAAGAGGTCTTATCCTTAAGCAAATGCAATAAAACAAACTGACATTAGCTAGATTTTTCTCCAAACCCAACATTGAGGCCTGATGCACTTTTCAAAAATGGAAGCCACCCATAGGCCCTCAGTAAAATTTGTTGAATCCATAAATGCATGAAGACAAAGTGTCAGATGTGTAGGAAGATTACACTGAGGGTTTGAGAACTTCTTCCTTCCCAGCTCAATAAAACTAAGTTTGGGAGGAGGAAGAAGAAGAAGAAGAACTAAGGGGGAGAGGTAAGAGAGAGTTGCTCCTGACTGGAAAGAGGTGGTTAAACCTGGACTGAGGCAGAATTTTCTACACTCTGGGTCAGGGACAGAGATAAGGGGAGGAAAGGGGAAGGGGCGAGAAAGGGGGAGAAGAGGGGAGTTGGGGACACATGAAGACCTACAAGACTCCCAGGGCATCTTCTCCCCAAGCTGGGAAGGAAGTATGTGTAACCCACCCCCCCTCCCCAAATGTTTTCATGGAAAAGGCATGTCTTCCTAGAGGAAGACAAGAGTCCACAAGAGGCTGCCTCCTGGGAGGTTATGGAAACAGAGGCTGTGGGCAGGCGGGCTGGAGAGGCATTTCGGCAATGGTCTGCCATGGTATGTGAAAAATTTTTCCTACTTAGATAGTTGGCAAACATTTTAGAAGCAAAATGGAATTTATTAACAGAAAATATTTGTCAAAGACTGTTTCCTCTCCCCCCACCCCTTTCTGTGCCTTTCTTCCTTTTCTCATTTTTATCTTCCTTTTCCCAGGGTGGAGGACTTAATCAACAAGGTCTTTCATCTTCCTCTGTGGTTTGGATCTCTGAGCCTGGCTTGAAAGGAGAGGGAGATGGCGTTAGGGGAAATGCTGGGCCCTCTGCCCACAGGATGGCTTCCTTCTCTACGTGCAGGTATCAGCTTTCTGTCCTGGGAAAAGCCTGGACTGATATGGGATTGTCTTTCCAAAAGAATTCCTTCTGTTTGCCCTGGCATGGGCTTGCGTTCCACGCCCCCGCTCCTCAACACACACACACACACACACACACACACACACACACACACACACGCACACGCACACACACGGACCTGGTCTGAATGTATAATTACTGTTAGTAGTGTGGCTTTCATCTCTTTGAGCCTCCATTTCCTTAGGAATAAAATGAGGTGGATATGATACTTATCTCTTGTCATGTTTGTGAGGATGAAATAAAAACTGTATGCTAAGTATCTGGTACAAGGTCTGGTCCAGATAAAATCTCAATGAGTGTTAGTTCTGATCCTTTTCATACAGGATGGAGACCCTGGTGGTAACCTGCTCACAGGGTTACTGAACGAAGGCTCAGGATATGGTGGCTTTGGGTATCAATTAATAAATTAGAATGAGACCTAGCCTTCATGAAACCTATACTTCACCAGAGGCAGCAAAAACAGATTATGTTTATTGAGAGTTTTTTAAGAACCAAGTATTCTAAACCCTTTACCGGTGTTATTTGACCCATACAACTATCCTACTATTATTCCAAAGCTAATAGGGGTAGAGTAGTTGAACAAACATTTGAACCCAACCATCTGGTTCCCCAACCTACTTCTTAGCCATGATGAATATTCCATCGCTGCAGCAGTGAAAGGGAAACACGGAGTGATAGTCTAAAAGCTGAACAGGCTTGAGAGATCAACTTTTCTAGACCTCAGTTTGCGAAGGAGGCAAATGAAACCCAGGAAGGGGGAATTCTCACTCAAGGCCATGTAGCTGGTGATGGTGCAACTGGGACTAGAAGCCCGGCTTCAGGAATTTCAGGTCAATATCCTGCCACCAAGAAAGAGAGGAATGTTCAAATCCGCTGGGGAAAGAGCCTGCTGGTCAACCACACTGACTTTGAGAACCACAGGACTTAAATTCCCAAGTGGGAATTTAACCCACCCGCCCCCCCAAAAAATATTTGTAACCACCTTTGATTGGGTATTGGCCATGAGGGAAGCGAAGCGACAGGGAGTGCATATGCTGTGGGGGTATTGAGGATGAGGACCCCTAATTTGTGGAACTGGAAACAGGCCATGTTCAGCTCATCTCTGATGAGCTGGAATATGGTGACTGCAGAAACATGACTCCAGAATCCATAGTTAGGCTCTGTATGGAGGTGCAGAGGAAGGAGGAAGGAGGACCTGTGGCCAGTCTCCTGAGGAGTCAGGAAGATTCATTTGCAAGGACCCTAAGAGCTCATGGGCAGGGCTTCATTTTTCCATCTAGGCAGAGCCCAGCCACACCCATACCCATTCTTAAAATATTGCAAAAATATCTGCACCACTTGATAAATGGCCACTACCCACTACCCTGGGCCTCAGTCCTGCCCCTGGACACTCCACTCTCTCTCCTGGCACCTTCAGGCCTTCCCCAATCCAGCAACTAGAGAGTTAACACATGGCCCAGCCGAGGGCCTTTGGAAGCCTGCTCTTGCCTTCAGAGTTGGCTATTTGCTCAGATTGGTCTAAGACTAAAGTCATTTTTACTGTTTTTAAACAGATGGAATGTCACCTCCAGATGAAGTGACCCAAATGGAATGAGGCATCTAAACAGAGCCACATGGGGTCCATCTGGGATGTACCCCTACCCCTAGGAGAAATCTTGCAAAGGAAATCTGAAGGGGTAAGAGATGCAGTTTAGTGGCCAGGAGAGTGAGGGTTTGGACCAACGCTGTGATGAAGGGCCAGTCCTCTTGCAGCATGCTGGGTTCCAAACACAGGGCTCAGGCGCATCCTCCTGCTCTTGGCTGCCCTCTGGGCCCCTCCACAAGGCAGACTCTGAGGGCAGGCCTAACAGCCAGCGGCCACATTACTACTCCTTGATCTGCTCAACTCCCTGTGGCTTCCCTGCCAGCCACGCCCTCCCTCCCTTCATCGCACATGCACAGGGCTTATGTTCCTAGACAACATGTGCTGGAAGAATGCAGGTCAGACCAGCCACGAAGGGCTCCCCAGCAACCCGTGAAATCCTCTGCCCGCCAGGGTCCTCCGAAGGTCAGGGTTGCAGAGAAAGAGGTTCAGTAACTTCTAGGGGATGGTGTCCCACATCCTGTGACAGTTGGAAAAGGGTTCCTTAGTCTTCATCTCAGTCCCTCCTATTCAAAGGGAGAAAGAGAAAACTGGGGCAGGGAGGAAGTGGGGAGGGAAAGACAAAGCCCATTCACTGTCCCCTGTATTGCTATGGAGATGCAGGGGCCAGATGGCTGCTCACTGCACGGCACTGACACTGGACTGTCCTGAGTACACGATGGGCTCTCCCCATACCAGCTCTCACTCTGGACAACCTATCTAACCTCTCAGAGCCCAGTTTCCTCCTCTCAAAACAGGAACAATAAGAACTCAGGGTCCTTGTAAGGATTAAATGAGGTGATGGATGGAAGGTTTCTACCCATTGTTAGTTTCCTCTCCCCTTCATCATATTAAGTTGGGCAAGAAAACAAGTATCTCCCTAGCCATTCAAATATGCACAGAGTACGTAGCCACATTCTTTCTGCCGTATCTTTTCTTCCCTTATGCCCTCACCTCCGATCCCCGCTGAGATGAAAGAGTGAGTGGTGCCCAGAAGGTCAGGAGATGGTTCCTAAGGCCAAGCAGACGTTTCGGAAGGGGTGGTTTCTGCCGCTTTGTACTCCCGTCAGGAGCTTCCCAAATGTCCAGTGTTTTACCTGGCACTTTCACTTCCAGGAATCCAAGTGAAAACATTCCAAGATTAAAAGGTTTGAAGATGTAAAGATTTATGTGCAAGGATATGTGATATGTGTACATATTTATTTGACATTTGGGTTGTGATATATATATATATATGATGTGTCAAATAAATTATGATAAACAAATTAAGTAAATTTTTTATTTATTCTAGAACACTATTAAGCCATTAAAAATTAGGTTTGGGAAAACATTGAGAAAGAGAGACTCTTAAAATATATAGCACAGTGAAAAGCCAAGACAGAGCCATGCTTATGGCAGGATCTCAAACATCCAATAAAATGTGAATTCTGGTCAGTTCTGTGTGTTGGAATTGGAAGTGAGTTTTATTTTCTTCATTACAAAAGTAATCCACTGTAGAAAATTTGAAAAATGCAGGATGGTATAACCAGAAAGGGCTGGTTTTAATTTTAAAATCTCTTAAAACAGTTGGTTTCCAACGGACCCACCAAAAACGTCAGCAGTCACGATCCTCAGCTGCTCTACCGCCTGCTGCCCACCTCCAATGTTTGCAACACTGTCCTCTGCACACACCTGCACACGCACTCACATGGCACACACACATGCACGCACACAAAGCACACCCCAAGACTTCACCAAGCCATGTGTCAAGTCCCTTGGGGGAGTTGCAGGAGCCTGAGGGGAGAAGAAGGTGCCTGCTGGAGGGGGAGAAACAAAGACGGAGGGAGGGAAGGGGTTGTGTAGGAGATATGAAATGAGTAGGGAGGACTGGCTTCTAGGAATAAAATTCCTACTAAGCGTCATCTTCACTCAGAGAGATGAGCTAAGAGTCTGCCAGAGGAAGAAAAGTCTCAGGGTGGTTGAGTGACTGCTGTTCTCAGAAAAATACAAGCAACTGTCTGAGGACTTGAGGGCCTTGGTCCCAGCAACAGGCATGCCAGTTTTTTACTGCCCGATCACAATCAGCCCCAGGATTTTGTCACTTAGAACAGGAACAAGCATCTGCAATTTGGGCAGGGCTTGGCGGGGCAGCTCCACATGGGGTCTCTGTTCCACAGAGGTCTCTGTCAGCTGGGGGGCTGAACTGAAGGCTCCAGGATGGCTCACTCACAGGGTGGCCACGTTGGCACTGGGCATTCAGCCAGGGCCGTGGGCTCAGAACATCCATTCCCGTCCACGTGAGCTTCCCCTCCCCCAGGGACTTCCCCTCCCCACAGGCTTCCTTGGAGCCATGGCTGGGTTCTGGCAGCAAGCATCCTAGGAGACAGAAGTGGAAGTGGCAATTTGTGAGGCCTGGGCTCAGATACTCACCAAACCTTGTCTACTGGCTTCATTTGTTACATAGTCACAAGGCAGGCACTCAGGGAGGGGAGACAGATCCCACCTCTCAAGGGGAGGAGGGTCAAAGAATGTGGGGGCCATGTTTTAAAACTGCCACAGAGGGGCAACAGACAAGATCAATTCTTGGGGGCTCCTCCAAGCCAACCTGGTTACAGTGCATGGCACTCTTGAGGCAGGTAGGAGGAGACGTCTGTGGGTGAGCATCACCCCTCTCCATGAGCAGCAGCCTGCCTGGCCTGGGAAAGGAAAGGCCGTGTCTGTCTTTGGCCACCCCCAGCCCCCACAGTGTAGACAGTCTAGTCTCTGGGCTCCCCCTCCACCACTCTGTCCCCAAGGGCTCTGGGGAACCTCCTAACCTGAGAGCCCCAGGTGTGTGTGAGCAAAGGGTACGCGTTGTGACTCCTCGGAGCCAGCGCTCGAAACCAGAAGATGGCAGGGACCACTCAGATGTCCCTCCCAGGAGCATCAGGCCACTTTCCATGGAAATGACGAAGGGACTGAGGAATGACAAAGGGGAGGAGGGAGCTAGTCCTGCTTGTTGAATCAGTGCCGCCCCGTGGGCCTGGACTTCTCAGGGGACTAGAATGCCCATGAGCCTCTGACAAGGGCCCCACCACTGGAAGTCCAGCCCCTCAGACTCAGGGACCCTGAGGCTCAGAGCAGAAAGAGGCTGGCCTGAAAAAGCTGAGACTAAACCCCAGTTCTCCTGACTCCAAGCCAGTGCCCCTTCCAGCCCACTGGTCAGTGAGGTACTCAAACACTCAAACTCAAGCTCGTCTTTGATGAGAAAATAGTTCCAATCCAGCTCCTCCACAGAACCCCCGATAGGGCATCTACAACTGGTCCCCTAAAGCAGCCAGCAGCTGAGAGAGACCTGCAGAGCGAAGGTAATCCAGTCCTGTTCCTGATCTCAGCATCCCACCCCCCCACACACACAAAAAGTGGACCTCCCCCCAGCCCCAGCGCCGCTTTGGTGAAGGTGGGAACTATGCTTCCTGTGACGTGGTATGGCCGGGCGGACACGCCACACTACCATGCTCCCGTTAGGTGAAAAGGATGATGTGGGAAGCTGTGACATGGTTACAGGGAAGTCACTCGTGTCCTCTCCTCACACACACACACACCCATGTGCCCCATGGCCAGGATAAGAAGCACGGCTCCGGGCAGGGGAAGGTGCAGGCTCACTTGAGTCTTGTGGCCAGCACAGTAGCAGGAGGATTGGCATCTGAATCCAGGTGTCTGGGCACAAGAGCCAAAAGTGTTAGAGTTCCCCTACAACCATATAGCTCATCCCTCAGGTCACCCCACTGGCTGTACAAGTTGTAACCTGCCCCAGGCACCCAGATGAAGGGCCAGAGAAGGATAAACTCTGCTTGGACTGACTTGCCCAGACACGCCCCTCAGGCAGCAGGGACCCTGTGTCCCTCGCCCAGCAACAGGATCTACTGTCCCAATATTTCTGGCTTAAGATCTTTTAAAACATACATATTTATTGAATATATACTACAGTTGACCTTCCATATCCATGGGTTCTGCATCTATGGATTCAATCAACCATGGATTGAAAATATTCAGGGGGAGGGGGAGATGTGTTCTTGTAACAAGTACCATTGTAGTTAGGCCTATGATGGTTGTGTCTGGACTGAATATGTTCAGACTATTTTTCTTGTCATTATTACACAAACAATACAGTACAGCAGCCATTTACATTGTATTTACATTGCACTAGATATTGTAAGTAAGCTAGACATGACATAAAGTAAACGGGAGGATGTACATAGATTATATGCAAATACTACACCGTTTTATATAAAGGACTGGAGCATCTGCAGATTTTAGTATCTGTGGGGGATCCTGGACCCAATCCCCTGTGGATACTGAGGGACAACTGCACAGTGTGTGCCTGGAACTGTCACAGACTCTGGAAGTAAAGTGAAAAACCAGGCAAACAAAATCCCTGCCCTGGGAAGCTGATGACCTCCTGGAGGAGACAACAGAATGCCAGGGTGGTGAGAGCTATGCTACTAAGACCAGTAAAGTGGACAAGGCATGGAGAGTGCTTGGGGGCTGCTTTAGCCACCCTGGTCTGGAAAATCTCTCTGAGGAGGTGATGTCTGAGCAGAGACCTGAATGGAGTAAAGGAGCCACGAGGAGGCCCAGTGACAGCAAGATCCAAGCCAAGGAGGCCTCAGCGTCAATGCCCTAAGTGGGGAGGGTCTTGATGTTTCAGTAAAAGGACAGAAGTAGCAAATGAACCTGGAGAAATAACCAAGGGCTCCTGCTCTCTCTGCACTGAGATAGAACCAAAGGAGAACGATGTGCCTGGCATTTGTTTAGTGACAACCAGGCATTTGTATTAGGCACTTATCTTATTCGCTTCTCAAAACAACCCTAGGTTTACACACGTAGGCTCAGAAAGGCTACCAATTACACAATATTTAGCAGTGACATTGGGACTTGAACCCAGGAAGATATGATTTCACAACCCATTTTGTTTCCACTATGGCGCGTCGCCTTCTGAGAGACAGGCTTTTTGTCTTAGAGAACTGGGGCACATTGACCTGTTGTCTGGACAAAACTATGGCAAATGCCTGCCCTCCACCTTCAACCTTGACAAGTGCAAACAGCAGAGACAGGCCTTCTTCCCAAGGCTCCGGAAGGGCTGTGGTCTGTGTGGCTGTGAGATACCCAGAGGCCAGAACAGAGAAAAACGGGGCTGTTATAATGTCACCTCTTCCAGGTTATCAGGCCTTTGCATCTCCTCTTTCTTGGAACCAAAGGAAGACTGAGGAGGCAAATGAAGAGCTACCCAGAGGCAGAGCCAGAGAAGCAGCGAGCCTGATGGTGTTTTGAGAAGTGCAGAGAGCTCTGTGCTAATTCTATGTAATATTAGCCCCAGAAACCTTTGTTTTTTTAGAGTGAAGGTCCTTGAGAATCAAGGTCAAGAAACCACTGGGTGACTGAGATGAAGTTAGTCAACCAATCCTCCTCTTCCCCCTGCTGTGGAAGGACCAAAGTCCAGGCCAGAGTAGCACAAGCACTGCCAGGTAGAGCCCAGGCCTTGACCCATTTAATTAGAAAGTTCCAGAATGGTAGGCAGCAAGGACAGGTTGGAGCTAATTTCTTTTTTTTTTTTTTTAATGAATCTTTATTGTTCAGATTACAATTGTTTCTCCTTTTTCCCCCCATATCTCCCCACCACCCAGTTCCCACCCCCCCTCTGCCCTTACCTCCCCCCCACTGTCCTTATCCATAGGTATATGATTTTTGTCCAGTCTCTTCCCATACTCCCCACACAGACACCCCTTTCCCCCTCAGAATTATCAATCCACTCCCATTCTATGCCTCTGATTCTATTAAGTTCACCAGTTTATTCTGTTCCTCAGATTTTTAATTCACTTGACTTTTAGATTCACTTGTTGATAGATATGTATTTGTTGTTCATAATTTTTATCTTTCTTCTTCTTTTTCCTCTTTTTAAAGAATACATTTCAGCATTTCATATAATACTGGTTTGGTGGTGATGAACTCCTTTAGCTTTTTCTTATCTGTGAAGCTCTTTATCTGACCTTCAATTCTGAATGATAGCTTTGCTGGGTAGAGTAGTCTTGGTTGTAGGTTGTTGCTATTCATCACTTTGAATATTTCTTGCCACTCCCGTCTGGCCTGCATGGTTTCTGTTGAGAAATTAGCTGATAATCGTATGGGAGCTCCCTTGTAGGTAACTAACTGTTTTTCTCTTGCTGCTTGTAAGATTCTCTCTTTGTCTTTTGCCCTTGGCATTTTAATTATGATGTGTCTTGGTGTGGTCCTCTTTGGATTCCTTTTGTTTGGGGTTCTGTGCGCTTCCTGGACTTGTAAGTCTATTTCTTTCATCAGGTGGGGGAAGTTTTCGTTCATTATTTCTTCAAATAGGTTTTCAGCATCTTGCTCTCTCTCTTCTTCTGGTACCCCCATAATTCTGATGTTGGTTCGCTTGAAGTTGTCCCAGAGGCTTCTTACACTATCTTCAACTTTCTGAATTCTTTTCTCTTCATGCTTCTCTGGAGGAGTGTCCTTGGCCTCTTTGTATTCCAAATCTTTGAGTTGATTCTTGCGATCCTCTAGTCTGCTGTTGGGTCTCTGTATAATATTTTTTATCTCAGTCAGTGTATGTTTAATTTCTAGTTGGTCCTTTTTCATATCCTCGAGGGTCTCATTGAATTTATCGGCCTTTTCCATGAAATTCTTGAAAAACCTTATAACCGTAGTTTTGAACTCTATGTCCAGTCGCTTGTTCTCCTCCATTTCTTTGGTTTGTGATCTGTTTCCTTGCCTTCTCATTTTCTCTGCTTCCCTGAATTGGTAGGGTAGTTTTGTGTACTAGATGTCCTATTGGTTCAATGGGTCAGCCTCCCAGTTACTTGAGGTGGACACTCTTGGTGTACCCTTGTGTACTGTGTGTCCCCCAGCAGGAGCTACAGCAAGAACTAGTTTTCTCCTCCTTTGCTTGGGCGGTTTTGGAGCAGTCTGACTGGAGCTGCAGTTAATTTGGTTGAGCTGCCACAGAACAGGCCATTTATATGCAAAAGCCGCTGTGTGGAGCCTGGGCGGGTTTGTAGAATGTGCGGGGCGGGCCTCAGGGCTGGGCGGGGTCTCAGGGCGTCACTAGGCTGGGGCGTGGCCAACGGCGATGGCTGGCGTCAGCCGTCAGCCGTCTCTGCCTTTCCACGTTTCCAAGTCCCTGTGCCCCGCGCTCCAGCGCTGTAAAACAATGATTGCTGGGCGCACCTCTGCAAAAAAGTCACTCTCACTTTCCGACCCGATGGCCGAGAGTCCAGCTTCTCCCCGTAGGAGTCTGGGTCCCCCGCGTGTCCCCAGAAACTGGATTTCAGAGTGATCGGGAGCTTGTCTCCCTTTGGGTTGAAGAAAAGCCGCGCACCCAGTCGCCCGCCGCCAGCCTGCTTCGCGCGCCTCCGTACCTCAGCTTTTCAGCGTTTGTGCTCCTTTCTCTCCTTAGTTGTAAATCTACCACTCAGCCAGCTTTCCCGTGGTTCTGGGTGGTAGAAGTTTTGTCTTTTAGTTGTATTTTTGAAATTGTTGTGTGAGGCAGCAGATTAGTTGTTTAACTACGCCGCCATCTTCTGGAGCTAATTTCTTTAACTCAGCATAAATCTTAAACCACCAGGCCTTGCATTCATGCTGTTGGAATATGAAAAAGGATTTGGAGAGGGTCGTTGCTTAAGACAAAATTGCTTCCCTTCCAATTCTGAAGATTTAAGATATATTTTCCATCCCCTTAATAAAGAAAACATTCTACAAGCTTCCTTTTCATTTTCCTCAATTCCTTGTTTTCTTTTTCTTTTCCTCCTAATTTGTGTTTGAGTACTCACGCTCTGGGGTTCTCCTCACCTCTCCCTTTTATTCACAATCCAGTGCAAATGAATAGATTTCTTTGGGGCTCAGGAGGGAATTCCTGACATCTGGGAAGCTGTCTGAGGTATCCTACATAATAAAAGGGTAATCTGCAAATTGACCCTAATGGCTGAACGACCGGGAACAACCGGTCACTATGACATGCACTGACCACCAGGGCACTCAACACAGGAGCTGCCCCCTGGTGGTCAGTGTGCTCCACAGGGGGAGCTCCACTCAGCCACAAGCCAGGCTGACAGCTGCGAGCGCAGCAGTGGTGGCAGGAGCCTCTCCCACCTTCTCGGCACGCTAAGGATGTCCGACTGCAACTCCCAGGCTGCCAGAGGGATGTCTGACTGCCAGCTTAGGCCCAATCTCCCAGGGAACGGGCCTAAGCTGGCAGGTGGACATTCCCCAAGGAGTCCCAGATTGTGAGAGGGCACAGGCCAGGCTGAGGGCTCCCCTCCCCAGTGCATGAATTTTCGTGCACCAGGCCTCTAGTATCCCATATAATAAAGAGCTAATATGCTAATTAGACCAGACGGTGAACCACCTGGTGGAAGGACCTTCCTGAACGACCTTCCTGAACGACCAGTGGGTGGGGCCGCAGGGCTACAAGGCAGCCGGGCTGCGAGGGCCGAGCCCCTTGCACAAATTTCATGCATCGGGCCTCTAGTGTATCTATATTTGAGTTCCATCTCAAGAATTTGCTTCATTGCCCTGTTACTTTGACTGCAGTCTAATCACATGAGGGCGGAAGCACTTCCTGCTATCCCACCAGCCTTGAGAGGAACATACAGCAGTTATCACAGCCTCTTCCCTGGCTCTTCAGTTCAGAGGCGACATCAAACATGCCGGGCCACTTCTTCCCAAGCAAAAATTTTAGGAGAACCATGCTTCCAGGAAAATAACTAGGACATTTAAAATGGACACCAATAATAAAACTTGTTCTTCGCTTCTTCAGATAAAAAAGAAAAGAAAAAAGAAGTGCTAGAGTAGACCAATCTGGGATTCAAGCTTTTAGGGTGGGATTAAAAGAAACACACGAGTCCAGTGCTAGCAATGATTCCAACACACATCAGCTTCATGTGCCAAATTGTTTTCTAATTCAATGCATCTCTGAGCACCCTACGCCCCACCTTGGATAGAGATATGGAGTAGTAAAAGATGCTTCGTTATCAAGCAGACTTGGTTTTGAATCCTGACACAGCCACTGACGAGCTATGCATGTAAAAATACTTCTCTGAGCTTCAGTTTCCTCATCTACAAAACAGAGAAAAAAATACCCAGCTCTTAGGGTTGAAAGGATTCCAGATAATGTCTTAAAGTCCCTTGATAAAGGTTAATTTTCCTATTTCCACATCGTTGCCTTGGGTGCAGTAGAGAGATGATTCAATTAGGTATTACCCCACCATCAGGAAGATTATCACTTTGTGGGAAAGACAACACTTAGTAATATGTAATAAACTGCCAAATCAGTGCCAGGTTGTAAATAATCAACCCACAAACAGTAAGGACATAAGGGGGATGGTCTGACCGGGGATGCTTCCCAGAGGACATGGGCTTTGAAGGATCGGTAGCTGGAAGCAGAGCCTAGGCTGGTACTTCAGGCCCAGGTGTGGAGGGAGGAGCCAACCTGCCATGCTTGTGGGAGAGCAAGATGACAAGAAGAGGTTGTGATGACCAAGATGACCAAGGCAGTATTTCCTGAGAGAAGCTGTGGAAAGCAGCCCCACAGAATGATGTGATGGGGGCTAGGGGTTGTTGGGACATGGTGGGGAGACAATGGGAAGTCAGGGAGAGGCAGGTGGGCATGATTTCATCAGAAATGGGGTTAACTGAAGGTTCTGATATCAGAGTTTTATGGAATGAAATGCTAATGGGCATGCAGGAGGAGTGAGTGGAGAGCCAACAGAGATAGGAACGAGGAGGTTCACCAGTGGCTTGGGTGTGGGGGATCGTAGGGAGGAGAACTCAGGGACGACTCCTGGTTTGAGCCAGGATGGCAAGGGAAGTTTATTGTGAACAGTGAGACTGAGCAGTTAAAGGGGAAAATGTCTGAAGAAGAAGGCAATTTGGTCAATTTTGGACATGTCTGGCTGGACAAGAGCCTCTGTGTAGATGTCTCCAGGGAGGGCACACCTCTGGAGGGCAGGGCTGGGTTCCACTTCTATTTAACTTGACCCCTCTTCTCACTTTATTCATATTTCCTAAGGTTGCCACTGCATTCCTGACTAGGGCTGCCTGGAGGAAGGCAGCTCTGCAAGCTGTGCAGAGGAAGCCAGAGGCATGCTGAATACCTGTGCTCCCCAAGTCCTAGTCGGGTCCCTGAAATGGTCAGCTCCCAGTCCCCCAAACATTGTGTTCAACTCCCTCACCTTTTTACAGAAGAAAAATAAGAGTTTCTGAAAAGAATATGACTCCATATCAGGCAAAGTCTCATGTCTTAGGGACAGTCAGGGCCATAGAGAATCTTAGAATTCTAAGGTTACTAGGGATGTTCTTTTTGAGCTATTGAAAATATCTGTCCTCAATTATGCCTCGGACAAATCTCTCCTCCCAGTTGGTGAGGTCTTTTTCTTTAAGGTGTCCTTTGATGAGTGGGCAGAGGTGCCTGGGATGGATTCTCTTGCCTGTGTATTCTGCCTCCAGGAAGCCCACCCTTATCTGCTGCAGTTTACCAGGGCATCGGCTGGCAGAGTTGTGTGGGATTCTGGGCATCAGGGTAGCCAGCAGGCCCAGCAGCAGCCAGTGGCAGGAATCGAGGAAAGGAGTTACAGATGGAAGCAGCAGAATGTGAAGATGCTTGACTGCAGGCCAGCCCTGGGCGGGGGAAGAGATGCGGGGGCTTGGAATGCCCCGAAAGGTTCCAGACCAATGGAGAAAGGCTGCTAGGAAAGGTTGAGAGCATCCACACGCAGAACCAATGGAACATCTGGTATTCAGCACCTATGTTAATAAGATTTGGGGAACTATAGACTCCCCAGGATTGAAATCTGCTCACCATAAAATCCCCATGTCCACCTCAGCTTCCTGCCAAGATGACCAAGGCAGTATTTCCTGAACAGAGATGGAAGTCTGCCACAACTCCTGCAGATCATTCATTCAAAATGCC
Source organism: Cnephaeus nilssonii (assembly GCF_951640355.1). Classification (NCBI taxonomy): domain Eukaryota; kingdom Metazoa; phylum Chordata; class Mammalia; order Chiroptera; family Vespertilionidae; genus Cnephaeus; species Cnephaeus nilssonii. The sequence continues at coordinate 20,146,573 of NC_137081.1, read as the reverse complement.
CTAATACTTCTATCGTCTGCTATGCAGTGGCAAGAAGAATAGGAAATCCAACTTCAGATTTTTCTAGACATCCAGAAGGAAAAAATATAAATGGAGAGGCAACGATTTACATCATTGAAGTGGGTAAAAGTTAGAGAGCAGAGCCTGGCCGGTGTGGTTCAGTGGTTGAGTGTTGACCTATGAACCAGGAGGTCACGGTTCGATTCCCAGTCAGGGCACATGCCTGGGTTGTGGGCTTGATCAATGCCCAGTATGGAGCGTGCAGGAGGCAGCCAATCAATGATTCTCATCATTAATGTTTCTATTTCTCTCTCCCTCCTCCTTCCTCTCTGAAATCAATAAAAAATATATTTAAAACATAAAAAAATAAATAAAAGTTAGAGAACAGAAAGAACTCCAGAGTCTGAAAGGATGGGCGATACCAACTGTTCCCTCAGAAGTGAGTCTCAGTGTCCTTTTGTGGAACAGACAACTACACTGGGCCTCGGTTTCCTCGTCTATAAAATGAGGAGCCCATTCTCTGACTTGCCTTATTGATATCACACAGAGTAAAGCCTATATGAGACACCGGAGACCTTGACATGTTGGAAAGACCTTTCACCCAGGCCTTCTCCGAGAGGACTATGCGAGTAAATGAAACCAGAGCAAGGTGCTATCAGACGACTGCATCTGCACAAGCACAGCCCCCTGATTCCTCCACCTTTGTTTCTTCTGGGTTACAGAGGGCGAATGCTATAAATTCTCCCTAAGGGGAAAGCTGGGAAGATGTGCTTGGGAATATTTTAAAAAACTAGGTTGGCATTGGAGAGAAAACAGCCAATATATTTAGCTACCCATGGCAAGCAAAGGCCTTATTGACACAGAAATAAGCACTGCAGGAGGAATCTCAATTAAATACTTTTCTAAGCAGTCAGCTCGAGGCTTTGCCTGAACATGGATATAGAGCTGGGATGAAGCATAGGACAGAAAGCCAAGAGGATTAGTGGGGCTTCTGACTCATCTTGGGGCTCAGCTGTTTGCAACATAAAACTGATGGCCTACTTTCCATGATCCAAAGGGCAAGACACCCTCTTTTTAGGCACTTTCCAGAATCCCCTCCATTGGAGAGACCCATCCAAGCCTATTCTTAAATGCCACCATGAATCTAAAGTATCCCACAACCTTCACCCAAATATTTCCATTAGTCAACACTCCCTAAGGATCTTGCCTCATGGAGAAAGTGTTCTCAGAATGACCTGAGTGGAAACAATGACATTATGGGAATGGAACTCTGCCACTCATCCTGCTTATCATTGTTAAAACATGGCCACTTCATTCAACCCAGATGCATATGGATAATCACCCCAAATTGATTGGGGTGTGAGAATGGGTTATCATGCCAAGCAGGGTGGGGATGAAAAGTAGTACTGGTGGTGGCATAGGCAATCCGGTACAGAAGCCAGATCTGTCTGCCAGTGCACACACATGTGAACAATAACAAATATCTTTCTTTTTTCATATTTTGAATCACACTGTTTTTAAAACAGCTATTCTCATTTAAAAATGTATCACTGACATTTTCTCATGTCATTGCGTATTCTTTTACAACGTGATTTTGAACATCTATATAGCATGCTCTCATTTAGAAGTCAGGCTTTATTTATCCAACCTCCAGCTGTTAAGCATTTAGATTGTTTCCTGTTATTATAACGCTAAAATGAACACTCTCTGAGCGCAGCCTTGTGTTCATTTCTAATCATTTCAAGAAGCAAGATGTCCTGATAGTTCAGAACAATGGCCTTGCAGCTGTTCTCACTAAATCTCAATCCCAATGTCAGATGCTTTAGTCATTAGATCTTGCTCAAGTGATATAACCTCTCTAGGCCTTATTTTATTTGCAAAATTAAAATTTACTTGTAAAAAGTATTCTTTTACATGAAACAATCTAAATGTACTTATAGAGGTGTCCTGAGGATAAAATAAATTATTAAATATAAAGTGCTTAACAGTGCTATCCTGTCATTGGTTGAGAAAGTACTCAATAAACTTTAATTATTGTCTTTGGGGTTAAATGTATTCCTTGAAGGAGAATTTCTGGATTAGCAATTTTACACATTTCTAAGGCCTTTGAAACATATTGCCCGATTGACCTTCTGAAGGATTATGCCAATTTACATTCCCACGAGCAATTTATAAAGACACTGGGTTGTCCATTGTCTTCCTGATCTCTTCTAAAATACCCAAGATGTTTGCTTTAACCAACATAGATTTCTCTGCAATAGTAGGATTTAGCAATATTGACCCCTATTTCTTGAAACCCTTAATTCCCTGGTTCTCTCCATTTCCTGGGTTCTCCTTTGATATCTGATATTTCCTCCATTTCTTTTATTGCATGCCCTTTCCTGGGACCATATAATGTGGGTTGTTTTTTCAGCTCCAAGCCTCAGCAGTCTCCTCTTCTTTCTCCACATTTCTTTCTTGGAGATCTCCTCCACTCCAATCATCCCCTCAGCTTTCTAATTGACACCTCTAGTTTTCACTCAACACTAATGTCCCAATTCTACATCTTCACGTGCATATCCCACCATCTCCAATCTCCAAGTCTAACACCAAATTCACCATATCCTGCTCCCTCCCTTCCACCTCCCTCAGGCACTCGCCTGGTTTCCATCTTCTTGTCACCAAAGCTTGAAACTTCAAAGGCATCTTGGATTCCTCATCCTCCAACACATAAGCAGTCATCAGATCAATACGTCATTTTTCTCAATATCTCCTGGAGTGTCTCTCCCTTTCCATTTCCAACACTATCATCCTTACTCAAACTTTTGTCATAAGGTAGATCCTATTGCCAAACAATAGGATCTACCTTATGACACTCTGCACTCACCTTCCTTTGATCAACTTTAGGATGGGTCTCTCTAAATGCCCTGCCACCCCCAACCCCCATACTGCAGTTCTCATTGCTTGAGTTGTGTCACATGGTCTTTCTTGAACCAACTAACGGAGAAGAAAACTGGACTTTCTGTAGTCCAATCAGGGCAAGCCTAGAGCTGGGAGTAGGATCATCAGCTTCTGAGAAAACAATGAATCTTCCAGCAACATCTCCACCAGCTCCATTGTCCAGTGGAAGTGATGTCAAGATGAAGGATTTCCATGTAGGGTTCTGGTCCTGGCACTGCTGCAGGTTAGCTGGGTGACTTTGAGCAAGTCACTCAACTTCTCTGAGTTAAGTGTGCTTATCTTTAAAGTGGGAATAGTAACCCAGCCTTGTTGTAAGCATCAATAAGAATATGTGAAACAGCATTTTGTGAACTTGAAGTTTCTCTGTAAATGTGGAGTGTGTGAATTTTAAAGTTGTTGTCCTTCTTTAAAAATTAGACAGCAGAGCTCTAAAGCCAGCAACCAATTCAGGCAGTGAGTAAGGAATCTCTGTCTCCTTCTTCTCCTGCTCTTTGGGGCTGCCTCATCTCAGAGCCCACTCGTGAATCAGCAGCCAACTCCAGGTCATCTGTCCATCTCCATTCTACTAGCCACAGGCCCCTTTTGCACTGAAAAGTCTTTAGGAAAGAAAACAGTCTTGCCCCTTACAGACACCCATACCTATCTGCCTCAAGTTTCACTGTCAGGAGGGCTGGTCTGTTGTATTTGCATCTAAAACTTCCAGACCATCCTTCTTTGATCCAGTCTCCGGAGCTCTGTAAAGGTCAGGCAAGAAAGATTTTAGAAAGTAGCAGTTAAAAGCATGAGCTCTAGTATCAGGCAGTCTCTGAGTTAGAATCTGGACCTTAGTGCTCAGTAGCTAGTTGATCTATGCAAATCATTTAGCCTCTGATTCTGTTTCCCCATCTTTGAAATGAGGCTATAACCGTCTCCCTCAGACGGCTGCTCTGAGATAAACCACTTAGCATTGTGCCTAGCATGCAGCAAGAACTCACCATGCAGAAGCCGGGCTTTCTATTGTATTTATAACACCTGTTGGGGAAAATTTGAAGGACATCATTTTAGCTCCCCTCCAGCCCTTGAGCAGGTAGAAGCTTTGGGAAGGGAACAAGGAGATCTGGGCTCCAGTCCTGGTCCTACCAACATGAACCCTCAAACTTGGTCACCCCATTCCTCTCTGAACTTCTGTCTCCTGATCTCTCAAGTAACAGGGCTGCATGGGTGAACTGTGAGGCCTCTCCTTACAGAGATGCTCATGTGTGTTTGTTTTTGTTTTTATGGTAGCCTCCAAGTTTTTCTATGACAAGATTTTCGTCTCCTCCTGTCCTCCTGTCTACCTGGGTTTCAATATTGGCTCCCAGGACTGTCTGCATCCAGGAGGCTCATCACTGATTCAGGCAGTCACTGCATCTCCAGACCTGCCGCTGCTGCCCTTTCACTTCCATCACGATTCCTCCTGGGTTTCCCGGAATGCCATCCCCCCCGCCCCCCCCCCCCCCGCCACCCCCGCCACACACACACACCCCATCGCCCCCAGGCCTCTGTGTCCTCTCACTTTCTGTCTCCTGCCAAAATTCCTACTCCCTGAGCCAGGTAGAAAAGTGATTTAGTTCAACCCAATCTGGCACTTTCTCAGACGCTCCCCTGCCTCTGGCACATTTTTGTGTTTGGGCAGGACCCAGGCAGCTAGAGAATTCCTCTCCCTCCTTAGTGTGGGTCCCCCTGTTGGCATGCCAACAGCCCCAAATATTTAAAGCAATCATGAAAATGAGTTCAGAGACTCACGCCAGAGCCTTGAAAGGAATTAAGGCTAAAAACAGGACAAAGGAAGAGGTGAGGCTGAACAGAAAATACCATGGAAGGCACTGCCCAGAGTCCTCCTCATGGGCTTCATTCATCTGTAGCCAGGCATTGTGCTGGGCATTGGGATGCAAAGTTAAATGACTCATAATGCCTGCCCTCAAGAAGCCAGCCAGGAAAGCTGCACAGACAGTCACAGTGCAGTATGGGAAGTTCAGAGAAGATACCTTCAAAGGTACAGTAGAGCCCCCAACGAGGGACTCATCAACTCAACCTTGAGGAGGTCAACAAGCATCTCACAAAGCCTATCTATGCCCAGGCCTGCCTTAGGACAGTCACTTACCAGGGTGTAAGGCAGAAGACGTGCTTCTAAGGAGGGGGGAATAGCAGCCACAAAAGCACAGGCACATAAGACAGGGCGGAGGAGAGGGAAAGTGCTCATGCGGAACAGCTTTGTCAACTGTAAGGCCCAGCCCCTCCATTGGGCATGTTTATGCACATGTAATGCACAGAACAGAGAATGGAATGAGACCCACCTTACAAGTTCACATTTTAACAAATGCTGACAGAGATGGACACTTGAATGCAAGTAGACAGAAAGCCTGTATCAAAAGGGGCTTTGAGGTGAGCCAAGTGTGTGCAGGGGAGGGTAGCAGGCCTGTGTGTCCACACAGTAGTACCCTCCTATGATGAGTCAAGGGAGATTGATCCCCTGCTGGAGGGGAGATGGGGTTTCCCAGATCACTTGCATGATGGAAGAGAGTCAGCTTGGCAGCTGGGAGAGCTGGCAGCCCCCCAGGCACCTGGCACAGTGCAGGGGAAGGTGCCAAGGTCAAAAGCAGTTGCCTGAGTGAGTGAGCTGTGATTAAGGGAGCCTCAGGGCCCTGGTTACCAGGAGATGGAAGAGGTGGGGCAGGCTCACTGCCTCCTCCTGCCAGAGCACTTCAAAGGCCTCACAGCACAGTGAAGAGTAGCTTTGACCTGAGCTTTGGGGTGTGGGCAGCCACAGGGAAGCCTTTTAGAAAGAAATGAGCAAAATGAAAGTAACGTGAGCAAACTGATCATCGGGTGCTATAAAAAAGGAAGTCTGTTATTACCAAGACATCTGCTAATAACAGTGGTGCCATCATCATCATCATCATCATCATCATCATCATCATCATCTTTATTTGTTCATTTATTTATTTATTTAAATGGTTCTAACATTTACTAAGCATCTACTATGAGCCAGGGTATGTTAAGCCTCATAGGCACTTAATCTTCACAGCAACCTCAAGAGATCAGTATCCTTACTAACCCCATTTTACAAAAATGTCTTCCAAACGAGGGTCCACGATGCCCTAAAACCAGGCAGCATATATTTAAAAAGAGGAAAGTGTTCAGGACTAAGTTGCAACCTTCCCAGAATTAATATGTTGAAGTCCTAACCTTTAGTACCACAAAATGTGACTATTTGGAGATAAAGTCTTAAAAGAAATAATTAAGTTAAAACAAGGTGGACCCTAATCCAACATGACTAATGTCCTGAAAAGAAGAAAATTTGGACACATACAGATACAGAGGGAGGACCATATGAAGACACAGGAAGAAGCCCAGGAGAGAGACCACAGAAGAAACCAACCCTGTCAACACTTTGATCTTGGACTCCAGCTTCCAGAACTGTGAGACGGTCAAGCTTCTGTTGTTTGAGCCACCCAGTCCACAGACCCGACTCAGACAGGGAGCAGTGCCCCAGGGGTGCCTTAGAGGAACAGGGGAATCAAGTCTGAGAGCAGCACGGGGCTGCTGTGTAGGTGACCTGACCACTGCATGCCTTTGCCTTGTCCTTGGCTTCAGGGACCCTGAGTACCCCTTAGCATTCTCAGCTGATCTCTGAGGATGGCAAGCCCCACACAAGGTTTGGGGTAGTACAGCAACAGTGTGGTGGATGGTTTCATCCTTGACAAGACCAGGGCTTGAAATCAATGGGATGAAAAACTGGGGTTTAAAGAGGTTAAGACACAAGACCTAAAACATACTTTTTCTACTCTATAGACTTGTATACACCAACCCTCCATGAGAGGTGAGGTCTGAGGGGCAGGTCAATGCTTCCACCTGGCTTGAGAAGCAAAACTGGTACCCCTAAGGAATCCACATTCCCACACCACATGGACCAGAGCCCTGAGGAGGGACCTCATGAGACACATCATTGGGTGGGTCAGTAACTCTGTTTGGGCTCTTGGGTTCCTGAAAGCAAATTCATTATTAAAGGCAAGAGGCAAAAACATAGTCATAGGTTTGGTTAAACTAAAATTGGTCTAGTCAGAGTGGGGTGGGAAAGAGGAGTTCATAAATTCCAGTCAGCCCCCTATGGAGGTGCTGTGGAGACCCACGTTGTCCTGGAATCTGCAATCAACACTGAAATCAGCAGAAGTACAGAAGGAATAGGGCTTCAGGTGTACAGGATGATGGGGCCTGGAGCGGGGCGGGGGGGGGGGGGGGTGTGAGGGAGGGGAGCAGGAGGGGCATCCTGAAACTTTAAGAAAGTTCGATTTCTGTGTTGAGAGCAGACTTTACTATAAGCACAAGCTACTAGGACAATGAGAAGATGAGCCAGAGCTAGGGGTGTGAAATAAGGAGGATGTCCTGGAGGAGGCTCCAAAGGAGGAAGGAGATGGAGCTCTAAGGATGGAGGAAGATGTTTTTTTCCATGGAGAGTGTGAGTGAGAAACTCAGGAAGGTTCAGTGGGTAGCAGGCAGGAATTCATCAATGAAGGGGAGTGGTGGGGGGCTGTGGTGGGGGCGCTATGTGCACGTATGCACTCAAGTCCTGGGATTTTAATGGGGAGAATTATCTGGTCAAATCTCCTGGGAGCAGTTGAGCTAACAGCGGGGTGTGGAGAGAGCTGTGGGAATTTAGCAGCCCCTTCAGTGGTGAAGGGTGGGCAGGGATAAAGGGTCCTGCAAGAGACCTGCTGGATTTTCAATCAGACCCATAGTGTCAAGTTGCAGCTCAAGTGATACCCAAATGTCTCAGATTTCTCTTTTATCATTTCCTCACCCACTTCCAGTAAGCAGAGGACACCATCTGCACAACATTGGGCCAGAGAACTAAAACCTGACAGGAAATTGCACTACAGTGCAGTCTATTTGGTCAGATATGCCTGTAATATAAGCTGGGACGTGTGTGTCTTTACTTATCTAAGTATTAAGGGCCTGAATGTTCTAAAGCGGGCCATTTCCCTGTTGGCCTGGCTGAGAGGCAGCTCCAGGTGATCCACAGACAGGTAGGCTTCCATACCCACTGATCTTCTCCCCCTGCTCCTAAATCACATTTCTCCCAGTCCCTGCAAATGGTCCTCATGTGCTGACAGGTTATATAGCTCAAAGCACGACACCAGCAGGAGTCCGGGTTTGAGCAAAGAACCAAACAGTGCAGTGGGGAGGTAATGTGAGAAGGATGTTAAGTGACAAGGGCAGGAGGTGGCCAGCCCGCTCTTCCCAGCTGTCTCTCCTCTTAGGCCTGCTGATGTGTCCTGTGCAGCCCGAGGGGTTGGTGGCCTTTCTCAGGCAAGTCAGGTAAACTCCTCAAACCTTAGTTTCCTCCTATGAAAAGCAGGCTTAGTAATCTGCTGTGTAGGGCTATAGGGAAGGGGCAGGTATCACATAGGAACAGCTCCTAACACATCCCCTGGCACACAGCATCCACTCAGGAAATGCTCTACATGATGATACTAATAGGAAAACTTAGTTCATGTTTGGCTACATGCCAGGAATGGCTTTAAGCACTTTATATATCCGACCAATTTAATCCTTCAAAACCATGTGAGATAAATTTCATTACCATCTCCACGCAGAATAATACTAAGGCACAGGGAACTTGGTAACATGCCATGGTCACAGAGCTGGTAGGCCTGGGAGTCAACCCGGGCAGCCTGGCTCCAGAGGATAGGAGTGAATAAATAATGAACTGATTAAAAAGTTGGTGTGTTGGTGGATGGATGAACAAAGAATGTGGACCACCATGATTTTCAGTAAGGGACGGGTTATCTAAATAGCACATTGACAACTTGAAAGCTGGAAGCTCTAGTTCCGCCCCCACACTTCCCAGTCACTCATCCAGGATTACTCTGCAGTGCCTCACCTGCCCTGCGCTGAAGGGAAGGAAGATACCTCCTTACTAAAACAGGAGTAGCATGCCGTAATCTGGGAGGTTAGAACTAGAAATGACCCAGAGATCACCTAACCCCTAATCTTATGTTTGAGGGGACTGAGACAAGTGAAGGGATTCGACCAACCCAGCATCACCCAGAGCCAGCTGACACCCTGCTCCATGCCTGACACTGTTTCCAGTGTAAGGAAAGCCACATCTAGAAGCCGGGAGAGGAATTATGAATGGATGAAAAAACAAGTCTTAAGAATTAAATGTGCTGCATGGCAGATTGCTTTCCAATGAGCTCTTTCTTTGTTGCAAGGAAGTCCCTATTTCTTTCAGGGCAGTGAAGTCATCAGGCCTTGCCTCTCTCCCAGCCCTGCCTTGTGCCTTTAGAGAGATCATGGAGGACACGTATAGAACACATCCTCCTTGGGCTGAAGGGGCCACTTGCTGATTCCCCAAATAAGCCTAGAGCATTCCAGATTCCCTCCCAGGGACACTTGCTCCCATCTCTCCCTCTGCATGAATCCTCCCACTCCCACCCCTATTTCCCCATCTACATCTGCTTCAGGTGAGTAGCTCAAAAGCTGCCCTCTTTGTGAAGTGCCCCCAACCCTCACAGCCAAAACCACATCCTGGGCTCCAGAGATGCGCCAGGCCTGACAGGAAGTCCTGTTCCCACATGAGCCAGGCCTGAGTGTGTGTCCCGCTCTCTGTCCACTTCATGTGCCCAGCCTCCCTGTCCCCTTTCCCCCAACATGTTCAATGGGGACGATAATAAGCCTCTCTGTGCATTTGTGTATATAAGATTAATATATGAACATACAGCACAGGGCCTGGCACTCAATAAATGGCAGACAGGACGACCTTCCTAGGAGGTCTTATTCCACATGCTTTTTTGGTTTATGGTGCTGGGTTTGCATCAGATCTCTCCTCCTCAGGAGATACCTATCTTGTCAGAAAATGGGAGGTCTGTCTTCTCCCCACTCCTGCTGCACCGAGCCCCACACGAAGTCAGCGCTCAGTGCAAGAGTGTTCCATTGACCTGGACACAAACAGGATGAGTTCCCTGGAGCCAAGAGCAAGGGGTCGGCCCTTGTAAAAAGCCTACGTGACTCTCTTCTAAATAGGCTTCTAAAGAGGCTCTGGGTGGAAATGGGGAGTGGAGACCACTCTCAGCTCCCATTGCTAGTTTCCTTCTGGATGATAAAGCAAGAGTAATAACCCCTCCACTGCTGAGGATGTCAGATAGTCCAGTTTGGGAAGCCACCCATTGTCTTCACTCTCAGAGAAGTGTGAGCAAGGAGCCCAGAAAGCTGGTGAACCTTGAGCCCCTGGCAAGGGCCAGAGCTATGCACTGATTGTTTAGTCCAGACAATGGTGGCTCAAGCAATTTCCTGACCAAATAGTCTCAAAGTAAATCTTTCAAATATTTACTGAACTTTAGGATAGTCTGTCTGTTACCACAATTACCTGCCTGCCTAAGGGCTAGATGTGTATCCAAAAATGAATAAAAGGTTGGCAAAGTCTGAGCACCAGTGGAAATCCTTTCTCTTGCATTGGGCTTTCCCGCCTGGATCCCAATATTTCCAAATTATTATTTCTTGTCTTGTCTCTATTATTTGCGCACGACCCTTCTCCAGATCCCGAACCCTGAACCACACAAGACGTGGCTTGCACAGTCCAGGTCAGGGTCTGTGCGCTCTCAACTCACTTAATGTTTACTAAAATCCCATGATCTAGACATCATTATGACTATTTGTGGACGCGGATATGGAGGCTCAGAGAGGTTACATAACCTGACAAAGGTCAGACTCCAAATGAGCTGGGGTATGACCCCGAGGAGGCTTGACTCCCAAGTCCATGCCCCCAGTCCAGGTGTCTGAAACTCCTTCCCGCCACAGGTTTTTGTAAGGTTGTCAAGTTAGGATGGGTTTTTACACTTTTATAAGTTCTGCTACAAAGGGCGCTGTCCCATCCCTGCAGCCTTGACCTCAGTCAGATTCCAACTTCTCCTTCACCTGAGCCAGCCTGGGCAGTCATAGCTGTCACCAGCTCCCGCAGAGATTTGCAAGGCAGAACTGAGGGCAGCCTCCAGACTCTGCCGGCAGGGACAGGCCAGAGCACGCCTGGAAGGAGAGGCAAAGGATTTAGACCCAGAAGTCAGCTCGGCTGCTTTAACACCTTCATCCCTTGATTCATGGTTTCCTGCCCCATCTTGTTCAGCTGTGAACGTGCCTGGGCCCCTCACAGGGACAGGCAGGCTGGGACTGATGAAAGTGCAGGGGCCTCAAGCCCCAGAAGGCTTTGTCCAGCCTCCACCTGGCAGCCTGCAGAGGCCTGGCTCCACAGAGCCCTGGGGAGGTGGCAGCGGAGGGCCTCAGGCAATTCTCTCCTGTCCCAGCCTCAGCTCCTGATGTGTGGAATGAGAGGCTGGCCTGGCTGCTCTAGCCCCCACCTGCTCAGGCTCCTGCAGAAAGCAGGCCTCCCCCTCAGGTTGCATACACACTCCAGGTTTCTACAGCAGCCTTCACCCTGCCTGTGGGGTGAGTTCCAAAGAACAGATCTTGCTCTTTGTGGCATTCCTTCATTCAGCAAAAAATTTTGAGCACTAGCTGTGTGTCCAGCTCTGTAGAAATATAAAGGAAGTAAAAGTAACAGTGGAGCTTTCAGTGTGTCTCAGGATACAAGCTGTACCAGATGGCAAGCTACAGAACCGTCCCAGCCAATGCAGATTCCTTGGACAATGCTGAGTGCCGGCTGTCTACTGGGCATACTCCCAGTGTGTTTGCAGCCATGCTTTTATTTATTTTTTTAATATATTTTTTATTGACTTCAGAGAGGAAGGGAGAGGGAGAGAGAAATAGATACATCAATGATGAAAGAGAATCATTGATTGGCTGCCTCCTGCACGTCCCACACTGGGGATTGAGCCCACAACCCAGACATGTGTCCTGACTGGGAATCAAACAGTGACCTCCTGGTTCATAGGTCAACACTCAACCACTGAGCAACACAGGCCGGGCCAGCCATGCTTTTATTGAAGCCACAACTCTTCCTGTGTCCCAGGCATCCTTAGACCCATTTACAGATATGGAAACCGAGACTCCAAGGTTGCTTGAGATCAAAAGGCTGTTAAAAGGTGAAGGTAGGCTTTCAATGCAGGTCTCACTGGTTCTAAAATCTGTGCATCTTCAAAAAACAACAAACCCCCTAGCCTCCCCCAGTCAGAGTGCAGTTGGGTGCCTGCATAGGTGCAGGATGGGGATTTTAAGACAAATTCCTTAGAGAGGAAAAATATTTTTTTTCACTCCACTGTAGTGCAATGACCTACATGCTTGTTTGTATCCCTGTTGGACTCTTTTCAGGGCATGACCTTGTATTCTTGTTCATCCCAGTACCTATCATGGTGCGAGTAAGTGCTTATTAAAAAAAAAAAAAAAGAGTAGCAGATACTTTCTGGCTCCAAGGCATGATAACCTAGAGGTTAAGAATATGATGTCTAAGAAACCAAGATGGCGGCATAAGGTATACACCTGTACGTGCTGCCTCCCACAACCACACCAAAACTACAACTAAAAGACAAAACAACTATCATCCAGAACCATGGGAAAGCTGGCTGAGCACAAGTTCTACATCTAGAAGGAAAGGAAAAAGTGCATTGAGACTGGGTAGGAGGTGCAGAGGCACAGAAGAACAGAGGTACAGAGGCACGCGAATCAGGCTGGCAACTGGGTGCACTGTTTTTTTCAATCGGAAGGGAGATACAAGTTCCTGACTGCTCTGAACTCCAGTTTCCAGTGAGACTCTGGGGACCCAGACTCCTACGGGGAGAAACTGGACTGTCTGGCATTGGGTCAGAAAGTGAGGGTGACTTTCTCACAGAGGTGCTTGCAGGGATCACTGTGACTGCGTGGGGGCACGGGATGCGGGGACGCGGGGACACGGAGACAAGGAGACGCGGAGATGCAAAGATTGCTGACTGGCAGCCATCGCTGTTTGCTCGGCCCTGGTGATTCCCTGAGACCTCACCCCACCCAATTTACAACCCCACCCAACCTGTGCACAGCGGCTTTTGCATATGAATGGCTTGTCCTTTCACAGCCTAACCTATCAAACTGCAGCTGGGTATGAGAGCTCCAAAACTTCCAAACCCCAAACAAAGAGGAGAAATCTGCAGATCTCACTGTAGCTCCTGCTGGAGGGCCTCAGGCAGTAGCTGACTTTGCATCTCCTTGGAGATCCAGGAGCCAGTGTACCTAGTGGTCAGTGCAAGACGATACCAGATTTCAACTCCTCACATCCATAAGTGACACACTCAAGAGGCAAACTCAGTGAGCACCAAAGCCCCACTGAAGCAAATCCTGCCCCATAAGGGTGTCTCCAGCACAGCAGTTCTTCCATTATAGACACAGAGGGTCCTCACAGCCAATTTGCCTGGACGTCAATTCCTCCCATTGATACCAACAGCAATCAAGGCTTAACTACAAGACTGTGCACACAGCCCACAAAGGGGTGCACCAAGAGTGTCCACCTCAGGTAACTGGGGAGGCTGAGACACTGGGCCCTATAGGACACCTTCCACACAAAGCCACTCCATCAACACAGGGAAACAGCCAAAATGAAGAGACAAATATGTCACGAATGAAAGAAATGGAGGAAAGCAAACTACTGGATATAGAGTTCAAAACCACAGTGATAAGGTTACTCAAGAATCTTCTAGAAACCTCCGAGGAACTTAGTGAGACCTTCAAGGATCTTAATGAGAATACCAAAAAAATGGAAAAGGACCAGTCAGAAATTAAGCATACACTGTCTGAAATAAAAAATAATATACAAAAATTCAACAGTAGACTAGAGGATCCCAAGAATCAAATCAAAGATTTGAAAGACGAGGAAGCAAAAAACACCCAACCAGAAAAGCAAAAAGAAAAAAGAATCCAAAAATATGAAGATAGTGTAAGGAGCCTCTGGGACAACTTCAAGCATAACAACATCCGAATTATGGGGGTGCCAGAAGAAAACCTATTAGAAGAAATAATGACAGAAAACTTCCCCCACCTGGTGAAAGAAATAGACTTACAAGTCCAGGAAGCGCAGAGAACCCCAAACAAGAGGAATCCAAAGAGGACCACACCAAGACACATCATAATTAAAATGCCGAGGGCAAAAGACAAAGAGAGAATCTTGAAAGCAGCAAGAGAAAAACAGTTAGTTACCTACAAGGGAGTACCCATACGACTGTCAGCTGATTTCTCAACAGAAACTATGCAGGCCAGAAGGGAGTGGCAAGAAATATTCAAAGTGATGAACAGCAAGAACCTACAACCAAGATTACTATACCCAGCAAAGCTATCATTTAAAATTGAAGGTCAGATAAAGAGCTTCACAGACAAGAAAAATCTAAAGGAGTTCATCACCACCAAACCAGGATTATATGAAATGCTGAAGGGCATTCTTTAAGAGGAAGAAGAAGAAGAAAAAGGTAGATAAAAATTATGAACAACAAAGTGACAACAAATACATACCTATCAACAAGTGAATCTAAAAAATCAAGTCAATAAAAAATCCGATGAACAGAATAAACTGGTGAATATAATAGAATCAGGGGCATAGAAAAGGAGTGGACTGACAATTCTTGGGGGAAAGGGGGTGTGAGGGGTGCGGGAAGAGATTGGACAAAAATCTTACACCTATGGATGAGGACAGTGGCGGGGCATAAGGGCATGGGGTGTGTGTGTGGGGGGGGAACCGGGTGGAGGGGAGCTATGGGGGGAAAAAAGAGGAATATCTGTAATAATCTGAACAATAAAGATTTATTTTTTAAAAAAAGAATATGATGTCTAAAATCAGACCCTCTGGGTTTCAGTCTCGGCTCTATCATTTACTTGTTATTTAACTCTCTAAGCCTTAGTTATTTCACTAATGAAATCAAGAGGATTATTGTTCCTGCTGCCCCTCAGCTGTTCTCAACCTTTGAGGCCAACAGCTCCACTCTTGTGGTTCCTTCATTATGGCCTAAAGTCCCCCCATTAAAAATCCTTTGCTGTGTGATGATCATATTCCTTTGGAATGTTGAACCAGCACAGGCATGCTCCCTACCCCAGGAACTGCCCTGCCCCAGGCTCCACAATACTGAGTAAAATTTGTGGGATTTTTTGTTTTTACTTGAATTTACTGGGGGTGACCTGTAAAGTAATAAAAGGGTAATATGCTAATTAGATTGAACATCCTTCCAGACGTCTTTCCAGACAACCTTCCTGACGAAGCTGGGGCTATGAGGGAAGCCAGGGTCCCGGGTGCCAGAGGGAAGCTGGTGCTGGCAGCTGGGGGAAGGAAGGCCTAGTCTTGCATGAGTTTTGTGCATTGGGCCTCTAGTTGGTTAATAAAATTATATAGGTCTCAGGTGTGCAATTCTATAACACATCATCTGTATATTGTATTGTGTGTTCACCACAAGTACTTCCTAGGACCGGGAACCTGTTCTTTTGGAGGCTCTACACCAACCACGCAGGCTCAAATACACCCGCATTAAATGAATTGTGTTCACATATCTCAGAAGCATATTTCTAAATTTGCTTTTGAAGAGGTTTGACTATCAATAACTTATTAAATTTATGGTTGCTTATGGTTCCCTGGTATTTTAATAACTGTGTTCCCTAGAATTCCTGCAAAACACAAAAACCTCAACTAAAGTTGTTTTCATGGGAAATTTTTCATTGCTAGATTTCATAATTAATGAAGGTGACATAAGTTTAATTAAACATATATTAATTTTGATCTTGCAATTTCCTTTTGGCATCTTCTTTTGGGGGACTTAACAGTTTCCTAATGCCTGCAAAGCTCAGAGTAATGAGCACAGTGAGCTAGAGACAACAGAGGTAGGAGCTCACCCCCACTACTTCTCAAACCTATTCACTCTCTGAACACCAGTCCTAAGGGAACGGAGGTGTGTTTCTCATTGCCAGTCAAACAGAGCGGGTCTCCTGCCCATTCTCACTCCACAGATGATGCTGACACAGGAGGTGATGGAAGCCAGGAGTTCTGATCTGTCTCCCCCGCCTCATCCCCCCTCCAACACCATTCCTGAAATAACCTGCTGTGCAGGGGCTGCCCCTCCCTCTTTTGGCGCCTCCCATCAACCCTTCTGGCAACTCCATGAATCACCAAGGCTGGTGCAAAACCCCTTCCCAGGTTTCCCCAAAAGAATTACTATTAAGTAAAACAAATGGGGGAGGGTGGTGCTTCTTGAAGGCTGATCCAGGCAGAAGCAGTTGCCAACAGGGCCTTTGTTTTCCATTACCGAGCACACCGCTCTCTTGCTGCTTCATTTTCATTTCTATTTGAGGGTGGGGGTGGGGAAGGGAGACCGCTGGGGGTGCGGGGGGGGGGGGGAGTGCTGTGAATAAACATACAGATGAAGGTGAGGCAAGTCTGGAAAAGCAGCCAGATGGCCAGGATGAAAAGCTTCTCTGTCCTAGAGTCACAATTTCTCTTTCCTTTTGGGGGCCCAAGGGAGTTCTGCTAGGCAAGGCCAACTGTCTGATGTACAGGATGTGGAAGCAAAGGGACTGCTGTGTGACGCTCTAACTCCTACACCTCAGAGAGCGCGTGCAGGAGACACAGCCACCCAATTAGACACGCACTGACCAGTCCTTGGTATGCACAAGTGCCAATGCCTTATTCATTGATTGTATCCATTTTCCACTTAATTAATTCCTATACTTGCTCAATATCATTTCACAACTTCAACCAATTGCATAATTCCCACCCCTTCTTAAGAATGAGATTTCAGCACCATCAGCTTTCCCATGTGAACTTTTCTGACACTGCCAGGATAGATTAAGTGACCCTCTTTTGTGATTCCACAACTTCCAGACCAAACCAGTGCTTATTTTAAAGAAATAATACCAAAGACTAAATTCTCAAAGAAATCCATAATTTTTTCAGCACAGCTAGCTTACCAACTACCTTATATGACCTTGGGCAGATTGCTCCTCCTCTCCAAACTCAGTTTCCTCAACTGCAAAATGAGGCGCGTGAGAGACTTGCCTCCACAGTATTGGCTGAAGATAAAACACTCTTAAGTTCTTTGTCAATTCTAAGCCAACAGAGAGATGTCATTATTCCTCATTCACTAATCACTTTACCCTAATTAGCTGTTGCACACAAAGTGAGTACCAGATTCTACCATTAAATTGTTTTATTAGAAGAGATAAAAGGCAACACAAATAAAAAATAAAATAAAAAGACAACAACCTTGTTAGCATAAGAGCACAGTGGACACAGAGCTTGAAAAGACAGTCCTGAACTGAAGTCAACAGCAGCCTGAACACATAAATGCCAACTTCCCCAACCTTTGCACCACACTCCAAAGGGCATTGGCCCCTGACTCACAGGTAACACAAATATTTTTTACTCTAATGTACTTCTTTGTTTAACATACTCATCCCATTTGCCATGGGTCCTTTCCATATGTATCAATATTATTACTGCCTTTTATGCAATAATCCCCAAATTTTGAGTGTAACAAAATGATAGGCATTTGTTTAAAATGCCAGTTTCTGGGTTCCACACCTAGAGACTCTGGGGTGGGCCCCACAAGTCTGCACCTGTACATGACCCCAGATCCATTCTTTCAGAACCTTGGCTTCAGGTTAGTTAAGTCCCTAATTAGCTGTTGCACACAAAGTATCATTTAACTGCCTGATATATCACCAATATTCAATACTCAAAAAAGATGCTTGCTAGCCCTAGCCGGTTTGGCTCAGTGGATAGAGCGTCGGCCTGTGGACTGAAGGGTCCCAGGTTCGATTCTGGTCAAGGGCACATGCCCAGTTTGCAGGCTGGATCCCCAGTAGGGGGCGTGCAGGGGGCAGCCAATCAATGATTCTCATCATTGATGTTTCTATCTCTCTCTTCCTCTCCCTTCCTCTCTAAAATCAATTTTATATATATATATATATATATATATATATATATATATATATATATATATTTATTTTTTTTTAAGATGCTTGCTAATAAATGAGATATACCAGGAATCTGAACACTTGCTTCTTAAAGGACATATGTGTTGTCCTCAATATCATTTCACAACTTCAACCAAATTGCATTATTCCCACCCCTCCTTTAGAATGAGATTCCAGCACCATCAGCTTTCCCATGTGGACTTTTCTGTCACTGCCAGGCTAGATTATGTGACCCTCCTTTGTGGGCCCTTGGCTCCCAGACTTTTATATCTACTTGCTGACTTTACTGCTAGTCTTTTCCCACCAGTAGGAAGCTTCCTCTATTCCTTGAGGACAAGAGCCGTGTCCCCTTCTCTTCCTACCATCTAGACCAGTGATCCGCACTAAATCAGCAGCGGTTAATGGAGCAAACCACAAAGGGTATGCAATGAGATAAGAGAGGGCAGTGGCCCTCTGTGGTGTTCCAGTACCAAGACCCTCTCATCCTAGGGTAAGCCACATAACTGTGCGTGGTTGTTTCTCAAGAAATGGAGATTTTGACCTTGTCCATGGCTTAGGGGTTTTGAGAAATTATTTCAAGGAGTGGGCATCCATAGATGTTCCTTTTAATGCTGTGGAAGGGTCTCTTTTTTTCTATACCAATTTTGACATCTTAGGGCAGGTGTTTCAATTGGCTTATGTCACTCACACTAAGATTATCTTTGTTTACATAGCATATTGTCATCAATTGTATAATTCTTCACCAATATCTGTTTACCTCCTGTAGGGGGATCATGTTACCCACATTGTTAAACTCCTATATGGCCATGTGGCTCACTTTAGTCAAGAAATGTGGGCAGCAGTGATCAGAGTCACTTCTAGATGGATGGTGTAAGAATCAATTTGTGTTTCGAATGCCCAGGTCCCAGAACAAGGACGATCATGAGAGGAATAGAGACCCAAGCTGACCCATAGTGAACATAGAGTGGGGGCAACAAGTAACCATTTCTGCTGTAACCCTGCCATTTAGGAGTTGTTACTGCGGCATAACCTGACCTTTCCTGGATTGTGTCCAGATGCCCATATGTCCCAAATTTTTAATCAGTGAAAATGTTCACACACAACCAGGTTGGTTTTGTGATTTTAAGAAAATAGATTTCTTAAAAATACCTCTGTGGGCCCTAGTTTCCATGCTTTTAAGGCGAGGGAAAGAATAACATAATAACAATATCAAATCTTTTTTTAAAAAATTTTAATTGATTTCAGAGCGGAAGAGAGAGATAGAAACATCAATGATGAGAGAGAATCACTGATTGGTTGCCTCCTGCACACCCCACAATGTGGATTAAGCCTGCAACCTGGGCATATGCCCTGACCAGAAATTGAACCGTGACACTCAACCATTGAGCCACACCAGTTAGGCAACAATATCAAATCTTAATCAAGTCAGACTGAGCACTTTAAAAAAAAAAAGTATCTAATTTTATCCTTACAACAACCCTATCAGGTGGGTATTATTATTATCCTCATTTTAGATATGAGGGAACGGAGGCCTGGAGAGGTTAGATACCAAGGGAATAAAGATACTAAGAATAATCAAAGATGGGATACAAACAGTCTGACACCAGAGACTAGACTCTTGACATTGGTGCTACATCTGTGGGGTCATCTCTCAGGTCCTGTCCTTCTGGACCCTAAGACTCTGTGACATTACCATATTGTAACAGCTACCCTAGGTCTTCAATTCTGAAACCAAGACCCATTTTCACTACTTCCCTACAGTTCGGGGGTTAAGGAAATCATTTGTGCTGAGTTCTGGTCATCTTAGAGGAAGGCACTGGAGAAATGGAGTAGATGCTCCGGTCTATAGAGGAGGGCATGCCTCTCCCGGATTTAGAAGGTCCCTTCAGCTTTGTCCCTCTTCAAAGTCGCTGTCTTGCTGTGTGAGAAATGTGCTGCCAAAGCAGAAAGCCTTCCTGCCCTTGCCAGATTTTTATATATGGATGGAAATGGCTTAGAGAAGAAGTGAGGCCAGGGTGAGGAGGTGTGGCCTCCTATGTGGCTCTGGACTCAGGTTTGCAGTCCCGGGTCCTAGGGAATTTTGTTCATTCTAGCCTACTAATCCTCACAGAAGTGATGAGAGAGAAGCAAGGCATAGGAATTTCCCCCAAGAATGGAAGCCCTGCTCCTTTCACGGAAGAACATCGGCAGAACACACAGACTTTCTATGCCTCATGCCAAGTTAGTCAGACCCTGTAATGAACGAACGCTATGCATCCATCTTCCTTCTGTTAGGCAAAAACCCAAGGCTTTCTTAAAAGGACATTTTCATTCTATATGACCCTATCTCTTAATAAACTTGCTGCTGAGAATTTAAAAAGTTCACGCCCTAGCTAATTTGGCTCAGTGGATAGAGCGTCGGACTGCAAACTGAAGGGTCCTGGGTTTGATTCTGGTCAGGCACATGCCAGAGTTGCGGGCTTGATACCCAGTAGGGGGTAGGCAGGAGGCAGCTGATCAATGATTCTCTCTCATCATTGATGTTTCTATCTCTATCTCCCTCTCCCTTCCTCTCTGAAATCAATAAAAATATATTAAAGAAAAGCTCAAGAGTCCAATTGACCTGAAAAGACACTGGTTCCTAGAGGAACAGAGATATCACCAAGGGCGTCCAGAGTTTCTCAGACCTTGGACAGGAAGGAATCTCTCATCCACAAACCTGTGTCAAAACAAGCCCGAACTCTTCCCAAGGCTGGTTGCAGGTGTGAGCCTGCGTTGTCATGGAAAAAGCCCTGAATGAGGTTCTGGCTCTGCAGCCATCTAGTAGGACTGTGGGCAGGTCACTTCACTGTCTGGATCTGCACCTCCTTCTCTCTAAAATGATGGGGTTGGATGAGATAACCTCTAAACACACTTCCAGTGATATGACTCCAGGATGCCATGAGGTTTGTGGTTCTGGGGACAACATTGGTATAACTGCCTTGTCTGACTGTTAGCAAGAACAGCATTATTGGTTTCCTCTTCCCATTTACTCCCTCCTCCCTGTTTCTCTAAACTTCTGTCACTCTACCTACCTGCTACCAAATGTCATCAGCCACTTTGTTTTGATCCTCAGCAGCTCTGGCAAAAGGATAGCTGAAGTGCTGCTGGGGTGTATCTGAGAATTTCACTCATCTGCCTTCTCCTCAACTTACATTCACAGAGTTCCTCACCATGTCTTCCTTTGGGCCATGAAGTTCTTCCTCCCTTCCCAGTGTCCTGCAGTACTACCCCTAACCCCACTGATCTTGGCCCAAACTCATTGGTGCTGACTCAACAAAAGAAGCAGACCCTCAGGCAGCCTAACGGTGGACCTGGGCCAGAGCCTGCAGGAGTGGACCGGCGGGCAGGCAGAGGTGGGAGCCCATCAGTCAGCCTGTCACCAAGTCTTTCCTGGGCCCCCCGAGGACTTGGTCCCAGGCTGAGCTGCATGGTGGGTTCCCAGAAGGAGAGAAGATGGGAGTCTTTATTTTGTAGCAACTAAAGATGTGAACTTAGAGCTCTTTGGTTTGGGGGGGGGGGGGTCCCCAAATGTGCTGACCCAGCCTCACTCATAGGAGGGAATTGGAGTACTGACAAAAGTGGCTGCCACAGTGGAGTTCAGGGAAGGTGGGACGGGGGCAGCCAGGGAAGGATTTTGAAGCTATATGTGCAAAGCTTTGGACATAAACCTAAGATAATATAAGTTGTTTATAAGAGAGAGGGGAGGGAAATGGAAATTATGGGGGGGGGGGGACTTTAAAACTTAAATCCACACCCCTGGTACTACCATTGCTACCAGCCCCTACATTTCTTTCCTACTGGCTTGCTGGGTGTGGGCACTTCCTTTGAGTTAAAGCATTGTTTTTAAATTGCCCCTCCTAAAATGAACCAACTAATCTACTCAGAGATTCTTTTTAACTCCATTTGTCCCCAGGATTGCATTTGTAGAGGAGGAATACGGGCCCAGGGACACAGAGAAGTGACTTTGGATTGAAGGGACTGCCCTTTAGAATCCCAGACTCCTAAGATCTGGAATCCTGAATGAGCTGCTTATCAGTTGTGTAACTAAAAGGGGGCAGTTATTCAATTCCTCTCAGGCGTGGTTTCCTGATCTACTGAAGAGTAAAGCAACAGCCTCACAGGGCCTTGTAAGAAGAGGCACAGCTGCTAGCACGTCATAGGCGCTTCTTTAGGGAAGTGACATAATCATAAATGAGATGAATAAAGATGAGAATACTAGTAGAGAGGGAAATGAGCTGGTGTTGGGAGCATGAGGAAAGGGACACTTTCTCATTCTTTTGAGTACAGACTTGAGAAGCAAAACTTATCAAGGGCTCCCCCTGCTGTCCATTTTCTGCACTCATCTTCCCTATAGAAAATATGCCAGATTCCTTAGTCAGAATGTGCACTTGCCCTAATTTAATCAGTGGGGTCCTGTTTGTACTTGTTACCATGATGCCCTGAAAACATTTTTTCCTTCCCATTCTGTTGTTTTTACTCTATTTTTTTGTCTTTTTATCTTGACTAGAATGGCACTCCCATCATCAAAACCCTTCACAATAAGCCTCTCAGAGAACCTCCATCTCTACTGTAAAAAGCGAATGAACATTCTCTGAAGTCAGTAAATGACAGAGTGGAAGTTGGGTGATATAATTATGCCTCCAAAGCTCATCCTTTGCCCACATTATTATCCCTTTCTGAAGTGTGTGACCGTACACACACCATTTAACTTCTTTAAAACCAATACATAACATATAACTTCTTTACCAATACTAGCTTTGATCTTAAAGCATGGTGCATTCAAGTAACAGAAAGTTCAGCATGGAAACAGGACATGGCACGAGAGAAGGTTGGAAAGGGAAGCAGGAGCAAAGTCATGAAGAGCCTTGTTAAAAAAATAACAAAACATGGTTCCACAGGTACCCAGTGCAGGGCTGTCATGAGGATTAAATGAGTTTATACAGGTCAAGCCCTTAGAATATTGCCAGGCTCAAAGCAAGGTGCATGCGTTAGGTTTACCAATGAAACCTCCAACTGCTAATCATGACTTAGAAACTAATGCAGGGAAATTTATGAGCAGGACAGCCTTACGTTGATCAGTTACATAGTTGCTTGGGAGGGAAAAAAAGATTAGAAGAAAGAACATTAGGAAAGATAAGTTAAGATCCACATTTCACCCCTGTAATATTGGCCTTTGAGTCTTAACAAATTGCACCATTTCTTTTTTTTTAATATATATTTCTTTATTGATTTCAGAGAGTAAGGGAGAGGGAGAGGGAGAGAGAGAGAAACATCAATGATGAGAATCATTGATCAGCTGCCTCCAGCACGTCCCCCACTGGGGATCAAGCCCACAACCCAGGCATGTGCCCTTGGCCGGAATCAAACCTGGGACCCTACAGTCCGCAGGCCAACGCGCTATCTAATGAGCCAAACCAGCCAGGCCACAAATTGCACCATTTCATGTGCATACATGCACACACACACAACACACACAGACAGCTCCCTCTAAACCAGTGGTTCTCAACCTTTCTAATGCCGCGACCCTTTAATACAGTTCCTCGTGTTGTGGTGACACCCAACCATAAAATTGTTTTCGTTGCTACTTCATATCTGTGTTTTCCGATGGTCTTAGGTGACCCTGCTAGCGGTCCTCAACCTGTGGGTCGCAATAGGTCTTAGGCTCTACAGCAGCGGTTCTCAACCTGTGGGTCGTGACCCACAGGTTGAGAACCGCTAGCAGGGTCACCTAAAACCATCGGAAAACAAAGATATTTACATTACGATTCATAACAGTAGCAAAATTACAGTTATGAAGTAGCAACGAAAATAATTTTATGGTTGGGGGTCACCACAACATGAGGAACTGTATTAAAGTGTCGCGGCATTAGAAAGGTTGAGAACCACTGCTAAACAGAAAGGAGCCCTCTCCTACTGGCTGCCTTCCAAGTTATACTACCAATGAGCATCCCATTGGCTCTGCCCATGGGTAGCACCATTAGGGTATTTCCCTGCATGAAAATAAGTTTTTGACTCATTTTAGGGGGATCACACTCTCATTTAGCAACCCCCCCTCCATTGGTTCATGTCTTCATTGCTCTACTTATTCAATTACAAAGCCAAGTGTTTTGATGGTGTATTTAATACTTTCTTCCTGTACTGACCTTTTTAAAGAGAAAAAAAAAATTCCTTTAGTCTCTGAATATGTGATCAGAGACCTGTAAACCCTAATTTGAAAAGTTCTTGATCAATAAAATTTTATTCAATTAAATGTATAAGGTTCCCCCTCCCAAAAATGTATACACACTTAACAGTTGATAGCTCAAGTGATGTTTCTTTCTTTTCAGGTTTAACCCATTGGAATTAATAACTACCAAAGTATCAATACATTTTTTGGGGGGAGTACCCTATATTTTATTGATGTATTACCACTGCTGAAGAGTTTTCTTTTTACAACTGGTAAAAATAGTTCTTAATATTAAAATGAAAATACTAAATTCAAGTTTTCTCTCCAAACTAGCAGACCCTAGAAAATACACCCAAGTTCATCTTAATTACATATTAGTAGGTTGTCTGTCCTAAAATGAACTCATTTTGGCCTTCTTTTTTCTTTACTTTAGTCTGCTTGGTCACATTATGACATAGAAACTTGACCTTACACTTAGGCTATGCTCCTTTTTTCTAGTTATATTGTATCACCCCCTAGCGTTATATATGATGCTTGCAGCCAGTACATGTTGACCAATTTCTCTGCTTTGTTGAAAGAATGGTAAGTACTTTCCTGATTTACAGACTAGTTTCCCAAAGAATATATGTATATCCATTGGGTTCCAAGGCCAAAGTGCACTATGTAAACCTTCAAAAATATCTAGAGAACTCGTGACTATACTGTGGCTCGATGCACGAAATTCATGCAAGGGTAGGTCTTCGCAGCCCCAGCTGCTTCGCCCTCGCAGCCCCGGCTGCCTTGCCCTCGCAGCCCCACCCCCCGCTCACAGGTCATTTCGTTCCAGAAGGTCATCCTGGAAGGTCGTTACACCATCCAGTCTAATTAGCATATTAGCTCTTTATTATATAGGATGACGTTGCTTTCTTTTGGCTTCAGAGGTACGTTGTGCCAATAGTTGGTCTTCAGATTCATTCTGGCGTCGTGTGCGATTGGCGTCAGCGAGAGCTTTATATGTATCATGCATGCACAAGTCAACATTTATTTTTAAATTGCCAGTGTGCATCATATGTACTGGCTGGTCAGTCAGTCAGATGTACAGTTGGTCACTTAGCCTTTTATATATATACTAGAAGCCCGGTGCACGAAATTCGTGCACAGCGGGGGGTTGTCCCTCAGCCCAGCCTGTACCCTCTCCAATCTGGGACTCCTGGAGGGATGTTCGACTGCCCGTTTAGGCCCAATCCTGGTGGGATCGGGCCTAAACGGGCAGTCGGACATCCCTCTCACAATCCAGGACTGCTGGCTCCCAACTGCTTGCCTGCCTGCCTTCCTGATTGCCCCTAACCGCTTCTGCCTGCCAGCCTGATCACCCCCTAACCACTTAGCTGCCAGCCTGTTTGCCCCCAACTTCCCTCCTCTGCCGGCCTGGTCACCCCTAACTGCCCTCTCCTGTAGGGTTGATCACCTCCTACTGCCCTCCCTTGCAAGCCTGGTCCCTCTCAACTGCCCTCCCTTGCAGGCCGGGTGCCTCCCAACTGCCCTCCCCTGCTGGCCATCTTGTGGTGGCCATCTTGTGTCCACATGGGGGCAGGATCTTTGACCACATGGGGGCAGCTATATTGTGTGTTGCAGTGATGGTCAATCTGCATATTACTCTTTTATTAGATAAGATAGAGGCCTGGTGCACGGGTGGGGGCCAGCTGGTTTGCCCTGAAGGGTGTCCCGGATCAGGTGGGGGTTCCCTTGGGGTGTGGGGCGGCCTGAGCGAGCGGACTGTGGTGGTTTGCAGGCCGGCCAAGCCCCCTGGCAACCCAAGCAGAGGCCCTGGTATCTGGGATTTATTTTCCTTCTACAATTGAAACTTTGTAGCCTGGAGCAGAGCCAAGCCTGCTGCTCCCTCTGGGGCAGGGTGGCAGCCATTTCTGTGGCAGTTAATCCACCTTCTACAATTGAAACTTTGTAGCCTTATGCGGGTGAGCCCGGCCAGGGTGTGCGGAAAGCTTTGCTTCCCCTGTTGCCGCCGGCAACCCTGGCCTGCTCTCTCAAGCTCCATTCTGCCGCCATTTGTTTGAATTTGTTTACCTTCTATAATTGAAACTTTGTAGCTTGAGTGGAGGCTTAGGCCTGCAACGGCTATGGAAAGCTTGGCTTCCTCTGTTACCTGGGAAACCTTGCTCTCTGTGGCTGTAGCCATCTTGGTTTGGGTTAATTTGCATACTCGCCCTGATTGGCTGGTGGGTGTGGCTTGGCTGGTGGGCGTGGCTTATGTAGCGGAGTGATGGTTAATTTGCATACTACCGTTTTATTAGAGAGGATATACGAGGGGCCCAGCGCACGAAATGCGCGAGGAGGCGCTCTGCCTCCTGCCTCCCGCAGGGCACCGGGCCGAGAGGTGCTCCATGCACCTCCTGGTGACTGGTCATTTGTTCGTTTTGGTCATGAAGCCTCTAGGCCTTTTATTATTATGACTAGAGGCCCGGTGCATGAAATTCATGCACTCAGGGGAGTCCCTCAGCCTGGCCTGCGCCCTCTCGCAGTCCTTGAGCCCTCAGGGGATGTCTGACTCAAGCTTTGGCTCGCTGTCCAGGGGGAGTGGGCCTAAGCCATCAGTCAGACATAGTTAGCACTGCCACGAAGGCAGGAGAAGCTCCCGCCACCGCCGCTGCGCTTGCCAGCTGTGAGCCCAGCTTCTGGCTGAGCAACGCTCCCCCTGTGGGAGTGCACTGACCACTGGGGGCAGCTCCTGCATTGAGCGTCTGCCCCCTGGTGGTCAGTGTGCATCATAGCGACTGGTCATTCCGCCTTTCGGTGGATTTGCATATTAGCCTTTTATTATGTAGGACTAGAGGCCCGGTGCATGGATTCATGCACCGGTGCGGTCCCTCGGCATCACCTGTGGGGATAGGGCCAAAACCAGCAGTCCAACACCGCCTGCCGCTCCTTCTCATGCCAGCACCGCTGTGCCTGCCACTGCCGCCGCTCGATAGACTCACTGCCTCTTGTCTGGCACCCGTTGGGTCAGCTGAGTGGCGCTCCCACTGTGGGAATGCAGTGACCACCAGGGGCAGCTCTCGCATTGAGCATCTGCCCCCTGGTGGTCAGTGCACGTCATAGTAACCGGTGGAATGGTTGACCAGTGGAACCGTCACTTAGGCTTTTATATATATATAGATATCTGATTCCTTACTCTTTTAGGTTTTTCTTTACTCTTTAAATTGTGTCTGTAATCCAATTTGACTATGTTTACATTTTAATTAAAGCATCTATTTAACTATATCTATATATATAAAAGCCTAAGTGAACGCTACGACTGGATGACCAGCTGGTAGCTATGATGCACACTGATCACCAGGGGGCAGACGTTCAACGCAGGAGCTGCCCCCTGGTGGTCAGTGCACTCCAACAGCCAACCTCTTGTGGTCCCTCCCCCCAGCTGACCTGCCCCGATTGGCCCTTCGGCCCCAATCGCTGGCCAGGATGAGGGACCCCACCCATGCATGAATTCGTGCACTGGGCCTCTAGTATGTTAATACTGATACATACATACACATATAGGTATATACATGTGTATGCTTAATCTACTGTTACTATGCACTATTGGTTCTACTAGTTCTTTTCCCATCCCTTCTGATTGAGTGCTTTTCAATTCTATTACCACTCTATTAATACATTTTCTATTCTTTTAATGACTATCAGAGATTACAATATATATTTGATTAGTTTTACCTCTTCCTGAACAATTCAAGAACCTTAGAACATTTTAACACTATTTACCATCTTTATTGACAACAGGGGTGGGCAAAAGTAGGCTTACAGTTGTGAGTACATGAAAGTGTTTATTTTTATATTACTATTGCATATTTATTGGTATTACAACTGTAAACCTACTTTTGCCTACCTCTGTATATGCTGTTGTAATACATTTTATTTTTAATATTTTATTAATTTCAGAGAGGAAGGCAAAGGAAGAGATAGAAACATCAATGATCAGAATCATTGATTAGCTGCCTCCTACACACCCCCTACTTGGCATCAAGCCCACAACCCTGGCATGTGCCCTTGACTGGAACTGAACCTGGGACCCTTCAGTCCACAGGCTGACGCTCTATCCACTGAGCTAAACCAGCTAGGGCCTAATACATTTTAATATTACCCCAAAATTTATTGCCATTATTTATAGTCTATATTCACTTGTATGTACTTCTGTATTTCCCCTTGTTGACTTTCCTCCCTTCCTGCATCTCTGCATCTCCTCCTCAGGTTTACTTTCTGTCCAATGGGTGGGTCTATGGTGATAAATGCTGTGTTGTTGTTGTTTTTAATTTTTATTTCAACTTCATATTGGTTAAATGTTTCGAGTACAGAATTTTAAGAACTTTGACTTTGAAGATATAAACCTATTATTTTGTAGAATCTATTCTTAACAAGTCGACTTAGTGTTCCTCATTATTTTTCTACTAGTTGCTTTTCAGATACTCCTTTTGTGCTTGGTTTTCATGCTATGATATTCTTGGGCTTACAGGGATTCTTGAATTTGTGGCTTGGTCTTTTTTATTGGTTTTGGAAAACTGAGCCATTATCATCCCTCCTCTCTCCTCTTACACATTATTAGAACTCTTCATTGCATCTCCTATGTCTCTTATACTTAATTCGTTCCTTCCCATTATTTATTGTGCTTCTGAATTTTTTTATACTTATTTTTCTAGTCACTGATACTCTCTTAATCTGCATCAAAGCAGGAACCAGGGTAACTGCATATAGAGGCAAATATTCATGGACTCTCAGGGTACTTCTACTAAGACTCAACTAGCCACCTGTGTGTGACTCTGCCCAATTTATAAATTTCTAGAATAATGTTTGACCAGTTACAGCTGAATCACATGACCATCCTTTTGTGTCCAAGCAAAAGGAAGGGGTCCTGTTATTGGTAACCCCACTATAACCAAATAGAATGGAGATAAGTTGTACAAAGAAAGAGAATTGGGGAGACAAAAATAATGTCTTACTACAGTACACAAGGAAAAGGAAGGAATAACAGATGAGTTATAATAGGAAAAAATATGCAGAATGATTTCTGCTTTAGAAATGTCAAAACACGTTACTATGAAACATCTGGTTTGTTCAGGGTCCTGGCAGAAAACAGACAGGACACTCAAATTGGGTAATTAAGGGACTAAGGTCAAGTGTAGTCAGGTTAAGGGTAATCAATATCGGATGAAGTCTGACAGGATTAGTAACAGCGGGAAGCCATTACCATCCTAGGACTACAGCAGTAAAGGGAGGGAGTAGTTACTAAACCTTAAGAGTAGCTATAGATACAGCAAAGAGCTGCCTCACAGCTCTATTCTTCTGTAGAATAGTCTACCTGCAGCAAGGCTGCAAGGATAAGCAGGGGAAATAAACATCACAACTCCACTTCTCATGTGCCAAGTCCTCTACTGGTGCATTCCAATTATGGAACCTAACCGGAAGCCAGAGAATAAGAGAGCCATTGCTACAACCCATATAGGTCAGGGAATCTCCTGGAGCACAGAGCTGGATGCTAAAGGTGATGTGTCTGGAGACTCCCTTTTCTGTGTTGGTTCAGTGGCATAAAGAACCCAAATGGCCCTGCCCAGGTAGCTCAGTTGTTTGGAGCGTCATCCCAATGCCCCAAGGTTTTGAGTTTGGTCCCTAGTCAGGACACATGCAGGGGTTAATCAATAAATGCATGGATGGGTGGAGTAGCAGGTCGATGTTTCTCTCAAATCAATAAAATTAAAATTTAAAAAGAGCCTAAAATGATCTCAATGTTTAGACACCAAGTTCTCCAAACTCACCTTACTCAAGGTCACAAGCAAGGGAAGCAAGAATGCCTTCAATGAGTCAACTGGGATAATTCTCAGTGGTGTGAGTCCACTTCCATCTAGATTTAACCCATGAATCCTGGCTATGATGGAGAAAGCACCAAGTACTGATAGGATTAAGGCATATCATGTATATTGTAGGATAGTACATAACCTAATTAAGTCTAGTAAGCAAGCTATGGCTAGATGGGGCACGCATGGTAAAAAAAATTTGAGTATGAGCCAATTGCTGCAATTCCTTCACTTCTGTCAGACTATACTGTATGGGATATCACAGGACTGGGCAAGATATTTTGTAAGTCCCTGAGTGACAATATTGGCAGACATATTCTAGGCCAGTCCACACTCACAAGACTTGTCTATCCCTAAGACAAACTGCTTTCCTTTGCATGATGGAAGGCATCTGATGTAATCTCTTCGCTAAATGGTACCTATAGGAAATGGTGTCCTATCAGAGCTCACCACTGGCCTCTCGAGGTTTGCCACGCTAGAGGCAAAAGCCAGGTCACCCAGGATACAAGGTCCATCTTTTTTTCTGTCATGCACAGGCTCAATCTCTGCAATTGTGATTATTTTATTCATGGGCCTATTATAGTGGCTGGGTAAGATAGTGGACACCCACTGAATGGGTTATATTAATTTATCTGGTTAGGGACAGCAATATCCAACGTATGCTTTCTGGGGGACATCAACTCTGTACTCAAAGAATTCGACCCACCTATTTCTGCAGTATCCTTGTCGAAATGTTTGTTCTTTGCAACTAGTTGGCTAACCCATTAACCACTTCCCACAAATGAGCAAATCAATCAATCCATCAAGCCTTCTTTCTCTTCATGGTCTAATAAGCTTGGCACAGGGTGTTACTTTGATAGTCTATGCCCAGTCAGTGCTGAATGAGGGGATAAACCTGTGCATAGGCCTTACAGAGCATTTAAGAGGTGGAATGAATAAAGGTGATGAAGAAAGTTAATCATAATCTTAACTATTCACAACTTTGAAAAACTTACAAGCAACTTTTTCTTTATTAGTGTGACCATCTACAGCAAATTGAATAATTCATTCCTGGAAATCCTTATGTGCAAACTGAAAAATGGAGAATGGTATGTATGATTTGCAAAATTTGTTGTGAAATTCTAATTGTTTCCCCATTTTCTGAAGATGCTGATACAATGGTCAGACAAAACACCAAAGGAGGAAGTATGTGTCCATCATACCTTTAGAAAGATTTAAAATAAAAATTTAAGTGACTTAAAAGGCTTATATTGTTATGTTATATATCACTGACTACTGAAAAATTAGATGGATTTTAATTTCCAAGTCCTTCTTTTTTGAGAAAGCAAAATTAATACAATATAAACCAGGGTGTCTAATTAATAAAATGAACAACCAAAGTAATTTTGTTATATAAATTAACCCATTTATTATAGGCTCGCAATGTTTCAAACTGTGGAGCTTCTACTGGTCTTTCAATTCCTTCAGTCTTCTGATGGCTGACTTTACTGTGACGGCAGAAGTGGTGCTGGAAAGAAAAACAAATTTGGTTCCACCATAATGAACTATGTTAACATGTGAAATGGCTAATGAGTAGTCCTGCCTCATTTTTACAGTACAATCTTGATGGATGGCATCCTTTAAGAGTCATGTCTCCAGGTTCTTGCAGAATGAGACAGGCAACAGAGCATAAAAAGATTAACACAGAAGAATGGTTGCAAGAGACTGACCTAAACTCATTAAAATGGCACAATAAGAGGTATCAAGAAAATGTTTGCCCTAACTGGCTTCCCAATGGTTAGAGCTTCGGCCCGTGGACTGAAGGGTGGCAGGTTTAATATTGGTCAAGGCCCGTGCAAGGAGGCAACCAATCCAATCTCTCACACGATGTTTCACTCTCTCTGAAAATTAGTGGAGAAATATCCTGAGGTGAGGATTAAAAACGAAACAAACAAAACAAACTAAATTTACATTTTAGAAAGACAGCTGTTAAAAAACACATACCCCACCCCGTAACACAGGCACATGAATGCTAATTCATTTTACTAACACAACCAAGAGCATACCCCTCTCCCTTCTGTCCTCATAAAACCCCACAAGGCGCTTATAGGTATATTCATTATAATTATCTCAACATTTTCCAATTTTACAGTGCTTCTGTTTTAAACTTAAAAATTCAACTTTTAACCACACTAGCCAAATCATTTTATATACAGGTGGCTAGCCAAATCATTTTATATCGGACAGCGCAAGTCAAGACAGTGGCTAAACACCTAGCCTTCAGGGTCAACAAAGAATTCCAAGTTTAGACCCCTTCAGAGTCACCCAAGAAATGAATCAACTTAAGAGCCCACGCAATCAAATAAGAGTTAATCTCAGCAATATCACCTGGCCCTTGTCAGGATCACAAAGGCCAACCAACACAAAGGGTGGTGGTCCAGATGCCCTCAAGTTCCCATACACAGTAATGAGATAAGTGACCCCATAATAGTCCCACTAACGGACCTGGTACAATATGATAGTGCTCATAACAATGACCCTTAGAACTTTAAAATTCTTAAGTAATGTGAACCAGATTTGATTTTTTCTCCAGTTTTCTTTCTATTCTTTAAATAACTCAAAGCAAACCGCAACTCAAGAGTCCTGGGAAACACACAAAAGCATCCTTCCTTTCTCACTCCCAGTCTTGCAAAGAGTTAAAACCAGCCCACAGCGTTCAGCTGGGACTATGACTGGTCCACACTTTCAAATACCACAAGGAAATGGACTCACTTGTAGGTCCAGGCACCACCAGCGACTGTTTTCATGCAGGAACCACAGTGCCAGATCCCCACAGCTCGCCTCTTCATCTTGGTCTGTAAAAGACAACCAAATTTCCCTATGAATCAAATAAAACGTTTATCTTACAAACACCCAGGGGCCTAACTTACACCGGAAAACAAAAGCTGTGTTTAGTGAGGATATGTTTCAATACCTGTAAGTTCTCTCATGCAAAATGTGCATTCATCGTGGTGCTATTGCCAGATGTGAGCCACCCCCAACAAGGACTGCTGTAATCAAGTACTTTTGTAGACATGAACATATTAAATGGGGACAGAGATACAACTCCAGTTAGCGAGACCAACAAAATCATTTCCACAAGGCAGGTTTGGCTTAGGCTGGGACTGTCGCTATTTTTTGCCCTTTAGTTCCCAAGTGGTTTACTCTAAGTGAAAAACGCTTTACAAATTATGTATTAGCAGCAATACTCTACCATCTTATGACTGATCACCACCCATTATGTGCACAACTCTCACTGTTCAACAACCAGGAACCAGGTTCATCAACCTCAGGACTCACTAAGGAAGGACGCCTTCGCTCGCTCCCTCCCCCCGCCAGGGAACATCGTACTTTGCCACAGAAGGAGCAAGTGTACTTGGCGTGCTGGCTGATTTCAATTTTCTTCACCATTTTCCTGAGGGAGGCGCCATAACGGGTCCCGTATTTACCGACAATTCCGACCTTCTTGGTGCGTTTAGCCTGTTGAGAGTTAAGAAACCAGCGATATGAAGACCTAGGAACGGAAAGCCTGCCCTTCCTCCCCCCTCCGAAACCATTCCTCCACCCAGCCAGCCCCTGCCTGTGAGCTGGCTCCCCCTGCTCCAACCCGGGGCAGCCGGGGCCCAGGATGAGCCCGGCGCTGTGAGGGCTCCCTCCGAACCCAGCCCGGACCAGCCGCCCCGCCCCTCCACCACAGCTGGCGTCCGAGAGGAGCGGCGAGGGCACAGCGGCCGAGGACACAGGGCAGGGCACGCGAGCAGAGGTGGGTTAGAGCCAAGAAGCCGACAGAAGAACAGATGCGGGTGGATAGACACCGAGGCCTCACCGGGACCAACACTCACCATGTCGCCGCGAACTAGGTCGGACGCCGAGAGGAAGCAGCGCAGCGCGCAGGCGCGGTTTTAGGCAGACGAACGGAAGTGGTGCGTGTGAGGCCTAGCTAGGATCTGAGCTCTATGGTCCGGAGGTCTCCTCGCACGCGCGGCCTCCCGGGAAGTGTGGCAAGAAGTCTTTCGGCCCGGTTTTCGGTGATTCGCAAACTGTGGCACTTATCCACATTATCTTACACCTCGCCAATCCCACAATGCAGGAGCCATTTCCTCCATTTTATGGACAAGGAAAATTTTAAGGGATTTGCTCACTGGCTCGTGGATTAGAGAAGTGCTTAAATCTTATGACTCCAAATCGCATTTTTTCTACATCGTATCGCCTAAAAGCAGCAGGCCCTGTGCAGGAGGCTGGCACAGTGATGACTAAAAACCAAGGCTCCACTCCAATGTACCATACTAATGAGATGTTAATAACACGAGAACTGTCTGGAGTATCTCCTCAAATTTTCTATAAATCTAAAACTCTTCTGAAGCATAAAATCCATTTGTAAAAAACAAACAAACAAAAAAAAACCACAACAACACCAGGTCACTGAAAGTCAATTCCATGAAGGCAAGGCCTGTGTGTCCACCTCTGCATCCCAGGACTGAGCATGGAGCCTGGCATGTCTGTGGCAATGGATACCTGTTGAATGGGGAAATGGTATCTTGCATGGTATGGTGGTGAGGTTTATAAGGGTTTAATTTGTCCGGGTCAACCCACTTACAACAGAACTAAAAAAGGCTTTAGGATAATTAACCCATACTGGAAATTGGGGCCCATGGGGGTCAAAATGACTTGCCCAAGGTCACACAGCTAATAAACGACTTACAGACCAGTTCTCTTTCTGCTAGATCACATGATTTCCTCAGCTGCAAAGTGAGTATTCCATACCCCTTGTAAAGTTCTTTGGAGGATGAAATAACTTTTATGAAGTGCCTAGTGGGCATTTCTAAATGATGGTTATTATTAAGATGATGATAAAACTTGATTTCAATATCTCCTGATGCTTATTCAATGATATTTCCTCTTCTGCCATACTCAGGAGATTACAACAGATCTGCTTTCTACTTTCCCTTCAAAATATGCCCATTACCTTTCTCCTTAATTTCTTTACCCTTAACAAAATAAACCTATTAGTCACAGCTACCTGATGCCCCCCAAGGGAGCAGGATGTGCCCAAGTTCTCTCAGTGCCATCACAGGCTTCACGTACCCTTTTCCTCTTTAGGGTGAAGAATAGCAAGGAGCCCAGGAGAAAGTCCCCCCAGTAGAGAACACACTACAATTAGGGGATGATTTCTGGAAACCTCTCCACCAAAACTATGTCCTGCTCTCGGAAAACTATAAATTAAAAAAAAAAAATGTATTCACATTGGTGCAAAAATGGACTCGTAGCAGGAGCGTTAAAACACGAGCACTCTAATGTTCAGTCCGTGCGTCCAGGCCAAGCAGTGAGTTCACCTGTCCTGGGTGAGTGGGTGAGCAAGGCCAGCCTCACATACTCTCCTGGGCTGGCTCCAGAGTCTAGTTAAGATCATGTAGAACATTTACCATTGCCTCACCCCCGTCCCTTGCATGAGTAAGAATGCAATAGAGTGGCTGAAAACGAGACACTCCATAATAGGAGGAAATTGTTCATGTTCAAAGCAATTTTGTCAAAACTGAACAATTCTTTTTAAATAGCAAGCCTGAGGATGTACAAATAGCACTCTCATGAAATCAGTTCTCAGTGGCTTCAGAGAATTGTGCCTCTCATAAAATCTCAATTTGTCTTATCTGTTGGCTAATAAATCTTCATCCCCATCAGGGGACCATCAGGTGTACAGATTGTTAACTGTAATGCATATCCATAAAAGTCCCAGTAAAAATCTCTGGTGAATCACCCTGCTCTCAAAATTCACTTTTACCTTTAGAAAAATAAATACAAGGACGCTTCCAGAGAAGAATTTTTTAAGCTGTTGAGTCAACCAGTTCTCTTGGGGACATATGGAACATTTTATCCTTCAGAGAAATCTGAGGTCCAAGTATCATCCCAAACTCATCTCATGCTGGATTCAGAAATGGTTTATCTCAGTGGTCGGCAAACTGTGGCTCGCAAGCCACATGTGGTTCGCGAGCTGCGGTTTGCCACTCTGTTGACTAATGAGTTTGCCGACCACTGGTTTATCTGGAGACCCAGGCTCCATGTTGTTCCTTCACTTCCTGCCTGAAGAACTCTTGCTTACCCTTCACTGACGTGTCTGGTGGCCACCGACATGAGCAGAGTCTGCACATAATTGTTAAGAACCTGTGGTCCAAGCTCTGCAGGGAAGGGCCAACTCAATAAGAAGGGGCCAAAGTTTGCCAAGGCTGAGTCTTGGACACTGAGAAAGAATCCAGTGTCTGAAATGCATTCAGCGCATGGATTCTTTCCTTTCTTCTCTCCACAGATTCACTATAAATGTATTCTAGTTGTTGTTTTAATGGAGGTTTCACAGAGCACTGACCCAGGCAACACATACATCAGGAATGGAGTTATTCTGCAACCCTTAAAAGAGATCAGATAGATCAATATGAAACAACTAGAGGCTTGGTGCACAGATTCGTGCACATGGGGTCCCTCGACCTGGCCTGCGGGCATCAGTGGACCTCCATGCCACCACAGCCTGGCCTTACCCGCCAGCTCGTTGGGCTCCAGCCTGCTGTCCGTGTCAATCCCGCACAGCATAAAGTAAGGTGTGAAGCGGCAGGCGGCCGGGGAGGAGCCCGGGCTGGGCACCATGCCGCTCCCGCTCATCCCAGCCCCACTATGCCTGCCGCCGCCATAGCTGGAGGTGCAAGGGGAGTGTCCGTGGGAGAGGCTTGCGCTCCCGCTGTGGGCGCACACTGACCACCAGGGGGAAGCTCCTGTGTTGAGCATCTGCCCCCTGGTGGCCAGTGCGCATCATAGCTACCAGCTGGTTGTCCGGTCATCCAGTTGCTTAGGCTTTTATATATATAGATGGCCAAATACATT
Organism: Cnephaeus nilssonii; assembly: GCF_951640355.1. Classification (NCBI taxonomy): domain Eukaryota; kingdom Metazoa; phylum Chordata; class Mammalia; order Chiroptera; family Vespertilionidae; genus Cnephaeus; species Cnephaeus nilssonii. The sequence goes on along the minus strand of NC_137081.1, from coordinate 20,109,835 downwards.
ATGTGAAATGAGCCATTTTCAATAAAAAGAGTTTGATACAGTTTTTATAAGAACAAATTCTACATACAGTACATCCTCACTTAATGGCAATAGGTTCTGTGACCTTAAGTGAAACAACATATAAGAAAACCAATTTTATCATAGGCTAATTGATATAAACAAGAGTTATAATGAAAGGATGTTGAACAAAGTGATATAATTCGAGGACCTGTTGTATATTTCTATATAATCGTATGCATTGGGAATATGCTACCAATGGCTCCATCCCTAACTGTTTATATTAGTTATTACCCCTAGGAACTAGGGATAATAGTAGAAGGAATGAGAATGTAGGACTTTGACATTTTTTAACTTATACATTTCTACATTAATTTTCATATCAAATCTGTAAAAGTGAAAAAGAAACCACCACGGAACAGTTTAAGAAGGGAAAGTCTTTTAAATAAGTAGTGCTGAAATAACTAAATATTCATATGGAAAGCACTTAACTTGACCTTACCTCACTCCATGTACAAAAATAAACTCGAAGTGGATTGTAAATCTAAACATTAAAGGCCAAACAATACAGTTTATAGTACTGTTATATTCATAAGCTTGGGGTCATGATTGCAAAGGTGTTTTGTAAACTCTTTTGTGTATTGTATTTTATCTCTCAAAAGGGGGAATAGAAACAGAGGAAGAATACCTGGTACTCAATAAAATCTGTTTAATGGGTTAGGGCAGTGGTCGGCAAACTGCGGCTCACGAGCCACATGCGGCTCTTTGGCCCCTTGAGTGTGGCTCTTCCACAAAATACCACATGTGGGCGCGCACATACAGTGCGATTAAAACTTCGTGGCCCATGCGCAGAAGTCAGTTTTCGGCTCTCAAAAGAAATTTCAATCGTTGTACTGTTGATATTTGGCTCTGTTGACTAATGAGTTTGCCGACCACTGGGTTAGGGGGATGAATGTAAGTAAGGTGTTGCAAAATCAAGTAACTGTTGGCTGTCATAAGACCCAAAAGACTGACTCACGGGCTTCTCAATGCTTTCTGCTATGATTAGGAATCCATTTCCTTCACTGAGACCCCAGAGGAAAACGCAAAACCAAAGTAAAACGTAAATATGAGAGACTGCTCCCATGAAACCCTTTAAGCTTCCAAGCCATTTTTTACCTTGTCATCCTGAACTTGATAAAAAGTAAGAGAATGGGGTAAAAAATATGGTTAGACTTCATTTTATCCTTTCAATTTAACTTCACCTAAAAAGAGCTTCATAAAGCATCAAGGCTCCAACAGTCAAGAATGCACAGATAAGGCAAAACCCAAGAGCCAGCAGCGAGGGAACAGCACCTCCAGCTCCGATTCCCAGCTCTCCCTCTGACCTAGAAAAAGGCCTGTTCGGAGCCAAGAAGGACAAGACATGATTAATTCAAGCACAAGTGGATCAAGGCTGACAGGATCTTCTTGGCGCCAGGCCCTAGAGGCAGAAATTAACCACCGTCACTCAGGGAACAACACTCCACTTAATGACCCTGGTGAGGGAGGCAGAGACAGGGCCAGTGGATTGGGGCAGAGGGGTGGGGGAGTTTGGGGGCTCTAGTAAAAGCCTTTAAGGGGACAATGAATGGCAGGGACAGGAGTGGGATGAGATGAGCCCATATTTTCTTCATTCAATTGACATTTCCAGAAAACACAGCGGCTGTTGGGGTGTATGTGTCTGGGCTGAGCTGCGAAGTACAGAAGGAAAAGGAGTTAGTGTGGAAATCCTTCCTTAAACCCAAAGGTATTCAGTCTCCATATAACTAAATCCAAGTGTCTTTTATTAAATCACACAGAAATGACCAACGGCTCTCAATGAATTTCGGAAGTACATTTCAGATGGTTTACCTGAAAATATATAGGCTACATGGTCTAAATAAAATTTGCTTTGGAGGACCTTGGGGATGAGACTGGGGAGTTCGGGAGGGAGAGATAATTTTAGTGATTATATGTTGAAATGTCAATATTGGGTTAAATCAAATGATTTGGTCCTTCTTTATTTTCTGAAACACTCTTAGAATATTAAAATCACACATGTGGCTTACATTATACTGGATGGTACTGCTCTAAACCAGGGGTTAACAAACTATGGTCTGCAAGCCAAACCCTCTCTACTGCCTGCTTTTGCAAGCCCTGTGAGCTATGTATGGTTTTTACATTTTTAAGTGATTGAAAATAAATCAAAGGAGTAATCATTTGTGACCCATGAAAATTACATGAAATTCAAGTTTCAGTGTCCATACCAGAGTTTTATTGGAAAAGAGCCATAATCATTTGTTTCAGATTATGTATGGTTATTTTCGCACTCTTACAGCAGAAATGTCCTGGCCAATATAAATGTCCTGGCCTATTAAGCCAAAAATACTATCTGGTTATGTACAGAAAAAACTTATCAACTCCTGCTCTACCCATAGTTCCTTCTTTCTCTTCCTGGGATATATAACTATTGCCTCTCCCTTGATATGATAGCCTCTGCAAAGGTGCACACTTTCTCACGTGTTCGGCGAATTACTGCTAGCACCCAGAACAGTGCCTGGCACATAGTAGGTGCTTTATAAATATTTTTTTGGTCAATCAATTTTAAAATTTCACATTTTGGGGGATGTGGAGGAAGCACTTCATTATTTAAACAACATGAATAACCACTACTACAACCTACTGTCTCTATTTCTCAACCAGGAAATCTGAGGTTAATTAAGACCCAAACAAACCCACACATTGTGAGGCTGGAAAGGAAACGCTGACCCTTGACCTGGAAACTTGCTGCGACTCAGCACCAGCACCCGTATGATGATAAAAGGAGCACAGGTGTTAAAAACAAAAGTTATATTTTATTAACGAATTCCATGATTTTTAAATGCCTTTTTTGCCCCTCTTATAGGGGAAAGGTAAAGCTGTCCCAGTTATCAAAAAATTCAAATCTCCTTTTCTTCTCTGGACTGCCTGTCGCTGTGTCTCCATCCAGGCAGTCTCCCAGGTCCTGGGAGCCACTTCCAGACGTTCCTGAAGCACTTCCCGGGTCAAAGGCCTCCACCGCCTCCAAGAGCTCCTTATCGCTTCCTTCCTCCTCAAAGGACTTCTGGAATAGGTCGTAGATCTTCTGCTGCTTTGGGTCCTTCATCAGAGAAAGAAAAGGAAAGATGGAAGCACCCAGCTGCACCTGACTCCCTGCCATGTGGCTGGTGGGAGAACACAGGGAGGGGCCGCACCTCTCCCGGGGTCGGGTGGGCGCTGTGCGAGGGCGAGCGCAGGCCGCTCATCACTAACACGGCCTTGCTGCCTAGTGTCTGACATCTTCTCTCCTGCTCATTAGATAAAGAAAAAAAGAGACATGGCTGTCCTTTCAGATGGGAAGTGAGGTCAAAGGCCACTAAGGCCAGCCCCTCACTGTGCTGGGCTCTCATCACCCTCCATCTGAACAGCAAGGCCAAGGAAGTGCCACATGCAGGCAGCCTGTTCCAGGGAGAAATAACTGTTAACATGCATTGGACTATGGTGATGGTAACACTATTTGCTAACTCAGAGCAGGCAAATTCCAAGGTCAGATTGGTATTTCCACAAGAAAAAGACGGCACCTCCGTTTCCTGACCAGAAACCGCAAGGCCACCTCCCTGCGTTAGGCTCGACCTCTAAGCTCTCGTTACAAACAATTCTCTCGGGAGTCGCCATCCAGCAGGCAGAACTGCCTGCGTCCTCACTTCCATGTCAACCACCCGAGTGGAAACGCAAGCCTCTGGGAGTGCTCCTTGCTCCTCTCCATCGAGTTTCGCTGAAACTCTGAAACCGAGGAGGGAGAGACCGGGGCAGCCTTTGGGCTGGAGCGCTAGGCCAGGGCAGGCTTGCTGGGCCCCAGCTGTCCTTTCCAGAGGCCAACAAGCCTCCTCTCAGCACTCTGACAAGGCCCCTCTGGCCATGGAAGGAGGCACTGGCCTCTTTCTCTCCTAGGTCATAAGAGGGGCTGGCAAAACAAGGCCTGTGACTGCGGGCAAATCACATTGTTCTGCATGCCTCAGTTTACCCCTCTGTAAAATGGGAGACACTGAGAACAAAATGCAATGAGTGAGCAGCAATAAGTGGTATAAAAGCGGTACCTGATTTTGAACATGCCTCATTCTGCGCTGAGGACATGTTCCGGGGGCAGCCCTGCGAGGTGTTGCTATGTACTTTTTGCAGTAACTCAACAGCTACATGGGGAGTTTTCTGCAGTTTGAGATGGTCTGATGGGAGGGGCAGCATGTGGAAGCCCTGGTGTTAGGAGACGCTCTGAGGGAAGGTCCAAAGCAGGAGTCAGTGTCATCACTTGTCCATAGAGGAAGCACACGTGGACTGGCCTGAGACTGACTGCAGACCATCATCTCCAGCTCCTGGGCTGCGGCGGTCCCAGGAGTGATGCCTTCCTGCTCAGGCCCCAAGGGCTGGCAGGCAGCTTAATGCCTCCTTCGGCCCCATGTGCGGCTGTTACCTTGTAGATGTAATCAGTGGCTTCTGTCATTTCTGAAAAATTGGCCTCAGAAACCCCAGCTTCACCCAGAACTTTAATCTTCTCTTGGATCAGAGGCCTGTTGGGAAGAAATGAGCCGCAGTGAATCCAACCTGCACAGAACGCAGGTGAAAGCGGACCACCCTCCTCGTCCTTAGGGGCAGTGACATGCCTGCTGCTTCACATTGTCGCATCTCTCAAGGCACAAACGCCCACCTGAAGTATCTGCCTCCTCTCAACTGTGAACCAACCAATTTCGTACTCGTATCATCAGGTTCAAAATTCCCTCTACTAGAAGATGTGTAGGGAATAAATGCTGCCTCACTGCAACATTCTGAACCTGGGGCTGTTATGAGCTGCCCAATTAACAAACCCACTAAACCAAGAGAAGAAAGTAGGGAGGAGCTACATGTGCTGCAGAGTTAAGACCCCTCAGTCACGAGGCTGGAAACCGATGAGCCGTGGAAACTGAGAGAATCAGGAAACTTACTCTCAGGAAGGGGGAAATGGGAAGGGCATGCTGGGATTTTTGCTTAGGTACCAGACATGAGCCCCCAGCTGTGCCGATGAAGCAGCACCTGGCCCGGGCTGAGCCACTTTCTCCCGATGGCCCAGCAGCTGCCCCAGCCTCGTCATAAAGGGGCAAGGGGATTGCACCCTGGCTCAGCAAGTGCCGCATCACAAGTCTCCTCCCTTGTCTCAGGCCAGTAGGGAAGGAGTCACCCCCCCTTATTCCTGTATGATTTCCTCATGCACCCTGCAGGTCCCCAGTGAATTCTGGGGGGGAGCCGGGCGTGCTCATGATGAAAGTGGGAGGAAGCCCTTAGCAAAAGCAGAAGCCCTTAGGGAGGAAAGGAACTACATCCTCGGTGTCCACCCTTGCTCAAGCCCAACTGCCGGGCCAGTGGCCAGCCGTACCAGAGGTAGTCGTCAGCCGTGCCTCTCGCCACCAGGTAGTGGATGCCCACGGAGTTCGACTGTCCAATGCGGTGCACCCGGTCCTCGGCCTGCATCAGCACCTGCAGGGTATGTAGGGCAGGGCCTGAAGCGGCTCAGCCCACCACAGCGGGCAGCCCCTGGCCCCCACGCCCCAGCACAACACTTCTTCCTCAAAGGATTTCACTGCCGTGCCTCACGGCGGAGGACCTGCCGGCCTCTACCTACAAATGACCTGTCACCTGACCAAAGACAGAACCAGACAGAACACCGGTTGGGGAAGTAAACCGCAGCTGGAGAGCTGTGATGGCCCCTCACGTTGGGCCCGGTGCTCAGCGCTGTGAAGGGGGCGCGAGCTTTGGCTCTGCCATCAGGCTGGGATGAAGGGCAAACGAAGGAAACTGGCACATTCCATTCTTCTCTCCGTGAAATAGGAACAGTCATCTCCTAGCTAAGTCAACACTGCACCAAAGGGAGAGGCCAGCTGTGAGGGGGACAGGGTGGCACTTACATGGAGGTAGCCCTGAAGGAATAATGAAAACCAGGAGCCTGTTTCCATTATAAAATGCACTCCACCCGAAGCCCACCCATCATTAGAGCAGTTGCCCTGTGCGGCCAGTGAGAGCCACAGTATGTGAGAACATGTGAGGAGAAACAAACTCTTTCTGGAGCTCAGGAGAAAATTTTATGAGTCCAAACAAATGCCTTCTATCTGCTGTCACAGCCCTTGGCTGAGCAGACAGGGCTAGTGACATGTTCAGGGAACACCCACAGCCGTCGCCCTGTTGTGGCCACACTGGCTAGAGCAGCTTACAGCAATGGCTAATAAAAGGGACACAGTGGAAAGCCAGAGGCCCGGGCAGCGACCTGGTGCTGTTATGAGCTACCCTCTTTGGTGACAGCTATGCACCCAGCTATACATCCTTCTAGCCTTCTAAAACTTCTGTTTCCCCATTGATAAGATACAGTCGATAAGACTACATATGGGGGTTATGAAGATCTAAGAGCTAGCCAATAGATGTGCGAGTCTTCACTTCTTTAAGAGAAGACTGACATGTGGAAAGTAAATGCTCTTGAGGGCAGGAAGATCCGACACTAGCTCCTCCCTCCTGCAGCCATGAGCATGCCCAGGGCTTCACGAATTCTGCGCCCCTTACCCCTGGGTTCCAAAACAACTCGGCGAACACCACCAGGCCGGCCGAGGAGAAGGTGAGGCCCATGTTGGCGGCGGTGATGGACAGCACGGCCACGGCGTGCCTCTCGGACAGCTGGAACTGCTGGCACAGCTGCTCCCGGTCTGCGGAGGAGGTGGAGCCATCGATGCGGATGTGCTGCACCTGCTGCAGGAGCAGCATGGCGAGGCGTCAGGACGGAGGTCATAGGTGGGGGGGGGAGAGGGGAATGGGACAGAGGGCTACTGAGGTATTTTATTACTCGAAATATAAACTTTGAAATAAATACAGCAAAACTTTCCATTTATTCAATCTGAATAGGGAAACAGGAGTTTGTTGTATGTTTCTCTATACTCTCACATATTTAAAATAGTACATAAATATAAAAGATGAAGGAAGACAAAAGGTAATCTATGATCTCAAATTTAACAAAAAATGAAAAAGGGGTGAAAATATGTGTTAAGTTTTCCTAGGAAATCTTCTAGGAAGATTTTCACCCGATTTACTGAGGGCCACAAAACTGGACTGAAGTCTATGCATGGCCGTGTGCAATTAACAAAGCCACCTCAAGAGTGATAAGGAGGAACAAAGGAAGAAAGAGGACACTGATACAGATACTTGTCTCCACACAGAAAGACGATTTCTGCTACCTAATCTCTTGACAATTTTCTAATTATTTACACAGAATGATGGAAGACCCACTGGGAGATGTTCCCAAAGCAGGATTCTTGGGCTATCTGTACAGAGTATGGAGGAAGTTAAATGCACTGCTGGCATATTCTGACCTGCCCCGTGGTTCTATAAGCAAGAATGCTTCTTCAGAAACATTTAGCATTGCTTCCAGAAACCATCCTCTCACTTCTTTGCTGACCTGTCCTCCACCTGCTCAGAACAACTTAGCAGCCGCCACAAACAATAAAAGCATCTGGTGTGGACTTTCAAAGGAAGCTTACCTTTCTCTCAAGCTCTTTAGTAATTGCATCCAGAACCACCTTGTGGTGTGCAAACACTAGAAACTTCTCTCTTCCACTTTCCAGCAGGTCCAGGATATATTCACTGCATTTGACAATGACAACACAAATTAAACATCTGCTCATCCCGCTGAGGTTAATTACTGAAAAATGACTGTTCCTGTATCAGACACCTTTGGGGTACCTGCCCTGCCTGGCCCATTCCCTCCCTTCCCCGAGAGCTCACCTCTCCCCCTTTCCCTCATGCCAGGCCACTTGACTAGAAGAGAGATTAGGAGCTGTGGGAAGCAAGCCATCTTCTGCCTTGTGCAGCGTGAGTTCTTCCATACTTTTTGGTCATCTCCCATACACAAAGAAATTGGAGCCTTATGTTTTATGTATCTCTGATATGTTACTGAAACATTCTTATTACCTGGGATCATGAAGGTAATTAACAGTTTGCACTTTGGCCGCTAACATCATTATAATGTGTTTTCAATACAAATTAAAGTGTTGTCTATAGATCTGAAAAATGCCTAGGCAAGGGATTAGGGGATTCTTGTCAGTAATCAAATTTCTGGACGTGTACTGTTGAGATCTAAGTAATAATCCTGAAGAGACAGTCAAGGAGAGCTCTCAGCTCCTTCCTGCATTAGATCACCCACTGCAGGGCCAGCAGGTCAGTCAATGGTAAGGGAATTCTTTCCTGAGGCAAAGCAATATATAGAGTGAAGGACCTGATTTGCTTGGTCTTTATTCTCCCTTTAATTTACTTCTCTCCTCTGTGCCCTGTGTTTTTTTTTCTCTCTTTTTTAAAAAAAATAGTTTTCTATTGTTTCATGTAATTTTCTTAAATTTTTGTTGAAGAGGGAAAGAGGGAAGAATGAAGGGTGGGAGGGAAGGAAGGGAGAGAGAGAGAAAAAAAAATCAATATGGGAGAGAAACCTTGATGTGGGAGAGAAACCTGGATATGTGTTCTGACCAGGAATAAAACCCGCCACTGTTTGGTGTACGGGACAACACTCCAACCACCTGAGCCACAAGGGCCAGGGTGCACTGTGTTTTCTTCTTGACTTCCCACCCTTGTCTTCAGCAGGGGCCTTAAAGGCAGGGAGAGTCACCTGGCAGCACCCCTGGAGAGGATTCACACTCCAGAACAGCTCACAGTGGCTCCTGCAGGGCAGCAGGGAGGTGAGCTTCCGGGACAGAAGGAGCCCTCCTCTGCCTGAGGCCATCCTCACACGTAGGATGCGCAGAGAACAGACACTGTCCACCGTAGAGCAGGACAGAGCTAAGGTTTCCTGTTATAAGCAGGTGGTAGAAAGGTAAGTGGACTGTCCTTTAACATCTAAGATTTATTTTCAAACATCACTATGGCCAGCCAGGGTACGGATTTGAGTTCAATTTGTGGATCATTGGTACTAAACAGAATCTAATTAGTGTGAGATACATAAAATTTGCCATGACATAAGCAAAAATGTTTATTGCTACAGTATTAAAAAGTCACAAGGCCATAAAATTAACTTGGCCAGCTTATAATCACCACAGACCCCAATATGCCGAGTGCCTCTCTCCCCTCTACACTGCAGACACGCTTCTGCTCTGCCCTTCCCCACACCCCTAAGACACCAGGCTGGAAATATTCACCTACCACAATAACCTTGGCTTCTGTACTGAAAGATGCCCATTAAAATGAAAACAGACAACAGCAAAAGCAAACAAACAAAAAATTAAAAAACCCAAACAACTAGCAGAGAAAATTAGAGCTTTGAGATTTTTTTTTTAAACTTACCATCTTAACCATTTCTCCTTTTTTTAACTCTCTATTGATTTGAGAGAGAAAAATAGCAACCTGCTGCTCCAACCATTCATTGGTTGCTTCTTCTATGTGCCCTGACCGGGGATCAAACCCACAACCGGGACGTATCAGGACAGTGCTCTAACCAACTGAGCTACCTGGCCAGGGCTAAGATTTATAATCTAATTTCTACTTAATAGCTATGTGACTCTCAGGTCCAGAGATTCCCATGAGATGTACTCAGTTTCTGCATTTAAGAAATGGGGTTAATATGACTTATCCTACTGATATCACAAGAGGCTGTAAATGTGAAATGGGTTAACAGGTATCAAAATTGTTGGAAATGATAATGCACCACATAATTCAAATGGAATTTTAAAAGTGTACAAGGTATGTTATGGACTGAATGTTTGTGCTCCCTCCCAAAATGCATAAGTGTGACGGTACTGAAAGGTAGGGCCTCTGGGAGGAGATGGAGTTAGGGCTCTTACAAAAGAGATCCCAGAGGGTACTTTGGCCCCTTCACCATGTGAGGACACATGAGGAGACGGCTGTCTGCAAGCCAGACTCTGAATCTGCTGCTCCTTGAACCTGAATTTCCTAGCCTCTAGAGCAGTGGTTCTCAAACTTTCTAATGCCGCGACCTTTAATACAGTTTCTCATGTTGTGGTGACCCCCAACCATAAAATTATTTTCGTTGCTACTTTATAACTGTAATTTTGCTACTGTTATGAATCATAATGTAAATATCTGTGTTTTCCAATGGCCTTAGGCGACCCTGCTAACGGTTCTCAACCTGTGGGTCACGACCCACAGGTTGAGAACTGCTGCTGTAGAGCCTAAGACCATCGGAAAACACAGATATTTACATTACGATTCATTAACAGTAGCAAAATTACAGTTATAAAGTAGCAACGAAAATAATTTTATGGTTGGGGGTCACCACAATATGAGGAACTGTATTAAAGGGTCGCGGCATTAGAAAGGTTGAGAACCACTGCTCTAGAGCTATGAGAAATATTTGTTGTTTAAGCCACCATAGTTTATTAGTCTATAGTATTTTTTTTTATGGCAGCCTGAATGGACTAAGACAAGATATTACCAAGTTTATTTATAAGGTGGAAAATGATTATATTTACAATTTCTAAGGAAAATGGTTGCTTCTAGGCCCAGCACTCCACCAACCCGGATTTTGTAGTTCACGAGCTGAGGGAGGGGACTGACACCCTTGCCATCTGCTGTTTGGCAGCGTGTGAGAAATGGACTGGTGGGTGGGGGCAATTCAGATTGTTTCTGTGAGGTGTTTGCAGGCCATAAAAACACATCTGGAGTTTGCCACAGTGTTGTAAATGAAAAGGCCATGCCCAGAGGGTGATGGACAGCTGGCCAGCATTCCGCAGCTTTGTGGAGAATCTTAGATCTGAACACCACGGTGAACTCACTCACTGCTCTTACGGGTGCGGAGGGAGAGGCTGGTGAGGCCAGAGGGCTGGTGGCTGAGTGAGGAGGGGAGGCTGTGGGTCTCAATTCACCCACAGATCTTGGTCCCCGAGGCCAACCTGGCTCTGCTCAACCCACACCAAATTCATTTTCATTGAAATTTAATCACTTGGATCATTATCCTGCCAGAGTCTCACATGAATGTTAAACAATGAAAAATGAGGCAAACTGCACATCATTAGAACTGCCTCAAGTTTCCACCCTGGTGATATCGAACATGAGTGGGTGTTTCTTTCTTAAGAAGGGCAGACAATTGAGATTTTTTAAGTCAGTGGATAATTTTAAGAATAGAAATTACTTCAGACTTAGTTATAAGGCGGAAGGAGAACTCAGTGTGGCAAAGGCCACTTGAACAAACTGAGATTCTGCTTTCACGTAGGTAAGAATGACTGAAATGCCATGTCTTTGGAGAAGAACAGAGAATCACATACTAGTAAGGCAGCTTCTTTCACAAAACCCTGCATATTTCCCTACGGGCTAGTGAGCAGTATTTTAGCAAGAGAAAAACTTCCCTTAGTGTCTGGGTCACCCCACGCTCCTCATGAGTGACAGCAGCTCCAGCTCACTTGAACGGGTTAAGACAGGATCTCACAGGGACCCACCACAGTGGGCAGCGCTCGAGGCAAACCTGCCCATGCCTGTGGGTGAGGAGGCTGTGGGGCCCGAACCCTCACACTCAAGGTGGCAGTGACTGGAGTCTCTGATCCCTTCTCTCAGAGCAGCAGCACCATTCTGGCAGACTGAGATAACAGGTGTTTCTTTTTAAAGATGAGAGAGAAGTCCACACTCGGTGACCACTTACATGACACATGGGATTTTGGCTTCAGCTGTTCTGTGGAAGAAGAGAATGAGGGCTTCTCTCTGCTGTCCTTTCTGTGGGAAGAGAAGTCGAGGTTTAAGTCTCCCACTCTGAGGACTCTGAGCTAAGCTGACATGCTTATCGTTACTATGAGCTTTACAATCCTACAGCTCTAACACCAGTTACCAGAGCCGAGACCCTGACTTACCACTCAATTCAGCCACAGAATTACCTGAGCTCTGTTCTGTCATCGGAGACGTGGTAACCACTCTGTCACCCTCCGAGAACTGGTGTGAGAATCCAAGGGGCAAGGCATGAGGAAGCTCTTTGGAAAGGCATTTCAGGGGAGGCTGCACCATGCACGCCATGCTCGCGTGAAAGGCAGACGTGCAGCCTTGCTAAGCACACCTATTCACTACGGCCTGGGGACAACTTACACACGACATGGCACTGCCCACGTTCTTTGCTCCCCCTTCTTCGGCCAAGCTGTGTCCATACCCAACTGATAAGCTCACCTCCATCCAAGACTTGCTAAATCAATTCCAATGGACCGCGACTAGTTTATTCTTGCATCATCTCAAACCATTAGTCAAGTGTTTCTGGTATGTCTCCCACACAAGGTAAATGACTTCCCAGGAGAAAAACAAAACAAAACACATTTTTTCTACAGTTTGCACCTAAATAAATCCTAATAAAGAATGTGAACACAGGAGATGCTCAAATAGTTTCATCAGAATACAAGGTAACATTTACTATCACGCTGCGCTCCCAGACACGCAGGGCAGCTGTCTCCTTCCACTAGCAAAAATGCTGCCTGGTCAAAAGGGCTTCTTGCTTTAAACAGTATCTTTCCTCTAGGTCTTGACAAGGAGAAAGATACCCAGGAACCACAGGAATTCGGGGGGACACTGGCAGAGAGTGCACCCATCTCACTTATATGTGTCCTGGCAGTGCAGGCACTGTCCCTCCTATTGGTGGCCATAGTCCAACCCAACAGCTCAAACGTCCCGGGAACTCCTGTTGAAGATGCATCTGAACTTGTTTCTCAGCTATAGGCCCAGTTTACCCTGATGAGGCTCTGGACACATGTGCAACCTTTGCCTGTGGCCAATGAACTCATGAAGTGCATTCATATACCCTCAAAGGGTCCCTTGCAGCAAGTCAGGCCCTCTAACCTACTGTGGTCCCTGGTAGGGGGACAGAGCCAGGCTCCCCGAGGATGACCACACCACAGTGTCTGCAGACCGTACCCCAGGCATCCTCAGTCTGCAGTTCTCCTGTGACCTTTGGAGACTGTCAAAACTCTTCCCACCCACACTCACTCACTCTGCACCTGCTAATAAGAAAGGGAGAGGGCAAAATAAATGGCGAAGAGCACTTTCAGAAACTGTGCCCTAAGATTTATCATGAGGTGGGTATGGCTTGGTGGGATGGCACACTGGCTGACCTTTTGGGAATGATGTGTTGATGTGTACCAATGCCTCCAAAAATGTCCCATGCGCCCTGGCCAGTGTGGCTCAGTTGGAGCATTGTCCCTTACACCAAAAGGTGGTGGGTTTGATCCCTGGTCAGTACGCAACCAATCAATGTTTCTCTCTCACACCAATGTTTCTCCCCCTTCCTCTCTCTATAAAATCAATTAAAGAAACAAAAACAACAACCATGCCAACCTGATGACCCAGCAACTTATTCCTTAAAATTTATTTTCATGTTATTATCAGATGTGCATAAGTTTACATGTAAGCTACTTTTCCAGTGTAGTATACTTAGAATAGTGAACAGTTAAATTAACTTAAATATACAACTAAAAATGGTTGGCAAAATTTTAATATAACCATGTGAGAAAATACTAAGCTATGTTTAAATATTATGTTTTAAAACAGTGGTGGGGAATCTTTTTTTCTGCCAAGGGCTATTTGGATATTTATAACATCATTCATGGGCCATACAAAATTATCAACTTAAAAATTAGCCTGCTATATTTGGTTAAACATTTAATTAACTCACTCCTAATGCTTTGGCAGGGCCAGACCAAATGATTTCTTGGGCCTTATTTGGCCCTTGGGATAGATGTTCCCCACCCCTGTTTTAAAAGAACATTTAACAACATGGAAAAGTATTCATGATACGGTTTTGTAACCTTAATGTATGTTTACATGATTCCAATTCTGCTTTAAATATATGTACCTTGCTTATGACATACATAAGTTATATATATTTATATATAAACTAGAGGCCCGGTGTACGAAATCTGTGCACGGGGTGGGTGGGGGGGGGGGAGGGGGCGGGGTCCCCTCAGCCCAGCCTGCACCCTCTCGCAATCCAGGACCGCTGGCTCCTAACCACTTGCCTGCCTGCCTGATCACCCCTAACCACTCTGTTTGCCTACCTGATCACCCCAAGCCACATCTGCCTGCCGGCCTGATGCCCCTAACTGCTCCCCTGCTGGCCTGATCGCCCTTAACTGCTCCCCTACCAGCCTGATTGCCCCTAATTGCTCCCCTGCTGGCCTGATTGCCCCTAACTGCCTCTGCCTGCCAGCCTGATCTCGCCCCTAACAACTTGCTCCCCCGCGCTGGCCTGATCTCCCCCCCTAACTGCTTGCTCCTCCACGCCCACACCAGCCTGATTTCGCCTCTAACTGCTCTCCCCTGCCGGCCTGATCGCCCCTAACAGCCTCTGCCTTGGCCCCCGCCACCGTGGCTTTGTCTGGAAGGATGTCGGACATCCAGTCAATCCGGTCTTATTAGCATATTACCCTTTTATTAATATAAATGTATATATAAATAATACGTATTTTAAAGCAAAATGTACATACATTTAAAAATCCAAATAATAATAAATGCTGAAATTAGGTGATATAAGAGATGAGTGAATCAATTTTATAGTGTAATTATAAAGCATGTTTAATAAATATTACTTATTTTAAGTACTTTATTTTTCAGATTTTATACAATAGGCATCTATTAATTTTTTAATGTGGGAGAAATCAATAGTTTCATCTTCAAAAAAGAACTCCCCCAAACTGGGTAGACAGAATACTAGTCCATTAATGATCTCATTTCTTTTGCTAGCCATGGGCCAGGAAATTTTAAATCACCTGCATTTTTTGTCCCTGTCCGCTGGACTTTTATTAAATTAGACCCACTGGGGTTTCCAATTTCTTTTTCTATGTTGGAAATCTGAACGAACTGTCAAGCGGCGGAAGGGTGAACTGATACTGTCACCAGGAAGTCTGCGCAGACTTGCTCCACGTTTCTGTTCTTGGTCTTGCTGATCAAAAAATGGCTTTAGACAAAAGATGATTAGAGCCAGCTTTTCTTAGCCGGTGAAGAGTATCTATTATTTCAGCTGAAAATGAGAAAAGGCTTTAGCCGTACATTACATTTTATAAATTGGCTGTTTCACCTTGGCTTCCGTGACTTAAAGCTTTTAAAAAAATGTCTTCCTCCAGATGGGAAGGTGTGAGGAAACAAAGGAAAACCCACTTCTTGACGGGTCAGCAGTGCTTGCTGGAGCCATGAAACTGTACAAAACTGCAGGGAAACCTGGGCCTAAAAGTAACTATAAAAATGGGGGGGCGGGTTTGGGGAGGGCGACTTCCTATAGATCCACAGGGCCTCCTTATTTGACCAAAACTAAGAAACCATGATTCCCCATTTAACTCTTCTGGCTCAGGATTTCATGGCTGGTCAAGGTTTGGAAGGGTGTCCACGGCCATCTAGTCCAACCCCCAGCTGACACTGGCTCCCCTTCTGAGTTAAGTTAGGGTGGTGCCAAATCGGTGGCCTTAGAGTAGGAAAGGTTCTGATGGTCCAAACCGCAACGCTCATAAACTTGTTTTCTACTTGGATTTTCCACTATAAAAATGAATTTACATTCAAGAACACAAAGGAGAACCACATTTTCAAGGACTTATTATCGGAAAGAATGTAGTATCTGGCTTCAGCATCACAATGAAGGTAATCTGCATTAACTCAATTTCTCTTTCAGGGACAAACTCTTCATTTTCCTAGGACCCCACGGAAGCAGACAACAACTCTCAAGCATGGGCCTGGGGAGAGCTCCAGGCTTTTTCTCTGCTGGATTCTTTAAGAATTACACTGCAAATTAGCCTTCATTTTCATAATCTGAAAAATACCATTAAGACTCTGGGATGCTGAAGAAGCAGGATGATAATTACCCTACAGGTGGGATTCTGAGCAGTCGGCATTCTCCTGATATATTTTTCTAGCACCAAGCCCATGAGGCAGGCCATGGCTTCCTTTTTTAGGTAAGAAAACATCAAAATATGCCAAATAATTTAAGGGACTTGCATAGCTACCAGAGTTATAAAACCCCCAACATTCTTGATTCCCATGGCTCAGCCTAATCAATTTCACAGCACAGCCTGTAAACTCAGGAAATCAAACTCTCAGGCTACATCTGAAACCACTGGAAGAGCACTCACCTAACCTGAGGAATGATGCAAGTTGGTGGAAAGTTAAAAAAAAAAATGCTTTCAAATCTTGCTGCACCAAGTACAGAATTCCCATACACCTCTTTCTTGTTGGCCACACGGCACAATTTATAGTTGCCTCTTGGCCAGTTAATAGGACTTTCATCCTCAATTCTAATGCCCACTGACTGCCTTTTCAGTTGTTTACGTTGGCTCTCAAACTGGTTCAGAAGGTGGACCAGGTGCAGGCAAGGGTGTTCTCCAGGAAAGCCCACGAAATGCAGATAGACTTATTCCCATCACACACGCAAGGAACTAAAACATTGCGTTTGACAAATTCGCATCTAAAAATATCACACTTCTGAATTTTTTCTGTTCATGTTCTGTTTGCTGTACTTATTCATTGACTTTCTTATCTGGCAGAGTTCACAGTAGACAGAAGTTAGACCTTAATGGTTTAAGACAGTTATAAGAAAAAACTTAAAATTGAGAAAAAATTTCCATTCATTGAATTTTCATTTGTAGAAACCAGAAGAGATCACCAAGACTGATTTTAGCAACAGAATGCTCTGGTTCCACTCGTGGTTTCACTGAAATACAACTTCAGAACCATTGGTCTGTACATCCACTTGTGAACTCGGAAAACTCTAGGCCATCCAGATAATTATACGTAATATGGCAAAAATTAATACAGCTTGACAATTGATCCATGTATCCTCTAGCCTACCTTATGTTTCTTTTTTTAGTATTACCTTTTTTTAAAAAATATGTTTTTATTGATTTTAGGGAGAGCGGAAGGGAAAGGGAGAGAAACATCGATTGGCTGCCTCCTGCACTCTTTCTACTGGAGACTGAGCCCGAAACCTGGGCATGTGCACTGACCAGGAACCAAACCAGTGACCTCTGTGTATGGGACAAAGCTCAGCCAACTGAGCCACACCCACCAGGCCCCCTCTGTTTCTTAAAAGTTACCAGTTAGTCTGCTCAATCACCTGGTAAAATATCATTAACAAAACACACACACCACACATTCTGTCTCATTATTCTTATCTGTTTTGTAATCTTCCAGAAGGCTGAGAGCTCATCTAGATCTAAGCCTCCTCATGCAGGGTAATACCAGGCCCAGATAATGCTTTATGATAATGTCAAAAATGTCAATGTCATTTTCTTGGCAATGAAAATTGCTAGGTTTCATCTCACAAGGACAGAAATGGAGCTGGTGTAGATTATCTTGTGGTACTTAGCATAGTAAGACACTAACAACAGCTATGAAATGAAAGTTTTGAAATGATAAAACCACCATAGTGGAAATAGCCCTAAAATATAGGGGTAACAGGCTTGGATATAGCCTCAGCTCTGCCACACAGTAGTCACGAGATCTTAGGCAAATCATAGCCGTTATGAACCTCAGTTTCCCTGTCTGTAAAATGAGGATCCTGCCAACCTCCTGCCAACCATAAATGACTATACTAAGGAGACAAAGGATTAAGAAGGTTTGAAAACTCGATTTTGTTAAATAACCGTTAATTTGTTAGAGCAAATTATATGACTAAAGCAAATTACATGGGATGGTTAGAGGGTTAATATGTATATCAAATACACAGAACTAATTTCTAGCAGTTGTTCCTATACTGAGGCATTCTCAAAATACACTAAGCATAAATTCCAACTTTCTCTGAGAGATTCAGAATATATATCATCATCCTGCAGATTGCCCCGATGACCACCCATCAACAGTGATCTCCACAAGCATAAAACTGCAAGTTAAAAGATTTTCAAAGTAGACTAGTCAGGCTGAGAAATGAAGCGGGCTCACTGCCCTTGCCCAGGGAGTGGTGACCCAGAGGCAGGTTCAGAGAACTCTGGGTAATCTCCACAGAACCCCCCCTGGGAAGAAACACCTGTGAACACAACTTCCAAATCCCGGTCTCCAGCCCCAGACTCACAGATTTGTCCTTGGTGGTCATCTCCTTGGCTGCAGCATCCAGGGACGCTCTGGCCTTGGCACTGATCCGGCCCGGGGCCACCACCACCATCTTGCGCTGCTTGGCCGGGAGCTGGGAGAGGACGTCGGACTTGAGGCGCCGCAGCATGATCGCCTCCTCCAGCAGCAGCTTCAGCTCCCCCAGGTTGGAGGAGCCAGAATAATCCCATCCCCAGGTGTGCTGTGGAGGAGAACCGAGACAAACGTGAGACCCCGGGGCCCAGGAATGGGGCTGTCACCCCTCTCACAACCTCCTCTTCCCCGGCTTTGTGCAGCGAACATCAAGTGGCTTTAAAGGATGAATACAACACCATATGAGAAACAGGAAGGAAAAGGGAAAGGGGAGTCAGGAATGAGGCGGACAAAAATCACCTATCATGGCGTTCTACAATTTGGCACTAATTTGCTTTCTAGCAGCAAACACAAGATGTCAGCGGTTTGGTGTCCATTACATTAAAAAACAAACAAGACTTTCACACTTTCCTGTACACTAAATACAGAAATAACATTCCTAGGGCTCATCCTACAGGGTCCATTGTACAATGTAACACCTAATGTTAGTGATCTTTATTTGATGAGATTTACAGGGATGTAAACACCTGTTGTTCTCAGTATGGTCACACCAACACATTCAAGAGCAAAGTCATAAACACAACGGCAGTGATGGTGGTAGTGGGGTTGAGGGGAGGAGTCAGAACACAGATTTTTGCCTGGCTGAAACCAGAGGAGGTCCTGCATAAACCTGGCTCCCTCATTCCATCAGGGGGGGGGGGGGCAGTGAGCAAGAATGTCTACTCCCTGCCACACTGCTAGAGATGTTACCAGTTAAAATAACACTATCTTTCACTAACAATCTTCCTGGAAACAGGACTGACTTCCACAGTCAGGGAGCCAGGGTGTCTGCTTCCTTAATTTGTAGCCACTCATCTCCCCTCTGGGCCCCCCTCCCCTGGACTGTGCACCACCTGGGTAAGGGTGCACCTAGTTCATTTTCCAGGGCCAGAGGACCTAGTATAATTGTGGAGACATGGTAGGTGTCCAAGAAACCTTTGCTGAATTGAGAATACAAAGAGAAAGTCAGAGGTAGAGAAATAAAATAATCAAAAATTGTTTCTTTAAAAAAAATACTCTGAAATCAACTGGAAGTTCAGCCAATGCCTTCACGCTATGGGGTTGAAAATGAGCTGGACATGGGGCACTCTCTTCAGTGGCTTCTATTAATGCGAGAAGCTGGCCACACACACAAAATGGGAGCCCTGGGCTACCGGCTACACAGAATAAAAATCATGCTGGGAACAAGAGGATATAATTAACCTGGATATCATGCTCCTAAGTGCTAATATTATCAGCTCTTCATCTTGCAGGTTAAAAACCCATACCAAAGATTTTAAACTGGACTTCAGAATAATCACAATCCAACAAGCTTTCACTGAAAACGTACCAGGCACCAGGCATCAGGCACTAGGCTAGGTGGGAGAAAGAACACAAAGATGAGGAAGGCACTGCCCCTGACTGTTTTATTGGGTGGTGTCAGGAAGAAGCAGCAAGAAGGAGGGAAAGGGTGAATTTGAGGATGGCACGAGAAACTGGAGAGGGTGGAGAGTAGGAACACAGGAGGGCACAGTTTGGGGAGTAAAGGCAATGAATTCCATCTTCAGCCCCTTCAATCACTGGCTGAACAGTATCCCATGGGCCAAGACAGTCAAGGAAGAGAAGAAGATCCTTTCCAGAAAGTGGATTATTTGCAAAGAGGACAAAGGTACAAATCACACATGAAGGGTTTTGAGGAAACACTGCAAGTATATACAATCTGGATTGATCCAAGGGGAGAGTGCATCACAAATGTATTAAAGTGTTAAAGAAGTATGTTTAATAACTGAGAAATTTCCTGTCTCAGTAGCAGGCTAAAAATAGTTTGCAACTAACTTTACAAAGCACTACAATTTATATTATAAATACTTAGTTTGAATGTAAGTGGGTATTTTTAAAGTACTTGAAAAGTTTTATTTTCTTTAAAAAAGTATTTAACAATAAGGCCGACAGTCTGATGTACATCATGAACTTGCAGAGCAAGGCTCTTCCCTCATGAATGGCATGGGCAACAGGCAACGAGTGTGTCCCAGCCAGTTCTCCAAAGTCAGTGTCTTTGATGCAAATAGTGGCTGGGTATATTTGTGATTTGATCACAAAGTGGGAATCTTTAAGGTCTGAATTAATGAGGTTTTGGAGTCCAGCCAGTCTATGGCAGGGCCTCCCCACAAGAAAGAGGCAGATGAAGCTCAGGGTGTGGCTCAAAGTTTACAAAGTCACAGCAGACCGACTGGGAACAAGGAGTCGATGTTTTGAATTGGGGGCTTCTGGAGAGATGCAGAGGAACCTGCGAGGAGGACAGTGTCCCACGCTCAGCCGCTTGATCAGATTAGTGATCACGAAAGAATGCAATGGCCCAGCAGGAGGAATCTGGGATTTGTGAATAATGTAATTTAAACATTTTTAAAATGTTGATTTTCTCTGCTTAAATAATCATGTTGGTGTACATTACCTTCCAGTCAGATATGAGAGAAGAATAAAGGGGAGAGAGGAAGGAAGGTAGGGAAGAAGGTAGAACAGAAGGGAGGGAACATTTTGTATCCTATTTTTTTCACCCTTGTATTTCCCCATGTTAATAAATATACATTTCTTTTTTCACTAAAAACAAAACAAAACAAAACAAAACACAAACAAAACACAAACAAACAAAAAACAAAACCACGCCAAAAAATGGAGGTTCTAGAAACCGAGATTTTCATTGCAAAGATAGTTGTGGTTACAGCTTCCCTCTGCCGCTTTTGGAGGACGGAGCTGCACAGACAAGCTCCTGAGTGTGCAGGCCAGAGGCAGCGCTCCCCATGGAGACTCGGTCCACTGAGAGCCCACCCGAGGCACGGGATCTTGCTCCCATGCCACCTGCTCAAAGGCCTCCTTTGCCTTCACTGCATATATTTTCACCTTTTCGAGGATTTTTCATACTCCTCCCCATGCCAAGTGACCTTCACCAGCCTCATCTACTCTCTTCCCTCTGTCTCTGTCTCGGTCCACCCCCAGCTCGCTTCGGAGCCATTCTCTCGGGCAAGAGCTGCTGGTTCTGAGCTCCATGCACCTACGCGTTAGCTGTGGTCCCTGTTGGAAAACACTAAGCTAGAACCACCATAAGCATTAAAAGTAGGAGGGATTGCTCTCATCTTACTCCAACGACACTCCCGGGTCAGAATTAGGGGCAGGCAGAGCTAAAATCTTAATTCAGCTCCCTGTCAGTGCTCTTCTGATCATACCATGGACAAAGAGAAGAAACAGAAAGGTAGGGGTCAAAATCAGGTGACAGATGGGGGGCTGGTGAGGAAGGGGAGAATAAGTACCCGCTTGGCATCACAGTAGCGAAGTCCGAAGGCATGAAACTGAGGGAAGAACGTTGGCTTGACGGCAATGATCTGCGTGTACAGCTCTGCAGGTCGCGACATGGCTGGTGTGCCCGACAGTAAGATCACGCGCTTGGCCATCTAGGAAACCAACAGACAAAGGTGCTGAGAACATAACTTCCCAAATGCCCCTATGAGATAAGAGCCCCAGGGACAGCACAATGCCCAGAAACCAACACAAACGTCTTCCACTTCCTGGGCACCGACTGCTGGAGTTCTCAAGTTTGATCATCGCAGAACTAAGGTGGGTCCAGATTCCAAAGACTGTAAAGACCAGCCTTGCTCTGGAGCTCAGTGTGGCCCACAACCTGGGATCTCTAAGTGAAGGTACTGTGATGAGAGAAACAGAGCACATGTGTGCCCAGAGCCTCGTGGCATGGCCTGTGTAAGCAGTTGGATGTCATCTCCTAAGCAGCCTTTGTAGCAGCCTCTGCCATCTCCACGTTGCCACTTAGCACGTGACATCGAATTCTGTATCTTCTGTCTCCCTCACTAGGTTTCAAGCTTTCTGACAGCAAGGGCTAGGCTGTGTTCCTTCATTTCTGTAGCACAGTGCCCGGCACAGAGTAAGTAACTAACAAATGTTCACCATATGTTGAAAACTATTCAGAAGGAAGCTATTTAGTGCCCTGGGGACCATAGAGTAAACCCAAAGAACCCTGCACTGGAAGAGCAAGCAGACGCAGGGGTACAGCCGCAGGCCTGCACTGCAGCATGGGTTCTGACATCCATGTTGAACCTAGGAGTAGATAATGACACCTAGGACCAGCCCCACCTCACTCCCAGGACGAAGTGTGTAAGCCATGATTTGATTTTCTTTAGAGGGAAAAAAGGCCCTCACTAACTTAGCAGCACAATACTCTGAGCTGGAGATCCCTGACTGAAGCTGCAGGTACTAAGGACTTTAAAGGTGGGACACAGACCCATTTACCTTCCTCAGTCCAGGTCTGCAACAGCTCATCAGTGGGCAGAGTGGGAATACATGGTTGGTTGATGAACTTCAGGTTTCTCACTACCCTGACACCAACCTGGTCCAATGGGATTAGACCTAAATATCCTACCTCTTATTATTAAGATGGAAAAGAGGGTGAGAAAAAAAAAAAAAAAAGACACGTTCCATTGTATTAGACCAAGTAATCACCAAAGATTACGGGAGGTAAAATTCATTTCAGCTCTGGGAAGGGACCCTACTGTGGAGCTCGGTTGTCGAGAAACAGCTTGTTAACCACTGTAACCTTGAGTTAATGACAGTAGTATAAAGAGTATAAGGCAACTGCGTGCAATAAATCACCTAGGGAGGAAATTAGGTTTTCAAATGAATACACTTGCCTCATAAAAATAAATAAATAAAGGTGCAACCGAGAGAAGAGAATGGCTCCTTATAAATATACAGTATATACAATTCTCAAGATGCACTTTTGCCCTCTTAGCAGCCACCTCTACTGAATTCCATTATGACAGGAGAGCTGTGAGCCTCTCCAGCTATAATTTTCCACAGTTCAATTACCCAGGACCTCTAATTTCCTGCGCATTTAATGCAGACTCATTAAAATAACAATGAGCTTCTTGAATGGCGTCTGCAGCACTGCTTGCCTTAGTTCAACACCATTTTAATGAAACCGGGAAAATGAAAAGTCTTATCAATAAGAGAAAATCAGTCCATCAGCCCGAACCTATTCCCCAGGTCGTTGCTACTGCTGCTGGGGATGGGGCCTGGGCAGCAGCTCTCAGCTCAGGGGGTGGAAACCCCCTCCAGGGTCCTCCACCTGATATTTACAGAATAGACCAACACTGACTGGGTTCCCCCATACACTGCCCAGACCAGGGGACAATGGAACTGTTGCTAATGAACGTTTGCGGGTGTTAGGAAGCAGAGGCAGCATTTTGGAAACAGAAACCAGCTTTGAATAGAAACCACAACGGAGTCACATCTGTTATGAAATGGCTTAGCCTGCTCCCTGCTCAGCCCCAACATGTTCGTATTGTCACCACTGTCACCCATAGTGCCTTCAACTGTGCCCAGCTGCCATGATTTATATGTCACCCTCCACCTCTGAGAACTTCCATTCTAGGAAAATATAAATGCACAAAACTACATAAATCAACACTAAATTGAACACTTTATAATTAACTCCTCTAACGAAAGAAAGCAACACTCAAGAAACCTACACAGGAACAATTATAAAAAATAATTTATATTTGATCTGATAGAAATTATGTGTTTCACATGAGTAGACACTGTTGGGTCAGACGACATAAAGATCAGGTTTAGTTTCCTCGTGGGTCTTGAGACGGGGCAGCCCTGCAGGTGAATAGCAGGACAAATAGGAATATATAATTTACCAAGGAGAATCCAATGAAGCAACTCAAAGTAGATAACCTACACATAGATTTTTTTTTTTAAATGAGCAAAGAGAATGTTCTATTGTAGAGAAAAGAGCTTTAGTTGTTTTAAGTTCATACAAGAAGTAGACTGTACTCACGCAAAAGAGAAACATTTATTAGGAAAGGATGGTGGGACTCTGAGGGCCTTTCTCCCTCTAAAAAAAACAATCAGATACTGTTAATAATGTTATAATACTGTTATAACAATAAAAAGCACTGTAAATAACACTCAGCTACAGAAAACCCAAACACACCTCACTGCTCCAAAGAGAAGATGCTGCTAAGACACCTTCAGTGCTGGAGTCAGTGGCGAAAAGACCCTGTGATTCGGGCTGAGTGGGAGTGGAGACGGTTATGCCTGGTCAGCCTGGACCTCAGGGGCATCTACCAAAAGGTAAAATTATGACCCAGCAATTCTGTGTAGGGAAATTTGTCTCAAAGTAATAAAGCTACGAATATATAGATGATGCTCATTTGCAGAACTATTTATAATAGCATCACAATGTCCAATACCAAGGGTTAAATTATGAAAAGTATCCATGGAACTGAATGCTCACAAGCCACTAAAAATGACTTGCCCTATGACCTACATGTTAGAAAAATAAACAAACTGTTCATAATGGTTTTCACTGTTGGCGGGTTTAAAGATGATTTTTTAAAAAATATATTTTTATTGATTTCAGAGAGGAAGGAGAGGAAGAGAGAGATAGAAACATCAATGAGAGAGAATCATTGATTGGCTGCCTCCTGCACGCCCCCACTGGGGATCAAGCCCACAACCCAGGCATGTGCCCTCGACCGGAATCGAACCTGGGACCCTACAGCCTGCAGGCTGACGCTCCATCCACTGAGCCAGATCAGCCAGGGCTAAAGATGATTATTAAAATGTTCTTTATAGCTTTGTCTTGCCTACCACATCTATACATATAAAAAGCTAATATGCAAAGTGTCCCCTTGGGAGTTCAACCGGGAGACTGGGAGTTCGATCACTTGCTACTATGTGCGCTGATGACCAGGGGGCGGCACGGAACGAAGGAAGGCCCCAGCTGATAGCCAGCAGCCGGGGAGGGGAGGCCCCGGCCGGCAGCCGGAAGGCCCTGATTGGCCCTGATCACTGGCCAGGCCTAAGGACCCTACCCGTGCATGAATTTCATGCACAGGGCCTCTAGTCTATATATATAAAAGCCTAAGCGACTGGTCGACCATTTGACTGGTAGCTACGACGTGCACTGACCACTAGGGGGCAGACGCTCAACGCAGGAGCTGCAGAGCTGCGGTGACTTGGCAGCTGCAGTTCTCGGGTGACACACCCAGAACCAGAGAGGAGGGAGCCCGATTCTGGGGTGCGTCACCCGAGAACCACCCTCTCATAATCTGGGACTCCTCGGGGGATGTCAGAGAGCCGGTTTTGGCCTGATCCCCGCAGGCCAGGTCAAGGGAGCTGGGCCTCTAGTTTATATATAAAAATAGAACCTTGCTTAGTAGCCCAGGCAAATAGTGCCATGGAGAGAGAGCTGTCACACTTCCTAGGGGACAATGACACAGTTTTTTACAGCCTGAGCCTGCTGTCGTCATTTACAAACCCCGCTTTTTCTTGATACCATCTGGCCTGGCTACCTCACAGACTATATGATATAAACTCATCACCCCTTCATGCACATTTGCTGAAAAATCTTGAACTATTAAAAGTCTTGAAATATGTTACCAGAATATAGTGCTAAGAGATGCATGCGTTAGAGCAGGGGTCCTCAAACTTTTTAAACAGGGGGCCAGTTCACTGCCCCTCAGACCATTGGAGGGCTGGACTATAGTTTAAAAAAAAACTATGAACAAATTCCTATGCACACTGCACATATCTTATTTTGAAGTAAAAAAACAAAACGGCAAAAACACCCGCATGTGGCCCGCGGGCTGTAGTTTGAGGACGCCTGCGTTAGAGGGACAGTCAAGTGGTATTAAGTTAGGTCCTCATAAATTAGGTCCTTATAAAGTTTTAGTTGTACAACTTGATAATTTGACATCTATATACACTACAAAGAGATCATCCCCAAAAGTCTAGTTGCTCCTCCACCACATAACTGACTGCCTTCACCCCTTTCTATATGGCTTTTCCAAGGCACATTTTACTTCTTCCTAACTCTCTCCTTGTTCCAAAAATATTCAGTCACTTCCTTAGAGTATCTAGATCAGCAACAGAGATGGGAAGAAGTGATTTGCCACCCCGGGGATGTTTGGCAACATCTGGAGACAATTCTGGCTGTCACAACATGGGGGCACAAGTGGCATTCAGTGGTAAAGGCCAGGGATGCTGCTACACATCCCACAATGCACAGGACAGCTCCGCACAACAAAGAATTATCTAGCCCAAAGAGTCAGTAGTGCCAAGATTGAGAAATTCCAACCTAGATGAAAATATGGCAGAGAGTGAAAGGTTTGGTTAACAGAATAACACAAACTGCCTCTCCCCCCGTCCGCCTAATCCTGACAGCAGGCCAGCATCGTGTGGAGTCAACGTTACGGAAGAAAGTGGCTTTCACACACCTTCATAAGCAGCAGACTGGACCCATGGCTCCTATTTTTATTATTAATTCATTCAAGTTCTACAGCAAATGCAGAGTAATATATACTAGTTAACAGTTAAAAGATTTGCTTTGAATATGTCACTTTAAAGATGTAAATGCTGCTTTAAGAGGTCTGGCTCAGAAACACATATTTCAGACCCAGTACGGGGCCCAGTGTGTGGCCAAGAGTGCCTGACCAGGCAATGAAATATTAACAAGACAGTCACCAAGAAGCTTTCCCATTATACCTTTAATGATATAATCTATCCATGTGCAGTTTTTGTCTAAACAATCCGGGGTACAGATTTAATTTTAGTTATGGCTGTAATATTGGAACCACAGTACTGAGGTCTATTAACATTTTTCAAAAGGAAACAAGGGTCAGCAGTATGGGAAAAACATTTCATTTAAGTGTGTCCACAAATGGCTCTCATATTTATGGGTAATATGAGCATAAGATCAAGGTTTTTAAGTAAAGGACTTTTATTTTTAAAGTTGGAGCAAATGACATAATCCTACTTTGGAAAATGTAGCATATTACTTGTAATTATCATATAACTTGCTACTCCTAAAACAAAGCAAAACTTGAAATGAGTAGACACTTGTGTGTGTTTTGTGGGGAGGTGGAAAAATTAAGTTATTTTTCAAATGCTACTAAGCTCCCCCAACATTTGACAAACTAGCTTTCCCTAGTTTCAGTATAACTCAAAGCTTCTTTTAAGCAACGAAAGCTTGTGAAACACAAAGACTGTTAAACACGCACTCCTGTTTTCTCAATCTATACAAACAGAAGTAGATTTCCACAACATCACCTCTGAGATCTCTGCCTTGTTATGAGAGAAAAAGCTACTTTTCCCCCTGCACTACTTCCTCCCGATATTAGGAAAAAGCTCATTGCAAATAGATGGAAGGAAATTTTGGGGGGCCTTCCCTCTGTCGGGACACAAAACCTGGGCACAGAAGTGCGTGAGATGAGACAGGGCGCTTACACTGCTCGTCAGAATAATTTCACATGAAGATCTGAAGCTACGCTGAAGCACACACACGCACACACACACATACACGCCTGCTCGCAGCCAGGACTCAACCAGCCAAAGTGCTCAGGCACAAGCTCAGACCACCCCAGAAAGGGATGTGGATGGCTGAACCTCCTTTGTTAACAAAACTGCGTAGGGCAGCCTGAGAAAAGGGCATCGGCTTACAGGGCATGTCTCAGCTTTGCCAGCGCTTCCTGCTGGTACCCACTGGCCTGTCTGCATAACTCATCTCCCTCGGTTCAAAGCTCTGCCCCACAGCCACTTAGAAGACAGGCAGTTTCCGCTGAGCTGCTCAGGACACGCTGCGGGGGGTGCTCCCTCCGCCTTGCCCAGGAGCCCAGGAGGCTCTGGAGTGCAGTCCTGACCATCAACAGGTCTTCATCTCTGAGAGGCTGGGACCACTGCATCAACCACAAGTTCTTTAGCAGGATGGTAGGAAGGAAGTGGAATCGAGCACTACAGCTTTGAGCAGAGATGCTTTAAGTCACATCCATGGCCCACCGTCCCCACCCTGCAGCCCCGGCTCTCCTTGGACCCTTTGCCAGCCAGAGCAAACCACAGCGGGATCTCCAGGCCGAGTGGGCTCAGACTCCTAGTCCACTCTCGGCAGGACTCACCTTGAGGAGGGGCATAGCTGCGCGACAGCGGGCCGTCTTCACGTTTTTGAGGAAGTGAGACTCATCCTGAAAGAAACAGTCACATAGGTGAACAAGGTCACATCCCGTGTAGAAGGAAACAGAGCCCACGTTAAGCTTGACCCTAGCAAGCGTCATGTTGAGGACTCTTCCCTCAGCCCTTTCTCATTTAGACAGCTGTAGGCCTGGGAAAGTTTCTCCACCACATGTTGGTCAAGTCACTTTCTCTCTTTGAGAGTTTTCTACCTATACAGTGGGGTTAGTGACTCCTCTGTCCTACCCACCTCACAGGCTGCGTTGAACAAACTGCTGAAAGGTGGCTTCTTCTTTGTAACACACACACCTAACATCTGCCCGGCACTAAAGCAAAATGTGCTGTAGACCCATTGTGTGCCCTGCAGATCCACTATGTGCCCTACACTGGGGCCCAGGCCTCACCCCCTAGGGGCTGGCAGGATGTCAGCTACACTGACAACTGATCAGATGATATTATGAGTGCTGTCACTGAGTCAGGCGTGACAAAGTAGTGTGGGAACTTGGACTAGGGAGGAAGACAGGATTCCTGCCATGCTTAGAACATGGAGCCTGGTTATTTATAGCTCTACATTCTGTGCATAAGCAAACTAAAAAATGTCATGTTTTCTAAAGCTCAATGCGGAATTAATACATTCTTAGTATCTGGGGCAAGTTTTTCTATTTTGGTCACTGTTGAATTACTTGCTATGTGACTCTGAGCAACTATTTGACCTCTCTACAGTGCCAGTTTCTCCATCTGTAAAATGGGTATAATACCAGCACCCAATGTAGTGGGTTGTCTTAAACAAGCTAAGACACATAGAGCCCTTAGACAGTCCTGCCACTTAATAAGCACTCAGCGGATACCAGGAAGATCCTGGCTCTAAAGATTTAAAGATGACGTATAAGACCCATCCCTCAGTTCTATTTCAGCTAAGATGAACCAAAAAAATGAGCTCAAAAACACAATATATGGGAATGTGAGATGAATCTCCAAATGTCACTGCATGTATTCCCACAAACCTGGGGTATAACATTTGTACTCCTGTGTGAGGATAAGCCCATATTTATAGCCAAGAAAAAGGGTTTTATAGAGAAAGTAGCACAGAGTCCAGAGATATGGAAGGGAATGGACCCTTTTATAAATGGGTAACAACGGACCACTATTATAACTAACCACAAGGAGTAGCTTCTCCTTCATATATAAAAGTGACATCTCAGGACCGTCACTTTATTCCCTCCTTCAACATTCCTCTGGAGTAGGGGGAGGATAGGGACCTTAATTCACTGAAGAACAAACCATCCATGGTGGTAAGTCATTTGCTAAAAATCACATGGCTGATTAAGTGTTGAGTCAGAAACAGAAATGCAGGAATTCTGCAGCCAGACGCAATCCAGCTGTGATCAGTGACTCCACTTTGCCAGCTTCGTGCCTACGGGCAGATTATGTAAGCTCTCTCACTGTCAGTTTTCATCAGCTGAGAAATGGGACAGTCTCTGCCCAGGGGCCATTGTAAGATCAGCGATTATACATCAAGTACCTGATAGAGGAACACACATGAGAAATGAAGGCTTTAGTCTTCCTACACATCACCATCATCCTGGGGTACTTCTTTCAATGTTTTTATTTCACATGATTGCTGACATTTTTTTTCACCACAGTTGAATTTGTGCCAAACCAGAAATGACTCCCTCAAAGATTAGTTATTTTTTTAGCTTATAAAAAATATAAACATTTAAGTTTGCTTATGCTATCAACACAGTATGATTCTCATGTTCAAATCAAAATAACAGATCCTTCTCTGATTGCCACAGTACTTGGTTCACAAGTCTATGAAAGCACTAAGATGTATTCTAATGACCTGTGCATGTGTCCGTCTGTCCTACTGAACTGTCCTAGTGCACAGCGCTGCATGGGGCTCGAAGCTGGTGCACAACTGCTAGTTAGATGAACACATGGATGAATGTACTTCCCAACCCCCAACAGCCAGCCCCGTGCTCAAAGCACAGAGTCCCTACTGCTCAGAGCGCAGGTCCCTTGTTGACCTGTGCGACTCAGACCCCACTTCCTGGGCCTCCTAAAGCTCTTTCCTTTCTCTCCTTCTACATGACACGCGCACTCTAATCTTGAATATCAAGATTTGAGAAGCCACAATCAGGAGAGAATTCTATTTTTAAGAGAAGGAAAACACCACTAGCTTTTAAAATTCACGTATTTGAGTAAAAAAGAACCTTGTGTATCATCTGGAGGCATTGGGTTTCGCTGTTTCACCAACAGGAACACGGAGGGTAAACGTCCATTGGAAATCACCCATCAGAGGCTCTGCCTCTGAATGCCGGTTAGTGGTTCCTGAACTGGGAGTGGGAACTGGACAGATGGGGCGGGGGCACAAGAAGCTGCACACCCTCCAGAACTTTTTTTTCTGAGCCATGGCACCCAGTGAGTGCTGACAGGGGGCACGGACCAAGTCTCCCTAGAGACCAAAAGAAGGAAAGCCAGTCCCTGAGAAGTGTGCCGTCACATCTGGACTTAAGTGAAGTCATCTTTTAAAAAAGGACTTAGAGTAAAGAGTGCTTTTCTGGGAGGGGAGGGAGTGTCCTTCTATTGGCTGGAAGAAAACATATGAACTG
Source organism: Cnephaeus nilssonii (assembly GCF_951640355.1). NCBI lineage: Eukaryota > Metazoa > Chordata > Mammalia > Chiroptera > Vespertilionidae > Cnephaeus > Cnephaeus nilssonii. The sequence goes on along the minus strand of NC_137081.1, from coordinate 20,079,038 downwards.
TTGGAACAGTTCTGAGCTGTTCTGAGAAGAGGGCACCAGATGAAGGCACACGGCTGGAATTCCCGGAGCCCCGGCAGTCCGGAGTCCACACACAGGCCTCCACAGCCGACCTCACATCGGGGAGAGACAGGCTTGAAACCCCAGTGCAGACCTAGTAAATCGCACTTCTCAAAAAGATCCCCTGGAATTCTAATACGTAGTCAGGGCTGAGAACTGCTAATTGAGAGAAATGAAATGTTGGTTCACCACAAAATGAGACCATGATTTCTGTTCTCCTAGAGACTGAGTCGGACTCATGAGAGTACAGGTATGAAAGAAGAAAGTTTCCACTGAGATCAAGTACTTAAAGACTTTTCCAAGTCACTTACAATGATGACAACTTTAAAAGGAGTTTTTAGCTGCTTTTCCAACTTGCTCAGGAGGTCAAAACTGACAATGTTGACCAAACCAGTTGTCAGGCGGTCCTTGCCGGTCACCACGACATTGATGTGCTCTGGCTTCAGAGACGGCAGCCACTGAAGGAAGGCCTGGGGATGACAGCAGAGAACAAACCCAAAATGATGACCCGGGCCGGCAGCTACCGGCTGTGACCACAGCCGACCCGCCACTGCACTCTCACTGTGGACCAATGTCACAGCTCCCTGAAAAGCCAACGCCCCTCCACGCCCTCCCACAGTGGCTGTTACCATCCCCCAAACAGCTGCCACCTCCATCTTCCTCTCACCCACTCGCTCCCCTCACTTTCCCTAGCAGAACACTTCCTTCCTGCGTAGCAAGTGTAGTCAAGCAGCTACTCTGTGGTGCCTGTGGACTTCACGTCTGTGACCCCTAACTAGACGGCAAGTTTCTGCAGAGAAAGAACGTGCCTCTTTTAAGAGGAATTTTTAGCAAAGCTTGCTACACTGAAGGCACTAATGGTGATATTTTCTACAAAGCGCCTGCTCTCTCCAGAAATGCTGCCATCTCTAGCCAAAGCCAGTACCGAGGGTCAGCAGAGAGCCACCCAGTGCCTCCGTGGCGGTGTCCGGGTGCTCTCTGGCATGCCTGGGCTGACACGATTCTGATATAGGGAGTGCCGGTTCTTTCTCCAGCCTCATCTGACCACCTGACCCTTCCCTAGAATTTCTGAGGGTGCTGTGGGAATCTAACACACAAAATACATGTGTCGAATCATTAGTTTCTGGAGGTACTGACAGAATTCAGCTCGCAGGACAGGAAAAGAATGTGGCACTGTTTCAATGCACCCTTTTAAAGTTTCGATGGGCACGTCTGGGCACCAGGCTGAGCAGCTGCAGGCGGAGCTGCTTCTTCCCCAGGGCAGCTCCTGGGGGCTTAGGAAGAAGCCAAGGTGTGACGAAGCCGACAGCCGCCACAGGCAGCATAAGGCATGGGGCTTCCTTCTTTATCAAGTTGGCTTATCTGGATTTTTATTCATGTCACAGAACCACTCTGATCCCTGGATGTATGGCAGACAAAGCTCGAGGCTGACTGATAATAAAGCTAAGTTCATGTCAGATTTTTTTAGCCATAAAGGTACCTGGTAGACAGGGAACATCCTGCCCTCACCCCTTTCCACAGAGAGCAAAAGCTCTGAGCCAGGAAGTCCGGCACACAACCTCTAGGCTCTGCACTGCTCCACATTAGCAGGAAGTGTGGAGCTTGCCCTCTCTGAGATCAGTGTTCTCATCTGTAAATGGGCTAATCTCTCTTGCACCTGCTGCACATGGCTACTATGGGATTATGGGAACTAAAGGAGGAATAATATTTTGAAAATTAAGTGCAGAGTACAGACAAAAGGTGCTACTAACAGGAAGTGTCTGCCAACAGAATGAGGTGAGTCTGAGCCCTGTGGCTCCGTGGCTTCCTTCCCTGAAGGTAGAACGGGACTCTACTTTGGAGCCCATGAGCGCAGGCTCAGGGGGAATCTCCTTTCCATTCTGCCTTCAGCTGAAGCAGGACTTTAAATATCCCAGGCCCCGTCCCCAAGCTGTTACTTGATTCCTCTAACCCTGAGGAAAAGCGTCTTTGTTAAAATCCGAACACAAAGAGCACAGACCTGCTCCCAGGTGAATCGCACAGATGAGGGCACCACCACCAGGAGCGGCCACTCCTTCTGGTAGAAGGCGGCGATGCAGATGGCCTGGATGGTCTTCCCCAGGCCCATGTCATCAGCAAGCAGCAGGCGGCCTCCTTTTGCGATGGCAAAACTGGAAGCAGACAAGGTAAGGAAAGGAACACACTGATCCCTGGATGTATGGCAGACAAAGCTCAAAGCTCAATGATCTGAATTCTGTCAGTACCCCAGGGGCACGAGTTTACCTGCCACCACGTAAAGTGATACGTGTGCATGGCTCGGTGTAGGCTGTGCGCAGTCAGCATGGGCCCTGCTTGTGAGAAAAGATCTGCTCCCCAAAGAGGGGAAAGCAGGAGCTAATCAGGGAGCAGAATTATAATTTAAAAAGGAGTCAAAATCGGGAAGATGTGAAGTGGTGGTCAAAGGTAGGGAGAAGCTCTGTAAGATAATCAGGTCATAAAAGTCTGCAATAAGAGTCACCCTCAGCCCAATGCAGGCGAACCCGGGGGTGTGCAAAGACAGTGGGAAACGGTCTCCAATAAGGGGCTGGGCGGGGTACCCTTGTTCACACAAGAGATCTACCTAGAGGGGAGGAGAGAAATTAGAGATGAAGATTAGAGAGGATGCTGTGTGCAAAGGGCAGAGGGAAGGAACTAGTAAAGACACCATGCTGCAGAGGAGGTGGCAGCCAGAGGACAGGGTGGAACAGGGAGTTTATCTAAGAGGGAGCAGCAACCTCAGCAAAGGTGCTCACTAGTCAGCAGTCTCCAGGCCCCAAGCCTTCCAGTGCAACAACTCTTGCTAATGGTTTGTAAATAAGGGTGAAGTCCACTCTTTTGAAGCCCAATTTGCCAGGCTGGAATCCCCATTCCACCACTCAGAGGTAAGTTATCTGACCTCCTGGTGCCTCAGCCATAGATGGGAATAGCAACAGGATCTACCCCAGAAACTGTTTCTAGGATTAATGAAGTTAGTAAGTAAAGCACTTAAAACAGGGTCACAGGAATGTTCTCTTATAGCTACTATTTGACAAAAAGGCACAACAGTAAGAATGACTTGCTCGAGTCATGTGATGACTCAGTGAAACGTTGAGGGGATCCCGAGTGCCAGCTGTCTGGTCTCCTGCTCCACACACCCATCCCCATTCAGATGATTCCTGAAAAATTGATTATCTGCTCAGAAACTTGGTAATAAGCAAGATGACTAACTCTTTTTCTTCCCTTCTCACACAGTAAAGACAGAGAACGTAATCTCTTTTAATTAGTAGCTGGTTTGGCCGACAAGAACTCTAGGCTGCACACGGCCTTTCTGAATTGCCTGGAAAGGCCAGTGTTTGACGAAGGTGGAGAATGCACATGCAGACCTGTGGGTGGCATGAGGCCAGCACGCCTGGGCTCAGCAGCACACGGAGACAACGGGCGTCACATCGTTGCACTTCCTTGTCCTCCCAGCAGTCACAACAGCCCACCCAATGAGAGGGAGCACCCCAGGCCGTGGCCACCACGTTCCTTCAGTGGGAAGGCAGGGAGCCCAGTGGCCCGCCACCTCACCTCCCTGAACAGGCCTCTTCTTGGCACACCTACCTCAGACCTGGGTTAAACCTCTGGACCATTTCAGGATGAACCCACAACTCAGACGGAGGGAGGGCAAGTGTGAAAAGATTTATTCCCTATCTTACTTTCTGATTTACAAAACTGGCAGCCAGGGCAGCCAGGGAGCACCGAAGCACTTCAGTCTATCTGGTCATGTTCAAAGCAGAATGGACTCTGAATTTCACAGTCTTTCCTTTTTCCCTGCCTTGAGGTAGCCCAGCTCAGGAACCAAGTGGCCAAAAATGAGAACAAAGCAAACACCTGGGTAAACAGAGAAACAATCACACAGCTGATGCCTCCTCTAAAGGGCAGGCTTTGTAACAGAAGCTCTGCCCTCATCAGAAAACGTGATTTAAGCCCCAATTTCACTGTGGGAGCTAAGAGACCTTAGGCCAGTGGTTCTCAACCTTTCTAATGCCGCGACCCTTTAATACAGTTCCTCATGTTGTGGTGACCCCCAACCATAAAATTATTTTCGTTGCTACTTCATAACTGAAATTTTGCTACTGTTATGAATCGTAATGTAAATATCTGTGTTTTCTGATGGTCTTAGGCTCTACAGCAGCGGTTCTCAACCTGTGGGTCACTAGCAGGGTCACCTAAGACCATCGGAAAACACAGATATTTACATTACGATTCATAACAGTAGCAAAATTACAGTTATGAAGCAGCAACGAAAATAATTTTATGGTTGGGAGTCACCACAACATGAGGAACTGTATTAAAGGGTCGCGGCATTAGAAAGGTTGAGAACCACTGCCTTAGGCAGATGGCTGTCTGCCAGAGCCTCGATTCACTGGTTCATTGAGAGACCATTTAGTCATTAGAGGAAGCTGATATGTATCTAAGAGATTTTACTCCATAAGTATAAGGGAGTTTTCAACTGAGTTCTTACATGCAAAAACAAAACAAAAAAACATGTGGAATTCATAGCCCTCTTCCCTCAACACCAGAGAATGAAAGTTAAAATCTGGATTTAATTAGAAAGTGTTGAAGAAAGGCTGTAAGTACCATAGCACTTTCAGAGCCCTAGAGAAAAAGATGGGAGCTGCTGGCCCCACTTTGTCTCGATGCACACTGGCCCGGTGCCTTGAACAGTGCCCCAGTGGTGAGGAGATTAACTGGCAAGGCCAGCAGGTATCACATGGGCCCATGGATCTCTACTGGAGCCATGAAGAACTTGATGCTGAAGTCAGAGTGGGCAACATTGTCATGAAGGAGCCAGAGGAAGTAAAGAGCAAAGGACAAAACTGCCTTGAGTCTGGGTAAAACGCAGCCCAAAGGACATCACAGATCACAGCAGATGCAGGACCGAAATGGCAAAGTGTGTTACCTCAGAGGAACAGAGGCTGAAGGATAGGAAGAGGAGAGGGTGGGCGGAGCTGGGGCCATGGGAACGCAGTTAGGTGTGGCTGTGCCAAAACCACACCCAGGACAGAACCCTGTCTGAGATAGTAGCCGAGCTTTAACTAAAACACCACAGTGGGCGGCACACAGGCAGACTGCCTTTGCTCGCCAGTGCCATTGCAGTTCAGTTCTTCCCATGCACAGGGCTCTTCTCCAACCATACTGCCTACCAACACATCACATCTAGCGCTCATATTTTTGGATGGACTATCAAGACCTCCCCCCTCTCCTTGACCTCCCATATATTCACTAGAAGGCAAGTTCAAACCTGTTGTTTTGCTTCTCCCAAGAAACTCTGGAGAAAAGGACAGGTCAGGCCACAAGTTTATCTTTTTTCTTTCTATAATAAGTGCACCCTAGCTTTCTTTTGGAAAACTACCACCTGCCACTCTCAGGCCAAGAAATTCTTCTGGGGCAGGCCTATCACCCAGCCTCACCAAGACTTCAAGCTCCGGGCCACAATGACTGATTAGGTCCAGATCCATGCATTTCAGTGTGGGATTCCGAGGAAAGAGGTGCTCCTGCTGGGATGCTGGGCTGATGGCTGTGAGCTGGAAGTCCCTGGCAGCCCCAGCTGCCACACCTGAGTAACATCAGGCTGAGAATAAAGCAAACTAAGAGGAAAGCAGAGCTGAGAGAGGGACAGAGTCTGATGAGATCCTTTTAGATTCTGGGTTTTCTATTACATGCACTGAGAAATCTCTTTGTTCAACTAGTTTGAGTAGGTTTCTGCACACCTGCAACGCAGAGCCCTGCTAACTCACAGAATTTGAAATCAGTGGTTACACTAGGGCTCTGGTAACAGCACACCTGGCTGTTTAATGCCTAACCGCTTCCAGACGTCTGTGAAAGATGAGCATTCACAAAAGAAGGAGCATCTGAACACAGCTGGTGGGGAGGGATGAAATGCGAGGGAAAGGGAGCAAGAGGAAGACCAGGCACCTACTTGACTCCAGCTCTCTGGAAGGGCAGTAGACTGGACACGAGCTTGGGGTCTACTCCAGAGAGGTCGGCCTCAGGGACATCCGCTGTGAGACAAAGAGACGTCTTCTCCAGCTGAGAAGCAAAGGCCAGGGTGAGTGTCTTGGGCAGAGGATTCAGCTGCACTTGTGGGAGGCAGCGCACCCTTTCAACTAGAAGGAAGAAGAGAGGCATATGAATTGGGGTGTTATGTCCAAGAGATCCAGGGGTTATGAAATACAAAGTTCAATGGCTGAAATTCTGCTGCATGCCAACTTAAAAAACTAACTGGACAGAAAATCAGGGCTGATAGACGCGTGCTAGAGAACAAGTCTTCCCTCTCTATTCCTTAATTTCTCCAAATATGAGGGCAATCAATCACACAAAATTGATTTTCTATTCTACACAAACACTAGAAAGTAATACAAAGTGATTTTGTGACTGATCTTTTTTTTAACCTAAAGTAATGTAAAAAAAAATTATCTTAGTATTCCCATTCAAATAAGGAAAAAAAAAATCAGCCCAGAAAAAGCAAGAATGTAAATGAAAAAATCTTGTCTCCTTTCCATTCTCCTCATGTTTTATTTTGGTTCCGACGTTTGAGAAGTCAGAAAACTCTAAGTCACCTGCTGTCAACAGGCAAGGAAGCACTGAGCTCCACACAGAGAAGATGCTAGGCATTTCTGAGAAAGATCAGTAAGATGGTACTTACTTCCAAACAACAACAAAGGGCAAAGTCCACGCAAAGGCCACAACTGATAATGCATGTGGCCCTGCACACTCTTGACCCTTTCAGCAAGAGAATGATGACCTCCCTTTGAGAGGTAAGTTTTACAGTAGTGATCTCAGTGGTGAGGCAGCCAGAAAATCCATTAGTCCTGAGGTGGCCTGCTAGCTCCCTACTCAGCCTCCAAAGCAGGTGCTGGCAAGCAAAGGCCTGTGGGCCAAATCGGCCTGTTTTTGTAAATAAAGGTTTACTGGACAGAGTTGTGCCAGTTTGTTTATGGATTATCATGGCTGCTTTCATGCTACAGAGTTGTATAGTTGTGACAAATACCGCATGGCCCACAAAGCCTAAAATATTTACTCTCTGGCCCTTTACAAAAAAACATTTACCAACCCTGATAAGTTCAGTCTGACTTGCCATTACAGCTCATCTTTAGGGGTCTCTACTTTCCTTTCAAGTGTGAGGAACCAGACCTCCTCACACTTGAAAGGAAATCTCTTTTTCTAGTCAGAAGCCATTAACCCAAGTGGGAAAAATAAATTACCTGAGATCTACATGGAAATGGAAGCAAATTAATTTCACTGATCTTACTATTTGAAAGAATTTAAGCCTCACCTGATTTTAAAATTAAGAGGAAAAAGACTTCTTCAATAGAGAAAAGGAAAAAGAATAAACCAGGATACAAATGAAACATACAATTTGGGGGGAATAGGCAGGGGAAGATTAAAAAATCCAAGTTAGAGAAAAGATGATAGACTTAGAGATTGCTGGTGGTAGAAGAATCATTAACCTACCAATCACAGCCCGCTCTCCTATGGGTTGTAGCTTTCTAATGTTCTTCCCTTTCAGCATTGTCCTTTGAAAAATCAAGTTAGAAGGGTGACCACTGTTCACAGATCCTCATTTGCTCTTTATCCTTTTCCTTTTCAGGGGCACCCTGGGAGAGTCACAGTAAAACCAAGGGGCTTACTGTGCTCAGGAATCCAGTAAAGAGAAACTGGGCATGTTTCATTTCTACCCAATATTATTTGAAATTCTAAGGTTGTTGGTTCTCTATTCCATATGGTCATGTTTTTCCTTAATATATTCACAAGATATTACAAGGTGTTTTGCCACACAACCAATTGGCTACAATTGCAAATACTGATGTGAATTTGGAGGACGGAGCCACCCACTACCTTAAATAGTTTTGTATTTTCAATACATTTAAATCCATTTTGTCCTTCACTAAATATATGTACCAGTTATTTCTGGGAACAGTTGGCAAGAACAGAATCACCAGGATAGGAAATTAGGTAAGGTTGGCGGCTTCATCATAAAGAGACTGTCCATCTTGATGCAGAAGTACATTTTATGCCTCCAAATTAAATCTGAGCATGCTGATTTCGCCACACATCAGGAGACTGAGCACTCCACGTGCTTTCAGAAACCATTTTCATTATAATCCTAGTGACCTTCAGAACTCAAATACCTGACGAAAACTGAGACACGGCTGATGATCCGGCCGCTGTGAAATACGGTGCTTTGTAAGCGTTACGTTCTTTCAGCCACTCAAGAGGAAAAAACCTCCACTCTGCTTCCTACCAACTACTGTCTCCAAATCCCTGTGCTGCTACCTGGGCCAACGGGGTGTGTTTCTGAGAAAGCCCCACGCATTGCCGACGGTGGCTGTGTCCCGTCCCTGTGCTGGGAGGTGGCAGGAGCGTGCTTGGCTTCAGGAGCCATCTAGAAGTCGTTTCAGTGAAAGCGCTTTGGCAGACCACCACTAAGCCACCCAGCAGAGAGATGGGAATGTTTTCAAATAGCAGCTGACAAGACAGGATCGCTGAGGGGGATGCAGAGTCCTTCTGGACTGTGACAGTTGGGGAAACAAAGGGCCGTATGCCAATTTCCCTGTGGGCAAAGGCCTCAAGTCACTTAGAAAAGAGAGAGGAAAGCTTAGTCACCTAATCTGGAGAAAATAATTATCACCAGGTCACCAATGAGCATTCATCTACTCAGAAGGTCTTACTGTCATTTTTAATTAGTTTTCCATGCACATGTTCCCTAGCTCAGGGTCAGTCATCTAATTTCCACAGAGGAACCAGCCCCAGGGATGAGGAGAGGTGTCCTGTCCGATAGCGATGGAACCAGAGCTCACCGGGACCTGCGGCACTCTGCCGGGCCCTGTCTCCTCAGCCTCTCAGTGCATGGGTCTGGCTTCTAAATTTCCATACAGGTCATGATACAAACTCAAGATCTCAAAGTTTAGTCTGAGTCTGAGTTTATCATGACCTGCAATGCTCCCAATAAGGAAAACAACGTTTCCTGTCTCTGGGCCTAAGCTTTTTCCAATCTATGAAATGGGGAGAATCAGTCATAACTTCCACTAGACATTGGAATGACCAGACAACATGGAAAACAGTAATCTGAACTCTGAATCTAGAATTCTTAACTCCAGATCCAAGGGATTATTGATGACAAACACAAACTGTATGTCTGGCCATTGTGTGCGTTTTTCTGGATGAAGAATTGTTGTTTCATCACATATTCCAAAGAATATGTGGCCCACTAAAGACGTGGAACCATTATACAATACTGTGTGAGTCGAGAGTCATGGTTCTCAACGTTACATTCACCTGCGAATGCTGTAAGTATCCTGCTTTTTATCCTTCCATGAAAGTCAAGCCTTTATAGCTAACACATTTATGTCTTTCTGTGGTTGAAAGACAAAGGGATGAGAGGGAAAAACCCACTCTTATTTCTCACCAAAAATTTGGCAGCAGCCATGGGGTCTCAGATCCTTTCTGCTTCAGCTAGTGTTCCCTGATACTAAGTATCTCATCATATTCAAACTTAGCCTTGAGTTTGCCACAATCTTTCCTCAAGGATCAAAGCCTTTCTCTTATATTTAATTTCTGCCAGAAGGGCAGGTATGGATTAAAGACCCCCCACTTTTTTTTTTTTTTTACTAAAAGGACAAATGGGACCCAGAATGTCGAATAATCCGCCTGATGTCCCATAGTAAGTCACAAGGAGGAGACAGAGGGAAGAAACCCAGATTTCCTCTTTGTTAAAGCTCCAGCCAGGTGGGCAAGAGGGCCGATGTCTCAGCCTCCCTGGCCTGACCGGTGCGAACACTGGCTGGGAGGCCCACAAGTCATCGGGGTCAAACAGGAGGAATGCTGATGCCAGCAGCAAACCCTCTGTAGAGCTGTGACAGCATGGAAGATGGGTGTTAGACGGACATTCAGGACAGGCTGAGATAAGACCATGTCCCCCTTCCTCAGACATATTGTATTACCCCACCCAAGTAGGCAGAGAAGAAACATGTTAAGTCCAAACTGGCTTCTCCTTCTTGTAGTTACATCTGTACCCATATCCCTTCCTTTGGTCCATCTCCAAAGTGCTCATTAAAGCTGTGCGCCCTGGCCTAGGCCACGCCTCTGGCAGACCTCAGCCCACCTGGAGCCCAGTATTGCTGAGACCCTCCCACCTTCATCGATCATCTGGTTCTAGAAGTAATCTGAGAGCCTGTCCTCAGAGGGCGTCCAAAGCAGCTTCCATCTAAGCAAGGCAATCCTCGCTCACCTCTGATCCCCACACTTCCATGATGGGCGGGAGGGAGGTTCCCCGGCCTCTGGAATCTGACCAGTACCACCTCACGCTGATGGAAGCAGAGGCCCCTGTTCGTTGGGCTGCTGTAAAGCCACTATCTCAGCGGATGGGCCTGGGGCTGCCTGAGAACATCTCCACCTTTCCTAGTCCTGTACACAGCATGCGCAGTCATCACGGGGGAAGGAGGAGAATCTTTTAAAACACTTAATTTAAGGCAGATAATTAAAGCTTAACAACAGCATGATATAAAACAAGCAAGGTGGGCATCTCACTTAGTTTATTGTGCTCTTCCAAGAGAAAGTTCCACTTCCTGGTCTTGACATCTGCAACGAGAAGAAACAAAATAAGCAAACGTGCCAGCCTGCCTCTGCTGCGTCCTCACACTCAGTCCCTGGTTTCCTAAACCTCCAGAGAGCTCACATGGTGTGGTGACCATGATGTCTCAAAGGCAAGAGGTTTTAAGACCTTGCTTTCTACTTGCCCAGGGAAAGGCTAAAACCATTTCAAGAATGTGAATATCTATATATATAAAACCCTAAGTGACCAGTAAACCGAACGTCTGTTTGACCAGTCACTATGACACTCACCACCAGGAGGCAGATGCTCAATGCAGGAGCTGCCCCCTGGTGGTCAGTGTGCTCCCACAGCCAGAGCCCTGCTCAGCTTACCGACAGGCGCCAGATGCTAATGGCTGGTGGGTGCCAATGCAGCAGTGTGAGCCTCTCCCGATCGGGACTGACTGGGTACAAGCCTGTGGCAGGTGCAGTGGGGCCAGGATGAGTAGGAGCAGCAGGCAGGAGCAGCAGGCGATGTTGGACTGCCAGTTTCGGCCCAATCCCCGCAGGCCATGCCGAGGGACCCCACTGATGCACAAATCCGTGCACCAGTCCTCTAGTTAATCCATATGAGCCACACCATTTTGTAAAACCACATGGCCCATGCTAAGTATGAACTCCAGGAGTTCAGAATTCTGAAGCTGATTTCTGCCCTTTATTCGGATGGGACAGTTTTGGAAGAACCTCACAAAAAATAAAGCAAAATTGTTTGGTTTTGGCCAGTGGTTGTCAATCCTGGCTGATTATTAGACTCCCCTGAAGATTTTTAAAACGACCAGTGCCCCACCTCAAACCAATGAATTCAGTATCTCTGGGTGGGAAGTAGGCATCAACACTGACCCTGGGGGCAGGGCCCAGCAATCTGGGCTTACCAGGCCCTCCAGGTGGTTCTGATGATGCTCAAGTTTGAGAACTATGGTCTTAGTCTACAGAAAGACATTTATTTTTATGACAACCATCTGTTTTTCTAGCTCTGCTACAAAATCTAAACAGGTAGGTTTAAATGGCTGAAGCAGAAATTTATCTGCTTCTACCAAGAAAACACTGACCAAGTGACTGGGGGAAATTGGGGGGGCGGGAGGGGGGGGAGGGTGTCTTCTCTTTGGGAGGCCTCTGAGGACAAAACAGGCCAATTGTTCACTATCTGGACAATTTAGGCATCACCTCTCTACAAGAGGAGCAGATCAGGAAGGCTCTACCAAGAAAGCCATTTTTGAGTGTTCAAATTGAGAGAAAAACACCCTACTCTGAGACCACAGACCACTACCCACCCTGAAAAGCAGGCAGGGGCCAATTACTTGCCGTAATTTCTAGAATCCATCTGTTTAAACAGTGCAATCAACTCTTGTGAATAGCCAATGTCTGCCTCAAAGCGGGCCCGGGAGATGAGCATGCACTGCCCTTTGACAAAGGTAAGAGAGGGAGCCGAAGGCAAGCCGGTCTGTGCCATACTGCTGGCCCCTTCCAAAGGCTGCAGGGTGACCGTGTGGAGGCGCTGGGCTGCTTTCACTGCGAAGGAGAAGAGGAGAACAGATGTGACAAGGTGGATGACTTTCACATGGCCCTTGGATGCTCAGACAGGCAAAGGAAGAGGGCAGGGACAAGGTCATAGGGAATTACACATGGCAGGTACTGTTGGATTGAGAAGCTCTGCAAGCATGCTTTAACTGAGGCTTTGGAAAATTCACTATTTATTGAACATTACTCTTCTGCTCCTTAAGTTTTCAAATTAAAACACAAGTCAGAAAATAACAGGGGAAGAGGGATTTCACCAGAATGAGCAAGTTTATTAGATCATTTCTGTTGCTGAAGTCAACACACCAGAATCGCCCAGTTGACCCTATTTCTAGGCCCCTACTCTGCTTAGAGAACAAGGGAGAGAGACAAAGGCCCACCAGGCCACAGAACACAGTTTTGAACCTTATTTCACCTATTACTGATGTACTTTATAGGTTAATAGATTAGACTACATAAAACTAAATTGTCAAAACACACAAACTAAATTAAAAGGCAAAACTACCAAGTAAAGATACTTGTAAGAAAGGCAAGCAGAGTCCAAACTTAAATAAAAACCAAGACCATGCCCTAGCTGGTTTGGCTCAACGGATGGAGTGTCGGCCTGTGGACTGAAGGGTCCCAAGTTCGATTCCAGTCAAGGGCACATGCCTGGATTGCGGGCTCGAGCCCCAGTGGGGGCGTGCAGAAGGCAGCCAATCAATGATTCTCTCTTATCATTGATGTTTCTATCTCTCTCTCCCTCTGCCTTCCTCTCTCAAATCAATATATATATATATATATATATATATATATATATATATATATATACATATATATATATATATATATAAACACACACACACACACACACACACACACACACACACACAAAACAAACCCAAGACCACAAAAGATAGAGATGAAAAGACGGGGGAAATGACTAATAAACATTTGAAAAAAATGTTCAACTGCACAAATAATCAGAGAAATAAAAAGCCCTTTTTTAACTTATAAAAAATAGATACCTGCATTGCCAGTTGGGAATAAATTCTTTGGAAAAATAATGTGGTGATATACAGCAAGAACCATAAAAAGTGATCAAATGATCCAACTTCTAGGAATCTCCCCCAACTAACAATTGAAAATACAAAAATTTATGGATAAAGATGTTTCTTACAGCTTTAACACTGAAAAAAAAACAAAAACAACTGGGAGCAAATTAAAACAGATAAAGAGAAAATGATTTAAGCAATTTATGACATATTTATACAATGAAATATCATATAATCAATAATGATTTTTTGGAAGAAATTTTGGAAAAGACAGAAATACAAAATAATTGAGTTCAATAGTATGAAATCATTTTTTTGGAAGTCAAAGTGGTCTGATAATGGGCATTTTTTTATTTTTTTTATTTTTAAATATATTTTATTGATTTTTTACAGAGAGGAAGGGAGAGAAATAGAGAGTTAGAAACATCATTCAGCATGAAAATAAAAATGCTATGCTGAAACACTAAGTGAATTATGCAAGATAAAAATTACATTACATATGTAAAAATTTGTATATTTTAATGCACAGATAAAAGGCTGGAAGGTACAAAACTAAAATGTTTTTTTTTTAAATATATTTTATTGATTTTTTTACAGAGAGGAAGAGAGAGGGATAGAGAGTTAGAAACATCGATGAGAGAGAAACATCGATCAGCTGCCTCTTGCACACCCCCTACTTGACCGGAATCGAACCTGGGACCCTTGAGTCCGCAGGCCAATGCTCTATCCACTGAGCCAAACCGGTTTCGGCTGATAATGGGCATTTTTATCACTCAGCATTAACTGTTAACATTCAGCATGAAAATAAAAATGCTATGCTGAAACACTAAGTGAATTATGCAAGATAAAAATTACATTACATATGTAAAAATTTGTATATTTTAATGCACAGATAAAAGGCTGGAAGGTACAAAACTAAAATGTTAATAGTGGTTAACTGAGTGGGGCGTTTGTGGGGAAAGTGTTTCTTCTTTGCATGTTGATATACTTTCCATATGATGCGTGTGTGATAGGATTGAAAAGGCAAAATCGCCGAAACTGGTTTGGCTCAGTGGATAGAGCGTCGGCCTGCAGACTGAAAGGTCCCGGGTTCGATTCCGGTCAAGGGCATGTACCTTGGTTGCGGGCAATGGGGGTGTGCAGGAGGCAGCTGATCGATGTTTCTAACTCTCTATCTCTCTCCCTTCCTCTCTGTAAAAAATCAATAAAATATATTTAAAAAAAAAAAGGCAAAATCCAGACGTATACCCGAAGCAAAATGACGGAAAGACTGGTAGACCACCCTTTATATGTTATACCGATGAAAAACTATAATCTACTAAGAAGACACAACAATCATGAACCTATCTGAAAATTTAAAAAGAAGAATAAATGCACAAATCCATGATCATTGTGAGAGTGTTAATATATCTTGGGAGACAGCAGCTTAAGTGTGCAAAACACTGGTAAGGACACAGAGGAGTTAAACAAATAATCAGTAAAATTCTTCTAAAAGCTATGAACAGCCTTTTGTGCCTGTTAAATAGTTTTCAAAAAAATATGTGAAGCATAACTGAAGGCAAGCATATCACACAGAAAACATAAATGAATTTGCAAACACAGAAGTCATTTAGGTCACCATGCAGTGTGGTCAGAGAACAGGAGTAAAAAGATAATAAAACAAACAAAATCAAGGCAGTGGAAAACAATGGTTTAATCTGAGGAACCATGAGAATACAGTGTGTCAAAACCTGCATTCTTAACTTAGGGCACTGGGTCTCCCCTTTCCAACACCTAACAAATGGATTAAGAGTAAAAATGAGCCCCCCCAAAAGTCCACTGGCAGCTACCAAAGAAAAGGATATCACCAAGTGTCACACATTTCAAGATGGGGAGGTCAAGGAGAGAAACAGGAACTTCTGCCGGGAGCTGACCATCACCCTCCAGAAACTGTACTGGTGCCCCAAATCGGAGGAGTGACCTCACCATGTATCCTCATCTTTTCCCTCTTTGAACTGGGAGGGAAGAGAAGGGACAGAAATGGCTGCTGGGAGATGTGAGGACACCCAGGGCAGAGGAACAGACTTCAGGCACCAGGAGAAGGTGACAAAAACCCTGAAGCAGGGACAGTCAACAAAATCTCAGAAGTGGTGCGTGCACCCAGGGGCCCTGACAACAACCTGACCGCGTCTCCCCAGACCTGGCCGTGGCTGGAGCCTGCCTGGGCAATGCCCCTCCCTGCAATCTCTAGTTAGCTAGCTGTATAAAGAGTGCTGTGAGGACTTGGGTGGTTTGAGGAACTGTAAACCTTCCTGAGAGCAGTGGCTGGCATAGCTGCCTGCCATGGCTGGAGCCAGCGATCCAGTGGGAACATGCACCCTGAAGTCAGACTGTCTGGGTTTGGATCCTATTTGCTCAACTTATTGGCTGTGTGACCCTATGTTAGTTACACACCCTCTCTGGGCCTCAGTTTTCCCATCTGTAAAATGGTTGTCATAAGGAATAAAAGAGTTATAGCACATGTAAGGGGCTTAGAACAGCCTGGAACATGCCAGTCTCCATTTGATGCCAGCTTTTGTTAATATTGCCAGTGACTATCACCCAGTGAGCTGCCTCACTAGATTGGCCATAGTGAGAAGGAAGAAGAGCACTGGGGCGGTGGCCTGAAAGCCTTCCGAACCACCAGCCAGACCACACCTGCTACTCCAGAGAAACTTCTCAATACCAGTGTTTCCTGCATGAGGGTGACAGCACACCTACTTACTCAGGGCACTGTAGTCGGACATGCTGAAGTTCCACAGCTTGGTGTCAGGATCTAAAATGAAACACAAATACTCGGTCTGTCCACAATGAGGCTGCTGACTGTTGTTATAATCTGTACTTGGACACTCAATAAAAGCTTGTTTAATGAATGAATGAATGAATGAATGAATGCTAAATTAAAAAAGTTGGCTAAACAAGCCCCCACTGATTTACAAAATCCTTGTACAGGACAGATAGGAAATATAAATAAGAATAATGCTTTTTATTCCATATCAAGAAATTTAAGCCAGGCTCTGACATGTTATGGGCCTCACTTCAGACGGCTGAGGGCAGAGGTGGGACCCTGTGTAGTCTGGTAAAGCTCAGGTATGAGAAGGAACGTGCACTGAGGCAAGGCAGAGCTAGCCACATTCCGGCTCTGCCCTTCAGACAAACCAACCCGAGCCCGTAACTTTACCGTGCTGAGCCAGTCCCATCTCCTTCAAAATAACATCTAGTTATCTCAAAAAATTGTTAGGCTTAAGCGCTACAGGGCATATGAAGCACCTGGCAGAGGAGCTGGCCTCTCAGTAAACACTCATCCATTCTCCATATGGCCGTGTGGCAGCCACTAATTTTGGCAGCTGTTTGAAGGAACGTCTATGACAAAAGAAAACATGGACTAAAATAGAAAATCGTTAACAACTGGTTAGACAGAATGTGCCAATGCACCCTCTTCATATGTATG
Source organism: Cnephaeus nilssonii (assembly GCF_951640355.1). NCBI lineage: Eukaryota > Metazoa > Chordata > Mammalia > Chiroptera > Vespertilionidae > Cnephaeus > Cnephaeus nilssonii. The sequence continues at coordinate 20,062,328 of NC_137081.1, read as the reverse complement.
AGAAACTGCTAGATTAAAAGGGATTCTAGAAATAGAAAAAAAAAAACATCTGAAAAACTAGACTGAATGAAGATGCATTACCAAACTTTCTGCTGGGCAGACGCTTGAACACGGCAATGAGCTCTGCGTTGTACCCAATCTTCACCTGGAAACGGTCTCCATCCCTTACACATATTCCCTCCTGGGAGCTCACTGCTTTGTGAGGTGAGGCCGCCAATTTCTGTGGGAGTCTTCCTTCAGTCCTGGGCATCACATTCCCGGAGCCACAATGGACATCAGAAATGTTCTGCCCCGAGGTGGAGGGTCCGGCTGCCTTGGCCTCTAATTGAGCTTCCCTGGGGAGCTGTCCAGAGGAAGAAGCTGGTGCATCCTGGGAACTCTTTGCGTTGGCCAAAGGCTCATGAGTTGTGTTAGCAAAGGGTGTCGATTTGGTCCAGTGGGAAACCTGAGGATGACCTTGACCCAAGAGCTGCTGGTTGGAAACCTCTGGAGGACTTTGTGCCAAGGGAGGGGAGATCCTGGTGAGAGTCACTTGATTTGGTGGGCTGTGGTGTGGGCAGGCTGTGGGCATCTCTCCTGGACTCTTCCATGTCCCCTTTGCCTGCTCCAGAGTGCTGGGATGAAAACTGTGGGGACTGTGAGATGAACCACTGGTTTTCTGTTGCTTGAAAACGACACCATGGCTCACTGGCTTAGAAGAATCCCTGGGGAGACTGTGAGAAGAACCCTGCTTGGACTGGGAAGGAAGGGCAGCAATGGAGGAGCCCGATCCTGCACTCTGATGCTGTTCTGCTAGTTTCTCGGCTCTACGGGCCAGAGCCTTTTGTCGATTCTCTTCAATCTTTTTCCTTTGCTCCTCTGTAAGGGGCAAGGACATTGTAACAGGAAAATGCTTATGCAGGAACGTCAATCTTTAATCAGAAACGTGGTAAAAGCTGGGAAAGAAAAACATTTGAAATAAACATGAGATGTATGTATTTATCATGTGCCTACCTTGATTTTAACAAACTTTTGTCCCAGGAAATGCACAAGAAGCACAACAGTGGATATATTGAAGTTTCTTTTATAATTAACCCCCCCCACACACCCGCCACACACACACAGAAATACTAGGTAGCACAGGCTAGAACGATACCCTGACAAAAGAGAAAAAAGAAGGATCAAATCCAAAGTTGAAGAGGCATTCCATCTACAATATTTTTCTCCCTCTCATCCCCTAGCCAACTGAGTTTTCAGATCCCAAGGAAGTTATGCAGTGCAAACCAAATCCACCAGTTAATGAGAAGAACATTTCAAACTAGAAAGGATAAAGGATTAGACAGACATAGATCAAAACAACCACATACCATGGTGTGAGACTTGCTAACATAAACTCTTTCCAACCTAGAAGAAGAAAAAAAGCATTAGCCTCACATAGACTGCACACTAAATTCACTCCTCCAATTGGGCCTCCAATGCAATCCTCTTATCATTCTTGGCGAATCAGCCTGCACGGGCCCGACAGATGCAAGCCCCAGAGCAGTGCCTGCCTTCCAAAATGCACCCCCTCAGAGCAATCCAGTGACTCTTTGGGAAAAATTAAGGGGGAATAAAAAGTAATGCGTGCTCATTGTACAGATTCAGATGCTACATAAAGATGCAAAAAGTAAAATTAATCTGTAATGTCACCACCCATCAATAACCACTCTTCAGCGTTTAAAGTACAGAATAGTTCTGATTCTTTTTCTATCCATAGACATAGACACATGTCCCATATTTGGGAAATATACTTATAGGGACAATATATACATTGTTTTGTACCTTATTTTTTAAAATTAATTTACTCAAGTCATTTTTCTATGAGCAGAGCCACTTTTACAATATTCTACAGCCAGGGAGCTGGACACCAATCTCTCTGGATTGGTTCAGACTCAACAGCCCCCACCCCATGTCATAGGATGTAATGCTTATAATGACATAGGGGGCACTCCGGCAGCACTGTTTAGGCCTCCGAGGTTCAAAGGTTTCCTTCCTGCTGGGATTCCCTTTGCTCAGAACCCCAAACATCCCCAGAGACCTTCCAACCTCAATCGCCAAGAGTTAGGAAGGGGCTGGGAAAGGCTTTCTTCCGGGACATAGCTGAAGCCTCGGGTGCCCTGGGTAACTTCCCAACAACACTCCTGCCTAACTTTCCAACTGGGGTCCTCCTGCACCTGCACTCCCCGCGCCCACGGCCCGGGGTGCCAACTGCCTCCAAGGGCCAGGGAAGGCCAGGCCATGGGGTGAAGTTCCACTCATCAGTCCCAAATCATAAGCCATCGAACTATACGGACGCCCCTCCTCTTCTCCCTGATGGGACATCTAAAATTCTAATTTTAGGGGCGCGCTTCACGACGGCCCGTTAGTAAAGAGCCACGCCCTATTTCCACCCCTACTATCTCCGCTTGGATTCACCCTTCCCCTCAGCCCCCTCCCCGCTCCAGGCTGGCACTTGGTCTCGTCCGCCTCCCTGTCTACCTTCTAGTCTGGCAACGCCTGGAGCACGGCCACCTTCCCGGCGGACCGAGACGAGGCGCGTCTCGAGTCCTCCCGAGCCAGACTGCGCTTCCGAGCGGGCGGTTAGGAGCCGGCATCCGAACGCTGCCCGTTCGCGCGCCTGATTGCAGCGCCCCGTTCCTGGGCCTGAAAAGGGAAGGGTGTTTGAGACATTTCCCAGCGGGCAACACGGGCACACTTACGCTTCAAAAGTGGGAGTGGCGAACCCAGAGACCGGAGCAGTGCTGCAGGGTCTTCTGGGATTTGTAGTTTGGGCAGGGGACCTGGGGAGACGCTAGCTCTTGGGCGAGGCGGGGCTGAAGTGGTGCACCCTGGGAATTGTAGTCCTCGGTTTCCCCCAAAGGTTAAGTCAAGCACCAGATCGTGAAAACCTGGGACGTCGAGGTTTACAAATCTGGAGTCTCGCTGTGAGAACGGTCTCCAGAGGGTTGGTTGTCAGAGTGGCCTCCAGAGGGCATCCCAGTCGGAACTGTTTGGAAGCTCTTAATAAAAAGTGTCCCCTGGGGCATTCTTCCTGGCATTGATAACCTTACAACTTAAGCCCCACTCACTATTCCATCTTCGCTGGAAAATTAACATCACCATCATTGTCATCATCGTCATCATTGTCGTCATCATGAGGCATTGTGCTGAACATTTAATGTGAATTATTTAATTCTCATCGTAACCTTATGGAACATATATTATTTGTATTCCGATTTTACAGATGGGAAAACTGAGGCAGCTATTCGATAACTTTTTCAGTGTCTTTTTAGGCTATTTGTGATTCTGACTCTGATAGCCCCACTTTTGAGGGAAAATTAATCAGCTGACACTATCAGCGTCAGTTTACTCTATTTCTCAGCACCAGCACCATTTCCCTTACACAATCAACTCTACTTTACACATTGGTAATAAATACAGTATTCTGTCAGTATACACATGAATGGTGCTATTCTGTTTTCAAATATGGCTCATCTTAAAACAAAGAGGTAGATCTCTACTTCAGAATTTGGAAAATGGCCGAGACATGTTTTTAAGAAAAAGCAAAGCACAGCAATGTATGTAGTTTGAGCCATTAAAAAAATTTTTTTTGTATCTATAAATATATCTAAACTCATAGAAAAAATAAATTAAAAAACTCACCAAACTCTTCAGGACCCGAAGTAGGATGAGATACACTCTTCTATGTTTTAATTTACATTTTTCTGAAGTCTTTGAATTTTCTTGTAATAATCATATACACCTTGTGTGAATTTTGAAACAGTAAATAAGTTTTTTTTTAAAATGACAAAGCCATTGGTCTGTCTTGCTAGACTTGAGTGACATTTACTATTAGAAATGTTCAAATCTCAGTTCTGCCCCTTTTATTGGCCACATAAACACAGTGACTGTTATTCCATTTTCTCATCTGTAAAGTAAAATAGAAAACATTACCATCTTGCTAAATCTCCATGTGGTGAGGATCAAAGCAAGATAATGTGGGAGAAGTGCTTAGTGAACTGTGAAATCTCAGAACAGATGGGAGAGGGATGTTGCTATTATCTGAGGTAAATCTTAGGGCTTTTCATTTCTCTACACCTGGCAGGCACTCACTTCCTACTATATAATGTGAACAGAAATGGATGAACACCTTTCCCTGCCCTTCCTGTCTCCCACAGAGTCAGTTAATTTGCTAAGAAAGCTGTGGCTGTGCACTTCACCCATGCCTGCCACCGATTCATGTGACAGTCACTTCACTCGGTTGTACTCACTCATCACATCTATAAAATGATATACTGCCCTTTGATATATGCTAAGATGGCATATGGATGAGTGAACCTTGGATCCTAGAATTCCTATAGATTCATGGATCTTATCTCCCAAATCCCAATTGGACCCCAAATCTGAAATTGGACTTCTTAGAAGATGTACATACCTTTCCAGTTCTAACATTCTAAAATTCCAAGAGTGGGAAATTAAAATAAGAATTCAGTAAAAAGAATCATCTACAGAGAGTAAACTAATCAGATACCACTCAATATTCATCTCTGTTTTGTCAATAGCATCGTTTATTGATGTTTTAACATATTCAAGTCTTCTTAAAAAATTCCTATACTTCCAAAGTTCTTGAGGCAAGTTACAGTGAAAATTCATTCATTAAATGATTTAAAGGCCTGGAGGAAAGTATAGGAGCCCAGGAATGCAGGGAGAGGGGAGAATAGTTGGAGCAGTTGAGCTCCAATTTAACTCGGAGCTTCCTGGCAGCTAAAGCAAAAAAGTAAAAAACTTGGGCAAGGCTTTCAAATAAACACCACACAACTGAAGCCCCCAAACACCATCAGCTGGGTGGTGCCAGGCTGGTTCAAAGGTGAAGGGTCACCTGCTTGCCTTGGAAACACACAAGCAAAAGGACAATGTGATGAGTATTTTGTCAAGTTAAATTTTTAAAATGATCTATAAAATTTATAAATTTATAACGATACTGTTATATATAATTATGTAAAACTAGAGGCCCAGTGCATGAAATTCATGCACGGGTAGGGTCCCTAGGCCTGGCTGGCGATTAGGGCCGGTCAGGGCCTTCTGGCTGCTGGCCGGGGCCTTCCTTCATTCTGTGCCACCACTGGTGGGCAGTGCATGTCATAGCAAGCAATTGAACTCTGCTCTCCCGGTCGAACTCCCGAGGGGACACTTTGCATATTAGTCTTTTATATATATAGATGACTTGAGAATTCATCTCATCGTTTTTTAAATATTTTTTAAAATGATTTTAGTGAGAGAGGAAGGTGACGGATAGAGAGATAAAAACATCAATGATGAGAGAGACATTGATTGGCTGCTTCCTGCACGCCCCCTACTGGGGATAGAGCCCACAGCTGAGCATGTGCTCTGACCGGGAATCGAACCAGGGTCCTCTTGGTTCATGGGTCGAGGCTCAACCACTAAGCCACACTGGCAGGGCAATCTCATCATTTTTAACGTTTTACTGGCTTTACTTTAGTAAAGTGATGTTTATAAATGCCTTCATTTACTCAAATAAAAAGTTGTTTTCCCCTCAAAATATCCAATAATGTTTGTGAATCCAAAAATCTGGCAGACACAATTGTAAGGCATTCCAGAGATGGCAGAGATCTAGTTTCTGCCCCTCCAAAAGGTTACAGTATTTGGAGAGCAGAAGACAGGTAGCTAAAATTGTCAGATTTAGCAAATTTCCCAAATACTGCATGGCACATGCTTATCCTAAAAAAGTATTTGTTGCTCTGAAATTCAAATTTAACTGGGTATTCTATATTTTATCTGACAATCATAAAAATGGTTCACTCCTATTACCAGTGGCACAGGACTTAATTGAGCAGCAAACAAATATACGTTGAAAGATACATGAATCACAGACATACTGCTACGTCGAATTTTATTTATATTTTTTGAAAATGTATTTTATTGATTTTTTTACAGAGAGGAAGGGAGAGGGATAGAGAGCTAGAAACATCAATGAGAGAGAAACATGGATCAGCTGCCTCCTGCACACCCCCTGCTGGGGATGTGCCCGCAACCAAGGTACATGCCCCTCACCTGAATCGAACCTGGGACCCTTTAGTCTGCAGGCCGACGCTCTATCCACTGAGCCAAACCGGTTAGGGCGCTATGTCGAATTTTAAAGCTAGAAGATGCTTTAGAGCATATCTGGTTTCCTAGGTGAGGCAATAGAGGCCAGATTAGCTGCTGGTCCGTATATAAGATGATTGATGAAATTTACACAAATTGTAATTATATCATTATATGTAATTACATAAAATGACTTGAGAATTCATCTCATTGTTTTTAATGTTTAACTGGCTGTTCTTTAGTAAAGTGATGATGGTGATAAATGCCTTCATTTACCAAAATAAAAATAAAAATTGTGTTATAAAAACCCAGTGCCCCATGTCACAGACCAGGCAGAGGCCAGGCTTAAACAGGGCACCTCGGTCTCAACGTCGGCTCTTTCTAAACGCTACTAGTAATTAAACATACAAATAGTTGTTGTGGGCTTGCCCTTGCCTGATGGTATATCTGGGCGTTGACAACAGATTTAAGTCCTTCTCCCAGGAGCTCACAGGCCAGTGATGGAGACCTGAGGCTTCCCTCTTCCCATTTCTGATCCCCGGGGGGGGGGGGGGGGGGGGGGGAGGGCTTGACAGCCTTTGGGGAGGAAGATTTGACAGCCTCCTCAAGGGCATGTCATCACTCAGGTTAATTACACCTTGCGCACGGTGATAAGATCCCTGAGCAGATGCAAGACTTTGGGTGGATGAGGAGGCTGTTCCCTCCTCTGCAAGATCAGCCGGCAGAGGCATTTGCATATCCAAAGCACAGAGGAGCCATGAGGAGGTTTATAAGCCAAGAAATTCACCTTCCTGGGTGGTTGTTCTGTTCTGATGGACTTAATAGCTTTGAGTCTGATAGTTCAGTTTTTCTCCCTCCTCTCATCTGCCTCCCCGAGCCCTCCTCCCCGCCCCCAAACTCTACATGTATTTTAAAGACAGAAACTCCAATATTCTATCTACGGTGCATCCCATAATTTGGTGTAAGGTTTCTCCACGCATCTTAATTTCTCAAACTGTTTGGTCTTGGTGGCTGTGATTATTTCCCAAGCCTCTCAAATCGGGCACGTTTTCTGCTAAGATGGCTTGTACATTCTTTGCCAAAAGCATCGCCCTTGACACCCTGCTCCTGTTTTCTTAGAGCTCTAAATTTTCACTTTTTCTGCTCCTCCAATATGTCAAATTCCACTTTATTCATCCATTCATGCATATATTCATTTAACAACAATTCAAGGATGTACTATGGGCCACATACTGTGCAAAGGCGCAGGGGTTGCAACAGTAAATAAGAACCCAGAGATGTTACCCTTTCTTCATAAAGCTTACAGTCTAGTTGGGGAGGCCGACCAAACAAACAAACTAAATGATAAATGCTTAAAAGACCTAAAGGAGGGTCTCAAGGAGAGACTCAAGGGGGAACTATTTTGGAGTGGTCAGAAATGGCCTCCTTAAGGGGAAGCATTGAAGCTGAGACCTGAATGGGGAGAAGAGGCAGCCATGCGAATGTCAGAGGGAGGAGGGTTCTGAACCAGAGGCAGGGATAGCACACTGGACCCGGGCAAGAAAGAGCTGGGTGTGCTTGAGAAACTGACAGAAGGCCAGTGTGGCTGCAGGATGGTGTGAGAGGAGGAGGGGGACACAAGATGAGATTGGAGAGGCAAGTAGGACCGGTAATTTCAGGCCAGCAAAAGAAGTTTGGATGCTGTTCTGAGAGCAGTGGGGAGTCCCTAAGTGGATTCACTCTGGAATGCTGTGATCTCATGTGTGTCTCAGGAAGATTGCTCTTGCTGCTGAGCGGAGCCTGTTCTGGACGAAGGCAAGCGGCCCGACAGCAAGGCCTCTGGGAAGCCATGGCAGGAGCCTGAAGAAGAGATGGATGGTGGCCTGGCTAGATGGTTGATCTGGAAAGCTGCTTGGAGGGGAGACGCCAGCACCATGCCTCCTTCTCAGGGAGCCTGAATGTCTGAGTCCAGCACAGGCGCGCGCGCGCACACACACACACACACACACACACACACACACAGAACCCCACTGCAGTGGACATGAAGTTCGCTTAGAAAGTTGGGATAGTAAACTGATCTTTCTTATGAACTGCTATTTTCCCCCCTGTATACCAGGCAGCTTCTTTACAGGAGTATGAGTTGGAACAATTATGTTCTTTCATTATTATTAATGAAAAATGGAGTCAAAGAGGAGCTAAGTAGCTTGTTCATGGATAAACTAGGTAACACGAGCCCAAACTCCATCTCAGATGTCTTACTTCCTACTCCTCATTGCTGTGCTGCTCCGTAGGTCCCATAGCAAGGGGACAGCCACCAGACTTCGCTCAATATTCTACTCTTGACATAGTTTTACCCATCCCACGGGAAATTGCCCAGTGGTGACACCCCATTTTTGTGTCTACAGATGAGATACGGTACAGTGTAATTTAACTTTGGATTGTCATTGGCTTGGTGCAATATCCCTGAAGGCCACTAGGGGGCAAATAATAGTCCAGGAAAGCCAGCCAAGGTCACCATTACCCGTCCCTCTGTCTGCGACCCTCTTTACCACTTGGTTCTCTATATTTATGCTTTGTCTCTTTTTATGCCTTTCTTTTAAATTTTATTACCTTTTTATTATTCCTTCTTTTCTCTCTGCTCCTCCAATATGTCAAATTCCACTTTGTTCATCCATTCATGCATATATTCATTTAACAACAATTATGGGCCACATACTGTGCAAAGGCACAGGGGTTGCAACAGTAAATAAGAACCCAGAGATGTTACCCATATGGTGTCTGCCCACATCATGGAACTAAAACTACTTTTAGTAGTGTGTTGAATGTGTTGAATTGCTCCTGGTTTGCAGTTCTGAAAGAGTACAAGTGTCCCTAACTGGTTTGGCTCAGTGGATAGAGCGTCAGCCCCATGGACTACAGGGTCCCAGGTTTGATCAAGGGCCTGTAACTTGGTTGCCACAGTGATCCCCAATAGGGGGCGTGCAGGAGGCAACTGATCGGTGTCTCTCTCATCGATATTTCTAACTCTCTATTCCTCTCCCTTCCTCTCTGTAAAAAAATCAATAAAAATCTATTTTTTTAAAAAAGAGTACAAGTGAAACACTTTATAGTTCCTTTCCCTAGCCTTTCCCCACCCATTTGTTCATTTTTTACTTATGTGGCCTCCCCTTCAATAGAAATAAACAAAAGGTCCTTCAATTGTTAAGGAATTTCAAGAGCAGCAGAAGTTTTAAGAGGCCTTGAGGGCTGCATCCTGTCTCCACAGTCACTGAGACAGTATCTAAATAACCATCCAAAGTGTGGGGTTCCTGTGGATCTGGGGGGGAAGGCCACTCCTTCCTTCCTTGAGGCCAGTATTTCACATTTCTTACTGTCAGACGATTCTCCTTAGTGTCCACTCCAAATTCTCTGCAAGTTCAGATTGGTTCTGTCCACAGAGAAAGATCTATGGAGGGAGTTGCGAGGTGTTTTATGTTTCTGTTGACCTGAGGGGCCTGTGATCAATTCCTTCCGCAGAGCCCGTGCTGAGGGCTGACAGTTCAGGCGTTAGTGTGCCGAGGGCCAGGGCTGACCGCCTGCTTCCAGCAGACCTATTTACATCTGCATTAGAGGGAGGCACGCTCTGAAGAACTCGGAGAGGAGGAACAGTCCCATTCATCAAGAGGGTAAATTATCCTAATTGAGTGGTTAAGAGAATGGATGCTTTCTAGGTAGTTTACAGTAAGGGGCCTCCCGCTCCTAGATGCAATAACAGAAAACCACGGGCCATCAGATCCATTTGGGAAAGAGCATTAGCATCCAGTCCACTCGCCTCTTTGGTCCTCCAGCACTTGTTTCCTGGAAGTCAGCTCCCTCTTAGCAATCAGCTCAATAGTCTTTTGAGTTTTTGTTTTATTTTTTCTCTTGTTAAGCCTCTGAAAGAGCAGGGGCTCTCTTCTTAACCCTGCTTGTACAGCAAGTGATGCGTAGTCAAGTATTGCATACTCAAGCCTTGGAGACTTCCATATGCTGGAAGTAAATCTGACCTTCCGCTGCCCAGCTTCTAGTGAGCAGATGATTCCGTAATTCCTTCTCAGCGACCCTCCCCCCCGCCCCCCCCGCCCCCCGCCAGCTTGCTGCAGGCACACCCTTCTCTGCTGAAACAAAAAATTATTTGCTTTTTGAAAAAGTTTAAAGTTCTGTCTTATGCTGTCAGTTGGAGAAGTAGCACTTACATATAATAATTTTTAAAACTATATATTTTTTGAATAGGCAATTCATTCACATGATTCAAACTCCATATACATTCAAGAGCACAACAGTGAAATGTTTTCTTCCAGCCGAAAGCAGATTTAACATGAAGTGAAATACCCTTCGACTTCAGGGACCCTTATTTGCATAGGCCTCTTCTAAGGTTCTGTGCCTAATTCGGTATTATTTTTTTCTTTAAAGCCACCCCCCATGCCCAAATTGTATGACCTTTGGTGTTTCCAAACACTTGAATTTGCCTCTGCCACCATCCCTGTCACTTAGCCACCACATTCCCTTCCCAACAGGCAACCAATACCAATGCTTTTTTTTTTTTTTGGCATATTTTTCTGGATACACATTTAAGTAAAAGCATATCTACCCCTTCATCCTTTTTAAATAAGTGATAACATGCTCTACCTGCTGTTCTGCATTCTGCTGTTTGAATTTGCCTTGAAGTAAGTTAATTTCTTTATATTTTGGTTTCCTCGTCTTTAAGATGGAAATAATTGTGCCTAGCCCAGAGACTTCCTGTTAGGATTAAATGAGACAATGTAGAGCACTGAGCCCATCACATGGAACATAGTAAGTTATCGATAGATATGTTATTACTCCATTGTTAATATTTAAAGTACAATGAACACTGTGGTCCTGATAAATAATAGCGGATGAATGAAACAAAATAAGAAGCCTCTGCTACTCAAGTCTTTATTATATCTGTGCAAGGTATTGTTCATGGGTGGAATACAAACACTAAAAAGAAAATGTTTGTCTCAAGGAGCTTCCTGTCCAGGGGAGGAAAGCTGACGTGAGTCAGAAACGTAACACAAAAGGAAGAAATTGCTGTGGGCATTGGTGAGGTGCTTGCTGGCTGGTATGACAGTGGGTACACGGGGAGCACAGAACATGGAAGGCTAAGTGACCTGAAGGCTAAGGCGTCTGAACTGGCCTTTGAAGGATCCGTGGGAATTTGACATCCAGAAATAATAGGGGAGATGGTGGTTGCAAGGATGATTCGATCTGACAGAATCACAAATGCTGAAGAAAATGTGGTTAATTAAATGAAATACTGTTTAAGAGAGAGAGAGTTATAGATTGACAGGTTGTTTTCACAAATAACATGATCTTTGGGCTCCTTTTGACAAGTTTGAATGAGGAAGGGAGGGCCGGGAGTCCCTAGGTGGGGGTGTTATGTGGACTTTGATTGAGTTTGGCATCTCAATCTAACTCTCAACTGTAATTAAAGGGGGGGTATCAATATTAAAAAAAAAGCAGTCCCCCATGAACAAACTCCAAGTCTAAATCTTCAGCTAACACTTTATCAATAACACGTTCTAATTACATCTGAGGCTTTGAAAAGATGCCTCTGTATGATAATTACTGCAAAGCAGATTTTAGTCACAGGGACTGAATTGCACAGAAGAAATAGAGAGTTTATTGAAGAGCATCATTTGATTGCAATTGCAGATCTTGACAATGCTTGAACAACGGGCATCCCAACCCCGCTCCTGCCACTGCCCCTATACATCAAGTGAATAAGTAACATTTGCATGTGCAAATGGTCCAGAGGCCATCTAACCACTCCCAAGGCCAGATGGGGCTGGTTGGGGGGGAGGGGGGTGTGCATAACTGAGTTCCAAGCCATGTATTAGATAAAATGGAGCTTATATCTTGATCCCAGAAATTCAAAAGCCTTATGGTTAAGTCAGCTTCTAGACAAACACAGGGCCCGGAGAAGAACCAGCACCCCAAGGTTCTGTCATCAGATTGAACACACTTCAGACCTGAAGTCAGAGCCCCTGAAGCTGCCTGTGTGGGTAGGGTGGGCTGTTTCTGCCCATCTGGGGCCTCTTCATCTAACTCCTCATCTCAGTCCAGATTTCCCCCGTTCCCCCAATCCATGCCCAGCCAGTGTGTGCTGCTTGTGTGATCAGCAAGTCGTTTAGGGAAAAGCCTTTTAATTAAGAGGAGAGCAACACATTATTAAATCAGATTTATTTATTACCCCGCCATCTGGCCAGAACTCCTCCCAGCCCTCTCCTCCGAGCCCGCACAGGCACAAAAAAGGGACAAAGAGAATGGAAAGAGAGGAGACCTGGGTTTGTCTGAACTGGGAACGGACCCTCCGCGCCTTCCTGGAAGCAGGGGGAAGGTTCTGGGAGGACTTCTCGGGATTGTTTCCATACGGTAGAAACGGAGTCTCTGTTTTCTTGCCTACGGAACAGGGACAATACTGCCTACCTCACAGTGAGACGTCTGGCACGGTCTGGCATAGGGGAGGCTCTGGGGAAATGTAAGTAAATCCAAAGCCAGTAAATTAGCAGCTTTGTTAAAGTGGATGGTGATGACGGTGGCAGCCATGGGTGGCAGGAGTGAGACAATAGAAAGTTTCCTCCCCGTAAACCGCCACTGGTTTATCTTTCTGTTGTGACCCACAGCGGCATGCCTCCTCCTCTCCCTCACAAATATCAGGGAGCTCAGGAAATCCAGGTCCGACGCTTGCCGGTCCCCACTCCAAACCTGGATGTCAGGTGCCATCCTAAGGAAAAAGCAGCTGGAGATTTCCGTGTCTGCCTTGGGCATGAAAAGAAGAGGGGCTGAGAGGCACTTAGAGTTCAAAGTGGAACTGAGGGGTGTGTTTCAACAGGGAACGGCTCAGCGAGGACTGCCCTGGAAGACATAATGAAATAGATGCGAGTTCCCAAAAGTACAATCACCACCGATGTGACAGCTATGAATGAAGACTAATGCAGGGATATTGGAGACTCGGATACCATTAGCAGGACTTCTGTTAGTGATATGATTTTCCACAATAGTGAGCAACTCCTGGTAAAGCATTGAGCAAAATAAAGTATACTCTTTCTGTAATTTACATAGTAGTGCCATTCTTAGTGTATAGTTAGTGTATATTAAGAACCATTTTAAAAAGTCCTTCTGTTTACATATAAAACCAAATTACATTCTAAAGCTCAACTTATAAGTAAGTTTCCAGCTCCATAATGTCTAGTAGGACATTTTAAAGTTGTGGAGCACAGGGGAAGACATGCACAGAATTGTCACACAGATTGCGAAGGACAAAATTGCCCAGGTCCCTGCCTCTGCTTGTCAGATATGGGATTTCTACCCATCATTGGGACAACCCAAAACACTCCCCACCTTTCCAAAATGTCCCATAGGGGAATGATCCTGGGCTAGACTGAAATTTAAAACGTGAATCAAATGAAATTAAGTGAAAAATGTGAATCGAATTAAATGTAAAAAAAAATTAAATGACAACCATGAAATTTAAATGTAAAACCAAACCAAAACAAAACAAAAATCCAGCCCTGATACAATCAAGAGCTTTTAAACTGGACTTGGGATGATATGAAAGAATTTTTGTTCATTTTTCTTGGTATATAACAAAATAATTTTATGTAAAAATACAGACCAACATGCATACAATAATGCAAGGAAGTAAATCTCAACAGTGACCGTCTGAGTACAATATGTTTATGAGCTTTACAGGAAACACTTCCCGGGGTGGCTGCTCAGTTCACAAAGACTCACTTCTTTGGAAACTTCCCCCATACAGTACTCAAGGTGAGCCCTCAGGTATGGAGTGTGCATCATATACCCTCTGTCCCAGTGGATTGTTCTCAGTGTGTGTGTGTGTGTGTGTGTGTGTGTGTGTGTGTGTGTGTGGTGGTGGGGCACACCTGACCCATTAAGCCTATTGGATGATCTTTCACAGGAGCTTGGCACTTGACCTTGGCATGGGAGCCTGGGCTGTGAGCTGAGTCACATGAAAGCACTCCCAGGAAAAGCTATGCACTGTGGGTGCAGGGGTCTCCAGAAGCACCCTGTTTCCTGCCCTGCGTGGGCTTCGGCCATTCAGTGCTTTCATGGTTTCTGTAAGACACTGCAGCATCCTTCCCCAAATTTCCATTTCTTTGTGTTCAAACCAGCTCAAGTTGAATTATTTGAACTAAAGAATCTTAATAAGATTAAGACAAATAACATGTCAGGAGAGGATTTAAGATTAAAGATTGGCTATCACAGATGAGGTCCCTTGGAAGTGAGAATTGGAGAATTATTTGGTTCCTCAATGTGGTTATATTTAGATAAATCATACCAAGGGGAATGCAGCTGAACTTGGCAAATTGTCTATCTTTACATATATTGGAAATTATATTTAAACTAGAGGCCCGATGCACAAAATTTGTGCAAGGGGCTCGGCCTTCGCAGCCTCGGCAGCTTGCCTCAGCCCTCGAAGCCCCGGCTTCATCTGGAAGGTCATCCAGAAGGAGGTCCAGAAGGTCATTCAACTGTCTGGTCTAATTAGCATATTACACTTTTATTATTATAGATAGAATAACTGTATTAGCCAGCTTCCAAAAGGGCCCCCAATGATACTTGTTTATTGACATTCACATTCTTTTTTAAAAAGTATATTTTTATTAATTTTAGAGAGGAAGAGAGAGGGAGAGAGATAGAAACATCAATGATGAGAGAGAATCATTGATCAGCTGCCTCCTGCATGCCCCCTATTGGGTCTGCAATCAGGGTGTGTACCCTGACTGAGAATTGAACCCTGACCTCCTGGTTCATAGGTCGATGATCAACCACTGAGCCACACCGGCCAGGCAACGTTCACATTCTTGGTTTGTTCCCTCCCATATTGAATAGGGCTGTGTAAGCAAAAAAATATAGCAAAATATTGTGGAATCTGACTTCTAAGGCCCAGTCATAGAAGACATTGAGGTTTTCACCTTCTTCTGTCTTGGGTCAGAAGGGGGGGCTAGTCCTAGGCAAGGGGACCAGCCCCTATGTCATGAGGACATTAAAGCAGCCTTTTGGAGAAGCCCATCTGGTGAGCAGCTGAGCAGCTGAGGCCTCCTGCCACCAGCCAGCCCCACCTTCCTGTCAGGTGAGTGGCCCATCTTGGAAGTGAATCCTCCAGCTCCACTAAAGCCCTTATATGGTACAACCCTGGCTGACATCTTGATTGCAATCTCAAGCCTAAACCAGTGAAACTGTGAGGTAATAATGTTTGCTGTTGTTTTAAGCCACTATGTCTTGAGATAATTTGTTACACCCTGATAAATAATCTAAAAAATTCAAACTCCTCACAATGACCTACAAGGCCCTAGATCAGTGGTTCTCAACCTTTCTAATGCCACGACCCTTTAATACAGTTCCTCATGTTGTGGTGACCCCCAACCATAAAATTATTTTCGTTGCTACTTCATAACTGTAATTTTGCTACTGTTATGAATCGTAATGTAAATATCTGTGTTTTCCGATGGTCTTAGGCTCTACAGCAGCGGTTCTCAAGAAGCCTAAGACCATCAGAAAACACAGATATTTTTAAAATTACAGTTATGAAGTAGCAACGAAAATAATTTTATGGTTGGGGGTCACCACAACATGAGGAACTGTATTAAAGGGTCGAGGCATTAGAAAGGTTGAGAACCACTGCCCTAGATGGTCTGCCTTTCTCTTCCCAGTTACATCTTTGAACCCATTTCTTAGTCTTTGCCCTCTCTTTCATTCTGTTGCAGATATACTGGCCACCCTGGTTTTTCTGGAATATTCCAGGCACACTCCTGCCTCAGGTACTTTGCATTTGTGGGTTTCTCTGCCTGAATCACCCTTTCCCCAGACATTCAAATTACTTGCTCCCTCATCTCCTTCAAGTCTTGGTTCAAACTTACCTTCTCATTGAAATCTTTCCTGATAACTGTATTTAAAGTTAAAATTCTTCACCTCACTTGACAATTTCATCTCCTTCTGCTTTATTTTTCTATAACCCTTATTAGTATTTAACATACTATATGTTTTACTTATCTATCTTCTTTATTTTTATATCTATGAGGGCAAGGATTTTTGTGGGTTTGTGTATTACATCCTTAACGTCTAAAACAGCGCCTGGCACATGCACATAGGATGCTCTCAACAACTGTTTGTTAAGTGAATGAATAAATGATTTAATCTAGTGAGCTTAAAAACATGAAACTCATTATATGAGTTTCTTATAGAAAAATTAGAAACTATGATAAGCCTTAAGGATGAAGTAAGAATGACCATCTGGAAATATCAGGTATTTGCTATGCATCTTTCTTGACTGCTTTCATCAATGCCCTTTGAGTTGTAAGGAATGGAAATCTACTCTAGCTGCCCTAAACACAGGGCTGTTATCAATGCCACAGTGGACTCCAGAGAAACCTACAGAGTATCCCTGTGCCTCAAGAGACCTAAACTCTACCAGACACCAAAACTGCTCTTTCTGGCTCCGTGGGGCCTTCAGATCTCCCTCCCAAGGAAACTCTGCTTCATATGTTCACCTGCTCTAATCTTCTCTCTCTGAAGACCACTCTTTTTGCTCATTCATTCGTTTACACGTGGTCCTCCTGTCTGCCTGGAGTTTCCATGATGTTTCATTTTCATTGGCTCAGTCTGTTATTGTCCCAATTCCAAGTTCCAAGAAGACTGATTATTCCAGTTTGGGCCAGGCAGACTCATCTGGTGGGCAGGATCACAAGTCTGTTAATTTACTAGGGCTGTCATAAACTGGGTGGTTTAAACAACAGAAACCAACATCTCACAGTTCTGGAGGGGATAAGTCCAAGATCACTGTGTCAGTAGGACTGGTTCTTCTGGTGGTCTGGGGGACTCTTTGGTTGTTTTTGGCTTCTGCTGCATCACTCCAATCCCTGTCTTCATTTCCACACAGTGTTCCCTCTATGTGTATGTTTGTGTCCAAATTCCTCTTTTTATTGGATTAGGGACCACTCGAATGACCTTATCTTAACTTCATCACCTGCAAAGATCCTATTTCCAAATAATGTCATAACCAAAGGTCTGAGAGTTAGGATTGCAACATCTTTCGGGGGTACCACAATTCAATCCATGACAGTCACAGTGAAATAGTCAATAGATTTGTGCCAATAAATGGCTGTGAGTAGTAGGAGCAATTATAGTTGTTTGGTACCAACATTTTCTTCTATGTAAATAAATATAACTTTTCTTGCAAAAATGGAATCATTCTGCATAGTTTTCCTTTAACAATACATTGTGAAATTTTTCTCATGTCAACAGCACATTTTATCTTTTTCTTAATGGCTATGTAGTGTTACTAGTATATTATGCAAATATATTATAATTTATTTAAGCAATGTCTTGTTAGATTTTTTTCCATTTTTTGTTATTTTGTACAATACTGTAATGAATATCTTTGTCTCTAAATCTTTGAGCACATTAATAATTATTTCTTTAGGATAACTTCCTGGAAGCAGAATTAGTGGTTCAAAGAATATGGCATTTTAAAAGCTTTTGATATATATTGTCAAGTTGATTTTCAGGATGTTGTTGAGAATGCCTGACTCCCAACATCTTTGCGAGTACCCAACAGAGTATTCGTGGTCAGCCAAAGTCAAAGTGATTACAAAATATTTTTTATTTCTATTCTTGGACTAAGATTGAATTTTTAACACATATTTATTAGTCATATGAATTTCTTGTTTGGGGGAATTGTCCATTCATTTGCTTTGCCTAATTTAGTACTGAACTTATTTTTTTCTTATTGATTTGTATCAATTTTCTACCTTAAGAGATATTGACCTAGTTTATGTTGTAGCTATTTTCCTATGGCTTCATTTTAATTACAATGCTTTGGAAATACAGGCATTTGCACTCTATCAAAAATTTCCTTTGTGTATTTTCCAATACTTTCTTGCTTAGAGAGTTTCTCTCTCCATTGAGGGAATAGACAATCATGTCTAGTTCTTATTTCCCCCCCAAATGGCTTGTATATTTACATTTAAAATGTTGCTCTTATCACCTCTGGTAGATGAAGTATGGCTGCAAATTCTTTGCTACTCTTACATTTGAGAGGTAGAGTCTAATTATTTTCTTCTTGAACCTGGCTTTGGAGAATCACTTAAGCATGGTAGAAATGATATCCTAGGAATTCGGAAGCTGGGTAGAGCACTGAGTCTCCATGTACGAAGTCTGACTACCTTAAGCCGCCATGCTGGAGAGGTTATGCACAAGCATTTGACCATTCCAGCTGAGTCCAGAATTCTAGCCATTTGCACCAATGCAAACAGAGTATCATTAAGTAACCTCTGTCAACACTAAATGGAGCAAAAGGTGAATGGAGCCCAAGATCTTGACCCATAAACTCATGATACATAATGAATACCAGTGTTGTTTTAAGCCACTAAATTGTAGGGTAGTGTTATGTAGCAATAGATTACCAGAACATTCCGTCTTTCCTAAAGTATTATAACAGAAACTGAGAGGAAAAAGTACTGGAGGTGCAGGAAAATGGAAGAGTCAAGAGCTTCAACAAGAATATTCTCATCGATTAGTAATGACTGATGATATTAAAAGTAGCAAGGTTTACAGTTGACATGTACTTGAAGCAGAAAAAAAGGCAAATCAATTCCACTCCTGCACATTTTGAGAAAAAGCTTTTTTTAAATAATTGAAATCCATAGAGCGTTTTTAATGTACCATATACAGCACGAGGCCCTTGACACAGATTTTTCTCATTTAGTCCTCAACAGATTCCTTGGGGGGTTGGGGGGGCGGGGGAGGGTAGCTGCCATGACCAGAGGAGAAAATGAAGGTTTTCAAAGATTCGGTTGCGGCCATGGCCACAAAGCCAGAACCAGGCTTTGAATCCTTGTGTCTGAGCCTGCACACTTGACCACAGGACTCGCCTTCTTTCAGGGTGATGCTCTGATATCACTTGCAAAAAGTTCCCTTTCACCAGGGAACAGGTCTGGATGCCCTCTCCCCCACCAGATCTTACCATTTAGATGCCTCTAAGTCTGTTACATCAGAGGACTGAGCCAGACACTCTCCAGCCTCTCTTCCAGATCTTGTAAAGCTGTGGTTCCTAAAATTGAGCCAAGGGCCTGGAAACATGGATGATGGCAATGAAAACAAGTGGTCCCTCTGAGCCCAGGATTCAGATGCCTTTTCCTACCTGGGGTCCTGGGAGGGCCAAGATAGAGTCATGTGGGCAAGAAGGTCCTGAGGGAAGGGATCATGTCTAATTCATTCCTGTGTCCATAGAGTCCAACACAATGCCGGGCCCTTCAGGATGTGTCTGGTGTTATAAAAGAAAGTGCTTCCCATCACAGTGGCCTGAGCTGAGACCCCAGCCCTCTGAGACCCTCAAACCATATCAGAGAGCTTCCTGGAGATCTGCCTTACCCATGTCCAGGAACAAGTCCGTGAGGTTATTTCACTCTGTCTTATCCTGAGCCACTGCTCTGGCCATTGACCCTCATGCTATTCCTACTAGATACAGTTGCCGTGTGATGACCACTCATTCTACTTTTCTGGTCTCAAGGAGGGAATGGTTCCCTCAGCCACTACAGCATCACAGAGACAGTCTTTGAATCTTAAGGAGACTTTTTTTTTGGGGGGGGGGGGGCTGGGTACAGTGAACTTTATTGATGGTGCACGACAAAGTAGGGCTCCCTATGCCCCTCCCCTTCTTCAGGGGGTCTGGGATGGAAACGGTGGTCAGGAGATTCTCAGTGTGTTGGGGGACTGATCTGGGGCAAGGACTCGCCAGCAGCAGAGGGCCTCTCTTCCTCTTGCTGGGGCTGGTGGTCCAGGGGACTCTTACTCCTTGGAGGCCATGTGGACCATGAGGTCCACCACCCTGTTGCTGTAGCCAAATTCATTGTCATACCAGAAAACGAGCTTGACAAAGTGGTCATTGAGGGCAATGCCAGCCCCAGCATCAAAGGTGGAGGAGTGGGTATCACTGTTAAAGTTGCAGGAGACAACCTGGTCCTCAGTATAGCCCAGGATGCCCTTTAGGGGGCCCTCTGATGCCTGCTTCACTACCTTCTTGATATCATCGTATTTGGCAGCTTTCTCCAGGCGGCAGGTCAGATCCACAACCGACACATTGGGGGTGGGGACACGGAAGGCCATGCCAGTGAGCTTCCCATTCAGCTCAGGAATGACCTTGCCCACAGCCTTGGCAGCTCCGGTAGAAGCAGGGATGATGTTCTGGGCAGCCCCGTGGCCATCACGCCACAGCTTCCCAGAGGGGCCGTCCACGGTCTTCTGGGTGGTGGTGATGGCATGGACTGTGGTCATGAGTCCCTCCACGATGCCAAAGTTGTCATGGATGACCTTGGCCGGGGGGGGGGGGTAAGCAGTTGGTGGTGCAGGAGGCATTGCTGACAACCTTGAGGGAGTTGTCATGGTTCACACCCATCACAAACATGGGGGCATCCACAGAAGGGGCAGAGATGATGACCCTCTTGGCTCTGCCCTTCAAGTGAGCCCGGCCTTCTCCCTGGCAGTGAAGACACCGGTGGACTCCACAGCATACTCAGCACCAGCATCATCCCATTTGATGTTGGCGGGATCTCGCTCCTGGAAGATGGAGATGGACTTTCCATTGATGACAAGCTTTCCGTTCTCAGCCTTGACTGTGCCTTTGAACTTGCCATGAGTAGAATCATACTGGAACATGTAGACCATGTAGTTGAGGTCAATGAAGGGGTCATTGATGGCGACAATATCCACTCTTCCAGAGTTAAAAGCAGCCCTGGTGACCAGGCGCCCAATGTGGCCAAATCCGTTCACTCCGACCTTCACCATCGTATCTCAGGGTTGTGGCTGCTGGCACAGCGCAGGAGGACAGGCTGTCTGATGAACAGGAGGAGCAGAGAGCCTTAAGGAGACTTTTCTCTAAGTCTGGGATTAATGAAAGAAATTATGAAAATTCAGAAATATTAAAATCTCTTGCTCTGTATCAGGTGCATCCTCCAGATCTGTTTACTTGCTTGGCTGCTGGCTTGCCTACATTGGCAAAGGGCAGCCCTCCTTCTGCCCCAGCAGGCATTCACACTACAAATACTCCAGAGCTGTTCTTGGCTTTGGGGCACCAACAGGAGCTATATCCTACTCCAGGGAGAACAAATATTTTTTGTTTTCCAATGTACATTCTTCTTCTTATATCCGTATAGCTAACATCCAATTAAATTTGTGCCAGGATGATTGACAATGGGAATGTCCAAATGCTTCAAGGACAAGCCCTCCCCCACCGTTTCCCCCCACCAGGTATGTCTGGCCCAGATAAGACAATCACAGAATGGTGGGACATGAATTCATTCCTTTAGTTGAGTTCTTTAGTCCTGTCCATTAGCACTTTGCTAGTGAATGAATAAATTATCTGACCCAATTGAGGTACCCACCTTGATTCCAACCAATAAGGCCTATACCAAGCATCTTAAGTATTCAGAGAGCTTCCCCTTCATGCCAGAGCCTATAAATTCTTAGCACAAGGCCCAACCCCTCCTTTGGCTGTTGTGTGCTCTGCAAGCCCAGGATCATTAATCACTCTGCCGCCTGGCAGGCTCTTCCTGCCAGCAATGATTCCCTCTGACCCTCCTGTCCATCTCCCTCCCTCACCCCAGCCTCTGACAGAGCAGAGCGAAGGCTCACACCTGTCAGAATGGGGTGGACAGAATCAATCATCAGGGTCACGAATCTCTTTCACTGCCCCTCCCTGCACCCCATCATTTCATCCCGATACTTCTCAAGAGCATGCCAGGATTTTTAATTTCTTTCTGGGGTTGGCCAAGGGGAAGTGATGGCAAGAAATGGGAAAGAATTTGTGGGACAACAGCAACAATAATTGGAGGGCCCTATAGAGCTTAGAAACACTGCGATGTCTGGCTGCAGCAAGCACAAGGAAAACTTGTGGTGCAGACTTTCTGGGGGTCTGGGGACCCAAAGGTCTATGACCCACTGAGGGTTCTTGGCTTCATGTGGGAAAAAATTCAAAGACGAGCCAGCATAGAGTTTAAAGTGAAAGAGTTTATTAGTGAAGCAGTGGGACAGAGAGTGGCTACTCCGCAGGCAGAGCAGCCCACCCTAGTGGGGTTTACTTCTTCCATTGAGTCTCATTTAATCAGGGGTAAGGCATTCAACAAGGGGGAGGGATATGCAGTATTTTTCCAGGAAAGGGTGGAGACTTTTCTGAAGAGCCCCATTGGCCATGTTGTGTCCTTATATGGGATTTCCCTTTCCCACCACGGCAGTATGGGGTGTGTCATTTAGTATGTTAATGTGTTACAATGAGCACTTAATGAGGCTAGGGGTTACTCCAAAATGAAATTAGTCACCATGTTGAATGGAGCTGGTCTTCTGCTGGTTGTAAGCCATAAATTCATTGGGGGTTGGTCTTCCTAGCTCCTTAATAGTTCTTGTAGCCCTTATTGGTTACAGCCATTTTGCCACATACCCTATCTCACTTGGACCCAGATTTCCATACAGAAAAAAATGAAATAGGAGTGCAAAGAAGGCATACTATGATGTCTTGTTTGTGGGCCTCTTGGCCTTATTTTTGCTAAAGTCTACTGCCTAATTTCTTCAAGGCCCAGATCATATGGGCACGAATGAATGGAGTGATTGGTGCCTTTGTAGGAGGCGAAATTGCAAAGTAGGCCACTCTTGTCTTCTTTCAGCCCCTGGCAGTATTAGCTCTTTGTGCTAAAAGGAGCAGACACAAGGGCCTTCCTTCCATTCCCAGGAAACCTGCTTTAACGGTGACCTGCTGGGAAACATGCTCCCTCCTTTGTCATCTAAAACCTTCATGACTCTAACAACGGTTGGAATTGCAGGCCTGATAAGAAGGGAGGGTGTCCTAGGCAGGTGGGTAGAGAAGATATTTTTAGGCAACCAGAACCTTAGAGAACCCATCAAATCACAGGGGCCCGCCCACTCCACCTGTGTGTCAGCTTTAAATTTGGATTCAATTTTTTGGTGGCACAAAAGATTCTGTGCCTCCTGCCATTGGGAGAGCCCCTCCTCCCACTCTGCTGTCTCCAGTTATTCTGCCCTCCAGCATCCAGCTGGCTCCGACTCAGCCTGAAGGAGAGCAGGCGGCCAGTCCAGCCTTGTCAGACTGGCCATCTGTCCCAACCAAGGGTGAGGGTCCCTCCCGCCTGTCCCAGAGCTTCCCAGGGCAGCTGACACAGCTGCTCCAGAAAGAAGATTTTAAAGTGTGTGTTCCCATGGGTGCCACTAATATAAGATTCGGATGCTGGGGAAGTCAGGCCAAATGCCCAGTTTCTGCATGGACTGTTTCATAAAATGGGACCCAGTGTTGGGAAGGTGAAGTGAGGGAGAATGAATAGGGGTAGAATAGTCAAGACATATGGCTTCTGGCCCTGGTTCTGCTACTTCGTAACTGCATGACCTTGGAAATCATGCCTCTCTCTGGGCCCGTTTCCTCCTCTGTAAAATGAGAAAGTGGGATGAGATGTATCTAAGTTTCCTTTTAACTCTTTCCTTTTATAGATCCAGTATCATCTAATAAGGCCAAATATCTGTATGGAGCATGTAGGCAAAATCTATAATGAGTCAGCAGGATTTGAAATTGTGACAAGTGTTTATATTTGAGGCCCATACTTTCCTTAATTTCATTAATATTTTAGGCAGAAGTATTTTGTTGTATTTGGGAAAGGCAGGCTGGGGGAGATTGGGTGGTGCCTCCTTTACTTTATTTGCTGATATAGTCATAGTCAAAGGGTTCAGATTAACTTGAGTGTAGCTGTCATCCAAAGTGCTTTATCTTTTGTCTGTTCTGAGGTGACTTTCTGATGCTGGAGGCTCTATTCCTATTCCACCTGTATCTGTTAGATCCCTTTTTATTGCAAGGGACAGAAAACTCAACTCTAATGGACTAAAGCCAAGCAAAGAAAATGTATTGTCTCATATATCTGAACCATTGTCACTAAAATTCATTTATTTTCCCTCCTCTCATCTCTGCATCCTCTGTATTTTCTCATGTTAGGTAGGATTTCCCTTTGTGATCACAAGAGAACATCCCGAAACTCTCAGAGTTACATACATTCATGTTGAATTTGAGCTGCAAACAACAGAAAATCTGACTCAAATTAGCTTAACAATAAAGAAACTTTTCACCTCACATAAGAAATCCAAAGACATGGTGAGGTTCAGATTGGTTAATTAAGTGACTCAACAATGTCATCAAGGGCCCAATTTTTTTCTACTCCTTCATTTTCTTTTCTTTTTCTTTTTTTAAAAAAAATATATTTTATTGATTTTTTACAGAGAGGAAGAGAGAGGGATAGAGAGTTAGAAACATTGATGAGAGAGAAACATCGATCAGCTGCCTCCTGCACACCTCCTACTGGGGATGTGCCCACAACCAAGGTACATGCCCTTGACCGGAACCGAACCTGGGACCCTTGAGTCCGCAGGCCGACGCTCTATCCACTGAGCCAAACCGGCTTCGGCTACTCCTTCATTTTCAATATCAATTATTTTCTCAGAAAGGCTCCCCTCATGGTGACATATCATTGTCATATCTGGACATAGCAATGTGCAGGAAAAACTATGTCTTCCTCCAACTCTTTCTTCAGAAAAAAACAAAGGTTTTCTAGAAGCTCATATTTTATGGAACAGAACTGCCTACTCATATTTTATGGAACAGAACTGCCCCCTTGCCCATTCCTCAACCAATCACTGGCAAGTGGAATAAAATTACCATGGTTAGCTTAGACCAGTGGTTTTCAACCAGGAAGATGTCCCATAGGAGCCATTTGACAATATCTAAAGACATTTTTGGTTGTCACAAATGTAATGGGCAGTGCTACTGGTATCTAGTGGGCAGAGGACAGGGATGCTACTCAACATTCTAGAGTGCATGGGATAGTCCCTGACAACAAAGAACTATCTGGTCCAAAATGTCAGTAGTCCTGAGGTTGAAAGTCCCTTGCTTAGATAATCACCTAGGATGATTAGTAGAAAGTCAACCATAATGTCTTCTACAGTGTTCTACCTGGAACATACCAATAGTCCTAGTAAGATCTCACTATATTTTATTGGTCTGACTGTATCACATGTTCATCCCTGAACCAATTTCTATGTACAAGGGAATGAGAGGTAATGAATGGTTTAAGCCTAGGTCACATGTTCCACTTCTGAGCCAGGGATGAGTCAACTCTACCCAAAGACATGAGCTGAGAGTGGGGAAGGAAAGGGTGATATCCCAGAGAGAACAGGGAATGATAATCAAGATGAGGGGAATAGATGCTGGGCAACAAAAACAGCAGATGCCCACCAAGAGACTAGAGAGGAAAATAACTGTGTTTGTGCTTGAACTCAAAATAGCAGCAGCAGCAGTAGGAGGTCAACGGAACTGTCTAGGAACACTCTGGGCTGGCGCCTGTGAATTACTCATTCCACATGGTCATTCCTGTGGCTTTAATTACCTCTATCCAAGCAGCACTTTTCACCTAAGGAGATGCTCAGTCAACCTGGCAAAGTGAAATCAGAAGGAACAGAGAAAAGGGTGGGAGGGAGGAAGGAGGTGTCAGCTAAGAAAGGTGCTGAGAGTGAGCGAGCTGTGGTACAGACAGGTGTGCTGTGTGTTCCCAACCATACCTGATTTTGTGCCCTGCAGCTGAGCTCTTAGGACTGCATCACCCGGCTCTCCTTGTTCTCTGGCTTCTGGTTGGCATTGGTTAACAGTTGGCATCATCAGAAGATGAAAGGGAAGGAGGAGAGATTCAGATATTTATTCCTCATGATTACTCCCTGCTTTGTCATGATTCTGGCAGTATCTACATCCCACTATGCCCAGCACTTCTGTTGGGTGGTTCCTCTTCCATGGTGCCACTTTCATTTATTCCATACTAGAAGCCTGGTGCACAAAATCCATACACGGGTGTGGTCCCTAGGCCTGGATGGTAATCGAAGCGCGAGCGTCTGGTGTGGAAGGGCAGGTCCCAGCTGATCTCTGGGCCCTGGGCAGCACCTGGGCCCCCGGGTCCCTGTGTGCCCCCCTCCGCCTAAGTCATAGGGCTCCTGCCTGGCTCCCTCAGTGCATGGGAGCCGGGTGGCAGCCCCGCCCCCTACCACCACTGCTGGTTGCCATCTGCGGGGTGATCAGCAGGGTAATCGGGACCCACTCACACCCACCTTGGCCTGGCTTTACCCACTCACCTGCCCCACCATCCCGTCATGGTCCTGCTCTCGTCAGGGCCCATTAGGGCCAGCAGTGCCTCCACTGCCACCTGATGCCAGCGCCATGTTGCTGACACCCACCATGTTCCGCGCTGCCCCCTGGTGGTCAGTGCACATCATAGCGAGTGGTCGAACTCCTGGTCAAACTCCTGGTTGAGGGGACAATTTGCATATTAGGCTTTTATTATATAGGATTACTATCTCCTCCTTTTTCTCCTTCAGATCTAACGGTGGCATTAACTCCCTGTTGTTACCTTCTTGGGTGACTCAACACTCCCCATTGGTTCACTTAATCTTACTTATACATCTGTATATAGTATCTTCATTAGAAAGCCTCTGAGTGTGTTGTCTGGTCTCCCCAAGAATCCTGATGGATATAGCGGGCAAGTGGCAGATACAAGATCCACTCATGTTACACTGTGAGCCTCAATTACATCCAATATTCATGAGCCTAAAGAATAGCCTGTTCTTTAAGATTTAGACTTCTTGGGAAACCTATTAGTTAAAATGGTATATTCAAAGGTTATTCTCCCTCTCTCCTTCCAATTCCTGTCAACCTCTTTTCTCTTTAATATAAGCAAGTAGAAAGTATGCCTAGCATATGGGAGTGGGGTGGGGGGGGGCAATGGTAAGATATGTACACATATAATACCTTAATAAAAAAATTGAAAAAAAAATAAAGAAAGTATGCCTACCATGCTAGATTTGATAATGGTGACTACCATTTTTTGATCACTTATAATATGCATAAACTATGCTATACTTCACCTCATCTAATCCACACAAGGAATTTATGGGTTCAATACTATTGTTCTTCCCATTTCATAGAAGAGGGAACTATAAAAGAGGCTCAGAGAGCTAAGTAACTTACCCAACATAAAACAACTGGTATGTGGCTATGGTGGTTAATACCAGTGGTCACTAATATTTCTGATTCTCTTATACTTCCTGGAAATATGGAAAACTATATTCCCCATCTGTCTTTGTAATTGGAGAGGGTCTTGTGACTAGTGTTGCCAATGGGCTGAGACTTCAAGTGACAAGGTACTCCTGGGATGACACATTTCAGGGGTGGCATGTGATCTGTAATGCCTGATTTGTCTGCCACTGTGGTCACATGAACATGCATTGAGATGGGGGCAGAAGGTGTGAGGGTGCCATAAGATTTAAGCAGCCTAGATTGCTGAGCCTCTTCATGAAGGCAGCTGCCCTGCAGTTAAACTTACTGTGTTAAGAAATAGAAAATATGGCCCTAGCTGGTTTGGCTCAGCAGACAGAGCGTTGGCCTGTGGACCAAAAGGTCCTGGGTTCAATTCTGGTCAAGGGCATGTACCTTGGTTGTAGGCTTCTCCCTGGCCTGGGCTCTGGTCAGGGCTCATATAGTCTCACATCGATGTTTCTTTCTGTCTTTCCCTTTCTTTTCCACTCTCCCTAAAAATCAATGGAAAAATATCCTCGGATGAGGATTAACAACAACAACAAAAACAACAACAACAACAACAAAAAGCAAAACAAAAACAAAAAAAGAAAGAAAAAATAAATAGAAAATATGGTGCTGTTCATTACCTAACCTATCCTGACTGAAATAGTGGAGGAGCTGGGATCAAAATTAACTCTTTTTGGACCAAAAGTCATTGTCCTTAGGCACTGAACAATAGTGCTTCTCCCTGGCTTACTATCCAAGAATATTTCTCAGATAGAGTTATGGCCTTGAAATGATCAGATAAAGGGGACCTAAGACAGAAAAGTGATGTTCATGAGGACTCTTACTAGAGGAATAAAAGATTTAGGAAAGAGATTAGCAAAAAATTATACCTATCTTTCCTTTGCTCGTTGTATCAATAAACAAAGAAAGAAAATAAAAAAAGAGGATTCCTTAGAAAACTTTATAGTTAGGTCCTTCAGGATTTTTGCTTTTGGGAATTAATTGTAGCTGTTCCTTATTGAAAAGAATTTTGCAACCCATCTCTAGGGAAGCATAAATGGGAATACTCTCTGCCTTGAAAGAGAAGTTCCATACAGCCCTTCTGCCTGCAAGCAGGCAGGGTCTTCATCTGGGTCACTGTCTCCCTGTGTGGCTTCTCTCTTTCATGGTTCAATAAAAACCATTTACGGGTTTAAGACTATTTATTAATCTTAACCATCTTCTCCTTTCAGCCTTCTGTCACCCATCACTCCAAATCCCAAGGATCGACAGGTCATGTCTCTGTATCTAAGTTTGGAAAAAAGCCAGGTAATGAGGCCAGTGTCCCCAAATCTAAAGGCACTTTGTGTAATAAATCACAGTCCCTCAAGGTTACCAGGAAACCTGAGTTTAAAGGGATTACATTGGAAACCAAGGTGCTAAAGTGACCCCATTTTCTTGACTGAAGAAGATAATATTTTCTAATAAAAAAAGATTGACAAAGTAGGTGGCCTCTATTGCTCACATATTCATATACCTATGGATGAGAACACAGTGCCCGCTCTTACCCATATTCCCAAGCATGTGCACATGGGTCCCCACACTGGGAACAGCAATGAGAGGATCTGCTAATTAGCATCATGTTTACACATTTATTGTCAACTATAATTACTTGTTTATTAGAACAGAATCTTTCCTGTTTATTGCAGTCATTATGGTCTGTCAGTAAGAGATAATGTTCTTGAATTTCACGAATATGTGTGAATTGCACAAATCTTGCCAGCCTTAGCCAGGACCAACTCTCAATGAAAACGTTTAGAGAAGATAATTCTCAAGAAAGCATGGGATTTTATTTCCGTTAATAAGAAGTTATCCTGCCCAACAGAACTGCAAATAATCTCTTACCCAAGGAACTGGCAACAAACGCCCTAGTTCCCACTAGTCCACGTTTCTCTTCCACAGTGTTAATGCCAGGCCCTGTGCTAGGCAATTACTTGGTATGTGTGTTCTCAGTCCATTTTCACCACAACCTTCCAAGGGTCCCATCTTCTAGATAAGGACACTAAGGCTCAGAGAGGTCAGGTGACTTGCATTAAGGGACATGCCTCGGATGCATACCCAGGCCTTCCTTATACAGCCCCTGCTTTGTTCATTCTGCACAAACACACTCACACACCCCACTCACATGCCGTTCCCCACATGAGTGAATTGGAATGCTGGCTGGGCTAGTTTTTCTGAGCACACACCTGCAGGGGTGTCCATAAAGGGAATCTTCTGGGAGATAGGACCAAGGAGCCGGAGGTGGAGGCTCGAGGTCATTAAAAAAAGAGCAGAGGTAATAACAGCATGATAGGCAGGGCCACCAGTGATGGGAAGAGGTCATGTTTGCTAAGGAAGTTGAAAAACTCAATGCCTACCTGGGGGTTTGGAAAACCAAAATTTATTTGTCTGGCTGTTGTGGATGGGGTTGGGCAAACAGAGCATTAAAAATCATTAGTTAGGTCCCTGATTATATTTAATCTTTTTTGCTTTTGCAGATGGTTGATGGGGGTGGGGGCACCGAGTTTGTGGCACATAAATGATCCCCAAGGAGGAGTAGGGGGTCGCCACCATCATAATGGGAATAACCAAGTGTGACTGAGTGGACTACATGCCAGATGCCATGTGAAAGGCTGTCCACAATTTTCTCCTTTAGTCTTTGTATCACTCTATGAGATTGGTTCTATTTTGTTTGCAGGAAACAAGCACAGAGAGGTTAAGTGAAGTGCCCAGGTTCACACAACCATGAGCCATCCAATCAGAACTCCGTGTCCCACCCTATCTGCTGTAACAGGCTCTGAGACACACCCACGTACTAAGTACCTTTTACCATCTGGACTCCGGTCAATGAGAATGCATCCTGGATTTCAAGAGGCAACTTTGTGTTTTCTTACATTTTTACATTGAAGTATTTGGTATTTACTTACACAGAGCAAAGTGCACAAATCTTAAGTGGGTAGCTTAATGGATTTTCACACAATTATATATTCATGTAATGGCTCTCTATAGCCATAACTATATGAATCTGAAAAGGTAGAAATGATAAACACTGCAGGAAATGTAGGTACAATTTTTTTTTAAATCTCCAAGTAATATTACTCAGAGCATGTGATCCAGCATGCCCATGGATGGTGTTATAGCCATCTTGTTATAATTCATAGATCTCAAGTCTTAACACTTTAGGGGGTTGTGAATTCAGATGCTCGGGGTGTATGAGGTACAAGGTGGCATAAACCAGGGTGCTATGGGGCTCTCGTTGTGTTTATATCCATTTCGCTTCACATCTCAGGCACAGGTAAACTTTTGTGCTTTCCACACAGGGAAACCCTGACATATCTTGTGAATTTCCCAAGGGAAGGAGGCTACATAAGTTCAAGGTTTTATTATTGCTATGTATGTATCTAAAAATCAATACT
Source organism: Cnephaeus nilssonii (assembly GCF_951640355.1). NCBI lineage: Eukaryota > Metazoa > Chordata > Mammalia > Chiroptera > Vespertilionidae > Cnephaeus > Cnephaeus nilssonii. The sequence goes on along the minus strand of NC_137081.1, from coordinate 20,031,641 downwards.
TCTATCTGTCTGGCTATCATCCTACATGTGCACATTGGGTAGCCATTTCAAACAGGCTCTTTTTAAAGCCACATTGTATTAAGTGGGCTCTCTGTTAAAATGGGTTATGTGTGCATGGCTAAAGTTTGCAGGATATGAGTATCAGCACACATGTGAACTGGGGGAGTTTGTGGTACAAAGACAGATTACATTTCTATTTTGGATGATGTATGTATGTGTACACATGCATTGTAGACACCTAGAATTCTATGATTAGTCATATGTCACTGGGAAAGATTATATGTTACCAAAGAGGGCAGAGCTTTTTCCCTGTGATGGACAAAAGCCCTTATGCTCTGGGACCAGATTGGGATGGACACATCAGAGGCGCATCCAGAGGAGCCTGGGGAATCTTCGTCTGAGACCACCTCCCACTTTGTCCCAGCCTCACTCTTCACAGGCAACTGCCCTCTCAGCACAATGGAAAAGCCGATTCTGTCTTTCATGTCCACTGCTTTATTTTAGGCTTTTTGAATATTTAATAATACCATTTGTCTTCCCAGAAAAAGAGCTCAGAGAAGCCTGCGCAGTCATCGGTACAGGAGATGAGCAGCAGGGCTGTGGCTGACATGGGGCAGGCTGGCCAGCCATTCCCTTCAGGAGCATCCCAAACTGCAAACTCCTACAGAGGAGTTTGGACTGAGGCTGTGCCAGAGAGAGGAGGCCACACAGGTGGCTTCAGGCACCAGTCAGCAGCCATAGAGAGGAAGAGGAAGTGCTGAGCGGGTATCAAGTGACCAGAACATGAAGTGAGAAGGAAACCAGAGATGTATTTTCTACCCACACATGCAGGTTTGGCTCAAATTCAGGTGAATGCTGTGTATTTGATAGACTGGAGAAGTTGGAATGAACCACATTGCTCTTCTGATCCCAAGCAGACATTTTATAGACTGGGAAATGGAGGCCCAGATTGTAGCCAGTCCCTGAAGTCATACAGCTGATTAGGAGCCACGCTGTTTCTATAACCCAAGACTCTGTTTCCATTCTTGAGTTATGCTGCAGTAATAAATAGCTCCACATTTCCTGTTTCTTAACACGATAAAACACAATAAAAGTTTATTTTGCCCTTTCTCACCACCTAGTTCTGCCAGTCCACCCATGTGCTAGCGGGTCATTCCCTATCACGTTACCCTGTTTAGTTTCTTAATAGCACTTATCAACATATGGAATTAACTTACTTGTTTGCCCACTTATCTGTTTTCTACACTAGGATCTGAACTTTGTGAGAGCAAAGCCTTCATCTGATGCATTCCTGTCCCCAGGAGTGGTCCCGACTCCAGTGGTGAACACATAAATACCTTCTCTGCACCTTTTCCACGTCACTCTCTTGCCTCCTTTGGATATTGGTTTGGAACTTGCTTTTTACTCACTCATGTCTGGAGAAGAAGATCAACTCCTAGCAGGGGTGTGGCCAGCCCTGCTTCTGTGGTGCCTGATAACGGGAGGGTAGGATCCTGGCTTTGAAATTCATCTGAGCCAGTGTTCTCCAATGTGGAGCTCAAGTGCCACCAGTTTTGGTTTCAGAATCGCCCAAGGAACTAGTCAAAACAAAACAAAACACCAACTCCAAGTCCCATTCCAGACAAATAAGTTAGAATCTCTATAGGTAAGAATCTACCCAGGAATCTTTTAATAAGCACCATGGCGATCTTTAAGGCACACAGGCTGGAAAGAAGCTCTCCCAGGTCTTAAGCTCAGTCCACCAATCACACACACCAAAATACATATTTTTCCTGGTGAGCACTCAAATTACACTTGCATTGTCTTGTGAATGATCAAACTCTGTTTGAGGTCAGAGTAGAGTACCTTGAGGTGCAGAGAGCATGGGCACAGTGGTTGATGTAACCTGATCTCTGAAGGAACACCCCATAACTTCTGCTGTATTCTATTTATTAGAAACAGGTCACTAGGTCCAGCTTACATTAAAAAAGAGGGGCTTACACAAGGGCATGAATACCAGGAGGTGGGGATCATTGAGAGCTCTTTTAGAAGCTACCTGCTACACCTTAACCTGAATTTTGAACTATCTTTTCGCATGGGACACAGTATGTCAGACAGATAATAACTGTATGGGGTACTGTATCTGGTACCTGAAATTTTAATTTAAAATTCAGTGTTACATGCTAAGAACAGCATAGACTTTAGGTTGAGAGAAGCTGCAATTAGAATCTCAACTTTGGTGTTGAACAACTATATCACCTTAGACTTAGTTTCTCTGAGCTTGTTATCTTTTTATCCAAAAATAATGTGGAAAATACCTACCACCTAAGTAGTTTTGAGGACCAAAAAATCACTTGCACAAGGCACATGTAAAAATGCAGATTTCCAGGTTGCTCCCCAAGAAAGCCTTATCCAGTAAACTTGGGGTGACTCCTTAAGAATATTTAGTTTTAATAAGTGCCCAAGTGTTTCTAAGTACACATGAATAGGTGTGTGGCTCAGTACACGGTAGCTATTAATAATTTGCATGAGAACAGTAATTCTGTAATTATCTATTATTTTTGTTGTTGTTAATCCTCACCCGAGGATATTTTCCCATTGATCTTTAGAGAGAGTGGAAGGGAGGGGGAGAGACACAGAGAGAGAAACATCAATGTGAGAGAGACACATCCATTGGTTGCCTCCTACACTCACCCTGACTTGGGCCAGGGAATGAGCCTGCAACCGGGGTATGTGCTCTTGACTGGTATCAAACCCATGACTCTTCGGTCCACAGGCCAATGCTCCATCCACTGAGTCAAGCCGGCTAGGGCTCTGTAATTATTTTTAAAGAACTTTATGTTTGAAGGGAGTCAACTGCAATAGGATGGAGAGCAAAGCAAACTGTATTGAGGATTAGAAGATGTACAAGTTCTAGCCTTTGTCTGACACATACTTTGCTGTAGGATCTTAGGTACAGAACTACCTAATCTTTCCGGCTCACTTCCCCCCCAGCCCCTGTAAAATGCCTGCTAGCCTGAATACTGTCTGTCTAAGTAAAGAAGAAACAATAGCTGCTAGCATGGGATCCTTTTAGGGCTCCCCTGGTTGGAGAAACCAGTGCAATGGCCTCCATAATAATTCTTTTAGAAACGTTGTGTCTCTTTTCTTCCTGCAGGCTATTCCTTGGTGGCGCTCATTCCTCTGCTGCTCTAATTCACATGACCCCAGCATCTCCACATGAAATGAAATATATCTAAAAACAACTTCATTTAAAAGAATAAATCTATTAAGGAGCTGAGAACTTTCTGGCATGAAATGAAAAATATTGATTGTTTCTCACCTGTTAGCAGTAAAATCCCATCCAGTTAATTAACCTGCTCAGAGATAAAGTTTATTTCTGCCCTTCACCTTCAGCTCCAAATCTTTAAACCCATTAATACAAGTACCTGGTCAATGAATAAATCTCCCAGAGTGGTGTTCGGGGTCTTCTGTGATCTGGCTCCAGCCTAACTTTCTGACTTCACTTCCAGCTACTTACCTTCAAGTACCTTCCACTCTAGTTGAATGGAAGAGCTAATGTATCCAGCATTCCCACTCCCACAAATATGCTTCCATCCTCTGAATTCTACATATTTTAACTCAGTTCAGATGTTACTTATTGAAAAGGGCTTTCCTAGAGCTCTGGCATCTTAACCTTCCCACTTCTCTCCTAACTGCTGCCCAGTTGTAAGCATTAATTACCACCTTATTCTAAACACTTCCACAACTTTGAATACCTTTGTAGCATTTATTATTTTATACCTTCTATTATGCTTATGTAAACATTTATAGTACTAGACCCTTGAGAATGCAATTCCAATTTATTTTTGTGTCCCCCACATCTCCCAACACAATGCCTTGCCTATGATTAGTGTTCAGTAAATATTTTTTGAATGCTTAAATGGAGACTCATTGATTTAACATTTTCTTTATTGTGGCTTTTACTCTTGGGGCTCACAACCGCTATTTCATCAGCAGCACAAGGAGGCTCTAACTCAGTGAAGTGCTTTTCAGGATTTACATTATATTTAAAAGAGAACTCTCAAGCCTTTCAGTCTTTCTGAAGACAGTCCTGTGGTTGCTTCCCATCCTTAGCAGCTTTCTGTTTCTAGAAATCCTGATTTCAGTGGGAGGATCGGGAAAGACAGTCTTCTTATGGATAGTACCCCTTCCTATGACTCTGAATACATACTTCATATGGCTTTTCTATCTCCTGTCCCAATTTACTTGCATGCCACACTTGGAGCTAGCATTTTACCAGCACAAAAACAGATAGTTGACTTTAGGTAAAACAGATATTCCGTCATGTATGAGAGCCCGCACATGTATGTGTCTAACTTGAAGGGGAGAAATATGGTAGCTTCACTAAACAAAAAGGCCATTCATTCATTCACTCACTCAATCAGCATTCATTTTCTTGGTCACCCACCAGACTTTACCTGTAGGTGCTATATGATGTGCTGATGATTCAAATACAAATACTGGTTCCTGCCTTTGAGGAGCTCTGAGTCTTGTAAAGGGCAATTAATGTATGGTGAGACCATTATTATACAGTGAGATTTGCACAACAACAGAGGCAGGCACAGGGTGATGTGGAGCCCAGAGAATTTGTTTTGAGAACAGACGGATTTTTTTTAAACAAAGAAATTCTTTTTGCAGCACAGTAGTCATGTGTGGATACCAATAATATGCACATTATTTTGTACTTATTAATAGCATTAGCATCATCTTCAAATCCCCCACTCTGGGCCAGGTCTCCACTGCCTTGGTGGGCACTGAAGTATGATTCAAACAAGCAGCCACATGGGCTTAACCAAGACCTAGACTTAGGTCCTTGCTCCTGAGAGCTTGTAAGAATGAATCATTCAAGGAGATGGCAGCAAAGGGGGGTAATTTTCTCTTGATTCATAGGACTGAACTTCATGCCAATGATATTTTGGTGCAGAGATTTTGAATGCTATTCTGTCTATGGCTCCACCATTTCTAAGGACATTGCTACAGCTGTATGGATGACTCATTGGGATAGCTTGTGCATGTCTATGACCCTGGAGGTGTGTGTGTGTGTGTGTGTGTGTGAGAGAGAGAGAGAGAGAGAGAGAGAGGCCTTTGAGGAGAGGCAAGAAAGCAATGCTGCAAACATTGAGCATTTGTACAGGCCACTTTAAGTTTTCTTTTTCTTGCTCATCACATTTGGGGACTAATTTTCTTTTATTTTTTATTTATTTTATTTTATTTTTTAAAAATTTCTTTATTGATTAAGGTATCACATATTTGTCCTCATCCCCCCATTCCCATACCACACCCCTCCCCACACATGCCCCCACCCCCCTGTTGTCCTTAACCGCTGGTTAGGCTCATATGCTTGCACACAAGTCCTTTGGTTGATCTCTCCCCTTTACCCCCACCCTCCCCTACCCTCCCTCTGAGGTCCGACAGTCTGATCCATGCCTCCTTGTTTCTGGGTCTGTTCTTGTTCATCAGTCTATGTTGTTCATTATTTTGGGGACTAATTTTCTACTTTTCTGCTCACTAGGAACTTTTTGAGGAGAATGGAGTAGGGTGACATGAGTCAGATAAAGAATAGGAAAAGAAATTTCAAATCCATTTCAAATTACCTTTTGTCAGTGGCTCAGCGAAAGGCTGGAGATGCTGGTTAAGATGAGGCTGTAACATTACTTTAGATTCTTATGCTCCACAATTGAAAGAGGTCTATGGCTTGGAGTAATTAATGATGACTCTGGTGATAGAGGTGGTGGTAATAATCCATTCAACAAATATGTATTGAGCAACTACTACATGCCATCACTGACCTAGACACATGGGATCGAAATGGACCCCCTTTAATAAAACTCTGTCATTGGAGCTTAAATTCTAGAAGAAACTGGCAAAAATGGTGCTAGAATTCTCCTTCTTGTTTGAAGTATTTCCTTCTCATAAGTTCCTAGTCATGAAGGGCTTGTTCTCCATTAAGTGCCAGTATCGGCTCGAGATTCATAAAACTTTATCTCTTCCAAAGCTTGAAGATTGTTATCTGCTTAAAATGTTTATATGAGCAGAGCAATGGACTCTGGTTCAGATGTAGAAGTCTGTGTATGTGCGTTGAGGGGTGGGTGTGGGCAGTGATAGTGTACAGTGGGAAGAAATTCTACAACCCTACTCTCCACTGATACTTTCCAGCTGGGGGAAAATACACCTTAATACCCGAATTGCTCCCCTCCAGCCCACTTGCCTTTCCCCCCTCTGCCTCCACTTCGCTCCCTCCTCCCTTCCTTTCTAAATCCCTCCCTCTCCTCCTTCCTTCCCTTTCCTTTGGTCCCTCCCCACCCCCTTCCCTCGCTCAGTTCTTCTCTCCTCTGGCTCCCTTTCTCTCTAGCCTCTTTCCCTCTCATCCTCTTTCCCTCCTCCATCCCTCCGCGTCTGCGCCAGGCCCCCACCTGCAGGGCACGCGGGGGTCTGGGTGGGAGCTGTCCACTCGCCTGGGGTGCTGAATGCAGCAGCGGCGGCGGCGGCGGCGGCGGCGGCGGCGGCAGAGATAACTGGGAGGTTTCTTCGCTCCACGAACATTGTTTCTAGTCCTCAGACAGTCAACTCACAGCCCACGCCACCTCTCCTCCAGCACCACCCCTTTGGGACCTGAGCCAAGGGGGCAGCGGTCGAGGCGGCGGGTGCTGAGCAACGGCGGAAGACGAGACAACACCTGGCAGCAGCCTGGAATCTGATTTGCTTCCTCTCCCCTGTTAGAAGAGAGATATATTTATATACGGTTTTGGGGAGTCGCGAGAACCAAGCCGGAGCCAAGTGCGGACTACATCCCACCTGGGCCACACTGCTTCGATTCCCTCTCCCCACCTTCAACCGGCACCGCAAACCAGCCTTACCTCGTTGCATCTGCGGAGAGAGGTAGCAACAGCGAGCCCAGCCAGCCAGAGGCGGTGGCGAGAAGGGAGTGGCGGCGTGGGGGCTGGGGGCGAAGAGAGCCGGAGAGGCCGCCCTTGGTGGGGGGTAGCGGGGGCAGAGCTGCGGTGAGGACCCCGCAGCCGCCCTCCTTCGCTCCCACCCCTCCAGGAGCACTCTTTCCGATTATTTGAGAACCGAATCATTGCTCTTCCACTAGTACCATCTCATTTTTTATTACCTCCCTTCTCCACTCCTCAGCCTCCCCCACCCTACGCCGGCCTCGCCTCTGGTTGCATGGCAGCGCTGCCCCGGCGCGGGGGCTCAGGGCCAGCCCCCCGGGAAGGAGGAGGATCATGAAGCCTGGAGTCGCAGCCACGCCGGACCGCGAGCGGCAGCCAGAGGAGCCCCCGCCCCGGAGACACCCAGACGCCGACCAGCAGTCGCCACCGCCTTCGCAGCAGCCTCGCCGGCCGCGGGCAGACCCAGAGCCAGACCAGGACGACGACCACCGTCCAGCGGAGGACGAGGAGGAGAACGCGAGGCCACGCACCCGCCCGGACCTGCCCTTCTCCAGGCCCTCGCCCCTCGCCGGAAGGGACCTTTGATGGAGCCCAGGGGAGGGGTCCGAGGATTTACAGACTGTCGCAGGGTGGGCTAAAGGCTGAGGTCATGTAACTACTTCCTTCTGTCCCTTTCTACACGCCCTTCTTCTCTACCCGCTTTCTCGGCTCCACTGCCTCCCGCCCCCACCCCCCCTTCCTCCTTACACACCCTTCTTCCAGGAAGAAGGCGCTTTGCAAGGGTTAAAACATCTTTTCTTTTCCCCCTTTCTTTCCCCTTTCTCGGTTCCTTATTTCCCCACCTTTATTCTCCCGATTAGCTTTCCCTTGTTTGTGCAGCCCTTCGGCTGCAGCGGCAAAGCACAAGACCCTTGGCCAAGTTCACCTGTAATCCCTTCCCCCCATCCAACTGCTCTCTTAAAGCAACACCGGTGCTTCTGGGGTTAATTGCCCCAGTTTTCTGCCCAAGAGAATTAAAACTTGTCCCAACCCCCTCTCCTTCCTACCTTACCTCCCCCCCACCTCCAGATCCCCCCTCCCACAACCAATTTCTGGCTACCTGAGGAAACAATATTTTCCCTCTCACACATGCAGTCTTCAATTCTTCATTGAGCTAGTTTGCCCTAATCCCAGCTCAGTCCACTCCAAATTTGATTTATAATCTTCCCCACCTTTTTATATACAAGAAGAAAGGTTGCCCGTTGTCTATGAATTTGAGAACAACCCAATAATCCTCTCCTGGGGAACTTTCTAACAATTAGACCTACATCTCAAGGCCCTAACAGACTATCCCCAACATTTTTTTTTATCCCCCTCCCTCTACCAGTGCCCCCAGGTCAAAGGCAGAAAGGAGGCACCCTGAGCAAAGCCTAAGGTTGGGGTGAGGTGGGGTCGAGGCAAGAGAAGCTTTTATTGTTGGGCTTTCCAGGTAAAGTTCAGAATCAGTGACTCGCAGTCTTCAGTCCCGGGGGTAATTTATTTGCTACTTGGAGGAACCAGTGAGAAAGCAGACTCCCGCATAACACAGATACTCTGTGGACCCCTCAAAACCATCCTATCTTCTACAAAGACTTCAGCTGCCCCTCCCGGGCTCTCCGCTTCCACTGGGCACATGCTGATGCCCCTGAGTGGGCTGCTTTGGTGGTGGTGGTGCTGCTACTGCTGTGCCTGGTACCGCTTTGGACTGTGCACCCCAGCTCCCCAGATGTTGCGCCACCAGGGTCTCCTCAAGTGCCGCTGCCGCATGCTCTTCAATGACCTGAAGGTTTTCCTACTTCGGCGCCCCCCTCCAGCACCCCTGCCCATGCACGGAGACCCCCAGCCCCCAGGTTTGACCGCCAACAACAATACCCTTCCGGCTCTGGGTGCCGGAGGGTGGGCAGGCTGGAGGGGCCCTCGAGAAGGGGTGGGCAGGGAGACCCCTCCTCTGCCACCTCCACCACCTTTGCCACCTTCTTCTCTGGAAGATGACTGGGGTGTCTCAGCCACAGAGCCACCTGCCTCACTGCTCAGCAGTGCCTCCTCAGATGACTTCTGTAAGGGGAAGGCTGAGGACCGCTACTCACTGGGCAGCAGCCTGGACAGTGGCATGAGGACCCCGCTGTGCCGAATCTGCTTTCAGGGGCCAGAACAGGTAAGGCCATTTCCTCCTTTTCCTGCTTCCTTGTAGTGTCTCCAGATCTCGCAGATTGCTACTTGCCTGCTTGCTCTGGGGAACCATTATGTTGTGTCTAATGTGAGGACTGTAAGTTTTAAGCCTCTCAGTGATGTTCCTTTTGGTTAAGTTTGCCCCAAGAGGGTCTGGTTCCTGGTGGAGCCTGTTTGGTGGCTCGGTTGTATCCCAGTGTTTGCATATTCCTTCCAAAGCTAGTATCTTCAGTTCCATGTGAAAATTCCATAAGTGTCCTCAAAATAGAAGATCCAGAAGTCAGGAGCAATGAAATGAAGGAACTTGGTGGTCCATTCACACTTGTTGTGAAGATGTCCTTTTGTTTGATTTATTGTGAGTGGCATTTTCCCCAGCTCGTCTTCAGTCCCAGATTCAAACTTCTTCCCTCCATGAAAGTGAGCAGAGATCTTGTCCACCTTCCCTATTCTTATAGACTGAAATCCAACGAGCCTGTGCCTGTTCCTTCATGTAGAGACTGTTCCCTCCCATATTACATTGTCTTCTCAGCAATGTGTTTTAATCACTGCAGAGGAAATGGAGAAGGATTCTAGGTCTAAGGAGACTACAGTTTGCTAAGACACTTCTTGGCAGACTTGTGTTTCCTAGGTTGAAAGCAGGTAGGTAAGTGGGGTGAGAGTGAATTTAAGGGAAACAGAGAAACTAATAGAGAACCTTGTTATATCGATTCCCCTTCTCAGGCCTGAAACACATCAACCTAGATTGTCCCTTCCACTCTCCCCATCCAGGATAGAGGATGGCAAGTACCTCACAGACCAGAGTCTTCCTGAGTCTGAGAGTTCTCACTACCCCATTCATTCAGATTTTCACAGACATACTTACCCCACCCCTTTGAGCTACACTTTCAATCTAGTGTCTGCAGTGCTGTATAGCATGTTCACATTCTTCCAGAGTCATATTGTGGCAACTCTTTCCACAGAATCCCAGATCTGAACATCAGATCTAGTTAGTCATTCTGGGAAAAGAATACTCACTTGGGCCCTGGGCAGGGTTATGTTATCACATTAGCCACTTCTTTGTGGTTTTCCTGGAAGTGGAGGGAAGACTTCTAGGTGCTCTCTGAAAAAATGGCCATGCTGGTGTCCCGAGTAGTCCTGGTTCTTGTTGGGAGCTTGCTCTGTAAGAGGCAGGCTTGGCTGACATTTTCATTCATTTATTTCTGCTCTGAGTGGGGAAAGCACTTCATGGACAGATGATGACTGAGGCCACACCCTGGGCATTATGAAGGAAGGTGATGTAGATATCCGGATGAATACATATCTCTGAGAGTTTGAGGGCTGGATTCCTTCTTCTTGTGATGAGGATTGCCTGAAGTCCCAAATAAAGTACTGCCCAGAGTTGAGGACTTCGGTTAGGGGAGAAGGTCCAGGGTCCCTGCTCCATGCCCTTATTCCAGCCCTCCGCGTCACCTCCAGTGCTGGGTCTCCAGCAGAGACACAAGGCAGAGTGGCTTGGCTGAGAGCAAGAGGGAACCTCACTTTGGGGACCACTTGGTTAGGATCTTGCCCCAATCAAGAGCCTCATCCATTCCCAAACAAGGAATTACTTAGTTTCTTAAGTTCTTAAGCTATTTCTTCTCCTATATGGGCTGGCTCAGGGCTGCATGTCACAGGGGCTGCTGGGAGTACTTTAGTACATAGAGAACAGCATGACTTGGAGCCTATTTTGATGGGTGTGTGCAGTCCAAATAGCTTTATGTCACTGGATTCCTTTTCCACTTCTGTGATTTCAAGCCACGTTTTTCTGCTCACCCTCCTTTTATCATATTTGTTGAGAAGACCCAGGAGATAATGAGCATGAAAATGCCTTGGAAGGGATTAATTAATAATTGCATATATTATGATCATGAAAAAGCAGTATTTTGTTGAGAAAAGAAAAAGAATGACATCATTAAGCATATTGTGAAACACTTCGTGTGCTACAGGGTTGGGTCAGAGATTAAAAGATTTTCTTTCTCGCTTATTATTCTCATGAAGAAAGCATTGACTAAAAAAGCTAACAACACTGAGAGAGGAATGGGCTCTGTTATTATGTGGGAGAAATAGGATATTGTGACAGCATTAAGACTGGATCAAATCAAGTATTTCCTGTATATTATCATTACATTTTGAGGTTTGCTTTATCTGTGCAGGAGCTAGGAGATTATAATGAGAACGTGTTATAGAAGTATTAAAAGCAATGTAGCTTAGATGTGGGGAACGCATTTCCCCACTTTTTCTTCATTTTCCCCCACAGCATTTCAATAAGGAAGGGAGACAAAAGAGGGAGGAGATAGGAAAAACTTTCTAGAGAAGGGAGAGGGAGAGTGGGGGTGGAGAGAGAAGCTGAGATTTCAGTATCTTAGTTTCTTTCTGCTCAGGAAGAGAGCTGTCCAGCAGTTGTCCACATGTGACCCTGAAAGGCGTGCAGACAGACTGTAATCTCAGGGCTGAATGTCTTGGTCTTTTCCCTGCAGTCAAACAAAGGGACCAAACTGCTCCCCAGTCATCTGCCACTACTACAAGGGCTAAAAGACTGCCAAACACGAAGATATGGTCTCTTCCTGCCAATATATGTGGTGAGGGACAACTGAAAGATCCAGCTAGTGTCACATATTTATATAGGATTTCGCACCAGTCATTCATAAATGCATTTAATACACATGAACTCAGCATTTACAGTGTGCCAGATGCTGTTCTAGGCACTGAGTATCCAGGAATAGACAAAACAGTTGAGATCTCTGCTCTCTTAAATTTGACAGTCTAGTGGAGATACAGAAATTGACAAATAAACTACTAGATAAATCAAGTGATTTCAGATGGTGTTGACTGCCTTGATAAAAGTAAAACAGGAAAATGAGTTAGATAAGAATGAAAGAGAGGGGGGGCTTGGGAAAGATGCAGCTACATTAGATACAGTGATCAGGAACAGCCTTCCTATGAAGGTGCCCTCTGAGGTAACACCTACGTGGTGAGGAGGACCCCCTGATGCATAGGTCTGGGGAAAATCATTTCAGGGGCGGGGAACAGCAGGTGCAAAGGCCTCAGTGTGAACAAGCTGAGCACGTTTGAGAAACAGGAGGAGGGCGATGAGCAGGTGTGAACAAATGCTTTGAGAGACAACTTGGCTTCACCCTAGAAAGCTGACCAAGTACCCACTCTCCTCCTCTCAGCCATCCATTCAGGTTGGATCAGGGTCAAGGTCCATAAGAGTGTGAGACAAGAGCCCAATCATCAATCCTTTACTCTCCATTTCTAGTTCACTTTGAGGGACAGTGAACCCTGGTGGGTTAGCGGAGGTCTCTGAAGCCAGATGGTCCTAGTTCAAGGTCTGAACAAATTGTATAGCCTCTCTGTGCCTTGGGTCCTCATTTTTAAAGTTGGAATAATGATGATAGCCCCCAATTTATAAGGTCATTCTGAGCATCAGTGCTGTCACAATGTGTTGTTGTTGTCTCAAATGCAAGAGAATGCTCCCCCTGCCTCGTTTAAAAGAAAAAATGTGCCCTGGCTCCCAGTCTGGCAGGAGGAGAGCTATGGTTGTGGTCTGGCTGTGTTAGTGGGTTGTTTTCTTGTGCACTCACAATGGTCTAGGCACAGTGCTGCTCCTCTCCTTCCACAATAAAAAATATTAAGTGCCCACCTATGCCTGCTGCTCTGTGAGCAAAGTGTAAAGACACATGACCCATGTGGTCCTGGCCTCTGGGAGTTGCACAATCTAACCCAGACATCACGGAGGCTGATAGAGATCAAGAACACACAGACAGCAAGTCGAAGTGAATTGCAGTAATATCGGCTACAAGAAAGGGATGTATGTTTAAAGGCAGCTAGTGTGTGGGGTGCCTATGCAAAGAGGCAAGTGGGAGAATTTGCTACTTTTTCTCTAATTAGTCAGAGAAGGCTTTTTCAGTGTGGATGCTGGATACCAAATGAGATGAAATAGACTTAGACTAAGTTTAGAAAGCTAGAAGCAGCCTGGCTATGTTGCTCAGTGGTTTAGTGTTGACCCATGCACCAAGAGGTCACCAGTTCAATTCCCAGTAGGTTCAGTCCCTTTGTTTGGTCTCATGCCTGAAGGATGTACAGGAGGCAGTGGATTGATGTTGATATTTCTCTCTCATTAGTGTTTCTATATCTCTCCCTCTCTCTTCCTCTCTCTAAATTAAAAAAAAACATATTAAAAAAGAAAGAAAGCTAGAAGCATAAGAGATGTGAGACACATGGGTATCTCAACAAAGAGGTAAAACCGGCTCCTAGGCTGGGCTAGCAGTGGAGCACTTTGACGTGGATACAGAAATAAAACCCATCATGGTAGTTAGTGGTGGTGGCAGGACACCTGTAATGGAAATCAGAAAATGAGTCTGAAAGAGATTAATAGGCTTCATCTACCTCTTCCTCTTCCTCTTCCTCTTCCTCTTCCTGGGGTTGGCCGCTCTGGAGCTCTGCATTCAGAAAGGGCAAGAGTAGTGTGGAATATTCTAGTCAGTGTTTGGGGTTCTTGGGGAATAAGAGAAGGGCTTTGGAGGCCCCAAGATGCAATGAGAACCCTGGAAATGGAGATCAAGTCGAGCATTTTAGAAGAGAGCCAAATGGTGCATTATTTTCTTAGCATTATGGTTCACGTTTGCATTTCTGTGTGTGATTATTTAATTCATATCTGTCTCCACAAATAACAGACCCATCCCTAACATTCATGGACCCTCAGGTAAGAGTATAGATAGAGGCTCACATGGCATAGGCCAATATATTTAAACATCATAAACCCAGAAAACTAAATGCATCTTATCCTCTTATCCTGACAAATATACCTGCAAAACATTCTGGAAAACAACTGTTAGATTTCTCTTAATTCTGTGCCAGCCAAGTGGGGATATCTGGCCCTTAGACTATAGGCCACTCTGACTCTCTTCCCACTGCTGGCTCCATGATGAGCCTTGGACACATGCATGTGGACACTCCAGCTGGTCATCCAAGCATGCCACCACCAGACAGCTGCCTGTTGATGCTCTCCTGTTTAACTGAAGAAAAGAAGCCTGAAGGTTCTGGGAGCAAACTGAGGACAGAAATTCCAGGGTCCCAGGTAATCAGAGCATGTTCTAGAAGAGGGGCCTGACTCCCTGACCCTGCAGACTCCTGACCCTCTGGGAAGGGTGCAGCTGAAGAAGGGCCAAAGTGGGGTCCTGGGTTTAAGGAAGGCAATGCAGAGGGACTCAGATACCTGGAAATAGCAACTTGTGTATTTACTCATCATTGGGTCATCAGCTCCCAATCCAGTGGCTGGCACTTGCTTTATACTCTAAAATATTTGTTGAATGAATGAGCCTCTAGAGCTTATCCAATAGGCAGCTCCACAGGTAGGGGATCTGGGGAGAAGAGAGTACAAGGGAGAGAAGTATTCACTGGAATTAAATGCTGAAAGTGTGCTGTATAGAAGAGGGGGCAGATCTGCTCTGTGGGATCACAGAAGGAATTGCCTTGGCCAGTGATAGAATCTCCAGAGACACTAACTTGGGCTTTGATATTAGAAAGCACTTTTTACCAAGGCTGTCCCAAGAGAGTACAGGCTGCTTTAGAGGGGGATTCAAATGGGTGACTGGGACTAGTGACCATCAAGATCCCTTCTGAGCTTGAGAGCTGGGTTCATTACAATGACATTGCTTGATGGTCTAGAGCACTGGTCGGCAAACTCATTAGTCATCAGAGCCAAATATCAACAGTACAACAATTGAAATTTCTTTTGAGAGCCAAATTTTTTAAACTTAAACTATATAGGTAGGTACATTGTTATTAACTTAATTAACTTAGGGTACTCCTAAGCTAGCCTTTGCTAAAAACTCAAGGGGCCAAAGAGCCGCATGTGGCTCACGAGCCACAGTTTGCTGACCACTGGTCTAGAGATATTTTTAATTCAAGCAGAAAGAGATGAGCCTGCACCCCTTTCCAATTTAAGGGGTCATGTTATCCCAGTGTATACAGTACATGGCATGTGTAAATATATCTTCAGCAAAGATCTCAAAGAATAGTCTCCATCCTACAGTTCAAGAAATCCCAATTTGTTGGCAATCACGTGATTGCTGCAATCACGAATTGACACCATGCACATACCATACTAGGAGAGCTAGCATTTCATGAACAATAGGCAACAGTTACCATCATGGACCTAAGGATGCAGAACCAGAAAAGGGGAAGCCCAGTTACCCCCCACCCCCAGAGTCATAAGTGGGCTATTTTCACTTTCCCATCTGGGTTTTTCCATTGTATTTTTTCAGTGCCAACTTTAGCCAGTCCTGGTCCTATTTAATCTGGAAGCTCCAAGGACCCTTTCCTCGCTCAGGATTCTCACCAGTGCTCTAAGTCTTTATTGGGAATGCTCAAACTCCACCATTGGGTCCCTGGCTATTTCCCAGATTTAGCTGTCTATTACTTACATGCACACACAAACACACAAATAAAGCATTGAGTGCATCTGTCTCTCTTCCACAGGCGAATTAGGGATTGGAGTAGGAGAGACACCTGGTGTCTTGACAGTTGTGGAATGATTCTCACCTCAGTTGTCAGTAGATCCTCTAAAAGTGTGCACTTAGGGGTAATCCTTCTTCACTTGCCAGCCTGCATCTCCTTGTGGTGGGCTGGCTAATTTATTGGGGATGGCTTCTAGCTGAGTGCCCCATACAGAGTTACTTAATAAAGCTGGTAGGGCAGGAGGGAAATATGCATTTCAAAACAGCCTTGGAGAAGAAAGGAGAGATACTGGAAATTCTCTCTCTCTGTCTCTCTCTTTTTCTCCCTTCTCTCTTTTCCAGTTGGTATGTTGGAGAAGCCCAGTTGTGGCCTGTGAGTTGGGGGAGGGAGAGTAGTTCGAGGGGGAGAGGATACTAGAAGAAGTGTGGGAATGAGAGAGCTGCTTCTTATTTGCTGGAAAGGAAGCCAAGTTGGAAGGGAGCCCGGATGTAAAGGAGCTGGCCAGTGGATACTGTGGGGCCTGAGCTGCATACCATCCCCCTCTGAGATGTATAATATGTAAGCTAGAGTCTACATGTGCAATTATGTTTAGTACACATGTGATACCTCCCTCTGCATATGTGAAAAGTAAAAGTGGGTGCACATGGAATTGGCTGCCGCGTGAAAAAATATGCAAAATTGAATAAGTTACAATTTGAGTTTCAGGTAGATGAAAACTGTCAGAAAAAATGGGGGATCTGCAAATATGAGCTCTGTTCCACTCCACGTGATCTAAGCCCACAAGGGGGACTCATGGGCCCCAGTCCTGGACCCAGCTCATGGCTCCATGAGGATTTCTCCTGGACCCATGCTCAGAGGTGTTGAGGAGGACAGATCAAATCAGTTTTCTTCTCTATGGAAAGGTTCCTTTGGATGTGGTTGAAGGAAAAAAAAAGAAGAAAAAAAAGAAAATCAACATCAGTTTCTCCAAAAGAAGCCTCTTGAAGCCACCGTTGCAGCTAACATAGGGCTCTACATACAGGAGGGCTCAGTACTTATTGATCCCTTCCTCTCCCTCCTGCCACATGTTCATTCCAGACTAGTAGTGCTGTATTTGGTCCCTAGTGTACACATGGCGGAAGGTACATTTGTGTGTGTGCACACGTGTGTGTGCGTGAATAAATTAAAGTGCCAGGTGTAGGGGGCACAATGATAGTGGAAGGTACATTTGTGTGTGTGCACACACATATGTGTGTGTGTGTGTGTGTGTGTGTATAAATTAAAGTGCCAGGTGTAGGGGGCACAATGATAGTGACCATTATCCTGGCTGGAGACCACTTGGCCAGCAGCATAGCTTTTCTCATTCTATTGCCTGGTAATGGGAAGAACAGAGGCTTTGAAGTCAGAAAGACATGGATTTAAATCCCAATTGGGGCCCTTCCCAACTGGGTGATCTCAGGCAACTTATTTAACTTCCCTGGACCTAGATTTCCTTGTTTACAAAACAGGAATAAAATTCTGAGCTTGAACACTTGTCCTAAGGCATGGACATGATTTATGAAAGTTTGAGGCACAGAGCAGCTGTTCATTAAATGGGAGTGATATTTACCCCATTCTGTAAGTGTGGTTCAGAGGCTGCAGTGGGGCCCCTAGATCACACTGCTGCCTTTCCTACTCCCCTCTCTTATGAAAGCATTAAAAAAAATCAGATGCTGTAAGGCTGTGCTTCGACCACAGCAAGCCCCAGGCTGTGTTTGTGCCTGACATCAGGGATGCACATTCAGAGCCAGTGTCTCTGTTCAGCAGACTGTTGCCTCTGTACTAATGACTCATTGGAGCCTGCCTGGGTCCCTCATTCCCAACATATTTGTCTTTATCCATCCCCAGCACCACCACATTCCTGACAGATCTTTATTAAACAGCACTCTCTTCTGGGTATGAACTGTTCAGAAAGACATTTTCCTGGGCTTTGAGTTCCTAGGGGCAGTAGCAGACCATGCACCCAGAGGAACATGTAGGGGAAGTGGCAGAAAAACACACACTGCTTGCTCAAAATGTGACAGCAAGATGTTTGCATTCAGGTTCATCCCTAGACTAGTGTTTTGGAAAGTCTGGGATGGGATGGCTACCCCAGACAGACGTGATGTTAAATAACATTGATCATCAAGTGAGAACATTGTTCTTTTCAGTTTGTTCTCATGCCTTATGATTATGTCCAGGATTTAAAAAAAATATCATTGGAGTGGTAATATGTCTTTAACATCTTTCTAACACTTGTCAGCCTCCTTTGTAAACAAAGAGAGCAGGCGTCAGGCTTGGAGCCTTGGGTGCACAGTAATATCTAGCTGGAATCTGTTAATCTTGTTTTGTTTGTATTTGCGTGTGTCTGTTCTTTTCAAAAAATTAATAGGCTTTACTTCTTAAAAAAAAAGCAGTTTTAGGTTCAAAGCGAAACTGAGCTGAAAGTATAGAGTTTCCATATACTCACCTGCCCCCCAGTCCTCCCACCTCCTCCCCAACCATCAACATCCCGCACCAGAGTGGTGCATTTGGTACAGTTGATGAACCAACATTGACACATTATCACCCAAAGTCCATAGTTTACTTTGGGGTTCACTCTTGGTGTTGTGTATTCTAAGGGTTCAGATAAATGCATCATGGCATGGATCAAACATTATAGTATCAGACAGAGTAGTGTCACTGCCCTAAAAACCCATCCATTCATCCCTCTGCTCCGACCTGGAACTCTTGGCAATACAGCCTGGCCTTTTCCAGACTGACATGTAGTTGGAATCATACAGTTTATAGCCTTTTCAGATTGGCTTCTTTCACATAGTAGTATGCATTTACAGTTCTCCCATGTCTTTTCATGTCTCTATAGCACATTTCTTTTTAGCTCTGAATAATATTCTATGATATGGATGTACCACAGCTTGTCTATTTTTTCTTTGGTAAATGATACCAGTTTTTTTTATTTATGGTAGTGGCAACAAGACTCCTTTATAAATAAATTTATTGAAGCAAAAATATGAGATACTTAGGGAAAAATGTTAAGTCTAGAGAAAATAATAGTATAGATGCCCCATGAATACATTGAAAAGTAGAAGCCACTGAAGTTTGTGTAACACTGACCTGGGCTGCACACTTTACAATAACAGTTCGGAAACATCTATGGGCACCAAGAAGTGCCCAGGAAGAGGGAAGATGCACAGTCCTAGGCCTCTGTCTCAGGGGTTGCCCCAGAATCTGCATTTTTAATTCAATTTGAAAATTCCAAAGTAGGTGATCACTTCAGATACACTGTGTATGAGGCAGGAAATTGTGGAGGCAGCTAAATGGAGAGAAGAAATCCCTCCACCAGCCCTGAGGTCCCCAGACATTACAAGGAACAGGGGTGTGGGCACTGGAGGAGGGGAGCACAGGACCATGTGACTAGGAAAGAAGTGACATGTCACTCAGGACTGAGGCAGGACAAGATGCCTCTTTCACCTCTTTGTCCTGCCTCAGTGATCTGAGAGCTACAAGTTTCAGATGGGATAGCCACAAGAAGGGAAAGTCTAAACCCCATGGCACTGTAACAGGGGAGTTGCACCCTTTACCTGTGGTACGTCACTGAGACCTGGGCTTTGTCTGTTGCCCTGCTAATGTTAATTTTCCCAACTAATCCAACCATCAGTTCCCACTCCTGAATTATATTCGGAGGGGATTCTTGAGTGAGTCCCAGAGCAGGCCCACAGATGTTGTACAGCTTGCTCCCTCACAGCTCACTGAGTACAAACAATGAAGTGCTTCAGCTCAGGAATGACATCACTATTGCCTGCAACTTGCAGGACCTAGAAACACAGCTTTGCCTAACAGCAAGAGAGCTGGGGAGTGTCATCCTCTTGGGTGCCTGGACAGAGAGGAAGTTCAGATGTGAGTGAGCTCAACAAGTCTCTCTCTCAACAGTATTAGCATCTCCCTCTTAGGGTTGTTGGGAGAGTTAGATGAGATAACACACTGTGTGACCCACAGGAGGAACTCTGTGAACAGTTTTGTTACTGTTTACTTATTTGTAAAAGGAGGAGGTTGTACTCAGGAATGTCCGGTCCCTTCCTGTGCTGCTGTCCTCTCTTATGCCACAGCAGGTATAGGAGCCATACCTGGGGCTGGGATAAACCCACTCCTTCCTCTGCTGATAGAATAAGCCTCCCTGGAAGAATGGACTTAGAACTGGGCCTTAAAGATGGATCAGGGAAAGAATTTAGAAAATGGGAAATGAAGACTGTTCTAGGCATAGGAACAATGGAAGCAAAGAATCAGAAACGCTTTAGGAGAAAATTAGCACATTGGATAAGAGCATGGGGCTTTCATATCCAAGCAGAACTGCTTTCAAATACCAGTGTGGCTGTGCAGATATGTGACATTGAGCAAGTCACTTACAGAATTCTCATTCCCTCCATTGTAGAATGGGAATGGTTGATAGTAATAGTGTCTGTGGTAGTGAGACTCAAATGATATAATGCATGCAAATGTCTTGGCATAGGCTCTGGCCAGCGTGGCTCAGTTGGTTGGAGCATCATCCCATATAACAAAAGGTTTCGGGTTCGATTCCCAGTCAAGGCACATGCCCAGGTTGTGGGGCTGATCCCTGGTAGGGGCATATTTTTAAAAAAGTCTTGGCATAGTGTGGAATAATAAATTCACAATTGATATTGTTATCTCACCCCACCAGTTTGCTATTGTTTAAACCTTCTTTGAGAATTTCTGCCTCAGTGTGTGTAAAACTGTGGGCTAACTTCAAGAGGAGCCGCCAAGATATCATAGGAGTAGATGAAATTAAATACATCCAAGCATTGCTGGCAATCTAAATAAAAGTTATCTCACAGACATGCATACTACTTTTCAATTGCTTATGGGAGCCATTGTGATGAACAAAATCAAAAGCATCCTTCACTTCAGTGCAGCTACTTGTCAATAAATATCACATTCTCAATCAACAGATACTTTTTAAAAAAGAGCACTTACTTCAGTATGATGAGGAACCTAGATAATTAAATACATTTGTTTTATTTTTATTTTTTTGTTAATCCTCACCCGACAATATTTTCCCATTGATTTTTGAGAGAGTGGAAGGGAAGGAGAGGCAGAGAGAGAGAGAGAAACAACCATGTGAGAGAGACACATTGATTGGTTGCCTTTTACACAAGCCCCAACCAGGGATGGAGACTGCAACCAAGGTATGGGCCCTTGACTGGAATCGAACCCAGGAGCTTACAGTTCGTAGGCCAACACTCTATCCACTGAGCCAATCCGGCTAGGGCTCAATCAACAGATACTTAAACTACAAGTGTAGTCACTTGAGGCTTTGTGAAGCTTTAAACTGAAAGGGATCCAAACTGAGGACAGTCTACAAAACAATTGGCCAGTACTTTCCCAAAGTGTCAAAGTTATGAAGAACAATGGGAGAAATGTCCCAGATTGGAGGCATCTAAGGAGATATGACAACTCAATACAATGTGGCTCTGGATTGGTTCTGAACCAGATAAAGCACATCAGTGGGACAGTTGGTGACACTTGAATTAGGTGTGTAAGTTAGTTGATAGTATCAGATCAATGTGAAGTTCCTGGTTTTGATCGTTGTGCTACAGATGCTAACTGCTGGGAAAATGAAGTGAAGGGGTTGTGGGAACTCTTTGTGTTACTTTTATAATTTTTTAAAATGAATCTGAAATTATTGCAAAATGAAAAGTTAAAAAATAAAAATGGCTTAGATGGGAGCTATTTTCATTGGAAAAATTAGGAATTACTAGTATAGGAAAAATAGCCTGGGTTTGATAGTTACAAAAACTCTGGTTAGAATCCAGGCTCTAGCACTTCCTAGCTGTGTGGCTTTGGGCAAATCAATTAAGTCCTCTGAACCACAGTGGCTTCTATCTGTACCATGAGCGAATACACAGAAATACTTCCTAGAACTGCCATGAGAATTTCAGAAAACAGCACCTACTACAGAGCATGCTCCTGATACCCATTAACTCTCTTTCTGGTCTTGAAATACAAACATACAACGAACTTACAATTTCTTTCTGGTATCTCCTTCCCCCTCTATCTGAGGATGGCAAACAGGCCTCCCACATTCCCCAGGTCTGAGTGTGTGTGCTAAGTGCTTTGAGAGAGACACCTGAGCAGTAAAAAGGCGTGAGTGGGCAGGAAAGTTTCCCCACTCGGGATCTTAAGCCTATAAACAGAGTTAATCATCAGCATAAACAGAGTTGGCCATTATGCAGTGTTCTTTAACACTTTTAACCTCACACCCCAAAGGCGGCTCTCTGGCACACTGAGTGTGGGTTATATATTTTGATTCATCCCATGGTGATCCCTCCAGGAGCCACAGATTTAAGCCTCCATGGAGCCATGTGCTACTTTAGAAAAGCTTCCAGGGCTGGGGCTCTGAGTTCTGCAACATGTTTAGAAAACAGCTGCCCAACCAGGCAGCTGCAGGTGAAGGAGAGCAGGTGTGCCTGAGAGTGCGGAGGTGTCCGCTCCTGTGATGTACGTGTCGGTGGGTGGGAATGAGCGGGTACACGAGGGGGTGAGGGAATGGGCATGTGTCTGCACATGGAATGCAACTATTTACTATAGAAGAAAAGGGCACTCAAGGGTGGGAGTCTGTTCGGCTGTTCCTGCCTTTGCGCATCTTTGTTCCAGAGAGAGCTCAGAGAGTCTAGTCTTTGGAGTCCATGTTGACATATTTGCAATGCTTGCTGTCTTGTTTCTTGCTTCTGACACCCATTAAG
The DNA here is from genome assembly GCF_951640355.1 of Cnephaeus nilssonii. NCBI lineage: Eukaryota > Metazoa > Chordata > Mammalia > Chiroptera > Vespertilionidae > Cnephaeus > Cnephaeus nilssonii. The sequence goes on along the minus strand of NC_137081.1, from coordinate 20,009,302 downwards.
TGTTTGCCAGATAAAACAAAATTTGATCCTCCCCACCCCACCCCGCAAAACCAACCAACCAACCAACCAACCCACCCACCCAACAGTGGGCTCTGAAAGAGTATGTGCTATATCTTCAAACGTTCTTCCCCTCCCCTTCATAAAACATAGAATGAGGTTCCTCATGATTTAAAGTAATTGTCAGCCTTTCTATAAATGCAATTCAAGTAAAAAAGTATTTGTTCATTTGATGGCTGCAATTTGCTTCCAAATAAACCAGTTACTATAGATGACACAGGACTGGCCATGTGTATAAACACACTGAAACCGGCTGAGGGCTACATGGTTTGTTCTACTGTTTTCTCTACTTTGATAAGCCTTTGTGTCTACTTGATGCTGCTCCTTCCCAGCCCCTTGCACAGAGGCTGACACATGGAGATTACTTAATGGATTTTCGTTGAATGAAGGAACCAACATTTCTAAGCACTAACTATATGCACAAAAAACACTGTAGCTCCTAACTATATATGTTTATTGGGGGTGTTGAGTGCTAAAGAAGCAGAAGACCTTACTTTGATGGTGTGTATGTATGTATGGTGGTGGTGGTGGTGCGGAGTAAAATCAGTTTTAAATGTTGCTTAATATGGGTTGACCAACCATTCCAGTTTGTCCAGGGGCTGACAAATTTTCCAAGATGTGGGACATCCCGTGCTAAAACGGAGACAGTTCTAGACAAACTTGGACAGTTGGTAACCCACAAGAATGCTCCAATTAGCTACACAGTAAACTGCTACATACAGGACAACACCTCTGACACTCAGTGTCTGCTAGCTGTAAGTGGGGAAGCACTCGGTGATGGATTAGCTGATGGGTGCCTGTTTTTACACTCCAGGAGAAAGCAGCCATCAGCTGTTTGCATCAGGCTGCTTAGAATCAAGGAGGTGTGATCTGTGAAACCCTCCTCTTTGATCTTACACAGGGCAGGAAGGATGGCTTAAGACGTTAGATTTCTAGCCCAGAGCTTCTCCGACTTTTATATGCATACGAACCACTTGGAGTCCTTGTTGAACCGCAGGGTCTGGAATAGAGCCTAAGGTTCTGCATTTCTACAGGCACCCAGGTTCATGGGTGCTTCTGGTCCATAGGCCACACTGAGTAGCAAGGGGCTCAGTAGTTCTCATCCTGAGCTGGCATATTAAAACTATTAAAACATTCTACAGTTGCCCAGCCACAAACCCAGACCAATTAAGCCAGTCTCTAGGGTGGGACCAGGCATCAGTATTTTTAACTCTCCCCATATGATTCCAATGTGCAGACAGGGTTGTGAATCCCAGGGAGAGGAAGGAGAGAAAAATACCGTGTGATGATAAGGGCTGATTGATTGGTCCAGATGGGCTAGGCTGTGCTGTCAAGAGATTTATTGGAAGTGGAATTAGAAATCTAAAAGAAGGAGCTTATTTTGGAAAGCCTAGAGGCAAGATTCTTTTTTAAAAAAATCAGGACATAATGGTTTGTGTCCTTTGGCCATTTAGGTTTAGTAGGGAATCAACAACACATCTTGACCCCTCTGGATGATGGAGCCCAGGGTGCAACTCTGGGGAGGGAAGGGAGCCACTGCTCTGGAAGTAGCTGAGGGAAGAGAGCCTGGGTCTCCAAAACCAGCCAATCACAGCTTTCACAAACCAGGTTATCCAGACTGGCCCTCCAACCATTCAGAATGAACCTTATTTCCTTGCTTATTGATGCTTCCTAGCAGCTGTTCCAAACATTTCCCACTTTCACCAAGTGTCAACCTCATTCTTAGCAGATGACCTTGCCTCTTACTTTACTGAGACTATTGGGGCCAATCATTCACATTCCAGCATCTCCCCACTTCTGCCTGCCATGACTTCCTCTTCACTTCTGCAAATGTCTGTCTTACCTAGTCTTTCCCTTTCTTTCCTATTTGCCTCCTTCCCAAATGACTACACCAGTGCTCTTTGTCCTGGCTCATCCTAGCACCTTTCATCTCCATGGACCTTCACTTCATCCATTGCCACCCGCCTTGTTCACGCCACCTCCCCCAATGACTAAAACTAATCCTTGGGAGGTCCCTGATGACCTAATTTAAAAACAAGCTGCCTTTTAGAAGCCCCAACCCCTCTTGATTCCTCTGCATATGAGACACGCTTGATCTCCCCTCCTTGCATATATGCTTTCCTTATTCAGTTCTGTCCTGTGGATGTCCATATGTGGTGAATACAAAGACTGGCTGCTCAACATCTATTCCATCTGCTTCTGGTGACATCTTGACCAAACTCTGGGCCATTCCCCATTTGGGGGTCATGAAATCAACTGCATGGTTTAGCTACAGCCAGCATTCTCTTTCTCCACCCTCTGCTCTTCCATGAAATAGACTAGAATAGAATAGGAAAAAATTCAGGTATATTACATGTCAGAAGGGTAAGTATTGTAAAATGTGAGTTTTTGCTGCAGATTAAAAAAAAAAAAGTTGAGAAACTTCTGTTCTAGTTTGCCTTTCCATACTGCCAAACTGGGAAGTAAAAAACGACACCTCCCATACTCCTGCAACATATCTAAAACCACAGTAAGACTATCTTCTGAAAACCGAGTCTTTCTCTCAAACTCCCAATATTGATCATGATTTCTCTAGAGTTCCTGTCCCCATCCTGGACCCTTTGTAACTTTTCCCTCTCACTCTGTCCATACCTAATCAGTCACTAGGTCCCACTCTGAGGATTCCAGCATTCAACCCTCCTTACATTTCCCTTGCTTCCTTTGCTGATTTTGCTATTCATACCCAGAATATTACAATAACCTTCTAACAACTCTCCCAATCCCCCAGTCAGTGACAATCTCAAACTGTCATTTATAAGCTAAATGACCTCAGGAATGTTGTTTGACATTTCCAACCTTCAATATCATTATCTGCAAAGTGGGATACTTTTCTCACAAGGCTGTTTTCAGGATTGGTTGAAATATATAAAAAGAATATAAATAAAGCTAGGTAAAAGATATTTAAAGAGGCTGGCACAGGTTAGGAACTCAAATTTAGCTTCTAGCCTCCTAATTCATCAGACACTCTGCTACCAAACCTTCTATGGCTCCTTATTGCCGAATGAATGAAATATTTCAACTCTCATCCCAGTGCCCTATGGGTCCTTCAACTTGGCCACAGCCTTCCACTTAAGCCTTTACTTTCCACAAGTCCCTGTCCTTCTGGACTGTGGGACAACCTGCCATTCCTTCCCCAGACCCACTCGTTCCTGTCTCTTTCTCCTGGGCAGTGTCTTCTGCCTGGCTGGCCCTTCCTCTTATCATTGTCAGCACAATAAGGTCTTGCAGAAGGGGATCACAGGAGCCCACCCACCAGCTGTTGGCCCCACGGGAGACCTGTGGAAGCAGATGTGCTCAGGCCCAGACGCAGCAGACATCAAGGGCAGGGTAACTGTTGCGCATGGTCACCAGCATGCGCCTGGGATTTGGTGCAGAGAGGGAAGGGGCATGGGGACCTTCCAGCAGGCATCTAGAAAATAGGGCCTCAGTCTTCCCAACTCTCCTTGGAGGGTCCCTGACCATGACCCAAATTTGCTCTTTCCTCAGGCTGGAATAAACTCCAGAATCTCTCCAGAACACCTACCCCATTCCTACTTCTACATAGATTCATACCCCTTTCTCACAACTCCATAGCCATCCTAGACCAGTCGCAGCCACTCCACCTCCCTTGCTGGTCCCTCTGCAGGTCTACCTTTCTTAGCCCCTGCCCATCCTTCAATAGGACAGGTGCCAATTAAAGCATCAGAACATAGTTGCATCCAAAGGGGTCTTTTTCCCTCTTGGAGATAGGCAGTTCTGGGTTCAACTGGCCTCCCTCTCGTGTACCAGACAGGTGCCATTGTGAGCTCTGCACCCCACAGAAAACTCATCCTTGCTTTTTTTTTTTCTTCTGTCAAATGGAGGGAATAGTTTAACCTGTCAAGTCCGGCCAGCTTCTGGGATCCTAAGGCTAGAGGGCTCTCAGGCTTGTGTGGGCAAAGATACATGTTCTTTGGCCTGGGCTGGGTATATAATTTTTTTAATTGAAAGAACACACACACACACACACATACACACACACACACTCCAGAACACACTGTTGAAAAATTGTAAGATCCAGAATCATTGGGCCTCTTTCTCCCAAGAGACAACTATGAGCTGTTGCCTCTAATTATGGCAGTTTGCTGAAGTCCCTCCCCAATCCTCTCATGTGATGCTCTGTGTATATGGTTGATATTCAATATTGCTGTAACATTGCAGTTCTTCTGTGCCGGCTTGTGATCAGCTAGCTGCTATCTGGGGCTCTTCCCTTGGGACTCCCCCCTCTCCAAACTCACTGAGACCCAGCCACAATAGGGGGTCTCTGGGACCCCACTACTGGTGTCTGTGCAGGTTCAGCTATCAAATGTTTTGAGAAACAATGATGCCCAGATGTACAGGAGCATGTGCCTGAGTTCACCTCTGAGTCCCCAGTGTTGGGTGCGGGGCCTGGCACAGAGTAGGTGTTTATTGACTGACTGACTAACTCTGCCTTATGTTCTCAAAAATGTTAGTTTCCTCTCCTTCCACTCACCTTCCCCTTCTCTGCAGCTAACAGGAAACTGGCCCACCCTGAATCCTGCCCTTTTACTCAGCTCTCCCTGCACCCTTCAATTCATACCGGAATACGGGGGGGGGGGGGGGGGGGGGAGGAGAGCGTTGGTCTGGGGATATCCCTGGGCCCCAGCATCTCAGTAGCAAGCAGGCCTCTTCCAGCAACCAGTGGCAGAGGAATACAGATGGTGCCTTGTGCCTTGTGGGCAGCCAACATGTAGTCAGGCACAGGAGACCGAGAGACCGTGGGTGTAATCAAAACCATTTGATTTCTCAGACAATAGAAACAAATAGAATAGTAATCTCAGTGAGGACATGGAAGGACCAGCAGGGAGCAGGAAGATTGGAGGAGCTGCAAATGGTATAAATTAATGAAAATGATTCCGCTGGCACATCTCCCTGCCTGCCTGCCTCCTTGGAATGGTCCTAGCAACTGCTTCCTGGGCCCCAGGCTCTTGGGGGGCCTGATGCTTGAAGAGGGTAAAATCTTGGAGATTTGACAGCAGAAGGGAGGTCATTAGTGCTCTGAGAAGCTGAGTGATTCAGGGGAGAGAGAGGGATGAAGAGGAAACTGTGGAGCCCGGATGGAAATGTGCAAATGTCTGATTTGAGAAACCAGGAGGCCTCACTGTGAGTCCTGGGCTGCTCTGCTGGGTGACCGTGGGCAAGTCACCTCACCTCTCTGGGTCTCAGCTTTCATGTCACTGAGTAGACTGGGATAGTGTGGCTTCCGAGTTCCTTCCAGCCCCCATATTTGGTGCCCCCAATACTCTTTTATGCACACCCCATCCTCGTTTCCTCTCTTGAAATGATTTGGGTTCTATATCTCTCTCCTACAGCCAGGAGCTCTACCTGAGGGCCGAGGATAATTTTACTTACCTTTCTGCTCATGGGGTCCTCGGAGCATGGGAAGGCTGGGTCTGCTGGAATGAAGGAATGCAGGTTGGCTAGGATAGGTGTGGGGCAGCCACGTGCGCTCCTTAGGAAGGGAGGGTGGGGATCAGATGGTATCGCTGGCTTTGATGGGATCCAGGTGGGGCTCATTACATTCACTCACGTGGAGACGCAGGCCGGGACGACCCCTCAGCTTCAGCCTCTCCCTAAAGATACTGTCAGCGTGAAGGCGAGGAGGCATCACCTGCCAGTTCCTGGTTGAAACTGAACTGCCAGCCCTTCAAAATAATTTTGAGTTTTATATTCACGTGTCACCCTAGATTAAAACAAACAACACAGATGGAAAAGTGTCCTCCCAGCCCACCCAGAGGCCCCTCATTTTGGCCGTGAAAACAATCAAAGCCTGCTTCCCAGAGCCCAGGCTGTGAAACCCAGCTGGCTCTGTGATGCTGGGGAGCTGGGTCTGAACAGTGGCCCCACCCTCTCCACTTCCTGCTTCCTTTGTTTGGGGCCTGGGGTCTGAGGTGTGGGAAGGAGGGAGGCAGCTCTGGCTGGAAACTGGGCTTCTCCATCCAGGCTACTCTGAAGGAAAGCGGGCAGGTGCTGGGGCGGAGCCGGTGAGCCAGCTGCTGCTGGTATAAGGAGCTGTTGAAGAATCACCCCAGGAGTAGCCCAGAGAGAGGGTGAAAATTAAATGCACAACTCCCCCAGGGCTCCGTGGTCCCCTGTCACCCCAGGAGAATTCTGGGTGATAATGGGGTCCCCTGGAGGGTCTCCATGGGATCCCTCCTGATGCCAGCTTTGTACTGGAGAGACCCCAGCAAAACCCAACACCCCAGTCAGTGCCTGCCCTGTAGTGGGAATAACGAGTGAGCAGATGGATGAATGACCAGGAGGGCAGATGAGGATTTGGAAAGGATTGTAAAACTGCCAGACTCTTGTTAATGCCACCTTCTTTCTTGCTGAAGAAAAACACTTCTCAGCGGAGCAGCTAAGAGAGAAAAGTGTGTCTTAAAGGAGAAAGGTGGGGGAGGGGTGAAAGAATGAATGGATTTTGTGTTTTCACATATTTACTAAGAAATGTGGAAACTGCTTAGCGCCTGCTAATTACAGTCAGAGCAACCTGAATTCCCTGCGATGAGCAAATGCCAAGGGAGCAAGAGCTGGAAGGATGGGTAGATTTTCTGAAGGGGGTCATGGGCTCTTCCCAGTTGCAGTTGGAGGACCAGAGAAAGTGGGCGGGTGGAGATAAGGAACTGAGGCAGGTGCTGAGGAGGACAGGGTCATGTCACATTGCACCTTACATTTCCTGGCATCTTCTCTTGTGTCAGAAGCCAAGCACTTTCTTCTCTCACTGGGAAGGTCTGAGTGACCAGGCCTGTCCTCTTGTACTATAGCTCAGGAACTCCAATAGTGAAGGTCACAGAGTAGTCCAAGGTCACCCTGGTGTTCTTTCTTTGTGCTTGTCTCACCTCTCTTGAAACTTTCTCCCACCTCCCTCCTCTCTGCTGTCCAACCAGGGGACAGCAAAGAAGTAAGGGACATAGGCCCTGGACTCGAACTACCTGAGTCCACCTCTTCCTGCCCCCACTTGCTTGCTGTGCCTTTGGGAAAGTTGCTTTATGTTATGTGCCTCAGCTTCTTTGATTATAAATGGGAGATAAAAATAGCACCCAGTTTATGAGGATTAAATCGATGATCCATTTAAAGATCTTGGCACTTAGTAGGTGCTCAATGGATGTGGTCTACAGGTATATTCAAGGTTGAATGAAATAGTAAATGTGAAAACACTCTGTGAATTCTAAAGCAGAGATAGTAAACTGGCCCATGGGCTACATGCAGGCAGTAGGCATTTTTTTATTTTTTGGTCTGCCGAGTGTTTCTTTGTTTTTTCTTTTCAACCAAGCTAGTGTTAAAAAAATCTTATCCTATATAATAAAACCCTAATATGCAAATCGACCAAACAGCAGAATGACCAGTCTCTATGATGCACACTGACCACCGGGGGCAGATGCTCAACACAGGAGCTGCCCCCTGGTGGTCAGTGCGTTCCCACAGGGGAAGCGCAGCGGTGGTGGCAGGAGCCTCTCTCACCTCCGCAGCAGCACTAAGGACCCCCTCGGCCGACATCCCCCAAGGGGTCCCAGACTGCGAGAGGGAGAAGGCCAGGCTGAGGGACCTCCCACCCCCCAGTGCACAAATGTCATGCACTGGTCCTCTAGTTTTACATAAAAATACAGGTTTCTGCCTTCCCCCCTAGAAAAAAATCCAAAGGTCTGGCAACTGTAGACCTGGCTTCCCACATGTGATGGATGGGCTGGAGCTGAGCAGCGCTCATTCACTGCAGGAACACAAGTCTCAGCTGGGTCACACCTCCCATTCTCAGCACCTCCCCAGTGCACTCACTTCGCCAACTTTGCACATCTCTGTCCATGTCTTCTCAGACTGTGGCCCTTGCATTTTATCCATATTAGTTGTTATTACTCACTTAAAAGTCAGAGACTCACAGGGACCGAGATTTCTAGTGTTAAGTGTTGCTAAGTGCTGAAACAGGTGAGGAGGGAGGTTGTAGAAACACTTTCCTTGGGAACCTAAAAATAACATGGATTTATGCACAGCCTCTCCTGGATGCAGGGGAGGGCAAAAAGACTCCACTAAGTTCCTCCCAGGTTTTAAATTGAGCTGGGGGTGGGGAGGAGCTATTTTAGAATCTGTATGTTGGAGGGAGAAAGGGTGAAGATTTTTCATAGGTAAGTTATATATTGCAGTCTAATTCAACATTTGTGAAACAAAAGAAGTTTCACAACATAGACAACAGAAAAAGAGTGTCACCTTTGTTTATGAGAAAGATGCATGTGCTTGTAAAAATTTACCTCAATTCCCAAAAGCACAAATAAAAACAAAACTTAAACAGGGAGGTGTGGGGTAAACTATAATTCTAACCTGTATCAGGCACTTATACTCTACTAACATGGATTGAGTTATTTTACCCTCACAATACCTTCTACGGTAGTAATAGTGTTATTTGCATTTTGCCAGGTGTTGAAACTGGAGCTCAGGGTGATGACATAACCTACCAGTTTCTCCAGCTGGTACCTGGAAGAACCAAGCCTTGAAGTCCAGATTGAAGGACTCCAGTGCCTGGATTCTCATCCACTCTACTCTGTGTTCCAATCACCTGGATGATTGCAAAGAAGGGGAAAGTTAATTATTATAAGCTTGAGCAGGCAGAAGGGATGTAAATGTAACTTGCTGAAGTACCAATTTAAACATCTGTTGATGAACACACTTTGCTTATTCAGTTTTAAGTACCCTCACTCAGAAAACTCAAGCCACTCAGAGTTTCCACTCAGTTCTTATGGGCAGGGTGGTCAAATTCCATACAGGACTGAAAGGATACTTCAGAGTTTCAGTAGGCTCTCCTCATGAAAAACTACAACTTCCTTGGTCTTAATAATAAATAGCTTTGTTTTCTGAAAGGACACCTCATGACAAGGTCTACAGAATCCACTCTGACCCACCCAGACAGATCATCTGCATATCTTGAAACCAGCAGTTCTTAATTTGAGCATCTGATGCTCAAATCTAAAGGTTAACCCTCCCCACAGAAAAAGTGTTCATGTACACATATGTGCAAAATACCACTACAATTTCAGGAAGTTAAGAGATCCCCTGAAGCTCATTCATGGACCCCAGGTTAAAAACCTTTGCTCTAAACCAGGATGGGGCCAGATTCTAGAGACCCCACCCCCACCAAGCCAGCCTACAACTTCTCTGATTATTCCAGGCACCTCACCACCAGTCACTAATCATCTGGTTTTAATTTTCTGCTCTCCTAATGGCTTCATGTCCATCTCTTGCTTTCTCCTGGTAAGATGATTCTGGGAAATACACTGTAAGAGAGGCTGGTTCTCATTTCTGTGACTCCCCTTGGACTTCTCTAGCCACCTTTGGTAATTTATATTTATTCACCAGGACACACACACACACACACACACACACACACACACACACACGCCCCTCTGAATGTGCATCATTGTGCACAACACTTTAAATCAGTCCAGTCCACCTTTCACAGCTACCTCAGTTACAGAGACTGGTTAATAGAGGTCTATTCACACCCCCCACTATGTACAGCTGGGACAGTTATACTGGACAAGAGTACCTGGATGGGTTGGGGGAGCTGGTCACTGGGGTGGAAATGTAGCCCATGCTTAACTCCTCCAGCCATGTGCCAAGGCTTTGGCCTCCTTTTCCAGCTCAAGCAAATGCAGTGGATGGGACTGTGGCAGTCCTGCCTGATGAGCAGGGTCACCAAGGAGTCAGAACACATCTATCAGAGGATAAAATACCAATGTTCCTATCCTGGTTTTGTATCACCAGTCACTTCATCTCTTCTTTCTCTTCAATGAATAAAACTTTCAGTGTTCCCAGGGCTACATTCTCTTAGAAGAATGAGACCTGAAGGATCCATTTCCTGTACTGCCCCATCTCCGTTTCACAGGACTCAGGTTTCTGCTATGGCAAGTTGAGAGGAGAGGGGATGGGAATGGCTAGATAATTCTATTAGCACTTGCCCTCCTCTCTTTGCCTACTTACTTCCTAGCCATCATTCATATCTTGGTTCAAGCATCCCCTCTTACACTCCAAGGGTGAAGTACAGAAACTAGGGTTATACTGACATAATTCAGGCAGGGCCTGTAGAGCCTCTTATTCTCTGGCTCCAGGGAGAAACTGTGACCCGTGTCCAGGGTTCAGCTCAATGAGTCCACAAGCATTTGTGAATGTCTGACATGCATTGGGTGCAACTCTTAAGTACTAAGGACATAGTAGCGCCACACTGTCCCTGGGGTGGAGGGTTTGTTTTATGGAAAGCTTATTCTAGAAGCATTGCAGCAATCCAAATTTATTTAAAAAAATAAAAAAAGAAAAGAAATTCCATAATTCCATTTCTCTAACATAGACTTTCATTTTTGTGTGTTCTTTGTCTAATGTCTTTGTTTCAACAAACTCTAAACAAGTAGTTTTGATGATTTTCCTTAGATCATTAAAGCTTGGGGGAGAAAATCTATTAAGCCCTAAGTGCTTCCCATGAAATAATTCAAAGTCCCACCCATGGTCAACAAGATCCTCAGTGACGAAGCCCCTGGCTACTCCTCTGATTTCATTTCCCGCCTCAGTCACGGTGGCTTTATTGTGGGTCTTTGCTCATACCACTCAATCGCTCGCTCGTACCTCAGGGTCTCTGTATGTGCAATCCCTGTCTGAAGCAGTGTTCCCCTCCACAGGAAGCGAGATTAAGAACCTTCCCAGCAGGAAGGCTGCTCTCCGGGAAGCACAGAGAGCTGTCAGGACAAGTGACCTTTCTAATCACGCCTGACATTTCACAGCCCCCACTGCGGAAGGGCTGCCCTTATTCTGGAGGCAGCGTGTTGTGCTGTGGCACCCAGACACCTGCGCCTGAGGCTCCAGTGACTTGGCCTCCAACCAGGTGATGGAATTAGAGTGGCCAAAGGGCTTTGTTTCTCAGGAGAAGAGAAAACATCGCGCAGGGGGCTTATGTGGATGGCATGACTGTGTCTAAGCCAGGGATAGAAAGGGATCGAAGGAGGATATTGCTTCCTGGGGGAATTAGCCCTGTTCCTGAGGGCTCAGGCGATGCCGATCACATAGGCCTGCTCTGAGGAAGTGAAACAGACAGGATCATCTCCCAGTCCCTCTGGCCCAAGGGGGCTGTGATGACTCACTTTTTACCCACCTCAATATGAAAACAGCTTTATTTTTTCTTAGTATAAAAAATAATGCCTGATAGTACTATCAATAATAAAAATATATTTTAAAATGAAAAAAAAAATAATGCCTGCCCTGCTTACCTGACCCAGTGATTGAGCATGGACCTATGAACCAGGAAGTCCTGGTTCAATTCCTGGGCATGTGGTCAGGGCACATGCCCCGGTTGCAGGCTCAATCCCCAGTGTGGGCCGTGCAGGGGGCAGCCCATCAATGATTCTCTCTGATCATTGATGTTTCTAGCTCTCTCTCCCTCTCCCTATCTCTCTGAAATCAATAAAAAAATATTTCTTAAAAAATAGTAATGCCTTCCCATTCTAGAAAGGTCATACAGCACATGAAGGTATAAAGAAGAAAGTAAAAATTACATGCAATCCCATCACTCACAGATAAACATTATTTACATTAAGGACATTTCTATGCATATGTACAATATTTTAAAAACAAAATGAAGTCCTATCATAAATGCTGTTTTATAACTTGCACCTTTCACTTAACATCTTGAACACATTTCCATGTCAATAAAATATAAATTTAACAAAATCATTCTTACTGGTTTTACCATATTCCATTGTATAGATGAACCCCTTGAGGTAGCCTCTGACTTTTTATCATGATAGAATCCTATATAATAAAGAGGTAATATGCAAATTGACCCTCAGGCCCTCATGTCACAAGATGGCCCCCCCACATTGTCACAAGATGGCCAGCAGGGGAGGGCAGTTGGGGGTAACCAGGCCTGTAGGAGAGGGCAATTAGGGGGGGACCAGGCCTGCAGGGGAGGGCAGTTGGGGGCGACCAGGCCTATAGGGGAGGGCAGTTGGGGCTGATCATGCTGGCAGGGGAGCAGTTAGGTGTCAATCAGGCTGGCAGGGGAGCAGTTAGGGGGCTATCAGGCTGGCAGGCAGAGTTGTTAGGGGCAATCAGGCAGCCAGGCAGGCAAGTGGTTAGGAGCCAGCAGTCCCGAATTGTGAGAGGGATGTCTGACTGCCGGTTTAGGCCTGATCTCTGCAGGATAGGGCCTAAACCGGCAGTCGGATGTCCCCTGAGGGGTCCCAGATTGGAGAGGGTGCAGGCTGGGCTGAGGGACACCTCCCCCCCAGTGTACGGATTTCATGCACCAGGCCTCTAGTGTATTATAATGAACAATCTCACAGTTAAATCCTTCTGCAGAACTGAGAGTGGTTCCGTATGATAAATCCCTACAAGGGGTTTGCTAAGTTGAAGAGTTTTCGTATTTTTAAGACTTTTGTTCTCTGTCCTCTAGAAAAGTTATAACAGTGCACATTCCCACCACCAGGTTCTAGCATACTTGCCTGTCTTCACCTCCTCAGTTCTGAGGATTATAATCGTTTCTATCTTTGCCAATTTTATGAGTGAGAAATTGTTTTTACAGTTGTTTTTATGTGCACTTCTTTATTGATTAGAGGAGTTGAACCGTTTTCCCTACTTTATTGGCCATTGTTTCTTGTTTGGTGAATTCCTTTGACCTTTCCCTCCCTCTTTAGGAGTGTTAACCTTTCTAATATTCAGTTAGAAGTACTTTCTATACAGCAAAGATAATAACTCATTGTCATACAAGCTATACCAATTTTGCCTAGTTTACCATGTGTCTTTAACTTTATATGGTTTTGACCATGAAGAAATAAAAAAATCAGGTGTGGATTAACTTCTGTGGTCCAGCTTTTTGGGAACCACATTTAGAAAGGCCTTCTTCAGGCCAGGGTTGAAAAACATATGTATCTGTATTTTCTTCCTGGTTGTTGCAGCTCTCCCAACTCACATGTCTTTTGACCACTATCTCCTCTGCCTGGAACACTCTTTCTCCTGCAACTATGTGGCTCCCTCTCATTCCTCAACTCTCAGCTAACCATCCTCACCCCGGAGAAGCCTTTCCTGGTTATACAACCTAAAGAAGGTTATCCCAGCCCACATTTTCTTTCACTTAGCACCTTATTGTTTTCCTTCATATGTGTTATCAAGAATTTTTGTTACACATTTTATTGGCCTATTTATTCAATATTTGCTAACAGGCTGTAAACTCTATGAAGGGCAGAAACCATATCTGCTTTGTATTCCCAGCAGGTGTCTGGCACATAATAGATGTCCAAAAGGTATTTGTTAAAAGTGGTTGAATGCTAAATTCATCTAGAATTTGTTTGGGTATAAGGTGTGAACTAGAGATCTAATTTAAGTTTTCCAAATAGTATCTTGTGATTACAATACACAACTATAAAGTAGACTAGTTCTCCCCTAATCCCCATTTCACTTGGAACAAAGCAATGAAACCTGGGATGCAGGAGGGGGATGGAATCGATGGCTCACCAGCCCCATCAGCTCCTCTCTCTACCAGGAGTTCCCTATCTCCATTATTGCTTTAGTGCTAAGTGCTTCCCATAATGCTTGATTCAGGGCTTAGTCTAGAGTGGATCCTTAATTAATGGTATTTACTGGCTGGTTCAAATCATTTAAATGGCAGGGGAATCCGATATTCTTGATGTGGTTCATACAATATTCACATCAGCCTTTGGAAGCCCTGAAAAATCTATGCTCCCAACATAACCCCCCGAAACTGCAGTTCTCTACACCTTTCCCAACTGTGAGATGTTCCAAATCCAGGGACCATATCTAACAGGTTGAACAAAGACGAGAAATGAAGAGTTAGAAACAGGAAGAGGAAGATGGAGAAGGTTGCTTACATGTCTTTTAATGTTTCCCAGTGCTGCCTTATGCCATGCGCCATTTGCTCCTTCAAAACTGACCAGTATAGTAGCTATGGTGGCTCATGGGGACCATAACTTCTAATCTTTAAGATCTGATACCGGTAATTTTTCCAATTTATGAAAGCAATACACTAGTCATAAAATAATGGAAGAAGTCACAAAATAGTTGATTTTATTCTATTTAAAAACTGTTGTGATGAACTAAAAATGTTCAACTTTATTAATAATCAAGGGAATGTAACTTCAAGGAGCAATTAAATACCATTTACCTCTAAAAATTGGAAGAAGTCACAAAAGAGGGACTAATGTTACTCCATTTGAAAATTGTTTTATTAAACCTAAAAGAATTTCACTTTAAAACCACAATTAGATACCATTTGCTCCTAATAAATTCATTGCAATATAAGAAATTATAATACACAATGCTAAGCAGAATGTGGTAAGACAAGTGCTTCATATGCTAGGGATGGGAGAATAAATGGACACAGCATTTCTGGGATGGAATTTTCCAGGAAGAAGCAAGAAACTGACAAATGACCATCCTATAATGGCTCATAATTTTATTTCTAGAAATCTCTACTGAAAAGGCTCATTAGTAGTTCATTAAAATAAAAATGTGAGAAAACCTAAATTCTTGATAATAAGAACATGAAAAAAGTCAGGATTCAGCCACACTATAGACTATTAGGAAATCATTACCAATAATGTTTCCATGAATTAATTAATTACATGGGTGGGATGTGTTCCTAGATCTAAGAATACAGAGTTTGAGTTCAAATTTTATTTTTGAACTAGAGGTCCAATGCACAAAATTCATGCACGGGTAGGGTCCCTAGGCTTGGTTGGCAATCAGGGCCAATCAGGGCCTTCTGGCTGCTGGCTGGGGCCTTCCTTCATTCTGCGCCGACCTCTGGTGGTCAGCACACGTCATAGTGAGCAATCGAACTCCTAGTCTCCTGGTTGAACTCCCAAGGGGACAATTTGCATATTAGGCTTTTATATATATAGATTATATTTTTATAGGTAAAGGATTAGAAGAGAGGGGATAAAATGTTACCAGTGCTTATCTCTACCTGGTACGATTATAGGTAATATTTTGTTTTCTTCTTAATATTTTCCATATTCTTTACATTCTATCATATTACTTTTTATTTAAAAAGACTATTTTCTCCTCCATTCCTGCCCCTTGGTGATGTTAATGTGGTCTTGGGCTACATTCATTGAAATATGGAATCCAGAAAAGGGAAGTGAGGACCCTCCTATATGCCTCTCTTGCCAGCCAAACATCTTGTTATGTGCAGGAGGAAAGACCTTAAAAACATACACCTCTAGGAGTGGGTTAATAAAAAGATGACATGATGAAGGGACATAAAGCTGTGGGACATGAAAAATAGTCAGAATACTTAGGCAGGATTGGGAAACTAGACTGGCTGCCCATGACTACCGGAGGTTATTATGAAGCAAAAAAGAGCAAAATATTCCGTGTCACCCCAGAAAACAAGACCAATAACTGGAAATAACAGGCACCTAGATTTGGTTTCATTATAAGAAAGAACTATCTGATGATTGAAATTGCCCCAGAGTGAAAGGGTAGCCTCAGCGAGGAGGGATACTCATTGCTGGGGTCATAGCGAGGTGACAACCTGTGACAAAATTGAGAGGGGTCTGGCATCACTTGTGTGGTTATATTGGTTAGTTGCCCTCCAAGGTGTCATATAGGCCAATGATTCTATGCTTTGCCCATCACAAAGTGGGGAGCAAAGTCCTGGAAGTATCACTTAGTCATTTTCCCTTCTTCTTGCCAGTTCCTCAGTTCCAAGCAGGAAGGCACCACAGCCATTTGAGACAAAGGGCTGTGTATTGTGAATGGGATGGGATGGGGCTTGGAGATCAGGGAAATGGAGCTAGATCAGTTTGCGCTCTTGGTTGTAAGTGACAGAAAGCCCACTGAAACTGTATCAAGTGAAATAGAAAATATATTAAGCCAAAACACAGGGAAGCCAAAGTGACTGGAACTGGGTACAATGTGGCTGAGCCAACGGTGCTTATCTCTAGCAATTTTGATTTCAATTAATCTTTCAAACTTAATACCAGTTTCTAATTCCAATTGGTACTCATGGGTTCATTCAAATCGTTTAAATGGCAGAAGAATCAGAGTTTAAATTCCATCCTTTGACCCATGTAGCTGAATTTGGCTGCATGACATGTGGAGGCAAGATGGTCTCGACAGTCTTGAGTTTATGTTGTACTTACAGCTCATGAACTCAGACTAAGACTGTGTCTTCCTCCAAAACTTAAAATCCTCATTAGATGGTTTGGGTCATGTGACCATTTCCTAAGCCAATCACTGTGTCCCAGGGTAGTTATCCACTGATTGGTTAGGCTGGGTTCTATGTACACACCTGAGTGAGCCTTCTGTGGGCCTTCTGGGTTGAGCAGGATATAGAAAGGAAAGTGTCTTATGTCCACTATAGGGAGTTATCTCCTATTTAAAAACATATTTTGGAAGAAGAGGGTTGAACACAGGGTTCTGGAAGCAAAGGGTAGTCCTGGCTCACACTGTACCCAGTTCCAGTTACTTCGGCTTCCCTGTGTTTTGGTTTAATACACTTTCTATTTCACTTGATACAGTTTCAGTGGGCTTTCTGTCACTTACAACCAAGAGCGCAAATTGATCTAGCTCCATTTCCCTGATCTCCAAGCCCCATCCCATCCCATTCACAAACACACAGCCCTTGTCTCAAATGGCTATAGTGCCTTCCTGCTTGGAACTGAGAAACTAGCAAGGAGAGGGGAAAATGACTAAGTGATACTTCCAGGACTCTGGGTTGAGCAGCATATAGAAAGTGTCTTATGTCCACTATAGGGAGTTCTCTCCTATTAAAAAAATATTTAAAAAATACCAGCTGCCATGGAAATGTATTTCACATCCACACCATCTGGTAATTCTGCCTCTCTTCTAGCTTGCATTCCTTCTGCTATAACTTCCACCCGTCTTGTTCTGCTGCATCTTCAGGGTAGATTTAGATCAAAACCACGCCCTCACAGACACACTGTGAGGATTAACTAGGTTTTCCAGAAACCATCTGTAAAGTGCCATGGGATCTGCAGAGCCAGATGCTTTGTAGAGATATGTTGCCATTAGAATCAACTCTTTATTTTTCATGCTTATGGGGGATGAGTGTGAGGAAGCATCAAAAGGCAAGGCAGTGGAAGTCTACAGTCTTGAGGCTTCATTTTGGCCATGACAGCTCTTCTCTTCCCTCTCCAAATGCTTTGCCTCTGCCATTCACAAGAAGCAAACATGAAGAACAACCCTGGTAGTTTTGATTGTCTACACCCTTCTTTGAAAGGAGTGGAAGTTGGGAATAGGGCACCCAGAGTGGGTTGTATAATTCTAACCAAACTAGAATCAGTGCCCTGAGGATCAGCAGCTCACTATGTTGAGTGGCTTTCCTTTTTTTAACTCAGGTTAATGAACTATGAATGATATATAACTGTCTGGGCGGGATGCAGACGTCATAGTCTGGGCTCCTCTGTCAACCTGAAAGCTCTCTTCCTGGGGCCTCGCAGAGACAAAGGGGGGAAACACAGTGCTTAGTGGGAGAGTTGAACACAGGGTTTCAGAAGCAAAGTGTAATCCTGGCTCACAAGCCATACCTTAGGCAGGACCAGGCACATAGTAGGGCTCTCCTGTCCAGTCTGCTTACCTAGGTTACGTGGGCCCATCGTCCACCCTCGGGAAACTGGTTTTTGTGGCTGTCAAAGACAGCAAGTTCTGGAGTCCAGGACAGGAACTCCACGTGCCTGACTTTTCCTTTAAAACTATTTCCCCAAGTTTTAATTTTAAAAACATCCCAACATATGGAAAAGCTAAAAGAATAGTACAATAAACATACATATACTCTTTACTCAGATTCATCATATTGACACATTGTGTTATCTATCTATCTATCTATCTATCTATCTATCTATCTATCTATCTATCTATCATCTATACATCTATAGGTAGATATCTACACATATTTATCCATACATATACATGTGTGAATATGTATGTATTCATACATCCCCTATTGTACCTATGCTGTTCTTCCAGCTGATTTTTTCTATCTAGCTCTATCATTCAGAACATTGACATTTTTGAAGAGTGAAGGGTCCAGCCCAGTTGTTTGGTAGATTGTCCCTCAATTGGGATTTGTATGATCACTTCCTCATGATTAGACTCAAGTTCAGGGCCTGGATTTTCAGCTGTGTAACCTTTAGCAAGTTACTCAATGACGCAGAACCTGAATTTCCTAAGATTACATACCTCTTGGGTCACTGTGAGAAACAAGAAACTTACTGTCTAAAGTTCTTAGCGCAGGTACTAACAAAAACACAAGCACCTAAAGGTTGTTTGCTCTACAGTCAGCAGCATCACTGACATCACCATCCAGAGCCTGATAGACCCTCTTCCCAAACAGGTTTTCATCTCCCTGGGGAAC
Organism: Cnephaeus nilssonii; assembly: GCF_951640355.1. NCBI lineage: Eukaryota > Metazoa > Chordata > Mammalia > Chiroptera > Vespertilionidae > Cnephaeus > Cnephaeus nilssonii. Next base: position 19,990,800 of record NC_137081.1, on the reverse strand, counting down.
TTGCAGAGCCCTGAACCCAATTCTCCTCATCTACAAATGAGGAATAAGCCCTGCTCTGAATAGCTTACTGGGCAATTACGAGAATCAAATGAAAAGTGTGATCCATGGCACAGTGCAAAGTGGAATATAGGAAAATATAGGGAAGAATCATTATTATTTTCATTTGCATACTTTTAAATTACCCTCTTGTGTAACAGAAAAACCCCAAGTGGGGGTTAAAATAAAGTTAGCATCGAACAAAATCTTAATTCCCGAGTTTAACTAATGTGATAGTTTTAAAACCTTTTTTAATTTTTATATTGTTAATGATTTCAGAGAGGAAGGGAGAGGGATAAAGAGATAGAAATGTCAATGATGAGAGAGAATCATCGATTTGCTTCTCCTGCATACCCCCTACTGGGGATCAAGCTGGAAACCAGGGCATGTGCCCCTAACTGGAATCTAACCTAGGACCCTTCAGTCTGTAGGCCGACACTCTCCACTCAGCAAAACCGGCTAGGGCTCAAACTTTTTTTTTTTTATCAGCAGAACTTAATTTTCAAGCAAAATTTATGGGACTCAATATATAAAGCAGATTAAAATAGAGCTACCCTGAATGAAGTTTGGATGGAGATGGAGTGCCAAGGGTCTTGGGTCACCCCTGCAGAGCCCCCAGGTGTTGAGGAGCCCATTAAAACACTGAAGACAGGTCCCAGATGCCGTGATGGCAGGGCCTCCTGGGGCTACTTCAATTTCCCTGTTGGCATCTGCTCACAGAACCATGCGTCCCATGATTTATCATCTCCTTCTCATTCCTGGCCCATTTCTGCAAGGAGCAGTAATATCTATAGACCCCAATGATGCTTTACTCAGCTCATTATCAATCATCATTAATTGCTTATAAACATCCTTTCCTGGGAACCACCTAAACCGACTTGTACTCAGAGACAGACTGACAGGTCACATAATGAAGCACCAGTGGTGTCTTTGACAGAGCAGCCCCGGCTGGGGCCTCCCAGCATGTCACATGCACCTGCATGTTTCACATCCTGAGCTGGAGGCTGAAGGTTCCTGTAGCCCCGCCTTGTCTGCAAACCACCAAACCTCACTCTTAATAGGTAGGACCACCTGAGCCAACACACTCGGGCATTGCTTACATCAGAGCAGGGCCACGTTATAGGACAGAAAACGGACAAGAACCCGGTTCCTACTCTGTGCCAGCCAGGTCACCTACTTCTCTTTCAATCTTCATAATCAACTCTACTAAGAAGACAACAAAACCCCCACCTAGGTCATTTGTTCAAGGTCACCCTGCCATGGAAGAGTCGAATTCAAACCAGGTCCTTAGACTTCAAAGACTACACTCTCATCCTGAAGGTCATGGACTGACCCATTTTCTTAGGACTTCTGGAAACACTGTGTGTCCCACATGGTATCCTTAACTCACTGCCCCAGTCATCTCATCTCATCCTTCTACTATCATGTAAGCCAGAGTATTAATAATATTAGCAATGCTTACTTGTGACCTGCTATGTGCCAAGTGCTTTCTGTGCATTAACTCTCCATGGCCCAGCGAGGAAGGCACTATTTGCTGTGCATGTGAGAACACTGAGAAGCTGAGAGGGTCCATGACTTGTATAGAACACCACACGGCTACTCCTGCAGACTGACTGTGTGTTTCTCCCCATCCCCCCCCCACACACACACTTTCATATGTTAAAATTATAGCCCCCTTGAATTAGGAGGTTTCTGGCCTTTGGTACGTGATTAGGTCATGGGAATGGAGTTCTCATGAATGGGATCAGTGCCCTTACAAAAGAGACCCCTGAGAACTCCCTCGTCGCTCCCACTATGTGAGGACACAGGAGATGGCCACCCATGAACCAGGGAGCAGGCCCTCCCCAGACACTGTATCCATGGGCACGTTGATCTTGTATGGCCCAGCTGACTTAGATTTCCCTTGTGAGAAATCAACATTTGTTGTTTATAAGATTCCAGTCATCCTCACCAAGGCCCCAGATGTGTGAGGGAAGCCATTTATACCCTCCAGACTAGCCAATCGGCGCATCAAACACTGTCAAGTGGCCCAGTCCATGACACATGGAGCAGAGAGCCCAGAAAATGACAAGCACTGTCCATTTCTGACCCACAAAATTTTGAGGATAGTGAAAATGGTGGTTGTTTCAAGCCACCGAGTATTGAATGGGTTGCTAGGCAGGAATCAATAACAAGAACCCTTGCTACTCCCTCTTGCCACAGGACCCCAGAATGTCCTTTCTCTGCTCTCCGTCTAGTTAGTGCCTGTCTTTCAGCCCTCAGCCCACAGATGGCTCCCAGAGGGTGGCCTCCTGTCGGGTCACTGTATCCCTTTTTTCACAGCACCTGTCAAAGCTGCAGTTTTACATTTGTTTGCATTATTATTTCATGAATGTTTGTCTACACTATTGGACCATATGCAGGGACCAGGGTTGGTTTTACCTGCCACAACATCCCCCAGCACCTTCATGGCACTTGGCACATAGTATTATCAACAAGCTCATGAATGAATGAATGAATGAATGAATACACAGAGATGTGATCCTCTTCCTATACTGTGTTTGATTTGTGGTTCAAGCTTGGTTTTAGTAGAGCTTTCACTGGGTCGCTGTGTGCACAGGGAAAGGCCAAGTGGGTGGGGCTCTGGGATCCCCCACCTTTCTGTCAGTGAACCCAGCACCCCTTTTGTTTTAAATATTGGCCTTCTTCATAGGATACATTTGAAGAAAGGTTCCAGCTACTTAAAAAAAATATATGTTTGAAAATCACTATCCTAGGCCTGCCTCTCCATCAGCCACTTTACTCACTCCCATCTTCTCCTCCCTTCTTCCTTTCTCACAGAAACTCCCACAGAACTAATGCCTGGCAAGGGTTTAAAAATAGAAGCCCCTCTCCCTCTCTCTTCCTCCATTTCCTTTCCTTCCCATCCCCCTGTAATTTGTTGTAAAAAAAAGGAAACTGTCTAGATGCATTCCACTGAATAGATGTGCATTTCCTGACTAAATAAAACAACATGTAGATGTATTCCCCGCACCTGGAGGTTGTGCCCCCTGTGAATCACTGTGAGTGGCTGGGCTGAGAGGCCTGGCCTCCCAGGCAGCAGCCTGCAAGAGATGGGACCCATTTGCTCACTCACCCACGTGCAAACACACACACACACACACACACACACACACACACACACACACACACAAATTACTTCATTCAGTTTTCTGTTGGAACTTGGGAGGCACACATGGATGTGAACCTAAGGAGGCCCCACTCAAGGTGCTGTCACTAAGATCTCCTCCCAGGTGGTCCACTGAGATGGCTCTGGGACTCACCGGAGAGAGAGGAGAAAGTGGGCTGCTCTGGAGAGAGGCCCACATTCAGACAGCTTTATCAGAAACACAAAGAGGTGCTGTGTGTGTGTGTGTGTGTGTGTGTGTGTGTGTGTGTGTGTGTGAGAGAGAGAGAGAGAGAGAGAGAGAGAGAGAGAGAGAGAGAGAGAGAACTGGAAATTGTTAAGAGCAAGGTGAAAGGTGTTATGAGTTGTGTGTGCAGCCAGTGGACACTATAATTATGAATGAAGAGAAAGACACTGTGATACAGTACAAATAAAATAAAGCTTTTAACACTCAACTCACTTATCTATAAAATGAGGATAATGATACTCACCTCTCAGCACTGTTGAGCGCTTAAATGAGATCATGTTTATTTAACACCCACATGTACTGGGCAGTTAATAAACTACCCTTGCTCTTATGGGCCGGGACATCTCGACTCTGATGATGTTTAGAAACATTCAATACCAGAAAATGGATAGTGGCTAAAAACTGCCCACAGTAAAATGTATTATTTATTAAAATCTGACCAAGATTCACAGCTTCTTGACAAAATTCAGATCTGCACACTTTGATCCCCAAAAAACTAAATTTGGAAGGATTATAAAGGCCACAAAATAAAATTTTCAATGACAGAAGCTGTAATTAGTGAATTTTAATGCACATTTTACTTATACACATATTTCACTTATAAAATGATTTGGCCCAATGAAAAGTTTCAATAACATTAGATGAGAAATATAAAAAAATGGTGTTTAATTGCTCTATATTAAAAAAGATTGATCAAAAATTAAATTGGCTTAATGAATTCTCTGTGGAAAATACATTCTCAAGGAGAGTTTATCAAAGCCTATATAATGCCCATTAAAACTTTGCAATGTAAACGCGGGATCAAAATGCCCTTGGGCTCCAAATGGTGAGATCAAAACAATCTCTACTGGCCACTCCTTTTACTCTGACTATTTTCATTCCTATATTCTGAGCTCCCAGTGAGAAGGAGAAAGGAAGTAAGAATGGGGAAGGTGTGGTGAGTGTAGGAGTGGAATTGAGTTGTTTTGGTTTTAGAAGCTAGTCTTCATATCTTTATAAATTATAAAATTCTATTTTCAATAGTCTCCTTCAATGCCTTTCCCTTTCCCTAACTAAATTTGTGATCAGCTTTCCATAAAAAATTGGTAATAAACATAAAAATATATAATAAAAACAAAACTGTTTGGCAGTTATAAGTGATAATTGATCACTTTAAGTTTTAAAGTATTAATGAAGTTTTAAAGTATTGAAAATTCTGAATTTTTATCAAGTTATAATCCACAAAATAGTGTTCTGAAAACATTAATTTTGCTTGTACTTTTTTTTGTTTCTCTGCTCTGTTTTCTGCCAACAGGTTTACTATACCACTAGGCTGACCGGGCACCATGATCAGTGACTCCCTCCACCCCCCTTCACTAGACATACTCACAAAAGCACATGTATTGAGTGTCTTCATTATCCTAAGCTGTCTACATCTCATTATGTTTTCCAACAGCCCTATTACTACTGCCTTCATTTTAATGATGAGGAAACTATAGTACAAGGAGGCTAAACAACTTACCCAACAGTCTTTGCAAACATGCATCATTGTGTGTTTATGCTAACAAGCTTACATTGTCTTATTTTTCTTAGTTGCATCCATGGACCTACACATGTGATCACATATTATATGCATGTTCTAGGAATTGCCATGGCAGAAAGCACACACGTTGCCTCAAGAACATATTTTCCCAAAACATAATCACATTAATTTATTTGACAGGAAAGATATTAACCTTTTGCACTCGGATGTCGAGTGTGACTCGACACGGTTAGCATTAGAATAAAGGAATCGAGAAAAAAGCAAGCGAGTGCAAAGTTAACATTGCTCAGAAACAGCAGAACAGAAATACTGTGCCATTGCTTCAAACCAGACAAATGGACACACACAAGTACATGGACACACACACACACACACACACATGCATATACACACACTGGAGGGTTAACTTATAGTTGGAGACCTCTCTGAGGAAAGGGACGCTGATTGTCTTGGCTGTACAAGTTACAGAAACTATATAGTGCTTTCTCATGAAAGTCAGAGGAAGCACCAAGAAAAGGGTCCCTGCTCAGCACTCCTGGGCTGACAATACCAAGTGCACTATGCAAGAGCATCTTGACCTTGGCTGGAGTCCAGCCTGGACCTGGAACTCTGGGTCTGCACCTGGGATGGCCCCTAAATGTGGAGGGTCTTTACTGCTCTGTGCCTCCCCAGGGCCTTTCCCTTGAAGCTTCTCTCACCTGCTCCAGGGGAGAGGACCAACTCTTTTGTGAACCTCCTGCCACAATGTTTCACAGCCAATTAAAATTCTATTCCATCCCCAGCAAGGGAGCTGGCAGCCCTGGGTCTCACCAGCAGGATGTACTGGCTGCAATTAATGTCTCTTCTGGAGCCTGATTAGCTAAGGAGAGGCCAGGATACTTACTCTACCCCTAAGGCACCTTTAAATTAGGAAGTGGAGGTTCCTCATCCTGTTGCCTCTATTAAGTCATCGGTTAATGCAGAAGTGTTAACCCTTTCTATTTCCTCTTGGTAGTGGAACTGGATCAGAGAGACAGGAGATCGTCTCTCAACTGGACAGTCCCAGGAATAAAGGGAGGAGAAACCTCTAGATTGCCTTAGTATTCAAATTCCAGATTATTAGAATGAATCGAGGGCCTGCTCTGTTAGGCACAGGCTAGGAGTTGGGGATTCGACCAAAACCACAGGCATAATGTTTAGTGTTATTGTGTTGAAGCTTTGAATGTAGAAGATAATGCATAGGAATAATATATTTAAGAAAAAAGAGAAAATCCCTAATGATAGAAAAGGAGAAGAGAAGGAAATGAGCACATATGGAATGTTTTCTATGTGCCAGACATTTTACATATATTATAGCAAGGAATTCTACAAGAGCTCTATATTTTTACAGAGGATGGAACTAAGGCTCAGAGAGGTTAAAGAAAGTGTCCAAGGTCACAGAGCCAATGTGAAAGATTGATTGTTCTAATGGCCCTAGATCTTTAGGCTTCCCAGTCATTTCCTCTTGGTAATGCCTGCTCACACCGACTTTGAGTAGTCTGCGTGAATTGCTTTCACCAATGAGAGAGTAGCAAACTATGTAAGCAGAGACTTGAAAAGTGCTTGGGATCAGGGTGTGCCCTCTCTTGCTGGTGGGAACGCTTCCACCATGATGTGAACTAGCCTGTGCGGTCCTACTGGCTGATAGGAGAGGTGTGAGCAAAAGTGGACCAACCATCCCATCCTAGATCAGCCAGCCTCTAGCCAACTCACAGATGCCTGAGCGAACCCAGCGGGGACCAGCTAACCCTGATCAGCAGAACCATTCAGCCAACTTGTAGACTTGTGAAAGAGAATAAATGGTTGTTATTTTAAGCCACTGATTTTGGGGTACATATTCAGGAGCAGGTTAGTTAGCAGCTAGAACTAACTGATACTAGTAAATGGCAGACACAAAAGTTGTTTGATCTTCAAGCCTGTGTGCATTGTCCATTTGTCATGAAAACATAAAGGTTGAAAATGTAGCAGGAAAACACAGGTTAGATTATGATATGTTTCCACAACAAAGCTGCCCAGTCACACAAGGGTATCACTGGGAGGAGTGTGGTATTCCCATATTCAAGTATCTTAAAGGGCAGTTGTGCGCAATTATCCAGGTGCAGGGTGTTTACTGTGGGTCGCTTCTCCCTGTGTGCCTTAGCCACGTAGTTGGCCATCTCAGAGACTGAGCTACACTGAGACTCTTGACGAGAATGTTCCGAATTATTCCTATCATTCATCAGTTCCCTGGAGAAGAAAACCCCCCACAGCACCCAGACTGAGATTCTGCAGCCTCCAGCTGGCTAGGTGCCTCCTGATTCTCTTTCATAGCTGAAACTCTCTCCCAAGAATGCCTGGGTTGCATTGCTGCAAATTCCCGACTTAACTCTGCCCCAATCCTACAGCCACCTCCTGCTCCTCCCCTACAGTGGAAAGAAAGGCAGAAAGGAACAGACTGCCTGCATTTGCTGAGCCTCCCTTCTCAGGGTCCCAGCTGTGGTACTACTAACAGTTGCCCTTGAGAATATGAAGAAAGGACAAGACCTTGAATATGGGATAGCAGAGCAGATGCTGACTTACTGTAATGATTTGGATGGAAACTGGTGTCATCCTTCTGAAGATCAATTCAGCAACATGTATCAACAGCCTTAAAAATGTCCATGCCCTTTGAATTAGTAAGTCCATTCTTGGACTGTCTTTTAAGGATATAATTTTGGATATGATCCATGAAATCATGGATCACCATGAGAAATTTTTCATGACATCGTGTGAATGGAAAAATGCAAGTTAAAAATAGGTTGTGCCCTGACCAGTTTGGTTCAGTGGATAGAGCATCGGGCCATGGACTGAAAGGTCCCGGGTTCGATTCTGGTTGAAGGCATGTATCTTGTTTGCAGGCTCAATCCCCACTGGGGAGTGTGCAGGAGGCTGCTGATTGATGTTTCTCTCTCATCGATGTTTCTAACTCTCTATCCCTCTCCCTTCCTCTCTGTAAAAAAATCAATAAAAATCTATTTTTAAAAAATAGGTTGTATGTTTCTGATTTGGGGAAATGATGTGTGTGTTGAGGGGGGGCTACAGTTATGAGGAAATTTTTGATTTATAATAAATCTCTATGTATTTTTAAGATATGGCCTTTTTCTGCCCCAGCTTCTGGACATGTGGATCTTTGGCTATCTTGGACATAACAGGACAACTTGCCTTAAAAACCTAAGAGATCGGTGAAGGTCTAGAAATAAATGATTGAAATGATGCATGACATGAGAATGGAATCTAAAAATAGGGCTTTCAGTGTGGATAGATGACTGCTGAGGGGAAGATGAATAAATTTTTAAACAATCATGAAGTGCGAGTGGAGAGGGAACATGGTCTTGGGTTGCCAAGTCCCAGGAAGCAATTGAAAAGCATCTTGATTGCTTACTTAACTACCTTGTCATGTAAAAGGCAAATAAAAGGAAGTCATATTTTACATACTAGCCATTAATTAAAGAAAATGCAGACCAAAACACCATGGCAAAAGCTGAGTCTCTGAACATGTTTAAGAAAGCGTGTTCCTAGGCAGGCGCCACCATGAGTGCTCAACACTAGGGCTGAGTGTTCACCCGAGGCTGCTGAATGGCTCCTAAATGAGCAAGACTGTGGCCTACAGTCTCAATCTTTTGGAGAGAAACACCGCTGGTCCATAAATACTCCTCTGTCCCCAGTCCTTAAGTCCAGAGGCTTGGGCTGTTCTATGAGCTTAGCCTTATCCCACATTGGTTTTCATATACGGATCTGAGAAGGAGAACTGGAAGGCACTGGTAAGCATGGAAGGCCCTGGGGTCCCCTCCCCCCACATCATCCCTGTACAGAGGCTGGGATAGCAAGGAGGGCCTTTGAAGACCCTCGTTCCCAGCACCAGAAGCGAGGAATATAGAACTGTTTCAAAGAAAGAGTAAAATTGCCAAGATGACAGAAGCTACAACCGCTTGGAGAGCTTAGCAGAGGCTTGGAGTCAGCTGACGGGAGTCTCCTCATGTGCCAGAGCAATTCAGATTCTACTCGCATGCTTCTCCTGACAGGGAGCTGGAGCCCAGCCTTCAGGAGCAGCATACTTCCCGAGAGGTGTGAAAAGAACTGGCTGAGGTGCCAGCCGGCTCCGGCTCCGGCTCTGGCTCCAGTTGGGTCTCCCCCTGAGAGGCATCCATCTCGCAGGGATGTGGGGCAGACTCTTTGAGGTTCTGAACCCGGAGGGGACTGTCATTTCTCCTATTTCAGCGTTGACCCCCTGCACCACCTAGGAAAGGCCACTGCCCTCTCTGGGCTTCAGGATTTTCAGTCTAAATGGAGTATAATCGGAGCAAAGCTCATCATAAAGAAGAAATGCAAGTCCCCTACAGAGAAAGAATTAAAAACCATTTTGGTGTTTACTGCATTCTCTTTACAAAGCAGGCAAAGGAAATTATAGGACTAAGACTTTTTTCCTCCTTTACTTCCTTTTCCTTACAAGCTCTTCATGACAAAGATCATTATAGCCTCCCTGCCCTGTTATTATGTCCCTCCATTCCTGCACGTCCAAGGGCATCGCAAAGCCCTCACCTGGAGCCATGAACACCCAAACTCACAGCCTTACATGAAAGGGGGCAGGGGAAAGAGACGTAATGGTAGTAAACACTCAAAGCTTAATACCTTTTCATCTACCCCATCACCGGAGAGAGAAACACGTCCGTGTGGAGGAAGAAGGCTTGGGGAGGTGGTTCCTAAGAGACAGGGAGGCAGCCAGGTGGATGGTAGTTCTTTTCTCCCCCTGAAATAACAGGGCAGAGAGAAACACCTGGAGGCTCCTGGAATCCATCACATCATTGTCACTTGTACTCAATATCCAGGCACCCAGGCAGCTTGCTGCAGAGAGCCCGGGTCACAGATATTGAGTGGGTAAGTAATTTACACACTGTCCCTCATCGAGTAAGTAGAAGAACTAGCATTTGGATTCAGCAGTCAAAGCTTGCATACGGGCTTGGCACATAGTACATGCTCAGTAAGTTCTATATACTGGCATTTATTTTTATCTTTGTATTCACAAGAGTCTTAAATCGATGTTGGAGACAGCAGGTTGCTAAGGAGTATCTGGTCCAGAGCGTCACAAAATGAGCCTTAGCTAACCTTGCTTCCAGAGAGGAAGCATGAGTCTACATGGAATCAGAATCCCTGGGGTAGAGCCTGGGAAAATGAATTCTTTACAAGTTTCCCAGGATTCTGATGTAAGTTCTGAGATGCAAGGAATTGAGGCATAGATAGCTTAAACCCAAGGTCACCAGCCAGAGGGTGGCAGAGCTGGAACTGACACCCAGGAGAGACCCTGCTTTTCACTCTGTAAGTCAGTCATACATGAGATTCCAAGTGTCTAGGGCTGTGATTTGGAATGTTCGTGAAGTGTAACATGTCATCACAGCTCGTTTACACTTGTAACATCTGCTGTATCCCCTAAACACACTGAATGATATATTAATTACAGTGACTGAAAAGTAATTTTGGTAGAATTTCACCAGAGCCCCTTCAAATAACATGAAGATTTTGCACAACTGGAGCTGGGCATTGCTCGGCCAGTGCATAGGGACAGTGGAGGGCAGACCCCAGGGGGCAACTGAGTGTTTGCCCCTTCACTTGCCACTGACTTGGGTCCTTGGCTTGGCCTGACTTGTGGGAAAGAAAGAGGACACAGTGACCTGGATCTCTGAAATTTCAGCCTGGAACTTTGGAAGCAAGCCCAGCTGGCTGGTGTATACAAATAGCCCAATTCTGGCCAGTCAAGGTTTATCGAAATTATGTTTTTGATTGAGTCAGCCACAGGTCTGAGGGCAGATCAGCCTTTAATTTGAGCCTTTTGGTAACGATGGTGATGGTAATGATACATTATAGAGACAGACAAATGGACTATGTATTGTACATTTAGGCCATCAGTAATACAGATACGATTATGAATCTACACAGAAAATAGGACCCTGCTTTCCACCAGTTCTTGGATAGCTTGGTTTGTTTATTATGCAGATCATGTCTGACTTTATGGAATTGAATGTTATTTAAATTCAATTATTGTGAGGTGAAGTTCTTTCTAGTACCAGTTGAGCACATTTGGAGGCAGTTAGAGGGAATAGGTACATTTGTCTTATACCAGTTACATTATAGGGAGAAAAGCAATGCTAAAAAAAATAATTATCATGAAAATTAGAAAACATGGTTTGGAGGGGTTGGTTTGGATCTCCATGTGTGTGTTTTTTCTTGTCTTTTTTTTTTTTTTTTTATCTGATGAGCAGGGAGGCTGGAAATTTTTCCATGAAGACGGAGGCCGATTATAGATGTGTGTGTGTGTGTGTGTGTGTGTGTGTGTGTGTGTGTGTGAAGTAAGCTGCTGGTATGAGAGTAAAACTAAAAATAATTATGTGGTTAATTGGATTTAGTATAGATTACTACAGCTCATTAAGGCCTTAAATCTTTTTTTTTCTACTTAGTAATAGAGTTCTTTCCTTTTAAATAAAATTATCTCACAACATTTCTTATTTCTTTCTGCCAGTTGATGCCCTGCTGGTCTCCTGAAGCCAAGGTTTGGCCTTGGTGCCATGGAGAGGGCAAGTAAGAAGCTTGGGCATGGCCTGGCTGGGAAGGGAGCATGGTAAATGCTGTGCGTGAGTAGCAGAGCTAAAAGGTTCGCCTGAAAGAGCTCCAGGCAGCAAGCAAAGTGCTGCCCGTACACTACCTGATACAAGATGCAGAGAATGAGAATGGCCTATCTGTGTATAATAATGGATCCTAGGGCTACAGTATCTTTGAAGGTTATCTTGCAGATCAGCCTACCTCCCATAGGTAAGGGGGAAACTTGCTTTATCATCCTTCAGGGAGGCAGGAGTCACACCCTCTCCTATTCGTCTTTGTACCACAACCTTTGCTGGTAAGTGGGACTTCATGATAGGTCATTTTTCTTGATCCTGATACCCGTCTACACTGACCTCTTACAGGTCTGTGGACTCAAGAAATCATTATCTGGTCTCCTGCAGGCAAAAGACACTTGGAACCTACTAGGTTTCCCTCAACCTACTGCCCCATCTCTGATCCCTTTCTGATTCCTCCCTCCCCAATCCTCCCCCATTAAACCAGATTACAGCAACACAGATAGTTGGTCAATATCATGGACCAGTTTGGTTGTGCCCTCAAATTTGGGAAGAATGGTTATTGATAGTCCTTACTATTAACTGGTCTCTCAAATATGTGAAATCTAAGGAGTGACACACAGAGTTCTTTCCTTTCCCTAGCAAGTCAACTATCCATCCTCTAAGTCCAAGGACCACATAGGATGGACATTGGGGAGTCCCTACTTTCTTTGGCATCTCTCCTTATTCTTCTCTATATAAAACTGGAGAATTAATTATTAGCCTCATTTAATTATTAGATGATAGAACGTCCACGACAGTAATTGTTAAAACTGTGAAATGTTTATAACATTAGGATTATTGATAAGAATGTTATAGAAAGGAGGAAAGAAGGAAAGAAAGATATTGATTGATGTTTGAAGTTGGTGAGAAGATGGGCCTAGAGACAGGAAGATCTGCTATATCCCATATTATAACCCCTTACATATTAACCAGCATTTACTGAGAGCTCACTATGTGCTAGGCATGGTGCTAAATATATTCTCTTACTTAAATATATTCTCCAATTTCACAGATGAGCCACTTCATGTTAATAGAAAGGACCCTCAGTGCTCTAGCAATCATTCTTGATTTCTCTACTCTAATCACTCAAACTCCCCTGGATGACTATTCATTCCAACTCTCAGATATCCACTAACTCCTCCCCCACCTGCACTTCCAGCTCATGACTGTGCTTCATATTTCCCCGAGAAAAACAGAAGAAATTGAAGGAAACTTGCCTATTTTATGGTTAATTCTCAGTTCTCATCCAACTTGACCCATCACCGGCCCCATTTGAAAGAGCTGAGCATTCCCTTTTTTCTGAAACACTTCCTCTTCTTTGGCTTTTGGAAAATCATGGTCTCTTCTCATCTCTCTGGCCTTCCCTCCCAGTCTTTTGTACTGGTTGGTCCCATCTCTCAAGCTCTGACATCTTGGCATCTTCCAGGGAACAGTCTTAGTACCGCTCTTCTTTCCCACCTACACTCCTTTGGTGATTTCACCCAAGCTCATGGCTTTAAACACCATCTGTATACCAACACCTCTCAAATTTGTATCTTAGTCTAGACCTCTCCCCTAAACTCCAGACTAATGTATATTGCAATCCCTATTTAATGGCTCCACTTAGACGTTTAATAAGCATCTCAAAGTTGGCATGTCCACAGCTGAACTCCCAATCTACCCTCCAAAACCTGCCCTTCCCTCAATATTTCCCATCTCAATGGAAGGCAACTATCTCCTTCTTATGGATGTTTGAAGTTGGTGAGAAGATGGGCCTAAAAATCAGTACCATTTTTGACTTTCCTCCTCTCATTCACCATATCCAATCATCAGCAAATCCCAATATCTGTATCTTAGAGATGTATTCAGAAACTGACCATTTCTCAGATCTGCCTCTGCTCCCATGCTGGTCCAAAACACCACCCCTGCTCGCCTGATTACTGCAACAGCCTTCTGTCCCCAGCTCCGCCCTTTCTTCCTTCGAGACTATTTTTAGCACAGCAGCCAGAGTAATCCCATCAAGCACGGTCAGATCAAGTCGTGTCCTCTGCTGAAAATACTCTCATAATTTCCCATCTCATTCACAGTAAATCACCCACAGCCTCAGCTGATTAGTGCCATTTTTGATCCCCATTACATCTCTGACCTTACCGCCTACTCCTCTTCCCCTCATTCACTCTACCACAGATACACCAGCCACTTTGGCTCCTCTGGGACATGCCAACCATGTTTCTGCCTCAGGGCCTTTGCACTGGATGTGCCCTTGGCCTCGAGTGCTCAGTCCTCAGATACCTGCATGGCTTGCTTCCTTACCTTCCTCAGGTCTTCACTCAGACGCCTCCATTTGGTGAAGCTTTCCACAGCCACCATATTTAGAACTTCAACCCGCCACCTCCCTAGTATCCCATTTCCAGTTTCCCTGCTTATTTTCCTCCATAGCATATGATAGCATCTTCAGAATTTTATAATTTATTTATCTTTTTTATTGTCTGTCTCTCTCAGACAGATAATTCCATTTAGTGCTGTATCCCTGACACCTAGAACAGAACTTAGAACATACCAGATCAATATTTAATGATTAAAAGAATAACTGAATGAAGCCCAAAAAGGTTAAGCAACTTTCTCAGGGTCACACAGATTGTATGGGCCTGGATACACCCGAGTCTATCTGGGATTAGAGCCCAAGCTCTCATCCATCCAACTAATCCCAGCAAAGGAAGAGAACTCCAAACTACACCCAAAGGCAGGTGTTTCTGTCATCTCCTTTGTGTGTGTGTTTTAAAATATTTTTATTGATTATTAGAGAAAGAAAGGAAGGGAGAGAGAGAAAAAACATCAATGTGAGAGAGAAATATTGATCGGCTGCCTCCTGCATGCCCCCTATTGGGGATCAAGCTGGCAACCTGGGCATGTGTCCTGACCAGGAATCAAACCGGCAACCTTTTGGTGCACAAGATAATGCCCAACCAACTGAGCCACACCAGCCGGGGCAATCATCTCCTTTGTTTTGCCCTCCCAGAGCTGCACACTGCAGCAGGGCTAGGGCTGCCTTTGCTTCGCTAGACAAGATTTCTTTCTTTCTGCTCAGTGGCGGGGATGCCTGGTGCCTGTGTGGGTAGAAGGGGAAGTCTTTGGCTTACCTGCCACTGCCATGGCAACCAGGTAACCTAAGGACTCCAGAAGCAAGTCCTTTCAGACTGAGAAGGGGAAAAATGAGGCAAGCCCGAAATAAACAGAAAGAAACCTGTGAATGGAGAACTGACTGGGGCCTTGTGCCTGCTGCTTGCTGTGTCATTGGCAGCAAGGATAATCCATCCTGTTCTCTCCCTACCTCTAGCTCAGCCATGGCCAAGGGCAGTGGATCACCTTGTCCTGCCTCCGGGCTCTAGCATGACCCCACTTAACCCATCCAAGGGCTCACACTCTTCTCTTCAGCACCCCCAGGGATGGGGGCCCCAAAACACTCTCAGTGACTTCTTGATAACACAGAGGATGGTCCTGACCAGAAGTCAGGAGATCCATGTTCTGACCCCCTGCCCACATCAGAGGGGCAGACTCTTAGTTCCTTAATTTCAACTTCTCTCTGGGGCTCAGTGGACCCTTTACTTAAAAATGACTCCCTTCCTTACCTATTTGATAGTAGGAGAATCAAGTAGAACTATAGTAAAAAAAACAAAACTATGAAATTAAAGTCCTTAGGGAAATGCAAGTTAGAATTGCAATATTTTCACAAGAGGTCTTACTTGTGCCAGGCACTGTGCCCAGCATTTTTTGTGCTTGATCTCACTCAATCCTTACAGCCACCCTTGAGAAGGTAAGAGCTGCCCACAATGGGAAGATGAGGAAATGCTGCCTCAGAGAGGTTAAGAAATTTGCCCAAGTTTGTACAGCCAGTAAGTGACAAAGAGGCATTCAAACCTAAGGAGTCTATCTCCTATCTCCCAACACTATACCCACACGTCCCCCACCCCCCCATCCTGCACGGTATCCAGTGGGGCCTGAGGGTTAGAGAACTGATTTTTTTCACCTTAGTCATTCCCAGGACAGTCCCTGAGCCCCACAGCTCCAAGCAGATCATCAGGGAAGTGTGTGGTGCCCTTCCCATTTACTAAGCCCCTTTGATCTGTGGAGTTTGCTGAGCTCAGAGAACAAGATCATAACAATCCCCACAGCCCAAAGGCTGGAGCCTCAGGGGCTGGTCCTCTCTCACAGCCTGGTGCCCGTCCAGTCAGTGTGCCCAGTTCTATGGGGTTTGCAGGAGCAGCCCCAATCCCAGAGGAAACAATTAGAGAATAATTAAGTGCCAAACTGTGGGTGATGATGTGGGAGAGGAAACAAGTCTGTACTCTGGTGGGGGGCCTCAGCTGGGCCAGGAAGGGGTGGGGTCTGGAAAGGAGAAACCAGAGAAGAGACCAAAGGGCGCAGGTGTGGGAGGGATGGCACACAGAGGAGTGTGGTGGGAAACGCAGAGTCTGATGATGTCAGAGAGACCTGGCTTCACACCCTGGCCGTGCCATGGCTGGCTAGGTGACCTTGGGTTGGTCACTTCCCGTTCTCTTTGGTAGAGGTCCCTCTTACATCGAGAGATGTTCACCACCTCAGTTTCTTTCTTTCTTTTTAAAAATATTTGTATTTATTTCAAAGAGGAAGGGAGAAGAAGAGAGAGCTAGAAACAGCAATGATGAGAGAGAATCCCTGATCGACTGCCTCCTGCACACCCCACACTGGGGATTGAGCCCACAACCCGGGCATGTGCCCTGACTGGGAGTAGAACCATGATCTCCTAGTTCATAGGTTGATGCTCAACCACTGAGCCACGCCAGCTGGGCTCACCACTTCAGTTTCCATGTTCCACCATTTAGCCTCTAACAGAGTTTCCTGCAAAGAACATCAAGTCTAACCTGAATCCGTCGGGCTGCTGGCTCATTTCCAATTCTGTTCTTGGGAAACACAGGCATGGCCAGTTGGAGATGGTGAATGTCCTTAACCTGGACTCTTAGAGCCCTAAACATACACACAAAAAATATGGCTTTCCTCCCAATATACATAAAAATATACGAAATAAAACTTGCATAAATGCCAAGGTTAAAATAGCTTCTTTGCAGATTTATTTATTTATTTGGTAAAATTCTGGATTGCCTCCTCCATCAAAGTGAACCTTTTCTAACAGTTTTGGTGTCCTTGCTTTCCACTGTTTGTGGTGCCTGAAAAGTCCCTATTCTGCCTTTTGGGTTGCACAGTCCTAAGGGAGAGTGGGGGACCGGGAGCTTCAGGGAAGCAGCACACCATTGACCTCTTGACCCCACATGTGGCACTGGGAAGGTCATGCCCCCCCTTCTCACATAAGTATGTTGAGGCTGGGTTGAGGGGGGTGACTCCAGTGAGCCCTGGGGGTCCCACATCCAGAGCCACAACAGAGGGCCCAGGCCTTATTCTCAGGGGTGGCCCAGCTCTCTTGCTTCGTGACTGCTGCTTGGGGAGCAAGAGGTGCAGCCTTCACTGTCGGCTGGCACCATTTTCGGGGGCTGGGAGTAATGTCTCTTACCTGATCGGCAATTTGACATGGCTGCTTAACAACCGATTAATCAAACCCAGTTCGTCCTGTAAGAATAAATGAGCCTAGGAAATGCTGCCATGAATAATGAGGGCTTTTGTCTTTCACCCAGCACCTCTCTCCACCCACCCCCTCCTATCTCCTTCCCAGAAACACACAGCAGCTACTCCATACCAAGGATTTCTACCCCTCTTCCAGGTGCCACTGCTGCCCACCCGGAGCCAGAGCTGGCCATGTCCTAGAGCAGTGGTCGGCAAACTCATTAGTCATTAGAGCCAAATATCAATAGTACAACGATTGAAATTTCTTTTGAGAGCCAAATTTTTTAAACTTAAACTATATAGGTAGGCACATTGTTATTAACTTAATTAGGGCACTCCTAAGCTGGCCTTTGCTAAAAACGTCCTCAATCTGATTGAGGCATGTGGCTTGCGAGCCGTGGTTTGCTGACCACTGTCCTAGAGGCACAAAGTCTCTTGTCCATCAGACAGACATGTATGCATGCCCCTGCCAAAGCTGGATAGTGTCTGTTTCAGGCACTGTACTGGGTGCTAAGGATACAAAGGTGAATAATATACTGTCCCTGTGAGGGGTAACAGGGTATGACCCCCTTTGGATGGCAGAAGGCTTCCATAGAAATCAACTCACTCACTTTCACAGCAACACTAGGACTCAGGCAGCACGGAGGCTAATACTCCATTGAAGTTGCCTGGCTCCCACGGTGGGGAGGCTGGAGCCCAGGTCTCCTCTGTGGCGTCTGGTGCCTTCCAACAAAGCCTGTGGCTTGGTTTCAGTGGTGTGGTCTTGGCTACCCAGCCTACCGCCTGCCCACCTGCCCGCCCACCTGCCTGCCAGCCAGCCAAATCCTGGGCCTCACCACCCTGTGCCTCTCGTCCTGCAGGGGGAGCTGCTGAGCCCGTGCCGCTGTGATGGCTCCGTCAAGTGTACCCACCAGCCTTGCCTCATCAAGTGGATCAGCGAGCGGGGCTGCTGGAGCTGTGAGCTGTGCTACTACAAGTACCACGTCATTGCCATAAGCACAAAGAATCCTCTGCAGGTAACACAGGGGGCTGCCCGCTGGCTAGGGGCACTGTGGTGCTGGGACCCGGACTTCCCACACCCCCTGCCTTCACCTTAGAGTCAGGGCAGTTTGGAGAAAAGAAATGAGGTGGGCTAGGTGGGCAAGATCACAGATGGCATTTGGGCAGGAGGAAATGAAAGAACTTTTGCGTATTTTTTTAAGCCTCAACAAGAAGAGGAGAAAGGAATGAGGCAAAGAGAGAAAAATAGATATAGAAGGAAAGAAGGGCAGAGTCAGATGGAAAAGAGAACAAGAGAGTGGTGGACAGATGGATGGATGGATGAAAGCAGAAAGGAAAGGACAGGACAAGGAAGAAAGAAGGGAGGGAGGAAGAAGAAGAAAGGAAGAAAGGAAGGAAGGAAGACCAGAGGACAGAAGAGAGCAGAATGAGAAAAAGACAGAAGGTGGGAGGGGTGAGGAGAAAGACTGAGATAAAGCTAAGGGTAAGAAAAGAGGAAAGAAGGAGAAAGGAGATTCAATGGCACTTCCCACCCTTTAATGTACATGCAGTTCACCTGGAATCTTGTCAAAATGCAGACATGATTCAGGAGTCTGGGATGGGGCCTGAGATTCTGCATTTCTGATAAGCTATTGGTTGATGGTGTGATATGGATGCTGCTGATCCGCAAATCCCACTTGTGTGACAGGGACCAGAGAAGAATGGAGAAGAGACAGGAGAGGGAGGCAGAGGGAAAGTGGAGAACGGGCAATAAGGAAGGAAGAGCCCTAGCTGGTTTGGCTCAGTGGCTAGAGTATCGGCCTGCAGACTGAAGGGTCCCAGGTTCAATTCTGGTCAAGGGCACATGCCCAGGTTGCGGGCTCGATCCCCAGTAGGGGGTGTACAGGAGGCAGCCGACCAATGATTCTCTCTCATCATTGATGTTTCTATCTCTCTCTCCCTCTCCCTTCCTCTCTGAAATCAATAAAAATATATTTTTAAAAATAAGGAAGGAAGAAAAGGGGACAGGCTATTGTGAAGGGCAAGGGCAGGGAGGGGCAGGGCTGGGCTGGGGGTAGGGTCTACCAAGCAGATTTAGACAGGGCTGGACCTATAAGAACTGAGGTTCTTATAGGTCCCTGCCCTGACACATCCATCATCCCAGAGGAGCCGGCAGGCCCTGCACCACCTCATAAATCCTCCAACTCGAACAGCTCTCCCTCTGAGGCACGCCCATGTAGAGAGTGCTTGGCTTCTGAAAATACCTCCACATACACATGGTCAGCCAGTTAAGCTGCCACGTCATCAGTTAGCCAGCAGGTTAGTGAGGGTGGGAACCTGAGCATCTGCACAGTAGCTTCACTGTCCTCCCTGAGGGGGAAGGGCGAGTGACCCTGTGAGCCCAGGAGGGTGCTGGTTTGGTGGTGATGGTGGGGTGGAGTCTCTGCATGCAGTGGGCAGGGGCAGCTGAAAATCTAGAGCTGCAGTGTCCAGGGCGCTTTATTTTAGACATTATACAGCTTACATGGGGTACTGCCAGGAATGAGTGTGTGTGTGTGTGTGTGTGTGTGTGTGTGTGTGTGTGTGTGTGTAGACCGGGGAAGGGGGCCATCTTTTTCTGGAAGGAGACATTAAAACCCCCAGGCACCTCAGCCATCCTGATGGTGGCACAAGGGGTCAGAACAAGAGGTGCCTCCCCCTGTGCTGGTTCCATCTTCAGTCATTCGTTTCAAATCTTGCAGTGTCTTAAAATAGCAGTGTCGTGAGACAGCTGATTCCACACCCCGGTGCTTTAACTCTCCCCTTCCTTCTCGGCTGACTCAAGCCTTGAAGAAGGGTCAGGGTCCAAACCTGCCAGTCTCCCCATGAGTGCCCCCTTGGCTCACTAACAGGCATTGGCCTTTGACGCATAAGACAAAAAACCATTTAGGGATAACTTTCCTGGGGGGCGGGAGGTTATTTTAATCTCATAAGTGCAGCAAACAAATGGCAGAATTGACAAAAGTGAGCTTTTACTTTACTGCTCAGTTACTGCTGTAATTCTGCTGCTTTTGGGAGTGCAGTGGTATCACTTCACTTTTCCAGACAGCACAGAAGGAAGCAGTTTGGACTAGCAGCAGTGTTGTGTGGTTGTTGCCCAAACTGTCCCAGTTGTGTGTCCTGGGCTCCTTGGGCCCAGCCAAGTGTGAGACAGCTGCCTGCTGAGCCTCAGTGGGACAACTTCGGCTCCCACAAGCCAGGCAGGCCCCCCCGAGGTACGGGACAGAGTGGGCAGGCCCCACCACCAGTGAGCAGAGCAATGGATGGTAGGCTGGGGCTACCTCTGCTCAGTGTCGGGAGGCCCCATCCAAAGTGGTGAGAAACAGCAGCCAGGACAGTATGTTACCTCAGTGACCCTCTGCAAGCTCTGGTTCTAGCAGAAGAGCCACTGAGAAAGGAGTTTCGGAGTGGCCCAGTGGTCTCAAGACTTCATGGCTATTTCTTACCCTTTCTGCCACACCTGAGCTGCAGTTATATTCATGTTCAGTTGGTGCTCACTGGGGGCCAGCCACTGTTCTAAGTATTCATCTATATTATCTCATTTAATATTGAAAACAACCCAATGCAGTGGGTACTGTTATTATTCCCAATTTACAGATGAGACTGTGGAGGCACAGAGAGGTCAGCAATCTGCCCATGGTCACCCTGGTGGAGCAGGGTTGCATCCAAGGGGTCTAACTCCTGAGTCTGGCCCTTAACCTCTACCCTATAGTGCACAGCACTGAGTTTGCTGAATACATTTACCTTTAGGCAGCCCCCAACTCAACGTGCATAACTATATTTTTGCTGAAACATACGAAGAAGCACAGAAAGTTATTTCATTTAACCCTCACAATATTCTAGGAAGTAGGACTGATTATTTCCACTTTTACAAAAGGGCAACTTGGGAGTCTATGACATATTGGCTTCTCCTAGGTCACTCTCTGCAAGTCGGGGCAGAGCTCGGCTAGAACTGGGTCACCTGCCCAGACTCAGTGCCCCATGTGCGCTCCCTGTGTTGCAGAACAGGCGGCGCTTGAGAAGCTTGCATTCAGAATTTCGCTCTGGGTCTGGTGGCTGCAGAGCCTAGAGCCTCTGGAGCCCTTCTCTCCCCCGCCCCCTCCACCAGCGTCTTTGAGACCTTAGTCACTTGTTCTCTGCTTTCTCCTTGCGCTTCTGCTCCTGCACCTCTTGGGGAGCCTCACGCGGGACAGACAGGAGGGCAGCCTTGACGATGGCCCCCACCCCACTCCTTCATGCTTCAGACTGTAGTTGGGGCCCTGCTTAGTTTCCACAGGTGGCTTGGGGGCTGGTCAGAAAGGGCTTTAGGAATTAAGGGAACTTTTCCATGCCTTTGGTTTTGGGATTTTTTTAAATCTGGAGCAGGAGAAGGTGGAGGTTATTGATGACTTAATGATAGAAACAAAAAAGCCCAGTCAAGAACCCTCTTCACAGACAGTGGGACAGGCCCTGGAAAAAGCATTTGTTGTATATGAGCAATGTCTGTAGGTTCAGGTTACAGAGTTCTGGAAAATTCCCTTGTTATGTGTAACCCTAGGCGGGAGGAAGCAGTGGAAAATTTAAAAGCCCAATGATGTGTAATGGGATAATTAAATGTAAAGGTGGATGTTCTACATCTAGATTAGCAAGCGACATGTTTTCCAGTGGTTACACTTCCTTGGGGGCCATTGGTCAGTCCCGGCTGGACCCAGAACCAGTGCCCGCATCCCGGCCATTGAACGCAGAGTGAGCATTCGCAGGTGGAGGGTACCCTGCCTTTCCTCTGGCTTAGGCCGAAATGCTCTAGGGGGGGTCTTCTCTGCAAGGTGTTATGCAACTTCCTATGATCAGGAGATTGTCTTTCCTTCCCCCTTCCTAAGCCTGATCCTTGTAAAATTGTCCAACTTCCCTGCTTAAAATTGTTCAAAAGCATCATATTTACTCTTAGGACAAAGTCAAACATCTGTGCGTATCCTTCAAGATTCCACATGGTCTTCCCCTCTTGTATTTCCAGTATCTCACCCCACAACCTCTCCACTCTCTTTGCTCCACTCACTCTGGTCTTCTTCCAAGTTTTCATACTCTCAGGGCCTTTGCACACATTCTTCCCTGGGCATGGAGCCCCCTCCCCTCTCTTTCTCTAGTCAACTCCTACTCAATTCAAGCATTACTTCTCCTGGGAGGTCAAATCCCCATTTATAGACTTCCACAGTGCCATGGACCTCCCTTTCTTACTGCTGATAAATTACATTTGTAAGAAATTATTTGGTTGTCTGTGTTTTCTAGAATGTAAGCTCCATGAGAGCAGACATCTTGTATGTTCTTGCTTACCACTTTGTCTCTGGCTCCTAGAAGAGTGGCTGGCACATAGAGAATACTCAACACATGTTTGTTGAGTGACAGCATGAATAAATCCCAAACTAAAATCCAACTCCAGGCTCATTCAGGCCTCTGCTACCTAGATCGCCATAAATAGCAGAATTTCAGAGCTGGAACTCACCCATACCTTAGCCTTCAACCCATGCATCAATACTGCTATTAGTATAATACTTTTTCTGTTGAAAAAAATGAAACCTTAGTGTTCATATATAGTCAGTAGATTATACTGTTTTTCTTATCTCTCCTCCACATCCTGGGTCCTCTCCTAGTCTGTTGAATTGGTAATCTCCAGTATGTATATTAAATGGCATGCCCGGTGTTGTAGAAAAGTAAAAAAGGCCTGTGTCCTCTCAGCACCTATTAGTGTGAAAGGAAACAGTGTTGCTCTGAAAAGAATATTCTGGGCCCTGAACGCCACCCACATTAGCTCTGCATTTTCACTTCCCCCTCCCCATTTCTCTGTGTCATAATCAACTGCAAAGACCTTCCTTCGCAGCCATGTCTGCCCAGAACCCCACCCCTACAATGACTTTTAATCATTTGGTGTGATATAGGTTTCTTCCACCAAAAAAGCACAATGTAAAACTAAAAAACTTGCAAGAATATCCATTGTATCACTAGTGAAAAGCCCTGGTTTAAATCCTAAACCAGCAGTGAGAGTTTGGGGGTGACAAAAGGAAGAGGGATGGGAATGGGATGAGGGTATCTGAGCAACAGCTAACCTACCGACAATTCATTCTTCACCCCGCAGTGGCAGGCCATCTCTCTGACAGTCATTGAGAAGGTGCAGATTGCAGCCGCCATCCTGGGTTCCCTCTTCCTCATCGCCAGTATCTCTTGGCTCATCTGGTCAACCTTCAGTCCCTCGGCAAAATGGCAGCGCCAAGACCTCCTCTTCCAGATCTGCTATGGGATGTATGGGTTCATGGACGTGGTGTGCATCGGTGAGTCGGGGCCTGTCTCCATGGGAAGTGGGAAGCCAAATGATGGTGAGTTAGACAAATCCCTTAGAACCACACCCTCTGGGAGGTCAAAGCAGAGAAGGCAGCAGCCTTGAAACCTGTGAGCTCAGGAGGGGCTGGTGGCTTAAATTTGGGAGGTCAGTGGGAAGTGAGTGGGAAGCAGGGAAGAGAAGGAAGATCTAAATCTTTCCAAGCATATCTGTCTTGCCTGGTTGAAGATAAATAAGGAGGCTTGCCACTATGAAGATTTGTGAAAAGTCCATTGGTCAGTCTATCTGCCTCTGGCCGGATGAGGAAAGCCTCTTCTCTGTTGTGTACCCATGGCTGCCAAACCAGACCAGGGCTGCCTGCACATTTAGTTTCATTCTCTTCACAGCAAAATGCCCAGAACCAGTATTGAAGATGCCTGCCTCCTTTCCCCAGCTTTCCATAAGCTGATTCCAATGCCCAAGATTTCTCTAGTCTAATTATTTTCACACTGTGTGTAGCCCTGGGCTTCCATGCCCAGCTTCAGGAGCCGCCTTCAGGAGGGGAATGGAATGCTGCCCTGCCAGGCTCTGACTCTTCACTCCTGTGTCACCCTGAGCTTCTGTCCTTTTATCTATTTACATGTTTCCATTTCAGGTATGATTCTGTTTAAAAGACATCAGTGTTTTAGAAAAAAGTCGGAAACCCACCACTTGAGTTCCTGCTTATCCCATTCCTAAATCTATGTTCCCCTCTCTAACCTCCTGTTAGGTTGGTTGGTGGAGGGCTGGATCTTTCCCTCAACAAATGACATAGGCTGTCAACTCTGAAGTCTTCGTCCAAGTGACTGAGGAGTGGGGAGTGGTCCTGGTTTTCTGAGTGATGGGAAGCCTGCACATCCTGACCTGGAACTCTCAGATTTCCCCTACACCATAGCGCTCACAGCATCAGAGTGCCACAGCTGTCTTCCCTGGGCATTCGCTTATGAATTATATAAAAATGCTACAAGGTGTTTTTTTTTTGGCAGAAAAACATCTATTAACTGGAATTTGGCTGGGATTATATTAATGTGAGTTTCTCTGGAATTCTTTAATATTAGAACCAGAGAGGTTGGACACTTGCATACTAATGACAGTAGCCAGCGACTAGTGATGCTGGAACTTGTGAACTTGTCTAAGCATCTTCCTGACTCTCTATGCTAGTGAAACGAACACATCAACCCCTAGTTCAAGAGACTGTTAATTATGGCATGTAGGCAGTGAAATAAGCAGACTGCCCGGGTTTGGAGGGCAGTGGAAGAAAGAGGACCATTAATGGAGGAATGTGACTTGAGGCATTCTAATTTAGTTCCCTCTTGCACAAAACTCCCTTCCTACTCCTGCTGAGGCCTGGCCTTGTTGATGCCAAAAACCAGTTGTGTCTCCATATGGAGGTGTGGGGCTCTGGCATGGAGGGGCCTTCCTGTAGAGGCCCCTCCAGCTGCCCTTCATTCTCCTTCAGGCAGGTTTTTGATCTGTCATTGATATGAGCTTCTATGAGACATGCTTTCCTGTCACGTGGTGTATTAGTCAGCTTTGGCTGCAGTAACAAACAACTCCAAAATTGCAGAGCCTACAACTGCAAGCATTTATTTTCCATTCATGGGACTACAAGATGGCTGTGGCTCTGCTGGACTTGGCTGGGCTTAGCTTCTGACTGTGCATTGGCTTTGGGCCTGCTCTGAGCCGTCTCTTCCTGCTGGGCCCAGGCTAAAGGAGCAGGGACTACAGGAGTGTATTCTCCTAGCCAAGTGCAGGAGCACAGGAGGACTGGTTGACACGTGCAATGCTTCTCAAAGCTTCTGCTCAGTGCTGGTACATTGCTCCTTCTGCCTACAGACATTGGCCAATGCAAGTCACCAACAAGCCTTCCATCAAAGAGGTAGTGGGGCAGGGGAATATACTTCTCCTTCCCTGGTGGGAGTGTGGGTGAGAGAGAGGAGCATAAATACCACTTACCATTCAGGGCTCCATAGGTCTGACGATTGAGATAATTGAACATAGAGGAGATTGTACAATCGACCAGCACGACTCCCTTGTTTTGCAGTTGAGAGAGCTGGGCCCAGAGAAGAGAAGTGACCTGCTCAAGGTTGCTCATCTGGGAGTGGAACTCATGTTCCTTCTATTAGCCCTCTCACATCAGGTAGAGGAGTCCCAGGGGTCACTTAAGGGATACCTGCAGATGCCACCTGCCACTTTGATACACCTGTGTCCACTTACAGGAAGAGCCCTCACAAACAGGCCTGCCCTGCTCCCTGTGGCTCTGAGCCACCCAACACCCCTACTCTGGCCTACCTGGTGCTCGGGTCTCTCCTGCTCAGAGGCTGTTCTATCATTTTGTTGGCTATACTGGAGCTAACAGTGTCAGAGCATGTCCCCCAGGGCAAGGATCATTCTTCCCATTTTTTCAGACAGTAAAACTTTGAGACTGAAGGATTTTTCTTAGACTGAGTTGGACTCTCCGTTGTGTTTTGCTTTTTAAAAAAATACATATTTTTATTAATTTCAGAGAGGAAGGGAGAGGGAGAGAGAGATAGAAACATCAAGGATGAGAGAGAATCATTGGTCAGCTGCCTACTGCACTCCCCCCACTGGGGATTGAGCCCACAACCAGGGCATGTGCCCTGACCAGGAATCAAACCGTGACCTCCTGGTTCATAGGTTGACCCTCAACCACTGAGCCACGCTGGCCGGGCCGTTCAGTGTTTTTCTAGGAGAGGCTGTCCACGGGAGAAAATGCTGGTAGACAAAATAAAAAAGGGAGTAACATGTGACCTGGAGAAGGGAGAGGGAGGTGACAGGCAGTAGTTGAAATGCATAGATTCTTATGGTGGCTGTGACGATGGTGATTTTGATGATGGTGATGATGATCAGTAGTGATGATAGTGGTTTTGAGGATAAAGTTCAAGTACGTGTCACTTCTCCTGCTCTGCAGTGTGCTGGCCAGTTGAGGAAAAACACACAGCACTGCATAAGTGGTTACAGAGTATCAGCTTTTTAGGGGCTCTCTGGAAGCGAGAAGCAGGTGAAGCCTGCAACATCTACCAGAGGTTCTTCATTTCTAGGCTCCACTAGATATTCAGACCCACAGAACTACCAGTGAGCACACCTGGCACCAGATTCATTTAGAGGAAAGCAGGATGGGAACCATGGCCTCCACCAGGCAGGTCTGGCTTACCTCTGCAGGTGAGTCCTTGCAGGACATCCATATCCTAGTTGAGGGCTAGTCTCTTGGCCCCCAAATAATAGCCCAGGAAGGAAATAAGATTCACAATAGTGGGTGTAGGATCCACCATGGCATAGTTTCCAGGGTCCCCACAGAAGTCTCTGTTTCCCTTTCCTTTCCTGTGGAATAGAATAATACCACCATCTTTAGAGTTGCTGAGAGGACTGGAGAAGACAGTGTAGGTAAGGAGGAGGCCCTCCTAAGTTATCAGTAGCCAGACTAGGAGGCACCTGATTAGAGTAGGTTCCACTCATAGGCACTCAATAAAGGTTTGCTGAATCCAGTTACAGCCTAGAGAACCTGACCCTGTGTCCTCACATAATTGAGAGTCTGCTGTGATTTGGAGCAGTGCTTCTTTGGGAAGGTCTTGGGTCCCCTCATGCGTGTCCCCTCAATGAGAAGATCTGATTACACTGAACGTCCTCGCTCCACCTGCCTCTCTTCCGTCATCTCTAATGACACTGTCTGCCCCAGCAGGGAAGCTGACAGAGACTCACAGAAAACAAATGGGACGTTCTCTGCTCCAGTGGGTCAAGTTATTAGAATTTAACAAGAGCAAATTAATTAAGGTCTTTGGCACCAAACACATTTTTTTTTTCACTTCAGAGACCCAAGAGATTGGCCATCAAAGTGTCGACTTTGCAAACGTAAGGACCTCATCCTTACCATATTTATTTCTTACTCGTGGGTGGACCGGGGTCAAGGAGAAGGAAGGAGAGCAACATTTCTGAGCTTGCTCCAAATCTTTAAGACAGCGGAATACAGTTAACAAAATTATTTAAAAAATTTTTTTAAAGTTTTCTCTGTGTGCTGTCTATTCAGGTTGTTTCCTTTAATTTAGAGATACCTGGTACCTGCCCTCTAAAATATAGGAATTCAAATCTTGATTTGTAGCAAGCAGGCAGGGGGTGGTGGCAGCAGAACTATAAAAACATTTTCCAATTTAATTTTAATTCATATTAACTTAAAATACATGTATGCCACAAAGACTCCTTCCCTTCTTCCCTCCTTTGGGCTAGAAATGACCTGCCTGTCAAACCTTTTAATTCCCTGGTTAGAAAACTTTGAAAATATGGAGGAGGCAGCCTGATGCAATGGAAGAGACTAGGAAATAAAAGATCTAGGTCTGAAAACAAGATGGCCACTACCTACCTCTATGCCCAAGTTACTTCCTTTTTCTACAACTCAGTCAACTCATCTGTAAAATAAGAGGGTTGAATCTGATAACCTCCAAGGTCCTTCTGGGTCTGACATCCTAGGATTTTGAAGTGATGTCCATTGTGAGAAGATATCATAATTCTCAGAGGTTGACAACTGTGCCTGGGGGAGTCTCATTAATGGCTTGGAGGACAAACAATCTATAGGTATCAACCATGTAAACCAGCAAGTGAGGCTCAGTCTATGTTTCATTATCTGCATGTGACTTGTCCAATTTTCTGAACTTACTATTAACTCATATCTCACGCATGCCCTCTCTCACCCCTCACGGCTTCCCATGCATGACCACCTCTCCCCATAGCTGAACTTTGGGATGCTTGGGGGATGAAGATGACTGATTTAGAAGCAGACACACCAAGTAAGCACTGTCCCTCTCAAAGGAGACCCCTTGGGAGGTAATTCACTTAATCCAGTTGTGCTGACAAGCTCGAAATATTTTAGGAACACTTCTTGAGAGCTGTCTTCAGTGCCTGCAGCACAGTCTTTGGAACAGACTCAGAGTGGCATGTCTCTTTGTTGCCAGGGGTTTGTGACTAGAAATAGCCCAATCTGATAAATAAGGTGGGTGCTCAAGCCAGCTAATACATTTTGGAGACCACATGAAAACATGCCCTACTTTGCTTTTCTCATGTGGCCTCTAACCTAGTACTGGAGTGATTTTAATAAGGGTATCTCCCGCTTAAAAAATAAGCCACCAAATTTCAGTGGCTTAATGCAATAGAAGTTCCTGATCAGTGGGAGGTTCTCCTCCACACAGCAATTCAAGGACCCATGCCCCTTCCATTTTGTGGCTCCACAGTCTCACAGGGCTTTTGAGTCTTATCTCCAGCTAATGGAAAATAAGAGAGTACAGATAAGGGACACCCACATACTTTTCCTCTCAATACCCATTGCTTATCCTTGGCCATGTTTGTATAAATAAACTACTTTTGTAACTTTATAATAATTCTTTTAAAATGAAGTTATGTGATACTTATTTAATAATACTAATAATAAAATAATAACTAAAATGTATTACTCATTATATACCAAGCACTGTGAAGAGTGCTTTATGTGCATCATCTTGTTTATTCCCTACAATCCTATGATATAGTTACTATTATAATGCCCATTTTCTTTTTTTCTTCTTCTTTTTTTTAAATCCTCACCCGAGGATATTTTTCCATTGATTTTTAGAGAGAGTGGAAGAGAGAGGGAAAGACAGAGAGAAATATCAATGAGAGAAACACATTGATTGGTTGCCTCCTGCAAGAGCCCCGGCCAGGGCCGGGGCTGGGGAGGAGCCTGCAACCAAGGTATGTGCCCTTGACCAGAATCAAACCTGGGACCCTTCCATCCACAGGCTGATGCTCTATCTACTGAGCAAAGTGGCTAGGGCATAATGTCCATTTTCTTGATGTGAAAACTGAGGCTAAGAGGTAAATCACCCAAGGTCATACAACTAAAACCCAGTTTCATCTGATTACAAATCCCACATTCTTAACCACTCTGTTATAACAATGTGACACATATATTAAAACACATCTTATTATGACTTCAAATAGAAATTATATATACATACACATATATAATTTCAAAAAAAATTATCTTCTCCATAGATGCACTCTCTCTGGAGGGAGTACACAGAGAATGAAGCAGCCCAGACATATGGTACTGTTCTGCTTCAGATAAACCTAGGTTTATGTCCTACTTCATGTATAAGCTGTGTGTCTTAGGACAAGACATTTATCCTCTCTGAGCTCACTTTCCTCTTCTGTAAAATAGAGATTATATTACCAACTTCACAGGGTTTCTATGAAAAGTATACTGTATTTGCAAAGCCATTTTGGAGTGACAGACATAGTAAGCATTCAATAAATATTGACTGTCATCACCATCAATCACCATCATTGCCAACACCTTCATGATAACCATCCAGAATGGCCAAGAAACGAAATTCTGTCTGTATGTGTCCAGATGGTTAGAGCTCTGCTCCTCATAAAGAAACCCCACAGAAAAAATCCACAGTATCATAGGGCATAATTCACACACACTTCCAGGCATGGGCATCTCAATTTGGGGCTCCAGGATACTTCTCTTTCCTACTCAGTACTACTGAGTTAAGCTTACGTCATATCAAAGAGCCTCAGCACACAATGAATTTCCAACAAAGTTCTTCTCACAGGTCTCTGCGGTGACCTGGGTACGAGTGCCTGGAATGTTCTCATGCCGATGCATTGAGAAACATTCTGTACAACTTGACCAAGGTCAGCTTGCCCAGCAGGGCCCTGCTCAGAAGGGAATTCTTTCAGAAGCTACTTCCAAGGGACAACCTCTCCCTGGGCACTGAGAGATGGAAACAGAAGGTGGCTTTGCATTCGCCCTCACTGAGTGCTTTCAGCATCCTCTCTCCTTTGAGTCTTTGTTGAAAGAGTCAGATGACTCAAAAAGCATTCATCAACTAAGACTCAAAGCATTCAAGTCAAGGTGAGCCTGCCCAAATGGGGCCCCTGCACCCACATCTCGCCAATTCCTCAGGGAGGCCCCGAGAAGTGCAGCCTGGCTACTTGTGAGAAGCGCAGAGCTGTACCTCTGGAGAATACTGGGCAAGTGGCATTGCCAATGAGGCCTATCCTGGCAGCAGCTTCTGAACCCACCCCAGATAGCTGGTTATATTGATTTCTTTCCCACACTTGCCTGGTAAGTTCTTTGGTGCAGGTCCTGACAGGGCTAGCCCCTTGAGGGGTAGCATCTGGAAGGTGAGTGTTTGGCAATGGTGGGGCTTCCGAGGTGTCTTGTCTCATAATTGCCTGTAACTCTGCAGGGGGAGTGGAGCATCCCTCTAGGTCCGTGGTCGGCAAACTGTGGCTCGCGAGCCACATGTGGCTCTTTGGCCCCTTGACCTAGAGTAGTGGTCAGCAAACTCATTAGTCAACAGAGCCAAATATCAACAGTACAACTATTGAAATTTCTTTTGAGAGCCAAATTTTTTAAACTTAAACTTCTTCTAACGCCACTTCTTCAAATAGACTCGCGCAGGCCGTGGAATTTTGTGGAAGAGCCACACTCAAGGGGCCAAAGAGCCGCATGTGGCTCGCGAGCTGCGGTTTGCCGACCACTGCTCTAGGTGACTACTAAAGGCTCTCAGCTGTGGGAGAGAAGACGCAGGTGTGAAGGCTTGTCTCCACTTTGAGAAACACATTGATTGGTTGCTTCCTGCAAGAGCCCTGGCCAGGGCCAGGGCCAGGGCCGGGGAGGAGTCTGCAACCAAGGTATGTGAAGTGGAGCCGGTTGGTCTCTAGAGCTCCTTTCAGTTCCAGCATGTTACTTATCGATAAACAATGACTCACCCTGAGGCTCAGGAAGGACAGTTAGGAGATGGAAGAACATGTGCTTCTGTTTGGGGATGGGGATGGCAATGAAGGAGGAAGAGATATGAGGGGGCACTTTCTATCCTGTGATCTCCCCTGGCCCCACAACAACCAACATCAGGTAGCATTGAGTGTTAAATGTGTGCCCCACACTGTGCCAGGCATCAGCATGAAGGACTCATTACCATGTTTAATCTCATAACAACCCTATAAGAAAGGGGCATCAGCCCCAATTTACTCAGAAAAAAAGTAATTACCTAAAGCCACAGGCTAGTAAAGTGACAGTGCTCTGAATGTTCAATGCATGCCCATTGGTAAGTTGACTTTAAATTGTGGAGCCCAAAGGTCTTTGGGTCTAGGAGAGGAATAATCCGTTTCTCCAGTGGTCTGGCATTTTCATGTCTGTCACACCTGGAAGTATTTTTTAAGTTACTTATAGTTACCTTTTTTGTTTAAAATGTAGAGCCTTCTGTGAGGTAGTGGGCCAGGATAAGAACCATGTCATAGGCAGTGCTGTCCACACACAGGCAGCACCGGCATTGCCCGAGAGCTGCTTAGAAATGCAAATTCTTAGGCCTCACCCCAGACCTACTGAGTCAGACTCTTTGGGGGCCGGGCCAGTGGGTCTGTATTTTACAAGCTCTTTGGTTGATTCTTGTGTATGCCAAAGTTTGAGAAGCACTGTTGGAGAGTTGTCTGCAACTTTTATGCCATTTAATGAGGACACCAGCAGGAGATGGGGGTAGGGAGGAGGATTCTAGCATTAGAGAGGGAACCAGAGGCTTCTCTACAGACTTCTCAGTTAGCATTGGCCTCTTAACTCCATGCATGATGGGAACCAAGTGCTCATAGAAGCACATAATAGGTACTCAGGAAATACCAAGTGGAATTAAATTGTATCTCACTGCTGTGGACACAAGAGCCAATGGCCAAGGTTCAGCAAGGGAGGATGGGGATGCCACATCCAGAAGAACTCCCTGACACTGCTGTGGTGAGCTAGGGGCATGGGAGCCATCCACTCACAGTGGCCACCTTCCCTCATGGGCCTAGCTGAGCAAAGGACCGTTTAAGCTGGAGGTCAGGGGGAGCTATGATGACAAATGAAAGGTCCTGACAACCTATGGAGCCTACAGTTTTGTGAGGAAGCGGAGGCCAAAAAGGCAGAGAGATGTCAGAAAGACAAAGGCAGCAATGCTTCTGGAACTGGATTTCCCACAAATACAGCCCAAAGCCTGCACATTGTAGGTGGTTACCAGGTAACCGTTAAATGACATAGAAAACCCCCAAAAAGGACACAACCAAAACTTACTGGGTTTTGAATATTACCATGCCCTCTAATTTTCCATTTTTTTCCTGCTCCTTCTCTGCCTCCCTTCACCAATCACCTTCTTTCTTTCTTTCTATTCTAATTCCAGTCTCTCTCTCTCTCTCTCTCTCTCTCTCTCTCTCTCTCTCTCTCTCTCTCTCTCTCTCTCATATTCCCCCATTTAAAAAAATTCTGCTATCCCTGGAACCAATAAGTAGTCTGTAGAGCAGGAAGCAGAGGGAGTGCTAGGGAGTATATGTGAATGAGGTAGTTTGTGCTCTTCCAACTTTTGCCAAACAAGCATTATCTACAAAAACAGGTGCACCTCCTCCCCTTCAGCCACCTATCCATTAAAATGGTTTAATTACTTCCTGAACATTAGACAGTTAGATAATTAGAAGGCAGCATTCAGACCAAAAATTTAAGCCACCCTATTCAATCAGGGTAAAACTGTCTGATGAGGAAGCTAATTAGGAATCAACTGTAGTGGCTCTTACTGGAAAGAGTTAGTTTAGGGCTTCAAAAGACCCTGCTTCTCTCTCCCAAAGGCCCCTGTCTCCTCCATCATCATTAAGGCTTTTCAGTCTCCTGAAACTGTGTTAGCTGCCCAAGCCTCAACTGTACCTCCTGTCCTCAGGGGTTTATGATCGAGGGGAAAGAGCATAGCAGTGTTCAAACAAGGCTTATGGAGTAAATGGACAAATAAATGGTATAGTGCTAAGGGTGCATAGGCATGTATTCAAAAGGTTGAAAGAAGTGATGAGAGTTGGCACATTGGGAGAGGGTGAGAGCAAGGCTCTGGGTAAAGAGCAAGCCTCCCTGTCCAGAATCAGGCAGGCTGATCAAGGGGTCCACAGTGGTCCGCTGAAGATTTATGAACTCCCTAAAATTATAAGGACAGTTTGTGTGTTTGGTTTTTCTTTTTCCAGGAAGATGGTCCTTAGCTTCCATGAGATCCTCAAAGGTGTACATACTCAACACATTAGGATCTACTGGGCTACAGGGAGACTGTCTCTCCTTCAATGAACCCTTGAAGACTTGTTATACAAAGTGCAAAAGCAGGAGCCATTGGAATCCTGGAGACAAGAGTGACAGTGGGTAGCAGTCTTGCCTCCTAGGATCACAGTGTGTTGGAGGTTGGAGAGGCTTTGAGGTGTTCCCATCCAGTCTCTTTGCTTCACATCAGGAGGCTGGAGTGACTCAGTACTGTTTGCTCTTGTGAGTCAGTGCTTAACCGCAGGGGCCAGAGCAGCCACCTCTAGATTTACAATTGCTGTAATTTCCATTGTGCCTCATTCCTAATCATCATCATCCCTCACTCACCATCACAGGTCCCAACCTCCAAGACCACCCTCACAATATGGACAATCATCCCTTTCCTGTGTTGCTCATCCCTTAACCGGTCCCATCTTCCCAGCCCTTCTATTGTGCCCTCTGGACCTCGTGGTCCATCTTTGGCAGCCCTTCTCTGAGTATAACTTTCATCTTCCCTTAATTGCAACATAACTGTCTCCTGAAGACGTTATTTCTTGCATGACTGTCTCAAGTGGTGGCTGCTTTTCCTATCATGCACTATTCTGTGGGGTCTGGAGGTGGGATCCCCTTCTTGATGTTGTTGGCTGCTGACTGCCTACTCACATTCCTTGATGGACCTGACTCATACACTCCCTCCCACCAGTCTTGACTTCAGAATCTTTATAGATCAGTGGTTCTCAGCAGAGGTGGTACCATCCCCTAGTGGGAATTTTGGAAACATGAGGTTTTCATTTGTTTTCAAGTGTAGTTGTACCCAGCATTTATATTGAAATTTATATAGTCTTGTTATAAATGATTTCCCATTTGTTTGCTCCCCCCACTTTATTTTATATATATATTTATATATTTTATATATATATAAAATCATAGTGACTTATCTTATGAACCTCATTTCAGGATAAAAAAGGGGATATTAAAATATATTTGTTATAAAAAGAGGACATTTGGTCTGATAGCACTGAGGTGGATGATGCAGAAAATATGCCCAACTCCTCATTACTTCAAAATAATTTTCCTCCCGCTCACCTCAGCCCCACTCAAATGGTCATCCTCTAGACATGATCCTCACCAAGAACCACACCACTCCCGAAGTCTGGATTTAAACATCCCACTCTCTGATGATTACCCCCCATCCCCATCTTTGTGGTTTACTGATTCCTTGGCTGATGCATGGAATAGGCAAGGAACACAGGTGACTTCTAGAGGCTGAAAAGGCAATTCTCCAACTTCATGAAGACCTCTTGTCATTGACCCTAAAGCTTTTCTTTTTCATTATTCTTTATTCGTTTTGTGTCTTTACTTCACTCCTCCCCAGGGTAATTACTACTCCCTTGCAAACATCCAGAATTCTCACCTCCTCTCCTGCCTTACTTTCCTGGAGAAATAGTCAACATTGATTACATCCAGCTTTCTTCTTACTCCACAAATGCTCCTAGCAAACAGTTGAAGGTTTAGAAAAAAATCACATAACCAATGACTAGACTCATTTCAAACTTATGGCCACAAATTTCAAATGGGCACCAAACACCATCAGATAATTCTGCCACATCTCCCTTGTAAATTCACGCTTCCACTTTCCAAGATAACTATTTCTCACTTTCTATTTTCTCCACAAATTGTCTGCACTTCCTTCCTTATCTCTTCCTCCTTAGTTAATGACTTCATGGAAGAAAAAGACGCACTTTCACTTCTATCATCTTACCTTCAAGGTGCCCACCAAGCCAGTGGTCACTCCTCATTTCACTGACCTCTCAACAGCATTTTCAAGAGTTATCACACTCTCTTTGCTGAAATATATATTTCTCTAGACATCTGGGTCTCTACTTGCTGGTCTTGCTTCTACACCACTTATTGCTCATTCAGAGCCTCCTTTGCTGATTTCACCTCCACCAAATCGCCACCAAACCTCTATACATCAGAAGCCACAGAGAGCCTCTGTCATTGGCTCTCTTCACTTGTTTACCATCTCTCCCCAGGAGATCTGGGCCATTCCTAAGGCTTCACCTTCTACCTCTGCACTGATGACTGCTATCTCCAGGCCAGACCCCTCCCTAAGCTTCAGACTTATATGTTCAACTGCCATGCTGGTCCTTCCAGTGAGATTTCTATCAGACATCTTAAATGTACCATGAATAAAATACTAGTATAACTATCACTGTGGCTAAATAATGGCCCCCAAAGACATCCAGGTCATAATCCCTGGGACCTATTAATGTTGCCTTATTATGATAAAAGGGATTTTGCAGATGTGATTAATTTAAGAATCTTGACATGGGGCAATTATCCTGATGACTCAGGTGGGCCCAATGTAGTAATCACAGTGTTCTTATGAGAGGGAGGCAGAGGGAGGCTTGAAGACAAAAGAATAGTAGGAGATGTGACAGTGGAACAAAGAGGTGGACTGATGCAAGGAAGAAGCAAGGTGAATTCTAGAAGCTGAAGAAGGCATGGAAATATATTCTCCACTCAAAGCCACCACAAAGAACCAGCCTTGTTGACACCTTCAGATCAGCCTAGCGAGACTGATTTTAGACTTCTGATCTCCAGACCTACAGAAGAATATATTTGGGTTATTTTTAGCCACTAAATGTGTGGTCATTTGTTACAGCAGTCATAAGAAACTAATACAGCCACTGCCACCACCACACAAATCCACACCCTCTACCCTTGTGCCTTTCACATCTTGATAAATGGCACCATTACTAACAGCTGAGGCCAAAACCTTCCAGTTGTTCAGATTTTTCTCTTGATCCACACCACACCTGTCAGCTCTACTCCCAGCATACATCCTGATTCCAATGGTTCTCACTGTCTCCACTGCTATCACCCTGGTCTAGGCCACCATCATTTCCTCTTGTGTTCTGCTCCTACTCTTGTCCTCCTCATTTATTGCTTCACAGGAGCCAGAATGAACTTTCTGGAAGGTAAATCAGATCACATTATCCCTCCTACTAAACCCTTCAATGGTTTCCCATTATATCAGGTTAAAATACAAGTTCTTTGTCATGGCCTACAAGGTCCTATCATTGATTGGCCTCTGCACTTATCTCCCTGAACTTCCCCACTCATTCACCGCACCCTGGCCACACTGACCTCTTTTCTGACCCTTTGCATTCATTCCCAGCCCCCAGCCTTTGCACTTGCAGTTCCTACCACTGAATGCTCTCCTTTCAGGCCTTTGCATGGTCTCAATTCAAATATCATTTCCCACCACTTTCCTGCTAAACAGGACCTTTTAGCACCTGCAGCCAGTGCCTATTTAACCCTATTTTACATTCCTCATAGCATTTTCTCAGTACCTGAAATAGTCCTACTGGCTTGTTTACATAACTGTTATGTGTCTCTCCACTAGAATGAATGTAAGCTCTGAGGGCAGGATTCCTCCTGTCTTGCTCACTGCAGTATCTCTAGTACTTGGCACACAGTAGGTACACAATTAATATTTATTTGCCTGGTTGTCTGACATGGCTTGTTTCTGACTCTACCTTCCCACTGGCCAATATAACTGTGTCCAAGTTCTCCCAGGGGTGTGTGTATTTCAGTAGCGTTGGGCTAGCTGTACAAAGAGTTAACTAGTGGAATTTCAGATATCATTCAGCAGGTATGGCATGACCATGGGGTTTCTTTCATGGTGCCTTTAAAAGTATATGATTCATTCAACATCAGCTAAGTATGGGGTGCCATGGATACATAGTAGAAGGGGGGAAAAATGCAGGGTGGGGAAAAAGTAAGTTTACAATTGTGAGTACTCAAAACAGAGTTTATTTTTGTGTTATTATTTATTAATTATTGTATTATTTTATTAAACTGTAACCCTACTTTTGCCCCTCCCCATATTTATATTATACCTCAAAGACAACAAATTTGGATCTTGTGAAGTCACAATGTGGGTGGGTAGAGTAGAGGTAGGCAGAGGTATCACATGGAAGTGCTCAGCTATTCACCCACTAAAGACTCGTTGAGCCTAGGAATGTAGGGATGGGAACCATGTGGCTCAGAGCCAAAAGGCAGATTTGAAAAGAACAAATCAAACTATATAAATCCAGCTTGCCCCCCCACCCATCTTCATTTATAAATAATGGGAGACTATGACTTGCTTTCCTTACCTGGCTTTCCTTCTTCTCCCTGCGGCTTCAGGTCTCATCATCCACGAGGGACCCTCCGTGTACCGCATCTTTAAACGGTGGCAGGCTGTCAACCAGCAGTGGAAAGTGCTGAACTATGACAAGACAAAAGACCTGGAGGATCAAAAGTCAGGAGGCAGGACAAACCCTCGGACCTCCTCGTCCACCCAGGCCAATGGCCTCTCCTCAGAAGAGGAGGCTGCGGACACCCCTGCCCCCGAGGAAGGCCCTGCCCGGGCAGCCAGCCAGCCCTCAGGTCCTCCCTCTGATCACCACTGTGCTTACACCATCCTGCACATCTTGAGTCACCTAAGACCTCATGAACAGCGGAGCCCCCAGGGCGGTAGCCGAGAGCTCGTCATGAGGGTCACAACAGTGTGAAAGGAGCGCCTGGAAGGGCGGCCGTGACCATGCACAACAGCGGAGGGTGGGCTGGGAAGGGGCTGGGCCCGATGGGATGTTGGTCTGGGGAGCAGGTGTGGGAGGCCAGGTGGCTCCCCAGGCGCCAGAGCAAGAGGGCAGGCAGAGGGTGGGGGGGTCTTGAGGGGTCTGGGGGCAGGTTTAGAACTGCAGTGAGTGATGCTGGTGTGGTTTTGTGGTTTCCGATCAGTCAATACCATTCTCCAACAAGAACAAGGAAAACCAATACAAACTCAACAACGAAGTGCAATACAGACTGAACCCAACAAAACGCAACGACAACACCGGCCACATGTACCCATGTTCAAATACCTGGGGGAAGTGAAGGCTGCAGCCAGCCTGGGGGTGGTGCCCACTTGTGCATGTGTGGAGGGAGAAGCAATGCAAAGGGCACAGAAGGAAAAGCACCTGCAGCCTGCCCTGCTTTACCCTTGAGTTTGTTCTGGTTCCTCTCTGGGCCTGACCCACTGGCCGGGGGGGAGGGAGAGGTACGGGTGAGGACTGGCAGGGATGACATTCAGCTTTTGCAGCCCCTGAGCTCACTGGGATGGGCAGGATTTCTAACTCAGATGGCTTTAGCGACTCTGGGTGGACCGTGTAGGGAGGGAGGTGTTGGTGTGAGCGGCCAGAGGGAGGGGGGATTTTCCTCCTTTCCACACCTTCCAAAGTGGAACTCCCAATTTCAGATGGGCTCAACGAGGGTTTAAGTTTGGAGTTGGATGTCTTTTTGTGCCCTTGTTACTTTATTTTATGGTGATTTGGCTCAAAGATGTTTACAGGACACACACACACACACACACACACACACACACACACACACACAACTAGAGAAAAGTACAGATTTCCCATGGGCATCTCAAGCACAGTCCTGCTGCTGTGGCTTCAGCCTTCAAACCTGTCAATCCAGAAGTGACTTCCCCTGCTGCCTGCCCACCCATGGCCCACTCTGCTGGGCACGTGCTAAAAGCTGCTACAGCAAGTGGGAGAGAGTTGGCTGGATGTATCCCAGCCAGTGGAGTGGAGTGAGACCAGTCTAAGTATTCCTTGCTGCTGGGGACCCTCCCCGAGGGCAGTTTGGCTAAGCCCTCAGTGCTAGTGCTCCCTGGTTCTTCCCAAGCACCAAGGCTGGTCCAGGGACCCTGGCAGGGAGCACTGTCCCTTGAGCCCGCCCACTGGTTCCTGGGACCCTGCCAGGGAAGGCCACTGGGTGGCCACCTGCAGAGTTTCTTCTTGTCATTGCACAATGGCTGTATCATCCATGGGTATTCAAGGGACATTGTCAAATACTTTTTTAAACCAGTTTTTAGGGTTTTTTAAAACTCTATGTTGTTTGTATTATTCTCTTAAAAGCTTGAAAATAAAATTTCTTTCCCTATCACTAGTGTCCTTTTCCATATGTGAGCTTTCCTTCCTCTTCCCCCTTTTCCCTCTGTGGGAATCCTGCCTCTCCTTGCCTGTGTCTTCTCCATCCCTAAGTCTCCTCATAGCAAGAAATCAAGGGTGTTTTTATTTCTGCTTTGAAGGTACAGATCGGGTATGGCAGGGCGGTGTGTGTGTGTGTGTGTGTGTGTGTGTGTGTGTGTGTGTGTGTGTTGTTTATGAAGCCCTGGGACTCCTGGCCACTTCTTGGCTTCTTTGCAGATGGGAGTCCTTCAAGTAAAAAAGAACAGCTCCCAAACCCTACCCTGCCTTCTGCCCAGGAAATCTGGAAGCAGAGACCAGGGTTGAGAGGAAATCTGGAGAGCTTCCACCCCATCAGGTCATTTCACAGAAGCGGAGAGAACCTCAGGAGGGATGAATGTGTCCTGACCTCACTTCCCCGACTCTTCCTCTGACTATTAGAGGGTCCCAGGAGAAGGCTTGGCCATGTGAGGCAGCAGACAAGATCTTTCCTCCCTTTCACCTGACCGGGGCCTCCGTCCTCAGGACCAGAGCTGGTGGAGCGATGTCATCAGTAGGATGTGTGCTGGTTAGGGAGGCTCCTCACCTGATGGACAGAACAGTTGGTGAGGGGCCAAAGGATACACACAAGCAAAACATATAAACAAGTGAAACCCAACAAAACCATACAGATATTTCCTGTGGAGTAAAGGTATGTATTTTTCTGTGTGGTCTCAGAACAGGCCATTCAGGTCAATTAAATATTTATGGAAGCCCTAAGCGGTTTGGCTCAGTGGAGAGAGCATTGGACCATGGACTGAAGGGTCCCGGGTTTGATTCTGGTCAAGGGCATATACCTCGGTTGCAAGCTCGATCTCCAGCCCTGGTCCGGCCCATGTGGGAGGCAACCAAACGATGTGTCTCTCTCACATCAATGTTTCTCTCTCTCTCTCTCTCTCTCTCTCTCTCTCTCTCTCTCCCTCTCCCTCTCCCTCTCCCCCTCCCTTCCACTCTCTCTAAAAAATCAATGGAAAAATATCCTCAGGTGAGGATTAACAAAAAATACATATTTATGGAAAGTATAGATGTCTTACATGGACTATCTATTTTCAGAAAAAGTATTAGGCTGCAACAACATGCAAACTTCACCACAACTGTAGTGGCCATCACTTGTCTTTGGTGACTCAAGGTAACTTCAGAATCTCGTGGTTGTGCAGGGTCATGCTACTGAAGAAGAGGCATCGGATTAATGACAAATTCTCATAGAATGCTAGCATGTGTTGGATCTTGATGATGGAAGCTCTAAGACTTCAAAGACCTGTCTGTTTTGTTTGTTGCTATATATTCAGGATGCACAATAGTGCATGGCATATTGTAGTGCTCAACAAATAGTTTTGGGTGAATAAGAGACTCCTGGAAGAGGACCGGACTGCCTTCAGCATGCAGGAGACATGCCTCCTTTGCTTCCCACTTACACCCTAGCTTTCAAGTTCAATCATAGCTCAGAAAGGAAAATCCACTTTTGACTCCACACAAGGTGGTAGCTTCTTTGTGCCTTGGGAAATGGAACTTATGGGCCCCAAAATGAATAGATTGGGTTTTTCTATGCATCTCTGTGGGCCAGAGACCACTTTCCTCTTCCAGACATGCAAATCATCCTTCATTCCACCAGACAAATGTCCCAGCTTCCTGTGGTGTTACCTGATGCAGAGCAATGAGAAGTGGCCAGAGAATTCACTTGCCACACGCATGTGCCTTTCACGAGTATGGCACATGCATGGGGCAAGATGCTAGCTGACACCTAAATCTCTTTCCATAGCCGGGCACCAAATTAAGTACTTTATATGTATCAACACTCTTAGTATTCCCACAAATGATGACGTAGGTGTCATTATTACCTTCATTTTACAGATGTGGACACTGAGACAAAGAGGTTAAGGAACTAGCCCATTGACAGCAGCCAGGAACTCATCCCAGGCCACCCAGGCTTAACTGTAACCACTCCACTCCGCTCTTGCCGGACACCTGGCACTCGTTTCAGGGAAACCTGGGTCAGACCAATGCAGGGAGCTCATCATGGCAGAGGTCTATAGAAAAAAATGTGGAAAATGTGTGGAAACTGCAGCTGAATAATTATAAACTATTTCTGTCCCCTACCAAAAATTAGTTTACCTAAAAATTGATTTTTGATGTTGTCTAGATAATATTCTGGCTGAATGAAAGCCTGTACAATAGAAAGTTGGCTATTTCTAGATATGGAAGAGTTCAGAAAAGACATTGGACTTACTCCAACCAAATTTTATAGACAAAGGGCCAGGTTCCATAGGGACCACAGAGTCTTCTCCTTCTAGAAAACGAAAAAAAAAGTAAAAGCTTACCCTATTTATTAGGACTAGACTATTGGCCCTGGTTCCCAGTGAGTTGTGCAGAGTGGGGGTTCTAGTCATAGCCCACAAAACTTAGGATGACCCCACAATTCTGAAGCCTTGTCCCTATCTATTGGGAGAGTCAAATCTGTGACATCTTAGAGCACAAAACCACCAAAATTCTGGAATTTTTATGAGATAATTTACTACTATTTATTTTACGTATGAGATCCAACATGTACAACAGAGGACAGGGGCATGGTCTGGACACAACAATAACCACTTCCTAAGAGTCATGATGTGCTTTGTAAGCAGAGTCCATTGTATTGCGGGGGTGAGAGAAAGGAGGGACAGGACACATTATGCACTCTTCCTCATCACCGTTTCTCAAATTACCTGTTTATCCATGAATAATAAGCAATCAAGGATAACTTTTGCCTGTAAGAGTCTGATCCTGTAGCAGTGGTGCAAGGGTCCGAAGCCTTCTTCCCCCCACATCTCCATCCACCCCTAGTGAAAAAAAGGCATGTGGAAACTGGGAAGTGCTTGGGGTGCTATGGACAATTGGGTGACACTTTAAGACAACTCTAAATGGTGAGGATCTAGGGCTGGCTTCACCTCAGATCTGAGTCTGGGGTCTGGGCCACATTGGGTTGTCAGCCAGCTGGTTGGCCAAGCATCCACTTGTCCTTCCTCATGCTGCCTCTTTCCCGCTCTAGCATGTCTTATCTATTCCTCACCCCTTGCCCATGCCCAACCCGATGAGAAGTGAAGCCCTCAGCACCCTCCTGGACCCCTGCCACTCAACTGATACGAGCTACTTATTTCTGGGACAGGGTGAGGTTAAAAGAATGTGCAGTGGAAATATCTGTTTATGTGGTTAGAATTTTAATAATCAGAATGAATTCATGTAATATTTATGTAATTAACAAAACTATGGTACATATATTGAGTGGTACATTGAGGAACCATTGAAAACAATGATTAAAAGCTCTTTACTTGGAGGAGGTCCTCGCTCATTTTTCCTAAGAACTTTTCTTTGAATGAGGGGCAGCCCTGCAGGAGTGGAATAGAGGACTCCTGGGGGCTTCCACGTTTCTGTGTTCCCGTGATAAGGAAATTTACACTTGAGAGTTTATTTGCTGATCTATCAGAGGGAGGGCAAGGACAGGGAGGAAGGTCTCAAGTTGTACTGAAGACCTGGCCTCCCACACCTTCGCTGGTCTCCACAGGCCTCCAGACCAGAGTTATTCTGAAGCAGCCCCTGGAGCTCCCAGAGATTGAGTTTTTGCTGCCAGCACAGCCGGGAGGAGCTGCCTGCTGAGAGGCACTGAGTGCAGCTGCAGCCAGGCGTCACAGGTGAGCGTGCCGCCTGCTAGCCCAGCTCTGCGTGCGCCCAAAAGAAGCTGCAGGCAAAGCTGGCCAGCATGGAGCCAGCAGCATCCAGGCTGCAGGCAGTTGGTTCTATCCCCTTTCTGTCCTACCTCTCTCTCTCACCTCCCTAGGCAGCAGCCGATTGATGCCTTCCAACAGCAGATGACAGAGTCTGCTGCCAGCGTCCCCTCCCCATGCTCACACCAGGCTTAGGAGCCAGTCGGTCCTCTGCCCAGGGACCTGTCAGCTGGAGATAGTCACTGAAGGCTCCTGCCTGTCCAGCCAAATGCCTGAAACCTCCAGGCATCTTCCTGGCCTGCGAGCCTGCCAGATGTGAGTCTGCAAAGTCAGTCAAGGGGACTGACAATGTGGAGAGACTCAAACAAACATGGTGGGGGCTCTGAGGCAGATGGAGACACGAAGTAATCAGGCAGAGTAAACAAACATCAAATGAACAAAGCCTTCTTCAGCAGCAACCACAAAAGAGAAGGTAAAACAAGAGACACACTCTTTTTCTGTGTGTATTGGA
Source organism: Cnephaeus nilssonii (assembly GCF_951640355.1). NCBI lineage: Eukaryota > Metazoa > Chordata > Mammalia > Chiroptera > Vespertilionidae > Cnephaeus > Cnephaeus nilssonii. Next base: position 19,946,922 of record NC_137081.1, on the reverse strand, counting down.
AATTTTTCATAATGAGATTAACAAATAGCCCTCATGACGTCACCCTCTGTGCCCTTGTGTGTGCCATCTCTCTGGCCTAGGCACCTCCTCTCCTACTGTCTGTGCATAAGTCCTACAGCTTCCACACGCCCCAGTCCAAACACCACTTTCTCTAGGAAGCCTTTCCTGATGCATCCTCCTTCCTCCACCACCCACTGGAAAGTAATCACACCTTCCTCTTTATTTCATTTTGATAGAACCGTTTTGATAGCAGCTATTCCATTCTCACTTATAGTTACCTGCATGCTAATCCCACCAACCAGCCTCAGAGTGCCTTAAAGGCAGGGAGTCTCGTTCATTAATACTCTATCTTCTGCACTATCACGTGGTCTAGAACAACTGGAGCTGATAAATGGATACACAGATCAATTGTTCATTTCATAAACACGTATACGTGCCCTAATATAGCAGGCACTACACTAGGCAATGAGGTTAACAAGACAGATAAGACAGTGGACTCATTGGCTTCATGGAAATGGAGGCAGCCATATAAACAGACAATTATAGTGAAGAGTTATTGGTGCAATCATGAAAAGTACATATAAGGTAGAGAGGAGGGTGGGAAGGAGAGAGGGTTCAATTCTAAAAAGAAGGTTAGGAAAATCTTTTTTAAAAAAAGAGGTGGTGCTAGGTTCAGGTTTATGGAAAAGCAGATGCAAAGAGAGGGTTAGACATGTGAGGGATTTATCTGTGGAGGGAGCAGAAGGCAGGAAGAGCCCTCAGACCACACTGCATGCCTGCTACCTGTGAGAAAGGAAGAGAGGATAGGAGGAGTCTCAGACTGCAGGGCAGTTCCAAGAAAGGTTTGGTCTGACCAATGGGGAGTCCTTGGACCAAAGCTACCCACTGGCAGAATCTCATATCTTACTGGACGGGGCCCACCGTGCTCAGGCATGGCCTGGGAGCAGCCCACAGGAGCCACGGCTTCGACATGAACATGGTGGCAGACCCAACAGGGCAGCAGCTGGGGGCATTGTCAACAACACTCTCTGCACTGTGAGGTATGGCTGCACATTTTCATAGCTTGGCTTCTAAGTAATATCAGCAGGCATATAGGTGAGGGAAAGTGGGAGAAGGCAAAAGGGAAGATGTTCCAGGATGGGGACCTGCATAAGAGAAGACTCCAAAGCAAGAAACAATGTGGATCATTAGTGGGCATGAACGGAATGTAGGCCGGGGTGTGGGGAGGGATGGTCAGCTGGTTGGAACAGTTCCGTCATGGGGGGTATTGCATGTGAGCAGTAGGGAGTTATTGACGATCAGGAGGGATCAGAGCAGCTTCAAGTTTTAAAAGAGGTTCTGGTGTTGTGTAGGGATGAGAGCTCAGAGGGGGGCAGGTGGGCCAGGCAGGTGACCCTAGCAATGGACTACAGCAGTGGTGCCATAAAGGAGAGGAAGAGAAGGATGAGTGAATGGGAGGATAGATGAATACAGAACTAAATGAGTGAATGAGTGCAAGTGATTAGACTGTGCTCTCATGGACAACTCCACTGTACTCAAATCCCTGAATTCTGCTCTTCGTGGGGATGGAAATGAAGCAGCTACTATAACTCCTTCCTGCTGAAGAGTTTCCATTAGGTGAAACTATGCCCTGATATATTATCAAGGGGGGAAAGTCTGTCCAACATCCTGCTCTGCGGAAATGTATTAACACCTGCCCACCCTCACCTGCGCTCCTGACCCAGGCTAGTCTCAGGAAGGCATGGACACGACTCTGCACCTAGCGGAGCACAAATCCCCAGGAGGCGAGGCCATCCTTTTCTGCTCCATTCATTTTCAGGGCCAGATGGTGTTTGCCTCATTGACTTCCACTGCTGATGTAGGCTTGTTTGCTGGTTTTTCACAGGTTGCTTCATTTCCTTTATTTCAATTCATTCTTCCACTTGCCCCTCTTTTGTGCTCTGTGTCACGTTCATCACGATGGCAGGGAGACAACTGGAGCTCTCAAGCAGGTGGATGTTTTTTTCAGGGGGCTGGCCAAACCTCGTTCCCACAGCTCAGCCCTCCCAGCTCTAGGGAAACATCCGCAGGAGCCCTGAGAACAAACAGAAAGCTCAGTTTTATTGAAAAACTGCTGATTAAGAAAGATGGCAAGGGCACCAACAACAGCCGTAACCAAAAAGATGTCTGCTGCCACCTTGCATCAAGACTAAGTCTAAAATGCAACTTCAAGGTCATTCCTCATCCAAGTGCTCTGTTTGGTCACCAGCAAGGACAATCAGCGTATGCACCTGCACTTACCATGCCTCCGAGCTTCAGGTGCCTTTCCCCAAATCTAAAGACTCCATCCTTCCTCCAGCCAAAGATATCCTCTTCCACCTTGAAATAGTTCTACTTTGTGCTGGTACCAACATTCCCAGCAGTCTCTGTTACATATGTCCACAGCCCTATCCAGTTGTGGCTAGTTGTTGACTTGGCTTTGGTCTAAGTTGAACACATTGAATATTAATTAGGGTTTCAGTTCTTTCTTCTTCCCCAGACTCTCAGATTCTCAAGAGGGAGAATGAAGACTTGCTCCTCCGATTGGGCCTCCAAACATCTGGGGAGTGAGCTGTGGAATGTCTGTAACTTGCAAGGCCTGACTTCTAGTTCTGCTCTGCTCTAGAAAGTGATCAACAATGGAAAAACAAAAACACACACACACCTGTCTTACATTTTTCACTACTCCTGTGTATCTTGATCCATGTCATTTGCCTTTCTTGGACCTCCTCCCTGTGTTTATGAAATTATGTAACTGTCACACATTTGGATTTAATGGATTCAAAGTGAATTGTTCCAAAACCTTTTATTAACTAGCACATGGTTCCCTAGGCCCTGACTCTCTGCACTGTGGTGGTGGTGGGAAGGAGGGAGGAAGGAAGGGAGGGAGGGAGGAAAGGGAGAGAGGGAGAGAGAGGGAGAGAGAGGGAGAGAGAGGGAGGGAGGGAGGGAGGGAGGGGGAGAGAGAGAGAGAGAGAGACAGAGAGACAGAGAGAGAGAGAGAGAGAGAGAGAGAGAGAGAGAGAGAGAGAGAGAGAGAGAGAAATTGAATTAGCGGAACTGAGAGAAAAAAACCCAGCAAGTGCCAACTGGCAGCCTCTCTGGATCAATAATATTAACGATTTCAGAGACTTCCAAAGAGCTACTGCCAACTCTTTTGGCTTTTTTCAATACTATTATCACTATTACAAGGACACCCCAAGGCCCTTTTACTTAAAGCCATGACAGAATGCCCCAAATGACAGCACTGTTGATTTCTGCCTTCAAGGGCTGCAACCTCAATGCTTCAGAGAGGTGGGTGGTGGGGCTAGACTTGGCTGTAATTTGAAGGTCAAGGTTTCAGAGGGAGGGATGGCAGTCTCCTGAGAGTTTGTTTTGTCTAGTAGCCATGTGACCACTTACCCTGCCTGACCCTGAGAATTTCCACTTGCCTCTATGAAGACGTTGATAAAAATCAAGGCCTTCACTGGAAAAACAAGGTTGTGCCTAAGTGCCTCTGCTCTGGCAGACGTTCTGGTTCCACTCTCTGCTCTGTCGTTGACCACGTCCTCCTCCAAGCCCTCCATCTCTTGGGGCCTCTATCTCCTGTGACTTGGGGTGTGGGAGCGGGAAAGCTGTCTAATGATGAATGATTGCTGAGAGTCTGTGGCGATCATTCATTGTAGGAGTAGGGAAGCCAGAGGGAGGGCACATGGCTCAAGGGAGAAGACAAAGGCCTGAGGAATCTGTGAAAACTAGTCATTCATTCATTCACTGAACATGTACTTCCTGAAGGCACACTCTGCATCAGGCATTATTCTAGGTTCCAGACCAATGCAGTCTAAGAGGAATTTCATGTGAGCCACATCTATAATTTTAAACTTTCTAGTTGCTACATTAAAAGAGGTTAAAAAAACCCAGGTAAAATTAATTTTAGTGATGTTTGTTATCCCAATATACCCTAGGTATTATTATTTCAACATATAACCAATATAAAATATAAAGTACTAATGAGGTATTTTATGTTCTCATTTTCATCCCGAGACTTTGAAGTCCAATGTACATTTGACATTTCTGGTGCATCTTAAATAATGGCTCCATGGGCTGTGACACCTGAGGATCTGGACGTGGAAGGAGCAGAGACAGCTAATATTTATTGAGTTCTCATTAGGAGAGAGGCATCATGCTAAGTACTTTCTGCACATTAAATAATTCCATCCTACAGCACAGCTAATAGTCACTATCTCCCACTTATTACAGAGATGAGGAAATGGAGACCCAGGAGCTCGAAGTTGTTCCAAACCATATGGCTGCTGAGTGGTGAGCCAAGGACCTGGTCTGTCTGGTGACATGTACTTGGGCAGATATTTACTATCCTAGTTACTGTGTCCCTTTAAGTCAGGCAGCCCATGTGAATCTGTAAACATGTTTCTTAGCTCTCAGGGCTGTTGTGGGGGATAAAATCAAACCATTGTAAGTGGTATGAACTGCCGGCTCTATCTCACGTAGACACCAGGAATGGGCACTTCCCTTTGAATCCTTCAATTTAGGTTAAAGCCATCTATAACCTAACAGACACTGTCACCCTTTGTGGCGGGGGGGGGGGGGGGTGTCCTCCTTGTCCCTGGGTCTTACAGAGTCCTAAAAGGGGATCTGTCTGGCTCCACGGCCACCTGCCACTGTCCCTGTGTGCCATGCAGGGTCTGGTGGGGTACTGGGCCTCTCCCAGCTGGAGCTGTTGGTTCACACTGAACTTGACCTTAGGTTACACCACAGGACACCACCCTCCACAGTGGGTTCTTCAAGTCATAGCTCAGGGGTAACAAGTGAATTTAAAATTTCAAACTTTTGAGCCCATCTTGAAAAATCAGGATATTTGACATAAAAATTGCTATTTATAATGCCTCAAAAAAATTTTTTAAATAGGATGACACTCAGTCTGGATTCTTACATGGCTACCACTGAGTAGCAATGGTCTCTTTCAGAGGGGCGTGTGCTACAGTGGACACAGTCCTTACCACTACCTACTGGCTGGCCCCTGCCACTAATGAAGATTCGAGGGTGTTTTAAAAAAATATATTTTTATTGATTTCAGAGAGGAAGGGAGAGGGAGAGAGAGATCAATAATGAGAGAGAATCATTGCTTGGCTACCTCCTGCACGCCCCCTAATGGGGATCAAGCCTGCCACCCAGGAATATGCCCTTGACCAGAATCAAACCCTGGACCCTTCAGTCCACAGGCCAACGCTCTATCCACTGAGCCAAACCAGCTAGGGCAAGATTCAAGTTTTCATTTGTCATCACACATGTGCCATTGACCCAGCTCTCCATGTAGGTCTCTACAAAATGGACCACACACAGGCTGTGTATGTCCTAAGAACAGCAGCATTATTGCTTTATTTACTCTTTTCTTACCTGGTCCCTTCCAACACCTGCCCTGCTCCTGGGTCCAGTCCCTCAGCCACACACACAGCCACTCTCCTCTCTAAAGGCTCTGTGCCAGGGCAGATTGCGGCATCCACTTGTAGAAAGAACCTGCAACCTCTAAGCCTCTTCCCAGCTTTGAAGAGCCTTTGAAATGCTAAGCATTCATTCTGTTCTCCAATGGTCCAGTATCAGTGGGTGAAGGTACTTCTGAAGAGCCAACCTTCAGAAGCCCAGCAGTCCATTCCTCCTCTGCCAGGAGCTAGGGAAAAATGACCGTGCAGCCGAGTTGCCGTCCTGAGGAGACCACGCAGTAAGGTGGCTAAGAGCACAGATTTGGAAGCTGGACTAACCTAAATCTAAGCCGGCTTGCACCCCTTACTGCTTGGGTGAGCTTGAAAATTTCACTCCGTGTCCCTGCCTTGTGTCAGGACCTGGCACAACCAGTGCTGTGTGGTTGCTATCATTCTTAAAGTGCAAATCAAGTTGTTAGCAGCTCGCTCCACTGTGACATTTAATGGGGAAGCCTAGCTCTTGTAGTTTCTGGTTTCATAGAGACTAAGGGCACGTTATCCCTTTTCCACACCAGTAAACGTTCATGAGGATGTGCTCCAAGGAAACAGGCCCACCCAAAGTCCTGTTTACTCTGCCGACGGCCCAGTTGAGAGGGAGACCTACAGCCCAGAGTACAGCAGACACCTGTCCCTTTGCACAGGTGAGGAGGCCCCGCAGGGCAGCAGGCATGGCTCACTGCCCAATCCCATCCCCAAAGTTCAGACTGCAACAAAGGCGCCCCCACATGAACAGTGAAGGAGAAAAGGGATTCTGCTCTGCAGACAAAACACAAATGCCACCCCAAAGGGCATGATAAAAATAGCAGGGGACTCAGGCCAACTGGACATTGAGCAGGCTGCTTTGAGTGACAGGTGAGCAGGTTGTGAAAGGGGCTTCAGGTGGCCTGGAAACAATGGAAGAATAGGGGGCAGGAGTCAGGAGACCTGAGTTCCAGGCCCACCTGGCCTACTGTCTAGCCCAGTGGTCGGCAAACTGCAGCTCGCGAGCCACATGCGGCTCTTTAGCCCCTTGAGTGCGGCTCTTCCACAAAATACAACGTGCAGGCGTGCACGTACAGTGCGATTGAAGGAGTACCCTAATTAAGTTAATAACAATGTACCTACCTATATAGTTTAAGTTTTAAAAATTTGGCTCTCAAAAGAAATTTCAATCGTTGTACTGTTGATATTTGGCTCTGTTGACTAATGATTTTGTCGACCACTGGTCTAGCCGAATGGCCTTGGGCGAGCCTTCCACTATGCTGGTCTCAGTCTCCTCAGCCAATGAGGGGACAGACCAGGTGTGCATACTGTCCCTTCTGGCCCATCCCTCGGCTTCTCATACTGGAGTGGCCATGCTTATTACATGTTCTGACTGACCTAGTCCTGACATAGTTCACTGTAATCCCCAAAGCAAGAACTGTCATTAAGATCCAGGCCCTATAGCAGGTGCTGTTTAGAACCTCGAACCTTAATTGGACTCAATAAAGGCTTTCCCCCGCTTCATAGTGGTAGCTTCTATGCTGAGCACCCCACACTTAATATTTACTTATCCATTCTTCCATTAATTCAGCATTTATTAAACTCGTGCCACTTATAACCGGGATGAATGAGACAACACAGGGCACAAAATCCAGCAATGTACCCACAGGGCATGACTTTGGACCTCTGAGAACTGGTGTCAAAGCATCCTGCCATGCCCCTGCTTAAGAACGCATACCATGCCGCCCCCCCCCCCCCCCCCCCGCCTCCCGTGTCACCCTAGCTTCCTGAGACAGGTGGGTGCAGAGGGTACCAGAGGGACAAGCCAATTTACAGCACCACTTAAAGCACCATCACGGCTTCTTGCTCTGGACTGAGTCACAGTCCCCTTCCCTCTCTTCTTACAAGGCAATGTATGGTCTGAAATCAGAACATTTCCACAGCTTTTCCCCAAACTGCACGTATCCTGGGCTCTGGTGTCAGGAGCCTCTTCTTTTCCCAGAAGCCGAGACGGCCTCCCACTGACAGAGCCTGATAATAAATGAGTTCATTACCCTGGCTGCTGGGGCCCATGACAGCCCATCTGCTGGCGTGATTAATTAAAACTCTGACTGGCGATGGAGGCGCCATCTCAGGGCAGGAAAGCAATTATTCGGAGCATCTTCCAGCCCAACTTTCCTGATGGATCCTAGAGAGGGACACTGGGAAGGGAGAGCAGGGTCTTTCCGGGCCAGTGCCACCGCCTTCCCTCCTTAGGTTCCCCGCAGAGTCTCTTCCTGGGACGGCCACTAGAATTAAGTGGAAGCGAGTGGTGGGCCAGATCCTCAAGTTCCCAAGTGCAGCAGGGGAACATTCCTTAGAAGAGGGTTTTTCCCCTCCTCCAGGAGCGAGGAGTTTTGGGTTCAGAAGAGGGATTCCCCCTGTCTTTGGACCCACGCTCAGGAACTCCCCACTTTCCACCTGCATGCGATGTGCTCGTCATCCTCTTGCCAGTTGAGTGTGAAGCAAGGGTGGGAGGCCAGGCCTCAGAGTCTCCAGCTGTGTACAGAGTCCTGCATTGAGGGGATGTTGGTGCGTTCCTGGTCATAAACAAGGCTACTTTGGTCCCAGCTGTCTGTGACAAGGTGTGCTCATCTCTGTCAGGACCTAGAGGAAAAGGAACGTCGCAAGCTCTGAGGAGACTCCACCACCTCTGGGAAGACAGAGACACAATGTCTGTCTATTTTGTGCTGCCCACAGTCCTGGGATGGCAGTGAGAGATCCAACGTGGGCTTTTCACTTGAATAAAACCACAGCAGGGACCTCACCACCTAGAAAACCATCAAGTTTGCCTTTGGTCTATGGAAATCCTGTGCCTGTTCTTCACCTTTCAGGCCTAGGGCTCTCCTACTGCCCTGGAACAAAACTCGCCCTGGAGCAGCATCCACACTAAAGGATAAGTACCTGATAACAGGTTAAACTATTATATTTATTTTATATATATAATATATATATTTATTGTTGACACTATTACAGATATCTCCCATTCCCCTCTCCCCTTTCCATCCCTCCTCCCAGCCCCAGGTCTTCATTACCCTATTGCCCATGTCCATGGGCTATGCATATAAGTATAGAGATTCTTTGGTTTAACTCTTCTCGTCCCCCCAACCCTACCTCGAGGTATGTCTTGCCATGCCTCCCTGGGTCTTACTTTATTGGTCAATTCATTTTGTTCATTAGATTTTGCAAATAAGTGAGATCATGTGATATTTGTCTTTCTCAGTTTGGCTTATTTCACTTAGCATAATACTTTCCAGGTCCATCCATGCTGTCCCAAAGGGTAAGAGATCACTCTATTTTATAGCTGCAAAGTATTCCATAATGTAAATATCCCACAGCTCTTTTATCCATTCATCTAATGATGGGCACTTGAGCTATTTCCAAATCTTAGCTATCCTATATAATAAAAGCCTAATATGCAAATCAACCGAACAGCAGAACGATCGGTCGCTATGTGACACACACTGACCACCAGGGGGCAGATGCTCAATGCAGGAGCTGCCCCCAGCCTGCAGGCCCCAGGCCAGCCAAGGTGGGTGCCAGTAGGGCCCCCCCCCCCCCCAATCACCCCGCTGGTTGCCCCACAGATGGGCCCTGATTGCCTAGGGACCCTACCCGTGCACAAATTTCATGCACCGGGCCTCTAGTTGTAAATAACACTGCTATGAACATAGGGGTGCATATATTCTTTCTGGTTGTTTTTTTTTTTTTGGGGGGGGGGTTAGGATATATTTATTAGGAGTGACTTCATTTTAACAAGGACCAAAGCCTTGAGCTATGGGAATGAGATGGGTGCACTTCAGAACCAGAACCAAACAGTGGAGGGAGCGAGCTTTTGGGTCTTTGGGACCTCCCAGAAATGAACTGCTATACCAGCAATTTTCCACCAGTGTGCCACAAGGATTTTTAAAACATGCAATACTTGACTATTTAATCAGGGGCACTGACCTCCTTTCCCTTAGATTGTCAAAAAAAAAAAGAAAAGAAAAAAAAGAAAAAAAAAAAGACAATAGCCATGTGGTGTGAATGAATCAAAATTATACCTATTTTTGGTCATATTGGCATATATGTTATTAAAAAGTATTCTTTTTGCTGTGCTGCAGAACTTTAGTAATTAGTTTATGTGTGCAATTAGATGGAAAAGGTTGAAAATTGCTGTTCTAAACTAATACACAAGGCTAGCCCCTCTCTTTTTCTATATCCTCAACACTAACTTTACTGGAGTTAGCATCATTTCATATTATCTCACCAGGAAGAAAGTAGGGTTCGGGGGTCCTCCACTGACTCTAGACTTAACCTTTTGCACTCAGATGTCGAGTGTGACTCGACACGGTTAGCATCGGTAGCAGCTCGAGAAAAAAGCAAGCGAGTGCAAAGGGTTAAGAGCCCTTCATTACACGGCCCTAAAAAGTCAGAAAAGACATATACAAGGCAGGACCAGACGGACACTTCCCTCTGCTTTGTTTGGAGGTTATTGTTTAATTCTGTGCACTGAGCACTCTTGCCTCACTGACTAGGACTTAATTTGGTAGGAGAAAAGAGAAAGGGGAGCGGTGAGGCGGGAAAGGGACAAAGGAAGAATCCTTGCTTTGTCCCCTGCAGCCCTGAGATGCAGAGACCACAGCCTCCAAGCTACCCAGGAGGAGCAACCAGACAGCCTTTCTGCCCGTGTCTCACCAGACACACAGAGGGAAATACTGCCCAGAGTAGGAGGGAAACACCAGGAGATGGTGCCCAGACTTGGTCACACATGGAATCAGCTGGGGATCTTTACTACTGATGCCGGCTCCCACTTTCTGACCCAATCAGCAGGCTGTGACCTGGGCAGCAGTAGTTTTTAAAGCTCCGGGGGTGATTCTATGTAGAGCAATGTCTGGGATGTGAAGCCCTGCCTGAGCCTCCCAACCAGAAGCCTCTGGGATTCTCACCAAGTGTGGGCCCCAGCATCCAGGCAGAGCTGCAGGGAGCTCAAAGGCACCCTGCACACCTGCAGCCCTCTGGTTACCTGGCTCGATGGGGTTTCCTGCTCCATGGGGCACAGGCAAAGACAACACAGACAAGAGCTCTGCAGGGGGCTGCAGAAGACAGGAGGTGGCTGATTGGAAGCACTTTCAAAGGGTCCAAGAGGGACGTACGTGGCTGAGGCAGGAGGTAGAGGGAAGGGTGTGTCACGGTGAAGCAGTGCCCCACACAATGCCGTAAAGGCAACATGAAAAGACAGGCCACATGTCTGGGATCAGACACTGCCCATGCATGTGGTCTCTTTCCTCAAAACATAAGAATTCATGAATAGGACACAAAGACACATACATATCAATAACAGGTAACATTTATGGAACACTCTATAGTTTGTTTCATATCCACATTCTCAATAAATGCAGACACAGATTTTTTCTTCACAATTCAGCAGCCTGACCCTTTCCACTCACACAGGATGTATGATCACCCCTCAGAGAGAGGCTCAGGTCACCGGCCAGCAACGCTGTGGCGGGTGTGCGGGGCCAGCCAGCGATCACCCTGCAGAGGGAGGCCCAGGCCAGCCAAGCGATCGCACCCCTGCCTGTCACCCGCAGAAGGAGGCAACCAGTGGCGGGAGGGGGGGGGGCAGTGCCGCACAGATGGCAAGCAGTGGCAGCAGTGGGGGCGGGGCCAGCTGCCAGCAGCCGGGGGAAGGAAAGCCCCAATAGGCCCTGATCACCAGCCAGGCCTAGGGACCCTACCCAAGGGGTCCCGGATTGTGAGAGGGTGCAGGCCAGGCTGAGGAACACCTTCCCCCCTCGGCCCCCCCCCCCCATGCATGATTTTCGTGCACCGGGCCTCTAGTGAAATGATAAAATCCTAACTACTGTGGTGAATTTCTTTTTTTTTTTTGGGGGGGGGGGGGGTCACTAACACGTCAGAGGGCCGAAAGAGCATCTTTTCTCCGTGAGGACACCGTCACTCGCTGCTTAGAATGGGTACGCAGGAGACTGCTTCCCCTCCCACCTGCTTATGGAAAACCACCTGCACAGGTGGGACTAAAAGGCTTACATAAAAACAGAAATGGGTAGGACCTACCCTACCCAACGCTTTCCAGACCCAGCTTTCTGTTGTAGGAAATGAAGGGCATCCGTGATCAGCGTGAGCTGTGACTGCTGAGAGGGACAGGCAATGGACCACACCTCCTGCGAGGGCTGAGAAACTCACCCAGGCCTGCCGTGGTTCTCGATGAGAGAGCTTCATGAGGGCTGCCACCCTTACCAACGCCCCAGGTCAGCAGGAAGCCCGTTTCCAGAAACTTCAAAGCGCATGTGCTATATACGGAGATCAGTAAGACCACAAGCAACAACACAGCAATCAGAAAACAAGGACACTTTATAAACGTGTGCGGGTCTAAACATCCCTCATGTGTATGTGCTCATTACACAAAGAATTAGGAGGTTCCTTCTGCGCAACCTCAGAGACTGTCTCCAGAGCTTCGGTCCCTCCAGGCTGTTCGGTGTAGAGGTCTCAGCACGACAGTAATGACGATTCGTGTCGATCCCCACACGTCCAGGACCTAAATCAAGTCCAGCTGCAACAGGAACAACATGTTCAGAAAGGAGCTGGGCCACTGCAGGCCACTGCTGCTCTGGTGAGTTTAATGACGATGGCTCTCTTCGCTGGCAACACGCACTGACGTGCATTCTTGTCCACCACTAACTATTTCAGGAGTTAAATACCAAGTATCTCCTCACTGTAATGCTAAGAGCTTCTCCACGGAAAGCTGACAGCTGTTACTGGATGGCTGTCATGTCATGTGAGCCTTAAAGGCAGAAAGTTCCCACACCTGAAAGATGGGCACAAAGGCCAACACCTGTACACAGCCCCAGGCACCGCAATGGGAGGAGGTCCAGAAACCCCCCAATGCCTGCCAGCCTGTCTTGCTTACATGAAGTTAAGTGAGAACATTTAAGAATTAGGCTTCTTAAAGGCTGTTTTTTTATTTGTCAACCCACACAAATCGCACGCTGTATCGCTTACTTAGGCTGAGAGCAATTTCAGGAACTGGGTCATTTTGCTATCACAGGAGTAGCCTCCCCGGCTCTCTTAGTCCTTCAAAGAGGAGGATTAAATTGGATGAACTATGTCACTAAAACCACTGAGCACAGGGACTCCCACTATGAAATCACCTGATTAAATCTATGATGGCAACAAATAACAGTGTGGGAGCTTCCGGTGTGTTAGGAATGAAAGCACAAGTAAGAAACGAGGCTATGACCAGCAGCCTCTGTGCTACACTCACAGGTCAGACGACTTCCAAGATTAGCCCATTTGTGTGAAAGTACTTACTAAATCATCCACATCACCACCTTCTTCAAAGAGGGCTGCTCTCTCTTCATTTGGATTTTCTTTGGGGGCCAGAAACTGTGAATATAAAGGCAGTCATGATACCAAATGACATTCCTCCTCTTGAGATGAAGATACAAACCGCTAGCAGGGCCACAGGCAAACCTGAGACCTGCTACTGATGGCTCCCAACAAGCGTCATCTCGCTATTTGCTCCTTTGTTTGTCTCTGGGTGAAAGACTAATTCTGAGGTTGAACTGTCCACACTAACTAGTCACCAAGAAAGTGCCTGTGAAGAGGGAGACAGTGACCCTGTGGAGTCCCACGTCAGGCAGGGAAGATGCCTGATGTTCCCACTTGTGCTCCCAGAGGAGATGTGCGGTGTCATTAGGGTTAAGAAAAGAACCAAACTCCCTAAACCAGTATGCCTTGGTCTCCTTTGAAGGGATCATAAAAATAAAGGGTCAGATTTAAAGATTATAATCCGCTATTCTCCAACTCCTCTCCTCTTTGGGCAAAAGAGGTAAAAGGAAGAATTTCTTGTCAATGATATGAAACAAATAAATGGGTGAGCTTGGAGGTTATTCAATTCATTTTCTGGAAACACATTTGTGTTAGAAACTGTTTGAAAATAAGTGGATGAGAAAACTTCTTGTGTATCCGTCTGCTCAGCAGCCACGCTCCAGACCTGAAGCTTCTGAAAGGCAGAGCCACAGCAAAGCCAGGGCCTGAAAAGAAGTCTGCAAGAATCTGGTAATAAAACTCAGACTTTAAAAGGGTAATGAGAGCCCTTGAAAATGATCTGCACACCCCTGCTCTCATCCTGTCCCTCCGAGAGATAGCAGTGGGGACTCTTTTTCTTCAAGGCACGTGGTAACCGCATCTAAGAGCTAGGTTTTATCAACCACTTATCTATGCTAACACAAGAAGTGATCTTCTGGCAGCGTTAAGTACTTAAAATGGCAGCAGAGACGAGCCTGCAGGAGCGAGTGCTTTTAAAAGGGGAGGTGGGAGGTGAGCACGCATCCCATCAGCATTCCTCGGGTCAGTGTACACAGAGCACGCGTGTGGTGCGCAAACCCGCCCGCCCACTCTTGCTCTCCTGCAGCTGCCTCCACCCAAGAGGGAGCAGTGTAGTTGTACTTTCCTCACTTCCTCAACATGAAAAAATGCAAGAATTGCTTTCCCTATGTGTACATTCCTGTTATTTTTATGGTGCAATGGATATAATTGAGGCCCCTGAAACCTAAAACTTATAGACTCAAAATATGTCTCTTCAACAAGTCACCCTTTAAACATGAGGCTGTGCACAGCAAGTCTTAGAAAGCAAGTGCTGCACGCCTTCCATTCCCCACGGGCAAAAACTCCCACACAGTTAACCAAATGGGCACAGTGCAGAACTGGGCGGTGCCCTTGTCAGCACCCTGGACAGTGCCGTGGCAGCTTGTTTTTCATGCAACCTCCCCTGAACTTGTAACCCACAGTCAAAGCAACCCCACTATTCATTATCTTCAAGTCAGACCGAGAGATTAAGGGATTTACATTTTTCTAAAGACATTTATGGATCTTTCCATTGCCCTTTGTTGACCCTAAATTGGACTGTGTTCAGTGCTACAGTCAATGGGAAAGATAGAAAATGCTAGCAGTAGGGGTACAGTCTAGAACAGAACTGTAATGCAGCTTCCATACCATTAATCCTATTTATTTATTCTGGCTAATTATTAATGAAGATATCTGAGGGTCAAATACAGATAAATAAGAAATCTACATGTGTATTTGCATATGGTTTATGTCTAAAGATTATATACTCTGTTCTATCGTAGATTCCCAAATTAATCTTTATTTAAGATTCTAATTATTATAACTATTAAAAAAGATTTTTATTTTGTTTCTTTTCTCATTTCCCCTGTGTCAGTAATTTAATGGCTAAAGGATAAGATATCTGGTTGGGTGAAGAGAATAAAAAGTAGAGCTGTGTCTTGCTCTAAACCTCTGTGAAGCCACAAATGCCCAGCATCTTCCAAATACAGACAAACTGCAGGCCAAAGGCTCCACCGGCCACTGCATCTTCCATTACCCCTTAGGAACCTGGTCCATGGTGGGTGCTTACTGAGGAAACCAGAAAATCCCTCATGTTTTTTGGCACACAGCCCTAAAAAATCCATATTACCATCCTCTCCCCACCTGCAAAGCCCCTTTCACGCTGCAATTAGAGGATAAATTGAGACAGGACTATCTGCACAGTAGGATGGAGATCTATATAATTAAACACAAATGGCACATCTCTGAGACTAGGCCAAATTCCTAGGAAGAGAGGAACAGCAGCAAACAAACTTTCATCTCCATCCAGTGCGGAGCATCTGCAAGTGAGTGTCCTGATAGAGCTGCTCAACATTTCTGCGTAAGCAAATTGTGGCTAAAAGCTGGGCTGCCGTCCATTATCCTTCCCAAAGCCCCAGGCAAGGCTGATCTCTTACATGTATCACTCCTCCTCATCAGAGGTTTAAACTACCAGTGATTTCCAAGCTGCACAGTGACAAGGAGGTGAGAGACAGAGCAGAGAATTCAAGGGTGGGCCTGCTTTCTCAATAAAAGCAACAGATTCTCTGAAGGCAGCAAAATGGGTAGGCATCAACTCTCATCTTTTGTTGTGCTCTTTCCCTCTGCAAGATGCTGAAAAGGTAGAAAATAAATAGAAAGGGCACGTGGGTGACACACTCCTTCTTCCTCAGACCACCGTCACTCACTTGGGTCTCCCAGAGTGTCCTTACTCGGAGATCTTTAGGAGATGGATAAACTGTTACTTGTCAGGTACACAGAAATACAATCCTGGCCCCAAGCAGAGAAATGGAATCAATAACCTTTGTACAGAAATTTCCAGTTCTATCCCTCCGTTGAACTAGAAACTAACAGCCTCTGCTCAGACTCTCACCAATCCCCAAATCAAAGGCACATGGTTTCCATAGGGCTGATTCCAACATCAGCAGGTGATTATATACCCATAATCCAGATGTATAAAAGCAATAAATGTCAACAACAGTAAAGAAAGCTAAATTAGGCAGCTGTAAGAAAGCAAGTGCTAAAAAGCTATCCTCCTCCCCACAATAGAACTTGTACCAAATAATTATTTAGACTAGCTCAGCCTCTCTGAATTCCAAGAGAAATGATAGTCCAAAAGCCATTGGGATTAATCCCCTTCCCCATTGTTTTTAATATGGGGTAGAAAGAATGGAGGACTGGGGGTGGTCCTACAACTGGCTTCCTGGGCAATGACTTACCATGAGATCTCAGACAGATCATTTTACTTTTCAAGGCCCTAAGTTTCTTCATCCATAAAATACAGAGTTGGCACAAGATCAGTATTTCTCAGGTTCTGCCCCCTGGGCACAGGTGCTCCCGATCTGCCACTCCTATCAACTGAGGAGCACCACCTTTACCTGTTCCACATATCAGGCTCCCTTGTAAGCGTTCAGTTTAAAAAATAAAACTCAGCTAAGAGATCATTAGGATTCTTTCCAGCTGAGTAAAATTTTATGCAACATAAGCCAATGTCCTTGCCTTAGTTAAGAACTTGGCTTGTTTAGATTCTTCTAATCTAGGGCTTCTTGACAGTGTAATTATCAACATTTGGGGCCAGATAATTCCTTGTTGTGGAGCTGTCCTGTGCACTGTAGGATGTTTCAAAACTTGACCCACTGGGAGCCAGTAACACATTATCTACATTTCTCAAAGAACCCTCTGTTGTAACCACCAAAAATGTGTCTAGTCTGCCAAATGTCTCCTGGTTGAGAAGCATGTTCTCACCCTAACACAGCTAGCAAGAAGAAATCTAAAAAAGATAAAGAAGATAAACTTCAAGTGGGAACCAGCCTATCCTGACCTTTCACAAGGCACTGAGCTTTACTGACTGTGGCCTGGAGCAAAGGACTTCCCAGATGCTCCTGGAACCTGCCAGGATAAACAGCCACCCCTACCCACCACCACACCCAGAGGATAAACTGACGGATGAAGGGCAATAAGAGCTGGCTAAGACTTTACCAAACATCAAATGTCAATGGCATGTCTGAGAATAACCACCAGAAAGAGAAAAAAGTGCACTGAAAGAATTGACAGGTTATAATAACAATAAAAATGAATGTAAAAGTGGTAATATTTTTGTTGAGGCTTCAAAATGCAGTGAGAGTATAGGTATACCTAAAAGAAAGTGACCACTTATATCTAACTTTAGATATAATAGAAAGTCATGGAAGAACTTTCCATTTCTGCAGCATGGCTGACTTATCTACATTTCTCAAAGAATCCAAACATCCACACATTTCTAGAATACACCTGAAATTGCTGCCTCGCACAACTACTTCAAAACTACAACTAAAAGACAAAACGGACATCATCCAGAACCACAGGAAGGCTGGCTGAGTGGAAATTCTACAACTAGAAAGGAAGAGAAAAGCACACTGAGACTCAGAGGAGATGCAGAAGTAAAGGCAGAGGTACGGAGGCACGTGCGTGGAGAGGGCTGGCAACTGAGGATGCGGCTGGCTTTTTCAATCCGCAGGGAGACACAAGCTCGCGACTGCTCTAAACTCCAGTTCCGGGCGAGACTCTAGGGACCCAACTCATATGGGGAGAAACTGGACTGTCTGGCAGCGGGCGGAACTCAAGGGCAGCTTTCTCTCAGAGATGTTTGCAGTGATTATCGAGGGACACTGAGACCCGGGGGCCTCTCAGGGCAGGGCTGACGGGAAGCCATTGCTGTTTGCTCCGCCCTGAGACCCCGCCCCACCCAAGTGTGCACAGAGGCTTTTGCATATGAATGGCCTGGTCCTTTGAAATCTAAAATTAACTAACAAACTGCAGCTGAGTCAGAGAGACTCAGAACATCCAAAAGAAGGCCCAAGGCCCCATAGCAGCCTGCATTGCTTCACAGCTGGGTCTCATCTGGGCACCTCCAAAACCCAAACAAAGAAGAGGAATCTGCAGATCTCTCCGTAGCTCCTGCTGGGTGGCCTCAGGCAGAGGCTAAATTAGTACCCAGTGGTCAGAGTGGGACCATCCAGATTACAACTCCTCAGATCCATAAGGGACACACTCAGGGGGCAGACTCAGTGAGCACCAAAGCCCCACTGAAGCAAGTCTTACCTCATAAGGGTGTCTCCAGCACAGAAGTTCTCTCAGTGTAGACACAGCTGATCCTAACAGCCAATTGTTCTGGAGGTCAATTCCTCCCAGTGATACCAACAACAATCAAGGCTTAACTACAACAAGACTGTGCACACAGCCCACAAAGGGGTGCACCAAGAGTGTCTACCTCAGGTAACTGGGGAGGCTGAGCCACTGGGCCCTATAGGACACCTAGCACACAAAGCCACTCTTTCAACACAGGGAAGCAGCCAAAATGTGGAGACAAAGAAACAGGTCACAAATGAAAGAAATGGAGGAAAGCAAACTACAGGATATAGAGTTCAAAACCATGGTTATAAGGTTTTTCAAGCCAATAAATTTAGCGAGACCCTCGAGGATATGAAAAAGGACCAACTAGAAATTAAGCATACACTGACTGAAATAAAAAATAATATACAGAGATCCAACAGCAGACTAGAGGATAGCAAGAATCAAGTCAAAAATTTGAAATACAAAGAAGCAAAAAACACCCAGCCAGAAAAGCAAAAAGAAAAAAGAATCCAAAAATATGAAGATAGGGTAAGGAGCCTCTGGGACAACTTCAAGTGTACCAACATCAGAATTATGGCGGTGCCAGAAGAAGAGAGAGAGAAAGATATTGAAAACCTATTTGAAGAAATAATGACAGAAAACTTCCCCCACTTGGTGAAATAAATAGACTTACAAGTCCAGGAACCGCACAGAACCCCAAACAGAAGGAATCCAAAGAGGACCACACTAAGACACATCATAATTAAAATGCCAAGAGCAAAAGACAAAGAGAGAATATTAAAAGCAGCAAGAGAAAAACAGTTAGTTACCTACAAGGGAGTACCCATACGACTGTCAGCTGATTTCTCAACAGAAACTATGCAGGCCAGAAGGGAGTAGCAAGAAATATTCAAAGTGATGAATAGCAAGAACCTACAACCAAGATTACTTTACCCAGCAAAGCTATTATTTAGAATTGAAGGTCAGATAAAGAGCTTCACAGATAAGAAAAAGCTAAAGGAGTTCATCACCGCCAAACCAGTATTATATGAAATGCTGAAAGGTATTCTTTAAGAAGAGGAAGAAGAAGAAAAAGGCAATGATAAAAATTATGAACAACAAATACATATCTATCAACAAGTGAATCTAAAAATCAAGTGAATAAAAAATCTGATGAACAGAATTAACTGGTGAATGTAATAGAATCAGGGGCATAGAAAGGGAGTGGACTGACAATTCTCGGGGTGAAACGGGTGTGGGGGGTGCGGGAAGAGACTGGACAAAAATCGTACACCTATGGATGAGGACAGTGTGGGGGGATAAGGGGATGGGGTGGGGTGGAAACTGGGTGGAGGGGAGCTATAGGGAGAAAAAGGGGGAACAATTGTAATAATCTGAACAATAAAGATTTATTAAAAAAAATAAAAAAAAATAAATGCACTGTGAAGATTGCTCTTCAACCTCACTAATTATACTCAAGTTTCCTTAATTGATTATTTGAAAAGTGACCAAACTTAAAACACTTGCATAATAAAGGCAGCATAAATGACTATTTTAGTACACAGTCAAAAGTGACCATACTTCCCTAACCTGGCTAAGAGAAATAACTGACGCATGTCTCTCCCATTAAAATGGAAAGGAAACCCTGCCAGAAATTTCCAGTCCTATCCCTCCGTAGAACTAGAAACTAACAATGCACCTGTGCACCAAAGGGTAGCCAGTTTGATTTCCAAACAGGGCACATACCTAGGCTGTGGTTTGATCCCCAGTTGAGATGCTTACGGGAGGCAATTGATCAATGATTCTCTCTCACATCGATGTTTCTCTCTATCTTCCTCTCTCTCTAAAATCAATAAAAACATATCTTTGGGTGAGAATTAAAAAACACACACAAAACCCACAAGGAACCAGCTGCCATGAGCCAGAATCTCTCTCAGTAGTTCTCCTCATTATTGTCTGTATATGCACTCTCACTTCTACACTTCTCTTCAAAAACCAACAGGTGCCATTTAAAAACATTTCTAATACAAAAGATTAAATCTTCACCCTGAAAAACAAAGGTTCATATGACACTGAAGCAGGTACAGAATCATCATCTTGCAAACAAGCCAGTGTGCACAGGGGAGTCTGAATACTGGACTCGACTCTACTGTCCACCATGTTTTCTCTCTAGTCAAGGATGAGGTGTTCAGAATTACAACCAACTGAAATCAGTTCTGCTGATATTAGAATCATGTGAGGACACCAACCCAGACATAGTCATTAACTGAAATTCCTCTCTATAGCTACATTATCAGACAGCAAAATTCCTGATGGGGAGGCAACACAGAACAAGCCTCAGACAATTTGCAAGAAGCATATGATCCCCTTCCAGGTGTCTCTCTGCTTTAACTTTAACGCACTGGATCCACTGGGCTGTGACACTTCCGTGAGGAAAACTACCCTTTTAGATCAGTGTCCCTTCTTCTTCTAATAACTGTAATATGTACTCAAGTCTCACCTAGATAATAGATATTTTAATGCAATAGTGACTAAAATTAAAGTATTTGTATTGACTAATTTTATTTGTTTAGCAAAAACTGATTGACAAGCCTTCAGGCTATGTGGTGGTTAATTTTAATTTTAAGTGTTAACTTAGCTAGGCCATGGTGCTCAGCTGCTTTGTCAAATGCCCGTCTAGATGTTGCTGTACATGTGGTTAACATTTACAATCAGCTGACTTAAAGTAAAGGTTCCCTCAATAATGTTGGTAGACTTCATCCAATCAGTTAAAGGAATTCTGCCTTAAGACTGTAAATAGAAATCCTGCCTGAGTTTCCAGCTTGTTGGCCTGCCCGACAAGTTTCAGATCTGCCAGCTTCCACAATCATATGAGCCAATCCCTTAAAATAAATCAATCTCCCTTCTACCACACACATTCTACTGGTTGCCTCTGTGCAGAGCCCTGAATGATACAACCCAGTTAGAGGGCGAAATATCAGCAAGCCATTGTATAAAGTAACAAATAGAAATAAAACACAGCCGCTGAATGACATACTCTCAAGTACTGGCAGCCTCATAGTACGGATTATGGCAGAGAGGGTGCAGACAACCCCTCCTGAGACAATAATCAGCATCTTAGCGTTTGCTTCTAAAATTCCAGCATATTATTTCCTGAAAACAAAAGGCTTTTGCCAGGCAAAGTGCTTTAAAAAATTCCTGCATATTTAGACTAACTGTTCTTCCAAACAACATTAGAGTTTCTACCAAATCACTCATAAAAATTCAAGGTGTTTTTGATTTGGCCTAAACTTAGCCGTAAGATGAATATTTCCAGCCTTGTTCCTGCCATTCCCTTAACAGATTCCTGTCTGCCACTCCAGACCAAGCTCTCCCTCCACGGTACAGTGTTTTCTGAGTCTCACTGCCTCCCTCTGCTACCTGTAACTGCTCCTTTCGGTTTCAGAGGACAGGGGTGCTGTCTTACCATCAGCACAGTGCCTAGCAGACAGCAGAGGCTTAGGACACAACTGGCAGCGGCCAGGCGCTGTGCTGACAGGACTGGGTAAATCAGTGACAGAAACTGAAGCTCAATGCTATGAACCATACACTTTTGAGCTATTCAATTTAATTCCATTAAAATTTTATCAAAAACCTAGGTATAATGAAGGATTATTGACCTACATAGCCACACCTATTTGACTCACAGCTGAATCAGATTCAGTACTCATACACAACAGGGAGACCTTGGCCTAACTATATGGGTCAATACGAATCTCCTGGGTCTCACACATGGGGTCTTTTAACTTACCGAAAACTTCTAGATGTGCCTTATGCCAGAACACCAATGTTCTGCCACCTTGCTGCAAAATTACAAATTCAAAACCATGCCTAGGACCCATCTCAGACAAAAAATATCTTGGGGTAGGGGTTTGGCCATCAGTATATTTTGTAAAAAAATAGCTCCTCAGCCAACCAATGTGTGGCCGGAATGGGGTCTAGGTATGCACTATGGACGTCAGCAGCCCTGGAGCTACTAAAGCTGGGGTCACAGGAGAGTTCTGAAACATTACCACAGTCTACGGAACACTAAGTGAGATTATAATTTCCCCCACAAGGATGCTGCAATTTGCCTGTTAACTGAATAAAAATGGGTACACTAAAAATAGTTACCCTCAAAAATGTAACTTCTTCAAATAAGAATGGGTAAGAAAATAACGTTCACTGCAATAATTGATCTAAAGATAGGGAGCAGTCAGTACCTTTTTGGCTTCCTCAGCCGTGACAGAGCTTCCAGGGGCTTCATCTTTGGTGATCAGAGTAATTCCATCTAAAAAGTAATTCAGAGTAAAATCTAAGTACAGAATCAACCCCGGTCCCACCTTCCTTTCCACCATACCTCTTCCCATTTAGAACTGGAGATTTTTAAAACTATGATTGTGCTCTTCTCTGTAAGGAATATAAAACTATAAAGACATTTCATTCACCTAATTCCTTCCATCTTACATTACCCTTTCTCCTAGTTTTGCCTGTGTAAAAGTCACATCGCAAATGCTCTGTGAAGCCTTCCTTGCTTAAATCCAGATAGAAATAATCTCTCCTTTAGAATTCTCAGATCACTTTGTTCATGCCTTTGAAATGGCTCTCATCATATCTTACCCTGTATAACTTACCCTGTATAAATTTCATCTCTTCTATTGGGATGCTACACTTTTCTCTAGGGCAGGTTTTATTCATCTTTATATTCCCCTCAATGTAGTACACAGAAGCTCAGTAAATAAGTGATAACTGAATGACTGTATGCTCTGGTACCCAATATGGGAATCTGCAGACATTTTGACTTCCAGGAGTGTTACTGGCTATTGATGGAACAGCAGGAAGGCCAAGGTCGGGAGGAAACATCTCTTACAATGGCCATGTCTATCATTTAGCACAGCACATCAATTTTAGCTCAGTGAGAGCAAGTCAAGGAGAGAAAATCTACCCTTTAGTTTTCTCTTCTTCCTAAGATTTTCTCCTGCCTCAAATGGCTAATGCGTGAAATACTTTCAGAAAAGCACATGCATTTAATATCCATTTGTACCTAGAAATGGCACAAGTCATGTGTATTCTCTCAATAGGATATAAGCTCTCAGAAAATATGTATCTTGTGTATGTCCTGTAAGTTTCTTTTCAGCAAACAATATGCTGGAGGCATTCAATAAATACCAAAACCAATCTCTTTCATCTACCAGGTCGGCAGCAGAGACACAAGAGTGATTTGAGGAAGCACCATTTGCCACCTATTCTAATTGCTTTTGCTCCCGAGTGTAGAAGTTAAAGGGCTGAGAAATGAACTGTCAGGGAAATGGTTGCCTGTGTGATGAAAAGCTGCCCGTTAGAAGCTGGATAGATAGGTATGTAACTCCTTCCCACAGAAATGCACATAAAGCAGGCTGAAGGTAATTCTGGGGCCCTATTTCAAGTGAAAAGTTTCATACTTTTTAACATCATTGTTTTTAATGGCTTGTACAGAATACTTGGGTTCTGAAAAAATATCAAGTCTGCTTAAAAAAGTGGGCAAAGGGCATGAAGAAAATCAAACACAAAGCTTTAAAAAAGTGTATTACCTTCTTTCTAGGTTTAATTTGCATTGGTCACTGTAAATAACTGAGGAACTGAGTGGCCAAATTTGGTGCATGAAGATGCTGGTCTGCTGCTATGAGAAGCCCAACAACATGGTAATGAAAAGTAGCAGGTGAGGCCAAGGAAAGTGCCATGGGTCCAGCAGGACTCAAAGTATCTCAGAGTCTGGGGAAGGGGGCAATTCTACCCTCACAGCTTCCTTCATCTAACAGAAAGGTGTGATCTTTGAAACAGGCCAGGCTACAGTTTCATGTGGGACTTACATGCATACTTATTATTTACCTCTTTGTATTTAGGCTTATTAAATTATATTTTTAGTTCATTGAATCCTGAGCTGTTCCCAAATACACATCAAAAGTCATCACACAACACAATATATATATATTAGAATTTGTATTTATATTTAGAAAAAATAGCATCAATATTTGAAGAAAATGATAGCTTACCCTGAATGATGATTTCCCAGAAATGATTTAATTGTTTAATTTCCACTTTCTCTTGAAGGTCTTTCAGGAAATTGTTAAAGCGCTGAGCTTCTGAAAACTGTGGGGGCAAGTCAGAGCAAATATAAAAATAAGTCCTCCCAGGCCAAAGTACTATATATACTGAATTAGTCATTTATAACAGACAGTATATATATTACAATTATACATATATGTGTATATTTATACATGTTAAATATATGTTATATATTTGTATATAGTATTAAATATATATAATATATATCTATAATATACATATTTCTTTGGTAAATGGAAAACTGTTATTTCCAATTTCAACTTCGTTTGATAGGAACCTGAAATCTTTCCATCTGTGGAAGGTACAGAACCTTCCAAAGCCACACAGTTTTTTAGTGGCCTGGTACTTTGTTTTTTAACTTTTAATATAGACATATTCAAACAAAAATAGAGAATAACTCATTGAACACTCATATACCCATCACCCAGCTTCAACAATTAGCAGCTCGGCCAATCTTCTTTCATCTATACCTCCACCTGCTCCCACAACTCAGACTGTTTTGAAGAAAATTTCCATCATATTATTTCATCTATAAGTATTTCAATACACAATATCTAAAATATATAGATTCTTTAAAATGTAGTCATAAAATTTAATAAGAATTCCTTAATAGAAGCAAATAACCCATCAGTATTTACATTTCCCCAATCTATACTAATAAAAGGGTAATATGCTAATTAGACCGGGTCGACCAGCCATCTTCCGGATGTCTGACTTCCTTCCGGACAAAGCCATGGTGGTGGGGGCCAAGGCAGAGGCAGTTAGGGGTGATCAAGCTGGCAGGGGAAGGCAGTTGGGGGCGAGATCAGGCCGGAAGGGGAGGGCAGTTAGGGGAAAGATCAGGCCAGTAGGGGAGGGCAGTTGGGGGAAGGATCAGGCCAGCAGGGAAGGGCAGTTGGGGGCAACCAGGCTGGCAGTGGAGAGCAGTTGGGGGCAAGATCAGGCCGGCAGGGGAGGGCAGTTGAGGGCGAGATCAGGCCAGCAGGGGAGGGCAGTTAGGGGCGATCAGGCAGGCAGGCAAAGAGGTTAGAGGTGATCAGGCAGGTAGAGGCAGGCCAGCAGTCGGACATCCCCCAAGGGGTCTCTGATTGGAGAGGGTGCAGGCTGGGCTGAGGGAACTCCCCCCACCCCTGTGCATGAATTTCGTGCACCACCACTAGCTATTCCATAAAACATTAAAAACATTTTTTTACAATTAGAAATGTCTTTACATTAAGATTAATTGATATAATTTTAACGTCTCTTTTGATTCTCCTCCAACTCTTTTTTTATTTTTCCTTTTTTTTTTTTTTTTTTTTTTTTTTTAAGAAATCTATCACCGGGTACTTTTAAGGACAAGTTGTGGCAGGAGTGCATAGAAATGTCTTCAGACACCATCTAGCCTGGGGGAGCAGTGTTACTTAAAAGCAATATTTTTTTAC
Organism: Cnephaeus nilssonii; assembly: GCF_951640355.1. Classification (NCBI taxonomy): domain Eukaryota; kingdom Metazoa; phylum Chordata; class Mammalia; order Chiroptera; family Vespertilionidae; genus Cnephaeus; species Cnephaeus nilssonii. The sequence goes on along the minus strand of NC_137081.1, from coordinate 19,921,424 downwards.
TGCCTTTTTCCACCTAATGAAATCTTTCTCCACCCGACTGAGTCACCTCCGTCTTCTTCTGACTCTACTCTGCCAAAAGTTTTTCTTTTATCTGTAGGGCATTTGGGTCACCTACTACTAAATGTCTTATTCTATTCTAACTGTAATCATTGTCCCATTTCTTATTCTTTGCAAGTATCTAAACTACTCAAGAATTATACTGCTCATTCATTCAGCAAATATTAATTAGTACAAGACATAAGAACTACAATTGTGCCTCCTTTTATAATTTAAACTTGCTTACTCTTGCCTAGAGCTTATGTATAAAAGCCTAGAAATAATTTGGAAGATTTTTTGAAGTGTTTTATAAACATTTCCAATAAAACACACCAACAAAAACCCACACAAAAGGCAGGATAGAGGTACTGAGTAATTAATTTTCAGTGTTCTTTTACACCCTGGCATTCAGATCCCTACTCCTGTCTTCATAAAATCCTTTTCAACAATTACACAATATATATTTCCCATCAATACCCTTAAATAATTAGTCCACCCTTTACAATAATGACTGGACCACTAGGGGTACAATGGAACTCTCCTGTTTGCCTAATAGAAACCATACAGCCAGGGCTATAACATAACAAAAAGCTCATTCCCAGGGATAAAACATTCCACTCTTCCACCCCTTATTCCCCCTCAGAAATGACACTGACAGTAGGATGAGTTAGTCATCTCCACTTCTCTTGGCATACATTGCTATTCATAGTGAGACTGATTGTTTCCAAAGCCCAGGATCCAAAGCCCAGGCTTATTTGTGGGTGCTAGATGTGTCTCCCCTGTGATGATGGCCAATGGTTTAGGGTGAGGAGACAGGCTAGGATAGTATTACCTGAATGGCTTCTTCCCTGAAGGCTTTGATGCAGTCCACGCTCTTCATAAAATACGGTGTTTCGTTAGTATCCAAAAACTGTTCAATGTGACTTACAAGCTGGCGACTCGCTAGAACACAAGACAAGTTTTATTTTTCTCTATTCAAGTGATGCTTGTTAGAGAGAATATATCCTTCTGTGTGGCTATCTTCTTTTCTGGAGATGCAAAATGCTGATTCTAGATGTCTTTATTTGAAAAGTTTGGGTGGTACTTACTGATATTTGTCAAGAAATAAAATTTAATTTCTAAAATGCTTAGAATTATAGCTAAATGTTCCATTTGGGACTTCAAATACTAAATTGTTGGGTTTTAAAAAAATTATTGGTTTTGCTTTTTATTCTCCCTTCCTTAGAATTTAGGAACCATTGGGGTAATTTAAAACTGCCTTTACAGATATATTTATAAAAGATAGGTCCTCTAGTCCCTCCCCTAATTACACTTAAGATAAATGTCAAACAGAGCAAGACAGTGGAAAATAATGAGGCAGGGACACCTCATCTTCTACTAATCCCAGGTCAAATTAGAAAAGACCAGCCTCGTCTTAATTTAATAATATCCTTTAGGATGGGAAGTCATTGCTACAGATCTTCTGCCCTCAGCTTAACCCAAATAATCTCTATGCTGTTCAACAGTCTACAAGCCATAATAAACACTTAATAAACAATAACTGTCAGCCAGCAATGTCATAAATGCTACAGAAAGAGAAAACACATTAATGTTATCATTTCCAAGGTGGACTGAAATTTGGGGCTGCCTTACAAATAGACAAACAATTCTTCAGTATAAAAGCAGAGAAAAATAGAAACACAACGTCATCAGAAAACTTTAAGTTGCTGAGCAGATTAAAACTGACCCTTATGATCTGTGCAGAACAAACCACAGAGACATGCACCTTCATGGCCTAACGGCTCCTTCTCACTCAGCCCCTGAAACCACTCCCTAGGGCTGGCAGCAATTTATGCTGAATGGTCAAGATGTTCTAAGACTGCGTGTCTGCCGTGGTCATGGCCTCATCTGAGCACTCTAACAGTTATGAATGTGTGCATACAATACTAATGAAAAGTACTTTCAAGGCTCGCCTGTAAGGACCACTAACTGAATCACAGTGACCTGACCAATGCTAGATGCCTTATGAAAGACAGGAAACTCAGTGCCGCCCACTTATTTCCTAAGGCTCTTGCAGCATGTGGAAAGGATTATAAACTGGATGAAGTATTTTCCAATATAAAAATTCTGCAGCAAGAGAAAATATGCCCGGTAACCATTTCATCTCTTCTACCAACTAGGAGATTATGATCTCCATTATAAAAAAAGTACTTAATGAACTTGAGGGATTAAGGAAACACTTCCTTGCAATTTTGAAAATCTTTACCAATGTATCCTGCAGCAGCAGTAAATTAATATCCAACAGCAATTCAAAGGAAAGAAAGAACACTCGGATAGGCCTTTTTAAACAAGGTAAACAATACAACCCTGATTAGTAGGCACAGCAGAAAACCATCGACAGAAGCTCAAAGCAACAAAAGCTATCTCTCTTTTGCAGCTTGGAAAGGTGAAGGAACAAATGTTTGATATTTCCTATTCCACTTAAAGCAGGCTTCTTTATCAGACAGTTTGATATAAAGTTCATTCAGAGTTATATATCTGGGCACAAATAAGAGCCTTTATAGGTCAATGGCAGTAAATCCCAGAGATTCCAAGTTTCTCATTTCCTTTGAATGAGAACGAGGGATCTTTCAAGCTATAATGTAAATGTTCCTCTATGCTTGATTTAGTGATCATTTTCATTAATTTAAACCTGGTATATATTTATTGTGTAACTGCTACGTATAAGACACTATGCTATGGTCTGTGGAAGATTCAATTAAGTTGAAGATAAGATTCTTGTTTTTAAGGAGTTCACACTCTAATAGAGGATATAACACACATACACAAAAATAATAGACGGTAAAAGTGAAGAATGTTGTGGGAATATATCAATTGATCTGAATTTTTAAAAATTCATGAATTAACATGTGGTTTTTTTTAGCTGGCAATGAGAAATAAAATTTAGCTGTCATATAGCAGGAAACAGATTGAGCAGAAGTCGGAAGAATAGAGATGGGAAAGCACATGTTATGTTTGAAGAAAACAAATGATCCAGTATATGGAGTCCATGGACAGACATACAGGAAGAAACAAGAGAAAAGGGAGCTGATGAAGGAGGCTAAGAAGAAAAGGACAGGAGATGGATAAAAAACAGGAGGCTATGGCGTCACAGAGACTAAGAGAAGAGAAGCTTGGAATAGCAGGGTTGTCTGCTGTGTCATAAGGTATTACATAAATAATGTTACATACTATCTATATATATAAGAGCCCAGGGACTGTTATGGTGGAATGACCAGAACGACCAGTCATTATGATGCATACTGACCACCAGGGGGCAGACGCTCAATGCAGGAGCTGCCCCTTAGTGGTCAGTGTGCTCCCACAGCAGGAGCACCACTCAGCCAGAAGCTGAGCTCACGGCTGGCGAGCGCAGCTGCGGCGCACAAGCCTCTCTCGCCTCTGGAAGGTGCAATCTCCAGCAAAAAGACTGCAGTCCCAATGCCTGGGTGGTGGGGGTGTAGACGGAATGACCACAGATCAGCCACCACCGGCCCCTGGAATTCTCCCTTCAAAGCCTGCGGCTGCCTATTGCCCTCTGGGTCTCTGGATGCAGGCTTGGGAAAACCCCACAGAGGCACTTCACGCACATACTGCCTGGGCCAGCCCCCATCTCGAGAATGAGCGCCGGTGAAGTCCAGCCCAATGACAGACACCCACGCATGTCTGTGGGCAAGCCCTTCGCAACTTCCACCTACCACCCGGCCCCGACCCCATCTCCCAGAAAGGTTAGCGTCCTGGCACCGAATACCGGCTCCTGGATCCCTGCAGAGTGCTAGTTGGCTCCAGTGGGCGGAGGGGCACCAGCAGGTGTGAACCCCCACACTTGGGCCATGAGTTGCATGAAAAAATCACCCCCTTCTGCATGTACAATCTACTGCCGAACAAATGCAGCATGGAACATTTGCACGTGACCAGGATTACCTTGATACTGACGCTGGCCCCCTGGAACTCCCCCTCGGGCATCAGGGCCAGGTTCCACTCCTTAGCTATCGCCATGTGTGCAACTGAAATACTAAGAACACACCTTACCCTGGACTGCAATCCGCCTCTCCCTCTTTCCTTCCTACCACCCCAGATGCCACTTCCAAGCAGACTGGTCCCCACCTCCGGAGAGAGTCCCGGAAAAAGTGAGAAAATCCCAATCTGATGAGCGGATCTCCTATGCGTGTCCACGGTGGAGCCCATGACACCCTTCCTGGGCCTGGCCTGCATCCAGGCTCCCATGTTCCCCCCAAATCCCTGGCGGCTCCCGCGGGCAGGTGGGCCCACGGATGGTGGCTCCCACGGATGGACCCCTCCCCCCCCCCATGCGGTGCTGGTACCCACCCCGAGGACACCCACAGCTCAGCCAGAACTTGCCATGAGGCACATACCCCATAAACCTACAGGTACAATCTCCGGGGAACGGATGAAGTGCAGATACTCGGAGTAACCGGGACGAGCCTGATATCGCCGCTGGGCTCCTGGAACTATGTCGTGGGCATTGAGATCAAATCTCATCTCTTACTTATTCCCTGAGCTACAGAGGAAGGCAGCAATATAAAAATGGCCACAAGGTGGCGACTGACAATTGGGGTAAAAGTCAGAGAGATGGATCTGAAGGGTGGGGGCGTGGGTGAGAGAGCACCCCCGCCCTCCAAGATCCCAAACTTTGTAGTGTTCACCTCTAAGCGTCTCTTATCCGGCTCCGAGTGGTGGAAAGCATCCAGCACAGCCCAAGGTGTTCACTGGGGACCTCCTGGCCAGCAAGGCGTGACCCTGGCCGCAGAGGGGACATTTGGAAATACTTTTTCAGGAAGCTGTGGGGAGGAGGACAGACTCCCCACCTGACTTCCTGGTGGTTCAGGGGTCATGGAAACTCCCCGGGCACATGGTCCCAGGCTCCTGATTTCCTTTTAATGTGCACGAATCTGTGCACCAGGCCACTAGTTACAGCATAAAGACTGCAAGGAAAGAGTAGTTGAGATTAAGGACTGAAAATTATGGAATCCTCAGACCCAGGAGTCTATGCAGCAACTAAATAGGTACTGAACTGCTTTGCAAAAACACAGCTTTCTGACCCATTTTATCTTGAAGCATGATGGAACACACACACACTTGCCATCTTACAGAGAAAAATATCCAAAAGAAAAAAAATATTCAAGAGAGACTAAAATAAAGCAAATAAAAAAGCCAACAACCCATTTGCAATAATGATAGGGGAAAGAAGGAATTCAAAGAAAAGGAAGTAGAAATGTCAAGACCCAGTTTCTATTTAAGAATGAAGTTTTTAAGTACTGTATTTTCCGGCGTATAAGACGACTGGGCATATAAGACGACCCCCAACTTTTCCAGTTAAAATATAGAGTTTGGGATATACCCACCCTATAAGATGACACCCAGCGTATAAGATGACCCCCGACTTTTGAGAAGATTTTCCTGGGTTAAAAAGTTGTCTTATATGCCGGAAAATACAGTATTTCTGGGCTTATTTGGATACTAGTGGCCTGGTGCACAAAATTCGTGCACTTGGGGGGTGGGAGGTCCCCCAGCCTGACCTGTGCCCTCTCACAGTGCAGGAGCCCCACGATCAATTGCCCAAAAAGGTAGGCCCCGCCCACCCCTCTGGGGCTCCCGGATGGATTGCCACAAGAGGTAGGCCAGAGCCAGGGGTCCTGCCTCCGCAGAGAGCATGGGGCCATGGGACCCCCAGCAGAAGCCGCGTGGAGCAGCTGCCAGGACCCGCCCCCATACCACACACACAGCACCAAGCCCTGCCCACCCTGGTGATGGATTGTGACAGCGTGAGGGTGTGATGACCACCTACGCTTTTATTAGTATAGATAGTTTTCTTGTTTGCATATTAGACTATTCTATGCTTTCCTCCAGAAGGTTCAGGAACACAGATAAACATAGCCAAACTTTCGACAGACCCAATGATTACAAAGAACCAGATTTTTCCCTTCTAGAAACAATCGGTCACATAGTCTGAGCATCTGACCCATGATTCTGAATTCTGTCCCTCTCCCTAGACTATTTTGAGTTTGCTGACTATAATGAATCATTTAACACTAGCGAATACATATGATGCTTTAATACATTGATTATGAGAATGGAATGTGAATAACAGACTTCCCTTCCCAAATATAGTGGCATTTCATATTTTCCTGTCACTTTTAATAAAAGTAAAATTCAGAAAAGGCTAAAAATAATATCCTTCACTGGCTAAATTATGCTTTGACTCCCCCCTTCCTCTCCATCCTACAAAAAGGAAATGCTGATCATCAGGGTGTTTTTGGCTGCTTCTACATCAATTATAGGGCTAAGGAATAGTCTGCCAGTGTTCATACTCAGTAAATCACACCGCCAATTATTACCAAAATGGTTTTCAGAATTAGTCAAAGGCTCAGTAACACTCATTAGTAGCTAATATAAAAAATGGCCCAGTCAGACAAGATCTGTCTTTTATCTCAATGAGTCTTCAAAATCAAAATGTCTATTCTGAATTTCAAAAATGTCTGTTTTGGATTTTGAGGTTTTAAATATGGGCATTATATATTAACCCAGCATCTTATAAGTACAGACTGCTGATACACAAAATTAGTCTCAAAACAATAATACTGTAGTGTTATATTAAAATGCTATCCAGATTCAGAAGGGTTATGTAAGAGGAAGTTTTCTTGTTTAATCTGAAATGTATGTTCTGCTTCTCTAGAGAAAACATTCAACACCATCCAAAGGCCTATACACTGAATCACATCTCTTCTAGTCGTACAGTCACAAGGACCAAAACACCCGGGGCCACATGCTTGATAGCCTCTGACTTACATTCACTCACCACCTCTGCCCTCTGCCAAGATGTTTCTAACAAAGTGAAAGGAAGTCATTTACCGTGGGTTCTTCCCTCCATCAGTCAGAGTCACAAAAGCAGTAGGTTCACTCATCTGTCACACACTACACATAAAGGACTGGAAAACTATTTCAAATGATTGTGCTGAACCCAAGCATCATTCAAGATGTTTCCCAATTTAATTCTTCTCATCATCTAAATGCTTCACATGAATTTTGCTTATTGAAGAAGTGCACATTTTGCAGTCAGCAGTTAAATCATTTTTAAATGTTAAGAACAGATTTACATAACCAAGTATAAGATATCTTTATAAACAAAATGAAAAAGTGACAATAAATGTCAAGCATCTAAATAAAATAAGCTCCTTGTCAGGTCAGTCATTAAGAGAATAAAAGGAAACATTATCTATCAGCAAATAAAACTCTAAGCAAGTAGTACAATCTGCCACCAATTAAATCTATATGTAAATTATAACCACTGTTTTAAATCAGAAACTTACAAGAAACATTTGCCTGATAAGAAAATGAGTCTCTTCTAGCACAGGCAACTAAAACAGAAACGGATCACAAACAGGCTTCCTTATGTCTCTTTACTATCCTATCCTATATAATAAAGATTTAACATGCAAATGGTCGTCACACCGTCCTCACGCCTTCATGCCTTAACGGCTCAGACACTCAACACTGAGGAGAAAGGAATGGGGACCAGCCAGGCACAAATGAGCTCATGAGAGAGGAATGGGGACCAGCCAGGGTGTGGTCTGGAGAGGGACAAGCCACCCGCCTCGAGGTCCCGGTTGCCAACAGCTGCGCCTGCGGCCTGGGAGAGGAACAAGCCACCTGCCCACGGTCCCCTGCAGCTGTGGCCAGCCTGGGCAAAGCTGGCTCGGGTCCTGGGTGCCTGTGGCTGACCAGAGGGAGGGATGCCCGGGTCCCGAGTGCCTGCGACTGGCCAGAGGAGGGAATCCTAGGTCCTGTGTGTGGGGTGAGGCAGAGGTGGTAAGGGGCAATCAGGCCAGCAGGCGAGCAGTTGGAGCGATCAGGCAGGCAGGCAGAGTTGGTTAGGGTTGATCAGGCAGGCATAGGTGGTTAGGGGCGATCAGGAAGGCAGGCAGAGGGGTTAGAGGTGATCAGGCAGGCAGGCAGGCAGGCAGGTGAGCGATTAGGAGCCAGTGGTCCCGGATTGCGAGAGGCAGGCAGATATCCCCTGAGCGGTCCCGGATTGGAGAGGGTGCAGGCCGGGCTGAGGGACTCCTCCCATGTGCATGAATTTCGTGCATCGGGCCTCTAGTAGGATATAAATTGGCCACTGTGGCTAGAGGCTGTGTCAGGACTCAACAAGAATAATAGAAATCACTGAATATTTAACCCAGAAAGTTTAATGCAGGCAATTATTACACAGGTAACTAAAAGCTATAATGACAATTGAGAATGGTGCTACAACCCAAAGATTAGGAACAGCAAATAGCCCTTAGCAGACCTTTGGCAGTGTGTGGAAGAAGAGGAGAGGGAAGCAGAGGGGAGAAAAAAGAAAGAAGAGTGTACCTAGGCCTCAGGGGGTTCAAATTTAACACGTTTGTACTTAAATTTGTACTTAGAGAGTTACACTATGTAGGCTTTCCACAATTGGGTCCCACCCAATTACAAAGAACCAATGGGAGCCAAAACCATGAAGAACTGCCTAACACATCGGGTGGGACCCAATTGTAGAAAGCTTACATATTGTAACTTTATAATTAAGAAGTATAACTGTCCAATGGGAGCCAAAACCCTGGAGGATTGACTAACACATAAGGGAGATGCTGCCTAATACATAAGGGAGAAAGAGGAATACCCTGACTCCCCACCTCCCTTTTTCCTGCCCACCAATCTCCCACCAGGGTCTTCCATTGGCTGAACCCAGTAGGAAACCAGTAGATGTAGAATCCTGGGAAATGTAACCTGCTCTTCCCTACTCCTCCCTCCTCTGGTGCACAGGGAAAGGGTGAGGAGTGGGCCTAGGAGCAAGGGGTTCAATGTGTTATTATAAACCTACTAGAGGCCTGGTACACGAAATTCGTGCGGGGGGGGGGGGGGTTCCCCTGCACCCTCTCCAATCTGGGACATCCCTCTCACAATCCGGGACCGCTGGCTCCTAACCGCTTGCTTGCCTGCCTGCCTGATCACCCCTATAACTGCCTCTGCCTGCCAACCCAATTGCCCTTAACTGCCCCCCCCCCCCCGCCAGCCTGGTCATCCCTTACTGCCCTCCCCCCTGCTGGCCTGGTCGCCCCTAACTGCCCCCCCATGCTGGCCTGGTAGCCCCTCACAACCCCCCTGCTGGCCTGGTCGCCCCCAACTGCCCCCCCTGCTGGCCTGGTTGCCCTTTACTGCCCCCCCATCCCCCCCCGCCCCCCCGTCAGCCTGGTCACCCCACACAGCCTGCTGTTTAGTTGTTTGGTCATCCCTCACTAACCCCCCTGCCAACCTGATTGCTCCAACCTGCTATTCAGTCGTTTGGTCGTCCCTCAGTAACCCCCCTGCTGGCCTGGTCGCCCCACGCATCCTGCTGTTCGATCGTTACTATGAGGGCGCCCTGACCAATTTGCATGTTACCCTTTTATTAGTATAGATAGAGATGGACATCCCATTTAATGCACTGAATATTTCCAGGAGATAGAAATTAAGAAGGTATTCTTTAAATAATAAGGGAAGATAAAGTGTATAGATTTTTTTCTTTTTTTCCAGCAAGGTAGGATACAATGAAATTTAGTAAGAAGTTATTGAAAAGGTTCACAAGCATATTTAAAGCCATTTAAATGTTTTTATATTTCTACAAAAACAGTTATATAAAAAATATGACTTTCATTTCTACTTCAACATCTTTAGAACTACATACGCTTCCCTTTCCTCCAGGTTTAACATTTGAAACACAGCAGAGTTGCCACACTGTGTAGACTATGATGATAAACCAGAGGAACTAGAAGTGACTGAATCTTCCTAGGGCAGTGATGGGCAACCTTTTGAGCTTGGTGTGTCAAACTTCGCCAAAAAACTGAGCATAACTCGGGTAGTGTGTCACTTTGAGGAAAAAACATTATTTCGCAAATGTTTCATCCTCAGGAGCAGCAAATGTTTCATCCTCGGCATGCGGCCGCCTCAGCGGCCGCGTGTCAGTGTCATCAGAAATGGCTACACGTGTCAGTGCTGACACGCGTGTCATAGGTTCGCAATCACTGTCCTAGGGTGTCATGTCCTTTTGGACGTCAAATGTATTACTTCTTCTAAAAATTTAAGTACAAGAAGAAGGTATCTAAATATTTTCCCTCTAAATGACAAAAGATATGCCAATTAATTTCTTAAATATCTTTCTGCTTCCATTCCAAAAGAGTTCAGTTCTAATATCCAGGAATGTTTGCTTCCTTGGTCTAATATTTTTGTTTTTCGTTTTTGTAGTCTTTAATGAAAGCCTTATTGGGGAAAAAGAAGTCAATGGGTGGCAACAAAAGAAACTGAGAACTAAGAAAAAGGTAGAAGCTTTTGAACCTGAAAAGGATATTCAAATGTTATCTTGGTTTTTTTTTTTTTTAATATTTTTTATTGATTTTTTACAGAGAGGAAGGGAGAGGGATAGAGTTAGAAACATCGATGAGAGAGAAACATCGATCAGCTGCCTCCTGCACGCCCCCCCACTGGGGATGTGCCTGCAACCAAGGTACATGCCCTTGACCAGAATCGAACCCGGGACCCTTGAGTCCGCAGGCCGACGCTCTATCCACTGAGGCACACCGGTCAGGGCTGTTATCTTGTTTTTAAGCAGCTTGCCTGTGAAGGTGACACAGCTCTGTCCTGCTCTTTGCCCCTCGCCTGTCCTTTCTCCTTTTAGAAATTGTTCTGTCAGATTTCAGCCTGGCTTCCTCACCTGCCAGGCAGGAGGAGTCCGTGGATACCACACAGAGAACACCACAGCCATCATATTATGCATGACCAGCAGTACAGGAAATTGCACTAAGGTACATGAAGTGCTGACCACCTCAGCCGTACAGATACAGCCCTGGTTGTTTATTATTTTTTTCTTACCAATAACTAAAAAACTCAATTAAAACCTCACCATTTAAACTCCACAAGTTCAATTACAGCCCATTTTTTTCATGCTTAACGATTTTCTCATTAAATGCTGTAATTTCTTACAAATTGCACTAATAAAAGTTAAGTCCTGCTGAGTATTTTCCCCCTTGGTAAATGCAGCCTTTTCATTGATGTGTTAAATTAAAACCCCAGGCACAAGGACAGAGTAAATGCAAAGCCTTTATTGTCAGAATCCACTCCTGCAGACTATGAGTTCTCTGTTTTATTTTTGTTTTTATTTGAGCTAACTGTGAGTCTCTTGGTCTTAGCATACTCTAAAAAATAGATGATGGTGTAAGCAATTGAGAAAGTAGAGAAATGGCATCCAGTTAGTCTACTGGTTGTAAGCACACTTCATGTAAGAGAACATTATGAAAAGTCTTTTTCATTCTGCATGAATAATATTTCTCATCTTAAATAACTTGGTGTATAAGACCAGATCTGTTCCCAAGTCAGCGGGAAAAATTTATTTCCTGGTCAGTGGGTGGGTTTCATGACATTCTATGCTCTTTAATTTTTTATTAAAAGCATTCAATCTAACCATTAAAGACCCACTGCACATGTCCCACAAAACCTGAAGGTTATCAATTAACATTTACAGGGCATATAGCAGTTAACTAAAGACCAAAGAAAATCCATTCTAGTGTAACTAATTCCCCCAATCCAGAAAGGATTGCACTTAAAGTACAAAACTGGGACATGAGGCTAGATAAGAAAGAAACTAAAGGAAGATCTTCTCATCAAATGAGAAGGTGATTTCTTCAGCTTGTTTATGTAATGCATATGCCATATGCTTGAAAGTATGTGGTGGGGGTGGAGGTAGGAAGTAGAGAAACAGAGAAAGAAGGTCTCCACAATTTTCTAAGGTCCTAGAATTCTAAAACTTGGCAAAGCTCAGTAAAATAAAAGTGAGATAGAAGAATTAAGAACCTCACCATCTAAACCTGATCCCATTCCAGATGGGCAGTAGGAGGGAGGCGAATGCAAGATGACAGTGTTTGGTTCTGTAGAAATTCTACAGTATCTGTCTAGCTTCATACCTGAGTGGATGTCATCAAGCTAATGCAGAAAGTAGCAGAAAAAAAACAAGTAGCCATAGTAACAGTGCAGCCAAGAAGAGATGCTCCGGAACAGGAGACCAATCTGGCAATGGGCTCCAATTAAAAGCTGGTAATTGAATGGAACTGAAATTCTTGTATTAGCTGAAGAGCTACAGTGAATGATGAGCCAGACTCCTCAGCAAGGAGAGAAGCAGGTGGCCACTGATTGACTGTGCTGTCGTGGATGATGGAGGAGCAGGAGGCGGCATACAATGCTTTATGAGACCTCAAAAATGTGACTAATTCCTTAAAGGAAATATCAAGTACCAGAAATTTTAAAACAACTGTACTCCATGTGGTAAATCTTTCTAAAAATTGATAAATAATGATGTCCAGTGTTTATACTAGTATAGAACCTTTCCTTTAAGGACCCTCTCAGATCCTTTTTTTTCCCCATTTAATTTTTCCCTCTATCTTTTTCTGGTTTTGTGAAGAAAGTTACATATTGTAAAGCTCAAAATATAGACATGTTATTTTTCTCTACTTCTTCTTTGATGGGGCTAAAATTTATGAAATGATCTTACCTGAGAATTAATTCTGCTGTAATTCAAAAATTCAAATTGTTATTATTCCCAAGCACTGCTTTGTTAAAATCAACAATGGAAAGAAACAAAAAAAAATTACTATTAGCCAGAAGTACTTAGAAAAGGAAAACAGATGGAGGTTATTTGACAGCAGGCTAGCAGCAGCATCTTTGATAATGAGTCATACTACAATAAAACTACTACTCGGTATTGGCATCCCAGGATATGTTAACTCTTAAATCACAAGCATCTCTTTAGAATGGGATTTGGGAGTGAGAAAAAAGAATGGAGCTTTGTGGAAGGAATATCATGAGCAAACATACAGAAGTAGGAAAGCCACTGTCACAAGGCTATTAGTAGGAATACAGTTTGGTTTGGGTTCAAGGTTCACAAAGGGGACCTGTGAATGAATCTGGAATGGCAGGGTGGAAACGATAGTGGAAAGCCTAGAATGGGGCATTAATTTTAAAGACATGGGGAATAATTAAGAAGGGATGACCCATAATCAAATTTGTGCTATAAGAAGCTAAATCTAGACAACATATAGGATGAGGTGAACGAGAACAACTCCAAGGATAATTAATATAGAAGAATGCTGTAACTGTCCAATGTGAAGTAATGAAAACCTGAATTAGAATAGTGGTAGTTAGGATGGAAAGGAAGAGACAGATCTAGAAGATGATGAGAAATTAGGAGAGAATTAGAAATGGGTACAAAGTGGTAAGAATTGATCAACAGTAAATGGGAATGGGGGGTCCCAAAATGTGCTGCCAATGGCTATAACCTCAAGTTATCATACCCTAAAACAGTGGTCGGCAACTGGTGGTCCACGGACCACTGGTGGTCCGTGAGGTCTGAAAAGTTGGTGACCGCTGTCCTAAAACAATTAACCATCTTGACTAAAATAGAGAGCATTAACAGGGTTATTCTAATGAAGAAAGAGTAAGAAAGCAAGGTAAGGAATGTGGATATCAGGAGGCTTTGGAAGAGAGGGGAACAATGAAAGAGGAGACTTCCCCCTTTTAACTTTATGTACAACTACATTACTATTTTTTTTCCAATGAGCACATACTTATTTTTTAATGAGGAGAGGCCACAGGAGCAATTAAATCATCTTGTGACATACAAGAGGCTATCATATAAGTAGACAATAAAGAACTGTTTCTATTTCTAGTGAGTCCTAAATGGAAAGACATTTTTCATGGGTTGGTATTTATTAATGATGAAGCTCAAAATCCTTGTAGTTCATTGATCTTTTTTTCTTTTATTCTTTCTGAACCACTTACTTTTTTCTGTTTATTACTCATATACTTAAAGGGTAGTATTAAAAAGGGACCTTATAAAGTATTTAATTTCACCCACTGCTCTCATGAAAGTCTACCAATTTGAACCAGTTTTGCTACAGGCAAATTTTATTTTTGGATTGTAGATTCAACCCTCCCTGTAATTAAACACATTTAAAATTCCAATATATGAGTCTTGCTGGCTGCATCATAGTCCATCTAAGGAGTAATTAGAAATGGGAACAATTACAGAACAATCCAACCTTAGCTATTCCATATATCTTCTTCTCAGTGTAGTAGATAAATAATGAATCAAACAAAATAAACCCTGAGAAATGGCACCAAAGAAGAAACAAATGAAAGGAGGGAATAATGAATCTAAAAAATTTCTAAATCTATACACACTGATGTAAGACAAAAATGCCTATTGTCAAAAAAATAAAATAGCATTCCTATTGTCACTAAAATGTAAATTGGGTTTCATTACTCACAACTAATCACCTCTATGCTCTAACAAGTTCCTGAAATCTACACAATTTTTCCTGTACTGAGTGAGCTTGTCATTTACTAATGTAAATGAATTTCTCCCATGAAGCAGAGGATTCTGAAATACAAACATAATTTTGCGATACATGTATCTAGTGTGTTTTTTTTAATTCCCATACCTGATGACCTTTATTTAATGTATACTTTATTACCTGAACTGACAATGTTTTCTTTATTGGTACTCTGTAAAAATTCACTTGGGTCTCTAGATTTTTGTTTAGATAGGTGAGGCAAAAATTATAAAGGTCTTACTAGCCCACAAAGTCTCAAGATGAGTAACTTTCTATACTCAAAACATCATAGAGAACAACTAGACAGAAAATCAACAAAGATATAGATTTGAACAAAGTATCAACCTAAATGGCCTGACATTTACAGAACCTTCAACTGAACAACAGCAGCATACACATTCCTTTAACGGACATATGGAACATTTCTCAGAAAAAGACTACATGCTAAGCCATAAAACAAGTCTCAATAAATTTAAAAGGGTTGAAGCCATCCAAAATGTTTTTCAATTACAACAGAGTTAAATTAAAAATCAATAACAAAAAGAAATTTGGGAAATCTTCCATATTTGGAAATTAAACTACACTCTTCTAAATAATCCAAGGGTCAAAAAGTAATGACAAAAGAAATTAGAAAGCATTTTAACTCAATGAAAATGAAAATACAATGTACCACAACATCACAAATTATGATGTGCAGCTAAAGAACTGGCTAGAGGGAAATGTGTAGCTTTAAACAACTATATTAGAAAAGAAACAAGGTTTCAAATCAATAATCAAAGCTTCTAAAGAAACTAGAAAAAGAAGCCCAAATTAAATCTAAAGCAAGCAAGAGGGAGGGAATAATAAAGATAGATTAGAATCAATAAAATTAAAAAATGATAATGGGTAAAATCAATAAAAGTTAGGATCTTCTATAAAAGATAAACAAATTCATTGTTAAAGTTAATAAATGAAACCTCATCTAAAAGCTGAGTTGGGAAGGCCTGTAGAGGGAGCTCTCACATAATACTGCTCAGAGTCAATTACAGCCTCCAACAGGAAGAGACTACCTTGCACGCCCAAACAGGAAGTGCAGCTACTTTACTACTCCAGCAGGAAGGAGGATTTTTCTTTGGCTCAGCAACAAGCCCAGTCAATGGAAATACCACAGCTCAGCCAACAAAAAGCCATTGTCACCTGAACTCTTTCCTTCCTTGAATGAATTTTTTTTCTCTTGCAGATGACTTTCCTTGTCCCACCCTCCTTTCTATAAAAGTTCTGTCTTGTTTAACCCCTAGGAATATCTCTCTGCTTGCTAGATGATGAGATGCCAGCTGGATTCTTGACTCAGTTAACAAAGCCAATTAGATCTTCAAATTTACTCAGTTAAATTTTGCTTATTACACTGATAAAGGTTTAATCTCCAACATCTACAGGCAGCTTATGCAACTTAATAAAAGGAAGATAAATGATCCAATAAAAAAATGGGCAACGGACCTAAACAGAATATTTTCAAAAGAAGACAGAAGGAAGGCCAAGAGACACATGAAAACATGCTCAAAGTCACTTATTATCCGAGAGATGCAAATCAAAACAACAATGAGGTACCATCTCACACCTGTCAGAATGGCTATCATCAACAAATCAACAAACGACAAGTGTTGGCGAGGATGCGGAGAAAAAGGAACCCTCGTGCACTGCTGGTGGGAATGCAGACTGGTGCAGCCACTGTGGAAAACAGTATGGAGTTTCCTCAAAAAACTGAAAATGGAACTCCCATTTGACCCAGTAATCCCACTCCTGGGAATATATCCAAAGAAACTAGAAACACCAATCAGAAAGGATATATGCACCCCCATGTTCATAGCAGCACAATTTACAATAGCTAAGATTTGGAAACAGCCTAGGTGCCCGTCAGCAGATGACTGGATCAGAAAACTGTGGTACATCTACACAATGGAATACTATGCTGCCATAAAAAAGAAGGAATTCTCATCATTTGCAGCAACCTGGATGGAATTGGAGAATATTATACTAAGTGAAATAAGCCAGTCAATGAAAGAAAAATACCACATGATCTCACTCATTTATGGATAATAAAGAACATTATAAACTGATGAACAAAAAGAGAGTTACAGAGACATTAAAGCAACAAACAGACTTTCAAATTACAGGGGGAAAGTTAGGGAGAGGGGGGGTAGATAAGAAATCAAACGAAGGACTTGTATGCATGCATATAAGCATAAACAATGGACGCAAAACTCTGGGGGGTGAGGGCATGTGTGGGTGTGGGGTGGGGGGGTAATGGTAAGATATGTACACATATAATACCTCAATAAAAACAATAATAATAATAAAAAAAATAAAAAAAAATTTGCTTATTAACATCATAAACCTTTACTTTGACCAATTAAAAAGCTAAGATACAAATTATCAAAATCAGAAATAAAAGAGGGGACATCACTATCAACTTAGAGAACTTAAAAATATTATAAGGAAAAAATAATATGAACAATATTATGTCAACAAATTAGACAACTTAGATGAAATGAATAAATTTTATAAAGACACAAACTACTACAACTGACTGAAGCAGAAATAGAAAGTCTGGCTAAATCTATAAGTAAAATAACTGAATTAGCATTTTTTTTTTTGAAAAACCACAATTACGATGTTTATTAAACAAAATAAATTTAAAGAAAATTTTCTATTAAAAAACATAATAATCATACCCAAATTTTAGCTTCCCCATCTTCTTTGGTATTGAAATCAACGTTCAGGATATAAAATATTTTATTTTGAAGTTTAGTCATTGGGTCCACAACAAGTTTCCATATAAAGAAAATAGGAAATCAAGTTATCTGAAATTGTCTTATTTGTTGAATAACCAATGGATGCATAAAAGCAATCAGTTATGTGTGTGCAGTGATAAACATCATTAAGCAAATAGTCATTCATACATACATGTATTCTACTGGAAATATATTTTAACTTTTTAATGATTTTTCTGCCATAATTTTACCATGTTATCTGAATAATAATTCAATATACAAGTGCTGCTAGTCACTTAACTAAGGAACTACTCTCCCAGGAATGAATTTGTATTGAAAACCTTCCCACAAAGAAACCATGCCCAGATCACTGGCAAATTCTATCAAATACTAGTATTTTAAAAAGAAATAATACTAATCCTGAAAATGAGGAAAGAATACATCCTAATTCATCCTATGAGACCTATATTTCTCTGGTATCAAAGCAAAAGACACCACAAAAAAACTACATTAAAATATCCCTCATGAACATACACAAAAATCCTAACAAAATATTAGTAAAATGAATTCAAGAACATACCAAAAACCTTATATACCATGACTGACTGGAATTTATCTGTGCAAGAAAGGCCAGTTTAGCAACTGAAAAATCAATGAATATAATATAGCATATTAATAGAAGAATCAAACCCACACGATAATCTCATAGATGTAGAAAATGCATCTGACAAATTCAACATCCATTCATAATAAAAACTCTCAACCAGCCTGGCCAGCATGGCTCAGTGGTTGAATGTCAACCTATGAACCAGGAGGTCACAGTTTGATTCCTGGTCAGGGCACATGCCCAGGTTACAGGCTCGATCCCCGGTGTGGGGTGTGCAGGAGGCAGCCAATCAATGATTCTCTCTCATCATTGATGTTTCTATCTCTCTATCCTTGTCCCTTCCTCTCTGAAATCAATAAAAATATATTTTAAAAAACCAAAAACAAAAAACTCTCAATCAACTTGGAATGGGAGAAGTCTTCTTTAAACTGATAAAAGGAATCTGAGAAAAACTTAGAATTAACATCATATTGATAGTGAAAGACTAAAAGCTTTCCCCCTAAGACCAGGAACAAGGATATTCACTCTCACTATTTCTATTCAATACTGTACTGGATGTTCCAGCCAGAACAATCAAGGAAAAGAAATTAAAGGCATACAAGATAGAAAGAAGTAAAACTGCCTTCATTTGCAGACAGCATGATCCTGTATATAGAAAATTCTAAGGAGTATATAAAAGCAACTAGAATAAACAAGTTTAAAATGGATGCAAGATATAAGATCAATATACAAAAATCAGTATTTCTATATACTAAAAAAAAAATCCAAAAAATAACTTCAAAAACTTCCATTCACAACAGCATTAAAAATAATAAAATACTTGGCAAAAACTTAACAAAAGAAATGCAGGACTTAAACAATAAAAAATACAAAACACTATGGAGAGAAAGTAAATAAGATCTAAATAAATGGAAAAATATTCCATGTTCATGGATTAGAAAACTCATGTTAAGATGGCAATTCCCCCTTCATCATATACTTAGTGCAATCCCTATCAAAATCCCAGTGGGCTTTTGTTTAGCCAAACAATTTTAGAAAAGAACAAAACTGAAAAACATATTACAGTATTTTAAAACTTATTATAAAGCTAAAGTAATCAAAACACTGTATTAGTGAAGGACAGCCATAGATCAATGTAACAGAATTGAAAAGTATAGAAATAACTCTTACATTTATGGTCAATTGATTTTCAACAAGGTGCCAAGGCAATTCGATGGGAAAAGGACAGTCTTTTCAACAAATGGTGCTGGGACAATTGGTTATCCCTATGAAAAACAATAAATCTAGGTAATTACCTCATACCCATTTACAAATATCAACTAAAACTGGATTACAGACCTAAAACTTTCAGAAAAAACATAGGAGAAAATCCTTGTGAGTTGGGCTAGGCAAAGATTTCTTATATAAGACAACAACATGCTAGTCCACAAAAAAAATAATAATAGATAATCAAAATTAAGAAACATCAAAGACATCATTAAAAAGACAAACCACAGACTGTAAAAAATATTTGCAAATCATATATCTTTAGAAGCCTTTTATCCAGAATACATACAGAACTCTTGACATCTCAATAAGACAATCCCAATTAAAATATGAGCCAAAAAAGTAAAAGATTGAAAAGACATTTCACCAAAGAAGATATAGGAATGGCTAATAAGTACATGAAAAATGACCAGCATTGTTAGTCATTAAAGAACTGCAAATTAAAACCACGAGATACCTATACACTGCCAACAGAACAGTTTTAACTGAACATTGACAACACAAGTGCTATCAATAATGTGGGAAAGTAGAACCCTCATTCACTGCTTTTGGGGATGAAGAATGGCAAGTGGCTTTAGAAAAGAGTGGCTATTTCTTAAAAAGTTAAATATAAATCTTCCATATGGCGCAGAAAAATGAAAACATCCAAAGATTTGTAGGCAAATGTTCACAGAAGCATTATTTGTAATAACTAAAAACTGAAAACAATCCAAATATCCATCAATTGATGAATGGATAAATAAAATGTGGTATATTCATAAAATTGAATATTATTCAGCAATAAAAATCAATTATTGATACATGCTATGGCATGGACAAATTTCAAAAACATTGTGCTAAGTGAAAAAAACCAGAGGCAAAAGACTGAATACTGACTGATTCCATTTATGTGAAATTTCCAGAAAAGGCAAATATACAGAAACAGAAAGTGGTCTCTTGGGGTGATAGTGGGGAAAAATAATTGACTACATAAATGATTATGTGGAACTTCTAGGGGTGAGGGAAAAGTTCTTTAACTGGACTATGGTGATGATTGTACAATTCTGTATATTTACAAATGATCACTGAATTGCCTTTAGAATGAGTACATTTTATAGTAAAAATCTACACTTCAATAAACTATAAAAAATTGGCAATAAATACAATCCATTTAGCAAAGAAATTTGTGGAGATTTACCACAGACAGAAGGGAGACACTAGATGTTTCTACTTCAGGATAACTACTAAGGCGCAGATAGTAAACTTATCCTCACTGTCCGAAAGAAACACTATTAGGTTCCAAGGGCAAGGGATTATCAAAGGTAGTTCTCATCTGGGATATGGCTCCTGACTCTAACAGGACTATCTTGAGTGTTATACTTGCCGCTCATTATCACTGAAAGGCATAGAGAGATAAACTACATAAGTTCAGTAATTTAATCGGACAAAGGAAATGAAATGAGCCTGTATTAGTTAAGTTCCCATAACAAAATACCATGGACTATGTGGCTTCAACAGCAGAAATTTATTTTCTCACAGTTCTCCAGGCTAGTGCTGGCATGGTCAGGTTTTGGTGAGGGCTCTCTTTTCCTGGCTTATAATCACCTTCCTACTGTATTCTCAGTTGACAGAGAGAGAAAAGACAGAAAGAGGAGAGGAGAGAAGTTGAGAGCACAAATTGGTATCTCTTCATATAAGGGCACTAATTCCATTATGAGGGCTACACTCTCATGACCTCATCTAAATCAAATGACCTCCCAAAGACCCCATCTCCAAATACAATCACATTAAGGGATAGGGCCTTCACATATAAATTTGTGTGTGTTGGGGGGATGGGGGGGGCGGGCATAGGGGAAGGTAATTCAGTCTACAGAAGGTCCTTTAATCATAACTATTAACTAAATACTTTTCTTCAAATATTTTTTGTCCATATGAAACCGCAAAAAATACAATAAAATAAAAAGTTAACCTTTCTCCTATGTCCAAAGACAACTATGCTGATACTATTTCAAGTCCTGCTGAACTGTGTTCTGTATCTGAACCAAACCCCCTTCCCTTTTCTGGCCAAACAAACATGCATACCAGTTTTTAACGTCTCATGAAGACATGAATAACAGACAGGACTAACCATGCCAAATTACACTTGCCACTTCTTTCTATGTCAGCACATTTTTTGCCTTGGGCTTGCAATTTAAAAGGGGAGGACCAAAACACTTTTATTGTATTGAAGTGGGACTCCAAGCTGTTTCTAAGCTCCTCTTAACACATTTCAGCTGATTAGTGACTATTTTAACAAAAGCCAAACATCCATCCCTAAAGATCTTAATTGGTTAAGAGCTTCTGTTGTTTGCCACAAGTCCCTGATTAAAGCAGTTTGCACATCAGCACAATCTGAAATCAGTTTCCTTTTTCAACCAGCTGGGCTTAAGAAGCAATCTTGAAGCAGCCCAATTCCAGGAGAACCAAGGGCAATGCCCCGGATGACAAGATCTGCCATGCAGGAAGAATTGTAGGATTTATAGGAGGTATAAGGAAGAACCAAGAGTAAGAGAAGTACCTACTTCAACAGTTCTCTGCCTCACAAATCACTCTCATTAGCACACACTGCAAGGGTGAACTCCAGCAGCAAGTTGGAGAACCATAGCCTTTCTCCAAAGCACCCAGTCTAATTTTGTGTTGCCTTTAGAGTCAGCTGTGAGCACTTGCCTTGATGCACTGCTGGCACGGGTTATCAGTGCAAGCCGACTGGTGACCATGTTAAAAGCAGGCTGGAACAGATCCTGTGCGTTTCTAGTTGTCTGGACATGGAAAGCGTTCATAGGAGTTCCACATATTCAGCCAGAGGGGGAAATATCCTTTCTATGTTTAACATAAAAAGGAAAAAATACTCAGCAGCTTTAAGGCAAGCAACTTTACCACCTGGGATGAGAAAACAAACCAGTGGGAGAAAATAGGAACACTGTCATGTGCCACATATCGACGTCCTCTAATGCTCTCAGGAGAAATCTTAGTGTTACTGAGAACACAACTAGAGCAAACAGCCTTTTATGCTTATGCTACCAGTAGGCTCTCTTTCCTAACAGATAGCCAGCTACATTAGACATATTCTGATCTTGAAAGGATTTCAGAAGCTGATTAAGAAAGGGTAGAACCATTTTGGGGAGAGTTGCTGAAAACTGAAAATACTTTAAAGTGGTTAAGTATGATGGTCTTTGGTTTCTATGTCATGTCTTTTTTATTTTTGTCTTCATTTCAGTGATTTCATTTTAATTATTTGGTTCATGAGTTTTACTATGTTAAAATGCAAACTTTAGGGTGTTGTGCCATCTAGTGAAATGTATTGAAGCAACAGTGAAGAAGTTAAAGCCACAAGAGACCAAGAACTGACTAAACCTCTAGAATCTGGAATCTTGTATTTTTTTCTTTCATGATTAGATGAATCAATGCTTTTTTGGGAAAGGACTAAGAAAGTATGTCAAACTGTTAAAAACAAAACTTTTATGGAGGTAAAAATGTTTAAACTTTTAGTTACTATTTGTATTTAGTATCCTTCAAGATGTTCAAGGTATTTGACAGAACGTATTTTTTAAAAATTTTACCATCTCTGTGCAAAACAACAGCTAAAGGCCATATTTTTACCTTCTTATTTCTGGAAAGAGCTATGATCAGTTACATAATTCATACCCAAGATTACATAAATCAGGGCCCTATAAAAAAAAGAAAATACACAGGAAGTTTCTTAGTCCCAACTCTTGAGAAACCACAATTTAGAGCTTGATTCAATGGCAGAAAAATCATCCTATATAATCCTATATAATAAAAGCATAATATGCTAAGTGTCTGACCAATCGACCAGTCGCTATGACGTGCACTGACCACCAGGGGGCAGACACTCCCACTAGTAGGTTAGCTTGCTGCTGGGGTCCAGCTGATCCAGACTGGGCCAGAGGGCCAGACACGCCCTGGAGCCTTCCCTCCATTCCTCCCTGGCCAGCTGGCCCCATCTGTCCCGATCGCTGGCCAGGCCAAGGGACCCCACCCATGCACGAATTCGTGCACTGGGCCTCTAGTATAATATATGTAAGTAAACTTCTGTGAAAATGGGATAGTGCTCTACCATACAAAAAACAACTGAAAAAAATTGTCTATTTAGCTTTGATGAACGATATAATTTTATCACTAATTATACCACAGTCTATCTAGTGTTGGAAGGTTTTGCTTAACTAAATTTTAAGAAATATCCTTTAAAATGGAAAGGATGTTGTTTGATGAATAAGGTAAGTTGGAGAACAAAGGCCAAAAGACTTGAGGATGAGATGTGTCCAAACACAGCGAGAGGAAGAGATCTGAGAGAAAATGAAATGCTTCAGCAGCCACAGAATAAAGTGACCATCATGTAATCAAGCAGATATGTGCACTTTATTGCTCACTTGTACATAAATCTAATGTTAACTATCAGACTCCAAATAGGAGTCCCTACCGTTTCTACTTAGGATGTTTTCTTGACAGATTTGTTTTTTAACCAATCATGCCCCTGTGAATTCAATTTGGTGGAATGGAGCTCCGCCACCCTGTCACTACTCAGAAACCTAATTGATATAGAACCTACAATCTAAGTGGCAAAAGTATGGTTGATGGAAGAATCATCTCATATTATAAAAAGTTACATTCCATCCTTTTATTTCTCTCCAAATATCCATCTTTTCTGGCTTTTAAGGTCCTCAGAGAACCTGTTTTTGATACACTAGGTACCTTTCAGTTACTTTACATAGTATTTCATACTCAGTGGAAACCTGTAAGTTCAAAGCTATCTCAATCATATAGGAATCATTTGGAGGACTGAAGTAATGTGGCTTTTCTTTCTCCAATTTGCTGTCATCTTTTGACCACTTTAGCACTCTCCCTAAGTAAAAGCAGGGAAGGGACAAAGAATTGGAAATCTATGGTGTTCTTCCTAAGAAGCTCTGACGATGAGCTAGTGGAGAAGGGTGTTCATATAAGTAGACTAGAGGCCTGGTGCATGAAATCATGCATGGGTACGGTCCCTAGGCTTAGCCTGCAATCAGGGCCATCTCACCGCCACCCACCCCGGTTCCCTGATGGCCAGGGGAGGGACTGAAAGGTCAGCCGTTGCTGCCCGTTTGCCGGCCCCACCCCCGCCGGTCACCCTCTGTGTGTGGGGCAACCAGCAGGGCGGGGTACTTGGCCTGGTGCTGCCCACATCCCCCACCACCCACCCCAGTGGTTCCCGTCCGCCATTGGCAATGGGAGCCTGCCAGCCGGGAAAAGGGACCAAGAGGTGGTCAGTACACCTCATAGCGACTGGTTGAGCAGTCGTTCTGCCATTATGGTCTCTAGGCTTTTATTATATAGGATAACTCTGATTCGAGGAGTCTGAGAACTCTGTGGACTGAGGTTCTTCCAATAACCTACAACTACAGATCCCAGGTGCACTATGAATTGTGCGTGAGGGAAACAACTCCACTTTCACAATTATTACATATACACCTGTGGTCAAGAATTTTTTTATTGTAAACTGTAGTGATAGCATGTTAGGGTGGGTAAGAAAGGAGGATAGAGACCAGCAGAAGAAGGGCACTTAAGAATCAAAGACAGCTTACAGGAGCATCAGCGGCCAGGAAGAACACATTCCTGGGGTTCAGTGTTATCTCCTCTATGCCAATAAACTTAGGACAAAAAATATCCCTCACACCAAAAAAACAGAAGATAAAATGTGTAGCTGCCTACTTTGGACAACTGATGTCAAGGGAATAGATCACAATTCTCTCAATTTGACTTCACCATTATTAGGCCAGACAGAATTACACCTGTATATTAGTTTATAGCAACAGGTGAAAGGGCCAAGTTCTAAGGGTTAAACAATCTTACTAACGCTTATTGATCATGGTATTGGTAACTGAATTTTTAAAAATAGATATAATGGAGAAAAGAGCAAGGCTTCTCCCTCCCTTGCCCTAGTCAGAGAAGTCCGGGAGGGATAATGATCGATACCAAGGAGGCAGCTGAAAGACTGGAGAACGACTCTAGGCTTACAGGGGAAGTGAGTCTTGGCTCACAAAGGGCCTTGGCTAAGACATGCACAAGCAAAAGAACAAAGGTAGGAAAAGCATCGAGGAAACAAAATTTCTGAAGCTTGAATCCAGAAAGGGAAGGCAAGTTAGGACCACAAAAGAGAAGTAGTTAACAAGTGGGTGGTCCCATTTTCCCATAGATTGCTTTTGTGAGGCCACTGGAGGGATCTAACTGACCAAGTCCTAGACAGAGGCACAGAGGGACATTTCACCATCACAACACTATAGCACTCAATCACATTCAACATCAAAGGACAGTCTACTCACCAAAAGTCCTATCTATAGACACAAGCTTTAAAATTCATGACCCTATAATGTATAAACAAAAACCATGTAGGAAAGGAGGCCATTAGGATTAGGAGAAACAATAAGACTAAGTAGAAAAATCTAGTATTTAAGAAAAAAATGGGTTTGGATCCTTGTGTGATTTGGGGGAAGTTCATCTCCTCCAGTTTTACAGTTTTTCCATCTGTAAAGAGGGGATAATATTACCTATTTGTAACCTATGTGCCATCTAGGGGTCACTGCCCTTATTTTCATACATCTGCTTCAAATGCCCAATTCCATGGCCTCAGGGAAACATGTTTTCCTCAATGTGAACATTCTGAGGAGTTTCTTTCTCATGAGCTCTTCAGACTCTGGCCTCCTGTGCTCTGAGGTGCTTTCTCTGCTCTGCCTGAAATAATTCAAGACCCAAAACTCTGCCTCTTCACCAGAGCACTCAAGCCAAGCATTCTGATTTTACTGACTCTGAGGATCTGCAGTCATAAGCTGGGAACGTATTACAAAACTCTGTGCCCTCACCTAATTCCTTTACCTCCTCTCCCTCTTAGCTTTTATACCTTTCTCCTCTCCTGACTAAACTCCAGTTTGCCTACTTCTATGATGCTAGTAGCTACTCTCTCCTCTGAACTCCAGTACTGGTTAACAACCAAGCCTGGGACAGAGCCTATTTCTACCCTAAGCACTTATCAAAGTAGTTTCCCAATTAAAACAATGGAAGAATTTTCAGCAAATTCTGGCACCAGCTGTTAAAGCTCTCACATTTTCTCCACTTGCTCATGTGACTGTGGGACGGCTCTGTGGGGTAGGTAACTAAGACAAAAATATAACCAAGTGGGTGCACAATGCTTGAACATAGTAGACACTAGTGGCTACCTTCATAATGGTGATGATCCTGGACTCAGCCCCCTGAAGAGAACATGCCTACATCAACCAGGGAGGCCAATCACTTCCACAGGGAGGACCCTTGACTTTGGCCAAAGTAACTGACAACATATAATCAAAAGCTAAGAAGGCCATAACCTTTCATCAAAAACACAAAATCTTCTTCGATCTCAAAACATAAAACACCCATGACCCACATAAAAGAATTACCATGGTGACAGAGCTGGTCTTCCTCAGGAAATTCTCAGAGGTCTGGCCTTTGGTGTTGCTGTCAACAAACTTTGGCCTGGTGGATTACATGCTCTCTCTGAGGCTTAGCTGGTTATGACTGCTGCTGGGCAACAGCACAGCATGTCCAGGCATCTTGCTAGGATTCTCAAACTCGAAGTACTAAGGTACCCTACACCTATGCCTGGCACTATAGATATTAAGCTAAAATGGTGAAGTGTTCTAGACATTTCTCCCCCTAAAACAACAAGATGTGAGAAGAGAAAGTTCTGTGCACGCATTAACACACACACACAGAGGGTGGCTCACAGACAGGCCTGATCCTGGGCAGCACTGATGACTACTACTGTGTACACCAAGCTGCAGGACTACAAGTGCTAGCTGCTACTCTTTAAAAGGCAAGGGAGGGGAACATCCACCCGTGGGCCACATAAGGCCTGAAAAATCATTTGTCTGGCTCTACAAAGGCATTAGGGGTGAGTTAATTAAATGTTTGACCAAATATAGCAGGCTAATTTTTAAGTTGATAATTTTGTATGGCCTTTGTTATAAATATCCAAATGGACCTTGGCAGAAAAAAGTTTCCCCACTCCTGCTTTAAGGGGTGAGTGAACAGGAATCTAAACGCATTCAAGTATATGAATGTCAGTTCAAGACCCTCTATTCATTCTGGAAGCCATTTTAAATACCCAAGCCTAAATGAAATTCTAGGTTATATCTGATAAGAAAACTGTGAGAATGTAGTCAATTTCAGAAGTATTGAATCAAGGGGCAGCAGCAAGGTCTTTCTGGGTTGTAAAGGAGCTCAAACCCTTAAGCCTGGACTAAGAAAACATGAAGATATGACACAAAATTGTTTTATTCCAAGCTCATTCACAGTAACCCAGGAAGTTCAATGAAGTAGAACTAAAAACTCCAAGGTTCTCGCCCACAGTTTTCTTAACAAATTAGTCCTCTGTTTGGGCAGACCTGTACTGAGTTTATCTTCATTGCTCATAATATCTCAATGAGCTCACTAATAAGTAACAACACAGCCACAAGAAAAGAAAACCACTATATATAGAGGTTATAACATTTTAATAAAAGGCTACACTTCTTAATCTCGATTTTAAATCCATTAACCCAATTGAACACCTTCCCTAAATGCAGAGCCAGTGGCATATCACTCACCTTCCTCAAAGCTGGCATTCTTCTGCCTCACCAGAACACGGAAGTTTTCAGCAGGATTCACACTTCCGACCTAGAATACACCCACAGAAAATAACCCTGCAGATCACCCCAGGCAAGAAAAGATGGCTTAATGTCGGAAGTGTCCTCTTATAAAATAAAACCAAAGCCAGAGTGAAGGCCCTTCCTATTCATTTTCATTTCCAGGGTTCTGTTCAAAGCTAGCAGATAGAGTTGCCGACTGTACTTTCACTTACCTCCCTTTATGCAAGCTGACTTCTTTCCAGAGAGGTCAGAAGTATTACTACCAAGCGACTAGCCAGCCCAGCTTGAAGGCTTTATGTGGCAAACTGCCTGTGCATCCTGACACCCAACCAATTAGGAAGGGGAGGATTCTGCAGTGTGAGGCCAGTTCCAAATATCTGTCCTATGAAGATGGTGTGAAAAATAATAGCCTGATGTTTGATTCTCAGACCTTCCCCTTTTAGGGGGGGGGCGGGGGGGAGGGACTGCTGCTAACCCTTTGGCATTGAAGTTTTGGTAGAATATAAAAATGTGCCCAAACTGAAGATATCACCCAACAGTACAAGCAGATCATGTGTCAAGGTTTATTGCAGTACTAGTTTCAAAGATGGAAATCTCTGCCACACTATATGGCACTTTCTGATCAAACTTATGTCTTTAATCTTCCAGTCCCAACCTAAACAGGGCCTAAGTATCATTCAACTTAAAGGAAGAAGACAACAGGGCTCTATTATGGTTGGTAGACTTTGGCACAAAACATACTAAAGTTTCCAGTTTGCTCTGGTAAAGCAGTCAGAAAAGCTCTCTAAACAAATAAGGTCATAATTTTTTCCCTTCACTATAAAACATTGAAATAAAACCCAAATCATTTTTCAGACATTTAGTTTTTCTGAGAGCATTTCTTTTTGAAGAAGGGAAAAGGCATTCCCTAGTGCTGACCTTCCCAGTGTACTTGGCTAGTAAGGGACAATTTTTTTAAGACCCATTGATTCAAACTAATGACAAAATAAGGCAATTATCTTCAAGTTCCAAAAACCTTTCCATTAAATAAAGAAGATCTCAGGTGTCTGAAGGATATTTGGTTTGGAGAAATCCCAAACTTGTGAAACCTGTTCTGAAGTTGTATATCAGAAAGAAGAGTTAGACTCAAATTTTATATACTTGGAGATTAAGACTCATATCATCAACCCCTATCATTTTGACTAAACAGAAAGCTGCAAAGTAAGTCAACAAAAAAATCTCTACAAAAAGTACTCCCACGGCAATGTTCCACGCTCTGTGTATTACATAGTGCTCTGTGCACTGTGTATCATACAGATCATTCTATAGGCAATTCACTGACAGTAATTACTTCCAGGAAGAAGTATGGGATGCCGCTGCATGGCTTACATGTTGGAAGGACTAACAAACACTGATGCAGTCTCCGTCAGCCCATCTTCCTGCAATGGGGAGAGCACGCTGGAAAAGTTCTGCTCACCTTGGTGACCGTGCCTTCAGCCAAGCTGGAGAGACTAAAGTGGGCTTCCCCTTCCTCAGTCTTCAGTTTTTTAGAGGTAGGTCCCTCCTCACTCCTGGAAAATAAATAAATGGGGTCTCCCCTTAAAACAAAGCAAACAATACAAAACCCAGAACTAATGATGTGAAAAGTACGACTTTATTTTTCAAGTGTCAAAAATAAACAGCTGCACTTGATCCTCCTTTACAAAGAGCCTGGCTCGCTTTCCCAACCTCAGAGCTCCCAGCCTGACCCTGACCTGAGCAGCCCTGGCTGCTTCACAGCATAGAGGTCACAGTCAGCAGTTGCATCACAAAGCCCTCTCACAGATGCAACTGCAAGCACAGGTCATAGAAATGGTACATTTCAATAAGAAAGAATGTTCAATAATATCTGCTCTTCAGATATTATTCGCTGGTTTCTGTCTCAGAATTGATAGCTATTAGCTTTCCATGTGCACAGAAGATTTGGGTCTTCCTCATCATGTGAGAGCTTTAGAAACTTCCTCTTACAGCTTCAAAGCTTACAAAATAATCCTTGATCAAATATGCAAGAGCTAATTCTTAGAGAAGTCAAGCTATAAAAAAACTAATTCTGTGTTGGACAGTATGCTAACAGAGTCTAATAGCATCTGTGTGGTGAGGGAAAGATGACTCCAAGGAAGTGTATCAAACATCTTTCTTCAAGCAACATTCTGGCTTTAACAGCCTGTCTAGAAGTCAGGAGGAGGTCAAGTTAATTGCAAAGGAGAAGAAAATTCAAATAAAAAGGCTCTGCCCATAATCTCCCTTAAGCTACTGAACACTGAGATATGAAGATTTCCCTCCCAGACAAATAATCAATCCAGGGAAAAAGCAGCTGTCAAGAAATGGCTGAATGAGAAGGGAAATTTCTAGGATTTAGTATTTCTAAATGTGATGTGTTTTTGTTCAAAAGCCCAACCTTCAGACAATGAGGCATGAAGAAGAGGTTATCCTAAAATTAAAGCAAAGAACAATAAGGCATGAGCTGGCTTATTCAATGCTGTTTCAATAATGAATCTCCTCTTACAGCTAGATGAACTACAGTAATCAGAGCCTTACAAAAACATGAATTAAAAGTTTTAGTACTTGACATCTTTCCCATTCACCACTTGCCTTTTTCCCTTTGAGAAGCAAAAAAATAAAAATAAAAAATAAAAATAGATAGAAGACAGAAGGATGGGGCCCAGGAATCATTAAAAGGGGTGAATCATCCTGAGCTCTTTCCTTCAAATAGAACAGAAACTGAGCACACAATGCCTTGATGGCAAAAATGGAGGAAGATGCATGAACCCAAAGAAGCATGAAATTTCCCCAGAATTTGAGTCCATTCAAAAACCTTGCAGTCATCTCAGTTCAACTTGGCCAGGTGTCTATGAGACAGACAACATGGTACTGCTGAAGATTTGGAAACCAAAGAGCTAGATTCTAGTCTCTGTTTCAACACTCCCTAGCCCTGAAATTTTATGCCTTCTTAAAAATATTGATTTCATATTAATTCTAGTATATCTAGAGTTTAGACTCTAATAAGTTACTAGACTCTCTGATCTTCAGTTTGCTCCTCAGGAAAACACTACGATAAAAAGTACCATGAGTATATCAACCATGTACCTATTCTCTTCCAAAGATACAAATCTATACTAATAAAGAGTAATATGCTAATTAGACCAGGTTGACCGGACATCTTCCAGACTTCCGACTTCCTTCCGGACAAAGCCACGGTGGCGGGGGCCGAGGCAGAGGCGGTAGGAGTGATCAGGCTGGCAGAGAAGGGCAGTTGGGGGCGATCAGGTCGGTGGAGAGGGGGGTAGTTAGGGGCGATCAGGCAGGCAGGCAGAGGCGGTTAGGGGCGATCAGCAGGCAAGCAGGCAAGCGGTTAGGAACCAGGGGTCCCAGATTGTGAGAGGGATGTCCAACTGCCGGTTTAGGCCCTATCTTGGGATTGGGCCTAAACCGGCAGTTGGACATCCCCCAAGGGGTCCCAGATTGGAGAGGGTGCAGGCCGGGCTGAGGGACCCCCCCCCCACACTGTGCACAAATTTCGTGCACCAGGCCTCTAGTTAACTTATAAGATTGTATTAAGAATAATTAAATATGCAAAGCACTGTGCTAAGTTCTCTGAGAATACAAGTTTGAATCACATAAGAGAATTTCTTAAACCTTCCAAGATAAGATTCTTGGGAAAGAAGGATAAGAAGATATAAATTCTAGTTCTTCAGAACTGAGCAGGTGAAGGCAGGCCCAGGAATAAGCAGAAAGTAGTGAAATTTTAATATGATTAATATTATCAAGATTAAATCATTTAATAGCATTATTAGGAATTCTACATATATTGAACTCAGACTGTCTATTTGAAGTGGAAAAGGGCAATGACTCTCATCTTCCTTATGAAGGAGTGGAGCCCTGGGAGGTAGAAATTATCCATGCAGGATCACAGTAGACATACAAATGTTAGGAGCTGCTGCATTTGGATGTTGGGACCATAGGTAATTCATTGTTCCTTCTCCTCTTCTCATTTTCTTTTATAAATATGTATAAATTTTGTAATTCATTTATTTAGCCAAATATTTACCTAATACAATGTGTCAGCCATTAAAACTAAGCAGAACTCTAGATACTAAAAACTAGTATACAAAAATTAATATTCAATCAACACCTTTAAGAAGTTCAGCAAAATAAAAAAGATAAAATATATAAACAGGCAATTAACAAAACATTGTGGCAAGCAGCACATCCCTGTGAGAGGATAGCAAGTCGCTGTGTTGGGCTGGGGCATGAGGTGCATGCTGGGAAGTAGTGAGAGATGAGGAAAGAAAATATCTAAATTACTAGAGGCCTGGTGCACGAAATTCATGCACGGGGGAGGAGGGTGTCCCTCATCCCAGCCTGCACCCTCTCCAATATGAGACCCCTCGAGGGATATCTGACTGCCCGTTTAGGACCACCGGGATCGGGCCTAAATGGGCAGATGGACATCCCTCTCACAATCCAGGACTGCTGGCTCCCTACTGCTCGCCTGCCTGCCTGCCTGCCTGCCTGATTGCCCCTAACCACTTCTGCCTGCCAGCCTGATCAACCCCCTAACCACTCCCCTGCCAGCCTGATCGACGCCTAACTGCTCCCCTGCCGGCCCAATTGCCCCTAACTGCCCTCCCCTGCTGGCCTGGTCACCCCTAACTGCCCTTCCCTGCAGGCCTGGTCCCCCCCAACTGCCCGCCCCTACAGGCCTGGTCCCCCCCAACTGCCCGCCCCTGTAGGCCTGGTCGCCTCCAACTGCCCTCCTCTGCCGGCCCAGTCACCCCTAACTGCCCTCCCCTGCAGGCTTTATCACCCCCAACTGCCCTCCCTTGCATGCCTAGTCCCTCCCAACTGCCCTCCGCTGCTGGCCTGATCGCTAACAACTGCCCTCCCCTGCCAGCCATCTTGTGGTGGCCATATCGTGTCCACATGGGGGCGGCCATCTTTGACCACATGGGGGCAGCCATTTTGTGTGTTGGAGTGAGGGTCAATTTGCATATTACTCTTTTATTAGATAGGTTAGATTCAGCAACTGTGAAGAAATACACTGTTTTCTAGTTTCTCTAGGTAGCTGGATTATGGATCAATACTTCTTTTCTTTTTGCCTGAGTTTTCTCATTCGTATAACAGTTTGATCTTAAGCTGAAGGTAATGCAAAGCCATTAAAGCAAAGGTTTTTAATCAGGGGTCGAAGGATGGCATTAAGGAATGTGTGAATGCCCTGAAAATATACGCAAAGCTTAGTATGTTAGGGTATGTTTCTGGGGAGAGGGGTCAAAGTTTTTTTTAGCAGATTATTAAAAGGGTCCATCACACATACGTATGCATACACACACACACACAGATATTAAGAATCATTACATTAAAGAATTTTAACAAGGGGGTAATGTGATCAGATTTGTTTCTTTAAAAACCATTCAGATACCTACTTAATAAGATATGACATCTAAGCAGACTTTAATATCACCTGTATCTTAGAGTGGGAAAGTAATGTCAATGACTACAGCAAAGGCAATTCCGGTTACATCTTTACTACTATTAAAAGGATATGAAACTGATGAACAAAATAGATCCAAAGACACAGAAGCATGGGACAGACTGATGAATCTCAGAGGGAAGGTGGGGGTGGATGGGGAGAGATTAATCAAAGAACTTGTACACTTATATGCATAACCCATGGACACAGAAAAAAGCGGGGTGAAGGCCTAGCAGTAGGAGTTGGGTGTAGGGCAGTGGGGGTCAATGAGGAAAAAAGGGGGACACCTGTAATACTTTCAATAATAGAGATAAATGTAAAAACAAAACAAAACACTCAGGTAGCAGAATGGACTAAAAAGGGATAAGAGTGGAATGAGGGAAATTAGTTAAGGGGTTATCTCAGGAAAGCAGACTAAACTGAGGTCTAGATAAAAACAATGGCAGTGGGTGATGATAGCAAGAGTTAACCTTTTTAAAATGCTTACCATGAGCAATACTTATATCTGACAAAATAGATCTCAAAGTGAAGGCCATAACAAGAGATAAGGAAGGCCACTTCATAATACTAAAGGGATCGATACAACAAGAGGATTATAACCCTGGTAAACATATATGCACCCAATGCAGGATCACCCAAATACATAAAAAAAACTCCTGGAAGATATCAGGGGGGGGGGGGGGGGGGGATCGACAACAGTACAATCATAGTAGGGGACTTTAATACCCCACTGACATCACTGGATAAATCCTCTAGACAAAAAATCAGCAAAGAAACAGCAATCCTAAATGACTCACTAGATCAGATGGACTTAACATTTCACCCCAAAGCCAAGGAATATACATTCTTCTCAAGTGCACATGGGACATTTTCAAAGATAGACCACATATTGGGTCACAGGCAAAGTCTCTCCAAATTCAAGAAGATTGAAATCATATCAAGCATCTTCTCAGACCACAATGGCATAATATTAGAAATAAACTACA
The DNA here is from genome assembly GCF_951640355.1 of Cnephaeus nilssonii. NCBI lineage: Eukaryota > Metazoa > Chordata > Mammalia > Chiroptera > Vespertilionidae > Cnephaeus > Cnephaeus nilssonii. Next base: position 19,887,193 of record NC_137081.1, on the reverse strand, counting down.
ATTAAAAAAATTCAAACATTTGGAAGCTGAATAGCATGCTATTAAGCAATGATTGGGTTACCAAAGAGATCAAAGAAAAATTAAAAACATCCTGGAAACGAATGACAATGAAAACACAACGATCTAAAATCTATGGGACACAGTGAAAGCAATCCTGAGAAGGAAGTTTATAACTCTACAGGCCTACCTCAAAAACAAGAAAAAGGTTAATAAATCATCTAACTCTACAACTTAAAGAATTAGAAAGAGAGCAAGAAAAACCCAGGGTGAGCAGAAGGAAGGAGATAATAAAGATCAGAGCAGAAATAAATGACATAGAGACCAAAAAAAAAAAAAAAAGCAATACAAAAGATCAATGCCACCAAGAGCTGGTTCTTTGCAAGGATAAACAAGATGATGAACTTCTAGCCAGGCCCACCAAGAAGCAAAGAGAGAGGACCCAAATAAGCAAAATCCAAAATAAAAGAGGCGAAAGAACAACAGACCCCACAGAAATACAAAAGATTGTTAAAAAATACTATGAACAACTCTATTCCAACAAACGAGACAACCTAGAGGAAATGAACATACTCCTAGAAAAATACAACCTTCCAAAACTCAATCAGGAAGAATCTAAAAATCTCAATAGGCCGGTAACTATGGAGGAAATTGAAGCAGTCATCAAAAAGCTTCCAGCAAACAAAAGCCCAGGGCCAGATGGCCTCACAGGGGAGTTTTACCAAACATTCAAGGAAGAACTAAAACCTGTCCTCCTCAGACTATACCAAAAAATTCAAGAGGAAGGGACACTTCCAAGTTCATTCTATGAAGCCAGCATTACCCTAATACCAAAACCAGATAAAGACAACACAATGAAAGAGAATTACAGACCAATATCCCTCATGGACATAGATGCCAAAATCCTCAACAAAATTCTAGCAAATCAGATCCAGAATTACATCAGAAAGATCATACACCATGACCAAGTATGATTTTTCCCCAGGATGCAAGGATGGTACAGTATCCGCAAATCAATAAACATGCTACATCACATAAACAAATTGAGAGATAAAAATCACATAGTCATATCAATTGATGCAGAAAAAGCATTTGACAAAATCCAACACCCTTTCTTGATAAAAACCCTCAGCAAAATGGGAATGAAGGGATCATACCTCAACATAACAAAAGCCTTATATGACAAACCTACAGCCAACATCATACTCAATGGGCAAAAACTAAACCATTTCCCATAAGAACAGGAACGAGACAAGGATGCCCACTTTCACCATTCCTGTTTGACATAGTACTGGAAGTGCTAGCCATAGCAATTAGACAAGAAGAAGAAATAAAAGGTATCCAATTGGAAAAGAAAACGTAAAACTGTCATTATTCACAGATGACATGATACTGTACATAGAAAACCCTAAAGACTCCATCAAAAAATTATTAGACTTAATAAATGAATTTGGCAATGTAGAAGGATACAAAATTAATGCCAAGAAATCTATGGCATTTTTATACACCAATAGTGAACTTACAAAAGAAGAGATTTAAAAAATAATCCCATTTACCATTGCACCAAAAAAATTAAGATACCTAGGAATAAACTTAACTAAGGAGGTAAAAGACCTCTACTCTGAAAACTACAGGACACTGAAAAAAGAGATAGAGGAAGACATAAACAGAGGGAAGAACATACTATGTTCATGGATTGGTAGAATCAACATCATTAAAATGTCCATACTACCCAAAGCAATCTACACATTCAATGCACTCCCCATTAAAATAACAACAGCATATTTCATAGACCTAGAACGAACTCTCCAAAAATTCATCTGGAATTAAAAAAAGACCCCGAATAGCTGCAGCAATCCTAAGAAAGAAGAACAAAGTAGGAGGGATCTTAATACCAGATATCAAGCTGTACTACAAAGCCACTTTTTTCAAAACTGGTACTGGCACAAGAACAGACATATAAACCAATGGAATAGAATGGAGAACCCAGAAATTGACCCAAACTACTACGCTCAATTAATATTTGACAAAGGAGGCAAGAACATACAATGGAGTCAAGACAGTCTCTTCAATAAATGGTGTTGGGAAAACTGGACAGATACATGCAAAAAAATGAAACTAGACCACCAACTTACACCATACACAAAAATAAACTCAAAATGGATAAAGGACTTAAACACTAGACGGGAAACCATAAAAATATTAGAGGAATCCACAGGCAGCAAAATCTCAGACATAAGCCGAAGCAATATATTCACCGATACAGCTCCTAGGACAATGGAAACTAAAGAGAAAATAAACAAATGGGATTACATCTAAATAAAAAGCTTCTGTATAGCAGAAGAAACCATCAACAAAACAACAAGAAAGTCCACTGCATGGGAGAACATATTTGCCAATGTTATCACCGATAAGGGTTTAATCTCCAACATTTACAGGGAACTCATACAACTTAACAAAAGAAAGATAAACAACCCAATCAAAAAATGGACAACGGACCTAAATAGACACTTTTCGAAAGAGGACATAAGAAAGGCCAAGAGATATATGAAAACATGCTCAAAGTCACTAATCATCCAAGAGATGCAAATCAAAACGACAATGCAGTACCATCTCACACCTGTCAGAAAGGCTATCATCAACAAACGACAAGTGCTGGAGAGGATGCGGAGAAAAAGGAACCCTGGTACACTGCTGGTGGGAATGCAGACTGGTGCAGCCACTGTGGAGAACAGTATGGAGTTTCCTTAAAAAACTAAAAATGGAACTCCCATTTGACCCAGTGATCCCACTTCTAGGAATATATCCCAATAAACTAGAAACACAATTAGAAAGGATATATGCATCCCTATGTTCATAGCAGCACGATTGACCATAGCTAAGATTTGGAAACAGCCTAAGTGCCCATCAGCAGATGAGTGGATTAAAAAACTGTGGTATATCTCCACAATGGAATACTACACTGTGGTAAAAAAAAAAAAAAAAAAGGAATTATTACCATTTGCAACAGCATGGATGGAACTGGAGAGCATTATGCTAAGCGAAATAAGCCAGTCAGAGAAAGATAAATATCACATGATCTCACTCATTGTGGAATATAATGAACAACATAAACTGATGAACAAAAACAGATCCAGAGACAGAGGAGCATCGATCAGACCATCAAACCTCAGAGGGAAGGTAGGGGAGGGCAGGGGTAAGGGGGAGAGATCAACCAAAGGACTTGTATGCATGTATGTAAGCCTAACCAATGGACACAGATACCAGGGGGGGGAGGGCATGAGTGGGGGAGGGGAGGGCGGAGGGCAATAAGGGGATAAGGACACATATGTAATACCTTAATCAATAAAAAAATAGAAAAATAAATAAAATAAAATGCTTACCATGTACTAGTCACTATGCTAAATGTATTTAAAGTATCTCAGTTAAACTTCACAACAACCCTATGTGTTAGTTATTATTATTGTCTTTTACAAATGAGCAAACCAAGGTTTAAAAGGGCCTGACCTTGTCTAACGCACAATTAGTAAAGGGTCCACAACTAGTCCTCAACTCATAGTAACCACTCTCCTATGCAGCCTCCGGAAAGGCAGGTGTCTGTGATGGCCACTTGACACAGAACCACTTGCCAATTTTAACCTCTATTAAAGGGAAATGCTTGGGTCTGATCCAAATGTATCCGATTCCAAAATCAATGCTATTAGACACTATATTAACCCCAAGTGAAAGGAGTGGGTTTGAGGTAAATCTAATATATCTTGGTAAACCAACTAGATATGGAAAGTAAAAAAGTGATGACTTCCTGGAAAATAGGAGTCATTCACTAAAACAGAGAATAAAAAATAGCATGAATTGGGGTTTAAAAGGAGCATGGAAGAAAAAAGAGGATGAAGTCATTTCTGGACACATTAAAGTTGAAATAATGACAGATACTTAAGATACAGTGGATAGGCTGGAAATCTGTCAGGATGGACAGATACTTAGTAGTTTGTGAAGATGTGCATGTGAAATAATCAAAGGTCCTAGAACGTGCATTGTGAAGGCAACGTGGCACAACGGGTGAGAGTGCAAGCTCTGGAGCTGGACTGCCTGCATTTAAATCCTCACTCCAACATGTAGTCAGCTGTGATCTTGGGCAAGTTTCTTGTCTTCTCTAAGCTTCAGTACCCCCAGCTTTGAGATGGGGGTTATAAAAGAACCTACTTCAGAGGATGGCCCAAAGGATCTAAAAGGTAATACATGTCAAGCAAAGCATTCAGCACATACCTGCGTCCAGTAAGTGTCAGCTCTTTGTGAGGAAGAGTCCTACAGAACATCCACATTTAAGGTTGGTGGGGAAAGAAAGCAGCCCCCAGAGGAATCGAAGCAGGAGCTGTCAAAGATTTAGACAGAAACACCTGGAGAAGCTGAAGTTAAGGAAGATATATGAGTTCCAAGAGGCAAAGAAAAACTGACAATGTCAAGTGCTACTAAGAGGTGAAGAAAGAAAGGGCTGCCGAGCTAAAGTACATTTAAGCAGTTGGTGTCTTTTGGAAGAACAGTTTCAGGGAAGCAGTGGGGGCAGGAACCCGAGACAATGAGTGCCCAATAAAGAATCAAATCAGTAGACTATTCTGCCAATTAGCCTGGCTTATGGAAGGAAAGAAAATGATAGGTAGTAACTAGAGGGGGAAGCGAGAGATTTATTTTATTTTGTTACAGAGGAAAGAAATATAGTGTTAATGTGTAGAGGGAAAGACTGGTACAAAGGGAGAAGCTGAAAATACAGAAAGAGGGAAGAAATTAGTATTGGACTAAGGTACCAGATGAGAAAGGAGATGACATCTCAGGACACAGGTGAAAGGATTAACTTGGGACAGCATGATATTATTATCACTTTGGGTTTTGACTACTGCCCTCCCTTCTAAATAGTTCAAAATGCTTATTAAATTAAATATTAATTTAAGAGATATTATTACGATATCTGTTGAGATGCTGTTTTTAGATGGAGACACTCTCATAAAGGTAAAATTATTTAACCAAAATCACATAAAGAGTTCAAAGCTGGAATGAAGACTCATGATTTCCAGTCCATGGCTCTTTGTGTTGGCCTCTGACACTTCCTGAACTGACATGTGCTCACTCCCCAGTCTTTGACCCTTGCCCCTATATAGGAAATATGTACCCTGGATACAGAGATACTGAATATACACAAAAGTATAATTAGTTTTTAGCAATTTTCTTCTCTTAGGGGAGACCACCTCCAAAGCTGATGGGTACCTTACCATAAAAATTAAGGGTTTTAATAACCTTGCGGAAGGGGCTGAATCTTTCTTATTAAATATAGAAAGTACTCAATAAATATTTGTTAAATGCATCATTTCTGCAGTTCTTAAAAACAAAGATTTCTGAAGAAAGGTAGAGAATGGGAGTGTGAGTGGGTGTGTGTGAGCGAGATAATTCTCAGGCGCCAGGAGACACTCAAGCTTCCAGAAAGAGTGAAGGGTAGGATTAGAGCTGAAGGTGTCATCACAGCAGGGACCAAATCACAGAACAACAGCCACTCGGTTGTTGTTTTTTAAGTCAGCTAATATACATTTTAATCAAGGGGAGAAGGGGAAATGACCTCTTTCTTTCCCACAACAGCAGAAGGTAATCAGGATCAGGAACTGGAGCCTTAACACAGAGAATAGCTAATGACTGTGGTGAGGCCAAAGCAAGGCTGCCATAGGAAGAAAAGGACTTCAAATTTCATTAAACTGTTCTAAAGTCCTAATCCCAAGGGATATAGGTATATGAGGCCAGCAGAGAGAAAGTAAACTTCCATGACAGCCTTTCTATGTAGAAGAAAGCGTGACAGGCTAAAGAGAAACAACTCTCCAGAATGTATCAGGAAAGCACGTGATAGAATCTATCAATCCCATGATTATTATTATTTTTTCAATTCTAACAAAGCCGGGGGTATTAATCTCTAAAAAGCCACAGAAAGTAAAGCTTTCTATTCAACTTGGAAGATAATTCATTAAATTAGCAATTTACAGAACCCTGTGAAGGTTTTTGGAAATTACTCAGTACTCTTCCAATGGGGTATTTACAAATAAGCTTTACTTGTCAATAAAGATACAGCTGTGGGAAGGAAGAAAAAAAAATGTGGACTAAATCTAGATCACAGAATCCAATCTAAATAAATGAACAGATCATTTTGATTTGGGAGGAAATGTCACCAATAACCAAACCTAAAACTGGTAAAAAAAAATCAATGTTATACACCCAAATGATTCTGGATAATAAAAAACAATTTCTTATGGTTTGTTTTTGTTTTGTTTTGAATGGAAATTGATACAGATTCTGAAAAGAATTTGCTGAGGGAAGAAAAAACGTAATAGCTTCCTGAAAGCTTGATTTGATTTGAGAATTATATGAAAAGCATTTTGCTATCCATCAATGCAAACAACTCACTGATGCTTTAACCAAGGGCATCACTGACACAGGGCCAGGTTTTTTCATTCCCCTTCCCACTTTTCCTCCAAAAATCTCACTGACATTCTCCTGATACCAAACCTCCCAAACAAAAAACCTTACGACCTTCACCCCTCTCCTCTCATCCCTAGCACCCTACTTTAGAAAATGGTAAAATTTAGTATTAGATAATCAAAACTGTTTAGCCTTAATATACATATACATATATGTGTGTGTGTGTATGTGTATGTGTTAAGCAAGAATTTGATGCTGATTAAAAAGCCAACAGCCCAGAAGGTAGCTCTCCATTCCAGGTGAATAACAAGAATAAAATAGACCTACAATGCACAGATGAGAAACCAGTATTTTCAAGGCCAGGGTCAAATAACCAAAAGTTTCTTCCTCCCACAACCAACTGTCAGTCCTGGAGCCCCAGTCTATGACTACCACCAATCTTATGTTGTCTAATGTGAAATGCAACCATAGCATTACTTACTTGTCTTGGAAAATGTCCTGAGCAGTCAGTTGATCCTTTTTCTTGATGGCTTCAGTCAGAGGGAATAGGGTCTTTATTTTGGAGAGAGGAATCTCACAGTTAGCTGTCACCTCAGTGGGGGGATCCAGCATATTTAGAACATGCTGCTGAACTGGGGGCAGAGGCTCCTGAGGATGTAGAGCTCTGTGCAGTAGACACTGTGGGGTAAGTACAAGGATTTTAAAATGCAAGTAAATGGCAAAGGCCATTTGACGTCCAGTTGTCAAAAACTTCTAAGAACTTATACTTGATTACACTGAGACTACTAAAGCATTCCCTGAGTCAGGCCTTACATATTAAGCTTTATATTTCTAATTTTAGAACAAAAGTTGTTCCCCCTATCCCCCCTCATTATTTAAAGGAATTATAAACATTTAAAAAAAAACCAGGCACTTTCTCTTGTGTAGAAGATCCCTCAAAATTACAGCGGGCCCTCATATGGACCTGAGCTAGCTAAGGATGTTTTAAGAAGTGAGTTAAGAGGGAGTCGAGGGTGTCTCCATCCACAGCCCCCACCCCCTCAGAAATAGGCCTTCACTGCTCTGTGAGGAAGAGTTTGCCTGAAAAAGCTGCATGTGATCATTTTCAGTTTTGGGGGTTCAGAAAAGCCTATGTCCTGCTGTCACTGAGTTAATCCAGGACTGGAATACTCCTTCCCTTCAACCCTGGCCTATGCCTCCCCTTGCTCAGCATAAGTCAGCTCTCTTTTCAACTTCCCGTTTCCCTTAATCCAATCTACACCTCCCAATTCCTTTGGCACAAGATTCAGAAATTCATATTTCCCTGTATCTTAGTTACTCTTTAATAGTTTCATACTATAACCTCTTTATCTGACCTTTATGCTACCTTTAATTATGAAATTTTTGACAAATGTGGCACTGGAACACTTCTTCCCTAATAGTGATTATTATAAACTTCATTAAAACTCTACTATTTGGATATTTTAAAAAAGGAGAAAAGCCTGGAAAACACATAAAAGGAAAATCGGCTTTTTATTAAGCCCTCCTGAAAAAACAACAGCCTTTCTCCAGAAAGAAATTAAAAGCACCCTAACTTGACTTCTTTCTTTCCAAAAGCTCAGAGTATTTTTCTCTTTTAGTAGAAAGAAGGTGACTTTCTTCCATTAAACATATAGAGCAACTGAGGGGATTACAAACATTTGCTAGTGACTGGTCGGTCAATTACCCTAATTTTTCACTCAATTCTCTTTCATTTAAAAAAGTATGATTGGTTCATCTTTCCTTTCTCACCTGAAATAATCTCTGAAATTGAGGATTTGGGATTTTGGTGGTTGGAAATAAGTCTTCAATGGTGTCCCCCTCTTCATCTTTCTTGACCAAACTCATGGAGTCAATTAGAGCATCGACAGCACTTAACTGTGCCTCTAAAACAAGGATAAACAAAGAAGCAGAAAGAAAAATAGACTAACTCTATTATTTTCCACTAAAACAAATGCTTCCCACTCATAGCTATTCATAGCAATACTGGCAGGTTACACAGCCCTGGCTCTGCCAAATATAGTCTCTAGTTATGCAAATCATTTACCTTGGTCTTGGTTTTCTTTTATGTAAAAATGAGTTATTTAGAGTAACTGGTCTCTTAGGTCCTCCCCAGTTCTACCATTCCGTGAACTTTTGACAATGGAAATCATATCAAAAGCGAGAGAGGTTAGCCCTGGCCAGTGTGCCTTAGTTGGTTGAACATTATCACATGCACCAAGAGACTGCTGTCAGGGCACATGCCCAGTTTTTGGGCTCCATCCCCAGCAGAAGGTATGCAGGAGTCCGCTGAACGATGTTTCTCTCTCTTCGATGTTTCTCCCTCTCCCTGCCTTCCTCTAAAATCAATAAAAACATATTTTTAAAAAATTAAAAAAAGCAAAAGACTTTGTTTCAGTGGAATGCCACACAAACCACAGACCACAGCCACACAAAACCCAACCTGTATATGACAACTCAAAATATTCAGCATTCAATGAATTAATATTAAAAAGAAATTAGTAATTAAATGAGAAAAACATTTAAAAAGCCCTGGCCAGTGTGGCTCAGTTGGTTGGGCATGGTCCCGTGCATTAAAAGGTTGCTGGCTCTATTCCCAGCACATGCCCAGGTGGTGGGCTCAAACTCCAGTAGGGGGTGTGTGGGAGGCAGCCAACTGATGTTTCCCTCTCACATTAATATTATTCTCTCTTCCTCTCTAAAAATCAATATAAATGTTTTAAAAAAGAAAAGAAAAAAGCATTAATTTTATAAGGATTTAATAGAACTTGTATCACAGGAAGAAAACATTGGAGCAGAGTGAGCAGATTCCTTCACAACCCCCCGCCCCGCCCAAGTCAGAAGGGGCCCTTTCCTCTCACAAACCTCATGGCACTAAGCACACTCTGCATATATGCATACTTGTGTTCATGCCTTATTCAAACTCTAAAGATCCTTAAGAGCAAAAACATGACTTCCTTTTCTTTACGACTTTTCTAAAATCTAAAAGAAAGCAAGTGCTCCTCAATAAAAATCGACCTAGTCAACAAAAATGACATGCCCCACGGCAATGTGGATGAAAGGCAACTCTCTCAAAAATGCTTCTACTTAAACTACCATGTGTCACTTTCATGCTGCTGATTCATACAGCAGTTCAGTTCCTAAATGCTGAGGTGCTAATTTTGGATCATCCACAGTCACTAGACAAAAGGTAGAAAAGAGTAAGCGGTTCCTGAAACACCCATTATGCTTTTGTCCGTCACTGCTACAAATTTCCCTTTTGAACAGCTACTACAGAAGGAAAGAGCATGCAGATATTTATCATAAAACTTCCTATCCCATTCTTGGACTTTCTAGGGGACTTCAGGCACTGGCACAGCCATCACCATCGTAAGCTGACTACGTAAGCAACATAGTAGGTGGTACTTGTGTATGAACATGCAGTGATTTTCATTTGCCATTACAAGCTATCAGGCCGTATCAGGCCAGATCACTCTAGCACTGCACACCCCTACATAAATATCTACTTGGGAAATATGCCAAACAGTTTTAATAATACATTTTTCTAATGGAGAAAATGCAAACAAAAATGTCAACTCACAGAAAATAAATCAACAGGTCAAGAGATATTTAATGTTTTAGGTCCTGAGTGAATGGTGTCTGTCCATAATTTCTCAACCAAGTTCTCTTTTTTAAATGTTCTGCTCATTTAAAGTTTGGGATTATTAAGAGGTAGGGATAGACTACTCTAACATATGGACAGCTTCTGCATGTTGAAGTCCTCGCCTGGCTCCCCCATGATGCAGTGGGACTCATTTATAGAAGAAGGGAAAGACACAAGCCCCAGAAGCCCATTTGTTTCTTGGCTTTCCTACTGCACACTTCTCCCAAAAGGTCTAACCAAAGAAACACAGAGAGAAACCAGCTCTGAGAGTCACCTACTATTCCCTAATCCTACACTGACACAGAGAAAAACTTGTAAACTAAAACATCTACTTGTCGTTTTTGTTCTTTGTGGTATGTTCTCTACATCTGGCCCACTACTATATTTTGTTACAACTGTCTTAAACTGTGAGCTCTCTGGAAGACAGGATCTGCATCTGTGAGACTCATTCTGTGCAGCCCCTGACATTTGCAGCCAGATGCTTAATAATGGCCTTTCCACGCCAAGCTCAAAGTAACTCCTGGAAATGAGGAACAGTGCGACTTAAACTGTTACCATGAAACTACAAAGAAAGGGCAAAGATAATTTCCAACACTATCACTCTTCAAGTCAAAGTTATAACATATTTTATGTATGACACTAAAGTCCCAGGTTTAATACTATATGTCAACTCACTTCCGTAAAGGGCAAACCTGCTCACAACTAGAGAATGTACATCCATTTCTAACAAGCTGCTTCCTAGATATAAATCCTAAGTCAGAAGGGGGAACCTAGAGAGTGTTTGGAGAGTTCAGGGCAAACCTATCCTTATTACTGGAAAAACACATGATGAACCACCTTCATTACTGTGTATGATGCTACTTGGACCCAACTAATTCCATCCTGTGAAACCTTGGCCCCAGCCAATGACTGCAGACAGGTGATTTCCCAAGAACAGTTTGTGTTCAGAGCCAATTAGTGAGCAAAATGGAAATAAACTCACCCGTGGGAGTGTATTTCTTATTATTTTTCAATGATGAAAACATGTATTGCCGCAAGTCTTCCATGAAAGGCAGCTGCACATACACCAAACACTAATGAGAAAGAAAGGAGGAAAAAGCAAAAACAATCCAATTAATAAAAAAATATAAAACTGGTCCCAAATGCTGTGAAAATGGCACAACAAAAATATTTCGAAAATCAGAAGGCCCAATGCTGGTGCATGGAAAGTACAGTGTTTTGATTACTGTTATTATCTGTATCTGGACTGATGAGAGGGCACAGTCTTCTCGTGGCCACGTGCAAGTCCCAGCTTGGAGGGCAGAGCCCTCCCAGCACAATTATAGCCAACAGCTATAGGTATAAGCTTGAACCTATGGTCCCCACATGCCTAAGTGATATAGGCTGCAAGTAAACAAAGCTTGATCAGGTGCATATAGTTGAGTAGGATTGAAACTCACGAGAATGTTGTAAATATCTTGACCACGCCCTTACTTTGCCTCGTGGCATCTGGCTATAAAATAAAGACTCGGCTTGTAGTCCGTGGTGCTCTCAGGAAGCTGCGTCCCACCGAGACCCAGCTTTCATTCTTTTGTCTGTCTTTTCTAAGCCTTTCAGCCGCCCCCACTCAGGTTCACCTTTGGCCGTGCCGGCGTGGCACAAACAAGCTGTCCCAAGTGATTCCCACACACATTAACAGTTGAGAAGCACTCTTTAGAATAAAGAAACTGAAGGGGAAAAAATCATGAATAAGAGCCCTGTGGGTTGTACCTCATAGGTGTCCTTGATATGAGGAAAAGCCACGCCAACCTGAGGATTAGATCTTCTGTCGTAAGCATAGCGAACTATGGCCACCATGGCCAATTCATCCAAAGCACGAATCAGGGAGGAAAGGGCCACCGCTGCTGCCTAGTAAGAAAGATGCAGCATTAACACATATCCAACACAGGAGAGTTTTCACAACGGAACCAAATACTCCTAAGACTGTTCCACTGTCTTCCTGTTTCAGATTTTTAAAAATTTTATTTTTAATCCTCACACGAGGATATTTTTCCATTGATTTTTAGAGAGAGTGGAAGAGAGAAGGAGGAGCCTGCAACCAAGGTACGTGTCCTTGACCGGAATCAAACCCAGGACTCTTTGGTCTGCAGGCTGACACTCTATCCACTGAGAAACACCAGCTAGGGCTCAGATTTTTTTTAAAAGTGCACCTTCACCCACTTCAAGGCCACACTCTACCCATTTGCATTTGATCACATTTACTTTACCTCTTCCAGAACTTTACTTCATCATCTAAATCCTCTCTCTTATCACTTCAATCTTCGTTATCCTCTGAATTCATACCCTCACCCTCTACATAAACTCAAGTCTTAGCCTTCCTCAACAAAATCTTCCTTTGTCCCCCTTTCTCCATAAATGACTACATGTATCTTTCTTTCCTTTCACCTCTAAATTCCATGAAATAATCATCTTGTTGTTGTCACTGCTTAGCACAAGATTGTTCTTCAATCTAATCCATCTACTGACCTGACTGTCTTACTGAAATTATCTTCTGAAGTCACCCATGACCTCCTAATTGCTAAGCCCTTGGATCCCATTTTACTTGACCTCTCAGTAGCATGACCATCCCCTTTCCATGCACTTTCCCCTTTGGCTTCAGAGTAACACTCTCTCCTGATTATTATACATTGTGAGCCACTCCTCCCTTGGTTCTTCTCTTCCTCCAACTAACTTGACACTCTGCTCTTGACCTTTCCCTCCTCCTCTTACTCTAAAGCTCTACTTGGGGATTATTTTATCCAGTCTCATGAGTTGATGAATCATAAGTCTGTATATTCAGCTTTAACATTCTTCTAAAATCCAGACTTATATTCAGCAGAAGTTAACAATGCAGTTAAGATGTGTTGACAATATATCCCAAAACTGCATGATTACCAACAGGATCTGATTTAGGAGAAACCCAGGAACTCGGATTTTTAAATTGGAGGATTCACATATTAGAGCCTATTGTGCTCTAGTGAATCTGTGCAGTACCGAGTGTTTTCTCCTAACGTCAAGTGTTCTGATGGAATAATGGCATATCCATTCACTAAATTTGCAGCCAGCTACCCTTCAGAAGTGAAGAGAAAGAGAGGATTAAGAGGACTAGATCTTGTACACCATCATCCTCCCCTTCCCCCAAAACAAGCCTTCTACATCTACTAATTTTAAATACAAATATTTGGAGACCTGCTTCAGTAGTCTTAAAAAGACACTATATTCTAATCTTCCAGCTTAGATCAGCATCTCCAAGGAAATAAGTTCTGACTTGGAAGCCACACAGAAAATATTTACAGAGAGGGCAGGTTTACGTGAGTGTAGGATGCAAGAGTCATGGGTTGTTAGCCAGGCAGAAACCAGCCTGAAAACAGAATCTCTCGGGAAGGTGGGGAAAGAGTGCAAAGAGATGGGGGTTGGAAAAGACAAATTTCTCAATGACAGAAGTGGTCCAGAGAGTCAGTGAAGCTCATCTCCAGGACACTAGAGCCAGTACTAAATGTCCAATATCCATAATAATGAAAATGTCAACCTGACCCCAACCTTTCTTATCATGGGACCCTGAGATCCCCATACTAAATGCATGTGTTCAAATATTTTTGTTTTTAACATTCACCTGCTGTCCGATGGTAGGACTATTTCCTAAGGTCTTGTGCTCATGCTATGACAAATTCATTAGTCACTTCTTCATTTTCAGAGTTAAAGGACAATGAATTTCCCCACTGCCGTTACAATAATTAATGTCATTTTAAACTATAAATGTCCCAAACAATTCACTTAAAATGACAATTTAATTCTGTGACACTACCTCAAAGACCCATTGTCAACTCACCTCATCGTCTTTTGCTGCAAAGACTTTTAGAACTTGATTTCCCATGAAATATTTCCTGTGGACCTAAAAGAGTAAGTGAGAAAAGAATCAGTTATGATCCAAAATAAGTTATACATAAAACCATAATGCCACAGTTTGCTAAGAAATTCCATTCAAAATGTTCTTACTGAAAAACACTGACAAGTACTAGAAACAACATATTACTTAAGATTCAACACAATAAATATATGAGCATTTAATATGCATCAACATTGTTCTGGGCACTATAAACACAACAATGAATAAGATACAGATTGTCCTGAGGAGCTTAGATAAATATTAAATTAACCACAGTGCAGTACTAACATTCAGTGCTACAAGGACACAAGAGTAGTCTTATAATACAGTATTACAGTTTGGTGCCACAAGAGTACATAAGAAGGGCATCTAGTTTGGTCATGAGGGCTCAGGCAAGGCTTCTGCAAATGGTGACACCTAAGTTAAGATTTAAAGGATGTGTTTTGAACTGAGATAAAAAGTCTGGCCACAAATACCCTGGGCAGAGATAATAGTGTGTTAGTCCAGAGTGACATAAAACACAGGAAGTATATTTGGGCAACTGTTTCTGGAGTAGTACATTGCCACAGTTCAAGGGGAAAGGGGGGAAGCTAGCGAGATTAACAACAACCAATCATGAAGTCTCTTATCAGCAAAATTAAGTGGTCCTAAGAGCAATGAAGAACTGCAAAGAGACCAGAGCAAAGAACTCAACAGAGGGGGAGCACTGGAGGGAGGGTAACTAAAGCAAAAATAAACACTATGTGTTCTTTTGCCCCCTTTAGTTACTCATCTATCACAGTATCAAAGGGGTCAAAGATGAGAAAATGAACACTGAAGAGTTCCCACCTGCACCTATTGAATAAGATGAGAAAACTTCCCTCTCATTTAGGGGCCCTCGAGCCTGAAGCTTATTTATAAGAACATGCCACATGCTGAATGAGGCAATGCTTCTAAAATGTTTTGGGTTTCTTTTGCCCTTCCACCTCTAAAGCTGAGAAATTATGAGCACTGTCATAGTAGCTCAAGGCTAAGTCTCAAAGGTATGGGTGTGAGGCCCATGTAATTCAAATTCCCTCCATCTCCACTTCCATTCCCCATTTGAGAGCCATTATTTGAAGAAATATGGGAATAATCCTATATTTTTAGTTTGCTATATTTATATAAATTTGCCCTCCTATTAGAATTTGTAATAGTTCTTGATTGATTAAAGAAGAGCTAATGAAATCTCTTCCTAAGGCACCTAAATGACTTTTCAAAAGACAGCCAGACATTTAGGGGAAGTTCTGGCTAAATTCTTATCCATCTATAATTACATATCCAGAACACTGACAACTTGGAGAAAGACAAATTGAAAGGACTCTTGAAATTTTTAAAAAGAAAAATAATTCACATTTCAAAAAAAGAAAAAAATATCCCAAACCAAAAATCCTATTTTATAGAATGAAAACTTTCACATTATTTCAATCCAGAAATGTTAGTTTCCCTCACTTTAAGGGAATTTGAAAACTATGTGATTTTATCAATTTAATGATAATTACTCATCTGTTACAAGGTGCATGCTTATACTTTCTTAGTTGACAAGATGATGTGTATACATTTGTTAAAATAATACACAAAAGCAGGTCTGTAAAACTTGCTGTTTTACAGACTGTTCAAAAATAAGGCTGTCCATCTGGTGGGCAGATTACAACTGATCAATGGCAGAAGCTTTGGAATCAGAGACCTGACTCAAAGCCCACCTCTATCACCTTCCAGCTAGGTGACCTTGGCCCAGTTATTTAACAGCTCTGAAGCTCAATTTCCTAATGTATAAAATACATATCATAGCATATACCTATGAGGGTCACAAAAGAATGAAATGGGAATTTATATAAAATGCTTAGTATAACGACAGGAGCATTATAATCACTGGATAAATGATAGCTATTATGTTATCTTCATTGTACCTGTCTGAGATTATACTTAAGATAAAAATAGTTTAGAGCTTAAAAACAAAAAGTCTATTTAGAAAAATAATTCATGACTTAAAAGTTAATAAAAATCTTTTTAAAAGGTGAAGGGATTAAGAAAAACAACAACAACAACAAAAAACCTCATAGACACAGACAACAGTACAGTGATTACCAGCAGAAAAGGGGGACAAGGGGAGGTAGAAGAGGGTACAAGGGGAATAAATGGTGATGGAAGGAGACTCGACTTGATAATAAATACACAAATTATGTATTATAGAATTGTATACCTGAAACCTATATAATTTTATTAATCAATACCACCCCAATAAATTCAATAAAAAGTTTCTAAAAAATGGAAAATGTACTTTTTGTCCAGCTCATTCTTCCTTGCTTTGTCATTCACTAAATAGGCTCCCCCAGTCCCAGCCAGGCATAGATAATTTCAATTGTTTGAGTTCTGAATTACACTTGCAGATTTTTTTGGTCTTATTTTATTATTGTTTTTAATATATTTTTATTGATTTCAGAGAGGAAGGGAGAGGGAGAGAGAGATAGAAACATCAATGATGAGAGAGAATCATTGATTGGCTACATCCTGCACACCCTCCATTGGGGAATCCAGCCGGCATGTGCCCTTGACTGGAATTGAACCCTTCAGTCCGCAGGCCAACGCTCTATCCACTGGGCCAAATGATAGGGCTGCAGATGTTTTGAGTAGGTCTTTTCTGCCTGTCTGGAATTAGGAAGGCCACTTTCCAATAGGCCAGTTTGTACAAACAGGTCTGACTAAAGGTCCTGTTTCACTGAAAAGACTCATAAGCACTGCCATTAATAACCACAAATTTTAAGTTTACATACCTCCCAAAGTGAGTTCACTCTGAGAAGTAAATAAAGCATATTTAGTATAATTTGTTAGAAAATTATTAGAGACTCTCAAATCCCAAAAAGTATTCTCACCATTAAAATTTCATCAACTTTAAGTAAATCTTCCCAATTTTCAGCTTATGAGTCTTAAAAATGTATCTAACAACTGACACATATCATGAAAACGATTCTCCCAACTTCAATGAATTATACTAACACTGAATTACACAGGGACTATATACTTAAGCAACATGAAGAAGTTCAAGCCCAATATACTGGGTAATATTTATTTTTATTATAATTCTCAATTGAGTTCATCTAGAATCAACAAAAATCTTTATCCCTATAGAGCCTGAAAAGATACATTTTATACTGATTCATTTTCATTCACCTCACGAATAATTTTATCTAAGATATCCAGGAATCTTTAATAACCCTTTCTAGGGCAGTATATGGTATCCGAGGGCCTTCAGTGAATTACTGCATTTCCCACTGTCTATTTTGTGTATCTCTGCATTGGTATCTAAAAAGCATATGACATGAACAAATTTCACATCTTGGACCTCTCTGCTGGGCATTGAGATGAACGGTGACTGGCATAAATCAATGATATTCTAAGAGGTCTATTGACATTCAAAACCAAGCTAGACCTTCATTCCTATAAACACTCCATTATACATGACAGTTTCGAAAAGGCAATATAATAGCAAAGAACTAGATACTGTTTCTTTAAGGCTACTATGAGCTATGACTGACAGCAAAGCTAAAAAGTGACTTTCAATTAAATCTCTTCTTCTGACTTTTCTCCATCTTGATTTTCTCTTCAAAAATCAAAGATAGTGTCCTGGCCAGTTTTGCTCAGTGGATAGAGTATCAGCCTGCAGACTAAAAGGTCCCGGATCAATTCTGGTCAGGGAGCATATGCCTGGGTTGCAGTCTCCATCACCCCACTGGGGGTGTGTAGGAGGCAGTTGATCATTGATGTTTATCTCTCTTTCCATTTTCCTTCCTCTCTAATCAATAAAATAATATTTTAAAAAAATCAAAGATAGTGACACTAATGCCCAGACTACATTTTAGAAAAACTAAGTTAAATAAACATATTATAAATAAAAGGACCCATCAAAATCACACCATCTCAAATAATAACAAGAAAAAGGTTACTTATTTTGTTCATAATTAGTAAACTAAGTCCTGTACCTGAGAAGATCTACAAAATCCCAAAACAGAGAAACACTTCCCCTCTGATTTGTATTTCATTTGTTC
The DNA here is from genome assembly GCF_951640355.1 of Cnephaeus nilssonii. NCBI lineage: Eukaryota > Metazoa > Chordata > Mammalia > Chiroptera > Vespertilionidae > Cnephaeus > Cnephaeus nilssonii. The sequence continues at coordinate 19,869,114 of NC_137081.1, read as the reverse complement.
CTCATCCACTTTAGAGAAAGGAATGATATCACTCCCATAGCGAAACCCTAGAGAACAAGAGAAGAGCATCTGTTAAGCATATGGGGCCTCATTCTCTACGAGCTGAAATTAGCCCTCCGCATACACTAACAATACATGCACACTCCAGATCAAGCCTCCATATACCATTCCCTAAAATCAAATTTCTGCCCCTTGTGATGGAGAAGCAGCAGCAGCAGATACACAAACGACATCTACAAAAAGAGTCGATTAAAATCCAATTACATTTTTTAAGTATATATTCTGCAATTTAGTTACTTAATGATTATCCAGCCTAGAGGAAAGAATATAGCAAATGCAATAAACTAGTTATTCTCTAAAGATAAACTATGGTTGACTAAAATATAATCATGATTTGTAAACATAATAACATGAACATATTTCTTCAGAAACCTGGAGAACCACAGAGAAAAATGCCCACAGGAAATTTTCAAAACAAAATGTTATCAAAAATTCATACAAGAGCCTAATGGAAGAAGCCAAAACCTTTCTATTTAGAGACATTCAATTGATAAATTAAATATTTTTCTGCATTTAAATTTATTTTATTTCTGGGATTGGATTGTCTATTTTTTTTTAATTACTTAGGTTGCTCATATAAATATAGGCTCTTGGTTTCTTTTTTGTTGTTAATCCTAATCCGAGGATATCTTTCCATTGACTTATAGAGAGAGTGGAAGAGAGAGGGAAAGACAGAGAGAAACATCAATGTGAGAGAAACATATCGATTGGATGTCTAACCAGGGCCTGCAACCAAGGTACATGCCTTGACTGGAATCGAACCCGGGACCCTTCGGTCAGCAGGCCGACGCTTATCCATTGAGCCAAACTGGCTAGGGTGGCTCTTGGTTTCTAAAAAAAACAAACACAAAGCTCCCTCTCTGTCCAAGGCCTCTGCTCTATGGGAGGTCATGCTCTTTCAATATACAGTGTTATATATTTTGTGGGGAGAAGGATCATCAAAATCCAAGGATTCTGGCTTTGGGTAAAAGGAAAGGAAAAGTATATGCACCTTTACTCCAGGAAACAAAGAAACTTGTGTGTTTGAGGCAGAGTGGTGATCCAGCATTTATTTGTTCCTGTCAATCTGTTGATATCATATATTAAATTTTTAAAATTTTTTTCTACTTTTATATATGTCTTTTTAAAAACTTCCAACAAAAAGTTAACAGGGAAATGTATGGCACATGATTAAGAGTGGTATCAAAACCAAATGTTTTTTTAGCTTCTCTGTCATCAGACATCTTCTTACTTAAATTGTTTAATAGTAACGTGAAAATTCTAATGAAAACTGTTCTGGGTTTTTTCATTCATCTATTTAAAAGGTAAATCAGTAACTCTAACTTTTATACATAGCAAAAAAGATAGAATAGACTACAACATATGACCCTATTCCTTTGCCCACATATACTAGTCCTTCTCTCTAAGAAATAGAACTCTACATATTTGGGAGTAGAGAGTGGAGGACAGGCAAAGGGAGTATGTGAGTAACTGCAAAAAGTTTAAGAGACATAAGTTGCACATCTATGCTCTTTGAACTCAAACCATATTCAACTACTAGAGGCCTGGTGCATGAAATTCATGCATGGAGGGGGGGTGGTTCCCACAGCCCAGCCTGCACCCTCTCCAATCGGGGACTCCTTTAGGGATGTCTGACTGCCGGTTTAGGCCCAATCGGGTACATGCCTTGACTGTCATAGTAAGTCCAGAGAATTTCCTTGGGAGTCTTAGCAAAGTTGGAACCACTTCATTGTTCTATGGGGAGACACTGCAAACCCTCTGTCAGACAGGTCGGGCCTAAACCGGCAGTCGGACATTCCTCTCGCAATCTGGGACCACTGGCTCCTAATCACTCACTGGCCTGCCTGCCTGATTGCCCCCAACTGCTCCCCTACCGGCCTGACCGCCCCCAACTGCTCCCCTGCTGGCCTGATTGCCCCTAACTGCCTCTGCCTTGCCCCGCACCCGGGACCCAGGCTTTCCTCCCTCTGGCCAGCCACAAGCACCCAGGACCCGGGCCAGCTTCGCCCAGGCTGGCCGCAGCCACAGGGGACCGTGCACGGGCAGCTTCGCCCAGGCTGCAGCCGCAGGCACCTGGGACCACAGGGCGTGCAGCTTGTCCCTCTCCTGGGCCGCAGGTGCAGCTGCTGCTGCTGGCACCCAGGACCGCGGGCTGGGCAGCTTGTCCCTCTCCCGGACTGCAGCCCCAGCTGCTGGCGCCCAGGAGTGCAGGGCGGGCGGCTTGTCCCTCTCCTGGGCCAGAGGCGCAGGTGCAGCTGCTGGTCCCCGGGACCCTGGAGCGGGTGGCTTGTCGCTCTCCCAGGCTGCAGCCTGGCTGGTCCCCATTCCTCTCTCCCCAGTGTTGAGTGTCTGAGCCGTGATGGCATGAGGGCATGATGACTATTTGCATATTAGCTCTTTATTATATAGGATTTTAACTTGTCATGGTCTATCTTCAAGTGGATATTATACCACTTCATATCTTATATAGAAACTTCACTTTAACAAAATTTCATTTTTCCCAGACAATCTTTGTGCTATTGTTGTCATGTATTTTACTTTCACAGATGTTATAAAACACCAAAGACAGTAAATGCGTAGGAAAAAATATAATAGAACTTTCTTATTATTTAAGTATATTTAAAGATAATTAACTATTTAAACAAATAATGTATTATTATTATACATTAATAAAAAATGTATTATTACTTGTTTAAATAGTTAATTATCTTTAAATATACTTAAATAATAAGAAAGTTCTATTATATTTTTTCCTACGCATTTACTGTCTTTGGTGTTTTCCATTTCTTGGCATAGATCATTATTTGTATCTAGCAAAATTTTATTTCTGCTTGCAGGATTTCTTTTAATATTTTTTACACTACAAATCTGCTGGTGATAAAAAAAATTCAATCTTTTATATATGAAAAATATATTTTAACTATTTTTAAAAATATTTCCACTCAGTCTAGAATTATAAATTGAGAGGATTTCCCCCCCTTGTGAGTACTTTAATGATGTCGCTCTACTATCTTCTCCCGTACACTGTTTCTGATGAGGATTCTTTTGTAATCCTTATGTTTATTCCTGTGTATAGTGTGTCTCTTTTCTTCTGACTACTTAAAAGATTTTTCTTTTCATCATCGGTGTTGAGCAATGTGATTTTTATGTGTCTTGATGTAGCTTTCTTTATGTCCTGTGCTTGCTATTCACTGAGCTTCTTTGATCTGTGGGTTTATATTTTGCTAAATTTGGAAATTTTTGAATCATTCTTTCTTCAGATGATTATATATATATAAGTTAGGGTCTCTAGAAGGGATTGGGGAGGAAGAGGAGTGAACCAAACCATAGGGTCAGGACCTCGGCAGGCAATTGAGTACGGGGACAGCTAGCAGGACCATCCCTGCAGTGGCCAGTTCATGACCAGCTGCTTGAGACTGGCTTGTTCCTGGGCTGGGGAGTTTCATGCATCTGCTCCGTGCTGCCCAGCAGTGTGGTGCACAACGGGGCTGTGCATAGCTTACGGGGAAGGCATGGCCTGGGGAGTTGGAGCCTTGATCCCACGCAGTAACCAGATCCGGGCATTGGGAATGCGGCCAGTTCTCTGCACCCTGAGTCACCCCACTGTTGCGTCCCCAGAGCAGTTATGGTGCCTCTTCCATCACGGTCCCCTAAGCTCGCAGCAATGGAGGTGTGCTGTCATAAGTTTGGGTGAACGGGACATGGAAGACCCGTGGGTGATAGTAGGCATGAGGTGCTGGCTGGGGAAGCGGTCGTGTGGGTTTGCGTGAAGTGCTCACAGTCACAGCTTTGGAAGCCTCTTTCTTAGTTTCTCAGAGAGCTCGATGGTGAGGAAATGCAGGTCTTGTCCTCCATTGCAGTTTCTGTGGAAAACCTCGCCATTGGGGGTGTCAGAGGGGTTGACCAGGAGCGCCTGCGGCAGAGAGACACCCTTCTCCCGTAACCTCTTTGCAGGCGGACTGGTCGCTGGATGCCCAGGAACTGCTCAGCGGATCCCTGCTGTCCCACAGAGTTCTCTGAGCAGCCGTCCATCTTGCACAGGAAGAAAGGTGTGTGCTTGTGCACGGTCACTGCCCGGTCCCGGGCCGGCAGGGGCACCCTGGCCCTGGATGTGTTCTCCTGCTGGGTTCGCAGAGGTTGGACAATCATTGTCCAGAATTCCCTTGTTTAACAAAGAAAGTTAAGTTCCCAGTGAGGCCCCTGGTTAGGAAGAGAGGGGTTTGGGGAGAGGAAGAGGAGCCGAGCTGTCTCTTCCCCACCCGCCGGAAGGCGCGGAGCTGAGGCATGATCTCCAACCTGCTCACCTGCCCCAGGAGGCTGCTTCCAGAGAGACCATGAAGGCCGGGCTCTGCTCCTGTGTCCTGGTGGGTCTGAAAGGCAGGAGGCAGAGCCGTGCTCTCACCGGTGCCTCAGGGCAGCGGCCTCCTGGCTCGGCAGAGACGGTGGCCCTGGGGTCTGACCACTCCTCAGTGGTTGGAACCGTGTGTAGGAGCCACCGGTGCAGGACCCCCTGGGAGGCAGATACAGCGGGCAAACCATCAGACCTCGGTTGCCCAGGCGACGATGCCAACGTCCAGCCCCGCCCCCGGCCGCTCAGTACCTGTGCGTGTGCGCACTGCCCACAGGCCTGCCATCTTTGTCGGGTTTATTTGCATACTCACTCCTGATTGGCTGTGGGCGCCACGGAGGTACAGTCAATTTACATGTTTGTCTATTATTAGGTAAGATTCCCTCTCCATTGCTCAATCCAAAAGTTTCCCTTTTGCCTAAGATAATCAGAGCTGCCTTTTTTGCTTGCAACCAAAATAATGGGCACCCTCAACTCTAATCTCTTCTCCTTCCAATCTATCCTACACCCAGCAGTCACATTAATCTTCCTACATCACAGACCAATGACAACCTGCTCCTCAAAACTATAAATAATGCCATGCTGCTTTCAAAATTAAGGCTAACCTCTTCGGCCTATCATTCAAAGCCCTTCCTAAGTCAGAATAGCATGTAACAACACAGACTCTGAAGCAGGACAGCCTTGAGTTTAAGTTCTGCTAGTTTGCTAGCTATGTCACTTTGAATACATTAATGAAAGTCTTTTGGTCACAATTCCCTTATCTATAAAATGAAAGTAACAAGAGTGCTTCATTAGGCTGTTGAGAAGATGAAAAAATACAGGCTATCTATGAGATACTACCCTCCTTACTAATCTGTATGTGCCCAATACACCAGCAACCCAACTACTTGACATCACTGAGGAGGCCCTCTACTTTCCTGGTCTGCACCTTTCATCATGCTATTCTTCCTACTATGGGTGGGTCACTACTCTAGGATCAAATGATTTGCAAATGATGGAGCCATAATTCTATCCTAGGTCTGACTCCAAAATTCATGTTCTTAACTACACTACGCTACTGAATGGAATTTTTTTTAAAGAATTAGTAGAGCATGTAGGGTACTGATTACAGTCTACCACCAGGAGAAAGAAAGAAACCATAACCACCACCACCACCACCACCACCACCTTTAACCAATTTCCCCTATTGCCCATACAACACATACAAATATCCACAAACACTGCAACACAGCACCACAGATGAAAGGTATTTTTTTTCAAGGTTTGCCAACTAAAACTATGCTGTGCAGCACATAGTCTGGCAAGACATCTATATAAAGACCCTGGTTTCTAACTTAAAACATCATTTGGTATCTTCTAATCTTAACTCCTGAACATTCAGACACTCTCAGCTAGTTTCTAAGCCCCCTGGATAGAGATGCCATCTAGATACACTATACAGATCAAATGGGTATAGTATAAAAAGGAAACTTCAAAGAGCCTAGCGAACATAAAAAACCCAATAAACACAAATGATTTTTCTTATGCCCTAAATTACTTCAAAAAGCATATCTAGCACTTAAAAATAATCTTAAATTGGCACTCAGAAAAATAATCATCATGGAAGTAAAAACTAAAATAGAGTAAATAAAAAAACTTCAAACTTTAAATTTCAAACTTGAAAACAAAGCCAAGTATTAAGTTCTGTCACATGAGACATTTAAAGCTCAGAGAGATGGAATACCCAAGTGCACTCCTAGGAACCATCCTGCCTCACACCGAACAGAAGAGCTAAAGGATCTATGTCTCATGATCCCCTTAAAGAGCTGTGTCTCCAGACACAGAGAAATATCTCTAAACAATAATAATACAAATCCCAGCCTGCCTCCTATCACCTTGAAGAACAGCTCTTTTAAGCAAAAGTGGATACTCTTACTGTAATACCTTGAATAGTATCTTCTTTTGGAACTTCAGTTTCATCATCGTCATTCAAGCAATAAACGGTTTCTTTTTGTACATCTTCCTTTTTTAGGGTTCTTGCATCCACAATTGTCCAAGACTTTTTAACTTTCTCCTGTAAAATCTTATTTCAAACAATCAAGAAAACAAGTAAATACATAAATAAATGCAGAGAAAGCAAGGATTCCAATTGACAAAAGGTGACAATCTGATATGCTCTCTCCTTTACAGAAAATCATCCATATCAATTAATCTAGCTGAACTGCTTTGTTTGCTCTTACCTACGGTGGAAACTTTAGTTTACTTCATAATTCTTTCTACATTTCATCTTTCCCCCAAGGTAAACCACAGATAAACATTAATATTAGTATGTATTCAAACACTTTCTATATTAAACCCTCAGACCAAAAAAATAAAAGAGGACATACATCTTGTTACCACAGTTTTCATTAAAAAAGGGGAGACGTCTATCAGTAGTCAGAAATCAGTAAGAAAATTTGAAAGAAAACAAAAGCTAGATACTATAATGATAAAACTTTATGCATTCCAGAGAAAGAAAGGCCTGGAACTCATGATTAACAATTATAGAGAGAAAGAAAAAGGAGGGAATCAATCTCCATCAGAGATAATTCATAAAGCTTCCTCTTCTAGCATGCCTTTTCCTAAAAGATAGAGATGATACAAATAGGGAGAGCAGTTAAAGAAGCAGTAAGTACAGTATGGAGTCACCCACTCATGAATTGTCAGTTCCTTATGTAAGCATATTTGTCTGCCAGGTACCATTTCTGTAAAAATATGTGTACCAACTACTTACCGATTTATAAGCCAAAATCTTTATCGACAAATTAGAGCCGATGGTCAGTTGACAGGGCCAGGGCATGGAAGACCTCTCAATTTTCTTAAAGACACACAGTTGTCTCAGACTCTCACTTAATTAAAAAAAAAAAAAAGGCAATCTGTAATACTTTTAACAATAAAGATAAAATAAATATACAATGAAAGCAACAATTTTAAAATGTTAATTGTGCTGAAATGATGCGCTTAGTTTTCTAGAAGGGGAAGTGAACTGTTGTCGATCATAAAGAGAGGAGGAATAGCTGGGGATGGCAGGAATGTGGCAAGTTGGGAGAGAGCCAGGTACAACTGAGTTGGCTTAGTGACAGGTAAAAACAAACATCTCTATCTTCCTCTATTCAATCTTTTCTTTCAACTCAGTCAGTTGTTCTTAACTTTTTTTTTCAGGACCAAGGACATTTTGAGGCTATGATAAAAGCACATTCATAAATAAGTTTTCACACAATAGAAAGCATTCACCAAACTCCCTGAAAAACACGGACCTGAGGATAAGAACTCCTATCTAGGGTATCATGGGGTGGGCATCACCCTATAACATCACTACTCACAACTCTGCAATTCTTATTTAATTCCAATTCTCCCAAATAAAAGGCACGTGTATCTGTACAGAATGGAGAGAGTTAAATAAAGACTCTCCAGGGGATAAAGGAACTTCGAAGTCCATATTTTAGTTTTAAGGCAAAGCAGATAGAAAACTCTAGGTTTCTTACTGGGGAGAGAGGGGAGAACTTAAGGGGTAGCAAACACAATGTAAAGTGTTAGTTCATGAGAACATAAATCCAGATCAATTCTACTTTTATCTGGCCCCCAAACAACAGAGAAGATGACAGATGATATCTGGAATTTGTGGTATTCCCTAAAATAAGGAAAAAAGGAATTAATGACTGAACACATTCAAAGCATACAGTCTAGACCTGTGGTCGGCAAACTGTGGCTCGCGAGCCACATGCAGCTCTTTGGTCCCTTGAGTGTGGCTCTTCCACAAAATACCATGGCCTGGGCAAGTCTATTTTGAAGAAGTGGCGTTAGAAGAAGTTTAAGTTTAAAAAATTTGGCTCTCAAAAGAAATTTCAATCGTTGTATTGTTGATATTTGGCTCTGTTGACTATTGAGTTTGCCGACCACTGGTCTAGACCAGCAGTCGCCAACCTTTCGGACCTCATGGACCACTAGTGGTCTAGACTATGATTGATCCCCTTGGTACAGATGAATTATGTGACATTATCCAGAGATTAAAAAAGATTAGGGACTGGTATACTATTTCTTTAATGAAATCAGAATATTTATTAAAGAACTGCTTATTCAAGAGTGGCCCAGAAAAAGGAAAACATTAGGAAGCCCTATGATCAAAAGAGAAATTTATATAGTACAATTGAAAGTTGTAATCAAGGTTTTCACTTCTCACCTGAAAGAATAAATTTCATCCAGCCCATCTTCACCTTCTAAGGACATCATCACCTTTTTCACCATCCGAATACCTTCTTTTTGCTGCTCAGTAATTCCTTTTAAAGGAAAGGAGGGCCCATGGTTGTCCAAGGGCAAGTTGCCATCTCCTCTGTCCCCAGTTCCATCTTCCTTGCCAATTGGGAAAGGCAAACTATCAGGAAAAGATCAGCATTAGTTAAGAACACAGGCTCTGAAGCTAGGCAATAAACTGGGTCCCAATCCTGTGCCTGTCTCACTAGCTATGAGAAAATGGGTATGTCAACCTCTCTGAGCTTTAAATTTCTCATCTGTCAAATGGCACTTATCTCTTATCCAACATTCTATGAGGATTTTTTAATTTATTGATTTGAGAGAGAGAGAGAGAGAGAGAGAGAGAGAGAGAGACAGAGAGAGAGAGAGAGAGAGAGAGAGAGAGAGAGAGAGAGAGAGAGACAGGGAAGGAGGGAGAGAGAGAGAAACATCAATTTGTTGTTCCACTTAGTTATGCATTCATTGGTGATTCTTGTAAGTGCCCTGACCGTGGATCAAACCTGCAACCTTGGTACATCAGGACAATGCTCTAACCCAGTGGTCGGCAAACTCATTAGGCAACAGAGCCAAATATCAACAGTACAACGATTGAAATTTCTTTTGAGAGCCAAATTTTTTAAACTTAAACTTCTTCTAACGCCACTTCTTCAAAATAGACTCGCCCAGGCCGTGGTATTTTGTGGAAGAGCCACACTCAAAGGGCCAAAGAGCCGCATGTGACTCGCGAGCCACAGTTTGCTGACCACTGCTCTAACCAACTGTACTACCCGGCTGGGGATCTATCAGTTTTAAGTAGCCGAAGCCTCTTTAATTTGGTAAAAACAAAAAATTTATTGGCTTAAATGACCAAATAATTGAAAAGGCAGAGTTGCAGGTGGCCCTAGGATGATTAGTCTCAAACACCATGCAGGTTATCTGACCTTCTGTCTCCATACTTAGTTTTCATTTACTTTTATGCTGGCTTCACTCTCTTAGACAGGCTTTCTCCACATTGCCCCTGAACCACTCAAGCTCACATTACTCAACTCCACTACCAAAAAGCAACTGGTTGTTGCTCTCTCTCAAATTAAAAAAATATATATAGGAATCACTCTCAAATAAAAAATAAAAAAAATCTGATTGCCTCGGGGCCAGATGTAGATGTCAGACCTCTATCATTTTATTTGCTATAATTAAAATAGGGCTTCCTGTTTTAATTTTTCTATGTATAATAGCATGACATATCTGCATATACTGTATTACCTATCAGATAAAGAGCTTCCAGGGAGCAGGGTGTGGGACACAGAGTTTGCATCAGGCTATTGCTATTTCCATAACACCAACCAGGAAAAAGGGAAGAATGATAGGAAAATGAAGGGTCAGGAAAAAGTTATAATAACAGGTCTTTCTACCCTGCATTAAACCAGAAATAAACTTTCTTAGTTAGAAGAACCTAAAAACTAGGTCCAAGGAACAGTCCTGCTCAGAACACAATGCTTCTTTGCCCTGCCTGTATTTTTTCGGTCCACCTAGAATAACCAAATATACACAAGATACACACAACAATAAAACCAAAATTTTACTTCATATGCTGGAGGTTTGTAGCACAGGAAGAAACTACCACCACACACACACACACACACAAATACAACTGGTCAAATAGTGAGCAAGTAGAAGAAAAGGCTGTTTCCCTCTTCAGCATGCTTTACAGTACTGTTCATACGAAGTAAGTCAGAGAAAGACAAGTACCATATGATTTCACTCATATGTGGAATCTAATGAACTAACGAGCAAAATAAAGACAGATGACAGACTCATAGACAGAAAAGGCAGGATGATAGCTGTCAGGGGAGGGCGTTGAGGGATTGTGCTGGGGGTGGAGGAATTGAGCAAAAAAGAAAAAACAAAGAAGAGCCCAGCCAGCATGGCTCAGTGGTTGAGCGTCAACCTATGAACCAGGAGGTCATGGTTCGATTCCCAGTCAAGGCACAGGCCAGGGTTGTGGGTTCAATCCCCGGTGGAGGGGGGGGGGGGGGGGGGGAGTGCAGGAGGCAGCCAATCAATGATTCTCTCTCATCACTGATGTTTATATCTCTCCCTCTCCCTTCCTCTCTGAAATCAATAAAGATACATTTTTTTAAAAAGAGAGAGAAAACTCATGGACACAAATAACAGTGCGGTGATTGCCAGGGAGAGGGGGAGTGTGAGAAGTGAAGGAGGGTATAGGGGGATAAATGGTGATGGAAGGAGACTTGACATGGGGTGGTGAACACACAATACAGTGTACAGGTGATGTGTGTGGAATTGTGTACCTGAAAGCTGTATAATTTTCTTAACCAGTGTTACTCCAGTAAATTCAATAAAAAGAAAAATAAATACAAGTGCAGTATGCTTCAGCCATGTAAAAGCATCCTAAGGTTATGAACAGGGAGCAGAAACCAAGTTGGGCTTTTGAAGTGCTGGAAAAAAATCTCAATTCAATAAGAGAAGTGTCACTTTAAAAGCACTTAATTTCTGTGAGGTATCGTTTTAACAAGTTTCAGTATGATGGGTTATTCTGAACTACTTTTCTACAGAAAGGAGATGCCCCTCCACAGTTCTAAGAGGTACATACAAGCAAGGAGGTGCTTCATTCCCCATGGCAGGCATTTTAAAGCCAAAGGCTTACCACTCTGAGCTGGAGACTTTTTAGTAGAGCTCTCAGTCTGAAAAAAGGAGTGTCCCCAGAAGCCTAATAATTCAACATCCTATAATATCACTCTGCTTTCACCAAAAATAGGACAAGAAAAAATAGGCTACAGACACAGCAGGAAGGATTAGTGTAGTCAAAGAACTTTCATAGAAGATAAACAATGGAAATGCCTACCTGGGAAATTCAAGTTTTTGGGGAGGGATTCTCTCCCCAACAAACTGTGAAATATATTTCCCCTCTCTATTCATATTCCTCATCTCTAAATACACACAAGCAAATTACTTTTCTATACATGTGTGTATCCTTTAGATCTGAAAAACAGTTAGAAATAAGCATTATATATGTTTAAAATGATTCCCAAGTTGACATTTCTCTTTACCCCAAAAATATCTACTGTAAGACACAGTTCTCTTGAGCTGTTTAAGAAAGAACTCCATCAAACTGGTCATTGTTTGGGTCAAATCCTCTAAGTAGGCAAGCGATTAACTGAATATGCTCAAAATTTTCCTTTAATTCCTCAATTCTTTGAGTCTAAGAATAGTGAACCATCTGCTATTAAGCTAAATTCCTGTTTCACTGTGAATTTCATCCCTTTATCACCAAAACTCAGAAGAGTTCCTGGAACATGGAAAGTAATCTGAATATTTGCTGAAGTCAATCATCTGACAGATCCCAAGTCAAAGCAGAGCAAAGACTCCTGGGAACCAAGCACCCTATAATGAGGCCCACTCATTACATGTGAGAGCACAGGGTTTGTCTACAAGCATTATTCTTACAGTCTTACAAGAATTGCAGGGAGATGCTGGATTTCTTCAAGTTATGAATTATAGTATCCAGCTGATCTTTGCTGAATGGGCTGCTGAGGTCAGTGAACACTTCAATATGCCTCTTCTCAAACTTCTTTCCTCTACAAGAGAGAGTTATCACATTAAGAAATCATCCTCCTGAATTAGTTCCTACAGATTCAAATGCACTTCACTTGTTTGCTAAGCAGAAAGAGGCTAAGGAATGAATCTAGATACAGTTAACAAATGTAATTACCTTCCTTCTAGAAGTCCACGTATTCTTGATACTCAGTTAAGTTTCTACCAAATATCTAATCACCTAGTTATAACTCATACTTTTAACAACTTAGGCAAAATTTCTTAGTAATTTGGAATTATGTCCCTCATTTCATAACTCTATCTTCAGGTAAAGATGTGGTCATTGTGATTAAAAAGAACCCCTTCCAGCCTCCAGATAGGCAGAAGGTAAGTAGGGAGCGCTCCCAGTGTGCTACAACGTCAGCCTTGTAAGGGTTCAGTTGCCAAACACCCTGGTCTGATTCCTCTCACAGGGCTAGTGCAAAGAATGTATAAAAATTGAGAAATTATAATACAAATTTTGGCCTGAGATTTTTGTGCAAATCATTATTCCTAAAAGTCAAGGGATGTGTTTGTGTATTCCAAGACACATATTTTAAAAGCACAGTAATTAAAAAGTAATGAATTAGAAAATTGGCCAGAGTTGTTACTATGCATCTAATTTCAATATTGGACCACACTATTTAGTATTTCTAAAAATTTCAGGTAATTAGCTAAGTCCAATAGGAAGGAACCTGTAATAAGCCAAACTTTTATTCCTCCCAGAGAAATTCCCTCCCAATATATTCCTTCCTCCTTTTAAACTTCTATGAGAGTTTGAACTCAACCACTGAATTCTATCGAATGTTTCCTTAGCCACACAAACATGCCATCTGATTAACAATGAATCACATAGTGCACAGAATATATCAAGCCATACAGTTTTTGCAGAAAGGCTCATTTCCAACTCTCTCCAGTTGAGACACTTACACAGTTTCTTGTTGAATCACATCCATGCACACAATGAGTGCATCCAGGACTCAGCTAGTTAAGGGCAGAAGATCTGACCAAACAGTCCCTTTATTCCAAGAATATGCAACTTTTTTTTCCAATAAAGTCCATAGTGTTAGAAACTGTAGACACTGGGTTGACTGTGTGATGATTTCAAAGTACCTGCCCAATGACCCTTCCTCCAAAGTTTATTTCACCAATAATACACTCACATAAGCTATATATCATACTATACATCCTGAAACATATAACCATGAGAAATAAAATAATCCAAAAGGTAATCTAACATATTTCACTCATTTAACCAAAAATGATGATGCCATTTTACAATGACTAGAACCCAATTTTTGTGATTAACAGTCCAATTCTTAAAAATTAAGTGAGCCATAATGTAGCATTTGTAAGTTACTCCCAGCACAGCAGCACCTCCTAGTGATCAGGAAGGCAGTACGAACTGTTACAAAAATAAGAGTAACCCCTTTAAATCAGGGCACCTGTGGAAGAAACAGGAAGTCTCACAATTTGGCTATGGGGATATTTTTGACACAGAGATATCCTCCATCCAGGAAAGCATGGAGAATGCTAATGTTATACTCTTCTAGAAATACCTTCTCTATGTCCAAACATTTCTGACCCACCACTATCAAACCCTCTGCACATCGTTGATACACACGTATACCCCTTGGTATCTTCCCCTTCCTATGCCTCCCAACCTCTCAATATCACTAGTGCAAAGAAGGAGCAAGATTCTATTCTGGAGGACCTGGAATCCAGGCACCCAACCCAATCCAATTAATTTCCCATTGAATCCTAACACACATCACCTCCATGTCCTCAGAGCCAAAAATGCCATTATAGTCAGAGCTGGGACTCAGAGAACCTCACCAAACTAAATTATGATTCCATAGATTAAAGAAAATTTCTTAAGTGTCCTTTGGCTGAAAAAGGATACAGTCAGCTTGTTGAGAACCTGGTTGGATTTTGCTTTCAATGTCCTCCAGCAAGTCAAAATCTGGTAGCATCAGGTGTCTGTGCACTGTGATGTTCTGATACTGATCCTCACAAGCAAGGGCATTCTCGGTGCCATCTGTACCAAAAAGGACTAATGCAATTTCATCTTTGCTCTCAGCAAACACCTAAAGAAGAATGTTAGAAGGTTGAAAACCATATAGTACCACCTGGAAGCCATTAGATACCTATCCTTCAGGGAGAGAGACAACCAGACCTCCCCATGGCAGGTTCCTGGGACCTTCGTCAACAACAGTTCATTGGGCTGGATGGCCCATGGGACAAAGACAATTCCTAGGTTCTAAGCCAACGTTTTCATGAACTATATAGGTACCACCCTTCATTTCAGCACAATTCAGGGTGGGGAAATAGTAGGATGGTAACTGTTCTTAAAGAATTCTAGCAAAATCAGACTCTAATTCTGAATGAAAACTAATTATGGTTAATTTGAAAAGATTTTTGTCTGTCTTTCTGGAATGACTACTCAAGGTTTACATTTTCCAGAGATTAAAAAAAATGTTTCCTGGATCTCATCCTATAGCCCAGGAATTTCACTTACAGGTGTATATACCATAGAGAAATTCTTACACATGTACACAAGGACACAACGAGCAAGAAAATTCACTTCAGCACTATTTATAACAAACAGGGCAACACTGGAAACAAGAGAACCATCCATCAACAGGAGAAGGCAAACAAACATTGCAGAATATTTATACAATGGAATATTACTACCTAGTAAAAAACAAAAAAATTGTGCAATGTTTATCAACAGAAATAAATGTCAAAAACATATGGTTGAGAAAAAAAAGCTGCAAAATTACATGCACCTTATAATAACATCACATAGTTTTGAGAGCTGCACACAACACTAAATATTATTTATGAATATACTTATGTCCAAAAGTATAAAATAAGCATGGTAATAACCATACAAATTCTGAGAAAAAGAGGGGGGAAAAGAGGAAAAAAGAGGATTGGAAAGGGATATACAAAGGGCTTCCCATTTATCTGTAATATTTTATTTTTTTAAGAAAAAAAGAAAAAGAAATATGGCAAAACTTTAGGGTTGTATATTGCTAGACAATGGGGAAATATGTTCGCATTATATTCTCTGCATCTGCCTCTTTTATGAAACATTTCATAATCAAACAAAAAAACAACAACAGTATCTAACACAACAGGCAGTCTTGTTCCCATCTATGATTAAGCCTTTTACATCAATAGGGAGAAAGCTGCATGGGGAGAAAATGAAATTCTGGCATTCTTCGTTTTTGTTTGGTCTGTTAAATTCCCCAGTCTCTTAACAACTCATTATAATCCCTAGTTGTACATGGAGAAAAGGTCCCAGTTGCTGGGGTTCAAACATGTCCAGCACACCAGTGGGACATGTTTAAATGATATCTTAGATGATATCTTTTAAAAAATCATCTCTCATGATTCCATGGGACTCTCTTGAGGCCTGTTTAAAATAGAGATAGCATGTTACCAGCAAAAGGTAATTGGAATAGGCACGAAGTTGTTGAAGGACTTGTTCAAGATCACGAGATTAGTAAATGACATGTTAGAGCAAGGATTCAAACCTAGGCCATCTGGCTCTAGAGACTGTACTTTTAAATATGACTCAACATTGCCTCTTGTGTCTGGTAAAAACTGTAATAATCAGTGGAGGGGCCAAAAATAAGAGAAGGAAAAACTATCAGGCTCTAATGATAGTTGAACTTGCATGGGAGTATATGTAAGAAAACTACTCAAATTCCAGAAAACACTGAGCCTGGACATTGTAAACAGGCCGGTACCTTGTATTACTAAAGTGGAGGCAACAAGCAGCTAGAACATGAGTTACAAGTTCAAGGCCAATCTGGCTCTTACCTGTCGCTGCACAAACATGGTCATCACCTTCTTTGCCAGTTCGAATGGAGATTCTTCACCAGGAAAGGAGTTACTCATGGCAAAGCCCACATCCATACACAGCACAACAGCTGCCTGGAAACAAGGTCCCAAAGAATATTTGAAAAATGTTAATAATAGCCAATAAAAAAGGAAAGAAAAGAGATATGTCCTTTGTTCATTTCACCCAGATAACCTGTACTGATCTTTAGGGGATGCATGATGAAGGGAGAGGAAGTGTTCTACTTAGAGAATAGATGTAAGACATAAATTTTTACTATAGAGAAAGTTTAAATAGTCCTAATGCTTTCTAAAAGCTAGAAAGTATCTGTCAGGAAGGAGTATGCTCCAGGCAGGTGCTGCTCCTTTAGCCTCAGCCCAAGAGTAAACCCAGGGGAAGCAGATTTGCAAACAACCTGTAAGCTTGAGCTAAGTCCAGACCAGTTGAGCCCCAAATACATCAGAAAACTGCAGTTGATCTGCAGAACCACAAGCTTTTGTTGTAAGCCACTGATTTAGGGCATAGTTTTTCATAAAGCATTTTGTGGCAATAGGTGACTACTACAATTTATATATGCAAAAGTGATCACACACTTTGCATTGGTTTATAAACGGAGGATCTAAAATAAAGATCAAGACACCAAATCTATTCTAGTAGCCGACAAAGACATATAAACAAACAATACCAGAACAATGTTCCATGACAGAGATATGCAGTGGGCACTAAAGCACACACAAGGGAGGAGATACAGGAGGGATAAGGAGGCAGAAAAAGCTGCCTGGATATGAAACTTGGGTGAGTCTTAAAGAATGAGTAGGAGTCAGTCATGTAAACAAGGAAGTTACAGATAGAGGGAACCACATAAAGACATCTAGTCATCAGATAGCAATCATGTATGTAGGGGATGAAGAAAATAGGGAAAACATAAACTAAGAGGGATACACATAAAATCTATATTTGGCATCCAAAATTTAACTGAATATGAGTTGGAGACCTGAACAAACAGCAACTAACAATTTCAGAGTGGATTATAAAATGAGTCACTAGTATGACATGGCTACAGCACTACATCCCCCACACCTATCTAATTTCATCCTCCAAAACATTTTAGGTTGTGTCAATGGCTTATTGAATCCCAAGTAAAGAAAAGAAAGGGCTTATGGTGAAAAAAAAGACTGGATTAGCAATCTGGAGACCTGAGATCCAGTTTCCATCTTTATTATCAACTAGTGGCCCAGTACACAAAATATTGCACATTGAAAGGAAATTAAATAGAAGAAATATTTTAATATCGCTATTCACCCTTTCTCTATAATAGAAGTGTCCACCAAATTCACGATCGACAATGATAGATCACAACACATGCGTGTGACTGGCGCCATCGAGAGCTTTATATGTATTGCACATGAGTCAACTTAGCCTTTTATATATATAGAAAATAAACTTGCTTAATTAGACCTGCTTTCTGATTTAGCTAAACTTTTTCCAACCCAGTGAAGCACCCCAATTTCTCTTTCAGGTAACTGTCAGCAACACAGCAGTAAATATCAATACGAAGCAGATTATTATTGTAGATCACACAGGGAGAACAAAGGGTAAAATATTTAACTGCAGCAGTGTTTGATTATATTCTGTGCAGTGAGAGAACCTGAAATCATTTTCAAGGTCCACCATTTCTTACTTCTTGTCAGTTGGGTCATGTTTCTAAGCTTTCTAAATCTCCATTTTCCAGCTAATGAAAAGAAAATAGGATCCCACCAACTCTCCTATCTACCTACTCCAGGACTTCTGTGAGGATCAAATGAGATGAGGCATGGGAAAACACTTTGCTTCATAAACACTTGGTTACAGTGTGAAATGTTTGCACCTGGCTATAAAGCAAGTCATGTTCCTGGGCTGAGGAAACTGCAAGAAGGCTAGTAGCTAGGGAGAGGACGCCGGATATTGCTACGTGACGTCATTACCCTGATGATCGGACACTTTGCATATTAGCCTTTTATATATACAGATTAGCTCCGAGTCCTTGGATTCCCAAGGACTCCCACTTAACTTCACCATTCCCACTTAAACTCACTATTAATTAATGGAGGCAGAAAGCAGCATTGGACTAAATGAGATCTAGTCTTTTCATAGTTAACATTCTTTGACAGTTTCACCTGTGCTTTGTACCAATCAGACATTTGACAAACTGAGAGTTCAGAGCATCACATCTTAAAGGAAGATTATTAAAACTGAATATGAAATGAGCAGGTTAAAGAAGAATCTGAAGAACATGTTATTTGAAAAACAGTTTGAAAAAAAAAAGGGGGGGGATATTTAAGCCAAATGAGAAGATTAGGGGAACATGAGAGTTCCTTCCAAATATTTGACAGCTGTGTTATAAAAGGATTGGTCTTTGGGAGAGATAGATCAGCAGATGGAAGTTACTGGGAGATTGATTTGACTTCATACAAGGAGGAAAAAAGAACATTAAAAGTGATCCATAAAAGAACCAGTTTTCAGAAGCAATGATCTCTTGCCCCTAGAAGTGTCTGAAAAACCTGGATGAGCTCCTATCAGGGAAGTTATACATGATTTCTAGACTTGGTTATATTGCAGGCAACACCTGGAAAAGGAAGACTAAGTTTTTCCCTAGTTTATATTATAAATAGTAAACTTAATGTACTAATATTAAAGATTTCTGGAGTAAAGATAGCATGTTTGGAGAAAAGGAGGTAATAAACTACAAAATTCCTATGAGAATAAAATTTACATCCCATAGTTTCAATGCCTTGAACATAAAAAATATTTAAAAATTTAAGAGTCCCAAAATATGTTGCTGCATTTATTTAATACATTCATAAAAACTACTTTTAAACAAGAAAGCCTTTTGCTAGGAATCAGGTATCCAAAAAGTGGCATTAAAGAGTCTCACAATATAGAACTTCTTGCATGGAAGCAGAAGAACTGTCTATGTAATATTTCAAGTTCCTTTCTGGCAGCAATAAGACTACCAGGAAAGAGAAACTGGGCAGCACAGCAACTAGGTTCACTTATACACCAAAGCAATACAGTTAGAATTTTGCTGCAAGCCCACCTGCCATAAACAGCTGCTCCACTAAAGCTGCAGTTTTCAGCCGCTGAAAGAAGATATACAAAAAAGGGGGGTGGCAACATACATTCCTAATCGTGTCAACATGTCTTAACAGAAGATTGAGGGGGTATAAGGATCAGCTGCTCAAAATCCTATCTTGTTTGTCAGTATTATCAGATACCTCCCATAGGGCCTTGCCTTTGGGTGAGTGAGCCACTCCCTGGAACACATCTCCCTCTAGTGACCCTTCCAGACAACTACCCCTCTACCTATATTAAAGAACTCATTTACAAAATCATTTTAATGTCTGTTGTTAATTTGGAACACTGAAGGTCAAAGATTCCTAGCAACACAGAAATTCTCCAGGACTCTGAAACCAGACCACCTGGGTTCAAATCCAAGTTTTACCAATTATGGATTGGGTGACCTGGGCTAATTAATCACTTCAACATTTTTCATGCCTGTAAACTGGGGTTAATAGTTTTCACTTCAGGGCTTGTTAAGATGAAGTGAGATAGGAATGAAGCATTTAGATCAGTGTCTCACACAGAGAAAATTGTATTATTACAGAGGCAATAATATGACATTTTCTATTCAAGTGATTTTACTCACAGTACCTCTTTGAAGTTTTACAAATCTGTGGAGTAGGTGCTCACCATGGCTAACTACCATTCTCATACAGATTTAAAAAAACCCGGGCTCATAAGTAATGAAGGAGGGTTAGGGGTGGACTAGAGGGGTAAGAGAGGAGTAGCCGATATGGGAAGGAGGTGGGATGGAAAGGAAGTGAGAGAATGGAAGGGCAGAGGAGGGGGTGGGGAGTAGGCAAGGCTCAAATTCAGGTCTTAGGACTCCAAATCTCCAGCTTTTCTCACATTGTATCTCTCGGTCCAGGCCCTGCTGATCCAGCCCATGAACCACCATGATCTCCCCTCTTTCCTCACTCCTTGACACCGCCGTCATCCTATGATTCCTGCTTCTGAAACACCCTTTCCATCATCAGCGCGGGCAACGCGCAAGCCCATGCTTCCTCTACCTTATTCCCGGACCGCGCCATGTTGCCGCTCAGCAGGCGCCCCGGTGGTCTCTTCCGGGCGGGAACCTGCAGCGCCGCAACACAGTTCCCGCGGACTCGGAACCAGGTGAACCGGAAGAGCGGCTGGGAGACTGGGAGACTGGGAGGGGCGGGGACACTGTGCGCCGACCTCTGAGCATGCGCAGATTCCCTGTGTGCGGCCCTGGTGCGGAGGCGCTTGCGGTCTTTGAGTTACCCACGTGTCTAAATACAAACCACTTATCCGAAAGATTCATTTCCCTTTCCTCTCACTGAAATCGACACACACGGCTTTTAATTCGAACTCAAGGAGTTCTTTGAAAACTCAAATATTATTTTTAAAACTTTTTATATGACACGTAAGTAGAATTACTGGAGACTCACCATGGTGAAGGAAATTTGCATGCTTTATGTCCATAATTTTGTCTTCTGTATAGTCTCTCCTTTCTCTTTTCTCTCTCCCCCTATCTCACACCCACACACCTTCCAGTACAGATTTGTCTCCTGGGAGAAATAAAAGAGATTCTAGTACCTGTGTTTGTTTGCTTCTTAGCCATCCTTAGAAACGTCTTTGGAATCACCCACTTCCAGGCAGCGAGGCAGTTGTGGTGCTGAGAATGGATATGGACTTTAAGCACTGCTTTCACTGGCAAAAGGCCTCCCCTAAGGGTGAAGAGGCAAATATTATTAATGT
This sequence comes from Cnephaeus nilssonii, assembly GCF_951640355.1. Lineage (NCBI taxonomy): Eukaryota > Metazoa > Chordata > Mammalia > Chiroptera > Vespertilionidae > Cnephaeus > Cnephaeus nilssonii. The sequence continues at coordinate 19,848,193 of NC_137081.1, read as the reverse complement.
AAATATTAATGTAAATATGTTCAGATTTGTATGCTATGTAATTGGGTGGAAAGAGGGAGGACAAGAGGTTGATGAGTTATGGCTGGTAGAGAGAAAAAGGACATTTTTTTGAAGAGAGATGCAGGAGAGCTACAGTCACAAATGAAGAAAATGGATGCAAGGAGAATGACAATGTTATTTGGGTGCCCCTCATGAGCCATGTCTCCCAATTTGGTTAAGTTTTCCTTTTACTAGTCTAGGCATTTAGGTACCTTATTAGAGCCCTTTTGAAATGATTTTCATTTACAAGCCTACTTCTTCCACTAGGTGGCGATCCCAACTAGGGTGGGGGCCATGTCAACTTCATCTAGATGTGTCCCTTGGGCCTCATCCTCACCCCAACCTCCTCCGTTAAACTATGACCTCCTTACCTTGCCCTAATTAGAACTATTTTTGGCCTTGGCCATTGATTTCCCTAACCCCAGAAAAGTGTGGCAAAGGTGTTTGCAACTTCCTAATGTATGCTTAAGTAAATATGTGACTGTGGAAACAGTCCACCTAAACCAAATCTCCATAAATTAGGGGTACTGATAGGGGGACTTATGATAGATAGAGCACCTGAATTAATCTGAAAAATAATCATAATATTTTTAATCTTAGAACACATATACTTATGTGAATAGGGGGTTAAGTTTCTCATACGTGAATAGGGGGTTAAGTTTTTTCTTAAGTTTCCTTTTCAAGGCCTGTGTGAAGCAATTGATAAGGTGACTCAGCTGTGAATCCAGCAAGCAGAACTGATAAGCATGGTCAGACCGACACACCAGAAGTCAAAACATCATCTCATCAACATCATCTCATCACCTGATGACTAAAGGACAATAGCTGACATCCATTCCCAGACTCACCCTAGCCCCATGGTCAGCAAACTTCGGCTCGTGAGCCACATGCGGCTCTTTGGCCCCTTGAGTGCGGCTCTTCCACAAAATACCACGGCCTGGGCAAGTCTATTTTGAAGAAGTGGTGTTAGAAGAAGTTTAAGTTTAAAAAAATTGTTTCTCAAAAGAAATTTCAATCGTTGTACTGTTGATATTTGGCTCTGTTGACTAATGAGTTTGCCGACCACTGCCCTAACCCTTTATATTCCTGTCCCTTGCACCTTGCAGTAAAACAGGATTTGAATGCTTGTAAACACCCTTTCTTCTTGGTTGGCTGGCCTCCTCCATGAACACCTTAATGATTCAACCTTGCCTTCATTATTGGACACTGCAACAGGCAACCCGAGCTCAAGTGGGGGTCTCCCGGTAATAGTACAGGGAAAGAGTCAAGACATAAGGATTCAGATTAAGATTATACATATACTAGAGGCCTGGTGCACGAATTCGTGCATGGGTGGGGTCCCTTGGCCTGGCCAGCAATTGAGGCCGATCAGGGCCACCTCTCCCTGTCCTGGGAGAGGGAAAGCAGGAGGTTGGCTGTGGGAGCTTACTGACCACCAGGGGGCAGCTCCTGCATCGGGCATCAGCCCCCTGGTGGTCAGTGCGTGTCATAGCGACCAGTTAACCAGTCTTAACAGTCGCTTAGGTTTTTATATACTAGTACTAGAGGCCCGGTGCACAAAATTTGTGCATGAGAGGGGGGTGTGTCCCTCAGCCCAGCCTGCACCCTCTCCAATCTGGGACCCCTCAAGGGATGTCTGACTGCCCGTTTAGGCCCGATCTCACTGATTGGGCCTAAACGGGCAGTCAGACATCCCTCTCACAATCCAGGACTGCTGGCTCCCAACCGCTCGCCTGCCTGCCTGCCTGATTGCCCCTAACCACCTTGGTCTGCCAGCCTGATCATCCCCTAAACACTCCCCTGCCAGCCTGATCAGCCCTAACTGCCCTCCCCTGCCAGCCTGGTCAGCCCTAACTGCCCTCCCCTACAGGCCTGATGTGGGGAACGGGCTGTAAGCTGACACGGTCCTTGCACCTGTAGGGGCTAGCAAGGCTGGCACCCTACCCGCACAGATTTCCCAGGCCTGTTTGGATGGCAACTAATCAGTATAACGAGAGCAACCCCTGACTACAGAGCTTTCCCAGGGTTTGTTTATATGACTGCTATCAGTAGGATAAGAGCTACTTTCATGGCTTACCAAGAAATATGTATCCAACTAGTGAGATTTATTGTAACAAGAAACCTGTCCTTCAACTTATCCCTCCAGTAGTGATTTTAGAGAAACAAAGAATGTTTTCCTTGTGAGTAATTCCCTGCTTAGTGTCTTATGTATAAAAAGCACTGTATTACTAATAAAAGTTGCCAGAGCTTCTCGAGAGTTCTGGACCTCCTGACCCCGCTGTTGTTTCTCTTGCTTTTATTTCTCTTATTCTTTCTATTTCTCAATTCCCACCTCCCTACCTCAGCCCGGTTCAATTGTCAGGCTGGACCTGACAGCCTGATTCCCCCCAACTGCCCTCCCCTGCAGGCCTGATTCCCCCCAACTGTCTTCCCCTGCAGGTCTGGTTCCCCCCAACTGCCCTGCCCTGCAGGCCTAGTCACACCCAACTCCCCGCCCCTGCAGGCCTGGTCACCCACAACTGCCCTCCCCTGCTGGCCATCTTGTGGTGGCCATCTCGTATCCACATGGGGGCGGCCATCTTGTGTGTTGGAGTGATGGTAAATTTGCATATTACCTCTTTATTATATAGGATAGAGATAGAACAGCCACCATATTTACTCTATTTCTGCAAATTGTTGCATTCAAAGCAGTTTGGGAGAAACTCAAAAACAAAGTGAGCAGATTTTAATTATATTTTATTTTTATTTTGTTTTTATTTCAATTGTTTACATCTCTGTAAAAGTGAAACTGGGGAAACAACCCACAGGCTTGGCTGCCTGCCACCATGAAAGCTAATACTCATGAGACAGGTATGGTAAATAAGGATAGAGGTTTATTCAGGTGCCAGCAACCTGAGAAGATGGTGGACTCTTGTCCTTAAAAACAATCTTAGCATCTCAGTGCAGGAAGGGGTTTTTATAAGGAGGGAAAGGAAAACAGAACAAAAGGATTAAGGGGAGGAGGTTGAAAAGTTTTTTACATGCAGACCAGCATAGTCCATTCCATTAAGAATCTCAAAACTAGTCAAGTGATGGTCTGGGTGTATCATCCTGGTTTTACAACTGAAGATCAGCAAATATTCAGGAGCTGGAATGCCTGAAGGTCAGGGTCATCCCTCAATGTATGCCAGCAGACATCTGCAATTTTATTGCAGCAGTAGCATTCCTTACACCCGAAATAGGTTGTTCAATTGTAATGAGAACTTGGCCAGAGGTGAAAGCACATACACTCTGATTTGTTACAGAATACATAACTTTAATCACTAGATTGGTGATATTAAATATGGTTACAAAAGCACCAATGAGCACCAAATTTATCTTCAAAAATGTTGAACAGAATTTTGTTTTTGTCAAACTAATAATAGTTATTTAAAAGGTGGGGTGTTGCCCTGACTGGGTGGCTCAGTTCGTTGGAAGTTCAAAAGATTGCCAGTTTAATTCCAAGTCAGAGCACATACCTAGGCTGGGGATTCAATTCCAGTAGGGGCACATACAAGAGGCACCAGATGGATGTTTTTCTCTCATATCAATGTTTCTCTGCCTTCTTCTGTCTCTAAAGTCAATAAAAATATCCTTGGGTGAAGATTATAATAATTGTGGGGAATCTTCTGAAGGTGGATTTCAGCACCATACGTTAAGCAAATGTCCCTGGCCTTCTGTGGGAGACCATGCCCAACCAGTCTGGTTTGCTTCATAGCAGTTCTTTCAACTTCTTCCTGAGATATGAATAAGAAACAAGTGCCAGCTATTCTTGTAAGGCCCCAAACCTCCAAAAACTGCTTGATCTGTGATGATTCAATTAAAAAAAATTATAAATACACCTTCAGGAATGAATTTGTTTTTAAGTTTAAAATCAATCTAGATTCATCTGCTTTACACTCCCTGGTGACCAGGAAGACAGTCTTCCAGCTCAACAAACATTGGGTTTGTTGTTAAACTCCAGAAAAGTGTGAGTGAGTGAGGCTCTGAGTGAGGTTTTTCCAAACAACAGAAAAAAAACTCTACCTTCTTCCTGCTTGGGCTACCAATCCCTGTTGTGGGGATGAGGGGAAGGCAGTGGGGAATGACAGATGCAATCCCTCCCTGCACAGTCTTTAATCTTAGAGTAAATTAAATATTGCCACCCAGTCCCACCTTCACTACCAGGGGAAAAGGTACACTACTGTGATATAGTTGTACTCAACTGTTTACTCTTCGCTTCTAAAAAACCCTGAAACCACTGACATTACAGTCATTTAATTGCAAAGTACAAGATACTAATATCTATATATAGCTTATACATAGTATATAGAGCTAGTATCTATATATAAAATCTCTAAGATTTAGGCATAAATAAATAAATAAATAAATAAAACTATATTAGCAGTTTGGGATCTGAATATATTTAAATAATGACTGATATTCTTCCTTGCCAATCAAAATAGCCATTCTTCCTTTTCCTCTTAAATTTGCATAACCCCCATATTTACCTAGTGTATAACTGCCAAAAGACTACATTGTGGAGCCTATTTTGCTTGTTAGATCATTTGATGAAGGTCTAGCCCATGAAATGTAAGAAGTATTGAGTGTGACTTTGGGAAGCCTCCTTGAGCACAGAAAATATGCTTTTCTTTGCCCCTTCCTCTATTCTGCCAGAAACATGGACTAGATGGCTGCAGGTGTAGTCAGCACTGGGGTGTGGAAGATAAAGCTTATGAGGGTCATATTTCACCAACGGTAGGGAAATAAAAGAAGCCTGGATCCAGGTAACTCCATCAGGTCCCCTGATGGTCTGCCTCCAGACTTCTTCTATAGAAGAAAGAAGTAAACTTCTATTTGTTTAAACCACTCATGTTTTGGGATGTCAATTATATGCAGCGAAATAAAACTCTAAGTGATGCCTACAAAGCTTTACATTCTGCTACACCATGGTAAATCTGCTTCCTAAATGTTTCACTCAACCCCTATTATTTTATTGGTCCCCCAAGGCCTCCTTATCCTCCCTGTCACACACACATACTCCCCTGAGTTCCAAGCACCAGTAACACCTTCAAGCACCAGAACTGACATAAAACTGAGCTTTTTATCCCAGATGAATGGTCATTTTAGGGCAGGGGATGAAGAAGAGTTTGTCCATTGTATGGCCAACTTTTGTATAAATTGCCTTTGTGTTCCCTGCTCTCATAGAACCATCAAAATAGTTGGGCAGTTCAGTGTGGGCTAGACTTTTCTGGAAGCACTGTGAGGGGCAGGGAAATTGGAAGATGATATACAGGCTACAGGAACCAGAAGAGGAAATAAGATGTTCAAAGTTTAGACAGTGGAAGTTTCTACTTCCTGGGTAGAGTCCTTGTTAGAGAGATTGCCTGAAATATTATCACATTCCAGCAACTCCACAATGCTGTAGGGAGAACAGTCCTCCAGACCCAGCTTGCTGCAGAGCCAGCCACAGAAGCCTTTCTCCATGTCCCGGGCAGCTTGCCACCATGCTCCCCAGGACCACGAGAGCTGAACCACAGCAGCATAGAGGCCCAGGGAAGAGGCCATGGCCATGATGAGCACTGGGTAGAAGAGAATGAGGCAGGGGCAACATGAGATCTTATGCCAGAAGGTCCTCTCCTCATTGTACACAAGGAAGATGTTGTACCAAGTGATAGTGCCATAGTAGAAAGAGACAACGAAGGAGAGGATAAAAACCACAGGCAGGCAGACCAGCGTCCAGAGGACCACGTGGGGCCCACGGTCTGCTGACATCTGGCAGACCTTTCTGCCTTCAGGTGTTGTTTCTTTCAATGACTCTTTAGGCTTGGTCAATTCCTGCAGCTCCTTTTCTGTCAAAGTGACATGGATGTCCACCATCTGACCCTTTTTCTTCCCTCGTGTGATGGTCCCAGTTAATGTGACATAGCGGCTGTCCAAAGGCATGTTCCACATACCTGCAATGCATAAAAGAGGTGAAGTCAAGATGAGAAGAGTGGAAGAGTGGACATTTCATTACAGTGTTGTTCCTTGAGGCTGTGGCTGATGACCACAGTGTCTACTTTAAAAAAAAAAAAAGTGTTACTGATTTTGGAGAGAGAGTGAGGGAGAGGAAGATAGAGAGAAACTTCGATGTGGGAGAGAAACATTCATCAGTTGCCTCCCATATGTGCCCTGACCCGGGATGGATCCCACAACCTAGGTATGTGCCCTGATTGGGAATCAAATCAGCAACCTCCCGGTGCACAGGACAATACTCCAACCAACTGAGCCATACCGGCCAGGGCTAGTGTCCAGGTTTATAGCATCTGTCATGGCACTGGAGACAGTGATTCAATGGTGGACTGAATTGTTTTTCATGTTCCTTCTCCACTTTCTGGGCCTCAGTCTTGACATAATCACTGTGCTTGGAAGAGTGTGAGGAAGTTACTACAGACACAACTTTATAGTGATCTTATTTCCAGCTTACAAGCACTGTGAAAATATTGCTTATTAATATCAACTACTATGCTTCTCTGAGAGGGGGCCTCCTCACAAGCCTGTGGACATCCCAGCCCTTGTTGTATAAGTTTTGTTCACACACACACACACACACACACACACACACACACAACACAAACACCACATACAGACATACCACACACACATACAAACAACACCACTACCACCACCACCAACAACAACCAAACAGCCATCCTTTGGCCACTCTGGAAGTGAGGTTGAAGACACTGAAATAGGGAAGCCCGTGGGCCTTGGTAGGTGAAATGTATTCTGCAAATGAAGGAGGTGGGCACAGTACAAGCTTTAGGTTGGCATGTCTCCAACATCCTGTTTGACTCCTTTCCGGTCAGGGCACATGCCCAGGTTGTGGGCTCAATCTCTGGTAGGGGGTGTATGTGCAGGAGGCAGCTAATCAATGTTCCACTCTCACATCAATGTTCCCTATCTCCATCTCCCTTCCTCTCTCTCTAAACATCAATCAAAAAAATATTTTTAAAAAATCCTTTAGTGACTTCCCCTTGAACTTACAATAAATCCTAAACTGTTTACTATGACCTGCAAGGCCCATTGCGATAAGACCCTGCTGACCTTTCTGACCTCGCACCATTCTCTACACTCACTAACAGAAAATACTCTATTCTAGAAACAAGCAATGGTGTTCCCACCTTGGGGTCTTTGCCCTTGCTGTTCTCCCTCCTCTAAAAAAGCTCTGCCCAAGATCTTTTCATTGCTGATTCCTTCATGTCATTCAGATCACCTCAAACATCACATCCTCAGAGAGCCCATGCACATCCATGTAATCTCTCCCCCAGTTACTCATCTTCCCATCACCATGATTTATTGTCTTGGAAACTTGAACCACTACCTGAATTATATTTTATTTGCTGACTTGCTCACTGTCTGTCTTCCTTCCATTAGAAGGCCAACTGCATGAAAGCAGGGTTGTTGCTTGTTCACTGTGGGTATATGTTTGGAGATGAATCCATCTACACAAATAGATCTGCCTCATCCATTTGTTGTTACACAGTGATGCTCAATACAGACACTCCACAACTTCATTAGCAGCAACAAATATTCTTACACATGCCTCCTTATGCACATGGGCATAAATTGCATGGGGTAGATACTGAGAATTTCCAGGGCATAGGAATGCATATTTTGAATTTAATAAATATTGACAATTTTCCCTACAAAGTGGTTAAAGCAGATTCCACTTCCACTTGAGGTGTATGAGCATATGTACACTTCCTCACATTGGTGTTATCAGATTTTACCCAATTTTTTGCCAGTCTAAATGTGAGGGAATACTATAACTCATTGTTGTTATAACTTGCATTTTCCTGATTATTATGAAAGGCAACTATTATTGTTTCTTTATCTTACATGTATTAAATGATTAGTACAGTATGGCTTGTATTACTAAATTTTGTGTATAAGCCCGTCTCTTTAATTACACTAGAAGTTCCAAAAGGGCGGAGTTCTCCTCCATATTACCGAGAAGAGAACATAATAAGTGCTCAATAAATATTGTCGATTCATTAAATGAAGACTGCACCTTTGTGAAAGAAATGTATCAACAAGAAGAAGTACGTCAGTGATCAAATGCCTGTCTGTCTTCTGGAGGATCCTCATATGGTTTCCTTCCCATGGCTTTAAGCTAGTGGCCCCAGAGAGACTTACCATCATCGGCAGGATAGTCTAGGAAGTCAGCTCCTTCCTCCTCTTTAGGCTGGTCTCCACCTTCTGATTCCCCAGGCTCCTCATCCACTTTCTCACTCTCTGACCTGTAGATGATAATAGATTCTGGGCGGGACTCCTTCCTCTTCTTTTTCCTGCGACCTATTGTGGATTCCCCATCCAGGGCCAGGGCAGCTGCCACGGCCTTCCTCAGAGAGCCATGGTGGGGGCTTGGGAGCTGGCCCTGACTTTCTACTGGTGCCAACTCTTCCATTCTAGTCCTCACGTCTGGTTATTCCTTGTGAAGAGTCCAACTTGCGTGGGCAAATTTACAATCCACACATCCTAGAGCTTCTTCCTGGATGGGGCTATGCAAAGATATCCCAATGATGAGTTCAAGTTGAAAGATAGGAAAGCAGAGCCATCAACGGGGTGAGCTGAAAAGGAATTTGGCAAATGATCCTCAAATTGGCAAGTCTTCACCTCCTTTTACATCTCATAACACTTTATTTCACTTTACGTCTCATAACACTTTATTTCTGCATTTAAAATTTTTTAAAATCTATTTTTATTGACTTCGGAGAGAAAGGGAGAGGGAAAGATAGAAACATCATTGATGAGAATCATCCATCACCTGCCTCCTGTACGCCCTCTACAGGGAATTGAACCCACAACCTAGGCATGTGCCTTGACCAGGAATTGAACCCTGACCTTCTGGTTCATTGGTCGATGCTCAACCACTGAGCAACACTGGCTGGGCTATTTATGCAGTTTTGAGTGCTGCAGAGATACTTTTACAAGGCTGGATTGTAGTGAATAAAATTTTATGTGTTGCAATGATGTTGGTCATTTACAAAAACATATATTATGTACTGGCAAACCCATCAATCTAGACAAGTATAAGGAAATTGGGTGAGGAAGCCTTACAACAAATGGAAGTTAAGAACCATTTTTACTCCCACCATAGATGGAGATTCAGATGGCTGCAACCAATACTCCAGGCTTCTGGCTATTGAGTCAGACATTACAAGCATACTCAAATGGATGAATGAATGCAACTTTCAGTGAGGCACCCAAAGATGGCACAACTTCACCAACCACTTATACCCTACTGTTCTACAGAGCACACCTCTTTCCTGGCTTCTTGTTGGCCCAAGATCCCAGAAAGTTCCTGGGATCTGTCCTACCACATGCTGGGAAACCGGTGGAGAGGATGCACGCTTTTCCCTCTTAACAGTCTTTCTTCTTCCTCATTTGTTTGTTTACAAGGTAAAGAGAGTTTGTGGATTGATTGTAGAATTTTAGCAATCAGGAACAATCTTACACTTTCTCATGTCCAGTGGAAAGACCCCAGGACTCATGTAGCAGATACTTAGGGTATACTTGTTGACCTGATAGTACAGAGGAAAAGGGAAAATACCTATTTAAAAATAAGGTAAGAGCAACTGTTAAGAGAGAAAGGCTTAATTATCTCACCAGCTTTATATACTTTATTGTGCTCTTAGTGTTTTATCTGGGAACTAGGTTCTGAACACTTCTCCTTCCTTTTAGATTCCATAAGCTGGAGGGTAAAAAGAATTTTCTCAGTTCCAAGACTTTCATCTGTAGAATTAAGAGAAAGGACTGCTCTTTTCCCTGGAAGTTGGGCTTCACCCATCCTCATGTCCACTCCCAGTCTGAAGATGGTCAGTGAATGTGATGCTGCACAGGGTGACCTTCAATAAATCATTAGCTCCAGATTCTCAGTCATCCTAGGGGGCAAATAAATATTAAACAACATGCTCAGACTCTAAAACTCATGCTTCAAATAACTGGTTTTAAGCATTCTTGAAGGCAACTTTCCATAATTTTTAACTTCATCTACCACTTTTCCCATACCCATTGTTATACCACTTTGGTCTACTAGCCATCATCTCTTATCTATGGTTCTAATAAAATGTTCCTTATCTTCTGGCTTCTACTCCTGCTGTCTTCCAATCAATTCTTCACTCAGTAGTTAGATAGATCTTTTGAAAGTGCCGGAAGCCACTGCTTTCCCTATACTGTCATAAGAGTGCACCAAGGAATGAGGAAGGTCGATGGACCTTGGGCGTTAGCAGAACTAACATCAAGCACCATTGTTCTGTTGAGATAGTGGTGGCTGGAAGCAATTTCCTGACCTAATAGCCTCAAAGTAAATGTTTACTGAACCTTAATGATCTTTACCTACTTTAGAGGCAGTCTTTCTGCTACCTGTTTGCCATGCTTTACTGAGGGCAAGATGTGTATCTAAAATTGAATAAAAAGTGGATAAGGCCACGTTTCAGTGTGCCTCTCCAAGAGAGAGTCTCCACCTGGCCCGCCATGCCTTCTAAATGCATATGTCTTATATAGTATTTTCATTTGTGCATTGGCCCCACCTTCAGATCCTGAACCCTAGCCATGCAGGTTGTAGCAGAAAGCATTAATACAATCACCATCAATTTCACATAAAGTTTAAAGCTTAAAACCCTCCAGGTACTCTCCACTGTTATAAAAAGAAACCCACATGGCCTGACCCAGCCTCTTCCTATCCTGCTACTCTATGCGCTACCACTTTTTTAATGCTTTATCACACTGGGTGCCTATTATTCTTCAAGAGCACCAATTGCTTTCCCTCTTGAAGTCTTTAAAAAAAAAAATATATATATATATATATATATATATATATATATATATATATATATATATATAGATTGATTGATTTCAGAGAGGAAGGGGGAGGGAGATATAGAAACATCAATGATAAGAGAGAATCATTGATCAGTTGCTTCCTACATACCCCACACTGGGGATCAAGCCTGCAACCTGGGCATGTGCCCTGACCAGCAATTGAACTGTGACCTCCTGGTTCATAGGTTGATGCTTAACCACTGAGCCAAACTGTCCGAGCCCTCTTGAAGTCTTCTTAATGCTGTCTACCACAGGGCTGGTTTGTTGCTCCACCCCTGGCCCTTCACATTGCCATTGCCTTTGTATCCCCCATGGCTTTCCTGACACCAAACCTAAAATAGGCCCCCTGCTCTGCCTTTCATTATTCCTTTTCATTATAGCCTATTTCTTGTATACTACATCAACATTTGTAATTAAGTCTCTTTTGTTATTTTACTTGTTTGTTGTCTATCTCCTCTACTAGACAATAAGCTCTATAAAGTAGACTATAAGCTCATACAATTAAGCCAACAAGTAGGTTTTCAACAAAATATTTTAAGTTACTGTATTAATAATTTTTGGGGGAGTGACATGGTAGCAATTAAGAATTAGCCTGATTTTGTCAAAGACCAAGATTAAGGAAAAGTTTAGTAAAGAGACATTAATAATCTCTTTCATGCTTAATAAGCTCAATTATGGTATAATTGTTAAGTGCTACATCTATATCTATTTTCTTCTTTAATAATGGAGGTTTGTAGCTGGTCACATGACTTCCCCGGTAAAGATAATATTTCCTAGCATTCCTCAAAGATAAGTGTGATCATGACTAGTCTTTGGCCAATGGGATGCGAGTAAATGTGATATGTGCAACTTCCACATCTGTACCCCTCTTTCCTCTTTTCACTTTCTTGAGGGCTGGAATGTGAACTTGATGAGTCATCTTCAACCATACAGACAAGGAAAACCTGTAGGGATGGCATAGGAACGAGGAAGAAGGATTAAGAGCCACCCTCTTCCTCTGGACTGTAATATGAGAAAAAAATATATTTATTTTGTTTTAATCCATGGTTATTTTGACCTCTTGAGGCAGCCACACAGAAATCTTAACCAATACATTGGGATTGCCCATGGTTATTTTATGTCCCAACCCCTGTTCTGTGTTCCAAGTTATCAGCCCCGGGGCATAAGCAGATTTTGATATGCACCTCAGAGTTAGATCATAAAAAGGCATCACCCACTTTATAGTTCAAGCAGTTTTGATTCTTCTGGGTGGGCCAGGAATCCTGAAACCCAGCAGGTCAATACAAAGGATACTACATTGATGCTGGCTCAAGCCCCACCTGGAACCCACTGGAGAGCTCAATACACTGTATGATACTGTTATGGGCTGAATATTTGAATCCCTCTCAAATTCATATGTTGAAATTTTAACCTCTAATGTGATGGTATTAGGAAGTGGAGTCATTGGGAGGTGATTAGGTTATGAGGAGGCACCACTCATAAATGAGATTAGTGTAAGGTGACCAGATTTTAACATTGGTAAAGCGGGACACCATTGAACCATTGACCGGGTCTGTGGGGGGGGGGGGGGGGGGGCGGGTTCCTTGATTAAAAATTTGGTCTATATGGAGCAACAAAAATTTTCATAGAACACAAAAATAGTGTTGTAATATATTTTTAAAAATTTCAACATAAGTACAATTTACAAATATAATAAATAAAAAATTATGTATAGTATTATTTTATTCTTTGGCATATTTCTCATTTGAGTGAATTTTTTTTATTAGATTTCTGTCGTTGTTTAAAAGGTCATGAATTTGCCGTAATGTAAGTCATAAGTGTCACTTTCAAGGCCGGCGCTAGACTTTTTGCCACCACTATAAAATATAAATAATACGAGTACTGTCTGCTAAACTCAAGAAAATTTATGTATTTATGAAATAAATAAGTTACCTAAATTATCTGAATAGCTGATTTGTAATGACATCACTTGTTTAACTAGCTTAAAAGCACGCAGTACGATGTATACCGTCTGAGAGACAGTTACAAAATATTTTCGTCGTTGCCAATCCCCAAAATTGCCATTGTTCATTAAGTCCAAACAATGGTGGTCGAATTCTAACAACTGATCAACAATGCGAACTTTGATAAGCAGTTCTCAATAATCAGTTCTCAACAATTATTTGTTATTATTAAAGTTTAACATTATAAAAATAACAAAAATAATATAAATCTCATATCCTGGCTAAATAGCCACATGGCCGCCGAAAACCATATATTCCCTTCCCGTTCTCCCACCGTTCCCTAGCTTGTCGTGCATTCTTTCCAAAAATCAGGACTTTTTTAAAATGCCGCGGGACGCGGGACAAATTGTTAAAAATAGGGACTGTCCCGCCAAAAGCAGGACGTCTAGTCACCTTAGATTAGTGCCCTCATGAAAGAAACTCCCAAAGTTTTCTTATTCTTTCAGTCATGTGAGGTCAGAGCAAGAAGCTGGACACCTATGAACCAAGAAGATGTCTATGAACCAGTTCCTCACCAGACACTGGATAGGCCAGCACCTTGATTTTGAACTTCCCAACCTTCAGACTATGAGAAAAAAATTTTCTTTAAGCTACTTGTACTTTTATTATAGCACCCTGAACAGATTGAGACAGAGACTCTTCTCTGCTTGTAATGAGCTGGCCAACAGTGCTTTCTTGGAGAAATGCAGGTCCGTTTAGCATGGGTTGCCTGAAATTTCATTTGAAAAATTCTAACTTTAATTTTTGCAATTAGTCTAAATTCAAATAAATTGCCAAATGGACAAGAACCAAAACAAAACACAAATAGGCTGTCACTTTGTCACCTCTGGCTTATAACACTTCCAAATCAGGGTGGCCTGCTCCAATGGTTTAAGAACAATTAGGAGTTGACTTCTTGCACTTTGACCCATATGGGCACATCTCCCTCTTTCAGAGAACTTGAACTGGGGCTGGGTGGGTGGGGTAGCATCATTTTCAACTTAATTTACCACTACAGTGAACTGTCTTGCTCCAGCCTGCCATGCTTCCAATTCTTCTGATTTGTGTATGTGTCACCCAAAGGGCCACATATTACCTGTCTGGGGTGGCCAGACTCTCCCAATAGCATCTTGATTCACCACCATTATGTATAGGAGGCCAACTAGGAAATAAAACTTACCATTTTACCACTGAAAATTACCCTCTCAGGGAGACAGTCTCACCAATGTAAAAATGAAAGGGAATTTGGCTTAGAGGGTGTCAAGTGACTGGAACGATGATGGAACAGCAGCCTCCAGTCAGTTGCTGTGAATTGGCCAGGAGCAAGGGTAGCCTGTTCCTCTGTGGTCACGTGATAGTATTTCTCTTGTCATTGCCAACTTACCTGGTTCTGAAAGGTTCTCACACGGAGACAGGTTCTTTACTGAGGAAGGATCTGGCCATCTACAGAGGAAACCATTCCTGGCAGCAAAAGTAGTTGGTTACAAGGAGCTGGAGCATGTTCTTATTGCAAGATATGATCTTCACTATCTGACCTTTTGTTTGCTCATGGCACACATAGCCTTTCCACCTCCCATTCCTGCTCCGAACATGCTTATAAACTCTACCGAGGCAGGGACACCTAAATGTCTTGTTCTCTGTACTGTAGAGAATAGTACTTGGCACATGGCAGGTGCTCAATAAATATTGGCTGAATATTGTGAACTGGTTAAGAGTTTTATTTATGTAAACCGGGCTCTTACTTCAAGGTGGGATGGAGCTAGAGGCCTCATTGACATTCCTTCTGCATGGAGAGCCTGTGAGTCTGAATGTTGAGAATCCCACAGGGCCCTGTCAGTCTGAGCCAGCAGCTGCTTTGCAGAAGGGAGAAAGTGAAGTTACCATGCAGATGGGGCGGGAAGTTGGGTGAGAAAGAATCTCAGAAGATGAAGGGAGTCAGCGCTAATGGGGTATGACAGGGTGGGAGTGTGGAAGGATCAGGGCCTTGAGGATGCCTTTTTCCCCAGGACAAAGAGGGTAGTGGTGCAGAGTGCAGGGAACAGCCGCACTTGATTCACCAGGGGAGCAGTCAGTGCAGCTTGGCGTGGCTGCCCTGAGGCGAGATGGCTCCATCAGGGGCCAGAGTTGAAATCTGGAAACAGAAAGCCTCTGAGCTGCAGAACTACCACTGGGCCCTCAGGCCTTATGGGGTTAGAGTCTAAACCCTGGCTGAGGTCAGAGGCAGAGGAGACATGCCTCTTTATTTTTAACAAAAGTCCTCTCAGCATGGGCTCTCTTGGACTGTGGAAAACAACTTTCTGATTGCTCATGCTGCCACTTCCTTGTTGCTGAGGACTGGCTCCTGTCATCCTAGGCAGTCAACACTGGCTTGAAGCCAGTGCAGCCAGCTTTTCACTGGAGGACCACAGAGCCCCTCTCCCAGTCCACACAGGGGCTGTGGTGCAGCCAGGCGCACACTGACGCGCCCAGGCAGAGCTCCATGAAGCCACAGGTGCAACCCAGTCATAAAACACACAAAATTATATCTTCATAATAGTATTCTTAAAAGAAACGTCAAGTGTTCCTTGTGAAGAAAGAAAGCCTGGAATTTTCTGGAATAAAGGAAATTCCTCAGAACCAAGTCAATATTCCTCTTCCTGTTAAAATAAATATTTTGTTGTTGGGATTAAAGCACCAGGAATTAATTTTTCTGCAATAGAACTTTGAACTTTACTATATAAATTTAATTCTTCGTTATGGAGGTGACAGTGTCATTCTTAAAAATGTGGTCATAACCACATACCTGATTTAATAGTAGATGTGACTCCTAGATAAACCATCTAGCAAATGGAAAGAGGAAGAGCTTTCTTGCCTTTGGTACTGAGCATAGATTGAAATCTGTCAGTAACAAAGGTTAAGGGGCAAGTGTGTCTCAAAGGAGGTCTGAGAAGGGCCGGGGATGGAGGAAGAGGAAGGAAGATGTCTAAGTGCACTCTCAATCATTCCCAGTTTGCTTTTGTGATTAGGTGCCAACCAAATCTTTGGGGCCAACCAAAGAGTAATGGTATTTGTTTGCTTTTACATAATGTTAATAGCCAGCAGAGGAAAATACAGTACTCTGATAACAGACTTAGAAATAGCATCCTGCCTGGATTGTTAGACCACAGCACCTGACACAACCCCTGGATCTGCCAAGTTCTTAGGCAAAGTCTCTCCAGGCCAGTCCAGGTGTGATCTCACTCTGGTGGGTTGACTGAACCAGGCCAGATGAACAATAAGAAGGAGAATCTGAATAATGAATCACTATGACTGGGCACCCAAACACGGATGAGAAATTTCCCCCATCCTCAGCAGGCTCGCCCCCCTGCATGAGGAATGAGCTGGAGGATAGGTTCTCAAACACACACCTAGGATGCTTTCTTGCAGCAAGCATGCACCCTTCAAGGACTCATGGGTTTACGCAGCCTGGCTGAAATGGATCAGATCTGGAATCTGGTAAAGGTTGCTTCTTCCTTTCATTCCTGAGGGGGAGATGAGGTGGAGATGGGCTCGAGTTAATTTTTAAAATCATTTTCTTGCGTCTGCGGATAACTGCACGGGGGCCCTCCTCCCAGCACCGCTCCTACCCTCCCCGGGGTCCCTTCCTGAGGATGAAAGGATCTGGAAGCGGATTTCTTCCTCTCAGCTGGGCCAGCCCCTTCTCTTCCCAGCCAGCCGCACACAGCATCTGGGGCCAAGCTGCAGCCTCTCTTTGCCCAGATGCCCTGGAGATTTAATTTTAATTAACCGTGGGAGCTATAGCACTGAGGATTGGATTTTTCAAAATACAGCACACTCCCGCCTTTTGTCTGCTTCCCTTCTGCCATCCCCCACCCCCGCCAACACCTCCCATGGCATCGAAATAAAAAACAAAAAACAAACAAACACAAACGAGATGTCTCACCTACACCTGCCTGGGGCAGAGACAGTCAGAGGACAGGGTGTTCTGGAAGCCACTGCCTGGGAGTGGTCTTTCCGCAGCTGCGGCGGCGGCGGCGGGCGGGGCGGGGCCTGGCAGTCACGTGGGCTCTTAGCCCTGCCCACGTCCAAGGACCAGGGGACTCATCCACCCCAATTGGCCCTCCCTGGGAGCACTCAGAGGCTCCGCAGCCATGGCAGTGTGGGCTAAGGGCAAGAGCTGCCTGGCGGCCGGCTTGCTGCAGAATCAGGTGGCGATCGTCACCGGCGGGGGCACGGGCATCGGAAAGGCCATCGCGACCGAGCTCCTGCAGCTGGGTGCGTGAGTAGGACCCGGGGCCCGGGGTCTCTGGCGATGCCACCTGCTGGCAGGGGGCGCTAGGTCAGGTTGCGAAAGTGTGGCTTGCAAAGCAAGGAGGTACAGATGGGGGAGAAATTGTAACTTCTCTGGGTCCCAAGTAGGGAATAAGGAGACCTGTG
Source organism: Cnephaeus nilssonii (assembly GCF_951640355.1). NCBI lineage: Eukaryota > Metazoa > Chordata > Mammalia > Chiroptera > Vespertilionidae > Cnephaeus > Cnephaeus nilssonii. The sequence continues at coordinate 19,830,890 of NC_137081.1, read as the reverse complement.
GAAACATGTATGGAATTAATCATGGAAAACGAATCCTTTTCTGTAGTCTGCCTCATGAGGGGTTAGGACACAGGAGGACTTCATTTAACTTGAAAAGTTTGTAACATTGAGAGGCTCCCATCATCTGAGGTTTCATAACATTTACTGTAAGGAGTGAAGGGAGGACTTTATTTATTTATTTATTTATTTATTTATTTATTTATTTTTGCTAATCGTCACTCAAGGAAATTATCCGCCTTTGGAAATGTTAGAGAGAGTGGATGGGAGGGGGGAGACAGAGAAACACTGAGCTGAGAGAGACACATGGAGTGTCTGCCTCCTGCAGGAGCCCCAACCAGGGCTGGGGATGGAGCCTACAATGGAGGTAGGTGCCCTTGACTGGGATGGAACCTAGGACCCTTCAGTGCACCAGCGGAAGCTCTCTTCACTGAGCCAAATAAGCTAGGGCTACAGGGAGGACTTTGTCAGCACATGAACAAGGAAGTAAGGGAAACCACGAAGGAGAAAACTGATAAATCTATCCACATGAAAATGTAAATCGTCATTGAATTAAAAAAAACAATGTAAGGAAATATTAAAGGCATATGAAGAAAAATGCTTACAATATACAATAAATGTATGACATAAAGAGCTCTCACAAATACATAAGGAAAAGATCTAACACACTGCTAGAAAAACTGGCTAATGATATGGACCAGGTGAACCAAATGGAGGCAGGATAGGGCGAAGCCACCACCCGGGCTGTGGTGCAGCCAGGGGCACACTGACCCGCCCAGGCAGAGCTCCATGGAGCTACTGGTGCATCCCAGTCACAAACCACATGAAATTACATCTTCATAAAATTATCCTTAAAAGAAACTTCAAGTGTTCCTTGTGAAGAAAGAGAGTCTGGAATTTTCTGGAATAAAAGGAACTCAGAACTGAGTCAACATTTCCCTGGCCAGTAGAATGGGAAAACTGACACAGATAGCTGAAATACTGGTTGAGCAATTGACAGCCAGATATAGAAAGTCACCTCCTTAGAGATAACATCTAGGACTCAGTAGTATTGCAGCCCCAGGCCCAGAAAAGCAGCAAAACCAGGTGGGCAATGCCAGGATCAGGAGCAATGACTGAGGACCCCCTGCCCTGGCACTGACCAATCAGTAGAGACCAGGACCCTAAAAGAACACACCTGGAAAACTGATGAATATTCTGCTGAAACCCTCCCCTGAGGCCTCCCCTATGACTCCCACCCGAAAGAGAGAAAAAGCCTCAAGACAACCCTAGCTGGTTTGGCTCAGTGGATAGAGTGTAGGCCTTGGTCAGGGTGCATGCAAGAGGCAACCAATCCATGTGTCTCTCTCACATCGATGTTTCTCTATCTCTTCACCTCCCTTCCACTCTCTAATAATCAATGGAAAAATATGCTCAGGTGAGGATTAATTAAGAAAAAAAAAAAGGGCTCAAGACAAAGTACTCAGGGTGAGCTCTCCCTCAGAGGAGCATGAGCATGCCATTCCCTTCCTCCTTTTCTCCTCCCATCTAACTCTAAGTGACCCCAGGAGACTTGCAACCAGGGGAGCAATGGACAGTGGCAACACCTCCCAGGCTAACCCCCTGAACTTGTCTCCAAGGCACCCTTTTCTCCTCCTTTCCAGTGAGCTAGGGCAGCCCAGCGTGGGCTCTCCTGCTGCTTCTTCTATCCTAAGTCCTTCATTGTTTCACTGTTTGCAGCTTTAATAAGTACCCTCATAGTCACTTGGACTCATACTGTGAAATCTTTCCTCCACGAAGTCAAGAACTCACACACTACCAGCCCTCCCTGGGCAGACCCGCTCAGGACCAGGTCCCCGGTCCAGCCATGAAGAACTTTAAATAGGCAATAAGTACATGGGAAGCAATGAACTTTATTGGCAATAAAATGCAAAATAATAAGATCACATTGTTTTTCTAACAAAATTTTTAAGCATCGAAGAAAATAAAATGTTGGAGTGAAAAGGCTGGCAATAATGTAAATGATTAGAAGCCTCCTAAAGGGCAATTTGAAAAAAAGAATCCAGAAGCTTTAATAATATTCATGCTGTATGACCCGGTAACTTCTCTCTTAGGGATTTCCCTTAAGAAAATTATCAGAGACAAGCATAGATTTATGTACAAGGAAGTAGTGGTGAGTAGGGAAACATTCGTAATAACCTAAATATTCATTATAAGAGAAATAGATAAATCAGAAACAATGAAATACTATGTTGCTATTTAAACATCTTTTAAAAAAATTTAATTTATTTTTTAAATTTTTTATTGTTTAAAGTATTACATGTAGTAGTACATATATCTACTTTTTTCCCCCATTGACCTTCCCCCAGCCTCCTCTACCACCTGCCGCATGCCCTCATCCCCCCTCCACATTTAAACATCTTGCTATTGAATACTTTATGTAGAGAAATGCATACCTTCTAATTCAACAACAACAACAAAAAGCAGGATTCTAAACAAATATAACATTCTACATTGTTAATGAAAAATAGAGTATATATGCCAAAAAAGACTGGAAGTTTATAGTATTGTTAACAGCAACTACTTTTTCTGGAAATAATTTGAATTATGGGGGATTAAACTGCCATTTTTTAAAAAATCCTCTCCCAAGGATATGCTTATTGATTTTTTTAGAGAGAGGAAAAGGGGGGAGGGAGAGAGAGAAGGGAGAGAGAGAGAGAGAGCGAGAGAGAGAGCGCATAGGAGTGCAAAATATTTGATTCCTAGTCAGGGAGTGTATGGGAGGAAACCAATGGATATTTCTCTGACATTAATTTCTCTCTCTCTCTCTCTCTTCCTCCCTTCCCCCCTCCCTCTGTGTTCTTTTCTCCTCTCTCATCAATAAGGATGCCCACGGGTGAGGATTGAAAAAAAAAAAAAAAGAGTTGGAATATAAAAAGCAGGAGATGAAAATAACAAGTGGCTCAAATGGTCAATTGTTGAAATCAACCAAGATCTCTAAAACAGAGGAGCCTGAGTGAGGGGAGGTGACCTGGCTCTTTATCTTGTCTTCTGGCTGGCACTGTATTTATTTGAGACTAGAGGCCCAGTGCATGAAATTCGTACACTCGGGGAAGGGGGGGGGAGGGGGGCTGGGCTTCCTCAGCCTGGCCTGCACCCTCTGGCAGTCCAGGAGTCCTTGGGGAGCAGGGAGCGGGCCTAAGCTGTCAGGACATACTTAGTGCTGCTGCCAACTCCGCTGCCCTTGAGACTTGAGCCGGTCTTCTGGCTGAAAGGCTCACCCCTGTGGGAGCACACTGACCACTAGGGGGAAGCTTCTGCATTGAGCGTCTGGCCCCTGGTGATTAGTGTGCATCATAGCAACCAGTTCTGCAGTTCAGGTGACTTGCATATTAGCCTTTTATTAGATAGGATAGCCTTCTTTGAATTGGATGCCTTGACAATCAAAGCTTAAATTAGGCATTTACATTACAAAACAAGAAACAAACAAAAGCCTGTGGGGTTTACACCAAATCTATTACTAACACCAGGGACCTAGAAAATACTTAATAAATGTCATACTTTGATTTGAAGATTAAAAGGAATCAGTGTCAGCCCAAGTAGGAAAGCAATTGCCTGATGTAGAAATAACTCCTTATCTGCAAGTTAGTTCTCTATCTTGTATCTAAACAAGTTTAGCTTTCTGAATTTCTCTAGCTACTCATACAAACAAACCAAGTTTATTCAAATTATTTAGTGTAGGATTTGGAGAAGAATTATATTTAATACATTTCTAGTTTATTATAAGGTAATATAAGTACACTGTAATAAATTCAAGTAGTATTGAAGTATATAAAAGGAGAAAATTAGTTTCCCCATTTTTCTCTTATTCTAAATCTCCTTGGAGATTTTTCTATGAATCTACCCAAATGCCCACATATACACACACATATGTAATATGTTACTTTCAAAACTGGGACCACAGTATTTTTACTGCTCTATAATTTTTTTTATTCCTGGCTAGTACATATGGTAATATCTCATTCTTTTCAAAGTTACATCATATTCCATAGAATGGGTGTTCAATAATTTATTTAACCATTCCTTTCATGGAAATTTGGATTTCTAGTGTTTTGCCCAGCATTGAAGTTTGTTTTTTGTTTTTTTTCTTGTATTACCTTTGCACACTAGTTCAAGTTTGGATCCCAAACCCAGGTTTGACTGCCTGCTGCTTGAAAGCCAATTCTCTAGAGCAGTGGTTCTCAACCTTTCTAATGCCACGACCCTTTAATACAGTTCCTCATGTTGTGGTGATCCCCAACCATAAAATTATTTTCGTTGCTACTTCATAACTGTAAATATCTATAAAAAATGTGTTAAATATAATTGTAATGTAAATATCTGTGTTTTCCAATCATCTTAGACCCTGCTGTACAGCCTAAGACCGTCAGAAAACACAGATATTTACATTATGATTCATAACAGTAGCAAAATTACAGTTATGAGGTAGCAACGAAAATAATTTTATGGTTGGGGGTCACCACAACATGAAGAACTGTATTAAAGGGTCAAGGCATTAGAAAGATTGAGAACCACTGCCCTAGAGACAGGTGCTGATGGAAGGAAAGCAAGAAAGAGCCTGCACCTTGAGAAGATGGGGGACTCTCATCACAAATACCATCTTAGCAACTCAGTGCAGGCAGAGGTTTTTATGGGCAGGGAAGGGGAAGACAGAACAAAGGTGACAAGAGTGGTTGTGGATCTCTTTGAAGGTGCTGTGTGGTAGTTGGCACAGTCTGCTCCAATAATGATCTTGGAGCCAGTCAAGTGATGATCTGGAAGGTAAGCAAATCTGGAGCCAAAATGCCTGAAGCCTGGACTTAGCTTTCTTTGAGGTTAGCACCTAGAATCCTTTAAGCAAACAGGCAGTTTATCAGCAGCTACCTGTGAGTTTACAAGTCATCATTTACCAAAACAATGTGAAAAGAATGGTGGGGTGGGTTACCATTTGTATGTGGTGACAAACTCTATCAGTTAAAGTAAATAACTTTTTAAAATTGTGTTTCAGTAGAGCTCTACTTTTATTGCATAACTTTGCTGAAGCATTCAGGGCTCAGATAATAGGTAGTGTTAATTTAGAAAATGTTTGATTTGATAATTCATGTGAAAAATCCTACTTATACTCTCATTCTATGTCTTTTTTTTGTTTGTTTTTTGTTAATCCTTACCCGAGGATATTTTTCCATTGATTTTTAGGGTGAGTGGATGAAAGAGGGAAAGATAGAAACATCAATGTGAGAGAAACATATCTATTGGTTGCCTCCTGCACAAGGCCCCTACCAGGGGTCCGGGCCAGGGAGGATTTTGTAACCCAGGTAAGTGCCCTTGACCAGAATGGAACCCAGGACCCTTTTGTATTCAGGTTGACGTTCTATCCACTGTGCTAACCAGCTAGGGGAAACTGTATGTCTTTGTTTGCGGCATTGGACAAAGTCAGGCATTAATCACTTTAGTATCCTGAGTTATTGTTGTTTTGTTGTTGCTGTGTTGTTGTTTTTGTTGTTGTTATTTTTTAAAGATGCTCAATTTCTTAATATGGATTTAGGAAGAGTTACAGATATGAGTGTTTGTTTTTTCATCCTCACATAAGGATATGTTCATTGATTTGATAGTAATCCAGTTCCTGTTATTCCATCTTGACCAGAAGCAGAAGTCCCAGTTCATCGTTTTTATGGGAACACATGAAATATTTGGTAAACATTATTATTTGTGGGATTTTGCCAACCAATGAAAGCATATTTACTTGTCCTTTGGCTGTTTCATTCCTCAGGTTGTAATGTGGTTATTTCATCCCGTAAGTTTGGTGTATTAAAATCTACTGCAGATGAAATGAAGACCACCCTGCCTCTTACCCACCAGTCTCAAGTCACTCCCATAAAATGCAACATCCGTAAGGAAGAGGAGGTACTGCCACTATGTCCATGTCATTTATTCGTTTTTCATCTATAGCAGTGGTTCCTAAACTTGAGTGTGCTTCAGGTTTTCTCATGTTACCTGCCTCAGATGAGGTTCAGGAGAAGCAGAGCCTGTGAAGGAGGTTCTTCGCTAATGATCTATTGAGTAAGTTGCCTCAGGAGAAGGAGAGAGGAAGGGAAGCAAAATTATACATGTAACTTTATGATGTGTGGACATTGTGGTGAGAGATTGTAAGCTCTCCTGGAGCAAACCATCCACCTGAGTAGTAAATTAGGTCATTAACCAGTTTACTTTTAATGTTTTTCTTCAGGTAAATAATTTGGTCAAATCCACCTTAGATATTTATGGTAAGATCGATTTCTTGGTAAACAATGGAGGAGGCCAGTTCACGGCTCCCGCTGACCACATCAGTGCAAGGGGATGGCATGCTGTGATTGAAACCAACCTGACAGGCACCTTCTATATGTGCAAAGCAGGCAAGTGTGATCACTAACCCCAATATTCAAGGTGTCTTTGTTTAAAGATCATAGAGAATCCTGAAAGAGAAACTGTTAGGGGCTCAGAAAGCTCCAGTTGTCAACATTCACTGCCCTGATTTACTCACACACAGGATTGTAAATTGCTACATTTCTGGCTAGTAATTTGGCAGTATTTATAAAATATGGAGATCTTTTGATCTTATAATTTTATTTTCATGAATTTCCCATGAGAAAATTATTAAGGATCTGTCCAAAGAGATAACTAGAGTTGTTTATAAAATTAAATAAAACTCTCACATTTACTTTGTTTTTAAGAAATAAATCTGTTATAAGGAACTGATAAGCCAGTAAGGTTCTTGGGAGAATACCAGACAGAGTCCACATCCTTTAGACTAACAACTAATGAGCATGGCATTGTCTTTAGATTGTAGGTTATATTTCAATCATTAAAATGTCATACTACCCAAAGCAATCTATAGATTTAATGTAATTTCTATTAAAATACCAATGGCATATTTCACAGAACTATAATCTAAAATTTATGTGGACCAACAAAGGACCCCTAATACACAGTGATCTTGAGAAAAAAGAGAACAAAGTTGGAGGTTTTACACTACCTGATATCAAACTATACTACAAGTCTATAATAATCAAAACAGCATGGTACTAGTATAAAAAGAGACACATAGATCAATGGAACAGAATAGAGAGCCCAGAAATAAACCCATACTTATATGGATCGTTAGTATATGACAAAGGAGGCAGGAACATACAATGGGGTAAAGATAGTCTATACAATAATGTATGTTGGGAAAATTGAACAGCTACAAGACAAAACATGAAACTAGATCACCTTTTTACACCATATACAAGAATAAACTTGTAAGTGGATTAAAGACTTATATGTATGGCTCAAAACCATAAAAATCCTCGAATTAAACATAGGTAGTGAAATCTCTGGCATGCCTCTTGGCCATATTTTTTTGTGATATATCTTCTTGGGTAAGGGAAACAAAGAAAAAAGAAACAAAGTGTATATGGAAATGCAAAGGATGCAGAATAGCCAAAAGAATTTTACAAAAGAAGAATTTTGGAGGACTTATGTTTCTTGATTTCAAAACACCGTGGTACTGGCATAAGGATAGATGTATAGATAAGTGAAAAAGTATTGAGAGTCCAGAAATAAAACTCTATCTGTGGTCAATTGATTTTTGTCAAAGGTGCCAACAATTCTATGGGGAAATGATAGTCTTTTCAACAAATGGTACTGGGACAGTTGGATCTCCATATACAAAAAGACCCTTACCTCACACTATAAATAAAAGTTAACTAATAGTCCAAAATGGATCATGGAAAAAGTAAAATTCTGAAACTTTTAGAAGTAAACAAAGCAGAAAATCTTTTTGATCTTAGGTTAGGCAAAGAGTCCTTGGAACCACCACCAAAATTCCCATTTGTCCATAAAATATAAAATTGATAAACTAGACTTGAAATTAAACATGTTTATGCTTCAAAAGACACCATTAAGAATGTGAAAAGATAAGCCACAGACTGGGAGACAATTTTCCAAATCACATATCTGATAAAGAACTTGTATCCAGAATATATGAAGAACTTTTATAATTTGATAATAAGAAAGCACCCCAATTAAAAAGTGGAAAAAAAAAGATTGGAGTAGATATTTCATCAAAAAAAGATATAAAGAAAGCTAATAAACGCATTAGAAGATGCTCAGCACCATGGGTCACTAAGGACATGGAAGTCAAAACCTCAGTTAGGTACCACCTCATTTCCACTAGAATGGCTGTAATCAGCAAGTCAGACAATAATAGTGTGGAAGAACTGGCATCCTCATGCATTTGTGGTAGGAATATAACATAGTGGAGACACTTAAAAAGTCTGGCAGTTCCCTGAAAAGCTAAATATAGAGTTACCATATGAATGCGATTTTACCCTTAACATGAGAGGAACAAAAGCATGTGTCTACATGAAGACATGTTCATAATCACCCCAAAGTGGAAATAATCCAAATGTTCATCAACTGGTGAATGGATAAATATAATATGGCGTATCCATACAATGGAGTACTATTCAACAACAAAAAGGAGCTATTAATATGTGTTACAACGTGGATGAACCTCACAAACATTCTAAGTAGCCAGACATAAAAAGTCCACATACTGTGTGGACTTTGATTCCATTGATGTGAAATATTCAGAAGAGTGGAATCTATAGAAACAGAAAATGAATGAGCATTTGCCCAGGGATGGATTTGGCTGCAAATGGGCACAGAGGAACTTTTTGGGGTGATGGAAATGTTCTAAAACTGTATTGTGTTGATATTTGCACAACTAGCATATATTTTTGAAGGATTTTATTGATTTGTAGAGAGAGAGGAAGGGAGAGAGAGAAAGAGGAACATCAATGTAAGAGTGGAACATCGATGGGCTGCCTCCTGCACACTCCCTACCAGGGATTGAGCCCGCAACCCGGGCATATGCCCTGACCACTATGGAACCAGCAACCTTTTGGTGCACAGGACGACACTCCAACAAACTGAGCCACACTGGCCAGGGCAACTATGTATACATTTAAAAAATTATTAAATTGTACTGATAAAGTAGATGGCTTTTATGATGTGTAAATTATACCTCAGCCAGGCTTAAAAAGAAAAGAAATATAAATATGGATTTAAAACATACCACAAAAGGAACATGCTGGAACAGGGGACCAGAGAAGGGCCAGCACACTGTTTAATATGACTGTCATCTGTCTGTTTCCTTCAGTTTACAGCTCTTGGATGAGAGAGCATGGAGGATCCATTATCAATATCACTTTTCCTACTGAAAATGGATTTCCGGGATTTGCGTAAGCATTTTTATATTTTTTTTTCCTATGTGTCAAAGGTTCAGAAATAGCCAAAGTAAAACAAACAAACAAACAAAAAATCACTGAAATCGTAATCAGTTAAAAAATTTACTGTGCACACACCAAATTTACTATGCACACACCAAAAAGACTTGTAACCCTGAAATTATCAACTTGTATTTCCTCATAATAAAAAAGTTTTCAATGTTCCTCTTAAGTCCCTGTGAAGTGGGGGAATCTTATGTGGGCCTACACAGTGAGATTTGACAATCAGACAGCTGTGGTTTGGCTCTAATATGGGAGGACCCAATTCTTTCCCATTTTACAGACAGACTCACACACACAGTTTCATGACAAGAGTGTTCTTGTGGGGTTCTGACAGGCCATTGACACACCTGTCAGTTTAGTTAATGAGAGAAATATTCAACAAAAGCTAATTATACTGTTTACATTTTTGTCTTTTAAAGCCATAGTGCAGCTGCCAGAGAAGGTGTTTACAACCTCACCAAAACCTTGGCTTTGGAATGGGCCAGCAGTGGAGTTAGGATCAACTGTGTTGCCCCTGTAGGTAAATGTTCTATATGAACAAGTTGTGCTCTTCTGATTCCATTTATGTTGTTGATAGAGGTATTGTCACTGTCTGTATACTAGGAAAGATTGGCTTTTGAAAATGGATGTGTATATTCTTGAATTTACCAATATTCTTTGGTTAGATTGTTAAGGTTAAATTAAGCCAATGATTCTCAATCCTGTCTGTATATTAGAATTATCAGTGAAATGATTAACCTTTTGCACTCGGATGTCGAGTGTGACTCGACATGGTTAGCATTGGTAGCAGCTCGATGAAAAAAGCAAGCGAGTGCAAAGGGTTAAAAAATAGTTATACATAAGCTTGGCTCCAAACTGTGGAATCCAAGCATCAGTATTTTTAAAAACCTCCCAAGAGACTCAAATGCACTGTGAAGGTTGAAAAATCGCTACTTTAAAGAATGAATTTTTCTGGATTGTTTTGTTATTTCTTGGTTTATTATTAATCTTCTGTTAAGAGAGAGAGAAACTTAAAGTCAAAGTTTTAGGAGGAAACTCCCAGTTAAAGAGCAACTAGAAGTAAAGAGAAAATTTCTCTGAAACCTAATGTAAATGATGGGGGGAAATCACAATATGTTCAACTTTAAAAACTATCATTTTTGTGTGAAGTAAGATATAGCTTAATCTTCCTTGAGTATTACACGTTGGCCATGTACTGAGACATTAAATGAAACATTTCACTCATCCTGTAAAAGTCAGCTCAAATGCTCTTCTCTGTGATGTTTCCTGGTCATTGCTAAAATATAGGAATCGTTTCTCAATCTGAAACTGTAATATCTGTGGATATTATCTGTAACTCTATCTTTATACTACCTATAGATATTGTTATTCATGCTACTCAGTGCATGAACTGACTTGTTGACGTTAGTAGAAAATCTCCTATTTAACAAATTGCAGGCTCCTAGCCAGAAACTTCATTTCCCTTTAGTCCTTCATAGCTGAGCTTACCTTACTCAAATTACATGCAAATATTTATAAAATAAATTAAATATTAGTCCCATTCTTAATGTAGCTACCTTGCATAACTGGCCTCCCAAAGTGCATTTCTTGAAAACCTTTAGTGGATTATTAGTGTGATAAGCACCTTATTAAAGTCATGTTTTTCCTCCTGAGACATTTTTAGGTTTAAGGTCTAAAACTTCATACTTCTAGGGAGATGTACAGTGTGCCATACAGCACTGGGCAGGGCAGCCCCAGCAGCACCCGTTGCCCCCAGCCCAACCCAAGCCCAGCCCCAGCCCACCAGCCAACAACAAGCTGTCCAGCCTTCCCCTCAGCAAGATGTATGCAACCAGTATGGCAATACTTATCCTACCACTGCCACTGCTGCTACTGAGCACCGGCCAGAAAGTGGCCCCCAGAACCAGTTTCCATTCCAGTTTGGCCGAGACCGTGTCTCAGCACCCCCTGGCTCCAGTGCCCAGCAGATCATGCCACCACAAAGGATGGGTGGCCCCATACAGGCATCTGCTGAGGTTGCTCAGCAAAGCACCACGTGGCAAGAGCATAATGACATGACCTACAATTACGCCAACAGGCAGAGCACGGGCTCTGCCTATCTTGACATGAACCGAACAGATGAAATGCTGCATACGGATCAGAGGGCCAACCATGAAGGCTCATGGCCTTCCCATGGCACATGCCAGCCTCCATATGGTCCCTCTGCCCCCTTGCCCCCCATGACAAGGCCCCCTCTTTCCAACTACCAGCCCCCACCAAGCATGCAGAACCACATTCCTCAGGTATCCAGCCCTGCTCCCCTGCCCCGGCCAATGGAGAACCGCACCTCTCCTAGCAAGTCTCCATTCCTGCACTCTGGGATGAAGATGCAAAAGGCAGGGCCCCCCCCGTACCTGCCTCTCACATAGCACCTGCCCCTGTGCAGCCCCCCATGATTTGGCGGGACATCACCTTCCCACCTGGCTCTGTTGAAGCCACACAGCCTGTTTTGAAGCAGAGGAGGCGACTCACCATGAAAGACATGGGAACTCCAGAGGCATGGCGGGTAATGATGTCCCTCAAGTCTGGGCTGCTGGCAGAGAGCACATGGGCATTAGACACCATTAACATCCTGCTGTATGATGACAATAGCATCATGACCTTTAACCTCAGTCAGCTCCCAGGGTTGCTAGAGCTCCTTGTGGAATATTTCCGACTTTTCCTGATTGAGATCTTTGGCATTTTAAAGCAATATGAGGTGGGTGACCCAGGGCAGAGAACACTACTGGACCCTGGGAGATGCAGCAAGGTGTCTAGTCCAGTCCCTGTGGAGAGGGAGGAGGAGGAAGACCTTCTAGGTCCTAATCTAGAAGAGAAAGAAGAAGAGGAAGTAGTTGAAAATGATGAGGAGATGGCCTTTTCAAGCAACGACAAGGCAGCCTCAGAGAATAGTGAGGAGAAACTAATCAGTAAGTTTGACAAGCTTCCAGTAAAGATCGTGCAGAAGAATGACCCGCTTGTGGTGAACTGCTCAGATAAGCTTGGGCGTGTGCAGGAGTTTGACAGTGGCCTGCTGCACTGGCGGATTGGTGCGGGGGACACCACTGAGCATCTCCAGACCCACTTTGAGAGCAAGACAGAGCTGCTGCCGACCCGGCCTCATGTGCCCTGCCTACCAGTCACCCGGAAGCATGTCACAGCAGCAGAGGGTACATCAGGGACAACAGAACAGAAGGGCCCCCCACCTGATGGCGCTCCAGAAAAACGGATCACAGCCACTATGGATGACATGTTGTCCACCCGATCTAGCACGTTGACTGAGGAGGGAGCTAAAAGTGCAGTGGCTCCCAAGGAGAGCAGCAAGTTTCCATTTGGCATCAGCCCAGCACAGAGCCACCGGAACATCAAGATCCTAGAGGATGAACCCCACAGTAAAGATGGGACCCCACTGTGAACCCTTCTGGACTGGCAGGATTCCCTTGCCAAGCGCTGCGTCTGTGTCTCCAATACCATCCAAAGCCTGTCATTTGTGCCAGGTAACGACTTTGAGATGTCCAAACACCCAGGGCTGCTGCTGATCCTGGGCAAGCTGATCCTTCTACACCATAAGCATCCAGAACGGAAGCAGGCACCACTAACTTAGGAGAAGGAGGAGGACCAAGAGGTGAGATGCAACAAAGTAGAGTGGTGGTGGGACTGCTTGGGGATGCTCCGGGCAAACACCTTGGCCACACTAGCCAACATCTCGGGGCAGTTGGACCTCTCCCCGTACCCTGAGGGCATTTGCCTGCCTGTCCTGGATGGACTCCTACACCGGGCAGTCTGCCCCTCAGCTGAAGCCCAGGACCTTTTCTCCACCCTGGGCCCCAGTGCCGTCCTCTCCCCCCAGAGACTGGTCTTGGAAACTCTCAGCAAACTCAGCATCCAGGACAACAATGTGGACCTGATCCTGGCCACGCCCCCCTTCAGCCGCCTGGAGAAGTTGTATAGCACCATGGTGCGCTTCCTCAGTGACAGAAAGAACCCAGTGTGCCGGGAGATGGCCTTGGTACTGCTGGCCAACCTGGCGCAGGGAGACAGCCTGGCAGCCCGTGCCATCGCCGTGCAGAAGGGCAGCATCGGCAACCTCCTGGGCTTCCTGGAGGACAGCCTTGCTGCCACGGAGTTCCAGCAGAGCCAGGCGAGCCTGCTCCACATGCAGAAACCCCCCCCCTGCCCCCCCCCCCCCCGCCCCGCATTTGAGCCAACTAGTGTGGACATGATGCGGCGGGCTGCCCGTGCTCTGCTGGCCCTGGCCAAGGTGGATGAGAACCACTCAGAGTTCACGCTGATGAGTCACGGCTGTTGGACATCTCCGTCTCACCATGGATGAACTCATTGGTTTCACAAGTCATTTGTGATGTACTGTTTTTGATCGGCCAGTCATGACAGCCGTGGGACACCTCCCTCCCTGTGTGCGTGTGCGTGTGTGGAGAACTTAGAAACTGATTATTGCCCCTTATTTATGCAAAACCACCTCAGAATCCAGTTTACCCTGTGCTGTCCAGCTTTTCCCTTGGGGAAAAAAGTCTCCTATTTCTCTTTCTTCCCAGTTCTCCTCACCTTTCTACCTTTCTGTTCCTTGTCCTCACTCCCTCAGGACCCTACCCTATTTGAAAAGACAAAGCTCTGCCTACATAGAAGACTTTTTTATTTTAACCAAAGTTACTGTTGTTTACAGTGAGTTTGGGGGAAAATAATAAAATAAAAATGGCTTTCCAGGTCCTTGCATCAATGGGATGCCACATTTCATAACTGTTTTTAATGATAAAAAAAAGGAAAAAAATACCAAAAAACCCCTCTGAAGGACAAAAAAGGTGACTGCTGAACTGTGTGTGGTTTATTGTTGTACATTCACAATCTTGCAGAAGCCGAGAAGTTCGAAGTTGTGGACAGACCCTGTTCACTGGAGAGGCCTGTGCAGTAGAGTGTAGATCCTTTCATGTACTGTACTGTACACCTGATACTGTAAACATACTGTAATAATAATGTCTCATATGGAAACAAGAGAAAAAACCGCTGGGTCAGCAGCAAGCTGTAGTTTTTAAAAATGTTTTCAGTTAAACGTTGAGGAGGAAAAAAAAAGGCTTTTCCCCCAAAGTATCATGTGTGAACCTACAACACCCTGACCTCTTTCTCTCCTCCTCGATTGTATGAATAACCCCAAGATCACCTCTTAGAACTGGTTTTAACCTTTAGCTGCAGCCACTGTGCTGCCACGTGTGTATATATATGACGTTGTACATTGCACATACCCTTGGGTCCCCACAGTTTGGTCCCCCTCCCAGCTACCCCTTAATAGTATGACGAGTTAACAAGTTGGTGACCTGCACAAAGCGAGACACAGCTATTTAATCTCTTGCCAGACATAGCCCCTCTTGGCGAGATGCTGTACAGGTCTCTGTAAAAAGTCCTTGCTGTCTCAGCAGCCAATCAACTTATAGTTTATTTTTTTCTGTTTCTTTTTTGTTTTGTTTTTTTCTAATCGAGGTGTGAAAAAGTTCTAGGTTCAGTTGAAGTTCCTGATGAAGAAACACAATTGAGATTTTTTTCAGTGATAAAATCTGCATATATGTATTTCAAACAAGGTAGCTAAAACTTGATGTAAATTCCTCCTTTTTTCCTTTTTTTGGCTTAATGAATATCATTTATTCAGTATGAAATCTTTATAGTATATGTTCCACGTGTTAAGAATAAATGTACATTAAATCTTGGTAAAAAACAAACAAACAAACTTAATACTTCTAAAAGATGTCATCCTCTTTAAACAAAAGGTTGCAAATTTTTTAATGGGAAACTAGTATATCATCCCCCTATCATTTGGAGTAATACCACACAATTTCCTCATCTTTTACACCTCATGTTCCTCTTCTCCTCCCTATAATCTCTGTTGTAGTTTTGACCAGTAACAAATAGCTTTATCCTGTGTTATACAGGCTTTGAGTACTTTTCCTGGCTTTATAAATCCATGAAAGCTATATAGGAGAATTCTTAAACAATTACATTTTTCGTGTCTTTATATTAGATTCACATGCCTTATTTGTGATTTTACTTTAGGTGAAATCCATGACAATATTGCATTTTCTAAGTCTCGCATAACCATAGCTCAGTCTTGTGTTGTGAAACAGAGAAGCCCAGTGGAAGATAAAATAGACTCCCCTGTCTCATGGTTT
Organism: Cnephaeus nilssonii; assembly: GCF_951640355.1. Taxonomy (NCBI): domain Eukaryota; kingdom Metazoa; phylum Chordata; class Mammalia; order Chiroptera; family Vespertilionidae; genus Cnephaeus; species Cnephaeus nilssonii. The sequence goes on along the minus strand of NC_137081.1, from coordinate 19,815,373 downwards.
GTCCCATTTAAGAGCCCACTAATCTGCTCATATAATTATGCTTTCAGAAACCAAGTCTTTTATGAAAAAATCCAGGGCTTAACTGGTTATTAACAAAGGTGAAGTCACAAAAATGAGCATTCAAATAATTCATTGTAGTAGTCAAACACTATTAAATTTTCTCAATATTAGCAATGTTACCTTTTCTATTACACTGAAGCCACTTAAGTTTTGGTATTGGTCGATAGACTTTCTTGATGTCTTTACAATTAAAATTTAATCTTATATACTTTTCCTTTTTCCTATTTTATATCTAAACATAGGGAATCATTTATTCCCAGACTGCTTATGACAACTATGGTGATTTGGCAAAAGACTTATTTTGGGGGTCCTATCAGAAAATTCCAGCTAAAAGACTTGGATTTCCTGAGGAGGTAAGGTTTATTTCTAACACTGATTAGAATGACTTTATTTCATACTTTGGAACTTAGTAACATTTTGTTGTCTTTTTTACATAGTGTGGTGGGCTGATAGAGATGATAGCTCCCTCTGCCACCAAACCATTTCCCTGGACTTTCTGGATCTGGGGGAATATCCTGGTTCTGCTTTTGTAACCGGACAACCAAGGAGTCCGAGCTACCTGTCACTCCTTCAGCCAATTAAGCAGAGTCAGGGTTGAATCAGATATGAGCGTTTATGCCAATAATGCTGGCTGTATGGGAAAGGGGCAGGTCATCACAAAAGTCTGCTCTGACCCCCTCACCAGTTGGCTGGTTATATACACACGAGGGAGAAGATAGCTACGTGCAGCTGCAAGCTACAAGTGTAACGTGGAAAGGGAGGGTAGTATCTGCAGTCCGGCCTTCAGGAGCTCCAAGTCCGATAACAAGGTGGCTAATCTTCTATGATGTTACAAACAGCTCAGCCTGTTCCTGGGACCTGAGAATGGTCAGTTCCTGAGATAAACTCCCGGAGGGGGTCAGGGTCCAGGCACAGCAACCAAATCAAAGCACGCCCTGTCCTTGGTCTGTTCTCAAAATGTATTTCTTTTCTGAGTAATAGACCCATTGAGGCATCTTATCTTTTTACAGCCTTGTTTCACCCTCCAGTTTCCGAGGATCTGCAAGAAAACGACTAATCTATAGTTAGTGAGGTGAATAATTATTAGACAACTGTCGCTCTATTCTTATTACATGTCCTTCCCCACGATCACTTGGAATGCTCACAGCAGTCGTTTATTTTTTCTCTCATAAATTTTTATTGATTTCAGAGAGGAAGGGAGAGGGAGGGAGAGATAGAAACATCAATGATGAGGGAGAATCACTGATGGGCTGCCTCCTGCACACCCCACACTAGGGATCGAGCTCACAACCTGGGTATGTGCCCTTGACCAAATCAAACCTGGGACCTTTGCCTCTAACCACTAAGGCAAACCAGCGAGGGTGCGCATAGCAGTCTTTATTCAGGAGGATATGCCGTGTGAATTAAAAAGAGTGTGTTTTTATTGTTTCATTGCACTTTTTCAACTACGTTATTTTATCACGTGGCAGGACCCTATGCAAGTCAGACTATTATGACTCCATACACAACTTTTGTAAGGTGGTCAGATTTAAGTATGAAAAAATTAATAGCTTTCATAAATGTTAGCTATATCAATCTTAAAATGTAATGAAAAAAAGTTATCGTTTTCATAAGAATAATAAAAACTAGAATACCTGGAGTCTACTTAGCTCTGAACAAAAAACATTTTATTACTAAAGACCAGAATAGAGAGACATGTCATCTTCCTCAATGGAGAGAATCAATGTTATTGAAATCAGGTTTTTCTAAATTAATGTATAAATTTAATATATTTTTTGGAATTTAACACTCTGATTCTGAAGTTTGTTTAGAAAAATATTTATGCAAAAAAAGCCAAAAATGTGTTGAAAAAGAATAATGGGGGGACTTGATCTTCCTGACATCAAAACATACTGTAGTGCAATACTTATTTACAACATCTGGTGCTGGTACTGGAATAGGTTAAAATTAGTGGAATATAATGGACTCTTGTATCAGTACCATGTATCTGTGGGAGTTTATAGGATAAAAGCAGCATTTCAGGTCTGTGGGGAAAGAACAGATCATTCAGCAAAAGTTTTGCAGCAATGCGCTGTTCATTTAGAAATAAATTAGACCCCTCTCTCACATCACATATATACAAAATAATTTTTAGATATATTGAAGTGCTAAATATAACAGCAAAAGCATAACATTCTTGAAGAAAATGTGTTTTAATTCCTAGAACTACCTTTCATTATCAGTTTGATGTATATATTTCCAGAAATTTACTATGCACATGCAAAAATATCCATATTTATATACCTTTTAAAAAACAAAAACAACAAGGGATCCTACTCTGTTCTTTTCTTCAGTTTGCGTTTAGTCCTCAGCTCGACACTCAACCACTGAATCATGGCAGCAATACTATTTTAAATGAAAAATAACTATATTTTCAAAAACAAAAGAAAACATTTTTTTCACATTTATACAAATATCTTTAATGTATGGCTTACTAGAATACAGCTGGACTTTCATATCTGCCTCGGCATCCAATCTGTTGCAATACATTGTTTTGGTTAAAGCGTATGAAGAAAATCTGGCCTCTTACACATGGACAGTTGGAAACAAGGCACATTTATTAATATTAGCATTTTCAGATAATTGTGAATATTCTTCTTTACTATTCAAAAAGTGGCAGTTTTTATTTTAATTCATTATTTTTTAAATTAAAAATGGTTTTATCGGTTTTGGAGAGGAAGGGAGAGGAGAAATAGAAACAGTGATCAACCACCTCCTGCACTTCCCCTGCAGGAGATCGAGCCCACAACCTGTGTATGTGTCCTGAGTGGGAATTGCATGGTGACTTTCTGGTTCATGGGTCGATGTTCAAGGCAAGTTGTCATTGATTAAACAGGGTAAACCGAGTCTGGTGGTTAACATTACCATGGCTCAGATCTCTCTACCCTCTCCCAATAATGTGGGAACTTATAAATTATTGATTCTAAAATAAATATAGCTCGGCTGGTGTGCTTCAGTTGTTGAGCATCGACCCAGGAACCAAGAAGTCACAGTTTGATTCCTGGTCAGGGCACATGCCTGGTTTGCAGGCTCGATCCCCGGTAGGGGGTATACAGGAGGCAGCTGATCATTGATGTTTCTTTCCCATTAATGTTTCTAGCTCTCTATCCCTTTCTCTTCCTCTGTCTCTCTCTCTCTCTGTCTCTCTCTCTCTCTAAGAAATATCAATAAAATGAATATAAAAACAGAAATAACAATAGTCACATATGTAATCTTAAGCTTCTTGAGCCACACCGACCTGGCAAAAAGGGGCAGTTTTTAAAGGTGAGTTGCAGTGTGGAACCTGGAACCATGTCAGTGAACTTTTTGTACTCTGTTACATTAAAATCTATTGGTCTTCCTTGCAATTATTCTGGGTCTCTGACCCAAAAATGATTTTTAACATCAGTCATTAATCTTTTGGAAAATATTGCTTCACTAAGTTATGCATATTTTCTAAATGTTGACACACAATTCTAAGTGTTGACGTACATTAACAAAATTCCAATTTTCACCTGAAAGCTCAAATCTTACCATTGGTAACAGATACTGTCAGTCATTTCCCTTTGAAGTGACAGTCTCACTGTGTTCATTTTTGAAAAATGTCTGCCCAGTATCCAAGATCATTAACTGCACTTTGCTCTTTCAAATAAAAAATGGTGTTTCTTGGAAAATGTGACTATTTCAGCTCACAACTCAACTGCACATTCTTTTCCTTGAGGCAACCATTTTACTTCTATATGCAGCAGAGCTTAATGTGTAATTCCTCTTTCATCATGCAGGATATCAAAATGGTGTAGGCTCAGTGGTCGAGATTAATAATTTTTCCTGCTTCACCAAGGACATTCTAACGTGAACCAGGCTGCCCCCCACCACCATAAAGTACTTGCCGGTGAAGGATATAATGACTACTGGTATAAGGATCACTAGGTCAGTTTTGTGTTCCTGCCATGACTCATGCTGAGGCTCCAGCAGTCTTTCCCACCATTGCTTTGGCACCATTAGCACAAATGTCAACAAAGTGAAAAATGCAAAAAAGACGTAGTATTATTTTGAAAGTAGTTTTGACCTTGCCAATCCCCTTAGGTATACCCAGGGTTTTGCTGATCATGCTTAAACTAACAATGTACCAGGTGTACCGGTTAATAATGCGGATTTTTTTCAATAGATGGAGTTACACATATGTTGATATATATGCGATTTGATAATGTATGCTACTTTGTTGTATTGACAACAAGCTTCAAAACTTCATATGTCAAATTTGCTGAAGGTGTTAACATCATAGATATTTTTACACTTAAAAATGTCGAATTTCGTGCCAAAAAAAGAGCATTTGTAGGAAGTTTTATTTCATTACTTTATTTTGAAGAAAAGTGCTGCTGAAAGTTATCGTATACTTCAGGAAGCTTAAGGTGAACATGCTCCATCTCAAGATACTTGTAAACGCTGGTTTAAATGCTTTAAAAGTGATGATTTCTATGTGAAAGACAAAGAACGCCCAGGTCAATTTGAACCATGCTTTGGTCATAAAACGACCAGAATGGGTCAGAAGACAAGGCAAAGTAATTTTGCTTCATGATAACGCACCATCACACACTTCAAAACCAGTTAAAGACACGTTAAAAGATCTTGCCTGGGAAGTATTAACCCACCCACCGTATTTACCGGACCTTGCTCATTCAGATTACTTGTTCCAATCGATGCCACATGCACTTTCTGAGCAGCACTTCAAAACATATGAAGAAGTGGAAAATATGGTCTCTGAATGGTTTGCCTCAAAACAAGACAAGTTCTACTGGGACGGTATCCACAAATTACCTGAAAGATGTGGGGAATGTGTAGCTAGGGATGGACATTACTTTGAAGAAAGCACTTTTGATGTTTCTCTTGAAATTATCATGTTTTCTTTGATTATAAAATCCCCATTATTAACCGGTACACCTGGTAGATCAAGCCTGTCAATCTCGTGGCCTGCGGGCCACATGCCTCGTTTATTTGTCCCGTGTTAGCCTTTGAGTTTGACATGCCTGAAGTAGATGTTACCTTCAAAAGGTTTGGTTGTGAAGAGAAGCAGAGATGATGGTGGCTATCGTGAGATGCAGAATAAGGAGAGACTTTTGGCTTCTGCTTGATTGTGTCCTAGCATCCCTAGCTCATGTTTCCAAGATATTCTGTTTGCTTCAGTTAATCATCAATGTTCCGTTTTGGGCAGAATTTTCACACAAGGCCATTGGCCCAACTGCTTAACACTGAGTTGCCTTCCTTTAATTGATGGTCCCTGGGGTAATCAGGGGGTCAGAATGTAGTTGTCGTTTCAAAAGGAACTGCCTTGACCTCTCCTGGTGTCTGTCAGTATCTCTCAGAAAGGGAATGCAGCACATGGCAGGCCTTCAATTGGCTTCTGAGATCCTGCACACTCATTTTAACAAATTAAGCAACTAAGGGCCAATGGGGTTCAGTAATCAGCTAATGCCATTCGGAGATCATGGTGCTGACATTCTAACCCAAGCCTATTTAAAGGTTTCCTGATGTGATCTTTGATAAACAGAGCTGAACATAAACAGGTAACTGAGCTAAAAAAGGTGTTGGCCACATAAAGTTGATGCAAGTTGCTAGTCTCTATTCGTGTTTTTTGATTGATAAAACCATAGTGAATGGCTTACTACATTAAGTCCATCCATCAAATGGATTCCATAAAAATGAAAGTTAAGAAGACTTCATCTGAAAATAAAACAATAGTGCCTAGTTAATTTGGTAAATATCAGAATTTCATTAGTTCAATTTAGCTCCATGTTGAGTTCCAGGTAAAAAGTAAAGCAGGCACCATGAATAGTTACATGTCTTTTACCTAGCAGATGGCTTCCATTCAATTCAGGATTATTTAATGGTGGGCAAAGACTGGATTAGGAACTAGGTAATGCAACATCCCCGCCTTTAGGGGAAAGAGAGGCATAAAGATTTCTTCATTCCGTATATATTTATTAAGTGCTTATTTTATGCAAAACACTGTCAAAGGTCATAGTTATATGTGTGAAAGGGTTGTTCTGTGGCTAGATTTAGAAAGGAGCTTATTGAAGAGAGTCTTCCTAACTGGCTGACTTTTAGAATCCAGGAGCTTTCATTGATTGGTTGACTAACAAAACATGTTCACAAGGCAAGTTGTCATTGATTAAACAGGGTAAACCGAGTCTGGTGGTTAACATTACCATGGCTCAGATCTCTCTACCCTCTCCCAATAATGTGGGAACTTATAAATTATTGATTCTAAAATAAATATAGCTCTGCTGGTGTGCTTCAATTGTTGGGCATCGACCCAGGAACCAAGAGGTCACAGTTTGATTCCTGGTCAGGGCACATGCCTGGTTTGCAGGCTTGATCCCCAGTAGGGGGTATACAGGAGGCAGCTGATCATTGATGTTTCTTTCTCATCAATGTTTTTAGCTCTCTATCCCTTTCTCTTCTTTTGTCTCTCTCTCTCTCTCTAAAAAATATCAATAAAATGAATATAAAAACAGAAATAAAAATAGTCACATATGTAATCTTAAGCTTCCTAGTAGCCACATTAAAAAAGTTAAAAATAAGTGAACTTAGTTTTGACAATATATTTATTTAATCCAATATATTTAAAACATCATCACTTCAACATATAATCAATATAAAAATGATTAATGATATCTTTTACATTCTTCTTTTCATACCAAGTCTTCAAAATCTCTTGTGTGTTTTACACTTACAGCACATCTCAATTCAGACTAACCATGTGGAAAGTGCTTTGGTAGTGTCATATGGCTAGTGGCCTCCCTTTTATACAGTTCAGTTTTATTGTAGCTGCTGGGGACACAAGGATGGAGAAAACGCTATGCCTGGCCTCCAGGATCTCAGAGGCTCAAAACACCATAGCCACATGGCTACAGTGCTAAGTACAGGACCAGGACTAGAGTGAGGCAAACAAGCTGTGGACACAAATTTAAGAACATGCTCACCCTCAGGGTTGTGCAAGTATAGGGTCTGCTGCAAGACTAAGCACCTCCTTCAATGCTGCACCCTAAACTCCTTAGTAGCCTCACCCAAGTTCCAGCCCTGCTTGGGAGCCTGATAAAATGGTAGATTCTGGGGCCCCAACCCCAGAGCTTACATTGCAGAAGCTCTCATGTAGGGTCTAGGCATCTGGAGTTTCAATAAGCATCCCTAAGCATTCCAGTGCAGGTGCCTAAAATCACCCTTTGAGGAACTTGGCCTGTGCCAACAGCCTCCCACGAGAGTGCCTTTACATCATGTGGAGCGATTTCTCTCTTTCTCTCTGGTTTTTGGGATAGATGTTGCTGAACTCATCAGTGAACTAGCTGAATTTTTAGAGGATTCTGAAGTGTTTTTCGCAGAAAGCTTCTATAGTCTGAGTTGCTGGGCTTTTGGCCTGCAGGACCATAGACTAAACCGACAGGCATGCCATGTTATTGTTCAAAGGCACATTGACTATTTCAGGGACACAAATATAAAAGGCACGTGGGAGTGACGAGAAGTATGGTTGTGGTGGGCAATGAAAGGTGTAGAAGGAGCTGAGTTGTTTGAAATGGAAAAGAGCCCAAATTGAGCCCTGTGTTTACTTTGCCTTCTTCACGTTGTGTAGCTTATTTGATGCCTTCAAAGGCTCTGTCCTATCTTGCTGTCTTCACCGTAATCTCTTACCTGATTTGCATGATGCTCAAATAAAAAAAGGCCGCTGTCTATGTTCTGCCCACTTATGGTGAACATACACCTTGGAATTCATGTTGTAGTCGTGTGCTCTGAGATGCGTTCAGGTTTGGGAAGCAGGCAAAGAGGAGACTCATCAGCTTTTCTGTAAGCCTGTGTGTGTTTCCATTTCCAGATTTCCCCCTTGGTATGCTTCCTGCTATCTCCAGCAGCTTCCTTCATCACCGGACAGTTGGTGGACGTGGATGGGGGCCAGTCTCTCTATAATCACATGTTTGATGTACCAGGTGAGCAGTCAGGCAATGAGTAGTCACTACCCTTTTCGTGTTCATAGTTTCAACATGTCTTAAGTAATTAAGAGATGGGAGTTTTCTCTTTAGCACATCAAAATGTGCAATTTGTTTATATTCATGATATGATTTTTAAAGGAAATATTCCTCATCATAGAAAAATATCTAAATATATTTATTTATAGAATTTAGCTTTATATGTATTTTAAAATGTTTTTTTTTCTGTGTGTGTAAGTTGGTAGAATTTGAACCTTGAAAAATATTCTCAATATGATTATATATGTTCAGGGAAGAGATAGAAAAATGGCAAGAAGATGCCATATTATTTTTTAGATCAAATTCCTCTTAATTCCTCCAGTAAGTTGCTTGTATATCTGAGCAGAAGAATCAGACATGTTAGGTGAAGATGGGTTATGGTGCTGTTTTACACTATCTTTGGGATATATATAAATGAAACCATATGAATTTACTGTATTCATTTTTGATGTATAAAACAGTAGTTTTGTAAAGCTCAACCAAATGTAGATATTACACAGAAGTGTGTGTGTGTGTGTGTGTGTGTGTGTGTGTGTGTGTGTGTGATGACTAGTCCAGAGATTGAAAGGGTCCTAAAAAAATCATTCCAATATCCTAATTTTGCAAATGACAAAACAAATTTATAGAAATTAAAAGGCACATTCAAGCTAACCACTCCCAAAATATAGAAAAAGATATAAAATTCAAATGTATTCAAACTGTTGCTCAAGATAGTTGACTAAGTGTCTACTAGCAAATTAAAATGTGGATTTGTCTTTGAGTTTCATATCAGGGACCCAGGCTCAACCTACCTTTTCATGTGTTAACAGTCTGATCAAGAGTAAAGACCTTTGTATTGATAAATGATTAGTATGGAACTATAATATTACTTATTATTTTCCCCTCCCATATATATTTCTTTACACATAGCATCAATGGTAATGGACATAAGATACTTTGGTTTTAAGAGTCTCAGTTATGAACACAGAAATGCCTACATGGTATGTGGGATTGTTTTCTGATAGTATTTAAAGTAGCAAGAGTGGGAGAGAATCTTTCCACTTCCCTCACCAGAGTTGAGTCAGTAGTATTTGTTCAGGTGAATTGCACTGTTTTTCTTTTATAAAGTGCAAGAACTCCAGGTGGCTGCTTCTCCAGGCCCCAGTGTAATGATTTTCTTTTGTAATTCTAACACTGTTTTTATCATTACAAAAACATGTTTTAGGACTTAATAAAATATATTCTTTTATTTATTTCATGGAGGAAGGGAGAGGGCGAGTGAGACAGAAACATCAATGATGAGAGAGAATCATTGATCAGCTATATCCTGCATGCCCCCCCATGGGGATCGAGCCTACAACCCTGGGCATGTGCCCTGACCAGGAATGGAACTGTGACCTCCTGGTTCATCGGTCCATGCTGAACCATTGAGCGACACAGGCTGAGCCATTTTTTAGGTGTTTAAGTAAAGCAGTCACATCTATTTTTAAAGAAAATACTCCCCCCAAATTATGAGTAGTAATACTTAGCCTTTCCTTGTAGTGTTTTCTTTACGATTGCCAGCCCTGGTGAGAATGCCTGTGATGGAAAGCTGACTATACCCTTATTAGCTACATTACCTAGGGAAAATTAATTTCTGTAAGCCTTCACATCCATCAGTTGGGTTCACTTATGCAGGCGTCCTCAAACTACGGCCCGTGGGCCACATGCGGGTGTTTTTGCCGTTTTGTTGTTTTACTTCAAAATAAGATATGTGCAGTGTGCATAGGAATTTGTTCATAGTTTTTTTTAAAACTATAGTCCGGCCCTCCAACGGTCTGAGGGACAGTGAACTGCCCCCTGTTTAAAAAGTTTGAGAACCCCTGACTTATAGTATTAATTTTGTAAGCTGTTGGGAGGATCAAGTTAGATAATGCACATTTAAAGTCCTGGGTGAGATGGGATGCTTTCAGGTGCAACTCAAACTGGTTTGAGCCAAAAAAAGAATTTGTTGCCTTGAATAACTGAAAAGCAGGTGAGACGTGTCTCAGCAGCTCAGTAGTCTCACCAAGGACATTTTTTTCCCCTCTTACTTATGTTTTTCCTTCTATGATGTTGTCTTTAAGACTAACACTCCTGGTTGCAGGATGGCTGCCTGCTGCTCCTATAACTTCATGCTTCTTTTTTCACATCCATCTGGACAGAGAGAGAGGGGAGAGGGGAATGACTTTCTTTCAACATTTCTAACAAAATTCTGAGATCCAATCTGCTTTGGACCAGTTTATGCAAATGACCATACCCAGCCAATAACCACTGTCAGGGCAATGGAGTGCATTGGTTGACTTAGATCAGTCAGTCATCAGTCAGTGTTCTAAGTGTGGTCACTTCCTCAGAACCTCTTGGAATTGTAAGTGTAAACAGGCTACTAGAAAGAGAAGATGAGGGACTGGATACTGGGGAGGCAGCTAAATGTGCCTACTACAAAGTAAGCACATTGTTTTAAAATCATCATCATTAAGGAAGTAATATTTATTGAATGTCTGCAGTATGCCAAGTGCTGTACATAGGGTGTCACATTTAATTCTCACAACTTGAAAAGATAGATGTGGTTATCCCCTTTAATAGATGAGAAAACCGAGTTTCTGAAAGAGTAACTTCTCCCAATTCTAAAAATCTAGTAAGTGGCAGAGCTGGGACTCAAACCCAGGATTTTCTCAAAACCTGTGCTCCTTGTCCTAATAATTTCTTTTTTCTTTCTGCAAAAAGGGGTGAACCAGGGAAAATAACAAGAGGGTTTGGTGGAAACTGGGAGGACTTGTAAGGTTAATAGATTTGCAAGTGACATGAGGTTTTCCACTTACTTAACAGATCATGACAACTGGCCGGAGGGAACAGGGGACTTTTCTGTTGTCAAAAGGATGAAAGAGTCTTTAAAGCTTAAAGCCAATCTCTAAACTAAAGAAAGAAGGAGGTGTCTTTTTTCCCAGAATGCCTTAACATCTTAAGAATGCATTTTTGTACTTAATAGGAGCATGTAATTTGTATAGAAAAATCACTTTGTGTTTGTTTTTAATGTTTTCAATTTTGGCTATGCAAAACTATTCCTGACATAAATGCATTTTTAAGTACCAACTAATACTATTTAACCTGTAGTTTTTTTTTAAATTAAGAATGGAAATTAACATACTTTATGATTATACTTTTAATTCCAAGAAAGGTATTTAAAGAGTGGAATACTTTCTAATTAATAATAGAGATATCATTTTCTTCTAAAAGGTTTAATTGTAATAAATCTAAATTGCAACACCACTGTGATTCCAACAACTGGAGTTATATAGTTACTCGTTTTACCTGGCAAACACTTTTGGACCAATAAAGCTTTATGGTAACTATTGATGTGTGATTTGTTTTCATGAAGTCGAATTTCTATAAACCTTCTTAACACAAAAGCTTGGTTAGTAGGAAGTAAAGAGGACTTTAAAGAACATGGAAATAGCTGTTACCAGGAACAGCTACTAATCTACTGGGACTGAGATGAAGAACCCTACTCCCCACACCCACCTCCCAGCTGACATCCAAACCTCGTTAGGAGGGCACGGGCTGGCCCACTTGATGGCTGGGCAGTCACTGTGGTGTTCTGCTGGTGGAACTTGCTGGAAATGTGCCCTCTGGAACTTGCCCGAGAATATCCACCATCTAGGGTGCCAGGGGAAACTTCACGGGAGGTGTCACATCAGAGGCTCTGCTGCACAACTACCTGAGGGAGGTGCCAAGGACACTGGTGATGCAGCTACTGCTGGCTGCCCTGCACCACCACCAAGGCCTGCAGACTGGATCTGGAGAGGAAAGCCTTCACCTCCTACAGTGTCTCTCCATCGCCCTCTCCTGACAAAGCTCAGTGTCAGCTGGCAAAGGAAAACCTGAAGGGCCCAGATCCATTGTCACAGAGCTGAGAAGCAATGAATCTATCACTGGCCCACTTGGGTCTTGGTGTCAAGCAGCCTGTCACTTTCCTTAAGGAACAGTGCCACTTCGGGGCTCAGTGTTGGTCTCTACGGGGACCGGGTGGACATTTAGAGGCAGCTCCAACTGCATAGGCTTTGCTTAAGTGGGAGCCCATGATGTTGGGCCTGTTTGCAGTTTTCCTTCACTCTTGTGCCCATAGGCCAGTTCTGTGGTGGCAGGCGGTGGGGGCTGGGGAACTCCAACTGACTGAGTCATCTGGTCTCCTTGGTGTTCTGTGCCTCTCTGGGGGCATGAATGTGTGAGACAAAAATAGCACTTTGTGCCCACTCCTCAGTGTTTTGTCCACATGCTTCTGGCCCAGGCCTTCTCATCCAATTTTTCTGTCCTTTTCCTTTCAGGTGCCTGGCTAAACCACATGGCTGTAGGCCATCTGTATATATTCTCACTTAGGGCCATTTTCCTTTCCAGCGTGAATACAGGTTGCACTGCCTACAGATTGTTTATTAGAAAGGTTTTCCCTCACTGCCTCACAGGGCTTCCTCTAAATACGGCTGTAATGAAGTTCTGACAACTGTGAAGGAAGAATTTCAGACCAGGACACAGTCCAGGAAAGGGTCAACCAGGCAGATGGGAAGTCCTTGAGCCAGTCACCCATTGGTTGGCCCCATGGCTCACAGGAATAGGCCTGAGTTAACAACTTGGCTGTGTTCAGTTTTTGGCTGGGAGCATCCCGAGGGCAAATGCACTGGTGCATCCAGAGCTGTCAGTCAACTGTGTCCCCCAAAGCAGGGATCTACACTGTGCATTTTCATGGCTGCCACATGACTATATCCTGTAACTGTTTTGGCCCCATTTACTCTTAACACTACCCAGGAATTTGGCACAAAAAAGTGTCACCTTGTGTCTGGACACAAGTGCCTACTTGGGATTCCAAGACTTAGTTGCAAAGCTTCATCTTGAACTTTTGTTTCTGCTGTTAGTGTTTCTTCTGTGCTCTTCGTTTACAAGAGTTTCACTTCACTGAAGTAGCTGCCTAAATAAGATCAACTAGCAGAAAGATTCAAAGCCATTTTCAAAAAAGGTGTATTAGATCAAAAGCTAGTGATTATCTAGCTCTTGCCTTAAGATGGGTATGCATAGTTTGAATCTTATCTTGTGAACAAGTCTCGTTATGGTTTGTCTGATAACCAAGGCTCTCTGTTGGTTAGTGGCAGTTTTCACCCACCACGTAGAGTGAGAAGCATGTGTGCACCCTGCCCTAGTGGGAGTCAGATTGTGGGGATCTGCCAAGTCCTACTGCTGTCCATGTCAACATTGCTTCACAAAAAGAATGAAGGATGAAAGGTTTGACCTGCAGGCATTTTAAGAGAATATAGTTGCTCACTATAGCTGGCCTTGGTAGGCCTGCTTGGTAAACCGATAAGACTGATCTCTCATTATGACCTTCATGAGACAAATTACAATAGTACAGAAACAGCAAGGCAGGAAGGGCCTGAAGATAAATAAGAGAGATAGTCCATCTGTCACCTTTCCAGGTGTTCAGCACGCCACAGTCAGAAGAGTCACACTGAAGGTTAGAGGGTACTTTGCATTATCAACAATTCCATTAGTGGGGCCTGAAAAGCAGTTTTATTATTTTTCTATTTAGATCTCCTTAAGTTGATCAAACAACAGCATATCTGCTAAATTTGAGATGATTTTTGTGATAAGGCTTTCATGGATGGGAATGCATGACCTTGTTTTCCCTTTCATTAATGGGAAGAGCCAGTCCTTTCCGAGTTGGGGTTTCTGCTGGTAAGAATAGAGCTAATTCTTTTCTTTTCTTCCTCTTCTTGCCCCACTCTGCCCAAAGCAGTAACAGCGATAGAGCCATATTATATATACTTAAGGGCTGGTGCATGAAATTTGTGCATGGGGGGGAGGGGGTGTCCCTCAGCCCAGCCTGCACCTCTCCAATCTGGGACCCCTCGAGGGATGTCTGACTGCCCGTTTAGGCCTGCTGGCTCCCAACTGCTCGCCTGCCTGCCTTCCTGAATGCCCCTAACCGCTTCTGCCTGACAGCCTAATCACCCCCTAACCACTTCCCTGCCAGCCTGATTTATGCCTAACTGCTCCCCTGCCAGGCTGTTTGCCCCTAACTGCCCTCCCCTTCAGATCTGGTCACCCCTAACTGCCCTCCCCTGCAAGCCTGGTCACCCCTAACTGCCTTCCCCTGCAGGCCTGGTCACCCCTAACTGCCCCACCCTGCAGGCCTGGTCCCCCCCAACTGTTCTCCCCTGCAGGCCTGGGTCCCCCCCCCCCCCCGCCAACTGCCCTTCCCTGTAGGCCTGTCGCCCCCAACTTCCCTCTTCTGCCGGCCTGATCATCCCTAACTGCCCTCCCTTGCAGACCTGGTCCCCACCAACTGCCCTCCCCTGCTGGCCATCTTGTGGAGGCCTTTTTATGTCCACATGGGGGCAGCCATCTTTGACCACATAGGGGCAGCCATGTTGTGTGTTCAAGTGATGGTCAATTTGCATATTACTCTTTTATTAGATAGGATAGTACACCTCTTTCTCCACTGTCCGCATGCCTAGGGCCTGTGAACATGTGGCAGGGGCTTGAAGGGGTGTTTGGAGCTGAGCCTGGCAGCTCTTTCTGGGGAGCTCCTTTTCTCTGCCCCATTTGTCTTCACTTTTGAAAAGTTGGTAGAGGAGGCAACGTGAGCTACAAAGTACTCTGAATAGACACAGCTCCAAAGTGGCCCTTAGTGGCATTTCTGTGTTATTCTTGGACCTGTGTGAGGAGCCATCCAGAAGCCTTTTTCTTCTCCTTGCCTAAGAAATGAAATCAAACCTACTTCTAGAGGAACTCTGTAACCAAGACAGACAATCAAATAAATAATATGAATACGTGATTTTATACATAAAATCATTTGATATATCTCTGTTCATGATGCTTCTTTTTTTAAATGCAATATATATGTATACATATATATACACACACAAGGTATATATGTATATACTAGAGGCCTGGTGCATGAAATTCATGCACGGGGGAGGGGGTGTGTGTCCCTCAGCCCAGCCTGCACCCTCTTCAATCTGGGACCCCTCAAGGGATGTCCGACTGCCCATTTAGACCTGATCCCACTGGGCAGTTGGACATCCTTCTCACAATCCAGGACTGCTGGCTCCCAACTGCTCACCTGCCTGCCTGCCTGATCACCCCCTAACCCCTCCCCTGCCAGCCTGATCGACCCCTATCTGCTTCCCTGCCAGCCCGATTGCCCCTAACTACTCTCCCCTGCCAGCCTGGTCGCCCGTAACTGTCCTCCCCTTTTTACCCAGTCACCCCTAACTGCCCTTCCTGAAGGCCTGGTCGCCCCCAACTGCCCTCCCCTGCAGGCCTGGTTCCCCTCCAACTGCCCTCCCCTGAAGGCCTTGTTGCCCCCAACTGCCCTCCCCTGCGGGCCTGGTCCCCTCCAACTGCCCTCCCCTGAAGGCCTGGTTGCCCCCAACTGCCCTCCCCTGAGGGCCTGGCTCCCCTCCAACTGCCCTCCCCTGAAGGCCTGGTTGCCCCCAACTGCCCTCCCCTGTGGGCCTGGTCCCCCCCAACTGCCCTCCCCAGCAGGGCTGGTCCCCCCTAACTGTTTTCCCCTGCAGGCCTGTTCACCCCCAACTGCCTTCCTCTTCTGGCCCGGTCACCCCTAACTGCTCTCCCCTGCTGGCCTGATTGCCCCAACTGCCCTCCCTTTCAGGCCTGGTCCCTCCCCTGCTGGCCAGATTGAAACACACGTGTGCGATTGGCGCCAGCGAGAGCTTTATATGTAGCCTTTTATATATATACTAGTGACCCAGTGCACGAAATTCGTGCACATTAAAAGGGGATTAATTAGAGGAAATAATTTAATATTGCTATTTGCCCTTGCTCTATAATAGAAGTGTCAGAGATGAAAGAAAATTAGTAAAATGTATATAAAAACCTTCCTCCTGTCAGAGTCTGGGCCACACCACGGGACCCAGAGTCAAGTCCCCGCCCACCCACATGCGCCTCAAAATCGTGTGAGATCCAGACCCGGCCGCCCCTCCCCCCCCCATTGGGATAGATCCAGACCTTCCCAGTCCCACCCTTGTCAAGCCCTGCAGGGCAGGGGGTGTAGCCTCAGGTCCCCTGGCTTGGCGCCAGAACGGGGGTCGTGGCCTGAGGTCCCCCAGCCCAGACCGGGGCAGGGAGCATGCTTTCAGGTCCTCCGTTAAGCCCTGCCAGGTGGGGGACACGGCCTGAGATCCCCTGTCAAGCCCCACTAGGCAGGGGGGCGCATCCTCAGGACCCCTGGCGTGGTGCTAGGGCGGGGTGTGTGGCCTGAGGTTCCCCAGTCTGGTGCCAGGGTGGGGGGCACAGCCTGAAGTCCCTGTCAAGCCCCACCTGGTGGGGGGCGTGGCCTGAGGTCCCCCGGCCTGGTTCCAAGGCAGGAAGTGTGGCCTGAGGTCCCCCAGCCTGAAACCAGGGTGGGGGGCACGGCCTGAGGTCCCCCGGCCTGGTACCAAGGCAGGAGGTGCGGCCTGAGGTCCCCCAGCCTGGTACCAAGGCAGGAGGTGCGGCCTGAGGTCCCCCAGCCTGACACCAGGGCAGGGAGCACAGCCTGAGGTCCCCTGTCAAGCCCCACGAGGGCAGGGGAAGGCGTAGCCTCAGGTCCCTGCTGATTGCTCCTTAAGGCTCCTTATGGGAACTTGGCCTCAGCTGTGGGTGCAGCCATCTTTGTGATGTAGTGATGGTCAATTAGCATATTCCCTCTTTATTAGATAGAATATACACATGGTTTTAAAATGTTCTTATATTTTCTTCTTCAAATTTGAAATGCATATAAAAGCATTTCATTAATAGTTCTATTCATTTTGCCCACAGATGGGATTGTACATCATAGACTCTTTGAACCATGCTTTTTTTCCACCTAATATATTTTGGACATTTTTTCATTTCAAGATGCTTAGATTTACTTTATTGCTTTTGAGAGCCTTCTAGGATTCTCTTGGATGGATTTATCATCATTGAATCAACCAGTCCCTATGGATGGTTAGGTTGATTCATGTTTTTTTGCTTTTAGAAACAATGCCACAGTGGATATGCATGTGTACTTGCATGACCTTCCATAATTTTTCCTGGACCAAAGAATATGCGCATTTAAAATGCTTCTGTCTTGGAGGAACCTATGACAAGCACTTCAGGGGGGCAGAACTGAATAGCATTGGGAGTCCACACTGTGTTAAAGGGGAGCAGCTACTGAACTCCAGATAGCTGTGTGCCATGCCGAGAATATGGACCCGCAAGTGCCAGGACGTTTGATTTTAGGAGAAGCTGAAAATACAGATTTGCATATACTAGTAAAGTGTCCAGATTTTACAATGACAGGCTCACGTTAAAAAAAAAAAAAGTCAGCTAAACAAAATACTGATCAATAGGGAACATTTATAACAAGGATTACCACTGCTTATGTTATGTCCAGTGTGACTGAAAACTGAACTCACCATTAATTTAGAAGGTGGAAGTGGGAAGCTGCTCCTTAGGCAGCCCATGTGGCTCATGAGTACAGACTGGGTCCACCCTCCAGAAATACTTGTCATGTTTTAACTACAAGTTATATGAGGTGTTTAAATCTGAACAAGTTCCATATCTATTATTATTGCTGATTTCCTTTTCCACCCAGGAGGAAATTGGTGTAAATTTTAATAAAACAGAGGATTTTAGTTTTGAAAGAAAAACAAATTCTACCTAGGAACAAGGAGCCCTAGATAATTTGCACAATACAGTTTGGAAGCTCAAGCAAGGTATTAAGGAAAACTGAACATTATGCTTTTCCTTAAGTAGCAATAGCACGAAAGAACCCAGGAACATCCATATTTGGATTTCTCTGAAAAATAATTTCAAAACAGTGTGTGTGCTACTTATATTCCCCTAATGAATCTGAAGCTGGAGGAGGAAGGGCAACAAACAGATAAGGCTGAATTTGCAGTGTTTTCCTAAATTGAAAAAAATGTATAGTAGGACACATGGGAGAGTGAATAATGAAGCAAAGGCATGAACTTAAAAGTAACTCGCAGTGTCAGAAAATGTAAAGAGGAACATTATTTTAATCTAATGGAATCCACTTTTCATTTACACAAGCCTTCGAAAGCTAATGGAAAACTGATTTTCAGCAGAAGAAATAATGCATTGGAAAAATAATGTAGTGGAAAAATTATTGCTCTTGTCTTTGAATGATGTAAAATATTTTAATTTGACTGAGCAATAGTAAACAACCTCAAAGTCATGGCACTAAATCATTCTTCTTACGTTCATTCTCATTAAGCCAGCTGTACTTCACCTAACACACTCTGTTCTAGGGGGCTTAATAATGGTTAGTGAAATGTCAACGCACCTTATTTATTTGTGTAAATAATGTAACCAAATGGAAAGCTCTTGTCCTCCAAGATATTCATAATAATGAAAATAGGGCCAGGCACAATTCAACCACTTTACATATATTAACTATGTCCTTTTCACAGCCCAGTGAGGTCGGCACCATTATTTCTCTTTGAAGGGACTTGTCCAAGGCCACACAGCTGAAAATGTGGAGTCAGGATTTGAATCTAGGCTTTGTGAATCCAGAGACATAATATACAATGAGCACCATGAATGAAATTGGAATTGAGGAACAGATATCACTTGAGATTCAGTGTCCATTTTGCAATGCATGAGCAAAGTGTGTCCAAAGCCCGTTTCTGTGACTTTCTGCTGATGCCAGTGATAGGAAAGGCATTCTCACCCCTGGGGAGCGAGAGCTGAGTTTGGTTTGAGGATCCTGATCTTGTTTCAGGAAGTGTCCCCTTCCCTAAGTTATGGTTTTCCATGCTGATTGCCGCCGGTTAAGACTCCTGTTCTGGGCTTCTGTGTTATTAGCTCAGTTGTTTCATCTTTCTCCTTTCCATCCCTTCTTCACTTTGTTTAGTGTTTGGTCTCTGACCTCTGTTCATTGGTGTCTCCTCCGATGGTTCCATATTGGTTCCTTTAGGACTTTGTGTGTGGCGTCAACATTTTTACTCTGCTGAAAAAGACTTTTACATTTCTGATTATGAAAATAAATGCTAAGAATCAAATTGTTCTCATAAATACTGAACCACAGCACCATTTGGTTCAAAATAGGTGATGTCCATTTGGCGTTATCGGTGATAGAAATTCCATGTCTATTTTTAAGATGATTACATCACTGCATGCTCAGAAGGGTATGTAGTTCCATGACGAGGGCCTGTCTCCCTGTCACTGAGCAACGCAGGGCCCGCGGGAGCACCAGATGCTGTGGGGCTGGAGTGACCTGTGAGACATGCAGACCAGCTTAGTCCATTCCGTTAAGAATCTCAAAACTGGACAAGCGATGGTCTGGGTGCATCATCCTGGTTTTACAATTGAAGATCAGCAAATAATCTGGAGCTAGAATCTCTGAAGATCATAGTCATCCCTCAATGTATGCCAGCAGACATCCGCAATTTTATTGCAGCATTATTATTCCTTACACCCAAAATAGGCTGTTCAATTGTAATGAGAACTTGGCCAGAGGTGAAAGCACATACACTCTGATTTGTTACAGAATACATAACTTTAATCACTAGATTGGTGATATTAAATTATGGTTACAAAAGCACCAATGAGCACCAAGTTTATCTTCAAAAATGTTGAACAGAATTTTGTTTTTGTCAAACTAATAATAGTTATTTAAAAGGTGTGGGGTTGCCCTGACTGGGTGGCTCAGTTGGTTGGAGGTTCAAAAGATTGCCAGTTTAATTCCAAGTCAGAGCACATACCTAGGCTGGGGATTCAATTCCAGTTGGGGTACATACAAGAGGCAGCAGATGGATGTTTTTCTCTCATATCGATGTTTCTCTCTCTGCCTTCTTCTGTCTCTAAAGTCAATAAAAATATCCTTGGGTGAAGACTAAATAATCATCATAATAATTGTGGGGGATCTTCTGAAGGTGGATTTCAGCACCATACGTTAAGCAAATGTCCCTGGCCTTCTGTGGGAGATCATGCCCAACAAGTCTGGTTTGCTTCATAGCAGTTCTTTCAACTTCTTCCTGAGACATGAATAAGAAACAAGTGCCAGCTATTCTTGTAAGGCCCCAAACCTCCAAAAACTGCTTGATCTGTGATGATTCAATTAAAAAAAATTATAAATACACCTTCAGGAATGAATTTGTTTTTAAGTTGAAAATCAATCTAGATTCATCTGCTTTACACTCCCTGGTGACCAGGAAGACAGTCTTCCAGCGCAACAAACATTGTTTTGTTGTTAAACTCCAGAAAAGTGTGAGTGAGTGAGGCTCTGAGTGAGGTTTTTTCAAACAACAGAAAAAAAAACTGTCTTCTTCCTGCTTGGGCTACCAATCCCTGTTGTGGGGATGAGGGGAAGGCAGTGGGGAATGACAGATGCAATCCCTCCCTGCACAGTCTTTAATCTTAGAGTAAATTAAATATTGCCACCCAGTCCCACCTTCACTACCAGGGGAAAAGGTAAACTACTGTGATATAGTTGTACTCAATTGTTTACTCTTCACTTCCAAAAAACCCTGAAACCACATGACATTACAGTCATTTAATTGCAAAGTACAAGATACTAATATCTATATATAGCTTATACAAAGTATATATAGCTAGTATCTATATATAAAATTTCTAAGATTTAGGCCTAAATAAATAAGTAAAACTATATTAGTAGTTTGGAATGTGAATACATTTAAATAATGACTGATATTCTTCCTTGCCCATCAAAATAGCCATTCTTCTTTTTCCTCTTAAATTTGCATAACCCCCATATTTCTCCTAGTATATAACTGCCAAAAGACTACATTTTGGAGCCTATTTTGCTTGTTAGATCATGTGATGAAGGTCTAGCCTTGAGATATAAAAAGTATTGAGTGGGACTTTGGGAAGCCTCCTTGAGCACTGAAAATATGCTTTTCTTTGCTCCTTCCTCTATTCTGCCAGAAACATGGACGAGATGGCTGCAGATGTAGTCAGCACTGGGATGTGGAAGATAAAGGTTATGAGGGTCATATTTCACCAATGGTAGGGGAATAAAAGAAGCCTGGATCCAGGTAACTCCAATAGGTCCCCTGATGGTCTACCTCCAGGCTTCTTCTATAGAAGAAAGAAGTAAACTTCTACCTTGTTTAAACCACTGCTATTTTGGGATATCAATTATATGCAGCTAAATAAAACTCTAAGTGATGCCTACAAAGCTTTACATTCTGATACACTGTGGTAAACCTGCTTCCTAAATGTTTCACTCGACGCCTGTCTATTATTTTATTGGTTCCCCAGAGCCTCCTTATCGTCCCTGTCACACTTACTCACATACTCCCCTGAGTTCCAAGCACCAGTAACACCTTCAAGCACCAGAACTGACATAAAACTGAACTTCTTGTCCCAGATGAATGGTCATTTTAGGGCAGGGGATGAAGAAGAGTTTGTCCATTGTATGGCCAACTTTTGTATAAATTGCCTTTGTGTTCCCTGCCCTCCTAGAACCATCAAAATAGTTGGGCAGATCAGTGTTGGCTAGAGTTTTCTGGAAGCACTGTGAGGGGCAGGGAAATTGGAAGATGATATACAGGCTACAGGGACCAGAAGAGGAAATAAGATGTTCGAAGTTTAGACAGTGGAAGTTTCTACTTCCTGGGTAGGGTCCCTGTTGGAGAGATTGCCTGAAATATTATCACATTCCAGCAACTCCACAATGCTGTAGGGAGAACAGTCCTCCAGACCCAGCTTGCTGCAGAGCCAGCCACAGAAGCCTTTCTCCATGTCCCGGGCAGCTTGCCACCATGCTCCCCAGGACCACGAGAGCTGAACCACAGCAGCATAGAGGCCCAGGGAAGAGGCCATGGCCATGATGAGCACTGGGTAGAAGAGAATGAGGCAGGGGCAACATGAGATCTTATGCCAGAAGGTCCTCTCCTCATTGTACACAAGGAAGATGTTGTACCAAGTGATAGTGCCATAGTAGAAAGAGACAACGAAGGAGAGGATAAAAACCACAGGCAGGCAGACCAGCGTCCAGAGGACCACGTGGGGCCCACGGTCTGCTGACATCTGGCAGACCTTTCTGCCTTCTGGTGTTGTTTCTTTCAATGACTCTTTAGGCTTGGTCAATTCCTGCAGCTCCTTTTCTGTCAAAGTGACATGGATGTCCACCATCTGACCCTTTTTCTTCCCTCGTGTGATGGTCCCAGTTAATGTGACATAGCGGCTGTCCAAAGGCATGTTCCACATACCTGCAAAGCATAAAAGAGGTGAAGTCAACATCAGAAGAGTGGACATTTCATCACAGTGTTGTTCCTTGAGGCTGTGGCTGATGACCACAGTGTCTACTTTAAAAGTTTTATTGATTTTGGAGAGAGGGTGAGGGAGAGGAAGAGAGAGAGAAACATCGATGTGGGAGAGAAACATTAATCAGTTGCCAGGGATGGATCCCACAACCTAGTTATGGGCCCTAATGGGAAATCAAACCAGCAACCTCCCGGTGCACAGGACAATGCTCCAACCAACTGAGCCATACCAGCCAGGGCTAGTGTCCAGGTTTATAGCATCTGTCATGGCACTGGAGACAGTGATTCAATGGTGGACTGAATTGTTTTTCATGTTCCTTCTCCACTTTCTGGGCCTCAATCTTGACACAAACTCTGTGATTGGAGGAGTGTGAGGAAGTTACTACAGACACAACTTTATAGTGATCTTATTTCCAGCTTGCAAGCACTGTGAAAATATTGCTTATTAGTATCAACTACTATGCTTCTCTGAGAGGGGGCCTCCTCACAAGTCTGTGGACATCCCAGCCCTTGTGTATAAGTTTTGTTCACACACACACACACACACACACACACACACACACACACACACAACACCACTACCACCACCACCCCCAACAACGGCCAAACAGCCATCCTTTGGCCACTCTGGAAGTGAGGTTGAAGACACTGAAATAGGGAAGCCCGTGGGCCTTGGTATGTGAAATGTATTCTACAAATGAAGGAGGTGGGCACAGTACAAGCTTTAGGTTGGCATGTCCCCAACATCCTGTTTGACTCCTTTCCGGTCAGGGCACATGCCCAGGTTGTGGGCTCAATCTCTGGTAGGGGGTGTGCGTGCAGGAGGCAGCTAATCGATGTTCCACTCTCACATCAATGTTCTCTATCTCCCTCTCGCTTCCTCTCTCTCTAAACATCCATCAAAAATATTTTTAAAAATCCTTTATTGACTTACCCTTGAACTTACAATAAATCCTAAACTCTTTGTCATTACCTGCGAGGCCCAATATAATCTGACTCTGCCAACCTTTCTGACCTCTCACCATTCCTTATTCTCTACACTCACTAACAGAAAATACTCAATTACAGAAACAAGCAATGGTGTTCCCACCTTGGGGTCTTTGCCCTTGCTGTTCTCCCTCCTCTAAAAAAGCTCTGCCCAAGATCTTTTCATTGCTGATTCCTTCATGTCATTCAGATCACCTCAAACATCACATCCTCAGAGACCCCTTGCACATCCATGCAATCTCTCTCCCCTGTTACTCATGTTTCCATCACCGTGATTTTTGTTTGGAAACTTGAACCACTACCTGAATTATCTTTTATTTGCTGACTTGCTCACTGTCTGTCTTCCTTCCATTAGAAGGTCAACTGCACGAAAGCAGTTGCTTGTTCACTGTGGGTATATGTTTAGAGATGAATCTATCTACATAAATAGATCTGCCTCATCCATTTGTTGCTATACAGTGATGCTCAATACAGACACTCCACAACTTCATTAGCAGCAACAAATATTCTTACACATGCCTCCTTATGCACATGGGCATAAATTGCATGGGGTAGATACTGAGATTTTCCAGGGCATAGGAATGCATATTTTGAATTTAATAAAAATTGACAATTTTCCCTACAAAGTGGTTAAAGCAGATTCCACTTCCACTTGACGTGTTTGAGCATATGTATACATTGGTGTTATCAGATTTTACCCAATTTTTTGCCAGTCTAAATGTGAGGGAATACTATAACTCATTGTTGTTATAACTTGCATTTTCCTGATTATTATGAAAGGCAACTATTATTGTTTCTTTATCTTACATGTATTAAATGATTAGTACAGTATGGCTTGTATTACTAAATTTTGTGTATAAGCCCGTCTCTTTAATTACACTAGAAGTTCCAAAAGGGCGGAGTTCTCCTCCATATTACCGAGAAGAGAACATAATAAGTGCTCAATAAATATTGTCGATTCATTAAATGAAGACTGCACCTTTGTGAAAGAAATGTATCAACAAGAAGAAGTACGTCAGTGATCAAATGCCTGTCTGTCTTCTGGAGGATCCTCATATGGTTTCCTTCCCATGGCTTTAAGCTAGTGGCCCCAGAGAGACTTACCATCATCGGCAGGATAGTCTAGGAAGTCAGCTCCTTCCTCCTCTTTAGGCTGGTCTCCACCTTCTGATTCCCCAGGCTCCTCATCCACTTTGTCACTCTCTGACCTGTAGATGATAATAGATTCTGGGCGGGACTCCTTCCTCTTCTTTTTCCTGCGACCTATTGTGGATTCCCCATCCAGGGCCAGGGCAGCTGCCACGGCCTTCCTCAGAGAGCCATGGTGGGGGCTTGGGAGCTGGCCCTGACTTTCTACTGGTGCCAACTCTTCCATTCTAGTCTTCACGTCTGGTTATTCCTTATGTAGAGTCCAACTTGCTTGGGCAAATTTACAATCCACACATCCCAGAGCTTCTTCCTGGATGTGGCTATGCAAAGATATCCCAATGATGAGTTCAACTTGAAAGATAGGAAAGCAGAGTCATCAACAGGGGTGAGCTGAAAAGGAATTTGCGAAATGATCCTCAACTTGGCAAGTCTTCACCTCCTTTTACGTCTCATAACACTTTATTTCTGCATTTAAAATTTTTTAAAATCTATTTTTATTGACTTCGGAGAGAAAGGGAGAGGGAACGATAGAAACATCATTGATGAGAATCATCCATCACCTGTCTCCTGCATGCCCCCTACAGGGAATTGAGCCTGCAACCTAGGCATGTGACCTGAACAGGAATTGAACCCTGACCTTCTGGTTTATTGGTCGATGCTCAATCACTGAGGTCACTGGCTGGGCTATTTCTGCAGTTTTGAGTGCTGCAGAGATACTTTTACAAGGCTGGATTGTAGTGAATAAAATTTTATGTGTTGCAATGATGTTGGTCATTTACAAAAACATATATTATGTACTAGCAAACCCATTAATCTAGACAAGTATAAGGAAATTGGGTGAGGAAGCCTTACAGACAAATGGGAGTTAAGAACCATTTTTACTCCCACCATAGATGGAGATTCAGATGGCTGCAATCAATACTCCAGGCTTCTGGCTATCGAGTCAGACATTACACGCATACTGAAATGGATGAATGAATGCAACTTTCAGTGAGGCACCCAATGATGGCACAACTTCACCAACCACTTATACCCTACTGTTCTACAGAGCACACCTCTTTCCTGGATTCTTGTTGGCCCAAGATCCCAGAAAGTTCCTGGGATCTGTCCTACCACATGCTGGGAAACCGGTGGAGAGGATGCACACTTTTCACTCTTTAACAGTCTTTCTTCTTCCTCTTTTGTTTGTTTGTTTGTTTACAAGGTAAAGAGAGGTTGTGGGTGGATTGTAAAATTTTAGAAATCAGGAACAGTCTTACACTTCCTCATGTCCAGTGGAAAGACACCAGGACTTATGTAGTGGTTACTTAGGGTAGACTTGTTGACCTGATAGGACAGAGGAGAAGGGAAAACACCTATTTAAAAATAAGATAAGAGCAACTGTTAAGAGAGAAAGGCTTAATTATCTCCCCAGTTTTATATACTTTATTGTGCTCTTAGTGTTTTATCTGGGAACTAGGTTCTGAACACTTCTCCTTCCTTTTAGGTTCCATAAGCTGGAGGGTAAAAAGAGTTTTCTCAGTTTCCAAGACTTTCATCTGTAGAATTAAGAGAAAGGACTGCTCTTTTCCCTGGAAGTTGGGCTTCACCCATCCTCATGTCCACTCCCAGTCTGAAGATGGTCAGTGAATGTGATGCTGCACAGGGTGACCTTCAATAAATCATTAGCTCCGGATTCTCAGTCATCCTAGGGGGCAAATAGGTTTTAAAAAACATGCTTAGACTCTAAAACTCATGCTTCAAATAACTGGTTTTAAGCATTCTTGAAGGCAACTTTCCATAATTTTTAACTTCATCTACCACTTTTCCCATACCCACTGTTATAATACTTTTGGTCTACTAGCCATCATCTCTTATCTAAGGTTTTAAAAAATGTTCCTTATCTTCTGGCTTCTACTCCTGCTGTCTTCCAATCAATTCTTCACTCAGTAGTTAGATAGATCTTTTGAAAGTGCTGGAAGCCACTGCTTTCCCTATACTGTCATAAGAGTGCACTAAGGAATGAGGAAGGTCGATGGACCTTGGGCGTTAGCAGAACTAACATCAAGCACCATTGTTCTGTTGAGATAGTGGTGGCTGGAAGCAATTTCCTGACCTAATAGCCTCAAAGTAAATGTTTACAGAACCTTACTGATCTTACTGATCTTTATTGACCTTAGAGGCAGTCTGTCTGCTACCTGTTTGCCATGCTTTACTGAGGGCAGGATGTGTATCTAAAACTGAATAAAAAGCGGATAAGGCCAGGTTTCAGTGTGCCTCTCCTAGAGAGAGGTCTCCACCTGGCCCTCCATGCCTTCTAAATGCATATGTCTTATATAGTATTTTCATTTGTGCGTCGGCCCCTCCTTCAGATCCTGAACCCTAGCCATGCAGGTTGTGGCAGAAAGCATTAATACAATCACCATCAAGTTCACATAAAGCTTAAAGCTTAAAACCCTCCAGGTACTCTCCACTGTTATAAAAGGACCTGCATGACCCAGCCTCTTCCTGGCCTGCTACTCTATGCTCTACCACTTTTTTCATCTATACCTCCAATGCTGGATCACACTGGCTGCCTATTATTCTTCAAGAGCACCAACTGCTTTCCCCTCATGAAGACTTTTTAAAAATATATATATACTTTTATTGATTTCAGAGAGGAAGGGAGAGGGAGAGAGATAGAAACATCAATGATGAGAGAGAATCATTGATCAGCTGCTTCCTGCATACCCCACACTGGGGATCATGCCTGCAACCCGGGCATGTGCCCTGACCAGCAATTGAACTGTGACCTCCTGATTCATAGGTCGACGCTCAACCACTGAGCCACACTGGCCGGGCCCTCTTGAAGTCTTCTTCAATGCTGTATACCACAGGGCTGGTATGTTGCTCCACCCCTGGCCCTTCACATGGCCATTGCCTTTGTATCCCGCAAGGCTTTCCTGACACCAAACCTAAAATAGGCCCCCTGCTCTGCCTTTCATTATTCCTTTTCATTATAGCCTTTTTCTTGTATAAGACATAACATTTGTAATTAAGTCTTATTTGTTATTTTACTTGTTTATTGTCTATCTCCTCTACTAGACTATAAGCTCTATAAAGTAGACTATAAGCTCATACAATTAGGCCAACAAGTAGGTTTCAACAAAATATTTTAAGTGACTGTATTAATAATTTTTTTGAGGGGGTGACATGGTAGCAATTAAGGATTAGCCTGATTTTGTCAAAGACCAAGATTAAGGAAAAGTTTAGTAAAGAGACATTAATAATCTCTTTCATGCTTAATAAGCTCAATTATGGTACAATTGTTAAGTGCTACATCTATATCTATTTTCTTCTTTAATAATGGAGGTTTGTAGCTGGTCACATGACTTCCCAGGTAAAGATATTTCCCAGCATTCCTCAAAGACAAGTGTGATCATGACTAGTCTTTGGCCAATGGGATGTGAGTAAATGTGATATGTGCAGCTTCCACATCTGTACCCCTCTTTCCTCTTTTCACTTTCTTGAGGGCTGGAATGTGAACTTGATGAGTCATCTTCAACCATACAGACAAGGGAAAGCCTGTAGGGACAGCAGAGGAACGAGGAAGAAGGATTAAGAGCCACCCTCTTCCTCTGGACTGTAATATGAGAAAAAAAAAATATTTATTTTGTTTTAACCCAGGGTTATTTTGGCCTCTTGAGGCAGCCACACAGAAATCTTAACCAATACACTGGGATTGCCCACGGTTATTGTATGTCCCAACCCCTCTGCTATGTTCCAAGTTATCAGCCCTGGGGCATAAGCAGATTTTGATATGCATCTCAGAGTTAGAGCATAAAATGGAATCACCCATTTTATGGTTCAAGCAGTTTTGATTCATCTGAGTGGGCCAGGAATCCTGAAACCCAGCAGGCCAATACAAAGGATACTACATTGATGCTGGCTCAAGCCCCACCTGGAACCCACTGGAGAGCTCAATACACTGTATGATACTGTTATGGACTGAATATTTGAATCCCTCTAAAATTCATATGTTGAAATTTGAACATCTAATGTGATGGTATTAGGAAGTAGAGTCATTGGGAGGTGATTAGGTTATGAGAATGCACCACAAATGAATGAGATTAGTGCCCTTATGAAAGAAACTCCGGAGAGTTTTCTTGCTCTTTCTGTCATGTGAGGTCTGAGCAAGAAGCTGGACACCAATGAACCAGGAAGATGTCTATTAACCAGGTCCTCACCAGACACTGGATGTGCCAGCACCTTGATCTTGGACTTTGCAATCTTCAGATTATGAGAAAAAAATAATTTCTTTCAGCTACCCATACTTTTATTATAGCAGCCCGAACAGATTGAGACAGAGACTATTCTCTGCTTGTAAAGAGCTGGCCAATAGTGCTTTCATGGAGAAATGCAGGTGTATTTAGCATGGGTTGCCTGACATTGCATCTGAAAAATCCTGACTTTACTTGTTGCAATTAGTCTAAATTTAAACAAATTGCCAAGTGGACAACCAACCAAAACAAAACACAAATAGGCTGTCACTTTGTCACCTCTGGCTTATAACACTTCCAAATCAGGGTGGCCTGCTCCAATGGTTTAAGAACAATTAGGAGTTGACTTCTTGCACTTTGACCCATATGGGCACATCTCCCTCTTTCAGAGAACTTGAACTGGGGCTGGGTGGGTGGGGTATCATCATTTTCAAGTTAATTTACCACTACAGTGAACTGTCTTGCTCCAGCCTGCCATGCTTCCAATTCTTCTGATTTGTGTATGTGTCACCCAAAGGGCCACATATTACCTGTCTGGGGTGGCCAGACTCTCCCAATAGCATCTTGATTCACCACCTTTAGATGTACTAGGCCAACTAGGAAATAAAACTTACCATTTTACCACTGAAAATTACCCTCTCAGGGAGACAGTCTCACCAACGTAAAAATGAAAGGGAATTTGGCTTAGAGGGTGTCAAGTGACTGGAACGAAGATGGAACAGCAGCCTCCAGTCAATTGCTGTGAATTGGCCATGAGCACAGGGTAGCCTGTTCCTTTGTGGTCACGTGATAGTATTTCTCTTGTCATTGCCAACCTACCTGGTTCTGAAAGGTTCTCACACGGAGACAGGTTCTTTACTGAGGGAGGATCTGGCCATCTACAGAGGAAACCGTTCTTGGCAGCCAAGGTAGTTGGTTATAAGGAGCTGGAGCAAGTTCTTATTGTAAGATCTGATCTTCACTATCTGACCTTTTGTTTGCTCATGGCACATATAGCCTTTCCACCTCCCATTCCTGCTCCGAACATGCTTATAAACTCTACCGAGGCAGGGACACCTAAATGTCTTGTTCTCTGTACTGTAGAGAACAGTACTTGGCACATGGCAGGTGCTCAATAAATATTGGCTGAATATTGTGAATTGGTTAAGAGTTTTATTTTTGTAAGTCCGGCTCTTACTTCAAGGTGGGATGAAGCCAGAGGCCTCATTGACATTCCTTCTGCATGGAGAGCCTGTGAGTCTGAATGTTGAGAATCCCACAGGGCCCTGTCAGTCTGAGCCAGCAGCTGCTTTGCAGAAGGGAGAAAGTGAAGTTACCATGCAGATGGGGCGGGGCAGGGGCGGGAAGTTGGGTGAGAAAGAATCTCAGAAGATGAAGGGAGTCAGTGCTAATGGGGTATGACAGGGTGGGAGTGTGGAAGGATCAGGGCCTTGAGGATGCCTTTTTCCCCAGGACAAAGCAGGTAGTGGTGCAGAGTGCAGGGAACGGCTGCACTTGATTCACCAGGGGAGCAGTCAGTGTGGCTTGGCGTGGCTGCCCTGAGGCGAGATGGCTCCATCAGGGGCCAGAGTTGAAATCTGGAAACAGAAAGCCTCTGAGCAGCAGAACTACCGCTGGGCCCTCAGGCCTTATGGGGTTAGAGTCTCAAACCCTGGCTGAGGTCAGAGGCAGAAGAGACATGCCTCTTTATTTTTAACAAAAGTCCTCTCAAAGAGACCCCATGTCTCTTCAGCATGGGCTCTCTTGGACTGTGGAAAACAACTTTCTGATTGCTCATGCTGCCACTTCCTTGCTGCTGAGGACTGGCTCCTGTCATCCTAGGCAGTCCACACTTGCTTGAAGCCAGTGCAGCCAGCTTTTCACTGGAGGACCACAGAGCCGCTCTCCCAGTCCACTCAGCCACCACACAGGGGCTGTGGTACAGCCAGGCACACACTGACCGGCCCAGGCAGAGCTCCATGAAGACACAGGTGCAACCCACTCACAAACCACACACAACTATGTCTTCATAATAGTATTCTTAAAAGAAAATTCAAGTGTTCCTTGTGAAGAAAGAAAGCCTGGAATTTTCTGGAATAAAAGAAATTCCTCAGAACCAAGTCAATATTTCTCTTCCTGTTAAAATAAATATTTTGTTGTTGGGATTAAAGCACCAGGAGTTAATTTTTCTGCAAGAAAACTTTGAACTTTACTATGTAAATTTAATTCTTTGTTATGGAGGTGACAGTGTCATTCTTAAAAATGTGGTCATAACCACGTACCTGACTTAATAGTAGATGTGACTCCTAGGTAAACCATCTAGCAAATGGAAAGAGGAAGAGCTTTCTTCCCTTTGGTAATGAGCATAGATTGGAATCTGTCAGCAACAAAGATTGAGGGGCAAGTGTGTCTTAAAGGAGGTCTGAGAAGGGCCGGGGATGGAGGAAGAGGAAGGAAGATGTCTGAGTGCACTCTCATCATTTCCAGTTTGCTTTGTGATTAGGTGCTGGGGCCAACCAAAGAGTAATGGTATTTGGTTGCTTTTCCATGATGTTAATGGCCAGCAGAAGAAAATACAGTACTCTGTTAACAGACTTAGAAATAGCATCCTGCCTGGATTGTTAAGACCACAGCACCTGACACGACCCCTGGATCTGCCAAGTTCTTAGGCAAAGTCTCTCCAGGCCCGTCCAGGTGTGATCTCACTCTGGTGGGTTGACTGAACCAGGCCAGATGAACAATAAGAAGGAGAATCTGAATAAAGAATCACTATGACTGGGCACCCAAACACGGATGAGAAATTTCCCCCATCCTCAGCAGGTTCGCCCCCCTGCATGAGGAATGAGCTGGAGGATAGGTTCTCAAACACACACCTAGGATGCTTTCTTGCAGCAAGCATGCACCCTTCAAGGACTCCTGGGTTTACGCAGCCTGGCTGAAATGGATCAGATCTGGAATCTGGTAAAGGTTGCTTCTTCCTTTCATTCCTGAGGGGGAGATGAGGTGGAGATGGGCTCGAGTTAATTTTTTAAATCATTTTCTTGCGTCTGCGGATAACTGCACTGGGGCCCTCCTCCCAGCACCACTCCTACCCTCCCAGGGGTCCCTTCCTGAGGATGAAAGGATCTGGAAGCGGATTTCTTCCTCTCAGCGGGGCCAGCCCCTTCTCTTCCCAGCCAGCCGCACACAGCATCTGGGGCCAAGCTGCAGCCTCTCTTTGCTCAGATGCCCTAGAGATTTAATTTTAATTAACCGTGGGAGCTATAGCACTGAGGATTGAATTTTTCAAAATACAGCACACTCCCGCCTTTTGTCTGCTTCCCTTCTGCCATCCCCCCACCCCCGCCAACACCTCCCATGGCATCGAAATAAAAAACAAAAAACAAACAAACAAAGACAAACGAGTTGTCTCACCTACACCTGCCTGGGGCAGAGACAGTCAGAGGTCGAGGCATTCAGAAGCCAATGCCTGGGAGCGGTCTTTCCAAAGCAGAGGAGGCAGGCGGTGCGGGGAGAGACCCTGACAGTCACGTGGGCTCTTAGCCCTGCCCACGTCCAAGGACCAGGGGACTCATCCACCCCAATTGGCCCTCCCTGGAAGCACTCAGAGGCTCCGCAGTCATGGCAGTGTGGGCTAAGGGCAAGAGCTGCCTGGCGGCCGGCTTGCTGCAGAATCAGGTGGCGATCGTCACCGGCGGGGGCACGGGCATTGGAAAGGCCATCGCGACCGAGCTCCTGCAGCTGGGTGCGTGAGTAGGACCGGGACCCGGGACCCGGAGCCAGGGGTCCGTCGAGAGGCTGGCTGGCAGGGGGCGCTAGGCCGGGTTGCGAAAGTGTGGAGTTGCAAAGCAAAGAAGTACAGATGGGGGAGAAATTGAAACTGCTCTGGGTCCCAAGTAGGGAATAAGGAGACCTGTGGAAACATGTATGGAATTAATGATGGAAAACGAATCCTTTTCTATAGACTGCCTCATGAGGGGTTAGGACACAGGAGGACTTCATTTAACTTGAAAGTTTGTAACATTGAGAGGCTCCCATCATCTGAGCTTTCATAACATTTACTGTAAGGAGTGAAGGGAGGACTATATTTATTTTTTTATTTTTGCTAATCATCACTCAAGGAAATTTTTGGCCCTTGGAAATGTTAGAGAGAGTGGAAGGGACTGGGAGAGACAGAGAAACATTGAGCTGAGAGAGACACATGGAGTGTCTGCCTCCTGCAGGAGCCCCAACCAGGGCTGGGGATGGAGCCTGCAACAGTGGTAGAGGTAGGTGCCCTTGACTGGGATGGAACCTAGGACCCTTCAGTGCACCAGCGGAAGCTCTCTTCACCGAGCCAAATAAGCTAGGGCTACAGGGAGGACTTTGTCAGCACATGAACAAGGAAGCAAGGGAAACCACGAAGGAGAAAATTGATAAATCTATCCACATGAAAATGTAAATCGTCATTGAATTAAAAAACAATGTAAGGAAATATTAAAGGCATATGAAGAAAAATGTTTACAATATACAACAAATGTATGATATAAAGAGCTCTCACAAATACATAAGGAAAAGATCGAACACACAGCTAGAAAAACTGGCTAATGATATGGACCAGGTGAACCAAATGGAGGCAGGATAGGGCGAAGCCACCACCCTGGCTGTGGTGCAGCCAGGGGCACACTGACCCGCCCAGGCAGAACTCCATGGAGCCACTGGTGCATCCCAGCCACAAACCACATGAAATTACATCTTCATAAAATTATCCTTAAAAGGAACTTCAAGTGTTCCTTGTGAAGAAAGAGAGTCTGGAATTTTATGGAATAAAAGGAACTCAGAACTGAGTCTATATTTTTCTGGCCAGTAGAATGGGGAAACTGAGACAGCTGAAAAACTGGCTGAGCGATTGACAGCCAGATACAGAAAGTCACCTCCTTAGAGATAACATCTAGGCCTCCATTGTATTGCAGCCCCAGGCCCAGAAAAGCAGCAAAACCAGGTGGGCAATGCCAGGACCAGGAGCAATGACTGAGGACCCCCTGCCCTGGCACTGACCAATCAGTAGAGACCAGGACCCTAAAAGAACACACCTGGAAAACTGATGAATATTCTGCTGAAACCCTCCCCTGAGGCCTCCCCTATGACTCCCATCTAAAGAGAGAAAAAGCCTCAAGACAACCCTAGCTGGTTTGGCTCAGTGGATAGAGCGTGGGCCTTGGTCAGGGTGCATGCAAGAGGCAAACAATCCATGTGTCTCTCTCACATCGATGTTTCTCTATCTCTGTCTCTTCACCTCCTTTCCACTCTAAAAGTCAATGGAAAAATATCCTCAGGTGAGGATTAATTAAGAAAAAGGAAAAAAAAGAGGGGGCTCAAGACAAAGTACCCAGGGTGAGCTCTCCCTCAGAGGAACATGTCCATGCCATTCCCTTCCTCCTCTTCTTCCCCCAGGAGACGTGCAACCAGGTGGGCAATGGACAGTGGCAACACCTCCCAGGCTAACCCCCTGAACTTGTCTCCCAGGCACCCTTTTCTCCTACTTTCCAGTGAGCTAGGGCAGCCCAGCGTGGGCTCTCCTGCTGCTTCTTCTGTCCTAAGTCCTTCATTGTTTCACTGTTTGCAGCTTTAATAAATGTATCCTCATAGTCACTTGGACTCATACTGTGAAATCTTTCCTCCACGAAGTCAAGAACTCACACACTACCAGCCCTCCCTGGGCAGACCCGCTCAGGACCAGGTCCCAGGTCCAGCCATGAAGAACTTTAAATAGGCAAGAAGTACATGAGAAACAATCAACTTTATTGGCAATAAAATGCATTCCTTTCAAAGTTATGTCATATTCCATAGAATGGGTGTTCAATATTTTATTTAACCATTCCTTTAATGGAAATTTGGATTTCTAGTGTTTTGCCCAGCATTGCAGTTGTTTTTTTTCTTGTATTATTACCTTTGCACACTAGTTCAAGTTTGGATCCTGAACACAGGTTTGGCTGCCTGCTGCTTGAAAGCCAATACTCTAGAGCAGTGGTTCTCAACCTTTCTAATGCCGTGACCCTTTAATGCAGTTCCTCATGTTGTGATGAACCCCAACCATAAAATTGTTTTCATTGCTACTTCATACCTGTAATTTTGCTACTGTTATGAATCATATTGTAAATATCTGTGTTTTCCGATGGTCTTAGGCAACCCTTCTAGCGATTCTCTGCTGTAGAGCCTAAGACCGTCGGAAAACACAGATATTTACATTAGAATTCATTACAGTAGTAAAATTACTTCCACCAGAGTCTGGAGGCAGGTGCTGATGGAAGGAAAGCAGGTTTATTCAAGAGCCAGCACCTTGAGAAGATGGGGGACTCTCATCACAAAGACCATCTTATCATCTCAGTGCAGGCAGAGGTTTTTATGAGTAGGGAAGGGGAAGACAGAACAAAGGTGACCAGAGGGGTTTGGGGTCTTTTTGAAGGTGCTGTGTGCCATTTGCACAGTCTGCTCCAATAATGATCTTGGAGCCAGTCAAGTGATGATCTGGAAGGTAAGCAAATCTGGAGCCAAAATGCCTAAAGCCTGGACTTAGCTTCCTTTGAGGTTAGCACCTAGAATCCTTTAAGCAAACAGGCAGTTTATCAACAGCTACCTGTGAATTTACAAGTCATCATTTACCGAAACAATGTGAAAAGAATGGTGAGGTGGGTTACCATTTGTATGTAGTACAAGCTCTATCAGTTAAAGTAAATAGCCTTTTAAAGTTGTTTTTCAGTAGAGCTCTACTTGTATTGCACAACTTTGCTGAAGCATTCAGGGCTCAGATAATAGGCAGTATTAATTTAGAAAATGTTTGATTTGATAATTCATGTGAAAAATCCTACTTATATTTTTACTCTATGTCTTTTTTTGTCTGTTTTTTGTTAATCCTTACCCGAGGATATTTTTCCATTGATTTTTAGGGTGAGTGGAAGAAAGAGGGAGAGATAGAAACATGAATGTGAGAGAAACACATCGATTGGTTGCCTCCTGTACAAGGCCCCTACCAGGGCCCAGGCCAGGGAGGATCCTGCAACCCAGATAAGTACCCTTGACCAGAATGGAACCCAGGACCCTTTGGTATGCAGGCCGACATTCTATCCACTGTGATAACCAGCTAGTGCTCACTGTATGTCTTTTTTGAGGCCTTGGAGAAAGTCAGGCATTAATCACTTTAGTACCCTGAGTTATTGTTGTTTTGTTGTTGCTGTGTTGTTGTTGTTTTTAAAAAGATGCTCAATTTCTTAATATGGATTTAGGAAGAGTTACAGATGTGAGTGTTTGTTTGTTTTTTCACCCTCACCTAAGGATATGTTCATTGATTTGATAGTAATCCAGTTCTTGTTACTCCATCTTGACCAGAAGCAGAAGTCCCAATTCATTGTTTTTATGGGAACACATGAAGTATTTGGTAAACATTATTATTTGTGGGATTTTGCCAACCAATGGAAGCATATTTACTTGTCCTTTGGCTGTTTTTGCCTCAGGTTGTAATGTGGTTATTTCATCCCGTAAGTTTGGTGTATTAAAATCTACTGCAGACGAACTGAAGACCACCCTGCCTCTCACCCACCAGTCTCAAGTCACTCCCATAAAATGCAACATCCGTAAGGAAGAGGAGGTACTACAACTATGCCCATGTCTTTTATTCGTTTTTCATCTATAGCAGTGGTTCCTAAACTTGAATGTGCTTCAGGTTTTCTCATGTTACCTGCCTCAGATGAGGTTCAGGAGAAGCAGAGCCTGTAAAGGAGGTTCTTCGCTAATGATCTATTGAGTAAGTTGCCTCAGGAGAAGGAGAGAGGAAGGGAAGCAAAATTATACATGTAGCTTTATGATGTGTGGACATTGTGGTGAGAGATTGTAAGCTCTCCTGGAGCAAACCACCCATCCATGTTTCAAATTAGGTCATTAACCAGTTTACTTTTAATGTTTTTCTTCAGGTAAATAATTTGGTCAAATCCACCTTAGATATTTATGGTAAGATCGATTTCTTGGTAAACAATGGAGGAGGCCAGTTCTTGTCTCCTGCTGACCACATCAGTGCAAAGGGATGGCATTCTGTGATTGAAACCAACCTGACAGGCACCTTCTATATGTGCAAAGCAGGCAAGTGTGATCACTAACCCCAAAATTCAAGGTGTCTTTGTTTAAAGATCATAGAGAATCCTGAAAGAGAAACTGTTAGGGGCTCAGAAAGCTCCAGTTGTCAACATTCACTGCCCTGATTTACTCACACACAGGATTGTAAATTGCTACATTTCTGGCTAGTAATTTGGTAGTATTTATAAAATATGGATATCTTTTGATCTTATAATTTTATTTTTAGGAATTTCCCATTAGAAAATTATTAAGGATCTGTTCAAAGAGATAACTACAGAGTTGTTTATAAAATTAAAGAAAACTCTCACATTTACTTTGTTTTTAAGAAATAAATCTGTTATAAGGACCTGCTAAGTCAGTAAGGTCCTTAGGGAGAATACCAGACAGAGTCCACATTCTTTCAACTAACAACTAATTAGCATGACATTGTCTTTAGATTATAGGTTATATTTCAATCATTAAAATGTCATACTACCCAAAGCAATCTATAGATTTAATGTAATTTCTATCAAAATACCAATTGCATATTTCACAGAATTATAATCTAAAATTTATGTGGACCCACAAAAGACCCCTAAAAGACACAGTGATCTTGAGAAAAAGAGAACAAAGTTGGAGGTTTTACACTACCTGATATCAAACTATACTACAAGTCTATAATAATCAAAACAGCATGGTACTAGTATAAAAAGGGACACATAGATCAATGGAACAGAATAGAGAGCCCAGAAATAAACCCATACCTATATGGACAGTTAGTATATGACAAAGGAGGCAACATACAAGGGGGTAAAGATAGTCTATACAGTTGGGAAAATTGGACAGCTAAAAGCAAAAACATGAAACTAGATTACCTTTTTACACCATATACAAGAGTAAACTCTTAAGTGGATTAAAGATTTGTATGTATTGGTCAAAACCATAAAACTCCTAGAATTACATATAGGCAGTGAAATTTCTGGCATGCCTCTTAGCCATATTTTTTTATATATATATATCTTCTTGGGTAAGGGAAACAAAGAAAAAAGAAACAAAGTATATATGGAAATGCAAAGGAAGCAGAATAGCCAAACAATTTTACGAAAGAAGGATTTTGGAGGACTTATATTTCTTGATTTCAAAACACAGTGGTAGTGACATAAGAATGGGGTATAGATATGTGGAAAAGCATTGAGAATCCATAAATAAAACTTTATTTATTGTGGTCAATTGATTTTTGTCAAAGGTGCCAACAATTCTATGGGGAAATGATAGTCTTTTCAACAAATGGTACTGGGACAGTTGGATCTCCATATACAAAAAGACCCTTACCTCACACTATAAATAAAAGTTAACTAATAGTCCAAAATGCATCGTGGAAAAAGTAAAATTCTGAAACTTTTAGAAGTAAACAAAGGAGAAAATCTTTCTGATTTTAGGTTAGGCAAAGAGTCCTAGGAACCACCAACAAAATTCCCATATGTCCATAAAATATAAAATTGATAAACTAGACTTGAAATTAAACATGTTTACGCTTCAAAAGACACCATTAAGAATGTGAAAAGATAAGCCACAGACTGGGAGACAATTTTCCAAATCACATATCTAATAAGGAACTTGTATCCAGAATATATGAAGAACTTTTATAATTTGATAATAAGAAAGCACCCCAATTAAAAAGTGGAAAAAAAGATTGGAGTAGACATTTCACCAAAAAAAGATATATGGAAAGCTAATAAGCACATTAGAAGATGCTCAGCACCATGGGTCACTAAGGACATGGAAGTCAAAACCTCAGTTAGGTACCACCTCATTTCCACTAGAATGGCTGTAATCAGCAAGTCAGACAATAATAGTGTGGAGGAACTGGCGTCCTCATGCATTTCTGGTAGGAATATAACATAGTGGAGACACTGAAAAAGTTTGGCAGTTCTCTAAAAAGCGAAACATAGAGTTACCATCTGAATGCGATTTTACCCTTAACCTGAGAGGAACAAAAGCACGTGTCTACATAAAGACGTGTTCATAGTCACCCCAAAGTGGAAATAATCAAAATGTTCATCAACTGGTGAATGGATAAATAAAATATGGCGTATCCATACACTGGAATACTATTTAACAACAAAAAGGAATTATTGATATGTGTTATAACTTGGATGAACCTCACAAACATACTAAGAAGCCAGACATAAAAGACCACATATTGTGTGATTCCATTGATGTGAAATATTCAGAAGAGTGGAATCTACAGAAACAGAAAATGAATGAGTATTTGCCCAGGGATGGATTTGGCTGCAAATGGGCACAGAGGAACTTTTTGGGGTGATGGAAATGTTCTAAAACTGTATTGTGTTGATAGTTGCACAACTAGCATGTATTTTTAAAGGATTTTATTGATTTTTAGAGAGAGAGGAAGGGAGAGGGAGAGAGAAAGAGGAACATCAATGTAAGAGTGGAATATCGATGGGCTGCCTCCTGCACACTCCCTACCAGGGATTGAGCCCGCAACCTGGGCATGTGCCCTGATCACTATGGAACCAGCAACCTTTTGGTGCACAGGACGACACTCCAACCAACTGAGCTACACTGGCCAGGGCAACTCTGTATATATTTTTAAAAATTATTAAATTGTACACATAAAGTAGATGGCTTTTATGATGTGTAAATTGTACCTCAGCCAGGCTTAAAAAAGAAAATAAATATGAATTTAAAATGTACCACAAAAGCAGCATGCTGGAACAGGGAACCAGAAAAGGGTCAGCACACTGTCTAATATGACTGTCACCTGTCTGTTTCCTTCAGTTTACAGCTCTTGGATGAGAGAGCATGGAGGATCCATTGTCAATATCACTATGCTTACTAAAAATGGATATCCGGGATTTGCGTAAGCATTTATATATATTTTTTCCTATGTGAGAAATATCTAAAGTAAAACAAACAAAAAATCACTGAAATCGTAATCAGTAAAAAATTTACTGTGCACACACCAAAAAGACTTGTAACCCTCAAATTACCAATTTGTATTTCCTCATAATAAAAAGGTTTTCAATGTTCCTCTTAAGTCCCTGTGAAGTGGGGGAATCTTATGTGGGCCTACACAGTGAGATTTGACAATCAGACAGCTGTGGTTTGGCTCTAATATGGGAGGACCCAATTCTTTCCCATTTTACAGACAGACTCACACACACAGTTTCATGACAAGAGTGTTCTTGTGGGGTTCTGACAGGCCATTGACACACCTGTCGGTTTAGTTAATGAGAGAAATATTCAACAAAAGCTAATTCTAGTGTTTACATTTTTGTCTTTTAAAGCCATAGTGCAGCTGCCAGAGAAGGTGTTTACAACCTCACCAAAACCTTGGCTTTGGAATGGGCCAGCAGTGGAGTAAGGATCAACTGTGTTGCCCCTGTAGGTAAATGTTCTATATGAACAAGTTGTGCTCTTCTGATTCCATTTATGTTGTTGATAGAGGTATTGTCACTGTCTGTATACTAGGAAAGATTGGCTTTTGAAAATGGATGTGTATATTCTTTGATTTACCAGTATTATTTGATTAGATTGTTAAGGTTAAATTAAGCCAATGATTCTCAATCCTGTCTGTATATTAGAATTATCTGTGAAATGTTTAAAAAATAGTGATAAATAAGCTTGGCTCCAAACTGTGGAATCCTAGCGTCAGTATTTTTAAAAACCTCCCAAGAGACTCAAATGCACTGTGAAGGTTGAAAAATCGCTACTTTAAAGAATGAAATTTTCTGGATTGTTTTGTTATTTCTTGGTTTATTATTAATCTTTTATTAAGAGAGAGAGAAACTTAAAGTCAAAGTTTTAGGAAGAAACTCTCAGTTAAAGAGCAACTAGAAGTAAAGAGAAAATTTCTCTGAAACCTAATGTATGTGATGGGGGGAAAATCACAATATGCTCAACTTTAAAAACTATCATTTTTGTATGAAGTAAGATATAGCTTAATCTTCCTTGAGTATTACACGTTGGCCATGTACTGAGACATTAAATGAAACATTTCACTCATCCTGTAAAAGTCGGCTCAAATGCACTTCTCTGTGATGTTTCCTGGTCATTGCTAAAATATAGGAATCGTTCCTCAATCTGAAACTCCGTAATATATGTGTATATTATCTGTAACTCTATCTTTATACTACCTATAGATATTGTTATCCATGCTACTCAGTTCGAAATAAGCATGAACTGAGTTGTGGACATTAGTAGAATTCTCCTATTTAACAAATTGCAGGCTCCTAGCTAGAAACTTCATTTCCCTTTAGTCCTTCATAGCTGAGCTTACCTTACTCAAATTACATGCAAATATTTATAAAATTAAGTATTAGTTCCATTCTTTTTTTTCTGTTTTATTTATTTTTTTATTTAATTTCTTTATTGATTAAGGTATCACATATTTGTCCTCATCCCCCATTCCCATCCCAAACCCCTCCCCACGCATGCCCCCACGCCCCTTTGTCCATGACCACTGGTTAGGCTTATATGCATGCATACAAGTCCTTTGGTTGATCTCTCTCCCTTTCCCCCACCTTCCTCTACCTTCCCTCTGAGGTTTGACCGTCTGATCGATGCTTCCCTGTCTCCGGGTCTGTTTTTGTTTATCAGTTTATGTTGTTCATTATTTCCCCTAGATGCGTGAGATCATGTGATACAAGAAATTCATTTATAAGAACCGAATATGAGACAAGCAATAATGGTTATGATGAGAGGCAAATGAATCAGTCTGTAGTGAGTTTCTTTCTGGGCCAACAGTTCTTTTGAGTCCCAATTTCAATGTCAAACAGTTCCTTATGTGTACATGTCAGCAATGATATTTCAGTTCTGGATGGTGGACAAATAGTGGCAATGCAGGTCCGACCCTCTCTGGTTTGGTCCTGGGCAACCTAGTTCCATTCTTAATGCAGCTACCTTGCATTACTGGCCTCAACAAGTACATTTCTTGAAAACCTTTAGTGGGTTGTTAGTGTTATAAGCACCTTATTGAAGTCTTGTTTTTCCTCCTGAGACATTTTTAGGTTTAAGGTGTAAAACTTAATACTTCTAGAAGATGTCATCCTCTTTAAACAAAAGGTTGCAAATTGTTTAATGGGAAACCAGTATATCACCCCCCTATCATTTGGAGTAATACCACACAATTTCCTCATCTTTTATACCTCCTGTTCCTCTCCTCCTCCCTATAATCTCTGTTGTAGTTTTGAGCCATTAACAAATAGCTTTATCCTGTGTTATACAGGTTTTGAGTACTTTTCTTTGCTTTATAAATCCATGAAAGCTAAATAGAAGAATTCTTAAACAATTACATTTTTCATTTCTTTATATTAGATTCACATGCTTTATTTGTGATTCTACTTTAGGTGAAAAACTATGACAATATTGCATTTTCTAAGTCTCGCATAATCATAGCTCAGTCTTGTGTTGTAAAACAGAGAAGCCCAGTGAAAGATAAAATAAACTCCCCTGTCTCATGGTTTGTCCCACTTAAGAGCCCACTAATCTGCTCATATAATTATGCTTTCACAAACCAAGTCTTTTATGAAAAAAATCCAGGGCTTAACTGGTTATTAAGGAAGGGGAAGTCACAACATGAGCATTCAGATAATTCATTTGTAGTAGTCAACCACTATTAAATTTTCTCATTATTAGCAATGTTACCGTTTCTATTACACTGAAGCCACTAAATTTTTGGTATTGGTTGGTAGACTTTCTTGATGTCTTTACAATTAAAATTTAATCTTATGTACTTTCCTTTTTTCCTATTTTATATCTAAACATAGGGAATCATTTATTCCCAGACTGCTTATGACAACTATGGTGATTTGGCAAAAGACTTATTTTGGGGGTCCTATCAGAAAATTCCAGCTAAAAGACTTGGAGTTCCTGAGGAGGTAAGGTATATTTCTAACACTGATTAGAATGACTTTATTTCATACTTTGGAACTTAGTAACATTTTGTTGTCTTTTTTACATAGTGTGGATGGCTGTTAGAGATGATAGCTCCCTCTGCCACCAAACCATTTCCCTGGACTTTCTGGATCTGGGGGAATATCCTGGTTCTGCTTTTGTAACCTGACAACCAAGGGGTCCGGGCTACCTGTCACTCCTTGAGCCAATTAAGCAGAGACAGGGTTGAGTCAGATATGAGCGTTTATGCCAATAATGCTGGCTGTATGGTAAAGGGGCAGGTCATCACAAAAGTCTGCTCTGACCCCCTCACCAGTTGGCTGGTTATATACACACGAGGGAGAAGATAGCTACGTGCAGCTGCAAGCTGCAAGTGTAATGTGGAAAGGGGAGGGTAGAGTCTGCAGTCCGGCCTTCAGGAGCTCCAAGTCCGATAACAAGGTGGCTAATCTTCTATGATGTTACAAACAGCTCAGCCTGTTCCTGGGACCTGAGAATGGTCAGTTCCTGAGATAAACTCCCGGAGGGGGTCAGGGTCCAGGCACAGCAACCAAATCAAAGCACGCCCTGTCCTTGGTCTGTTCTCAAAATGTATTTCTTTTCTGAGTAATGGACCCATTGAGGCATCTTTTTACAGCCTTGTTTCATCCTCCAGTTTTTCAGGATCTGTAAGAAAATTACTTATCTTTAGTTAGTGAAATTAATAATTATTAGTCAAGTGTTGCTCTATTCTTATTGCATGCCCTTCCCCACGATCACTTGGAATGCTCACAGCAGTCTTTTTTTTTCTTTTACATATATTTTTATTGATTTCAGAGAGGAAGGAAGAGGGAGAGAGAGATAGAAACATCAATGATGAGAGAGAATCACTAATGGGCTGCCTCCTGCACACTCCACACTAGGGGTCGAGCTCACAACCTGGGCATGTGCCCTTGACCAGAATCAAACCTGGGACCTTTCAGTTCGCAGGCCAACCCTCTAACCGCTGAGGCAAACCAGCTAGGGTGCCATAGCAGTCTTTATTCAGAAGCAAATGCAGTGTGAATTAAGAAGAGCGTGCTTTTATTGTTTCATTGCACTTTTCCAGCTACGTTATTTTATCACGTGGCAGGACCCTAAGCAGGTCAGACTATTATGACTATCTGACATTCCATACACAATTTTTGTAAGGTGGTCAGGTTTAAGTATGAAAAAAAGAATAGCTTTCATAAATGTTAGCTATATCAATCTTAAAATGTAATGAAAATAAAGTTTTCATCTCCATAATAATAATAAAAACTAGAATTCCTGGACCAGAATTAGAGAGACATGTCATCTTCCTCAATGGAAAGAATCAATGTTATTGAAATCAAGTTTTTCTAAATTAATGTATAAATTTAATATATTTTTGGAATTCAGCATACCGATTCTGAAGTTTGTTTAGAAAAATATTTATGCAAAAAAAGCCAAAAATGTGTTGAAAAAGAATAATGGGGAGACTTGATCTTCCTGACATCAAAATATACTCTAATGCAATACTTATTTACAACATTTGGTGCTGGTCCTGGAATAGGTTAAAATTAGTGGAATTTAATGGACTGTTGTATCAGTACCATGTATCTATGGGAGTTTGTAGGATAAAAGCAGCATTTCAGATCTATGGGGAAAGAACAAATCATTCAGCAAAAGTTTTGCAGCAATGTGCTGTTCATTTAGAA
This sequence comes from Cnephaeus nilssonii, assembly GCF_951640355.1. Lineage (NCBI taxonomy): Eukaryota > Metazoa > Chordata > Mammalia > Chiroptera > Vespertilionidae > Cnephaeus > Cnephaeus nilssonii. Next base: position 19,770,959 of record NC_137081.1, on the reverse strand, counting down.
ATAAATTAGGCCCTCTCTCTCACATCACATATATACAAAATAATTTTTAGATATATTGAAGTGCTAAATATAACAGCAAAAGCATAACATTCTTGAAGAAAATGTGTTTTAATTTCTAGAACTACCTTTCATTATCAGTTTTATGTGTATATTTTAAGAAATTTACTATGCACACACAAATATCCATATTTATAGACATTTTTTTAAACAAAAAGGGATCCTGCTCTGGTGTTTTCTTCAATTTGCTTTCAGTCCACAGGTCAACACTCATCCACTGAGTCACGCCAACTGGAAAGCAGTACTATTTTTAATAAAAAATAGGTACATTTTCAAAAACAAAAGAAAACATTTTTTTTTTTTTTACAATTATACTAATACTAGCGTTCCTGTTGCAGGAAAAATCCTGCAATAGGGTTTCCTGCTGCACTCTACCCCGCCCCGCCTGCTGTCCTCCCTTCTCCCCTGCCCCGCCTTCTCTGCCAGCCCGCCTGCTTTTCTCCCTTCTCCGCCAGCCCGCCTGCTCTCCTTCCTTCTCCCCCGGCCCTGCCTCCGCTCCTCCCTTCTCCTCCCACCGGCTTGCTTTCTTCTCCGCAGCTTTGCTCCCTTCTGCAGCTCTTGGCTTCTTTCTACGCTGTCTTGATATGCAAATTAGCCGCCATCTTGGTTGGGGTAATTTGCATACTCGTCCTGATTGGTTGGTGGTCGTGGCTTGGCTGGTGGGCATGGCTTGGGCGTAGCGAAGGTGCGGTCAATTTGCATATTTGTCTATTATTAAGTAGGACTAGAGGCCCGGTGCATGAAATTCGTGCATGGGTATGGGGGTGTGTGTGTCCCTCAGCCTAGCTTGCACCCTATCCAATCTGGGATACCTCAAGGGATGTCCGACTGCCCACGGGGATTGGGCCTAAATGGGTAGTCGGACATCCATCTCACAATCCAGGACTGCTCTCTCCCAACCATTCGCCTTCCTGCCTACCTGATTGCCCCTAACCGCTTCTGCCTGTCAGCCTGATCACCCCCTAACCACTCCCCTGCCAGCCTGATCGGTGCCTAACTGCTCCCCTGCTAGCCCGATTGCCCCTAACTGCCCTCCCCTGCCAGACTGTTTGCCCCTAACTGCTCTCCTCTGCAGGCCTGGTGCCCCCCAACTGCCCTCCCTTGAAGGCCTGGTCACCCCAACTGCCTTCCCCTGCAGGCCTGATTGCCCCTAACTGCCCTCCCCTGCAGGCCTGATCGCCCACAACTGCCCTCCCCTGCTGGCCTGGTTTCCCCCAACTGCCCTCCTCAGCCGGCCCGGTCACCCCTAACTGCCCTCCCCAGCTGGCCTGATCACCCACAATTGCCCTCCCCTTCAGGCCATCTTGTGGCGGCCATCTTGTGTCCACATAGGGGCATCAATCCTTGACCACATGGGGGCGGTCATCTTGTGTGTTGGAGTGATGGTCAATTTACATATTATTCTTTTATTAGATAGGATCTTTAATGTATGGCTTATTAGAATACAGCTGGATTTTCATATCTGCCTCTGCATCCAATCTGTTGCAATACACTGTTTTGGTTAAAGCATATGAAGAAAATCTGGCTTCTTACCCTTGGATAATTGGAAACAGAGGCACATTTATTAATATTAGCATTTTCAGATAATTGTGAATATTCTTTACTATTCAAAAAGTGGCAATTTTTATTTTATTTCATTATTTTTTTAATGAAAAAATGTTTTTATTGATTTCGGTGAGGAAGGGAGAGGAGAAATAGAAACAGTGAACAACCACTTCCTGAATTCCACCTACTGGAGATCAAGCCCACAACCTGTGTATGTGCCCTGACTGGGAATCATACGGTGACCTTCTGGTTCATGGGTCGATGCTCAATACTGAGCCACACCGGCCTGGCAAAAAGGGGCAGTTTTTAAAGATTAGTTGCAGTGTGGAACCTGGAACCATGTCACTGAACTTTTTGTACTGTTACATTAAAATCTATTGGTCTTCCTTGCAGTTATTCTGGGTCTCTGATCCAAAAATGATTTTGTAACATCAGTCATTGATCTTTTGGAAAATATTGGTTCACTGAGTTATGATTATTTTCTTTTTTTTAAAAAAAATATATTTTATTGATTTTTTACAGAGAGGAAGGGAGAGGGATAGAGAGTTAGAAACATCGATGAGAGAGAAACATCGATCAGCTGCCTCCTGCACACCTCCCACTGGGGATGTGCCCGCAACCAAGGTACGTGCCCTTGACCGGAATCGAACCCGGGACCCTTCAGTCCGCAGGCTGACGCTCTATCCACTGAGCCAAACCAGCTAGGGCGAATTATGCATATTTTCTAAATGTTGACACACAATTCTAAGTGTTGACGTACAATAACAAAATTCTAATTTTCACCTGAAAGCTCAAATCTTACCATTGGTAACAGATACTGTCAGTCATTTCCCTTTGAAGTGACAGTCTCACTGTGTTCATTTTTGAAAAATGTCTGCCCAGTATCCAAGATCATTAACTGCACTTTGCTCTTTCAAATAAAAAATGGTGTTTCTTGGAAAATGTGACTATTTTAGCTCGCAACTCAACTGCACATTCTTTTCCTTGAGGCAACGATTATACTTCTTTATGCAGAAGAGCTTAATGTGTAATTCCTCTTTCATCATGCAGGATATCAAAAAGGTGTAGGCTCAGTGGTCGAGATTAATAATTTTTCCTGCTTCACCAAGGACATTCTAATGTGAACCAGGCTGCCCCCACCACCAAAACGTACTTGCCGGTGAAGGATATAATGACTACTGGTATAAAGATCACTAGGTCAGTTTTGTGTTCCTGCCATCACTCATGCTGAGGCTCCAGCAGTCTTTCCCACCATTGCATTTATTTTTCATAAATGTCAACAAAGTGAAAAATGCAAATAAAGACTTAGTATTATTTTGAAAGTAGTTTTGACCTTGCCAATCCCCTTTGGTACACCCAGGATTTTGCTGATCATGCTTTAACTAAATAAAAATGTACCAGTTGTACCAGTTAATAATGCGGATTTTTTTCAATAGATGGAGTTACACATATGTTGATATATATGTGATTTGATAATGTATGCTACTTTGTTGTATTGACAACAAGCTTCAAAACTTCATATGTCAAATTTGCTGAAGGTGTTAATATCATAGATATTTTTACACTTAAAAATGTCAAATTTGGTGCCAAAAAAGAGCATTTGTCGGAAGTTTTATTTCATTACTTTATTTTGAAGAAAAGTGCTGCTGAAAGTTATCTTATACTTCAGAAAGCTTATGGTGAACATACTCCATCTGAAGATACTTGTAAACGCTGGTTTAAACACGTTAAAAGTGATGATTTCAATGTGAAAGACAAAGAACGCCCAGGTCAATTTGAACCACGCTTTGGTCATAAAACGACCAGAATGGGTCAGAAGACAAGGCAAAGTAATTTTGCTTCATGATAACGTACCATCACACACTTCAAAACCAGTTAAAGGCACGTTAAAAGATCTTACCTGGGAAGTATTAACCCACCTTGCCATATTCACCAGACCTTGGTCCTTCCGATTACTAGTTCCAGTTGATGGCACACGCACTTTCTGAGCAGCACTTCAAAACGTACGAAGCAGTGGAAAATTTGGTCTCTGAATGGTTTGCCTCAAAACAAGACAAGTTCTACTGGGACAGTATCCACAAATTACCTGAAAGATGGGGGAAATGTGTAGCTAGGGATGGACATTACATTGAAGAAAGCACTTTTGATGTTTCTCTTGAAATTATTGTGTTTTCTTTGATTACAAAATCCACATTATTAACCGGTACAACTGGTAGATCAAGCCTGTCAAACTCGTGGCCTGCGGGCCACAAGCCTCGTTTATTTATCCCGTGTTAGCCTTTGAGTTTGACATGCCTGAAGTAGAAGTTACCTTCAAAAGGTTTGGTTGTGAAGGGAAGCAGAGATGATGGTGGCTATCGTGAGATGCAGAATAAGGAGAGACTTTAGGCTTCTGCTTGATTGTGTCCTAGCATCCCTAGCTCATGTTTCCAAGATATTCTGTTTGCTTCAGTTAATCATCAATGTTCCGTTTTGGGCAGAATTTTCACACAAGGCCATTGGCCCAACTGCTTAACACTGAGTTGCCTTCCTTTAATTGATGGTCCCTGGGGTAGTCAGGGGGTCAGAATGTAGCTGTCGTTTCAAAAGGAACTGCCTTGATCTCTCCTGTTGTCTGTCAGTATCTCTCAGAAAGGGAATGCAGCGCATGGCAGACCTTCAATTGGCTTCTGAGATCCTGCACGCTCATTTTTACAAATTAAGCAACTAAGGGCCAATGGGGTTCAGTAATCAGCTAAGGCCAAGCGGAGGTCATGGTACTGACATTCTAACCCAAGCTCATTTAAAGGTTTCCTGATGTGATCTTTGATAAACAGAGCTGAACATAAACAGGTAACTGAGCTAAATGAGGTGTTGGCCGCATAAAGTTGATGCAACTTGCTAGTCTCTATTAGTGTTTATTGATTGATGAAACTATGGTGAATGGCTTAGTACTTCAAGTCTATCCATCAAATGAATTCCATTAAAATGAAAGTTAAGAAGTCTCCATCTGAAGATATAACAATAATGCCTAGTTAATTTGGTAAATATCAGAATTTCATTAGTTCAATTTAGCTCCATGTTGAGCTTCAGGTAAAAAGTAAAGCAGGCACATGAATAGTTACATGTCTTTTACCTAGCAGATAGCTTCCATTCAATTCAGTATTATTTAATGGTGGGCAAAGACTACATTAGGAGCTAGGTAATGCAACATCACCTCCTTTTGGAGGAAGAGAGGCATAAATATTTCTTCATTCCGTATATATTTATTAAGTGCTTATTTTATGCAAAACACTGTCAAAGGTCATAGTTATATGTGTGAAAGGGTTGTTCTGTGGCTAGATTTAGAAAGGAGCTTATTGAAGAGAGTCTTCCTAACTGGCTGACTTTTAGAATCCAGGAGCTTTCATTGGTTGGTTGACTAACAAAACATGTTCACAAGGCAAGTTGTCATTGATTCAACAGGGTAAACTGAGTCTGGTGGTTAACATTACCATGGCTCAGATCTCTCTACCCTTCCCAATAATGTGGGAACTTATAAATTATTGATTCTAAAAAAATATATAGCTCGGCTGGTGTGCTTCAGTTGTTGAGCATCGACCCAGGAACCAAGAAGTCACAGTTTGATTCCTGGTCAGGGCACATGCCTGGTTTGCAGGCTTGATCCCCAGTAGGGGGTATACAGGAGGCAGCTGATCAATGATGTTTTTTTCTCATCAATGTTTCCAGCTCTCTATCTCTTTCTCTTCCTCTGTTTCCCTCTCTCTCTCTTAAAAAATATCAATAAAATAAATATAAAAATGGAAATAACAATAGTCACATATGTAATCTTAAGCTTCATAGTAGCCACATTAAAAAAAAGGTAAAAAGCAGTTAACTTAGTTTTGACAATACATTTTATTTAACCCAATATATTTAAAACATCATCATTTCAACATATAATCTATATAAAAATGATTAATGAGATCTTTTACATTCTTTTTTTCATATCAAGTCTGTAAAATCTCGTGTGTGTTTTACACTTACAGCACATCTCAATTTGGACTAGCCATGTGGAAAGTTCTTTGATAGTGTCATATGGCTAGTGGCCCTGGATTTAGACAGTTCAGTTCTATAGTAGCTGCTGGGGACACAAGGTTGGAGAAAAGTTATGCCTGGCCCCCAGGATCTCAGAGGCTCAATGCACCATAGCCACATGGCTACAGTGCTAAGTACAGGACGAGGACTAGAGTGAGGCAAGCAAGCTGTGGACACAAAATTTAAGAACATGCTCACCCACAGGGTTTTACAAGTACAGGTTCTGCTGCAAGACTAAGACCCTCCTTCAATGCTGCACCCTAAACTCCTTATTAGCCTCACCCAAGTCCCAGCCCTGCTTGGGAGCCTGATAAAATGGTAGATTTTGGGGCCCCAACCCCAGAGCTTACATTGCAGAAGCTCTCACGTAGGGTCTAGGCATCTGGAGTTTCAATAAGCATCCCTAAGCATTCCAGTGTAGGTGCTTAGGATCACCCTTTGAGGAACTCGGCCTGTGCAAACAGCCTCCCATGAGAGTTCCTTTACAGGGAACTTTACAGCCAGTGGAGTGATTTCTCTCTTCTCTCTGGTTTTTGGGAGTTGATGTTGCTGAACTCATCAGTGATCTAGCTGAATTTTTAGGGGATGCTCTGGGATTCTGAAGTCCCTCTTGCAGAAAGCTCCTATAGTCTGAGTTGCTGGGCTTTTGGCCTGCAGGACCATAGACTAAACTGACAGGCATGCCATGTTATTGTTCAAAGGCACATTGACTATTTCAGGGACACAAATATAAAAGGTATGTGGGAGTGATGAGAAGTACGATTATGCTGGGCAATGAAAGGTGTAGAAGGAGCTGAGTTGTTTGAAATGGAAAAGAGCCCAAATTGAGCCCTGTGTTTACTTTGCCTTCTTCACGTTGTGTAGCTTATTTGATGCCTTCAAAGGCTCTGTCCTATCTTGCTGTCTTCACCGTAATCTCTTACCTGATTTGCATGATGCTCAAATAAAAAAAGGCCGCTGTCTATGTTCTGCCCACTTATGGTGCACATACACCTTGGAATTCATGTTGTAGTCGTATGTCTGAGATGTATTTACTCAGGATTGGGAAGCAGGCAAAGAGGAGACTCGTCAGCTTTTCTGTGAGCCTGTGTGTGTTTCCATTTCCAGATTTCCCCCTTGGTATGCTTCCTGCTATCTCCAGCAGCTTCCTTCATCACCGGACAGTTGGTGGACGTGGATGGGGGCCAGTCTCTGTATAATCACATGTTTGATGTACCAGGTGAGCAGTCAGGCAATGAGTAGTCACTACCCTTTTCGTGTTCATAGTTTCAACATGTCTTTAGTTACTTAAGAGATGGTAGTTTTCTGTTTAGCACATCAAAATGTGCAATTTGTTTATATTCATGATATGATTTTTAAAGGAAATATTCCTCATCATAGAAAAATATCTAAATATATTTATTTATAGACTTTAGCTTCATATATATTTTAAAAGGGTTTTGTGTTGTTGTGTTTTTTTTTTCTGTGTGTGTAAGTTGGTAGAATTTGAACCTTGAAAAATATTCTCAATATGAGTATATATGTTTAGGGAAGAGATAGAAAAAAGGCGAGAAGTTGCCATATTATTTTTTAGATCGAATTCCTCTTAATTCCTCCAGTAAGTGGCTTGTATATCTGAGCAGAAGAATCAGACATGTTAGGTGGAGAGGGGTTATGGTGCTGTTTTACACTATTTTTGGGATATATATTAAATGAAACCATATGAATTTACTATATTCATTTTTGATGTATAAAACAGTGTGGGATCCCTTGTCACGTCCTGCGTGTTTCAGGGTTCCCGTTCAGGTCCGGTTTCTGGAGAAGGCCCTAATCAAAATGAAAAGTAGCTAGAAAAGAATCAATTTGGGTAAATGGGGGGCCAGGCGGGAGCCCACCTCTAGTGGGAGGACTACTCACTGCTCTGGCCTTTGGCATCCCTTTTATTGGGGTTCTGAGATACACCCATATCCTTTAGGCAGGAAATTCCAATAATAGACAATCAGCAAAAATTTACATATGATTAACAGGTGAGAGTTGCTTTAACTACCAATGTCTCAACTAAACAATGAGTGACTAGCTCTGACCTTTCAGAGCGATTAAGGTTGACCAAAGCATTCCGGATTCCCTTTTCACATTTAACTTCCAATGTCTCAATGTTTGGTTTCCGGCATCTCCCCCCAATTCCTTCCTTAAAAAATCTTGCATTTACAGACCAGAAATAAACATATAAGAACAAAATATGTTTGAGTCCCAATTTCATTGTCCAAAAGTTTTGAGTCCAAAGTTTCAATGTCCAAAAGTTCTGAGTCCAAAGTTTAAATGTCCAAAAGTTCCTCAAGTGTACATGTCAGCAACGATATCTGGATGGTGGACAAACGTTGGCGATGCAGGTCCGACCTCTGTGGTTTGGACCTGGGCAATCTGCAGTGACGCACATCTGCTGACTGCTAGTATGGCAAGGCATGGTCAGCGTCTTCCATCTCTGGACTATTTCTCCTCTTGTCTTCATGGCTGGAGCATTCCTGTTAATTCCTCTCTGTTGCAGGAATCCACATGATCTCGGAGTTGTTTTCTGAAAATATACAAACATATTCTCGACCAAAAGTTAATAAAGGAATCTTTTCTATAAATTTTTCTTGGGATCCTATTATTTTTTGCCCAAACAATTTTCCTTTGGCTTATTTTGACACCATGTATGTTTTTCATGGGTGTCCTGCTGTATGAAAATTAATTTTCAAAGTAAAATTTTTCAAGATGTAATTTACTTACAGGATATTTTTTCTTACATGGTATTTTTCCACTATCCCCCTTTTTTTAATTTAATGTTTAGGAGGCTTTTGGAAAATTTTTATAATGCAGTCTTGATAACTTTAAATTTTTGCACAAAAATATGACTGCTTTAGGTTCATTGCATGTTAAGTAATTTTACCATGAAATGAACTACCAATAGAAATTTTGTTTAATACTTTAGGAACAGCTTTTTGTACAATTAAATTTTCTTGAATATTCACTTATTTCATTTAGCCAATTTAAATTAACCTGAAAACTTGACTATTTTACTGTCAAATTTAATACTCTAACAAAAATCTTAGTTTACACTGTAAATATTAATGAAAAGGATTATTTTGCATCCTTGAGAAAGCCCTGAGCATTTCTGGATTTAGGCTGGATTTAGATATAGGGCAGCTGCCATCAGCCAACTCTCTGTTGCCTGGGTCTCAATCTAAGCTGGGCCAAGTCTCTGTTATCTGGGTCTCTTCCCGATCTGAGCTGGGCCAAGTCTCTGTATGTTGCCTGGGTCCCGATCTGAGCTGGCATGGGAAGCGCGAAGCAGCCATGGGGCAGGAGACCTCCCTCAGAAGGGGCGAGTGTTCAAGCCCCTGCAATGGGGGGGGGTGAGGATCTGTGCCCCACCTCTGTTGACCCCCAAGTTCTCTCCTGATGGCCTCTCTGCGACTGTGCCTGTCTTAGGTTGTTCCTCCCTTGAGGAATCTTACCAGTCTTTGACTAACCAGCCATCCTCCGGGGCCAAGCAGGGTGATGTGAGGTTCAGTTCTGTCTCCTTGGTAGCCTATGCCCCTCTGGCCTCCACGCCCAGCACCTGCCTTGGGATCCCCTCACCTGCTGGCGGGGCCCCGGCATTGATCACATATCTTGGGGAACCCAGGTTTCTTCTCCAGGGAGGGCCCAGCTCACGCCATTGTGCGAGAGATAGATCCATGGTACCAGCCACCACGAGGCTTCAACCTCAGCATGAACTGAAAACTCAGGCAACAGCTGTGGGCAATTGGATTGTGAGAAGAGGGTCCCTCTTGGCAAAAAGGGCAAGAAGGGCCAATATAGAATGCTCAAGTGCTTTCCCAGGGGGCCTTCCACACAGTGGAAGGGATTAAATCCTTTCATGTCCTTATTAAATTGTTGCCAAACATTCAAAAAATTAGATTTTTAAGTTTGTTTGGGATAATTGTACAATATGCTGTTGTAAAACATCAAAAATTATAATGACATTGTAGAAATATATCATGTAAGGATATTTTTGCTCTAGGCATGGCAATTCATTTTCAAAACTGGCTGTCAATTTCTTTTTGTATGGACAAGGTCTTAGGTACATTTTCTGCACCTCTCTTTAATTTTACACACAAAGAGGCAGTGGTTTGATTTTGTGTCATACAAAAGGGAAGCTGGGTGGGGACACCTGTGTAATTATACTTCCTTGCCCCAGCCATTTTCCTCCTGGATGACCAAGGTGTTTGGTATTATTGGTGACTACATTAGTCAGGGGATCAGCCCACGTAAGGGTTCTTACCCATGAAGGGTCAGGAACATAAGTCCAAAACACTTCCACATTTGTCCCAGGTAATATTACCGTACAGATGATTACTGCTAGCGTGGCAAGAAAGACGTTCTCAGGCGTCAGGCATCTGTACCGTCTTCTTTACCATGCCCCAGGAGACCTCCGAGCTGTTTGTTGTCCGGCTTGTCCTCCTCATGCTCCTCATCTTCAGTTGACTGCTTGGAGTCGCTGCCCTCTGTGGCTGAGGTAGTTGATTGTCTGCAGCTGCATGGTGTGGCTCCAGGCGCAAGGTCCTCATTAGTCTGGTTAGTTTCTCTCTTGGATCCCTGTTGCAGTTTAATATTTCTAGCAGGAATCCACATGGGTTTGGAAAAATTCTCTGGGAATATACAAGCATACCCTCTGCCAAAGGTTAATAATGGATCAGGTCCCTTCCATAAACCAGATTCGGGATCCTTCCATTTAACTAGACCATTTTCTTTTGTTTTATTCTGGCACCAATGTAGTTCCATAGGTGTCCTTCCTTCATCATCACAAGTGAAAAAATTTAAAGTAATTAAGTCTTGGTGCAGCCTACCCGCAGGTGATTTCTCCATCATCCCCCCTTTTTGTTTTTTCAAGTTGGGATTTTAGCCGCTGATGCTGTCGTTCAATAATGGCCTGTCCTTGGGAATTATATGGTATTCCTGTAATATGCTGAATTTTCCACCTTTTACAAAATTCCTGGAATGAATTGACAACTTGTGTAAGCAGGCCCATTATCAGTTTTAATAATTTTTGGAACTCCCATGACAGCAAAAGCAGCTAGGCAATGATTAATAACCTGTTTTGCCGTTTCTCCTGTAGATGCAATAGCCATTAGGACTTTTGAAAAGGTATCTATAGACATGTAATGCCCCTAGGTGTCCAAAGGAATTATAATGCTTTACATCCATTTGCCATATATGGTTTCTTAGCAGACCTCTAGGGTTGACTCCTGTGTTAGGCTTTTGAGGTAGATGTAACATGCAAGTTGGACATTCCTTAATAATAGACAGCATTTTGGCAGGCTGATGTAAAAGCTGATGAGATTCTAAGGCTTCTTTTAATAAAGCAACCAATTGATCAGCCTGTGCATTTCCTTTTGTTAAAGGACCAGGTAAGACACTATGAGCCCTGATGTGAGTAATATAAAAAGGATATTGTCTCTGTTGTGCAATCTGCTGAACTTGTTTGAATAGTAAAAATAAACTTTGGTCACTAAGCCATTTCAACCGGGCAGTTTCAATTCTATTCGCTAAGTTCGCAGCATAAAAGGAATCAGAGACAATATTAAGAGGCTCTTGGAAATCCTGCAATGCAGCCTTAATAGCTCCTAGTTCAATTCTTTGTATAGAAGTATGACTGGTCAGTATGACTCGGTCTGAATTTATTGTATGATAGGCAGCTTTCCCATTTGATGATCCATCAGTAAAAACAGTTAAAGCTCCAGGAATAGGTTCCTGCCTAGTATTTTTTGGTATAATGATGGAGGTATTTATATAAAAATTGTAGTAATTTATCTTTTAATAGGTTACAGCTAAGTTCCCCTGAATATCCACTTAACCCAATTTGCCAATTTATATCATTCTGAAATAACATTTCTATTTGCTTCCCAGTGAGGGGGAGGTAGATACACTGAGGCTCTTCCCCTCTAAGCTGTTTACGTTTCCTAATTTGAAACAATAATTGGGCTAATAGTTCTACATATGTAACTGCAGTTTTAGAGGATTGATGGCCTAGGTGGACCCATTCAATAATGGCAGGAGAATTTTTATTTTGGAAGATGACTCCAGTGGGACTATTTGCAGTAGGATTAATTTGTCCCAATAAAGGTAATTCGGGCTGTACCCGTGCTACTTGAGCTAAGGAAATTGCCAGCTCAACGCTTAGCAACTCATTCCTAGCTTCATCTGTTAAAGTTCTGGGAGAGGAAAGATTAGAGTCACCTCTAAGTAAACTAAATAAATTTGTCATTTCTCCTGTAGAGATCTTCAGATAAGGTCTTAACCAGTTAATGTCCCCTAATAATTGCTGAAAGTCATTTAAAGTTTTAAGACAATCTTTTCTTATCTCCACCTTCTGAGACCTAATGCATTGGCTATCAATTACAATCCCTATGATATTTGAAGGAAACCTCTCTTTATTTCCTTCCAAAATAATTTTCAGGCTATACAGTTTCATTTAAAAATCTTTGCCACATGAAACAATTTCTCTTAAGGTTATGGTGACCACTAGTATGGATTAGATTTAATATTTTAATAACAATCCTCAGTTTATCCTGGAATACCAGTGAAAGAGATTTCAAAATTTTCAAATTTCTCCTTTTTATTAAGCAAGAAATTTATTTTTAAGAGTATTCCCATTAGCTAATTTGCATATACAGAGGGATCATGGGAAGCCTTCAGTAACTTCCTTAAAAAACTTATTTAAATTGCTTACAAAGACATTGGCTTAAAAGAAGGAGGTTGGCCTTTGTTATTTCAAGATGACGGGCAGTAAGCCACGTGGCTGTCATGGCGGCTGCTCAATCTGTTCTTTCAAAAGAAAGTCAAAAATCACATTGCAGACAATCACTAGCTGTTTCTGGTCTTTATTAGAATTATTTATAAAATATTGGCTTTTCATTTAACTGAAAATCTTGATTATAATTTAATAAGCTAATTTAAGTAATTAAAGTAGGTACCTTCATTTAAAAAATAAAGCAAATTTACATCTGAATTCACAAGCCGAATATGTTGCCCCACCTCTAGCTTAATTAAAAATGCAGGGGGCTACATAAAGTTAGGATTCAATTACTTAAAAAACATTGGCTTCTCATGTAACTTAATTTATATGAGACCTTGATTATATTTTAAAAAGTCTAATTTATAAAGTAATTAAAGTAGGTACCTTTAATTAAAAAAGCAAAGAAGCTTATTCAGTAAACTTATTTGATACTTTATTGGTCTGATCCAAAAGTATAAACACTGTCCCACCTCTAGCCGATTCAAAAATGCAGGCTGCTTGAGGCTTTTGTCTTTCTAGAAATTCTACTGCTGTTGAAAATGTTGGCTATATTTAAGAAATATATTGTTTTTGCCCTTCTTACAGGCAAAAACTTCCATAACATTTAATATATATGTATATAAGTAAAATATATTAATTAATTTTTATTTGATAAAGCTTTCCATGCGATTTTAAGTATCAATTGGTTTAATTAAAAAATATATTTCTTTTAAGAGAGAATAGACTTTTGTAATACATTTCAGGGCCTGTGAAATGTCTTAAAAGCTACTCTCAAAACCTTGAAATACCTTGGAAAGATCAAACATATAATATATATATGTATATATATATGATTTAAGATTATATACTTAAATTATCTTAAAGAATATCAATTAAATTTAAACTGTATCACAGAATTAATTCTCTTTTTTAAATCAGACCAAGAAGTAACATATTTTGAATTCCTAATTATTTAAGAGAAAACATTTTATTTTCTCAAAAATACATTTTACTACACTCTAGGCATTTAGTTACCACAATTATGTAAGTTCTCCCAATTCAATCTGAACCTTAAACTTCCAGAGTTTGTAAGTCAAATATTTAGCAGCTCTTTATTAATAACCCTTTATATTTTTAAGAATAAATTTTAAAATCTAATAATTAACTTTAAACCATGTTTTTTCTGCCTGGGGAAACTGAGAAGCAAACTTGTAGGTCCTTAAAAAATGGCTACTTGCGGAAATTGGATTACCTGTTCTTCTGGGGGAAGGGCGTAGTCTACCCCTTCCGCCATTAACAAAGGGTGTAGCTTTAAAAACTTTTTCATTGCAAGGAGACCTTAAAGTTCCAGAGCTTTAAATTTTAGGTAGCAAAATTAAATACTTAGCATTTCTCAAATCAATAATACTTTTACATTTTTAAGGATACATTTCAAATAAAATATAAGGCATATTCAATTAATAGAGTAACTTATATCATCTAGACTTCATACTAGACATACTCAGATCAACATTTCATTATTTTAAATTTCAATACATTTAGATCATTTGAACTTAAAAGTTTTAAATTTCCAGCCAATAGGCCTGGCACAGCTGCTAAATTTTTAAAAGAATTTTTCCTGCTGGGGAAGTCAAGAAACAAACCCATAGCTATTCACATGTAAATTTCAATACATTTTCTTGGGAAACTAGCCTGTATTTCTTTCCCGGTTCATCTCCGCCATTTTTAAGGACAAAACAGTCTCGGGTTTTTATTCTGTACACAGCAAAAGATCAAGTTCAGCTCAAAACTATGCGCACTCGTTTTTAAACTGGCCCTTTCCCCTTACATGTGCACAGAAATCCCGGATGCATTTATGAATTTGTAAAAAGCTTTAAGTCATTAGCTGGAAAATAAATAAAGATGGCGAAGATGAGGCAAAGAAGTGGCTTTCTTGGGGAGTGGCGTCCATATTGGATCACCACGTGTCTCCCTTCCCCCACATCCTACTTACTTCGGGGGGAAGTTTCAGCAACAGATCTGGCCGAATTTCTTTTCATGCTTAAGACAGATAGATCTTAAATTTTTTCTTTCTTTTTTGCTTTCCAAAATAATAACTAACACCCAATTTGGCCAAGATTTGAACTTCTCTACGAGTTCTTTTATAATTTTTAAACAAAGCATTGAGTAATCTCATTGCGGGAGAGCAGATAGCCTTGCCCTCTCCTGCCACCTTTGAATTTCTCTGCACCAGAGGCGGCTTCAGCAGTGGAGTTTCATTTCTTATTACAGATTTTAAATTCCAAATACAAACTAAGATTTTAATTTGAACAAGAAACCACATTCTTTAAGCATACAAACCAAAATTCTATAATAAAGTTTACTTTATATTTATAACCTAATTCTTCCCCATTAGCCTGGTTGAAAAAGACATTCCCACCCTACTTACAGATCACGACTCTGCAGCTGGCTGTGGGCTTTTGAGTGCGGTGAATTTCCCTCACCTTTTTCCGGTGAATTTCCACACCTTTTCTCGGTGTATTTTTCCTCCTTCGCTCTAGGCGAAAAATATCATCTCCTCCAGAAGCTCCGCGTGGGCGCCAGATGTGGGATCCCTTGTCACGTCCCGCATGTTTCAGGGTTCCCGTTCAGGTCCGGTTTCTGGAGAAGGCCCTAATCAAAATGAAAAGAAGCTAGAAAAGAATCAATTTGGGTAAATGGGGGGCCAGGCGGGAGCCCACCTCTAGTGGGAGGACTACTCACTGCTCTGGCCTTTGCCATCCCTTTTATTGGGGTTCTGAGATACACCCATATCTTTTAGGCAGGAAATTCCAATAATAGACAATCAGCAAAAATTTACATATGATTAACAGGTGAGAGTTGCTTTAACTACCAATGTCTCAACTAAACAATGAGTGACTAGCTCTGACCATTCAGAGCGATTAAGGTTGACCAAAGCATTCGGGATTCCCTTTTCACATTTAACTTCCAATGTCTCAATGTTTGGTTTCCGGCAAAACAGTAGTTTTGTAAGGCTAAACCAAATGTAGATATTACACACAAATGTGTGTGTGTGTGTGTGTGTGTGTGTGTGTGTGTGTGTGTGTGTGTCTCATGACTAGACCAGAGAACTTTGGGATTGAATGGCTCCTAAAAAAAAATCAGTCCAATATCCTAATTTTGTGAATGACAAAACAAATTTATAGAATTTTAAAGGCACATTCATGCTAATCACTCCCAAAATATAGAAAAAGATATAAATTCAAATGTATTCAAACTGTTGCTCAAGATAGTTGACTAAGTGGCTACTAGCAAATTAAGATGTGGTTGATGTAATGCATTTGTCTTTGAGTTTCATAACAGGGACCCAGGTTCAACCTACATTTTCATGTGCTAACAGTCTGATCAAGGGTAAAAACCTTTGCACTGATAAATGATTAGTATGGAACTGTAATATTACTTATTATTTTCCCTCCCATATATATTTATTTACAAATAACATCAATGGTAATGGACATAAGATACTTTGGTTTTAAGGGTCTCAGTTATGAACACAGAAATGCCTACATGGTTATGCGGTATTGTTTTCTGATAGTATTTAAAGTAGCAAGAGTGGGAGAGAATCTTTCTACTTCCCTCACCAGAGTTGAGTCAGTAGTAATTGTTAAGGTGAATTGCACTGTTTTTCTTTTATAAAGTGAAAGAACTCCAGGTGGCTGCTTCTCCAGGTCTCCAGTGTAATGATTTTCTTTTGTAATTCTAACACTGTTTTTATCATTACAAAAACATGTTTTAGGGTTTAAAAAACATTTTTTTTTTATTGATTTAAGGAAGTGAGAGGGAGAGAGAGACAGAAACGTCAATGATGAGAGAGAATCATTGATCAGCTATATCCTGCATGCCCCCTATGAGGATCGACCCTGCAATGCCAGACAGGTGCCCAGACCAGGAATTGAACTGTGCCCTCCTGGTTCATAGGTCCATGCTGAACCACTGAGCCACACAGGCTGAGCCATTTTTTTTAGGTGTTTAAGGAAAGCAGTCACATCTATTTTTAAAGAATATACTCCCCTAAAATTATGAGTAGGAATACGTAGCCTCTTCTTGTAAAGTTTTCTTTAAGATTGCCAGCCCTGGTGAGAATGCCTGTGATGGAAAGTTGGCTATACTCTTTTTTTTATATATATATATATTTACCGGTTCATTTATTGAGGTATTATATGTGTAAATATCTTACCATTGCCCCCCCACCCCACACCCATACATGCCCTCACCCCACAGAGTTTTCCGCCCATTGTTTATGCTTATATGCATGCATACAAGTCCTTCATTTGATTTCTTATCTCCCCCACATCTCCCTAACTTTCCCCCTGTAATTTGAAAGTCTGTTTGTTCCTTTACTGTCTCTGTATCTATCTTTTTGTTCATCAGTTTATAATGTTCTTTATTATCCATAAATGAGTGAGATCATGTGGTATTTTTCTTTCATTGACTGGCTTATTTCACTTAGCATAATGTTCTCCAATTCCATCCAGGTTGCTGCAAATGATGAGAATTCCTTCTTTTTTATGGCAGCATAGTATTCCATTGTGTAGATGTACCACAGTTTTCTGATCCAGTCATCTGCTGACGGGCACCTAGGCTGTTTCCAAATCTTAGCTATTGTAAATTGTGCTGCTATGAACATAGGGGTGCATATATCCTTTCTGATTGGTGTTTCTAGTTACTTCGGATATATTCCCAGGAGTGGGATTACTGGGTCAAATGGGAGTTCCATTTTCATTTTTTTGAGGAAACTCCATACTGTTCTCCACAGTGGCTGCACCAGTCTGCATTCCCACCAGCAGTGCAGGAGGGTTCCTTTTTCTCCGCATCCTCGCCAACACTTGTCGTTTGTTGATTTGTTGATGATAGCCATTCTGACAGGTGTGAGATGGTACCTCATTGTTGTTTTGATTTGCATCTCTCGGATAATAAGTGACTTTGAGCATGTTTTCATGTGTCTCTTGGCCTTCCTTCTGTCTTCTTTTGAAAATATTCTGTTTAGGTCCGTTGCCCATTTTTTTATTGGATCATTTATCTTCCTTTTATTAAGTTGCATAAGCTGCCTGTAGATGTTGGAGATTAAACCTTTATCAGTGATAGCATTTGCAAATATGTTCTCCCATGCAGTGGGCTTTCTTGTTGTTCTGTTGATGGTTTCTTTTGCTGTAAAAAAGCTTTTTATTTTGATGTAGTCCCATTTGTTAATTTTCTCTTTAGCTTCCATTGCCCTAGGGGCAGTGTCAGTGAAGAAGTTCTTTTGGCATATGTCTGAGATTTTGTTGCCTGTGGATTGCTCTAGTATTTTTATGGTTTCCCGTCTTATGTTTAAGTCCTGTATCCATTTTGAGTTTATTTTTGTGTATGGTGTAAGTTGGTGATCTAGTTTCATTTTTTTGCATGTGTGTGTCCAAATTTCCCAACGCCATTTATTGAAGAGACTGTCTTGACTCCATTGTATGTTCATGCCTCCTTTGTCAAATATTAATTGAGCATAGTGGTTTGGGTCGATATCTGGATTCTCTATTCTGTTCCATTGATCTATATGTCTGTTCTGTGCCAGTACCAGGCTGTTTTTAGAACAGTAGCTTTGTAATACAGCTTGAAATCTGGTATTGAGATCCCTCCTACTTTATTCTTCTTTTTCAGGATTGCTGTGGCTATTTGGGGTCTTTTTTTATTCCAGATGAATTTTTGGAGAGTTCTTTCTAGGTCTGTGAAATATGCTGTTGGTATTTTGATGGGGAGTGCATTGAATCTGTAGATTGCTTTGGGTAGTATGGACATTTTAATGATGTTGATTCTACCAATCCATGAACATGGTATGTTCTTCCATCTGTTTACGTCTTCCTCTATCTCTTTTTTCAGTGTCCTGTAGTTTTCCGCGTATAGGTCTTTTACCTCCTTAGTTAAGTTTATTCCTAGGTATCATAATTTTGTTGGTGCGATGGTAAATGGGATTGCTTTTTTAGTCTCTCTTTCTGTAATTTCACTATTGGTGTATAGAAATGCCATAGATTTCTTGGCGTTAATTTTGTATCCTGCTACATTGCCGAATTCATTTATTAAGTCTATTAGATTTTTGATGGAATCTTTTGGGTTTTTATGTACAATATCATGTCATCTACAAATAAGGACAGCTTCACTTCTTCTTTTCCAATTTGGATGCCTCTTATTTCTTCTTCTTGCCTAATTGCGATAGCTAATACTTCCAGTACTATGTCAAACAGGAGTGGTGAGAGTGGGCATCCCTGTCTTGTTCCTGTTCTTAGGGGAAATGGTTTTAGTTTTTGCCCATTGAGTATGATGTTTGCTGTGGGTTTATCATATATAGCTTTTATCATGTTGAGGTATGATCCTTCTATTCCCACCTTGTTCAGAGTTTTTATCAAGAAAGGGTGTTGGATTTTGTCAAATGCTTTTTCTGCATCTATTGATATGACTATGTGATTTTTATATCTCAATTTGTTTATGTGATGTATCACATTTATTGATTTGCGGATATTGTACCATCCTTGCATTCCTGGGATAAATCCTACTTGGTCATGATGTATGATCTTTCTGATGTATTGCTGGAGCCGATTTGCTAGGATTTTGTTGAGGATTTTGGCATCTATGTTCATGAGGGATATTGGTCTGTAATTCTCTTTCATTGTGTTGTCTTTATCTGATTTTGGTATTAGGGTGATGCTGGCTTCATAGAAGGAGCCTGGAACTGTTCCTTCCTCTTGAATTTTTTGGAATAGTCTGAGGAGGATAGGTTTTAGTTCTTCCTTGAAAGTTTGGTAAAACTCTCCTGTGAAGCCGTCTGGCCCCGGGCTTTTGTTTGCCAGTAGCTTTTTGATGACTGCTTCAATTTCTTCCATAGTTACTGGCCTGTTGAGCTGTTTAGATTCTTCCTGATTGAGTTTTGGAAGGTTGTATTTGTCTAGGAATATGTCCATTTCCTCCAGGTTGTCCAGTTTGTTGGAATAGAGTTGTTCGTAGTATTTTGTAACAATCCTTTGTATTTCGTCGGGGTCTGTTGTTATTTCACCTCTTTCATTTCTGATTTTGTTTATTTGGGTCCTCTCTCATTGCTTCTTGGTGAGCCTGGCTAGAGGTTCACCAATCTTGTTTATCCTTTCAAAGAACCAGCTCTTGGTTTTGTTGATCTTTTGTATTGTTTCTTTGGTCTCTATGTCGTTTATCTCCGCTCTGATCTTTATTATTTCTTTCCTTCTGCTTACACTGGGCTTTTCTTGTTGCTCTCTCTCTAACTCTTTGAGTTGTTGGGTTAGGTAATTTATTACCATTGTTTTTTGTTTTTTGCAGTAGGCTTGTAGAGCTATGAACTTCCCTCTCAGGACTGCTTTCGCTGTGTCCCATAGATTTTGGATTGTTGTGTTTTCATTGTCATTTGTTGCCATGATGTTTTTTATTTCTTCCTTGATGTCTTTGGTAACCCAGTCATGATTTAATAGCATGCTGTTTAGTCTCCATGTGTTTGATTTCTTTGGGTTGTTTTTATTGTAGTTGATTTCCAGTTTTATGCCACTGTGATCTGAGAAGATACTTGATATGATTTCTATTTTCTTGAATTTGGAGAGACTTTGCCTATGTCCTAACATATGGTCTATCTTTGAAAATGACCCATGTGCACTGGAGAAGAATGTATATTCTGTGGTTTTGGGGTGAAATGTTCTGAAGATGTCGATTAATTCCATCTGGTCTAGTGAGTCATTTAGGATTGATGTTTCTTTGCTGATTTTTTGTTTAGAGGATTTGTCCAATGGTGATAGTGGGGTATTGAAGTATCCTACTATGATTGTATTGCTGTCAATCTCTCCTTTGATATCTTCCAGGAGTTTTTTAATGTATCTTGGTGCTCCTGTATTGGGTGCATATATGTTTACCAGAGTTATTTCTTCTTGTTGGATTTCTCCCTTTAGTATTATGAAGTGGCCTTCATTATCTCTTGTTATGTCCTTCACTTTGAGATCTAATTTGTCAGATATAAGTATTGCTACCCCAGCTTTTTTTCATTTCCATTTGCCTGGAAAACCTTTTTCCATCCCTTCACCTTCAGTCTGTGTGCATCTTTTTTTTGAGGTGGGTTTCCTGTAGACAGCAGATATATGGGTTTTGTTTTCTTATCCAATCTGTTACCCTGTGTCTTTTGATTGGGGCATTCAATCCATTTACATTTAAAGTTATTATTGATAGGTACTTATTTGTCACCATTTTTATTCTATACCCCTGTGTTCCTTCTTTGCTTCCTATTTCTTTCTTTTCTTTTTTTTTTACAGCAGACCCTTTAGCATTTCTTTCATTGCTGGTTTGGTGGTAATAAACTCCCTTAGCCCTTTTTTGTCTGTGAAGCTCCTGATTTCACCTTCAATTTTGATTGATAGCCTTGCTGGGTACAGTATTCTTGGATTGAGACCCTTCCTTTGCATGACTTTGTATATTTCATTCCATTCCCTTCTGGCCTGATGAGTTTCTGTTGAGAAATCAGTTGCTAGTCTGATGGGGGTTCCTTTGTATGTAACTTTCTGTCTCTCTCTGGCTGCTTTTAAGATTCTTACTTTGTCGTTGTTGTTTGCCAACTTAATTATAATGTGCCTTGGCGTCGGTCTTTTGGGGTTCATTTTGCTTGGAACTCTGTGAGCTTCTTGGATTTGTGTGGGTTTTTTCTTCCCTATATCAGGGAAGTTTTCTGTTATTATTTCTTCAAACAGGTTTTCTATTCCTTGCTCCGTTTCCTTTCCTTCTGGTACCCCTATTATCCTGATGTTGTTTTGTTTTGTGTTGTCCCGAAGTTCCCTTAGGCTCTCCTCATGCTTTCTAATTTTTGTTTCTAGAAGCTGTTGTAATTGGGTATTTTTTTCCATCTTGTCTTCTAGCTCACTTATGCGGTCCTCTGCTTCTTCTAGTCTACTCTTGATGCTTTCTATTGAGTTCTTTACAGCAGTGATGTCATTTTTCATTTCTTCTTGGTTCTTCTTCATTTCCTCTTGGTTCTTACTCATATTGTCGAATTTGTCTTCCATCCTTTTCAGCCACTTTATGACCATTTCTCTGAATTCTTTCTCTGATAGGTTGTTTGCCTCTAATTCGTTTACTTCCTTTTCTGGTGATGCCTGCTTCTCTTTCCTATGGGGGCTATTTCTTTGTCTCCCCATGGTCTCTCTTCTCCGGATGTCTGGTTATATAGTTCTCTCTCTCCGGCGTTGATTTAAAGGTACAAAATACAACACAACCAGGCACAACACACAAGGCACTGAACAGAATTGTATTCACGATATTAATAACCTCCAATAAAGGTAACCACCAGAGAAAGACAAATTAGGGAATAGGAGTGGAAGAGGGAGAGAAAAAAAAAATAAAGAGTGTGAATCTGAACTTGGGAAAAGAGCAGAAAAAAAAAAAAGAAAAGAAAAAAAAAGTAAGAGAGACAAGAACAATACTAAGAGAGAAAATGGGAACAAACTATATATATATGGGGAGTAAACTCCACTAGAACAACCACTAATCCCAGCAAATTCCAGCAACACGAGCCTGGAGATTAATACAAACTGCAACACCAAATAATATCAAGTGAGGCAAGGGAAGACAAAAGTAAAAACAAACAAAAACAAAGCAAACAAAAGAACCAACCAAACAAACAAAAAGAATAATCAAAACAATCTCATAAAAAAGCATAAAAATTCAATCTAATCAACATTCAAGCAAACAACAACAAAAGGCCAGAGAGAAAAATAATTTTTTTAAGGTAGCGTAGAGAGAGGTATGTATGGATTTGGAGCAGGGGGTTGGGAATTAGATATATAAGTAGGGTGAAATTTTAGCAGAGGGTCAACTGAAAAAGTAGGGAAAATCTAAAGCCAGAAAGGGTTAAGATAAACAGGAGACCAAAAGGGGAAAGGTTAGGAGGAGAGTGATGGCATAATGTTAGCATTGAGATAGGGTAAGGGAAAGATGCAAATAGAATGTAGGACACTAATCCCAAAATAAAGAAAGAGAAAATCAAATGACATTAAAAAAAAAAAAAAGTACAATAATAGTAATAGTAATGCTGATTGAAAATAAAAATGTAATAATTAAAAAGGTGAAAATCGAGTGGGGAAAAAGAAAAAAATTTAGTTTCTTAAGTAAAAGATGCAAAAAATGAAAATAAAAAAATTAGAATAAAAAAATTAAAAAAATTGAAAAAAGAATTTAAAATTAAAAAATAGGAAGACTAAAATGTGCAGTAGCGGCTGTCATTCACTTCCTCTATTATTCTGTTTGGTATGCCTGTTTCCCAGTCTGGGCAGTATTTCAGTTCAGCTTCGTTCCTCTGCTCCTCAGTGTTGTAAGCCAGTCCTGCTTTTTAAGCTGGCCGTGTCTTAATTTCTCGTATTTATTTTTGATTACACCAGAGACAATTAGCGTTTCAGCCCCTGGGTGGCAGTGTTTCTGAATTGACTTCCGGGGCTCTCTAGCTTTTTTTTTTTTTTTTCCTCTCTATGGCACTCACTACCGGTTTGTGGAGGTGTGCGCCTCAGAGCTGCCTCTCCGATGGTCACACCCAGCTCTGCTCCCCAGGTTCCGAAAAAACAACTTCCCCCTGCAGTCTTTCAGGGTTTTTCCACCTGGGTTTTCCTATGTATTGGGCTTAGTAATCAGAGTCGGAAAGAGCCCAAGTGTGCGGACAGTGGGTCTGTGCGCCAGACTAAGGAGCCTGCCCTCCTTTGAAAATTCTTAGTCTGACCCTCCTCGTCAGATTAAAATGAGTTGCTTTTAAGAGGACACTTCTGTTAGCAGCTCAGAGGACCCCCTTCCACATTTACGGATCACGGCAGCTCCAACTGCCGCCGATTTTTCTAGGCACAGACCTCCCGGTTCCTGCCAGTCCTGTGGCTCGAGCGCTTCCCTCCCACCACAGGGATTAGAAACCACACCTTATTTCAGGCGAAATCTGACCTTTCCGTGGTGCAGTGAAGAGTTCCTTTGAATCCGAATGTTTGCGCCGATAGGGGACCGGTGTTCTGGTGCTCGCAGCTGTTCAGTGTTTGCAGTTGTTGCGGAAAGTCAGGTTTCCAATAAAATCCTCCTTTCCTTGCAAGATGGCGAGGCGCCCGGTGAGCCCGCAGCTCCGGGAGGGGAACCAGCCCCTGTGGGTGCTGCACGGTCAGGGGACCCCTGCCCAGCACTCCCCCGCCTTCTCCTGGAGTTTAGCTGTCCCTTGGCTTGCCAACATACACTCCCCCTGCGAACCTCCGCTGCTCCCACTCTCCGCCCCAGGACCAGACTCCAAACACGACTCTATTCCTTCGCCATTTTTTCGCTTTTTTTCAGCTATACTCTTATTAGCTACATGACCTTGGGAAAATTAATATCTGTAAGCCTTCACATCCATCAGTTGGGTTCACTTATAGTATTAATTTTGTAAGCTGTTGGGAGGATCAAGTTAGATAAT
This sequence comes from Cnephaeus nilssonii, assembly GCF_951640355.1. Taxonomy (NCBI): domain Eukaryota; kingdom Metazoa; phylum Chordata; class Mammalia; order Chiroptera; family Vespertilionidae; genus Cnephaeus; species Cnephaeus nilssonii. The sequence continues at coordinate 19,747,059 of NC_137081.1, read as the reverse complement.
GTACATTTAAAGCCCTGGGTCAGATGGGATGCTTTCAGGTGCAACTCAAGCTGGCTTGAGCCAAAAAAAGAATTTGTTGCCTTGAATAACTGAGAAGCAGGTGAGACGTGACTCAGGCGCTCAGTGGTCTCACCAAGGACATTTTTTTGCTCTTACTATGTTTTTGCTTCTATGGTGTTGTCTTTAAGACTAACTCTTCTGGTTGCAGGATGACTGCCTGCTGCTCCTATAGCTTCATGCTTCTTTTTTCACATCCATCTGGACAGGGAGAGAGGGGGGAGGGGAATGACTTTCAACATTGCTAACAAAATTCTGAGGTCCACTCTGCTTTGGACCAGTTTATGCAAATGACCATCCCTAGCCAATAACCAGGGTCAGGGGAATGGAGTGTATTGGTTGACTTAGATCAGTCAGTCATCAGTCAGTGGTCTAAGTGTGGTCACTTCCGCAGAACCTCTTGGAATTGTAAGTGTAAACAGGCAATTAGAGTAGATGAGGGACTGGATGCTGGGGAGGCAGCTAAATGTGCCTGGTACTAAGTAAGCACACTGTTTTAAAATCATCATCATTAAGGAAGTAATATTTATTGAATGTCTACAGTATGCCAAGTGCTGTACATAGGGTGTCACATTTAATTCTCACAACTTGAAAAGATAGATGTGGTTATCCACTTTAATAGATGAGAAAACCCAGGTTCTGAAAGAGGAACTTCTCCCAATTCTGAAAAGCTAGTAAGTGGCAGAGCTGGGACTCAAACCCAGGATTTTCTCAAAACCTGTGCTACTTGTCCTAATAATTTCTTTTTTCTTTCTGAGAAAAGGGGTGAACCAGGGAAAATAACAAGAGGGTTTGGTGGAAACTGGGAGGACTTGTAAGGTTAATAGATTTGCAAGTGACATGAGGTTTTCCACTTACTTAACAGATCATGACAACTGGCCGGAGGGAACAGGGGACCTTTCTGTTGTCAAAAGGATGAAAGAGTCTTTACAGCTTAAAGCCAATCTCTAAACTAAAGAAAGAAGGAGGTGACTTTTGTCCCAGAATGCCTTAACATCTTAAGAATGCATTTTTGTACTTTATAGGAGCATGTAATTTGTATAGAAAAATCACTTTGTGTTTTTTGAATGTTTTCAATTTCGGCCATGCAGAACTATTCCTGAAATAAATGCATTTTTAAGTCCCAACTAATACCATTTAACCGGTAGGTTTTTTAAAAAAAAATTAAGAATGGAAATTAACATACTTTATGATTATACTTTTAATTCTAAGAAAGGTATTTGAGGAGTGGAATACTTTCTAATTAATAATAGAGATATCATGATCTCCTAAAAGGTTTAATTGTAATAAATCTAAATTGCAACACCACTGTGATTCCAACAACTGGAGTTAAATAGTGACTCATTTTACCTGGAAAATACTTTTGGACCAATAAAGCTTTATGGTAACTATCAATGTGTGGTTTGTTTTCATGAAGTCGAATTTCTATAAACCTTCTTAACGCCAAAGCTTGGTTAGTAGGAAGTAAAGAGGACTTTAAAGAACATGGAAATAGCTGTTACCAGGAACAGCTACTAATCTACTGGGACTGAGATGAAGAACCCTACTCCCCACACCCACCTCCCAGCTGACATCCAAACCTTGTTGGGAGGGCACAGGCTGGCCCACTTGATGGCTGGGCAGTCACTGTGGTGTTCTGCTGGTGGAACTTGCTGGAAATGTGCCCTCTGGAACTTGCCCGAGAATATCCACCATCTAGGGTGCCAGGGGAAACTTCACGGGAGGTGTCACATCAGAGGCTCTGCTGCACAACTACCTGAGGGAGGTGCCAGGGACACTGCTGCTGCTGGCTGCCCTGCACCACCACCAAGGCCTGCAGACTGGAGTCTGGAGAGGAAAGCCTTCACCTCCTACAGTGTCTCTCCATCGCCCTCTCCTGACAAAGCTCAGTGTCATCTGGCAAAAGGAAAACTAAAGGGCCCAGATCCATTGTCACATTTGTCTAAAAACAACTTGTTACAATTTAAAAATTGTAGAAGGACATCACAAGGCTTGTTTTTTTCTGGCACCAGGGAATAAATGAATTAGTTTCTTAAGTTGTGGGCAGATTTCATACATCACTATTTTTCATTTGTCACTTTAGGTTCTGTTCTTTGGGGTCAGGTGTTAAAGAGGAATTAAAATTCTTCTCTTACTATTTATTTTACCAAAACTCAATTCTTAAGTAAAACCCTACCCAAGCTTCTACTTGTATCAAGACTTTAAATTTTGCACAAAACTTCCAGTTACTTTCATATGATTACCCATGACTAGTCTGTCAAAAGAGGATAGTAATAATATGGATATAGGAAATGCATGGTTTCATACCACTAATCTAAACAAGCACATATCATGTGCGGGTCCATCCTTAGCAATTTGTAAATGTCCTATTATTGCTTCTCCATCAAACACTTTATCAGAGTCACAGATGCTGCAACTGAATGAATTTGTGTAACATTCAGTGTTGGTATTCAGGAATAGCAAACAAATCCACAAAACTGGTAGATGGACAGCAGGAAGAGAAAGATTTTTATTTTTTTAAAGTCTGAAGCCTGGATTACCCAATGATGAATGCGTCTCCGAAAAATAGAGATTTGGTCTCAGGCATCAGCCTAAGAAGCTCAAAGAAAAATTAGCAGACCTCTAATCGCAAGTTAATGAAGCCACCTAGTGATTTGTTACAAAATTTAAGGTTGTGTGACTATATCTCAGGATTGATTGTGTGAGGCTCTTAGTCACTATGACTTAGAATTTAACTACTTTTCATTTCATCCAGCAAGGAGGAGGGTCAGTGTCACTGAGAATAAGCACAGTGCTGCTCTGTGAAATATTTTTATTTATTTATACTCTTCTTTTTATTAAAAAGGACTTATTGCAACTCACCTGAAAAATAGCGAGATAGCACACACTAGAAGATAAGAACAAACATGAATGAAGACAGAAGCATAGTCGAAAATTTTGATGATTCAAAATACCTCTAAGTTTTTCATGAAATGACTCCACATTTTTATGTAAGTGTGGAAATTGATCATTTACAAAATTCACAATGTCCAGAAAAATGAACTAATTTCCTGGAAAAGTAAAATTGTACCTGATGCCAAGAGCAGAGAAATTTTTCTTCTGGGGATCCTCACAAATGAGATTCTGCATCCTGCAATCTATAATGTCCTCAGTCCTCGTAATAGAAATCATGCCGAGTGTTGGAGGATTGTTTCTCTATTGTGTCCACACTATGTGGAGGAGGATAGGCACCAAACTCCGTTTTCCGGGTTTGCATGAACTCATTTGATCCTCACAATAAGCACATGAGGTAGGTAGCATAACTATCCCTGCATTGCACATGAGGCCCTGAGACAAGTGAGGTTATGAACTTGCCAAGAGTCAGTTGTTAATAAATATTGCTTCCAAGATGCTGAATGCTGAATGGCCAATTTAGTACAATAGGCCCATCCAATGAAAACCATAATACATGAGTTTCCCCCTATGACTTAAACAGTCTCTAGGGGATTATACAGGTGTGCTTTAACATGATGATAAAGATGAGGTCAGGGTTGCATATTTCTGAGATGATTCAGTTAATCTTACTCTCTTCTAGGGCCACAGATTTTATCCCTGATTCCAATCACCACTCTGGAGTACATGCAAGTGTGTGTGTGCCTTTGATTGATAAATAAATAAATAAATACATAAATAAATAAATAATAGGACCAGGAAAGGGTATTCAAATGTCCCACTTCCTGACTTTCAATAAACAGCTAAAATCCATGAGCTCATGCTGGCATATCTTCAGATAGAGATCTAAAATGAAGTTATAACAAAACACACTTTATTTTGCTAGTTTCCTTTTCCCAAGTGGTATCTTTAATGTTTTAAATGGCAGTTAAATTGATTTCTCTTAACCAGTTGAAAGTTGATTAGCAGTGAGCAAGGCAAACCTTGAAAGGAGCCTCGTGGGAAAATAATAGCATCATTGAGAGGAGTCAAACTATCATAAAACTTGAGTCTGAAATTGAGCCTTTTAGAATGATGTTCTTTTAAGCTGTGCTAGATAGTTATGTGGTTTTGCTAAGAGAAAAAGGTGTATTTTATAAAATGACTGTTCCATATAGATAGAGCCCCTTAAAAACAATTTCAATGGCATTTAAGAGAAATGCTTAGTAAAGTAAAGAGTCTAATGCTTCTGAAAGATTCAAGTTCAATTTTGGTGTCAACATGATGGCCTATGACCCACAAGACTGAAGTTTTCAGAATGATAACCTTATAATAGTTCTGCTCAGTGCTTGAAAGATTCATTCTATCATGGGAATGGAAATGAAAGAAAGTGATGCTGAGATATGATAAGGGAAACATTGGCTAGGAATCAAGAAACTTGGGAATCCTAGCTCTACTTTATCACTATAATAAAGGATGACATACATTCTTTGTATGTCATTTTTCTAATAAACTGAGGAGTCAAACCTGGATTCAAATACCAATTCTGATACTTATTAACTGGGCGATATTGGATTTGCAGTGAACTTCTTTGGGTCTCAGATTCTTCATCTATAAAATGGCTTTAATAATACATGGATTTTCTTGGTGCACACCATGTGCGTGCATTGTGCTTTGATATACCTTTACCTTTACAACATTAAATGTATATTCACATTTGTTATCCCCACTTTACAGGTGAGATCATTGAAGTTGAGAGAGTAGGTAATTTGAAGGGTTTAATTAGGATAATTAATGAAATGTGTCATATCTCCTGTTACGAAGTAGATTCTCCAGAAATGGTAGCCAGTGTTTTCCTATCGACTCTTCTCTTCTATTAGATATACTTCAAAGATGAGTGAAGAGGAGATACACATGTTTAAACAGCTTAAGTTTGGGAATTAGATAGAGGCCACAGAGTGAAAATAACAGTGAATTTTTATTCTCCTACAGGAGTGGCAAAAACTCAACTATGATATCTACACCCTGCGACAGATTCGAAGGGAAGTGAGAAACAGATGGAAACACGCTTTAGAAGGTTTAGGTGAGTCTGTACGTGATTATGAAATGGTAAAAATAAGCAGTGGTGATCATTCCTCTTCACTTTCTTCACGAGGGTTTTTGTGCAAGGAGTGTCAGTAATTGACAACTGAAGACTACTGTGCATGAATTCCCCCCCGCCCCCCCCCCCCCCCCGCCGCCCAATCCTGTCCTCCTGTCTCCTCCAGCATAAACATCTGTCACTTTTATTATCACCGGCCCGGGTCTTGAGGACATGTTTTGCCATGTGTTCCTCCATCTGTCCTCAGTATCAAGTTGCACAGAGCAGTGGAATCATATGGGTACTACTTATTTTTTTGGAGTTGTGCATCGATTGAATTAGATGGGAGTGATTGGCCAATTAGTAATAGCTTCTATGAGGTGAGGCAGATTGGGAGATATTGTTTGTAGGCAACCTTATTTTTTTTTTAAGAGTACAGCAAAATTCAGTGTAAACTTTCAGAAGCACTAAAAGGCAGAAAAGCTTCAAAGTTGGGGAAAATCCCTGTGGCGTTTGAGGAGATATTGGGTATAGGTTTTTCTGAATTCTGCAGGGTTGCAATACAATAACCATGGCCTTCACATTATAAAATAAGCTAATTTTAATGGTTAAAAGTGAATATATCACCTTTGAAGTCTTCAGTCCTTCTGCTTTGAAAGGGAACATGTCAGCTTGGCATCATAACTTTTTAAAAGTGGGGTACCAAATTGCTAGCCTCTATTGCTTTACTTGGGATACAGTGGGATGGGATGGACTTCTGCCCAAGTGGACTTTACTCACTAAGTATTGGTGGGACTTAATAGTCTCCTTTTTTAAAATGTCATTTACTCCAGGCAGGTTTAAATCTATGAGTCTTCTCTACCTTTGGTAAGTAATTTTAAGCAGCCAATCATATTGCTTCAGGGAAGGGAATGTGGACTTGGAGCAGGAGGGACCTGGGAGTGACCACCTTTTGGCTTCCAAGCAGCAAAGGCAGGTTGGAATTCTGGGGCTGGGGGAGGAGAGGAAAAGTAGGGTGTGGGAGGAGGGTTTCACACCAAAACAAGGGAAACAAGCAGTCAGCGGATGAGCATGTGCGGCTTAACTCTGCAGAAAAAGTTAACAAAAGAAAATTAAACAAGAATAAATATCAAACGAATTTTAAAAATATACACTTTTATTGATTTCAGAGAGGAAGGGAGAGGGAGAGAGAGATAGAAACATCAATGATGAGAGAGAATCATTGATTGGCTGCCTCCTGCACGCCTCCAACCAGGGATTGAGCCCACAACCCGGGGTGTGCCCTTGACCACTGAGCCCAGAAGTCTTCAGTCCGCAGGCCAGCGTTCTATCCACTGAGCCAAACTGGCTAGGGATCAAACAAATTTTAATGAAACACACCACCAGCAGGTCACCCTGAGCTGGAAAGCAGCCCACGGAGCAGTGCCTTTGGCTTCAGTTTTCCCATGCTTGTTCAGAATCCACATCCGGGTCCCTCCACCTCCTGCAGGGCCTGTGCTGCAGGGCAGTCCCTTCCTGTGACTACTTTACTTGACAGGTACTTTTTTGTTTACCTTAGGTTTTCAAAAGGAAACAGACTCTGTTGTCAGTGACGAAACTCAGCACCATCAGTGACTCTAAAAACACAAGGAAAGCTCGAGAGATCTTGTTGAAACTGGCTGAAAAGACCACTATTTTCCCAACAGGTTGGGAGCTCTCTGAGAGATACCTCTTTGTGTGGTGAGTGGATGCATTTTTCATCTGCCCTGATTTTGCTTTCAATTTTTTGCTTTTCTGTTAATCTATATACTCCTCATTCCAACACCACCGGCAACCCCACAATGTGAGGTAGCAGATGGTGCTGGCATCTGTGGCCAGTAGCACGAGCCACCTGGAGAGTGTAGGATTCAGATTTGAGGCTTGGGTTGTGACTCAAGAATCTGTATTTTTGCCCTAACCAGTTTGGCTTAGTGGATAGAGCATCGGCCTGTGGACGGAAGGGTCCCAGGTTAGATTCCAGTCAAGGGCACATGCCTGGGTTGTGGGCTCGGTCCAACGGGCAGGAGACAGCCAATCAATGATTCCCTCTCATCATTGATACCTCTCTCTTCCTCTCCCTTCCTCTCTGAAATCAATATATATGTTTTATTTATGTAAACCGGGCTCTTACTTCAAGGTGGGATGGAGCCAGAGGCCTCATTGACACTCCTTCTGCATGGAGAGCCTGTGAGTCTGAATGTTGAGAATCCCACAGGGCCCTGTCAGTCTGAGCCAGCAGCTGCTTTGCAGAAGGGAGAAAGTGAAGTTACCATGCAGATGGGGCAGGGGAAGGGCGGGAAGATGGGTGAGAAAGAATCTCAGAAGATGAAGGGAGTCAGTGCTAATGGGGTATGACAGGGTGGGAGTGTGGAAGGATCAGGGCCTTGAGGATGCCTTTTTCCCCAGGACAAAGCGGGTAGTGATGCAGAGTGCAGGGAACGGCCGCACTTGATTCACCAGGGGAGCAGTCAGTGCAGCTTGGCGTGGCTGCCCTGAGGCGAGATGGCTCCATCAGGGGCCAGAGTTGAAATCTGGAAACAGAAAGCCTCTGAGCAGCAGAACTACCGCTGGGCCCTCAGGCCTTATGGGATTAGACTCTCAAACCCTGACTGAGGTCAGAGGCAGAGGAGACATGCCTCTTTATTTTTAACAAAAGTCCTCTCAAAGAGACCCCATGTCTCTTCAGCATGGGCTCTCTTGGACTGTGGAAAACAACTTTCTGATTGCTCATGCTGCCACTTTCTTGTTGCTGAGGACTGGCTCCTGTCATCCTAGGCAGTCAACACTGGCTTGAAGCCAGTGCAGCCAGCTTTTCACTGGAGGACCACAGAGCCCCTCTCCCAGTCCACTCAGCCACCACACAGGGGCTGTGGTGCAGCCAGGCGCACACGGACCCGCCCAGGCTGAGCTCCATGAAGCCACAGGTGCAACCCAGTCACAAACCACACAAAATTATATCTTCATAATAGTATTCTTAAGAGAAACTTCAAGTGTTCCTTGTGAAGAGAGCCTGAAATTTTCTGGAATAAAAGAAATTCCTCAGAACCAAGTCATTATTTCTCTTCTTATTAAAATAAATATTTTGTTGCTGGGATTAAAGCACCAGGAGTTAATTTTTCTGCAAGAAAACTTTGAACTTTACTATGTAAATTTAATTCTTCGTTATGGAGGTGACAGTGTCATTCTTAAAAATGTGGGCATAACCACGTACCTGACTTAATAGTAGATGTGACTCCTAGGTAAACCATCTAGCAAATGGAAAGAGGAAGAGCTTTCTTCCCTTTGGTAATGAGCATAGATTCAAATCTGTCAGCAACAAAGATTGAGGGGCAAGTGTGTCTCAAAGGAGGTCTGAGAAGGGCCGGGGATGGAGGAAGAGGAAGGAAGATGTCTGAGTGCACTCTCATCATTTCCAGTTTGCTTTGTGATTAGGTGCTGGGGCCAACCAAAGAGTAATGGTATTTGTTTGCTTTTCCATGATGTTAATGGTCAGCAGAAGAAAATACAGTACTCTGATAACAGACTTAGAAATAGCATCCTGCCTGGATTGTTAGACCACAGCACCTGACAAGACCCCTGGATCTGCCAAGTTCTTAGGCAAAGTCTCTCCAGGCCAGTCCAGGTGTGATCTCACTCTGAACCAGGCCAGATGAACAATAAGAAGGAGAATCTGAATAAAGAATCACTATGACTGGGCACCCAAACACGGATGAGAAATTTCCCCCATCCTCAGCAGGCTCGCCCCCCTGCATAAGGAATGAGCTGGAGGATAGGTTCTCAAACACACACCTAGAATGCGTTCTCTCAGCAAGCATGCACCCTTCAAGGACTCATGGGTTTACGCAGCCTGGCTGAAATGGATCAGATCTGGAATCTGGTAAAGGTTGCTTCTTCCTTTCATTCCTGAGGGGGAGATGAGGTGGAGATGGGCTCGAGTTAATTTTTAAAATCATTTTCTTGCGTCCGCGGATAACTGCACGGGGCCCTCCTCCCAGCACCGCTCCTACCCTCCCCGGGGTCCCTTCCTGAGGATGAAAGGATCTGGAAGCGGATTTCTTCCTCTCAGCGGGGCCAGCCCCTTCTCTTCCCAGCCAGCCGCACACAGCATCTGGGGCCAAGCTGCAGCCTCTCTTTGCCCAGATGCCCTGGAGATTTAATTTTAATTAACCGTGGGAGCGATAGCACTGAGGATTGGATTTTTCAAAATACAGCACACTCCCGCCTTTTGTCTGCTTCCCTTCTGCCATCCTCCCGCGCCAACACCTCCCATGGCATCGAAATAAAAAACAAAAAACAAATGAACACAAACGAGATGTCTCACCTACACCTGCCTGGGGCAGAGACAGTCAGAGGACAGGGTGTTCTGGAAGCCACTGCCTGGGAGCGGTCTTTCCGCAGCTGCGGCGGCGGCGGCGGCGGGCGGGGCCTGGCAGTCACGTGGGCTCTTAGCCCTGCCCACGTCCAAGGACCAGGGGACTCATCCACCCCAATTGGCCCTCCCTGGGAGCACTCAGAGGCTCTGCAGCCATGGCAGTGTGGGCTAAGGGCAAGAGCTGCCTGGCGGCCGGCTTGCTGCAGAATCAGGTGGCGATCGTCACCGGCGGGGGCACGGGCATCGGAAAGGCCATCGCGACCGAGCTCCTGCAGCTGGGTGCGTGAGTAGGACCGGGACCCGGGGACCAGTAGCGTAGGCCTGGGCCTTGGAGACGCCGCCGCCGGCTGGCATACCCTGAGGTCGGGAGCCAAGGGGCACTAGGCCGGGTTGCGAAAGTGGAGTTGCAAAGCAAAGAGGTACAGATGGGGGAGAAATTGAAACTGCTCTGGGTCCCAAGTAGGGAATAAGGAGACCTGGGGAAACATGTATGGACTTAATCATGGAAAACGAATCCTTTTCTATAGACTGCCTCATGAGGGGTTAGGACACAGGAGGACTTCATTTAACTTGAAAAGTTTGTAACATTGAGAGGCTCCCATCATCTGAGCTTTCATAACATTTACTGTAAGGAGTGAAGGGAGGACTTTATTTAATTATGTTTTTATTTTTGCTAATCGTCACTCAAGGAAATTTTTGGCCCTTGGAAATGTTAGAGAGAGTGGAAGGGAGGGGGGAGACAGAGAAACATAGAGGTGAGAGAGACACATGGAGTGTCTGCCTCCTGCAGGAGCCCCAACCAGGGCTGGGATGGAGCCTGCAGCAGAGGTAGGTGCCCTGGACTGGGATGGAACCTAGGACCAGTCAGTGCACCAGCGGAAGCTCTCTTCACCGAGCCACATAAGCTAGGGCTACAGGGAGGACTTTGTCAGCACATGAACAAGGAAGTAAGGGAAACCATGAAGGAGAAAATTGATAAATCTATCCACATGAAAATGTAAATCGTCATTGAATTAAAAAAAAACAATGTAAGGAAATATTAAAGGCATATGAAGAAAAATGCTTACAATATACAACAAATGTATGATATAAAGAGCTCTCACAAATACATAAGGAAAAGATCGAACACACAGCTAGAAAAACTGGCTAATGATATGGAGCAGGTGAACCAAATGGAGGCAGGATAGGGCGAAGCCACCACCCAGGCTGTGGTGCAGCCAGGGGCACACTGACCCGCTCAGGCAGAGCTCCATGGAGCCACTGGTGCATCCCAGCCACAAACCACATGAAATTACATCTTCATAAAATTATCCTTAAAAGGAACTTCAAGTTTTACTTGTGAAGAAAGAGAGTCTGGAATTTTCTGGAATAAAAGGAACTCAGAACTGAATCGATATATCCCTGGCCAGTAGAATGGGGAAACTGAGACAGAAGGCTGAAAAACTGGCTGAGCAATTTACAGCCAGATACAGAAAGTCACCTCATTAGAGATAACATCTCGGCCTCCATTGTATTGCAGTCCCAGGCCCAGAAAAGCAGCAAAACCAGGTGGGCATTACCAGGACCAGGAGCAATGGCTGAGGACCCCCTGCCCTGGCACTGACCAATCAGTAGAGACCAGGACCCTAAAAGAACACACCTGGAAAACTGATGAATATTCTGCTGAAACCCTCCCCTGAGGCCTCTCCTATGACTCCCATCTAAAGAGAGATAAAAGCCTCAAGATAACCCTAGCTGGTTTGGCTCAGTGGATAGAGCGTGGGCCTTGGTCAGAGTGCATGCAAGAGGCAACCAATCCAGGTGTCTCTCTCACATCGATGTTTCTCTATCTCTGTCTCTTCACCTCCCTTCCACTCCAAAAGTCAATGGAAAAATATCCTCAGGTGCGGATTAATTAAGAAAAAGAAAAAAAAAGGGCTCAAGACAAAGGACCCAGGGTGAGCTCTCCCTCAGAGGAGCATGTCCATGCCATTCCCTTCCTCCTCTTCTTCCCCCAGGAGACGTGCAACCAGGTGGGCAATGGACAGTGGCAACACCTCCCAGGCTAACCCCCTGAACTTGTCTCCAAGGCACCCTTTTCTCCTACTTTCCAGTGAGCTAGGGCAGCCCAGCGTGGGCTCTCCTGCTGCTTCTTCTGTCCTAAGTCCTTCATTGTTTCACTGTTTGCAGCTTTAATAAACATACCCTCATAGTCACTTGGACTCATACTGTGAAATCTTTCCTCCACGAAGTCAAGAACTCACACACTACCAGCCCTCCCTGGGCAGACCCGCTCAGGACCAGGTCCCCAGTCCAGCCATGCAGAACTTTAAATAGGCAAGAAGTACATGGGAAGCAATGAACTTTATTGGCAATAAAATGCAAAATAATAATATCACATTGTTTTTCTAACAAATTTTTTAAACATTGAAGAAAAGAAAATCATGGAGTGAAAAGGCTGGCAATAATGATTAGAAGCCTCCTAAAGGGCAATTTGAAAAAAAGAATCCAGAAGCTTTAATAATATTCATGCTGTATGACCTGGTAACTTCTCTCTTAGGGATTTCCCTTAAGAAAATTATCAGAGACAAGCATAGATTTATGTACAAGGAAGTAGTGGTGAGTAGGGAAACATTTGTAGTAACCTAAATATTCATTATAAGACAAATAGGTAAATCAAAAAGAATGAAATACTATGTTGCTATTTAAACATCTTCCTATTTAAGACTTTATGTGGAGAAATGCATATCTTCTAATTGGAAAAAAAAAGCAGGATTCTAAACAAAATATAATATTCTAATTTGTTAATGAAAAAAATAGAGTATATATACCAAAAAAATACTGGAAATTTACAGCATTGTTAACAGCAACTATTTTTTCTGGAAATAATTTGAATTATGGGGGATTAAACTGTCATCTTTTTTTTTAATCCTCGCCTAAAGATATGCTTATTGATTTTTTTAGAGAGAGAGGAGGGGGAAGAGAGAGAGAGAGAGAGAGAGAGAGAATAACAGATGTGGAAAACATTAATCAGCTGACTCCCATACACGGCCCAACCAGGGATAGAACCGTAACCTATGTATGTGCCTTGACTGGTAATTGAACCCACAACCTTTTGGTGCGCTTGACGATGCTCCAACCAACTGAGTAATCCAGCCAGGGCAAACTGTCTTCATTTAAAAATGTTTTATTAACATGTAAACTGTCTTTGCTTACTATTGTGTTTCTAATGCCTGTCACATAGTATAAACTAAAAATGAAACTCAAAAAACATGAAAATATTTATCTCTTTAATGAGAAAAAAATGGAAATTAATATTTCTTTTGTGGCCCTGGTGTAGCATCATTGCCTTTATTGCCTATTCCACTCACAATATCAAACTCTACATCCTATCAAGAATATTCACAGGAAAAGTAGAATCAGTCATCATTTTATGTGAACATCTCATACCCTGCAGGCTTCACCAAAGATTTGCCAGATCCTGGCTCAACCTTGCAGACCATTTATGCGATTTTATATATTTGAATTCTCCTGCTTGGTAAGTTTGCATTGGCCAAACACTAGATTTGCATTGGCAGGCTTGATTTTTAATAGGGCAGGATGAAATAATAGGACAATGATCTCTTGTAATCTTTTGGAGGTCCGATGGATCCTTTTGAAATTCCAGTGAAAGAGATGAGTGCCTCCCTAAAAGTATTTTGTACCCTTAAAAAAACACCTGTATATATAATGCTGTATTGTACTGGAAATGGATTTCCTCCAGTGAAATAATATACAATAACTTATATTGTGACTTTTTAAGCTTTTTTTTTTAAAGGAAAGTTCTCAAGAGCAGAATGCCAAACATTGGAAACAGTGAACATTTTTTTTAAATTGATTTTTTACAGAGAGGAAGGGAGAGGGATAGAGAGTTAGAAACATTGATGAGAGAGAAACATTGATCAGCTACCTTCTGCACACCCTGTACTGGGGATGTGTCTGCAACCAAGGTACATGCTCTTGACCGGAATCGAACCTGGGACCCTTTAGTCCGCTGGCCGACACTCTGTCGACTGAGCCAAACCGGTTAGGGCTAAGCTTTATTTTTTGTAATGCCGGAATTAATAATGCTATGTCCCGAAAATTGTTATAAGCCCCAATTGGGCAAATAAATGCTAGCCAATTCTGTTTCCAGTGAAAAGGCTACTGTATTTTGGTGTGAATTACAAGTTGAATTTTTAGACAGGCTTTTAAAAATGCTGATTGCTGTGTTGTCTTATACATCCAAATGATCTTAACTGTTCCTTTTTCCAAAAGGATGCCAAAAGCACTACCTCACAAGAGTAGGATATAATGAACAGGACTGGAACTTCTTTGTTTCACAGATGCTGTTAGGCAGGACATCCTGATTCCATTAAGGAATACTAAGATCATTTAAGTTGAATTCAAGTCAGTTCCTTCTCTTTGCTCTTGAGTTAATCATTCTCTTTCTGTAACCACAGCAGACATTAGGTACAGTGGGTAAAATGGAAATAAGAAATCGAGAGGCAAGACAGCACCTTTTCTTGCTCCGCTGACTAGGCTTGTTATGGTCAACCTATCAATAACCAATTTTGAGGTTGGACCACCTTTATGGTTCTCGTTATGATTACAAGACACCCTTTAGTAATAACTATCAGGAAATGTTGAAAAAAGAAATGTTCAAATATATGAAAACTCACAAACGGTCTGCAAGGTTGAGCCAGGATCTGGAAATGTCACAGCATACCTGAGGCCTCACAGTGAGGGCACCACTGGAGGGAGGGGGATGGGGCACAAGTGCTTGGGGTTCTGCTTTAATTGGGGTCAAGAGTGGGGACCTAGGTTCATTGGCTCACTCTTCATTGATGAATTTAAAACCTAAGAGCTGGCCCCTGGCCAGTATGGTTCAGTTGGTTGCAGTGCCCTTTTGTACACTGAAAGATTGTGGGTTTAATTCCTGGTCAGGACACATATCCGGGTTGCAGTTTTGATCCCTAGTCAGGGAGTGTTTGGGAGGCAACCAATGGATATTTCTCTGACATTAATCTCTCTCTCTCCTCCCTTCAATAAGGATGTCCTCGGGTGAGGATTGAAGAAAACACATAAGAGTTGGAATATAAAAAGTAGGAGATGAAAATAAAAAGTGGCTCAAATGGTCAGTTATTGAAATCAACCAAGATCTCAAACACAGAGGAGTCTGAGTGAGGGGAGGTGACCTGGCTCTTTATCTAATCCTGTGGCTGGCACTGTATTTATTTGAGATAGTCTCCTTTGAATTGGATGCCTTGACAATCAAAGCTTAAATTATGCATTTACATTACAAAACAAGAAACAAACAAAAGCCTGTGGGGTTTACACCAAGGCTATTACTAACACCAGGGACCTAGAAAGTACTTAATAAATGTCATACTTTGATTTGAAGATTGAAAGGACTCTGTGTCAGCCCAAGCAGGAAAGCAAATACCTGATGTAGAAATAACTCCTTGTCTGCAAGTTAGTTCTCTATCTTATATCTAAACAAGTTTATCAAGCTTTCTGGATTTCTCTAGCTACCCTTTATAAACAAAAAAAAATGTTTATTCAAATTATTTAGTTTAGGAT
This sequence comes from Cnephaeus nilssonii, assembly GCF_951640355.1. NCBI lineage: Eukaryota > Metazoa > Chordata > Mammalia > Chiroptera > Vespertilionidae > Cnephaeus > Cnephaeus nilssonii. Next base: position 19,732,042 of record NC_137081.1, on the reverse strand, counting down.
TTGGAGAAGAATTATATTTAATACATTGCTAGTTTATTATAAGGTAATATAAGTACACTGTAATAAATTCAAGTAGTATTGCAGTATATAAAAGAAGAAAACTCGTTTCCCCATTTTGCTCTTATTCTAAATCTCCTTCTTGGAGATTTTCTATGAGTCCACCCAAATGCCCACATACACACACACCTGTATATTATGTTACTTTCAAAACCGGGACTACAGTATTTTTACTGCTCTGTAACTTTTTTCATTCCAGGCTAGTACATATGGTAATATCTCAATCTTTTCAAAGTTATGTCATATTCCATAGAATGAGTGTTCAATAATTTATTTAACCATTCCTTTAATGGAAATTTGGATTTCTAGTGTTTTGCCCTGCACTGCAGGCTTTTTTTTTTTCTTGTAATACCTTTGATCACTAGTTCAAGTTTTGATCCTGAATCCAGGTTTGGCTGCCTGCTGCTTGAAAGCCAATACTCTAGAGACAGGTGCTGATGGAAGGAAAGCAGGTTTATTCAAGAGCCAGCACCTTGAGAAGATGGGGGACTCTCATCACAAAGACAATCTTAGCATTTCAGTGTAGGCAGAGGTTTTTATGGGTAGAGAAGGGGAAGGCAGAATAAAGGTGACTAGAGGGTTTGTGGGTCTTTTTGAAGGTGCTGTGTGCCAGTTGGCACAGTCTGCTCCAATAATGATCTTGGAGCCAGTCAAGTGATGATCTGGAAGGTAAGCAAATCTGGAGCCAAATGCCTAAAGCCTGGACTTAGCTTCCTTTGAGGTTAGCACCTAGAATCCTTTAAGCAAACTGGCAGTTTATCAGCAGCTACCTGTGAATTTATGTCATAATTTACAGAAACAATGTTAAAAGAATGGTAGGGTTTGTTTGTAGTGACAAGCTCTATCAGTTAAAGTAAATAGCCTTTTAAAGTTGTGTTTCAGTACAGCTGTGCTTATATTGCATAATTTTATTGAAGCATTCAGGGCTCAGATAATAGTGTTAATTTAGAAATTGTTTGATTTGATAATTCATGTGAAAAATCCTACTTATATTTTCACTGTATGTCTTTTTTTGTTTATTTGTTTGTTTTTTGTTAATCCTCACCTGAGGATATTTTTCCATTGATTTTTAGGGTGAGTGGAAGAAAGAGGGAGAGACAGAAATATCAATGTGAGAGAAACACATTGATTGGTTGCCTCCTGCACAAGGCCCCTACCAGGGCCCGGGCCAGATGGGAGCCTGCAACCCAGGTAGGTGCCCTTGAACAGAATCGAACCCAGGACCCTTTGGTATGCAGGCCGATGCTCTATCCATTGGGCAAAACCAGCTAGTGCTCACTGTATGTCTTTTTTGAGGCCTTGGAGAAAGTCAGGCATTAATCACTTTAGTACCCTGAGTTATTATTGTTTTGTTGTTGCTGTGTTTTTGTTGTTTGTTTGTTTCTTTTAAAGATGCTCAATTTCTTAATATGGATTTAGGAAGAGTTACAGATGCTTATTTGTTTTTTCATCCTCACCTAAGGATATGTTCATTGATTTGATAGTAATCCAGTTCCTGTTACTCCATCTTGACCAGAAGCGGAAGTCCCAATTCATTGTTTTTATGGGAACACATGAAATATTTGGTAAACATTATTATTTGTGAAATTTTGCCAACCAATGGAAGCATATTTACTTGTCCTTTGGCTGTTTCATTCCTCAGGTTGTAATGTGGTTATTTCGTCCCGTAAGTTTGATATATTAAAATCTACTGCAGACGAACTGAAGACCACCCTGCCTCTCACCCACCAGTCTCAAGTCACTCCCATAAAATGCAACATCCGTAAGGAAGAGGAGGTACTACAACTATGCCCATGTCTTTTATTCATTTTTCATCTATAGCAGTGGTTCCTAAACTTGAGTGTGCTTCAGGTTTTCTCATGTTACTTGCCTCAGATGAGGTTCAGGAGAAGCAGAGCCTGTGAAGGAGGTTCTTCGCTAATGATCTATTGAGTAAGTTGCCTCAGGAGAAGGAGAGAGGAAGGGAAGCAAAATTATACATGTAACTTTATGATGTGTGGACATTGTGGTGAGAGATTGTAAGCTCTCCTGGAGCAAACCATCCATCCGAGTAGTAAATTAGGTCATTAACCAGTTTACTTTTAATGTTTTTCTTCAGGTAAATAATTTGGTCAAATCCACCTTAGATACTTATGGTAAGATTGATTTCTTGGTAAACAATGGAGGAGGCCAGTTCACGGCTCCCGCTGACCACATCAGTGCAAAGGGGTGGCATGCTGTGATTGAAACCAACCTGACAGGCACCTTCTATATGTGCAAAGCAGGCAAGTGTGATCACTAACCCCAAAATTCAAGGTGTCTTTGTTTAAAGATCATAGAGAATCCTGAAAGAGAAACTGTTAGGGGCTCAGAAAGCTCCAGTTGTCAACATTCACTGCCCTGATTTACTCACACACAGGATTGTAAATTGCTACATTTCTGGCTAGTAATTTGGCAGTATTTATAAAATATGGATATCTTTTGATCTTATAATTTTATTTTTAGGAATTTACCATGAGAAAATTATTAAGGATCTGTTCAAAGAGATAACTACAGAGTTGTTTATAAAATTAAAGAAAACTCTCACATTTACTTTGTTTTTAAGAAATAAATCTGTTATAAAGACCTGCTAAGTCAGTAAGTTCCTTGGGGAGAATACAAGACAGAGTCCACATCCTTTAGACTAACAACTAATTAGTATGGCATTGTCGTTGGATTACAGGATATGTTTCAATCATTAAAATGTCCATACTACCCAAAACAATCCATAGATTTAATGTAATTTCTATCAAAATATCAATGGCATATTTCACAGAAATATAATCTAAAATTTATGTGGACCCACAAAAGATCTCTAATAGATACAGTGACCTTGAGAAAAAGAAAACAAAGTTGGAGGTTTTACACTACCTGATATCAAACTATACTACAAGTCTATAATAATCAAAACAGCATGGTACTAGTATAAAAAGGGACACATAGATCAATGGAACAGAATAGAGAGCCCAGAAATAAACTCATACCTATATGGACAGTTAGTATATGACAAAGGAGGCAGGACATACAAGGGGTAAAGATAGTCTATACAATAAAGTATGTTGGGAAAATTGGACAGCTAAAAGCAAAAACATGAAACCAGATTACCTTTTTACACCATATACAAGAATAAACTCTTAAGTGGATTAAAGACTTGTATGTATGGCTCAAAACCATAAAACTCCTAGAATTAAACATAGGCAGTGAAATCTCTGGCATGCCTCTTAGCCATATTTTTTTGTGATATATCTTCTTGGGTAAGGGAAACAAAGAAAAAATAAACAAAGTATATATGGAAATGCAAAGGAAGCAGAATAGCCAAACAATTTTACGAAAGGAGGATTTTGGAGGGCTTATATTTCTTGATTTCAAAACACCGTGGTATTGCCATAAGGATAGATGTATAGATAAGTGGAAAAATATTGAGAGTCCAAAAATAAAACTATATTTGTGGTCAATTGACTTTCGTCAAAGGTGCCAACAATTCTATGGGGAAATGATAGTCTTTTCAACAAATGGTACTGGGACAGTTGGATCTCCACATACAAAAAGACCCTTACCTCACACTATAAATAAAAGTTAACTAAGAGTCCAAAATGGATCATGAAAAAAGTAAAATTATGAAACTTTTAGAATTAAACAAAGCAGAAAATCTTTCTGATCTTAGATTAGGCAAAAAATCCTAGGAATCACCACCAAAAATACCCATATATCCATAAAATATAAAATTGATAAACTAGACTTGAAATTAAACATGTTTATGCTTCAAAAGACACCGTTAAGAATGTGAAAAGATAAGCCACCGACTGGGAGAAAATTTTCCAAATCACATATCTAATAAAGAACTTGTATCCAGAATATATGAAGAACTTTTATAATTCGATAATAAGAAAGCACCCCAATTAAAAAGTGAAAGAAAAGATTGGAGTAGATATTTCACCAAAAAAAGATATATGAAAAGCTAATAAGTGCATTAGAAGATGATCAGCACCATGGGTCACTAAGGACATGGAAATCAAAACCTCATTGAGGTACCACCTCATTTTCACTAGAATGGCTGTAATCAGCAAGTCAGACAATAATAATGTGGAGGAACTGGCGTCCTCATGCATTTGTGGTAGGAATATAACATAGTGGAGACACTGAAAAAGTTTGGCAGTTCCCTGAAAAACTAAACATAGAGTTACCATATGAATGCGATTTTACCCTTAACCTGAGAGACACAAAAGCATGTGTCTACATAAAGACACATTCATAATCACCCCAAAGTGGAAATAATCCAAATGTTCATCAACTAGTGAATAGATAAGTAAAATTTGGCGTATCCATACAATAGAGTATTATTCAGTAACAAAACGAGCTATTAATATGTGTTACAAGGTGGATGAACCTCACAAACATTCTAAGAGGCCAGACATAAAAGTCCACATATTGTGTGATTCCATTGATGTGAAATATTTAGAAGAGTCAAATCTACAGAAACAGAAAATGAATATTTGCCCAGGGATGGATTTGGCTGCAAATGGTCACAGAGGAACCTTTTGGGGTGATGGAAATGTTCTAAAACTGTATTGTGTTGATAGTTGCACAACTCTGCATACATTTTTAAAGGATTTTATTGATTTTTAGAGAGAGAGGAAGGGAGAGGGAGAGAGAAAAAGGAACATCAATGTAAGAGTGGAACATCGATGGACTGCCTCCTGCACACTCCCTACCAGGATTGAGCCCGCAACCCGGGCATATGCCCTGACCACTATGGAACCAGCAACCTTTTGGTGCACAGGACGACACTCCAACAAACTGAGCCACACTGGCCAGGGCAACTCTGTATGTTTTTTTAAAAATTATTAAATTGTACTGATGAAGTAGATGGCTTTTATGATGTGTAAATTATACCTCAGCCAGGCTTAAAAAATAAAATAAATATAAATATGAATTTAAAACATACCATAAAAGTAGCATGCTGTAACAGGGGATCAGAGAAGGGTTAGCACACTGTTTAATATGACTGTCATCTGTCTGCTTCCTTCAGTTTACAGCTCTTGGATGAGAGAGCATGGAGGATCCATTGTCAATATCACTATGCTTACTAAAAATGGATTTCCGGGATTTGCGTAAGCATTTATATATATTTTTCTCCTATGTGTCAAAGGTTCAGAAATAGCCAAAGTAAAACAAACAAACAAACAAACAAAAATCACTGAAATCGTAATAAGTAAAAAATTTACTGTGCACACACCAAAAAGACTTGTAACAACCACACTTGGAACCCTCAAATTACCAATTTGTATTTCTTCATAATAAAAAAGTTTTCAATGTTCCTCTTAAGTCCCTGTGAAGTGGGGGAATCTTATGTGGGCCTACACAGTGAGATTTGACAATCAGACAACTGTGGTTTGGCTCTAATATGGGAGGACCCAATTCTTTCCCATTTTATAGACAGACTCAAACACACAGTTTCATGACAAGAATGTTTTTGTGGGATTCTGACAGGCCATTGACACACCAGTTGGTTTAGTTAATAAGATAAATATTCAAAAATAGCTAATTATAGTGTTTATATTTTTGTCTTTTAAAGCCATAGTGCAGCTGCCAGAGAAGGTGTTTACAACCTCTCCAAAACCTTGGCTTTGGAATGGGCCAGCAGTGGAGTAAGGATCAACTGTGTTGCCCCTGTAGGTAAATGTTCTATATGAACAAGTTGTGCTCTTCTGATTCCATTTATGTTGTTGATAGAGGTATTGTCCCTGTCTGTATACTAGGAAAGATTGGCTTTTGAAAATGGATGTGTATATTCTTTGATTTACCAGTATTCTTTGATTAGATTGTTAAGGTTAAATTAAGCCAATGATTCTCAATCCTGTCTGTATATTAGAATTATCTGTGAAATGTTTAAAAAATAGTGATAAATAAGCTTGGCTCCAAACTGTGGAATCCAAGCATCAGTATTTTTAAAAACCTCCCAAGAAACTCAAATACACTGTGAAGGTTGAAAAATCGCTACTTTAAAGAATGATTTTTCTGGATTGTTTTGTTATTTCTTGGTTTATTATTAATCTTTTATTAAGAGAGAGAGAAACTTAAAGTCAAAGTTTTAAAAAGAAACTCCCAGTTAAAGAGCAACTAGAAGTAAAGAGAAAATTTCTCTGAAACCTAATGTAAGTGATGGGGGGGAAATTACAATATGTTCCACTTCAAAAACTATCATTTTTATATGAAGTAAGATATAGCTTAAACTTCCTTAAGTATTACACGTACTGAGACATTAAATGAAACATTTCACTCATCCTGTAAAAGTCGGCTCAAATGCACTTCTCTGTGATGTTTCCTGGTCATTGCTAAAATATAGGAATCGTTCCTCAATATGAAACTCTGTAATATCTGTGGATATTATCTTTAAGTCTATCTTTATCCTACATATAGATATTGTTGTCCAAGCTACTCAGCGCGAACTAAGCATGAACTGACTTGTTGACATTAGTAGAAAATCTATTTAACAAATTGCAGGCTCCTAGCCAGAAACTTCATTTCCCTTTAGTCCTTCATAGCTGAACTTACCTTACTCAAATTACATGCAAATATTTACAAAATGAATTAAATATTAGTTCCATTCTTAATTCAGCTACCTTGCATTACTGGCCTCTACAAGTACATTTCTTGAAAACCTTTAGTGGGTTGTTAGTGTAATAAGCACCTTATTGAAGTCATGTTTTTCCTCCTGAAATATTTTTAGGTTTAAGGTGTAAAACTTAATACTTCTAGAAGATGTCATCCTCTTTAAACAAAAGGTTGTAAATTGTTTAATGGGAAACCAGTATATCAACCCACTATCATTTGGAGTAATACCACACAATTTCCTCATCTTTTACACTTCCTGTTCCTCTCCTCCTCCCTATAATCTCTGTTGTAGTTTTGAGCCAGTAGTAACAAATAGCTTTATCCTGTGTTATACAGGTTTTATGTACTTTTCTTGGCTTTATAAATCCATGAAATCTATACAGAAGAATTCTTAAACAATTACATTTTTCGTTTCTTTATATTAGATTCACATGCTTTATTTGTGATTTTACTTTAGGTAAAAAACGATGACAATATTGCATTTTTTAAGTCTCCCATAACCATAGCCCAGTCTTGTGTTGTAAAACAGAGTAGCCCAGTGGAAGATAAAATAGACTCCCCTGTCTCATGGTTTGTCCCAGTTAAGAGCCCACTAATCTGTTCATGTAATTATGCTTTTAGAAACCATGTCTTTTATGAAAAAAATCCAGGTCTTAACTGGTTATTTAAAAAAGGCAAGTCACAAAATGAGCATTCAGATAATTCATTTGTAGTAGTCAACCACTATGAAATTTTCTCAATATTAGCAATGTTACCTTTTCTATTACACTGAAGCCACTTAATTTTTGGTATTAGTTGATAGACTGTCTTGGTGTCTTTACAATTAAAATTTAATCTTATGTACTTTATTTTGTTTCTATTTTATACATAAACATAGGGAATCATTTATTCCCAGACTGCTTATGACAACTATGGTGATTTGGCAAAAGACTTATTTGTAAGGTCCTATCAGAAAATTCCAGCTAAAAGACTTGGAGTTCCTGAGGAGGTAAGGTATATTTCTAAATCTGATTAGAATGACTTTATTTCATACTTTGGAACTTAGTAACATTTTGGTGTCTTTTTTACATAGTCTGGTGGGCTATTAGAGATGATAGATCCCACTGCCACCAAACCATTTCCCTGGACTTTCCTGGTTGTGCTTTGTAACCGGACAAGCAAGGGTTCTGGGCTACCTGTCACTACTTGAGTGAATTAAGCAGAGTCAGAGTTGAATCAGATATGAGCGTTTATGCCAATAATGCTGGCTGTCTGGGAAAGGGGCAGGTCATCACAAAAATCTGCTCTGACCCCCTCACCAGTTGGCTGGTTGTATACACACGAGGGAGAAGATAGCTATGTGCAGCTGCAAGCTGCAAGTGTAACGTGGAAAGGGGAGGGTAGAATCTGCAGTCCGGCCTTCAGGAGCTCCAAGTCCGATAACAAGGTGGCTAATCTTCTATGATGTTACAAACAGCTCAGCCTGTTCCTGGGACCTGAGAATGGTCAGTTCCTGAGATAAACTCCCGGAGGGGGTCAGGGTCCAGGCACAGCAACCAAATCAAAGCACGCCCTGTCCTTGGTCTGTTCTCAAAATGTATTTCTTTTCTGAGTAATGGACCCATTGAGGCATCTTTTTACAGCCTTGTTTCATCCTCCAGTTTTTCAGGATCTGTAAGAAAACTACTTATCTTTAGTTAATGAGGTTAATGATTATTAGACAACTGTTGCTCTATTCTTATTGCATCCCCTTCCCCACTATAACTTGGAATGCTCACTCACAGCAGTGTTTTGTTTTGTGTGTTTTTTTACATATATTTTTATTGATTTCAGAGAGGAAGGGAGAGGGAGAGAAAGAGAGAAACATCAATGATGAGAGAGAATCACTGATGGGCTGCCTCCTGCACACTCCACACTGGGGATTGAGCTCACAACCTGGGCATGTGCCCTTGACCAGAATCAAACCTGGGACATTTCAGTCCTCAGGCCGACACTCTATCCACTGAGCAAAACCAGCTAGGGCGCTCACAGCAGTCTTTTTTTTTATGTATATATATTTTATTGTTTAAAATATTACATATATTAGTAATATATCTCCTTTTCCCCCCGCCATTGACCTTCCCCCAGCTTCCCCTACCTCCTGTCGCATGCCCTCATCCCCCCCCCCCCCCAGTGTCTTGTGTTAATTGGTGTGCTTATATGCATGCATAAAAGCCCTTTGGTTGATCTATTTCCCTCCCTCCCCAACACTCCCCAGCCTTCCTGCTGTAATTTGACAGTCTGTTCGGTGCTTTACTGCCTCTGTATCTATCTTTTTATTCATCAGGTTATAATGTTCTTTGTTTTCCGTAAATGAGTGAGATCATGTTGTATTTTTCTTTCATTGCCTAGCTTATTTCACTTAACCCTACCAGGCCTGAGGCCCTGAACCTAACTGTTCCCTATACCTGGGCTCCTGAGCATTAAAGAGAAAAAATCAACATGATATAGAAAAATGTTAGTTACATGCAAACAAGTGGTTAGAATAAGATGGAACTTGGAGACATTGTAGAAAATAGGTCTACCTTTCATCTAGCGCCAATATTCCACCTTTGTGTGCCAACCCACGCAGCAGGATGAGCCTTGTTTCACACAGAGGTACTTCTTGCAAAGTGAGCACCAGATGTTGCTCTTCACCTTCTTGCAGGGATTGTCTTTGTAAGACACTCCGGGATTTTGCTTGTTGTACCTGGAGTGCTTTTCTATGCACAAAACACAGATATGATTAGACGATGTCCCTGGGGGAATCTCTGGAAAATGATTGCCTGGGGTCATCCGTTGAGGGCAGGGTTCCTTTTGTGGGTAGTGGTGGGCTGATGTCCTGTGTCCACCAGTAAGTTGCAGGCACAGTTTCTGTATATATCTGGTGAAATAAACTGGCTTTTTTGAAGCAGCTTGCTGCTTTGAAGCATACAAGATATAAGAATTATAACTGGCCCACATAAAAAATTGTATGAAAAGCCGCCGGGGCCAGCGGTAATGACGATGAGACCGGTGAAGGCGGGTCATCTGGTCATTTTTGTCACAGCCACCCATATATTTATTATAGTCCTTCACCAGCTGTGGCATCTGTATTTCTTGCACACTGCCATCTTTATTTCTTCTGTTTATTACTGCATTTTGGGCTGGATCGTGGTAGTTCAAAATAAATGTGATGGGCTTTCTATCCTGCCAAAGTAAACATGTTACACTTTCTTGACATAGATAGCGACTGTCACCCCTAGCAAGTTTTTTTTACACTTTTCAGGGACTTAGGAAACTGCTTCCTATTTTGCTGCAGGGTTCCCACAATTCCTGTGTGTAATTCTGACAGTGCATATTTAGCAAGGGTTACAGAGTTGTAGAACCGGTCCATGACAAGCACATGAGATTTATTTTCCATTGCACATGAGGTCAGGAGACAAACGACTGTATTTCCTACTGCGCCCACGTCTTTTCTAGGCATTGGTGCAGCACCAGTGTAGATTTCTGCATTCAAAATGTAGCCAGTCTCACCTTCACAGAGAAGGAAAGACTTGATGCCCCACTTTGTGGGCTTATCCTTGATATACTGCTTGATGGCCAAGCGGTTTTTTGTCGGGATCATCCCCTCATCTAGGCTCAAATGTTGCTTTGGCAGATAGAAGTGGAGAAACTTGGGGAGCAGACTTTCCAAGAAAGGCCTAACTTTATATATTCTATCGGTCTTATCGTTATCTGTGTCTTCCTCATCAATTATGTGTAAAAAACTCCTAAGGGCCAAGAATCTGTCTCAAGTCATAACATTTCAAAATCCGGGAGTAAACCCAACAAAGTCAGAGCCCTCATTTGTCCAATAATCCCGATAGCTGGGCTTTATACATAAGTATTCCATATAAACCCTCAGTCCAAGAAAAGCCTTCATTTCTTCCACTGTGGCATCCTTGAAATTTTTGGCATTGTAGAAGTTGGACTTTGCTATATGCAATTGGTGGGCCTGGAGGTTGGTTTTCTCTGTCAAATTTTGCCAGAAAGTATCATCCAAAAACAAGAATAAAAAGTCAATCGGTTCACTCTCCTCTGTGATAGATCCAGGAATGTTCACTGGGCCTTTTCCATCCTCATTGAAACTCAGATCTGTATTTGGTGATACAAAATTCCTTGTCCAACCTTCATCACCACCTAGATCTCCCCCATCAGCTGTTTGAGGGACACGCCCCCCTTCTCTTACTATCGATCTAGCTCTAGATCTATAAGGTTCAAGATTCTCCTCATCACTCGAGCTCTCACTGTCTGTGTCACTTGAACTGGAAACGTATTCTTGATGAAATTCTGACTCCTCAGAGTCTGAATCAACCAAAGTATTGATCACCTGTTGGACTGTGATAAGCCTAGACCTACTTCGCTTTCCTGTTGAAGTGCTTGGTTCATCAGCCGCTAGTTTCATTGTGAATTTTCAGAATTTTTTCACGTCAAACCACAGAAAGTCAATTCAAACACATGGGGGCAGACATTTGCAATGGCTAACCATGAGGTTTGACCACGATTGGTTGGTTATTTTTAGTTGTGATGCATTTTTTTCACGTACTAGGCAAAGTACCGAAAATTAGGTACAGAGGTATAGCGGCAGATTCGGAAATTACCGAAAAATCGGTACAGCAGTCTGGTAGGGTTAACATAATGCTCTCCAGGTCCATCCATGCTGCTGCAAATGGTAAGAATTCCTTCTTTTTTATAGCAGCGTAGTATTCCATTGTACAGATGTACCATAGTTTTCTAATCCACTCATCGGCTAATGGGTATTTAGGCTGTTTCCAAATCTTAGCTATGGTGAATTGTGCTGCTATGAACATAGGGGTGCATATAGCATATATCCTTCCTGATTGGTGTTTCTAGTTTCTTGGGATATAATCTTAGAAGTGGGATTACTGGGTCAAATGGGTGCTCCATTTTTAGTTTTTGAGGAAACTCCATACTGTTCTCCATGGTGGCTGCACCAGTCTGCATTCCCACCAGCACTGCAAGAGGGTTCCTTTTTCTCTGCATCCTCGCCAACACTTGTCGTTTGTTGATTTGTTGATGATAGCCATTCTGACAGGTGTGAGATGGTACTGCATTGTCATTTTGATTTGCATCTCTCAGATAATTAGTGACTTTGAGCATGTTTTCATGTGTCTCTTGGCCTTCCTTCTGTCTTCTTTCAAAAAGATTCTATTTAGGTCCGTTGCCCATTTTTTTATTGGATCATTTATCTTCCTTTTATTAAGTTGTATAAGTTCCCTGTAGATGTTGGAGATTAAACCTTTATCAGTGATAACATTTGCAAATATGTTCTCCCATACAGTGGGCTTTCTTGTTGTTTTGTTGATGGTTTCTTTTGCTGTGCAAAAGCTTTTTATTTTGATGTAGTCCCATTTGTTTCTCTTTAGCTTCCATTGCCCTAGGAGCGGTATCAGTGAAGAAATTGCTTCGGCATATGTCTGAGATTTCTCTGCCTCTGGATTCCTCTAGTATTTTTATGGTTTCCCATCTTATGTTTAAGTCCTGTATCCATTTTCAGTTAATTTTTGTGTATGGTGTAAGTTGGTGCTCTAGTTTCATTTTTTTGCATGTATCTGTTCAATTTTCCCAACACCATTTATTGAAGAGACTGTCTTGACTCCATTGTATGTTCATGCCCCCTTTGTCAAATATTAATTGAGCATAGTGGTTTGGGTCGATATCTGGATTCTCTATTCTATTCCATTGGTCTATATGTCTGTTCTTGTGCCAGTACCAAGTTGTTTTGAGAACAGTGGCTTTGTAATACAGCTTGAAATCTGGTATTGAGATCCCTCCTACTTTGTTCTTCTTTCTCAGGATTGCTGTGGCTATTTGGGGTCTTTTTTTATTCCAGATGAATTTTTAAAGAGTTCTTTCTAGGTCTGTCATTGGTATTTTAATGGGGAGTGCATTGAATCTATAGATTGCTTTGGGTAGTATGGACACTTTAATGATGTTGATTCTACCAATCCATGAACATGGTATGTTCTTCCATCTGTTTATGTGTTCCTCTATCTCTTTTTTCAGTGTCCTATAGTTTTCCGAGTATAGGTCTTTTACCTCCTTAGTTAAGTTTATTCCTAGGTATCTTAATTTTTTTGGTGCGATGGTGAATGGGATTGCTTTTTTAGTCTCTTTTTCTGTAAGTTCACTATTGGTGTATAGAAATGCCATAGATTTCTTGGCATTAATTTTGTATCCTGCTACATTTCCAAATTTATTTATTAAGTCTATTAGTTTTTTGATGGAGTCTTTCAGGTTTTTTATGTACAATATCATGTCATCTGCAAATAAGGACAGCTTTACTTCTTCTTTTCCAATTTGGATGCCTTTTATTTCTTCTTCTTGTCTAATTGCAATGGCTAATACTTCCAGTACTATGTCAAACAGGAGTGGTGAGAGTGGGCATCCCCGTCTTGTTCCTGTTCTTAGGGGTAATGGTTTTAGTTTTTGCCCATTGAGTATGATGTTTGCTGTGGGTTTATCATATATAGCTTTTATTATGTTGAGGTATGATCCTTCTATTCCCACCTTGTTGAGAGTTTTTATCAAAAAAGGGTGTTGGATTTTGTCAAATGCTTTTTCTGCATCAATTGATATGACTATGTGATTTTTATCTCTCAATTTGTTTATGTAATGTATCATGTTTATTGATTTGCGGATATTGTACCATCCTTGCATTCCTGAGATAAATCCTACTTGGTCATGGTGTATGATCTTTCTGATATACTGCTGGATCCAATTTGCTAGAATTTTGTTGAGGATTTTGGCATCTATGTTCATGAGGGATATTGGCCTGTAATTCTCTTTCATTGTGTTGTCTTTATCTGGTTTTGGTAATAGGGTGATGCTGGCTTCATAGAATGAGCTTGGAAGTGTTTCTTCCTCTTAAATTTTTTGGAATAGTCTGAGGATGATAGGTTTTATTTCTTCCTTGAATGTTTGGTAAAACTCCCCTGTGAAGCCGTCTGGCCCCGGGCTTTTGTTTGCAGGAAGCTTTTTGATGACTGCTTCAATTTCTTCCATAATTATTGGCCTATTGAGATGTTTAGAATCTTCCTGATTGAGTTTTAGAAGGTTATATTTTTCTAGGAATAGGTCAATTTCCTCCAGGTTGTCCAGTTTGTTGGAATAGAGTTGTTCATAGTATTTTTTAACAATCCTTTGTATTTCAGTGGGGTCTGTTGTCATTTCTCCTCTTTCATTTCTGATTTTCTTTATTTGGGTCCTCTTTCTTTGCTTCTTGGCTAGAGGTTCACCAATCTTGTTTATCCTTTCAAAGAACCAGCTCTTGGTTTTGTTGATCTTTTGTATTGTTTCTTTGGTCTCTATGTCGTTTATCTCCGCTCTGATCTTTATTATTTCCTTCCTTCTGCTTACACTGGGCTTTTCTTGTTGCTTTCTTTCTAACTCTTTGAGTTGTAGAGTTAGGTAATTTATTACCATTGTTTCTGTTTTTTTGCAGTAGGCTTGTGGAGCTATGAACTTCCCTCTCCAGACTGCTTTCGCTTGTTCCAATCCATAGATTTTGGATTGTTGTGTTTTCATTGTCATTTGTTGCCATGATGTTTTTTATTTCTTCTTTGATCTCTCTGGTAACCCAGTCCTTGTTTAATAGCATGCTGTTTAGTCTCCATGTGTTTGATTTTTTTGGATTGTTTTTATTGTAGTTGATTTCCAGTTTTATGCCACTGTGATCTGAGAAGATGCTTGATATGATTTCTATCTTCTTGAATTTGAAGAGACTTTGCCTATGACCCAACATATAGTCTATCTTTGAAAATGATACTTGTGCACTTGAGAAGAATGTATATTCTGTGGTTTTGGGGTGAAATGTTCTAAAGATGTCAATTAATTCCATTCTAATTTGTCAGATATAAGTATTGCTACCCCAGCTTTTTTTTCATTTCCATTCTTCTTGAAAACCTTTTTTCATCCCTTCACCCTCAGTCTGTGTGCGTCTTTTTTTTCTGAGGTGGATTTCTTGTAGACAGCAAATATATGAATCTTGTTTTCTTATCCAATCTGTTACCCTATGTCTTTTGATTGGGGCATTTAATCCATTCACATTTAAAGTTATTATTGATAGGTACTTATTTGTTGCCATTTTTATTCTTTACCCCTATGTTCCTTCTTTGCTTCCTATTTCTTTCTTTCTTTCTTTCTTTTTTTTTTTTTTTTTTACAGCAGACCCTTTAGCATTTCTTGCATTGCTGGTTTGTTGGTAATAAATTCCCTTAGCCTTTTTTTTTGTCTGTGAAGCTCCTGACTTCACCTTCAATTTTGATTGATTGCCTTGCTGGGTATAGTATTCTTGGATTCAGACCCTTCCTTTGCATGACTTCGTATATTTCATTCCATTCCCTTCTGGCCTGATGAGTTTCTGTTGAGAAATCAGTTGTTAGTCTGATGGGAGTTCCTTTGTAGGTAACTTTCTTTCTCTCTCTGGCCACTTTTAAGATTCTTACTTTGTCATTGATGTTTGCCAATTAATTATAATGTGCCTTGGCGTCGGTCTTTTGGGGTTCATTGTGCTTGGGACTCTGTGAGCTTCTTGGATTTATGTGGGGTTTTTCTTCCTTATGTCAGGGAAGTTTTCTGTCATTATTTCTTCAAACAGGTTTTCTATTCCTTGCTCAGTTTCTTCTCTTCCTGGAACTCCTATTATGTGGATGTTGTTTTGTTTCGTGTTGTCCCAAAGTTCCCTTAGGCTCTCCTTCTTCTTTTTAATTTTCTTTTTCTAGAAGCTGCTCTACTTGGGTATTTTTTTCCTACCTTGTCTTCTAGCTCACTGATGCGGTCCTCTGCTTCTTCTAGTCTACTCTTGATGCTTTCTATTGAGTTCTTTTCAGCAGCAATGTAATTTTTCATTTCTTCTTGGTTCTTCTTCATTTCCTCTTGGTTCTTACACATATTGTCGAATTTGTCTTTCATTCTTTTCAGCCACCTTATGACCATTTCTCTGAATTCTTTCTCTGGCAGGTTGCTTGCCTCCATTTCATTTATTTCCTTTTCTGGTGATGCCTGAGTTTCTTTCATATGTGGGCTGTTTCTTTGTCTCTCCATGGTCTCTCTTCTCCAGGTGTCTGGTTATGTAGTTCTCTCTCTCCTGCATTGATTTAAAGGCACAAAATACAACATAACCAGGTACAATGCTGAAGGCACTGAACAGAAATGTATTCACGATATTAATAACCCCAAATAAAGGTGACTACCAGAGAAAGGCAAATTAGAGCATAGGAGAGAAAGAAGAAGAGAAAAAGAAAAAAAGGAGTGCAAAAGTGAAACTGGGAAAAGAAGAAAAAAATAAGAGAGAAAAGAAAGAGAATATGAAAGAAGAGGGGAACAAACTATATATATGGGGAGGAAACTCCAATAGAACAGCCACTAATCCCAACAAATTCCAGCAACAAGTACCTGGAGATGAATACAAACTATAAACAACAACTAATATCAAGCGAGGCAAAGGAAAACAGAAGCAAAAAACAAACAAAAACAAAACAAAATAAAAAAAAAGAATAAGCAAAACAATCTCCCACATAAGCATAAAAAATTGATATAATCAACAATCAAACAACAACAAAAGGATAGAGAAAAACAAGTTTTTGGATAGTGAAGACTGAGAAGAGTGAGGTGTGTATGGACTTGGAGTAAGGGATTGGAAATTAGATATATAAGTAGGGTGAACTTTTAACAGGGGGTAAAAAGATAGAATAGGGAAAATGTAAAGCAGGAAAATGATAAGAGAAATAGGACAACAAAAGGGGAAAAGTTAGGAAGAGAGTGATGGCATAAAGGTAAAGTTGAGATAGAGTAAAATGAAGCTAAAGGGAAGATGAAAATAGAATGTAGAACACTAATCCCAAAGTAAAATAAAAAGAAAATAAAATGATACTTTTTTTTATAAAAAGGTAAAATAGTAGTAGTAATAATACTGATTGAAAATAAAAATGTAATAATTAAAAAGGTAAAATCAAGTGAGGAAAAAAGAAAAAAATTAGTTTCTTAAGTAAAAGATGAAAAAAAATGTGCAGTAGTGAAGGTCATTCACTTCCTCTACTGTTCTGTTTGGCATGCCTGTTTCCTAGTCAGGACAGTATTGCAGTTCCCTGCATCCCACTGCTCCTCAGTGTTGTAAGCCAGTCCTGATATTTAAGCAGGCAGTGTGTCTTAATTTCTTGTATTCCTTTATTTGTGTTTACCCAAGAGTCAATTTGTGATTCAACCCATGGGTGGCAGTGTTTCTGGATTGACCTCTGAGTCTACAGGTCCTCTCTAGCCAGTGCTTAGATCCTGCTTTCCCTGTGGCATTCAATACCAGTTTGTGGGAGTGGGTTGCCCCAGAGCTGGTTCTCTGATGGTTATTCCCCACTCTGATCCCTAGGTTCCAATAAAACAACTTTCCTCTACAGTCTCTTAGGGTGTCCCCAATTGGGTGATCCTATGTATTGGGCTTGGTAATCAGAAGCAAGGATTTAAAGGAAAAAGAAAAAAACAAACAAAAGCAAAAAACAAACAAACAAAAGCCAGCTTAAGTGTGCGAACTCCAGGACTGCGCACAAGTCTATGGCAGTCTTTTTTTCCCCCTTGGGTCTAAGCAGCCAGCACACTTTTAAAATTTTTAGGCTGTCCTTTTGTGTCATTTCAAAATGGGTTGCTTTTAAGAGTTCCTTTCTGTTAGCAGCTCTGAGGACCCCCTTTCACATTCACAGATCACGCCAGCCCCAACAGCCATGGATTTTTCTAGGCGCAGACTTCCCCAGGTCCTCCAGCTCCCACAGTGAGCGTGATTCTCTCTCCTGCTGAGAGCAGAGATCTCACCTTATCCCAGGCGAAATCTGACCTTTCCGTGGTGGAGTATAGAGTTCCTCTGAATCCGCGTGTTTGTGCCAATTGGGGACTGGTGTTCTGGGGTTCGCAGCTGTTCAGTGGGTGCCGTAGTTGTTGATTTACAGGCTTCCTGTAACATCCACTTTCCCCTTCAAGATGGCGCAGTCTCCGCATCTGAGCCGGTCACTCCGGGAGGGAACCCAGCAGCAGTGGGGGCTGCCCGGTCAGGGGAGCCCCTTCCAGCAGTCCCCCACAGTCTTCTGGAGTATAGCTGTCCCTCAACTCACCAACAAACATTCCCCGTGCGACCCTCAGCTGTTCTTTCTGTCTGCTCCGGGACAAGGCTCAGGACACATCTCTCTATTCCTCCGCCATTTTTTCCTCCTCCCACAGTAGTCTTTATTCAGGAGCAAATGCAGTATGAATTAAGAACAGCCTGTTTTTATTGTTTCATTGACTTTTCCAGCTATGTTATTTTATCACGTGGCAGGACCCTAAGCAAGTCAGACTATTATGACTATATGACATTCCATACACAACTTTTGTAAGGTGGTCAGATTTAAGAATGAAAAAAATAATAGCTTTCATAAATGTTAGCTATATCAATCTTAAAATGGGATGAAAATAAAGTTATTGTTTCCATAATAATAATAAAAACTAGAATACCTCGATTCTACTTAGCTCTGAACAAAAAACATTTTATTACTAAAGACCAGAATAGAGAGACATGTCATCTTCCTCAATGGAGAGAATCAATGTTAATGAAATCAAATTTTTCTAAATTAATGTATAAATTTAACATATTTTTGGAATTCAACACACTGGTTCTGAAGTTTGTTTAGAAAAATGTTTATGCAAAAAAAGCCAAAAATGTGTTGAAGAAGAATAATGGGGGGATTTGATCTTGCTGACATCAAAACATACTCTAATGCAATACTTATTTACAATATCTGGTGCTGGTACTGGAATAGATTAAAATTAGTGGAATTTAATGGACTCTTGTATCAGTACCATGTATCTGTGGGAGTTTGTAGGATAAAAGCAGCATTTCAGATCTATGGGGAAAGAATAGATCATTCAGCAAAAGTTTTGCAGCAATGCGTTGTTCATTTAGAAATAAATTAGACCCCCTCTCTCACATCACATATATACAAAATAATTTTTAGATATATTGAAGTGCTAAATATAACAGCAAAAGCATAACATTCTTGAAGAAAATGTGTTTTAATTCCTAGAACTACCTTTCATTATCAGTTTGATGTATATATTTCCAGAAATTTACTATGCACACACATATATCCATATTTATAGACTTTTTTCTTTTTAAATAAAAAGGGATCCTGCTCTGGTATTTTCTTCAATTAGTTTTCAGTCCACAGGTTGACACTCAACCACTGAGTCACTCCAACTGGGCAGCAATACTATTTTTAATGAAAAAATAGCTGCATTTTCAAAAACAAAAGAATACATTTTTTTTACATTTATACAAATATCTTTAATGTATGGCTTACTAGAATACAACTGGACTTTCATATCTGCCTCTGCATCCAATCTGTTGCAATACATTGTTTTGGTTAAAGCGTATGAAGAACATCTGGCATCTTACACATGGACAGTTGGAAACAGAGGCACATTTATTAATATTAGCATTTTCAGATAATTGTGAATATTCTTCTTTACTATTCAAAGAGTGGCAGTTTTTATTTTATTTCATTACTTTTTTAATGAAAAAATGTTTTTATTGATTTCGGAGAAGAAGGGAGAGGAGAAATAGAAACAGTGAACGACCATAACCTGTGTATGTGCCATGTCATTGTTCAAAGGCATATTGACTATTTCAGGGATACAAATATACAAGGGACTTGGGAGTGATGAGAAGTATGGTTGTGGTGGGCAATGAAAGGCATAGAAGGAGCTGAGTTGTTTGAAATGGAAAAGAGCCCAAATTCAGCCCTGTGTTTACTTTGCCTTCTTCATGTTGTGTAGCTTATTTGATGCCTTCAAAGGCTCTGTCCTATCTTGCTGTCTTCACGTAATCTCTTACCTGATTTGCATGATGCTCAAATAAAAAAAGGCCGCTGTCTACGTTCTGCCCACTTATGGTGCACATACACCTTGGAATTCATGTTGTAGTCGTGTGCTCTGAGATGCGTTTACTCAGGATTGGGAAGCAGGCAAAGAGGAGACTCGTCAGCTTTTCTGTGAGCCTGTGTGTGTTTCCATTTCCAGATTTCCTCAGTGGTATGCTTCCTGCTATCTCCAGCAGCTTCCTTCATCACCGGACAGTTGGTGGACGTGGATGGGGGCCAGTCTCTCTATAATCACATGTTTGATGTACCAGGTGAGCAGTCAGGCAATGAGTAGTCACTACCCTTTTCGTGTTCATAGTTTCAACATGTCTTAAGTAATTACTTAAGAGATGGGAGTTTTCTCTTTAGCACATCAAAATGTGCAACTTGTTTATATTCATGATATGATTTTTAAAGGAAATATTCATCATCACAAAAATATCTAAATATATTTATTTATAGGACTTAGCTTTAGGTATATTTTAAAATGTTTTTTTGGGTGTGTGTGTGTGTAAGTTGGTAGAATTTGAACCTTGAAAAATATTCTCAATATGAGTATATATGTTTAAGGAAGAGATAGAAAAAAGGCAAGAAGTTGCCTTACTGTTTTTTTAGATCGAATTCTTCTTAATTCCTCCAGTAAGTGGCTTGTATATCTGAGCAGAAGAATCATACGTGTTAGGTAGAGTGGGGTTATGGTGCTGTTTTACACTATCTTTGGGATATATATTAAATGAAACCATATGAATTTACTGTATTCATTTTTGATGTATAAATCAGTAGTTTTGTAAGGCTCAACCAAATGTAGATATTACACACAAATGTGTGTGTGTGTGTGTGTGTGTGTGTGTGTGTGTGTCTCATGACTAGACCAGAGAACTTTGGGATTGAAAGGTCCTAAAAAACATCAGTCCAATATCCTAACTTTGCAAATGACAAAACAAATTTATAGAAATTAAAAGGCACATTCAAGCTAATCACTCCCAAAACATAGAGAAAGATATAAAATTCAAATGTATTCAAACTGTAGCTCAAGATAATGGACTAAGTGGCTGCTAGCAAATTAAAATGTGGTTGATATAATGTATTTATCTTTGAGTTTCATATCAGGGACCCAGGTTCAACCTACTTTTCCATGTGCTAACAGTCTGATTGATTAGTATGGAACTGTAATATTACTTATTATTTTCCCCTCCCATATATATTTCTTTACAAATAGCATCAATGGTAATGGACATAAGATACTTTGGTTTTAAGTGTCTCAGTTATGAACACAGAAATGCCTACATGGTATGTGGGATTGTTTTCTGATAGTATTTAAAGTAGCAAGAGTGGGAGAGAATCTTTCCACTTCCCTCACCAGAGTTGAGTCAGTAGTATTTGTCAAGGTGAATTGCATTGTTTTTCCTTTATAAAGTGAAAGAACTCCCCGTGGCAGCTTCTCCAGGCCTCCAGTGTAATGATTTTCTTTTGTAATTCTAACACTGTTTTTATCATTACAAAAACATTTTTAGGGTTTAAAAGAATATATTTTTTATTGATTTCAGGAAGGAAGGGAGTGGATGAGAGAGACAGAAACATCAATGATGAGAGAGAATCATTGATCAGCTATATCCTGCATGCTCCCTATGGGTATCGAACCTGCAACCACAGGCATGTGCCCTGACCGGGAATTGAACTGTGACCTCCTGGTTCGTAGGTCCATGCTCAACCTTGAGCCACACACGCTGAGCCATTTTTTTTTAGGTGTTTAAGGAAAGCAGTCACATCTATTTTTAAAGAATATATTCCCCAAAATTATGAGTAGGAATACTTAGCTTCTCCTTGTAGTGTTTTCTTTAGGATTGCCAGCCCTGGTGAGAATGCCTGTGATGGCAAGCTGGCTATACCCTTATTAGCTACATGACCTTGGGAAAATTAACTTCTGTAAGCCTCCACTTCCATCAGGTGAATTCACTTATAGTATTAATTTTGTAAGCTGTTGGGAAGATCAAGTTAGATAATGTACATTTAAAGCCCTGGGTCAGATGGGATGCTTTCAGGTGCAACTCAAGCTGGCTTGAGCCAAAGAAAAGAATTTGTTGCCTTGAATAACTGAGAAGCAAGTGAGACGTGTCTCAGCAGCTCAGTAGTCTCACCAAGGACATTTTTTCCCCTCTTACTTATGTTCTTGCTTCTATGATATTGTCTTTAAGACTATCTCTCCTGGTTGCAGGATGGCTGCCTGTTGCTCCTATAGCCTCATGCTTCTTTTTTCACATCCATCTGGACAGGAAGGGGGGGAGGGGAATAACTTTCAACATTTCTAACAAAATTCTGAGATCCACTTTGGTTTGAACCAGTTTATGCAAATGACCATCCCCAACCAATAACAGGGTCAGGGGAATGGAGTGCATTGGTTGACTTAGATCAGTCAGTCATCAGTCAGTGGTCTAAGTGTGGTCACTTCCGCAGAACCTCTTGGAATTGTAAGTGTAAACAGGCCATTAGAAAGATTAGATGAGGGACTGGATGCTGGGGAGGCAGCTAAATGTGCCTGGTACAAAGTAAGCACGTTGTTTTAAAATCATCATCATTAAGGAAGTAATATTTATTGAATGTCTACAGTATGCAAGTGCTATACATAGGGTGTCACATTTAATTCTCACAACTTGAAAAGATAGATGTGGTTATCCCCTTTAATAGATGAGAAAACCGAGGTTCTGAAAGAGTAACTTCTCCCAATTCTGAAAAGCTAGTAAGTGGCAGACCTGGGACTCAAACCCAGGATTTTCTCAAAACCTGTGCTCCTTGTCCTAATAATTTCTATTTTCTTTCTGAGAAAAGGGGTGAACCAGGGAAAATAACAAGAGGGTTTGGTGGAAACTGGGAGGACTTGTAAGGTTAATGGATTTGCAAGTGACATGAGGTTTTCCACTTACTTAACAGATCATGACAACTGGCCGGAGGGAACAGGGGACCTTTCTGTTGTCAAAAGGATGAAAGAGTCTTTACAACTTAAAGCCAATCTCTAAACTAAAGAAAGAAGGAGGTGACTTTTGTCCCAGAATGCCTTAACATCTTAAGAATGCATTTTTGTACTTTCATGTAATTTGTATAGAAAAATCACTGTGTTTTTTGAATGTTTTCAATTTTGGCCATGAAAACTATTCCTGACATAAATGCATTTTTAAGTCCCAACTAATACCATTTAACCTGTAGTTTTCTAAAAAGTTAAGAATGGAAATTAACATACTTTATGATTATACTTTTAATTCTAAGAAAGGTATTTGAGGAGTAGAATACTTTCTAATTAATAATAGAGATATCATGATCTCCTAAAAGGTTTAATTATAATAAATTTAAATTGCAACACCACTGTGATTCCAACAACTGGATTTATATAGTGACTCGTTTTACCTGGCAAACACTTTTGGACCAATAAAGCTTTATGGTAACTATCAATGTGTGGTTTGTTTTCATGAAGTCGAATTTCTATAAACCTTAATGCAAAAGATTGGTTAGTAGGAAGTAAAGAGGACTTTAAAGAACATGGAAATAGCAGTTTCCATGAACAACTACTAATATACTGGGACTGAAATGAAGAACCCTACTCCCACCACCCCACCTCCCAGCTGACATCCAAACCTTGTTGGGAGGGCGCGGGCTGGCCCACTTGATGGCTGGGCAGTCACTGTGGTGTTCTGCTGGTGGAACTTGCTGGAAATGTGCCCTCTGGAACTTGCCCGAGAATATCCACCATCTAGGGTGCCAGGGGAAACTTCACGGGAGGTGTCACATCAGAGGCTCTGCTGCACAACTACCTGAGGGAGGTGCCAGGGACACTGCTGCAGCTGGCTGCCCTGCACCACCACCAAGGCCTGCAGACTGGAGTCTGGAGAGGAAAGCCTTCACCTCCTACAGTGTCTCTCCATCGCCCTCTCCTGACAAAGCTCAGTGTCAGCTGGCAAAGGAAAACCTGAAGGGCCCAGATCCATTGTCACAGAGCTGAGAAGCAATGAATCTATCACTGGCCCACTTGGGGCCTTGGCGTCAAGCAGCCTGTCACTTTCCTTAAGGAACAGTGCCACTTCGGGGCTCAGCGTTGGTCTCTATGTGGACAGGCTGCACATTTAGAGGCAGCTCCAACTGCATAGGCTTTGCTTAAGTGGGAGCCCCTGATGTTGGGCCTGTTTGCAGTTTTCCTTCACTCTTGTGCCCATAGGCCAGTTCTGTGGTGGCAGGCGCTGGGGGCTGGGGAACTCCAACTGACTGAGTCATCTGGTCTCCTGGGTGTTCTGTGCCTCTCTGGGGGCATGAATGTGTGAGACAAAAATAGCACTTTATGCTCACTCCTCAGTGTTTTGTCCACATGCTTCTGGCCCAGGCCTTCTGGTTTCCAACTTATCTGTCCTTTTCCTTTCAGGTGCCTGGCTAAACCACATGGCTGTGGGCCATCTGTATATATTCTCACTTAGGGCCATTTTCCTTTCCAGCGTGAATACAGGTTGCACTGCCTATAGATTGTTTATTAGAAAGGTTTTCCCTCACTGCCTCACAGGTCTTCCTCTAAATACGGCTGTAATGAAGTTCTGACAACTGTGAAGGAAGAATTTCAGACCAGGACACAGTCCAGGAAAGGGTCAACCAGGCAGATGGGAAGTCCTTGAGCCAGTCACACATTGGTTGGCCCCATGGCTCACAGGAATAGGCCTGAGTTAACAACTTGGCTGTGTTCAGTTTTTGGCTGGGAGCATCCCGAGGGCAAATGCACTGGTGGATCCAGAGCTGTCAGTCAACTGTGCTCTCTAAAGCAGGGATCTACACTGTGCATTTTCATGGCTGCCACATGACTAAATCCTGTAACTGTTTTGGCCCCATTTACTTTTAACACTGCCCAGGGACTTGGCACAAAAAAGTGTCACCTTGTGTCTGGACACAAGTGCCTACTTTGGATTCCAAGACTTACTAGTAGCTGCAAAGCTTCATCTTGAACTTTTGTTTCTGCTGTTAGTGTTTCTTCTGTGCTCCTCGTTTACAAGACTTTCACTTCACTGAAGTAGCTGCCTGAATAAGATCATCTAGCAGGAAGATTCAAAACCATTTAAAAAAAAAGGTGTATTATACCAAAGCTAGTGATTATCTAGCTCTTGCCTTAAGATAGGTATGCATAGTTTGAATCTTGTCTTGTGGACAAGGGTATTTATGGTTTGTCTGATAACCAAGGCTCTCTGTTGGTTAGTGGCAGTTTTCACCCACCACATAGAGAGAGAAATATGTGTGCACCCTGCCCTAGTGGGAGTCAGATTGTGGGGACCTGCCAAGTCCTAATGCTGTCGATGTCAACACTGCATTCCTGGGGGACATCTCCCCACATCTAGCAAGGCTCTCTGACCTGTATCCATCTGTAGCCTCCAAACTTGCTCTCCTTGAAGTTGTCAGTGCCCTACAAGGAAAGACCTTGAAGATCCCTTCTGATTGAGACCACTCTGCTGAAGCTACTAACAAACCTTTCTGCTTACTGCTCCTTGCATGCTTATTTTGGCCTTCAAAATACAGCTACACTTCTGCCATAAGCCACCCTTCTGCTCATTAAGTCCTCATGCTTATTTTGGCTTTCTCTGTCCATTTCTATAAAGCTATTGGTAGACTCTTTCCATAAGTTATAGATTTTAGAATCTGCTACCTGGGTTGAAATCCCAGCTTCTACCACTTACTCGCTTTTATAACAGCTTAGAGACAATTGAGGAATTTAAATATGAGTTGCATATGAGTAGATAATATTTAAAAATTACTGGTCATTTTGTTAGATGTGATAATAGCATGGCAGTTACTTTTTACAAAAGTTACCTACCCATCAGGGAAGAATTGTTGGTATTTGGGATTTGCCTTCACATACTTCAATTTTTAAAACAAGTGGGGGAGAGGAAGGAAGCAAGAGAACTGAGAGGGAAACATGGTAATAGTCGTTTAAGCAGCGTGACATCCATCATACATTATATGGTTGATTCTACTATTCTCTCTACCTTTGAGTAAGTTTGGGAATTTCCCAGGTAAAAAACTATAAAAATTAAAGTGATCTCATTACTTACTTAGATAGAGGGTAATATGGGAAAGAGTTACCTGGTTATACATAAAGGTTATTTGGGAGAAACATGATGAGTTTCCACTGGATGTCAATAGTTTTGGGGGGTTCATGGGTGTGGGAGACCAGGTTCCAAATGGTGGTGATATGGTCGTAAGCAGCTAGTTATTAATAATAGGAAAGGAGCAAAAGGGGAAACCAGACATTATAAGTATGGCCATTTGAGCAGCTTCACCAGGAGATCCTTACTTTCTTCTTTTTTTATGTGGCAAAAATATATGTAACAAAAATTTGCCATTTCATTAAGCAATTTTTAATTGTTTGTTTGGAGTGTGCCTTTCCAAATAGATAACCATTTTGGAGGTTGTTACACGGGATCTCTGAACATCAGTTTTATATCAACTGACTTTTAAGTCTGTATGAATCACAACACTTCAAATTCTTTTTGTAGAAAAATATTCTTTTCTTCTAAACAGAAATTCCCTCCACATTTAAATGAATTGCTCATACTCATACATAATTTTTTATATCTACTACTTGAGTATTCAGTGTCTACTACTTGAATAGGATGCTCAATTTTAAATACAAATAGTTTTACCTGTAAATTTACTATGAGGGCACAGTAACAACATTTTGGTAATTTCTCAGAAGTGAGGGCTCCTACAGTGGAAAGTTAATTTTAACAGAACAGACTGCTTCCAAGAAAAGAGTTATTTTTTACCCATTTTCAAAAAATGTAGGTGATATTGACGTAGCATAAAATTAACTATTTTTAAATGAATGATTCAGTGGCATTTAGTATATCCACAGTGTTATGCAACCACCACCTCTATTTGAAAATATCCTCCAAAGGAAACCCTATACCCACTAAGCAGTTGCTCCTCAGTCCCCTCCCCCAGCCCTGGTGACAACTATTTGGCATTCTGTCTCAATGGATTTACCTATTCCAGATATTTCATGTAAATTGGATCATATAATATGTGACCTTTTATGTCTGGCTTTTTTCACTTACCATAATATTTTTGAGGTTCATCCACATATTGTAGTATTTATTTTTAATCAATATTGTGAGTGAGATTTCCTCACTAATGGTTGACAGAATTTCCTGAACCTTATTTCTAGCATGTCCCCTCCTAAGAGTAGAAGGCTTTATTAATTAATAATGCCTGGAGAACTTAATATATTTACTATAATAATAATAATAATAATAATAATAATAATAATAAAGAATCTAAGCTGATGAAAGAATCCCTGACATTTGGAGAGGAAGGACATTCTAAACTTGTGGGAGAACTCAGGGATGGATTAAGGTCTAAGGATGGCCAGGCAGTGGGTTCTGAGATGTGCCACACGGATCCCCCTGCAGGAAGGAAGGAGTCACGAGGCCAGCTTCTGGAAATGCTGCCAGCACTCTGCCCTCATCTGTCAGCCCTGCTCCTGGACAACCTCAGCGGAAGCTGCCTCACCCAAGGTCATGTTCCCTTTCCACGTAACCCTCATCCCTCATCCAGAGATTGATTGTCATGAGAATATAAAGGCCAATCCCCCTCACCCTAACTCAGAAAAGCTTAGAAGGTCATTCTGAGACAGGCGGAGCCTCTCTTAAGATGGATGGGAGTGTTCATCAGTTATTATTTTTTTGAGCCTCTCCTAGGTAAGATTAAAGGTTCTTTTCAGGCACTCCTCAAACCAATGCATCTGTGCCTGCACCAGCCAATGCCAGCCTACCCTACCGCCGGAGCCTAGGGAACAAAGAGAGCCACTCTGTGCCTGCACGAAGAAACCCAGAAACCCAGTGCTATAAAGCCAGACCCCAGCTCACTTTAGGGAACCATGCTCTCTGCTAGTGTGCGCCCCCTTGATGCACCAAGCCCTTTCTCCCCTCCCTCCATCTTGTTTTCAGTAAGCCTCTTTTTTCTTTCTAACTGGTTTTTCTCCTCTCTTGATTTCTGTCCTGTGGGGTGTAGAGGGGCGGGGGTAAGGGTGTAAGACCCCGTCACCAGTGACAGTTCTATCTCAGAACTCTCCTTAGGGCTGTCCCAGGCCCAGTCTGCTCCCTTTTCTTCCCCTCTGTTCCCAGGTGTTGACTCATGAGCACTTCCTACTAAACCTCCTGGAAGCTAAGTCCACCTCAGAGTCCTGGGAACCCAGTGGGTGATACCAGGTTTCTTGCTTGATTATAGGAGGTGTCAGTGGAGGAATGCAGGTCCTCTCAGTGGAGAAGCTTTGCTCTTTTGCTCTGGGTTCTAGAGATCTTCTCTCCAAGTTTTCCAAGTTGTTCCTCTCAAGGTCTTTAATGCAACCTCTCTGGTATTTGGGTGGAGGGGATGGTGGGGAAGGATGTGCAAGATAAAGAGGGTGGCTCAGTGTAAAATTCCCATCTGGAGTGACAAGGCCTTTCTAAGCTGAAAGCAGCTGACAGCTGGTGGAGAGAAGACCCTGGTGATGCCCAGCACGGGAAGGGTGAATGGAGCTTATAGACTTAAGTTAGCAGACTTCACAAAGTCATGGAAAAGGGTGCTCGTGGCATATACTTAAATGGGGCCTCTGCTTTGGCTATGTAGACATGAAGCATCTACTTCCCTCATTCCTGCTTTGTCTTCTCTGTTCCGGCTTCTTCCCATTCCCTGCTCCTCACACCAACTTCCACCTCACCTCCGTTACTAGGCAGAACAATATAGTTCTCTTCTCTCCCTCTTAGAGCCCATTTATCAGAGGGAATGTTCACCAAAGACAGTTCTCCCTTTGGGGAATTGTGCTCCCACCTTTTGATTTATGTCATTGAGCTGCTTCCAAGACAGGTTTGTTTAAGTAGTTAAACAGCAAAATAAATAATAAAATTTGTAAACAAAAACTTATATTTAAATTATTTATTTTATTCTTTTACATAAGTTAAGAAATTTATGTAATGTCTTATGCACTTTTTCATGAATTTCAGGCTAATAAATGCTTACAAAGGTCAAATGAAATAGTAAAATGATCATTACGTGGTGCCTGCTAGCCAAGAGAGGGGAGGACTTATTGCTCAACTTAGCAGTGCCCTACCTAACAGGTTGAGTGTAGCCCAGAACCAGTTTAAACCTTCCATTTGAATATAGCTGATGGCCCTTTAAGATCTAAGTCTGCACAGGTATTGTAGCTGCAACTACTTTCCTCTGTTTAGTGACAGCTTTCTAACCCCGTGGTCAGCAAACTGTGGCTCACGAGCCACATGCGGCTCTTTGACCCCTTGAGTGTGGCTCTTCCACAAAATACCACGGCCTGGGCGAGTCTATTTTGAAGAAGTGGCGTTAGAATAAGTTTAAGTTTAAAAAACTTGGTTCTCAGAAGAAATTTCAATCATTGTACTGTTGATATTTGGCTCTGTTGACTAATGAGTTTGCCGACCACTGTTCCAACCAGTCAGATCCATCTCTGAAAAAGCTGTAGTTCATTTACAATGGATGTCCATGAGGGGGCAGTGTGGAGAACCACAGGAGGATTTGTTTGCTGTAATAATGGGGAACTTTACCTGGAGTTTCAGTTGTATAGAAAGTTGCAGGCTTCTGGTTTATGTCTCTGTGAGTATTATGGTAAATGCAAAAATCAAACACCAATGGCATATATTTGGTTATCTATTAACACTGAGATTGGTAGGATCTAGGCTTAAAGTTGGGGCAAACCTTTGGCCTTTCACAGAAAATATGAACAGTGTTCATGTATTTTCTAATATCATCATTTTTGATGTGTGTCTTCTATTTTGTAACGTAGTATCACCTTGCATATAGTAGATGCTTAGAAATGTTTATTAGGTAGAGTTTAATTGAATTAGGAAGAAGTGTGCTATGATTGATGGGTCCGGGTTTATGTTTAGTTTTAGTTAGGTATAATATGGAGAGACTTTGGAGATTATAGAATACTTGGGATTGTAGGGAGATGGAAAAGACCAGGTTCCAGGTCACATCAGAGAGGCTGTTCTGGGCATCTGAAAAGTGTTTGTTATAGCAGGTTAGCTGTGACAGTAGAGTTAGATATAGGCATATAGTTAGGTACAGGAATAGTGTTAGATAGAGCAGTATAGTTAGCTATGAGAGTATAGTTAGATATGGCAGGATACTTAAACATGGGAAAGTCAGGGTGAGGTAAGGAAGGGCACATTGTAAGAATCAAAAGAATGGGTATCTTGGGGCACAGATAATTATAGGACATTTCAGTATTATAAATTTCCAATTTTCCCCCTGATAGTACTCATACTATCCGGATGAGTACTGCACATTTTTCATCTTTGTATTCCACAAGAGGTTGAGCACCGTGCCATGCTTATAAAGTTAACATTCAATAAATGTTTGTTGAACTAAATAATTTTAGGTGGTCACAATTGGTTATGTGAGATGATGGGGTAGAGTCTGATTAAAGTATGTACAATTCATTAACAACAGTAATTATAGCTAACATTTACAGAGCATGCCCTGGATTCCATGAAATTGTACTAAGTGTTTTCTGTGTGTACTTAGCCTAATCCTGACCACGTGGGGATAGTGTGATCCTAGAGCCCATGCTCTTAACCATCTTGCTAATCGTTCTCAAACTTGGTGTGTGCATTAGTTAGCTGGGGCTGCCATAACAAGCTGCCACTTGGTGGCATAAGCAACAGAAATTTATATTATTATAGTTCTGGTGGCTAGAAGTTGAAGATCGAGGTGTCAGCAGGGTTGATTTCATTCTGAGGCCTCTCTCCTTGGCTTCTCCTATCTTCCCTCTGCATCTGTGTCCTAACCTCCTCTTCTTATAAGTAGACCCGTCATGTTGGGTTAGTAACCTCATTTAACCTTAATTACCTCTTTAAAGGCCCTATCTTCAAATAAAGTCACATGTTGAGGTACTGGGGGTTAGGACTTCAACATATAAATTTTGGAGGGGACAGAGTTCATGACAGTGTGCCAGAATTCTCAAGCCTCTGGAATAGGCCAGGACTAGGGCAAGGAAGGTTTGGGTGCAACATTTAAGGACGTGCTCACTCTCAGAGTTGTGCAAGTGTAGGTTCTGCTCCAAGAGTAAGCGCCTCTTTAAATGCTAAACTCCTCATCAGTCTCACCCAAGTCCCAGCCCTGCTTGGGAGCCTGATAAAATGGTAGATTCTGGGGCCCCAACCCCAGAGCTTACATTGCAGAAGCTCTCATGTAGGGTCTAGCAATCTGGGGTTTCAATGAACATCCCTAAGCATTCCAGTGCAGGTGCTTAGGATCACCCTTTGAGGAACTCGGCCTGTGCCAACAGCCTCCATGGGAGTTCCTTAACACCCAGTGGAGTGATTTCTCTCTTTCTCTCTGGTTTTGGGAGTTGATGTTGCTGAACTCATCAGTGAACTAGCTGAATTTTTAGGAGATGCACTGGGATTCTGAAGTCCCTCTTGCAGAAAGCTCCTGCAGTCTGAGTTGCTGGACATTAGACCTGCTAGAACCGTGGGCTGGAGTCCTTTCTGTTCATTCCAGTTGGCAGAGGTTCCTTGGACACACAACGCATTTGAGCCAGTGCCTCAGCAGCTACCATTACCGAGTGTAGTGGACATGGTTGTTTTTGCCTTGCCAGCATCCATTCCATATTTTTTGTGTGGCTCCAGTTGATTTTCCTTGGGAAACTCTCCCACTCTAGGGCTAACTGACTTTCTTTTCCTGTCTCCTCGTTCTTCCTCACTTGAGTACCACAAGGGTGCCCATGAGACTCAAGCCTGCTCAGTAGTTGCATTCCCTCCCTCTGAAAGAGCAACTGGTTCCATGTCAGGCCAAGGAAGACATGTCTAAGGCAGACAGTGCTCTTTAGATTTTCTCTCCTGGGTTTAGGCAACTCATACATAGATTCTTCAGAAATTAGATATAACTTTTCATGCAAACTCTGGGTTCACTAAATAGTTCTTTTTCTGTTTTCATACGTTTACTCAACACATTTGTTAATGTGCCTGCACTGTTGTTGGTGATGAGAATATTGCAAAGCACAAAACAAAGTCCCCGTCTCCATTAATGGAACCTACATTCTAGCTCACCATTATATCTCCAGTACCTGGCTCAATAAATATTTGTTGCATGAATAACTGAATGACACCAGCTTATGCTATGTTGCTGCAAGCATAGCATCTCTATGAAATGTACTAATGATGTGTTAGAGCTAAGTATTTTGATTTTCCATTTTTTTTTTCACCCTGCATATGCCTTTTCCTCCACCTCTCAGAAGTCATCAGTAAATTCTTAACGAAGGAGGATTTCAAACTACCCTAGTAGTTGTTTTCAAAGCAGACTCTAGAGTTTTCCCTGCCATGGAAAAATCTGAGAATATAGGCCAGCAGTTGTACTTAAAAAACAAGCAGCTGATGGGTCTCTAAGTCACCTGTCACCCCAGGGGACTGCCTACTCCCCCGACGCCAGGTGCCCAGGGGTTCTTGGTAAATGTCAGATGCTGCTGACTGTGATGCACGTGTTGGCATCAACTCAGGCAGCAGAAACAATCTAGCATCACCCTAAAAAAGGGAAAGCTCACTGCTCTCCAGCGAATGGTGTCTGAAACAGGAAACGAGGTTGCCAAAATGTGGTCTTAGCTGTCTAGAAGCTGAAGCTGGAAGATTTGGTGCTGTTGTTACTCCTATCAAAGGTACAATTTACCCCAAACCAGTGAAATCATGAAGGATTCAACTTCTGGGAAGACGAGTGCTATAAAAACATGCACAATTATCCTTAGAAAACTAAGAAATAGACTACATGAGCTTGAAAGAACAAGGTGTACTAATAAGAATAGATCTCTCTGTATTAATCGGGAAAAAAATTGCGGGTAGATTAATTAGTACCTTTATATCAATTAAAACAAAACTCACTACTTAAAAATTGACACACAATGATACTATATATACACCACAGGCACACATACATGTGTTTGTGTGTTCAGAAAAAATGTTATACCATATTGATAATAATGGTTGCCTTGGAGAGGGGACAGGACTATGGATTGCAGTCAGAGGGAACTTGAACTGTAATATTTCAATTTTTTAGAGGAATGTTTCATTTATAAATTTTAAAACTTAAAAAATTAATTTTAAAAGAAAAACGTTAATAGTTGTTAGAGCTGGCAAACACTACACATGACTTAGTAAGGCAGGACATTAACTTCCTGATCAAGTCTGTTAAATAGATGTGGTTCTAGGGCTTTCTAGAAATAGGCAGTCTGAAACAGACTACATAAAAGATGCCCACACAGCCCTGGCCAAGTAGCTCAGTTAGTTAGAGCATTATCCCAATACACCAAGGTTGCAGGTTCGATCCCAGGTCAGGGCACATACAAGAATCCACCAATGAATGCATAAATAAATGAAACAACAAATTGTTTCTCTCTCTCTCTCTCTCTCTCTCTCTCTCTCTCTCTCTCTCTCTCCCCTTTCCTGTTTTTCTTTCTAAAATCAATCATAAGTAAAAATTTAAAAAAGAAAAGAATGCCCACACATTGCAGAGGTACACATGTGAAAAGAAATATTGTCATACGTAGGCCAGGTAGTATTGACAGTGGCATTTGCCTGACAGACCTATATTATTTGAAGTTAATGTGCTGAATTGTGGTGTTTCTACAGTGCTTTATGTTTTCAAATTATCTCATTTGAGCCTAGTAGGTAGGGCCGGATTCATCATCTTCATTTTGTGGAGTAGAACAATGAGGTTCAGAAAA
Source organism: Cnephaeus nilssonii (assembly GCF_951640355.1). NCBI lineage: Eukaryota > Metazoa > Chordata > Mammalia > Chiroptera > Vespertilionidae > Cnephaeus > Cnephaeus nilssonii. The sequence continues at coordinate 19,698,688 of NC_137081.1, read as the reverse complement.
ATTAAGTGACTTATCTAAGATCAAGGTTAGTAAAGGGACAGAGCACCTGTTTTCCAGGACCCAAATGCCCTCTATAGTTTCTCTATTTTCAACAAATCCAACTCCAATAGTTAATAGTTGCTGTCAGATCCTAAATTTCATCTTCTTGCTGGCTGAGTACACATCTTGGCAGCTGCCTCTACCCACTTTCTACCTGAACCTTGGTGGACTGACTCAAATCCAAAATCCAATTTCAGAACACAGTACATTCTACCAAGTGGACTTTTCCAGCCAGTAAGATGTTTGCTCTCAAGAACAATATTCAGCCTCCATCCTGGTACAGTTGCAAGTGATAAATGACATGGTGTTGGGCTTGCTATCAAAGCCCTGTGCAGGCTGGTGACAGCTGGAACTGTCATGTCCGGTTAACTTTTCATGATGGGCCCTATCTCCCCAACTCAGTCAGAGTCCTCAGGGACCCTCTCTTGTTCTTCTGAATCCCTCAACAGCCAGCCTCTCAGTGAACATGCACTTGATACGTTCCTTCTGCCTCTTAACGTAGCCAGGGCAGGACAAACTCATGCGCAGTGACACACTTTAAAAATTAATACACCACCCGTGAGAATTAACACTTCTGAAAATAAACTCTTGCTCGTCCTCGTCCCTGCCATATTTTTTCCATGGTATGCACGGCTGTCTAACACGCTTAAGTATGTGCTTGTTTTGTTTAACTCCCCCTACTATAATGTTTGCTTCAAGACAGTAGGAGCAAACATTGTTTCTTTCTTTTTTAAAAAAATGTTTTTATTGATTTTAGAGAGAGAGGAAGGGAGAGGGATAGAGAGATGGAAACATTGATGAGAGAGAGACATAATCCACCTGCTGCCTCCCGCACAGCTGACCAGGCCAAACGTTGTTTCTTTTGCTGGCTGCTATAACCCGGGAGCCTGGAACATGCCTGCCCCTGGAACATGCCTGCCCCTTAACAGATGCTCAGTAATTATTTGTTGAATAACACAGATGGGGAAAAATGAAAATTAGGTGGGCTGTTTAAGGGAGATGCATGGAAATCCTTGTAAGGACCCAGGTGACAAGTGACACTTTGTATTGGTGGGGGTATAGGAAAACAGACGCTGTCATATGTTGCTAGTCAGTGTGTTAGCTCTGGAGGGCAATTTGGCAAGATCTGTCAAAATTTAAAAAGGTACCTTACCCAGCATTTCGACTGCCAACCATACACTCAACAGATATGCATGTCCAAACACATAGATCAGGCGTCCTCAAACTACGGCCCGCGGGCCACATGCGGGCGTTTTTGCCGTTTTGTTTTTTTACTTCAAAATAAGATATGTGCAGTGTGCATAGGAATTTGTTCATAGTTTATTTTTTAAACTATAGTCCGGCCCTCCAACGGTATGAGGGACAGTGAACTGGACCCCTGTTTAAAAAGTTTGAGGACCCCTGACATAGATCAAAGGTGTTCACGGCAACATTATTTTAATAACAAAAAAATCTGGAATTTACTTAAATTCCCACCCAGAGAGGCCTGGCTAAATATCATATCGGCATTCATGTGACTGCATAATAGGCAACTGTTAAAATGGTAGCGGAAGATGATAAATTCGGAACAGTCTCTATGATACACTGAGTGAAACAAGCCAGGGGCAGAAGCCACCGCTTGGGTGAAAAAGGAGAGGGATTTGTGTACAAGTTTGTACAAGCATACATAAATGCATACACACAGAAGCAAATACATAAATACATACATAAATAGCAATGGAAAAGCGCAAGAAACTAACGATAGTGGTTGCCTTCCTTGAGGGGGTTCAGTCAAAAACGGTGAGGCTTGCAAACAATTTTTAAAAAATCACTGTAAATATAGTACTTAAAAAAACACCACCACCTCTATAATGCGCCAATCCATACTCTTTGGCCAGCCTTTCCTCTGCGTGGGGCTGACTTGGTGAAAATGCCCCACACTCTGCTTTAAAGGCTTGGAGGTGGGAAGGAGGACCTTTTATTTCCTCCAGGAGTGAAGCCAATAAAACGTATGAATAGATTCAGCCCAATCGCGCGCTCTGTGACCGAGGGCTTTCCTGCTCCTTCCCCAGCCCCGGTCCGCGTCGGTGCCCTTGGATTTTGCCATCTGCCTGGAGTCCCCGCTTCCTCCTTAGAGGGCAGCAGCGGGGCGCTTCGGGGACGCATGCGCCCCAATTAGCGCCCGGGGAATTAAAAGAGAGAGAGAAAAAAAAAAGTCCCAACAAAACACGCGCCCCAAACAAAACCCAAGTGGAGGAAAGAGCACGGCCCTGCAGATCCTGGACCGCGGAGGCGCCTCCGGCCTCGCCCGCGTCCCCCGCCGCGGCGTGATGCGCACGGACCGGCCCGCGACGCCCGGGCCGAGACTGTCCCCGCACCTGGATGCCGGCCCCGCGGCCGCGCCCCTGCCGCGATCGCTCGCCCGCACGGCTTTCTCGGAGTCGCCCGGCGCCGGCGGGGCAGCTCGCTCTCCATGGGGCTGAGGGACTGGCTGAGGATCATGTGCTGCTGCTGCCCGTGCCAGTGCCTGGAGGAGCCCGCCGTGCCCGAAAAGGAGCCCCTCGTCCGGTGGGTGCGCGCCCTGGCCGGGATCTGGGGTTACCTAGCCGCGGCCGGCAGCGCGGAGTGGGGATACCTGCGTGCTTGTCTGAGTTAGGGAGGTGGGCTTGCTTGAAGGCCACATGGAAGCACCATCTAAGCCCCCTTGATTCCTTCTTACAGGACATTCCTGTTCCTTGGGTAAGATTTTTTTTTTTTTTTTTTTTTTTTTTTTTTGCCCGAAAGTACAAATCCCCAGAGACACCTGAGACCCAGGTGGAAGCCTGTGGAAAGTGCCAAGAATTCGGGTGCAGTTGCTGGGCAGGGAAGCCAGGAGAGGAGTTCACATAGGGGTCCCCTGAAATACAACGGCCACTGACTGTGTATTTGACAGGTTTAGTCCAGTGCAGTAGGCAAAGTGAGTTTCTGTTTCACCCAGGAACAAAGTTGGATATTTTGTCATTCAGTTTTATTATCGAAAGAAGATGATTTCAGTGACCGAGCACAAGGAAATACTTTTCACATTAAAACATGTGTATTTTCTCAGTAGGATGTTGATTCTTTGCAGGTTAAACGATTAAGTGTGAGAAAATGTAATGCGCTAAGTGGCTTTTGAAGGTTTTGTTCAGGGCTACAGTTTTAAGCCATCGTGTTTTAACTGCTGAAATGAAGGTTCCACTAGGTCATGCCTTGGGGGTGGATGTGAGTGAAATGAAGTATTTAAAATGAAATTAGAATATATATATATATATATATATATATATATATATATATATATATATATATAAAGTGAATTCCAGGGTTGAGTAAGCAAATATCGAAGCCAGTGTTTCTTATGATCCGAGAAAGCTTTCACAACTTTAAAAGCATGATTTACTTCTCTTACTCCATCAGGTCCAAACACTCCCCTTGACTTTTAATATCTTACATAACCCCTTCCTGCCTGTCCACTCTTACTTTCCAGTACATTAAGCAGTGCACACTCCTTGATTTAATCAGGCAGGCATCCTTGCGGCTCCAGGAGCAATCCAACGTTTTCTCTCCCAATTTGCCTCAAGTAGTGCCCTTTATCCCTTCTTCCCCTTCCTAAATGCTAGTTCTCAATGCCCACTCTACAGTCCTCTTTGATTACTTTGTCCGTATTCATCTCTCTCTGTCCTGTGATTTAGGACTTGGAACTTACCATCTGCCCCTCATGATGTAGTGAGCACCCATGTATATAAACATATATATCATGTTGTTTCACATATATGTGAAATACACACATACACACAAACAATCATACACATAATACCCAATGTTTTTGTTTGTACTTGTAATGGGGCATTTACTCAGATTATTAGATTACTGTGGACTGGGAGAAACCCAGTAATCTACCCCTAGTCATATGTAGTGGGTAAAATTTAGAATTTTATGCTTGGGTTGCACATTCAACTTGCAATGTTCATTGTCTCATGATGCAGACCTCAGCTTGGTCTCCTCCTCAGAGCCTTGGGTCTTTCTAATTTTCTGTCCGGGATTGCTATTTGAGTCAATAGTTTTTGGTTGTTTTAAAATCTCCACCCTCTCCTGCCTTGATTTACACTAGAAGTCAGTGAATTTTGCAAGTGATTTAAAAAAGACAGTCAATTGAGGCTGAATAGCACAATGCTCATGAGTCATATTGCCTGGGGTTAAATCCAGACTGGGTGACCTGACACAGATTATGAAATTTATTTGTGCCCTAATTTCCTTATCTGTAAAATGGGGATGGTAATAGTATGTACCCAAAGGGTTTCGAGAAATGAAATGAGCTAATCCATGTAAAGTGCTTACTAGAGTGTCTGACACATAGTAAATATTTAATAAATTTTAGTTATTAATTATTATTGCTATTCTTTTGAGCATGAGATTATGAGTGGACTGGTCTTTGGTGGTTTCGTGTCATTCTGGCATCATTTCAATATAACAATATACGGGAAGAGTAGCTTATTGATGGACATGTGGAGCAGTGATATGTGTGTGTGTGTGGCGGTGGCGGGGAGGGGGGAGTACCTTCATGTTCTATCCTACCCAAGTCATCAGAAGATCCAGTTTCAAAAAATTATTTTCATTTATTTTTTATTTTTGTTAAAGTGTGAAATTTGGTGGTTTTAGTATATTAACAAAGTTGTGCAGTTGTTACCATTATCTAATTCAGAACATTTTTATCACTCCAAAAGAAGCCATACTGCTGAGCAGTCACTTGCTGACAACCCCACTCCCCAGACAACCCCTGATTTACTTTCTCTCTTTATAGATTTGCCTGTTCTGGACATTTTGTATAAATGGCATCATACAGTATGTGGCCTTTTTGCGCCTGGCTTCTTTCACTTAGCATAATGTTTTGAAGTTTCATCATGTTGTAGCACATGTCAGTACTTCATTCCTTTTTATATTTGAATAATATTTCATTGTCTGGATATTTTACATTTTATTTATCTATTCATCAATTGATAGACATTTGGGTGGTTTCTACTTTTTGGCTCTTATAAATAATGCTGCTATGAATATTTGTGTAATCTTTGATTATATACCTAGTAATGAAATTGCTGGGTCATATAGTAATTCTGCATTTAACTTTTTAAGTGACTGCCAAAATATTTTCCAAAGTGGCTGTTTTGAAATCATATTTTTAATTAAAAGTATTTTTGTTGGATGTATTGGGGTGACATTGGTTAATAAAATTATATAGGTTTCAGGTGTACAATAATACATCTTTTGTGTATTATATTGTGTGTTCACCACTCCAAGTTAAGTCTCCTTTCATCACCATTTATCGCCCCTTTACCCTCTTCTACTTTCTCTATGCCCCTTTTCATCATCATACTGTTGTTTGTGGCTATGAGGTTTTTCTTCCTTTGCTTTGAAATCTCGATGTGGTAAAATCATGTGGGCAGATGGCCTTAATTTTTATTTTATTGAGAACTTCATTCTTCACGTTATATTATCTTTGCTCTAATTATAAAACAATGGTTTTCAAGTTTTATTTCATACAAGATATGAAATACCTTAATACCTGGAAGAGGTGTGTTTGGGAGGACATTTGTCATTTGTGTGCACGGTCATCCCCAGTCCTTTTGAAAAATGCACTGGGGACTCGTGTTAGTTTAAGAAAAATTACTCTTAGTCTCATCTTGTTTGCCAATCAGAGAATGCCACTTAGGTTTTTGACCTTGCTCCTTTTGCTTTCTCTGGAACCCAGTATGTGGAGGCAATGTCTGTCTCTTATCTTGCTTGCATCTGTAGTTCTCTCTGTCCCACTAGTCACCCCCCCCCCCCCCCCCACTTTCTCTAGAAATATCTGAGGCCTCCCTGACTGAAAATTCATCCTGATATTACCAGGGCCTTCAATTACCTTGTGTCAGGTACATGTATCACAAAGTGGTCAGCTATACCCCCACCTCCTTTACCACCCCCTCAAGATGAAATCTGGTTTTCGCCCCCTGTACAATTACATAACATTGCTCTCTTGAAAGTTACAAGAGAAAGCAATCTGATGTTCTTTTCTCAGTGTATACGGAATACCTCTGTGCTGACCATCGGTGCCTTCTTGCACACTTCCTCATTCCCTGGCTTCTCTGATTTTGCACTCTCTGGTCTCTGCCTATGATCTGTCTAATGGTGCTGCTTTCCCTCCTGATGGCTTTGCCAATGCCATACTTGTTAGCTAGACATCTTGTTTGTTTTGTCTACTTCTTAAGATTCTGCTCTGTTTTTAAGGCCCATTTTAGTTGCCACCTTTGTGGTGAAACCTTAGAAAGTCTCCCCAAGCAGTTATGGTGTCTCTTCTTTCTTTTTACCCCCCAGGGTCACGTACCTCATTCTGCCTGATCTTACAGTAATGTGGGTGCCAGAGCCCCTGCCAGATCAGAGGGACTAAATCTCACTGACCTTAGTATCCATTTTTGTGCCCAGCCCAGTGCTCAGCATGGAGTAAGAACTATATTAATACTTTTCCACTAATAAAATTATAATAATGGCTGTTCATTTGTTAATTTCTTTCTCTGTGCAACTTTAAAAAATGCATTTAAAACAAATCATTGTGAAGGATGATAGAGCAAACAGCCACATACCCAGGATCTGATTAAGAAAACGTTAACAAGCCCTAACCGGTTTGGCTCAGTGGATAGACTGTTGGCCTGTGGACTGAAGGGTCCCAGGTTCGATTCCAGTCAAGGGCATGTACCTTGGTTGCGGGCACATCCCCAGTAGAAGGTGTTGCAGGAGGCAGCTGATCAATGTTTCCCTCTCATCGATGTTTCTACTCTCTATTCCTCTCCCTTCCTCTCTGTAAAAAAATCAACAAAATATATTTAGAAAAAAAGAAAATGTTAAGAATAGAGTTGAAGCCCCTCTCTTTACCTCTGCATTACTACATCCTGCTCCCACCTCCAAGAGTGACCTGTAAATTGAATCTGTGTTTAGCATTCTTAATTTAAATAGATGGTGCCTCCTGCATATAGGCTGTTGCCTAAGTGAGATTTCTTTACACACATTCTGTGATTTAATTGTCACTATGACCCAATGAGATAGATATTGTCTCCATTTTGTAAATGAGGGTCCCAGGCTTAGAGAGTCACAACTGAGAGAAGTCAGAGAGTGGGAATGTGAATCTGTGTCTGTTCAAATCCAGGCCCTGCATTGTAGAAAATTCAGAAAACTGCCAAATATTTCTTAAAAGTAAATTATAATGTCTGTGTTCTAGAAACTGGTGGAAATCACTTGTCTTTGCTCCTGTCCGTTTGGCCCCTTTCTCCTTCCCTTCCTCCATGTCCGTATTATTATAATTCTCCCCCCCAGATGTGGAAGCAATCTGGCCCCGGAAACCAAGCCCAATGGGAGTTAGGAAACCTGAGTCCTAGACCCAGCTATTAACCAGCTGTGGGGTCCCGGGAAAATCTCTTAACGTCCTGGAACCTTCGTTTTTTCTTCTGTAAATTGGTGACATGGAATACAGCGGCAGGGAGGCGGGCTGTAGTACTGGGAGGAATCTGAAGGCCCAGGAGATGTGCATCATGACCATTTGTTCGACTCTGTAGCTTCACCAGCGAATAGTTGAGTAGTCATTTCTAATGCCAAGATAATAATGCTGATGGATTGTTTTTGGAATGGCTAGATCATTGACCATTTGTCTTTAAAATAGTGAACGACTTTTTGGTTTAGGATTAAAAGAAACATTTGGGATATGGATTACTAGTTTCCTAAGACTACTGTGACAAATTACCACGAACTTGCTAGCTTAAAACAACAGAGATTTGTTCTTTCACAGTTCTGGAGGCCAGGAGTCTGAAATCAAGGTGTTGGCGGGGCCATGTTCCCTCTGGAGATTCTAGGAAGAATCATTTCTTGCTGATTCCAGCTTGGGGTGGCTCCTCGTAGCTCCAATCTTCACCTGTCTTCTTCCATGTCTCTCTTCCTCTGTGTCTCAAATGCCCTCTCTCTTCTCTTTCAAAGATACCAGGCATTGGATTTAGGGTCCACCTTACATTCAGGATGATCTCATCTCAAGATCCTTACGTTAATTGCATCTTCAAAGCCCCTATTTCCAAATAAAGTCACATTCCCAGGAACTGCGGATTAGGAGTTGGACATAACTTTTTAGGGGACACTATCCCACTTATTACAATGTACTTTTGGGAAAATGTTTGAGCTTAAAGCATTGGTTTTTATTTTACTTTTAGAGCATGGCTCTTTCCATCAGGGATAAAAGCATGCTACTACCATATACAAATCCACCTGAGCACGTGGCCCTGGTAATTATATGATTTGGGAGGCACACCTGCAGCCAGTCACCTTTAAGCAGAGATGCCCAAGTGCCCTGGCACCATAAAGTCTACTGCCATATGACATCCTGCCGGGGCTGACCAGCAGACTGTGAACAACGGATGAATGATTACTCTGACACACGTTTCTGTGAAAGAGACGTTAAGGGACTACTTTGCTATAGCCACCAAGTAGCCCTGTTCGCCTGCCTCCTTAGGCTTTTATTGTAACAACAGCTTGAACTAAAATTAACTATTAACTATGAGCAGGGTAAGCATCTTTGAGAAAACACCTGCATCTGTAGTGTCTTTCAAACAAGGACGTTTTGAAGTCTAAACATAAAGATCCCAGTAAAACACCCCCGGGGTCAGACTTGTTTGGAAAAGTCAAGGCAGAGGCTGGCTCCTTTGCCAAGGTCCCCCAGAGGCCTCCGACCTTTCAGAGAATCCTCCTTCCAGACTGTCCAACCAAGTCCTGTGCTTCCCCACAACATCCAATACAGGCCCAGAAGAGTCTAAAATGGAATGTGTAAGGAGTACAGTGTAAACACTACATGCTAAGTCATCTTTCACAATGGTTCCTTTGAATCGTTTCAGGGAAATGTAATTCTCACTCTCTAATTTCTACTGGCTGTTAATAACTGATAACCACCACCACTGTCCAGTTGGTCAAAAGCAAGGGAAGAAAGGGAGAGAAGTAACAACCAGGACTGAGTTTTCATTGTGGCTCTGTAAGCTACCTAGCTAGGCGAAGCGTGGAATGAGCTTCCAAATCTGTTTGCTCCCTGCTCTTCTCAATGTGCACCGCAGCTTCCATTACTGATAACAGAGTTTCCGCACCTTATCTGTGGGCAGTGAACAGAGAACAGAACGTCAATGTTTTCTTTTTCTCCATGCCTAGAATTTTCATTAGGGAAAAATAAAATACAACCTCGGTGTGCCCTTGATGGTTGTTTCATGCCCACAGAGAGGGGCGGTTCTGAGAAGGAATTGATCTGGGCCTGTGAGTGTGGGCACCAGAATTGAATTTCCCTGACCATAAAGAAACAGTCCCGGGTGAGTGCATCCAGCATGCAGAAGAGGGGGAGACTAAGGTCACGACCTACACCTTCCCTTTCCCATCCCTCCTGAGCCTTTGTAGGTTGTACTTAGTGCTTAAGGTATACTAGGCACTGTCATAAGTGCTTTATATCTATTAATTGAATCCTTGCCATAATTCTACGAGGTCAGTCGATTCTTGTTATTCAGAGTAGTTACGTTCTATTAGTCACCACAATGCTGAATTAAAGAATATCGAACCATTGCTCCAAAGGGGAAATCCAGGGTTAGATTCCTGCCAGCAAATTCGTCAGCTGATCAATACACACCTTGTTTCGTGTGTATTTCTGCTTAAAGACACTTACTGTGGCTGATTAACATTGAACTTGCTGCCAACAGTACTGTAACTCGGGCCTGAATGAAACTTATCTAACACACTTATTTTACCACTATGCTTGGGCCTATTCTAAACAGCGAAATCACCAACAAAAAGAACAAAAATGGGCGGGGGGGGGGGGGAAGTGACACTAGATAGTCCACCCAAAGGACACTCATTTGCAGTATGAAAGCTGAAACAAGGAAGCAGAGCTGAGCCTTGGTGGACCTCGGCAAAGGAACTTGGGCCCCAAGCATGTTAAAACACCGGGCCTGTTATTTTGGGGGTTACAGAGAGAATTTAGTGAGTGGGCAAATTTGCAAATACAGAATCTGGGAAGAATAAGGGTACCAGTAATTATGTCTCTGTCTCCTCTTGACAGATGAAGAAACTGAGGCACAAGAGCTTCAGTAGCTTCTCAGAGGCACAGATGGCAGAGCTGGGATTCGATCCTATTATATTCCAGAGCCATAGAAAGAGCAGCAGCCTCCTAGTGTGTGTAACTAGCTGCTCATGTGAGAAATTGTGTCAGAAGTGTGAGACTTGCCCCGGGTTGTGCCACTGGGGTTGAGAAACACTGGCCCCACTTTTCTGTAGTTAAGGCTGGTGAAGCCAGGCGCCAGTGGGAAAGAAGGGTGGTGGGTTTAATACATTTAAAAGAGAGTTTTCCCCACCACCCCTAGAAGGAATGCTCTTCTACATGTGGAGAGTTTTTCATTTCACAGCGTGGACTCACATGACCTCAGAGCAGATCAAATTGTCTTCTGCCCTTGGAAGGGCTTTGAGAAAACGTTAGCTCATGTGTTAGTGTCAGTGCGATCGCTCAGGCCGAGGCCCAGATGGCCTGACTCTTTTCCCCATACAATGCTGCTGGGTTCCCTGAGCTGACTCAGGTCAGCCTGGCCCCCCTGCAGAAGCTGCAGGTCACAAAGCCTGTGGCCCTCGGCCGGCGGTGAGTCACAGGAAGTGACTGCAGAGGCGCCACCGAGGATCCTGCTGCAGGAAGGAGCTCGGGGCTCCCCGAAGAGCTGTTCCAAAGCTTGCACTTGTACCTTCTTGAAGGACAGAGGAGAAAGAGGGGAGGGTCTGTCTGGGTGCTGTTCCCAGAATGGGGCCTCAGGTCCAGTGAGTTCAAGATCAGTGCTTTCTTTACCAAGATGTCAGCCACTCCAAATTCATAAGAGGATGACTTTTCAAGGTTTCTTCCCAGGCCACCTACAATATCCCTTCCCCCTTTCGTGACTGACATTAGTCAGTCTTAGCAACGGTGGAAGTTCCCGAGGAGATAAAATTTCTTTCTCTTACACGTCATGTGATCTAGGTTTACTGGAACTTTTTATTCTCTAGGTATCTTAAGGTGATCTTATCAATGCACTTTGTTTAAAAAGTAAATTCTGCGTAAAAGTTGGGTAAAACCGTTTATTCTGTCAGCGGCTGATGTCCTTTTTGGTCTGGTTAATAAATATTTGTTCTGTGCCAGTTACATACTGTGCACCCTATTCCTTTGTGCTTTTTCAGAAAATAATTGGTGAGACAGTATGTGTCTGGTGAACCCCTGTACTGCCTGACATGTGGTAAGAGTTTACTGAATCGCTTCTCACTTATTTTTTTCATTAACTTTAAAAAATTTGTGTTGGTGCATTTAATATCAGAGACTAAAGACATACAGAAATATGTACAGTATAAAGAACAGCTATCAAGTGAATACTCCAGGGCAAGAGATAGCTATTGCTAGCCCCACATTCCCCATCCCTGATCATATCTAGAACATTGTGATAGTCATTTTCTTGCTTTTCTTTTTTTTTAAAATTAAATCTTTATTGTTGAAAGTATTACATATGTCCCCTTTTTTCTCCATTGACCCCTTCTAGCTTGCCCTGCCCCAGACCTTCACCACCCTATTGTCCATGGGTTATGCATATATATGCAAGTTTTTTGGTTGATCACCCATCCACCCACCCTAACCTGCCTTCTCTTTGAGGCTCCACAGTCTGTTCTATGCTTCCATGTCTCTGGTTCTTGTTTTTCTTTATAGCTTTACCACCTAAGTATGCACCTTAAATATGTACTTTAGTTCTGCCTGCTTTTAAACTTTACATAAATGGGATCAAACTGTGTGTGTTCTTTGTGAGATCTATCCAAGTTGCCATGTGTAGCTTAGTTTGTGGTTCTCTTGGCTTTGTAGTAGCTTTCATTTTATTCACTCCTTCTACTGTGGATGGGCTTTTGGGTGGTTTCCAGTTCAGGGCTATTCCGCATAGTTTAGATTTTAAAGTCAGCACATAAGGTGAAGTTGTTCATCCTTCAGCCATCCTGGCCACCTCCTGGGTCCTCAAGCATACACCTGCCTCAGGGCTTTGCACTTCTTGTCCTGCCTGCCTGGAATGTTCTTCCTCCTTTTACCTGTATGGGAAACTCCCTCATTTTTTCCACTCAGGTCTCTGTTCAAAGTCATTGCATCAGAAAGCTCTTCCCCGATCATCCTCTTTAAAACAGTACCCGCCCCCTTCGGTCATCCCTTATTCCCGTGTATTCCTTCAGAGCCCTGCTTACCACCTGACATAAAATAGGTGCTCCTCGTCCCTTCCTCCTGTAAGAGTAAGAGCCAGCCCCGCCTTCATAAATGTAATCAGGTCACACGTGAAGAGTTTGTCTGTGAGTCTGGAGACAGGGGTTCCGGCTTCATTTCTACCATTCACAGCCCTGTGACCTGGGGAAACAGCAGTTCATTCATTCAGCAAATATTTATCCAGCATCCACTAAGTATCAGGTCCTGTTCTGAGCACTGGGGATACATCACTGAGCAAAATAGATACAGATCCTGTCCTCACCGGGCTTTTATTGTGGTGATGGGAGTGAACAAACAGTGAACATAATAAGTAAATCAGAAGATACATAAGTGTGTAGAAAGGAGGAAGACAGAGCGGAGGCCAGAGAGCATGCTTGTGATTATAAATAGGTTGCTTTGGGTAGGCGTCACCAAGGAGGAGGAGTGTGTAAACAAAGATTGAAGGTGGGGAGGGAGTGAGGTATGTGGATATCTGAGGGAAATCATTACAGGCGGATGAATCAGCCCTGGGAGGGCCTGAGATGGGCGTGACTGGTGGGTGCAGGGAACTGCTGAGAGGCCTTAGAGACCACAGCAGGGTTTATACTCTGAAGTCAGGTGGGAGCCCCCTGGGGGGGGGGAGGGTGCTGAGGGCCCAAGGTGATGTAATCTGATTTACATATTAAAAGGATCATTTTGACTGTAGTGTTGAGAATAGAATTGGTGGAGGCAATGGTAGAAGGAGGTAGATCAGGGAAAAACAATGATTCAGGAAATCTTATGCAAGACACTGACGCTCTTACTCAGGTGGTAGGAGTAGAGGTAGATATTTTAACATGTATTGTCAATAGGATTTTCTCATTGATTAGGTGTCAGGGATGAGAGCGCCAAGGATGACTTGAAAGGTTTGGCAATCTGAAGGATGGGGGTTCCATCCTCTGAGAGGGGAGACGGCTGGTGGGAGGTTTGGTGGGAAGAGCAGGTGCTTGGTTCTCGAACTCTGTTAGACATTTGTGTGGACATGGGCAGAAGGTAAGTAGATATAAGACTCAGATTTGACAGCCATCTGAGCTGGGGATACAAGTCCAGATTTAGGAGTCTTGCTCATGAAGATGGTATTTAAAGCCACGATGACATGACTGGGAGTGAATGTGAGCAGAGAAGGGACCTAGGACCGAATCTAATCTTTCTGAGCCCCAGCAGAAGAAATAGAGCATAATGCTTCCTTCCCCTACCTACATCCCTGGGGTCACGTCAGGGCCATCTTCCAGCCTTTAAAGCACTTAAAGTGATGCATGAAACACCATCACTCAGGGGTCTGTTTTAGCCACGGGAGTGGAAGGCATGTGGGGTAGGTGCCCATGAAGGAGCAGGGCCAGAAAAGAGGGGCACGTGTCTTCCTTCCTGCACTTGAGGTAGGTCACGCCTCGGGTGCTGAGGAAAGTCATGAGCTGGGGGTTAAATGCTGAGAAAGCTCCAAGGACCTATGGAACAATGTTTAAACTTGGGATTAAATACTGTTTAAATATTGGATTAACTAGGTAACTGAAGGGGGCCGAAGTATCTGTCTTGGAAGGAAGGGAGAGAGAGAAGGAGAGAGTAAGGATCTTAGACTCACTGCTCCTCCACCATGGAGGGAGGAAGGGAAAGGTCTGGAAGCCAGGCACCCAGTAGGCCACCCAGTTCCTACTGGGGAATCAGACCAAGGGGCCATGGGTAGTGATGGGGTGGCACCCAACAGCCTTTGGAGGTTGTTGTTTTGTGTGTGTGTTGGTTGCTGTTAATTAGAAATTTTATCTCTTCAGTGTTTCAGAGCTTCCGTGTTAAACCAGTGATCGCTGACCCAGGGCCGTCTGGGGGACAGCAGTCAAGTCACTGGGACTGCTGACATCAGCAGCCAGCCTTTTGTGCAGGGCGTTTTGTGGGTTTTTCTCAAATCTTTCCCTCACTGCCCTTGGTGGTGAGGACTCATGGGAAACCCTTGTAAGCCACTTTCATGCCTTGTAGCACGTTGCACCGAAGCCCCCAGGCCGGGAGCCCAGTGTTTCTAAGCCTGGTGTCTCCCTTAACTCTAGACGGTCTTGAAAGACAAGACTCCCCAGCGATTTGGTCGTGTGCCCCCAAGGTGGGATTGAGGGTGGAATCTGAGACTTATCTCATCCTACCCTTTTGGGAGTAAAAGCAGCTTCTGCTTCTACTGTAATGTCAGAGCCGCCTCTCAAATGCCTGAGGTTAATAAAATATTCAGCAGCAGCAGATGGTGGCCAGGGGCAAAACAGCTGCCCTAGCTTTCCTCAGTACCTTTTAGTCATCATTATGTGGGCGGGGGGTGGGGGTGGGGAGGGGTTGAGGGGGGCTCCTGATTCAGTGACCCCTTCCTCCCTCCTACTGTCCTCCCTGGACTTCTGGACCCAGACCTCAGGACCTTTGCATGGAATCTCTTTACTTAGGCCCCAAAGTCCTCAAGGTGACAGTCTCCGGAGGTTCCCAACATGCCTCTCCAGTGGTGGGTTTTAGGCTTTGCTTTGTTCTGCTCTCCCCACCCGAGGGTATAAAGTTTTAAAGGAAAGCAGCCTGCTGCCTGGCCTGGGTGGTGTGCAGGATATAAGGAGCAGGGACGTACGTGCCAGCTCTCAGAACCCAGGATCCGGTGAGCCAGGCCAGGTCTGCCAGATCCTGCAGAATGTGCATACACCCTCATTCACTTTAGTCTTGACCAGGATTTTGATAGAATTATTAATTTAATGATTTATTCGGTGGTGGAAACTACCTTTTCTGTGCCCCAAAGAGACCTGACTTGTAACTCTGAGGAGTAAGAACGTGTAGGGAATGAGGTCCAGGAAGAGGGCGGCTGCGGGGCCGCGTGGAGGGGCTGCGGTACAGAGATGAGCTGGAGCTCCCAGCAACCAGCACTGGATAGAGCCCTTGCTCACCCGAGGCAGAAGGCCATGGTGCCTTTTCTATTTATACGTCGCCTGGGTGTCAGGGACTGGGCAGAGTCTGAGGCTCCTGGGATACCAGGGGAGCGCTGCTCCTAATTAGGGCAGAGCTAGATGTGGGGAGGACTTGAAGCAGCACCTGTCTGGAGACATGAGCACTTCTATACAGGCCCGTGGTGACCTTGTGTGAGCTTCATCTGAGCTTACACTGCTGGAGTCATGCCGGTGGGGTGGTGTGAGTGAGTGAGTGTGTGTGTATGTGTGTATTAGAGACAAAGTGTGTGTGTGTGTGTGTGTAGTGTGTGTGTGTGTGTGTGTGTGGAAATAGAGGGGTGGGGGGCTGGCCAGGGAGGTAGCTGTCCTAGTCTTATCAAAACACAAAGAAATTGTGGGTTATTAAATAAAAAGTGGCTAGATCAGGCATGGTCAAATGATATTACTGATTATTCAGACAAGTACTGGCCAATCTCTACACTTCCTGCTTTAGGAAAATCTTTAAAAAGTGGCAACAATGTGTTAGATCTGAGATTTTTTTTTTCGAAGATTGGGTTCCCAGCTCTGTTAGATCCACTCACCTAGTACTTTTAAAGCACCTACTCTGTGCCCAATCCTGCTGGGTGATGTGGGGTGTAAAGGAAATACAGGAAACACCCCCTGCCCTAGAGGAGCTTACTGACTTGTTGAAAAGACAAGACTTATACAAATGAAACAGATTTAGGGAAAAAGAAAAACCATTTTTAGGAAAGAACTAGGGTTTCATGGCCTGAGCGGTCTATGGCATCCAGACCCGGGCGGGGTCTGGATGCCTGGAGGAGAAGCCCCAGATGAATCTGCCTGTTTATACAGGTTTGCACTTGACAGTGTAGTTGTTATCTGAGCTGCTCTGTTTGTGGGCACACCCCCGGCTCAGCATTTGGATATCAAGTCTTATGACATGTGGCTTCTTGGAGACGCTCCATCAGGGACTCGTGCTGGGAGGGCGTCAGCTGGCTGCCTGACCCGGAGAAGTCCAGCAACTCCATAGGCTCACCCCCGTGTGCAGAGTGGGACAGTGTCCCCCACCCTTTTGACCTCAGAGGGTTGGGTAACGGGAGGGGTGGAATGTGGAAGCCCTGGAGGAAAGCCCAGTGCAGCGCAGCGGTGCGTTATCATCTCTGCGAAATCTGTTCAGGCAGAAAGAAATCGGAGTCCACGCCTTTCATGCTATCCAGCCCTCTCCGGTGTCCATTCCTCGTTTTCCCAGTGTTCTCTCTTCCGTGGCTCTCGCCTGCTCTCTCCAGCTCCCTCCGACCGCTGCTCCTTAGGGCAGGCTGTTCCCCTGAGGTCTTTCCTCACTCCTCCTGTGGTCCCCGGCTTCAGCGGTGATGGGAATGCATGTGCATTCCTCCAAGTGCAGATCTCCAGCACTGCCCTTGCTCTTAAGCCCAGATCCCGACCTCTCTCTGAACGTCCTGCCGGCTCACAGCTCAGCTTTGACTCCATTCCTCCCACCTCTGTGCTGCTGTCACCAGACACGGGGCTGCCACTTCCCCCTTCGATGCTGCTGGAATCCACCTTCTCAGTTTCCATTCCCCCCACTATTTCCCTAGCCCACACCTCATCCACTCTCACCCCAACCAGTATTTCAAAATGTTTGGCATTACCTCTGTGTATATTTAGCAATAGAACTCCACCTTTTCTATGCCCCCAAGAAAACGTCTTCATATCTCTAACCAATAAGATTTTAAACAGAGCAGCTGTTCTGGTTGTGGTGGTTTGTGGGCTTCTCTCTCTGCCTGGGAGGGGCCCTGCCCATCTTCTGCACCACTTCCCCCCACACCCCAGGCCCTGACACTAGGACCTCAAAGAGCAGGGCATGAAAATCGCCCTGCCCTCTTATGACAGCCTCCTGAGCCATCTCTTGGTTCCTTCTTCAGGCAGAGTTATTTCTCTAAACCCAGACTTGACAAGGCTCAAAATCTCCTTGTTAACCTGTCACAGTTTATAGCGTAAAGCCTGGACTCCAGCGCTCTCCTCAGTCTGACCCGCATCACCTTTTCTTCTTCACGTCCCTGCATTTCCCTCCCTCACTGTGATATAGCTCTGCAGGAGCGCTTGGAATTGCCCAACTCTGCGGGAACTAAGCCTCCATACCTGCGACTGTGCTGGTCCCTCTGCACGGAATACCTTTCTTCTTGCTTCTCTTTCTGGTGAAAAGCTATGTATTCCTCGGGTCTGTGTTAGATGTCGCCTCCATGAAATCTTTCTTGCACTTCCTTCTCATATGAACACACAATTTGTCATTCCTTCTCTGCTACTACAACACTCTGTTCATAGTTTTTAAAAAATCCACCTATCTCATTGCCGTATAGTCACATGAAGGGCAGGGACAATGTCCTATATGTTTTCAAGTCCCCAAAGCTCCCAGCCCAGCACCCAGTCTACACCAGGCACCCATTTCCATGTTTGTTAAATAAACACAGCTGAACGAATGAATGACTTTGATATGCTCCTTAAAGCCCGAATGGGCAGGACACCACGGCATCAGTTGCCTCAACCTGTCATTGGCTCATCATTCTTAAGAAGAGCCAGGCTGTGGGAGGGTTCCTGCTGTTGAACCCCAATTTGGAGACTGAGACTTTGCTTCCTGTTGCCAGATTTCCTTAGTACCAACTACTGAGTATCTCAAGTTTGTTTAAATCTTCACATTTGCCTTTAGCCCACCTGTCAGTTGCTCATATCCCTCCTTCCCAGATGCCGTCTGCTTATCTGGGCGTCTTCCGCCTGTCCTTATTTGCCATTCCCTCAGGTCACACCCGCAGGTGTGCTTGCACCCCTTGATCTAGCTGTCTCAGAGAATGGCATCCCTCACCCAGGTGAAAAGCCAGAGAACGTCTACCTGCTGAGTATTTCTGAAGAGTGGACTTTTCTTCAGCTCCACACCATCATTCTAATCCTGATACCTTTCATGTCTCACCTGAGTTACCTCAGTTGCATTTTAATGAATCCCCAGATCCACTCTTGACCCCTTTCAAGCATTCTCCTCTCCACATTTTAGCCAGAAAGATCTTTAAAGTTATAATACTGTCATGTCACATCACATTCCTTTTTAAACCCTTCCACATCTTACCTTGCTTTTAGGAATAAAGACAACATCTATATCTATAATAATAAAAGTGTAATATGCTAATTAAACCAGATGTCCTTCAGGATGTGCTTCTGGACGATGCCGTGGCGGGCGGAGGCCGAGGCAGAGGCTTGCAGCTGCTGCAGCGAGCAGGGGCCAAGCCCCTTGCACGGATTCGTGCACTGGGCCTCTAGTTTCTAAATAATGTAAGAAAAGAAAACTGTTTACAAAGCCCTGTGGTTCCGGCCACAGGTACTCCCCAGCTTCTCTTTCACTGTCTGGTCAATGTCCCTTTTCTTCTAAGGCATACATACACCCTGCTTCCTCTCACCCCAGAGCCTTTGAGCATGCCTGGAACTCTGTTCTTTCAATATAAAGCTCCAGCATCCCTTTATCCCCATGCCTACCCCCATTAGTTCTCAAGACTCCGTAAACTTCTCCTGTGATAGTTTTTAATTATGCAGTCATGTGATCACTCATTAATATATTTCCCTACCTAGACTCTAGTGAGGTCCAAACAAGGACCATGTCTATGTTGCTCACGATTTTATTGAGCCCTGTCATTAACATGGAGTTGGTGCTTCATACATACCATTAGATGAAGGGAATAGCCCCAGCATGACCTCACCTGTCTGGTCCCACAGAAGTTTAACTGGGGCTGTGTACAAACATGTCCTAGGTATGAGGCTCTGCCACTCATCTCTCTAAGCCCAAGCATGGATACTGCCTTTTAAAGGGTAAATCATAAGACCAACATAAAAAATGGGGCTACTGAAATACCTACTCAACATCCCGCATTGTTTATTGAAACTACTTGGATATGCATGTTTATTATTTAATTTTCTTGTTGTAAGGAAATTGATAGATATTTCATACTATTGTACTTTAAATTTACTGTGCTTCCTTGAATTGAGAGCCAGTAAAAAAATTCATCTCTTTATGTTAATTGTTTTCTCCTTTCAATCACATGAGTTCTAGTCCCCACTGAATTTCCTTTTTTTGTTTTAGCTGCCAGGGTACTCAGTGTTAAATTTCATGTTTAGCAGTAAAATTACCTCTGTCCAGGTATCTGATCACATCTCTTCTCTTCTGTTTTTAAAATGGCTTTTTTATTGTGTTATGCTTAATTGTTAGAGACAATTTATATCTCTGTTAGAAATATATATTTATATATTACATTACATATTACATAATACTAGAGACCCGGTAAATGAAATTTGTGCACTCGGGGTGTGTGGGGGGGGTCCCCTCAGCCCGGCCTGCTCCCTCTCGCAGTCCGGGAGCCATCTTTAGCACTGCCACAGAGACGGAAGAGGCTCCCGCCACTACCGCTGCGCTCGCCAGCTGTGAGCCCAGCTTCTGGCTGAGCAGTACTCCCCCTGTGGGCACCTCTTACACTGAGTAGGATCAGGCTGAAACCGGCTCTCCAACATCCTCTGAGGGGTTCCAGATTGCGAGAGGGTGCAGGCCAGGCCAAGGGACCCCACCAGTGCACAATCGGGGCTGGGGAGGGATGGAGGGTCGTGGGAGGTTGGCCAGCCGGGGGGTGGGGAGGACTGCAGGAGGGCTCCAGGGCATGTCTGGCCCTTCTCGCTCAGTCCCTGATTGGCCGGACCCCAGCAGCAAGCTAACCTACTGGTGGGAGCGTCTGCCCCCTCGTGGTCAGTGCACATCATAGTGACTGGTCGAGCAGTCAACTATCTGCCCCCTGGTGGTCAGTGCATGTCATAGTGAGCAGGTTGAGCGGCCTTAGCATATCATTAGCATATTACACTTTGGTTGGTTGAACATATGACCGGAAGACCAGGCACTTAGCATATTAGGCTTTTATTATATAGGATATACTATTTTATTTATTTATAGTACATTGCATACCTATGATGTCTATGTTATATACTAGAGGCCCGGTGCACGAAATTCATGCATGGGGCGGGGGGGTGTCCCTCAGCCCAGCCTGCACCCTCTACAATCTGGGACCCCTTGAGGGATGCCCGACCACCCGTTTAGGCCCGATCCCACCGGGCAGTCAGACATCCCTCTCACAATCCAGGACTGCTGGCTCCCAACCGTGCGCCTGCCTCTGCGTGATTGTCCCTAATCGTTTCTGCCTGCCAGCCTGATCAACCCCTAACCACTTACCTGTCAGCCTGATCTATGCCTAACTGCTCCCTGGACAGCCCGATTGCCCCTAACTGCCCTCCCCTGCCAGCCTGGTCACCCCTAACTGCCCTCCCCTGCTAGTCTGGTTGCCCCTAACTGTCCTCCCCTGTAGGCCTGGTCACCCGCAACTGCCCTCCCCTGCTGGCCTGCTCACCCCTAACTGTCCTCCCCTGCAGGCCTGATCCTTCCCCCACAACTCCACTCCCCTGCAGGCCTGGCCCCCCCAATTGCCCTCCCCTGCAGGCCTGGTCCCCCCCAACTGCCCTCCTCTGCTGGCCTGGTCACCCCTAATTGCCCTTTCTGCTTGCCTGATCACCCCCAACTGCCCTCCCCTGCTGGCCTGGTCCCCCCCCAACTGCCCTCCCCTGCTGGCCTGGTCCCCTGCAACTGCCCTCCTCTGCAGGCCTGAGTCCCCCCCAACTGCCCTCCCTTGCTGGCCTGGTCTCCCCCAACTGCCCTCCTCTGCTGGCCTGGTCACCCTTAACTGCCCACAACTGCCCTCCCCTGAAGGCCATCTTGTGGTGGCCATCTTGTGTCCACATGTGGGCAGCCATCTTTGATTACATGGGGACAGCCATATTGTGTCTTGGAGTGATGGTCAATTTGCATATCACTCTTTTATTATATAGGATATTATAAAGCCCTCATACACCTTTTTTTTTTTTTATACCACAGTAATAACAACCCATATTCTTCATTCGGAGCAACTCTGGCGAGGGATGATGAAAAGAATTTGTGGAGTATGCCTCACGATGTGTCCCATACAGAGGCGGACGATGACAGAATCCTGTACAATTTGATAGTCGTTCGCAATCAGCAGGCCAAAGATTCAGAGGTAAGCACTTTTTGAGATCTTGTGTGTAGATGACAAATGTCCAGTAAAAACAGCAATGACTGAGAAGAACAGCTTCAAATGAAAGAATGAAGGATGAACGGTTTGACTTGAAGGCATTTTAACAGAATATAGTTGCTAACTATAGCTGGCCTTGGTAGGCCTGCTTGGTAAACCAATAAGACTGATATCTCATTATGACCTTAATGAGACAAATTACAATAGTACAGAAACAGCAAGGCAGGAAGGGCCTGAAGAAAATAAGAGAGATAGTCCATCTCTCACCTTTCCAGGTGTTCAGCAAGCCACAGTCAGAAGAGTCACACTGAAGGTTAGAGGGTACTTTGCATTATCATCAATTCCATTAGTGGGGCCTGAAAAGCAGTTTTATTATTTTTCTATTTAGATCTCCTTAAGTTGATCAAAAACAGCATGTCTGCCAAATTTGAGATGATTTTTGTGATAAGGCTTGCATGGATGGGAATGTATGACCTTGTTTTCCCTTTCATTAATGGGAAGAGCCAGTCCTTTCCCAGTTGGGGTTCCTGCTGGTAAGAATAGAGCTAATTCTTTTCTTTTCTTCCTCTTCTTGCCCCACTCTGCCCAAAGCAGTAACAGTGATAGGGCCATATTATATATATAGTACACCTCTTTCTCCCCCACCCCCATGCCCAGGGCCTGTGCACATGTGGCAGGGGCTTGAAGGGATGTTTGGAGCTGAGCTTGGCAGCTCTTTCTGGGGAGCTCCTTTTCTCTGCTCCATTTGTCTTCACTTTTGAAAAGTTGGTAGAGGAGGCAACGTGAGCTACAAAGTACTCTGAATAGACACAGCTCCAAAGTGGCCCTTAGTGGCATTTCTGTGTTATTCTTGGACCTGTGTGAGGAGCCATCCAGAAGCCTTTTTCTTCTCCTTGCCTAAGAAATGAAGTCAAACCTACCTCTAGTGCAGTGGTTCTCAACTTCCTAATGCCGCGACCCTTTAATACAGTTCCTCATGTTGTGTTGACCCCCAACCATAAAACTATTTTCGTTGCTACTTCATAACTGTAATTTTGCTACTGTTATGAATCATAATGTAAATATCTGTGTTTTCCGATGGTCTTAGGCAACCCCTGTGAAAGGGGTCGCGACCCACAGGTTGAGAACCACTGTCAGGGTCGCCTAAGACCATCGGAAAACATAGATGTTTACATTATGATTCATTAACAGTAGCAGAATTACAGTTATGAAGTAGCAATGAAAATAATTTTATGATTGGGGATCACCACACATAAGGAACTGTATTAAAGGGTCGCGGCATTAGGAAGGTTGAGAACCACTGTTCTAGAGAAACTCTAACCAAGACAGGCAATCAAATAAATAATATGAATACGTGATGATAATTATACATAAAATCATTTGAAATAGCTCTGTTCATGATGCTTCCTTTTTTAAATGCAATATATATGTATACATATATATACACACACAAGGTATATATATATATATGTATATATATGTATATATATACATATTTTATTTGTAAGTATATGTATATGTATTATAATATTATATAACACTAGTGTCCCGGTGCACGGATTCATGCACATTGAAAGGAAATTAATTAGAAGAAATATTTTAATATCGCTATTTGCCCTTTCTCTATAATAGAAGTGTCAACCGAATTCACGATCGACAATGACAGATCAAAACACAAGCGTGCGATTGGCACCAGCGAGAGCTTTATATGTAGCCTTTTATATATATAGATATACACATGGTTTTAAAATGTTCTTATATTTTCTTCTTCAAATTTGAAATGCATATAAAAGCATATATTAATAGTTCTATTCATTTTGCCCCCAGATGGGATTGTACATCATAGACTCTTATGAACCATGCTTTTTTTCCACCTAATATATTTTGGACATTTTTTCATGTCAAGATGCTTAGATTTACCATATTGCTTTTGAGGGCCTTCTAGCATTCGCTTGGATGGATTTATCATCATTGAATCAACCAGTCCCTATGGATGGTTAGGTTGATTCATGTTTTTTGCTTTTAGAAACAATGCCACAGTGGATATGCATGTGTACTTGCATGACCTTCCATAATTTTTCCTGGACCAAAGAATATGTGCATTTAAAATGGAAAAGTCATAATGCTTCCTTCTTGGAGGAACCTATGACAAGCACTTCAGGGGTGGGGGGCGGCAGAACTGAATAGCATTGGGAGTTCACACTGTGTTTAAGGGGAGTAGCTACTGAACTCCAGATAGCTGTGTGCCATGCCAGAAGTGCCAGGACTTTTGATTTTAGGAGAAGCTGAAAATACAGATTTGCATATACTAGTAAAATGTCCAGATTTTACAATGACAGGCTTACATTAAAAAAAAAAAGTCATTAAACAAAATACTGATCAATATGGAACATTTATAACAAGGATTACCACTGCTTATGTTATGTCCAGTGTGACTGAAAACTGAACTCACCGTTAATTTAGAAGGTGGAAGTGGGAAGCTGCTCCTTAGGCAGCCCATGTGGCTCATGAGTACAGACTGGGTCCACCCTCCAGAAATACTTGTCATGTTTTAACTACAAGTTATATGAGGTGTTTAAATCTGAACAAGTTCTATATCTTTTATTATTGCTGATTTCCTTTTCCACCCAGGAGGAAATTGGTGTAAATTTTAATAAAACAGAGGATTTTAGTTTTGAAAGAAAAACAAATTCTACCTAGGAACAAGGAACCCTAGATATTTTGCACAATACAGTTTGGAAGCTCAAGCAAGGTATTAAGGAAAACTGAACATTATGCTTTTCCTTAAGTAGCAATAGCACGAAAGAACCCAGAAACATCCATATTTGGGTTTCTCTGAAAAATGAAAAATAATTTCAAAACAGTGTGTGTCCTACTTATATTCCCCTATTGAATCTGAAGCTGGAGGAGGAAGGGTGACAAACAGATAAGGCTGAATTTGCAGTGTTTTCCTAAATTGAAAAAAAAAAATCGTAACACACATGGGAGAGTGAATAATGAAGCAAAAGTATGAAGTTAGAAGTGACTCGTAGTGTCAGAAAATGTAAAGAGGAACATTATTTTAATCTAATGGAATCCACTTTTCATTTACACAAGCCTTCGAAAGCTAATGGAAAACTGATTTTCAGCAGAAGAAATAAAGCATTTGCAGGCCTCCAAGTAGTGGAAAAATTATTGCTCTTGTCTTTGAATGATATAAAATACTTTAATTTGACTGAGCAATAGTAAACAACCTCAAAGTCATGGCAATAAATCATTCTTATGTTCATTCTCATTAAGCCAGTTGTACTTCACCTAGCACATTCTGTTCTAGGGGGCTTAATAATGGTTAGTGAAATGTCAATGCACCTTATTTATTTGTGTAAATAATGTAACCAAATGGAAAACTCTTGTCCTCAAGATATTCATAATAATGAAAACAGGGCCAGGCACTGTTCAACCACTTTACATATATTAACTATGTCCTTTTCACAGCCCAATGAGGTCGGCACCATTATTTCTCTTTGAAGGGACTTGTCCAAGGCCACACAGCTGAAAATGTGGAGTCAGGATTTGAATCTAGGCTTTTGAATCCAGAGACATAATATATAATGAGCACCATGAATGAAATTGGAATTGAGGAACAGATATCATTTGAGATTCAGTGTCCATTTTGCAATGCATGAGCAAAGTGTGTCCAAAGCCCATTTCTGTGACTTGCTGATGCCAGTGATAGGAAAGGCATTCTCACTCCCGGGGAGCGAGAGCTGAGTTTGGTTTGAGGATCCTGACCTTGTTTCAGGAAGTGTCCCCTTCCCTAAGTTATGGTTTTCCTTGCTGATTGCCGCCGGTTAAGGCTCCTGCTCCGGGCTTCTGTGTTATTAGCTCTGAGATGTTTCATCTTTCTCCTTTCCATCCCTTCTTCACTTTGTTTAGTGTTTGGTCTCTGACCTCTGTTCATTGGTGTCTCCTCCGATGGTTCCATATTGGTTCCTTTAGGACTTTGTGTGTGGCGTCACCATTTTTACTCTGCTGAAAAAGACTTTTACATTTCTGATTATGAAAATAAATGCTAAGAATCAGATTGTTCTCATAAATACTGAACCAAACCACCGTTTGGTTCAAAATAGGTGATGTCTATTTGGCATTATTGGTGATAGAAATTCCATGTCTATTTTTAAGATGATTACATCATTACATGCTCAGAAGGGTATGTAGTTCCATGAAGAGGGCCTGTCTCCCTGTCACTGAGCAATGCAGGGTCTCCGGGAGCACCAGATACTGTGGGGCTGGAGTGACCTGTGAGAACTACACTCTGCTGAGCCCTGGGGAACAGCCACATGTTGTTGTTTTTTAAGATGATAGAGACAAAAACATAGAACCTTCCTGGTTTACAATGTACAGTTTACTTCTTCTGTGTGTCAGGCCTCCCGGCTGGCCGGAGTGTTACCAGGCATTGTAAACAGTTCCTACAAAGTGTTTGAAGTAGCAGCAGACCTTCCTGGGGTTGTTTGCAGTGTCTGGATTATACATTTAGCCTATCACATCCCTAGTATTGAAAGAAGGGACAAAACAGAGTTAACTGGGATGTTTGGTGGGAGGACATGAGGAAGTGGGAGAGGGTAGAATTGATGTACCAGCCACATAACTGAAGCACGTGGAGATGTGATATTCCAGTTAGACTCTGCATTGCTGTCTTTGCTCTCCACACGCTGGACAAGACCTGCTTTGCTAGGGCCATCGGATTTCTCTACAAGTGTGTGGGTATTGGCCACTGCAAGAGGCAGGATTTCAGGTTTTACACCAAGCAAGAAGGAGCAAAATAACAGTGGAAAAGTGAAGCGATTCTCTAGATAATTCTGGGTTCTTCCCAAAACCTTTGCCTCTGGGGTCCAGATGATCTGGATTGTTGAATGCAACCATTCTTTATTTTACTTTGCTAGTGACAGTTTTGGTTAGGGAGGAGAATAAAAACACTTAATAGGATCTGAGAATCAAGTGACCTTAACATGTTTTGTAGGTAACAATATTCATTGAGTATCATGCTGTGTGCTAGGCAGTGTCCTGCATGCTGTCCAGACAGTTACTGAATCCTCACAGAAAGCCTATGAATGAGGCATTTGGACACATAAGAGTGAGGTTTCCAGTTGTCTACATGGTGTTGAATGAAATCAATGGGAGAATCAGGATCCTAACTTAGTCTGTATGACTTGAAGCCTCTATGGCTGAAAACACTGTCCCAGTCTCTAATGAGCTTAGAAAAAGCCTCAGTGGAATCCTTTGGTAAAAAAGAAAGTTACTAAATGGATGTTGACTTTCTGCCTCGTATGGACACTTTGGTCTGTGTCTTGACCATTGCTCACCCTGTGCAAACCAAATCACAGAGTGGCTTTGGTGCTTATTTAGTGTCAACCTGTGTTGGGCATGCATACAATGTGTTTCAGATGCTATTGCTTTAGGAAGTTTAAACACCTCAGGCACTACTTGGAGTGCAAAAGTCCATCGTACCACATGGGAAGACATTCTATTTGTCTGTGATGTTTGTTTCTACCCTTTGCCCACCCCAACCCTTAAGTATGTTATATTTCTGAATATTGATGTTAAAATAATCAGTCCCTCCTGGCAGGATTCCTCAAATAATCAATGTTTCTTAGTAGGTAGGTAATCTGTCAGAGCTCTATGTAAGCAGAGTTGAGACAATAAATATTGGAAAACTTGATATGGAAAGGGGGAAGTCATTAGATATTCAATAATGTGAGGGGGTGAAAACATGGGTTTTGGGATTAGACAGATTTGGGGATGAAAGTCATACCTCTGCCATGTACTAGCTAAATGGCATTGAATAGTTATTTAATCTTAGGGTGATCACACTATTTATTGTTCAGTTTGGGACACAGTCACAGGTCTTAACTAAGAAAAGGGGTGCTAATAAATATCAAGTGTGCTAGGCCAAAGATATAAATTGGAAGTGCCCTAGACAAATTAGGTTATCCAATCACCTCTCTCTCTCTCTCTCTCTCTCTCTCTCTCTCTCTTTCAGTTGTAAAATTTACCCCATTTTAACCATTGGTAAATGTCAGTTCAATGGCATTAAGTACATTCACATTGTTGGCCGGGCTGTGACCACCATTCATCTCTGGGACTTTTTCATTTTCCCAAACTAAAACTCCTTATCCATTAAATAATAACTTCCCAATACCTCTTGCCCCTAGCCCCTGGTAACCACCATTTCTACTCTTTTTATGAATTTGACTACTTTTGGTGCATACAGTTTTATCTTTTGTGTGACTGGCTCACTTCACTTCGCATAATGTTCTCAAGGTTCATCTATGTTGTAGCATGTGTCAGAATTTCCTTCCTTTTTAAAGCTGAATAATATCCCATTGTGTATATATAAACAACATATCATTTATTCATTCATCCATCGATGGACTTGGGTTTCTTCCCACTTTTGGCTAATGTGAGTAATGTTGCTATGAACATGGGTGTACAAATATTTGAGTCCCTGCTTTCAACTTTCTTGGGTATACACCCAGAAGTGGAATTGCTTGATTATATGGTAATACTGTGTTTAATTTTTTGAGAAACCACCATACTGTTTTCCACAGTGGCTGCATCATTTTATATTTTCACCAATAATGCACAGGTTATAATTTTCCCACATCTTTACCAACACTTGTTATTAAGATCATCTTTCTTGACCTCCAAATTGGTAAGTCAATAAAACAGCTAATGGCTCCAAATTGACCAATTTTCACATCAACATAGAGTAGATACAGTTGAAACTATGGGCCATTCACCACCTCTGAACATCCACATTAGGGATGTAGGTAAACCTAGAATAGGCTGATGTCTGGTCTGACAGAGCCTCCCTCTGAGAGATGTGGTAGTGGAAGGGAAATGGAGAGAACAGAAAACCCGGGGGAACCAAGTTCTCTTCTGTTCTTATGCGCATCCATATTCTAGAGTGTAATGACCAGGCCTCTTTCTTTTACAGTTCTTTAGACCCTGTCCTCCTTCCCCTTGGCCCCAGAAAGATACATGAAAGCCGATACACTATGCACCTTGAGAGTACTGATGGGTACATAGTGAAAGAGGAGATGGACAAGTTGGGTACACCCAAGAAAATGCATAGTCTGTAGGAAAAGGGCAGGAAGCTAGCCAACTTCCTTCGTATCCAGAACGTCACTGTCACAGCAACAGACTGCTGCACCTCTGAGCTTCTGGAGTTTTTGTGCTCGTGATGGTGGAAATTTCCAGAAGGAAGGACACGTATTTATTGGCAAGCATGTGACAGGAATTGTATCTTTCCATTAGTTTTTTTTACAACTTGAATAAACCAATTGAGCCTGAGAAGAAACTGAAACCATAAAGATGCTTCAAACTTTTTAAAAATTACAGTTGACTACTTATAAATTTGAAACACCAGGGATTAATATCAAGTTAAGCCTCCAGTCAACTATTTCAGCGTTTGGTTTTTTCGTAGAACAAATGAGACCACCAGAGATACCTGTCTATCGTGCAGTCATGGTGCCTCCCATATGCATTACCCGGCTTCTCACGGTAGTCTTTTGATGTAGATGGACTATGTGTTAAAGAAAGACACACACAAAGAGGTGAAGCGACTTTTCTTTATAGTGTTCAAGCAGAAATGAGCGCCTGACTCGGGTTCAATGCCTTTGACGATGGAGTGGAGATAGAAAACTACAAGGTTCTGAGGATTGAGGACAGATATAGGTGAATTATTTTCTTTGTTCTTTATTTTAAATGTGAATAGGAGCAACCAGGTAGTAAAACAAGTGTATAGTCGTAGAACTTTATAGAAAAGATGTAAGACACTGTCCCACTTAGAGATTTCTCTGTATGAAAACTCCAATGTGTAATTGTTTTTACAAAGGTATCTAGGCTATTCAAATACATTTGTCAAATATTT
Organism: Cnephaeus nilssonii; assembly: GCF_951640355.1. NCBI lineage: Eukaryota > Metazoa > Chordata > Mammalia > Chiroptera > Vespertilionidae > Cnephaeus > Cnephaeus nilssonii. Next base: position 19,669,420 of record NC_137081.1, on the reverse strand, counting down.
TCTTATGTAGTTGATGATTTTTTATAACAAAAGCTCAAATATGCCTGATATATATATTAATAGGTTTGTTTTATTAGTAATTGATGTTATATGTTAAATCAAGCAGATTTGATTTGGAATTAGTGTGTTGTCAGTTCTTTATATACCCAAAAGACTAATATTTTTTAGTCTTGATGTTAATTTCATGTAAAGGATATAGGAAATTCTTTTCTGTTCTTTTTAAACATCCCACTTCTCAATTCAGCATGAGAACTCAGTGGTTGATATTGCCATTAAGTTAGAATTTCCACTTTCATCATAGTAAGGACCCACTTCTAGTTTCACAACTTACTCTTAGGTCAACGTGATGGATATGTCCCTGAGGGAAGCTGGTTGGTTGTTCATGCAAAGCTCACAGGCTTGCAAATACCACAGGTGATATCACTTCTGCACAAGATCTCATGACCAGCTATGTAGGTCTCTGAACTTGATTTTCTTAGGGAACCTAAAGCTGTTTGAACTTAGGGGGCTATATTAGGGTTCTCAGAGAAAGAAATCCAATAGGATCTATCTATCTATCTATCTATCTATCTATCTATCTATCTATCTATCTATCTATTGTCATCTATCCATCATCTGTCTATCAGCCTTTCAATCATGTATGGAGAGATGTTTCTTTTCAGGAATTGGCTCACACAGTGGTGGAGGCTTGATGAATCTGAAATCTGATGGAGGAAGCCAGCAGGCTGGAGAGTCAGGGATGACTTGCAGTTCAAGTCCAAAGGCAGGCAGCTGGCAAAATTATTTCCTGCTCAGAGATCAGTCTTTGTTCCATTAAAGCAGGGTCGCCTAAGACCATCGGAAAACACAGATATTTACATTACGATTCATTAACAGTAGCAAAATTACAGTTATGAAGTAGCAACGAAAATAATTTTATGGTTGGGGATCACCACAACATGAGGAACTGTATTAAAGGGTCGCGGCATTAGAAAGGTTGAGAACCACTGCATTAAAGCCTTCAAGTGATTGGGTAAGGTTCAGCCACATTATAGAGGGTTATCTGGTTTACTTGCAGTGTACCAATTTAAATATTAATCTCATTCACAAGCACTTTCACAGAAATATTTATAATAATCTGGGCACTGTGGCCCAACCAAGTTGACACACAAAATTAAATACCACAGAGGATTTTACTAACACTCACCGAATTCACAAGAGACTGTCATATAAACTCACATGCATGGAACCATCTAGTGGGCCATGAACCTGACAGGTCAGTGCAATCTCTTAGTAAATTCTATAATGGAAGCCAGTGATTATAGTGGACAGTGGCTTGGTGAAAAGGAATCAGACAAGAACAATGACAACTGACAGTTATGGAGCACTTACTGCCCACCAGGTGCTTCTTGAAGTACTTTTCATATACTGTGCTAACCACCATTGTCTTCCAGATATGATACCTGGTGCTTTCATCTCCAGTATAAAGCTATCCCTGTCTTTGGTTGGGACACCCTGACCCTTGATGGTGGTACACAGATATTTCTGAACATCACCCCCAGGCACTGGACATAAGGAGGCATTTGGGAGGCAGGCAGCATGTGGAATCAAGGGAAATTCAAAGTAATGTAATATTGGATGAATCTGGGGCTGAGATCAAGGAAGGTATTTCAAATAGACTCAACTTTATGAGAGGCAAGGCAGATACTCAACCAGAGCCAATCAATTAGGAAGGGAAGGTAGGAATCTAAACATCACAGTCTGAGTGGAACACACAGATTTTTACAAGTAGAGCTTAACTCACGGCCAAGACTCAGGAAGTCCTACTACCCATTTTCTCCCACAAGACCTCTTGACACTATTTTCCCAATCAAATAACAATGTCATCTCTGTGCCCATAGAGAGCCACACTTTTCCAGCTGAAGACACATTCATTTTCCTGATCTGTTATTTAATATATATATATATATATATATATATATATATATATATATATATATATAGCTGGCCTGAGGGCACCGAAGCTGATGAGGCTATTGAGTTTTGAGGAATCTCAGTCTGAAGGGACTGTGCCAGCATTCAGTCAAGAGCTACGTTTTGCTCTTGGCTGCAACACAAGTGAACCCACGGGAAGTGGTTGCCCCAGAATGGTATCCCTTGTGATCAAAATAGCTCTTTTGCTTCCCCGTCAGTCATTTTGGCTCCTTTCACCAGCTTGAAATTCTTTGTAAGGTGTAGTCTAAATATGGAATCTGAAGAAAACCAACTCACCCAACAGTTTTGCTGTTGGCATTTCATCCTGTGGATGGTCTCACCTGGTTAAACAAAGATATGTGCTCTTTGTAGTATCGCTTGGAAAATTAAAAATCTAGAAAGAAAAATATTCGATGAAAGCACTGGTTAAACATATTGTAAAAAGCTATACTAGTGGATGCTATACAGCTGAAAAAATAATGAGGTAGGATTTATAGGTACTGACTTGGAAGGACAGTTATGATCTCTTCCTAAGTGGGTATGTATAGTATTATCCCATTTGTGTAAAAGATAGCCCATCTATCTAAAAGCATAATAAAATTTCTGGAAGGCTACCTATGAACTTGTGAGCCAGGGTGACTGCTGGGGAGTTAGGATAGGAGGGAGGAAGCTTTTAATTCCCTGGTCTTCTGTTTAAAATGAATTTTAGATGCTATGCATGTATCATTACTTCATCATACATACACTTCATACAAACTAAAATTCTCTTGCTTTTATTTTGCAGCACACTCTGGTGGCTGTTTCCCAGCATCTTTCTAAATGGTTTGGCTTTGTTTTGCTGTGGGTGTGCTGGAGAAAGGGGAAGGGGAGAGTGGGGTGGCGGGGCGGGGGGGGGGGGGCGGCGGAGGGAGAGAGGCGGGGGGGGGGGGAAGAGAGAGGGAGAGAGAGAGAGAGAGAGAGAGAGAGAGAGAATGAAAGTTAGTTTAGGAGGAGCTGGAACAAACTTTGAGGAATCCTGCCAGAAGGGACTGAGGCAGAAAGCTTGAAAAACAGTGAGTGGGTATTTATCTTTTCAAGGCTGTGAGAGTCTCCTGATGAATCAGGCTCTTTCTCTGGAGCTCGGTCAGTGGTCTTCTGATAAATCAGGCCCTTTCTCCAGAGCTGGCTTCCTCTCGGACAGGATTCATATGGTAATGAAAGAGCGGTATTTGTGGGCTTCTTCACCACCCCCATGCTCTCAGCCACCCACCCCGCCCCTTCCTCTGGTTGGGCTTGCTCCTCTCGGTATAACTGAAAATGGCTCTTAATTGCACCAAGGCCTTGAGAGCCCTGGAAACGGACACTATGGGACTTCCTGATGCAAAGTGTTCAGCTGGGGCATCTCAGAGGGCTGATGAGGTGCTGTCTCTAAGAACAGCTTGGCTTGCTTTCTGGTTTGGATGGAGCATATGGGGAAAATGGTAGCACCCACCCGGTTCTGATGAGGGCCCAGATCTGCTACTTCTCAGACTTAAACCCCCAAGATATTCTGGAAAGACACTGTAGTTTTCTTGATATGAAACTGTCCCTCTGTTCGGGTGCTCCATCCCCAGCTACCTGTAGTCCCATAATTGTTACACACAATCATTCCATTTACAGTGCAGGAGTGAGCTGTGCCCTTTGATGGTTTTGCAATCCAAGAGGCAGGCCATGTGGCTCATGAGTATAGACTGGGTCAGCCATCCAGAAATACTTGTCATGTTTTAACTACAAGTTATATGAGGTCAAGTCACACCCGGCTCTTTACCACATTGCTGTTGTCATAGTTATTAAAGCACTTGACCTGGAATGAATGTCAGTGGACCTGAGTCCAAATTAACCTCATTCCTTCTTCTGTAAATAAAATGTTTTGCAGTAGAAGGCCATGAACACGTGGGAAATGTGCCTTCGGGCCACAGGTCACCAGTCCTGGCTGGTAGCATCGTGTTTTTCAACCAAGAACCAGAAGATCCAGGTGCTGGTGCCCATGAACTCGGCCAGTTATTGGGCAAGTCACAAGGGTGGAGTATGGCAGAGGCAGCCTTTCGTAGATAATCAAAATAATTTTTCTTCAGTCATATGGCTGACTACACTTCAATCTGCTCAAGCTCTCTTTTTATTTTCACTTTTTTTTGCCCTCTTTGGTGAGTTTACCAGAAAGTTTTGAAACCAAGTACACGTGGTGACCATAAGAATCCACTGTAGTTGAGTTTCTTGTTACACACAGGCCATGCTTCAGGGATGGGATCTCTTATCCATTTGCACCATTTCTTTTCCAGCAAAGCACTTAACATGTGGGGGACTCTGAGGAGCTTGGAGGAGAAATGGCAACAGCTTGCAAGAAGAGAGAGACCTCAGACCTAAGATTGGTCGGGGTGTCTACTCTTTCAGCCCAATCTTGGCAATATGCAAAAATAGAGTTAAAAAATGCTCTCTGTCGTCTTCTATCATATATACTGTTATCCGTTGAAAGTCAGTGAGGTTTCTGTATTTTTTCTAATGGGAATGACTATGGGGCATACTCTTAAGTCATTTTCCCTTTGCCTCTCCAGACAGAAGTCTGGAGGGAGGAGGTGATGTGTGGATGAAGTAGACTGTTTGGGGTAGGATTGAGCCACCCAAGGATGTATTGGGACCAGCAAGAAGGGCAGCCTTCACACGCAGAACCCTTCTCCCTGCCTTTTGGCCCCCCTCACCACCCCTCAGCTGTGCAAGCCTCTCCATGGTTCTTCTCATGTGACCCTCTGCCCGCATCCCCTTTGGTTGGTGCCTCACCAAGCATCGATCTCCCCCCTGAACATCTCATCTCTAACCTTTCCCCTCCACCTTTTTATCCAGCTAATGTCTACTTACTCTGAGTAGGCTCAGCTCAACTGGAAATTAAACAGAAGCAGGTATTTGGACAAGACCAGAGGAATTCATTGGATGGTTTGAAAGAGGACCTTGTGAACCCAAATTCATTGTAATTGATGAGATCTGAGGAAGAGGAGAGGTTTTCTGAGCAGAGAGGCCAGCTCAGCTCAGTGCTCTTCTTTGCTGGGCCTCCAGATACGTCCCAATATATTGTCATACGGTTTTGGTCTTTCCTGAACTGGGGTTGGAGCAGCCTCATCACCTTGGAAACACTGCTAGAAGCTCGAGGTCCAATATTCCTGGGAGAGGGACAGGGAGGGTGGAGGTGAAGGCACTGGATGAGCTAAACCCTTTCTTATCGCCAAGGATTTTGTGGGGCCCAGGGGCTGAATTGTTTAAAGGGGTGAATCTGGACTGAGCTGGCAGTCAGCATTGAGCACATCTTTGAGTGGCCCAAGAATATATATAAACTAACTGGGGGTGCCCAATGTCTTTCCCATCAGACTGGGGTTAGGTCCGGCCAGGCAGGGGCATTTGAGCAATGATCTCCCTTCTAGCTGGTGGAGCCTCAGCTGATGTGGAAACACTGACTGCCCTTCATACCACTCGCCCCACCTGTTCCTCTGCCCTACTTTGGAAAGGTCTTCCTCTCTTGTTTCTCCTGCTTTCAGTCCCCTTGGACTCTTCTTCCAGCTGCAGAAAGCCGAGAGCAGGGCTGTGTAAAATGACCAGGGACGGGAGCAAGCAGCGCTCTGCCGATTTCCTCCACCCTTTGCTTCCCTTCGCTGGCTCAGGATATTTCCACCTGTCTGTGCGTGTCTGTGTGTGCCTGTCGTGGCTCACACAGGGTTAGACCTGGTGACAAAGAGGAACTGGCTGAGGCTCACATGTACCTTGGCTTTGGACTGTTGAGTGAGTGTTCAGAAGCAGAGCATGCCTCCGTCTTCATCTTCACGTTTTAATCCATGACATAGCATTTATTATCTGTGGTCTGTTTTAAAGTGATGTTTGGGGACTAGAAAGCACCTCTGGGTAGAGAGCAGCCAGAGAGAGCACGTACTGAAATGTTTCAGTGCAGCTTTCCTACGGGACTGCCTCCGGCTTGGCTAGCCATTGGCTCTACGTATTGTTTTTAACTAGTCATGGCAGCTGACACCTTGCTTATCATGGCAAATGTCTCCTTCTTAGGAGGACACCAGTCATTTTGGATTAGGGCCCACCATGATAACTTCATTTTAGCTTGATTACCCCAGTAAAGACCCTTTCTCTTTAAAAATTGTCACAATCTGAGGTCCCCGGGGGTTAGGACTTAAGTATATGAATTTGGGGGGCATAATTCAATTAATAACGGTAGCCATGCAGTTGATAGGATTAAAAATGGTTGTTTTGTTTGGTGATCAGATTAGACCTGTAGGCATAGCAGTAAACAAAGGGTCTGCCCTCAGGGAGCTTTTGTTCTACTGAGGGGAGACCCACAACAAATTAATATGTGGTGGGTTGTGATAAGCACTTGGAAGGAAAATAAGACAATGCGAGGGAACAGAAGGTGTCTCTGGGCTGGAGAATGGAGATCTGAATGAGGTGAGGGAGTGAGCCTTGGGATGGACATTCCAGGCAGAGGGAACAGCAGCTGCGAAGGCTCTGAGGCAGAAATGCACATGGTATGTATTAGGAACAATGAGAAGGCCAGTGTGGCTGCAGCAGAGGGAGTGAGCTGTTCTGTGGGCCACTGCCCTGGGAACACTAGCGAGGACCAGATCATGAAGGCCAGTAGGCCATGGTGAGGATTCTGAATTTTGCTCTGAGAAGGATGGGGTGCGCTTTCGAACTAAACAAGGAGAAAATACGTATTTATCCCTTTGCAAGATTTGTTCTTTCCTTCTGGCCCCTTTTACTCCCAGCTCATATTCCATGGGAGTTCTGAGCAGGCCTGGCCTTCTCTTCCCATTGAGAGATAATTCTCTATAGGTCTCTTGGTCTCTGGGCATGTTGTGAGAAGAGCACATTGTCAGCCCTTCATTCTGGGGAGTTTTTTCAAAGATGTTTGCACAGTGAACTGCCTCAGGAGGCGTAGATCTCTCTCCAGAGCAAAGCACAGGCAGGCCTACTGCCCACTGTAGCAGGTTCAGGTTTCCCAAGTTCAGGGTTCCTCTCCTGTAAGGCAGCCTCCTGCATGTGCAGGTATCTTTCTATTACTGTGTTGGAATCAAGACTTAGAGAACTCGCATAAAACATGCTGATCTGCTATTGCTGGGTCCCTTGTCTCTGACCCAGGAGTCTCGTGTTTTTTGCCAGCATCCATGCAACTGTGGCAGGAGAACTTGGTAGCTTGTAAAAAAGTCAAATCTCAGATGCTTCACAGTTCTTGACACACCCTTAAAATAGCTTCTGTGGTCAAGGCCTCGTGACATGCTTTGGCGCATGTCTGTGGTCGTTAAATTTTTTTCTGTTATAATTGGATCTCTTCCCCCATCTCCCCTAATGAAACCTACCAGGACACTGATAAAACTACACGGGTGGAAGAAGGGGTAAAGACTTAAATTTCCTCATCTCAGGCAGCCCGCAGGCATTTTTGGAAAAGCCACCTAATATCACTTCAAAAACACTCTATTGAGCTACTAGAAGGCCCCTTTAAAACTTAAATTTGATATCTAGGAGCAATAATACATTAATTTGTATCAGAGACTGATTGGTTGTGCCTTGGCAAAAAATTACCCGTCATGAATAGGTCAGCACAGATCTGTTTTTCAAAGAAATAGGATCCAGGACTGACAAGTTTGATTGCAGGGTATGCAGGGGAGGTTGGGGGAGAGGGCCACTGCAGAACTGGCCCAGCGCGTTTGGGCAGGAATAAAAAGTAGAGGAGGAGAGTCCTAGAAGAAAGAGGTCCCTAGAGGAGAATAGATGATAAATAAAATCACATTTGAACTACTTTGTTCCTTGATCCTTATGATTTCTTCGAGATGCCCCACGAGTTTTGAGAGGGAGCCGGCAGAGGGAGAGAGGCACCCTCACTTTCACAGATAGGTTATGTTGGGGTCCATGTGGGTTCTCATTTGGAAAAGTGAGTCTCCAAGTTTGAAAGCTCATCTACTTGACTCTGTTACCTGGGCCTCTGGCAGTGGGTGTTAGAAAGTAAAGCAGATATTTATTTCATAGAAGGAACGTGGGACAGCAGACAGGATTCCTGGGGTTCCGGCCCAACTCTGCGACTGTCTCCTGAATGTACTGCTAATTTGCTGTGTGACCTTGGGCAGGCCACTCAATTTCTCTGGGTCTGTTTTCTCACCTGACAGAGGGAGCGATAGAGGGTATATCTCAAGAGTCTCCATATTTAAAGACCTGTGAGTTATGGAAAAGTGACATGAATTTTAACCCCAGAAACATTAGTGTTATGTTCCGGGGCATCTGCTCCTGGGCACCTGCATCTTAAGGACTTAACTAGACCTCCACTCCTGCCCTTTGAATGAGATGCGTACACTATGCTGGGAATGAAGGGCAGGGATATTGCTGAGGGTAAAACAGGTAGAGGGCTTTCTCTATGCCACATTTCTCTCCATGTCTTAGACAAACTATGGTCAACTTCAGTTTTACTGGGACACAGACACGCCCATTTGTTTACATAGTGTCTCTGGCTGCCTAGAGCTGCAGTGACAAAGGTGAGTAGTTGTGACAGAGACTTTATATCTTGTAAACCTTAAAATATTTACTTTCAGACTGATGCCATCATCCAAGCTTTGCCTTTGGTTTTGTGCTCAATTGGTTGTGCAGATTTAATTTTTTATACAAAAAGGACACATCACCAGCCCCTTTGAGGAGGGATTTCTGTGCCCACTTTTAGGAGAAGAAATCCTCATTAGAAACTAGCCTTTCATTTGTGGGTGCAAAGCATTGATTTTTCTTTCCAAAAAATGACTACATAATCTAGCATGTGAGTTAGTCAAAATAAAAAAAAATATACTGTAATTCCCAAACATTAAATGTACCACTGTTTCCCTTTTGCATTCTGGGTTTTAGCTGCACAGACATTGTGTTAGGGGCTGTGTTTGACTTAAGAGCTTGCCATGGTGATAAGGAGCCAGGCAGATGACTGGTAGGCAAAGGTCTTGAAAACTGGAAATGGCTGGCGAATTCAGGATTCACTAGGCAGCGTCCTAATTGGTTTGGCAAAGGGTCATCCTTGTGTCTGTGATAGCCAGTAAAGACCAGAGTAATTATACACAGTGTGTTAACCAGTGAGCATCCAGGCAATGACAGGGCTGCTTTCTCTTAAGTGGCTATTTTTCCTTGAGGCTGTGGCTTTATGTCATGCTTGAGGCTTTGTTAGAGTAACCCCCAAATATCTGCACAAGGGAGACAGCATCTGGAAGCTCAGTTGAAGATTGTGGGGGCCTGAAAATGGACAGTGAGTGAGATACTGAAATTGTAAGGAACAGAGTTTTATAAGGCTTGAACTTCAATAATAACTCCAAGCTGTTAAGGGAACCCTGCTGTCATGGACAGGTGACCTAGACAAGCATCTTGTTGCTCTTGTGGAAGGTTCAATGGGACTTTGGGTTGTGTTTATAGGGAGGTAATATGCTGGAGATGTGCTTGGTGTGATTAGGGAAGTGGTTTAGTTTGCAGCTGTGTCTTTAAAAGATAAATTTAGAGGTGTAAAGTAAAAATACTAAAAATTATAAAGTTGGAGTTAAGTGATGGGGGAGAGAGGTAGGGCATGCAAAACCCATTGTCAAAGCAGATTCACAAGGGTTGTAGATCTTACCCAGTATCAACCTTTACTAATACTTGTAAAGACACAGGCAATTGAGAGATGCCCACGAAGCAGACAGAGGTGTGGAACATTGAGATTTTATCCCTAAGACCCCCTTCTTCCACAGGACAGGCCCCTCTGACTCTGAATGCTAGATGTGTCAATGTGAGGTTCATTGGGTTATTTTAGACAGTAGAGAGAATTTATATTATGAAGAGTTCCATTACGTATACCTTCTCATTATTTTTTAGTATAGTATAGTGACATTCTCCAGGGAGCCATATCCTGAAGATGTTGGTGCCTGAGTCTAAGTAATCCTTTGACCAGAGATATTTTACTAAGGACATTCTGTAGATAAGATTTCTTCTTCTTATCAAATAGCACTCTTCGAGTTACCAGGAAGTCCAGTTGATAAGGAAACTTGATGGGGTCACCTGCCTTCTTTCCTTTTGCCTGGGGGCTTATCCTCCCTACCCCCCCCCATACACACACACACACACACACACACACACACACACACACACACACACACAGAGTGAATGGGTCAAGGACCAGCTCTTTTAACTCCTTCCTTCTAAGGGGGTAAAGATGAAAAGAACTGGGGTTTATTCAACTAATTTGACAGCTTTCCAATAAAGGAAGAGCAATTGCAAGTAGGGTCCCTAATGATAAGGAATGCAAGAAGAGTAATTACAAAAATGGTTATCACTACAATAGTATTTGGGTTAAAAAAGGGAAACTTTTAGATCTTGGGGTTGTTATTTTATAAAAGCAAATTGTAACTTAATTTCTCTCTTTCCTTTCTCTCCTTGTTTGTGTCTCTGAGGGCTCTATTGAATGCCCTTCCTTCGTTCCCCTCAATCCAAAAAGAACACCTCTCCTGGGCTTCCTTCCTGGTGCTCACCTTGGCCTTGCTCTGTCCCCTTGCTCTTCTTCTTTGAAGCTGTCAGGGTTCTGAAATGTTGACAGTAAATGCCCCACCTAAGACCAGTGTTTTCATCTAATACGGGGACACACACAGGAACTTGCAAATTCATCAACAGGATTTTCAATTTAACAGAATTCAAGGAACTCAAGGGAGCTAAGGTCGTGGTTGCCATTCAGAAAATAGCCAAGACTTTTCTAAATAAGTTCAAGTGACAATAGTATCCATAAGTAGACTCTTCCATGTGGAGGTAATTAGACACTAGGTGGTCTTAACAAAGGAAGCTGTAAAAATAATGCTTCGTAGGGACTTTAAAGTTTCTGTTTTCATTACAGAAGAAATACATCACTATTGTGGAAAATTTGGATAGTATAGGAGAAAAAAAATGACCTATACATAACCCTACCCTAAAATAAACTCTGTTATACTATCACCTGGAAAAAACTGCAATCTTTAAGGACCCAAACAAGAGTGTTTTCTGGTGGAATTTGGCCAAAGAGGCGTCCCTTTGCCGATTTGCCACTTTGTGAAAGGAAACCATTAGGTATAGTATTCTCTAGATTAGCACTATCCAGTAAAACTAGAATGCAAGCCACATAAGTAATTTTACATTTTCTAGTAGCCACATTGAAAAGTAAAAATAAATAGGTGAGATTAAATTAATAATATATTTTAACCAAATATATCCAACATATTATCATTTCAACACGCAATCAATATAAATGCTGTTAATGAGATAATTTACTTTTTTTTTTTTTGGTATTATGACTTCAAAATCCAATGTGTATTTTTACATTTATAGTGTGTTTCGATTTGGACTAGCCACACTCCAAGGGCTCACTAGCCATGTGTGGCCAGCGGCTGCCATATTGCCCAGCATAGGGCTAGATGCTAAGGGAAAGCCAGATCTTTAAGATGTCATGCTGATTCATACAATCCACGGTTGAATCTAAACTTGCCTCTGCATTTTGAAGAACCAGGCTTCCTCCATGGTACATACTTTAAGTAATTGAATGAAGTGGCTAATTCTACCTTGCCAGAAATTCAAGCCCCCTTTCCTCTCCATGCACAGGAATTTAGTCTTATTATCCTTTGCCACTTAGTGACAACAACAAATTGTCCTTCTTCCCTGCAGTGACTGGAGCAGCAGAACTCTGAGATGGTTCCCACTAATTGATTTGGAATAATACTGGAAGCATTAGCCAAATCACATCCTGAATTTGGCCCTTGTTCTAATGCTAAAGCTGTTCATGGGCTGGAACTCCACAAATGAGACAAAACTGATTTGAAATCTTATGGCTGGCACACCTCCCCAGCAGGAGCTGCGAGCTATCCCCTGGCTTAATCTGGTTAAAACCAGATAAAGAATTAGGTCAGGGGCCTCTGGCTGCCACTCCAGCAGAGCTGTGGAATAAAAATTAACCGGGGAGTTGGGAAAGCATTACTTGGCATTTGCATTTGACTTGTTCTAGGTCAACTTTCTTGCTCTAATTCTAGGTTAAGGCCCATGAGCATTGCAAAGGGCAGGGGGGCTGCATTGGCCACTAGGGTATGGATGTGCCTTTCCCAGGTGCTCCCAAAGGGAATCCAGGGTGCTATTTGGGGTTTGAGGATCTGCATGGTATGTAGAGTCAAACTGCTATTCTCTATTAAGAATCAGTACACCTAGGGTGAAACGCAGGGCCTCCTGGTCGGCACAGCGGGCCAACTCCACTTAGGCCCAGCTTCACCTGGGATTCAGAGAAAGGGCAAGTAGATAGCTCTGGAAGGTCTGTAGGGAGGAGACTCAGGTGTGAATCTGTAACCCAGAGGCTTGTTTTTACCTCATTGAATTGGTAGGTCTGGTGAAGCTAGGAGAGAGATAACCACATCAGAGCTAGACCTGCCCAACTGAAAAGGCTCATTTCCATAGGCCCTAGTTACCAACAGATAGACCTTACTTAGAATGAGTGCTTCAGAGTGATGAGATGTCTGGGTAGAAGCAATTAAGGCAATTCTTGTTGGGAGGTGTTGGAGGGCCCTCCAGGTCCTGGAGTCCCCAAGGACCTAAGTGCCAGGTCCCTTGGGCACTGACCCCTTCTTGGCTTCCACTCCCTACCACATCCTCCTCCAGGGTTCATCTAGTCTGTTGTGTATCCTCTAATTCACTGAGCTTCTCTGCGCTGTCATTTGATCCTGTGCCATTTGGGCCGAGGTGGAAGCCGAGGGCTAATGAGTGGACCGCCTGTCTAGGAACAGTGAAACACAATCCTATCTTTCCCACTTACACACCACGTCTGCTGGGTGTAGAGAATAGGCTTTTATAGTCCTGAAAGAAGATGCCCCTCCTGGGTAGGTGGCCTTGATGCTGTCCAGAACCAGCTGTGTTTAAAGGAAGCTTCTTCTGCATAATGGACTCGCCTCCCTTTCCCTCGAGTCTCATTAGCCTGCCCCTTACACTGGGATCTGGTTGCATTGTCCTGCCCCTCGCTGCTGGGCCATGAGGACTGTGTCAGCGAGAGGCAGCGGGGGACAGAAAAGGGGGTCTTTTGTCTCCTGGACTGAGTAGCCATGCCAGGAGCCACTTTTAGAATGAAAATCCCTGCACGTTATGTTACATTTCTCTCTTTGTGTCCCAGTTTCCACATTGGTGACAAGGAAGGACAATGTAGTGGGTTATATTTGGGCCTAATTGAATGCAGCTTAGTGTACTGGAGGGAGGTTATGGAGTCAGACAGCTGTGAGTTTAAATTCTAAGTTCCCTACTTAATAGCTCTGATATCTCAGTTGAGTTATTTAACCTCGTAGTGCCACACTTAGCACCTCTCTAGAAACAAACCCATAAACCCATCTCATCTGATTTTGTGACTGGGATGTCACGTACAGAGTGCCTGGAGCAGTGCCTGCCATAGTGCAGCCTCAGTATCTATTCTTATTTAAAGAGACATATGTGAAAAGTACTTTTCAAATAGCAAATGCTTGATCAGGCACTGAGTAGAAGAGGTGAATTTTTTATTTGGATCCATTTCACCTTTCTTGAACTTATTCTGTTTCCCAAAAATATGGGCATTAAAATGTCTTGATCATATAAACATGCCTTGTCCAGAACACACATGAATTAGAGCCCAAGTGGCTTTTTCAAATAAAATGTTGTGCTGCTGTCTAGATTTAAAACAGGCACTCAGTCACGGGCAGAATGTGGCCTTTATGTAAACTGTCATATTCATTTGAGTTCACTACACCCATTGGAGCACCTGCTGTCTACAGAAGACTGTGGAAGACATGGATGAATCAGGTTCTTGTATCCACAGAACCTGCAATCGGTAGTGAAGGAGATGATACAAATACCTATATAGTAATATCTGTACAGTAAATAAAATAACTCTACAACAATTTTCATACAAGGGCTGAGGAATTTCAAAGACAAAGGAATTACTTTCCACTGGCAAGAAAGGTGAAGGCTTCTCAAAGTGTTGGCATTTACGCTGAGCCTTGAGGAGTGAGTAGGATTTAGATTCAAGGCATGCTTGGGCATAGACTGGTGGTCCCCTGTGGCAGGGGCACGCTGTGAGTGGAGGAACATCGTAGGAACAAGAGTGGAAAGTCAGATTATGGAGAGCCTGTTCGGGATTGAAACGTTATTCACTACTCAGTAAGTGGTGTGGAACCACTGAAAATGTCGGGGAGGGAAAAGACCCATTTTCACCTTTAGGAAGACAGCCGGTTGGTATGAGATCAGAGACATTAGCTTCTGGAAGCAGAGGGATCAGTATTGCATCTATTCAGGCCTCTTAAGGCTGAGGCATTGGGATTAGAGAAGAGGGGAGTTTGTGGCAGGGAGAGAACCAACAGGGTTAGGTGACTGGTATGGATTCAGAAGGTGGGATTGAAGGGGAGTGAGCAAATAACTAAGTTGGAAACATAAGAGAGAAGTCATTGGCCTGATGGAGGCTGGTGGGGGAGTCAGACTCTATTGAGTGGCCCTATTAGCAGCCCACCCATGTGGAGACACCCAGCACAAAGGGGGAAATCAAGCCCTATAGCTCAGGCTTGGGGTCAAAGCAAAGCGGGGAGACTTGGGAGTGACAACAGAAGTGGAGGCACGAGGGGAAATTATCCAGGGAGATGGAGATGAGAAGACCCAAGACAAAGTCTTGGGAAAGGATGGCATGAAAAGAAGAGGCAAATGAAGAAGAGGGACCTGCAAAGGGAAGGGAGGGGAGGGAGGAAGATCAGCTGGAGAATGCACTTGGGAGACAGCAGGTCCCGCATCTCAGACCTGCTGCTGAGTGACCCTAGGCAAGATACTGCTCCTTCCCTCCCCTGTGTGGGGATTCTAACCCCACCTCACAGGGTGGAGGAGTCCATGCCTGCTGTACTGAGTGGGTTCATAATAAGCTCTCGTTCCTTGTTCCTTTCCCACAGAAACCTGGAGAGGCATGTTAAGAAGGGGATGGCCATCAGGATGTAATGCTTTAGAGAGACGAGGGCCCTCAGAAAGGACTATGAGACACCCCCATTTGGTCACTAGTGACAGAGGAAGGTGGGGAAAGCACCTTACCACTTCCCTTGTGCAGTGGATCTGAAAGGCTGATTGTCAGTGGCTGGTGAGTAAGGGGATGAGGAGGAAGTGAGAACAGCAAGTGGGCGCTCCCCCTGTAAGCATGTGGTGGTGAAGGGAGAGGAGGATGGAGCAGAGCTTGAGGAAGCAGCAGGGCTCAGGGAAGGGCGTCAGGGCTGCTTACGCCAGTGAAACGAGCTGCCCTTTTCAGAGGAGTGAGCTATTCCTTGGAAAACCCTTTTTCTCTTGGATTTGGCAGATGAGGTCCAAGCTCTGTGGTATTTGCTCAGAGGTGCTGGCTGATTAGCTGTGGGAGGAGGAAGGCCATTGTGCGCCAGGGAAACTGTGGCTGTCAAGGGAGCTCCCTGCAGGACGTGGCTCGATTCTGAATTAGGCATCCTTGTAACCTGTAATCTTTTTATTTATTTATTTAAATTCTTTATTATTTGAAGTATTACATATGTCTCCTCCCCGCCCCCATTGACCTCTCCTTGGCCGCTTCCACCCCCAACCTGTAATCTTGTAGAAGAGGGAGCATAGAAGAGGGCTGCAAGCTCGCCAGGGATGGTTCCAAGGAAAGAAAGATCACGTGGTCGGTTACTTTCTGAAGTGAGCAGTGGGGCATCCAGGGGGAGGAGCCGAGGGAGTGCCCAGAGTTTTCTCAGCCCTGAAGCATAGTTTCAGAAAACCATGGGCGGTTTCACAGCTCTCTGTTGCTGACAAGCACCAGCCCAGTCCGAAATACTGATCTCTCCTCCTGGGTCCTCAGCATCTCAGACCTTTGCAGCCCCTGCCACTCCTCACCACCCCACCACCCCTGCATGTCGAAGGGAATGGTTTTACCTGGGTCACTCTTCAGAGATGAAGTGGCCAGGTGGATTAAACATTTTTGTAAGTAAGGGAATTGAGTGGTTAAGCCAATGATAGACTCCCCCCAGTCCCCTGCATCTTTAGAAGAAATTAGCCAATTAGATACAGTTATTTCCTCTCTCCTGTTAATAACAGTCTTGTGAGAGTCAGAAGCTCTGCTCAGATGGACAGAATTCAGGGGAGGCATCATAAAGCAATTCCAGGATAGAGAAAAGGACTGCTGTTATGTTTGTGGCATTGCCTGGGGCACTCTTGAGAAAGAAAGATTGGGACCCAGGCAGAGCCATCAACACTGCATTCTTTGTAAACCCTATGCATCCCCAGCTATATAGGTTTATATGCTGTCTAACCCTAGGGTCTAGAGTTAGGAAAATATAAGACTAACATTTTGTGCAGTATTTATAGTTTCTTTTTTGTTTATGTACTTAATGAGTGGACTTTGTAATGTGAATCTTTTGGATGCAAGGACCAGGAGCACTCTAGTTCTCTAAAACTAAGTGGAATTGTGTTACATAACAGAGTTCCAGAAGGAGGATTGGCTTCAGGAGAGATCTGATCCTGAGGCCTAGATGTCCTTAGGCTCTATTTCTCTGAGACCCTTTCATGTTTGCCCTCCTCTGAGTGCTGACCTCTTCCTTAGGCTGGCTCTTCTCGGGATAGTAAAAATGATGGGAGTAGTTCTAGATTTTGTGCCCTCACACCACAGAGAGAGAACACGATTCCTGATTGCTCCGAGAAACCCCATGGATTTTGTTGCATCTCCTTGGCTTGAGTTGGGTTACGTGTCTGTACTTGAGACAATGGGATAGGCTGATTGGCTTAAGTTATTGGGTTTCAAATCTGGTACCCCTTCAAAAGATCCTGATTTCATTGGTCTGGGAGGTGGATTCTATACATTGGTATTTTTAAATGCTCCCTGGATGGTTCTAATATACAGCCAAAGTTGAGTTTGTTGGCTTAAGACAATCAGTGTATACTGAGGGCTGAGAATGTAACTTTTCTCCAAAGGAAAGTCTAGGTGTACTTGACATCAGATTGATGGGATAAGAGGAGTATAGAAGTTCAGGAAGCAAATATCAAATATTTACTTGTGGCAGACATATTAGTTGCAGACATATTAGCTGCCCCAATGTCCCTATCCCTCCTTTCTCCTTGCCACTAGAACCCAGCTTTAATTTAGGGCAGTAAGGTGTCAGCTCTAGGGGATAGATCATTAATACTGTCAATAATCTTTTTCTGAACAGAAGAGGAGGGGAGGGGAGCGGAGGAAAAGGGAGGCAGAGCTAAATTACTCTTAGTACATAGAAAAAGGACAAAAAATTTGAAATGGAAGGAATTGTTAGTGGAAGCTACCAGAGGAGAAAGAGGAGAAGGGCAATGTGAGGGAGGTGGCGGGGGCTGGGGAGGAAGAAGAAATGTTCAAATGTGGCTACCTCTGAGAAATAGACAATAAGAGAATGGGAAAGCAAACTTTTACCTTTCATTTCATACCCTTCTGTTCTCTTTAAATTTTTATTTCTATGTGATTCTGTTATTTTTAATTAAAAATAAATTGATCTCTTTTGCAGTTGTTCCTAAGAGTTTAAAATAGTTATGGGATCTATTGTTAGAGTACATTTCTTTAATTGTATAAATCACCTTTTTAACAAGAAATAAGTAGTACTTTTTAACTGTCCTATTTGCCTACAACCTCACAATAATGTAGTATAGATAAGTATAAAATGTTTTAAATTTGTGTGTGAGAAAGTGATCTCAGGAACTTACATTAGAACTCAAGGTCAAAGTCAGCTCATGGGATTCAAACCTGGAGGACAGCTAGTTATAGATGGTTGCAGGAGATTGAGTTTTGTTCTGCCTTTCATGTTGTTGCCTCACCCTTATCTGATTTGGTCAACAACTAGAGAGGAGAAAAACCTCAAGAATTCAACTATAAGCATCTTTGGCGATCCATTTTCAATCATGTTTTTCAATTTGTCCTGGTTCCCAGGGACCTTGTGAAATTAATTCTGTACTATCTCTTTTATTACACCTTTGACAATTTACTCATTGTTAAAATTTTGGACCACAGTATATTATTTCAGAAATTATGAGAAAAACAAAACTTTCTTTTGGAAAATAAGACTTTTACTTTTAATGTTGAATAGATTTGAGTTTCAGATCACTGGTGAAGAACAATTAACTGATCTTTAATTGTTATTTTCAAATTATTTGTTTAAAAACAACTTGTTACAATTTAAAAATTGTAGAAGGACATCACAATGCTTGTTTTTCTCTGGTACCAGGGAATAAATGAATTAGTTTCTTAAGTTGTGGGCAGATTTCATACATCACTATTTTTCATTCATCACTTTAGGTTCTGTTCTTTGGGGTATTAAAGAGGAATTAAAATTCCCCTCTTACTATTTATTTTACCAAAACTCAATTCTTAGGTAAAATCCTACCCAAGCTTCTACTGGTATTAAGATTTTAAATTTTGAACAAAACTTCCAGATACTTTCATATGATTACCCATGACTAGTCTGTCAAAAGAAAACAGTAATAATATGGATATAGGAAATGCATGATTTCATACCACTAATGTAAACAATTACCTATCATACCTATCATATGCGGGTCATTCAATGCGTCATGTGTGGGTCCATCCTTAGCAATTTGTAAATGTCCTATTATTGCTTCTCCATCAAACACTTTATCAGAGTCACAGACGCTGCAACTGAATGAATTTGTATAACATTCAGTATTGGTATTCAGGAATAGCAAACAAATCCACAAAACTGGTAGATGGACAGCAGGAAGAGAAAGATTTTTATTTTTTTAAAGTCTGAAGCCTGGATCACCCAATGATGACTGCGTCTCCAAAAAATAGAGATTTGGTCTCAGGCATCAGCCTAAGAAGCTCAAAGAAAAATTAGCAGACCTCTAATCGCAAGTTAATGAAGCCACCTAGTGGTTTGTTACAAAATTTAAGCTTGTGTGACTATATTTCAGGATTGATTGTATGAGGCTCTTAATCAGTATGACTAAGAATCTGACTACTTTTCATTTCATCCAGCAAGGAGGAGGGTCAGTGTCACTGAGAATAAGCACAGTTCTGCTCTGTGAAATATTTTTATTTATTTATACTCTTCTTTTTATTAAAAAGGACTTATTGCAACTCACCTGAAAAATAGCGAGATAGCCCACACCAGAAGAACAAACATGAATGAAGACATAAGCATAGTCGAAAATTTTGATGATTCAAAATACCTCTAAGTTTTTCATGAAATGACTCCACATTTTTATGTAAGTGTGGAAATTGATCATTTACAAAATTCACAATGTCCAGAAAAATGAACTAATTTCCAGGAAAAGTAAAATTGTACCTGATGCCAAGAGCAGAGAAATTTTTCTTCTGGGGATCCTCACAAATGAGATTCTGCATCCTGCAATCTATAATGTCCTCAGTCCTCGTAATAGAAACCATGCCGAGTGTTGGAGGATTGTTTCTCTATGGTGTCCACACTATGTGGAGGAGGATAGGCACCAAACTCCGTTTTCCGGGTTTGCATGAACTCATTTGATCCTCACAATAAGCACATGAGGTAGGTAGTATAACTATCCCTGCATTGCACATGAGGCCCTGAGACAAGTGAGGTTATGAACTTGCCAAGAGTCAGTAGTTAATAAATATTGCTTCCAAGATGTTGAATGCTGAATGGCCAATTTAGTACAATAGGCCCATCCAATGAAAACCATAGTACATGAGTTCCCCCCCTGACTTAAACAGTCTCTAGGGGATTATACAGGTGTGCTTTAACATGATGATAAAGATGAGGTCAGGGTTGCATATTTCTGAGATGATTCAGTTAATCTTACTCTCTTCTAGGGCCACAGATTTTATCCCTGATTCCAATCACCACACTCTGAGGTACATGCAAGTGCGTGTGTGCCTTTGATAAACAAACAAACAAACAAACAAACAAACAAATAAATAATAAGACCAGGAAAGGGTATTCAAATGTCCCACTTCCTGACTTTTAATAAACAGCTAAAATCCATGAGCTCATGCTGGCATATCTTCAGATACAGATCTAAAATGCAGTTATAACAAAACACACTTTATTTTGATAGTTTTCTTTTCCCAAGTGGTATCTTTAACATTTTAAATGGCAGTTAAATGGATTTCTCTTAACCAGTTGAAAGTTGATTAGCAGTGAGCAAGGCAAACCTTGAAAGGAGCCTCGTGGGAAAATAATAGCATCATTGAGAGGAGTCAAACTATCATAAAACTTGAGTCTTAAATTGAGCCTTTTAGAATGATGTTCTTTTAAGCTGTGCTTTAGGATAGTTATGTGGTTTTGCTAAGAGAAAAAGGTGTATTTTATAAAATGACTGTTCCATGTAGATAAAGCCCCTTAAAAACAATTTCAATGGCATTTAAGAGAAATGCTTAGCTCAGTAAAAGAGTCTAATGCTCCTGAAAGATTCAAGTTCTATTTTGGTGTCAATATGATGGCCTATGACCCATAAGGCTGAAGTTTTCAGAATGATAACCTTATAATAGTTCTGCTCAGTGCTTGAAAGATTCATTCTATCATGGGAATGGAAATGAAAGAAAGTGATGCTGATATATGATAAGGGAAACATTCGCTAGGAATCAAGAAACTTGGGAATCTTAGCTCTACTTTATCACTATAATAAAGGATGACATACATTCATTTTATGTAATTTTTCTCATAAACTGAGGAGTCAAACTTGGATTCAAATACCAGTTCTGATACTTATTAACTGGGCGATATTGGATTTGCCAGTTAACTTCTTTGGGTCTTGGTTTCTTCATCTATAAAATGGCTTTAATAATACATGGATTTTCTTGGTGCACACCATGTGCGTGCATTGTGCTTTGATATACCTTTACCTTTACAACATTAAATGTATATTCACATTTGTTATCCCCACTTTACAGGTGAGATCATTGAAGTTGAGAGAGTAGGTAATTTGAAGGGTTTAATTAGGATAATTAATGAAATGTGTCATATCTCCTGCTACGAAGTAGATTCTCCAGAAATGGGAGCCAGTGTTTTCCAATTGACTCTTCTCTTCTATTAGATATACTTTGAAGATGGGTGAAGAGGAGATACACATGTTTAAACAGCTTAAGTTTGGGAATTAGATAGAGGCCACAGAGTGAAAATAAAACTGAATTTTTATTCTCCTACAGGAGTGGCAAAAACTCAACTATGATATCTACACCCTGCGACAGATTCGAAGGGAAGTGAGAAACAGATGGAAACACGTTTTAGAAGATTTAGGTGAGTCTGTACGTGATTATGAAATGGTAAAAATGAGCAGTGGTGATCATTCCTCTTCACTTTCTTCACGAGGGTTTTTGTACAAGGAGTGTCAGTAATTGACGACTGAAGGGTACTCTGCACGAATTTCCCCCCCAATCCTGTCCTCCTGTCTCCTCCAGCATAAACATCTGTCACTTTTATTATCACTGGCCCATGTTTTGAGGAAATGTTTTGCCATGTGTTCCTCCATCTGTCCTCAGTATCAACTTACACAGAGCAGTGGAATCATATGGATACTAATTACTATCTAATTTTTTTGGAGTTGTGCATTGATTGAATTAGATGGGAGTGATTGGCCAATTAGTATTAGCTTTATGAGGTGAGGCAGATTGGGAGAGATATTGTTTGTAAGAAACTTTTTTTAAAGAGTACAACAAAATTCAGTGTAAACTTTCAGAAGCACTAAAAGGCAGAAAAGCTTCAAAGTTGGGGAAAATCCCTGTGGCGTTTGAGGAGATATTGGGTATTGGTTTTTCTGAATTCTGCTAGGGTTGCAATACAATAACCATGGCTTTCATATTATAAAATAAGCTCATTTTAATGGTTAAAAATGAATTTATCACCTTTGAAGTCCTTAGTCCTTCTGCTTTGAAAGAGAACATGTCACCTTGGCATCATAACTTTTTAAAAGTGAGGTACCTAATTGCTAGCCTCTATTACTTGGGATACAGTGGGATGGGATGGACTTCTGCCCCCTTTACTCACTAAGTATTGGTGGGACTTAATAGTCTCCTTTTTTAAAAT
Source organism: Cnephaeus nilssonii (assembly GCF_951640355.1). Taxonomy (NCBI): domain Eukaryota; kingdom Metazoa; phylum Chordata; class Mammalia; order Chiroptera; family Vespertilionidae; genus Cnephaeus; species Cnephaeus nilssonii. The sequence goes on along the minus strand of NC_137081.1, from coordinate 19,647,431 downwards.
GTCATTTACTCCAGGCAGGTTTAAATCTATGAGTCTTCTCTACCTTTGGGTAAGTAATTTTAAGCAGCCAACCATATTGCTGCAGGGAAGGGAATGTGGGCTTGGAGCAGGAGGGACCTGGAAGTGACCACCTTTTGGCTTCCAAGCAGCAAAGGCAGGTTGGAATTCTGGGGCTGGGGGAGGAGAGGAAAAGTAGGGCGTGGGAGGAGGGTTTCACACCAAAACAAGGGAAACAAGCAGTCAGCGGATGAGCATGTGCGGCCTAATTCTGAATATCAAACAAATATTTTTAGAAATATATTTTTATTGATTTCAGAGAGGAAGGGAGAGGGTGAGAGAGATAAAAACATCAATGATGAGAGAGAATCATTGATTGGCTGCCTCCTGCACGCCCCCAACCAGGGATTGAGCCCACAACCCGGGGTGTGCCCTTGACCATTGAGCCCGGGACTCTTCAGTCCGCAGGCCAACGTTCTATCCACTGAGCCAAACCGGCTAGGGCTCAAACAAATTTTAATGAAACACACCACCAGCAGGTCACCCTGAGCTGGAAAGCAGCCCACGGAGCAGTGCCTTTGGCTTCAGTTTTCCCATGCTTGTTCAGAATCCACATCGGGGTCCCTCCACCTCCTGCAGGGCCTGTGCTGCAGGGCAGTCCCTTCCTGTGACTACTTTACTTGACAGGTACTTTTTTGTTTACCTTAGGTTTTCAAAAGGAAACAGACTCTTTGTTGTCAGTGACGAAACTCAGCACCATCAGTGACTCTAAAAATACAAGGAAAGCTCGAGAGATCTTGTTGAAACTGGCTGAGGAGACCACTATTTTCCCAACAGGTTGGGAGCTCTCTGAGAGATACCTCTTTGTTGTGGTGAGTGGATGCATTTTTCATCTACCCTGATTTTGCTTTCAATTTTTTGTTTTTCTGTTAATCTATATACTCCTCATTCCAACACCACCGGCAACCCCACAATGTGAGGTAGCAGATGGTGCTGGCATCTGTGGCCAGTAGCACGAGCCACCCGGGGGCTGTAGGATTCAGATTTCTGGATTACACTCCGACCTATTGAGGCTTGGGTTGTGACTCAAGAATCTGTATTTTTCAGCCAATTCTACTGTATAGTCAGCTTTGTACGTCAGAGATATGAAAAATGTTGTTTATATAACCCAAGATTGACAAAGAATTTGAAAGGCTGTTTCTTGGATAATGTAAGTAAAGGATTAAGGCGTGTCTCTAAATTTGTTGAGAAAAATTTAATAACTGTTTCCTTGTTATTAGGTCTGGGATGGCTTTTGTTGTTAGTTTGGTTTTCCCATCGAAAGGATTGGGTTCCCCATCTTGACAACGTTTTATATTTAATTTTTTGGCAGGACCGTCTCATTGCTCTCGATGCTGCAGAAGAGTTCTTTAAAATTGCCTGTCGAACTTACCCCAAGAAGCCCGGGATGCCCTCCTTGGCAGATGGCAGGAAAGAACTGCACTACCTTCCATTTCCAAGTCCCTAGAGAAGAGGCTGGGAGGCAGAGTTGGAATTTTTCCACTGGAACTCAGCAGCCAACCAAAGCTGGACAAATGAGTGTAGATACAAGTGAGCAAGTAGAGAGCCAACTGAGTGAAAAATGATTCTGAATCCTACAAAAGTCTAAGGATTTGGCTATCTGGTCTTCATGAGGACTTTATCCTGTGAGATGTTCAGGTTGCAGTGAAACACCCTGGTGGTCTTACATCACAGAGGTGGTCAGTGGGACATTTCATCATGAGTGTTTTGATTCTGAGAACCCATTGCCCTCATTCCGGTTTTGGTTGAACAATAAGCCTTAGTCATGAATCCTATTGGGAGAATGGGATATTCTAGTTAATAAAACAATAAGATTAATGGAGAGAGTTCTCATTGAGCCCAATATGGATTACCAGTTTTTAAACAATTGTTATATGTATATATAGGCTAATACCAAAATAATACCAGGCACTATGTGACATTTCTTTAATTTGGAAGAACCTTGGAGGGTGTCAGAGGCATCATTTTAAGTATCAGTTATAATTATTTAGAAATACAGATGTACCAGATAATAGAAATCACTAAGAGTGTGGCTCAGCCATGAATTTCAAATAGAATGATCCAAAGCAGAGCATCCTGCAGGTATATATAAAAAACTCTGTCTTTAGTTGTGGTACAAGCATCTTAAATTCTCAACGTTATTGGTATCTGGTTACCTCCTTTTTGCACATTGTCCACTTCTGACCCAAAAGCCCTTGATATTTTACCCAGGATAGCATCTATAAACAGAAACATTTGGCCTCTGGTTCTTTCTCTTCTCTTTAACCTGTTTCTGGCTTATTGGCTGAGAGTTGCACCTGCCCAGGGACCTCTCATGCCATCTTGCATCTCTGCAGGTGGTGTTGCACTGGAGAAGGTCATTGCTGGACTTTCATTCTGAAGATGATTTTTTAAATGGAGCAATGCTGGCAGTACAGCTGGCTTCTATCCACAGACCGAGAAGGCCAGCTCCAAAAGTTACTTGCCCCTTAAGTAAGGAGCTTGCCAAGAAATCAGGGTTCATTTTATTGAAAAGACTTTCAGAACTTGTAGGATTCATGAATAGATTGCTGAGAACAATGACAATATTATTACTTTTACTGATTTTGCTCTTTCAACTTTAGGTTAAAAGGTAACTTGTTTTTAGTCTATTCCAGGGAATTTTGACTTGAAAATATCCATATTTGGACTAGTTTCTGTGGTAGTGAACATGATGTTTCAGTTATTTGTGAGAGGAGACCCATGTTCTCCATTTATTAATGCCTTGCAGACCAATTTAACTGTCATGTTTCAGGAAAAAATTTTCTACTTTAATAAGTAAGCTAAAAGTCTTATTTTTAAAAAATATTTAGTGCTTAATCCCTCCCATAGTGTTTAAAATTAGCCTGCAGATATTTTTCCTCACTTCCATGAGTTCTTGAAAGGTTAACAAACAAACAGTGCAATAGTCAAACAAAATAAAAAAATAAATTTAAAAAATAGAAAGTAGTGTTTTCATCTCTGTCCTTGGAATTTGTATTTTGCCTTTCTGCCTTTTTGATGTCAAAATAGATGAGATTGTTTGCATCTATGGAGAATAAATTGTAACCATAGTCTTTATTTTTGGTAATGTTTGAGTAAGGATAAGATTGTCTCTATGATTATAAAGACATATGGAATTATCCGGAAATTTTCTTTGCAGGGAATTAAAAGGTTTCTGTATTTACTTTTTGGCTGGATATTTACGAGAAATAAAAAGGAGAGAGAAAGAGAGAGATTTTTTTCTTCCACTTATATATGCATTCATTGATTGATTCTTATAGGTGCTCTGACCAAGGATTAAACCCACTACCCGGCCAGGGCTCTATATTCTTTTAACACACTACAGAGGACACTTGGCATCTCAATTTTTCAATTTTCAAGTCCCTTAACATGGGTTTAGAAGACTGGGTTTTAGAGAACTGAGTCAGGGAAACAGGTCTTAGCTTGAGCCTCATCTTTGATCATTTTAACTAAATGGAGTTTATCTGATTTTGCTACTCATCTATATTCTAAGTATTTAGTGAGATTAAGTTTAGAAAGAACAGTGTTATAAAAACAAAAATTAAATTATGACACATAATAGCTCGATAAAGCATAGCCTTATAGATCATTACTTTTTCAAAAACCAACAGCTGTAGTTTTTAGTAGCAATTTATTTTAAAATTTTCCAGCGTTATTAATATGAAATGGATAAGTAAACTTTGTCATACATCCTAGAGACTTGCAGGATTTGAAGTATCCTAATCAGCAAGCTACTTTACAAAGATGGTTATTTAATCATTTTAATCATCTTTATCAAAATTGACACCAGAAGGTCCATTAAACTGCATAAAGTGTGTTAGGAATAATTTTCCATGTATGAAACGAGTAGTAGTCAAGATAAGTGGTTAGACTGTTTGCCCTCCATCATCTTTGCAGGAGGAAGATGTTAAGAACCTGTTGAACCCAGCAATGCTCAAGGCCTCGAGTGCCTTTTGTCCTTTGCCTGCTTCACAGACCTCACACTATATTGTCTGATTTTATCGGAATCTAGTTGTGTCTGCCTAAGAATGAAACTGTCACTCAAGATTTCTTCAAATTTTTATTTCAATACTAGAGGCCAGTGCATGAAATTCATGCACTGGGGGGGGGGGGAGGGAAGGGGAGTCGCTCAGCCCGACCTGCACCCTCTCGCAGTCCAGGACCCCTCAGAGGATGTCCGCCTGCCGGCTTAGGCCCACAGGGAATGGGCCAAAGCCGACAGTTGGAAATCTCTCTCACAGTCCTGGTCCCCTTGTCCTTACCTCCCGCCTGCTCACAGCTCCTTACCACTCAGCTTGCTGCTCCTTAGCACTGCCACGGAGGCAGGAGAGACTCCTGCCACTGCCACTGCGCTCACCAGCCATGAGCCCTATCTTTCTGTGTAGTTGTCTGTGGGCCAACTGCTCTCTTCCTTCTCACTTAGGACGAGCAGCATGTGAGGGCAGAGTTCACTGTCGTGGAATGCAGAGGGCTGCCTGGAGCTGAGGGGAGTGGCTGGGCCCATGGGGTGAGAGGTGGACACACAGGATGCTATCTCACCCAATTGTGGGGTGGGCTGGCCAGCCTTCATCTGCCTGACCCCACCCAAGGAGGGACCGAGCAGGGTGTCTGCCTCTCCATTCTCCATCCTTCCATCTGTGACACCTGTCACCCTTGCCAGGCCTCCCCCAAAGTGAGTGCAGCTCAATCCCTGAATGTAAAAGGGCACGGAGGAGGGGGGGGGGTTCGGAGGAGGGGAGACTCTACTCCAGTGCCCTCTGATTCCCAGAGACAGGACCTGGTCCACAGGACCTGATCTCAGGACGGTGGCCACAGCTACAGAACATAGATCTGTTTCAAGAAAAGTTGGGAATGCAGACTTTCGTATGAGCCCCTATTCCAAAAGGTGGCAGTTTATTCACATTGTGGCAAAGACACCTTCAAGAGTAACATAGTGGGTAAAGTCAGGGCCAAACCCATCCATTTCCTCATCCAATCTGAGGCTCGTGGGCAGAACCAAGTCTCAGCTCTTCACAGGACACTTCTGGGATTTTTTTTTTAAGCCTAAAGGACAGTAGTCTGTCTCCATTCTTGTTCTTTGGGATTTTTTCACCGTCGGATAAAAGGATTCATATATTGGGGCAATCCTCTTGAGATACAATATTCCAGTTGCACCCATGTGATGACGACAGTGCCCCTCAGAGGGAGGGAGCCGACAGATGGGGAGCAGGGAATTCTGAAAACCAAATGATGACAGAGATGCTAAGCCTTTCCTTCACGTGTCTGACACCCCTCTTCAGGCGGCCTGCAGGCCAGGTGTCTGCTGGACCTTTACCACCTGATGTCCTGGCAGGCTGCCCTGGGCCCTGCTAGGCGGTGTGCAGGGCCGCCTGGGCCTGGGGGGAGTCGCCCCCACCCCCACCCCAGCCACTCCTGGTACAGCGCCTGCACATGGGCGCTGGTCTCCGGGGGCCACACCGGGATGGCAGCGTAGATGCCTTCCATCTGCTGCAGCAGTGCCCTGCCTGCACGCCCGTCCTCCACCTGGGCCTGGCCCCTGCCGCTTAGGCATCCCCGGCGCAGGCCAGGACCTCCACGAAGTGGCAGGGGAGCTTGCCCCTCTACAGCTTCAGGACCACTTCTGGATGTTCCGAAAGCCATAAGCAGCCTCAAAGTGCAGCAGAACCTCTCCGCCCCTTTCAAGGGTGACCTCCTGGAAGTCTTTGTTCCTCAGGGGCGGTAGGTGAGCACTCCCACATCCTCGTTGAACAGCTCCTTTGCCACGTGCCTGAAGATGTGTGCCAGGTACCCGTCGGAGCTGGCAGTCTCGTGGAGCCTCACCTCCTCCTCCTTCACATCTCCAAACAGAGTGTCCACGGCGGAGTCATTCGAGGCGAGGTCACTTTGCTCCATTATCTGGACAATTTCACCTGAGGTTAACACGCGGTTAGCACCCTGGGAACTATGTAAAGCTGTGGGAACATCTTCTCAAAGGGCCTCCAGTTTCTTGTCATAACATGGGGCCACAATGACGTGGAAAATCTTATCTGGGGACAGGTTCTGCTGTCTGGTGAAGTAATCCTTCACAGAGAGCCCATGATCTGCTGGGGAGACTTGGCTGTGCAGAGGTGGGGGTGATGGGGTGACCCAGCACACGCTCTGCATATCGGTCCCAGCCGGGGCAGGCGGAGGTCAGCATGGGTAGCCGGGGCTCTTCCTCACGGTGCTGGCAGTACCGACGCACAAATTCCTTCCGACTCTCCAGGATGCTGAAGTCCACAGCTATCTTCATGTCAAAGGCAGTGCGCCCCAAGGCTTTTGAGAAAAGCCACAGAGCCTTCTGGATGCATCAGTGATACTGAGGTTGAATTTAGCAGCAAAATAAGGCAGAGACTAAGGACACACGGACACTGCTAGCACCTTGTGCTGTGAGGTATCACATTTCTTATTAAGGTTCAGAACATGGAAGAAGTCCTTAGTGTTCTGTTGAGAAACTTGGACTCCTTCCTCTGTGGTCACACAACTGTCACACGTGAGGCAGTGATTCAAGTGGTCTGCCTTCCGCCCACTCACCAGTCGATGCTGCTATGGATTCATTGGATCCTGAGGAACCCCGGTTCCCCCTTTAGCCATCCCCTGATCAATGGAGCCTGAGGGCTGGGGGATGGACTGTCGTCAGTTCGGTCATTACGAATCCTGGCTCTTTATATATATAGATTGTAGGTCCTGAGAAAAGAAAGGAGGACTTCTCTGGGATTACAGGAAGCAAATGTGTCATTCCAGGCTAATAGGTGTTGTATGCTTAGAAGATTTTGGGCTAAGACTCACTTTCATTGTAATATAGCACCTGACTGCAAGATTATGGGGGAGGCGACACGTAGCCTTCACCTTTCTCTTCTAATGGCTGAAAAATCACTGATATTTACTAAAAGACTGGGCATTTGCTGAAAGGTCATATATTTTATATTTTTAAAAAATAAAGATCATGCAGGAAATTTTAAAATAGTAAAAAAGCCCCTAGCTGGTTTGGCTCAGTGGATAGAGCGTCGGCCTGCAGACTGAAGGGCCACAGGTTCCATTCTGGGCAAGGGCATATGCCTGGGTTGTAGGCTTCATCCCCAGTAGGGGGCATGCAGGAGGCAGCCAATCAATGATTCTCTCTCATCGTTGATATTTCTATCTCTCTCTCCCTCTCCCTTCCTCTCTGAAATCAATAAAAATGTATTTTAAAAAAGTTATAAAAAAGAAAACTAGCCATAATACAAGAGCTCTAATGCAATTACTCATAACATTTTGGGACATTACATCCTTTTTCATGTGTCTATTTGAAATTATGTGTACAATTTTATATTTTGATTATTAAATTTAGATCAGGGGTCATGAACTCAAATGTCTCCAAGGCTCACTGAGTAGAGACTGAGGATCAAAGGGGGTTATGTGTTCCTTACCCTAAAGGGAGCAAGTACTACTCAGCCGAGGATTGCTGTCATGTAGAAGATCTCGGTTTTGCCAATTATTCTAAATTTTTGATAAGAGCCAAACAAACATGATTTTTACATAAATATTATCAATTTTATTACTTTTTAATCCTCATCTGAGGATATGTTTTTATTGGTTTGAGAGAGAGAGAAAGGAAGAGGAAGAAACATCCATGTGAGAACAAAACATTGATCAGCTGCCTCCTGCAAGCACCCTACCAGGAATCAAACCCGAAACCTGGGGATGTGCTCTGACCAGGAATCAAACCCGAGACCTTTCAGTGTACAGGACGATGTTCCAACTAACTGAGTCACAATGGCAAAGGCAGTTTCATCCATTTTAAAATTTTGGTTACAAAATTTTAAAATGTTGTCTAAGCCAAAGACATATGCATGAATTGACAGTTTACCACATTCCACAGGTCATAAACATTTTCTGTTAGTAAGTTGCCTCTAGAGCAGCTGTCGCCAAACTTTTGGACCTCATTGACCACCAGTGGTCCGCAGATCACCGGTTGGCAACTGCTGCTCTAGAGCATCTACTAGTACTTTACAAAGTTGCATGCCATAACATTGAGTAGATGTAACACATCTTATAATCTTTCACCTATTTTTGGACATTTAGAAATTGTTGTCAATTTTTCTCTGCAATGAACATCTCCATGCATATTTCTTTGTCTTATGTTCTTAATGGAATAATAGAATCAAAGGACATAGTTACTTAAATCATTCTTTATGTACATCATCAGATATTTTCCAAAAGATTTGTACCAGTTTATGTTCTCTCTAGCAGTGATTTATGAAAGCACTAGAGGCCTGGTGCACGAATTCGTGCACATTGAAAGGAAATTAATTTGAAGAAATATTTTAATATTGCTGTTCACCTTTTCTCTATAATAGAAGTGTCAACCAAATTCACAATCAACAATAACAGATGAAAGCACATGCGTGCTATTGGTGCCAGTGAGAGCTTTATATATATAGATAAACCTGCTTTCTAATTTAGCTAAACTTTTTCCAGCCCAGTGAAGCACTCCAACTTCTCTTCCAGGTAATTGTCAGCTACACAGCAGTAAATATCAACATGAAACATTATGATTGTAGATCATACAGGGAGAACAAAGGGTGAAATATTTAACTGTAATAGTGTTTGACTATGTTCTGTGCAGTGAGAAAACCTGAAGTCATTTTTAAGTTCCACCATTTCTTCTTTTCAGTCAGGTCAAGTTTCTAAACTTTCTAAATCTCCATTTTCTGGCTAATGAAAAGAAAATAGGATTCTACCGAGGCCCCTATCTACCTCCTCCAGGACTTCTGTGAGGATCAAATGAGATGAGGCATGTGAAAATGCTTCACAGACATTTGGTTATACTATAAAATGTTTGCACCTGGCTATAAAGCAAGTCGGGTTCCTGGGCTGAAGAAACTGCAAGGAGGCTAGTCGCTAGGGAGAGGAAGCCGGGCATTGCTATGTGATGTCATTACCCAGCGCCCATAGCCACTGTTCCAGGCAGGAAATGAAGAGAAGAGAGGTGATAGAAAGGTAGGGTTCAGGAAGTCTGAGACTGGGTCTTCAGTTCATCTACCTAGATGTGCTTTAAATAGAGCAGCCATATCTAATCTATTTTTATCTAAATTAATCTTTTTTTTAAACATTATCTTTCCAAGTAATATTTAATTTTTTTCTCTAAAGAGTTTCACAGCTAGTAAAAAAATGTTGAAGATTACTGGCATATACAGATAAAAAAATGGCTCCTTAATTATAGAATGCAATAGGTTAAGTTTCCCCCAGAATTCACTATTAATTGAGGATGTCAGTAAAAAGTTGATGCAAAAGCAGGATTATTTCCCAAAGTTAACAAGACCTATTCACTTAACTCCAAGAGAAGGCTCTTAGACAATCACCCAGGGCTTGTGCCCTCCAGGGCTTATCATCCTGTATTGACCTTGGGATAGAGGGGAGGCTGAGGCAGACGGAATGGAACCAACTCCTGAACTCAAACTGTGCTCCAAGGCTGGGAGATGTTGAATCCCTCTGGAAGTAAGACAACCTGCATCCTTTTCCTGTGGACATCTGTGGAGGCAGCACCATAAATGCTCAGGTGAGTGCATCTCAATGATCTCAATTGGTGGTTACAGGTAACAGATTTGCACTTTCTGTTAACACCAGGATCCTCTCTCTCCATCCAGGGATTTTGCTCAAAGGATAGAGTTGAACACTAGATGTCACTGTTGATTCACTCTGTTATCTTTAGGATCAAAATTTCCCTGATTTAGTGAGGAGAGCAATTAAAAACAAAACAAAAACAAAAAAGCCTGAATATATATATATACAGCGGCCTATTAATTTCTCTCCTTTAAAACGGTTATGTTTTTTTCATAAATTTCAGATTGTCTTTTTCTAGAGAACATTTGGCAGTTGGCAGAAAATGGAACAATGAAGAGGCATGAATGTTTCTTAAAGGAGAGAGGTCAACTAACTTAAGTTTGTAAATAAGACCATTTCTGTATTTCTGAGTTTCTGCCTGAGGAAAGACTCAAGTTACCCTCAAATCTACTTGTTTCCCTAGTTCTGTGGCATACCAGGTTATTTTCATCTTTGGCATTTATTTGAATATTGTAACAAATATATGCCTAATGGTTGCCTTTGTTTTTTAATAGGCCAGGTTGTTGGTGGTGTCAGTAGATATTTTTCCTTTTTACAGACTTTATTTTTTAGAGCATTTATCATATTGCATTGAAATACACGCCCTTACTTCCAGACAAGACCTCCTGTAGGGTAACACCAAATCTTGGTTATCTTTGTGCCCCTGTGACCCAGTCTTTTCATAGTGCCTGGCCTACAGTAGTGTTTTCCAGCTTTGACTTTATGTCAGAACTAGAGTCCTGATGCATGAAAATCATGCAAGAGTAGGCCTTCCTTCCCCCAGCTGCCAGCACTGGCTTCCCTCTGGTACCTGGGACCCAGGCTTCCCACGCAGCCCCCACTTCTTCTGGAAGGATGTCCGGTCTAATTAGCATATTATGCTTTTATTATTATAAATACCTTTAGAGTTACAAAAGTAGATTTCTAAACCTCCCTGCAGGCCTCCTGAGTCAGAATCTTGAGACAGCATAGTTCAGCAGGGTTCAGCATTGTAGAGGGATGAAAAAGAGGGACTCGGCAGCCTTAGTTCAGAATCCTCTAGAGCAGTGGTTCTCAACCTTTCTAATGCCGCGACCCTTTAATACAGTTCCTCATGTTGTGGTGACCCCCAACCATAAAATTATTTTCGTTGCTACTTCATAACTGTAATTTTGCTACTGTTAATGAATCGTAATGTAAATATCTGTGTTTTCCGATGGTCTTAGGCAACCCTAAGGTCGCGACCCACAGGTTGAGAACCGCTAGCAGGGTTGCCTAAGACCATCAGAAAACACAGATATTTGCATTACGATTCATAACAGTAGCAAAATTACAGATATGAAGTAGCAACGAAAATAATTTTATGGTTGGGGGTCACCACAACATGAGGAACTGTATTAAAGGGTCACAGCATTAGAAAGGTTGAGAACCACTGCTCTAGTCTAGGACATCTATCCAACTACTCCATTCCCCCCATTGTTTATTTCTTGCCCCACATTTAATTGAAGTATAGGCAGCCTTTCTTATTGATATCTCCAAACAGTTGATTCTTTAATACTCTGTATTATTTTTTTCTGAAACTAGTAAGAGTTTTGGAAGAATATACATACATTACTAGCCTTTTTGAGTTGTTACTTGGGAAAAGTTACTCAATGACTCTGATATTTTCAATTTTAGAAAACCACCCAATTTTTGGATAGAGAACCACACCCAGAAGAAAAATGCCTCTTTAATTCATATTTTCTGCATACAAAGCAGAACAAATGTATAAGTATCTCTTTAGAATTATGTGTGAGGGAAGTCTCAAAATGTTGAATTCAAACTAGGATAATATGTGAGGAAATTAATTATACCACACCTAATATTATGAATTTAAAGCCTATGAAATGTTACTGATAATCTCTTTGTTTTATATGCTATTGTTTTAGTTTAATAAATATAACAATCATTATGTTTGCAGTAAAACATCACCAGAATGTTACTGGTGTTTGGACCTCTGTTCAGTAACCTTGGTACTTGAGTTCTGGCTAAGGAAGAATTCAGATCCTTCCTCTTTGAAATCAATAAAAATACATAAATATATATATATTTTTTTTAAAAAAGAAAGAATTTAGAGCCAAGACTCAGACTATATGAGAACGTTTATTTAGAAAGTCACAGGGGTTGAAGAAGTGAGACAGCTGAGCTGTGTGGGCTCAGGAAACAAGTTCCAGAGATAAAAGAAGAGCCCTTAGAGCTCAGAAGAAAGAGGAAGGCAAGGAAAATGCTCCCAAGGGAAAGGGACGGGGAAAGATGCAGGCATTCTCCAGAGAGCCACACTGGGTATTGTCGTGAGGTTGTTTATGTGGAGTTCTCGGGGAGGATCCCAATCGAGTATTCATCATCTTTTCAGGTGTGTCCTTTCAGGGAGATTGTCTCCACTGGTTGGTCAGCACCAGGAGGGGGTCATTAGTCATCACAGCTGATCCATGGCTTAGTTTTTCTGGGCCTGGAGCTGAAACACAACGGAGGCCTAGATATTATCCCTAGAGGTTAATGCTTAAGGGAATGGTTGTGCAAGGGCCCGAATGGGAGTCGCATGAGGCCACTCTTCAGCCCCTTGTTCCTTCTCCAAGGGGGTCTACGGCATGACTAGCAGCATGTCAGGGGAAGAAAGGTCAGGGGAGGGCCCCAGGTGCATGACCAGCGATATCAAAGGTAAGGGGGTCTAAACGTTATGAACAGCGATATGCTAAGGAGGAAAGGTTACCCTGGGGACAAGGTCCTTGTTTTTCCAGTTTTGCCTGTTGCTAGGCACCTGGGGATTTCTGCCCTGGTGACCTTCTGACCTTTGTCAGTGTCTAGAGGAGACTCCATTTCATTGTAAACCAACCAACCTGAATCCTGAGATTGCTATTTCAGGACTCTCTTTTCCTGTCTGCATGCTACTTAGTATTTTGCGAGGAAATATTTACAGTTGGCCAGTTGGTGGGCATTCCATGTAGGAGTTGGCTCACACTGTTGTTCATCTCATATCCATTCCCTGGAGGAAGATGTGCAGCCCGACATGTATCATGAGAGGCAGGGTATGTGGGGGGAGAATTCGCAGTCAATGAGGCAGGCATGGGTTGGAATTCCAGCAAATTGCTTAAACTTTCTGACTCTCATCTGTAAGTTGGCACTATCCAGTAATACTAATCTCATTGAGTTGTTGTTAGGAGTAAATAAGATCATGCTGGGCACCCGCTGCTACATAACACTTTCCCAATAACTGATTTTGTTAGTATTATTAGCCCACCTTTTCCATGGGCTACTGGTAACATAGCATGAATTTTCTCTCTTGTCAGTCTGGCCATTACCAAGTCTGCTTAATGTCACTTTCTCCAATAGTAATCCATGGGAGAAAAATACATACCTCATAGGTTATATAGAGATGAAATGAGGTAAGAAGTTTAAAGGACTTGGCATAAAACATATCATCGATAAATGACAGCTGTGACTGTTTCTTTGGTAAGCATATAGCTTTTGAGCACTTCCTGTGAACTATTCTTCTAGTCCTGGGAATACAGCAGTGAATGGAATCCAGCCCCTGCCCTTGTGAAATCTGCATGGTTACCATCATCATTGTTATTGCAAATTTGGTCTGGGTTGCTATGCAGGAGAAATAGGCATGTCTTGGGTGATGCCTCAGAAGGTACACTGATCATATTTCTACTTCACCTGGAAAAGCAAGCTCACAGCCTTTGATCTTTTCTCCTTCCTAGGAACAGACAGCAGAAACCTCTATCTTTAGGATTCAGGCAATGAGAGCATATGGACTCTCTCCTTCGGTCTTTCCCGTGGACCCTGTACAGGCCCCCGAAGTGTCTTACTGCACAGTCAAGGCTGCCTGCTCGCAGCTCACAGCGTTGAATTCTGCTCTCTGTGTATGGTTTTAAGTTAAACTGCCTGCAAACTTGGAAATTATTATTGATGGCCTCAACTGTTTACTAATGTGGCAGTGCCTGTGATTTGTGCTTTAACATTTTTTTCCAAAGCCCATTTACTTTGTAAGTGCTGTGCTAAAGTGCTCAGAGGGATTCCCAAGTGGCAGATGCTAGTAAACGGGTGTGCTGGATGGTTTCTCAGAAGATGGCAGTAGAGACACGTGTGATAACTCTCCATCAAAGGAACCTGGAACCTTTAGGCAGGGTTTCTCAGGCTGGTCTGGTATTCAAAAACCGAATTTGTCGTTGCTCTTGTTTTTCTTCTTTTTTTTTTTCTCCCCCCCCCCCCCCCTTTTTCTTCTTTTCATGTGAGCATTGCAGATTATCCCCCAAACAGGACATTTTGAGAGTTCCATTTGGAAAAGTGAATAAGACTGTGGATAGGAACTTCCTTCCCTTCACAACTGCTTAGTAAATGGTTGCTGATGAACCTCTGATAGTCGATTAAAAGTGATTAACAAGAAGCAAAGTGCCTGTTCTTCCCTCACTGAGTTTTTGAGCATATTCATAGATTCGTTAACAATGGAAAACATGACATAAGAAAAGACTTCCAAGAAGGGGATAGATGTGAAAGTTGATTTTATGTGATTACAGGTATTCCGATGCATGTCTTGGATTGTTTTGTAATCTCTCCAAGGGATATTGGAGCAGAGCCCTACTGCCCAGCAGAGAGAAAACACCCTCTACAGCCCCTCTAGTTTTTCCCAGGTCCTTGAGAAAATGTCTTTCATGCCACACAATTCACTGCCTGGCCCTTGGTACCTTGTGTGAATTTCCTAAACAGTTTGATGGGGAACAAGGGAATCTGCAGGCACTTTGAAGTCCATGACATGGGTAGATTGACCAACTTCAGTTCTGCCATAACCCAAAAAGGGGTTTTAAAAACAGAACAAGCCCTAGCTGGTTTGGCTCAGTGGATAGAGCATCAGCCCGTGGACTAATGGGTCCCTAGTTTGATTCTGGTCCAGTTCATGTAGCTCGGTTGCAGGCTGGATCCCCCATGCTGGTCAGGGCCCATGTGGCCAGCAACCAATTGATATGCCTCTGTCTCACCGATGTTTCTCTCTCTTTGTCTCTCCCCCTCCCTCCCAGTCTCTCAAAAAAAAAAAAAAATCAATGGAAAAATATCCTCGGGTGAAGATTTAAAAAAACAAAACAACAGAACAAGAACATGCTATGATGAAGTGGAATGTGGGAGCTGAGAAGGGAATGTGGTGGAGACATATGGTTCTACTCTAGTAAATGGCTGAGTCTCTTTCAAGCACATGCATTTGCACATAATACCGAGACAGGCTAGTGAGCCAGGACAAGTGGAATAAGGAAACTGAAACAAAGTTAAATGGCCAAGCAGATACAGACATCTAGTAAATCCCAAAATCCTATCTCCTATAGCCCAGGACACCTAAGAGTAAATAGTCTACACTCTTGCCCCATCTGAGGGTAAATAGCTTAAATCATCCTACTTAGGGAGACAGCAGAAATCTAATTAGTGCCATTTGCCAACCACACCTAAGGACAAATGTAATAGTTAAAGGAATAAATCTCATTTTGGCACATCAGCATAAAACTGATGAATATTCTCTTGAGGTCCTCGCCTAATGCTGAGCCTTTAAAACCACTTAAAGTAAAGGTCGCAGAGCGTATTCTCCCTCCCAGGAGCACACCAGCACTTCCCCCTTCCCACTCTTGCCCCACAGGCATGAACCTCATAAACTCTAAGGGACTCAACTCCTCCATGGAACAGAAACCCTGGACAATGGCTTTGCTTCTAGCTTCATTGAAGCACCAGCTGCACATTTTCTAGGACTGGTTTAAGGGACATTAGACTTTGCAAACCAAGGGGTGTCCATAGGTAATGCATATATGCATATAAGATCTTTGTTTAATCTCTTCCCACCCCCACCCCCAGCCCCCTTCAGTCTGTTCCATTTCCATGCCTCTGATTCTGGTTTTGAACTCTATATCCAGTAGTTTGCTTTCTTCCATTTCTTTCATTTGTGACAGATTTCTTTGTCTCTGCATTTTGGCTGCTTCCCTGTGTTTGTTTCTATGTATTGGGTAGAGCAGCTGTGTCTCCTTGAGTTGGTAGAGTGGCCTTGTGTAGTAGGTGTTCTAGAGGGCCCAATGGCTCAGCCTCCCCAGTCACCTGAGCTGGGAGCTCTAGGTGCACCCCATTATGGGCTGTGAGCACAGTCTTGTTGTAGTTGAGACTTGATTGCTGTTGGTGTTACTGGGAGGAATTGACCTGCAGGCCAATTGGCTGTGAGGACCAGCTGCGACTACAAGGGGGAGAGCTGCTGTGCAGGACTTGCTTCATTGGGGCTTTGGTGCTCACTGAGTCTGCCCCTTGAGTGTGTCACTATGGATGTGTAGAGTTGTAATCTGGTATGGTCTGGCACTGAGCACTGGGTACACTGGCTCTTGAGTCTCCAAGGAGGTGTAAAGTCAGCCACTGACTGGGGCCACCCAGCAGGAGCTATAGAGAGATCTGCAGATTCCTCCTCTCTGCATCAGATTTGGAAGTGCCCAGATGAGGCCCAACTGGGAAACAAGGCAGGCTGGTGCTGGTGCCAGGTCTTGGGTCTTTTATTGATAGTTTTGAGGCTCCCTGACCCAGCTGCAGCTTGTTTGAGAGGTTTTATCCTGAGCAAGGACAGGCCATTCATATGTAAAAACCACTGCAGGCAGCTTGGGTGGGGTTGTAAATTGGATGAGGTGGAGTCTTAGGAAATCACCAGGGCGGAGCAAACAGAAATGGCTGTCAGTCGGCCCTGCCACCTGGGAGCTCCCAGCATAGGAACGATGATCCCTGTGAGCACCTCCGTCTGGGAGAAAGCTGTCCCTGAGTATCTGCCCCAATGCCAGACAATCCAGTTCCTCCTCATATGTGTACATGTCCCCCAAAGCCTTGCCCTGGTGCTGGAGCTCAGAGGAAGCAGGACCTTGTAAGTTCAGTTCATGGTGCTGGCCTTTTAAGAGGAACAGCTGGGTCTCCAGCAGCCTGTGTGTCACTGAGCCCCAATCCACACTCGTTTTACAGCCTGTAGTTCTTACTGCCTGTAAGAGGGACTTCTTACAAAGAGGGAATTATTTTTTCTAGCTCTGGGACCCTGGGCTGGGGATTTGGTGTGGGACTGGGACCCCTTGCTCCTCTGGGCAGCCTCTGCAGAGATGATCTTGATAGATCCTCCCTTCCCCCAACTGATGAACAGAGTATGACGTAACCTGCACCTGCAGCCTGGACATTCCTGAGCACCTAACCAGGTACCTTATATGGACTATTCATTGAACCACCAATCAGCACCTGCCAAATACTCTAAGCTCTTGATTCCTAAGTACCTAAGTGCCTAATCATGTGCCTTATATGAAACCACCAATCAGCGTGTGCCAAGTACCCTAAGCCTCATCCCTTCCCATTCCTCCCCTCAAAAGGCATGTTCACCTCTGCACGTGTGCCTGTTCTCCCCTTTCGAGACAGCCCGGCAGGGTCCTTCTCCTCTAATAAAGCCTGTAGTCCTGGTTTTCGGCTCTCTGTCTCATTCTTTCAGATCTCCCTCTCAATTAAAAAAGTGGCACAGGTGGGTGCTGAACCAGCCCGTTCTGCACCTCCGCATCTCCTACCAGTCTCAGTGTGCTTTCTTCTTTACTTCTCTAGTTGTAGGACTTCCATTCAGCTAGCTTTCCAGCGGTTCTGGATGATGGTTGTTCTGTATATTAGTTGTAATTTTGATGTGGTTGTGAGAGGTGGAGAGTATAGACATTTACCTATGCCATCTTTTGGGAAAAAGGAATTTCACCCACTCAATTCTCCAACAGTTGGGGGGCAAAACCCCTGAACCTGTCCCTAAAGCCCCCTTTTCTCTGACTTGTTAATGAGCCAAAGCAGCCCAGCTTAGACTCATAGTCCCTCTCCTGTTGTTCTTCTATCCTAGGCCCTTCCTTGTTTAACTGTTTCCAGCTTTAATAAATTAAGGAACTTGTACTAAGTCCATAATTTGCAGGCCCAGCATGAAATGTAAACATTGGGTCTCTTGTTCAATATTATTAAGAATTTCAGTATGGCAACAGTGGGAGATTATATCAAGTGCAGGGATTATTCTGAGTAGGGCCCTTTGCAACTGCACAGGTTTCACACCCATGAAGCCACCCGTGTGTGTGTGTGTGTGTGTGTGTGTGTGTGTGTGTGTGAGAGAGAGAGAGAGAGAGAGAGAGAGAGAGAGAGAGAGAGAGAGAGAGAGATTCTGTTTTCACTGCTTAGTCTCTTTAAAGTAGGGTTTCTCAACCTCAGCACTGTTGACATGTGGACCAGCTCATTCTTTGTTGAGGGGCTGACCTGTACATTATAGCATGTTTAGCTGCATCCTCTTTGTTGTCTATGAAAGGTTAACATGGTGGTCATTGGGCAGGCTAAATTGATAAAGAAAAATTGAATTTAATTAAGGAAAGGTGATGAGGGATGGGATATACAAAGGGAAGGGCTGCACAGCACTGAGCTAAGGGGACATTGGGTTGATGATGGCAGCACTCAGGAGCTGGAGTTTCATCCTTATAGGCAGTTACTGGCGGGAAGCTCTAGTCATTGGGTTTGGGGGCTGAGGCGGTGGGCTTGGAATGTGGATGGAATGCAGGTGTGTGATCTGGTGACTTCAGGACAGCTTCAGTTCCTTATATGGTCTGACTCCTGGTGTCCAGAAAGTTTTTTTTTTCTGGTCTTTGTTCTCCTATGGCAGGAAGCTTACAAATGGCCATTAAGGATCATATTGCCCTATTGTCCTAACAGTTTACCCACTGTATGCCAAATGTTTCCTGTGGGGCAAAATTACTCCAGTTGAGAACAACTGCTTTAAGGTAAGGTTTTGCAATGCTCGCAAAGATAGTTTAATGGCTTATCTTCCTTCTTTCTTGTTTTTTCATTCTTTTCCTACACAGCATGAAGGAAAATATGAGATGCACTTTCAGACCTGTGCCTGGTGGGTGCAGAATACCAAACATTCAGCGAGGCTCATCAGGCTTTGGAGACTCATGCAGGGTTGAAGTCACACCCTGGTTCTGCATAAACGTAATTTGTCCTGGTAGCCTTGGGTGGATATATGTTTCAGTGTGTTTGTTCTCTGAGCCCTGAAATGTATCCTTTAATCTTTGACTCAGAAAACCCTTTATCTCTGGGAGGAGACACCAAAGGCATTCTCCTGACAGGGAGAAGGATGTTTGGATTGCTAATTTGTTTTCACTCCTTCCTGTTTTCTTTTTTTTTTTTTTTTCTCATGCTGATGTTCCTCTTTAGACTTGGAGTATGAATAATTCTGCATAGCCCGAGGGGAGAAGCAGGAGGCCTGCTTGTAGAGTTGTTTGTTCTGTAATGAAATAGAAAGTTTAAAAGCCTAGTGAAGCCTGAGCAGTTGGAAAGGAAGGGAGGCCTAGAATGTACTTTAAAAATTACTCATAAACGTGATAAACTCTGGAAGCCCCTTGGAGGTCAAGGAAATAAATTGCCCACTCACCTTAGAAAGGCACCGCCAAGCAGAACTGCCTCCCCTCCCCAATGTCTAGTCTCATGCAGTGTCCCACTCACTTAAATGCCCTTCAAGATAACTTTCTTAACTGTGTATCTTATGAACTGTCATTCTGAAAGCCAACTAAGCATTGACATTTTTTTGGATTGTGAGTAGTAATGAGACAGACCAGTAAGCCAGGTCAAGTGGAATAGGGAAACTGAGACAAATAGTTAAACAGCAGTGTGCAGCCATCTAGAAAATCTAGATGCCAAGCAGTTTTCAGCCATCTAGTAAATCCTATCATCCCTAAACCAAGGACACTCAAGAGTAAATGGTTTGCACTTCTCCTCCCCAACCAGAAGGTAAATAGCTTAAATCACCCTACTCAGGGAGACAGACAGCAGGAATCCAATTAGTGCCATTTGCCAACCACACCCAAGGACAGATGAAGATAAGGAATAAATCTCATTTTAGCACATCAGCATAAAACTGATGAATATTCTATGGAGATCCTCCCCTAAGACTACCCCTAACTGCCCAGACTTTTTTTGTTTTTGTTTTTGTTGAGAGAAGAGGTCTTTTTTTATTATTATTAACACATTTTTATTGATTCCAGAGAGGAAGGGAGGGAGAGAGAGGGGGGGGGGGGGGAGGGAAACATCAATGATGAGAGAGAATCATTGATCGGCTGCCTCCTGCATGCCCTACACTGGGGACTGAGCCTGCAACCCAGGCATGTGCCCTTACCCAGACTTTAAAACCCCTCAAAACCAAGGTCCCAGGGTATGCTCTCTCTTCTGCTTCTCCTTCCCCTAATGGCATGCATCTTCTAAACTATAAGGGACCCCACCAGGCTTGCAACTAGGGCAGCAGCAGTTCATCCCAGGCAACCCCCTTGAACGTGTGCTCAAGGCCCCCCTTTCCTCTGACTTCTTAGTGATCCAAAACAGCCCAGCCTATCCCTACCTAGTCCCTCTCCTGTTTTCCTAGGCCCTTCCTTGTTTCACTGTCCCCAGCTTTAATAAACATCTTCTAAAATTCACCTGAACTCATGTTGTGAAATTTTTCCTACATGAAGTCAAGAACCCACACACTATTGGCTGACCCTAGGCAGACCTGCTCAGGGCCTGATCCCCTTTCCAGTAACAGTAACTTGATAATTACCTGTTTGAAATATCTGATTTCTATTATTTTCTGTTCAGATAGGTCTTCTGGTCTGGAGATGGTTGGGTTTGTTCAAATTTAAGGCCAAATAAGCCAAGGACCCTAGGTCTGAGTGCTGTACTGAGACTTAGCCGCAGGCTGGACATCTTCATGACAGTCATTCTGAAAATGTACAACTTTAACTGCTGCATGGCTGCATTGTGCTATAACTATCCATTGCTGTGGAGCTGATTCTCTCAAAACAGTGAGCTCTTTGAGGTCTATGAATCTCCAGCAAATAGAACAATGCCTAGTACACAGCAAATGTTCAATTGATGCTGCACATAACTGGTTGAGAGTCCTGAAAGAAACAGGATGAAAGAGGAGAGTGCATCAATAGAAACCATCCTCATTAGTAGAAGACAAATTGGCAACATGCCTTTTCAATAGGAAGAGGAAGGAAGTACAGAGTAGAGTTTTAGGCCCTTCACTTCCAACTTCTTTGTTAGAGGGAATTTTGACAATTTGAACTAATATATCTCACTGGAGTTTTGGTCTGATTGGTCGTTGATACTAGGAATGGAAAGGTTTATTTTATTTTTTTCTCCCATAGCTATTATATGCTAAGGTAACAGAAGGATCAGAATATTCTCTTCTCCCTTCAGTTGGAACTGGATGGCTGAGAGCCTGTCATGGGGGTAAATGACTAAATAGATTGAGAAGACATTTAGTGGTGGGCATGGAAGAGAACAAGAATAGAGCTTAGAGAGGAGGGGCTCTTTGATGCCCACCTGAGGTGAACTCCAGGAAGTCTTCAATGAGGAAAGTAAAGAACAAGGTTTACTGTCTCCTGGATTCCTTGTGTTAAGGATACTTTTCAAAATAAAGTATAATCATGAATCTCAGATATCAAATTAATACATGTTAGAGATGTTATTAAAGTCATTAATTAATGAGGAAACCAATAAGATGTTACAACTGGTTCAAAGAATTCAAAGAACCAGTAATAATACAGCAATAAATTTATAAATATGTGAAATGGCTCATTCCACAGTAAGGGAAGAAAGTCAATTACATTTTCAGGGAAAATTTTATTTTCATATCTATCATTTGCATTGCTGTGAGTTATCTATAATTTACAGAGTTGTAAGTAAAAAACTTCGAAGTCAATAAAAGCCCAAAGGCCTCATGGAGTCAAATGCCCTGGAAGATGACATGTAGAAAATGCCTAGTTTTCCACTGAAGGCAACTTTTAATCCTTATGGCTCATTTCAAGGCTTTTACAATTTTTCCTACACTAACATGTTTGATTGTCCAATAGTAACATTTTCTTTTGGGAAACAGACTGTACTTTCAGAAAAAGAAACAGAAACAGATCCATAAATTCCTCTTCAAACAACTTCAACAAGCCAGCGTGAAACAGTTGCAGGTAGCATTTCAGAAGAGTGGGGAAGGTTGAGAAGGGGGCAGTTGTTTGACCATAGCGTGGGCATAGGCATAGCTGCTCAGAGATGACAGTTACAGCCAAGCTTTAGACCAAGTATTATTAACCTATGTTTTATCTTATTTAGCCTATGCCCTACCTTGAACTACAACCTGTGGATACATGAAAGTCTTGAAAGGTTACAACTTGGAGATTCTTCAAGAGCAGAAACATAGCATCCGTCTTCTACAACTCTTGGAGTGCTAATGTGGGGTTGGCTCTTTGCTGGTACTAGGGGAAGAAGTGTCAGTAGAACAGCCTTTAATATGATTTTGAGGTTGGGAAGGACTTGTATATGGGGAGGGAGAGAAGAGGACCTTCTAAGTGAATGGAACACTATGAGAGGAGGGTGCTAAAAACCTATACTGTAGTGTTGTTCTGAGAGCATGCTTTTCTCCCCTATTTATCAGAGCATTCTCACAACGATGGGGGGAAAATACAACACCTGAAAAATCAGTTCTTTTTGTTGACCTCATAGCTCAGACCAAAAAGAACATTTAAAGTTTAGTGGTAAAAATAGGGGAAAAAATATCTATCCTTTAAAAAGATGGAGACATAGATATTGGCTGACAAAATCAATGCGCCTAAAATGGCCTGGTATTTCTGAGTCATGGGATCATGGATCCCATTAGTAGTCATGCACAAAATCAACCTCCAGACTTGAGGTGACCCTTGAGAATTTACCTTTTTATGAGGAATTTAGCACCATCCATCACTTTGAATCATAAAGCTCTGTCTGCTTACTCATTTTTTCCTCTTCTTCCTCCAATGGGCAAACATTGGTCAAGAGCTTTTATTCTCTCCCTGCACTTGAAGTTTTGAAAGTTCATTATGAATGATAGTAATTAACTTCAGGTCTTAGCACCATAAGACTTGAGCAAGTTAGTTTTAAGAAAAAGAAGGAAGAAGACTTTTAAAACCATTAAAGCTCTTTTAACACGAAGTGTGGCTAAATTATATCTGTGCATTAAAGATAGTTTAAAAACCAGACATAATTTGTTCTTATAACTAATTTTCATAATTTTAGCTTTAATTCAGAATAGCTGGGGTTTTCGGATTAGCTTAGGATCTTTCTCTTGCTGTTAATTTAAAATATGAAAATGAAACTATAGACTCAATCTCCTTTTTGAGTAAACATACAGACAAAAATATGTCTGTGAAACTTGAAGGCATTTGAGGATTTGTCTTTTCTTATGTGAATAGCTAGGAAAATAACCAGGTTAAGTCAGAACGAAGAATTCCTTCTTCCTGCATTGTGTTTATAGCACGTCCAATATTTCAAAAAGAAGTTGGCTCTGCATCATGATAAAAATATATCATCTGTGAATTAATAGAACATTACACCCCAAATTCTCAGCTGAATTAAATAACCCAGTCAGGGCCCATGGTAGACACAAATGTATAGTTTAGGTCTCCCAAGTTACTGAGAGTGATTACTGGAAAAGGGCAGAGTTTGACATATAGAGTAATTTATAAGTCTTTGTTTCATGGAAAAATCAGGCTAAAATCACTTTAGGTTTTACTTGCATTATGTTCTCTTTCAAACTGCATGAGGATTCAGGAATAGTCAGTACTGCATATTAGATGTGTAAAGATATAAATTCACAT
Source organism: Cnephaeus nilssonii (assembly GCF_951640355.1). Lineage (NCBI taxonomy): Eukaryota > Metazoa > Chordata > Mammalia > Chiroptera > Vespertilionidae > Cnephaeus > Cnephaeus nilssonii. The sequence continues at coordinate 19,624,077 of NC_137081.1, read as the reverse complement.
TGCATGCTTGAACTTGACACCTCTCATAGGTGTCTTGATAGCACATGAACAAGATTGAGGAGGGCATATGAGGCGGTTTTCTATTCCTGATCAATGCCACCAGCTGAAGTGAGAAGGGAAAGTGGATTGTTGAAAGCGTCTTAACATTCTAGAATTGTTTGGCACCCAGAGAGAGTGCGAGTTATGGTTTCTGAGAATTACGCATGTGGATTTACCACACCTACAGGAAAGTTGGCGAAAGGGAGGCTAGTGAGAAAAGCAGAGACAGGGAGAAGGGCTTAGTGCTTGCTCATTCACAGGCTACCTGGCAATGGCCAGGTCCTCGGCTGTCAGTGCTTCTCAAGTCCTCTGCTGCTTGTAAAGGAGATTAAGAGCTATAGGGTTCCCCTGTGGGAGTGGAAGCATTAACTTTTGCTTGAACTGATAGAACTTTAAGGCTGAATATCCCCCTGGATGGCTGTTCCAGAAGAGCCAAAGTATCAATCTGCTACTGTTATTCTTATTATTAAAAATTTATTTCCACTTGACAACAGTGGCTGCTGTAAAACCACCTCTCCAACAGTTGTTATGAGGGCCAGAGCAGTCTGAAGTCCCTGGATACCTGCTAACGGCTGTCTTGTGGGTGCTTCCTACATGGCTGGGGGATCATGGTCTCTGGAATCAACCCTTTCCTTCTCTCCTGGGGTATGAGGCGGACTGTTAGGGGGGGCTCCTGAGGGAAGAGAGCAATATTACTTTAAGCCAGAAATGGAAGGTCTGAAGGTGGTACCATAAACTTGCAATTGATATTGGGAATAGAGAGCTTGAGGGGATAGTTGAAATGATGGAGTAGTAATGACTTAGGTTATCGACTGAAGTTGCTGTAGAAGGAACAGACGAGACTGTGGTTGGTGAATGTTATTGCTCGGGTTCTGAGACCCAGAACCTGTGGGACAGAACACTATTTCAAGGAACAGTGAGATTATTCCTGGAAACCTATCCCAGGTACAGCTGTGACCACTGTGAGACCTAAGAGGTGTGAATATGAACTAATGAGACAGGCCCTTGTGTATGGATTAAGTAATTTTTGCCTTCTTTATAGTAACGCTTCATTTAAAATTCTGAAAACAGTGAAACTCAAAACCAGTGAAAGGCAACATAAAAACCTCTTCCATCCCAGACCTGTGGCTGAAACATCTCAATTCAGAGTTGGCCTCTCAAATCTTACAGCAACTCTTCACACTTAACTGGGCAGGAGGGGAATGCTAAATTATAGCAATTATTTACACATAATTGGGAAAAAAAGATGTTCAAATTAACACAAGCTTTAAAAAATTGTTAACAATTTCATACTTACACCAGACAAGATTTTAAGTTAGTACATAAAACTGTTGAGGGAAAGTAAGTTTTCTTTCCACTCTCAGCCCCCAGGCCCTAATTCCTCTCCCCAAAGATAATAACTAAGAGAATTATCCTATACTAGAGGCCTGGTGCATGAAAATTTGTGCACTCAGGGGTTTCTCAGTCCGGCCAGCACCCTCTCACAATCTGGGACCCCTGGGGTAGGGTCCCTAGACCTGGCCTGAGATCGGGGCCTATTGGGGCTTTCCTTCCCCCAGCTGCAGGCAGCTGGCACCACCCCCGATGCTGCTACTGCTTGCCATCTGTGCAGTTTTGCCCTCCCCTGCCAACGGTGGCCTCCCTCTGCAAGCGACAGGCTGGGGTGAGAAGGCTTGGCTGACTGGGCCTCCCTCTTTCTTTGCTGGGGGCAGGGCCAGCCCTGTGAGGGGCTGTCTGTCTACCTGATCACCCCTAACTGTTCACCTGCCTACTTGATCACCTCTAACCACTGGCCTGCCTACCTGATCACCCCTAACCACTCTGCATGCCTGCTTGATTGCCCCTAACCCCTTGCTTGGGGATGGGGCCAGCCTGGTGAGGGGCTGTCTGCCTATCTGATCTCCCCTAACTGTTGGCCTGCCTACCTGACCACCCCTAACTGCTTGCTGGGGGGTGGGGCCAGCCCTGTGAGGGGCCATCTGCCTACCTGATCACCCCTAACTACTTGCCTGCCTACCTGATCACCCCTAACCACTCTGCCTGCCTGATTGCCCCTAACCGCTTGCTTGGGGTCGGGGCCAGCCCACAAGGGGCCATAGTGGTCTGGTCTCTGGTCATTTCGGTCATGACGCCTCTGGACTTTTATTATATATAGGGTAATAAAAGGCTAATATGCAAATTGTCCCCTTGACCGGGAGTTCGACCAGGAGTTTGACTGGGAGTTCAACCGGGAGTTCGACCAGGGCGCAGGACCTGCCGGCCAACTGCCCTTGGCCCCTCCCTCCAGCTGGCCCCGACCCCAACCGGGCAGGGCTGGCTGGCCAACCGCCCATGGCCCCTCTCCCCCTCTCCCCCCCTCCAGCCAGACCCCACCCATGCATGAATTCGTGCACCAGGCCTCTAGTCTGGTATAAAATGCCAGAGACATCTTTTGAAGCCCAAATGTGTATGTATGTATGTATTTATTTGCCTGAAAATGTGTGTGTGTGTGTCCCACCTTCATAAGTATTAGCATTACACATATTGTTCTGCATTTTGCTTTCTTTATATCTTATCTTGCAGATCATTGCATATGATATTGAGCTGCCTCACTTTTTAAATGCTGCAATGAATATTACAACAAATATTTCCTTAAGCATAGACATGAGTAAACCTTTGGGATTAGTTCTAAAAGAATGAAATTGTGGGGTTAGAGTATACGTATTTTTAAAAATATCTATATTTTTATTGATTTCAGAGAGAAAGGGAGAGGGAGAGAGAGATAGAATCATCAACGATGAGAGAGAATCATTGACCAGCTGCCTCCTGCACATCCCCCACTGGGGATGGAACTCACAACCCAGGCATGTGTCCTCATCAGGAATCAAACCGCAACCTCCTGGTTCATAGGTCAACACTCAACCACTGAGCCACGCCAGCCAGGCTGTATTTTTATTTTGAGAAATATTGATGTCTTTCTCAAAAAAAAAAAAAAAAAAGTGTTTCCAATTTACACTCATACCAGCAATGCATCAAAGTGGTTTTTCCTTATCTTTCTGCTAACACAGATAGCTCAGGTTTTTGACGGAGCTAACAATTTATTCTTTCTATCTCCTCTATCTTTGGAAAGTGGGGCTTCTATGTCATATTAGCCAGCTTTCAAAAAAGAAACTTTTGTTTTCTAAATAACATGGCTCTTCTTCTTCTGTTCTCTGAAGTTATGGGAGCTTTGGTATTTAGTGCAGCAGATGCCATTTGGGAGAAAGGGTTTGAGTTCTATTTCTTATTTGATTCTTATTAGATTGCATGCATGCCCTAAAGCCCACTACTGAAAACAGGAGGACATAGTTCTTGCTTCCAGGTCACTCGAATTGTTTAACAAAGAGAAAACAAAAGACCTGGAAAAATATTTAATAAGGTACTTTGAAAAATTCATGAAGAAAAATGCGTATCTGAATATTTATCTCCTTTTGGCATACACATCAGCAAATGCTTATTTGCCTGAGGTCAGATGGGAATCAGAACATAGTAAATCTAAAGGAAAAGACCAATAGTGCATTAAAGCTGTCCTTTTGGTGGGCATTCAAGGGAGTGAGCAGCAGATAGGAATTGAGCAATGGAAAGAGTGTTGTTTTTTAGAAATTTGGCTGAGAGAGCAAATGAAAAGAAGGAGGTTATCCATGAAGAGGAGAAAATATAAGATGCAGGGAAGACTGGTCCTGGAGGAGTCTGGACCCTCTGGGCTTCCATGCATGGATGGAAAGGAGAGAGGACACTTCTTGCAAAGAGGAGAGTAAGCACAGTGACTCTTGAACAACGTGGGGTAAAAGGCTCTGACACCCACTAAGCTGAATAGCCACCTACAACTTTTGACTCTACAGTTGGCCTTTCTTATCCCTGGATTCAACCAGCTATGGGCGGAAAACAGTATTTTAAGTCAGCCAGTGGGAATCTGTGGTTGAGAATGTGAAAATACTGGTTTTGGTCTGCGCTTGGTTGAATCTGCGGATGTGAAGCCACAGATAGGAAGCGCTGACTATTGGAAAAAAAAAATCCATGTATAAGTGAATAGTGTGATTTAGACCTGTGTTCTCCAAGGGTCAACTGTAATTAGTGATGGCAATTGAGATAGCTGAGAACATAGGGAAGAGAAGTTGAAGGAGCTCACTTGATATAGAGCATGCAGGACTTGGAGAAGACTCGGGTGTGAACCCTGAGCAACCACTGCAAGGTCTGTGATCTCTCCATGTTGGGTTTTCCTGCTTGTGAAGTGGGGGCATTCTGCTTATCTTACAGTTTTGGGGATCAAATGACATAGTGTATATGAAAATGTCTAACGCTTTTTAATATATTCCTGCAATAAAGGGACGATTGAAGGGGAAAATCCCAAGCAATTAAACAAATACAGTTATTTACAGTCAACCAGGACCATTAAAAAAATGATCTTTTCTGGTCAGACAGGCAATGGAGGGGCTTAGGAAATCTACCGGCAGAACCCACTAGAAGCATGGAGGTGTGTCGGACAGACAGTATGTTGCGTGCAAATCCCCTTTCAGGAAAGAATGTAAGTTTGTTCTCTTGGTTCATTTTCCACTTGTACTAAACCATGAAGGTCCACAGATTATTATTATTTTTTAAATCAACAACTTTTATTATCCTTCACATATTTAATAGACCAGAGAATATAGTGAATGGGTCAGGGTGGAATTAAAAAAATGCAGGTTTGAATACGTTGCTCTATTACATTGGGGAGCAGGCTCCCCTGACATCATGCACAGCAGTTGCACTTGTCCGATGTTCCTTTGCAGACGCAGCACTGGGCACACTGGGCACAGCCCATGGGGCAGCAGGAGCAGCAGCTCTTCTTGCAGGAGGTGTATTTGCAGTCTTTGCATTTATAGGAGCCGGCACAGGTGCAGGAGCCACCAGTGGCTCAAGAGTGGTGGGATTGCATTTCAAGCAGAGCTTGAGCAGGAGGTCCAAAGCAAGAGAAGAGGCACTCAAATTGGTGCAGCGTCAAGTCAAGGTCCACAGGTTATTAAATACAAAAGGTGTGATGGGCAGCGCCTGGGATATCAGTGTACTGGTGCAGTTGCAACATGTTTTGAGTAATTGCCTTAATAAGCTCTGGCCTTCAAAATATGAGCCATGTTGTTTCAGGAAGAGAGTTGCTTTCTTTTCATGTTAGGAGGCTGTGGTTTGGCTGACTGAGGCACAGAAACAAGCCATGAAGGATTTAGGAGACATTTCCTCTATTTATCTTGCCTCTCTTTTCACAATGATTGGCTGTCTGGTGAAGTTCTCTGTCATACTGAGATGTGTTCTCTAAGGTGAAAGTGGACACAGGGCTCAAAAGAAATCCTTGGAGCCTGGCCAGCGTGGCTCAGTAGTTGAACTTAGACCCAGGGATCAAGAGATCACTGGTTTGATTCCCTGTCAGGGCACATGCCCGGGTTGCGAGCTTGATCCACAGTGGGTATTATGCAGGAGGCAGATGATTCATGATGTTTCTCTATCATTGGGGTTTCTATCTCTTTATCCCTCTTCCTTCCTCTCTCTCTAAAAATCAATAAAACATATTTTTAAAAAAAGAAAAAAAGAAATCCTTTGATGATAAAGGATTGTTGGAATCAGGAAGGAGACTCCCCCAAAGGCCTCTGTGATATCAGGCTTTCACTAATTTATTACAGATTACTGTTCATGTGAGGATATCAAACACTTCACCAAAATTACATTACTTATTCTCATTTCATATTGATAATGAATGGAGCAGGACGGAACAGAGATCAGATCCTTGTCCACACTCATGGCTCAGTCTAGGGAACACGTTACTCCCAGCGGGAGGACTCAGGGAATTTTTAAGTTGTAGGAGCTCCTGAAGAAGAAAAATAAACCCAAAGTTTCCTCATTGAGGTTTATATTCATATCCATATTTCCAGATGGCCACAGCTCCAAACTGGCTGAAAATGCGAGAATGCAAACTCCATCCCTGTCTGCTACCTTAAAAAAAAAGTCATGGCCATTGATTGAGAGTAATGAAGCCCAGCTGCCATGCCTTCCTCGCCATCAGCTCTTGTGGGGGAAATGGGGCTATAAACTCACACCCCTCTTGAGGCAATGAGGGAAGAAAATGTCTGGGCCTTCGCTTGACACCTGGACCTCACTGTGGTGCAAAGTAAAACTCATCAACTCAGGTGGCCAAGAAAAGCAGATGTTTCGCACAGCCGAGTGTGAAGTGTGGGAGAAATGGCTTTATGGGCCTTTGGCTGAGATGCTCACATGTGAATGTTATACACAGGAAGTCATCAGGTAGTGGAATAACATAAACAGACCTTACTTCATGAAGTAATCTATTTTGAATTGGCAGGAGCAGCAACAACTTCTACAGCACAAAGGAACAAAAGGATCTACTTTTTATTCAAAAGATGTTTCAACCAGCAAGGGCTGCTTGTAATGAAAAAACAGGGGCACTGTTTCCTTAATTTTAAACATTGATTCATTATCAGAGGGGATGATGTTGACTCCTGGAAGTGCTATTTCCCAAAGCACTTGTGAAGGTAGGAATTCTCTAGTCTCTGCTCCCACCTGTGAGAGAAGTAGGGATTATTATCCACAGTCAACATGTGGGGAAACTGAGGCTTACACTGGTCAGAAAATGTGGCCACAGAGTAAGTAAGTAGTGGGAAAGGAATTGAAGTGAATCTTCTTTAAATTCAGAGTTCTTTCCACTCAGCTAGTGTTTCTCAAAGTGTGGTATGTGCCACAGGTGGTGCATGAGGTGATTTTAGGCGGTATATTAATTAAAATGAAAATACTTTAATAGTTAGGTTATTTAAATCTATATTAAAAAGATGGAATAGCATAGTGGTTAACTCAGGTTAAACTCAAGTTCTGGAACCACCCAACCTGGATTTCATACCCAGTTCTACTGCTCACTGTGTGACCCCTTCCTCATCATTCAATGAGCTAATATTTGTAAAGTACTTAGAGTAGGGCCTGATGTACCCTAAGAGTTCTGTAAGTATTTGTCAAGGAAATAATAAAAATAGCACATTAAATTTATGATTACATGGGTAATTTGAATTTGGAGAGGGTAAATAGGAACTTATGTTTGAAAAGGAGGGAAATAATTTTGAAATAAAATAGGTAACTAGTATTATAGGCAGGGGTCATATACGAGGAACATGACTGGCACTTGGGCAGCCCTAGTCTATACTAAGAAGGACAGCAACACAAAGAATTTTGAGCCCAATGGGCAGAGATGGTGGACTGCACCTCCTTGACTTTATTCTGAAGGAAAAGATGTCAGTGGATTCTTGGCCTGTATTCAGACACTTGCTAGTTTTTGTATATATTTACTAGAGGCCCAGTGCACGAAATTCATGCACTTGGGGAGGTGGGAGGAAGTCCCTCAGCCCATCCTGCGCCCTTTTGCAGTCCGGGAGCCTTCAGGGGATGTTCAACTGCTGTGGAGGCAGGAGAGGCTCCCACCACTGCCGCTGTGCTGTGAGCCCGGCTTCTGGCTGAGTGGCACTTCCCCTGTGGGAGTGCACTGACCACCAGGGGGCAGCTCCTGCATTGAGCATCTGCTCCCTGGTGGTCAGTGCACGTCATAGCGACCAGTCATTCCGCCATTCAGTCAATTTGCATATTAGCCTTTTATTATTTAGGATGTTCTCACCTTTTCTAAATAAGTCTTTCAGGCAATATCCCTTAGCCCCAGAGAATAGGCTGAAAACTTGAGCAACAAATGCAGTGGAAAGCTGCCCTGGTTTCTTGCTGTGCCTGATTTAGTCAGTGTCAGAAGCAGGAGGTGGAAGCAGACCGGACATAGGCTGTTGGAGGGAAGGGACTTGGAGAAGCAGGGACAAGGGGAGGAATTATCAATTCAGAATGCCAGACACCATGACCATAAAAAGGAGACGGGAGGAGAAATGCCTTCAAGTGAGTCATCTGCTTCTACATCAGATAGTTATGTCAAGGAAACAGAGGGGCACAGATCTGCTGATGCCATCAGATACCATTCCTATTCACTGAATGGCAGGAGAAATAAATAAATGTGCCATTTGTGCTGCATCTATTTTAAAGACAAATTTACTATAACCTGCTCTTCCCTGGACTTAGGTCTGTGCTCCAGCCAAGCATCCTGGTCTTGTTTATATGAGTTATCACTGCCCACCTCCTTAATGAACTACTGTAACAACTTACCTTTTCTAAGACAAGTCTCTGCTAAGACCTGTGTTCTCTGCCCTCAAGTCACTAATAAACACAGTGACCTAAAATCTCAGAGCCAGGTAAGCAGAGTAACATGGCTTCTTCCTTTTTTTGCTTGAAGACAGAGTCACCTTAGGCTCCAGGCTGGCAGCCACATCAGTGTCAGGTTCCATGTCACTCTAGGCTGGGGAGACATTGGTAGTCTTGGGCTTTCATGTGGTAATTTTAGAAATCTGGCATTTAGGAGAGGGCTTAGAGTCAGGTTGGGTTAGACTACCTGGCTCAGACAGGCTCCTTCTCTTGCTTCTCCTGCATAATCAAAGTTATAAGTTGTAGTAGAAAGTTATTTTGATCAACTTAGCCAAAAGTTTCAATTACTGGAAGGATTAGTGATAGCTAAGAGAATTGAAGAAAAAGCTGGATAATCAGATCTTATAAAGGGAAGAAAACAAGCAGCTCCAGAAATCTACAATAACAGTAGCTAGCATTTATTGAGTGCTTACTAGGATCCTGCCATTGTTCTAAGCCCTTGACACATACTAATTCATCTGACCCTCACAAAAATGTTATGAGGTGGGTGCCATTATTATCCTCTGGGCAAAAGGGTAAACAAAACCCAATTCCCCTGTGGCATGACTGTCGGACCTTTGATTAACTGCCTGACTATTACTCTGGAAACCAATATAATGATATGTGTCAACTATATTGCTAGATAGCATTGCTTATTGTAGAAATGATCCCTGGTTGGTTAATAGCTCCTAGACTGGGAAAACTATACTAGTAAATACTTGTTAAGAAGTGATTGTTTTGTGGCTTCTCTGACTCTTGCAACTGCTGTGTTCTTATGTGAAAAGCTATGCCTGTGAATTTGTTACATGACTTCTTGGAGTGGGAAGGAGGGTTTTTATGCCAGGGCAATTCCTACTTGATGTGGATCTTGGCTCCTTGGACTTGAAAACTACTGTGTGGATTATTGTAAGGGCTCCTGTTTTGAAGAACATCAGAGAGGCTTCTGAGTAAACTGATGCCAAATGTAGAGTCTATTGCTGTCTTCTGAGTCCGACTCTTTAGCTGAACCTAAGAAGACCCCTGATGGGCATTGCATATCACTTTTATATACAGAAAGGAAACTGAAGAGAGTGAAGAGTTAAGTAATCTTAAATAATTGAAAGACATGAGGGTAGTAAATGGTAGATCCATCCTCAATCCTGGGCAACTTGGCTCTAGAACCCATGTGATTCTATAATGCCTTTTAAACAGTTGGCGAGTCTATATAGGGCATAAAATTCTGGAAGAATTTGGTCCAATTATTTCCATTCTTGGGTCACTCAACTCAAGATGCAAATCCCTGGATAACCCAACTGGACAATATCCCATCTCTTGGTTACCATGGTGCCTTGATTGACAATTTCCAAGGAAAATCAGAAGCAAGAGAATGGATGCTGATTGGACAAAGATAGTGAATGTCCATAGGGCTCCAAGGACAGGTAAATGATGGACATTAACCTCCTAAGATATTTGCTGTTGTTATTGTTGTTGTATTATTATTTGGTAATTTTTTCACAACATGCCTTTCCAAATGTTATAAAGCATTCAATTATTCAGTCATTCATTTATTCATTTACTCATTTAAAATTTTGAGAGTCCTAATTATGGAAGGATTCAGCATTATGTTTTGTGATGTCAGGCAGAAAAGGTGTTAGAGAACTAAACTTTGTCAGAGGTAGGGGATACCAGGTATAGTTAATGAGGAAAAATTAGATACAAGGGAGAGAAGACAATGGCCAATTGAGGGGAGTCTTTAGAGACCAGAGCTTATTGGGTCATGGATGAGTCGGGACAAGGCCCTGGTGCCCACTAGGAGGTGAGAGTGGGCAGCTGGGCGGGCTTGGACAGGGTGAAGTTGGGAACAGAAGATAGAACAGGGAGAATAGGCTGGGTGTGGTATTTGGAACCCAATCATGAGCTGGCACCTGGGGTTGTTAGAGAAGAAGAGAGAAGAGTTAGTGAGTTTGCCAGGTCAGGAGCATTTGCTGAGGGCCTTCAGGGAGAACTCCACTCCGAAAGTACATCTGGCACCACAGTGTTGACAAATAATGACAGCTCAGGGCTTCTTAGATGGCTGTGTCTGGTGGGTCAAGGCCAGTTACTCCGTGGGTCTCTAACGCTGCTGGTCTTTGGCTCTGTCCTTTCCTGTTGCTCCAGTCCTCCTCCACTTTCTGTGGGTTCTCTCTGGGCCTTGCTTCCTGGTGACCTCATGCTTTGGAACATTTTTCTTCTTTACTCCTAACCCCAAATCTCAAGGTGTCACCAGTTGTCTGGCTAGTGAATTCAAAAAATGAAATCAGAGGATGAAGTTGGTATTGGTGACTGAAGGGTTTACCTGTTTTCGAGAATATGTTTATATTTCATCAGTCCTTGTGGAAACTTTAGATAAAGAGAAATTTCTGCTGGTTGGTGGACAGAAATATTTTTAAGCTGGAGGACCTTTGGCCAGACCTCAAACCCTATAAAAAATCTGGCGAAAGAAGAACTTTCATAAATTAAAGCCTGCAAAAATATTATGCGTATTGCTTAGTGATGTAATGAAGCCCTTGTCACTTAATGTGTAGGGGCAGAATGGTTACCAGTTAGAATTTTCTCAGAGACTCCATTTAGAATGGACTGGACCACTGGCATCCTTTTAAAAATAAATTTTTTTCTGTGACACCTCAATGCAACAAGGAAAAAAATACCTATCTATTAGAACTTGTAGTCTTTTTCCATGGCCCCTACCTTATAAAGAAGAAGGATTCATAGGGGGAAAACCAAACCCACCAGTGAAGCCAGAGAGGCTAGTTGAGCTACATAATGGAGACCTGAGGTGGAGAAGGGAGTGGGGGTGGTGGGCAAGCCAGACAGGCTGGATGTTGTGGAAAGTTTTTGGCATGGCTTTGAGAGTAGGATGGAGAGGGAGCTTTCAGGAAGCACCTGTCATCTATGGGGAAGATATTGAGAATGGCAGAGATTGGGAGTAATGGATTTTAAAGATATCTTGGTGTACATTAATAATGCACTTTACCCTTTGGCTTCTTCTGTAAAGGCTGAGTATGGATTTGAGTTGTTTTTGATTATAGTTTTTGATGGGTATCTGTTACTTTAAACATGCTCAGATTGGCCACAAGGCTGTCTGGTAGTCACAGAGAAGAAGCCAGATATAAGGTAGATAAATGACAAAATAGATATATAATAAATAAATGGTAAACCACTCTTGATGAAATCAGAATGGACAGCCCAGAGCCCCCCTCAGGCTCACCCTTGTTCCTTGAGATGCCTGCTCTGACTCCTGGGGCTCTGTGAAGCCCAGGTTGAAATCACCCTCTGAATACACCCAGACAGTCCCTTCCAATTCTGAAAGGCATTGTGCAATGCCAGCCTCGCCTCATTCTCAGTTGCAGACACTGACCACAGGCAAATGAGACTTTCTGGTTACATGTCTGCATTGCCACATTTTGGAAAAGGTGCTCTCAGTGTAGAGCCTGTCTGGCTCTGGGCCGTGGGGTGGTGCGGTTTTGTGAATGGGGCCCACTGTGGTTCTGTGGGTCCAGGTAGCATGACCCAGCTCCCTGCTTTGTCTTGGGGTGGATGTCTAGTTATACACCACAGCCAGCCTCTGGACCAGGCTGCTCACATTACCAAATATTTTCCTCTGGCCTCCAGACATGACTTCTCATAAATCCCTTTGCTGTATCCTGTTGGAACAGGGCTCAAGGGTTTGAACCAGTTTGTTCAGCAGGACTCTGGGTGTCCTGCAAACAAGGAATTACTTGAGATCGACTGAGAGAGCCCTGGTCTTGGGCAGGCTGACTTGCAGAAGACACAACTGATGGCCTTCCAGAGTGAGCTGTTCAAGGAAAAGACACTGGCATTTGGCTGCATAGAAGTGAAAGAATCCCAGGTGTGGAGCCCCATCAGAGAGGCAAAACTCTGGTTCCTGGGACGACGTGACATTGGTGTTCACCAGCAGATGAAATATGTGTTTTTCCATGCTTCCCACTGGAGCAAGCTGGAATTACCTCTCACTGAGAATTTTCAAACAGTATGGCGCATCTGCTGAGAAGCTTACTTTTACCCTCCAACACAGAACTCTTTTTCTTTTTTATCCTCATCTGAAGATATGTTTATTGATTTTAGAGAGAGAGAGAGACAAAGGGAGAGAGAGAGAGAGAGAGAGAGAGAGAGAGAGAGAGAGAGAGAGAAGAGAAAAACATCAGTGTGAGAGGGAAACATTGATCAGTTAGTTGCCTTTCATATGTGCCCTGATCGGGGATCAAACCCACAATTTAAGTATGTGCCCTGACCCAGAGTAGAACCTGAAACCTTTTGGTGCATGGGATGATGCTCTAACCAACTGAGCCACCCAGCCAGGCCCAGCATAGAACTCTTAAAAAAAAAAAAAGACTAATGATTGATTTTCTTTTTTAAATTACAAAAGTAATACATGATTGTTTTGACAAATTTATAAAATACAGAAGTTCACAAATTTATTCATTTTTTATTTTTTAAAAGGTAGGTAGCCTGCTTAGATGTAACTTTCCTTATCTTATCTTATTTATTTATTTATTTGTTAATCGTGACCCTAAGATATTTTCCATTGATTTTTAGAAAGAGTGGAGGGGAGAGGGAGAGACAGAAAGAGAAATATTGATTGGTTGCTTCCCACAAGCACCCCATCCAGGGCTAGAATCAAACCTGCAACTGAGGTACGTGCCCTTAACCAGAAACAAATCTGGGACCCTTTAGTCCAAGGACCAAAACTCGATCCATTGTGCCAAACCCACCAGGGCAAGTTCACAGATTGAAAATCCCCCCCTCCTTTCCCATGATTTTTTCTTCCAGAGGTAACTGTTGTTAATGATTTAGTGTATGCCCTTCCAGATTTTTTTCCATGAGAGGCTTGCCTTCCAGCTCTGAAGACAGGCAGATACAAAGTGCTGATGCTACTGTTTTAGACTTTAGTAGACAAGTAGGATTTGAGCGATTGGGGCTGATTAAGGCCTGGTGGGATGCAGTGGCCAAACCTAGCCAGCCTCTTATTCTGAGACAATGATTTTTCCAGCAACCCTGCTCCTGTCTCATGGGCTCTGTTTGCTCATATATATTGTTTTTAATGCAGTTTTAATAGCCTAGACCCATGTTTGATTTATCTACTTTTACAACAGGCGGTGATAGACTTGTGAGCTGCGTCTGGCCTGCTGCAAGTCCTAGGTGAGCAGTCGGCAACTTCCCAGGGCTTCCTGATGAAGAGCTCCTCTTAGTTTATGAAAACCTTCCAGGTTTTTCTGGGGTGAAGGACTGGTGGTGGGAGCACATAGGGAATAAATCTGTGACCCGGCAATATTTATTTTTCCCTGTCAGGATTTCCAGGAGTCTTGGGGAGAAGGTATGCTTGTTGGCTGCAAGCCAGGCCAGGCCTTAGGACCTGCTGCTAGGTAGGGACTTGTCAGTTAAAGGTCCTTCTTCTAGAAACTCTGCAGGGAATGAGGAGTACTATATTAATAGATGTGAATGCCTTTGCAGGGCCCAATACAGAGTAGATCCTTCTTTCCCCTTCACCTCTCTTTTTCAGTTAACAACCATGCTTTTTCACGATCTTTATTAGCATCAATGACATACAGCCATTATTACTACTAACAACTATTATATCATAAATTAAATTAATTTGATGTATGATATTATTATTAATAGCAACTATTTATGAAGTACCTACAATGTGTCAAGCACACTTCTAGGGCATATATTGATGAACAAAATATATTGATGAACAAAATATTCCTGCCCTTATGAAGCTTACATCCAGTGAGAGAAGAAAGATGTGAATAATAGATAAACTAAGCAAGTGGATTGTAGAGTTTCTTGGATGTTGATAAATGTTATGGCAGAAAGAAAGGGTATAGGCAAGGGGTGAGATGCAGGTGCGGTTTTCAATAGTTTTGCTCAGGGTGGACCCCATGAGAAGGTGAGGTTGGAACACAACTTTGAAAGAGGTGAGGGAATTAGGGAAATTCCCAGGGGAAAGAGACTTTGGCCATTGTCCCCTAACAAGGACTTATATTCTCAGTGCTTCCCTCATATATGCCAGGCCCAACCCACTGTGACATTCTTAATAATTTTAGGATACCAAAAGTGGTTCTTCATCATGAAATGACTGGAGGGTGGAGGTGGGGGGGACTCCAGGGAAATGGTGAGTTTTGGTTCCCTCTGAAAAAAATAAGTGACCAAATGTTAAATGATAGTACCATGTATGGCTGCCTGCCATGGAGGTGACCAAGTGCCAAGCATGGCCAGTGAGTATGATGGGAACAATTTGGCTCTCAGGTCTGGGGTGGCGAGCATAATCACTCTCCAATGTGAATGGGTGACCCAAAATACTCTATCTCTGTCCCCCACCCCCAGAAATTCCCTCCTGAAATTCCATCATTAGGAATACATTCTGTTGGTTTCCTCTTCCAAATTGTACATAGTGCATGAGGAGTAACACATTAAACTAAATCAAAATCATGTTAGTGACTTATTAATTTTCTCTGCTAGGAGAGACTCAGGATATAGGGCTCCTGGGGAGTGGGGGAGGGAGGGTAGGAAAGAAAGGGGGAGATCTGGGCACTACAACAAACCAAGCGGGATTCTCTGAGTGCACCCAGCTCAGTTATATCCACTTACCCATAGAGGGCAAAGGGAAAGTCCCATCACCAACACTAATTGGTTCCTCATGAATAGAAATATAGAGCAGTTAGTTTTTGAAAAGTCAAGAGAAGTCTGCCAGCTGAGAACTGATGAGAGAGTGGTGCCTTCTTTAAATCCCTCAATCGGGGGTAAAGGGGGGAGTATGTTCTAGTCCCTTGCTGACTTAAAAGCTGGAACCCTACACGATTCTGCAAGTAGAGATCTGTACCCAGGTTTTCCATAGACTTCCCTCCCTGTCATATTCATGTAAGTATTACATTTGATCTATTTCAGTGGCGACAGCCCAGTGCCTACCAACACAGTGGCTGCATGTAGTACACGCTCAGTGTTAGTTACCGACTGAATGCTATGGGAGGAATAAAAATTCTAACAATTTATGCTCAATTGAAATTCAGCAGATATCAAGGCTTTTACATATAGCACTTCATATAATCCTGTTAGATATTTTCAGTATGTTCTCAATTTAAACATAGAAAACATGTGTTTGATGGTTAGGTGAACATCTAAAATCACACAGCTGATAAGTTGAACTTCAACCCAGTACTAGGCTTTTGCTAGTTCCCACTAATCTTAGTGAGGCTTAGTTTTTCCATAGTAGGTTACATGAATGCACCCTTGTCCTAGATGTTTGAATATACTCTATACCCGCAGACAGTCATAAAAATGATGGGTTCATATCTGTCCTCATGAGCAATTTTTTTAACATGACACTCAAACTGGATGACTCAAAGATTAAAAAAAAAAAAAAAGACATCTAGCTAGAGGACAAGGAGTTAGAGAGAATCTCTGACCCTGAATAAGTTCCAACCCTTACCCCCACCTTCCCACCAACTTTTATAGATATGAGACGTGTGATTACAAAATGATTTCATATACACTTTACATAACAGGAAAATAATAAGCATTTGCTTCTGCTGTTGGGTATTTTGTGATCTGTGATAACATTCACTGATCAGGCTTGGTCTAGTACAATGGTTCTTAAATTTTAGTGGGCATGGGCATTTTGGAGGTCTTCTTAAAAGTTCCGATTCGCTGGTTACATTGGCCATTCTGTTTAGGTCTATATTTAGAAACATCTCAAGGTGGTTCTGGTGCAGGTGGCCCAATAGACACATGTGCAGGGACATTGGCTTAGAGTCACTCAGAAAACTGTGCTCCTTTTGTGACTTGAGGCTTTAAGGACACTAACTAGGAGCTCCAAAGTCAACACTTATTTGATTTTCACCTGAAGTCTGGCTTCAGGATACTTTTAGGGTTTACTTGCATTACTTACCTTGGCTGATGGCCGAGGTTCCTCACCACTGACTTGCCATGGTGTGTGGTTTTTTTAATTGGTTGGACTTCTAGGGCCAGGGGCCAAGGAGAAATCTCTTCCTAAAATGCCTCCTACTTTTTATAATGATGAAAAGCACTATCTGTGTCTGAAGGTCACTGACCTAAAAGCCTCTCTGATGACTCAAAATGGTGTGAGGAGTCATCACGGATTGCCCAAATTCTGCACCTGCTTCTCTTCTTTCCTTGTTAAATATTTGCTGTCTGTCTGAATGGGAAAGGATATTTCACACCCTAAGCAAATGGGGACGGTTTTGGCTGATGTGTCTTTGTATTTTTTTGAGGTTTCATTTCCTTGAGAAATGCACTCTGGGTAGAAGTGCTGTCTCTGTCTCCTCCTAATGGGCTATTCATACGAGTGCCCCTCGGGTCAATTAGCCTGTGTTGTCTGTTCCATGGTTTTATGGAGGCTCTGTTTGCTCACCTGGAGCAGATGTGCTGGGTTCCAGATGTTTTAAAGAATCTTCCTATGTGGGCCTTTATAATGTTATACAGCAGCAATAACTCTTTTAAAGGCATGTGACTTTGTAAGGAGTTCCGATTGCTTATTGTTTGGAAAAAATTTTGCAGCTCCTAATTAAGCATTTCATTAATTGCTGCCAAGGCATTTTGCACTATAAATGGACTCTAATGAGTTGATTTAAAAAAACAAACACACAACCTAATTCAATATAGTTTTATGTCTATACTTTGGTGATTTGTGAAATTTGCTAAATTGAGGTCCACACATGAGGCATTTAGTAAATGATTTTTAGATGATGACAGCAAAACCATTCACAGAAACTTATCTCAATGAAAACTATGCTTATAGTTTTTATTGAGGTATAATTGGCAAATATATTAATTTCAGGTGTTAAAATAATGATTCAATATTTGCATATATTACAAAATGATCACCAGAATAAGTCCAGTTAGTCGTCACCATAAAATAATGCTTATATTTATTTATTTTTAATTTAACTTTATTGTTGAAAGTATTACAGATGTTCCCCTTTTTTATCCCCCCATAGACCCCTTCCACCCCACACCTGCCCCTGCTAGGCCTCCACCACACCATTGTCTGTGTCCATGAAATTATGCTTATATTAAAAAAAAAAAAAACTTGGGGAAAGCAAAATCTAGTAGGCATAGGGGTGTAGGAAACGTAGTCTTTACAAAACATTTTAAGAAAAATGTCTATCAAATAAAGAAATAGGCAAATTATATATTGACTTCTGATGTTTCTATCACTAAGTTTTAACAAATTATCAATTTATGATTAATTTTATTTCTCTACATGTCCTCTCAATATTCCTTCCCCTAATTATTTTGAAGCAAATTCTAGGCATATCAGTAATATAATTTTATATATAAATATTTTAGTTTATACTTTTAAAAGACAGTGACTATGCTATTCAAACATAATCACAATATATACATTAATACACAATAATCACAAAATCAACAGAAAATTCTTAATGACATCACATATCCAGGGATTATTCATGTTTTCTTAATTCTCTTAGGAATGATCTCTTTATCATACACTCTCTTCCATTTTTTTTCCTTTTTTTGTTTTGTTTGTTTGTTTGTATAAATCAGGATTCAAAAAAGTCCACACAATGAGATTGGCTAAATATCTTTTCCATTTCTTTTAATCAATACATACCCTTCTCTATTTCTCTTTCTTGTGATTTTTGTTGTTTTGTTAAATAAATTGTGTGGTTTGTCCTAGATTTCCCACAGTTGTATTTTTCGGAGTCTATCCTATAATTATACTATTTAATATATGTATTATTTAAAGTAAAATAAAATCATCATGTCTTCAAACTGGTATTTCCAACTGAAATGCAATACTAAGGGTTTTACTTATTCTGTTACATTTGTGTCTTCTTTTCCCTACTCTCCAAAATCCCAGATCTTAACAATAGAATGGAATTACTCATTTGTTTATTCTGTATTACTCACAAGACAATCTCAGAATAACAATACCAACACTACTACCAATACCATGATTATTTAAGCTAATTTATGGTAATTTTGTTTTGTAATTATTTTGGTCTCTAGGCATGTATAGTTAAATTCAGTGTTGTGCTGGTAAATGTTTAATAATTAGTATTCCAAAACCAAAGACAGAACTATAACAAAACCAAAATAAACCAAGGCCTGATTTGTAGCATTTGCTGATTTCCATGGTAAAAATACCCTCATGTGGCTGCTTACAGGCCTCAGTGTGTGTAGGATCTTCTCACACTGAATCAGGGCTGATTCCATGTGGCCAATAGAATATGGTGGAAGCGGCAATGTATGGCCTGAAGGCCAAGTCATAAAAGGTACTGCAACCTTTGCTTTGGTCTCTTAGATTTCTTGTCCTGGGAAAAGCCAACCACCAGTTCTTGAGGACACTCAAGTAGCTCTGTGGAAAAAACGATTAGAGATGGAACTGAGGCCTCCAACCAATCGCCAGCATTAACTTGCCAGCCATGTGAGTAAACCACCTGAGAAATGGATCCTCCAGTCCTAGTTAAACAATTGCAGCTCTGGCTGGATCTGACTGTAACCTCATGACTGACTCAAGCGTGAAGTGCTCAGATATGTCACTCCGGAATCCCAAGCCATAGAGACATAATTAATATTGTTGTTTTACATCACCGGGTTTTTAAAAATCAGCACTAGATAATTAATACACAATCTGAATTACAAGTTAGTAGATAATTTTCACAATAACTTTGTGAAATGGGAATTTCTTAAAACAATAGTCATTGCTTTTTTCTGATTATATTATTAGAAAAATTGGAAAGCACAATAATAAACTTATAAGAAAAAATAAAGCATCTTTAACCTGCTATGAGATAGGCCATATTATCTCCATTGTACAGTTAAAAAACCCAAGATGCAGTTGTTATACAGCTACTAGTATTTGATAAGTCAGTTTCACTCAGCTATATTTTTTGTATTTGGCTAATCTTCAGAAAATGCAATTACATACTAGTGCCTTTTAAATGAAAACCTTGTGTGTAGTGAAAATATCCCTAAGCCTTGGTTTTGGCTCATCTATTTATCCACATACTAGAGACCCGGAGCACAAAATTCGTGCATGAGGGTGTGTGTCCCCCTCAGCCCAGCCTGCACCCTCTCCAATCTGGGACCCTTCGAGGGATGTCTGACTGCCCATTTAGGCCTGATCCTACCGGGCAGTTGGACATCCCTCTCACAATCTAGGACTGCTGGCTCCCAACTGCTTGCCTGCCTGCCTGCCTTCCTGATTGCCCCTAACCGCTTCTGCCTGCCAGCCAGATCACACCCTAACCACTCCCCTGCCAGCCTGATTGATGCCTAACTGCTCCCCTGCCAGCCTGTTTGCCCCTAACTGCCCTCCCCTGCAGGC
This sequence comes from Cnephaeus nilssonii, assembly GCF_951640355.1. NCBI lineage: Eukaryota > Metazoa > Chordata > Mammalia > Chiroptera > Vespertilionidae > Cnephaeus > Cnephaeus nilssonii. The sequence goes on along the minus strand of NC_137081.1, from coordinate 19,604,423 downwards.
CTGGGTTCCCTCCAACTGCCCTTCCCTTCAGGCCCGGTTGCCCCCAACTTCCTTCCTCTGCTGGCCTGGTCACCCACTTCTGCCCTCCCTTGCAGGACTGATCCCTCCCAAATGCCCTCCCATGCTGGCCATCTTGTGGTGGCCATCTTGTGTCCACATGGGGGCAGCCATCTTTGACCACATGGGGGCAGCCATCTTGTGTGTTAGAGTGATGGTCAATTTGCATATTACTCTTTTATTAGATAGGATAGAGGCCTAGTGCATGGGTGGGGGCCAGCTGGTTTGCCTGAAGGGTGTCCCGGATCAGGGGGGGGGTTCCCTTGGGGCGTGGGGTGGCCTGGGCGAGGGGCCCATGGTGGTTTGCAGGCCGGCCATGCCCCCCAGTGACCCAAGCGGAGGCCCTGGTATCTGGGATTTATCTTCTATAATTAAAACTTTGTAGCCTTGAGCGGAGCCAAGCCTCCTGCTTGCTCTGTGGCCCCAGCCATTTTTGTTGGGATTTATTTATCTTCTATAATTGAAACTTTGTAGCCTTGAGTGGAGGCCTGGGTTGGCCAGGGCAGGTGGAAAGCTTGGCTTCCTCCATTGCCGGGGAAACCCAAGCCTCCTGCTCACTCTGTGGCCACAGCCATCTTGGTTGGGTTAATTTGCATACTCGCTCCTGATTGGCTGGTGGGCATGGCTTGTGGGTGTAGGGAAGTGATGGTTAACTTGTATATTACTCTTTTATTAGATAGGATTAAACAAATAGTATTGAGCACCTACTATGAATTAGACTCTGCTAGGTGCTAGGGAAAGAGAGGTGAACCAGAGAGACACACCTGGTTTCTCTCTCAAGGAGATTATAGTATAGTGAAAAACATTGACATTAAAAAGATAAACATACAACAAATATAGTAGGTTTAAATAGCTGTAATGACAAGAAGAACATGCATTGAGAAAGAATGCCATAATTTAGAATAAAATTTTGATAGATGGGACAGAAAAAAAGTGAGTATTTTAATTGAGATCTAGGAGTTAGCCAGGTGAAGGCCAAGGACTAGAGTGTTCTAGGCAAAGGGAACAACATGTGCTAAGACCTTGAGGTGGGAAATTGATTGGCATATTTATGGAATCAAAGGTAGTGTCTGTAGAGAGTAATGCATGCAGGAAAGAAAGGTGTGAGGTCAAGCTGGAGAAGGGACTGGGGCCAGTCCTCAAATCCGACTTAGAGTAGGACATGCTCTTAGGAGTGGGTTTCCTCTTAGGAGCAAAGGGACTTTTAACTTCTGATTTGCATTTAAAGATCATTCTAGCTGGAGAAAGGTAGAGAAGGTAAGAGCAGAAGTGGTGATGGGGGGGTGCTCTTGCAGTTGATATGATGATGACATGATGTTGTGAACTGACTGGTAAGAGTGGTTTGAGATTAATAGATGAAGTTGAGACTTGGTAATAGATCGAATGTGAAGATGAAGGCATGCTATGGACATGAGCACAAGGGTGAATCAAAGTGACATTTAGGAAGGTGAGAAAAACTACAGTAATAACAGACTTGGCTGAGGCATTAAGAATTCCATAGTGTTAGGGCAAGATAAAAGAATGTGGCCAGTCCTTGGGAAAGGATTTGTCTTCTATCCTGGCTCTAGTTTGACAGCAACCAGATGCTTACAGATACCATGTAACAACTGTTATCTAGATACCTTCTCATGCTTTTCTTCCACTAAAGATCGTGTATTTGAGGATCTCAAACTGCAGATAAGGAAATATGTTACTAGTTAGCACAGCTCTGGCCAGACAACCCATTAGGATTAAATGAGTGGCTGTTAACCACAGTAGAGCAATCACTTGGAGGTCTCCTTTGAAGAATATACTCCTACATTTTTTCTTTTTGGTTACTGCCAAGGTAGGGGGTTTTATTATTCAAAGATCATGTCTTTATGATAAAAATCTTTACTGTTTACTCCCTCTGGCACACTGTCTCTACCTGTTTTTCGAGTAAAACATACTCAGTTATCTGGTGGAACATAGAGCGATTTCATTTCACTCTATGCACATTTTAGGTAGATAGATGACTAATTTATTCAACTATTTTAATATTGCTTATTTTAAAGGGATATAGGTATATAGATTCCCCATTTCAGATTTAAGAATCTGATTCACCATTTATGTATCTACCAGATGTTCTTGGGGGCAGTAAGATATATCATTTTCAAAATGACATCTTTGGGTAGAAATAAGTCTTAGCTATGAAAATATAGAAAAGAAAATATAACATAATACTTAAAAAATTAAAAACCAACCCTCTCAATAAAAATAGGTCTCTCATGTAATTCTTTGGTTATTTAACTGTTCAAAATAAATGGCTTTCAGAGTGGTATTATTTTCTGAACACCAGCAGAAACTATTTTTTTTTTCCTGGAAAGTTGCTCCTTACTTGACCTTCTTGCCAGTGGGATTTCTCTCAAATTGCTTGCATTTTCTCCCGTTAGCAACTTTGAGAAAGTAAGCTCATTATGCGCAGGCTTTGTGGCATAGGGGAAAGAGCACCAGTTCTTTCCTGGGAGGGAACTTCCTACCTCTGAGTCAACTACCTGGAGCTCATTTCTTTTTATTTTATTTTAATTTTTTATTTTTAAATTTTATGTTTCAGTTACAGCTACATTCAATACTACTTTGTATTAATGTTTCAGGTGTACAGCATAGTGGTTAGACAATTGTGTATTTTACAAAGTGTTTCTTCCAATACTTGCATCACCTACCTGGCACCATACATGGTTATTACAATATTATTTATATTCCCTATGCTATACTTTACTTCCCCATGACTATTTTGTAACTTAATTTGTACTTCTTAATCCCTTCACCGTTTTCACATAGACCCCCAATTCCCTTTCTTTTGGCAATCATCAGTCTGTTCTCTGTGTCTATGAGTCTGTTTCAATTTTGTTTGTTCATTTATTTATTTTTATATATGACATTTAATTTATTTTTTAAAATTTTTATTTTTTTCATTTAAAAAAATTTCTTTATTAATTAAGGTATTACATATATGTCCTTATCCCCCCATTGCCCGACCACCACCTCACTCGTGCCCTCACCCCCCTGTTGTCTGTGTCCATTGGTTAGGCTTATATGCATGCATACAAGTCCTTTGATTTATCTCTCCCCCTTACCGCCACCCTCCCCTACCTTCCCTCTGAGGTTTGACGGTCTGATCGATGCTTCTCTGTCTCTGTTTTTGTTCATCAGTTTATGTTGTTCATTATGAGTGAGATCATGTGATATTTATCTTTCTCTGACTGGCTTATTTCACTTAGCATAATGCTCTCCAGTTCCATCCATGCTGTTGCAAATGGTAAGAATTCATTCTTTTTTACCACAGCACAGTATTCCATTGTGTAGATGTACCACAGTTTTTTAATCCACTCATCTGCTGATGGGCACTTAGGCTGTTTCCAAATCTTGGCTATGGTAAATTGTGCTGCTATGAACATAGGGGTGCATATATCCTTTCTGATTGGTGTTTCTAGTTTCTTGGGATATATTCTAGAAGTGGGATCACTGGGTCAAATGGGAGTTCCATTTTTAGTTTTTTGAGGAAACTCCATACTGTTCTCCAGTGTGGCTGCACCAGTCTGCATTCCCACCAGCAGTGCACGAGGGTTCCTTTTTCTCCGCATCCTCGCCAGCACTTGTTTATTGATTTGTTGATGATATCCATTCTGACAGGTGTGAGATGGTATCGCATTGTCGTTTTGATTTGCATCTCCTGGATGATTAGTAACTTTGAGCATGTTTTCATATGTCTCTTGGCCTTCCTTCTGTCTTCTTTCGAAAAGTATCTATTTAGGTCTGTTGCCCATTTTTTGATTGGGTTGTTTATCTTTCTTTTGTTAAGTTGTATGAGTTCCCTGTAAATGTTGGAGATTAAGCCCTTATCGGTGATAACATTGGCAAATATGTTTTCCCATGCAGTGGGCTTTCTTGTTGTTTTGTTAATGGTTTCTTTTGCTGTGCAAAAGCTTTTTATTTTGATATAGTCCCATTTGTTTATTTTCTCTTTAGTTTCCATTGCCCTAGGAGCGGTATCGGTAAAGAAATTGCTTTGGCATATGTCTGAGATTTTGCTGCCTGTGGATTCCTCTAGTATTTTTATGGTTTCCCGTCTTATGTTTAATCCTTTATCCATTTTGAGTTTATTTTTGTGTATGGTGTAAGTTGGTGGTCTAGTTTCATTTTTTTGCATGTATCTGTCCAATTTTCCCAACACCATTTATTGAAGAGACTGTCTTGACTCCATTGTATGTTCATGCCTCCTTTGTTAAATATTAATTGAGCATAGTGGTTTGGGTTGAAGTGAAATCATCTGGTATTTGTCTTTCTTTGACTTATTTCACTGAACATAATACCCTCTAGGTCTATCCATGCTGTTGCAAATGGTATGATTTCATTCTTTTTTTATGGCTGTACAATATTCTATTGCATATATGTACCACTTTTTAATCATCTACTGATGGGCATTTGGGTTGATTCCATAGCTTTCCAATTGTAAATAATGATGCAGTGAACATGGGGTGCATATATTATTTTGAATTACTGTTTTTGGTTTCTTTGGATATATATCCAGAAGTGGAATTGCTAGATCATAAGACAGTTATACTTTTTATTTTTTGAGGAACCTCTACACTATTTTCTATAGTGGTTCTAACAATCTGCATTCCCGCCAACAGTGCATGAGGGTTCCATTTTCTCTACATCCTCATCAACACTTATTTGTTGATTTATTGATGATAGCCATTCTGACAGGTATGAGGTGGTATCTCATTTGTATTACTCTGATGATTAGTGACGGTGAACATTTTTTCATATGTCTATTGGCCACCTGTATGTCTTCTTTGGAGAAGTGTCTGTTCAGGTTCTCTGTTCATTTTTTAATTGGATTGTTTGTTTTCTTGGTGTTGAGTTGTATAAGTTCTTTATAAATTTTGGATATTAACCCCTTATCACATGTATAACTGGTAAATATCTTCTTCCATTCAGTAGGTTGTCTTTTCATTTTGTTGATGGTTTCCTTTGCTGCGTAAAAACTTTTTAGATTAATGTAGTCCCATTTGTCTATTTTTCTTTTGTTTTCCTTACCCAAGGAAATTTATCAGAAAAAAATATGGCTAAAAGAAATGTCAGAGATTTTACTGCCTATGTTTTCTTCTAGGAATTTTATAGTTTTGAGTTACTTTTAAGTCTTTAGTCCATTTTGAGTTTTATTCTTATATATAGTATAAGAAGGTGGTCTTATTTTATTATTTTACATGTATCCAATTTTTCTAATGCCATTTGTGAATAGACTGTCTTTAACCCATTGTATGTTCTTGCCTCTTTTGTCAAATATTAATTGACTATATAGGTGTGGGTTTATTTCTGGGTGGAGCCCATTTCTTTATGGAGAATTAAAAGACTATGGGCGGTACTTTCCTAGGTGGGTTTGTGTGAGGATTAATGAGCTGGGTATGACTTCAGAAACCAGCAAGGTAAGGTAATTCTCTGATCCCTACTGCTCAGAGAAAGTTTTCCTTCAATAGCCCCTCACCTCACCTCCATTGTCTTTGCTTTGGCAAAGACCATCTTCTTCTCTGCCCTGGATGGTTGAACTGACTTCCTGACTGCAGCCTTGTCTTTCTCCAGTCTCTCCTCCACCATGTTGCTGTTGCAATCTTTCAAAAAATGCAAATCTCATGAGACTATGGCACTAAACAGAACAGTCTAGGATGTATGAAGTGGCTTCAGAGCTCCCCCAGATTGCCCCCCCCCCCGCCCATTTGGCTGTCACTCTCCAGTTAGACTGACTCCTTTTATACTACACTGAGTGGCCAGATTATTATGATCTCTGAACGCATAATAATCGGGCCACTCAGTGTGTATGTATGTATGTGTATATATATATAAGAGGCCCGGTGCATGAATTCATGCATGGGTGGGGTCCGGCCAGCCTGGCCAGGGGGAGGGGAAATGGGCAGTTGGCCAGCCTGCCTGCTGGTGGAACTCCTGATAGAGGGGACAATTTGCATATTAGCCTTTTATTATATAGGATATACACTGAGTGGCCAGGTTATTATGCGTTCAGAGATCATAATAATCTGGCCACTCAGTGTATTTTGTAATTACTTGTGAAACCCAAGTGTTCCAGGCTTTGGTAGTCTGAAGAAGAATGAACAATCTTCAGCACAGTGTCCCATCTAAAGGGTTCCTCTGCCTCCTCTGTTTGCATAGGAGCCTCCTTGCAAAGCTTCTCTTTTGGGAGAATTTCTGGGAGTCCCAAGGGGGCAGGTCATAGGTGGGTCCAGAAAGCCTTGCTCCCTTTTGCTATTGTGGCCAGTGAGGCAGCTGGTGCCTGATTCCCTCTCCTTCTGAAGCTTCAGTTTGAACTATCATGGGGATTGGCTGCCATCATGCCCATTGGGGAGCGATGTGAGAGACCTGCAGTGAGCCATGCTGCTTCCACTTCACCCTCTAGCTGAGGTCCAAATCCCAGCCTGGTCTCCCTTGGTGCCTTTTTGAGTTAGAAGACTATTCCTTCCCTTTGTGAGTGTTGTCTGAGGGGCTAGAAGCCTCTGAGAGTTACAGAGGCAGTAATGACTATGTTGCCTGTACAGACTCTGCTTATCTCCTCAGATTCAATGTCATGGATCTGGGTATGGTTAAGTAAAAGGTTATATTGATTTCCATAAGTGGAGTGATATGAAATGGTTAACACAAATATAGCAATCTTGGCTTGTCTGAAATATATGTTTCCAGGAACCAGAGGAGGTGTGGAACCTGCTGAGTGTCATTTTCACATGGATGCTTGTTTTTAAATCCCAGGGACTATGAGAGTAGGCATCCTAGAATTTCCAGAAGTCACAGTCTAGACTAGAGATAAGACACTCTCGTCTCTCTGGACAGTCTTCTTCCTTTTGTCCTCACCAGGGGAGGAACTTGTTTTACAGCTCTGAAGTCTCTGGGGACATTATTCTGCCTGTGGAAAAGAATTCCTTAGATGAACGAAAAAAGAAAGGATGAATATGTCCGATGAAGAATTAGGGATGTGTCTGAAAATTTCTGGCATAGATGGAAAAGTCCCAATATGTTTCTGTGGTTATACAGCCAAAAATTATGTTAACTACATGAGTGATGTGACTTGACTGGGAAAAAGCAACCTGAGAATATTTTAAGATTTCTTGGCCATGTAATTATATATCCAGAAGGTATGATATCCAGCAAAGTGATAGATTAAAAATTATAATCAGTGTTCTTAAGCATATAATTAGCATACTGAACATTGATAGTTCAGACCCTAATTAATTACATAACCTGGTAACAGTAGAAGTCCTGATTTTTATAGTTGCCTAGGAGTCATACTCCCCAGTGAAAAAAAATATTAACTAATTATGTAACATTTCTCTTCCACATCTCTGGGAGCAAGAAATCCACACTATTCATTGTTGCTCTTAGATCTGGGTAGGAAAGTGAGCCTAGGGAGCAGAGGAGATAATTTGGTTGCTCTGTCTAAATAATAAATTAAATATGTTCATCATCACAGTTTCCTTCTGTATCTGAAATAATTTCACATGTGACTCTTTAGAGCATTATGGATAACCTCTAAAATACTCGGGCTCTGCCTTAGAGCACCAAAACCAGAAATCTTTCTTTCCCCAATGCCATGATCTATTATTTAGAAGTAATTTTGCCTTATAGCCAAGGGTAATCTCATCACCAAGCAATGCTTCTATTTATATGTCTGTCTCTCAGAGCCTGTCTGTATCTTGAAGAAATCCCCAATGCAGGAGGCAAGATATAAAATTGAATACCATCATGTAATATCCCCAAAGGGACTTGTTTAGTATTTTCTTATCCAGTTACCCATGGCTACAGGGAAAGATTTTTCAAAATTCAATACAAATTCTGTTAGCTTGTTTTTCTTCTTGACACCCTTAAGTCTTCTTTGATCACAGAAGATTTTAGAGGAAAGGAAAAAAATTCCTTTAGATCCCTCAATGTCAAGGGGCACCCAAATAGTTACTCCATTGCCCTTGCACAGAGCTGTTAATTGTGTGGAAGGACAAAGCTATCTCAGAGTAAGCATTCTGGGACCTCAATAAAAGCTGTTTGCTCTGCTCAGTGTCAGAAGGGCCGTGGGCATGAGCCAAGGGGAATTAATTATTGAAGGACTTTACTTAGAGGAGGTTTTCTCTAAAAGACAATTCCTTTGGTCATATCTCCTATCAAGCATCCATTAATCAACAGATCTTTAATAATTGAGAAACTATTATGTTTTGTGTGCTTTCACTTTTTCTATAAAATAGGATTAATCAAAAGCTTTGCCTTCATTGGGTTCATAAGTTACAGTCACTCCATAAGGAGCCAGAGACTCCAGAATTTGAAGGAAAGCATAGAAAATGGCATGCTCATGGTTCATCAGGCTATGGAATTCCCCAAATGTCACGGAGGACGTTAAAATGCAGTTAATGTAAGAGAATATGTAAAGTAATTCATTTTACTTTCCCTGAAGTAATTTTATAACAGAGTAGAAAGAGAAGACCAAAAAGTGAGGCCTATTTTTGTTTATTCTTCTGTCCAGCACCCCTAGAAAGGTAAGCCACTGGTGAAGCAGATATAGTCAGCTCCACTGACCCAGGCTGAGGGAAATTTGTCACGGCACCATCCAGTTCTTTTGGCTTTGATTCTGTGTTCACCACACAATCTTATGAATGCATAATTTGTTTTTCAAGGGGTAGGAGGACCATGGATCCTCCAAAATTAGGAGCTGCCAAAATTAGGAACCCCTCTCCTGCCTATCTTAGAGAATACTTTGATTCTTTCACCATAAGGTGAAAATTTTAGGACATAAGGAGACAGAAATTGATTGAAGGGATGCATTACCCATGATGTTTTCAACCCTTTATCCAAAGGTTGTCCTAGTGTCCTAAGAGTCTGAAACTCTGAATTGTCATGGCTCCACTTGTGTTTGCAGGTAGACAGCACAGGAGATGCCCAGAGCTAACAGCCAAACCTTTGTAGGGCAGTTCTGACCTAGAGTTCTGGAAAATGGAAGAGGGGTCCTGACTCTTTTTCAGATCTTTCTCTGCAGAAGTGCTTGCAGCCTGTCCATTCCTACTCCCACCAGGCCCCACCTATTGCAAGACTGCAGTCAAACTCACCCAGACAGAGACCATTAAAACTTGAACCAAATGGTAAATATTTTCCAAAATATTCTAGGGATAGGATTTTTAACTAAAGGCAGATCAGACAGGAATTTGTATGTTATTCATCTTTCTTCTGGTCAAACATGTAGATATCTAGTGGGAAAGGACTGGATAGCTGTAGATCTACTTGGCTTCAGAATAATAGTTACAATATTAATATCACTTGATCCCAGAAGAATGCACCATCTTTATTGGCTGTTGTGAAGAGAGAATCTTTATAGTTCTTCATTTGGAGGAACCCTCCAAATATTTAGAGAAAAGACAAAAGAATCTTAGCCGCTAGGAGAATACATTCCTCTTTGATGTGGAATATATTGTCAATAGGGTTTGTAAAATATCTCTTGTGGTTTGGTTAGTGGGATTCAGTCCTCTAGGATCTGCTCTACCATGGGCGACCCTAGTGACCTGATCAAAACCCACATCTTCAAACAGCAAAACTGGGGACCAAACAAACCAAGGACCTATTGGAAATGTCATCAAGCTATAGAGATCTCATGAGGCCCAGCCTGGGCAGCTAATCTGCAGCGCACACATCTGTCCCCATGTGTCTCCTGTCTCCATCCTCTTTCCATGTTACTAACTACAACACAGTATTTTGAGAAATATAAAAATAAACATGAAATATGAACAATGCAAAACTATAATTGCTGACTATCTTACCCTGCTGCTTAAAACATTCTATCATTTATATTAGTAGTTTTATCAAAGTTTCTCATGGCAGAGGGCAGAGAATATAGCTAGAACAGCCTGAATCAATCAAGAACTTTATTTGAGATCTTATTTTTTAATGTTAAAAATCATACAAATTTTGTATTTTTCTGCAAAATAGCACCATGTTTATTTTAATCTAAAAAGCCTGTCCTTCTCCTGATATTTTCATATAAAATTTATGGTCCAAAATTAGGAGCCCCATTCATTTGTATTCTTCTATAAGCTCTAGCCAACCACATGTGCTCCAGTGGGTGGACATATGTTAGTTTGAAAAGCATGAGCTTCCACAATGAAATCCAAGCTCTGTAGCCTGGCATGCAAAGCACTGAGTCATCTCCTTGCCTGCTGCTCCAATCTCTTTCCTTTTTTGATACTCTATTCTTCAGACTCACTGAAGTTTTTGGCATAGTTTCTAATACACCTTTGGCCTCTACACAAGTTGTTCCTTTTCAATCATTTATGCTAATGAGTTGGTGGGCCCCTAGAATGCTTCAGGATAGGGGCTGGTTGCCAAAGGAACCAACCATGTGATTAGAGGGTTGGAACTTATCAGTCCAACCATCCTCTGATGTCCAGGGAAGGGAGAGGGGCTGGAGACTAAGTCAATCACCAATGGCTAATGATTTAATCAACCATACCAAGCTAATGGAACCTCCATAGAAACATGAAACAATGAGGTGCCTGGAATGTATCTTATCCCATCTGCTTTCCCTCTCTTTGCCCACCTGAGAAGCTCCTATTCATCCTTTCATGCCCAGCTCATTAGTCTTTCTCCTCTCTGAAGTACTCCTTGATTTTCCCAAGCAGAGTTTATTACATTTTCTTTTGGGAAAATATAAACTTGATATTTCAAAGCCTTCCAGTTTTGTGAGGATAATATTTTCCATTAGTAGCCAAATACATTGGCTTGGTCCCCAATCCACATATAATACAAGGTCCAGTGATCTTCCCAACATTGCCAGGGTTCTCAGGGAGGCTTATAACTTTCTGTTTTTTTGAATTCTCAGTTATCCAACTTGCTTCCCTGCTTCTTCCTAGGTGAGGACCAGCTCCTTCTATATCTCTCCAAAGCACCACTAACAACAACAAAAAATGTTGTATGGAAAAGAGATTTGCTGAAGTTTTCAGTATAAGAGAGGGGGATCACCAAACAATACATAACAGTGAAAAACCTAAAATTAAATATTTGGTGTTTTAGATTCTTGGCCAGCCCCCTGTGGGTAGCCTCTCACTGGCAATCTCTATCCCCAGGTGTCAACTGCTGCTGTGTTGCAAGGGACTATTCTTTTTTTTCTCCTTGCCCTTTTCTCTGAGTCTCCAGAGTCCTTCCAACCACCTTCCTCCCAAACTGCAGAGGGACAATCCCCGCATCCTGTTACTGTATATTGTGGAACAATTTAGTGCCTTCTTTATCTTATTTCCTTTTCTTTTACATTAGTTCAGAGGGACCTCTCCTTTCACAAACAAAGTGGCTGTTCTAATTAAAAGAGAACAATTTTCTTCCAAACTGCACTCTAACATCTTAGAGGAATAGGCCTAACAGTAGTCAGCTCTATGGTGGAGGCTGCCCAGGTTGTACTGCAGGGATGAAGAATTCATTCCCTGAGCTGCTGCCAGGGGCAGAAAGCTCTCAGCTGTCAAGTCTCTTAGGGATTGCCTCAACTGAAGAGAGCCACCTTGCTCAAGGTCACATCCTCTTCCTAGAGTAGTCTATATCCAACGACCAGTTGAAGCACCACCTCACCCCAACTCAGACAATTCTGAGGGGCCATCCAACTTTAGAGCTTCCCATGGGGTTGGCTTAGCATTTGCTGAGGTTGCATCCCAGCTCAACTTTTGCCCCATTGCTTCCTTCACCTCCTTCCTTGGGGATTGATCCCCAACCACTCTGCTCCTGCATCCTCAATTTCTTGCAGTGTGGGCAAGAACACTCTACTCCCTGAAACATGGTAGGTTGCTTCATGAAATCCAGCAAAAGAGATAGTCTACAGGTAAGAGGCAGGTCACAATCTTCTGTAACCTAATCACTGGAGTGACAGTTCATCAACATTGCCTCATTCTTTTGGTTAGAAACAAATTACTCAAGGGGAGGAGATTACTTGGGAAATACCAAGAAGCAGGTATCCCTGGGGCCATCTTAGAGACTGCCTGCCTCAGCACTCCACTTGTGAGAGAGAGGCAAAGTATATTTAAGGATGTTATTAAGTAGACAAAAGATTCCATTTACTAGCTACTTTGGGAACTGTAATGGTGTAGGCATGTTTAGCGGCGAAGTCTCTTCTAAATAAAATAAAATTTCACTAATTAATGCACTGCTTTCTTCTTCAAATATCCCAAAACTTCCTAATCTAATCTTCAGAATCTTTGAAGCCATTATTGGATGCTTTCAAACTTTTGCCAGATAGTTTCCTGTCTTTTATGCCCCTACATAAAATCTCTCTTCTAGATCATTAAAGAGAAAGAAAGCTCTACAGAAAGGCCACTGTGAATATGTGTACTTTTCTTTGAATTGTGGGCAATGGATGGTGTTTATGAAGGTAAATAAAGCAGTGTCTGAGATCTTATGAACAAGATCCAGCCTTCAGCTAAGCTAAGCAGATTGCATTCCATCTGCAGTTCTCAGCAGGGTGTATCTGTTGACAACTGAAGAAAAGAGTTCTTTATTTTGAAAACATGTGGAGATTAAAAAACTCATATGGAAGAGAAAAGCAGAAAAAAAAAAGACAGTGTGAGTTTAGTTGACAGTTAGTGGAAATTTACAAAAATGTGTAACAGAGCTCACTTTAAGCTTCCTAATTGCCAGCTGTGGGCCTGATAAATGTGGCATGGGTCTTAATTTCCATGTTGTGAGATTTTCTCTACAGTTGTCTTGATTGCCTTGTTGCAATATGAGTGCATTAAAAAAAAAAAGTTGAGTTCTCTGATTTTTTTTCTCATTTTCTCTTGAAAATTCTTAATAAAATCAGAGTATTCTCTTTTCTATCTATCTGTAGGTGAGGAGGAGCAAGTTTACAAATCGATTAAGTGGCAAGACATAATGCCTGTCCTACTACACAATGTCTGTCCTACTACACAATGTCTGCTATTTCCCGTATCACAAGAATTTTATTGTCATTTTTTATTTTCTAATTTAAATCACAGCTAGCAAGTAGAAGAAACCAGGTGAGGCCTGAGTTAGCACAACAATTTAGTGGGTAGCTAAGAACCAGATAGAAGACATGCTCCTGGAAGAATGGTTCAGTGCTAAGAGAGTGGAGACCCAAAGGGAAAGCAAGTATGTCCAGGATAAACTTTAATCATATCCAAGTGTGTCAATCTTGATCCTGGTAGAGGACAATTTTTCAAAATGGTTGTACTTTGGAAGTATGCTTTGTCTTCTGAACCTAAATGACTAATAGATTATTTTAAAGGGCATTCATTAAATTGTCCTAAATATAAAAGTAATATATGCACAGTGTAGAAAACTTAAATGTACATGGAGCTGAGAGTTAGATGTAGATAAGATTTTAGTTTCTCTTTTATTGAGATAACGACCTTTTGGAGAGCCCCCCATTTTTTATTGCTGGAAGTGGTGGGATTAATAATTCATAGCTAGAGCAACTTTGATTTCATTTCTTTATCAGAATGAGTGTAAGGCAAGTATTTACCTAGAGTTTTAACAAAGATTTGAAGTCTCTCTGCGTCTGACTATAGATACTGCAATTAGAGATATTAAGTATTTAATTTAGTACTATGAACTGGATGTATTTTGAGATGGACAGCAATATGCTTGATGCTGTCCAACAGATTTTGAGAAAAATACTATTGACTATTGTGACTTTTGTCTACTGAAAGAATTGAATCATCCATCCCACTGCCAGTCATCCTGGGGCTTGAAATGAGAGTACCTCAGATGCTTTCCACCTATGATTGAGGCTGAAACATTTATCAGGCTCAGGAGGAGATACCTAGAGATTTTGGTTGTGAAGGGGTAAACTAGCCTTGTCTTGTGGAAGACAATTAAGACTCCAAGATAGGGAATTTAGGAGTAGGGTCAAGTAGTGAGTGGCTACTTCTTGTAGCAGCAAAAGTCACTCTTCAAACTCTACTTTTGTTATTCCTCAGTCACTTGTGTTTTTTTTTAAAATATATTTTATTGATTTTTTACAGAGAGGAAGGAGGGAGAGAGTTAGAAACATCGATGAGAGAGAAACATCAATCAGCTGCCTCCTGCAACATCCCCTACTGGGGGATGTGCCCGCAACCAAGGTACATGCCCTTGACCGGAATCGAACCTGGGACCCTTGAGTCCGCAGGCTGACACTCTATCCACTGAGCCAAACCAGTCAGGGCATTCCTCAATCACTTGTAAAGTTTTATTTAACACCACATTCTGGTCTTAGCTCCTCTTGGATTAGAGAGGTAAGGAACTGAAAACATGCTTGGAGTGAAAAGGTGAAGGGTAGAGAACTTGATTCAGAGCAGCCACTAATGTGAGGGGTCAGAGTGACCTGGGAGATGGGGACTATGGGGTACCTCTTTCCTCACCCTTGGAACTGGGTATTATCAAGCTTTCTAATATTTGCTCATTCGACTGGTGCAAAATAACATTTCACTATTTTTTGACATACATTTATTTAATTATTCATGAGGTTGTACAACTAAATACCTTTTCAAATAATTGATTGGCTATTTGTATTTATATTTTCTGTAAACTTTTTCTATTTGGACATAGTTGTTTAAAAGGTAATTATTTGAATACTTACAGTTACTTATAAGTGGGTTACCAATTGGATTAATGGGTTGTATTCCAAAAAAGTTATTGTTAAACCAGCTTTATTTTGGATCCTAGAATTCATTTTTCCATGTAAGCAAATAACAACTAGGCCTCCTAGCTAGTTCATACCCCATAATGCTTCAAGTGGGTTATTGTTCTTCAAAGTGAGGCATCAGAGATCATTTCCCCCATGAAATTTCTCATAGACAGAAATGAATGTTTCATCCACTTAATTGCCATGGTCCTTATTGTCTTCATTACATCTTGACACCAACACACCATACTATATAATAGTGATTTGTGTTCAAGACTATCTCTTTCCTGCCACAGATATAGCTTGAGTTAACCAACTCAAATGAGTATAAAGGGACAAGCAGATCATATAAATGTTTGAAAGTTGACCAAGAGGGGCACATAATAGGCAGTGGTGGGGACTAATGGGTAATTTGAGAGCCTGTCAGAGGGGCATAGAAAGCAGCTGCTTGGGAAAATGAACTCAGTACTGCCAGATGTTGATTTTTAAGATGAGTGTAGACATCCTGACCTTTATGGGAAATCTCCCATTTTTTATAAGTGGGTGTATTGTTCAGCCCTGGCAGGGAGTGCTGGTTCATGGCACATTCAAACTGGGTGATTGACCGATAAATGAATTGTTTAAAAGATGTGAGCAAGGTTTCCCTCACCCATCAAGGAATGGTGAAACACCTTGGGGATGGAAACTGCTATAGGAGAGGGCTGAGAGCACTGCGTGACAGCAGATGGTCTTGGCTAGAGAGAATTAACTAATTCATGATAGGGAAAAAGCCGAAGATATAAGTACCTCTATCTCTTTCTCTCATCCTCTGTTCAGCCCCCAAAAGTCAGCTCCTAGACAAGAAAGTGGGATGAAACAGAGGGAGAGTGGATCTTGAAGATCAAATGAAAAAATAGCCAGCTTAGATAGCTATTAATTCAGATGAAATAAAATAAAATCAAATATGGAAGAGGAAAACAACATGTGCTACAGGTGTCATTGGGGGATTTTTGGTTAAGGATTTTGAAAAATAGGTATGTCTTTCTATTTCTATCATTTTATTCTAGTAGTATGTGTATACAAGATGCTTAATAACCGGGTGAATAAAAGTGATTTGAAAACTGAATTTAACATGGCTGGAAAATGCATTTTATATCCTCCCAATGAGATAAAATAGTTTCTCTTCGGGATTTTTTTCTTCCCCCAAAAGAATAACTATAACATTATAATTAAGGAGCTTATGGTCTAAATTTCTCAAATGCTGTATTCTAACTTACTGTATATTATCTATTGCTACATAAAAACATACCCAACATTTAGTGGCTTAAAACAGCAAACATTTATTATCTCTGAGATTCTGAGGGTCAGGAAACCAGGAGTGGCTTAGCTGGGTGGTTCTGGCTCAGGGTCTGGGTTGCATGGTCTTCCCTTGGCTGCTGCTGGAGGATTCATTTCCAAGAAGGCTAACTCATGTGGCTGTTCACTGGAAGTCTCAGTTCTTGCCAATGGCTTCCCCAGGGGGGTTCCTGAATGTCCTCAAGACATGGCAGCTGGCTTCTCCCAGAGTGAGTGTTCCATGGGAGGCAGAGACTGAGAGGGCAACCAAGATGCAAGCTGCAATGTCATTTAGAATCTAATCTTGGAAGTGACCTACCATCACTTCTGCTGTATTCCGCTGGCCACACAGACCAACTTGGTATAGAGTGGAAGGAGACCAACCAATGATGTGACTACCAGGATACAAGAATCACAGGGGGCATTTGGAGACTGGTTAGCACACTTATTCTGCCTTACTTTCACAGAATGTCTTATTTCCATATATTCTTGTGATCTGGAGTATCTTTTTTCCCTAACATGCAAGAGAGTGTACAGCTGCCATTTAATTAATGTTCACAGGCAATGCCAATGAGTTTTAACAAGGGAGTTTTGTGTCTCCACTGTATGATGACTCTTGTATCCTAAGTGTCAGCTTCACCTTCTATCCTGAGTCTTGGCATATGGATAACTAAGAAAAGAGAGAAGATGGTCCTGGGTGGGAAAGATCCAAAAGAGGAAAGTCAGCTCTTCCATTGTTGGTCCGAGTCTGTCAACTTCAAGAGAAATCCCTTTACCTGTACTTTTTCTACCTTGTGATTGGACAGGTCTAGATTACCTCAAAGTCATTGGGATTCTAGATTTCCTCCCTTCAACCCCACTATGAGAATGTGAGTGAGGAGATGGTGCTCTTAAGAATTGGGATTCTCTCTCATTATCTGTAAAAAGTTAGGGCTGCATTTGGCTCCAAGACACCAAAAATCCCCAGTGATAAGAAGATGCTAAAACTCTCTAGGTCTAGATCTTCTTACACTTTCCCAGTCTCCCATTCCTGACTTGATCTGCTCTAGACATGGGCTGTCATAGATGGACAAACTACACTTTGTCTCCAAGATCTTAATTTTATATTTTTTTTCCTAAGTAACACATCAGTTCCAGCTAAACTGAAGGCAGCTTTTCATATTTATTAAATTCCTTTTCTGGTTAGAAAATTGGAATGATTCACATGATTTCTCCTGCTATTGTCTATGTTTTGAGAAAACTACATAAGCCCCAAGGAATTTCAAGATTTCCAGAACCAAGTGATAGGTGTTCCAAATGAGATATGAGCATTTACAAAGAATGTTGCTAGGCAGCTATTTACAAATAAAGGCATTTTTCCAACTGAAAAGAATTGAAAAGCAAATGTTATCATTAAATGACAGATAGTCAGGGATACTACCTTTACCACATAAAAATTTATTACTTGATCTCATTTTTATAGTGCAGTTAATGGTTGCTTGAAGAAGAAGGAAGATGTGTCAAGGGACTTTTATGAGGGGGGGGGAAAGTAAGACTGCATGTTGGTTTTAAATGATGACTGAACAATGATTTCATTTTACTGTAGTCCAGCAATAAATCTGTAACTCTTCTCTCACCAGTGACACTAGAAACTGTAGGGAATCTAGGCCAGCTGGTTCCAGACTCTAATAATTCATGCTGGGAAATGTATCGCCTAGGTGTACTGGACCCAGAAAGTCTGGTAAGGCCGGTTTTTGCATGAGTTGGCTATTAATCTTGACCACTCTTGCTTATAGTTCATCACATTAGGGGCTACAGTGGGTAGTGCTGAGTTCTGTGACATGTCTAGGAATGGTTAGCTTAGTATATTGTAGAGCATGAGAAAACACCCTCTATGGTGCTCACATTCTTTTTAGGCAAAAATAAAATTAAGAAAACAATTGCAGGAAATAAAGAGATGCAATTGGTGTCATGATGTGAACTCATCTCCTGGCTTCACCACCCACTAACTGGCACTTTATATCATTGAACCTTACTGTCCCAATTTATAAAATGAGGCAACTAAGTTAGAACAACGGTTACTGGTTTTTCCATCACCAAGAATCCATTTATTATATTTCCTCTACAAACTTCATGTTTTGAGAGATTTTATCTAGACTTTGGCATTTATTTTGTAGTAATTCATTTGTTTCACTTTTTATTGTGTTTTCATTTCAAAGTTATTCAAATTTTGAGCGACAATGTATTTATGTAATGATATATAAAGACATTATGAAATCATATAGTCAAAGCCATGGCTGAGATGCTCATAAGGTGTCCATTGTAGGCAGAATAATAGTACTGTAAATAAGCATCTCACGATAATATTTACTCTGTGTTTGACTAAGTGTAATAAATTACCTTCTGTACAGATCCTTGGTACTTAGGTAACAACAACAACAAAAACAACAACAAACAAAATAAAAGAAAATAAAAAGAAAAAAGAGGGAATGGTACTGGGTGAGTAGGATCCAAATGAGGAATGTCAGATTTAAAGTTCAAGGTCATATGTCCAAAGTCATGCTTCTGGTCTCTTTCTTTACTGTGATTACTTCGTGTATGGATTTAGTAACAACATCTGCTCTGCCTCTGATAAACTCAGCATTCTTCTGAAGACACAGAAGCCAATGAGAATGGCAAGTAGAAGATGGCTGATATTACCATACTGAGTTGATCTACTTCCAGTCGAAAGCAAAGACATGTGCATGTGTGGCTTTACCAGAAGTATTTGTATGCTTCCACAGGTTATGAATTTTGGTTGGAAATATTATAAAACCTCTAAGTATATAGCAAAGTTTCATAATACTAGATGCTTGGGCAACAGTGGTTGTACTGCCCTCTCATTCACTCTGTTGTGTTGTGGATAAATGGAATTTGGGGTTGGCTGGCTGAAGCAAAGTGCTAACCATATCAGAGATTTTATTCTGTTTATAGCTATGGGTTTCTCTGTTAATTTCTGCCAGACTTCTGACTCAGTCCTGCTACTTGTCACGGGAAAGTCACTTAGAGTTCCTTGGCCTACCTTGATTACTGACTCTGGCAGGAATTTTAAAGAGAGATTTTCTCTTCGTGTCTTGGAAAGCATAAGCTCTGTGTTTTGTTACATGGCAAAGAGAAGTTAAAGTTACCATTGGAATTAAGGTTGCTAATCAGCTGACCTTAAAACAGGGAGATTATTCTGGATTATCTGGGTGGGCCCAGTGTAATCCCAAGGGTCCTTATAAGTGAAAGGCAGGAGTCAAAGAAGGAGAAGATAAGACAACGGAAGCAGACGTTGGAATGGTGCAATTGCTGCCTTAGAAGAAGGAAGGAGGCTAAGAGCCAAGGAATATGGGCAGCCTCTAGAAAAATATAGAACACAGATTCTCCCCTGGAGCCTGCAGAAAGGAATGAAGCTCTGCCAACACCTCAGCTCCGCGAGACCCATTTCAGACTTCAGACCTTCAGGACTATAAGATAATAAATGTATGTTGCTTTAAACCGCTAAGTTTGTGGTAATTTATTACAGCACCAATGGGAAATGAATGCAGCATCCAATAAAATTCACAAGCGCAATGTCCCAGTATAAGCTTCACAACTCTGCCCTATTCTCCTGTGGTCTCTCTGAGGGCCCCTTCCCATTTGGAGCACCTCAGAGAAGGGATGTGGGATCCACACTGGAAGGAGAAGGTATCTTTGCTCCATCCAGGCAGAAGTAATCACTTCTTTAACCCTTAGATGTGATAACTCATTATATTTAACCCATTGTCTCTTAACCAATTGTTGATGTGTAGTTGTATGAATTGTTTAATAATGGGTATAAAAATGATGATCTCTTTAGTTTTACGTATGAAGTTAAATCCAGCTTGGTTCTCTATTCCTGGGAGCTTTGTGAGAGGTAATTATTATTTTGGGTGTCAGGGGATGGAGGTGAAGAGAAACTTGGGGATTATATGGTCCGGTCCAGGAAAATAGGACATGGCCTTGGTCATTCCTCAGGTGTGGTGCTCAAGGGCAGGTGACTCTGTCAACAATTCTATCCCTTTCATGCTGTACTCAGGTGCAGAAACCTTTGTTGAGGTTTAAAGACATAGCTCATGGAGTTGCTTGTCATTTCAGTCACTGATACACCTGCCCCCCTCTAAGAGCCTGGAACCCCAGATGCAATGCCCTGAGCAAGCTCTGGTCTCACTATATCAATAAATTGTATCCTTCCATTCTCCTTCCCTGTCTCCGGGGACCCAAGCATTTGGCCATTTCCATCTTCATCCTCCTGCCCTTGGATGGGCACTTAATTTCCTCAGTGCACTTAGACTAGGGGTGGAAAGCAAGCCCTGTGGGCCATATTCATCCTCATGGCCTCTTGTTTTCCTTCACTGTGCACAAGTAAAGAGTTTAAAATCGGAATTAATTGCTATCATTTCAAATTATGATTTGAATAGGTCCAGGTTTTATTGAAAATTCAGCATGTCTGGGATCTTTATTCTTCTAAGTAATGGCTGGCATTTGCTTTCTATGTCTCTCCATTCTGCACCTCTTTCTGCTATGTCCTCATCACTGAGGACAAGGTCAGTGTTTATGTGTCATTTTACGCCAGGTTCACTTTACTCATTTACATAATCTTTCTGACCTTTATAGGTCTGAGAGCTTGTATGTAAGTCCTGGCCTAGATTTTCCAAACACCTGGTAACCTGTTGTGTGTTTTTTTTTTTAAATTAAAGCTCAGAAATACAAAAATACTTTTATTATCTCTACAGGGTTTACAGAGAGCTTACAGCTCATAAACAAAGACCTGGCTTCTAGTCTGGTGCGAAATAGGCAATAGAAATAGGGGAAGCTGGATTGCTTTGTACAGTCTCAAGTAGCCAAAACAAAGCATAGGATACTTTCTCAGCGGGTCACCATGCTACATGAAGTTATCAATAAGTCATCTTGCCAGAATGTGACATCTGTGGTAGAGGGATAATATCTAACCCAATGCATAGCTTATTGAAACACTGTCTGCAAGTTATTGGTTGAGTGAATGGAGAGAGTGACTAATGGTAGCTTTTTTGCCACTAAATGGTGAAAAAATAAGGTGTGGGCTTCTTGCCTCTATAAATGCTGTAAAAACAGACAGTGTTTGCCTTTATCATCAATTCTAGTTAATCAATTCTTACTTTGCCTGAAATTGTCCTGTTTGAGACCTCTTCCTAGATTCTTCCCCACCTGTCACCAAAAGCTATAAATCAGGCTGGCAAAGGGCAGCGGAGAGCTTCCACAATTAGCTGGATAATTAAGGCAAAGACCTTGGTAGAAGAACTGGGACCAATGCTATAAGAGAGAAGTGCCTGATCTCTGGTGTGTGAACCATAAAACATGGAATGATGGATCTGGGAGGGAACTTAATCACTGTCCACCCCACCTGTCACTTGAAGATGAATACAAGCCTGGAGAAGGTCAATGCTTCAACAAAGGTCATTCATCTAATTAGTGGAAGCTCTGGTTTTAGAAACTAGTATTCTTAGGTCCCCTGATTTCCTACCAGGTACTCTTCTCACTGTCTCAGTTTTATTTATTTTTTTTGGTTGAGGATTATTTTTGTAAATTAGTCTTTTTTTCCCTCTAGATTTCCAAATTAATTTTCTTAGAATTAAACCAATTATTCTTCTATAAATTTTCCCCAAGTCTAAGTGTTATATTTCAAACTTTTTAAAAAATATATATTTTATTGATTTTTTACAGAGAGGAATTGAGAGGGTTAGAGAGTTAGAAACATTGATCAGCTGCCTCCTGCACACCTCCCACTGGGGATGTGCCCGCAACCAAGGTACGTGCCCTTGACCGGAATCAAACCCGGGACCTCTCAATCCACAGGCTGACGCTCTATCCACTGAGCCAAACCGGTTTCGGCTATTTCAAACTTTAAAAAAAAGAAATAACTATTCATAAAACTCCCATATCTTAGGTGTTTAGTTTGATGATTTTTGACAGTTGCACACAGATGTGTAATCAATACCCTAAACAAGATAAAGAACATTTTCATAATTCCAAGAAGTTTCCTATGCCCCTTTCCAGTCAATTTTTCTATGAAGGACCAGACAGTAAATATTTTTGGCTTTGCATCTCATTTGGGCTCTGTTTCAACTATTCAACTCTGCAGTAATAGCACCAAAGAAGTCATAATAAAGAAATAAATGGGCATGGCTGTGTTCTAATAACACATTAGTTACAAAAACAGGTGAGGGACTAGATTTGGCCTGTGGACTATAGTTTGCCAATGCTTGAATTACCATGATAGTTTTGATGTTTATTCATGCTGTTGCATGTATTTGTTGTCCATTCTTTTTACTGTTGAGGATTATATATGAATTTATTACTGAGGTTATAGTATGCATTTATGACACCTTTTTTTATTCATTCTTCTGTTGATGGACATTTGGGTTGTTATGAATAAGGCTCCTATAAATATACTATATAATTAAATAGTAATATGCAAATTGACTGAACAGTGGAACAACCGGTCACTATGATGCACACTGACCACCAGGGGGCAGACGCTCAATGCAGGAGCTGCCCCCAGCCCGCAGGCCCTGGTCGCCCATTCAGGGCCTGTCGGCCAACCTCTTGGTCCCTTCCCCCAGCCGGCAGGCTACGATCGCCCAATGACTAATGTGGAACTGGGGGTGGGTGGCAGCGGGCCAGCTGCCGGCAGCTGGGGAAGATGGTCCTGATCGCAGGCCAGGCCTAGGGACCATACCTGTGCACGAATTTCATGTGCCGGGCCTCTAGACCTATATAATAAAAGGCTAATATGCAAATTGACCCTAACGGCAGAACGAGTGGGAACAACTGGTTGCTATGATGTGCACTGACCACCGGGGGCAGACGGTCAATGCAGGAGCTGCCCCCTGGTGGTCAGAGCGCTCCCACAGGGGGAGCTTCACTCAGCCACTAGCCAGATTGAGGGCTGTGAGCACAGCAGCAGTGGTGGGAGCCTCTCCCACCTCCTCTGCAGTGCTAAGGATGTCCAACTGTGGCTTAGGCTCGCTCCCTGTGGAGAGCAGGCCTAAGCTGTCAGTTAGACATCCCCCGAGGGCTCCCGGGCTGCCAGAGAGATGTCTGACTGCCAGCTTAGGCCCGATACCCCAGGGAGCGGGCCTAAGCTGGCAGGTGGACATCTCCCGAGGGGTCCCAGACTGCGAGAGGGCCACAGGCTGGGCTGAGGGACTCCCCCAAGTGCACAAATTTTTGTGCACTGGGCCTCTAGTTTTTATATAAGTCTTTTGGAGAGCATGTGTTTTCATTTCTCTTGAGTCAATATCTAGGAGGGGAATAATAGGTCATAGGGTATATCAATGATATCCTTTCTTTCTTCCTCTCTCTCTTTCTTTCTCTATTTCTTCTTTTAACATATATTTTTATTGATTTCAGAGAGGAAAAGAGAAGGATAGAAAGATAGAAACATCAATGAAGAGAGTCATTGATTGGCTGCCTCCTGCACGCCACATACTGGGGATCGAGCTCATAACCTGGACATGTGCCCTGACTGGGAATGGAACTGTGACCTCCTGGTTCATAGGTTTGCCGCTCAACCACTGAGCCATGCCAGCAGGGCATATATCAATGATTTTCAACCTTTTTCATCACATAGTGAACATAAACTAATTACTAAAATTCTGTGACATACCAAAAATATTTTTTTTGCTGATCTGACTAAAATAATATGTATAATTTTCATTCAGTCATACCAGACAGCTATTGTGTTGGCTATTGTCATCTTTTTATTTGACAATCTAAGGGAAAAGAGGTCAATGCCATTGACTTAATCATCAGGTATTACATATTTTAAAACTTCTTGTGGGACACCGCTTGAAAATTGCTAGGGTAGATGAATGTTTAACCTTAAAGAAACTGCCAAATATCTCTTCAAAGTGGTTGTACCACCTGAAACTCTTATTAGCTATGTATGAAAGTTATATTTGTTCCCTGTCCTTGGTGTAGTCAGTCTTCTGATTTTAGCTACTCAGATGGGTGTAACTTAATTGCTCTTTGAAGCAGGCTCTCTGTTCTTCATGATCATCCTTCCATTCTTCATTTTTTATACCACTTTTTAGCTTTATCTCCTTTCCTCTGTGTTTAATTCATCCCTATATCTATAAATTTGGTATTCTTAATCTCAGTATCTTCCAGTTTATTCCTGACAATCTGTATTATTTGTTACCAGGCATATACCATTGTTTCAGTTCCCCTGGTCAGATGAGTTTTTTCCAAGTCTATATTCACCTGAATATAGAGTCTGGACAATCCTATCAAACTACCAGTCTACCATACCACCCTCATGCACCGGTTTCTTTTTCACTGAGGCCTTTTTTCCCAAATGCAGTGAATGTGAATCCAAGCTGAACCTGTTGTGGATATAGTCATAACCTTCTCTAGCTCCAGAAAGAGCTTCTCTCACATACTTACAACTATTGAAAATTCCTTTTATATGGAATTCAACCCCTCGCCTCTCCCTCCCAATAGATCTCAGATGCAATTTCTCTGGAACAAAGAGACATATTCATTTAAATGAATTAATATGCAAATAACCAAGAACTGCTTCCTGAGGGAGGGTTTTGGAAGACAACAGAGAAAATAGAAAAGGATAGTTCCAGTGACAAAAGGCAGTTTATAGGCAGAGTTGCAGTGAAGTTGGCAGGCGTGGGTGGGTGGGGTGGGAGTGATTGAGGAGGTTGAAAGATGGAGTGTAGTGCAGTGAGGGCCAAGTTCACCTTCCTCACCTTTTGTACCTAAACCAGCTATTTGCACGGACCTGAATTCTAACACACTGAATGAATTCTTCATAATTCTTCTTCTTCAACTCTTTTTTTACTATTTACTATCTTTTTCCTGCTCAGGATTAAATACACTGAGTGGCCAGATTATTATGATCTCTGAACGCATAATAATCTGGCCACTCAGTGTGTGTGTGTGTGTGTGTGTGTGTGTGTGTGTGTGTGTGTGTGTGTGTATGTGTGTGTATATATATATATATATATATATATATATATATAGCCCGGTGCATGAATGAATTCGTGCATGGGTGGGGTCAGGCCAGCCTGGCCAGGGGGAGGGGACATGGGTGGTTGGCCGGCCTGCCTGCTGGTCGAACTCCTGGTCGAGGGGACAATTTGTATATTAGCCTTTTATTATATAGGATATACACTGAGTAGCCAGATTATTATGCGTTCAGAGATGATAATAATCTGGCCACTCAGTGTAGTTGCTACTTTGATTTAGCTGTGAAGGATGATTTCAGCCCTTTTAAGTCTTTTCTCTTCTCCCCATTCTTTTAATTTTTACCCATCAGTTGGCCAGTAACTTCATAGTATCATCTGGCTGCTGCTACCCAGTGGAGTATCTCTCTCTGCCTTTCTAAAGTATGTCCAGGCAATGATTGTCCCTGGCTACCTTAACTTTCTTCACATTGCAAAGGGTTATGCATATAGGATGGGGGGATTTGTGGCTATATGTTGCAATCTCCCACACTCTCTGAACCTATGTTTCTAAATCTGTAAAATGGGGCTAAAAACTGTCAAACAGATTAGGATTCTCAGTTTCTTCTACTAGCTCATTTTTTTCTCATTTCTATAATTCTCCATCAGGTTATGTCCTAGGTCCTCTGTTCCCTCTCTCTATGATTACTTCTTAAAGGTATCTCATCTATGTAGACATTGGCAAATGTTTTCTGCAAAGGGCCAGATAGTAAATATTTCAGTCTTTGTGGGACATGTGGTCTTTGTCACAACTACTCAACTCTGCATTGTAGCAGCTCTAGCAGATGATCTATAAATGAATGAGCATGGCTGTCTTCCAATTAAGCTGTGTTTATAAACACAGATAGTGAACTATGCCAATGAGGTTGCTTACCATTTATCTGCCAATGACTTTAATTCCTTTAAGTCCATTCTCAGCTCTTTCCTTCATTCCTACAGGAGTTATTTCCAGAACTGAATTTGATCAGGTCTCCCACTTGCTTAAAACCCTCCAGTGCCTCCTTTTGGTCTTTTGGGCCCTGTAGGATCTCACATTGCCCATTCCTCCAGCTTCATGCTCCTCAATCTTCCTCCTCACTCTCTAAATAATAGTTTCAGGACCTCCATTCCATTTCCCTGCCTGGATGAGCTTCCCCCCACCACCCCCCCTCTCTACTTAATTATCTTTGACCTGTTCAGCTCTGAGCTCACCTCACCTCCCTTGTCTTTAGGGAAGTCTTCTTGACCCCCAGGTAAGACCATAGCCAAGCACACTCAACCTTTTGTCATCATACTCCAGAGTTTTTAATTATTCAATAATTTGTGATTAATTATTACTACAATTTAGATTAGTTTTCAGTGAATGTTTATTCCCTTTACTGTCACACTGTGGGCAGGGTTTACTTCTCACCCCATTTATTTTGGGCTTGGCTATGTGACACAGTTTGGCCAATAGGGTTTTAGTGGATATGACATGAGCTTGAACTGTGCTTGTGTGGTGGTCTTGTTCTCTTGAACTCCTGGTATTGCTTTGAGGAGAACATGCCCTTGGTTATTTTCTGGTCCCAGAAGAATGAAAAACATGCTCCAGCTGACCTGTACACCAGTGAGTGCAATAATAAGTGCTTATTGTATGCCCCAGGTCCTCAGGGTGTTTGTTCTGCAGCAATAGCTGACTGACAGAATTATCTTATGTATCAGTCTTCCCTACCATTGCAATATCCACACAAAAACAGTAAACACATTTGTTTTGCTCACTGTTACATTTTTATGCTTAGTACAGAAGTGCTTAGTTAATTTGTGTTAAATGAGTAAATGATTAAGTGGGATAACATATATGTGGAAGCATTTAGCGTATTATAGGCACGTAGTTGTCATTCAGCAGATGGTGTTTTAAAATGAGTTAGGTAATGCTCAAGAGAAGCTGCATCTAGTTCTCTTCTGGACTTGAAAATACTCTGAGCTTTATAACTCAGGTTTATGTGCAAGAGAAATGCCCCTAAATTTATAATCAGCTGTGTATCGACTCTGCAATCACATTCTTGAGCCCCTTAGGAAATGTAAGATGATGAAGGAAAATAAAAAATAAATTCAAGTCCAGGAAGTTCTTTGCTTGTGTTACTTTGTTTTCTAATGTTAAGTGTGATTTGTTTAAAATGATATAGAAAACACCATTTGGAGACAGGAAAATATTATCACATCTGGAGAAACTCAGTAAGATCAGGACAAAGGCTCTATTCTCTTCCTGATGCACATGTGTGGTTCTCATCGACTTTTGTATTATCTTGAGGAAAATATTAGAAAATGTCATGCACCATAAACATTCCACACAATGGGGGCTAATTAATAGGTACATGCAATATTAATGTGTATGTTAACCATTAACTATAAGTGTTCTCTAATAGTTGGTACCCATGGATAATTAATGCTAATTCTCACAGTACTTAGGAGAAGACATAAATATAAGATCCCGGTGCACTTTATTAAATCACATAATTTTGAAACCATTCTTAGGATTTATAGATCCAATACTTTGTTGGTTAGGTGAATGCTACTGTTTAAGGGTTTATTGGGGGAGTAGCCTCCATACTCCCCAATTAGAATAAATATGTAATTTCTGTTAAACCATTCAAAGTAAACTGGACTAAAAATAATCATTTCCCTGACATGCTATATCTGTGAAATAAGAGGAGTTCAACATTTGTATGTCTCTTCAATTCCAATGTTTCATCTTTATACTTTATAGAGACTCAAACTTTCCTTTGCAAATAAAACAGATTCCTATATAAAAAACTGTGTTTTTCTTTTCCACTCCTTTTGGATCACCCCATGCTTGTCCATTGGATTTCTAGCATTGTATATTTTAAAATGTTTATGTAAAGAAAACATAATTGAAAACATTAACAGCCAAATGTATGTGTGTGTTTGTGTATATTGTTAGAAAGCTAAATAATGATAGTAAAGTGTATATATTTATGTATCCTGATGCAATATTTATCTCTATTTGTCTTAAAATTCCCTTCACTTTTCAAAACACCGAGTATGATCATTTGCCATTTGTTTAAAGGAAGAATTCCATGTGCAGCAGACACAGGAATGCACCACTCAGATCCCTCTGCAAGAAAGAAGCCTCAGCCCAGCAGTGTGGAGGGTGGTTGATGGATCCCTCCAATTGTAGTTCCCCAAGTGTCCACCACAGCTTTTGCGTTGAAGTTCTGCTCTTCTTGGGGAAGCCCGTAGCCAATGATGGAGTGATCCAAGGGCCTAGATATTTTCCTCCAAAGTGGGACAGCTTTCATAGGCCGTCTTTGTTCCCTATTGGGCTGAGACGTACTCCATCAGTTCTATGCCACTGTCTAAGGGTTTACCGAGGAATAGCCTCCATGAAAGGAGCTTCCTGAACTTCTCCACAGTGTCTGCCTCCTGGAAAATACAACCGGCACACTCTTTCTCCCAGGACTAAGGAACAGACACAAATAAATTTGGGATCCGATTTGAGATGACAAAGGTACAAAAACTCCTCATGTAAACAAATGATGATGACCATACTCTGAGCGTGATAGTATGAAGTAAAGGAA
Source organism: Cnephaeus nilssonii (assembly GCF_951640355.1). Classification (NCBI taxonomy): domain Eukaryota; kingdom Metazoa; phylum Chordata; class Mammalia; order Chiroptera; family Vespertilionidae; genus Cnephaeus; species Cnephaeus nilssonii. The sequence continues at coordinate 19,575,819 of NC_137081.1, read as the reverse complement.
AAATGAGAAAGGGGAGTCAGTTAACTTAGTAAGGTATAAAGAAATCCAGGAGATAAAGAAATCAGAGTAGAAATGAAAATAGCTTTACTAACAATCAACAGAGCGTATAGATAAATGCTCTCCCAAATGCTTTTATAAAGTACCAAACTCTTTGTCATACTTGCAACATCTATTATACACAGATGCTGTATTAGAAACACATTTTTTTGCTGTTGTTCAAGAAATAAATCTCTAAATGGATATGCCTTATAAATGAATCTAACATGTATTTAACACTAAGAATACAATTTATAGCATCCACATGAGCAAAGCTGTTAGTCCATGCTATCATAGGAGCCAGAGAAATAGCCTTATTATTCTAAATCAAGTTTCTGAAGGTATTCATTAAAATGGCATTCTACCTTCAGAAATGGGAAACTCACCAAAGAGCATTCCCCAGACCACATTCTGAGAAACACTGTGACACTGAACGCCCCCTGCTGAATGCAATTCTGATAGCCTGAGGTGAGGAAGAGTTCAGCGTGCAGTAGAAACTCATGCTTAACTGAAGGGGGAAGACAATGGAGAAAGAAAAGTCATGGCCCTCGGTAACAATGGGAAAAAAATGAAACAAAACAAGTATGCATATGTTTGCAGTTACTTTAAATAGTTTCAAATATGTTCATACAAAACCCCTTTATTGTGATGCATTTGCAAGAGCTGGCACAGTGTGGAGTAAGTTGAAACATGTGTGTAAGACCTTCAGTCCATGTGGTTGAAGCAGGAAAAATTGTCGACTGATTAAGTGGGCTGTTTTGAGGGCAGCCCTAGAATGAAATATTAACCACTTGGCTGCCAGGGCTGGGTTCCCATTGTCTACTTTTCGCGACTGTGGCCACACTACAGGAAAAGCATGGGTGGGTGTCCACCTGAAATGCATTCGGAGGGCATAGAAGTGCTTTCCTGCACAGCTGAGCTTTGGCACCACATTGTTACTTGTTGCTATTCTTATGTCAAAGTAAAACAATACCTCCTGATTTATCATGAAACAGAGAACAAAGCTTTCCAAGTTTTGAACAGAGAAGAGTTTCAGAAAGAAACTCTCTAGGTGGGAAGTGGTGGTTATTGACAGACACTGAAAGAGCCAGAATTGCCCACCCCGGATATCTGATTACTCTTGATGTCTGATCAGGTTCCTCATCCTCCACCATCTCCCCAGGTGATGTCTAATCACCTAGAAGGAACCTTATCAGGTCAGTTTAGTGTAACTCCCCCTGTACCTCTGGTGTCTCCTCTTAGTAATCTTCCACCCACTGATCTCCACCCTGCTCTATGGCTGTAAATCCCCATGTTTCCTTGCTGTATTCGGAGTAGAGTCCAAACTCTCTCCCTTATTGAAAAACTTCATTGTGGTAGTTCTTCCTTGAACAGAGCCTTACTATCTTTAAGAAGTGTTGGGATATTTTTTTCTTTAACGCCATATAGTCAAGGTTCCTTTCCCCTTCTCATTAGTGTTTTCTTAAGTGCATGTCTATGCATTTACTCTCTCTCTCTCCTGCTCTGATCCTTCTTATGTGGTCATAATTGCCAGTATTTCTTTAAAGTTGCCACTATTTACAATGGCTACGTTCACTTGTTTTGGCTTACTCATCTTTACCATTTATTTGTGATTGCCCTGTTCTGCTGGCCGTCTTTACTCCCATGTCTCCTGAATCAGTGGGAAAGAAAGGGGTGATAATAGAGCTGGGTGGTAGCATTTATATAACCCTTGTGGCTGGTATTCTCACTGATCTAAGCAGTGGGACACAGACAACTGTCACTGATGAGGAAGTGACAGGTGTGTGGAGAGTTTCTGTCAGGCATGTCATGGTGGCAAAGAAGGTTGAGAGCTGGTAGCTGACAAACTTCTTAGAGATGTGAGTGCTGTTCCTTACACTCCCTTCCTCAGCTCTTCTAATGCACGACAGCCCAGGTAATGACTTGGGAGAGCTCTACCCACCTGGGGGGCATGCTGGTCAGGTTGGTGCAAAAGCATTTGACTCAGATTAAGTATGACTGAGGATGTGGTGGAAAGGGCTGGAAGGAGAGAGAACAGAGAAATGTAGGAGTGCGGGGAAGGGAAAATAGACTCAAGATCTTCTTACTGGGGGCCCATGTGTTAGAGAATGAGTTAAGCTTGATGAGTGATCTCACTCTGTAGCAGCCCAGCCAGGAGAGCATCCCGGCTCCAGGTGTTGGAAGGGGAGGGCTCTGCTCACTGCAGTGCACCCACTGGCTGAGACCGTGTCCTTTGTTAGGCTTACCTCTTTATAAGCCACTTGCATGCAAATGTGGTGTTTGTATTGCTTTCCTTGTAAAATAAACCTCTTTCTACAAACTATGACTATTTGAAAGATCAGTGGGGTTGGGTGTGAGACAGGGGGAAAGAAACATGTGTATAGTTTCCAGTCAATACCAATGATATTCTGAGGACTGGTATAAAGGTTACATATTCCTAAAGACAGCAGCATGGGCCCTTTGAGATTTAGAAGGTGATATCAGAACTGCAAAGGGGGGTCATGTAATTTCTCTGAGAAATATTCTGACTCTTGTCACAGGGTTAGGCACATATTTCAAGGACAAATTATAAGCTTATTGTTACAGTAGTAGCACCAGTAGGTTAGTGAGTCAAATAAAGACATAATTTATTCTGAAAAGGAGAGTAAGAAGAGAAAAAATATATAGACGACTTTTCCCTTACTCTGCCCTTGGGTCCTTTACATGCCAATTTCCTATTTAAAGGTGCCAGACGACTCATTTGGAGTTATTAAATGCAAGCCTGAGCTTGCTGTTTGCATAAATGTGTGCTGCTATGCGATATAGGCCAACGAGTATAAATTAGATTGTTGCTTGTAGCACAGACACCTGAATTAGTCGCTTTTCTTTTAAAAACAAAAACTAATTACAAATTATTACATGTTCCCATTAGCCTTTCAGTAAGTGCTGTAGGGTGAGAGGGATTTTGGGGAAAAACATGATCCCATGTGTTAATATTTATGAGCTTCGTAGATACGCTCCCTTTCTGCCCTAGAAATAAAATTCAATGAACACATTTGCAAGGTTGAAATGGTCTATGTCTGTGATGAGGTAATGCCAAAACAATTCAGTCCTAAGTGCAGTGGATCAGCATATTGGCTGGTCCCTCTAAAGGCTAAGAATAACTTTGAATATTATTTCTCTACCTACTCGGATTCTGAGCTCTCAATCAATTAGCATTTCTTCAGATCCATGGGGGTGCAGGAGTGGGCTGAGGTAGCAAAAGCCAGTTCAGACCCAGGTATACAAGGCACTTAAACATGCTAGGTCAGGGTCATTTTGGGTCTCAGATTTGACTTTGTTGAGATCACACTTAAACTGAATTCCTAATTTGTAAAGGTCTTCTAAGAAGATGAAAATATAAAGAGAATGAGGGCTTCGTTTTATCTTTTATAGCTGCTTACTGCCTAGATTAAAAAAAAATTAGGAGTAGTTATTTTTATGTCTGGTCTTTCATCAAGTCTTGCTGTTTTCCCTTGTTAAAATATTCTCACCTTGGCCTTCTCCTCTCGAAATGGACACTTATTAGTTTGGCGACCTGCCCCCTTCCTGTGAGAAATGCCCAGAATTCTCACAGGAGGGATGAGCAACAATAGGTGGTATTACAGCTGGATTCCTAGCAGCTGTGGTTCTACATATGACCTTAACTATTGGTCCTAAATGATTGGTCCAGGCTGGGCATTTGAACTGATGCTAACAGGATGCAAACTTGACATGAGACACATAGAAAGCAGGAGTGGTTGAGAGTTGGGCCACACCAGCAGCAACTCCAGGACTGCAAGAGAAGGGCCAGGGACCACTGCTGGTGGGTCTCTGGCTGTCCTCATTCCATATCTCTCAGGATTGCTCTGCCCACTTAAATTCCAGAGACTTTTTAAAAAATAATTTTGCTTAAATTATTTAGAGTTGGCTTCTTAAACAATACACTTAGCCACATTATTCAACAATATAGGCAAAGAATCTTGAGCAAGGGATACTTTTACTAATTAAAAATACTTTTATCTGGTTGACATGCAGAAGAGCTAATAATATATTTTCCCCTTTTCTCTTGTTTGACCAAAAAACAAAACAAAAACAACAACAACCAACAAACCAAAACAAAACAAAAACAAAAACAAACAAACAAAAAAACCCCGAACAGAATACCAATTCAGGCAGGGAAATATAATGAAGGGAAGGGATCTAATATTTCTTGAGAATAGGGAGCCTAGAATAGTGGAATATATATAATATTTGGAGATAATAAGACAAGACTTGGGCTAAAATTCTGACCTTTCATTTACTATGTGACCTTGGGCAAACTCCCCACCTCTTATTTGTGAGGGATGAGCAACAATAGGTGGTATTACTATCACTCTGAAAACTTAGATGTTGAAATAAGTTGTTGCTTAAAGTGATTTTTTGGAGGACTAATGATTCTCAGGTTTAACATTGAATTTAGGAATGGTCACAGGACTCAGGACTGACTTAGCAGACCTGGGTTCCAGCTACAGAAAAAAGGATTAGAATAGAATTTTAAGTTTCTGCAGAAATAAAGACTTTCAAGATTTTTAAGCAGAGATAAGTTGGTTAGAGAACTGAGTAGAGACCAACACAGTGTCCTTAAGGGGAGGTGGGAGTACTGACCCTGGAAGGCACTTTGGAACTTAGATTCGGGGCAGGATTAGATGTTGAAATGATTGGCCGAGAACAATGATGCCATATGACCTTTGTGAAGGGGCTCATCCTGTGAAGCAGAGTTATCTCCTGTCCTGTATAAGTTGAATAGGTTGAGCAACCTGTTTGTAATTACCTGAGCCTAAAACCTGACTCTTTTTGACATATAAAGGCAAACTGTTTTCTGTATAGCTTTAACATAGACTGAATTTTCTATGAATGCAATGACTGTGGCAGCAATACATATTGCACTTTGCTCTATTTGGGCGTTGACAAAGACACGCACACTGTCTCAGATGCATTCCCAGTGCTCAGAGTCTGGCAAGTCAACCACACAGAGATTCTGTGGAGGGAGGCAGCACCTGATGCCTGCAGATGTCTCCGTGAGCAGCTGAAGTCAGATGCTCCAAGTGACATGTCCTTGTTTCTCCTTATAGGATGAGTTAAGTTTGATGAGTGATCTCACTCTGCAGCAAATTGTTACATGTTTCCATTGGCCTTTCAGTAAATTCTCTCTCTCTCTCTCTCTCTCTCTCTCTCTCTCTCTCTCTCTCTCTCTCTCCCCCCTACCTCCCCCCCCATACATACACACACACACATTTCAGGGTGGGCATTGTATTTATTTATTCAAACATTCTGTTGGTAGATAGGGTATCCTAGTTACATATTTTACTTCTGGTCAATAAAAGGGACATGTTTGTTGAAAGGAGATGCTGGATTGGATGGGGTTGGGATTTACTGGGCCCTGAAGCTTTGAAACTGCAATGAGGAAGGATATTGAGAGCGTCTGTTCAGGATTTGGAAAGAAAGCACAGGGGTTTTACTTTAGGCTTAATTTAGCAGCAATAAACTAGTTCTATCTGATGAGAAAGAGTTTGTTTCTTTTCCTTTACATCTTGCCTAATCACACTTCTACATTTATAGCATATTCTAGTTTCTCTGGTGTTGGATGAATTTATTCTAAATTATAAATATTCTCAGTCCCAGATCTCGGAAAAGTCAGGCAATTAGGCTTGGCTCTCTAGCCCAAGGCATCCCATTCGCACGCAGGAGCTGCTTCATGTTAGGCAGGGCATGCTTCCAGGAGAACCTCACAGGCAGCCACCGCGTGGTCTTATGGCTCCAAGCCTGCGACGGCCTATGAACATCAGAGGCCTCTTACCAGACTCCCCTTCCAATGTATTCCATACTCAGTGAGACACTGAGAAAATGTAGCCTGCATTTAAAGCTATACCATTACAAGAAGGCCTGTAACGAGGAGATGGAAACGAATTTTCACGGAAAGCTGAGTAGGTCAGGGCCTTATTCTTGGCATTAGTGCTAGAAATAAGCAGTTGACAATTCAGTGACATCATGACTGAATAATCACGTTTGAGCCTTCCTTGATGGAACAGCCCAACATTCATCTTGTTTGTATGAGTGGTAGAAAATTGTGTGTGTGTGAACTTGTTTGTGGCCTGCCTTTAAAAAAATATGGGTAAAGAGGCATAAACAGTGAAATTCTAGGAACCACTGATACTCTGTCTAATGTCTTTACATCCTTGTTTTAGAAGATATTTTCCAAAATATTTTTAGAGCTTTTGATATATTCTTTATTTTCCTTTCTTTCTTTTGTTTAGCAAAGCCAAATGCTAAACATTACAATCTTAATGAAGCAAGGGTGAGTTTGCCAATAGATACTAACCTTAAGATCAGTAGCACAGTGGACATTTTCACTTCCAATGTTTCCTTTAGGGTTGTTGATATGCGCTGGGCAGTTTCAAAGTAATAAAGTTGTAATGAACTTTCTGAGTGAAGATGCTTTTTGCTGACTGGTCCATGAGAAAAAAAATGGAAGTAATTTGGGATAACGGAGACCGACTGCTGCCTCTCTTCCTCTTCCTCTTCCTCTTCCTCTTCCTCTTCCTCTTCCTCTTCCTCTCCCTCTCCCTCTCCTCTCTCTCTCTCTCTCTCTCTCTCTCTCTCTCTCACACACACACACTCACTTTCTCTTATAGTTTCCTGACAATAACCTTTTTTTCTTGAAAACCTCTTATCAGCTTCAAACCTAGGCCTATGATGTGTCTGTCATGCTCTATATAACCTGCTTCCTGCATTGTGAAAAAACAAACAACAAAAAAACAGACTCTCTCTTTTATCTTCACCTTCTGAAATAGTAAAAGATAGCTGGATTTCTTCAAGGAGATGGTGAAAAGGTGGAAAAGCTGAATTGCTAAAGAAATGGTTGAGAGAAGTGTAAGCGGCTCCTCCCAGGAACTCTAGGGGGAGGATTCAAGTGATCAGGTACAGTTCCAGATGAGGGATGCTTCCCTGGACCCAGGGGATAGCGTCCTACAGAACCCTGAATGAAAACTGCAGGATGAGCCAATAAATCCCGTGCCTTCTGATTTCCTGAAAGGACTCACTTTGAAGGCATCCTTCCGAAAATACCAGCTAGATCCAGCTAACCCGATGATCAGATATAAAACCAAAAGCCTTCTTTTCCTCTGTCTGAAAGCATCACTTTTGCCATTGGAAGCTGTCATTCCCACACAGCAAAGGATACAATTCTAGATCCTGGCTGTGGGAGGGGAGATATTTTTTCTAAAAAGTTCTGAAATGACATTATTCTTTTAGAAGGTAAATTTTCTCTGGTTAACAATATAATGCTCTAGGGGCAATAATGTCTCAAGCTAGTCCCTGGACATTTTCTAGCAATTCTGCCAGAGCTAGCAGAGTTTGAAGTGGGTGATCTCCTTTTTCTCACTACTTTCCAGAGCCCACATTGAATTTGGCTTACTGTGCACTCTCCTAGTGTAGACACCATTTAGCACTTAATTACTCCTGAAACTACTATCGGTGCTAAGCAGGACTCTTTCAAAAAGATATAGAAACCCAAGTCAACCTACCTTAAAAAAGGAGAAGTTATTGACTCACAGAACAGAAAAGCGTAGGCATCTGCTGACATCTAGATGCACAGCCTCAACTCCTGCCTCCAGGCTTAATCTCCCGATCTCTCAGCTCTACTCTCTCTGGTTTTACTTAATGCAGGCAGGCTCTTGCCATGTGTTAGCAAGATGGCCCCAACAGAGAAAGTCTCTTTCGAAAGAGTGCCCAAAATAGAATCGATTAGCATTTTTTGAATGCTTAATATGTACTAGGCATGATTTTGAGCACTTTACACTTATCATCTGATGTAAGCTGTCTCACAATTCTATGGCTAGAAATTATTTTCTCCATTTTCTACACAAGGAACCAGAGTTGGCAGAGAAGCAATACTTTGACAAGTTCTTATCCCAGTAATTGGTGGAGCTGGGATTTGAACCCCAGCAGTCTTCCCCAGGGCCCATTAAAGTAACACTACACTGTGTTGGAATTGACTCACATTAGCTTGGCTTGGATCATGTGTCCATTCCTAAACCAATTACTGTGTCAGGGTTGGAATGCTATGATTGGCCAGGCTGGGATCACTATTTGCTCCTGGACTGAAAGTAGGTTCAATTCCTCCAGAACAAATGTGTCGAGAGTAAATGAAAAGTCTCTAGTCCGAAAGGAAAGTCAGAGGGGAAAATGGATTCTGGGCAGAATAAAACATCTGATTTCTACTATTTTGTCCATTGTTGATTTCACGTTTTACTTCATAACACATAGTCCAACACTGGGCACATATTAAGTGTTGGCTGATTGTTTGAAAAGTTTGTGTGTTTTTTTTTTTTGTTTTTTTTAGGGAAATGGGTTTTGAGGTTAATTGACTATTCTTGAACTGGTGATATTTTTGGAAAATGAACTGGAGGTCAAATGTGTTAAGCCACACTTGCTTTTACAATGGAGCATGTTGGGGATCAGGAGCTTGGTGCCGATGTTTTGTAGAAACACTACAAACGCTATATTTGTATATATCCAGTGACTATCCTAGTATGTCCAATATGAAGTTTCCTAAAATGTAAACAAGACAGCCAATGCAGTGAACAATACCTAAATATGTTTTATTTAAGTTATGGAAAAAGGACTAAGGAAGGTGAAAAGAGGAACTGTGGGTCTGTGAGGGGAAAGAGTAAAGGACTATGGAAAGATTCATCCTGAGTGGGTTTGGGAGAAGTGCTGGGTAGGACAGGCTTGGATGAGTTGAAGGGAAGATTCAACTTTAGCCTAGAATTGGAGTTGAACTTCATATTCTGAAAGCAAATTGTATGTATGACTTGGCTTAGTCACTGGCTGTTGGAAGAACCATGATCAGCAATATAGGTGTAAATATGAAACAGTAGTGGATGGAGGCATATCACCATTTCATTCACTTTTACTTATTTATTCATCAGCAAGTGAAGTAGAGTGAGCATATACCAAAGGAACCTACTTTTCTAGAGTGGGTCAGGTAAAGCTTTTTGAAGAGGTGACACTTAAACTGAGACTAAAGATGAGTAGAATGTTACCAATTCAAAGGTTTGGAAGGAGAGGAAGGGAAAACAGTACTTTATTCAAAGTAATTAATTTAAAAAGTATTTATTGATCATTCTACTTGCTGGGCACTATTCAAAGTGCAGGAGATATAGCAATAAAGTCCGTGACCTCCTGGCACTTATAACCAAACGGGGAAGATGGAGAATAAAAATAACACAATAAGCATGTGTCAGATAGCAATAAGTACAATGCTGAAAAATAAAGCAGAGTTAAGTGATAAGGTGGAGAGTGGTTGGGGAGGGTGGTACTATTTAGGACAAGGTGATTGGAGAAGGCATCTCAGAAGGCAAAGGAGGTGAGAGAGTAAATCTTGAGGCTATCCTGGGGAAGAGTGTTCTAGGTAGAGAAGAGCACGTGCAAAGGTTCTGAGGTGGTATGTGGTGGAGTCCTGGAGAAACACACTTGTGGGAGCCAAGTATACAAGAAGAAGAGTGGCAGGAGATGCAGTGGGAGGAGTAGTGGGGCCAGAGGATGCATGGTCCTAGAGTCCACTCTAATGTCTTTGGCTTTCATTTTGAATGAAGTGGAAAGCTACTAGAAGATTTTGAGCAGGTGAGCTGTAGATATGACTTGACTTATATAAAATATAAAGGGTTGATTTTTCCTATTGTAACCAAGAATTTACTGCAGAGGAGCAAGGAATAGAAGCAGGGAGATAATTTGGAGGCTAGAGCAATAACCTAGGCAAGAGAGGGTGTTTGCTTGGGTCATACTGATTTTAGTGGTGGCAGTGAAATCGGTGGGAGGGGACTGGATCCTGTGTGTGTGTATTCTGAAGGTAGAACTAACTAGATTTGCTGATATGGGTTGTGAGAAAAAGAGAGAGAAGTCAAGGATGGTGTCAAGGCTTCTGACCTGAAGAAATGAAAGAAAGACCATTGACATTTACTGAAGTGGAGGAGACTGTGGGGAAAACAGATTTGAGAGGGGAGATCAAATGAATTTTGAACATGTAATTTTGAGATGACTATTAGACATCCAGTGCTTGGTCTCCATACCCTATAGTTGTGAATTTTGAGTAGATGGAAATAGCACATTTTATTGCCTCTTATTCCAGCACTTAGGAGAATCTGACATACAGTAGGAATTGACACATTTTGTTCAGTGCTTGAATGAATGGATAGTGGGGGGTAAGACTGGAATGGAGATTTGGCACCAGAACATGATGGGCCCTTATGGGATGGCAAGTGAAGAGCCATTGAAGTTTTCTAGCATGAAAGTAACATGGTCAGTGCTGTTATTTAGGAGGATTGACCTTGTAGGTGTCCCCTACTACCCACTACCTGCCCACCACAAAGCTGCTCTCCCAAGACCTTCCTCTTATTTTCAAATTTTCTTTTGTCCCCACAAACAGGAGCCTAACCACAAGCATGTAGCTCTGTAACCCTTTGGATTTAGTATTTGGTCTCGGATTTTTCCTGCATTTGAATGTTTACTTCCTTTATTGGATAAATTTATTCCACCAGTATCCACGTTCTAGTACTGTGGAACCCTGCCCTTGGTACTCACCCTGCTCCAGGTCACTGCTTGACCTCAGGGAGATCCAGACAACAGCATGAATTGATAGACAGGACAGGAAGGAGAATAAAGGCAGGGGGCAGATCACTGCAGGGATCGCGAGGCCATGGACCATGCAGTGAGCAGTGGAGAGGATGAGAACAAAATGCAGACTACCCTACAAGAGGAAGGAAAGCAGGTATACTTATATTGATTTTTAAATTTATTTTGAGTATTATACATGGTCATAAACTTTTATAACCTCATGATACATTTTGCACTGAACATTATTTTAGTGGCTTCTTCATGAATCCTAAACCCTTTACTTTTTTTTTTCACACTGAATTTTTTTCCCCTAGTAGCATTCTCATGATTTTTTTTACAATCAGCTCTTTTTCATTTGTTCTGTATGATGTTATCTTGAATAATAAGTAGCTACACTAACTCAAGGAAACTACATTTTGGAGATAATTCATCTTTTCTTAGCTTTGTAAAAATAAAAAGCAAACCTAAACCTACAATATTGTGTAGTATTAAAAGCAATTTAAAGACAGTAATTAAAATGACCTGGTGGATAGATTGCTTTACACTTTTCTCAACACAGTATTCATTTATTTGTCATGTATTTCAACTTTTGTCTTCGTAGCTATTTTTACCCTGGTCCTTCCCAGTTTCCCTCAACTCTTGACAGTTGTAGTGACCAGCAAAAAAAATCTGGCAAAGGTAGGATCAGTGGGTAGCAGTTTTCAAATAAATCCACACAGGGTTGATATTACTTTAGAAATAGGTTAGATCAGAGTTCAAAACTCCACTGAGCATAAGGATTTCATAAGGAGCTTATTAAAGCTGTAACGGTTGGGTTCTACCCTCAGAAGTTCTGATCAAGTCTGGGGCCTGGGAATCTGTTTTATAGCACCCTCCTTGTGGAATTATTCTGCATACCTATGTTTGAGTACCACAATGTTAACCCTTTTTTTAAAATCAGACCTTGCCTGGATTTTAACTGTTTAATTTCTCTATCCCCATAGCTGATAATACAGCCTTCATCTGGCCCATCGCTTTTAACTGTACATTGAGTGTGTGTGTGTGTGTGTGTGTGTGTAGTACCAATCCTAGTCTAAATTGAAGAGATTTAAGTAGGGGCAATATTAAATATACTTAACAACTGGTAGATGGCAGTAGCCTACAGTTCCAATACACAGCCTCTCAGGGACAACTTTAGGCCAAGGCTGATGCAGGTTTGGATACAGATAGGTGTCAAGCATTTGCCCACTAGGAGGCCAATGCTACCAACAGGGGTTCCATGTGGAGCACTGCAGAAGGGAGTTGGCAATTGAACCAGGGACTGTGGGAGAGGGGTGCAGATGTTTGTAGCTGGTAGGAAGAGGAGAAGGGGGCATTGGTTGAGGGTTGGGGAGAGGCTGCAGGGAGTAACTAATTACTCAGAATGGTATTGTTTCAATATATTAATCAGAGTATTCCAGCAGAATATCAGTCCAGAGCTTAAAAAATTTCATTTGACACCAACCAAAGGACTTGTATGCATGCATATAAGCATAACCAATGCACACAAACTGTAGGGGGGTGAGGGCATGTGCTGGGGGCACGGAGCGGGCAGGGAGAGGTCAATGGGGAAAAAAGGAGACATATGTAATACTTTCAACAATAAAGAATTTAAATTTAAAAAAAAATTCATTCCAGTACCTTGGGGTTTAGTAGTAATAAAAGTTTCCTTGTTATTCTTCTGTCTCCAACCGTATGCTCCCATTCTGAAACCTTGGTTTTCGTGCTTCAGGTCTGCTTGATACTCTGCCCATATTTCAGCTCCCATAGGATGGAGGCTGCCTTTTTTCTACTTCTCCTTGTTGATGCTGGAACCACCCAGCTCCTGAGCTACATGAAGCAGCTGACACCTAAACTGCTGACAAGCTGCCCTGAGCCTGACTTCTGGCCAGGTCTCTGCTAGCTCCTCTCCTGTGTCCCAACCCTGGCAGGCCTGCCCCTCCAACTCTGGCCTCATCCCCTACACAGCCATGTCCCAGGCTTGTGAGACCAGAGCAAATGAGAGCAAAGGAGCACTCCTCCTTTCCCTTAGGAAAAATGGAGTTGAGGCCTGTAGGTGTATTATTCTCTCATCAGCCAGCATGTCAGAGAGAAAATAAACCCCATAACAGTAGATTGTCCAAATAATACATTTGGTTTCTTTCTCTTCTTTTTGTCCTCTCACCAAAGGTGAAACCCGCAGGACTCAATATGGACAATTGACCAAAGGAAACCACAATTAATAGATGATGGTCACAGTTTATCTTAATCCTTTCCAAAAAAACAACCACCTTGTTTCCAAACATAAGGTGAGTCATCAATGCAGATTACACTTATGCATGCTGAAATGCACGTTTCCTTTGAATCCTTCTAGACAAAATCTACATATGTACAAACAATTCCATATTATTTTTCCTTCTCTTTTTCACAGATAGTATCATAGGGTGCATTGTTCTGAATTTTATTTTACACACTTACAAATACATTTTGGAGATTGTTCTATATCTGTACATAAAGATCTTGTCATTTTTTAAAAATGGTTGCATAGTATTCCATTGTATGCATGGATCATGGTGTACTAAACCAGCCCCTTACTGGAGGACACTTACGTTGCTCTAATATTTAATTCAAACAATTCTGAAATAAATAACCTGTATAGGGCACTTCAGTCATGTAAGGTTATATCTGTAGGATATTTGCCCAGGAGTGAAATTCTGATCAAAGGGTATATGCATTTGTAATTTTTCTAAACATCAACATTTGGTTGAAGCAATTTACATTCCCTCTAACAGTGTTTTAGTGGTCCCATTTCCACACCTGCAAATACAGCTGTCATACAACTACATTTTTTACCAATTGGTAGGTGAAAAATATTATCTTACTAGAAGCCCAGTGAACGAAATTCGTGCACTGAGATGGGATCCCTCAGCCCAGCCTGCACCCTCTCCAATAGGGGACCTTTTGGGGAATGTCTGACTACCGGTTTAGGCCCAATCCCAGCAGTCGGACATTCCTCTCAAAATCTGGGACTGCTGGCTCCTAACCACTCACCTGCCTGCCTGCCTGCCCTAATTGCCCCTAACAGCTCCCCTGCCGCCCTGATTGACACCTAACTGCTCCCCTGTCGGCCCAATCACCCCCAACTGCCCTCCCCTGCAGGCCATCTTGTGACAACGTGGGGGTGGCCATCTTGTGATGTGAGGGCATGAAGGTAAATTTGCATATTACCTCTTTATTATATAGGAAGAGGAGAAGGGGTGAGAATATTTTCATATTTTGCAGAAAACATTTGCAAAATACTGCATTTATTTTTCAGTGAACTGTCCTTTGCCTATTTTTCTATTTTGTAATACGTTTATTTTCCTTATTGATGAGTGGGAGCTCTTTTATATTAGTGAAATTAACCCTTTGTTATATGAATGGCAAATTTTTTTTCTAGATTTTGTTCCTCTAGTTTTTTCCCTGTTATAATTTTATCAATTTATATTTTGATTTTTTATATTGTCTCTGCATATAATTATCAGTGTATTTTTATAACATTTGCTTTGTCTTGCATAATAATGGATCTAAAATTTATGTTTAAATTCTCTTATTTCTTCAGGACTTCTATTGCTTTATGTTTTACAAGTATAGTTACATTTTTTTAGCCATCTGAAATTTATTTAGTTATAAGGTATAAAAAATAGATCCAACTTATTTTTACCAGCACACTGACTGGCACATAATAATAAAAATAATTTTTGAATGAAAAGATTTCATAGAGTGGAGATACCAAGAATTGGAACTCTTGGTCTCTGAGTGAAAGTAGTTTGTTTATAAGCTATGTGAGTGGGCAACGTAGATACATTAGATGTAAAATGACATGCAAGGTATAGAAAGAACTCAGGATAACATTATAGTCATGTTCCTAGACTGTGACTAATTATAATATTTTTTTAATTTTTAATTTTTTAATTGAATTTATTGGGTAAAATCCTATATAATAAAAGGCAGATATACAAATTGTCCCCTCTACTGGGAGTTTGACCAGAGGGCAGTACTGGCCAGTTCACTGCCCATGGCCCCTTCCCCCAGCCAGCCCCACTTCCTATCGGTTCCCCCTCCCGATCATGGGCGGGGCCTGCCAGCCAACCTCCTGTGTCCCCTCCCCCCAGCTGACCTGGCCTAATTGGGCAGGCCGGCCAGACCTCACCTGTGCATGAATTCATGCACAGGCCTCTAGTCTATATATATAAAAGGCTAATATGCGAAGTGTCCCCTTGGGAGTTCGACCAGGAGACCCAGAGTTCAATTGCTCTCTATGATGTGCACTGACTACCAGGGGGCGGCACGGAACAAAGGAAGGCCCCGGCTGGCAGCTGGAAGGCCCCAATTGGCCCTGATCGCCGGCCAGGCCTAGGGACCCTACCTATGCATGAATTTATGAATTTCATGCACTGAACCTCTAGTTGGTTAATAAAATGATATAGGTTTCTATAATGCATCATCTGTATATTGTATTGTGTGTTCACCACCCCAAGTCAAGTCTCTTTCCATCACCATTTTCCCCACCTTTACCCTCTTCTACCTCTTTCCTAATTGCAATATTATGTTGCTTGGAAGGCCAGAAGTATGGGACATCTTTTCAGACTGGGAAGTCAAAGATTTCCATGGTGAATCCAGGATTTAAGTTTATTCTTAGGAGATAATAGGTTTGAATAATGTCAGTAGAATCTACTTTTGACTACTTGCCACTCATGAGGTCTGTTTCTGTAATGTATTGATTCCTCCCCCCCCCCCCAAAAAAAGGGAACATTTTAAAGTCTATAGATTTCTAAACTGAATAGGTAGCACCTTAATTGGTAGTGTTATCAAATTAAGAAGTAGAATGAATAAAAGGAAAGCAATATAGTAAGTGAGTGCTTGGAATAACTTTGTGATTTATTTCTCTCTACATATAAAAGGATCGATCTACAGACTTTTACAGGATAAAAATATATGATTACTGTTTTCATTCTCAAGGGAATAAAGAAAGGAACTGCTCTAGATTTTTATTAATTCACCTCTTCAAGCTTCTTACTGAAAAGTTCCATTTTTAAGTTCATTTAGGCTGTGAGAAAAGAGTTATCTCTAAGAAAGGAATCCTCTGCATACATATGGGGCTCATTCCTTAGGGTGCCAAGGACCAGTGCATATCTGTGCTTATGGGAAGGAGAACATGCATATTGAGAAATCCTGTCTCTGTGAAGCAATTTCTCTCCCAGATCTCGGTCAGATTTTGAAGAACTAAATGAGGTACCTCACGTTGTTGAGAGAAAAAAAGAGCATTACAATCTCAACTCTGACTTAGAAATTACATCTGATGTTATCTTTGGAGAAATATCTATTTAATTCTTCTGCTTATTTTTTACTGTTTTTGTTGTTGTTGTTATTGCATTGACTGAGTTCTTTATTATTAACCACTTATCCAATATATAGTTTGCGATAATTTACTCCCATTCTGTAGATTGTCTTTTCATTTTTGTTAATTGTTTCTTCTGTTGTATAGATGTATGAAAAGATGCTCAACATCATTAATCATCAGAGAAATGCCAATCAAAACTTCATTGCGATATCACCTCACACCTGTTAGGATGGCTGTTATTAAGAAGGTAAGAGACAATAGGTGCTGGCAAGATGTGGTGAAAAGAAAACACATACAT
Source organism: Cnephaeus nilssonii (assembly GCF_951640355.1). Lineage (NCBI taxonomy): Eukaryota > Metazoa > Chordata > Mammalia > Chiroptera > Vespertilionidae > Cnephaeus > Cnephaeus nilssonii. The sequence continues at coordinate 19,559,452 of NC_137081.1, read as the reverse complement.
GGTTGGTGGGAAGCTAAATTGGTCTATCCACCATAGAAAACAGTTTCTCAAAAAGTTAAAAATAAATCTACCATATGATCCAGCATTTCACCTTTGGGTATTTACACAAAGGAATGAAAGCAGGATCTTGATGAGATATATGCACTCGCAGCATTACTAACAACAGCCAAAGTATGGAAACAACCCAAATGCCCATAAATGGATAAAAATGTGGTACGTATACACAATGAAATATTATTCAACCATGAGAAAGCAACATATTCTCCGATTTGTGACAACATGGATAGACCTTGAGCACATTATGCTGGCGAGACAGGTCAGAGGAAGATAAGTACTGCATGATATTACTTAGATGCTCTGGTCGGTGTGACTCAGTGGTTAGAGTGTCATGGGTTTGAAGGGTCATCGGTTTGATTGCTGGTCAAAGGCACATAACTGGATTGCAGGTTTGATCCCTGGCCCCAGTCCTGGTGTCAGTTGGGGCCCTGTAGGAGGCAACCAATCTATGTGTCTCTCTCCCTCCTACCCCCCTTCCACTCTTTCTAAAAATCAATGGGAAAAATCCTTGGGTGAAAAAAGAAAAGTTAAACCTGTAAATAACAGAGTAAAATGGTGGTTACCAAAGGAGGTTGGAAGGGGGCATAACAGTGATTGTGTTTAAGGGTAAAAGTTATGATGAGAGTAAATAAGACATAGAGATCTAATATATCTATAGCTATACTAATAAAAGATTAATATGCTAATTAGACTGTGAGACCTTCCAGGAGACCTTCCACATGTCCTTCTGGACAAAGCCATGGTGGCAGGGCTGAGACAGAGGTGGTTAGGGGCGATCAGGCCAGGAGGGGAGGGCAGTTGGGGGTGATCAGGCCAGGGGGGCAGTTGGGGCAAGCAGGCTGGCAGGGGGGACAGTTGGGGGTGAGCTGGCCAGTGGGGGGGGGGGCATTTGGAGGCAATCAGACCAACAGTGGGGGGCAGTTGGGGGCGATCAGGCTGGCAGGGGTGGCAGTTGGGGACGATCAGGCTGGCAGGGGGGGACAATTGGGGTGAGCAGGCCGGCAGGGGGGCAGTTGGGGGCAAGCTGGCCGGCAGGCAGGATGGTTAGGGGCAATCAGGCAGGCAGGCAGGTGAGCAGTTAGGAGCCAGCTGTCCCAGATTGCAAGAGAGTTGTCTGACTGCCACAGGGATTGGGCCTAAACCAGCAGTCGGACATCCCCTGAGGGGTCCTAGATTGGAGAGGGTGCAGGCTGGGCTGAGGGACACCCCCCCATGCATGAATTTTATGCACTGGGCCACTAGTAGTATAATAAATATGGACAATAATATTGTATTATAATTATGTAATGTGATGAATATTGGCACATTGGCAATCATATTACAATATATAAATGTATCAAAGTAACAGGTTGTACACCTTAAACAATGTTACACATCAAATTTATTCACTGAAAAAAATAAATTATATCTGAAATTGGCTAATTCCTTTAGAAGAAAAAAGTTGATAGGCTCAAGGCAAAAATCTATTTTCCTAGATTAATATATAAGTTTTCAGGATGTATATCTATGAATGTTGGACATCAAAACAGTTTCCTGTGGCTGAATTAGGGGAGTGACGCCATGCCACTGTAGGTCCAGATAGGGTATGCAGTCAAGTGGAGACAGTTCTTTCTATTGTTCTGGCCTTCTCTGGGCAGAACCCAGGGTTTTGACTGAAGTCAGTTCCCTGGGCATTATTTAATGGTCAAGTGGTGTTCTAGCAAGGGCTAATTGATCAGCTGTGGATTGCAAGGGGAAAAGAAAAACAGCACAGAAGAAAGAGTCAGGGAACAGGTAAAGGCTGATTTGCTAAACTAGATGAGTAACTGCTGAATTAAAAACTTATATTTATGAAGAACATGTCAGAAATGTGCCCCATCAAGACCCCAGTTTGTACCTTGCCATGTTTTGATTTAGGGAGCAGCTAATTGGACGTGTCTGTGAAAAGAAAAAGTGTTGATTCTTTTACTCATGAAACCCACATGAACCTTCAGAGTTCTCAAATCCCCAGGTAAACAGAACAGTGTCTTGTGTTATTTTCTCAGTTGGAGTCTGTTTAGAATAAAATTGAGCTATTTCCCCAATGTCTAAAAACAGTCATTGAACATTATTCAAACAAGGAAGAACACGTAGTCTCCTCAACTTTAATGTATTAACGACTATATTTTTTAAAGAAGTTAGCTTGTGTTTAGACTTATTCATCATTAAAAAAAAAAAAAAGCACCCTTAGGTAAATAAGACCAGTGAAGATTACCTGCCTACTAATAATATCTTTATAGGGTTTTCAAATGATTCATATAACTGTGTAAACTTTATGCATCAAATTTCAACTACATAAATATGTCTGATTTTAAGTAAGCATTTCTTATTGCTTTGGGCAAAAATCCTAATTCCTGTTTCCTTTGGTTATCTAAAGGTTTTTTTTAATGGTGAAAATTTATTTTTAAAAAAATGGTGCATTGTTTTGTCCCAGCATGTACATGCCTGTTAAGATGGGTTCACATCAAAGGATGTTGGGAGCTATTGTCTGAAGTGATGTCATATTAAGTTCAAAGATATCTGCTTAACTGGTGGTTTAATATCTTGTAGGAAAAAAGCCATTATTAGCCATTATCTAACTTCTTTCTCTTTAGGTTTTTTTATTTTTTTGAGTACTTGTGTACATAGAGTCTGGTCGAGTCCAGAAAAAATAAAGTAACTAGTCAGGTTGGAAATTATGGTCTTGTGCTTTGTCTCTGATTTTAAAGGATGTTGAGTCTACCCAATTAACATCTTGACCACTGAATTCATACTGAATGTATGAAAATCAAAGGCTGATAGTTACTAATGGTGATAATTTTTATTAAGTTCTCAGATTCTTTTTTCCCCCATTAATTTTCACAAGTGGCTCTATAAAGAAATGTGCTATCATTTCTATGTTGTATATGAGAGCCCTGTGGCTTTGACAGAATAACTTTTCAAGGTGGTATAGCCAGTGGTGGATCTCAGGTTAAAATACCATTCTGTCTACATGGAAGTCACAAGCTCTTGCCACTACTCAATGGCTCTTGAACTTTTAGATTTCATGAATAAGTAAAACGCTAAAAACCAAAACCAAAAAAATCCTTGGAACCAAAATAAAACTTATAATGTTTATATGTCTACATAAATAGAAAACAAAATTAAAAGAGAAGATGAGTATTTCAATGAAACTTTATGAAAGAAGAGTGCTTAAATATATTTTATTTTATTTTAAAAAGTTAGCATGTAACTATATCATATTAATTTGTGTTTCTGGAAGGCCAGACGTCCTGAATATGTCCCATTCCTGATCTGAAGGGAAAGCTTTCTTAGAGCATGTGTGCAGCTAATGTGTCTCTGGACATTTCAACCATAAAAAGCAAGAAAGTCACACTTCAGAACAAAAAAACAGTTTAAAAAAATGGTTTGTTTTAGTTCATTTAAAAAATTATTTTCAATTACAGATGACACACAATATTATATTAGTTTTAGATGTACAGCATAGTAATTAGACATTTATATGCCTTACAAAGTGATCACCTGATAAGTCTAGTACCCCCCTGGCACCATACGTAGCTCTTACAATATTATTGACTACATTCCTTATACTATATTTTACATCTTTGTGACTATTTTAATAACTGGAATTTGTACTTATTTTCTTTCCCCTTTTCCACCCATCCTTCCCCCCTACCTCTTCTGATAACCACCAATCAAAGAAGTTCTTGCTGGGAAAGGACAGTTGGTAAACGTACACCAACCATACTCATATCAACACGAGTTGACCTTATCTTTCTCACTTTGTCAAAGCCTAGTGACAACTGCCATGGTCCAGTGCAGGGCTGAGGACAAACATTTGGGAACCATGTAGAACAAACACTGCTTTCACCACTTGGATTTTTGAGACAGAGACAGCAAGATGGCCAGATATAGATTTCAATATCACCTTCTAGATCTATAATGTAAAACAAAAGGCTCCTCCCTGTGTCTGGGGACTGCAGCTGGTCCCTAGTATCTTCCACAAGTGCTATCAGGAAACACAGCCTTTTCCCCATTCCCTAAGGCAACAAACTGAATTAGGTTTTTCTTTCCACTTTATTGTTTTCAGATGTTTGCCTACTCTCAACTGACCATTTTGTTTTACTGATAAATTTGAAGGAAATTACAGTCTATGTACACAGAAGGCCAGGAGTGTCCCCTCAAGCTTCTGGGTAACAAAAGGAGACTGTTTCTTTCAACTTTGGGGTCAACTAAACAATTGAACAAAGGGGTAGCTCCATCAGTAGGAGCTGGAATGATGACTTCATTAATAAATCAGCTTCCAAAGCTTATATTAATATGAGAAACACTTTCCCTCAGTGTCATTGTTAATTGAAATCAATTTAATGACAATGGTACTTACATATGTAAAATATAAAACTGAGTATAAATTCTAGCACTGGCCAGGTAGCTCAGTTAGTTAGAGGATCATTCCGATACACCATGGTTGCAGATTCAATCACTGTTCAGGGCACATGCATGCATACATAAGTGGAACAACAAATCAGGTCCAAAGTGGCCAGTGTGGCTCAGTGGTTGAGCATCGACCTATGAACCAGGAGGTCATGGTTTGATTTCCGGTCAGGGCTCATGCCCAAGTTGCAGGCTCCATCCCCAGTAGGGGGCATGCAAGAAGCAGCCAATCAATGATTCTCTCCCATCATTGATGTTTCTCCCTCTCCCTTCCTCTTTCTGAAATCAATAAAAATATGTTAAAAATAATAAAAATTATAAAGTCAACTTTGTCCCTTGGACACGTCAACCTAAGACATGTTTATCAATGAGCTAAATCACCTCCAAGGAAGTGAAAATTGTTTTTTTTTTAAGGGGGGGCACAGAGGGCAAAAATATCTTATATATTAAATGGTTTATGGCCTTTCAAAACTCAACCTTACACAACAAAATCTCTCATTATTTAAACTTAACTTTAATTTAACTTTATTTTTTCCCTTAATGAAATAAAGGTTGAGAAACACTATGCTATGGGTAGAACAGTAAGTACAGTGAGTGGAAAGTGCCAGAGGAAGCAATGGAGCGCTTTCTTCTGCCGTAGGCCAATGGCTTCTCAACATGTACTCATGTGGCTACTCAGCTCTCAGCTGCCTCCTCTCTGACCTTTCCCTCTGGTAATTTGGTTTGAAATATGACTTCATTCCCTGTGCCAGAAAACAGAACCCTTCCAGGCCCCCTCCATGTTCCCACACAGGGTGGGCAGACTGGGGTCCAGGCTTTAGCTCCAAGAGGGGTGCCTGCCTCCCCTCCTGTGGAGAGGCCTGTTCACACAGAGCACCGCCTCCCAGCTCCAGCCAGATGTGAGACTGTCACAGGCCTCCCCCTGGTGCCACACTGAGTTGTCCCTCTCTTGCCTGGGTGGCTTCCTCTTTCCAGCCAGCGCTCCTGGAGTTCATTAGCAGATCAATAGGTCTTCATATTATTTATTGATCCTACAGGATGCTTTGGTTCTGCTGTGAATCCTTTTGAATACAAGAAGAAAGCAGCTTAGATTATCCATTGATTTAGCTTCTTTATCAATTAACTGGAGGCCCGGTGCACGAATTCGTGCACGGGTGGGGTCCCTCGGCCTGGCTGGCAATTGGGGCCATTGGGGGCCATCTTGCCCAATCCTGATGGGGCCAATCAGGGATGGCCGGTCAGGGGCGGCTGTGGGAGGTTGGCTGTGGGAGCACACGGACCACCAGGGGGCAGCTCCCGTGTTGAACATCTGCCCCCTGGTGGTCAGGGCGCATCATAGCAACTGGTCGACTGGTCGTTTGGTCAACCTGTCCTAATGGTCGCTTAGGCTTTTATATATATCTATAATTGAAAAATCACCTCCCATTTGGCTGGGATGTCTCTGACTGCAGTTATTGTTCTCATGTGGATAGTAAGCTCTGGACTTGTTCATTTATAATTCCAGTCCCTCAGAAAGTACTGCTGATAAAAAAAAAAAGTCATTAAAAGATCTAATAAAATGTTCAGTGCTACTTGACATCCAAAAAAAAAAAAAGAGGGTGGGGAGAAGCTTTTGGATGGATGTATTACGTGACCTCACTTGCCCCAGATGCAGGAAAGAATTGGTGCCCATTGCACATGTGACCCAGCTGTCCCATTCTGCTGGTCAGTGTGGGTGTGGCCCAAGCAGTGACCTGAAGTTGGGGACATGCTGCAGCCAGCTGGGATCTTTCTGCTGTTACACAGCTGGCAACTGGGCAGCAGCCTCATCTGGGGAAGCCTGAAGGTTGTTTCATGTTCCTGAAGGGATGGCGGTTTTCTCTCTGTTTCCAAAGCCAATTATTTGAAGTGATCACGTGCTCTCACTTACAGTGGGGGGGAGGGGGGTCCAACAGTGGATTTCAAAGTCAGTTGTTTGAAACTTGGAAAAATTTTTTTTCTATCAGAAATAATAAAGGAAAAGGTAGAAAAGGCCAGCCCATAGAAATCTATTTAAATTCAAACCTCAATGGAATAACATACATGTGCAAAGAGAAGCAGTAGGAGAATCGAATATTGTAGCTTGGAAATGAAGATTGTGTTTGCCAATCCATTAATTATAACTAAAAATAACCAAATTAATAAAGTCAGTTTCTTATTCCTATGACATGGCTTTGCCAATGGCCTTTTTAATTAGGCAATGATGAGAAGAAATTTGGAGACGTGGGAATTATTGAGGGGGAATTCTCAGGACATGCAGAGGCTTTAGGCATTAAGGAGTATTTTCACTTTAAAACTATCCTTTCACACCCATGTTTTACTAGCACCAATCAGCCAACATAAGGTTCATTTTTAATCACAAAGAAAGAAATGCAGAGAAAACACAGGGAGAGTGTTTTGGAGGGGTTTTCTGAAATTCAGAGTCTGAGACAAAGTTTGCTGGGAGAACACTTGTGGATGCACCCCCGGGGGGGTGAGGGCTCAGGACTGGGGAAGGGGAAGTTGGGCTGAGATGCAACCCTAACGAAGGACTCAGCGGGTGCTGTGGAGCAGGCGCAGACCTCTAGAGTTGTCCCATCTTGAGGCAAGAGACCACGATTTATATCTAGTCAGTGACCAATTTCTGGATAGGGGCCACTCTCAGGGATGGATTGTGATCTTAAGCAAGGAGACTCTCCGGCTGAGAGCCATCCGTGGAAAGGAACAGCCAGGCGAGTCTTTGGGGAATAGGGGTGGGGTGGGTTGGCCCTCAGTCCTGAAATCACAGTATCCAAGACAGAGCCAGGTTTCTTTTTTTTTCTGAGGTAGCTGGGCAAGAACTAAAGAAAAGAGGAAAAAGTGTGTTTATGTACATGCGTGTATGTTGGGGAGAGAACATGTTTCTTTGGGGAAGGAATCCATCGGAGAGCTGTGGCAGATGGCAGACAGCCAGGGGAAGGGAAGGAGCTGTGAGAAAAGGCCCTGCTCAGGCTGCAGGCTGTGCTGGCTAAGTGGTGAGAGGATGCTGGACTCGGGAGGCAGCCTGGGCCTGATGTTGAATGTAGGGAACCTCAGAGACAGTTGCATATTCTACCTGGAGGACTCCTGCACAGTTAAGCAGGCAGAGGCCGTTGGGGTGGTTCCCAACATTTTTGGAATGGGAAAAACTAGTTGTTTGGGGCAATCCAATTTTACTGACCTTTGTGTTTTTTTAATTTTTTTTTTCATTTTTGTGACATTTTGCATTTTTCTATAAAATAGTGCTGTATGTCAGGCAATTGTTTTTTTTAAATATATTTTTATTGATTTCAGAGAGAAAGGGAGAGAGAGAGAGAGAGAGAGAGAGAGAGAGAGAGAGAGAGAGACATCAATGATGAGAAATGATGAGAGAGAATCATTGCTTGGCTGCCTCCTGCACACCTCATACTGGGGATTGAGCCCGCAACTTGGGCATGTGCCCTGAATAGGAATCAAACCGTGTCCTCCTGGTTCACAGGTCAATGCTCAATTGATGAGCTAAGCCAGATGGGCAGGCAATTATTTTTTATACCAATGTGGAACTAATTGTGGGTTATTTATTACTTTTAAAATTAACTGTGTTTTTGAGAATTTTGTGATATCTTCTGAGCCACCTGGACATGCTATAGATGGTTACAAAACCAGTTGGAAATTTTGGGGCTCTCTTGCACAGAACACTGACTGGAGGAGACACAAAAGAATAGAGTGATCCTTGCTTTCAAGGAGATTATGACTCAATTTTGGAAAGGGAGAATGCAAAGTAAGCTGCTATTTCAAATGTCAGGGAGTGTTTTATTCTTCTGGAAAAAACACACCTTTTCTTGAATGTGGAGAATGCTCGGAGAGAGAAGAGAGGCCAGCGAACAGATAACATCTTCCTCTCTGTATCTAGAAGGATAAACAGCCAGAGATCTCCAAAGTGAGTCAGCATGCTGTTTACACAATCCGGGGCACCTCGGGTTTTAGTATCGCTTTCTAGTTTATGCAGTCCTCGCAGTCCTTTGGAATGTGCTTAACTCAGTTTTGGGAGGCATTCTGGGACTTATATTGCAGGCATTGTCCCTTCCTCATCTTTTGGGCTCGTTGATCTAGAATTGACTTGAGTGCTTTTCTGGAATTGAGGTTTACCTTTGTTTAGGAAATAATTGCTTGACAGAGGCCACCCTACTTTGTGTTTCTTTGTTCTATTTTATATTTAAAAAAGTTACTATTTGTCTGGTTTGTTTTCTTTAACTTTACCTTATTTAGCTCCTAGTACCGGGCAAATCACACATGGAAATGACCTCCTCTGCAAATCAGTGTTTGGTGGGAACAGGGAAGAGAAAACACGACTGTGCCTGAGAAGGGGTCTGTTTCTCCTTATCTCATTCCATTCCGCAGGGCTCCAGAGAACCATCCGAAGGAACCTACCCCGGCCACTTCCCAACTCATTGCACTGATTGTGCTTTAAGCAGATGTTTATGTTCTCATTCCTGGTGATATGGCCAGGGTGCTCTTGATAAACATAAGATGTGGGAAACATTTATCTCTGAGTCCTCCATCCATCCCCCTTGCAGAAACCTTCCTCTTCTTCAAACTCCGGGCTTGCTGTCTCTTACTGCCAGTTTTCTCCTTTGTCCTTCCATAGATCATGGCCCAGCTTTCCTACCTGGCTTTCCTACACCTTTGCTGTGTAAACTTGCGCTGTTTATAGGTTTCATTACCTCGAGGCCTTGTGGGAAGACTGGCCAGTTCTTCTCGTAAATCAGTTCATGGCAAGCTGATTATATATGATCATGAATTATGTTCATGTTAACAGTTGATAAAAATCAATGCTAAATATGCATGCCCTTGCAAAGAACCCATTTCCATCTTATATGCCTTGGGTCTTTAATGCTTTAACTCCATTCAGGCCTCTCAATCTGTCCTGTCTTTAGGGAAAAATTCACAGGATACACACATTTTCCCTGGAACTTCAAATTTACTTAAAAAGTTAGTTGGGGGAAAACCCAGATTATTTACAGATTACAGCAAATACAGTGGAAACCAAAAGTCCCCATAACTTAAAAATAAATCATGAGAAATCAGGAAATTTTTACTTTTGGGAAACTACTTTGAGCTTGGTTTTTAGATACCCTGGGATTTGTTCTCACTTCCTTCTCCCATCAGGGATTCTTGGATGAAAAACTGAGAGGCAGTGGCTTAAGCCAAAAGTAGTTTTCAATGGTCAGAATTTTAGGCTTTTTAGGATGTTGGTGGGAAGACTTTTTTTTTTCTCTTCAGCATTTCTCTGATCACTTGCCCAGATATGGGATGTATTTCATGGGCCAGTCATGTGGGCAGAAATACATTTTTCAGGCCTGAACACTTTCTGAAACTCTACAAAATTGTGCTTGGTTTTATCTGTGCTTTTGCTCATGTGTCTTGGTGGGTGAGTTAAAAGTCCCAGTGATAACATGTAGCAAAAAGATGACAGAGCTGCTTTTTCGTTTGCTTTTTGGTGTAAGATAAGATCCTTTAGATGCTTCTTCATAAAGGGTATTTTGAAGTTGTTGAATTATTTACTTACATTAGACAAGTCAATATCAAACAAGAAACTGAGTCTTCAGGGAACTTTGAAGATAGGCTTAAACTTTTAAATATGCTCATTTGTTTTAGTGCATAAAAAACCATATCCTCTAAAGAGGAACTGTAATGAGGAAATGCAGAATTAATGGGATTATTTTTATTCATTTGTTATTTTAGTCAGAGGATCTCCTAGAGAAAAAATTATTATAAATTTGGACAATAGTTCAAATTATTCATAGTTTGTTGCTTTAATGTCTACAGTGTCCAGCTGTGACTTCATAGCTCATGTGCTTTCTTTACAAAACGAATCACATTAATAGTAAAGCCAAAACATAATACTCATTTCCTTTGAAGGGAAATTCCTATTTTTATATTGTTTTCAATAAATTATTTACTGTAACTATTGATTGAAATATGCTTACCATCTTTTGATATATTGGGGTGGGAAGGAAAGCATATTTCATCTCTCTGCAAAACTGGAGAGTGTTTCCCTAGTGATTATGAGGGATTTTTGGGAAAAGCCCTACCTCAAAGTAGTTTTTCTATTTTCATGAAATCTACTAGTAGAGATTTATTATTCCAATTTAAGCAGCATTCTGGCAGGAACAGCCCCTAACATCATATGTCAATCACTTAAACCTTAGTGCTAATTTGTTTATTGGCAGATTTGTCATTTTCAGCCAAGAGTTATTGTTGAGAATATCTATTTTCAACTCAAAGAACACTATTTTAATTACATTAAAGGAAATGGAAGAAAAGTAAATAACATAATTGTACCCCTCTAACAGAATAAGTTCACCTTTGTGTGGTTTCCTTCCTGTTTTTGTCCATTTTCATACACATTTCTAATAGTGATGTAATCATGGTGTTGACTCACTGTGGCTACCTACCATGCTGTGTGGCCCATGAAGGTGCTTAGTAGGTCCTTGTTGAAGGAATGAATGGACTAGCACTGCATCAGAGCTTAAGGCTATGTGTCTGCTTTAAACTGTGATCTTGAGTATTGCCCTTTGCAGCCCACCAGATTCATGACATCATATATAAAGGACGCTAGATCAACCACTCCGTCTATCTCTTCCCTGCATCAAGGGACCAATAGCCAGTAAGGCAAATTGGATATTTAAATGCCATTTGAGGCAACCAGCATGTCTTTTCAATTCTGGGATAAACATCGTTTGTTTCAGCTTCCATTTGAGTCCTGATTCTGTCCTGCAGATAGCAAGACTAGAGCTGCTCTTTCAGGCCTGCTTCAGGCTCTCGGAAAGCTTTGACTAACACCAGCTCTTGAGCTTCTTCTACCACTCACGTCTCAGATATAGACTTCATTCTTGCCCCAGCCTTCAGACCCATATCCGGCCTCCAGCCTGCTGAAGAGAACAAAGTGTGAAATATGTAGGTCATGCCTGTCCTGGGTCCATTTCTCCCCGTGAAGATTATTTCACATTGTTCAGAATCAAACATTATCTCAAAGCTCCCCTTCAACCAATCCTTCCCTTCCAACATACCTCCCTGAGTCACCCTCTCATTAACCCATTTTCCCCTAATTATCAGCCGAGGCCTTCTTCTTTGAACCATTTTTATTTTTCTGCTAAAAAGTTGAATGTACAGTTAAAACATTTGAAATTATAGAAAGGAAAAAATAACTTTGTCTATTAATTGGGCTATGGGGCTTGTTTTGGGTACTCTAAACTTCTGTATATTCTTCTTGAAGAATTTTTTTAATGGAAAAATTCAAATATATGCAAATTAGAAAAAATAGTACTCTATGTACTCATTATCTAGCTTCAATTGTTATAACAAATGGCCCAATTAGTTTTCTCTATATCCCAACCACTACTTCCTCAGTTCTATTTTTTTCAGTTAAATTTTAGATCTCCTATAATTTTTACTGTAAATATATAGTTAAGGACTCCTTTCTTAAACCTAACTATGACATCAATGTCATATCAAAAATATCAATAATTTTTAATATAATCACATTATCCTCTCTATTTTCATATTTCCCTAATTGCCTCAGATATTTTAAAATATCATTTTTTCAAATTTGGGGCTAAATAAGGCCATAAATGTAATTGGTTAATATATCTCTAGTATCTTTCAATCTATAAATTCCCCCTTCATATTCATTTTATTTTTTCTTGTAATGTAATTATTTAAGAAGCTGGGTAATTGATCCCATAGGATACTCCACAGTCTGGATTTTGCAGACTATATCACTGAAGGACTGTAAAATGTTCCTTTGTTCTTATATTTCTTATAAATTAGTAGCTAGATATTGAGGCTTAATCAGATATAGATTAATGAATTAATTAAATTTTGACAAGAACACAGTTTAAGTTAGTTACGCTGTGCACTTCTATTAGGAGATACTTAAATGTCAAATTGTCTTCTTTTTATAAAATTGGCAGCCACTCATTGCTAAGATCTATTAATTTGTAAAGGGTTGAAAAATGATGACATTTACATTCTATCTTTCCCCTTTCATTTATTAGTCTTATCAGCTATCTGGTTACCCCAGTGCACTTTGAATAGGCAAGGCCTGATCAGGCCTAATTCTTCCCCTTCATTAATCAGTTTTCAAAAACATTAGTTGGTTCGTTATGTTGACACAAGAAACATCCAAACTAGTAGAGAATTTTTATGAGTTTATTTGAACCAAAACTGACAACAATTGCTGGGAAGCAAGTTCTCAAATGCTTTGAAGAATAATAGTCTGCAATTTTATACATTTGACATTAAGAAGGGGATGTAAGGAATGTAACATGGAGGTGGGAGAAAGCAAGGCAGGATTGGATTACAGGATCCTTAATAAGATTATGTGCTCTCTTAAGAGTGGTTTAGCTTAAGGGGTCTTAAAAGGCATTTCAAAAGTGTGCTAACCTAGATGCACAGAAAAAATGGACAGGTCCTGCTTAAGGCAGAGATAAACCTTTTGCTAAAAAAAGTTATATGCTTGGAGTTTGACTACTCACTGTAACCTGCTCAGTTAGGAATTTATGATCAGATCCCTCTGTGAGGTTACTTTCCATAGAGCCCCTTTTCATCCACTGTTAGCATCCTTCCAAGGTGACCCATTAATTATTAAAATCATTATTATGAAATAAGCATATTTGATGTATTTTAACTCATTGCTGTCCATATCCTTATTGGTGCTCAAAGCTGTCCACCAGTGTCTTCTGAGCGATCTTAGTAATTTTTGAGAGAAAGCACCCTTGTTTCTTGGTATGACAAAATGCTGCAAACTCATCCTCTATGTGTTCTTTCTCATACTTGGAGTCAGCCTTTTTCCCAACGGAACATGACCCTCTTGAGTTAGAAATGACTTATATGAACAGCAATATGGGCTACTCATTGCTCTTGGGTTGGTCATTGTTTCTAGATCTTTTCAGAGGACAGAGCGAGGAAATATGTATTTATAAAATAAAATAAAATAAAATGCATTGTGAGTACATGCTGATACTTCTGATTAAGACAACAGGGTGTTAACTCTTAGGTCTTACATTTGCATTTCCTTTCTCTCATGGCAAAAAAACCTGTGCTTTTTTTTTCTATAACACCAAAACAATTACTCATTTGTTTAGTCTCACAATACACATATAACAAACTCAGAATAATCATACCTACTACAAACATCAACGATTTGATGATTGAAAGCAGTTTAAGACTTGTTTGCATTTATTTTTTGTCTTCAGGGTATGTCTTAATAGGGGTATATTGTGAGTTTACAGGGTTTCAAAGTTCTTTGAAATACTTCCTCTGTGTGGTTTTGCTCCCTATCTCATATATAGTTTCATTCACCTGATTAATTTTGCTCCTAATTTTTAAGGATTATGATTTGTTATATTTAATTTTGTTTTATAATTATGTAAAATATTTTTAACGTGCCAAACTCAAATCTACAAATCAAGGTATATTCAAAGAAGTCTTGCTTTGTTCCCTGTCCTTTCTAAAAAATTTCTTCTCTCCTCAGGGGTAACAATTAAAAAAATTATGTTCATCCTTCCATTTCTTTAAATGAGTAAATACTTTTAGGCATTTATATCCTCTCCCTCCTTCCTAACAATACATACCTTTTTACAATTGCCTTTTCTACTTAATAATTTACCTTAGGTTCACTCCATAATAATATAGAGATAATTCTCATTCCGTTTTACAGCTGCCATATACTTCAATGTGTGATCATATCTTTGTATATTTAGTCAGTTCTTTATTATGGACATTGGGGTTGTTTCCAAGTTTTTTATTACTACAAATTTGATTAAACTTCTGATACATTTGAAATTTATCCTATTTTCTGATGTAAAAAATGGATCAATTTTCCTTTTAAAAATAGTCATCTGGTTATGCCAGTACCACTTACTTAACAGTCTATCTTTTCCCCACCAATTTGAGATATTGGCTTTATTATATATTAAACTTTCATATGCAATTGTATTCATTGCAGGGTTTTATACTCTATTGAAGATATTACTATGGGTTTTGACTGAAATTTGAGTTTTAGCAAAAGAAATCATCAGGTCCTGTGTTGCCCTGAGCATAGGGAGGTATAAAGTGACATGAGCCACTAAGTTAGGTAAAAGACCGGAAACATTGTGGATGATTAATAATTATTTAGTTGCATGGGTGACTTATTAAAAAATTAATTAGCAAATGACTACAGAAATACTTTTGATATATATATTTTGAACAGGACAAGATTCCTATGAAATATCATTTAGTAACAGTACAGTGGTGGGCAGTATAATGGGAAGAAAACTAATGATATTCATCACCTATCAACTTAGAAAAAGAATACAGTTGTACATTTAAAAAATGAAAATCTAAGAATTTGTGTGATAATCTTAAAATATAATTAGCCCTCGCTGGTTTTACTCAGTGGATAGAACATTGGGGGTCCTGGGTTCGAATCCAATCAAGTGCATCTGCCTCAGTTGCAGACTCTTTGGTCAGGGCACATGCAGGAGGCAACTAATTGATGTGTTTCTCTCACATCAGTATTTCTCTCTGTCTTTCCCTCTCTCTTCCACTCTCTCTAAAATCAATGGGAAAATATCCTCGGGTGAGGATTAAAAATAATAAAAATATATATAATTAGATAATTTTAATTATTGAGAAACTTTACTACTGTACTTAAAAAAAACAATGATGAATATTTTTGAGAAAGGATTAATCCTTTTGGATTGTGAATAATTGAGTGTTAAATAAGATGTTTTCTTGGTTCAGATTTTTTTAAACCTTATTTTATCTTTAATTATTTATGTTTTCATTCTTTATTGTTGAAAGTTTTACTATGTCTCCTTTTCCCCCCATTCATCTCTCCCCACCCGCTCCATCCCCCAGCACATGCCCCTATTCCCGTATTGATGGTGTCCATTGGTCATGCTCATATGCATAGATATAAGTCCTTTGGTTGATCTCTTACCACCCCCCCAAAAACACCTCCCCTGCCTTTCCGCTGAGGTTTGTCAATCTGTTCAGTGCTTCTATGTCTCTGGATCTATTTTTGTTCATCAGTTTATATTATTCATTATATTCCACAAATGAATGAGATCATATGAAATTTATCTTTCTCCGACTGGCTTATTTCACTTAACACCTTGCTCTCCAGGTCCATCCATGCTATTGCAAATGGTAAGAATTCTTTCTTTTTTTTTCTTTTTTTTTTTTGTTTGTGTTTTTTTTTTGTTTGTTTGTTTTTTGTTTTTTGTTTTCCTAGGGCAAGAAAGGGAGAATTCTTTCTTTTTTTACAGCAGTGTAATATTCCATTGTGCAGATGTACCACAGTTTTTTAATCCACTCATCTGCTGATGGGCACTTAGGCTGTTCCAAATCTTAGCTATGGTAAATTGTGTTGCTATGAACATAGGGGTGCATATATTCTTTCTGATTGGTGTTTCTGATTTCTTGGGATATATTCCTAGAAGTGGTATTACTGGGTCAAATGGGAGTTCCATTTTTAATTTTTTGAGGAAACTCCATACTGTTTTCCAGTTGGCTCAGATTTTGATGTGTAAGGTTTTTTTTAATAATGAGGCACATCAACACATTTTCAAAACAAAATGTTTAAAAAAACAGTGACCATTTCTCCTTTTGAGAATGAAAGCATGGTTGACCATTGAACAACACAGGTTTGAACTGCTCGGGTCCACTTGTGTTTTTTTTCAATAAATACATACAGTATTGTAAATGCATTTTCTCTTGTTTATAACTTTCTTAATAACATTTTCTTTTCTCTAGCTTACTTTTTGTAAGAATACAGTATATAATATATATGGCATACAAAATATGTGTTAAACAACTTTAATAGTAAGGATTCCAGTCAATAGTAGGCTATTAAGTTTTGGAGAAGTCAAAAGTTGCACATTGATTTTCAACTGTACAGGAGGGAGGTCAGCATCTCTAACCCTTGCATTGTTCAAGGGTCAACTGTAGTGAAATGAAAAAGAATTAATTTGGGTTTTCATTACATTGGAAAGACAAATCCATAGACACTGATGTCCAAAATTCGTGAACATATAGCCTAATTAGTTTTTCCAATCTAGTGTGGAATTGAGAGCCAGAACTCTGAAGGGATCACCCTAACTCTTAACCTTTTGCACTTGGATGTCGAGTGTGACTCGACACGGTTAGCATAGAGATTAAAATTACTCTTTGAATGTATCAATAATTTGAAATATAAAAAATCCAAATAAATAAGTTTGTATGAAAAGAAACTCCAGTTTTTTATTCTACTGCCGCGCTTTGTAAAATCTGGGGTATTTAAAAAATTAAATCCCAAGTAGAATAAAGGAATCGAGAAAAAAGCTAGCGAGTGCAAAGGGTTAAAGGATTTTTACATGAAGTTCAACATAGCTCTCTTCACACACCTTTGACTTTTTATTTTTAATAGTTTTGAGAATACATTTCTTTAGGAGGTGCACAGAGAAATTAAAGAACAGGAAAGAAAGGGAAAACATTAAGTGAGAAGGAAAAATGACAAGGTTGAGAAAAGACTTCTGCATCTGGGTAAAGATTCATGGCTCAAAATTCTTTTTCCAGTCATGGCTAGAGTGTGTGGAAGGAAATGACAAAGCCAGCTCTGAAACTCTTCATATAATGTAGCTTTGCATTAGGTCACTGGCTTTTCTTGCTCTGGGATACTTAATCAAGAAGGGTGGGTAGAAAGAGATCAACCAAAGAACTTTTATGCATATATGCATAACCCATGGACACAGACAATAGGGTGGTGAAGGCTTGGGGCAGGGTTGGCGGGTGGGGGAGTGGGGACAGGCTAGAAAAGGTCAATGGGAGAATAAAGGGAGTATATATAATACTTTCAACCACAAAGATTTAAAAATCTTATATAATAAAATCATAATATGCAAATTGACCAAACAGTGAAACGACTGGTGGAACAACTGGTCACTATGATGTGCACTGACCACCAGGGGGCAGATGCTCAATGCAGGAGCTGCCCCTGGTGGTCAGTGTGCTCCCACAGGGGAGTGCCGCTCAGCCAGAAGCCGGGCTCACAGCTGGTGAGCGCAGCAGCAGTGGTGGGAGCCTCTCCCACCTCCGCGGCAGCATTAAGGAGCAGTGAGCTGAGTAGTAAGGAGCAGTGAGCAGGCGGGCAGTAAGGAATGAGGGGTCCTGGACTGCAAAGAGGGATCCCGGACTGCTAGAAGGATCCCAGGTCCCTGGGGGATTGGGCCTAAGCCGGCAGTTGGACATCTCCCGAGGGGGTCCAGAATGCAAGAGGGCACAGGCCGGGCTGAGGGCTCCCCTCTCCCCACTCTGCCCAGTGCACGAATTTCATGCACTGGGCCTCTAGTAAATAAATAAATTAGAAATCTGTGAAAAAACAACAACATTCTAGATTTTAAAAAAATGAAGTATTGGAAGTATAGTTTCTCTTTTTTATAATCTTGCAATCCCAAGGACCAACAGTAAGAAATGTAGCATGCAATGAAATAAAAAATAGCTTGGGAAGATCAGCCTACTTAAAATATTCTCCTAAAGCTTAAAAATATTTTTGTTTTAATGACGGGTCAGGGTTTACATTAGCCCAATTAATATTCATATGGTTTTACCACCTTTACTAAATATATGTAACCTCTTCATTAGACATATTCCATCTCTTTCATTCCTTTCCCTTGAACCAACCTTTGGACTCAGAACATTTGTTACATACCCTAAGTCCATGAAAGTAACTTTAGAATATTCAGTAAACTTTTTAGGTTTGGACACATTTGTCTGTGGGAGCATTATTAATATGACTAAATGAATGCCAAAAATATACTGAAGAGTATATTTCCCTTATTCTTTTAATCCTATTATATCAAACAGATACGTGAATTTGTGCAGAATATCATCCCCAAAATTTGTCCTCCTTTCTGCTGTTTGAACTATAATTTCAACTCATGAAAATGGGAAACTACTTTGCAAATGGTTTTTCATGCCACTGAGAACAGTATCCTGGCAAAATGTGTGGGAATTAGATGGCTTATGGATCTGATAAAGCTTTGTGTGGTGAATCAAAGATGAGATGCATGGCAGAGAGGTCAAATGAAGTCCAACAATCAGGTTTGGAACATACATCTTTCCTGGTACTCTTTTCTTTCTTTCTTTCTTTCTTTCTTTTTTTTTTTTTTCTATTTATATTTGCTGCAAGAGTTTTGTAAGACTCCATTGCTTTCTTTTCCAATGGGAAGATGTTCTGGTAGGGCTTTTTCTGCCTTGAGTTTTAGGTTTCAACTAGGAAACAAAAATCTTTACTCAACTTGGTGTCCTGAACTTTTCATATGTTGCATCTGTTTAAAAACAAGAGAATAAAATATTTCCATTCATTGGCTCCCATTGGAGTAAACACTGCTGTTTTAAAGGGGGTGTAATTTATAGGATCATCATACCATATGCTTGCCTTTCTAATATGAGAGAGTTTTAAGGGGTAGTGAATCTGAAAGAAAAAAACCTTGGGGCGAGAAACCAAGATGGTGGCATAGGTAAACACCTAAACTGCTGCCTCGCACAAAAATTTCAAAACTACAACTAAAAGACAAAATGTCTATCACCCAGAACCCTGGGAAAGCTGGCTGAGTGGAAGTTCTACAACTAGAAGGAAAGAGAAAAGAGCATTGAGACATGCACAAGTGCTGAAAAGCTGAGGTACGGAGGCGCGCGAATCGGGCTGGTGGCGGGCAATTGGATGTTCTGCTTTTTTTCAACCCGAAGGGAGACAAGCTCCCGATTACTCTGAAATCCAGTTTCTGGGGAGACGCTGGGGACCCAAATTCCTAGGGTGAGAAGCTGGACTGTCAGCCATCGGGTCGAAAAGTGAGGGTGACTTTCTTGCAGAGGTGTGCCCAGCAATCATTGTTTACTACGCTGGGGCGCAGGACGCAGGGACTTGAACACGCGGAGATGCAGACTGGCAGCCATCGCTGTTTGCCACGCCCTAGCCTAGTGAAGCCCTGAGACTCCACCCCGCACACTCTACAAACCCACTCAAGCTCTGCGCAGCAGCTTTTGCATATAAATGGCCTGCCCTATCACAGCTTAACCTAGCAAACTACAGCTCTGGTCAGATAGCTCCAAAACCTCCAAACCCCAAGCAAAGAGGAGAAAACTGTAGTTCTCGCTGTAGCTCCTGCTGGGTGGCCTCAGACAGTAGCTGGCCTGCACCCCATTGGAGATCCAGAGGCTAGTGAATCTAGTGGTCTGTGTGAGATGACACCAGATTTCAACTACTCTCATAAGGGACACATTCAAGAGGCAGACTCAGTGAGCATCAAAGCCCCACTGAAATAAGTCCTGCCCCATAAGCGTGTCTCCAGCACAGCAATTCTTCCATTATAGACACAGCGGGTCCTCACAACCAATTGGCCTGGAGGTCAATTCCTCCCAGTGATACCAACAACAATCAAGACTTAACTACAACAAGGCTGTACACACAGTCTACAAAGGGGTGCACCAAGAGTGTCCACCTCAGGTAACTGGGAGGCCGACCCATTGGACAATATAGGACACCTAGCACGCAAAGCCACCCTACCAACTCAGGGAAGCAGCGAAAATGAGGAGACAAGGAAACAGATCACAAATGAAAGAAATGGAGGAAAACAAATGACTTGATATAGAGTTCAAAACCACGGTTATAAGGTTTTTCAAGAATTTCCTAGAAAAGGCCGATAAATTTAGTGAGACCCTTGAGGATATAAAAAAGGACCAACTAGAAATTAAACATACACTGACTGAAATAAAAAATATTATACAGATACCCAACAGCAGACTAGAGGAACGCAAGAATCAAGTCAAAGATTTGAAATACAAAGAAGCAAAAAAAACACTCAACTGGAAAAGCAAAAAGAAAAAAGAATCCCAAAAGTTGAAGATAGTGTAAGAACCCTCTGGGACAACTTCAAGTGTACCAACATCAGAATTATGGGGGTGCCAGAAGAAGAGAGAGAGCAAGATATTAAAAACCTATTTGAAGAAATAATGACAGAAAACTTCCCACACCTGGCGAAAGAAATAGACTTACAAGTCCAGGAAGCACAGAGAACCCCAAACAAAAGGAATCTAAAGAGGACCACACCAAGACACATCATAATTAAAATGCCAAGAGCAAAAGACAAAGAGAGAATATTAAAAGCAGAAAGAGAAAAACAGTTAGTTACCTACAAGGGAGCACCCATATGATTGTCAGCTGATTTCTCAACAGAAACTATGCAGGCCAGACCGGAGTGGCAAGAAATATTCAAAGTGATGAATAGCAAGAACCTACAACCAAGATTACTCTACCCAGCAAAGCTATCATTCAGAATTGAAGGTCAGCTAAAGAGCTTCACAGATAAGAAAAAGCTAAAGAAGTTCATCACCACCAAACCAGTATTATATGAAATGCTGAAAGGTATTCCTTAAGAAGAGGAAGAAGAAGAAAAAGGTAAAGATAAAAATTATGAACAACAAATACATATCTATCAACAAGTGAATCTAAAATTCAAGTGAATTAAAAATCTGAGGAACAGAATAAACTGGTGAATATAATAGAATCAGGGGCATAGATTGGGAGGGGATTGATAATTCTCAGGGGGAAGGGGGGTGTCGGGGGTACGGGAAGAGACTGGACAAAAATCGTACACCTATGGATGAGGACAGCGGAGGGGGAGGTAAGGGCAGAGGGTGGAGTGGGAACCGGGTGGAAGGGAGCTATGGGGAGAAAAAGGAGAAACAATTATAATAATCTGAACAATAAAGATTTATGAAATTACAAAAAACAACCTTGGGGCTAGGTGTGATAATTTTTAAAAATTGCTTTATTCATTTGTCCTGCACATAGTTATTAAATACCTATTTCCTGCCAGGCATAGGAAAGCAGTGGTCAATAGGGTCATAGTTCCTGCCTTTCATAAGACAGTGTCTAACAAGGGAGTCAGGCAATTAAATAAGTAACAATATACAGTACGTATTACTAATAATTTTATTTATAATTATTAATAAACTGCTTTATTGTTAATTCATTCCCCCTTCCTAACACTACCCTGAATTCCCCCGCCATGAGGACTGGTTAGTCATCCTATGCTATCTCCTTGTCCACAGTTAGTCATCCTATTCTATCTCCTTGTCCACAGTGACTGGTTCAGAGAAAGCCACGTGAGTTCATCAGGCCAGTCAGGGCCAATGAGACTCCATTCTCAGACCTTGGTTGAGCTATTGGGTAGCAGACTCTCCTTTCAATTGTCAATAAACCAAGGAAACATTTAGCTCCAGAGGTCTGGCAGTCATTAGGGGACCTGAGGGGAGAACTCACTGGAAAACTTTCCCCAGAATTACTACACACAGACCAGGTTAAGCATTCCTGCTTCCCAATCCCATAATAACCTCTAGAACCCTGAACCCTAAGAGTATACACATCCCAGTTTGCCCAGGGTAATCTCAATTTAAACCTCTTGGCCCAACTGAATTATTAAGTCTCCCTTTGACCCTCAAGGGAGTTCCAATTTGAATGATTAATTAAACCCTTACCCTAACGCTCCAGAAATTTAGCTTTTCCAACTTGAAGTTGGCTGGTGCTCTGCCTCTTCCAGTGGAAGGTGAAGGGACAGGGAGCCTCGTCTTTTGGGCAGACCCATTCAGAGTGGAGCTTTCCTCCAGCTGAGCTGGATGGGGAGGAAGCTAGCAGCCATGGTTCAAATGCCAGGGACTCACTGTCCTTACCAAGATTTAATAGATTTTCTTGAATAAATGTTTCTTCATTTTCTATATACTCTTAGGAAAATTTATAGAGACTTTAAATGTTTTTTTTTTAATGTTTTTCATCAGTCATAATTGTTTCACTGGTCCTCAGGGCTCCTCTCATAGCCATTTCTTTTGAATATATTCTAAAAATGCTTTTAAATGTGAAAGAAACATTTCATATTGGAGCTATGCTTTGGAAAATTGAGATAAGTATAAAATCCTGACAGTGAATGAAGAGGTGTATATAGTGCTCAGGGTCCCAGTAGGAAGCAGATGACCCACACAAAAGATGACTTAAAGAGGATACTTTAAAAAAAAAAAAAGTGTAGGCAGGGTTAAGTCAACCGCCAAGGGATAGTGATAGGGAGAAGCACCAGCAGGAAGAGGCGCCACTCCCTGCGTGGTCTGAAGGAGGGCAGGGAGAGGTTACCAGAAATTTGTATGAACTGTAGCTCTCCTGTCCCACCAGGAGGATTGCAAGCACTGCATAACTGAGCCCGGAGGGAGAGAGGAAGGAGGCGGGAGTGGGAGGAAATTCACTTCCAGAAGTGCTTACTCCTCTCACCCTCTGATCTCCTGCCAATGCCTCTCTCATTGGCCAAATCTAATGGAAGCCAGAGGGCAAGTGAACTGGAAATACGTGATCCACAGAGTACAGCCTCCCAGGGAACAGAATAGGTCAGATGGAGCGCAAATCTGCAGACACACAAATGAGAACACCCAGCCCAGTGGGCTTCCCCACATGGCAGTGGCAATGCCAGGATCTGCAATGCTCTGATGACTAGATCCTTAGAAAGAACAGTGGAGAAAGAAGGCGCTGACCAGATTACATTGATCTGCTAATAGTCTCACATCCCCCAACACATGTCCTAAACAGAGTACACAGGGCTCACCCTCATTTTCATCACGAATCACATGTTCAGTGCATTAGGAAAGCCGAAGGCAACTTTCAATGATATTATAAGCCAAGGAAGTGGATGCAATGATGTCAGAAGGATTTGTAGAGCTCTAGGAAACTAGCACTGACATAGCTTTCTGTTTAAGGTGTAGACTGAACAGAGGAAAGCTGCCTTTGTTTTGTGGATCATATCAGCTGTCAAAGGCATGATCTAACAGCGACATGCACTTACAAGGCAGAGAAAAGAGAAAATTTGCGAATGATCTCATTTCATTTGGTGACAGTGGAGTAATATTCTGCAACAAATCACCCCATACCCCTGCTGGTGATACTGAAATGCCTGAGGAACAGCCCATTAAAGTAAGCTGGAAAAACGAACTCAGGCTGATGTGTATATGACACATAGGCCAATCACTACCTTCAGGTTGCTTGGAGAGCAACCTCTTGCTTCAGGGAAGAAGAGGAATGATAGCATCACCTGATTAGCGTGGTTGGTGCAGGCATTTGCTAGAGTTCTGCCAGAAATTACTCTGAGTTCGAAGCTCCCACTTCTCCTTTTTACTATTCTATCTTTCCCTTAACTATTTTCCCCCCTCTTTATTCTCCCTCTGGCTTTTTCCTTTCTCTCTATTTCTAATGTCTAAACAAGGATGCTGTTAGCCCCCTTCTCTTTCCCATGACCCATAACACATGATCCTGGTGTCTGGCGATTCTCTCTGGCTTCCACCCATTCACCTTCCACCTGGTGCAGAAGGGTCCCCTTTTGGAAAACACACCCCACCCCCGGAATTGCTATTTTTGGGGTTCAAAGTAGAGCTACTGTCTCTTTCCTCATGCATTCTGCATCCCCCTTTGGACTTGTTTCAGGCTCACCGCAGTTTTAAGTAAGGCACAGCTTTTCTATTTCCAGAAAGTAGGGGGTGGGGTGGGGAGGAGAGGGAAAGAAAGGATTAAGTACAAAAGCAATAAGGGCTTTGGAATCTTTGGGCCCCAGGTAGCAGATCATATTTTAACACCTGTGGCTGAAACTGAACTATAAACCTAGGAGAAGATTGAAATGCATTGTTTTACAGCATACAGATAACACAGTCTGACTATTCTTAAGGAAAAATTATTCTGACATTTGTTAAAATGGGAAGGAAGACTTTATTTAGGACTGTTGCCATAGATGTCAAGACTATTGCAATAGAAGAGAGAGATTGAGCTCAGCTCTGAATATAGCAGACAGCTGGGGATTTGTAGCCAATGAGCAGAATGGGGGTGAGGGTGTCAATGGATGCAACATTGCTAAGAGGAGACATCAAGGGTAGGGGGATTCTTGCTGAAAGCTGGCCAGGGTGATCAGATGTCAAGGGTGGCGGGGGGGGGGGGGGAGGGATGAAAGATTTGATTAGATAAAGTGACAGCAGGATTCTTGCTAAACCTGGGGCAGTAGGCTAATGATAAGGTCCAAGGATAAGGCCTAGTTGAAAAGAGAGCTCAGAAGAGCCTGTCTAAAGTTTGGACAAGGAGAGTCTTTGTCACTAGCCATTGTAGTGTCAACTTGCTCAGCTTAACTTGGACTTGCAGCCTTGTCCTTGTGTCAGTGAGTATACTGAACCAATGCACAAGTACACACAGTCTTCATGAAAAGAAAGCAAGTATTGAGGGAAAACCCACCTGCTGTTGATGAAGTAAGCTAACCTGTAGGAACTTCTAGTTTCAACCAGCTCTATTCCCCTCCTTGTCCTTGCTGTGCTGGAAGTAAGAGCGTTATTGCTTTATAAGCTGTGGGATTTTGATGTGTGTACTGTGTGATATAAAAATTATGAAGAAGGGTTCTAAGGGATGTAGTAAAGCCTTTGTTAGATGCATGCTAGATGCCACAGAAATCAGGCTGGAGATTTTCTTGTAAAAACAAACTCAGTGGTATAGTGTGACTTATACGTCCCCTGCATGGTTTGGAGTTAAGCCAAACCACAGTGAACATGAGGGAGGAGAGCTCCCTTTCTGAACTAATTTGCTGCTCAATCAAGACCCAAGTCACAGGCTCCACTAATCAGAGATGAGATGTCTTGGTTTCAGCAGGAAGAGATGAGAATGTACGTGTATGTTTGAAAGCTGATTTCTCCTCAGTTGCTTTTCTAAAGTCATAGTGCACATAAAGAAAGTAATTTCAATGGCAAAACTTGTATTGATAAAACAATTTTCATTTGAGCATTTGACTTTTTAGGCAATTAGGTATATTTATAGAAAAAGAAAGGAATAAAAAAAAAGAAATGACATTTATTTAAACAAACCTGTCTTAAATTTTTAGCAAAAAGAAAAATACTATGGGGGGTGGGGTGGGATGAGGGCATGTGACAGAGGGTAGGGAAGGCTGGGGGAAGGTCAATGGGGAAAGAAAAGGAGATATATGTACTACTATGTGTAATACTTTAAACAATAAAATAAATAAATAAATAAATAAATAAATAAATAAATAAATAAATAAAATACTAATTCTATTATAATTATATTCATATCATGAAAATATTCATTCTAAATTATTAAAAAATTAATTTCAAGGGATTCTACTCAGGACTTTTAGAGGAGTACTCTCTATGTTTATAGACTTGTTTCATCAGAATTAGAAGGAACCTTAGATATCATCTATTCTACTTCTCTCATTTTTAGATGAACAAATTGAAAATTGAGAAAAAGATTCTAAATGAGCTCCAGCCATTTAGGCTTTTTGTTGTTGTTGTTGTTCATGCTCTATAAATTGAAAGTATTACATATGTTCCCCTTTTCTCCCCAATGACCCCTCCTAGGCCCCCCCCCCCCATGCTAATATTGACATGCAATATAGCTTTGTGTTTTACTGCAGTGATTTCTCTAACATAACCGAGAAGCATTTTAGTCTAGGAAAAATAACGACTTTAGCACAAAAAGACCAGAAACAGTACAGTAAAGAATGGACTCCAGGAGATTTGAGATTGGTTTTCACAAGGAATTTAACCAAGAACCAGTTCCCATCCCTTGATTATAATTTTTAATTTCTTGTTTATAATTAAATGACAAGTGAATCATTTCTCTTTGGAGATGAACAGAGTATAGAATATGGTGAAAAGTGCAGGGGTTAGTGACTGTTGTGGATTGTAATATTTTGGTCATAATTTTTTATTTTAAGGAATGGTTCATAATATTCCTTTGGGACTTCTGTACTCCATGGATGAGCATAAACCCCCAACTCAAAGGGACGACTGTTTATTGTTGATTCCTGTAAACAGGCTGTGGAAGAGACTTATCTAGAAATTTCTGTGAGAAAAAAAGAACAGGACACTAATTCTTCAGTGAATATAAACTTCACCCAAGGCAGGAGAGTGGCAGATTTAAAAACATCAGAGAAAACAGAATTGAGAGGCTTGGAGCTGATGAGTGCATATCTGTCTTTCAGGAGAGTTTGGGTAAATTAAAAAGCCTGTAGTTCCACATGACACCATCCCCTCAGAGCCTCTGTTGCTCAGAAATGACCCTGGAGTCAGCCAGGATTCCAGATGGCTCTGGGCTTATCACACTTTTCTCTGATAAATCTGGCTGGGTGGGCGATGCAGTTAATCAGACAGTGAGCCAAAAACAAAATCCCATTTCTGTGGGTTCAGTTTCTCACTCACTACCTTGGGTGGAGGCAAGTGGTGGGCAGCATAGGTGTGACTGCGGGGTTGATGCTAGCTGTGGGAACAGGGGCAAATTGCTTAGGCCCATTCAGGATCAGCTTTCTCATGTGTAATAAAAATCCCATGATTGTGGTGAAAATTAATCGAGCTCATGCATAGAAAGTGCTCAGCACAGCAGCGCCAAGGGCTTTGATAGGCCAATATCTTCCCACTAATGTCTCTGAGCTCTCAACTTGAGAATGGCCAGACCACCTGACTTGCATCCACTAATTCATTCAGCACACTCATGCAGCACGTCTCCCCCTACTCAAAGCTCTCTGCTGGTGTGTAAAACTGTGGATTGCTTAGAAGAAAATCAGGAGAAAACATTTGTGGCTCCTGTTGGCATGTGGGCTGGTATTAACTGTAGAAGTATCTCCATGAAAAGTTTAATGACTCACTTTCGGACACTGAAGACTCATGATTACAGTGCAAATGTTTCAAATCTTTCTTTGGAAGACAAGGAAATGTCTCCCTGTGGTTTTGCATGCCTCTGAATCAGGAAAAACAACAAACAAAAGACGAAACAAAGCAACCAAACCAGGCTGAGCCATCTTGGGGAGGCTGCTCTGCTCCCAGCTCCCAGGCCCTGCAAGGCGAATTCTTTAAATCTGTTTGCTGCGGGAAGTTCAGCAAAGCCATAGTTGTGGAAATTCAAAACAGTAGCTTTTAACTTAGGAACTTTCTTCTTGGAAATGTGTTTTTTAAGCTGCCTGGCAGAGCTCCCTCCATCCAAGGGCAGCCTGGGAAAACTCTGTGGAGTCAGAGAAATAAACGTGTCCCCCTCGCCCTCTCATTCCTGCGGGATCCCCATGGGTGTGAGGCTCAGCTTGTACTTTCCAAACACCAGGCTAAGGAGGTCATTCTTTTTTAATAATCATGGTGCAAGTCTAGTTTTTTCACCTTTTGAATGTCTTCCTTTTAATAAATTCTCTGACACATTACTAAAAGTGTCAAAGAATATGAATATTATTGTATCTCAGTATAGACTGCTGTCAGTAATGCAGGTAGAACAGATTCTAGAGCTTCCCAGCTCTTCCCTTACTATTCTGGGAGGTTGTAGACTTAGTAGAAAAAGCCGATCCTTTGAAGTTGGACAGATGTGACAGTTCAAATCATGACACTGCTGCTTTCTAGCTGAGTGACCTGGGGGGTGTTTTTGTGTCTGTAAAGGATGGTGACACCTACCTCATGACATCTCTGTGAGGATGAGATGAGATGACACATGCAGAGCATCCTATGTAAAATAGATGCTCCATAGGTATTTTTTTTTTGGGGGGGGGGGGGTGTTGGGAAGCACTCCAAAGCCCAGGTGTTGCATAACATAAGGGAAACCATGAAGTGTGAAGAGAGCCCACAGATCATGTGACTTGGCGTGGGCATCAAGTGCCCAGGCATGAAGCAGTTGAAACTCCCAGGTTACCTTTAGTTGGAATGCATTTTCCAGTTAGCACAGACTTCAGAATTGTATAGAACTGAACAGAAAGTCAAGGGCTAACTTGAGGACTCTTTTGACCATTGTGGTCTTGCATTCTAGTAACATCAGGAGCTTTGAGAACTTTCAAGGTTCTTAGATTAAGCCTCTAATACTTTTTTAAACTAAAATATGAGCCAAAGGTCCCAAAAGGTGCCTCAAGGAGGGCCAAACTGCTATTCAACTTGTTAATTTAATTAAACAAGGAGGCCATTAGACTGACATGGCTCTAGTACCATGAGGGCCACATAAGCAAACCAAAACCTAAGCCTGTAAGTGCCTCAAGGTTATGAAATCTAAATGGGACAACCAATCACAAACAACCAGTTAGGCTTTAAGCTATAGCCAATCAAATAAATTTTTTTAAAATTTTGTATGAATTTTTGCCCTGGTTCCTGTGGGTGGAGTGCTCCTAACCACTTCTGGTTTGGTGCTACCCCATTAGAATCAATTTTTGTTCAAATAAACTCTTTACATTTTTAGTATGCCTCAGTTTATCTTTTAACAGGCTGAATATCAACCCCTGGACTCAAGGATCTGTGACCTCTGGTAAAGTGTCTGAAGAACAGTTTTGATTCCTGGAAGATTGAAATGATTGCCCATTTCTTATTACCAGACACCAACTCTGGAACTTACCAGAAACCTAACTGAGAAGCCAGGTTGGAGCAGTGGGCAGTGGCTGCTGAGTGGGGCCCTTTGTTAATGGATGGATTCATTTCTTTGATAGGCTTACAGAAGATTCTGTGGAAGCAATTCAGTGAGACAATGCTCTTATCCTTAAAAAGATTCCATTCTTTGTCCGAGATGC
This sequence comes from Cnephaeus nilssonii, assembly GCF_951640355.1. Taxonomy (NCBI): domain Eukaryota; kingdom Metazoa; phylum Chordata; class Mammalia; order Chiroptera; family Vespertilionidae; genus Cnephaeus; species Cnephaeus nilssonii. The sequence continues at coordinate 19,530,332 of NC_137081.1, read as the reverse complement.
CACTGCCTTAAAGATAGACACGTATTTCTCCTACTCTCCACCCTAGGCAAACCTCTTGAAACACAGGAGAGCTCTGGTTCCAGGGCTTGGCTTTCTTCTGGATCACATCTCTCTGAACTGCATTCCCTTTATGGGCAAGGGGACTGAGTTGTTAGGGATTGTCTAACTTTATTGCCCTTCAGTATCACTTGGATGTGCTTTTCAAACACGTAGGCTTGGTAGAGCTCACTTTCTCCAAGGGATGCGGATGTACATTCAGGTAGAGAACCACAGGGCTGTGTAACTACAAGCCCAAGCTCCTTTCGAGATCCTAACCCTGGAGCAGAAGGAAGAAAAAGCTCCTTATTGCGAAAAAGGTTTCATTTTAGTGTGGGTTTGAGAAGTATTATTCTGTTCTTCTCCAGAAGCCTTCAGATAGCTGAGAAGAAAGCAATGTTGTTAGAAATAAGAGTAAAGTCTCAACATTTAATATGTCAGCAAGACTCTCTAGGAATTGAAGGAGGGGCCTGACTATGAGTGGGCAAATGCAAAACTTGCTTTTATCCCACTTATCACTCCCATTCTCTTCTACTTCAGTCCTAAAGGAAGAGACAGACACACAGATGGATGAGTGTGGCCACAGTGCTGCACATTGGAACAGGATGCCCCTGTAGCTTCAAGCCAGGCCTCTCTCCACTATCCTGTGGGCATCAGGCAGGGTGTGGTATTTCAGGAGTTTCCACCTACTCTGATTGATACTTGGGACTGACACTCAAGATTTTAGCTTCATTCATTTATTCAACACATTTATTAAATGAATGACTGCAGTTGCCTTTGGGAACCCTACTAGAGGGATGACTGATAAAGTCTGAGAGAAGGCATAGGCAGCATAATCACATGAAAATAAAAAAAAAAGTCACCTGGAATTGATGTCTTAAAAATAGCAAATTTATTTTCATCCTAAATGGGCACCAAAAGGATTCTGATGGATGCATAATTTATGTAAATCTATGCAAATTCAGGTTCCAGTTATACAGAAGAGGATTAGGTGGCATTTGTAAAGACCAGTCATGCTCTAAGCTGTCACCTGCCAGCATGCTTCTCCTTGGAGTCAGATTCAGACCAGATGGCAGGAATTAGAAGCAAAGAAACTTCCTTCCTTGACTTTCACCTTCAAGTCCAATTTAAGCATCTGAGACCTCTGAAGTGGTGGGACTGCTCTGGTTGGCATTCAAGAGCTCTTTTAGAGATTATGTCAGGCCAGTCATTTCGGAAAGAATAATACCTCCCCATGCAAACTTTGCTAGTCTCTTGAATGGGCTGCTGACGGAATGTCTGCAAGATGCTTTGAATTTCTTGAAATGAGACAGGTTTACATATTGCTAGAAAAGCAACGAAACCAAATGCCTCACAAAATAAGAAATAGTATTTCTCCTAAGGAGACAAATTACAATTGTGTATCTGTGTGCGGGCATGCGCGGGCGCGCACACACACACACACACACACACCATCACCTTAAAACGGAGCTAGTGAATTCTAGCTATTTTGCTGGTGAACCCCAGTTCTGCCTCATTCAGGGCCAGCAACTGATTGCATGCAGAGTTGACTGCAGCTCCCTCCTCTGTAAGAGTGTTCCCTCTAGACCACTGAGTCAGCATCATTATCCAAATAAACATCTGCTATATTTTGTTGTTAGTAATGACAATGACTAGCTGGGATCACTAAGGATGGGCTTAACGCATACCATCCAAATGGAAAATTTGAAAAAAATTGGAAGTTTTAGAAAAACTGCAATTGTGTTTCCCTATTACTTGAAAAAACAAGACCCTGCCTTATATTAAGGTCATTCTGTTTTGTTAGAATTCTCAGGACATCAACCCTATGATTTGCGGAGTCCAGGATATTACAAAGCATTGTTGGATAGAGAAGGGGGTTTAGAAGCCCAAGCCACGGTCTTCTGAAGGTCTTTCAAAGCTCACAGAATGCAAGAGCTCATCTGATAACCTTTGGGCTGATAAGGGATGCTAGGAGAAAGTTGCCTGTTTTGGAGATCTGAGAAAGAGGACTGGCCCTGCAGATCCATGCTAGAGGTCTCCCACAAGCAGAATGCCTGTCATGCTGCATGGTGGGAGGGAAGGCTGCCAGAACAGAGTGCACATGCTCAGGGTTGTGCCTCACCAGATCTGGCATGAACTGAAAGCTGGCCCTCACTAAGTCAATATAGGAAACTCTCCCATAGGAGGATCCTGTGGTGTGAGGGCTGAGCACACACTGACATTCCCCTGGGGATAATGAATCACAGTATATGATGGAAAGCAGAAGCTTCTCTGAAAACCATTTGTGCATTTTCTATTGTTGTGACCACCAAGCTCAAAGCACTCTGTGAGTCCTGGAAGCAAATAGAGCTTTATGAAACTGTAAAGCAATTTCTAGAGTGAGTTTTCGCAGGCTCAGAAGCTAGTGCTGGGAGACTGACCCTGGGATAACTCTTCTCTGAAAGATGAGCTAATTCACATTTCCCGAGCATAGAGTGAACACATGTAACAGGCAAGCTTCTCAGCTCAGTAGTTAAATAGATGCGACAGCAAACTCAGATTGGCAAGTAAGAAGAGTGGACTGGGGGGAGGCTCCCTATTCAGAGGGACCCATCCCTAGACAACAGGGCAGAGATGGGTCCCTCTGTGGGGGGAAATAAGTACTTATTGCCTTTGGGCTTTTTCTCAAGTTTCCATTTAGAGGAGTACTTGACTTTTCTTCATTCTTCTGGAATCGCTATGCCTCTTCCAGGGTTTGTTTTATAGGAGAATAATGTCTGGAAGAGACAAATGTCTTCATTTCCTATACTGTTGGGGGCTGACCCTAATGGGAATAGAGTGTAAATCACCTGTTCCAATTGTGGGATTGAATACCATGAAGTGCTTTGCAGTCATTAAATGGTCCACCAATTTTTAAGGATAATGCATTTCCCATGTCAGTTTTACACACAAAACTTATGTCAACTATTGTTATAAATGTGCTTCACTCTGAAATTCCCTGAGGCCTAGCCAGAGTTGATCAAAACTCAGATGTGGTTATGAAAGACCTAAACACCTCCATATAGCTTTATTAATTCTGTATCTATGTTTACTCCAAATCTATTTGGACTAAATAGATGGATCTGAGTTTATCTCTGGGAGAGTTAGTATATTAGTTAGAAATGCCTTTGCCTGAAAGTAAAATAATAATCTAAAAGTGGCTTAAATAGATAGGAGTTAATTTTTCTCACATCATCAAAAGTCTGAAGGTAACAGTTTTATGATTGGTTTGTTAGCTTAATGTTGCCATGGTTTATGTTTCTGTAATTTTCCTGGCTTTTCCCTCATGACTTCAAAAAGGCTGCTGCAGCTCCAGGCATCAGGTCCTCTATTCAAAGGAGCAAGTTGATGAGTACGATGTTTTAAAAAATATGGCCACAAATTCTTTGACACATCTCCCATTGAGATTAATCCACATTGATATGTGGACCTGTAATTCATCCATTTTCATTACTGTATTGTATTCCATTGCATGAATATATCACAGCTTATTCATTTTCTTGTCAATGAACATTTAGGTTGTGCCCAGCATTTTTGCTATTTTGATTTATCATGCTGTTATGAGTATTCTTATAAATGTGTCCTGGAACATGTACAGGAATAGCTTTAGGAAACATACTTAAGAATGAAATTGCATGACTTGAAGGGCACATACATTCTCAACTTTTCTAAATGATGCCAAAATGTTTTTCAAGGTGGTTTTATCAATTTACACTGTGTGTTTGTGTTTGTTTTTGTTTTTTAACACTGTGTACTAATTCTTGTGGTGGTACAAGCCTTGATAAGTTTTGCCAATGATGGGTATAAGAAGGTATCTTATTTATTCATTTATTTATTTATTTATTTATTTATTTATTTAAATTCTTTATTGTTTAAAGTATTACATATGTCTCCTTCCCCCCCATTAACCCCTCCCCCGCCATTCCCACCCCCCAGTACATGCCCTCACCCCCCTACTGTCTGTGCCCATGGGTTATGCTTATATGCATGCATAAAAGTCCTTTGGTTGCTCTCTTGTAGTTTAAATGTGCATTTCCCTGATTAAGAATGAGGTCAAGTGTCTCACATATTTACAGTCATTTGGGCTTCCTACTTAGTGAAATGTCTGTTCAGAACTTTTGCCCATTTTTCTACTGGGAGAGTTTGTGACCTACCAAATTACATGATTGGTAAATAAGCAACTAGGGCAAAAATTTAATTCATCCATCTTCTCATTTCAGGTACATATGAGGTCTTAATATAAGTAATCTTTCAGTTGCGTCTTGATTGATCCATAAAGTCAATCATTAATTAACCAGTGAAGAGTCAAGGTAGCTCCTGTATTTGTTTCTTTCTTTTTTTTTGGGGGGGGGGGGGAGAAGTTTAGAGGGACCTCTTTCATGAACAGGTAACTTATTTAAGACTTAATAATTAAACTCCACACAATGCCAGCTTCACACTTACACACCATAACATTCATGGTTGTTATTGTTTCTACCAACTCAGGAGCCTGCTATGAAAATTTTGGTACAAATAATTATGTGACAATTAGGCCCATCCAGTTGGCATTGATTCCTTTTAAATTAAATGTTAGGCTAAGAGAATTCGAGGGGACAATTTTGCTTGAAACGTGGAAGGTGCCTGGATCAACCAGAGCTCATTAAAAGAAAAAGTGGAATGTTATAAGGGCAATAGTTACTCAGATATCTGTCTTTTATGAAGATGCTCTTTGAATATCTTCGAACATTGTGTCAGGGAATTTAGATCAGGCTCCTCCATAAGAATGGTGGGGAGAGAGCCTGTTGGAAGAGCATTACACAATGCGTGACATTTGTGGAGTTTAGGAAGATGAGTCAACAAGTATGGAAGATAGCTTTATACTAAATGAGCTGCAGTATTTTGCTGGCCACAAAGTACACATAAGGCATTTTTTAGCTTTGTGTTTACTCTCTAACTGTACATGTTTTATTAATCCGCCTGCAAAGCTCAGCTCTGCTCCCGAGGCAGGCACTCTGCTGTCCGGAGCACAGCTGGATTTTCTCGGAGTGCATGCAGACAAGTCAGGCACTCTTCTTCTTTGCCCTCAGCAATATAGGCATGAGCTGGGAGACTTGGTTTTTCTCACTGCTAAGGGACTGTTTTCTAACTCTCTGCTTCTAGAATGTCTTTCCTCGGGTTTTTCTTGTGCATTGCCAGTGCTCTTCCTTTGCTAATCTCCTTTGAAAGACATTTCTTTCTCCCTTGAGCACATCTCTAGTCCTCCCTCTGGCAGGTACTATTCATTATTTAACTTCTCCTTGTATTTTGTTCTTCTTTTCTCTTCAATCATGGGAAGAATATTGGAGGAAAGCTTGTTATTGTATCACTATATGAAATTCATGCACTGGCGGGGGGGGGGGGGGTGTCTCTCAGCCTGGCCTGCACCCTCTTGTAGTCCCATGAGGAGCAGACCTAAGCCGGCAGTCGGACATCCTTAGCATTGCCACAGAAGCGGGAGAGGCTCTCACCACCGCCACTGTGCTGGCCAGCCTGTAAGCCTGACTTCTGGCTGAGCAACGCTCCCCCTGAGAGAGTGTACTGACCACCAGGGGGCAGCTCCTGTGTTGAGCGTCTGCCCCCTGGTGGTCAGTGCACGTCACAGAGACCTGGTCGTTCCGCCGTTCAGTCGATTTGCATATTAGCATTTTATTATATAGGATTGACCTGTTGTGTTTTGTTTGCCCTTGGTTTCCTAGTGTCTTGCATATGGTAGGCACTCAATAAATGAATGAATGGGTGGATGATTAGATGTTCATATGGAAGGCATGGATTCCAACTAAAATGCAGCAAAGCAATGAAAGAAACAACTTTATGCAACAGGTCAGAATTTTAAGTGAATTTTTGCACTCTTGCTGTGAAATATTGCTCATGTGCACATTCATTCATTCGGTCCACAGCATTTACTGAGTGCCACTTTGCTCCAGTCCCTGTGCAGCCTAATGGGAAGACTGGCCCACATAATGCAGTGTGATATGTGCTGTGATGGAGGCAGCCAGGTGGGCTGTGAGAGCACAGAGTTGCTTGTAGACTTTAGGTGGATGGGGTTTTGCTCTCTTTTTGCTTACATTAGTTTAATGTCAGGGTATCTGAGAGGTAGTATAGGCAATGGTTATGCTTTTAATATAATTCTTATTTCTTTCTCTTCTTCCCTCCTAGCACCACCCCCATTCTTCAGGAATGAAAACATTTCCCTTCTCACTCAGGGAGAAGAAATAGGTTGCTGTGTTTCTAAACACTAAGCTCTCCCTATAGTCTAGGTGGCAGATATGCAGGGTGCTAATGGTTTTGCTCCTGGGTAGTGGGATCCTAAACTCTTCCTAATGGAGCATCCTATCAGGGGTTTAGTCTTAAGGGATAAAGAGCATATGGGAGGAAGGCCTAGGACCAGCAGGGAAGGCACTGGATCAGGTGTCTGTTGCCTAAATAAAGTCTGCCGCCTGAGACTAGAAAGTTGTCCAAAACTAGGTTTGCTTCCAGGCTAATGCCCCTGGAACTGGGGAGACCCTGCTGTGAGAGGCACTGTTTGAGCACCTGAGAGATGTGCAAAACCTGAGACCTCCCTGCTGACCTTCTGATCTTCATACGCAGAACTTTGCTGCCTGTACCAGGGCTCTCTCATGTTGACCACCCAGCCTCTGGCTGAGTGGTTTCACTACCCAACATGCCTCAGACCGGGTCATCAGGGGCCTGCAGAGGACACCTCCCTGCAATGCTCAGAACCCTAGTAAGCCTAAGAGGACCTTTGGCCACCTCTGAGGAAGAGCTTCCATACATAAATTTTGGGGTCAAAGGGAACTCCAAGTGACCCCATCTGGGACAGTGGGAAGGGGGCTTCCCCATTACAAGTAAGGTATATTCTAAAATCCCAAAGCTTGTGTTTGAATTCTGCCTTCACCACTTAGCAACTGTACAAATTTAGTTTTGGGCAATATAATTAACCTTTGTGAATCTTAATTCTTTTGTCTGTAAATTGAGGTCCTGGTATCTATTACACTTAGCAATTGGGAGGATTCAATAAGCATTTACAATTGTTATAGTGCCTGGCACATAGTATATGCTCAATGTATGTGTTATTGTTGTCACATTTTTGTTGTTGTTGCTTTTATTATTATTATGAACAGGAAGGACTCAAATAATATTTTAGGGATATCTAGGTCTCTCCCAGCCCTTATTTGGGGACCTTGCTTATTCTTCTTTAAACCTTGCTTTAGGATTGGTCTGGGATCAAGGACTGATGAAAAATGCAGAATTTCTGTTTATTTCATCTTTTCTTTTTTATGTAAGAACTAGACCATGGATTCTAGGCTATGTTTTACACAGAAACAAAAGGCCTTTGTCTTCCCCTATGTTTTTCCCCACCATATTTTTCTGTGTCTCCCACCATTAACTACATTATTGCGTCTCACTGGTCATTCTGTTTATCTCTGCCTTGCATCCAGCTTCCATTGCTGGCCAGAGGAGACAGCAGACGGGGCTCAGGGCAGGCGGTTCAGGCATCGTCACTGTAGGATTAGAACCCTGTTTTTGCTTAAAGACTCTCAAAGCCAGGAGAGCAGGAAAGGAAAAATCCTCTTACGCTCAGTTAGGTTCTTACTCAGCAGTGATTCTTTCTTATGTTTTTAACTCAAGTTCTCATATTGTTCTTTTGGACCTTCTTGCCATTATGCTAGATTCAGTAAACACTAATGGTTTACTCTGGGCAAAATTCTGAGCTTCATGTACAGTATACTCCCTCTCTTTCCCACTTCCCCAGCTATAGTTCTTTTATTTTTATTACTTGAGAAAATGCCCCAGAACTCCAGTCATTCAATTAACAGCACAAAGGAAGCAGACATTATACAGGATGTTCCTGATTACTGAAGGAGGAAATTACTAAGAGGCGATTTTATATTTCTTCTGTGGCCCTAGAATAGTTTCTTATTTAGATCCCAAAAGTCACGTATTTTAACCTAATATGCATCAAGCTTCAATTTTTGTAAACAGTAGATATTTCTCCAAAATATAGAGAATGACTGAAAAGTCTAAGGAATTTTGACATTACCGAATTAGTTGCCAATATGTACCCAATAAAGTGACAATGGGCATCTTATTCCCACAGTAATGACAGTGCACTGGGTGTCTTTGCCATGCCAAAAACATGTCTACTTCATTTTTAGCTCTGATTTATCATATGCACAGAGTTGGATATCTGAAAAGCTGCAATAACTTTAACATGGAATCATCCTGGTACGTTACCAAAATGTATTGTTCTTCCAAAACCATTTGGATAGCTTTCTTTTTAAGGGAACCATGGAGTCGGTATCAAGGCCAGAGAAGTAAAGACTTGGATAGAAATCAACTGTATATTGAGCATGAAACAGCTTCAGCACCAACTACTTCATTTGAATAAAATGAAAACTTTAAAAACAGATAAAAAAAATAGACATGTTTAGATAGTATGAAGCTTGATGGAAATACATTTTGACTTATGACTTAGAAGCTCTCTCAAGTCTGTTGCAGTTTTAGCTGTAAACATAGCTGGGGAGACACAGCATTTGAAGAGGGAAATAATTACAGGGGATACTTTGACCTAGAGATTTGCTTATGTATAAAGAAGCAAATATGTTCAGTAAAGTGAAAAAAAAAAGGGGGCGAAGGATTTGGGATCCCAAGAGCCTTAATTTTTTCTTTAATTTTATTAAATGTTTTAGGATGACATTGGTTAATAAAAGTATTTGTTTCAAGTGTACAATTCTATAATACATCCTCTGTATATTGCATTGAGACAGAATTTTAATAGAGAAAGATCCCCAGTTCCTGAAATATGGGAAAGGTAAAGAAAAAGACTAGACAGTGAGGGCCAGCCAGGGCAGGTGTCGGGAAGTGTCTTAGTCCACTCAGGCAATTAAAACAGAATGCCGTAGACTGGGAGCGGGGAAGGAAGCTTATGAACAATATAAATTATTTCTCATGGTTTTGGAGGTGGCAAGTCCAAGATTCGATGTCCATTGAAGACCAGGTTCCTGCTTTGTAGATGGCCATCTTCTTGCCGTGTCTTCACACAGTAGAAAGGATGAGGGATCTCTCTGGGATTTTTTAAAATAAAGATTCCTAATATTTGAAAGGCCCCACTTCCAAATACTATCACATTGGATGTTAAGACTTAACATATGAATTTTATGGGGGATACAGTCAGTCTATAGCAGGAAATGTTGGTGAGTAAGGTAGATTGCCCTGAAGAGTTTGCCAGCTTACATACAAACTCCTTACAAATTCTTATCTTTCTTACCTGTCTTCCAAAGCCTCCGTTTTCCTGCCATGTCATGATAGAGGGTCTGTCTTCTCCCCTCTTTTGCATTGATGACATTTTTTCCTAACTGGAGTCTCCTAGCTGCCCCTCCACCCCACCTCAGCCCTCAGTTGTCTCCCTCCTTTTCTTTCAGAGCCATTTATCTCACCGTCCCAGTTTCACCCTCCAAATGGGCATGCCCACATCTTTTACTGTGTACAGATGACCGAATGCCCTCCAGTTACTGGAAAACACTCCTCAAACCCTTTCCCTTTCTCAAATCTAATGTCCTGGGGCTTTGGGGCCGCTTCTCTGAGTCACTGGAGTTTTTTCCTGTAAAGACCAGAAGTCTTCCTATGATTTAATTATCTTCTTTCCTGTGCCAACCCTCTCTTTGCTGTATATGCTCTCTTAAATTAGCTTCTGACAACTTGAAGATACCAGGAAAGTCCTGGCTGTTCTGTGATTCCCTGAGTTAGTGGAAAGTTGCTGGGATTGGCCCCTGCTGCCCTTGGTGAGGCAACTATTGTGCTCCAGCTCCCAGGCACACCCCCAGGACTCCTTAGAGAGAGTCTCAGGTCCTAATCGGCACCTCCAGAGGGGAGGGAGGGCATGTGACATAGGGAGCACAAGTAGTCACCTTGATCCTATTGTCCAGATCCAGTGTGCCTGCTGTGAAGAAAGGAAAGGTTGTAGGATTTGGTGGTGATGGTGGGAAGTCAAATTGTCCTGGCACTGGGTGGGGGTGGGGGACGTATGTTGGAGCAACTGAGACCTGAACTGGACAGGATTTGAAGAGGCAACTCCAATGAATAAAGCATTTATCAGAGGAACAACCTGAAAATTTTGGGAATAAATGTTGCTCCTTTGAAGGCAGGTAAGAGAAGGTCTGGCTGGAGCCGAAGGTAGAGGCTAGAAACTAAACATGTTTATTATTATTCTTTTGCCTTTTATTGTAACTGTCTCAAACAATTTGAAGAAAACAATAATGCATACACTCGATAAAATTCAAATAATATACAATGGTAAATAGTGAAAAATCTCCCTCCCATTTTATTTTCCAATTTTCTTCTCCAGAGGCAATGATTATTTCTTGTTCTCTTCTGCATCCTTCCAGAGATATTCTGTCTACATATGGATATTGTATGTCCCTGTATATTTCTATGTCTCTCTCTCTCTCTCTCTCTCTCTCTCTCTCTCTCTCTCTCTCTTTCTCTCTCTTTCTCTCTCTCCATCCATCTCTAGTCTCCTTTTTTAAAAATATTTTTTTATTGATTTCAGAGAGGAAGGGAGAGGGAGAGAGAGATAGAAACATCAATGATGGTAGAGACTCATTGATTGGCTGCCTCCTGCACGCCCCACACTGGGGATCGAGCCTGCAACCTGGGCATGTGCCCTTGACTGGAATCGAATGTGGGACCCTTCAGTCTGTAGGCTGATGCTCTAACCACTGAGCAAAACTGGCTAGGGCTAGTCCCCTTCTTTTTACACAAATAGTAGTATACATTACATACTGGTCTATACCTTGTGTTTTTTGTTGTTTATTTGTATTTTTTAAAGCTAATATATATTGGAAACTGTTTTATATTTTGGCCACAGTTTGTTACATCAAAATTGTTACAGGGTGTGATAAAGGATACTTTCTGATTTAGATTCATTTTTACAAAAAGACATAAAATACAATGGTTTTATTGTATTGAATTTAGAATTGAACCAAATTTGATCTTTATTAACATAATGGTCTCATGACTGGCCCAGCAGGTGTATGTGGGCAGGAGAGGCGGAAGGCAGGCAGGTCTGAAAGCAGGGAGATGCTGTAAATGGCTATGCAGTAGCCCAAATGTGGTGGTGGGAAGATAGACTATAATAACCACACCCAGTGAAGCTGGTTTCATAACATTTTAAAAAGATTGCCACTTCATTAGATGATATCAACTGAAGCTGGATGACATTTGAAAAAGTTGTAAATTTATTAGTTTTTTTTTTTACACTTTTTAAAGAGTAGTTTTAGGTTCACAGTAAAACTGAGAGGAAAATACAGATATATCCTATATACCTCCTGCCCCATACATGCATAACTTACCCCATTATCAACATCCCCCTCTAGCATGATACTTTGGTTTCAATTGATGAACCTGCATTGAGACATCATAATCACCCAAAGTTCATAGTTTACATTAGAATTCACCCTTCATTTTGTACATTCTGTGGGTTTGGGCAAATGTATAGTGACATGTATCCAACATTGTAGAATCATACAATGAACAGAGTATGTTCACTGTCTTAAAATCCTCTGTGTTCCAGCTATTCAACCCTCCCTTATAGGTTTTTAATTCTGCCCACAACTTCCTCAGGTGACTTTAGCCCCATCCATGCCTCCATGGCACTTGCCTCCTCGGTGCATGTGGATGGCAGTGTCCCTATGCAAGCACTGTGGCTCTGCTTGAGGTCTTTCTTTTGGCCTGCATGTGGACAGGTAGCAATTGCCAGTGGGTTAATGCACCTGCAGTAGCCCTCATTCATGATGAAGGGAATTTGGAGGATAAATAGGCCATTTCCTCACCCTTTAATGGGATGACTCTGAGGTACCATCCACCCTGTATCTAGATGTACACAGAGGGACTAAGCCTCAGTACCCACAGCAAATGGACTTGGTACTGTTGCTGTTTATTCTCCCTTGTTTACTTTCCCATTTTCCTTCTGGTGCTTCTGAGAATTTCCTTTACTTAACTACTTGCATTCAAATCATTATCTTGGGATCTGTTTCTGGGTGAAACCAATTTTAGATGTCAGGCTCCTTCCAGCTCCATCCTTACCCCACTCCAAAAGAAAGCACAGGCCATCACTGAGTGCTAGCGATGAATTCCATTTTGATGGATGGACCTCTGTCTTATTGATGTTTCTGAATCAGTTGGCTCTCTTTCATTCACCCCCCCCCCCCGCCCCCGCAACCCCTTCCTGGCCACAGTCCCATTCTTACTTCCATGGAGAGAACAATGTGAAGGCCTGCCTGTGCACTGTTTCCCATTGGAGCAGATTCCTGTGGGAGTTGACTCATGCAGTTGACATAAAGCAGCACCTTGTTGGGCTCATGTGAGGAAACAACAAGAGTAATATGTCCAGCCTGATAATTCGGACAATACTCCCTCCATGCATTTCCTGTGAATTCCCAGCCAAGGTCTCTGACCTATTGTGGTCATTTTATAGCTTTCTTGATCTCCGATAGTTTTGTCTTATATTTGAAGGGCTTGTGAAGACATTCCTTGGTGAAGAAGTTTGGAAATGCTGGCAGGGTTTTGGATGCAGAAATGAACTCCACCGTGGGGCTCTCAAAATGTTCTACTGTTAGTCCATAGCATGGTCTCATAGTCCTATAGGGAGGAAAAGGGTGAATCAGTAAAGCGAATCCTTGTGCTTGTTTGACCATTCTGTGGGAAATTCATATCCCTTTATTGCAATCATTACACATCCACGGACAGATTTTTTTACTAATAAACAAAAGGGGTGGAGGTATTATAATTGAGATTTAGGCAATGAGTGTGTGTTCAGTTGTAGTTCACTCACATATCCATATAAAAGCAAAATGCTGTGACTTCTCTGGAAAGGTCTGTTCAGCTAGTAAATGTCTGGAGAACTTTGCAAAGCTCCCCTTGTGTTAGCAGGAAATGTAGCTGTTGGTCACAACCTAATTGTCACCAGTCACTCCAGGTGGCCTGGCTTAGAGGCCTGGAACCCGGAATAAAGACTGGATTTGTATCTGAGGACTATGAGGGTTTTCACATATGCATAAAGCTGCTCAAGAGGAAAGGTGGGAAGGGCCAGAAAAACAGCTTATTCCAAAACATTTGACTCTAGCCAAACATCTGTCATTTGGGGAAGATTATGAGAATTATAGAATTTACTGCCTCGGATGAATTTCTTAAGTAACCTTTTCCATTTTAAGATGAGAGACTACAGCTTACAAAGTTGAAGGAACATGCTCAAGGTCATTCAGTTTAGGAATAAAACCCTCCACACTCACTCCTTGATTTTTAAACAAGTGGTTCTCAACTGAGTTTGAGAGTAAGAATACCCTTTTAAAGAAAAGTTTGAACTTCTGAAGGATAGCAGCCTGGTTTTTAGTAGTCGCTGCTGGAGGAAGCATGTGTACCTGTGTATGTATATCCTTCATGATAACCCAGCCCCACTGCATCATGGAACCCTGCCAGATGCCAGGATTAGCTGGCTCTTTCCTTCTCTGTTCAGTGGCTTTGTCAATAGCTCATTGTTCACATCTTCACTCAGGTGAAGGGGAGTCAAGAAAGAGGTGGAAAAAACGTTTTTTGATTCTTCCTGCTCCTTTAGCACCTACATTCAATCAGTCACCAGGGGGCCTAGCCTCACTCTCCTTTGAATGGCCAGGCTCCACTCCCATGAGACTGGGTCCTCCCACTTCCCTTCCCCTGCCTCCAGGCCTACTCAGTTTCTCCTCCCTTTATGTGGAATCTCTGAAACAACCTCCAAACGGCACCCTGGATTCTGTTTCCTTCATCCTTTAATCTATCCTGAGAACCATTGTTGAGCTTATCTTCCTAAAACACCAGGATTTCACATTAATCTCCTTCTGAGCAATCTCGGGTAACCTCTACTGTCTCCAATGTAAAAATACCCTCCTCTCCACTTTGACTTTTAAAGTTCTACTTAACTGATTCCCACTATTTTTATAATTAGACAAATTTGTGTCCTAATCCCAGCTTGGCTATTTATTGATTATGAGACCCTGGGTAAGTTTCTTACTCTCTCTGGGTTCCAGTTTTCTTAGATGTAAAATGGCACAGCTATGCTTATCTTCCAGGGTTGTTAAGAAAATTAAAAAACTACCTAGATTAGTACTTTCAGCCTTTTCATTTTTTATGCTGTCATTTCTCAGCATGAGCCCTTCTCTGTAGTAAGACTGTTGTCTTCACTGACTTCTAAATGTGCCACGCTCATTCTTGGCTCCAAACTTTTGAGCATTCATGTCTTCTCTCATAGAAAATCTGTCTTTTCTTGTATATTTCTGTGTCTATCCAAATTCTATTCTTCTCTCAAAGTCTAGCTCAGGACCCATATTGAATTCAATCTCCCCTGGAAGTCCTTCTTCCAACACTTCACCTGGTCTCTGTCTTCTAACCTTCCCAAATGAATAAAACAGAAAATAAGCAATTAATCACTTACCCCAATTTCCCCTCAAGTGTGATTGCTGGAAGATGATGCACATCAGAAGGTTTCACAATCAGATAGCACAGGAAGCACAACATCTGGCATCCCTGTCGTAGAGCTTCCCAGTTCACATTCGCCCAGTCAAGTTTCTGAGAGATTCTGCAAGGAAGAAAAGTGTTTAACTTTGTTTAACCTAGCAGTTCTCAAATCTGTTTGGCTGTGGAGTTGGGTTTTCATATAAAAACTACTAAATCAAGGAGCATGTGCTCCGAGGAGCACACTGTGGGAACTGACCATGGTTTTGTGATTTTTCTCTCTATGGGATGCTAGTTTCCTGGAAGCTGATGATCGCCTCTCATATTTTTACTTTTCCTTCAGCATTTAGCCTTGTGCTGTGCAACTTCTAGGTGCTCCATAAATATTTGTTAAGTGAAACAAAGTTTGGAGTGTGGACAGGTAGAGGAGGTTTAGCCTGTTATTCTTATCAATAAGGGTTCTAGTGAAGTATGACAAAATTTATATGTAAACTGGTTCCTGAAATGAAGTTTGGAGCCTGTAGGTTTAAGTATCTTATCCTTTTGTTCCACTTATTTAGAAGTGAGACATTGGTTAGGCTGGAAAATCTATACATTCCCATTTGTTTTTCTATTTAAATAGAGTTGAAATAAGCTGCTTAAATGGTTTCAAAAACGCGTGAGAATGGAACCACAGCTACAGGAGCAAGCTTCTGTGTATATTTTTTCAGATGTGTATGTGTAGTGTCTATGTAGCTCCCAGCTTAAAAGAAATTTAAGCTGAATTTCTTATAAAAGGAACTTGAATATTGATTTCAAAATCAAGTCTAGAAGTAATGAAATAAACATGTTATAAAATCATAAAGTTTCAACCTTATAGTAATGCTTTCCCTGGACGTGCTAAATAAAGTTTGATTTGTTGGAATGATTCTAATAATACTCTTAATTCACCGTAGATATTTGGGCCTTAAATTTTGCTTGATTCATAAGCTTCAGGTAGAGCCCAAATATCACATGTGTGTGCATGCATGTGTATGCTATTTTATAGAAAATACTCTGTTATTTAAAACTTGGAGGGGGATAAAGGAGAAGATTATCTTTGCAGAAAATAAAATTGAGAGATATAACATTGCCCTCCAAATGTCAGAATCTCTAAAGGGAGTTAGAGCTGCTAAAAGCAGTCTCTGTGTTCCTTCCTTAGATGGGTTGGCTGGAGCAATGAAGGTCTTTGGTTTTGTATTGCTTGGTCATGCCTTTTAAAGAGGAAATACAGCTACTGGTGAAGCAAAGGCCAGACATTGTAGGCTGTGGACCCCTGGATGACCTTGCATTAGTCATGACTCTCTGAGCTTGTTCCTCTTCCCATACCCTGTGGGAGGGTGGTGCCCCTCTGATGTTCATGTTTGGATGAGTTCAACCGCAATGAAGCACCCTCTTGAATCAGCCCTTTGGATCGTGGAGCAAAATAGGAAAAGTGTCCTTCATTCACATGTTTTTCCATCAATCTTGCTGGCCTGGGTGTGGTGCTTTCATTTCCTCAGATGAGGAGCAGGGGATATGTCCCTCTTCTCAGTATGAAAAATAGAAGGCATTGAGGATTAACCCCTCAAGCATTTAAACTCTTAAAGAGTATTCCCGTACATGTGGTATTGAATGTATAATTAACAGTGCACCCATCTTTCAAGACACCTTTCATTTTCATAATCATTGAGACACAATGGGATTTATGACTTACTTTGTTAAACTGTGAGTACATTGTTTCATGCATTGGGCTGAACCATATAAGATTGTTGATGTCTGACCACTTTTGACCTACACAAACAGCAATTTCCTCTGGTTCAATTTAGCGTAAGTAAAGAATAAAATCTGCCCCAGTCATCTTTCCTTTAATGCATATTTATTTTCCTGCAGTTATAGATTGCCCAAACCTTCATAAATCAAAAGGGAGGAGGACTTAGTCTCTGAGTTGTTGACCGGTTCGTCATAGCTGGCCTGAGCTCTGGAGAGAGGATGTGTAGTGTTGGGCACAATTAATTCATCCATAGAAGGAAGAGGACATTGAACAAAATATCTCAATGAAGTAATGGATAGATTTAGATGGTGTCAGGAATATCTAAACACAGCACAGCAATTGCTTCTACATCAAACGTGATATTTGGCATTGAGGATATTTTTACAGAGCCAAAGCTAAAGTCAGGTCAAGATATAACACTGTGGTAAACCATTTTGACATGTGATTTATGTTTTTGATAGGGCTGGCTGCACTTGACCTGTTAAACATTAGGAGAATGAAAACATAAGAGTAACACAGATCCTTATGAAAAAATATGCAAGGAGAATTTTACTAAGTGGGAAGATAGAGATAGAGGTAGAAGTTGGACAGTGGGGATAGGAAAGAAAGTTAAAAGATTAAAATAAGAGAGAACTGGGGATAACTGCCAGGGAACTTAACACTGTAAAGGGTCAGTCAGTGTGTTCCTACTCAATGTTAGTGGCTTTGGCATGAGGTAAGAATGATTAGAGGAGCTCACATCCTTTCCAAAGCACTCCTCCAAGTTCAGAGGAGATTAATCAAACATCTGGTTTACCAGAAGTAAGTGAGTGGGTTATGCTGGGTAGAAGAATATTTTATTGGTGTGTGACAAATTACCTACTTCTAAATCTAATTCATAGCCAATATATAGTCTTACACAAAAGTCAACTTAATGAAGCATCTATGTCCATATATCTACATTTCCTTTCATCAGGGCTCAGTTTTTTTGAATCCTCAATCTGTTTTCAACAGGGCATTATATTAAATGGTTAGAAAGGTTTCTAAAGAAAGCATACATATAGACCCATTTCTATTACTTTTCTGCAACTTATATTACTTTATAAACCTAGTATTATTGGTTCATTTTCTGCCCAGTGTTCTTTGTGGAGGAATATTGTTTCTGAAACAAATTGGTTGTAGAATGAAGTGAATATTATAAACAAATAGTTAACTTATAACAGAGAACTGGCTCTGCTGCTTTCTATCTAGAAGTTGAGGTAAGATAGGCTCAGCAAGCTTGTGAATGGTGAATGCCTTCATTGGCCTCTGTTTCCTATGCAGGGACAATTGTGTGAAACTCCTCTCCTCACTCCCCACCCCCACCCCCCATGATGCCTTATCCATTGGTTGTTTCCTGCCTGCCCTACTGGGGAATGCTGGTCAGACTTTCTCAGGACAGAACTTTTAGCATCTACTTCTACCTCTTCTTCCAGGCTGACAATCAGAACTCCCCTTTTCATGGTCTCACCTGTGCCACAGGTCTCCCTGAGCCTAATGTACAAGTTCTGATAGGCAGCCCTGCATAATGAAGCATCCAGGATGGATCTTGGGGTGCTGGTCTATTATAACCCAGGCACTCAGACCTCAATCCAAAGGGAAAAGAAAATATCTAAAGGTGGAGGGGCTATTTTTGGTCATGAGGCTAAATCAGATTCCTCAAATCTCACTATACAAGCAAGTTTCCATTTTTGCTTGGGGCTGTAGAATCCATCTTCCTGCACCCAATATGGAAAACAGATCTGTGTCGAAAGGGAGCCATGTGACATAGAATCTCACACACTCTGCTCCTTTCATTCCTCCTGCTGTCCTGGGAAACGGAAAGAGCCCTTGGGGTTGTGCAGGACACAGGTAAAAAACAATGGTATTTGTGGGCCAAGGTTCTCAAATATACCATCTCTGATGATGCTTTAAGATTTCAGATCTACATGATAAATGTAGATAGGCAGAGAGATTGGATAAGATGAGCTTTTTAAAAGATAAAAAGCATAGGGTAACAGGCTTGGGTGGACCAGGAATCTTTGTGATCCCTCAATCATATTGAACATATTGCACAACTGGTTTGTGAATGTAGGCTCACTGAGAAAGATAAGTTTAAAAAAAGATAATGGCTTGGGTCATTTTATCTCTGGAGGAGGAGGATGTTTGCTCACCCACTGAAAAAAGAGCTGATGAGCTGCTATCTTCATCACAAAGCCTCTTGAAGCTGGCTGGTGACTTTTGACCAGGTGTAGAAGTCTTTCTCCAAAAACTCCTAATTGATTTAGAAGACGTGACATAAACAATGAAAGGGTTGACTATTAAGAGAAGGCAGTCCAAGGTAAACATTTATTTGAATGGCTGAGGTATTCACTGCAGGAGGGTTATTCAGGTGTTGAGATGGCCAAGATTTTTAAAAGTGCTATGAGAAGAAAGGGAGACCTTGTGCTAACTATGCTCTTCTCTTTGAGAGAAACAGGCTTAAGTGGTTAGAGGATACAGTTGGAAAGAAGAAATCTCAGCCATATGGCTTCTTATATGCAGGAGTAATGGAATAACTAGGCTTCATGGAAGATCAGAGGCAACGAAACAGCCAAGTCTTACCATGATCAGGAAGTGCAAAGGAGCACATCCTACTTTCTTTCAGAGTGTTTTCAATCATGATCTTATTCTATCAGCATATAAGTGGTTTTGTTTTCACATTTACCATTTAGAGAGGTAGTGAGGTGCAGTGGAGAATTTATTATGTCCTATGTTTTACATATGGTTTTTCATTTAGTCTTCACAATGTATGGGGTGGCTTTCTTATTCCTGTTTCACAGGTGAGGAAGCCAAGAAGATTTAGAAACTTTCTCAATCTCACACAGTTGATAAGTGATGAAATCTGGATACAAAACTCAAAGCCTGTGATTATGCTCTGTTATTTTCCCATATAATTACTATTTATGGGGTCCTTATTATGTTCCAGGCAATTTTAGATATAATCTCTTATAAGTTATCTAACAACTCTATAAGGATTTAAAAAGCTACATAACTTACTAGCTGTGTGACTGCTAGTTAATGCGCTCAAGTCATATTTAACCTCATCTGTGACATAACAATAATGCTTGTTCCACCTCTGTCCCACAGTTACTGTGACTTTATGAAAGACTGAATATAAAGATAATTTTTAAACCAGGAAGCATGATATAATGGTATACCTACACTTCAGTACAGAAACCTTCTTTACTCCATTAATTAGACAATATTCCAAATAAGAACTTGTAGGAACAAAGAGGTAGATGTGAATTTGGCCACTAATGTCTCCTGTGTGTCAGATGCAGTCCTCAGCACCTGGTGGAGTGATCTGCTCAATGCTTCTGGGTTCGCTGGGGACAGATCTGGAATGAAAGCTGGGTGTGTTGCCTCAGATGAATATAATAGTGCTTCTTAAACATTCCCAGTCCCAGAGGTGAGGGCTAAGACTGGTCAAAGCTAGAGTTGCAGCTGAATTCAACAATGGAATGTTTTCAATGAATAAACAAAATAGAAACAGACTCATAAATACAGAAAACAGACTGATGGTTGCCAGAAGGGAAGGGATGGGGATGGATGAAAAAGGTGAAAGTATTAAGAACTACAAATTAAATAGTTACATATAGTCATGGGAATGCAAAGTACGGCATAGGTAATCTAGCCAATAATATTGTAATAACTATGTATGGTGCCAGGTAATTGAAATATTGAGGGGATCACTTTGTATTATCCAACCACTATGCTGTGCACTTCAAACTAATGCAAAATAATACTAAATGTAAACTGTAATTGAAAAATAAAATTTAAAAAATGGAATTTGTTTCATGCTGACTTCTCTCCTGCAGTCATGTGCTAGACTGTTTGCCTTTGTTGGGCATTGCCATAGTCTTGGTTTAAAATGTGCTTTTTCAGTATAATGGATGATGTCCAGATTTCTTTAGCTCCTTTAGAAATTTCTTGCTGTAGCCCTAGTCGATTTGGTTCAATGGACAGAATGTCGGCCTGTGAACTGAAGGGTTTGATTCCAGTCAAGGGCACATGCCTAGGTTGCAGGCTCGATCTACAGTGGGAGGCGTGCAGGAGGCAGCCAATCAATAATTCTCTCATTGATGTTTCTCTCTCTCTCTCCCTCTCCCTTCCTCTCTGAAATCAATAAAAATATATTTTAAAAAAAGAAATTTCTTGCTGTAGAGTGCTGGACCTGGTGCTTTTTGTTATTCACTCAGTGATTTCATTTTTAGCAAATGGAAATGGAAGCAAGATATTTGGTTTTGAGAGCACTTATGGTTTGACCATCTGGCTCTGTAGGTGCCCAGGAGCCACCTATGTTTTCTTGGGGACAAGAACTCACTGAGAGCAAGGCTCAGGCCACCAGTTGAGGTTTTTCTGCTGGTGTGCACTTTATGGGAAGGTAGCTGTCTCCTGACCTCCCTCCCAGATAATGAGACAGATGCCTAAGGCATTAGTCAGGGACAAGGGGCCACTGGATTATTTTCCCTCTCTTGCTGCTGGCTCTCACTGGGTCCTCAGATAGGGAAGAATATTATACTGCTTCAGACTGGATGATGCTTGAAAGATTGTGGCAGCCAGGCCCTAAGTAAAGATATATTTGAGATAATGAGGAACACATTTGTACCGGGGAAATAAAGCCTTTCATAGCTGGCCTCTGATATTCCTGCCAAACAAACTCAAGGCTGAGCTAATCGTATCCAGTTTTTAATTTATTTTTATTTTTTAATTTTAATTTATTTTTTATTGATTTCAGAGAGGAAGGGAAAGGGGAGAGAGATAGAAACATCAATGATGAGAGAGAAGTATTGGTCAATTGCCTCCTGCATGCCCCCTACTAGGGATCGAGCCTGCAACCCGGAGATGTGCCCTTGACTAGAATCGAATCCAGCACCCTTCCGTTCGCAGGTCAGCACTCTGTCCACTGAGCAAACTGGCTAGGGCCACATCCAGTTTTAAAAAGTGATACTCAGGTAACAATTTCAGAGACTAAAAAGATGATTTTAGCAAAAACAAACAAAAAACCCAAAACACCCAATGTGTAGAAAAAGATGAATGATTTCATGGGTTAATGCAAAGCTATTAACCAATAATTTGAATGCAAATTCCCATTAAATGGTTCTATTGCCAAGATATAGAAAATTCATGACTTCTCTAGAGGGAAAGTTAGCATTTATTTTACTTATATTAAAAATAATCATACCTAAGATTCCTTTGCAAGTGGTTGGTATGTGTGTGTATATGTGTATATAATATAGTTTAATGTATTCATTAATCTGAAATTATAGTCAATGGCTTAGATGGAATATGGTTTTAATCAGTCATATTCTGTTTTTGAATGAGTAAGAAAAAAGAGATGGTAATAATAGTAATATTTACAGTAATGATAATAGTAATAATAATATTTGTATAGTGTTTTGCAAACTTCACTTATAAAATTTATCTATTTTAATCCTTAAAACTCTTAAGATAGCATTCTTGATTGGTAAGGCAGGTAGACCAGGCATTATTATTGTTAATTTTTGTGATTAATGAGCTGTGTGCCATTATAAAATAGTTAAGGGAAATGAAATATTTTTCTTATCATAATCATATTTTAAAAACCTAAAGTCAAATATTTATAAATTAATCCACTGAGTAGGATTTTATTTCCAGAACATAACAGGTTTCTGGGGAACCACAGCCCTAGTTGGCAACATGTATGGTGCTAAAAAGGTTGGTAACACTTACAGCAATGTAAAAAGCCTAGCACATAGTTGTTGCTCAGAACATCTCCATGCTGTTCCTTACCTGAGCACAGCTGTGTCATTGGTGCCCAGTACTGTGCTAGGTCATCTGGAGGATATGAGTGGGTTTAGGACATTCTTGTGTTGTGTGTGATCTAACTGGAAAGATAGAGGCATGCCCATCCCTGGACCAATCACACCCTGGAGTCACAGGGGAGGTAAGCCCACTATACCATGTATACTGAAATGGGGAGGAGTAGTTCTTTAAACTTCAAACTCTCATTTCCAGATAAAAAGTGAGTAGGGTATGGTTGACAGATGTCCATCTTAGGTGCTTCTTCTGATGTCCGTAGAGTTAAGAAGCCCCAGGTGTCCTTGCTACCAAGTTCTCCCTGTTACTCCCAACTGTCCTCTCTCCCAGGGCAACCCTGTCATCTCTGGTTGCAAAATGGAATGCATTTCTCCCATATAAACAGGGTTATAAATGCTGGTTAAGCATAGTTAATATGGTATCATTTGTAATATGTATTTCAATTACATTTTCTTTAAAGAACCTTTTGTGGGCAGTTTTGAGGATTTAACCATAATTTATAATACAATGTCTATGGGAAACTGTGTGCTGAGAAACCAAACACTCAAACCAATAGACAAACTCTTGGAACATAAACCTGGGTTGTATGAGCATGACTGAGTACTAGATTGTGCAGTAGACGTTGGAAGGGCTGAGAGTTTCAGAGAAAGGAGATTTCCATAGACGCTCTCTGGGTCTAGGGAAGGAGGAGGTAGCATGATGCTACCAATCCATCAATCTCTTTATGGCATAAAAATCTGACTTGTGCTTTCCACATATTATCTATTGGATGTGAGAGTGACCTTGGTCTCATGTAACTGATCTGGCGCTGACCACCCAGTGCCCTTTCCCTCCCTCATTACCCTACTTATGTCCCTTTTTGTACATTCTTACTTGCAAACAAGAGGAGGGATATATTTTGATTAAGAGTACTTTTTCTATTTGTTTAAAACATTTTAAGCACAAAAATACAAGAAAATATGAGACATGTTCTATATGGAATATAAAAGTGAAAGCCACCATCCCATTCCTACAGTAGAGGTATTCACTACTTGGTATAGTCCATTTATAAAATTAATTTCTTAATATGAAACTAAATTACATCTCCCTATAGAATTAGGCACCTCGGTGGCAAAAGTGTCTGTAATGATTCAAGATCTTTTCTGTTCCAACCCAGTGGTTTATTACAGTTTGAATGGGTATTGCAGGGAGGGAGGTAACATTTCTAGGTGAGTAGGATAAGTATAGTTTGAAAAGTTCTACATATTGTCTAACATAGGCATCTCTGCTCCTGGTGTGAAAAACCATTGCTCTACATTTCAAAGCCTTTAGTAATTAACCACTCTATGGTTTAAAACATTCATCTTTGACTTGTGACCTATTTTTAAATAATACCACACCACTTTATGTTAGAACTTTATGATAGTACTAGTGGCCCGGTGCACAAAATTCGTGCATGGGGCAGGGGGTGTCCATCAGCTCGGCCTGCATCCGGCAGTCAGACATCCCTCTCAGAATCTGGGACTGCTGGCTCCTAACCGCTCACCTGCCTGCCTGCCTGATTGCCCCTAACCACTCTTCGTGCCGGCCTGATCACCCCCAACTGCCCCCTCCTCTGGTCTGATCAACCCTAACTGGCCTGATTGCCCCCAAATGCCTCCCCATGCCAGCCTGCTCTCTCCTAACTGCCTCTGCCTCAGCCCCACCACCATGGCTTTGTCTGGAAGGATGTCCAGAAGGTCTCCCGGTCTAATTAACATATTACCCTTTTATTAGTATTGATACTTTCATTTTCTAAGTGTTTTGCTGTTGTTTTATACATTTTGTTTCAACATATATTATAAAACCTACAATGCATTTTTTATTTAAGTCATTTGTTTTTTTTTATGAAACTACTAGAGGCCTGGTACATGAAAATTCATGCACTGGAGGGGGGCGGTCCCTCAGCCCAGCCTTCCCCCTCTCACAGTCCGGGAGCCCTCAGGGGCAGGAGGCAACCCGGCGATCAAGGGAAGGTAACACTCTCATCACACCTCTGCTACTGCCACTGCTGGCAGCACAAGCCTCAACCGGCCCTGGTTACCTGAGCCTCAGGAGGCCCTGGCAGTTAGGCAGCTGCCATCTGAGGCTTGCCTGCGCCTCAGGCCAGCCTTGGGTGGCTGGGGGGATGAGGAGACTGGGGGACTCCGGAGGCAGGCACCCTGGTGGGGCTGAAGGAAATGGGTGCTGCCATCTTGTGGCTGTGGGTGCCACCATCCTTGAGGGCATGACAGTCAATTAGCATATTCCCTCCTTTTTGGCCGTGGGTGCCACCATCTTTGTGAGGGTGTGATGGTCAATTAGCATATTCCTTCTTTATTAGATAGGATAAAAATTAAGAAATATTTTATATTTATCATTTCTAGCAGTCTTCATTCTTTTTGGTTGATCTAAGTTTCCATTTCAAATTGAGGGAGGTGTCTAAATATGACCTTTTCCTATGTCTATATTAGTGCTTGGATTTACCATTTTTCTTTCTATTTGAAAGAGATTTCATAATAAATACTAAAGAATTGATCCTAGTTCACAACTACTGTGAACACATATACAGTGATTTTTTTTTTAACTTTTCCAGTAGCTTCTGGAAGTTTCCCATGGATTTTACAAAGCATCTTTGAAAATGAGGGTAAAATGATGAAATCTAAAAGCATAGGAGGTGGTCCAGAGATGGGAAAGCCCAGTAGACCTCTGTGAGCCAACTGCCCCACCCTTTGCCTGCCAAGGACAGACTCACTCTTCCCCATCAGTTTTCTCTGGACTCATCAGAGTGGAGCCTCTGGGATCCTCTACGTGATTAAACTGCTAAAGCAGGGAGGACTTGGCTAGTTCACCACATGGGTAGGCCAATGAACTGTCTGAAAGATAGAGTTTATTACGAGAAACTCTAAAATGTTTTCTTTCACTGAAATTCAGCTGGGCCAAATAATTTTAGATGAAACTGACTGTGGTCATCAAAGTTTTATAAAATTGCAGGATAAAATTAAATTTGTGTATCAGAATATTGTCTGGAATAAGGATCAGGCTGCACCTAATATTTGACTTATCCTACTTTGTATCTGTTAGTTTTTGCTACTTTGGTTAATCTTTTAATGATGTTGGTTGATTTCTCAGAAGAAGCTATGCCTTTATTTGTATGAAAATGTGCTACCTCAGATGACAGAACTGGGTGTTGGTCTGTTTCTCCTTCCAAAAAAAAAAGAAAGAAAAAAATTGCAATGTATCTCCTCCAAATTAGGCTTGGTAATTCACAAGTGAATATGATATTACAAATATCTCAGCATCCATCACATCCTGATATACATATTACACATTAACTGGCTAATTGCGGTTATTTCTTAGAGTAAATAAAAAAATCACTTTCTCTAATAGGTATTCCTTGTTTCAAGTCTCTCTGTTCTATATTCCTATTGTACCCTTAATTTTTTTCTATACCAATATTCATGGCACTTTATTTTAATTACTTCTTTTATTGCCAACATTCTTAGGTCAACTGATATTTCTGAGAGCAGGCATTAGGTGTGTTTTGCTCACTATGATATTCTTCACACTCAACACCACTGATGTGTACCTTCAACAAGTATGTTCTTAGAAAATACTTGTCATAGGAATAAATAAGTAAATATACTTCATTTACAAGTATATCTGAGTTTCTTGATATTAAATTGTTAACCCATTTGTGGTACCAATATAAATGGCATTATATCTGCACCTTTTTATATGTAACCCCCCCCCACACACACACACTTATAGTACTATAACTCATCAAATTTAAGATAGCATAAGTTGTACAACACACTATTATCTTATGCACCACTAAGAAAGAAAAAAATATCCTGCCAATTACAGTGTGACCCAATACTTTATTTTTAATACTATTTCACCATAAGAAAAGATGAAATACTGCCATGCTAAGTGAAATAAGACAGAAAAAGTCAAGAACCATATGATTTCACTCAAATGTGGGATATAAAACTGAAAGTAACAGATGAACAAACAAACAAAAACTCATAGACACAGACAACAGTATGGTGGTTACCAGAGGAAAAGGTAGTTGGGAGGAAGATAGTAAAGGGTAAAGGGGGTCAAATAAATGTTGATGAAAGGTGATTTAACTTTGAGTGGTTAACATATAATGCAACATACAGATGATGTAGAATTGTAAACTTGAAACCTATATAATTTTTATTAACCCATGTCACCCCAGTTAATTTAATTAAAAAATTTGACAAAAAAAAAATCAGGTACAGTAAAAAATCATTTCACAATTTATTGATATCAGTGCTTTCCAATTAAACTAGGAAATGCTCCAAATGGAAGAGATTAAAAGCAAATATGGGTCTGGCAAGCAATGAGATAATTTTTTTAAATGAAAGCCCAAATAATTTTAAACTTTGTTGTATATCCATTACCAATTAAAGAATATATAGAAATTATTTTTTATTGCCAAATAATTTTAGGGAAGCTGTAATGCATTTTTTACATTCTTAGTGAATATATGAAAGAACAATGCTGTTGCCCCTTCAGATATATCCATTTTCTTATTTCATAATAAATACATTGGCCTCTGGTCTTTCCAAGATCCAAAATATTTTATACATTAATTGTATATTGTGGAATGTTCTTTTCTGCTTCCTGGTCTTCCCCCAGAGAAATGTAAAGTGGCACTAAAGATTTTCCTCTAATTATTTGCACAAAACTCTGGAAGCAGGATATTTGATTTGAGATGAGAAAAAAATGTCTAGGACACATATATTTTGTTTTTAATTAGGTCACATTACCAGAGGTCAGCACTATTTAATTGATTAGTCGTGAGAATGTCTGGAGTGGCCATTGGTAAGCTCATGAAATTGGCAAGAGACACAAAGAATTGAAAGAGGAAGAGGGGAAAAAAAGAGGGAGGAAGAGGCAAAAAAGAGAGAGAGAGAAACAAAACAAAACAAGTAAGAGAAAATAAAGACCATTAAGTGTTGGCTTCTTTTATTTTTCCTACACAGAGATATTTCCAACTGCAGCTATCCTGTAACATACACATTGTCTAGAATTTAAGACTATTATCCAATAATATATTGGTATGAAATCCATATTTTAGTATTATAGCTGAATCCGTGTCTTTATCACTCTTTGTGAAGCCTCTCATTGATCCATCACATCATTTGTTGCAGGTACTCATTCCCTTTGAAGTCTTTTCTTCATTTGAACCCTCGGTTTTCTTCTTCTTAATATCTCCATTAGGATAGCAACACTCAGTAAACTTCTGTATAGTAAACTCCACCTCAGGATTTGCTTCCTGGAAAAATTGACCTGCCACACCACAGTTTGTGTTTTACTAGTAAACACAAATCAAATCCACAGAAAGCTTTTATGCAGAAAGTGACAAGACCTGATTTGTGGTTTAGAAGGAGCACTTTGGCTCCTGATTGGAAAATGAATTGTTAGTGGGCAAGAGTAGAAGCCCTCCTATAACTTTCAAAAATAGTGGTGACTTCGTGGGGAGAAGTATCTATTCCTGTTGGAGCTGTTTTGTAGGACATTCAGGGCTAAGATAGATATGCTGGCTGGAAGGAGATGTAGACCTGGCCCTCACCCTAGAGGAAACACTGCTCAAGGCTTTCACTGGTCAATTGGGACAGAACTGTTGCTGTCAGGCATAGACGGCTCTCTAAGACTAAATAAATAGATGTTGCGAAATGTACAAATGTCGAGCCATTATGTTGTAATGTTATTGCCCTGTTGGGACTAAAGGGGAAACCATTAAAGTGGTTAAAAAGAGAAGATATTACCAGTACACTACTAATTACACACGAAAGCAGGCAGTTCCTGGGGAAGGAAATTGAATCCTCAATGGCGGGTCTTGGACAGAACAAGAGAGACTTCTTTTGTCTGGGTCTCAAGGCAGATAGCAATGGGGAGAGTCACAGCCAGCCTGAGGCCAACCTCATCCCACTTTTCTCCATCCTCTGATCTCCTGCTAGGGCTTTTCATTTTGGTCAAACCTAACTAGCAGCAGAGTACAGAGGCCTTGTTGGTGAGGTCCATAGAGGTCAGCATCTGCATAGATCAGGGTGGAGAAGGGTGGAGAGTGGATCTGGAGAAGGAAATCATAGATACTTGGCATTCAGACTGAAAGTTATTCTGTGTTGAAATTCATGCTTCTTGAAGTTTCACATGCATATGGATCGCCTGATCACCTTGTTGAAATGCAGATTATGTTTTAGGAGAACTGAGGTATGACCTGAAATTCTGAATTGCTATCCAACTCCCAGTTGATGCTGTGGCAGCTGGCGCATGGACCACATTGGGAGTAGCAAGGTTACAATTTCATTTCCTAAACTAAGTCTTGTCAAAAGTCATTGTTTGGTCTCCCCTGTGTGAAGGAAGAGTCCCTTGACCACTTAACAAGCAGGGAAAAGGGAAGGGAGCACAGTGCTCTCTTCCCCACCCCACCAACCCAGGGCCACATTGAAAATACTGGCATTTACCAAAGGCAGGTCAGCAGTTCTAGAAGAATAAAGGGCAACTATCACTTGTCCTAAGTGGCCTGTGGACAGAGAGGAGATTGATGGCCTGAGCCCATAGAGGCAGAGACCAACTGATTCAGCAAAGCACATAAAATACCAGCACCTTTGAGGACTCCCCTAAAGGGAATCTTGAAGTCCTAAATAATAGGAAAATACCTTATTTATGTTTACAGCCTAGGGAAACCTAGACTTACAAGGAATGAATAAAGTCTCATAGTTCAGACTCAAAACCCATTGCAGAACACCCTTGAGCTTTGCTTTGTATTTGCTCTGTTGTTAACAGCTGCCTTTCATCGTTGCTTGCAGTTAGTTCCTGATTATTGAGAACAGAAAAATCTAAATGGGATAGGGCAGCTCTGGTAGAGGCCTATGCAGTGACAAAGCACAAAAACATATTTCTGCCTGCATGCAGGCTGCCCCAGCTTTTTGTTACAGGGCATTCCTGGAAATGCCATTGAAAGCAGGAAAATGGCAGGAGATGAACTGTGTTTTTCTCCCACTACAGTGTAGCCAGCACTTACCTTCTTTTTCCCCCCAGTGTTCCTGAATCGGTAAGGCAAAAATGTTGACAAGTTAGCTTGAAGACCAATGAATCAGCCAGGAAAGTGTTGAATGAGTGAATCAATGAAGTGAAAAGTGAAATTAGTGTTTTGTCAGCTCCATCAGGCCAGCAGATGGATGAAATGTAAGGAGGGAGGACTGCCTGCACATTTTTCTTTTTCTTTGGATTAATAGTTGAGAGTAGTTGAATCTTAAATCCCTATTCCAAAAGCTACACAAAGAGGAGAATCTGTTTTAACTTTCTCAACTGTGGGAACAATGATTTTAATAAAAGCATTTTGAATAAATTTCCATAGGCCATCAGTCCCTGGATGGTGATGAAGGCAGGGGTATGAGAGAAAGTGGGAGTTGACTGGTTAATAGATATAAACACTACTGTAAATACTGCTACTAATTGTAAATGCCTATATAGCACTTGCTGTGTGCTAGACACTATTCTAAGGTCTTTACATGAGGAGGGCTGGGACCAAACCACAGACCCCACCCCACCTACTCCCACACCCCCGTTATGCACTGATTGTGTCTTTCCAAAATGCATGTGCTAAAATCCTAATGCCCAATGTGATGGTATTAGGAGGTGGGGCCTTTGGGAGAGAAATAGGTCATAAGGGTGGAGCCCTCATGAACTAGATTAGTGCCCTTGTAAGCAGAGACATCAGAAAGCTTACTTCTTTCTCTGCTCCCTGCAAGAAGACAGCCATCTGCAAACCAAAAGGAGAGTCCTCACCAGAACCCAATCCTGCTGGCATCCTGATCTTAGACTTTCCAGCCTCTAGAACTTTGAGAAGTAAATGTTTATTGTTTAAGCCACTCAATCTATGGTATTTTTGTTATAGCAGTCTAAATTGACTAAGACATCTCCTGTCATAGAAGCATTGATGTTCTAATAACTTAGTAGCTTTATCCTCACCCTTCCCTCAGCATGAAAATACAATAGGCTGGGGTTAGGGTTAAAGAGATGGGGAGACCTGATTTATTTTTATTTTATTTTCTTCTTATAGAAAATCATAACTTAACCAAATAAGTTTAGGAAGCCAACACTCAGTAAAAGGGGAAGAAAGCAGTTTTTATCTCTTTTGTGAAGTTTGGTAACAAATTCTTTTGACTCTTACACTGAGGGAGTTAATGGATATAAACACGACTGTAAATACTGCTACAAATTGCAAATGCCTATATAGCATTTGCTGTGTTCCAGACACTATTGAGGTCACTAAAACAATTTGATATAAGTCCTCTCTCTACAATTGTGTCTATCCCTTTTATCTGCCCCCCTACCAGTTTTTAAAAAAATATTTTTATTGATTTGAGAGAGAGAGAGAGAGAGAGAGAGAGAGAAACATTGACCAGCTGCCTCCTGCACACACCCCCAATGAGGATTGAGCCCCCAACCTGGTAATTGAACCAGCAACCTCTTGGTGCATGGGATGATGCTCAACCAACTGAGCAACATCAGCCAGGACACCCTTACCAGTTTTTAAAACACAGCCAAAATCTGGTATGAATATATTGATAAACCTAATCCTGGGCCCTCATAGAAGTATTCATTAAGAATTACTTTCCACTTTGTCAACTGCTAAATAAACCAATCTCATTAGATGATGTATATCTGAACCAGATAACTTCTAAAGACGCTTATAGATCTATTTCAAAGTGCATGACCAATCTTCTCCTTCCTCCCATAAATGGGCCAACTGCCTGTTCTCTTCTTTCTGAACCTTAGTCTTAGCCCATCAGAAGCATTTACCCCATAGGACTTGTAGCTTTATCCTTGATCCTGAGGAACCTCAATTATGTCTGTCACAGGGGTAATGGAGGAGAGGGGTGGAGAGGCTACTAAAGAGACTAGAACTGGAAAATTTAATCAATCAATCTATCTCGCATAAATTTTGATCAAGTCTCTCCACATATTCTTGGTTCCTTTGCGTTGGGGAGACATGAAAAGGTGAATACTGGGTTTCCATTTGGCGTATTTTAGAAAATACTGAGCAATAAGGCAAACCCATCCTGTGGCCTTTGGGAGATCTTTCTCGGTGGAATAACACGGGCGAAGCAGTGTTCGAGGACTGGTAAGTGTGACATGGGGATTCTATCTCCATCTGATCTATGTCTTCAGTAACATTTCTGAGTGAGAAAGTTAGGAAAGTTTTCATGCACTTCATTTTTATCTGTATTTGGCTGGGTTTGTGAGTTGCCATGAAGAAATAAACAAACAAATGCAGTTCTTTCTCTTCTCCACACTCACATGCTGCTACGTACAGGAGTGCTGCAGGCTGATGACTGCGCCCCTTCCCCAGACTCCCTTCATCCTTCCCTTGACAGCTCAGGGGCTGAGCAGAGGCCTCAGGGCTGTGACACTGTGGAGAGGAAGACGGGGAGGTCACAGTGTGAGGCCTGGCCGCCTTGTTCCCAGATCCTTGCTTGCTTACTCTGGACCTTTGCCTGCAGCCTTAGCCCTACACTCCAGACTCTGGGACAAACCTGTCCCTCATCTGGAAAGTTAGGACTCCAGCAACACAGATCATGCACCGATTAATTCCCCTGCTCTGACCTCATGCTCCAGTTCCAGTAATTAGGCTTCCGCTTTGACCTGTGAACCAACTGGGTTGTTGTCTTGTCACCCTGCTCTGGGTTTCAGTTTGTTTAAGCCTGAGGTCAATCCTCTGAACTTTAAATCCTTAGCTAAATAAAACTCTGCTTGAAGCTGCCAGAGTTCTCCAATATTGACCATTAGGCTACCTGATTATTAATTTGTATTTTGCTTTCTCCAGGGTGCTCATCTGCTTGTCAATCATGGTTTCTACACCACTGACTCAAGGCTAGCTCCTCCCACACTCAGACCTGTGGGTTATACCTTGATCTTGGTAAGCTTATCCCTGTTTCACTTAGGTGGTTCTCCAGAGTTATCACTGTATGATGAAGCTACAAATGGGGAGAGTCGTCAAACTTACTAGCTCTAATTCTTATACTCCACCATTTGCCTTGACCTTGGAGATCTCTGGCAAAGAATGGGTTAACCTTTTGCACTCAGATGTTGAGTGTGACTGGACATGGTTAGCATTAGAATAAAGGAATCAAGAAAAAAGCAAGCAAGTGCAAAGGGTTAAAGGGAAAGGATTAGACTTTTTCTAGTTTAAATAAAAAAAAAAAATACTGGGAAGAGCTGAGTATAAAAATAAAGTGCCAGGAGGAGAAAAATAGGAAAGCTCCAAGGATCTCAGCTGCAAGAGTTCCTGGGCCTCCAGTTTAGGACACCCTGTGGCTCAGCTCCATGATCCTCAGTGGCTGTTCTCTTCATACAAATCTCCATATTCCCAGAAGAGACCACCTGATTAGCCTAGCTTCATTTAGGCATTCATCTCTGAGTAAATCAGCTCTGGTTCTTCTCACCAAGCTGCTGCGGCTAGTTTCTATGAATCAGGACTAGTCTCCATGAAAGGGTCAGGGGTGTGAACTGGGAATTCACCCCAAGTTTCATACCAGACATGATCATGCTGGCCTCATGCGACACTGCCTCTCCTACCACATGGGCCCAGCATGATTCCCAGCTCCCTCCTGCACAGCTGTCATTCTTCAAGGCTGTCACTGAAAGCTAGATTTTTAACTAAAACTTCCAATAAAAGAGGAGCATACGAGTAGAAATCACTTTGTAAAATAAGACTGACTTAACTTGAGCATGGCCTATCATGCAGGAATGACTCCTTGCCTTCCTCGGGGCTGAGTCCATGTGTTTGAGGTTTAGCCTTAGACAAGGAATGCCCCCGAGACAACTGAGCCAAGTTAGATTCAGAGGGAGATCCAAAGAAAGCCTAGAAATTCTCTTTCCTATTTGGCCAAGGAATGCCTTCAGAATGCCATTTCCATCTTATTCTTCCCAGATGAATGGGTACTGGGACTCACTTCTCTTTTCAGAATTGACCCCCATTCTTTTCTATAGGAGCATGGCCTGGCCAGATGGCCTTATAATGTAGCCTATCAGAGCATTACATAGTAAGCCCACCACTTATTCACAGAATAGGCATATCTAGTGACAGGAGGTTATTCTGTTACCCAAATGCTTCCACATCTGTGATTTCAGTCCTGGCCTGTCCCAATGTGGCTTGCTGCCATGACTACTGCTGTAATGATTTGATTCAGAGTCACATATAATGGTTACACATGGGTGGTCTGTCAGGCTCCATGGGCAGGCATTTGTATTTGCCTTATATAATTCATTACTTAACACAAATTCCATGAGATTCTCTTGGGAAAAGAAGTGCTATGGTCAAATACATTTGGTTAACACTGCCTAATGTGTCTTTCTTTTGCAGACCCAGAATGCTTAACACTTCATTATAGATCCTAGAAATGCATAAAGGAGACTTATTTAACTCCATGTAACCTAGCATTTCCCAAACATGAGTAGTGGCACCCTTTTTCTATCTGTTCACATCCAGCAGAATTAGCTTACAGTGGAATACTCTTAAGGAAATGCTCCCAGCATTCCTGTGAAGAAGGTATTATCATTCTCATTTTATAGATGGGAAGATGGAGGCCCAACTCAGAGAGCCTGCGTAGCATGATCCAAGTTTACCCAGGAAGCAAGTGGCTCTGCAAAGCTTTGAACCCCTCTTCTCTCAGTCCAAGTCCAGGCCTCTTTCTGCCATTCCAGGGTCACCATCTCTGAGACTTATCAAATACTCCTGGGGAACTGTTTTAACCAATTCTGGCTATTAGCCAGCTCCAGATGCCAGAGACGCAGGAGAGCCAATGGTGAACTCCCCGTTTGTAGGTTGCCAGCTCATGCATACCTGGGAAAGAGCTGATATTTCAGGTCAAGTCTAAATACAGGAAAAAGCAAATGCCCCTGTTCACAGACCATCTTTCATTTGGATGAGGATCAGGCTTTTTGTTCTATTCAGACCTTAAACTGATTGGACAAGGCCCACCCACATTAGGAGGGTAATCTGCTTTACACCGTCTACCAATTTAAATGTTAATTTCACCCAAAACACCATCACAGAAACACGAGCATAATGTTTGACCAAATATCCGGGCACCCTTTGCCCAGTCAGGTTGAATGTAAAAATTAACCGTCACAGGTTATGAAAGTTCCTGGTACATTAGTAGTAGCTAACAACAACAAAAAAGTTCTTTCATCTTCCAGGTATAGAGTTGCTCTTCTGTGTAGCACTATTGCTACTGGTGAATTCACTTTAATCTTTAGGAGGAAAAATCTTCAGAAACTAGGACCCTTTTCTAAGGTAGTGTCCCATTATTTGAAAGATCTCAACAGGGAGAATGATGGCTCTGAGCTGGTCTTGACGATGCAGGAAGGGCAGTGGTGAAGAGCATGTCTGATACCCTACTAGGGGCAATAGGGCCTTATGAATCAGCATATCAGGGATGACAGTGAATATGAGTGGGGGACAGTGAAGAAAAGGGGCCCTTTCACAATTTTGTTGCAGTCCATACCCTTGAGGCTTATGACATATAGGCATAGATGAGGGAATATGGGTAGAAAGAGATAAGGAAGGATCACATGAAAAAAACAAAGTCAGATTCCCCACCAGTCCTGGCAGATGCGGTGAGCCATTTGCAAATTGACTTAGCAAATGAAGAAATGTGATATTTTTTTGCATCCTAGGTCGAGTAGAAAACTCTTCTAAGGATGCTCATTGTTAATGCTCAAGACATACTAGTACTTGGGTTTGTGGACAGGTGAGCCTATATACAGGAGCTCCCAAGGGACTGAAGTTTAGTTCTTTAACCCATAATCCTCCTACCAGTTCATCTCCCGTATGAGCCAGAATCAAGTCCCTATGCACACTCCTACCTTTAGGGGGTAAAGAGCAACCCACTTGATATGGGCCATGGAGCACCCATTTGTTTTCCTCAAAGGCACTAGTGCTCAGCTCTGGCTGCACATTAGAATCACATGGGGAGATTTTGCGGAAAAAATAAAATAAAAATGATAGTGCCTGGGCCCAACCCTTACCCAAAGAATCAGAGTCTCTAGGGGTAGAACTCAAGCATGAGAGCTTTGAAAAGTTCTCTACACAATTTTAATACCTAGCCAGTAAGAGTCCCTGGTCTGGGACCCAAGATTGACTATAGTAATGTAATTCGGAACTGGAGACTCTGCTAAGATACTTCAAGTGTCACTAAGTTGAAAAACAGACTTTTAAAAAACAAGTCTTGTACTTAACATTTTAAGAACAAGGGCAT
This sequence comes from Cnephaeus nilssonii, assembly GCF_951640355.1. Lineage (NCBI taxonomy): Eukaryota > Metazoa > Chordata > Mammalia > Chiroptera > Vespertilionidae > Cnephaeus > Cnephaeus nilssonii. Next base: position 19,494,866 of record NC_137081.1, on the reverse strand, counting down.
GAGTGGACTCACGTGCTTGACCCTTCAGAAGGAAGGCCGGCCAATAAGTGAAGGGCGTGAAGGCAGCTTTGTTTGACCCGGGGAAATGCTGGCAGCTTGGAGTCTTTTGGAATATGCTTTCTGTTTGAGATAATGTCTGAAGGTTGAGACTGAGATGAATTATTTAGACCTTTGGGGAGGCTCTTTGCAATAAAATCAATTTTCCTTACTCTTTCTCTGCATAGTCAGAGTGAAATGGTCAAATCTCTGGAGTAAAACTAACTTTACAGACAGCAGCAACGAGAAAGTTCTGATGTTTTGCTACCGTGTTGCTGATAAAACTAAAATTGATTGAGATGCCCCTTGGGAAGGCTCAAGAAAACCTAAGTCTTGTTGTTATGAAGTGTTGTAATAATTTCCTTTGTATGTCATATTCATGAGCTGTGTGATATGAATTTAATGAGAGCTCAGATAAGGAGGGGTTAGAAGCTTGGTGTTTTCAAAGTGCTGCAGAACAAAGATTCAGAGGCTATATTGCAAGTTCACATTTCCTGCACCTGGGAGTTTTTGACCTTCTAGAATAACAATAACAACTAAGCATCAGGTTCAAGAGACTTTTTGCTTTTGGTGTGACCCGAGTGACCATATGTCCTGTTGTTCCCCAAACAGTTCCAGTGTACACCTGATTGTCCTAGACTGATTACCAACCTTTCCACTTTCAAAAGTGCCCTGGGTTAGGCGATACATCATGTGCTCATCCTTGTCATGATACAGTGTGCCTCGGGTCTGGGGAAAGGAGACCTGTGCTCTAATATAATGTTTCCACTAACTGCCTGTGTGCTCATAGCAAATTATTTTTCTCTTAGGGACTCAGTTGCCTTCTCAGTCAAGTAAAAGGGGATCTAAACAAGGGACCCAGGGACTGGCCGCTAGGCCCATGCACAGTGAAATATACAGACTTTTGTATGAGTTTTGCTATATGTCTGCATACATATCTTTGTATGTATGTTTTTCTGGGGAGAGTTTCAATAGCAGTCATAATAATTTCAAAGGGATTTTATGATCCCCAAATAGTAAAGGACTACATTGGCTGAACTCTGCAGTCCTTTTCATCTCCAGAATTCTGTACTTCTGTGGTTATGATGCTTTTAAAATAGGACTTGGGAGTCAGTTAAAATATTGTCTGAGAGTATTTCCACAATGAGAACAATGTCATAATTGATTTCCCTTGTTCAAAACAAATAAATGAAACTTTATTTTTAGAGACAGGCAGCCCACACATTGCAGTGATGAAAGGGCTCTCCAGCAGGACGGGTGAGACCCCTGTGGTTGGGGACACAGGGTCTCCTGCTGTTGGGGGAGCACAGGAAGGGAAAGAGAAATACCCCAAAGGAAGGCAGAGGTCCTTGTGAAGTAAGGATGATTCACAGGACTACAAGAGAAATTTTCAGACCTCGTCTAAGACTGATAGAAAACAGGATGGGAGATAAAGGATTAAGGAAGTAATTACATTATCGACCGAAAGCAGGGACAGCAAGCTAGGAGCCTGTGGTCTGTTGTAAGCTTTATCATTTTACTGCTGCGTGACCGTGGGCAGATGGGTTTCTACAGCTGGAAACCAGAACAGAACTGCGTGATGTTGAACTGCCATGACTTTCCTCACTGTGCTTGCTCATACCAGCTCTGTTCCCTTCTTTCAATGACCCTGAGGAAATCTCTCTGTGTCTGTTTCCTAAGAGTCAGTGCACTCCCCAAAGGCCTTGTTATACTGTACTGTTTTCCATACATTATGCCTCATCGGGAACAATCACTATTTCACACCTATTTCAGGTAGAGAGGAAATGTGCTTTGAAATTATGCCTAGTGCTTTCTTTTAAAGAACATCTCACTTGAGCAATACAGCCTAGAGGCTGCTTTTCTGGTTCAGAGTGACCACCGAAACAACTATGGAATTGGCTATAAACAGATCAAAATGTGACTTGGGCATTTTTTGTGTTTGGAGGATCTGACAAGAGTCTGGGAAGCTCCGGAGGCCTCGACCTGCTGGTGATGAGAAACATTTGGTACTAACCTGTTTTCTTAGACACTTTCATGGACTAACTCATGGTGATGGTGAAGAATTAGCTATTTATTGTGAACGTATTGCTGCATAAGCCATAGTAAGAAGTTCAGATATGATATTTATATTCAAGTCACAAAAGTAATAATAACTTTTTGTCAGGTGGCAGGCATTATACAGTAAACTAGATCAGTGGTCTCTGGAGGGAAGTTTGAGCATCTCAGGGAGATGTAATATGATCCACTGGGTCATGGGAAAACATTAAATGTCTACGTAAGCTTCTATTAGGTGAGTTGAAAGAGATTTTACTGAGAGGGTGTGCTATGAAAAATATTTAGGGGACACCTGGGCTAAGCCATTGCCCAATTTATGCCAAGTATTTATCCTAGGAGATACATATACAGAATGTGCTACACTATGATGAGTGATAACATTTCAAATCCACAAGAGCCCTGGGCTCTGGACAATATGAACTAGAACATTTCTAACCTGACAAAGAATGACATGGTTGTGTATGATATCATGCAGTAACAGACTGAGGGTATCAAGTAGTTACACGAAACGAATGACTGATAGACAATGGACTTTATGCATGGTCTTTTGAAAGCCACTTTTGGGGTGAGGTGAGAGTCACACAATCCAGACATCCTGAGATTCTGGCAGGTTCACCATAATCAGAACCCTCCCCCAAAAAACTTGCATTTTTCCCTTTCTGTTCTTTTATCAAGTGGCAGGCAAAACGAAATCTCAAGTTCATTATTGCTCCAGTATCATTTATATCAATATCATTCAAAAGAATGAGGAAGCTGGGGTGGGAATGGCTGGGGGAGGTGGGGGTCAAGCGGGAAAAAGGAGACATATGTAAAACTTTAGACAATTAAAAAAAAAAGAAGAATGAGGAAGGAAAGTGGATACTCCCTATGCAGAAAACAACTGAATTCAATGAAAGGATTACATACAATTGTATATAACAACATTATATATAATAATTTAGTACTAATTCTTAATTCTTGGTCTAGGCTAGTGACACACTGTCTTTGCTCTTCATTAGAATCATGTGGGGATTTTTGTTTTGATTTTAAATACTAATGCTTGGGACCTATCCCCAGAGATTCCATTTTAATTGTCTGGGGTGAAGCCTGGCAGAAACATTTCTCAGAAGTACTTTTGATGATTCTGATATGCATATTGGGGTTGAGGACCAGTGGTCTAAGCCTTTTTCAACTCAACCTCCCATTTCCTGCTGGTCTGAAGATCAGCAAAGAATACCCTGTGGTCTGGTAATTTCTGTGGGAAACATGCAACATTAAGTATTCCAGCTCCTTTTCTTTCTCTTAGGTCAAACCATATTTTCCCAACCATGCTCTTGAGAAGTGATAAAAGTAGGAGCTGGTACTTATGTCATTTAAAAGCTACATTTGAGAAAACAAGGAACTTGGCCTTCAAAAGAAGGAATATTGGTCATCCTATCAGAAATTTTCTCTCATCCTGATCCCTTGGAGAGAGCCTTTCTGATTTAAAATCCCTTCTCTCTCTCTTTCATATTTGAGTGTGGGCATTAACTTCTTCCTGGTGGTTCTGATAGTGCAACTCAGCAAAGGAAAATCCTGATGAGTCCTGTAGTGTTGGAGGAACTATAGAAGGAAAAAAAAATTGGTTACCTCAATTCATCTGTCATTTTTCAAAGCAAACGCATGTCTGGATTTTTCTTTTAAATTATTGGTTGCTTTGGGGGATGATGGGAATGAGATATCTGGGGTAGTTCAGCCATTCTCCTAAAGTTGGCATCTGCAGACAGAACTCATCCATCATTTGGTGCTTTCTCTCTGTGGAACAGACATATTCTTGTGGAATCCCCTCTGATGATTTATGGAGCCACAGGAAATTTAGAGACCAGAAATGATTTCTACATAAAACCATAGCATAAACTTTTTTGGGGGAGAGTTCTCTTCTTGGTTTATTTATAGGCACTTTGAAGTATAAAAAAGAAGGAAGTTAAAAGTAGGATAATTGATATAAAAAACAAGTGAACAAAGAGAGAATATAAAGTTGATTACACTTCCATTCTTTCTACCCCTTGTATGACCTATGTATCCATAGGGGACAGCCAGGGAAAGAGAGCTTGTGCCAGGTAGTTGAATAAAGGGAATTTAATATGGAGAAGCAGTAAAAAAAAAAAAAAAAAAAAAAAAAAAAAAAAAAAGAATGGTGATGAAAGAATTCAAAAGCCAAACAAGGGTGGGAAGGCAACACAAGGGTTAGTGGCAGCAGCAAGCTATTGCCAAGAGGGATCTGAAATGAGAAATAGTAGCACTTCTCAACGTCCCTTCAATAATTCTGATGATATGCATGTGGGGTTGAGGACCACTGGTCTAGATCTTTAAAAACGCAACCTCCCATATCCTGCTGGTCTGAAGATGCCCTGTGGCCTGGCAATTTCTGTGGGAAATATTAAATATTTTTGCCCGCTTCCTCTCTGAGAGGAAGAGGAGGTAGTGTTAGCAGAGGCAGAAAACCAGGGATACAAACAGTAGCCATGGTGGAAGCTCCCAGCAGAAGCTGGGACCTTGGCGGGAGGAGCTTTATAGCTAGGCTAGACTCAGGAACAAATAGCCCAACTTCCTCCTGCCTCCCAATATGCCACTAATACCCTTCATTGGCTGAACCTAATAGGAAGCCAGTTGTTCCTAACTGCAATGCAATTTTAGCACAACACAGATTGTCACATTAAATTCATCTTGTTAATTTGAACTGTAGTAGTTTGGTCGTTTTATTTCTAATTTGTAAATTTGTTTTGGTGTTATGGTTGTTTAGCATAATGAGTTTACATCTAGTTTTACATTGGTCTATATATTTAAATAACATTCTAATGGAAGTTGTTTGTCAGCACTAGGGGTTTGTGAGGCTATTTCTCCTCCAAAAAGAGGGCATACATTATTCAAGTTTGACGATAATGGTATAAAATTATGAAAGCAGGAATGGCCCAGGATTCAATTGGGGGAACTGGGAAAGAGGAACTGAGGGTTGCCTGAGATTTGAGTCACAGGGAGTAGTTTTTAGTTTTGCTTAGGACAACTCTTTTAAGTACACAATTTAAAAAGGGAGGAGTGTTTACCAAAATGCCAACTCATAGGCAGATTTTGTTTTTATATCAAAAGTATTTAATAAAATATTTTTAAGAGGGTCAGTATAAATGTGGTCAACCACTCAGTCCGCCCTGAGGATTGACTTTGTATGTGGGTGATTTTTGCAATATGTTCCCTTTTCAAATGATGGGCTTTGCAGCCTTTTCTGCTCAACAGCAGGAATTATTTTTGACAGACCTGAAGGTGACCTCAACGTCCAGTCTGGGAGCAGCTGGCCTTGAGCCCTTAGTGACCATGAGACTTGGAGATTGGGTGCAATGAGGTGCCCCAGATTTGATGAGGCCTTGTATTCATAGATGGGAGCATGGTCTCTAGGTTCTGTTTATTCTACCCAGAAAACAAACCCAAAACCATACAAATCCCCACCAGTTTCTCTATTGATTGAAGTATATATAACATTTGTGTGAATAGAATAAGTAGCTTTATTTTAAAACTTAAAATAAGTATGAAATATTTCAAGTACACAGAAGATGATATAACAAACATCCATGCACCTGGCATCCAGTTTTAAACACAGCTAATGTTTTGTTATATTTATTTCATAACTTTCCCTCTTTCTTAGCCCTGGCTGGTTTGGCTCAGTGGATAGAGCGTCAGCATGCGGACTGAAGGGTCTCAGGTTTGATTCCGGTCCAGGGCATGTACCTTGGTTGCGGGCACATCCCCAGTAGGGAGCATGCAGGAGGAAGCCAATCAATGATTCTCTCTCATCATTGATGTATCTGTTTCTCTCTCCCTTTCCCCTACTCTCTTAAATCAATTAAAAACAAAAAACAACAACACAAAAAAATGATTACAGATACAACAAAGCTCCGATGTTCATTATTAAACACTTTTTAAAACAATTTCTCATTAGAGTTCTTCTTTGACTCATGAATTATTTTGGAAATTTCAAATGTTTCAAATGCCCGGGATTTTGGGGTCTATCTTTTGGTTGCAATGTGGTCAGAGAATTAGCCCATGTGATATCAGTTTTTGATAGTTCTTGAGATAGTTTTTATCATCTAGTAAATTTTTATATTGTATTTATCCTTTAAAATAATATTTATAATCTAATTGTTGGAGTAGGGTTTTATATATTTTTATTAGCTTGATTATATTCATTGTATTGTTCAAATTGTCTATATACTCATTAATTCTTGTGTGTGTTTTTTACCTACCCATTTCCTTTTTTAAATTTAATAAATCTTTATTGTTCAGATTATTACAATTATTCCTCTTTTTTCCCCCATAGCTCCCCTCCACCCGGTTCCCACCCCACCCTCTGCCCTTACCCTCCCCCACTGTCCTCATCCATAGGTGTATGATTTTGGTCCAGTCTCTTCCCGCACCACCCACACCCCTTTCCCCCTGAGTATTGTCAGTCCACTCCCTTTCTATGCCCCTGACTCTATTATATTCACCAGTTTATTCTGTTCATCAGATTTTTTTATTCACTTGATTTTTAGATTCACTTGTTGATAGATATGTATTTGTTGTTCATAATTTTTATCTTTACCTTTTTCTTCTTCTTCCTCTTCTTAAAGAATACCTTTCAGCATTTCATATAATACTGGTTTGGTGGTGATGAACTCCTTTAGCTTTTTCTTATCTGTGAAGCTCTTTAGCTGCCCTTCAATTCTGAATGATAGCTTTGCTGGGTAGAGTAATCTTGGTTGTAGGTTCTTGCTATTCATCACTTTGAATATTTCTTGCCACTCCCTTCTGGCCTGCATAGTTTCTGTTGAGAAATCAGCTGACAGTCGTATGGGTGCTCCCTTGTAGGTAACTAACTCTTTTTCTCTTGCTGCTTTTAATATTCTCTCTTTGTCTTTTGCTCTTGGCATTTTAATTATGATGTGTCTTAGTGTGGTCCTCTTTGGATTTCTTTTGTTTGGGGTTCTGTGCACTTCCTGCACTTGTAAGTCTATTTCTTTCACCAGGTAGGGGAAGTTTTCGGTCATTATTTCTTCAAATAGGTTTTCAGTATCTTGCTCTCTCTCTTATTCTGGCACCCCCATAATTCTGATGTTGGTACGCTTGAAGTTGTCCCAGAGGCTCCTTACACTATCTTCATATTTTTGGATTCTTTTTTCTTTTTTCTTTTTCGGTTGGGTGTTTTTTGCTTCTTTGTATTTCAAGTCTTTGACTTGATTCTTGCGATCCTCTAGTCTGCTGTTGGGTCTCTGTATAATATTTTTTATTTCAGTCAGTGTATGCTTAATTTCTAGTTGGTCCTTTTTAATATCCTCAAGGGTCTCACTAAATTTATCGGCCTTTTCTAGAAAATTCTTGAAAAACCTTATAACCATTGTTTTGAACTCTATATCCAGTCGTTTGCTTTCCTCCATTTCTTTCATTTGTGACCTGTTTCTTTGTCTCCGCATTTTGGCTGCTTCCCTGAGTTGATAGAGTGGCTTTGTGTGCTAGGTGTCCTATAGGGCCCAGTGGCTCAGCCTCTCCAGTTACCTGAGGTGGACACTATTGGCGCACCCCTTTGTGGTCTATGTGCACAGTCTTGTTGTAGTTAAGCCTTGATTGTTGTTGGTATCACTGGGAGGAATTGACCTCCAGGCCAATTGCCTATTAGGATCAGCTGTGTCTATGCTGGGAGAACTTCTGTGCTGAAGATACCCTTATAGAACAAGACTTGCAAAAGCCTCTGTGCTCAGCTTGGATGGGGCGGAGTCTCAGGGCGGAGCAGACAGCATTGGTTTCCTGTCAGCCCTGCCCTAATAGGCCCCTGTGTCTCAGTGTCCCATGGTAATTGCTGCAAGCATCTCTGAGAGAAAGCCGCCCTTGAGTTCTGCCTGCTGCCAGACAGTCCAGTTTCTCCCCGAATGAGTCTGCGTCCCCAGTGTCTCACCCAGAACTGGAGTTCAGCGCAGTCGGGAGCTTTTGTCTCCCTCCCACTTTAGAAAGCCAGCTGCATACTCAGTTGCCTGCCCTCTCCGCGCGTGCGCCTCGATACTTCTGCCTTCCGCAGTTCCTTTGAGTCTCAGTGTGCTTTTCTCTTTCCTGACAGTCCAGTTTCACCCTGTATGGGTCTGGGTCCCCAGAGTCTCACCCGGAACTAGAGTTCAGCGCAGTCGGGAGCTTTTGTCTCCCTCCCACTTGAGAAAACCAGCCGCGCGCTCAGTTGCAGTCCTCTCCACATGCGCGTCTCAGTACCTCTGCCTCCTGCAGCTCCTCTGAGTCTCAGTGTGCTTTTCTCTTTCCTTCTAGTTGTAGAATTTCCACTCAGCCAGCCTTCCTGTGGTTCTGGATGATGTCTGTTTTGTCTTTTAGTTGTAGTTTTGAAATTCTTGTGTGAGGCAGCAGTTTAGGTGTTTACCTATGCCGCCATCTTGGTTTCTCTTACCTATCCATTTCTGAGGAAGACGTATTAACATATTTTACTATGGTTATGTATTCATTAATTTCTCTTTGCATTTTAATTTTTTTTTATGTGTTTGGAGCTAAAATGTTTGATATGTTTTGAAGCTAAAATGTTGGGCAAAACATGCACAGGCTTGTTATTTTCCTAGAAAATTATTCTTTTTATTATTAGGTAATGACTTCCTTTGTTTCCCCAACTACTTAAAGTCCATTTTATCTACTACGATAGTATCAATACATTACCTTCCTCTTGTATAGAATTTGTCTGGTATATTTTGTTCCAAGCCCTTTCCTTTCTGACTTTCACTATCACTGTGTTTTAGTATGTCTCCTGGAAGAGGCATTCACCAGGATTATCATTTTGTCTGTTCATTTTTAATCCAATCATAGAGGCTCAGGAAAGTCCCACAGAAAAGCACTTTAGATATATTACACATTTGATTTTAAAATGGATTTCATGCTTTTATTTCCTCTCTATTCCTTCCTTTGATTGAATTGATCAACTTTTCTTTTTTTTCCTCCTTTTCTCTTATACTGATTTAGAAATTTTACATTCTTTTGCATCTGATTTTATTTATATTCTTTTTGTTTGTTTGTTTGTTTGTTTTAATCCTCACCTGAGGATATTTTTCCATTGATTTTTAAAGAGCATGGAAAAGAGGGGAAAAGACAGACAGAAATATGGATGTGAGAGAAACACATCAATTGGTTACCTCCTGCCCAAGCCCTGACCAGGGCCTGGGCTGGGGAGGAGCCTACAACTGAGGTACGTGCCCTTGAACGGAATCGAACCTGGGACCCTTTGGTCTGCAGGCTGATGATTTATCCACTGAGCTAAACTGGCCAGGGCTCTATTCTTTTTGTCTGTTTTAGTTGTTACTTGTGTGTGCGTGTGTGTGTGTGCATGTAAATATATATTTTAAATATATTTTTATTATTGAATGTAACTTATACCAGGTATATGAAAAATATATGTTTGATGGAATGTTTGGCAACAAAGACCAAATAACATTTTTTTAACTTTCTCTTTTTATGCTTTTAAAAACTTATTTTAAAAATATTCTGCATTCTGTGGACATATTTAAATTATCTGACTAGGATAATGTGATGATTGCCTTAATATAAAAGGACAAACCAGTTGAAATAAATTTGTTTTACTTGTTTATGTTTTGTGGTCAAACACTATTTATGTTATGTGTAGAGAAGTAAACCACTTTGTGTGTAAAATGCATCACACAGAAACCTCAACTAACCAACATATGTGTATTGAGAAGATTCCCTAATAAAGCAGGTTCTAGAAGTTTCTACTGACCTCTTCAGAACAAATTGGGTCAGGGGAGATGAAGAAGGAGAAGGACAAAAGTCTCAGCTCAATGGAAGCTCTGTATTAAATTGGTATAGTGGGTCAGGACTAAGTGCAGAGTATCCTTAAGGGTTGGAGTGAATATTCTATGTCTTCTGGCTACTAGCACCCTTTCTACCCTCTGATAATAGTGCCAATACCTTTGAGGAAACCATTCTCCATGAATCTGTGCAGCCTCCAAGGGACTGTAGTTTAAGGTGCCTCGCTTTCTCTGGGCAACTGTCCCAAACTGGTCCAATCAGACCTTCTATCCTGGGACTTTGAAGCTTGAGCTAAGTGAAAAAGATCTGAAGAATGATCATCAATTGCATTTTTAAGTCAAGTCCTACTATCTCGATTCCAGGAGCTGCCTTTCTTTTTTGAGGGGAGTCCTTTTTTGAGCTCTGTTTGCAGTTTTGTTTTTTATTTGATGACTTGAATAATATTCTTACAAGAATCTTCTTTCCAGGGTAAGCCAGTGAGAATCACTCTCTGATGCTGGCTACCAAAGCCCTGGGGTGCTTTGCTCTGCACACAAAATATATTCCAGTATGAAAATAGCTTTTGGTAAGTTAAACTCTATTTTTAAACTCACAATTTAAGTGAAACCAATGATGAAATAAATGTGGAACAATTGACTCTTAATATACAAATTTTGGAAATCAGCTTTTTTTACATTTTGAGTTTTCTTCAAGTGAGATTCACCTGAATTGTCCTTTTTAACAAATGTAGTTGATTGCACCTCGGCAGGTATAAGTAGACATAGGTTTATTAAGTCTATAAAATATGTTATGCTACCCATTTGAGAGTGCACTGTATATAGTAAGCAGAGATGTTCTTACCTTATCATTAAGTTTGTTCAAGTAAGGTTGGACTTGTGCTGTGTGCAGGGAGGTCAGAACCTCTTGTTGTCACTTATTTGCTGAGTAGAGAGAGTGGATTTGCTTCAAGCCCCCCCCCTTTTTTTTTTTGAACGGTTATAATGAAGAAAGGTTTTATCATTTTGAAATTGCGCTGTGTAATAGGAACTAATGAATCACTTTGTCGTTATGAAAACCAAAGTAAAATTAGAATGGTGTTTTGCAAAAGTACATTGGCAGTTGTTCTGTTCAGAGTTGTGTAAGTTGCTCTATGTGTGGCTGTTTCATGAGCCTTTAAATATATATTTACCCTGATTTCAGGCCTCTGTGTCTTGGATCAGGGTGTTCTTCCTGTATGGAGTGCCCCTTTCACTGTTTCTTTGGCTATTGAATCCTACTCATCTCCCAAGGCTAACCCAAACATTACCTTCCCCTGGAACCTTCCTCAATTCCACCCAGCAGAATTAGTCACTCTGTCTTTTAGACTCTAATCTTTTCTTCATCCCACTGGAGAGTCTATTTCCTCAACTAATAGACTGTGAGCAACATGGGAAGTGGGGAGGCACTGGCCCAAAGCTCTCTGCAGAGGAACTGCTCAATATTTGTAATCAAATTAGTTTATCTCCTTAGGAACTGAAACTTCTGCTTTTTCATTTATACAGAAAATCCCTTTAATACATTTCTCAGAACATCTAATGTATGCACTATTGCCAAGGGGCCACAGTTATCTGCAGAAGGATTTTAATAATGCACATTGTGAAAACCAACATATCCCTTTCACCTTATTCTTTATTTGTTTCAATGTAAGTGTTACCCAATGCTTCACACTGAATACTCTAGTTTTGAAGAGACCCAACAATTCTTTTCAAGGATGATTTCCCTTTTTGGGGGGTGAAAAATGTCAATTTGTCAGTCATATTGGGGGCTTGAAGAGAGATGTGTTTTAGTTCATTTTGATTTTCCTTTTCTAACTTAAAAACAAATATGTCCTTGTTTAGAATTAACCATGCCCATGCTCACCTTTTTGTGAATGGAAGATTGAACAGTGGCCTTCATAGGTCTCTATGGCTCACATGGTGTAGGCTAGGGACTCCACATGGCCTAAATATACCTTGGCCCCTCCCTGACTTGGACTCCATGTTTCATGCACACACTATCTTTCCCTGACCCCAGTGCTCTTTCTGTTCCTGCTTCCTGTGAGCAGAATATTCTACCCCTTGTTCCCTGCCTGGCTAAATCCTACTCACTCTTCAAGACGCTACTACAACTCTACTATTGATTTTCAAAAAAATATTTTCTGAGAGCCTATTATATTCCAGGGATACAAGACAAATAAAGAACGTAAAATTCTAGTAAGGGAAACACATAAATGAGTACAAATAAGTAAGATAATCATCAAGTGTAACAACTTCTCTGAGAGAAATGAATAATTTATGTAGGTAGAGGTGTCTTGGAGCAGGGCTTCTATAGGCAGGTTGTATAGGAAGGCCTTTCAGAGGAGGGGACATTTGAGCTTGGCCCCAAAAGGGCAGCCTTCAGTGACTTCAACTAGGTTCAACTCCCCTTCTTCATGTTTACATTACATCTAATGTATATCTTTAGCACTTAGCATACTGTTAGCCATATTTATGAACTGCAGTGGTACACTTGTAAATGTTTAGCCAAAACTTGTAGTGTTTAGCAAAAATTTGTAGTGTTTGCCAGTTTCCATAGTGTAAATGCTCTCACCATGGCTGATTTCAAGCTACTAACTTAAAGTCACTGAAATGAGATTCGGAAGAGATGCACTGACTAGGCTGTTGAGATCCAACATAAGCCAGTTTGAGCTAGCTCCAGCATACCACTGTGTTTGTCTCTCCCACCAGCCTATTTACTATTTGAGATAGGTAATAAATATTTATTGAATCAATGAATTTGCCCAGGTACAGGTGTTTACAAAACTGAAATCCATTATCTTTAGTGTTATTATCAACTAAAGCCATGATTTTCAACTGGTGTGCCACAAAAAATGTTAAAATGCAATACTTGACTATTTAGTCAGGGGCACTGACCTCTTTTCCCTTAGATTCTTAAAAAAAAAAGAAAAAAAGAAGAAAAAAAAAAAGACAACAGTCAACACAAGAATAGCCATCCAATGTGAATGCCCTGTCTTGAACCATAGATAATAGGTAATATAATGGAGTTGCATCTTAATGGTCATGCCACCTAATAAGGCTGCATCTGATTGGTCAGTTCTTGGTACCAGAAATTCTTATATACAAGTATAGACACCTGGTTATTTTTTAAAGTCATTTTGAAGTAAAAACAGGTAAGTAATTACTATTATAATTATTATAATTTTTTTGTTGTAAATCAACTAAAATTATTCCTATTTTTATATGAGATCAGCAAAGTTATAATATAGTTTTTGGTGTGCCACAAAGTTTTAGTAATTAGTTTATGTGTGGCATGAAAAAGGTCAAAAATCACTGAGCTAAAGGTAATGTAAATAGGGAAAAGAATTATGTATTGACTATTGTATGTATTTAAAATTCAGTGATGAAAATATTTATAAAGACACCAGCATTCTATACAATATTGATTCTTATCACAAATCAAAATATTTGAATGAATTAGGGAAAAAAAGAAAGGTATATATTCGAATTTACAAACATACCACATATATCAGTATTAAGGCCAGCACTATGTTGAAAAAATAAATAAATCTAGGCATGTTATGTATTCTAAGACAAAGAAAAAGACAAAGAAAAAATAGAAGGCAATATTTCAGACATGGAGATAAGCAAACCTAGTCATCATTGTCTCCCAATGAGAGATGGAGGATATGATTTTATTGTCTGGGCATGCCTTAAATAAATTTGCTTTATGGACAGAACCTTATAAATAAAATACATGAAAGCATGAACTAGTGAGTTTTGATGATTCTTCATCTTGATGTTTATTTCCATCGACTTTGACACTAAAGAATGATACAAGAAAAAGTAAAAAAAAAAAATCTAAGAAGAATTTATAATGCTTAAAATTAGAGGTATTTAACGGTCATTTCCCAGACTAATCTAAAACATCAGAATGTTCTCTGGTTATTTGACAGGTGCTAGAACTACCCAGTCCCCACATATCCAGTTTAGATGGCTCTCATCATGCATTCCTTATTAGCTGACATTTTATACTTGAGAGCATAGGAGATTAAAGATGGCTTCAGTCTCTTTGCTATTCCTCCTGTTGAAGAGTGGACTTTAATTCCTCTGCACTTGAATTTGGGCTAGCCTTAGGGACTTGCTTGACTAACAGCATGAAGTAAAAGGAACATTCTGGGGCTTCTGAGGCTAGGTCAGAAGACCCTTGTGGTTTCCTCCAGTCTTCTGCCCTCTCTGTGAGATCGGAGCCACCATATAAGAAGCCTGACTAACCTGAGACCACCATGCTAGAGTGGTCATGTCTGAGCACTTTGGTTGACAGTCCCTGTTGAGCCCAGGCTTCCTATTTTCCCAACCAAAAAAGCAGTCATATGAGTGAGTCTGTATATATTTTCTAGACTATTTCATCTGCCTGCTGAATATTATTACTGAGTGACCTCTGTCAATACCACTTGAAACAAAAGAATCATCCAGACAGATACTGCTCCATTTCCTGACCCAAGAAATTATGATGTATGAAAAAAATGTTTTGTTACACATGTTTTGTTGCATATATTATCATTTATGAAGCTTGTTAAAAATGCAGATTCCTAAGACCTATCCCAGAAGACTTGGTGGGTGGAGCCAGGGAATTTGCATTTTAATCTGTAGTTAGATTATCTCATAAATACACACTTAGATATTTGTATGTGTGTGTTGCGGGGACTGCTATATCCTGTCCCAAAATGTAGGATTTATAAAATGATTCCACATGGTACCCAAGATAATCTTGCATGAGATTAAATAAATTGACATGGCATTAAATAAAATGGAATCACACAAAATGAGAAATTTTCCTTTGGTATTCTCTTTCCATTCTTATGAATGTATTAACGGGAAGTCCCAGCTTGGTGCTAACATGCCTTTAACACCTTTCTAGCACATATTACCATCCCTTTAAAAAATGATGGGGCAGGCCTCTGGCTCAGAGCTTTTAGTAGGTAATAGTTTCTAGTTAAATTTTAAGGACATTATTTTGATTTTGTTAGTGTGGTTTTTTTTGTTTTGTTTTGTTTTGTTTTTTGGTGTGATTACCTGCAAAGTATGAAAAATTATGTTGGAATTTTAATTATACTATTGAGAAATGATAGTAAAAGTATAATGGGCAAAAATAGTGAGGTTGAAGTCAAATGAATCAAATCTATGAATCACTGCTTTGGAACATGAGCTTCTATCCAGAAAAAGCAGATATAAATCCAGAATTGGGGGTGGTGATGGTTGAGAACCGGAGTGGAGGTGGCTCAGGAGCTTTTGGAGCATTGGACACCATGCTCTAGGTGGAGGGCTAAAGGGGGGAACTTCTTCCAAATTCATTCACACTGCCAGCCACCTTAACAAAGTTTATACACTTTGCTGTTTATTCCTGTAGATGATTCAGGTTAAAACAGAGCAACTTGTGTCTATCTTCAGCCACACATATATGATTCACCTCCAGTGACACATATGTGATTCTTTGTGGGACTAAAGAGCACTAGGGCTTGCCAGCTGGCAACCCCGTATTTGGCAGAAGGTTCAAGATGCTGCTTTGAGCAGTTACAGACAATTTCCCTCAGCTTCTTCTCTAATGCTTTGGATTTAAAAAACATTGCTGACTCACCATGCCATGTAAGGCATAAGGAGGACTCTAGGAGGGGTTTGTAATGGGTTGCCTTTTAAAGCATGATACAGACTGGATTATTACCAACTAAAAAAAGTTTCAGTTAAAAAACAAAAACAAACTCATTCAAAATTATGGATTTGAGAAAGCCGATTCTAAACCAACAACCATGGCATTTCCTGATTGAGTGTTTAGTATCCCTACAGGAGGTGTCATTTACAATGCTAGCAGTTCCCTGGCACAACAACCATTTATCTTACTAGCTATAGTCTACCCTATTATCTGAGTTACTGAACAGATCTCAGTTTTGAAAATGGTAAGTCATTTTCTTTAGTAAGAACGTTGTAAATGGAGGATATCTGCCACCACATCTTAATATTGGAATTATTCTTCTACTAGTATTATTATTTTTACGTATATATAGGTAAGAATTATAAGGGAAAATAACTATTACAGTCCCTTAATACTTTCATCCCTTATAACTAGGGCCAGAAATAAAGCAACAGAAATACATCTTCAGTGCAAACTTGGGTTTTGTAGTTTATTCTCTTGGAAGTTGAACACACGCTGGGGATATTGGAGACCTTGGTTTAAACATTGTTTTCAAAGAAAAGTATTCACTCTATGAATTTTCCTAAGCTCCTCTATTTCTTTCAATCCTTGAGAATAATGTGTCCTGAACAGGAAGAAGATAGCTTCTCTCCCCTCCTGAATTTTCCTCTCCAATGTGGGCTGGGTGCTGTGCCAACTGATGGATAGACAGTGATGATTCTCCATTCCACTTCGTTGGAACTCAAGGGCATATAAGGGTACAGCTTCAATCTCTAGAGACCTTACCTTTAGGATTTGGGGTGATGGAAGAAGAGAGAGAAGACCTTTTACCTACTCAGTGTTATCAGAAGAAATTATCATGGACATTTTGAGTCTGGTATTGTGTTGGGACATGCACCATCAGTACATGGTCTTTCAAGTGGACAAGATGTCCACACCATGTTACATGTGGCAGAAAAATCATATCCATGTAGGCATTTCTTTTCTTTTTTAAAATGTCTTTATTGATTTCTGAGAGGAAGGGAGAGAGAAAGAGAGATAGAAACATCAATTATGAGAGAGAATCATTGATTGGCTGCCTCCTGCATGCCCCCTACTGGGGATCAAGCCCACAACCCAGTCATGTGCCCTTGACCAGCATCAAACCTGGAACCCTTCAGTCTGCAGGCTGATGCTCTATCCACTGAGCCAAACCAGGTAAGGCTAGACATTTCTTCTTTCACCAAATTTGTGGGTAGAATAAAAGGTAGCCCTAAGCTTCATTGGCTTCTTTGGTATTCCATCTGAGGGGCTTGAAAGCTTTCAGAATAGGAATCCTGTCACATTTGATAATGGTAAATGGAAGCAAAAGAGTAGATGTGGCCCTAGCTGGTTTGACTCAGTTGATAGAGCATTGGCCTGTGGACTGAAGGGTCCTGGGTTCAATTCTGGGAAAGGGCTCATGCCCAGGTTGTAAACTTAATCCCCATTAGGGGGTATGCAGGAGGCAGCCAATCAATGATTCTCTCTCATCATTGATGTTTCTATCTCCCTCTCCCTTCCTCTCTGAAATCAATACAAGTATATTTTTAAAAAGTTGAGAGAGAGAGAGAGAGAGAGAGAGAGAGAGAGAGAGAGAGAGAGAAAGAGAGATGGTAGCTTCCCTGGGTGTGGTACTAGAATTGTTACAAAATCCTTCCAGCTGCTGTTTCAGATAAATTGCCCCTGAGCCTCCCTATATTATTCTCCTATTTCAATCTCTCTCCTAACTGTGACTCTGGGCAGATAAACTGAAGTTGATGGATTCATTAGAAATTTCTTGCTGAACTTGTCTGCTATAATTTCTCTTTTCCCAACATATATGGACACAGCTTTGGTTCTTCTTTCTATTCTTACTCCTCTGCTGTCCCTACTCCTCCCATTAGGACATAGATGATTATTCAGCAGGGAAGTTATTGCACATTGTTTGACTTTGAATAGGGAGAAAGTCTCCTGTCAGAGATAAATCCTGCTTCGAGTGTAGGTGGTTGTAAGTCTGAAGTGAAATGTCAGTATGGCATTTCAGCACTTCAGTAGGAGCTCCCAAGGGCCAAATAAATCATACAGCAAGGCTACAAGACACTGAATTTGGCTTGAAATATAATCTGAGCAGATGATTCTGTTTTACCACACCAGAGGCCAAGTTCATTCCGAGGCAGCCATAGTCAAGACGAGGGTTGGCTTCTGGAGGGTTAAGGTTTGAAAGAACTACATTGAAAGTCATTAAGACAAAGAACCTGTGTCCCAGCCAGTCCCTGCCCAGAAGCAGGGGATCCGTGGTTAGTGTGAGACACACCTAAGCATGAACTCTCTTCTCTCGATAACCTAGACCAACCCAAAACAACCAGCTCTATGAGGAAACCAGGTTATGCCAAAGGTGGTCATGTGCTAATCCGGCATACACCAGGACATGTGATATTTCCATGGTCCAAAATTCCCTATTGTTCATGTGACTGTGATGTGCATAAGTCAATTGCAATCTTCCTTAGGTAATGTCAGAGAGGGTGTAATCGTCATGGTCCCTGGATAATAGGGCACATCACGTAAGGGCACAATCTGCTTAGATTGCTACTTAAAGAAAGAGACATTGATGCAAAAGTAGTTAAAAGCAACTGACTGTGCTCAGTTGATTGGGCTTGCACTCAGATCCTGGAACTTGGGTGCTTAAGTCCTCTTTCCCTTGCCCTCCAGCTTTGATCAGGCTTTTCCTGTGATTGTGCAGCCAGGGAAAAACAATTCTCTTGGTTTACCTCTGGGTTGGCCTTTGGGAAATGGCTGCCCTTTATAGCTTGACTCTGTTCTTCTCTTTGGCATTTGCCTGATCTTTAGTCTCGGGGAACTCTTCACTCCTGGTGCCTTTGCTGGAGTTCGGAGCACGAGCAATCCCCCAGACCTGCTCCTTGTACTCCAACAACTGATAATATGTTACGTTCAGAGGAAAATCTCAGGCAACACTTTAGGGTCCTCTTATGAAACTGCATTTTAACCAGGATACCAATTAAAAGTTTTAAAAGCCATAAAAGCTCCACCAGTTTAAAAGCCAACGGAGTTTAAATGTTTTGCAGCATTTTTCCAGGGCTTCTAAAAAATTTCGTATGAAAAGCACTTTTTACTTGCTGGCTGGCCAAGAACTCCAGCTGATTTCAGCTGCTGTTTTTAGGTGAGTGCAAACAAAAAAAATTTTTTTTCCAAATAATTTTGTTATCAGTAATGTTACGCAACCTGGCATAGCTTTCTCGACAATCAGAAGAGATGGTCTCATGCAAAGGAAACGGGGAGCAGGATGCAGTTCTGTTTCATGATGTCATCAGGGGAAAAAAAATTACATTGGGTGACTCGAGGCAACCTGACTGCATCAGACCCCTGGCCCTTATTCGCATTACAGTTTTGCCCCAGTAAAGAGATTATAAAGGAAAGGTTGCCAGAAAGGAGACCCTAGCCTTTTCAATTACATCTGATTTATGAAGTGCTTATACTATTTTCCAAAGTCTGCCTTCCCAGCCTCTAGCCTGTCTGATAAACACTGCAGAAAAATTCTGCTGGTTTGCAAAATCTGACTCTTTCGTGTCTGAAGTCCTGTTTTGGACCCTGGGAGAAAGGAACATGGAAGTCTCCGAAGAGCTGCCAGTGACAAATGTCTACTGCATTTCCTGATGGCAGGGAACAAAAGCCAGGCTTGAAAGAGAAAACACACCCGCTGTGGAATCCTCCTCCTTCAGCTCCTCTGGAGCCAAATGCTGACCTATCAGATTTGTATGCCCTGCCCCCTTAGCCATTCTCCCTCTCACGTTGTGGTCTGCTCTCTAGAAATATAGCCTTTTTGGTTTCAGACTAGATGGAATAATAGAAAATAAACTGTGTAGCCATTCCCAGGCTCATATTTTCTCACAGCCAGGAAGGGAGGGGATGAGAGGAGCTGGATCACCCCTCACTCCCCCCACCCCAACCCCCATACCCTTGTTTTCCAAAGCAAAGGCTTTAAAAAATATATAGAAAGCATAACTCAGCAGCCATCTGGCAACGGGTGAGCATGATTATCTTTCAAAATAATAATGACGCCAAACTTTGTAGAAAGAGGAAACCGCTCTCTTTGTTCCAAAGACCTTACGATGTAGATAAGTATCTCTGAAGGCATAAATACAAAGACCTTTTTAGAACTGGTCCATCTGCTTGTCTAGACTTATAGGAAGGCATCATAAAACTGTTATTTGCAATGGGCCAAATTCCCTTCCAAAGCAACCCTATCTGCCCCAGAACTGAAATGAGTCCCAGTTTTAGAATGGACTTGGCAACCCCAGGCTGGTTCTTTTCCCATTCCCCTGATGTGCATCTTGATTAACATCATATTAACAAGGGGTTTAAAGGTTGCTTGTTTGTGTTTTTCACAAGGGAAGGGTCAGGCTCTGCTGAGACAGGACTTGGGTGTGAGATGGTTCATCTGGTTGGAAGGGCATGGGTACTCCCCTCGGACCGAGCATTGTGGTCTTAGAGGACATCCTGTAAGGGCCCCTTTGCCCCGGTGTGAGGCATCGGTCAGTATCATTTGCAGTTTTAGGGTGTTGGCTCCAAGGAGACATAGCTCCTTGTTATTCCACCGAGAGTATGAGAGCGTCTGGGAATGATGAGGGTGTTGATGAGTAACGTGCCTGGTAGACACATGAGATCAGCCTTCTTCCCGGTCCTCACCACCACTGCAGAGCTGGGGTGGGTGGACAGAGGTGAGGTGGTGTGGTATGGCAGCTGGAACACAAAGTGGGAATAGTCAGCTTGGCCTTATTGAAGCCTCGTTTGCCATCTATGAGTGAGATTATTCCAGTGTTTGGCATCCAGCGGTACTCAGCCCAGGCCAAACTTGCCTTCCTGTTTGTATGAGGAAAATGCTTCAGCAACTTATTTAAGAAAGACTCAAAAGTTTCCTTGGGTGTCAAGTCAATGTTCAATAAACAATATATTGATGAACTTTGAGAATATACGAATTAGAACTCAATGGAATTAATTATGCTAGACTGATCCAGGAACTTTAAATATCAAGGAGCAAAATCTTGGATGTTTTGGCATTTGTTTTACTATAATATCTTCCAATTTAGAAGAGGACATATCTTTATGTTTCCCTGGATTAGCGGTGAGATGTCGAATTTTAATATTGTCTAAGAAAACTAGAGGGTGAATGATTGCTTTGGACTGTCCAGGGTAGTACATCTCATGTGAGAAGAAGCAAAGACAGTGTGGCAGCCTTACCTTTGGCTGTGACCTCTGGCAGAGATCAGAGTGGGATCTTGAACTCCCCGCCTGTTTGGGCCTCGGTCTTTCCTTCTGTAAGGAGGGACTAGTGGAACTTGGCATTTACTGCTGTCACTGGGTTTTATAAAAATGATGACACTGTAGGCATGGAGTGGGATTTTTAACAAGAGTACTATAATTTCCCCACTCTCTGAATGTCACGTGTAAAGTGTGAGCAGCCCTAACCGGTTTGGCTCAGTGGATAGAGCATCGGCCTGCGGACTCAAGGGTCCCGGGTTCGATTCCAGTCAAGGGCATGTACCTTGGTTGTGGGCACATCCCCAGTGGGGGGTGTGCAAGAGGCAGCTGATGGATGTTTCTCTCTCATCAGTGTTTCTAACTCTCTATCTCTCTCCCTTCTTCTCTGTAAAGAACCAATAAAATATATATATTTAAAAATAATAAAAAATAAAGTGTGAGCAGAAGGAGGGCAGTGGAGTGTGTGTGTGTGTGTGTGTAAGTTTGCATGTGCGTGCTTGTAAGCTACAATTGTCTCTACCAGTGGTCAGAAACAAGAGCACTGTTGTGAGTTTTATTTCTTTCTCCTCGGTAGAAACCTCCTCCTGTTGCTAAACCTGAGAGAGAAATGGCCAGGACTTTACTAAGACAAGGCAAATGGTTTTCAGCTCCCATGGTAGGTTTTTCAACCAGGAAATCCATGCCTCAGTTGCATGTGATCACTACCCTGCGATGATGTGTCTCCATTAGGAGGTGAGGAGTGGTACTGATGCTGAAGTGACCTGGTAAAGGAAGGACCTGAGATGGGGATGACAAACCACAAAACAACCAAACATAACAGCTCTGGTCAAGCTGCAGTGGCTTCTGGGAAGTTACTGAGAAGGATTCTGTAGAGAACACAGACTAGCTCCACAGAGAAGTATCATAACCAACTTTTACTGCCTGTCACAGGTGTGAGAGGGAAAGCGGTGGCCTTGTGCCCTGGTGGCACTTAACAGAGATAACAAACCAGATGGATCTGGCTTTAAATCAATCACTTTGGGAAAGTTTTGTAACTTTGAGCAAATGACTTAACCTCTCTGAGTTCAGTGTCCTCTAGAAATGGAGATATTTTTCTCGTGAAGTTTTTGTGAGGCTTAAGCAATATAATGCTTGTTCTTATTCTTAGGTAAAGAAGATGTGGAAAGAGAAAGGGGAGAGTTATGATTCTACAGGAGGCCCATGTCTGAGGGCTCTCTTCTTGTGACATGGAGTGCCCATGTGATATATCTATATCCATTGATGGTTTGGGGACAATTTCTTGAATGTTTGAAACTTCACTAGATCATAATGCATTATCTTTCAGAGAAGGTGGAGAGATGCTAGTCAGAAATGGTGATGGACAAAACTGCTTACTGGCCATTAGAAAACACCATCATTGCAAGCCATTAGGCAACATGGAACACAGTTTGTGTTCATTTACCAGCTGGAGAAATAATACAAAATAGTATGGCTGATCCCCTCTGAGATCAGGTAGAACAGAATAGGTGAGATAGAGAGAAAGGACTTGTGCAGGTTATATCATCACCATTATCCTCCTCATCATCATTATCTCCAGGCTAAGATGACCTCTCTGATGCCTAAAGGAACACAATGAGTTGGAGATCATCTCCCTGGAGTTCCTATAATATGTAAATTATGATCATTAGTCTTGGAGACATTTGAATTTCCCATTATCCTTTCTATTATTACTCCCAGCCTTAGATTCTCCCTTAGGTCCAGAATGAGGGCAAGTACTCTATTGGTTTTTATGCAGAGGAGGGAGACTATAATAATCCTATATAATAAAGAGGTAATATGCAAATTAACCCTCATGCCCTCACAAGATGGCTGCCTACAACCAGGCCGGCAGAGGGGTTAGTGAGGGACAACCAAATGACTGAACAAGCAGGCTGCATGGGGTGACCAGGCCAGCAGGGAGGTTAGTGAGGGATGACCAAACAACTGAACAGCAGGCTGCATGGGATGACCAGGCTGGTGAGGTGGGGGGGGGGGGGGGGGAGGCGTGAGGGGTGACCAGGTCAGCAGGGGGAGCAGTTGGGGATGACAAGACCGGGGGGGGGGGCAGTTAGGGGTGACCAGGCCAGCACACAGAGGCAGTGAGGGGCATCAGGCCGGCAGGGGGAGGGCAGTTAGGGACGACCAGGCAGGAGGCAGGTGAGGGATTAGGAGCCAGCGGTCCAGGATTGTGAGAGGGATGTCCAACTGCCTGTTTATTCGTAAACCAGCAGTTGGACATCCCCCAATGGGTCCCAGATTGGAGCGGGTGCAGGCTGGGCTGAGGGAACCCTGCCCATGCACGAATTTCATGCACTGGGCCTCTAGTCTATAATAAAAACGTTATCTACATACTCAGGACAATGACATGTGACTTCCCATGTTTGTTTTTCCCAGCCTGTTTCTCTGTAATCATCAGTAAAATCCTAAAAAGGAAAAAGATTTGAGGATGAGTAAGAGATATAGAAGGAACAGAAGGAAGGGGGAAATCTGGAGGCCTGGCTCATGTCAAAGCTGTCTCTAGGACATTGGAGAAATGAAGTGAAGTATGCAAGGCAGAAGAGGGGCAACCATACACAGGGATTAGCCAACCTTCAAAGTTTCCACTTTCTATTCCTGTCCTAACTGACCAATCTCTTTCATTGTTGCTTTTTGAAATGACTTTGAGTTAGTTGCACAACTTGTTGCACACTGCTGCAATTGGAACAGACACAGTGAAAATCTTTGGAATGTTTTACTTTCAAATATTTGTGGTTGATAAGTATAATTTCAACTAACATTTTTCCCACTTAAAATGTAGTAAACTAATTGTTTGTAATAATTCTTTAATATGAAAGAGCTTCTCCACCCGGTCTTCCATCCTCCTTACTTGCCTTTCTTCTACTTGCCTTTCTCCTTTGCTCTGTGAGATGCCTGGTTTGATTATCACGGCAGTGGGGCCTTAACGTTTCTTTTCTCTTTTCAAATGCATTTGGAGAAAATCCTATGATAGCAATTGAGAGATCACATTTAGAAAAGCTTCCTAAAATCTTAAACCCTTCAGTTAATAAATCTCACAAGCACTGTGATTTACAGATGGGATTAGAACATTCCAACTTCTATTTGAGCTCTGCTTTTCCAATTCTCAAGGGTAATGAGATGATGAATGAGTTAATATTGGTTCAAGGATTTGAAGAAAAGCAAAGTCTTAAATGCTTATGTGTTTTGACCTCAAATTTTACTTCTGCAGAATTCTCTTTAAGGGAGAAAAATGAAGGAGACAGTGGCAGACATGATATATAGCAATTCTTTCCACTTCCCCCTAAACCTGCAGGTCTCCATGGAGGAGGACAACGTGCCTGTGGATGACAGTGCTGTTCAGGAGTGATTCTTGCTGGACCTAAGTGACAGATGTAGTCTACAGATCTCGTCAGTGACCACTAGCTCTTCTGGGTGAGTCTACTTTGTCCCAACACTCAGAGCCTTCCTAAAGTCTAGTGGTATGATTTTTTCCACAGGTTGCTTTTCCCTCTCAAGTTCATGACACTGAGTCAAATATTCTCAGTCTCTGTCTTCCCTCCTAGCCCAAATAGATGACTAAGCAACTCTTCTGCTAAAGTAATTTGATCCAGGTAGTTAATCACTGCTAATATCTCAGGAAAGCTTTTTCAACAGTCATTATGGTAAGAAGATTAAGTGCAAAACCCAGAACAATAAAAATAGTAATAATAGTATTATTCATCAAGTCCCGACGGTGGGTGAAGGTCTGTGCAAAGTCCAGACATTACTTAGTTAATCCTTACAGCAGTCTTGTGAGTGGGGGGTTATTTTTGTTCTCATGTTACATATGGGAGAGATAGAATCAGAGAGGTTCATTAACTTGACTGAAGTAGCACAGCTAGTAAGCAGCTGAGCTGGGATACACACCATCAACTCTCAGGTTTTTTAGATTCCTAAGTGATGCTCTTATCTCCAAAACCGTACATGTGCCTTGTAAATAGAAGGGGCAAATAAATGTTTGTTAACTAAACTGAGTGGAATTATTTGCTAATGTAATTTAGAGAAGTCTCAATTTTCCAGGACAAACACTTTACATTTAACAAGTAAGAAAGGAGTAAACATTTATTTGTATTTTAAGTCCTTTGGATGGAATCAAGGGGAAGGTAATTTGGGGTTGAGGAGTTTTTCACTCATTCAACTGAGAATTAATGAATGTGTTCTTTTCCCCCTGTGGTCTTTGAAATCATATCACATGCACCAAGTGTCTGCCTACATTGACAAAGAACAGAAAATCTTAGCAGCACCAACCAAATGATCAGGCATTTATTCAGCACGCAGACTCAGTGGGCTTTCACAGGAACATGGATCCTGTCTTTAAGGAATGCAAAAATCTGTCAGAAAAAAAAAACCACACACACACAAAAAAAAACCAGGCACCTTAGTGAATTTCCTGTGCTGGTTTCATTTTTAAGCACAGCCTTGGCCATGACACGGGGAAACTCTGGAAATGACTTCTAAGGGGATTTAGGACCCCTTCATGATAGCTTCAGGAGATGTTTCTGCTTCACTAGGTGAAGTTCCCATTCCCTCCATGTCAAAAAAGTGAGGCAATTCCAAAGGAATGTACACTGTAATACATCCCTCAGGAAACCATGCAGACCGTTTCTCTTCCTCCTGGAATGAGAAGATGAAATGGAAACCTGAAGTGGTCACACTGCAGGGCCTGAAGCTGTGCTTTCACAAGCAAAGGCTGATGCATGACATTGGTGTGGTGTGGTCTCCTGGTGCATGGACACTTCCTGGGGGTCTGTGCAGCACAGCAACCAATGCCACCAATCCCTTCTCAATACTACTCTTCATTTTCTTGTGGGCTTCCCTACTGCTTGCTTTCAAGTTTCCAACCTGAATTTCCTATCCTACCTATTTTTCTCTACAGCAATAAAAGCAACCTTCATTCTAACCTGGCCAGTTTATACTTCTCCGGACACAAACTATAGGCTTTGTGTATAGTGATTCTTCTCTCCATCTAAAAGTTATCCACTCTGACATCCCAGATTAGAGTCTCCGTAATAATCAAAGCATCCTCTGATCATTTCAATCCCCCAGGAATGGCTCTCTCCTTATAGGTACCTTATTTCTCCTTGTGGTTCTGTGAGTGTCTTGTGGAAATACAATGCTTGCCTCATACATCTCTCTTCTAAGGATCCCAAGCACATTACCTGCAAGTTTCACACTTTCTTAAATGTGCATTGGCTTACTAACTGGAGTAAGTTTATAAGATTTTTGAAAGTGCTAGCTGGTGTGGCTCAGTGGTTGAGCATTGACCCATGAACCAGGAGGTCATGGTTCCATTCCCAGTCAGGGCACCTGCTCAGCTTGTGGGCTCAATCCCCAGTGTGGGGCATGCAGGAGGGAGCTAATCAATGATTCTCTCTCATCGTTGATGTTTCTATCTCTCTCTTCCTCTCTGAAATAAATAAAATATATTTTTTAAAAAAGATTCTTGAAAGCCACCATGCTGTAGTAGAGACAGCCAAGGTGAAGTTCCCTTTTCCTTTGGGCTTGTTTACTCAGATTCCTTTGGATGCAATGATTATGGATGCATGTAGCTGACTTTGAAAATCACCTTCAGAAACAGCACTGTGTTTATCAGCAATCATACAATATGACCTCCTTAGATAAGGACATTGCTTTTTTTCTGCTTCAGTATTTAAAGATATATTTCATTGGTTGCTGGTATCATCTTTTAAAAGAAAGATAATTAAGTATTCTTCCCCAAGCACACTGGACAATCTTGAAAATAAATGAATTTTGTGTTTCCCTCCTTTAGCCCAATATTCTAAATAAGATATCTGCTAATAAAGTTTTCAGTGTTCACACATAAAAATAATGTCTTGATGACCTCAAACATTAGATAATAGTGCTTAACATTTAGTTGATATCCGAGAGATTTGAGAAAAACATGTTCTTGTAAACATGAGTTTCAAAATTAATTGCAACTGAGCAGGAAACCCAAAGCAATTTGAACTTTTAATTTTCAATGCTGTAATTGGGTGCCTAGTGCCAAAAAGAAAATTGGTTTAGTGGCTTTCAGGGAAATCATGGAGTATATTACATATTTAAGGTCTTTTTTAAGCCCCAAGAAGACTGTTTTTATGCACATATTGATTTATAATTTGTGTTTATTTGTTAAAATGAAATAGAGTTGAATAAACCTGAAATCACTGGGGAACAAATATTCAAGATATACATGTACTATATATATATATATATGTAAAGTGTGTTTTCTGGGTAAATGTTTTATGTATATGTGTGTGACTGCGTGTTGGTGTGTATTTATTGACTACCTGATTTGCGTCTATTATATACTAGTCTGCTTGGCACTGGGATGCATAGAGGATTATATAGTTATAACCTACATGTTAGAATGTCTACTTGCAATGCCTTTGAGGATGATAGACACCAAACTGAAAGTAGAGGTTATATTTGAGTGGAGTGGGATGAAGATGTTATTGGAAAGATACACAGGAAGCTTCAAATATATTGATAATGTGTTTCTTAGACTAGCTGGTATTTACATGGATATTCATTGTATTCATCTTTATATGTTTTTTGTATTAAATGTCCTATATAATAAAAGCCTAATATGCTAAGTGTCCGACTATTCGTTCAACCATTCAACCAGTCACTATGACACACACTGACCACCAGAGGGCAGACGCTCCGACCAGTAGGTTAGCTTGCTGCTGGGGTCTGGCCAATCGCGACTGGGCAAGATGGGCCAGACACACTCTGGAACCCTCCTGCAGTCCCTCCCCAGCTGGTCAATCTCTCATAGTCCCTCCCCGGCCTCTAAAATATTTCTTCTAATTAATTTCATTTCAATGTGCATGAATCCATGCACCGGGCCTCTAGTTTTATAATAAAACTCTAAAAATATCCAAGCCCTTCTGCAGAAGTTTTGTGAATTCTTAAGTGTCTTATGCTTTCTTACTTACCTCTGATAATGCAAGTCTACACATTTCAAAGACTTACTGTCATAAAACCTATAAAGAAATATTGAAGAATATGCAATTCAATATTTCCATATAGCTGGGGAGTATATATCTCTGATGAGAGATAGAGACATAGAGAAACAGAGACAGAGAGGAACAGAAGAGAGGAAGGGAGGGAGATTTTGGAGGAAACAGAGAGAGATTGAGAGAATGAATGCATAGACCAGATCTATATGTAAGCAAATTATGCAATAATTTAATTTAGATGGCTTTATTTAAGAAGTACAAACATAAAATAAACAACTATTTTGAAAACAAGCCAAAAGTTTCTTACCATATTTCCTCTTCAGCACTAAAAGCATTTGTTAATATACCAGTGTTATCTGGGAGGACTAACCCACAGTCTCTAAACTCTTCAGACTTGTTTTGCCTAGCCAGGTACCTGGCAGAACCTTCAGGGAATGTAATAGGAAATAAAAAGAGAATATTTTAAATGGGGCAAAGAGGAGACAATTTGGCATAGATCCAGAGCATGGAGTGTCACCAAATGAGGGCTCAGTTCTGTGAAAAAAAAAAAGCACTGTGTATTAAGGAGGACACAAGGCACTTGGAAAGGAGGATGTAAAAAGGAGGAGACAGTGCATTTCAGTGTCTACATGTTCCTATCTAATTGCTTAGCCAAGCTGAACTGGGTTTGTAAACAGATAACTATCCTCATCTGTAGAAGGAGATAGAATGGCTGAAATGGCAGGATTCTCTAATCACCAGCATGTTTGCCCAATCCCTATGAAAGGCCTTGACTGCACCCCTTCCTTCTAGAATGCAGCCCTAGCTCCTGCTGGGATACAGCTCTTTCGTGAGCTATTTTTTTCGGCAGACTTTTCCTTTCTCCACTCTTGCCAGACCCCTGGAGCTATAACTATTTATTCTCCGGTTACTGGCTGGGTTAGCGCCAATCCGCATAGATGTACTTCGTGGAACAACCCTGAAAATTCACATGTTGTGTCCCAAGTTGATGGTATGCTTCACTGACCCATATTTTCCAGGACACCTTAGTGAGTTTAATTTGGATTATTGATCTCTATCCTTGGAAGAGAACCCAAGATTCTCCTGGGTAAATCTCAGAGGCTTAGCCTCTGTGTTCTTACTTTAGCAAATTCTTTGATGGCCATTGTTGAGACTCTATCTTGCAGCTTATCTACCCATTGAATATCTTTTTAAAGGAAGAAAGAGACAAATTTACTGCTTTTAATTTTACCTGGTAAAACCCAAACAATCCCCTGGCAGCCTGTGACCAAATCTCACATTAACATAACAATCTAAATAATACTGTCAAGCAAGCAAAACAACAAAACAAAACCCTGTCAGAGAATATGTGTCTCTTTAAGACCACTAAGAATTCAGTTCACACTCTACCATTACCCTCTCATTCTTTATGTGTGCTCATTCCCTACATTACTGAATCTTACAGAATCCTCTCTCAAATGTTTCTTAAATTTGTTCCCATCTCTCCAGTGCTATAATTCACATTTTTTTTGGTCTTCTTTCACCTAAATTATCACAGTAGCCCCCACTGATCTCCTTAATTTTAATTTTACCTCCTCCCAACCTCAGATGCTCTACACTGTCATCAGAGGGACATTCATTTCCTCCGTTTAAAATATTCCAGTGACTTCTTCTCTCTCTCTCTAGGATAAAATGCAAGCTTCATCATACAACATAAAAGTCATCCATGATGTGACTCTTCTCCATACATCCAGTCTCATCTATTTTCTGTTTCTAAATCCAATGACACAGCATACCTTGAGATTAACTGAATGTCCTGTGTAACCTCAAAGCTTGAAATATTTGTTCATGTTATTCCCTGCTCTGGGCCACACTTCTACCTCTTCTTCACACATTGAACTGCTACTTCCACAAGAGTCATATCAGGCAGGACCTTCACTAAGAAGCCTTCTCTAATGCCCTGGGTTTGGAGAGGCCTATGTGTCCCAGGGAGGCAGAAATGCCTAGTGGGTGATGCCCAGGCTGCCTAGGTGCTTATCCCAGAATCACAGCTCTGCAACATTTGGCAAGTGACTTAACTAATCTCTCTCTCCCTCAGAAATTATTCAATAAATATTAGCTTCTATTGTTATTATCACTAGGAGCCCTCCTCTCCAGTGTAAATGCACAGGCCACCTCCTGTATCCTGGAATTTCTCTGTGTTCTAGATTGGTTACTATCTTTGAAAGCCTACAAAGAAGTGTCTGAATGAGGAAGCAATGTGAGTAACCCTTTTCTCATTCTTGAAACCACCTTCTTAGCTAAGTTTTCTGAGGGTTGGAGGGAGGTGGATGTAGGAACTCATTTTTGTTTTGTTTTCTTGTTGTTTTTCTACCTTCAGTGTGTTTATTCAGGAGGGATCTCCTGCTCCTCTCCATGGGGGAGAGCTGGTGAGTTCTTATATTAATATGACCTGAAATATCATTCAGCCTATATAGCATCATTATTTGAACTTTTTATTAAAAATGACCAGAGGAACAGTTGAAACATAAAATTCATTTCAGTAGAGACCAAAGACTTAAAAAACAACAACTACATAACAGCTATATAAATTTGATTTGTTTCAGCAGTTGAATCCAAGGCTTGTTTGTGTTTTTTCTCTGAAGTGTCTTTCATCTTCCATGTTTCATCCTCCCTGAAATAAATTCTTTACTAGAAAATAACTTAAACAAATCTAAGTCTTTATGTACAGCCATAGAAAGACAGTCATTGGAGAGTGAACCTAGAAATTAAAACAGTCCTTGTGTCATTGCTGCCCACCCTTGCCAACATAAAATTAGTGCTCAGAGTTTTTCCAGCCCTCACTCCAGATCATTTTTATATTTTCAGATTCATTTTTAGTGACCCAAATTATGGGATTTGAAGAACTTCCTCTGGTAGCTCTTTTCAGAATATAGTCAACTTCACCATTAGGCCACATCTGATATTTAAACTAATTGATTCACTTTGTCAGCTTCATCTCAGTTTTCTGGGTCATGTTGTACTAATTTAATTCTAGCTGGATACTTGAGCTCTTAAGTCTGAAAACTCCTCAATCACATTATATGTCCGTGCATGAACTCTCATTTTGAATGTGATTGTGCTATGTTAAATTTAAATTGGCAATCTACAATGTTTGGGAATGAGTAGTTTTAGATAACTGGCCCTTCTAGCTCCAATCTTTTTTATTTGTGTATTTATATCACAAATTTTATATCAAAGGCATTTTAAAATATGAGAGGTTCATGCTGCCCTAACTTGTTTTTTTGGTTTTTGTTTTTAGATTGAGGTAAATTCACATAACATTGAGTTAGCCATTTCAAAGTGTTCAATTCAATGGCATTTTGTGCCTTCACAATGTTGTGCAACCATCACCTCTATTTAGCTCCAAAGCATGTTCATCATGGAACTCCCATAACCTTTAACCAGTCATTCCCCATTCTCCTCTTCCTCCCTCTCCCCTTGCCCCCAGCCTTTGGAAGCCTCTAATCTGCTTTCTGCCTGTATGAATGTGCCTTTTCTAGATTTTAATATTGCTCCAATATTATTTCCTCAAACAATAGCAATACCTTATTTTTGATTAGTGCTGTGTAGATTTTTATGATTTCCATATGGGTCACCTCATTTAAAAAAATATTCGAGATATTGCTATAGATGGTTAAATCCATGTTCTACTTCTTTATTAGAAAAGTGAGTTGATATTTTACCTTAGTTATTACAAATCTCCAAAAATATCATTTATGTGTCTGAAAAAACAGAGGTATAATTCTTTTAGTTGATTGATCAGGTTACTCTGTCCCTCTCTCTGCATCACCCTATAATTAGTATATGTTTGAAAACTTTAGTTGCCTGAGGATGAGAATGTGTCTGTAGACTGTGCTTGTGTGGTTTGACTGAATGTCCAGCCAGACAAACACCTATCTCTGTGTGTTAGCTAGGGATGTTGATTCTGATTCTTTATTCTGCCCCTTAATGCTGGAACCCTTAAGCCCCTTCTCTTCTAGCCAGCGGGAAATACAATTCAAGGCCAGATGAATCTCTGAAAAAAGTTTCTTCTTCTTTTATTCATTTGTTTGAAAGGGTAATAGGCAGACACTTCTAACTTGGTATTCTGTCTCTTCCCCTTTTCTACATCAGCGATGGAACCCCTGTGTCTTAGTTGAACACATGGGCATCCTGAATGAAGACTATATTGACATCCTTCCTTTCAGCTAGATGTGGCTGGTTACTAAGTTCTGACCCATCTGGCAGTGAGATATTTGTGGAAATATTCAGT
Organism: Cnephaeus nilssonii; assembly: GCF_951640355.1. Lineage (NCBI taxonomy): Eukaryota > Metazoa > Chordata > Mammalia > Chiroptera > Vespertilionidae > Cnephaeus > Cnephaeus nilssonii. The sequence continues at coordinate 19,462,733 of NC_137081.1, read as the reverse complement.
TATATAATCTGATGTTTATATCGAGCATATTCTTCTGATTACCATTAATTTAATGATATATGTTATAGTTGTCCAAATAATATTTTAGACTACAGGATAAAATTAATGTAAACATTTCCCCCTAACTCCAAAAATTTCAGCATGAAAAATAGAACTGATTATGAATTCTTTTCCATTATTGCATATAGTAGTTTTTATAATTGCACTAAACCCACTGTGTTTTCATAACTGCTCTTACTAACTTTAAGACCCATCGGGAAAAAGAAAATAAAATCCTCAAGTTGGAGGGACAATTCCTTGTTTCCACCAACAGGACCAGTGCTCAGTGTTTGTTTGGGCAGTTGAGGTCACAGGGCAAGTTCCCACATAAGGAAAGGCAAGTCCATTATTTTTGGCTCAATGTCTAAGCATATGTATCCTCAAGAGCTCAACATAAGAAAAATACTCTTCATTCAGTAGTGAAGCAGGATGATACAAGCCGCTGCTTTCAGAAAGACTGTTTTGATGTCCCTGAGCTGAGTCCACTATTTTCCTGTGTGGTTATCCTTGGAAAAAAAGAAATGACGTCCCTGGAGATGGAGGGTTGGAACGGTGGGTGAGTGTTGGGGAAATGGGATGGGATGGGAAGACCACAAAAACAAATCTGGTCATAATTAGTTCCTATGCATTCTAGAAAGCAGCTTCAGTTATCATCAATACAGAACTCTGGACCACACATTTGACACTAGATTCTCATTTGTTTCCTTAAAAAAAAAAAGTCAACTCGCATTGCTTTGGTTCCCTATATTCATTACTGCTGAAAAGGACCTAGAATTTGATGTAAAACAAAGCCACTTTTCCTTGACACAGCTCTTTGAAACTTGAACAAATAGAAAATACAGCCGATTCACTTCCCTTCAGTCACTTTAAAAATAAAATAAAAGAAAGTAAAACCCAACTCGCAGCTTAAAATCGCCCATGGGTTCTCCCATCCAAAGCTGTCATAGTCAATCCTTAAACTAAAAGGTAAGAAATACAGTTTGAAATCAATCAGATTTTTAAAAATCAATCTCACCATCAGCCTGGATATAAAAACGAATAAAAGTCAACAACCAGGAAACTGTGCAGCTGTGTTTCACTTCATTCTATTCAAATTAATCATTTCATAGCGAGGTCAGACCTTCCCTGTCCACTGCACCTCTAGCTTCTCTAAGAGATAGCAGTAAAAGCATATTCCAGATGACAGGAGGGAGGGAGAATATAATCACCTTTCTGAGAGCTGATTATTATTAGGTGAACCTCAGGAAGGATTACAACAGATTTCATTCAGCTCAGTCTCTCTCTCTCTCTCTCTCTCTCTCTCTCTCTCTCTCTCTCTCCTTTTAAACTTCATTTTTAACATGTTAATGTTTCCAGGCATATTAAAAAATTTCAGAAAACTCAGCAAATCATTTTTCTAGAGTACTAAACTCCACTACCATGAAGATGGGAAGTGATAAAGAACTTGGAAGGCAGGGGGAAAAGTTCCACCATATCTGGTGTTTATTAATTTAAGGAGCCATTGAGCACTATAAGCTGCATCATTCTGATTGTCATTCCTCCTTATGTTTCACAAGCTACTGTGTGGGTGAGTTTCTCTAATCATATAAAAAGTAAGTCAAACTATATTTGTGTTTTATTAATGTTTTTTCAAGGTTTATACATGCCCTAGCTCATCTTAAGAGAAAACCATGCAAACATTTAACTCATCCCAAGAATAAACTTTTTTCTTCTTCTTAAGGTCTTCTTAGAGATCACATAAGATATTGCATAATATTTAGTGGTTAGAACAGTATTGTCATTGTGCCGAGAAAGAGAAGAATGAAGTGGAGGTAAAGAGTATCCTGCTTTTTAAATAGGGCTTTTAAAATAAAAGCACATGATTTAAGATTTGCAAATATATTACATGACTTATTAGACAGTCCCCCATCCCTCCAGCCCCTTCAGAGACTCCAGTCATTTCAAGAGACCTCGTGAATGTGGGCATCTTTCTTTGCCACAACCTAAGCTCTTGGCAAAAATTTACAGAGTCTACCATAAGCTAAAGTGGCCAACCAAATGATTTTAACAGGTACTTTAGCAAGCATCCAGCTCAACTTCACACCCAGTCAGGATACTGTACTTTTCCACAAGGCCTGGCATATGTTAAGTGATTAATAAGCCTTAATTCCTCACAATGCAAGAAGCTCATGGTACATTGGTCCCAGCCTTGGCCAGGATACTTTCACTTTCTATGTTCCAACTTCTATTCTAATGGTAAAGTTCCCCCTTGAAATGTAAACACCATGAAATCCGTGATTGTTTTGTTCAATGCTGCATTCCTAGTACCATTATAGGGCCTTAAACATTGCAAGTGCTAAGAAAAAAAATCCATACTTTGAATATACAGATGAATGTATGACTAATTACTGGAAATGTTCTAGAAATAGCAGTTGCTAAAGAAATGGAATAGGAATTCAGAGAAAGAGCTGGTACCCCAGCACAGCAGGTGACCCCTGGTGGAGTCATTTGAAGTCATGTAACACTGTGATAGATGCATAGTTACAGGCCGTGGTCTGGGCCCTCCAGGAGAGTGTCCATGCTCTGGTCCAAACAATAAGTGCAGGATGAGCTTATATCTGGATGAAATTTACAGACAGCATAAGGTTAGGGAACTTAGCCAACCACAAGATGGGTTGTGGTCTCCCTCCCTCTCTTCTTATTTCTCTCCTAACTCCCATCCCTACTCCACAGAGAGCCCTGTAGCCAGTCATCCTTATCTCTGCAGTATACCATGATAGGAACGCAGGTCATCAAGGATTCCAGAGATGAAAATTAAGAAAAAAAAAATCTATTTCAGTTGGTTTTATGCCCAAGTGGGGTTTGATGCTTTTGGCAGCTGATCCTTAAATGAGAAGACATAATGGGGGAAAAATATATTTAAAAAAATCTTTGATTTTTAAAAATAGCTTTGTGTTATCTACTATAATTTTTATAAGTCCTTCACCGAGCGTATGGAGGATGTTATATATCAAACATTGTTTCAAGTAACCCTACCACCAGGTTTCATAATTAAAGAAGAGAAGCATCTTTCTAGGGGTCGTGCACTCCAAGCCCACCCCCACACTGATACTTGTGTCCTTGTTCGTAAGAGACTAGTGGTGTCCCTCGCTTGTTTGTTAATCCAAGTTCCAGTCACGCTGCTGAGAGGGTGCTCTGTTTTCAAAGTGATTATTAAGCTACTTTAGAAACACTTTGACTTGTGGGTTTGCCTCACTCTAGCTGAGTCCAAGTTTCACAACAATCTAATGAAGCAAGCTCTGTGATGCTATGTCATCTTCAATTATCAGAAAACCACAACCTTGCACATCTTTTCCAAGTGTCCTTTTTCTCCCTTCACGATAGCCATGCCCAGGGCTGTCTGACTTTTTTCTGGTTTGGTGCTTGGCCTGGGTTCCGGGATTGAAGATTCACCGCGTGAACCCTACAGGGCTTCCAATCTCCCCTGACACTTTCCGAACTCGCCTGCGCCCTATCCCTGTTATCAGGTTTCAAGCATGTCTGTGCACTTTGGGTAATCAAAGTTTTATTGTGAAAACCTATTTAAATCCCCAAGGAACTCTGAAATATTTGTAACATTATTCTGACTGCTTCAATGGGTATTTTGAGTGAATTGTGAACGTGGGAAACATAAAAAGCAAAAATTAAAAAGAAATATGTAGACTGTAAAAATCAGTAAGGAAACCATGAACATGTTCCAGCAAGTAAATCATGAATAAAGAACACATTTAACCAATCTGATATTTTCTTTATATGTTTTCTTTATGATGTGTTCCTGTTGGAATGACTGAACACTTACTTAGACTTTAGATATGATCTTCACATTGTTTAAGAATGACTATTTTACTTCAGAATTACTTGACTGTGTTTTTTTAAAAAGGTACTTAATCATGTTTAAAATGTATTTAAAAACATATCACCAGTCATTTCTTTCAGAAATATCCATTTCTAAAATTTTTCTACTTATAACCCACAAAATGCAAAAGGTCTTAATTTCCACTTATGTTTTGTTATAACTATTTGTTTTCTATTTCCTAGTGATAAAATCCAGATAGTTAATGTTCTGGTATACTTTATAAAAGTGAATTCATAAATTTATAGATTATTATTCTTAGCTAACTTCTATTAGTGAAAAAAGAATCCAATTGCCCATACTGTGATAACTGAGGGAAGAAATAATATCTACTCTGCACAATATTTTAAGAACTATTGTTGAGCACATAATGCAACAGAAAGAGAACCATTGGGGTCTTGTGTATGGTCTCAGGAAAGTCACTAGACCTTCTGGACTTTGATAAGATCAGAGAGGTTAGACTTAAAATTAGGGTTATTCATATCCTTTCACTTTTTGCCATCCCTGCATTAAAACAAAACAAAACAAAAAAGGTTTACTTAATAATTTTGTTTCAAATCAACTTTGGGAAAAATAGAGCCATGAACTTTAATGCTCATTAGTTCCTTATGTCTTTGGTTTTCCTCTTTTTAAAATCCATTGCCATGGATCTGTGGGGTGTATGGAAAGAAGCAGTAATTCTCCCTAGCTTTAACTGGAAAAGGTAAACAACCTACTCTTGCATAATCAAACACCTTTTTTTCCTAGCACTTATATTCAGAGAAAGTGCCAGAACAAAACAAGTTGTATGCCAAAGTAAAAAATGTCCTTTGGTCTATTCAGACAAACCACATATTCTTTAGCTGATCAATTTTTCTCTAAGAATTCAAATTAGCTTCATATCTGTCTTCATGTTGGGTTTAATCTTAGCTTATAAGTGCAGTCCTTCATCTGTACTTTTTCTTTGTTATTTGTGGTTCACAGTCCTTCAAGTTTCTTTCTTATGATAACTCAAATTTTTACAACTTTTGGACACTTTTAACGTATTTGGATTTGCATGTTGACTTGTTTATGTGAGGAGAGGCAGCAGTCACTGCAAGTCATCAGATATATTTTAAAAAGAAATCTGGAAGTTGCCAAAGGAAATTATGAGAATGCTGAAAAGCCAGAGATATCCTACAGGAAACCAATGTATAAAAAGGAGGGGATAAGAAAACCTCAGACATTCCAGAAGTTTTGCATGACACCAAGAATTATATATTTTATTATTTTGGTTAACCCATCTGTTATTTTGATTTATTAAATTTTTTTGGCAACACTGTTGACATGCTGTCTTTCACGTAGAGCTTTTGCCTTTCTGGAAGTAGAGGCTTTTTCCAATTTCCCTTAATACATGAGTCACTGGGAAGTAAAGCAGGATAGGACAAGGTAGAAGAAAGAGAGGCAGCAGTAAGGGTGCTGATAATACAGGTATCCCCGAAGGTACAACCTGTTGATGGGCAATGGATGTGCTGATGATCCACTCACCGACAATTACGTTCCACTACTTTAGATTTTATGATGTCAATAAATGAAGCTGCATGTTTTTCTCTTGTGGTAGATTTGTCTTAAGTAACACACATTCTCTTCTCTTGGTCCTACTAGGTAAAAAGAGTACCTGTTGCAAATGTCCTCTGTTAATTATTAGTGAAACAATCTTTACACTTGAGTTTTATAGCAATTTTAGGAGTGGATAAAGAAAGAGTGGTACTGTCAAGGCATTGTATAAACAGAAATTATTATGCAACGTGTGTGTGTGTGTGTGTGTGTGTGTGTGTGTGTGTGTGTGTTTATGAGAGAGAGAGAGAGAGAGAGAGAGAGAGAGAGAGAGAGAGAGAGATTGCCTTTAATTCAGCAATAAGACAAGGATGCCAGCTGTCCATTCTTTTATTTAAAATTACGTAGAGATCACAGTCATCAGAGTAAGGCAAGAGGATCTAGTTATAGGTAATAAAAATGAAGAAATAAAACTGCCAGTATTTACAGATAATATATACAGAAAACCCATAAGGATTTACTGACAAACTATTATAATTAATTAATATAATATCAAGATCCAAAAATTATACTGCCTTCTTCTATGTTAGTGGAAACATTTAATTTTTAAAAGTTTACAATTACATAGCTACAAAAGACAAAAAAGCATAAACAAATCTAACAAAATTTGGGCTAGAAATTTATTTTAAAACATAAAACTTTATTTAAAGGCAATTAAAAGATGATAAATGGAGAGAAACAACATTTATAGGAACTTAACATATTATAAAAATAGTTTCTTCCCAAACTAATCTATAAATTCAACATACTCACAATTAGAATTCTGTAAAAAGTATGTGATAACTCAGTTCTGCTCTCTCTCTATATATAAAAGCCTAATATGCTAAGTGTCCAACCGTTCGACCAGTCACTATGACATGCACTGACCACCAGGGGGCAGACACTCAATGCAGGAGCTGCCAAGCTGCAGTGACTTGGCAGTGGCAGTTCTCGGGTGATTCACCCCAAAACCAGAGAGGAGGGAGCCCGATTCCTTGTGAGGCCATGGGTTATGTTGTTGCTGGGGCACTGTCGGCCCCGAATCTGATTTACTGCACACTTGCATTTGCATTCCACACCCTGTATGACAGCAACCTTGCAGAGTGCCCTCTCGCACTCGGGGAACCCTCAGGGGATGTCACAAGAGCCAGTTTCAGCCCGATCCCCACAGGCCAGGCAGAGGGACCCCACCTGCCAGAGGGACCCCGCTCATTCCACAGACGCTGGAGAGGGACCATGGGAGGTTGGCTCCAGGGCATATCCTGCCCATCTTGCCCAGTCCCGCCCTGCCGGCCACCTTCTAATTAATTTCCTTTCAATGTGCACAAATCTGTGCACTGGGTCACTAGTGTATATATAAAATAAAAAATGAAAAGTTAAACCAATTTGAAGAAGAGAATATTAGAGGGACTTTTCTTAAGATAAATAAAAATATAGTAATTAAAATGGTGTGGTACTATCAAGGAGGGACAAGTATACTAATGGACCCAGAAGAAATATATGACAGAGGTGGCTTTGCTAATTAGTGGTGAATGCATGATACTAGGACAATTGGTTGTCTCTATGGAACAAAATAAAATTCAATCTTTACCATCTATAGAAATTAACTGCAGATAGAGAAAAACTTTTAAAAAACATGAGAAAATATTATTACCATAGAGAAAAGAATGCTTTTTAAACAAGAAATGAAAAGCTCAAACACTAAAGGAAAAGTTGATAAATTGATTATATAAAGTGTTTTTAAAAATTATGTGCACTGGAAGACTGATAAACAAAAGGTAGAGACAAACCACAGGCTTTAAAAGTACATTTGCATTTATATAATTAGCAAAAATTAGTATCCAGGATATATAAAGACCTTTATACTCAATAAGAACAAAAAAGATTAGAAAAAGGATTTGAACAGGTAATTCACAGGAGAGGAAAACCAGATGAGCAAAATGTACAAAAATATTCTCAACTTAATAGAAATAAGGGAAATACAAATGAGATTCTACTTCACACCCATCAGATTGGCAAAAAATAAGTTTGTCAATGCAATATGTGGGAGGTAGAATGAAAAGAGAAAAAAAACAGATAAGTATCAGTTAAACTGAATAAATTGCAGCAGTAGTTTTCAACTCAGGAAGTGAGGGATGATTTTGTCTCCACAAAAGACAATTGACAATGTCTAGAGACATTTCTGTTGTCACAGCTGGGCAGGATTTGAAGTACATATAACTGGCAGCTAGGGCTGCTGTTCAAAATCTTGCAATACACAGCACAATCCCTTATAACAAAGAATTCTTTCTCAAAGTGTCAATAATGTTAAGATTGAGAAACCCTGAATCAGAGCTACACTCAACATGAATTATTATCATAAAGGTAAAGACAATGTATCAGGTTTTTTTTTTCTATGACATGCTTTTGGGTTGTATTTAAGAACTATTTGCCTAACCCAGTGTATCATATTTTTTCTGAACATTTTTATATTGAATTTATTGGGGTGCATTGATTAATAAAATTATATAGGTTTCAGGGGTGCAATTCTATAATATGTCATCTTTATATTGTATTGTGTGTTCACCACCCCAAAGTCAAGTATCCTTCCATCACCATTTATCCCCCCATACCCTCTTCTACCTCCCTCCACCTCTGAACTATTTAGTTTTACCTTTATCTATTTCACTTAGTTCAAAATATTTACTAATTTCCCTTAAGACTTTTGTTTTGATCTATAGGTTACTTTGATCCATGGATTTAATTTCCAAAATTTTCAAGTGTTAGAAATTTTTACAGATAGTTTTCTGTTTTGTTTCTATTTACTTTGGTTATGGTAAAAAAAAAATGCTTTAAATGATTTAAATTCTTTTAAATTTACAGAATAAAGTTTTTCTATTTTTAAATACAATCTGACAATCTATATCTTTTCATTGTTATTTGAATCATTTGCATTTAATGTATTAATATGGTTGAATTTAAGTCTACCCTATGACTGTTTTCTGTTTGTCCCTTATGTGTGTTTTTTCTTCCTCTGTTCGCCTTCCTAATTTCTTTTGGCTTACATGAATATTTTGTAGTATTCCATTTCAAATTATTGGCCTTTTGACTATAACACTTTGTATTAATTTTTAGTTGTTGTTCAGATATTACAATATACACATCTAACTTTCCATAGTCTGCTTAGAATAAATATTTTACCATTTCAAGTACAATGTAGAAGCCCTGCAACCATATAGATTTGTTTAATCTCTTTTCTTTATGTTACAGTTTATATATATTATATCTATATATATTGAAAAGATACCAAATGATGTTATAATAATCTTTGCTTTTAATAGTAATACATTCAAATCTTTAAGAGCAGAAAAATAGTCTATTTCCCAAGATATTTACCATTTAAGATGCTTTTATTTTATTCCTGAAGTTCCAAGCTATTCTGTATTTTCACACTGGGAAACGGATAGCAGAACAACAGTTGTTTATTTTATTCTCTGCATGAACCCCCATAGTAGAGCCATTTATTTCTTCCTTCTTATTGTAGTTCAGCTCTTATCTGCAAATTTGTACAACTCACTTGTAATTATATCCCCTTCTCTCAGCTCCTCTCAATCTCCATATTACTCTCCAATTTAATGGTTTCATGAGTGTTTATGTTGGTGATACTCAAAGTGACTAGCCACTTTCAGCATCACTTAGAGCTTGTTAGAAATGTAATTTCTGGCTCCAAACCTATGGAGCCAGAAACTCCAAAGGTGGAGCCCAGGAATCTGTGTGAATAAGATCTCCCTGTCATTCTTTCGTGTACTAATCCTTGAGAAACACTGGTCCATCAAACTAATTTCTTAAGTCCATTGAGTGGTTGGGGGAATAATGGGGAAGAGGCAAAAATTAGCAAGTGGAAGAGTGAGCTGAGTTGGTGTCAACTGACAGAGAAGCGAGTCATCAGACAAGGCAACTATGAGCCAAGAATGGGTGTGGCAGGAGCTAAAAAGTCAATGAGGATGAACCTAACAGTGGCTGTCAGATCTTTGAATGGTGTCAGATGGTGCAGACATAAGGGCAAAGGAACATGTTTGTGCAGAGATGATCTCAGGCAGTTATATGAATATATGCATTATCAACTCCACATTGTGTTTATATAGTAAGAGAGGGGGAAATTTTTTTCTACGTCTTATTGGTGAATAGGCAAAATCTCTTAAGTGACTTGACCGATGTGTCATATTAACAGTAGAAGTTGAACCTTTAGTTGAGGTCAGGGCCCATTACCCTATCCTGTGATCCTGATAATTGATAGGCAAGCCCAGACAACTCCTACTGTGAATAGTTCATCACCAACACTAATAACTCAAGACATTGGATAATAGAACATTACTGATACTACCTCCCTGTCATCAAACTCTCAGAAATGATGACCAAGTAAATAGTAGCTGCAGAGATGAATTACTCATTCAGATGACCTTAGTCCTGAGGGAGGTGTCTTCAAATACTCTCCTTATGCATTCAGCACTTTTTTAAAAAGTGCTTATTTTCTGGAAACAAAAGTTTCACTGTTTTCAAAAACTGGTTTGCAGTAAAATTGAAAATGTAGTTGTTAATCAATTCCAAATCAGAAATCTTAGAAGGAATTTAGAGAGGTTTGATATGCCATTGCAATGCCAACAGGTAGAATAGACTTTGAACTAATAAATATACTTGGGTGTAGCTATGTTTGTATAATAATTAAGGCTAGGATTTGGGCTTCAGTGTTGATAAACAGTGTTAAGGTGGAGATAACGGAGTCTCTAAAGCTAAATTTTGCTGTTGGCTGTAGACTCATTTATCTTATTTTAATGGTTCCATTCACTTTGCTCTGGAAAGCATTTCCATTTGGTTTTCTCATCATGGTTTGCTGTGATATGCAAGCTTACATGTTCTAAAAGGAGAAAGAACAAAAAAAGGGGTTTTGGAATATTGAAGCAGGTACTCCCTAAAGCTATTTATTTACATGGTAGCAAGGTTGCCATCAAAAGTTTCAGGGTTGAGAAGACCCCTTTGCAGTAGAAGAGGGTAAGGACCCCTTTTGAAAAAGGGCCTGGAGAGGAAAATTGAGAGACGTAACCAGTTCCTTTGATGGGCCCCATGTCTGAAGTGTGGTGGATCAGAGTCTTTTTTCTAGGTCTAGAATAACAAAGTCATAGGGTATCCCATCATCCCCATGAAGCATAGTTGTGGGGAGCCAGGCATGTGAGGTGGTTATTCTAGGAGTTACTCTCCACGTATTCCAGACGATAGCCAATGCACTGATGCATACAGACTATAGCTAATGCACTGATGATTAATACAGGAGGGCAACACCCAAGCCTGGAGAAAGATCTGGCCCCGCTACAGGGTCACATAGGCTTCTGGTCTCCAAAATTCCCAGGTAGGGCAGATGGTCAAAACTGGGGATGGAAACCTTGGGGAAAAGCTCAAGGCTAATGACAGGGCAGTGTCATTTTTGTGTTTTGGTGACAACAACCAGGGCTCGGCAGTGAAGTGCCGTCCCAGGTAGGCCAAGCTGGGGCCATCAGATTCTTGACTCTCAGGTGGGGAACCTGAATTCACAGCCTCTCTTGTGGGTCAAACAATCTATTCCAACTTCTTTCTTGGAGGCTCATTAAAAATTAAAAAAAAAAAAATACCAGATTCACTACTGGCTAAGAGAATAGAATGAAGCTAAGTTTTGTTCCTTCAGAATCATGATTTGTAAGGTCTTGCCATGTTCCCATCCCTGCCTGCTTATTCGCCTCTCTTGTCAGGCACTAAGCTGCATACAGTGCTCCATGTCTATGCATAGCTTGGACAACTATTCTCTCTCCTGTGTGAACGCACCCTGCCCTTGCCACCTCCTACTGACCCCCAGAAGGAAGGGAGAGAAGACAGATGAACAGGGAAAGTCTCAGCCAGGACTAAGAATTCTCAATTTTGTATCTATTTATGCCCTTGCATTTACCTTGTATGGTATACATTTCTACCCTAGGAAAGGGAAGAGTATCGTTTATGCTTTATATTTACCAGCTGGTGGGGAAAAAATTCTTCCAAATTTTTCATTCCTTTTGTCTTCACAGCCACACTCTATTATTCTGTTGTGGCTGACTCGTACAGGGTTTTGGAGTAATAAATAATTTGTTTCAGGCCCTCTTATATTTTCTGACAAATTCTGTGTCAGATCTTGCTGCTCCTGTTAAAGCATTAATCAGAAGTGTCTCCTGCTTATGTTAGCAACTGTTGGTGTAACCTGTCACTGCTTAGAGAAAAATCCACAAGAAAAGACATTATATTCAGTGCCTCCCTACCCAACCCCTTCTGCTTTTTGTATTGCCAATGCCAAAACAGTTTATAGCATAACTTGTCTGCAGGAGGAAATTGTATGGAGGCCAGATTTCATTATCATTAAATAAAAGGAGCAATCTGGGAAATCAGAGATCTTGGTGTCCTCGCTGGGGAGTCATTGACTCTTCGCTCCAAGCCTTCTCTTCCAAAACCAGGCCTCTCTGGGATTGTTATCATGTGTGAAAACACTTGGATTTCCTTTATGAGAGCACTGTGTGTGCCAAGCAAAGAGAGAGCCCAGAGGCATGGATTTACTGGGCTGCCTCATTGTGGTTGTGCGTTGGACATTGATCAGGCATCTAATCAGCTTACCACATAGCCCCCAAAGAAGCATTGGAAGCAATTTCACTCACTGAAGTGTGACAATAATAGAGATAGTTTTCTTGACCTGTACCACATTTCTTCATCACCATCGAAAGGCCTTCATTTACACCTTCGTGCATCTGGTACTTTAGAGCAATTGTGTGAGGGGAAAACACCAGGGGGAAAAACACTTTGGGGTGTGAAAACTAGAGAATTTCCTTGATTTGCATGGCTTTTCCTAATTTTTAAAAGCTGCAACTTGGAAAGTCACTTACCAGAGAGGGGCTCCATAGACCCAGAGATTAAGTTACGGGATATGACTTTAAAGTATAATGTAATGATAACCAGCATTGCATCCCTGGGGGGAAGGCTGTCAGAGAAGAGGGCATTAGAAACACTTTCTTTGAGGTGTTTCTCTGCAACTATTCACTGAAATTGACAGGGATTTCCTTGTGCAATGTAGGGTTTCTCAGTTTCACCTTCAATTTCTAAAATAATGTCACTTGTAGGTGAATGTGAGCCTCTGATATAGGGCTAAATGCCCTTCTGTTTCTTTTCAGGAACCACACTATGCAATCACCCATGAACGCAGGACCAATCTCTCTGGATTGTTGAGATTTATTAGAAGGACAGCTCGCGACGGTGCCAGCAAATCTTGAATCTCTGGCATGTGGACAATGTGCAGGCTGAGGAACGTCGCTATCACGAGTTCACACATTCACAGAAGCTTTTGTCTGATACCATTTAAGTCTTTGAGGATGAGCATTTCTTCCCAACACTAGTAGGTCACATGTCCTTTTGAGCTAGGATATTAAATGAGAGTCCTAGAAAATTAGCCTTTACTAATCTTGAAATACTCCCCTTCCTTTTCACCTTCCTTAATTAACTTGTTTTGTTTCCCTCAGTCCTAACTACTTAAATTAAAACACACAGTTATTTTTTGTGGAAATTACCATGTCTTCTAAATCAATTGGTTTTCCTCTGCTCCCTGACTTCTCAAAAATCAGAGAGATCGAGGCTCCCCGCATTATTCTTTCCTTCTGGAAACTTAAATAATTGAATTAGGAAAGAATTTAGAACTAATAGATGGCAGAAGGACTTTATGTAGAGACAAAATAAAAGATTAAGGTGAGGAACAGCTCTATGAGAGTGAAAATAGCAAATGTCTCCAATTCTAATTATGTGCCCAGTTTACTGAATGACCTTTGTACCTTAGTTAAGTAAAAGGAAAATGTCAGGTTCATTGTTTCATCTGTGTTACCATTCTAATCCCCAATTATCTCCATTATCAGTCTTTCAAGACATCAGAAGCTCTCAAGAATACTTATACTTCAGGATGCCCTTCTTTATCTTCAAAAACACAATGTGGAACATGTTTAAGGTAAGGAGAACTTTTGTTGGACTGCAAATATGTCATCTATGAAGAGTAACTAATTAAACCTGTGTTGACATAGAAAACAATAGTTTATCAGATGGCCTTATGTAGTTAACAATATTCCAGGAATGGGAGGAAGGAAAGGTCAACTCTGAACGATAGCTAGGGTCCAATTTAGAACAGGGTCCCTTTTTTGGGATGTTATTTTGGGAAGATGAAAGAGATTAAGGGTAATGCTTGAGAGGGGAAGAGAAAAAGGAGAATATACAGGAGATAATTATTTCTAATTTACTAAGGGCCTACTCTTGTCTTAGTTTTTCGTGTATAGATGAACACATGAGTGGAAGTCTTAAAGAATTCAGCGTAAATGGAATTAGAAAATAAAGAACTAAAAATATTGACTTTTTTTCTAAACTGTTTGTGATTTTCTTGTAAATTACAAATAGGCAGAAGGGGCCATCCTTGACTCTTGACCCAGGGAACAGTGTGTAAACCAATCTGCAGAGACACTAGGCACGGTGTAGTGTCTCCTACTACGTTTACATATAAACTGAAAGATCAAAATCTGCTTTCCTGTTTACAAGTGAAGGAGAATTGGAAAGAGTTCTTGTTGTGACTGGAGAAAATTATTTAGCTCATAAGCATCCATTTGAAGCAATAGTAACCTTCAGTTATTAAATAGAATTATACTAATGAGTTAAGCCAAATAAGGTGATGTCTATGGTGAGGTGCTTGTCTTATCTAAAAGAATACATGCTTTTGCTATTTCACTCTTTGTAAAAAAAAAAAAAAAAGGGAAAAAATAAAATGTTCACTTTTACATGTTATCCTCAGGTTTGGTTAAAAATCTCAGCAAAAGTATAATATAGGATGATCAGTAGATTGGATTTATCCTCATGCTTTCTTTCCCCAATTGCCATGATAATCAAAGACTGGCTGAAGTGCTAGAAATATCATATTTAGTCACTAGACAACAGTCATTATTACTGAGCAGTGAAGTGTTTCATAGGGAAATGCTGAACGAGTAGGAAAAGGAAATGAATTGTCTTTTAATGAAAAGACTAACATAACCCAATCAGCAGTCAACATGGGCAAGTTAAGAACAATCTTCTCACCGAAGTCAATAAAAAAGAAATTGTATAATATTTTACAGTATGCTTTGTCTAGGTCATCTGGTTAAGTCTGGAGTTATGGAAACACTACATTTAGAAAAGAAACCTGTGTGTGTGTGTGTGTGTGTGTGTGTGTGTGTGTGTGTGTGTGTTTGTCAGTACATTGGACATTGATCAATTGGACATTGATCAGGCATCTAATCAGCTTACCACATAGCCCCCAAAGAAGCATTGGAAGCAATGGTGGAGATATTGCAGTTGAGATGGTATTAACCATGAGAGTTTTGTAGAAGGCAAGAAAGGGTAGATAGAACACTATTCGTTCCATGAATTATAGACCTTGTTGACAGAATGCAATCTTTCTTTACAAAAAAATTTGGTGTGTAAAATCTATTCAAAACTCCTAAGATGTACCGAATTAAAAGGCTTCCTTGCCAGCTTGGTTTCAGATGGTAAACTTAAGTCTAAGTTGAAAGAGAATTTTGTTTATTATACCCTATTTGACCAGACAGACAAATGTAAAATTAGAAGTCAAAATGAAAAGGAGGCCTCGTTTTTTTTCACCCAGAAACATGTCATTTCTATTTTTTAAAATATAAAAATTATAATGACTCTCATCAGCTAATTTTGTGTGTATTAGATGAGTACCTTCCAATTCCCACTTTAAAACTGAGGCACTTCCAAATTTAATAGCAACATTTAAGCAAATGGGTGAGTGACGCTTTCTGGGATTCAAGTATTTCTTAGTAGTTTGTCTTTAGTCTTCAGTTTCTCCTTCCAATAATAAACATAAAGATAATTTCCTGTTCTCTCCTGAATGTTAAACATTAGTCACCCACTTAGCTGTTCCCTATGGGCTAGAAGACCCAGCCTTATTTAAATGAGTCATTTTGTGGGGTTCTGAAGCAAGGTGCTGGTGCAAAAACTTTTCTAAGAGGATTTTGTCAGCATGGTGTAAATAGCTAATTGATGATGGCCAATCTTAGTGCCTGAAGCAGGCAGACACTTGAGTGAAAGTGAGCAAAATGGAATATTCACATTCATTGTGTTTATATGGCTTCCCAATGTGTTTGTTAAAATAACTAATTTTTTTTAAAAGACATCATTAAGGTTCTGTATAAAAACAAAATGCTTTTTGACTTTGTAAGGAACACTTGACTTTTTATATAGTCTGAAACATCTAGAATCTATACTAATAAAAGGGTAATATGCTAATTAGACTGAACATCTTCCAGATGACCTTCCAGACAAAGCCATGTTGGTGGGGCCAAGGCAGAGGAGGTTAGAGGTGATCAGGCAAGCAGGAGAGAGCAGTTAGGGGATCAGGCCAGCAGGGGAGAGGAGTTAGTTCGAACAAGCTGTCAAGGGAGAGCAGTTAGGGGGATCAGGCTGGCAGGCAGGTGAGCGGTTAGGAACCAGAGGTCGTGAGGAGTCCCAGATTGGATAGAGTGCAGGCCGGGCTGAGGGGACCCCCTTCCCATGCACAAATTTCGTGCACTGGGCCTCTAGTATCATAATAAGTTTAAGTAGGTCCTGCTGGAACTATGGCTAGGCAGCCAGACCATCTATCTATCCATGAATGTTTTATGGAAACTTTTACAATAGAAATTAGATACTTAAAAGAACTTGAAGAATGAAAATATGTTGGCAGAGTATCCTTTCATTCAGTGGAAAATGGTGATAATATGGAACTCATGATGAGGAAAGGGAAAGAGAGGGGTACCTTCTATTTATCATCAACAACAACAACACACACACACACACACACACACACACACAGAATTAAACAGGACTGGAGTAGGAGAATTTAATTTTCCAACATGTTAAAATTCCTTCTAATATCTCCTCCTCCTCCTTCCTTCTTCCATAATTTCCATTGATTTGTCTCTGCTCCTAGACTGACCCAGGTGAAACTGATAGTTAGGCAAGGTCTGTCTTTTTATTTTCCAATTTGGCATCATGTTTTCCAGCTCTCTCGTTATCCCACTGACAAAATCTCCCTTTTTTTTAATGCCTTCTCTTAAGCCTGACTCATTCATCTCAGGTAACATTCTATTCTTCTAACTTTCATCAGAGATTATTTAAAGGTACAGATATAGATAGATAGATGTAATAGATAATATATAGATGTATATGTGATGGATGAGTGGTATTAATATTTCAAAGAATAATTATGTATTTCTGTGTATCCAAGCTCCTATTTTACAAGGCCAATTTGGGCAAAATAATTTTTTTTTAATACAAAGGATTAACTCTAATGGTGAAAGTTGGAGAGCTGTGGGCTGTTAGGTCTTTATCTCCTTGAGACATGCCTCTTAGGTGACTACCTACTCCACTTTGTCTCAGGAAGGCCACCCTTCCTGCCACAACCTGGAACTTCCACAGGACCCTACTATGAGATGGAATTCATCTTTAGTGCAGGTGGGTGGACTGCCTGCTGGTCTCTCTGGCAGGAGCCCTCTCCAGGAGATTCTCAGGAAGCATGGCCCAATGTTAACTCTAGTAAGAAGCCTTTGCAGACTCTAGTATCTATGGACACTTAAGGCAACTGCTGTTTTCTTCCATGTCTCAACTGCTTGACCTGTCCTTTTCCATTGTTTCATAGAGAAGGCATCAGAAGCAGCTCAAGTGACATTGCGATAACCAACCAACTTCACGTTAAACCTCTCCTTTTCCTCCCTTTCTGAGTGTGAAGTTGCCATACACAGGGTAGATGATCTCTTAAAATCTTGGTGAGGAACATCTTTCAGTTGCTTTTGAAGGGAATAAATATGCCACTGAAAAGGAAAATCTCCTTTCTAAGGCATTTGGCTGTCTGACTGTCTTACTTCAAAACAGTTGGAGCTGTAAATATTAAATTTGGCATAAAGAAGTCCGCAGTGAGAAATATTACCCCAAGTTTTAAAAAAAAAAGTTAAAACTTTTATTAAAAGTTAATAGTGGTTAAATTTACAAGTCTGAGTGTGTGTAAATTTAACACTTCAATTTGCTAATTTGCCAAGGCGTAATTTACTCACAGATCATAAACACAGATGCTCAGAGAGAAACATGTGGTCTTCTTGAAATTTACAGAAGATGGAAATAATTTCCTTATTCGGGGAGTTTGCAATCTAGGAGGAGAAAAGCTCCTGGTGTATAATTCGTAAGTGGACACTGGTATAAGAGAGCTGGCAAATACTGAGGGGCTTATTTAAGAAATCTGCTATATAAGTTGGGGTTTTTTGGATTCAGAAGTGAGCCTTTGAATTATTACTTTAATTATGGGAAGGAGTTGACACATTTAGTGGAAGAGCTGACAGCTGTTTCAATGATTTGAGCTGGTCAGAAAGCTTTAGGTGCTTAGAGCTTGTGGATTAATGTAGAAGAATGAAACTGGAGCAGATTTGATGGAGGTGGGAGGGAGGAGATGCAGAGAATGCAGACATCGATAATATAGCATTTGGTCTTTATAACCCAGAGACAAAGATCTGAGTTTTTGAAAGTAAATAGGGATTTTTGTTTCTCCTACAGCTAGTCAAGCATATTTTTGGTAAAAAAAGTTTAGAAACTCTAGAAAGACAAAAATTGGAATAAAAGTTGCTTTTAATCCACTCAAAGACAACCACTATTAATTTGTTGATTTCTATTCTATATTTTTATATGAAATTGCCTCATTTTTCTTTATAATGATGATATCATTCTTATTAGATCTGCTTTTTTACCTTGCTTTCCCCCCCCCCCCCCAATTAACAATATATCCTGAACATCTGGAAAGAGATTTCTGGGAAAAGGGGATTTAAGATCCCCTTTTAATAATAAGGAAGGGAAGGAATGGAGAGAAAGAAATTAGTGACAGAGAAATAGCAAACCAAAGACGTCTCAGTGTCCAATGGAATATGAATGCCAGAGGTGGATCTGGTATTCTAAAAGCATTTATTGGGGCCCTAGCCAGTTTTGCTCAGTGGCTAGAGCATCAGCCCGTAGACTGAAGGGTCCTGGGTTCGATTCCAGCCAAGGGCATATACCTTGGTTGTAGGCTTGATCCCCGGCCCTGGTTGGGGCACGTGCGGGAGGCAACCTATCAATGTGTCTCTTTCACATCAATGTTTCTCTCTCTGTGTCTCTCCTCCTCCCTCCCACTCTTTCTAAAAATCAATGGGAAAATATCTGTGGGTAAGTATTAACAACAACAAAAAATAAATAAAAGCATTAATTGGGTCAAATTCTAGAGACCAGTAAAAGAAATGGGAAGCAAAGATCTGATTCCCAGCTCTTTCTCTTCCAAGCTAAGTACCCTTGACATATTCCTGAACATCTCTGAGCCTTAGCTTCAAGAAAATTACCTAAGCATTTTATTGAGTCAGAGTCAAGGTGCTTTCTGATAAGCATTCTTGTTATCCTAACAATAATATTGCTGGAAGGAACTGTTAACTGCATTTTAAAGGTGAATAATTTGAAACTTGTAATGGTTATTTGTCCCAACGCATCCCAAACTCAAATCCAGTTCTCTTTCCAGTACCCTGGTACTTCTCTCATTCTTAATGTATAAAACTGGGCCAAGATTGCATGTGCTCCTTGCCTCATTGTGTGTTGTGAGGATCTATGACCTAATGCACATGAAACTGTAAACTGTTAAGCACAGCAGATAAGTTTTGTTTCTTATTTCAAACAAATCCACTTTCAAAGCCTCCACTTGACTGTGTGCTCTTATCTTTGGTAAGCGGCCCTTCAGACATTTCCACTTGTATAGTTCCAGAGAGGTATATGCAGGTTACCTGAGCATGAGCCTTACCTGGCACAGTAGTGTGCACCGGCTCTTTTGTTTCTCCTGTTTTCCTACACTCTGGACACTGCTACTCAGTACAAGTTGGTGTCAACTAGTATACTGATGGCAGACCCAAAATTTCAGCAAGTTATGACATAGAGTCTGCTGCAATGTGGACAAAAATAAGCCACATTCCACACCATGTCTACACACTTAGAAGAAATCTAAAATGATATTTAAAAGAGTGCTTTAGATAAATAAAACTTGAGCTAGCAGAAAGAAAGAAAGAAGAAAGAAAGAAAGGAAGGAAGGAAGGAAGGAAGGAAGGAAGGAAGGAAGAAAGAAAGAAAGAAAGAAAGAAAGAAAGAAAGAAAGAAAGAAAGAAAGAAAGAAAGAAAGAAAGAAAGAAAACGAAAAAGGCCTTTCTAGATGTCCAGCCAGGAAACCCCAGGTGCAAGTGAATCAGCAGACGTTTCGTCTCATCTGAGACGGTGCAAGAGCCATGTGCCCGTACACAGCCAGGTCATGGCTAAGCTTGCGGCCATGCTTGTCTTCAGATGTGGCCAGGCTGGGGCTGATTCAGGGAGAAACACTGCTTCTCATTGAGTCACGAGCCCGTCCTTGCGCTTTGTTGGGCTTGGCTTGGGTAACTTGCCCAGGATTCATGGTCCAGGCCTGCAGCTGCGTTCAATGTGGCAGAGCAGGTGGTCTCCTGGAGGTGGTGGGAGGAGGGGGAGGGAGGGCATGGGAGTGGTGGTGGTAAATTACTTTTCCAAAGGTTTAGTCAATGCAGGGAGGCTTGGAGAAAAATTTAAAATTCTTCAGACTGACCTAAGAACAGATACAAACATAAGAAAGATTTATTAAAGGCCTTCCGTCTCCTTTCCCACCCAACCTCTTTCCTCAGGTAGAGGAGTGACTTAGTAGCCCAGCTCGTGTAGCTCAATGGTTGAGCATCAACCTATGAATCAGACGATCATGGTTTGATTCCCAGTCAGGGCACACGCCAGGGTTGTGGGCTTGATCCCCAGTATGGGGAGGCAGCCGATCAATGATTCTCTCTCATTATTGATGTTTCTATCTCTCTCTCACCCTCTCTCTTCCTCTCTGAAATCAATAAAAATATATTTTAAAAAATAAAATTTAAAAAATGATGATCAGCAAGCTTTCCATTGTCAGATGCTATGGTAGGCTCTGGTCACATGGTGAATAAGAGACAATAACCCCGATATACTGTATTGGTTTGCTGTTGCTGAATAACAAACTACCACAGACTTATTGACCAAACCAGCACCCATTTCTTATCCCCCAGTTCTGTAGATAAGAAGTCCAGGTAGGGCTTAACTGTGTCCTCTGTTCAGGGTCTCAGGAGGCCACAATCAAAGCATTGGCCAGGTCTGTGATCTCCTTGGAGGTTTCGAATACTTCCCCAAGCTCCCTGGTTGTTGGCAGAAATCAGTTTCTTGCATCTGTGAAACTCACATCAGCTTGCTTTTTCTAGGCTAGCAGGACAGTGTCTGACTTCAGGGACCACCTAAGTGCTCACCTGACTAAGTTCAGCCCACTCAGGATAACATTCCATTGATCAACTTAGAGTCAACTGATTAAGACCTAATTACATCTGCAAAATTCCCTCACCTTTGCCATGTAATGATGTGTGATTTAGGAGTAACATCCCATCCTGCCCACACTCAAGGGGTGGGGATGATCCAGGGCTTGGACACCAGGGTCTGGGAATCTTGGTGGCCATCTCAAAATTCTATCTACTACTGACATTAAATAAATAATTGAGAAGACAATTATTAAGCAATTAGAACCATGCAAAATTGTGTGAAGGAGAATGACAGGTTGTATAAAAGGGAAGCTCAGTTTCCTCTGAGAGGTTGGGGAGACCTCCTGAGACCTGCCAGACAGGCTGACATCAGCCAGGCTAAGGCAGAAATGGGCAGAGGAAGGAAGGGAGCAGAACTGGAGGGAGGACATAAAGGGGATTAACTAACATAGCCCTAAAATTAAGCAAAATGAAATTATCCTCTGGCCCACCCTATTATTCCCAGAAAGTGAAGGTGAGCATTTCTATGTGAAAGGAAGCAGACAACAGATCTAAAGTTCTTCCCTTACCCCTGCCTTTACTAGAAAGCTCAGGGGTATATGTTTGTACCAGAGACTGGGCTTCCCCTGCAATAGGGGTGTGAGGAGCAACAAAAGATCAAGGACAATTCTAGGAGTAGGTTACACTGGGTGGGTCTTATACATATTTTGCAAGCTGACAAAAATATCTGTAAGCCTGAAATTTTGGATGGTTCCATTACTTCAGTTCCAAACTAGAAAACTAGAACATCATTCTTTTGTCTGTCTCTGAATACCAAGACAGCCCTCTGATCGGAGTTAATGGTGTAAAGAAATATATATATATATTCGTACTGGAAACCAGAATGTTCTTGTCAGCACCCTGAAAAAAATTAACAGATGGGAAGCTTCATGCCACCCCTTAATAAATATGTGCTGATTTTGGCAGGGTTGTGAAATCCCACAGGGTTTTTAATGCCCCCCTTCCCCTCTCATCCCATCAGCCAAATTCAACTTGGTTGCCAAAATGGGAAAAAGAAGTCAAAATAACTAAAAATGACCCCAAACACATGAGTACCTAAAATGTATGCCAAATTTAAAAATGGAGTGGGTTTTCGTTTGATTAAATTATAGGTTTCTTCCCACTAAATTCTCTCTGTGTAAGTTTTAATGAAATGTCTTCTATTGGAAAGATTCTAGAAAAAGGACTTGGAATACACACGTTTGAAAGCTGGAGTACAAAAATTACATCCACTAGCCCACTTTACCAGTGACCTCAACAGAATGCAGACACACTAGAGGGGTAGTAAATTTCTCTTCCTTTTAAAGAGGGCTGGTAGTTTAAAGGCTGTTTGGAACCTTGATAGTTATGTCACTGTCTGATGGACTATATTAAATATATGCCAAGTGACCTCTATGTAGAGAAAGGACTCTCTGTTGGGAGAATAATGAAATGTCCTGGGCCATCTTTCTTCACCAAACCTCATGGCCCTATATTTTCTCCTCATGTTTCACAATGTTGCTTTTGCTGAGTGGCCCAGACTTTATTTCCCACTCCGTCTTCTTCATGGACCTGTGACGTGGAGTAAGCAGAATGGAGACTGTTGTAAAGAATAGCTGGGTCTGCTGAGAATCAGCAGGAAGGCTCCCTTGTTCCAGTTAGTCTCTCTGTGACTAATTCATAAACACAGGGTTATGAGTCACCTCCAAATTCCCTGAGCCCCTGATGACCATGTTAGGTAGGCACAAAGGAGAGCCTCTGAGACTCAATTTGAACAGAGGAGGTGGTTCTGCCGCCCACCAGCTGTTCTGTTGTTATTTGACATACCATTTACAAGCCAGCGCTGTCTCCTCCTGTGGGTGTTCCCCTCACTCACCTGACCATGAAATTCCTGGGGGCTATTCTCAGATTCTCTCCTGAAATTCTGACTTAGAGACTAGGTCCAGGCGTCTGTGTTTTCAACCAGACTCTCCTGAGAGATTCTTATCATAAGGTAAATATGAGATACACTCTTGTTCTTCCCCAACAAGATTTGACAGACATCGTCCCATACACCAGGAGGTTGCAGTTCCATTTCAGGTCAGGGCACTTGCCCAGGTTGTGGGCCTGATTCCCAGTAGGGGGTGTGCAGGAGGCAGCCGATCAATGTTTCTCTCTCTTCAATGTTTCTCTCTCTCTCTCTCTCCCTCTCCCTCTCTCACTCTGAAATCAATAAACAAAAATTGAAAGAAAAACGTGTAAGAGGAAAATAATTTCTAATAAAGGTAAGTTATAGCCTAAGGGATATATTTAGAAATGGGAAGAACCAGCTGCTTGTTTTGTCTGATGGGCATGTCTGCATCACAGATCTGTTAACAAACCTAACTTCTCTTATAATCAACTTCCAAGTGGTGGAGTAAGCTTCCCAATAAATTCCTGTTTATTTATTCATTTGACAAGTACTTACTGAGCATCTGCAATATGCCAGGCACTGATCTTGGACCTAAGGATACAATGGTCAAAAGACAGAGTGGGCCCCTGTCCATAGGGAGCTCATATCCTGAGTAAAGTCTGAATTTTAGTCCTTTCTCAAATCGCAGTTCCCATATATTACCAATCAAAATATCAAATGTCCTTTTCAGATAACACCCGGCAAAGCATAATGTAGAATCACACGTGTATACAATTCACCTTTCCTGGATAGTGATTGAATGCCTACCATGTATCAAATTGTGCTCAGGATACATCAGTGAACACAATAGGCAAAGAGCCCGGTATTCATGGGGCTGACATTATAAGGGGAGAATGAGACACTTGGCAATAAATCTAATAAATTATATAATACATGATAAGAGTATTGGTAATATGAAAGAAAAAAATCAAGCAAGAAAACTGGTTGGGTGTGCAAGGAGGTACTCACAGTAAGCCTCATGTTAGGATAAAGCTTTAACAAAGACTTGAAGAAGGTGAAGGATGTTGCCAAGTAGAGTCTGGGAAAAGGGCCTGGTAGTGAGAGCAAACAGCTGGAACAAAGACCCCAAGCAGGGAGGGGCCTGGTGTGTTTGAGGGGTAGCAAATGAGAGATAATAAAGGCCCATAGAAATGATAAGGACTGGGGTGATATGAGATCAGTTAGGGTCTTGTAGGCCATTTGGAGTAAATGGGGAGATGTTGCAGGTTTTTGTGAAAAGGTTGTCATGAAGTAACATTTTAGGTTAATACAGCAGGGTCATTCTGCTGTATTGACACATACGGAAAACACTAGATGACCATCTGGGAGCACATTTGGCATTATCTAGATCTAACAAAACTGAAGATGTGCATGTCCTAGAACCTGGTAATTCTAGCCTCTGGAAGAGAAACCCTCTCAATGTACACAAGGAGGTATGTGCACAAATGTCCACTGCTGTATTGTCAGTAATAACAAACTAAAAAGCTCCTCAATGCCCACCAGTGGGAGAATGAATTGATAAATTATGTGCACTCATACATAATGGACTGCTATCCAGCAATTACAGGGAATAAATTAGAGTTATGTTATCATGGTAGATACATTCCTCAAACATCTATACTAATAAAAGCCTAGATGGTCCTCATGCCCTCCCGTGCGATGTCGTCACAAGATGGCCACCACAAGATGGTCGCATGCACAGCAGAGGCAGGGTCGGGCAGTCACTCTGCATGGTGAGGCAATCAGGCCGGCAGGGGAGGGCAGTTGTGGGCGATTGGGCTGGCAGGGGAGGGCAGTTGTGGGTGATTGGGTCGGCAGGGGAGCAGTTAGGTGTCAATCAGGCCAGAAGGGGAGTGGTTAGGGGGCTATCAGTCTGGCAGGCGAAGCGGTTAGGAGCCAGCGGTCCCAGATTCTGTGAGAGATCCCAGATTGAAGAGGCTGCAGGCTGGGCTGAGGGACACCCCTCCATGCCAGAATTTCATGCACCAGGCCTCTATTAAAAGAATAATAAAAATCTAGTAGCAGAAATTTAGTTACAATATGATGTCAAGGTTAAGACACCACAATATTATTTATTTAATGGGTGTGCACATACTTAGTAAAAGAAATCAGAATATCAAATGAACAATACCTATTTCATTAAAATAATTATATATGGGGTAGAAGGAAAGGTAAGGGGTTTGGGAATAGTATAGAAATAATTTCAAATATACCTGTAATTGTGTGTTTCTCTCTGTCTCTGTCTCTTTCCCTGTGTGTCCCTCTCTATGTCTGTTTTTCTCTCTCTCTTTTGCTCTCTCATCATTAAAATGATTCAAACTTTGCAAACTATTGAACTATTAAAGTTTCTCTATTTTGATTTAAATGAATCAATAAAATAAATAGCAAATAGCAACATCTCATTAAAATAAATAACAGAGATGAAAGAATTCATTCATTTGGCAATTGATTTCTGTCTCCACCTCCAAAACAGCATATTTACTATTTATATATTCCATGTACTTCTGTTTTGCCAGTATTTCCCATCAAAACTGTAAATTCCCCATTAAGTATTCATTTAAAAAATCTTTCTGCTTAGAAAATATCTACTACATTTCTCAATATTTAAAAACTTCTGTAATGTTGGAGACTCCCTGGGTTTATGAACTTTTCACTGGTAGGAACGGGCCGTTATCGACCCCAGACCCACAGGATCAGGGGGCTATTTTCCTCTACTCTTTCTTCCTCTGAAAAAGCAGGCCAGGCAGTTTAGGAGCCTTTATTATTTGCACAGCTGTAATGATATTAACAGAGGAGCAACTTGGGCAAAGTGTATTTTAGCAAGTGGCAAGTGCATTGCTATAATCTATAATAATAAAAGTGTAATATGCTAATTAGACCAGACGTCCTTCCAGACGACCTTCTGGACAAAGTCAGGGCTGCGAAGGAAGCCTGCGTCCCAGGTGCCAGAGGGAATCTGGTGCCGGCAGTCGGGGAAAGGAAGGCCTATTCTTGCACAAATTTCATGCATTGGGCCTCTAGTATATTAATAATAATTTTTCTTACTCTCTGTTTCTCTTTCCCTCCTGCCTTTTGTATAAGAGGCTTCTTTTCAGATTGGAGTGTATTATGGCAAAGAGCCCAGAAGAGGTGGATTTAGTGCACTGGACTCCTGCTTTCAATTATCTAGAATCATCAAAACCACAGGCTTAGGTTTTAGATGGGCCAATTTAAACGTTTGCCTTTCCAACATAAATGTATAAAATATAAGCTGTCCAGCAGTATTGGGGTCTCTTGCTCAGTGACATGGACACTATCTCTCTAGCAGAGTGCCTGCTGCACAGGCTTATCATAAGAGCAGGTTTTTAGGACCTTCATTAATATGTCTGCATGCCAACTAGACATTAGAATGTGCAATTCATTTTCCTCTAAGCTATTACCCATCATACATATTCATTTAATATAGTCATGATGCTAATTTTAAACAGAAGATGGATTTTCTTCCTACAAGTTGCATTACATTTTCCAAAGACAAAGAAAACCTGTTATTGTTACCAGAGCTTTATTAGATTGATCATAAGACATAGAGAGAGAAAAAGTGGCACAAACAATGGAAAGTCGAGAGGAAGAGAGAGAGAGACAGAAAGAGAGAGAGAGAATAATATTTAATCCATTGACCTCAGAGTGTTGCCTGGAGAAGTAATGGGAATGGTGAAATCATCTGTAAATGTGCTATGATATTTGCATTCTTAGTGACATTACTATCCTATCTAATAAAAGACTAATATGCAAATTAACCATCACTCCGCTGCACTCACAAGCCACACACCAGCCAATCAGGCGCGCATATGCAAATTAACCCAACCAAGATGGCTGCAGCCACAGATCGAACAGGAGGCTTGGGTTGCCCCCGGCGATGGAGGAAGCCAAGCTTTCCGCACACCCTGGCCAGCCCAGGCCTCCACTCAAGGCTACAAAGTTTCAATTATAGAAGATAAATAAATCCCAGATACCAGGGCCTCTGCTTGGGTTGCTGAGGGGGTGTGGCCGGCCTGCAAACCACCACAGGCCCCTCACCCAGGCCGCCCTACGCCCCAAGGGAACCCCCACCCTGATCCAGGACACCCTTCAGGGCAAACCAGCTGGCCCCCACCCGTGCATCAGGCCTCTATCCTATCTAATAAAAGAGTAATATGCAAACTGACCATCACTCCAACACACAAGATGGCTGTCCCCATGTGGACACAAGATGGCTGCCACAAGATGGCCAGCAGGGGAGGGACCAGGTCTGCAAGGGAGGGCAGTTGTGGGCAATCAGGCCAGCAGGGGAGGGCAGTTAGGGGTGACCAGGCCAGCAGAGGAGGGAAGTTGGGGGCGACCAGGTCTGCAGGGAAGGGCAGTTGAGGGGACCCAGGCCTGCAGGGGAGAGTAGTTGGGGGGGGACCATGCCTGCAGGGGAGGGCAGTTAGGGGTGACCAGGCCTGCAGGGGAGGGCAATTAGGGGTGACCAGGCCTGCAGGGGAGGGTAGTTAGGCATCAATCAGTCTGGCAGGGGATTGGTTAGGGGTGATCAGGCTGGCAGGCAGAAGCGGTTAGGGGCAATCAGGAAGGCAGGCAGGCGAGCAGTTGGGAGCCAGCAGTCCTGGAATGTGAGAGGGATGTCCGACTGCCTGTTTAGGCCCGATCCGTTTAGGCAGTCGGACATCCCTCGAGGGGTCCCAGATTGGAGAGGATGCAGGCTGGGCTGAGGGACACACTCCCCCGCCCTCACCCGTGCACAAATTTTGTGCACCGGGCCTCTAGTCCTATATAATAAAGATGTAATATGTAAATGATCGTTATGCCATGAAGCATAACGACCGACTGTGTAATGACCGGATCATGGATCAGCAGGAGGGTGGGGCAGCGAGCTACAAGTGGGCAGCAGAGAGCTACAGGAGGGGGAAGGGCAGCAAGCTATGGGGGGGGGGCAGGGGAAGGGGAGTGGGGAGAGCTACAGGAGTGTGGGGCAGCAGGCGGAGAGCTACTGGAGGGCAGCAGTGAGCTACTGGCGAGCTACTGGTGCACGGATTCGTGCATAGGGCTGCTAGTCTATAATAATCCTATATAATAAAGAGGTAATATGCAAATTGACCCTCACGCCCTGGCGTCACAAGATGGCCACCCCCATGTTGTCACAAGATGGCTGCCCCACGTCATCATAAGATGGCCACCCCCACATTGTCACAAGATGGCTGGCAAGGGAGGGCAGTTGGGGGCAACCAGGCCTGCAGGGGAGGGCAGTTGGGGGTGATTGGGCTGGCAGGGGAGGGCAGTTGGGGGCGATCGGGCTGGCAGGGGAGCAGTTAGGTGTCAATCATGCCAGCAGGGGAGTGGTTAGGCATCAATCAAGCCTGTGGGGAGCAATTAGGTGTCAATAAGGCCAGAGGGGTGCAGTTAGGGGGCTATCAGGCTGGCAGGCAGAAGTGGTTAGGGGCAATCAGGCAGCCACGCAGGCGAGTTGTTAGGAGCAAGCAGTCCCAGATTATGAGAGGAATGTCTGACTGCCGGTTTAAGCCCGATCCAGGATTGGGCCTAAACCGGCAGTCAGACATCCCCCGAGGGTTCCCAGATTAGAGAGGGTGCAGGCTGGACTGAGGGATACTCCCTCAGTGCATGAATTTCATGCACCAGGCCTCTAGTAAAAGCATAATATGCTAATTAGACCAGACAGCCGAACGACCTTCCAGTCATCCTTCTGGACGAAGCTGGGGCTGAGAGAGCTGAGGCAAGCCTCTGCAGCTGTGAGAGCTGAGTCCCTTGCACGAATTTCATGCATTGGGCCTCTAGTCTAACCTTATAATAGACAAATATGCAAATTGACTGCACCTTCGCTACGCCCAAGCCACGCCCACCAACCACGCCCACCAGGGACATTGGGGTGTGGTGGAGCCCAAGGCCGGGAAAGCCTCGGGGCGGAGGCTTTCCCGGCCATGGGCACCAGAGGGGAGCCTGCACCGATCGCAGGAAACCACTGGGGGTCGGCTCCTGCGATCCTTAGCAGGGATATTGGGTGCCACCGAGCCCAAGGCCACCGCCCGGGGCCAAGCCCCCACCCTGAAAAAGGCAAAAGGCGGTGGCCACAGCCAAGGCCTGGGTCCCTGGTGCCGGCAGAAAACTGGTGCAGGCAGCCAGGTGAATGAAGGTCTATTGCACGAATCTTCGTGAAAACGGGCTACTAGTTATTAATAATAAAATAAGGACTTATACCTACTTTATTTCACTTAGCATGCAATGTGTGTCCCTAGTTGCTCTATCTAATATGGTAGCCACCAGCTAATGTAGCTATTAAAATTAGAATAAATTCAAACTAAATAATATAAAAACTCAGCTCCTGAGTCACACTAGTGTTAATAAATACCTCATTTTAGTGCCTTTCACTTATTGGGCTTTGCAGGTATTGCACTATTTTACAAATTGTAGGTAAGACTCTCCACCAGCAAAAAGATTATGACTCACTGAAGGTTCAGATGATGGTTAGCATTTTTTTTAGCAATAAAGTATTTCTTAATTAAGGTATGTACATTGTTTTTTTAGACATAATGCTATTATACACTTAATAGACTATAATAGTGTAAACATAGCTTTTATATGCACTGGGAAACCAAGTGATTTGCTTTATTGTAATATTAGCTTTATTGCAGTGGTCTGGAACTGAACCCACAATATCTCTGCGGTATGCCTGTAACTACCAAATTGGACAGCATAGATATTAGAATATTTCCATCCTTGCAGAAAGTTCTGTTAACAGCACTGGTCTAAAGTTTTAAGGAATGGACTGCCAATTTGCTTGAATAGAGCATTACATACAAATACACCTTTCCTTACTAGAAGCCTGTACCCATGCATTAAAAGAAACTCAAATTCTTTTTACTAAGTTTGAAACTCAGCGGTGTTCTGTTTAAGAGTAATTAAGAGCTCAAGTAATTATTAGTTTTCTAAAAAGGTGAGTTTTCTGTATCTCAGCAATAAAATTTGAAGTGATAAAATGTTCTACCATAAAAAAAAATCATTCTCTAGCTTTTTTCAGTGGAAACTCATTTAGATCTGATTCACTGTGAATTTAAGACTTAGGATGAGATTAATGGGCTGCTTTTGGTTACATCAGCTTCATGGATTGTCAGATGGAGGCTCCAGTGAAGTCGCTCAGGACAGGTCAGCTCGATTCCCTTGTTGAAATAATGAAATGCTTGCTGTTTCCAAGTAACTTACCAGATAACATAACAGATTGGCCACATGAGGCATGAATTTGGCATTCCCCACCCACAGCCTAGGCCAGCTTGCATGACTGTTCAGATGCAGTGTTGTCTCACACAGTGGGGAAGGCCTATAGGGGCATTTAAGGAGAACCGACAAGAACCATGCTCGGTTCACGCATAACAGCTTGATAGGCAGAGACATTTTCTTTGTCTCATGCTTATGTGCTGTCTAATACTTGCTTCTTACTTTCCTATGTTATAAATATATGAGATGTCAGTCACTTGGGAAGGTCATTTCAGGTTACGTATTAGATCTTTCATGTTTCCTACTTACATATAAAGAAAAGGTCCATAAATACCCATGTAACTTTCCTATGTAGGTATAGATTCAATATCTCTCGTCCTGCTTGGTACATAACATGCACTTTGAATCTGAAGACTCATAATTAAATTTTGGGTGCATTCTCATCTCATTTCCTCTAACAGGGCTTTCTGCTAGACTCTCTTTGTGGTAGAACTTGTTAGAAGTATGGTGGAGCCACTCAATTGATACTTTGTCTTTAACTTCTCTTTCATAGTTTTAATCTGTCTGTGCCTTTATCCTTCATTCCTGGTGAACCTTCCCATCCACAAACTTGTCACCTGTAGATAAACCGATTTGTCTTATCTATTGAATTGTTTTAAAGAGTGATAACAATGCTTTTACATTGGTCCTTTTTTTTTTTTCATCTACCTATTATTGTCTTATTTCTGCCTGTGTTATTCCAGTATTTCTTGTTACCCCTCCTCCCCAATAATTTATCGCTTTGAAGAGTCTAAGCACACTCATTTACAGACATTTTTCTTCTTTCTTTGGTATTTTAATCTTACGTGGATTGAATTTTTCTCCCAATAGTATGTATTTGAGCACTTTGGTTTATAAGCTTTTCTTAGATTGCAGGTTCTCTCTCCTCTTCCCAACCCCATTATTCTCTTACTGTTTAGGAATTTGGTGCCTGCTTTCACGTGGTCTTCCAGGACTTTTTAATCTGGACCAGTTTAGGAATATTGAAGATTCATTTACCCACTCACAGGGTGGCTTGCTTATTTGTTAGACTGTATTTGTGTATATGCAAAAGGGAATATCAGAGCTTAATCTTTAAATGCTATATCGACTGAAATTGTGTGTTGAGGGAAGGGTGTGAAATAAGTAGCCACTTTAAAGAGAACCCTTTTGGAGAGACCATGGTGTAATTATTTTCAGAATCAAGTCAATATTTGAATTATAAAATAATTAGTTCTAGAATTCTATGAAAGTAATTTATTTTGTTCATGAACTATCTCCAGGGATTTTTATATTTTTGTTTACCTCTTTAAGAACAAGATTTTCCATTTTAGTCTTGGTAATTTTGTTTTAAACACCAGGGACTAGAGACCTCATTTCATTTATTTTTAAATATTTTTAAAATTTTATTTTAGTGAGAAAGGGACACAGAAAGAGAAACATCAATGTGAGAAGGAGACATTGATCTACTACCTCCTGCACACCCCTACCAGGGATCGAGGCCACAACCTGGGCATATGCCCTCATCAGGAATCAAACTGGCAACCTTTTAATGCACAGGACGATGCCCAACCAACTGAGCCATACTGGCTAGAGCAAGATCTTATTTATTTCAAGGCACTTTAAACTCATAGTACCCAGTGATGTGCAGGGTAGCCTAGTGAAAAGGCCAGATACAAGCATGTCCATCAGCAATCTATTTATTGTGTGAGAATTTTAACCTAGAGAATGGGACTGGGCAGGGAAAGGAGTATTGCTTATTTTTTATTTTTCTAGTTATCCTTGAATTGAATTCAAGCCTGTATCTGGCAGACATACCCACAGAGAGCTAAAATGGCAGCTGTATGCAGGGAGAATAGCACATAGGGGTATTTGGGAATTAGGAGCATGATAGAATTCTCTGGAAAGGAGGATGGGCAGACCCGTTTTAAATCAATTGCTTCCTTAGGAAAGCAGATTGCCTGGAATCCAGTACTGTGTCCCTGACTGGAGAGTCCAGGGTGTGTTTTATTGATTCCATGGCTGGAGATCTCCCAAGTGTGGCTGAGGGCCACAAAAATGAACAGTTATAACATTTGATTGACCTTGTTCAGCAATAATTCCCCCTGGAGAAGAAAAGTAGCGTTAACACTGCTTGCTTAATCTCTCTACATTAGATCCAAAGAAATACAGAAATTTGATTTTTGAGCATTTTCAAATGAATTGAAGCCTCTTGGGTGATCCAATTGGAAAACAACATTTCTTTACAATGAAAATGTGTTTGGCATCCCCTTTATATACAAAGTTCAACTTTAGGGCAAAGAAAAACACTTGTTATATAATCAGATCAAATTATTGGTTAGTGAGAAGGGTTCCTGGTTTAGACCTCATCTAATATATAAAGTAGATATTAGGACTTTTATTCTGCCTGCTCCATTTTAATAACAAATAGTTTAATCTTGGAGACCTTTCACCAGGACTTCTTATTTGTTTAGACATTGTTATGTAAGACACACAATAGCATCACTGAAGGCAGAGTTGATCTCTTCTTACTTTTTGCAGGATTCAACAATAAATAATTGAAACTCGTGCTATAAAGAGATCATTTTCAAAATTCCCGGGTAAAGAGGGGCAAGGGTGAGAGGCAAAGGCATAGAGCAGAGGTCCCTCCATATTGCAGTTTAGTGATGAAGAAATAAATGTGGAGGTTCTGTTTTTCTTTTCTCTCTCTCTCTCTCTTTTTTTTTTCCATTGACCTCAATATTTGCAAATCTCAAAGATGCATAGCAGTCTTTCCACCTAAAGCAAAAGACATAGACTGACATCATTCTTGCTGGGTACAACCTGCATATAGTTTTGAAAATTTTTGAACCACATGATGAAAATATAATAATTTTTTTCTAAAAATGCATATTTTACAATTCTCATTAAAAGTAAAGATTTTTACTATCCTAAGCCCATAATCTATTAAGGCAACTAGAAGTTTTAGGTAGTAGCAAAAATTCACTTAACCATAGTTATATACTTGTCTGTTTCCCTCACATAGTAACAGCCAGGTTCTTTAGGCATTGAACTTGGAATTTCTGATGCAAAGCAGATCATTCCCTGCATCTTTATTTGTTCATCCAACAAATATTTATTGAGAATCTCTGTTCTAAGATATGAAGTGAAGAAACAGGCGTGGTCCCTGCCCTCCCAGTGCTTATAGTCTAGTAAGGAGAGACAGATAATCACATATAAAATTTGTTACATGATGTTAGGTGAAAAGTGTAGTAAAGAATAAAACATGATGCATCAGACATCACTATATCCACTAGATGCATAGTAGGGCACTTCTCTGCCCACTTAGTTGGCTTTGACCAGTGAAATGTGAGTGAAAGTGATCTGTGTCCCTTCTGAATAGAAGCACTTATTTTCTGGCCTGGACTCTCCACCTCACTTTTAGTTTGCTGTGGCAAGTGTGTTGGTCATTTGATGAGATGAGCACTTATGGAGCAGGACTACCCGGGAGAGTTTCCAGACTGGCAGTGGATTTTTTCATTAGTGATACATTTTTTTAAGCCACTGAGACTTGGGGATTGGTTGTTATGGTACCATGATGTAGATTATCCTGACTGGAAGCACAGTGAGGAGTCAAGGAGTGGGTGCTGAAATTGTAGGCAGGGTGTTATGGAAAGTCCTCTCCACAGAGGTGGCATTAGATCAAGGGGAGTGCATGTGCTGTTAAAATATGTAAAGGAGGACCATTCTAGGTAGGGTGTAGAGCTGTGGGTGTTCCTGCAATGTAGACCCAACAACTCAATGATTTGGGGGTTTATGCTCTCCTACAAGGCCTTACTAAAATGAACATACTAAAGTAAGTGAAATAAGTCAGACAGAGAAAGGCAAACACAATATGGTTTCACTTATATGTGGAATCTAAAAAAGAAAACAAATGAACACAGAAAATAAAACAAATAAATTCATAGATACAGAAAACAAACTGCTGGTTGCCAGATGGAAGGGAGTAGGGGATGGGTGAAAAGGTGAAGGGTGACAAGAAGTACAACTTAAAATTATAAAATAAAGAA
This sequence comes from Cnephaeus nilssonii, assembly GCF_951640355.1. NCBI lineage: Eukaryota > Metazoa > Chordata > Mammalia > Chiroptera > Vespertilionidae > Cnephaeus > Cnephaeus nilssonii. The sequence continues at coordinate 19,428,593 of NC_137081.1, read as the reverse complement.
GTTACAGGGATGTAATGTACAGCACAGGGAGTACAGTCAATAATACTGCAGTAACCATGTACAGTGACAGCTAGTTACTACACTTACAGTGGTCAATTCATAAGGTATATATAAATGTATAATTACTATGTTGTATACCTGAAACTAATATAATATTGCATGTCAACTATAATTTAAAAATAAATTTTAAAATAATAAGATATAAAGTAGAACAGTCAACAATTAGAATTGCTGGCATTTTGTTCCCCAGCTAGAATTTTGTGATCCCTATCACCTTCTTTCCATCTGATTTTAGTCCGTGATCAGAAACTGCAGGCTCCATCCATACATTCATCTTAATTCTCAGCAGCAGTAGGACCTGGCGGCCTTCATCAATAGGGTCAGATCTGAGTTTATTCCCAGAGGAACAAAAGGCAGAAATGATATGCCCTATTTTATTTTGTTTCCATTGGCCATTTATGATCCTGTTGTAAAGAAACATAGGAAGTATATCTGCTCAGAGATAAAAACAATTTAATGTGTTTTTCAGCTAAGAAAATTGTCTTGGGCTTTATGCAATAACTTTTCTTTCAATGTGTCATACTGATGTTTAAATGCAATCATGAGTAGGCACTCTTTACTTCCCTATTCATCAGTGCCACCCAATTAGCATATTATAATCTAAATTCTGCCTTTTTTAAACTTAAACACACAAAAGTACGTGTTTTTCACGTTTCTTTATGTATATTTTAACTCACTGTGGTAAACTCAATGTGTTTGCATGCTTTAGCCCTGAAATTAAATATCAAGTGATGGTAATAATGATTTTTTTGAGCCCAGGAACTGTGTGCTCTTTAACCTTTCCCCTCAGCACCGTGCATCTGACACAGGAAATATTCAGGAAACATCAGCTGAATGAAGGAATGTGGAATTCCTTTGCTGGTTAGATTTGGGGTTTGATACTTTAAATGTTGTGTTCATTGATTCTGTCATGCTTTTTACTCAATGGCTACTTTGGGGTTTCCGTTTTAGAAAACTAATTGAAAAATTGCAAACAAAGAGACAAGTGACTAACCTACTCCAGGGGGCATTCAGAACTCTCCTGTGGCTCTCCTTGTTAATGCAAAATATTCAGCCCTCAGGTCACCGAATTTTCACTCGCGCCTTGAACCACATGGTGTGTTAAGATTTATAGGACAAGGCTCTCGTCTCTAAGCACTCATGGTCTCCTTGGGAAGCAGTATGTACACATGTGGAACAAGCTAAGAATGCTGGAATGTAGAGTATAAAGGTGTGAAATTGGCAGTATGTTCTATGAAGGATGAAGGAGAAGATGTTGGTGTGCGCTTTCTGAAAGAGTGAATGAGGGTGAAAAGGAGCTTCGTGGGATGGAAGGGATTTGGGTGAACGGGGAGCAGGGCAGAAACGTTATGATGGCTAGAAACAATCTGTATAATTAAGACTTACTCCCAGGTAAAGGAAATGACTCACACACTCCATTCTTAACTTTTGTTTAACTCTTACAAAATTACATAGATTTCAATCGTGTGTGTTTTTCACATTCATTTTCTTTTTTTAATTTATTTCTTTATTGATTAAGGTATTACATATGTGTTCTTATGCCCCCATTACCCCACCATCGCCCCCGACTCATGCCCTCACCCCACCGTAGATTTCAATCTTAAACTGGACCAGAATAAAAAAGAAAGTATAGGCCTCTTTTCTTTTCTTTTAATATGTATTTTTTTTATTTTTTACCGAGAGGAAGGGAGAGGAATAGAGAGTTAGAAACATCCATGATAGAGAAACATAGATCAGCTGCCTCCTGCACACCTCCTCCTGGGGATGTGCCCGCAATCCAGGTACATGTCCTTAACTGGAATGGAACTTGGGACCTTTCAGTCCGCAGGCTGATACTCTATCCACTGAGCCAAACCAGTTAGGGCATAGGTCTCTTTTCTTGAATTATTTATTTATTACTGATCAAGAGAGTAAAAATTGGGTGAAAATTGGTTTGAATAGAGAGAAGAGGGAATAAGACAGCTAAGGCATTAAAATAGCATAAACATGTGACGCAGATGGAGAAAATGTGGACCTCTACATGCTTATCGATAATGCTCCTCCTAAGAGAGGGAAACAAGGACACAGGAGAATGATGAAAGTAAGTAGACCTGTCTAGTAGCTTTTTCCATCTGTAAAATATGGATACTGCTAAATCATGGTTTTATATTTGGATTTTTATCCTGGAATGTTAGGCACTATTTCATGAAACAGAATATACTCTAATGAATAGCACAGATTAGCAATGATTTTTTAAGTAGTATATATTACAGAATAAAAGTGTGAACTTTTTCTCACCCCATTGTCACGTGACCTGGAGATTCATTGAACAGATTTACTGAGAGTCTTTTTTTTCCTTTTTAATGCAAATGCTCTGGATGAGGCTTAGACTCAAGCAATTATACTATTATTTGAATTAGTTAATCAACCTGTTTTTCTTCTAATTCCTTATGGAAATTAGTAACACTAAGAAATGTGGAGTTTTTAAAAGTGAATGGATAACCCGGCCGCCGTGGCTCAGTGGTTGAGCGTCAACCTATGAATCAAGAGGTCATGGTTCAATTCCCGGTCAGAGTACATGCCTGAGTTGCAGGCTCGATCCCCAGTGTGGAGTGTGCAGGAGGCAGCCGATCAATGATTCTCTCTCATCATTGATGTTTCTATCTCTCTCTCCCTCTTCCTTCCTCTCTGAAATCAATAAAAATATATTTTTTAAAAAAGTGAATGAATATAGGAAGAGGAGGAAAGAATGGAGAATGTGGAGGGCGCCAGACCTTGGGCAGTTGGAGGGCAGTGAGATGGCAATGGTCACTTTTGGTGATAGGATAGGTCCCAAAATGTGGTAAAGAATTGCAGCTTTATTTCCAATAGTCAAAACATGGAAGTAGCCTAGGTGTCCATCAATATATGAATAGATAAAGAAAATGTGGTGTATTTATACAATGTATACATAGAATGAAATACTACTCAGCCATAACAAAGAATAAAATCTTGCCATTTGTGACAAGAGTGAATCCAGAGTGTATTGTGCTAAGTGAAATAAGTCAGGCAGAAAAATACAAATACTTTATGATTTCATTTATACATGGTATAAAAAACAACAACAACACACAAAACAAATGAACCAAGTAAAACAGAAACAGACTCATAGACACAGAGAACAAATTAATGGTGGTCAAAAGGGAGGAAGGTGATGTATGGGCGAAAAGGTGAAGGGGATTAAGTGTTACAAACTTCCAGTTATGAAATCAAGCATAGGGAATATAGTTAATAAAATCATGGTAACTGTACAGGGACAGATTGTTGCTAGACATGGTGGAGATCACTTCGTTAAGTTGTTGAATCACTGTATTATATACCTGAAGCTACTATTATATTATATGTCAACTATAATTTTAAAAGAAATTGACATGAGACAGGTTAATAGGGGGGAAAAAGGAAAAGAAACGAAAAGGAGCTAAGCCAAGAATGTTCAGTTACTGTTCTCAAACTCACTCTGTCTGTGGGAGGAGTAATGACTGTGGAGAAAGGCCGGGAATGATACCATAGGGGAAGTTCCTCCATATGGAAACATGGAGAAAGAAGAATAAACATCCTTCCCATCTCCCCACTCCCCAAATATTAATCAGGACCCAATTCTCATCTTTTTGAAAACCTTGCCTGTGCCTTTCTGCAATATGTCCCACTTAATGTTGTCCATAGGTTCTATGACTTTAAGTGCAATGATATAATCAAACCAATTTACCAGAGTCAATTGATATATGAGTTAAGTTCCTATGGCATCTCATCAACATCATAATGAAATGACATATGAACAAAATGACATTATTTGAGGACCTGTTGTCCATGGTTGTAATCTCTCCTTGCTGTGAAAGCTCATTTTACTTAATTTGAACTTTTCTTTTTAACATTTATTCTGTCTTGTAACTGTAACAATTTATCTATTTTTCTGTGACAGTTCCTTTTTCTTAGAATCTCCTTAAATAAGAGCTATTTATTTTCATGTTTTCATACTTCTCAACTATTAACACAGTAAGTGATAAATGGTAAGCCCTCAGTGAATATTTATAGAATGAGCAAATGAAATGATGCATAAAAAAGTACATAGTCTATCTAGCCTATCCCAAATATGTGCAAGCAAAGAGGGATCTAATAATTTAAAACAGAGTAAGCCAAGCTATGATGGGAATGAAAGAATACGTGTGTGTTTAAAGCAGCTAACTGCTTCTCACTAGAGAGGGTGGTGATGATTGCTCACCACCATCATCTACTCTACAATGTGAGACTCGGTGTTCTAGGAGGTGTGTTTGGAATTGAACTCGGGGGACATCTAACAGCAGCTTCATGGAGCCTCGGACAAACCTCTCTAGTGGTTTTAAACATGTTAAATTACATAAGAAATTAGAATGAGGAAAATGAATGGATAAAAATGGGGAATTGGAATTCATCTTGAAGATGAATTCATCTTGACTATGTTTTATCAAACGCTTAGTGTAGGAATAAGTATTCCTCTTCACCTTTATCCTTAGTTACTATCAAAGAATGTACTGAGAAAAAAATTTTGAATCAAAAGGTAATTTTTGCATTTTCTCCCTGTCAAGATACTGTATGCCTTTTAAATATTTTTAGGAATTTAAAATATTAGATAGAATTCTTCTTTTGTGCTTAAGTCAGGGATATATTCTTGTACAAATGAAGGTTTATAATTTCTTTTTGTGATACAGATAAGCAAAATAAGAAAATAATACTCTCTAATCTCATCACCAGCAATAGTGAATGTTAATGTTTTGATACATAACCTTTCATCTTTTTCTATGTGTACATGTCTATCTATATACAAATTTAGGAAACTTCTACCATATACTCTGCTTAATCAACTTTTACTTTTATAATTGTTCTAGGTTTACAGAAACGTTGTGAAGACAGTGCAGGGAGCTCCCAGTCATACAGTATGTAGACTTTTCAGACTGGCTTATTTACTTATCAATATGTATTTAAGATGTATCCATATGTTTGCATGACTTCATACCTCATTTGTTATCACTAAATGGTATTTCATTGTATGATTGTACCAATTTATTGATCCATTCAACTATTGAAAAATATATTGAATACTTACAGTTTTTGGCAGTGAGGAATAATGCTGCTATAAATATTTGCATGTAGGTTTTGTGAGGACACCTTTTAATGTTTCTGCCTTTCTGGGATTTCGAATGCCTTAAACTGAACTGCCCCAAAATCTTAGTTTTTATTTTAAAAATACAGTAGATAGAAACATAATATTGACAATTCCATAATATTCCCTGAATATTACTACAAAGCAGGCTTGGGCATCCCTCTTCAGAAGGGAAAGGATCCCGGAGGTTCCTGCTTTGCTTTTAGACATCCAATGTGATCTACAAACTTCTACTTTGAGGCAGCCTGGACTCAGACTTGCAGTAGTGGGCTGAGGAAGCTGGAGCAGGAACTGGGCTCATTGGCCTAGGGCTTATTTTAGCTTTTTAGGTTTGCTTTCATGCTGCCAGACGCTGCTGCTAACCTTTGGCCTACAGTAGTTTTGACAAATAGGGAAGCCATTAGTCAAAGAAGCTGTCTCCCTGAGAATGTGTTGCGACACATTGAACTCAGAGTCATGTCCAATGAAACAGATCTTGTGTTTAACAAATACCTTGGATCTTTGGGAGAAGAGACTAGTCCTGGCTTTACAGACCTTTTAGGGAAAGCTACTTCTGTGCTGCGTGCTCTTGGCGCTTGAGAATGCTTGTCGGCACTGGGTGCCAAGAATATAATCAGCCAGGACAATGTGTTCAGCGTGTAGGAAATACAGCTGAATTTAGCAAATGTATGTGACAGACCTGATTCTGGGGCCAAAGAGCTTTCCTCTGCACATTTTGCCCTCTTAAGTCATGCTGAACTGGAGGTCCTAACAGCTCCCTGCAGCCCCACGAGATTAAGGATATGTGCTAAGTGAGGTGCATTTAGATGGACTTCACTTGTGTTTCTCATGATAAAAGATCATGTCTAAACTGCTGTGTAAATCCTGCTACTCCACACATGATGCTAGGAACTCAAATAAATTGCTGGTAAGATAGAGCAAGTACTATGACCACACAAGCAAGTGTTATCAACTTGAGGGTTAAACTTGATCTAACCTTTGGATTCAGAGTTCTCTCTTCCCTTCCTCCTCCCTTACCCACTTTTTTTCTCAAGTATGTGTGACCACAGGAACATGCTTCCAAAGTGTAGAATTACTACTTTTATCTAGGACTTTTTGGGGCATCATTCAAATATAAGTAATAAGAATATAACAAGGTTATTTATAATTTTTAATTTGGATGAAAGGTAATATTCTAGGCCAGATATTATTGTAATTCTCAAACGTTGTCACTTAAGAGCATATTTTAATCGTCTTTTGTCCTCATGTATCCAGTCTGAGACCTTCAGAGCTCCCATAATCAAGAGAATGTAGAAAAGGTGGGACAGAAAGAGTGAACAGGGCATCCCAGCAAAGGCACTGCTCTAGCTCCCTCTCCATCTTTCACTCCTGTTATTAGGGGAGAGAAGAAAGAAATTAAAAGTGGAATTCATTTGCTCTGTCTGTAAAACCCCTGCTCCCCCCCGCCAAGGCAGTTTACATGTATTGTCTTATTTAATTCCATGACAATTTAGCAAAGTGGACTTCATGATTCCCATTTTACAGACTGGAGAAACCAAAGGGCTAAGAGAATAAGTAACTTGTTCAAAGTCATACAGTTATGGCCAGTATGTGAGCTCAGTGCTGTCTGAGTGTACAGAGCCCAGTGGGTTGTTCCTCACCTACATCATGCTGAGTGAGTCCCGTTGTCTGCCTTTAGGGTGAACTGCTGTCAGGTAAGCAGGGAATTGTGTGTTGGCTGCAGGCCATAATCACAGGTAAACATTAAGGAGGAAACAAACTCCTGAAAGCTGAATTTGCAAACACCTATAAAGCCATGGCAACAGCTCTGAAGAGAAGGCCCAGGAAGGACCAGGGAGATTCAGATAGAGTCAACGATGGATAGGTATAAGGGCTACCCTGGCAATTACTGTTTGGGCAGCACTGCCCACTCCCTCTCTTCAGCAAACTTGAACTCCACACAGGCTTTCTATACTTTGGCTGCTGCAAACCAACAGGCCTTGGGGATCTGTGCTTCCCACTGGAAAGGAAAGAATAGGGATTAAAAAGAAGGCGAGGAGGAGAGTAAAGGAAGAGGAATCTATGTGCAAGGAAGTTTATAGCATCTATGGACAAGGGAGGGTGTAAAGGAAACACAACCAGCATGCAAAAATGGAGGTGAGAAATGACTAATACTTTTCAAAAAGTGTCTACCTACCAGGGGTGGGGAACGTCTGGCCCATGAACTCATTTGGTCTGGCCCTGCCAAGGCCTTAGGGGCAAGCTAATTAAACGTTTGACCAAAGATAGCAGGCTAATTTTTAAGTTGATAATGTTGTATGGCCCTCGGATAACGTTATAAATATCCAAATGGCCCTTGGCAGAGAAAAGGTTCCCCACCCCTGACTTAGACCTTTACACTACCAGGGCTGAATATCTTACTTTGAAGGGTAGGCAGGTGCAATGCATTGGCCAATGAAATATAAGAAAAGTGTCCAGCGGGACTTCTGAGAAGGCATCTCACAAGGTTGCTGACTCAGCTGGAGGGACTTTTTTTTTCTTTTCTGCCTCCTTCTGGGCTTTGTGGACAAGAAGGCAGAAACTCGGGCAGCCATCGTGCCTCATTGAGGCACCTTCAGCACAAAAGCCACGGAGCAGGAGGTGGAACAGAAAGACAGACGTCTGTCTCTAATGACCCAGATTCTCCTCCTCCCTCCAAACTTCTACTACGTAAGAGAGAAAGTCATCAAGGTTTTTACTATATGTGGTGACCTTGTTCACACGATCCATTATTTACATGGTGACACGTAAAAAATTAAATAATAAGACTAGCATTTAGAGACTAATTCAAAACATCAATGTAAAAGACTTCACCTGGCAGTAGAGGGTTGGTTGTCAAAAACAAATGGGCAGACCCTGACCGGTTTGGCTCAGTGGATAGTATGTCTGACTGCAGACTGAAAGGTCCCAGGTTCGATTCCGGTCAAGGGCATGTACCTTGGTTGCGGGCACATCCCCAGTGGAAGGTGTGCGGGAGGCGGCTGATTGATGTTTCTCTCTCATCGATGTTTCTAACTCTCTATCCCTCTCCTATAAAAAATTGATAAAATATAAAAACAAAACAAAACAAATGGGCATGGAAATTCTGCCTTTGGCCGGGTGGCATAGAGTGGTCCTTTTTTATAAGTAGGGTTTAAATTTAACAGTGAGAATAGGGACGTATAAGGGAGGGGAATGAGAGGAATAATGGTATGAGCAGGGCAAAGGAAAGGGCAGGCCTGTGTTTGTGAAACGATAAGCAAACCCTCTTGGTTTGAGAGGAGTTTTTGAGTTGGAAAGATGTGGGTGATAAGGCCAGTAAAATTCCCTGGCAATCTCTAAGATAAAGCCACAGTCTCTTCTTACTTGTGCTAGAAGGGACACCTATCTTTTCTTGGCTTTTGTCTCCTCATATTGGGATGCTGTGCTCTTTTCCTGACTTACTCGCAAGGTATTCCTCATGCCTAGCCCCATTCCTGAAGTGGCCCTTGCCCAGATGGCACCCAATATGTGGCCCCCAGAATGGCACTTTGGGAAGGGGCCTCTTGGTGTGGAACAAGAACAGACCAGCTTTTCTGTTAAACTGTCAGTAACCTTCCTGACAACATCCACTGTTTATTTAGACTTTTTGGCTAAACACAAGGTCACACCCAAGACTCAGAATGGAGAAGATCCCCATGTCACTGAAGAAATGATCTACATACAATGGCCCTGTACAGACTATGGCTCACAAGCATCCCAGGAAGGCTCTGGACCTGTTTTGTCCACGTGCTCTGGGCCCCATTGCTAACCCACTCTGCTCCATGACTGTAAACGGGGCGCAGGCCGTGAGCTGGTCTGAGGCCCTCCCAGGACGAGTTCGCTCTCAGATGACTTCACATTCCCACAGGAAGTTCCTTTGTTGCTGATGGAAAACTGGCCCTGTTACACTTCTCACTTTCTGGAGCTGCGCTAGCAAAAGGCAAAAATTGGGTGGGGCTTTATTAATAGTCTCAGCAGCTTTTACAAAACAAGAATCAGAACATGTGCCTCAGTGAATCACCTTTTGTTAGCCTGTGAAGATGCAAGCAGAGGCGAGCAGCGGGGATTGTGTCTGCAGCTGGCCTCCCAATGTCTTTCTGCTTCTCCCCTTCCTGGCTGCTGCTCCCCGGTTGGATGGCTGGGCCTTAACGGGCCACATGGCCAGGGCCTTTCAGTCCTGCAGCTAATTTAAATCATTCCCAGGCTCCATGTGACAGGTCCCTCAGACTCGGAAATCAGACACCTCCAACAAATGCCATTCCTTCTCTGTCCTCCTCTTTCCTAGCACGTTGGGTTACTTCCAGTGCGCATAACAACAAAAACCAATGAAAATACAGATGACAGTACCCAGTGCCATGGCTTGAAGGCATTTTGGGTTTTCTGAGCCAGTATGACAACAGCCAGGAAAAATTTTTAAAAAACAGCAACCTCATCCTCGCCTCCCAGGGCATGGATATGTGAGGAAAACTTGGATCTCTGGAAATGACGCAGTGGTCTATCGGTCGCAGACGTGGGAGTCACTCCAAGGCTGGGCCGAGACAGACAGGAGTTACCTGGAAAACACAAAAAGCAGCCTGGCCAAAATCCAGACACTAGAGGGACCAGACAAAAGGTTTCCCAGGGAAGAGGAGGCAGTAATCAAACCTCTGACAGCACCCAGCCCCAAAGAAAAATGACTGTGCAGAATTCCCATTAAGGATATCTGAAACCACAGTTCTTATCTTTCCCCGCCTTCCCCTTTTCTCAGCCGGGACCTGCGGCCCAGCTCTTCCCTCCAGTTTATCCTGGATGGAGGCGAACTGTGTCCACTCAGGTCAAATCTGGTCAGAGAGCAGGAATTAGGTTACTGCACCCAGCTGACGAGAAAACAGCAGCTTCAAAGGCTGGGTTTGCCAGTTCTCCCAAAAAGATCCACGCCCAGCAACAATAATCCTTAAGTTCACCCTACTGAGGAAAGCGCCTGAAAAAAATGAAATGATTAAAACAAAAAAGGCACAATATAAAATCCGAATAAAGGAGATCATTAGCAGCCTGGAGGAATGCCTTACAACATTTTGAAAAAAGCTTGACTTCAAGAAAATAGTTGGATTTTTTTTTCCATGAATTCATAGTCATAAAAGCCTTATCTTTACAGATTTTTCTTTTCACAGCCACGCAAGGGCTGCTTTTTCAAACACTAATTTCCTGTTACTAGTTCTGTTTCTTGTGGGATTTATTAAAGGGAAGAAGACTATAATCTTCTGGTTGTTGTGTGGTTGCCAGATAAAGTGCCTAAACATCAAAATGAAAAATGTGTCTGGATTTATTACATAGGCATAGAACTTACATTTTAAAATGTAATGGTGGTAAAAGCAGAAATCTATTAGTTATTTTCATTAAACATTCATCAAAAAATATTTTAAGAAGTAACTACAGGAACATAGAAGAACACAAAATTGAAAGTATTTTTTCAAAAGGTACTAAAGTGTCTACACTAAACGGAAGCATTATAGAATATTACATTATAAATAGGGTAGGTTAACAAAATTTCCAACCCCCTGCTCTGAATCACTGAATTGATGACCTGCAGCAACTCTTTCTCACTCAATGGAGAACACAAACATAGATTCTTTAAAATGCTTTTGTGGCTGGACTTTGTAACACTGGATGAGCTAAATTATGCTGCCATAACAAACAATCCCCAAATCTTAGTGACTTAGAACAACAGAGATTATTTTTTGCTCATGCTACATGTCCACCAAGGGTCAATAGGGCTGCTTTGTTGATTATAGTCTGTCTTAAACCCGTGCTAATTCCAGTCAGGGGCCGGGAGGAGAGAAGGAGGGAGTTGTGCATTGGCTCCTAATCTCCTTACAACCAGAAGTGACACAAAGAAGTTTCAGTCACATTTCATAGGCTAGTGCACCTGGCCAAGCCTAACTTCAGAATGGGTAGGGAAGTGCCGGTGAACATATGCTCCAGCCCAGAATAAGAAATATTTCATGGAATTGACAATATTGATGTCTGATTTAACGACAATCACCCGTTAGCATTCATCTTTTTTTATCCAATGTTTTTATTTCCTCCTGCCATATGCTCTCTCCCCGGTGTCGGTCTATTTACAGACACTGGTATGCATCTTTGCGAGTGCCTTCTTCTTCCTTCTGGAATCCCAGGCATCCTGCTATCTGTGAATATCTCCTGGCCTAATAACATGGAATTTACAATGGATTTCAAGGCATAATGCCCAAAGGCAGATACAAATTTTAAATTTCCAGGAAACTTTGTCCTGGGAGAAAGCCTCTCCCAAAAGTTAAATAATCCCAGTCTTTCTCAAGCTTCAAAGCCAGAGTGATGTTTAGACAAAGAGGCAAAGATACTTTGTACTCAACTTATATAACATATTTAACCCTCCAAATGGCTGCAGACCAAGGCAGGATTTTAGGTATTGTGAGGCTGAACTATATAGCAAATAGAGATAGGGTTGATAGGGAAGACCAGGGAGAATAAAGTTAATTTAGAAATGTTAACAATGGATTTCAAATATGGCACCAGAATGAATATAGAGTAAAATTTCAAAAAATGTTAATAGTTGTATGGTGAGCAAATGTAACTATAAATGAAGGTAACTCAAAGGTTCTATAAACAAGCATATAAATTTAATTCATTTTACAAGAGGAAAATTAATTCCATCCCCCTAAAAGTATGGACTAATTTCTTGAAACAAGTTAAAATGACAATCTGCTGCAATAATGGCTTAATTGCACAAGAATTCTGCTTAGTTCATTGGAAGTCCCCTTAAAAAAGTGAGTTTGAGAACCGGGGAATTCCATCATTGGTTAGAGGAAATCTTTATTTTTGGAGGTGGGTTCAGTTTAGGGTGGCTAATGATCAGAAGGATTCCTGGGTTTTCTAAGACCCATTTGAAAAAAGGCTTTGAAAGTGCAATCTGGTTGGTGCTTATGGGATTAGAACCAGAGTAGAGTGAGTTTCATGTGATTGGGAGACCTGGAAAAGAGCTGATTCCCGTGGGATGCTCAGACAAGACCAACCCCAGCCCCTCAGCTGGTTTGGTGTTATAGTCTTTAGAGCTACATACTACCTGTGCTAGGAGGTTTGGGCCAATATAATCAAATAGATGTAAAGGTAAGTTTGCAAACAGAATTACAAACTATCTTTAAAACTAGAACACTTTTCTTTTGAGCTAATGAAAGGTAAAATATATCCTTGGTATTAGAGTGAGAAAAATTATTTTAAATTTATTTCTTTTTTTATTAACTTACACAATAAAGTATGAAGGTCCTAAGTACACACCTCAGGGAATTTTTATATATGTAGAAGCCCATGAAACTAACCCCGATCAAGGCAGGGAAAATTTTTGGTTCCTCTGGGAATACACACAAGTAAGCAGGCAATTATGCTACAGTGTGATACATGCCACAAAATGAGGAAGTGCTGGAAGAAAGAATGCCGAATGTGAACTTGAGGATCAGATTGGCTCCGGGCGGGAACAAGTGACATCTACATGAGACTAGAAGGGTGAGTAAAGGCAAACCAGACAGAGATGAGGAAATACAGAAGCAAAGGGAACAGCAGGAACAAATGCTCAGAGGCAAAAGATAGTTTTGACTATTTGGGGAACTGAAAAATAAACAAAACCCAAACATTTCTTATAACTAGACAAGTGAACTGGGGTCAGATTCTACGGGACTTTCGCAGATAATGTTTCAGAGTTTGTACTTGGCTTCAAGGGTAATGAAAGTCATTGAAGCTTTTTCAGCAAGGGGCTGCCATCATCAGATTGGTATTTGTTTTAAAGTACTACGTATATGAGGAAATAACAGTATGGAAAGAGAAAGGGTTTGAAAAACAACTTTGTTTTGATGCTTTTGTGAAGGGTGAAAAACCTCCCACCAGACACGATTTTTATGACACCTTTTTATTTGAGCACAATAGGCAAGAAAGTGTGCAACAAAATATACCCCAGGAAACAGGCTGTGACTGTACAACATAAGGTAACATATGGATGATGTGCTACTTGGTTCTATCTCAGTGGAAAGCCACTGGTAATAGGAACAAATTACACAATGTGCCCAGTGTTCACAGCTGCAAATGCAGGATTCATGTCAGTGTCCCTATGTAAGACTTCTCCACCACACCTGGAATTCTCCATCTTATATGTTCAACTTTATTATAACATTTTCTTGATGTCTATATTTCTGTGATGACCATGGTCAGCCTGAAATTTTCAGGAGAAAAGTCTTACATTCATCTTTCCTGACCTCTAATTTCTAAGTCCCCTTCTTTGAATCCCATATTTAGATTAAGGTTCTGGATAATTCTCTCAAACACCTACCCTGTTCACTTGGTGCTGATTAGATTAACTAGACCAGTGGTTGGCAAACTCATTAGTCAAAAGAGCCAAATATCAACAGTACAACAATTGAAATTTCTTTTGAGAGCCAAATTTTTTAAACTTAAACTTCTTCCAATGCCACGTCTTCAAAATAGACTCACCCAGGCCGTGGTATTTTGTGGAAGAGCCACACTCAAGGGGCCAAAGAGCTGCATGTGGCTCGCGAGCCGCAGTTTGCTGACCATGGAACTAGACAATCACCAAAGTCCCACACTGACCTGTCATGTAGCCACAATTTAAAGAGTTAAATGCTTTGTTCTCTTGGTTATGATAAATTGAAATGCAATGCTTTCATTGTATCACCTTTATTTTTCTCTTCCTTACTTAAATGGAACCCATTATTGAGCCTTTTTACTTTTTGCCTCATACTAAAACCTGCATAACATGTCTCTATAGAAATATTGTTATTCAATTTTTTGTCATGATTGAAATATTTGTATGATACTGATGTGTCTATAAAACAGTTTTATTTATTATGATGCTGACAAATTTTGAAGCAGTTGGTAGGTAGATAGCATTAGAAAAATCTTTGCTATGAGAGCAAATCCCATTACGATTTCATCCTAGTAATTTTTTACAGACGTCAGTGATGTATAAGCCTCTCTCCCTAACTGGATCATAAACTCTCAGAGGGCAAGTATGGGCTGAATTGTGTCCCCCACCCCCATCCAAATTCATATATTTAAGTCCTAACTCACACACAGCACCTCAGAATGTGCCCTTATTTGGAAATAGGGTCATTGCAGATGCAGTTAAGATGAGGTCATACTAGGTTAGGGAAAGCCCCTAATCCAATATAACAGGTGTGCTTAAAAAAGGAAGAACTTTGAACATAGACGTGTATTCAGAGAAGACACTGTGGGAAGCTATGCTTCCCCAAGTCAAGGAATTTCCAGAAGCTGGGTAAGAGGCCTGGAACAGGTCTTCCCAGCACCATTAGATGGACCATGGCCCCTGCCGACACCTTTCTTTCAGATGGTCTCTAACCTGAGATAATAAAGTTCTGTTGCTCTAAGCTATCCAGTTTGTGATACCTTGTTATTGCAGCCCTAGAAAACAAACGCAGCAAGGGCTTGCTCATTTGTGTGTGCCCCTCAGAGACTTATGAATGTTGGCCAAAATGAAGTTGCAATCATATACCCCAGCAGATCTGAAGCTTGAGCCAGCTAAGGCAGTGAGATAACTGGATGTGGGATCTTGCAAAATTTTCTTCTGGTATTAAGACATGCCCTTGGGAATGTGCTGATGCTGATACCAGTTGTTTGTTTGTACCTGGAGAGCAGACAGGCATGTGGTCAGAGCATTCACCCATTTCCTCCCCCACCTCTGCTCTGATCTTTCCTTAGTCAATGTTTACTCCTTTGGTGAGTGGGGATACCTTGTCCAATTCTTTAAATACCAACATATTTTGACAACTCTCAAATGTATACACTCAGCCAGGTCTTCTCTTATGAATCTGAGACTAGTTAATTTCTGGCCTCTAACAGACATATATTTTTAAAATATGTTTTTATTGATTTCAGAGAGGAAAGGAGAGGGAGAGACAGATAGAAACAGTGATGAGAATCATTTATCTCCTGCCTCCTGCTCCTCCCTGCCACAGTGGATCAAATCTGCAACCCAGGCATGTGCCCTGACCAGGAATCGAACTGTGACCTCCTGGTTCATAGGCTGATGCTCAACCACTGAGCCACACCAGCTAGGCTAACCAGACATATATACTGGGATGTCCAATGGGTGGCTCAAACTTAAAACTGTTTTCTTCCCCTAAGTATGTTCCTCTTTTATCTTTCCAATCGAGTAAATAGCATCCCCATCTTTCAAGTTGCTCAGGTCAGTCCTGGCAGTTGCCCTTGACACCTAATGCCTTTCTCTCACATCACATGTCCAGTCTCTCAAGGTGGCTCAACCTTCACAATATACCCAGAAATGCACTGTTCGTTTTGTCTTCTTTTTACCCATTTCACCACTACTGCCCTGGTCCCACCACCATCATTCTTTACCTGCATTATTAGGACAGCTCCTAACTGGCTTCAGTACTTGAACCTTTACGGTCTATTGATGACACAACAGTCCGGATAATCCTGTTGAAACCAGTCATGCTATGACACTCCTCAGCTAAAATTTCCTCAAAAGCTTCCTATGGCACACTTAGAAGCTGAACCTTCCTATAAGATCCTCTGAGACCTGGATTCATTTGTACCTCTCAGCTCATCTCCTATCACCTTTCTTCACTCTGCTTCAGCCACATTGACTCTCTATTACCTTGAACATGCTAAGCACACTTACTTTTCATATCCAGTGAGAGTACTATTTAATGAAATCTTAGTTTTAGCTGTGATATGTATGCTTATGTGTATCAGAGTCTATATAATATTTACTTCTTACTTTGGGTTGTAGTTTCAAAAAATTTTGAAAAATACCTACTTAGACATTCACCTGAGTCAGATTGTGCCCTTTCTGATGATGAATTGAAAGCTCCATGAATTTATATTTTAATATTCCCTGCAGAAATATTCCCTATTTACTATTTGTAATATTATTGTATTCCCCAAACAAAAAACATAATCTAAGTGCTTAAACTTCTGAGACATGAAGTTGTAATTGATTAGGCTGCTTAGATTAATGGGCACAGCAGTTTTCCCTTTGGGGTCTTTATTTATTGGGTAAAAGGACATTATAGAGAATTTCCCCAAAATAATATAGTAATTTAATTTAGCACATTCCATCACTGAGAAAGTAGGCATGTACTAACATAGATGCATGGTCATTTGGAGAATCAGTAGCGCATATTAATTGGACACATAAAGGAGAGAATAACTTTCCTAATTAGAGAAAAAGCACAAGAACTCAAGAAATGCTTACAACTCTCTATTTTCTCTAGTGTCCTGAAATAAGCAACCTTATTTCCCATGTAACTTTATTTAATTCCTCCAGAAGTTACTTGTGATTTTCATGATGGTATCTTTAGAGATTGCATAATATATATTGCACAGCAAACTCCTATAAAAAAAAGTGGAAAGGAATGTAAAGATTTGACTGTTAGATAAAGCCTAGATGTTGGATGTGGGCTGAGTAGCACAAGATGAGAAAGCTGCAAGAGATCCGAATGAGAGCAGAGATCAGAAGATGAAGTAGGAAAATGGTGATAAGTATTCTGAAGGATGATTTTTGTACCATCTTGGAATTCAGTTGATATAAATAATGTGAGAGCCTTCAGTAATTATTAGCATTACTATACTCATGTAGGAAGTTATACTTTATTTGACATTTTATTCTTCGTATTAATGATCTGAAGTTTCATGACAACCCACCAAGAAAATAAAAAAATGAAAATAATAAATCAGTCATCGGTACTTAAAAGCCTAATGAAATTCAAACATTTCCCAACAGAAGATGACTCAGTGACACAGAATTGGCAGCTGTTTGTTATTAGATCATTAGTTTTTATTGGCTTTCTTTTAATTTTAAGAAGGCATCTACAGAACCCTCCTTTCTCCCCTTGTCTGTTTGGATTCATTTAAAGATACCTGGTTGAAGTCATCAATTGGAAAAAAAAATGCAGTTTTTTTCAACATTCCTCAGTAGTTTAACTACCTTTTTCCATTGGGTTTAGAAACATCCCTCAATAGTTTAACTACCCTTTTCCATTGGGTTTTAAATGATGTTAGCTTTTATTGAAAACTAGAGACCCTGTGCATGAAATTTGTGCATTCGGGGGCGGGGGGGGGGGTGTCCCTCAGCCCAGCTTGCTCTCTCTGACAGTCCAGGACTCCTCGGAGGATATCTGACTAATGGCTTAGGCTCGCTCCCTGCAGGCCTAAGCCAGCAGTTGGACATCCTTAGTGCTGCCACGAAAGCAGGAGAGGCTCCCGCGGTGGCTGCACTTGCCAGCCAGCTGTGAGCCCAGCTTCTGGCTGAGTGGCACTCCCCCTGTGGAAGCACCCTGACCACCAGGCAGCAGCTCCTGCATTGAGCATCTGCCCCCTGGTGGTCAGTGCATATCACAGCAACTGGTCGTTCCACTGTTAAGTCTATTTGCATATTAGCCTTTTATTATATAGGACTAGAGGCCCAGTGCATGAAATTTGTGCATGGGGGGGGGGTGTCCCTCAGCCCAGCCTGCACCCTCTCCAATCTGGGACCCCTCGGGCAGTCGGACATCCCTCTCACAATCCAGGACTGCTGGCTCCCAACTGCTCACCTGCCTGCCTTCCTGATTGTCCCTAACCACTTTTGCCTGCCAGCCTGATCAGCCCATAACCACTCCCCTGCCAGCCTGATTGCCCCTAACTGCCCGCCCCTGCTGGCCTGGTCACCCCTAACTGCCCTCTCCTGCAGGCCTGGTACCCCCCCAACTGCTCTCCCCTGCAGGCCTGGTCCCCCCCCCCAACTGCTCTCCCCTACAGGCCTGGTCCCTCCCCAACTGCTCTCCCCTGCAGGCCTGGTTCCCCTCCAACTGCTCTCCCCTGCAGCCCTGGGTCCCCCACAACTGCCCTTTCCTGTAGGCCTGGTTGCCCCCAACTTCTCTCCTCTGCCAGCCTGGTCACTCCTAACTGCCCTCCCCTGAAGGCTTGATTGCCCACAACTGCCCTCCCTTGCAGGCCTGGTCCCTCCCAACTGCCATCCCCTGCTGACCTGATCGCCCACAACTGCCCTCCCCTGCTGGCCATCTTGTGGCAGCCATCTTGTGTCCACATGGGGGCAGCCATCTTTGACCACATGGGGGCAGCCATCTTGTGTATTGGAGTGACAGTCAATTTGCATATTACTCTTTTATTAGTTAGGATAAGATAGAATAGAGACAAGGCTCATTGAAGCAATTTTCTCTTGCTCCAAGAAAAGGTAAGAAGAAAAGGCCACCTATCTCAAACTTGTGTAAGGGAGGCACAGCCATATCTGTAATGACAAATTTGTCCTGCTCTAAGTGGGTGGAGAAAATGTTATCTTGAATACATGCTCAGGTCAACTTCCCATCTGGCTGGTTTTGAGGAAATGAATGCTTTGACATTGGCTGCTGGTGCTTCTAAAGCTGGGAATATCTTCAAATGGATGACACCTTGTCTTGGGGGATTTTCCTTTATAAGTTGGCCTGTCAGTGGGTCGGCAATGACTTTGACTCCATAATGACCCTACAATACTTTGCTTTTCCAACCTAAGCACAGCCACTTTAACTTATGAGCTAGATGAATCTGTACCAACTCTGCTCCTAAAAATAATTTTTAAAACAATCTACTTAATTGAGACTGTAGAATGTCACAGGTTATCTTATTTAAGTTGAACAAAAACCCTGCAAATGCTAATTTATTCGTGCAGCACCTTTTATTGAACCCTATCAGGCACTTTACTGGACATACAGAATATGGTGGTGAGCAAGAGCTAGAGCAGTGACGGGCAACCTTTTGAGCTTGGTGTGTCAAACTTTGCCAAAAAACTGAGCATAACTCGGGTAGTGTGACACTTTGAGGAAAAAACATAATTTCGCAAATGTTTCATCCTCGGCATGCGACCGCGTGTCATCAGAAATGGCTACACGTGTCAGTGCTGACACGTGTGTCATAGGTTTGCCATCACTGAGCTAGAGTCTCTTGATGAACCTATATTTCAGTAAGATAGCTGAGCAAATTATAAAGGAACCAAATTAGACAAATGTAAGTATGACAAGTGGTATGAGACAGAAAATATAGAAGGTATCAGGGAGGTACCTGAACAGGTAATATTTAAGCTGATTCAAAACAAGAAGTCAGAAAGATATGATGGGAAGAGACTTTCTGGATTAAAGTGAAGCTTGTGCAAAGGTCCTGAGGTAGAAAAAGAGTTCAGTATAGTTAAGAAACTTAAAGAAGACCTGTGCATTTGTAGCAGAGATAGCAAGGAGGGAAGTATTCAAAGATAAGTCTTATTTTTATTTTAAGCAAATGAGGTGGCATTTGTTGATAGATAAGAGAATGGAAATTTAGATAATATTAAGCAATACCTTCAAGGTTGAATAAGTAGTAAAACTCCCAGTCTCCTAAACCAGCTCTGATTCCAACATTCTTTTTACAAAGACATACTTAGCTCTCCTGTTAAAAACAACTTTTTAGATTGTATGGATTAGTTTGGGATCACTTAAAACTGAAACTCACCCAGATGTCCTCTCTGACAGCAAAGCAAAAGCTTCCTACTGGTCACTTTACAGAAGTGCCACTGCATCCTTTTCAAGTGAGTTGCCTAGAAAGGCTGTCCATCCTCTGGAGCAGAATGTGAGCTTTCTGTGCATCTAGTAGGACTGAAGAGTTTATGGTATGAAATTTTACACTTCATGGTCCAAGCTCACAGACTTTGTGATGTGATAACTTGGGAATATTCAAAGACATTCACAGAAGGCCTTCAATAAATGCAACAATTGTTATTGAGTGCTTCTATTTTTCTGCTCATTATATGAATTATATGTGTGAGTATGGATATATGTGTATATTCATAAATATACACTCACAGAACCACACAAAATTATTTTTGTTTTGAACCACAAATGTGTGTGCTATCTTTAAAAGTGATATATTCATTCATTTTAAAATATAAAAAAATAAGAGATTTGATTCCAAATTACCTAATTTTCTTTATGATCAAAGACTTATTTCTGTTATCTTAAGATAGGCAAGTACCTACAGAGTCTAATATCATGCCAAACACTTTATACATATTAACTTACTGAATCTTCTCAATAATCTTATGTTGTGACATAAAAATGTCTGTTTCGCAGGCAAAAAAAACTAAGACTCAGTGTGGTTAAGTAACCTGTTCCATATCACAGAGCTAGGAATTCTCAGTGCAGGGATGAGAATTCAAGTCTCTTTGCACCTCAGCTAGCAACTTTCCCAAGAGTTTTCAAAAAATATTTTCTTTTTTAAGAGGGATCATTAAACTGAGGGTGCATATTTACACTCCCATATTTCAAAGAATTAACTCCTCTCCGGTTCCTGCCTTGTAGATTATAAATAGTTCTGTAGAGGCTGTTTTCAGATTGAAAGAGGAAATCATTTAGGCCTTCTATTTAACCTTTCGCCCATCCTTTCAGAGTAATTGCCTAGGACATGCCAACTTTCCTCCTTTCATGAACCAAAAGATGTAAAAATGTCTCTCACTCAATGCTTTTTTAATGTTAGTGGAAGGAGGGAGCATGGTGACAGACACTCCCTTTCCACCAGATCATTTGAAGACCATGCACCAGTATTGATTCCTCCATCAGAAACAAACACATTTTATTATATTTTCATGATGACAGCACTGAAAATAGGTAGTTTCTTCTTTCCTGATGTTAATCTATAACTAATATTTTGTGTACTGAGTTTCAGAGAGAACAGGTTAGATTGCATAGAAAAAGAAAAAGGTTAGAAGAATTATTTAACAGTTTATTAATATATGAAGCCTGACATCTCAAGTTTTAAAAAACAATAAAAGCCATACACTTACTGAATTGCCAGAAATGTGTGTGTGTGTGTGTGTGTGTGTGTGTGTGTGTGTGTGTGTGTGCCACCACTTGTACTAGGATCAGAGATTATTTTTTTATTTAAAATTAAGACAGCCTAGGAACCAGAAAAAAAAATGGATGTACTCTTTTTTATACTGTACTCACAAACAGACTATATAAGAGACTAGTCATATAAAAATGTAAATGTAAGCACTACTACTAGATATGGCATTGCTGGTCTAGACCAATTGGGACATAGTTCAAAAACATATTGTACTGCAACAGTTTGCTCTCATTCAGCAACACATTTCAGGAAGAAGCAGGTATTTGGCTCACCCTAATCCTACCATATTTCCATGTATAGGCTTGGCTGCACCTTTGAAGGGGGAATGGAGAGGAGAACCTAACAGCATGAATCAGGGTTGAAACCAGTGGTTCTAGACTAATAAACTGGCCTTCAATAAATAGTTACCAGAAGGTATCTTAAAAATGGAAGGGGGAAAGGAGGACAAGTTTCATTAATGTGAACTTACATCCAGGGTGCTCAATTGTTTATACAATGGGATGGGCATCTTTTGCAGATATAATGCAAAACCAAAGACCAGATGTTTTACTAAGTTTGAAAAATGGATTGAAGAAGGATGAATAAGCTTTGATATCATTGTGGAGAAAAGCCATATATGATATGGGCTGTGGCTGGATGAGTATTGAATAACTCTCTTTTAAGCTTTGAGTTCCCTGGAAGTTTAATAAACATGCATCTCCACTTAAATCAATAAAGTGCTGAACAGAACAAAGGCAAGAACAGTGTTCTGAGGCACTTCACTAGAGTTCTCTTTCTGTCTGACATAGATCCACAGCTCCTCACTTTGTGGCATGCAGACGCAAATTAACCTCAATCAGACCTGGAGAACTGGCAATAAAGTTGACTTGCTACTAGGCACCTGAGTGTTGACCTAGAGTTTCTTAAGTCTTCCATGTACTTAAATCAAGATTTGACTCAATGGTCAATTGAGTTTCAACCAGAGTGCCAAGATAATTCAATGGGGAAAGACTAGTCTTTTCAGCAAAGAGTGCTAGAACTAGATATCTATACTAATAAAAGGGTAATATGCAAATTGGTCAGGACACCCTCACAGTAACGACCGAACAGCAGCCTGCATGGGGCAACAAGGCTGGCAGGGGGGTTATTGAGGGACAACCAAATGACTGAACAAGCAGGCTGCATGGGGCAACCAGGCCGGTGGGGGGGCAGTGAGGGGTGACCAGGCTGGCGGGGGGGGCAGTTGGGGGCAACCAGCCGGCAGCGGGGGGAAAGTTAGGGGTGACCAGGCCAACAGAGGGGGCCAGTTGGGGGCAACCTGGCTGGCAAGGGGAGCAGTAAGAGGCGACCAGGCTGGTGGGGGGGGGGGGGGCAGTTAGGGGCAACCAGGCTGGTGTGGGGGTCCAGTTGGGGGTGACCAGGCCAACAGGGGGGGCAGTTGGGGGCAATTAGGCTGGCAGGGGGGGCAGTAAGGGGCAACTAGGCCAGCGGGGGTGGGGGCAGTTGGGGGTGACCAGGCTGGCAGGGGGGCAGTAAGGGGTGACCAGGGCAGCGGGGGGGGGCAGTTAGGAGCAACCAGGCCACCAGGGAGGGGGCAGTTGGGGGTGACCAGGCCAGCGGGGGGGGGGGGGGGGGGCGTTAGGGGAGATCAGGCAGGTTGGCAGGTGAGCGATTAGAAGCCAGCGGTCCAGGATTGTGAGAGGGATGTCCGACTGCCGGTATAGGCTCGATCCCTAGGATTGGGCCTAAAACAGCAGTCAGACATCCACCAAGGGGTCCCAGATTGGAGAGGGTGCGGGCTGGGCTGAGGGGAACCCCCATGCACAAATTTCATGCACCGGGCTTCTAGTCCACATATAAAAGAATGAACTATACACCATAGAAAAAAATTGGTACGGGATAGACCAGAGACATAAATGTAAGAGCTAAATCTATAAGACTCAGAAGAAAACATAGGCTTAAATCTTTTTGCGGCCTTGGATTGTTAAAAATGACACAAAAAGCAAAAGCAACAAAAGAAAATATCTTTTAAAAATTAACTTCATCAAAATTAAAACTTTTGTTCAGTGCACAGGACACCAACAAGGAAAAACAGTCTATGGAATAGGAGAAATTAGTTTGCAAATCATATTGCAGAAAGGAGCACAATACTGATACATGGTACTACTTGAATGAACTTTGAAAATATTATGCTAAATGAAAGAAACCAGTCCCAAAAGACCACACACTGTGTATGAGTCCATTTATAGGAAATGTCCAGAATAGCCAAATCTATAGAGGCAGCAGGATTAGTGGTTTCCTGTGCCCATGGGAAGGGGAGAATGGGAAATGACTACTAATGAATATAGGGTTTCTTTTAGGAGTGATAAAAATGTTCTAAAATTAAAGGTGTTGATAGTCACACAACTCTGTGAATATATTAAAAACCATTGAATTGCACACTTTCAGTAGGTGAATTGTATGGTATGTGAATTTTATCTCTATATACAAATACAGTTAGATCTTAAAGTCCGGGGCAGTGTTTTGTCAATGAAGAAAAAAAAAGAAGATGATTGGGCGACTTAGCCATTTAGCCCCTGATAGTCCCAATTTTCAAAGAAGGAATCAAAAGAGTTGGATTTTAGAAGCCATTGGTCAGCATTTTGAAAATAATTCCAGAGAGTTTACAGACATGTAGGAAAGGATGTGGTGAGCATGAAGAGCCAAGGTAGGTCTGTGTTATATCAACACCATTTCCTTTTTTATAGATCGAGTAAACTGGGGAGTTCTGTAGACATAATGTACCCTCATTTCAAATAACAGGTTTATAGTATACTAAAAGCATTTTAAAGGTGAAATGTTCCCACTTGAAGAACATCTCATTCTAGGTAATACTTTCATGAGAACTGATAAAGAGCCACGGATCCTGCTTCGTCAGACAAAAAATTTTATGGCTTCCCTAATTAACTGGAACATGTGTGGCCTGCAAAAAGCTGGTGTGAGACTTGGATCAATGAAGGTGCAAGACTTGAATGTTTAACAGATGTCACATTTAGCTTCTGGAGTCATTTAGTAGGTGACATCAGTAGTAATGAACAACTTTAAAACAAAACATAAATTTGCCTATAACAAGGCCATATAATGCTGACTGTTACCACAATTGCAGTCCCAGAAATCAGCTTCCAGAGAGAGAGTGTCAGAGGGAGAGGGTTTTATTCTGGATACCTTTCTCTTCTGTCTCTCTCATCTGTGATATTGCTGTATGGATGAGCTTGAACAAAAAGAGAAAAACAACCCCAGATACAGACAATCACAGCTCTCAGCCTAAGGGAATAAATGAGTCTAGAGTGAGGTAGTAAAGCTGGTTTGCCCTGGGTTACAAGAACCACTTGTACTCATCTTTTCCCAACTCTGGGGTTAGTGAAGTCATTTTGGTAGCCTGAAATCATCCACGGTGGGAGGATTTATACCACAAAAATTGGTAAATGCTACAAATCTGGCCTTTATTTCCCCTGGAGAGCCAGTTGTTAAACATTTACCAGCACACCCTGGCAAATCTCTCAGTGTTGTCCAACGAAAGCAGTGCAGGGCAAGAGGACATACCGTCTCTGAATGTCAACAGCCTGCAAGTCATGGCACACAGACACCAGGATGAGAGCTGTAGTAATGCACACTACATGAAGCAACACCCACATCCATGGTGAAGAACAACACCCACTTAGACTCAAGGTTAAAAAAAAAAAAAGTAGCAGTGCTTAATTAAATAACAACACCCACTTTATAGGCAAGCTATATATTTTGGTTAAATGGCTTATTTTTTATATATAATTACAGTATCCATTGCATTTTTTAAATGTCTAAATTCTTTGATTCCTTAGGAGCAAACTTTGCATAGTTATAACACTCAAGAATACATTTGCCTGTTTTCTTTAGGCATTTTTTTCTTTTTTTCCCCTCTGGCTCAGATGGTGACAGGCATCTAGTGATTATCTAGCTAATAAGAGAACTTTCCTACAAACCATGAGTAAATAAGTGAAACAACATTTGGGTTAATAGGAATGGGTAGAATAGAAATGTAAAGTAAATATATTCACAATAGATTCTTGGGAAGACTGAAAATGAAATTAGGTGGGCATATGCTTGTGCCTATGTACACTGTGGCCAAGAATTCCAATGGAAAAACCATCAGTGGAACTGGATTTTGTTCCCCAAAATGCAAAGTCAGGAACAGCATGGTCTGCTCTCTGTGGACCAGCATCCAGAGACTTCTCATGGAAAGGCAGCATCTGTTTCAAGAAGTCCTTTGAAGGAAAAGTATATAAACATGTGGGAATGGCGTGGTGTGTGCACTCCTTGCTTAAAGAGTTGCCAGAGGAAGGAGGAAATTAAGGCCCCAAGACAGAGGCCATTCAGTTATCTTGGCTGAGACAGCAGCGCCAATTCCAGACTCTCTGATGTTTAACACATCAAGAGGACGGAGGGAAATAAGGTATGACAGAAATTAATCTCGCCAGTTTCTGGCATGATATTAATGGTTGTTTAGGAATACTGTGCATATAAAAAAATTAAAATTTGGGGGAAATTGGAGGAAAGAATTTGACAGTTCAGTTGAATCTTCCATAGAAAAACCTGTCCTCATAACTAGTCAATAAGAAAATTAATCAGGTCCAATATTGCATTACACTTCTAGGCCAGGGTTTCCCAGTCTGGGTGGGGTCTTTGGATAGAATTCAGAGTCTGTGAACTGGCTTAGAAAAAAAAAAAAAAAGACATTTTTATTTTCACTAACCTCAAGCTGAAACTTACCATTTCCTTCAATTATGAATGTAAGCAACAAACCACAGCGACTTTTGCTATGATTCATCAGTAATGGAAATCACAGATATTTTTATATTACATTGCAGTAGCTGCAGGTATATTCACATACCACTTACTGTCATCACCACTTTGAAATTACAATAGTTCTTAAACTTGCCACTGTGTCTTGTTATATAAGTATGAATAAAGAAACACCTATATTACTATATCCAAAATTTGGTGTTTTAATATTTTGAAAACTATATTTCAATAAAATTGGCTTCCTTTGCAATTCTATGTAATCCTATATGTTTTATTTTAAGCATTTTAAAACATAATCCAAAGAAGGAGTCGATAGTCTTCATTATATGGCCTAAGGCAGTGATGGCGAACCTATGACATGCGTGTCAGCACTGACACGCGTAGCCATTTCTGATGACACGCGGCTGCATGTCGAGGATGAAACATTTGCTGCTCCTGAGGATGAAACATTTGTGACTAGAGTCTTGGAGTTAGTTTTTTCCTCAAAGTGACACACTACCCGAGTTATGCTCAGTTTTTTGGCGACGTTTGACACACCAAGCTCAAAAGGTTGTCCATCACTGGCCTAAGGTGTCAATGGCTCAGAAGAAGTTGAGAACCACTGTAGGCAGAACTGAAGAGTCTTGGGGCAATAGGTCTTTCCTGAAGGCTGTCCTTCACGTATGTTAAAAGGGGAAACCAAAGGGGTTCTTAGGCACCCAGGTTCAGTTATAACATCACTTAAAGTTTGAAGACAAAGGTGATTTATATAATAATTCCTGCTTAGAAAGAAAAAAAGTAAAATAAAATAAAAACAACCAGAATCCAAATCCCCAAAGAAATAGGGGGAAGGGAGAAGAGTAAGACCATTTACAAGTGAGGAGCCTTTCCTTTTAGGTCTGCTCAGCTAGTCCCGGGCCATGAAGTACGTGTCTGAGATAGAACCGAGGACAATGACTCATCCAAAGGCCAAAGCTGTGAGCAGAAAGCCTGACAGCTCTGGGCCCTGTCAACTCTGACAGTACTGTACTTTCCTGTTTGATCCTGGACAAGTGACACAACCTCTGGTGATTCAGCTTTTCCGTTTTCTTGGCCTCACTTTCCATTCAGCTGGCTGTGCAGAAGGCCCAAGATAAATAACTTGCTGAAAGAGAGACAGTGTGGATGATTTTTTTTTTTTTTAAAGAAAAGACAATGCCAAGGATCTGCGTTCAGGCCTTCGTTGATGGCTCCATTCCTAGCTTCAGTCCGCACCCTGTGTCCTACATTCAGTGTTGGTTTCATTCTTAGCTGGGCTTTCCATTTGCTGTCTGCCCACCGTCTACAGCAGTCCGAGAATCTAGCTCCACTCCTCCAGTTTTCCTCACGGAGACTTCCTTTCCCTCCTGCCATCAGACCATCCACTGACACTGGCATGCAGCTCTGTGTTTCTCAACTTGAAAAATACGAGAAACTTAAAAGAAAACAATTCTCACTTCCCAAGAAATGAATTGCCATTATGAGGACAAAAGAGTTTTGACTTTCTAACCAATAAAAATATTATCTGATTGCAGAATTAGAAGCACAGTGATGTGAAGAATACACATGAGGATTCCCCTAGGTCTGTGGACCTCTGAGAAACACCAGTGCACAACTTGATAATGGCTTTCAATGTTAGTTTTTCAACAGGTATTAGAATTTTGACAAAGATCAAAGTTTTAAGTAAACAGGATAAAGCTTAGGTGATGGGATTTGGGGCATCAGAACTGGTAGGAAGCCCGGCTGGTGTAGCTCCGTGGTTGAGTGTTGACCCAGAACCAGAAGGCCATGGTTCAATTCCCAGTCAAGGCACATGCCCAGGTTTAGGGCTCAAAACCCAGTAGGGGGCGTGCAGGAGGCAGCCGATCAATGATTCTCATCATTGATATTTCTAGTTTCTATCTCTCTCTCCCTCTCCCTTCCTTTCTGAAATCAATAATAATTAAACAAAAAAAAAAGAAAAAGAACAAGTGGCAGGAAGAAGCAATGGCAAACTGAAATTCTTCTAGACAATCCTAGAATTACATGGCATTGTTAATTACCAATTGTGTCTATTTTTAAGGCTGGCCTTGATGAACTTTCTGATTGAAGCAATTCAGGTAATTTTTAAAAAGTGGATAGTGGATGATAAAATTGATTTCTGGTTGATAATGTCAGAGGATATTCTCAACATTGCTGAGGGTAAACTAAATATTTTATACTTACGTGTCAAAATTACTCTTTACAACAACTTTGAAGAAAAACTCTTTCAGAAGTAAAAGTACCCTTTGGTTGTCCATTTATTTTTATTGAATCTAATCATCTATTAAGACTGTTCACAAGCAATATCACTATAGTTATATTTAAATTTGTTTGTTGATTTAAATTAACCCAATACTTCTAACTTGTCCTTATGGAAAGACCACCTCAAGTTGCCTCAAAAACCCTTATACCTTACCTGGAGGAGGGGACATCTGATCTCTAAATATCACTACATCAAAGCAAAGATACACCTTATTTTATTTCTTTCCACTAAAAAAAAGTCAGTTCTCAGAATTTGAAGTTAATATGTATTTAATGTTGCTATGTGATACAATTAGCATTTTTAATAACCTAACATTCAGAGGAGTGAAGATGCAAGATGGAAAGTTGGGAATTAAAAAACAAAAACATTATGTCAAATTAAGTATAAAGAAATCATTTCAAATAATATTATTAGAGTACCCACAGCTAGGTTTTGTTTTTGTTTTTCAATAGGAAAAACTCACATAAATATGGGCAAGAGATTCTTGGATGGCCATTTATGGAGGGGTTTTTTTTCAGCAATTTCCAAATTTGTTTTTAGATTAACTGTCCTATAAACCAGGCAAATTACACACCCCAAAAAGAAGAGATCTTGAATATCTTGTATGTAACTGATAGGCAAGAGGGAATATTTTCAGGCAGCAGTCATAATTTTTCCTTGACTGCTAACATCTGCTTGCTAAAGCTTGCATACATCCCCAGGGTGTTGGGGTTTGTAAACATTACTTGATGATGACATACTGAATATTATGAAAATGTGTCTCACTCCACACCCAAAAGCCTCCAAAGAACATTTCATATTTTCAGACTGTGGTCAGCAGGCTTTTTTGGGGACTATTTGTAGTTCCTTAACTGAAAGTTAAATAGATCCTTTATTAAAAATGCATTCCTGGGCTATTCTTGCAGGGAACAAGACGACCATATGTGCAAGGTCAATTTTGAAGTAAAATGCTATAAAAGTTGGGATTGTTTCTTACGTCTCCTGATAGGAAATGCTGCAAATTATAAAAACATATTATTTACTGAACTGAGCATATGAATAGCCAGACAGTTATTTCTTTGCTTTACAGCCCTCAAGACTCCAAACTACTTTTAGGAATCAACATTAAACTATAATGTTTCTGTCAATTCTTGCTATTCAAGAAACGCTCATTCATCTTTTCAGCAACATGAAGTATAGAATTTGATAATGAGAAAAAAGATACAATACTCCTAAGAGAGTAAAGTTTAAATGCAGAATGAGCATCTGAAATAAAAATTAGTCATTTGACAGAGTCAATACTTTTCTGTAGACTGAAATCAATAGGACTGACACAAGCAGAGGATATATGATGGGGAAAGAAAATCCCCCTTGACCTCCAGAGAGCCTCTCTCTCTACTGAAACACTGTGATTCATGAGAATTGTGCTACATACATAATGAGCATCCTGAATGTAAAATTATGGATGTACAGAATCCCACTTCAAGTAGCAAAGGAAAACAGTGAGGCAACATTCTATGCAGGAACTAATAATGTAGAGAAAAGAGAAAATTTGATATTGTCATAAAAAGAAGTATCATATGTTTATCCTTTTGCTATCTGATTTTTGTTCCTTTATATATGGTCTCTATAGAAGAAGGACATAATGGAAAATAGGAATGCTTACCCAACACTTGGACATACATCATAGGAATAAAATCACCAAAGGATGATAATAAAAAAGAAAATATTGATTCATTTAACTGAAAATGATAAATTTCCCTGGTCCTCATCCATTTTCTCATCAACAATTTCCTGCTTTTCTAACTATTAAACTCAATGAATGATAAATATTAATTTAAAGGTTTTTACTAAGTCAAATTGCCTTAAACCATCACATTTTGGTCTCCAAGAAATTGTTTTTATTTTTGCACAACCAAAATTGAGCTGTATCACCAGCATCTAGAAGAACACTTAACCTTTTGCACTCGGATGTCGAGTGTAACTCGACACAGTTAGCATTAGAATAAAGGAATCCAGAAAAAAGCAAGTGAGTGCAAAGGGTTAATAAATACACAATATCCTGGCTGGTGTGGCTCAGATGGTTGAGCATCATCCCATGCACCAAAAGGTTGCCAGTTTTATTCCCAGTCAGGGCACATGCCTGGGTTGTGGGCTCGGTCCCCAGGAGGGGTGTGCAGGAGGCATCAGATCAATGTTTCTCTCTCTTTTCTTCTCCCTTCTTCTCTCTCTAAAATCACTAAAAACATATTTTAAAAATAAATAAAAACACACTATTTATGGCAGTCTTCCCATGCACAGAAATAATAAAGAGCAAAATAGTACTTTCCCCCCAAAATATGAATTAATCCTTATCATTAGAAAAAACACATCAGTGCTTATTGGCTGGAAGAAATTGGAAGTTTCAAGAATCCAGGAAGTGATGTTGGTTAAGTTCTAAAGTGTAGTTTAATTAAACTACCGAGTACACTTTGGCGGCTAGTGTGTGAAATGGTGAGGCCGGTGCTCTCTCGCTGCTATTCTACTATAGGTTACAGCTGGCTTCCTGGGCGTGCAACCTGGGCAGTTTCACTGTGCTTAGGACTCCATGTAGTTTAATGGTCTATCGTCTCCTCTTTTAAAATTGCTTACTTGGGACCAAGAGGACCTGTATTTTTGTACTATACTGGTCCCTGAAAACTATGTAGCCAGTCCTGCTGCAGGCAGTTTCTATAAAGGTTGAGTCAGAAAGGGAAGGATGCTGTATGGATGACTAACACTCCAACACGTAGAAACCAGGTTAGGAGGGACTGAGAGCCTACATACTTCAAAACGTTTCACAAAAGAAAGCTCCAAATATCAACCTGTCTTATTTCCTTTGCTGCTGTCCCCCCCTCCTCCAAAAACAAACTTTTAATGACTTGATCTATCACTGCATTTATAATCTTAGACTTTTTAGCTGACAACATCATAACTGAATTTCAAAGTTCCAATACTCGCGTAAGCAGGACAAGTTTTATTTTTGCAGCTCTCAAGAACCATGCACCTACTAAACATTTCAAAACATTCTAATTTCACTCTTCCTTAGGTCACTCTTTGTAATGCGAAAATCATAGTGCTCAAGAGAACTGTAAAGTCAGCTTCTTTAGCAAAATGAAAGTCACATATTGGGGATTTACAAGTCTCTCAAGTCTGAAGGCTGTAGTGAGAGTCTAATGTAATGGAGACATTCCAGACACATCGCCAGCACTTGTATTATACTTCCTGCACACGACCACATGGTTCACAGAAAATGTCCTCCAATCCATTAAGACATACCATTTGTCAGGAATTGAGCTCTTTATAGTTAAAGTTTTACTGATCAAGGAATATTGCCACTTTTTGCATTTAAATCTTGAAGACATTTACAATGCAGTAGTCGAGAGTTAAATATACGTAGTTACTCTGCTGTCACAAGATGTAAGGTTGGACTGATCTATTTTGGTTTGCAGTGAAAGAGCACATGGTATAGTTAAACTCGCTCTTTGGGTCATGAATTTATTTCAAGCAAATTATAAATAGTGTTCAATATAATCTTTTATGTGATATGTTTGCAAACCTAAAACTATCTCAGAAAGAAGTAAACCCATAACTCCATCCTTAAAAGTGTATTAGTTTAATTAAACTAAGTTATTCTATTTGAAAAAAGACGTTAGAAGTGATTCCATGAAATCCATAAAAATGCCTTGGGTTTGGGTTTGGAGGTGTTTGTCTTGAGACAGAGATTTCCCACCCACTCCCATTGAAGAACTTTGCTTTCATGGTTATCTTGATCATAAATCTTTATTGCTAATTACAACTCTTACAAATTGAGGAATTTTTATGTGCTCACTACTGTACTAGTGATTTTATAGACAGCATTTTATTTCATTCTTATAATATTCTGTGGAACCCTGATCGTTCAAGCTCCTGTCCCATGACTTTGCCTGGCTTCTGTAATTGCACTTCATCCATACCACTTCCCTATTGTGATTTCACATCTCTGTATTGTGCATTCTCCAAAGCCCCAGCAAACCTCAAGGAGTTGTACCTTCAGGAACTACACTC
Source organism: Cnephaeus nilssonii (assembly GCF_951640355.1). Lineage (NCBI taxonomy): Eukaryota > Metazoa > Chordata > Mammalia > Chiroptera > Vespertilionidae > Cnephaeus > Cnephaeus nilssonii. The sequence goes on along the minus strand of NC_137081.1, from coordinate 19,396,326 downwards.
CAACTTCTCTGCCTTGTCAAGTGTCATCCTGTCTAGAAGACCCTTCTTCCTCCCTCTTACTCATCTAATGACTCCTCCTTCAACAATTTGTCTCCTCCTTCAACCTGTATAATTTGCTGAAGAAATCCTAAGCTAAATTTAGGATATTACACATTAACATTAAAACCAAAGAATTTTAAGTCTTTGTTCTTCCATGAATACTATTCCCACTCAGTTACTATCAATTCCTAGTGTGGAACTTCCCCAGGACACAAGTTAAAGGTGGAGGTAGCATGCACAGCATGAATCAAAGAAAAGCGATAGGAGTGTGTGGCAGGTAAGAATAACAAATGGGTTGGTGTAGCTGGATTATAAAGTGAAGGTTGAAAAGTAGAGAAGAAGAAGGCAAAAAAAAGTGTTAGGTTCAGATTGTTAAGGCTGTAAGAATGTAATTCCTTTTATAGACAGTGGTACCAGTGAAAGGATTTATATCAGAGGAGAAGCCACATTAAATCTGTGCTTTAGACAGGCCACTGGTGGCAATAGATAGAGGATGAACTGGATGATGAATGGGCAACAACGAGAAGGGTAAAAATATTACAAAAGGATATTAGCTAAGTCAATAGTTTGCTGAGAGAGCAGAGAGAAAGAGTTTATGTGCATGAGGGGATATGGAGAAAGAACATTCCAGGTAGAAAGAACAGCACGTACTGCCTTGGGGCAGAAACACGCTTAACATATTGGAGGAATGCCAAGGAATCCAGTGTGACTGGACCATTGAAAATAAAGAGGAGAGTGGCAAGAGATGAAGTTAGGGAGATTGAATAGCCAGGACCAAAGTATGAAGGGCCATATAAGCCTCTGTAAGGACTTTGAATTGTACTCCCATGTATTTGAGGAAGCCATTGGAGGGTCTTGGGCAATTGATTGAGATGTTCATATTTAAGTCTTTAGAAGCATAACTGTTGTTACTATGTACACAGTTATCTATAGGAAGGGTGTATAGGGAGAGAGGGCTATGGTATTCCAGATAAATCATGATAGTGGGTTGGGCAAGGGTGTAGTGGTGAATGCTATAAGAAGGTCTAACGGACAGGATTTGATGATGTGTTAGATATGGAGTGTGGAGGAAAAAGAAGAATCAAAGATGACCTCATGAGTGAGCAATTATCACCAATAGTGGATAAAGCTAGGATGAAAACACAATGTACTGTAAAAGCAAGACATGAGATGTTACTTGTACTAGTGGTTGCTCAATAACTGGGTGAGTGAATGAATGAATGAGAGCTGTATGCTGGTTGTCAAGTCTACCTTAATTGTAAGGATATGCCTCATACCATTGAATGAATGAATGAATTTTCTTTAACAGATGGCCATAGCACCTTCTTTTCCCTGCCTCAGGTTTCCTGGGTATTATCTATCTTTTGGGGATAGCAGCCCCATCTCTCTCCTCACTGCCTTGTGCAGAATCTGGGATAATTTACTCCAATTTTCCATGTCTGAAATTTGGCTTCCTTCTGGAGAGTCCTACATCCTAACCAGAATAAACTGTTGGCAAACTGTTCGGAACCTTAATTTTCTTAAGATAAATGGGTACAAATGTATTGAAAGAAAGGTTAGTCATGCTTTAGCTTTACATTAAATCACACACATAGATTTCAGTAGAAAATGGTTTCCTCAAGACATAGAGTCTTTTGTTACAAGTTTAAATTGATTTTTTTTTCACTAGCAGATGAGAGCTCTGTGTTGCAGCCAGTATCCTGCTGTGCAAGTTTTCAACAGCTGGAAGTGTATTAAGCTTCATTCTATGAAAATGAGCTCATTACTGTTTAGTTTGTGCTGATGCTCAATAAATTCATAAAGTGCTTCTCTAGGTTTGAGGAGAATTTCATGAAATTGCATAAAGAATTTTTAAAACAAAATTTTAGATCTGGCAATATTAAAATCAGAATATCATTTTGCTCTTTTATTTTGAAGCCAGGTCTCAAGCTGAGCAAATTATACAAGTTAATATATATGCACATGCCGAAGAAATCCTCAGTTAAATTTAGGATATTACACACGTAACACTAAAACCAGCATTTAAACCAATATTATAAACTAATAGTATAAAATAAATCATAAAGTTGAATAATAATCATCACAGTAGTCATATTTTTATCACAGTAGTTATATTTTTAAGCTTGCCAGACACTGTGTTATGCATTACCTCATTCTTTAGAACATGCATCTTAAATCATATAAAGAGTGAAAACAGTAATGCAATTGGATTTATTCTTTTTTTTTGCTTTCACTCTAATGTTAATATTTCTGTGATGAGATAAAATCTTATCTTTAGGGTTGATTTCATTATGTCTTTAGAGTAAGTTTTATTAGCATTAAAAATGTAATAAAGTAACTTAAAAATGTCAAGCTATTGGAAGTAAAAAAGCGCTGGTATTTAAAATATTTTGGAAATGGGAATAGTAACACATCTAATTTAAGTACATCTCAATATTTTTGGTTGAATATTTGAGTCAATTTATGAAATAAAAGGAAATAACAAAATAAAAGAACAGAATAAACTTACAAAGTCTTACCATTTGAAACTATCCACTTCGTAGTCAAAATATTTTCAATGGGCCATTTTTATATTCCTTTGATGTGAATTTCAAAAAGACTTAATGGAGAGACAGTGGGCCCATAATTAAAACAATAATGGCTATGAAATTCAATCTCTAAAGTATTTTTAGTGTGAACTTACCACTGTGAAAAACCATAGAAAATCACAAATAACACAGTTTGATTTTGATCAGCTGGAACTATTCTAATCAGCTCAAACTCCAATACGGTTGACCAACGTCCAAGGTTTTCATTCACTGTTAATCACTGTATGCCTCTGTTGCAGATGTATTCACTTGAGGATGTAACCTTTAAATGAATGATACTTTTGTAAATGCCACTTAAGAGGATCCTTCTAAAAGCCACAGTGAGATGCCACACTGGCCTCCTTGTTAGATTTTCCCAAAGCTGATTTCCTTGGAGGCAATGGGGAGTGCCGTCTGGCATCAAAACCAAAGAGATTCCTGGGGTTGTAATACCAAACTCTACCTCTGACCACATTCAACCTGTAAATTTCCTCTGTGTAAGATTTCACAACTCAGCATAATGTCTTTATTTATGTGTGCCTTTCGGAGTATAAAGTCCCTCTTTATAGCACCTTAGGATATGTGAAGGAAGGAGATTCTTAAATAAAATTTTGAGCACCATGACTAATTGGCCAGGCCTATCCCTGAGAAGAGATATTATAAATATTATAATATCCAGTTTACATGTTATAGGAGTGATTCCTACCCTGGAATATTTTGTTCTGATTCCAGTACCTGGATGCTATGTGATTCAAAGAAGGGTACTTATTATTATTATTACCTTATTTTACTCTTGATTTATTAAAACATCTGAGCTGCTTTTTTTTGAGGTGAAGTAAAATTTAGGCCTCCCTAGAGAAAGCAGGACATGCGGATGTTGAGTTATTAGGACACTACTCACTGTTGTTATGTGGCCTGTGGTGGTAACTTCCAGGTGCTTTGGGGAAGTGGGAGGAATTCTCAGACACGGAAAATCTTTACAGAGCACCTGCACTAGTTTAGATCACAGTAACACAGCAGAAATGTCTTGCTGCCCACCACCTGCTGAGATTACTGGCTTGCTAATCAAACCAGATCTTTTATTTGGCCTATAGGCAGCCATTTGAAAAATCCATTAATGTCTGTTTTAAAGGAAATTTTTCAATTTGGAATGTGAAACATATTCATTCTTCAGAACACTGTACATTATTTGTACAATCTTCCCTGGAAGTTTGGAATCCCAAATCAGCTTGGACAGATGCTCAGAGAGAGAGAATTCTCAACTGATAGTTCAAGATTCTCATCTTTATTCCCTGAACTTGTTTTTATTACCTGGCAGGAGCCCTCCTACCATGTGAAATGTACAAGATATGGGGAGGAAGCCCACAAACCCCATTCCAAAAACAAAATCCAATGTTTTAATTAATAAACATGTGTTTTAATTCAATAAACACATGAACTTAACATGTGCCATCAGACCCATTTATTCAAAATAGAGAGTTGAATCAAACAAATGCAGTCATAGCTGTCATGGAGCTTAGAGTTCAATGGGAAATGGCATACAGTCACTGATTAACTATTAGTGTGATATATGCAATGATGGAGACATACAGGGGCTATGGCAAAGTGCAATGGGCTAGGAGACCTAAACTACCAAAGGGTGGAGGGAAAGCAGGGGCCCCTAAGGACTCCTTTGAGGGGAGAACTGCAGTGAAGCTGAAATTCCAGTTAATCAGAGGACAGAGTTGAGAGAAAGAGATGGAGAGGGTGCAGGATGATGCTGGAAGCATAGGAAGGGACTGTAGGAAGAAACAGAAGGGAATTAAGGGGAAGTAGGATATGGTATGATTACATATATAGATCTATTAGATGATGGATGTAATTTTTTTTAAAGATCACACAGTAGGGAAAAAACAGGAGGGGACTGAAGTTAATTATATATGGGAAATCTGTGAGAAGGCTATTACAGGAGTCTTCATGGAAAATGCTCATGGTTTAGTCTAGATGCAAAACATTTCCTTTCAAGACATTTAGAAAGGTTTGATTTTTTTCTGAGATAAATTAAATCTTGGGGACACTGAGCAGAAGAGAGACAGTAACGAAGCATGATACCAACCTGCAAGCAAATTCACAAAAATTGGAAGTTGGGGTGTTAGGAGAAACCTGGCCTATTTTTTAGTTTTGGCTGAAGCTGGCATTGTTATTACCACCCTAGTGAAAGAAGAGGACCTTGCTATCTAGACAAAAATTGCAACCAACATTTTTGATTAAAGAAAGCTGCATTTACTTTGATAGAACTTTTTGTTTTATTTCTGTCTTATCTTTGATCTGACTCCTGCCAGAACCTTTCTTCCACAAGAGTCTCAAATATTACAGGAAGCAACATCTGTAATTTAAAACAAAGTGGGCTAGTTTGGACTAGTAATTATTTCAGAGTGGGTTTCCAAAAGAGGAATACATCTAGGGTAAATGCTGTGCCATTGTGCCATTCTCCCCTGCTCAGCTCTCATCCAGCTAGCATCCCTTCTCCCAAATTACATCATGCCATTCGTAACCTATACTTAAATCAAAGCTATAGATGATCAAAATTACTCACAGATATTAAACAAATTCACTAAAATACAAGCTCTGTAAGGGATTTTTATCTGTCCTGTCCCCGCCCCCGTGTACTCCAGGACCTAAACACTAGTAAACAGTCATTGAAATAATGAGACAAAAAGAAGTTGACTACAAAATGTTGACATAAGCCCAAATATTCCATCTTTCATTCAAAATTAAGAGCTTACTGAACTTAGAAAGTACATTCTCTTTACCCTGGCATTTAGATTCTCCTCAACACAGTCCCATTAGATATTTCTTTTACTCTCGCCAGCCTATATTACTCCTAACTCTCTCTCCACAAAATATTTTTGGTTTTCTGTTTGCATATCTGTTCTTATTTTGTCCCTCAGCATTGAATTGGGTTTTCCATTCCCTCCCCCTCCTAGTTCTACTGTTAGGACCAGTTCAAAAACCGGCTCTGTCATGAAGTCTTTCCAAGCAGCTCCTCACCATATCTAAATATACCCACTCCTCCTATTAAAAACCCTAAACACTTTGTCTTTCATTGTGTCTCCTGCCTTTTGTTAAAATTGCTTATGTACTTATTCTATCCTATTGTATAATTCAGGATCTGTTAAGAAAACCAAACCACTAGAGGTTATTTCCAATAAAGAGAATTTAATAGAGGGGATTTATTGAGTAGGATATGAGAGAGCAGATAAAACAAATAGGTTCAATGAGGCAAGCCAGGCATTAGCAATAGCAGAAAACCCTTTCCACCCTTGGGGCTGGCGAGGCAACTAGAGAAGGAGGTAACGGTGGTATTGCCAGAACCCAGAACCCAGAATCCAGAATCCAGAGCCATCTGGACAGAAGCATGGTGGGGCTAACTGACAGGATCTGGAATCACAGGGTGAGGTATGGGGAGGGTAGCAGTAGAGGTGGTATAGCTGCAGCCAGAATTGTCTCCCAATTACACCCAGTTCTCTTGACCAGGTCTTCAATGCCTTCAATTGGCCAAATCTACCATGAAAACAGTTCAAGGGAGCCTAAGAAATGCAACTCCCTGCCATACAGAGAAGAGCAGGGGGAAGGTGGGGAATGAATATGAGAACAAACAGGCAAATAAATGGATCACTATCTTTTCGGGGGGAGGAGGGGAGAAGCTGTGTGACAATAGAGACACCCTTTAATACCTTGCACAATGTCTTACACGAAATATTGATTAAACTGTATTATTGTATCCCACTTCTAAAAAAGGAGAGTACAGTTGTGTACAAAGATGAAAATAAGAATTTGCACATGAGGTGTTATTTAATCAGTAATTTCTTTTGCACAGCCACTCACCATCAAAATAATTTTTAAAACCTATGAAGCCTATTTTTTATAAGGAAAATGTCATTATGACTTTGGCACTTCACCTCTACTAAGTCCTGCCTTTATCTTTTCCTTCTGAGACTCTCCTAGCTTGTTTGATTCACCAAAGCAGAGGTCCTAGATTTTGTTTGGGCATTGAAACCCTGTGTGAATCTGATGAAATTGTCAATTCTCTGCTGGGGTGGGATGGGGTGAGGAGGAACATGTACTTTTGCATATGTACTCAATGTTGCATACAGTTTCTGAGTGTTTGCATAGACCAACGCCTGCTCATTAGTCTCCTACATCACAGACAGTTGGAAGTCTTGGTGTTCACCCATGAATCAAATGAAATTTATAAACTAGCACATAGCATATACTAAATGAACTATCCTGGCTTTCCTCAGTGTGGTCACCTTTAAGAAACCCAAACAGATGACTGGAGTCTGAAAAGGCATAGTCTGGAGCCTCAATATGTTCTCACTGGGAGTGAATTTGCCCATCAAAAGATATTAAACAATGTCTGGAGACATTTTTTATTTTTATGACTCAGGTATGGGCACGTTACTGGCATCTAGTGGGTAGAAGCCATGAAGTTGCTAAATATCCTACAATGAACAAGACAGACCCCATGACAAAGAATTAACCAGTCCAAAAGGTCAATAGTGCTGTGGTTAAGAAACCCTAATTTTGAGCAAGAGCAATTGTATTCTTCTACTGGGCTCAAAAAGATCACTTAATTTATCACATAAGATTCACCTCCATTTCTTTAAGAAGCTATTATGCTCCAAAAATTAGCCACTTATACCTTGCTGACATATTCAATTAATCATAATTTACTTATATCTTTGAGATCTAAGGTTCTTAATCTTTTATGTCAAGTCTGTCATTGCACCTTTGTGACTAGTCTATGGCCTATTAGACAGTGAACAATAAATTTCTATTATGCTTAGAGAAACACCACTCTCTAGCCCAGGAAACCTGGCTTTCAGGGGAAAAAACATACCAAATAACATAAAAAGATACCTCTAAAATTGTATGCAAAGATTATGAACACACTGTACATCCAGAGTGTCCAAGTACAAGTCTACTTTGTCCTTTTACCAGACAGGTATGCGTCAAAAGCTCCAGACTAAATACTCTCAGACCTCAGGCCACACTCCAGTAATCCCAAATAGACTGGAGTGAGTTTTCAAAGCTGTTTCAAGGTATGATCCTTTAGCAGGCTGGCCCCAGGAAGCCCACTCTGGCCTGTTTTGAAACAGGTTTATACTTCAGGACTAGGCTGGTCCTAGGGGAGCAGTTTTTGTGCTGGTGGTGCATCTGATGCACACACCTACTGAATCCAAATCAGGGCCTGTACATCAGATGGAGAACCATAGTTCTAGAGAGTAGAACTGTCCATGGGAACGTCTCCAGAAAAGAGTTCCTCCTCTAGGGAAGGCCAAGAAACAAGATTTCCTCCATATTATATCAGAACTCTTGCATTTTGGTTATGCTTTGGAGACCTCAGAAATTCTAGAGCTGCCAGGCAGTCACCTGAAAACCCTGAGTCCCAAAGTCTGGAAGCTGGAAGCCCATGATCATTCTATAAGTAGAGGTGGTTTCTTCTGAGGGTCTTCCTCCTCGGCTCCTAGATGGACATCTTCTCCCTATACCTTCACATGGGCATCTCTCTGTATGTGTTTGTGTCCTAAGTTCCTCTTCTTGTAAGACACCTATCACATTAGATTAAAGCTTATCTAGTGATTTCATTTGACCTAATTACTTCTTAAGAACCTTATCTTCAAATATCGTCAAATTCTGCATTACTGTGGGGTTAGGGCTTCAAAATATAAAGTTGGGGCATAAACACAATTTAGCTCATGGCACCAAGGTTGGTGCCTTAGTCAGTTCTGGCTGCTATAATAAGATCTCATAGATTGGGTGGTTTAAACAACATGTATTTCTCTGAAGGCTGAAAGTCCAAGATCAGGGTGCCAGTGTGGTTGGGTTCTGGTGAGAGCCCTCTTTCTGGCATATAGACAACCATCTTGCTGTATTCTCACATGGCTTAGAGATTATCTCTCTGATATCTCTTCTTATAAAGGCACTAATCCCGTTTATGAGGGCTCCATCCTCATGATCTAATTACTTCCCAAAGGCCCTACCTCCAAATACCATCGGATTGGGGATTGGGGCATCAACATAAGAATTTGGGGGAGATACAAACATTTAGTCTTTAGGAGATGGTAACTAACTGCATGATGAATGCAAAGAAGCAGCACATAATCACACCAAAGTAGAACTCTGAGACCCTATAAACATGGTGGCTCTGGGCAGTTGTAAAGGGGAACCTATTTAGTTAGGAAGGGGAACTCAATTTTCAACTTGCAAAATGTCAATGGAGATTAGGTCATTTAACTGAAGGCAAATAAAGAGGATGAAAAGTCTGAGCTGAAAATACCCTAAATGTGGGCACCATTTATTTTAGAACTAATAAAAACTATAAAGTTAATTAACATTCAAAGTAAGGAAAATGTAATAGATCCTTAGAAAATAGTCTACATATTTTCTAGAGCTGCACATAAGTATCATAGTTGAAGAACCAAATATAATTTATGATAAACAATTAGCCTATATATTAGAGTATGATTAAGATTGCAATAAAAATAAATTAAATGAGCAATATGAAAAAACAAAAGGGCAGTTTGAAACCAGAGAGACAATTATTTTATGATAAATACAAATTTTAAAACTAACATGAAAATGATCCATAAATCTGAGAATATACTCAAAATAAACTCAACAAAAAAACAAAAGAATATTTCCCTGATTATAAGAATTCTATCCACACTTTTGAAGCAACATAGCAAATAGAAATCCATAAAGTGTTGGTGAGTAATAATTCTAAAGAAAAGCATTAGATGGTTTGATATTACTTATTAATAAAACCTTTCAAGTGCCAGAAGTAGTAAAAAATTTTAAATAAATATGTAAAATATTGTTACTTTAGGCAGAAAATATGGGATTTAAAAATGTTAACAAATTAAATAATACTCAAGCCCTAATTGGTTTGGCTCAATGGATAGAGTGTCGGCCTGCAGACTGAAGGGTCCCAGGTTCAATTCCAGTCAAGGGCACATGCCTGGGTTGCGGGCTTGATCCCCAGTCGGGGACAGGCAGGAGGCAGCTGATCAATGATTCTCTGTCATTATTATTGATGTTTCTATAGCTCTCTCCCTTTCCATTCCTCTCTGAAATAGAATAAAATATATATATTTTAAAAAGATACTCCCCACCTCTTTAACAAAATTTAAATAATGCTCAAGATCATAAAAGGGGGGAAATATAGTTAATAGCTTTAGTATATTTATGAGTGATCAGCTAAGTAAAGAGTTAGATTGGACAGTACTGCTCATCATCTCATGAACAACGAATCTCAAAGCTTGGTAAGACTCAGGACAGGCCAAAGGGTGGGCTTCTTATTGGCTCTCAGAAAAGGGGCACGGGAGGGGCTAGGACTCAATTTGGTTCCCTAGAAGGTGACACCTCTCCCTTAGTTGGTCCCTTACTGACTCAGGGGATGTGAAAGTTTCCAAGTGATTTGGTCTTCAGTTTCTTAACTATTGATATTTTGACAACTTTTAGTTTAGTATATTAATATTATCCTGTGTGCTATGACTATAATGAAATAAAAGGAAAACAGATTTTCTCTAATAAAAACAAAATATTTTTCTCATAATATAATTGACTCTCACATATGCCAACATCAGTTCCTCAGTGAATTTAGATTATAAAATATCACAGCTGGAAGAGATTTTAGTCCAACTCCCTCTGTTGACAGATGAGGAAACTGAGGGTATGAGAGGGTATGACTCACTCAAGGTCACCCAATGGGTGAGGACAAAGGCAGGACTATCATCTTGCCCCCCTGTGTGGTTTTACTATGCACTCTGCCTTCTTACTTATTACTTGCTTGGGTCAAAAAAAAATTATTAACCATCATGAAAACATAATAAAAACAAGAAAAAATACTGTTGAAAATAATATTTTAAAAATTGTAGTCATTTCTTTAATTGTGTTTTATAATTATATTCACAACTGTCTTGTCAAATACCATGGCCACCAGATACATCTGGCTAATCTACTCTTAAAATATGTCTCGTGTGACTGAGGAACTACATTTTTAAATTTCAATTTTAACTAATTTTAAAATTAAAAACACACTTGATTAAATTATTGAAACTTAGAAGTTAGGTTTGAGACAATGTGGATCTATGAATCTACTTTTCTAACTGTAAATTTTATAAAACCCAAATGAAGATCAAGTATTTCCAATGAAATTTTAAATGTACTATAAGTAAAATAACATACACAGAATTTTAAACATTTAATAATAAAAAAGACATAAAATACCTCATGAATAACTTTTATATTGATTATATGTTGAAGAGATAATATTTTGGATATATTGGGTTAAATAAAATAATATTGAAATTAATTTCACCTGTTTCTTTTTAAATTGTGGCTACTGGAGATTTTTAAATTATATGTATGGCCCTCATTATGTTTCTGTTGGACAGCACTGACATAGAACCACAATTTTTTCCCCAAGTTTGTAATAAAATTTACCTAATTACATTGCTGCTTCTAACTCCAGATCCCTCTGTTAGTTTCTGAAACATATCAATCAGAAATGAACACCTGCACTTGGGATGTTGGCTTTGTGATGTACTCCTGGTGAGACAGACACTTGTAGGGAGTTTTAGGGATTTGAGAGTAAAAATGTAGTAGAAAGAAATCATCAATATCTGGGGGATCTATGTTGTTTCCCTGTCATCACTACACCTTGGAATCACTGATGCAAATCCTGAAGACATATTTTTAAGTGTCTGAGCCCGGTATGTTGTTTTGGTGATGAAGATTGTGGAGACTCTGAGGCTCCCGTGGGTTCTTTCCCTCAAATAGCATGTCCTTGAACACCACCTCCCTTTTTAGTCTGGGGAACTGACAAACTTCACACGTTGAACTAATATTAGATTTCTCAGCATAATTTAGGGATCATGACTAAAATCATTGTTTGTGATTTTTGTCCATGGAATATCATACATATGGGAAGTATATCTTTCCCAATTGGCAACCAAATGCTCCTCATGCTGGGCTTTGGTGTCCCTTTCTGGCAAAACACAGGCTCCCTCTGACATGCCATTCCATGGGTATATCACAAACCCTCATTTCAGGCACTCTGAAGGATATCTTGACTGCCTCCTTTTCTGGGCACTCAGATATTTTTTTTTATGTATTTGTTATGGGCTGAATAGTCCCCCCAAGTCCCCAAAATCCATTTGTTGAAGCCCTAACTCCTAGCATCTCAGAATGTTACTGTATTTGAAGATAAAGTCTTTAAAGACATAATAAATTAATCATATGATTGGGCCTTAATCCAATATGACAGGTATCCTTATAAGAAGAAGTGATTAGGCCCAGCCTGTGTGGCTCAGTGGTTGAGTGTTGACTTCTAAACCAGGAGGTCATGGTTAGATTCCTGGTCAGGGCACATGCTTGGGTTGTGGCCTTGGTCCCCAGTGTGGGGAGCGCAGTAGGCAGCCAATCACTGATTCTCTCTCATCGTTGCTGTTTCTATATCTCTCTCCCTCTTCCTTCCTCTTTAAAATCAATCAATATATATATTTTTTAAAAAGAAGAAGTGATTAGGACACAGATATGTACATACAGAGGAAAGACCATATGAGGACACAGAGAAAAGGTGGCCACCTACAAGCCAGGGAGAGAGATCTCAGAAGAAACCAAACTTGTCAACACCTTGATCTTGGACTTCCAGAACTGTGAGAAAATAAAGTTCTGTTGTTTAAGCCAGCCAGCCTGTGGTATTTTGTTATGGCAACCCTAGCCAATTAACATAGCATCCTTCTTATTTACCCTTGATTAAGCATCCCTTCTCTAGACAACCATCAAATGCCTTTTTGTTGGATGTCAATTTTATTTGTCCTTGAAAAAACCTGTTTCTCCACTGTCCTAAGGCACTCTTCCTACCATGCTCCTCAGTCTTCCCCAAAGTGAAGTTCATATGGGCTATACAGTTTACCTTTTAAAGCCAGACCATCCCATACGTTTTGTACAAGTTGGATGAGAATCTCCTTAGCCAGCTTTTCACGATGTGTTCATAAACAGACAGCAAAGTAATTTAATTTTTATGGAATTTACTTAGAGTCTAACAAGCAGCCTTGGGGAATTTGGGAAGCAGTGACTGAAACAGGAAGAAGGCCTGTGCAGGATTACTGGTCAGGTTGAAATTTGTCTGTGTTCTTATGCCCTCGGTGGTCTTGGGAAAGCTTTGTCACCCTCCTGAGCGTCTGTTTCCTCGTCTTTAAATGAGGGCTACCAGCTCCTACTTCAAAGGCTCACTTTGAGAATTAAATGAGATAACATCTGATGGGCTCATGACAAATAGCACCACATAGTAAATATTAATCCCTTGCCCCTAAAGGAATGAAAGTCCCTTTGAAATATGACTATAGATTCTCTTTGGAAAACAACCACCACCACAACAAAAGCATTTCATAGTTAAACTAGGGGAAGAAAAGCATCTGTTTATGCTGTCGTTTGGTGAAAGAACATTCATTTATATTCTAGGGCAATGATGCCGCCCTAATTCTCCAATCAATGCAGCTAGTTGGAAATGTATCATTATTTAGTTTCTCTGGGAGGGAGGGGTCGCTGGTGAGCTCTTGCAGTAAGAGACTCAGGACAACCAGGCCTGAATTCTGATTTTCCTGCACCACGTGACTGAGCTCTGGAAGATGTCTTTGCTTCTTTCCTTTTTTCCCCCCATCAAAATAATAATAACAATGCTAGTTGCATTAAGAAGAAAATGTATGCTTAAAAATTATATACAGGGAGTTTTTAAAATTATACCTAGAATACTCATATTCATGCATTTACCCACATACAGCTATCCATAAACAAGTGGGATATTTTCCACTTTTATATTTGATTCCATTCAAGAGACACATGGGCACTGACTGTAGGCAAGTTTCTCTCATGCTTCTGAGTGGAGAGAAGACAAACAAGTAAATTGGGCCCAGTCCTTGCCCCTGAGTCCTGGCCACAGCATCTCACATGATTTTAAAATGTGTAGAAAGGTGCTAGGTGAACAGTAAATGGACTGGAACAGCTGCTCGCCCCTCGCATCTCTGGTCTAGCTAACCGCTGCTGAAAGACTGTTTAGTTCTCCTAGTTTGATTGCTCTTGGGAACCTGTCCAGGCCATGAGGAGGGTCCCTTGTTAAATTGCATTCTCCTGACTCCATGCTGGGCTCCCTACTAGTGGGACAAAGCCTGGATACTAGACCCTCCATGCTATGTCTGTTTTTAATCCATACGCTCTTCAGAAACAAAAATAAATTAGTCTACCCAGATGTTTTAAACAATAACACATCAGCAAGGTGATATTCCACCAACACAAATGACAGGAACATCAAGTTCATTTATGTCTTTTTTTCCATCAACTGTTCCAAGATTCAGAGGAAACATGACTCCTAAAGCACGATGCAATTAAAATATAATCCTGTTAAATGTCAATATTTTTACATTTCTTCCCTAAAGGCATTAGGCTAGAAATAAAATATTTTTATAAGAAATACCTATTAAAGGTATAACTAACTGCTAGGAGTGATATAGAGATATGTAAAAGGATTGATTACTGTAGTTGAATTGGTGGGAATTACTTTACATGTTATGTGAGTTTGCTAAGGCTGCCATAACAAATAGCTGAAGGCTGGGTAGCTTAGACAACAGACATTTACTTTCTCACAGTTCTAGAAGCCAGAAGTCCAAGATCAGTGTATCAGCAGGTTGAATGACTTCTGAGGCCTCTCTCCTTGGCTTGCAGATGGTTGCCTTCCCTCTGTGTTCTCAAGTGGCCGCCTCTAGGTCTGTGTGTGTTCTAACTTTCTCTTCATGTAAGAACACCAGTCATATTGGATTAGGGCCCATCTATATAAACTAATTTAATCTTCATTACATCTTTAAGGGCCTGTCTTCAAATATAATCCGTTCTGAGGTACTCAAGGTTATGATTTCAACATATGAATTTGTGGGGGACACAATTCAGCCCCTAACAGACACATATGGGCAGATCTTGGTACTCACCTCATCAGTGATGACATTGTTGATCTGACATCCTGGGCCATCCTTGTTCAACAATCATTCAGATTAACCATAAGGGACTCCAGTGTGGTGGAGGCTACCTCCTGGTCATTTTGGTGATATAATCAGAACCACAATCAGATTGTGTTTCTTACTACCTTCTGCACTCCCCTGTAACCCTTCCTTACTCAAAGCGATGTCTCAGAAGACAACTGGAGGTTCTTCATAAGGAAGGAACAGGTGAAGCTGGAAGAACAAGGTTTGGCTTCAGGAAAATACATCAATGGTAGCTGCGTTCTGCAGAATAAAGACCACAGAAGGAAATGTGAGACCTCCTCATGTATACTCTCGATCAGTCAACAATTAAAAAGAATTTAGAAATATTGCATTGAAATGTAGACATTTTCATATATGTACAAACTGGAGGTCTCTGGTAGGAAGATTGAGTACCAGGCAGGGCCTCTTTACTTCTTGTACCCATCTGAGTACCCTGAGACCCATCCCTCCTTCAAACCAGAAAGGACAGGAGAACCCATCCAGTTGAGGAAGCCAAGACCCCCCCAAAAGGAGAAACTTGCCCAAGGTCATATGTCTGGAACACAGTCAGCTGCAATTTGGATTCACAACTCCACCCCAGTACCCTTTTCACCACATTGCATTGCCTCTTGCTCTGATCCTGATGACTTTGTTTCTGGAGGTGTTTTGTTGTAAACTACCAGCACACTGCCACATTGCAAGATATGTTTATATATATTTTTAAACAGTATAGAACAATTTTATATATAAATAATATGTTAGAAATGATAATACATATGTACTTTCCTCATTATATATTATATACAAGAGTGGGCAAAAGTAGCTTTACAGTTGTGAGTACATGAAACAGTTTATTCTTGCCTTTATTTATTTATTTATTTATTTATATTATTTGTATTTTTCTTCTTGTTATTATTTCATATCTTTATTTATGATTTATATTTTAGGTATTGATGGCTGGTAATTCAATCTACTTTTGCCCACCTCTATATATTAAATGTATATACCGTACGGACGAAAAAGGGCCACATGCTAACTGGCTAACTCAGGGGAGGCCTGCATGGTGGCCTTGCAAACTCAGAGACCTCAAATAACCACAAAGGATGGTCTGAAATAAAAACTTCCT
Source organism: Cnephaeus nilssonii (assembly GCF_951640355.1). NCBI lineage: Eukaryota > Metazoa > Chordata > Mammalia > Chiroptera > Vespertilionidae > Cnephaeus > Cnephaeus nilssonii. The sequence continues at coordinate 19,380,532 of NC_137081.1, read as the reverse complement.
TTTCTTTTTTTTAAAAAAAAATATATTTTCATTGGTTTCAGAGAGAGAGAGAGAGAGAGAGAGAGAGAGAGAGAGATAGGAACATCAATGATGAGAGAGAATCATTGACCCGCTGCCTCTTAATAGGGATCGGGCCTATAACTTGGGCATGTGCCCTTGACCGGAATCAAACCCAGGACCCTTCAGTCTGCAGGCCAATGTTCTATTCACTGAGCCAAACTAGCCAGAGCTGAAATGAAAACTTCTTAATTAAAAAGCATTGATAGTGGATAGTCATGTCCTAGGCCAGTATCTTCCCTGACAAAGATCAACTTCAATCTTTACTGAGTCTATTGTCCTTTTGCATCTAAGATAACATACCTGAGGAATGTCAGGGTGTAGAGAGCACCTGGGAAAGGCCCCTGAGCTGATTGTCATCTGAATCCAGCGGTGCCCACAGAGCCATGCCCTGGAAACATACCATGCCAGAGGCAGAAGTGTTGTCAGCCTGACCTTCAGCTCAGGCACCAGGGGGTGGGTTTCATTATCTAAATCCAGCCAAGCACCAGGAACAAACACAATTTTCCGGGCCCAACCAGAAATGATGATTACAAAGAAGCCACAAGAATCCACATAATCTCCTTTGTCTTGGGCTTTAGTAAAACTTCCTGGTATTTTGCTGTATTGGCTCTCAGTCACTGTCTCTCCATCAGAGGACAGCTGTCCCACCCGGCCCCAGCTTTTTCCTTCTATCTCTGTGTCTGTCTCTTTCTTTAATTTTCTCAGTCCCCAGGCACCCCTACTCAGGGACTGGACCGCTATCTAGCTGCGCTGGACACGGAAAAGAGAGAAATATTTATATCAGGGTAACAGCTAACTTCTCTTTTCCCAGACCCCTCAGCTCACAAAAAATGGGTGCCAGGGTGCAGACCACAGATTCCCTTATTGTTATTGTTATCTGTTAATTGTTGACTGTCAACTATCCTGCACCTACTTAAGAAAAAAGATGTGTCTATCATTTTACTTTTTATTCAATCCCAGAGGCTTCCCCCCTTTGCTTTCTCCCGTCTCCCTAATCTATCACCAATGGAGTTCATGAAACCCATTTATGTCTCCTCTTTTGATTGTAATGTATAAAACAAGGTGAAAAACCACCATTCTTTGGAGCATTGTTTCAATACCTTGAGATTATGCTTTCTGGCAATTGTCGACAGTTTGGCTCAAATAAACTCACAAAAATTCTTTACAGGTTTGAATGTTTCTTATGTTAGCAACTGTATAATATGTAATGAAACACAATACAATAATACAATTATATTATATTGTGTGCATATATATATATATAGTATTACATATATAGTGCCACTATTTTGTCAGGCTCTGCCTGTCTCAGGGGCTGCCCCTCAGCCCAGTGTTGTCTCTGGCTCCTCTTTTACTCCCCACCTTACTCCCCACCATGCCCACCAATCTCTCTTGCTGCTCCCCCTGTAGCCCAAAGAAAACCATCCTTGGCTCCTCGTCAAGGCCTTTTATTGTCCATAATGCTTTGCATCTGTTTTCCTCTTTGCTTTCTATGTTTCCTCAGATTCTACAAATAATCTGGTTTCTAACTGATTGCCTGTATTGAATCTCCCATCCCTCACCCCAGCTTCCCCTGAACTTAGGTATATTTTCTGATGTTTCTGTATTTCCCTGGGCTTCTGACCTGCACTTTTTCCTAAGGCTCTCTCTTCCTTATGCACTGTCCTGGAAGCTTGCTGTGATACAGAAATCTAATTTAAGATAATTTTATAATAAACTGGAGGTCCAGTGCACAAAATTTGTTCACTCGGGGGGCCCCTCAGCCCAGCCTGCGCCTCTCACAGTCTGGAAGCCCTCGGGGATGGGAGTGGGCCTAAGCTGTCAGTTGGACATCCTTAGCGCTGCTGTGGCTACGGGAGAGGCTCCCACCACTGCCACTGCACTTGCCAGCCATGAGCCTGGCTTCTGGCTGAGTGGCACTCACCCTGTGGGAGTGCACTGACCACCAGGGGGCAGCTTATGCATTGAGAGTCTTCCCCCTGGTGGTCAGTGTTTGTCATAGCGACTGGCCGTTCCACTGTTTGGTCTATTTGCATATTAGCCTTTTATTATATAGGATCACTTCTGCATTCGGGAGAGAGCCAAGAAGTTCTGGTTGAGACACTTCTCCTTTAATCCTGAGTAACAATCCTCAAATCAAAAAAAAAAAAAAAAAAAGTAACAATATACCATAGTTTAAGTGTTTTATACTTGCTAATTTTATTTCTTCCTTTTTCATTTAAAACGCTATCCTAGTTCCTCCCAACCCAATGGGACCCAACCCAACAATTATCCTCTAGGTCCTCTATCCTTTAGTTTTGTCCATTAACCAAGTACAGGAGAGGCAGCTGAGAAATGAGAACATAAAGCCATCAGATCACTGTAGCACACAATCATTGCCAACTATAAATGCCTTCATAAATTCATGGTTTATATGTTTAAAAATTCAGCTGGTTCAAGCTTGTGTTTTACATAAACATTATTTCCTTTTAGACATGCTGAAAGCCAAATTTGGTTTTAATGCAAGCTGTGTTATACTGAAATATTAGAATCATGAAACCAACCTCCAGAAAGTCTAAGCACATGGGTTTGGGGCAGGTTTACTTCAATTAGGCCCAAAGTAGTTGGGAGTAGATCTAAATTTCTAATAAAAACCACACAGATATTTGTTTTGGTCATTTTTCAAAAACTGAGTTTTTGGCATAAAAAAGACATTCCAAAAATAAGAAATTCAAGTGATTATTAATACACATCTCACCTCAAAACTCTCTTGTAATGGTTTTATACATTTCCACCAGTTATGAGACATGGCAAGATCCAGGCTCATGCTCAGAGTCAGTCTCACTGCCTGGGACATACTCTGTCTTTGCTTTGCTGTACTTTGTCCATCTGTAAAAGCTTGTGGATGATACTCTACTGGCTTGAGGTTAAGTCCAAGGGCTTTGTCCACAATGAAAAGTCTGCATTTAATACATGAGAAATGCTCATTATAATGAAACATAAAGCAAAATGAACCTGATTCATCTATTAATTTTCATTTCTTTAAAATATTTTTAAACACTATAAAACCCCAGTTATTTACCAAATAACCATTATACAACCCCAGTTAATTACCAAATAAACATCAGGCGGCATCTTGTGGTGATTAAGAGTATGGGTCCCTATAGGCAGACTACCTGGGGCAAGTCCTGCTACTTATTTGCTAATTATTTAACTCTGTGTGTCTCAATTCTAACATCTATAAAATGCAAATCATCCTAATGCCCTCTTTTTTGCTGGTGTGAGGTTAACTGAGTTAATACATAGACAGAGCTTACAACAGTTTCTGGCACATCTTAAGCATTAAAAATACATAAAATTAATGTAAATAAGTAATTTAAGGGACAGTATGACATTTGAGCTTTTTATTGCATTAATGTGAAATTACTTACAAACTACAAATTATCCTCACAAAACTAAAATTAATTTAATAGATTAAATTAATATTCTACATCTGGCCTTCCCAGTGACATAAAACATTTAAAACAAGATGCAAAACTATGTAGTTTTAACACTTGGAGAGTTGAGTAGAGAAAGCGTTAAGGGGAATAAAGCAATTAAGGACAGTGTTTGTGAGTAGCTCCCAACAGTCTCTGGGGGTCTATTTACACAGTAACCTCAAACTACACCTCCTCAAGTTCTGGGTACATTTAGTTTCCCAAAGCTGGATTTTATGAAACCAGCCACTGCAAAGGAACTGCCATGAAATGACTGTTGGGGGCTGAGGCCATTGAATAAAATACCAACCTTTGGGAAAATGCATTTGGGAAAGACCCTGATTCATAAAATTAGAAAAACCACACTCTGCATATTTATTATTTTAAAGTCTATCCCAGAAGGGAATAGAATCAGAGAGGACTTATTTTTATTAAGTAAGATTCTAGAATTTGTTGCCAATCAGGGGCCTTTATAAAACAGCCACAGGACTTGAAAAACTTCTTTCTTTTCTTTTCCTTTTTCTTTCATCCGCTTTACCAAGCACATGCAGTTTGAACCACTCCATCAGGTTACATCAAAAATATTGAAGAAATTTGTTCTCCTTCATCACATAGTTTTTACAGAAAGCACAGTCATAATTACTTTTTCAAAATAGATTTGGTATAAAGACTATATTGCTGCCCTGGTCAGTATGGCTCATTTGATTGGACATCCTCCTGTGCACTGAAAGGTTGCTGGTTCGATTCTCCAGACAATGCCAATGTTGAGGGCTCCCCAGTGAGGGGCATGCAGGAGACAGCCAATCAATGATTCTCTCTCATCATTGATATTTCTCTCTTTCCCTCTCCCTTCCTCTTTCTGAAATCAATAAAAACATATTTTTTAAAAAAGACTAATTGTTGAATTTTTTACAAACAGAATATTAAGTAGATGCTGTATAATCAATTTAAAAACTATTTTTTCAGGTAGTAATTTTTCAAGTAATTGGCTTCTTTAAAATATTTTAATAACTATTTAAATCAAAGATCTGATCTGCAAATTCAGAAAGCCAAATATCTGCCTGTTTAACATCATGCAGAATAAACACCTGGAAAAATTAATACAAATTTTATTTTTTGTTTAGAAGTATAATATCCCCAATGCATGAACCTCCCCAGATGACCAACCAGTGCTTTATTCTTCCTTCTCTCTGCTACATTTTTTTTATTCCTAGAACAATTATTTCTGTGACTATTTCATATAATAAATCAAGTTTACAAATTGCTTTGAACTGCTTAAATGAAACAATTTACTAAATATATATATTGTGATCACAGAATAACAGAACAAGGAGGGACAATAGCGGTCCTAATATTGTTTCTGGACCATATATCCAACATATTCTGACATTTTGTGTGTACTGTTCTTTCTAATTATTCTGGGACAGGAAAATCTGTTACTTACATATAAATAAATTCTTACATATTTGCATCCCTCTTTTTTCTTCTAAGGATACTCGAATATGCTACCAGGAGGATGTGGGTAGGCAAACTTGGGAAAGCTCAGGCCAAGTTAAATAAATCTGCATTAAAAGGGGGGAGATTGAAAGCTATGCTAAAAAGCTGAGAAGATTTACAAACCATACTTTGCAGGGAACAAGAGAGGAGAAAGATGATTTTGGAAAATATGAGAATAAAGTACAGTAGAGAGTTCGGTGTAAGCCCCTCCTGTTATTCCCCAGACAAATTCTGAGTAAAATCACCCTGCTTACGTGATATGGTTAGGAGTGGGGTCTTCATTGTGAATGGGAAGAAGTTTTGAGTTGGTACTTGGGCACAAACAGGTGGTGCACAGAAAGACTCCTATATATGGACTATCCTACAACACCCCTGCAGCTCAGTATTGACCTGGTATCATGGAACAACCTGGGGCTCAGGAAGACCACATGATGCTCAGCAGAGTTGAGGTTTGAATCAAACTCTCTCCAGCTGCAAGCTCCATGTTCTTTCTGCTGATTATTTTCTACCCATTGAGGGACCCTGCCCACTAGACTGAACACTTACTCATTCATCTCCTGCTTCCCAAAGCATAACAGCACCTGGCACGTGGTAAAATGTTCAGTGAAGCATTTGTCACTGATTGCAGGTGCAAGTAATTTATGGTGGCACTAGACTGATAGCTCCCTCAGTGCAGGGAGGTCCTGCTGTTCTGCTTCCACTATATCCTCAGCACTCAGCCAGGACCTGACACAGGAGAAGAGTCAAGAAAATGTGTGAAGCCCTAGCCAGTTTGGCTCAGTGAGTAGAGTGACTGCAGACTGAAGGGTCCCAGGTTCTATTCCAGGCAGGGTATATGCCCCAGTTGGCTTGTGGACTGAAGGGTCCCAGGTTCTATTCCAGGCAGGGTATGTGCCCCAGTTGTGGGCTCAGTCCCCGGAAGGGGGCATGCAGGAGGCAGCCAATCAATGATTGTCTCTCATCATTGATGTTTCTATCTCTCTCTCCCTCTCCCTTTCTCTCTGATATCAATAAAAAAATATATTTTAAAAAATGTGTGAAGAATGAGTTCTTGGATCACCCGTGTCTAGCTCACAAGATCTTTCAATTCTTAACCTTGTTTTTTTTTTTGTTTGTTTGTTTTTGTTTTGTAGTCTATTTTCAAGGTGACAACTTTCTAATGGAATAATTTAGCTTGGTGACTTTTCAGATGTTTTAATAATGTTGCAACTATACTGAGGTTGAAAAGATTTTGATCTTCAGTCTACCTTTCTGTTTCCACAATTTGCATCTCATGGTAGACCTGACAAATATTCGTGGCTGAATTTTATAGTCACCATTCCCCATCAGCATTTCCAATAACTTTGGCATTCTGAGCAAAACAGATTTAACAAAAGATCTGGAAGTTTTCACAATTCAGGTCTTTCAACGTGCACCATTTTTTCCATGAAGATTATACTTCCAGATCAAAATGTGTGAGTTTTTGCTGGATGTTTCATCGATTTTAACACTGAGCTCCTTCTTTGATTGCATGATTCATTTCAAACAAAAAAATTCTGGTTTCAGCCTGTGGCTTGGAGCCCTTGATGTTATGTCCGGCATGTACACATAGAACATAAATGCCATTTCCAGTACTGTGTAACACAGCACAGCAAGAGTAGCTTGTTGACAATTAGCCTTCCTAGAAACAAGACACAAACTTAAACTTAAGAGCTGGTTTTATTTACCCTTGAGGAATTAATGCAATGCATCCTATCATATTGATTCTCCTGCTTTCATAACACCATGTCCCACTTCTAATAGAGATTACCAAAGTGTCATTTCACAATTATTTGTCTGATGCTATGAAAAAAGTATCCCTCTCCTTCACAAGACTATCAGCTGTCTGACTCTGAGCTGCTATTATTGGTTGGTTATTTTGTTCCCTACTATATCCCCATAACCCAGCACAGGGCTTATAGACTTGGTGAATATTTTTTTAAAATATATTTTGATTGATTTCAGAGAGGAAAAGAGAGGGAGAGAGAGATAGAAACATCACTGATGAGAGAGAATCATTGGTTGGCTACCTCCTACACGCCCTGCACCCAGGCATGTGCAACCCAGGCATGTGCCCTAACCGGGAATCGAACTGTGACCTCCTGGTTCATAGGTTGATGCTCAACCACTGAGCCATGCCGGCTGGAGTTGGTAAATATTGTTGAATGGATAAAATGAATGACTCTCCATTTGTAAGTGGACAGGATCTTTTTCCTGGAAGAAGCATGAAAGTAGTAGTTCTTAACTTTGCTCCAAGCATAGCTCTGAGCCAACAGCATCAGAGTCAGAGGATGCTTGACAGATAGCAGGGTCCTGGGTTCTGAATCAGAATCTCTAGGGATTATGGCCTGACAATCTGCCCTTGAATACATAATCCTAGGCACACTAAAATTTGAAAACCCACTGCCATCTAATTCTTTCATTTGATAGCAAGGAGCTAAGGAGCTTTTCAAAGGCAAGATTTTTGTTTTAAATCTGCAATTTAGAATGCCACCTGAGAAAGACAAGACTTCACTCAACACTGATTGCACTGCAGACTTGCTTTCACCATGTGTTAGTGTTATTCATCTATTTTACTTTAAGGCAGCATAAGTTTTAACAAAAAGCAAAAAGCTGTGCTTGAGATTCTGGAATTCTAGTCTTTGGGGACAGACATGCAATCCTTCCCATCATTCAAGAAACACCTGAGACAAATTGTTCTGAGCCAAGTGTGTATGTTTGATGTGAAAAACACACCTCTAATTAATATTCTTGTTCCTAGCTGGAACACTTTTCCGGGAATTGCTGCAGATGACTGAAGGCCCATTCTCACCTGTTTTCCAGGCACAGAGGATTCATATAAATGGTTGTCTCTGAGCTTCTTTTCCTAATTTGGTGCATCTGTTTACTTTCATCAGACTGTGGACCAGACACTTCACAATCAGGTAACTGTAGTGAGTGAAGTGTTGACTCATTTTGTTAGACATCTGGAGAGGGGCGAAGTATTTCCTTCATTGAATTTGAATTATGAAAGGTGCGGGTGTTTACAAAAAAATAACCATACTGCTCATAATTTGTGCTCCCGAGAATGCTGGTTAATAGCCAGACCAAGTCAAATAACGGCCTGTTCCCACTTGCCAGCAGTGAATTTCCAGCAGAGACGTCCTTGCAAGGTAAACCTCACGCAGCCTTCCATTCTCATTTATCTGTTTTGCTACATTTCAAGAGCATGTCTGCTTTTTTGAAAAGATTGTTTTGACCCATCATGTTCTCCCTTATTTAAAGACTAAAACAATTTTTGTCCTTTCTTCTCAGGTGTTAAATGAAGCAATTGATTGCTATTGCATGGGAGAACGCTACACTTTAATGAATTCTTTATCTTAGAGTACCATGTTGTATTTTATGTTTCAAAAGTGGTGGCAAAAAATACATCTCAAAGTTAAATCCATCTAAATGTCTGTTGTACTTATGGTAGACTTCAATGTTGGCATTTATTTCGGCATTAAAAAAAAAAGTGTAACCTTTTGTAAAATGTATAGCTCTGAACTATGCCTCAGCATTATCTGTCAGGCTATTTGAATTTTCTAAAAGTCTCCCTTGAGTTAACTATTCTTTAGACTCTAACAAGATAATTTTTTGTAGGAGACAGAGCCTTCATGGAACTGCCTTGTTTTCAATCCCCACAAATACTTGGAATGAGGAATCTCCTTTTTCTGGAAGTATTGTGCAGAGTATGGATGCCGGCCATAGGTAACACTTTTCTGAAACTGTGGACAGAGCCTTAGTTATATTAATACATCTCTGCCTCCCAATCAGGTGTCAAACCTGGCAAAAGGAACTTTACTAGAATGAAGGCATTGTCCAGTATGACTAGGCTAAAGGAAACCAGCTGTCATGGCTAGATTACCAAGCACCAGATGGCAGTCAGTCTAAAACCAATGAGACATCTGTAGGTAGATAGTTAATCCCTCTTAGAAAGAATGATGGAATAAGAGGAAAATTACTGAGAATTTGTAGTACTAATATAAAACTTTAAAAGCCCATATAAACATATAAATGATTTAGTACTTTATTCTCATGACTTTATATTCAAAGATAAGGACACAACTTGAAATGTTGAGATGATAACAGGCCCAAATTAGCACTTTACAGCTGTACTCAAACCCAAAGTGAACCAATAGCTTTCCATTGTCTTGTCACCTGTAGCCAATGCAAAGTCTTTACTAATCTCTTTACTTCCAAAAAGCACTTTATGAGTTTCCTGCCCAGACCTTCATCCTGGTGGCAACTTGTTAGACCACGGCTTCTCAGCATCAGTAGTTCCTGAGAACTTGTTGGGAATTTAGAATTTTAAGTCCCATACCACCTACTAAACCAGAAACTCTGAGGTAAGGCTCAGCAGTATGTGTTTAAAGAGCACCTCCAGGTGATTCTGATGTTCACTAAACTTTAAGAACTATGGTGCCAGGTCATGTATTGCTCTCACCTTAATTACAATTTGCATCATTTGCATTTAGGGTTTCTCATTCCATAAATAGCATAGGGGGATGGGGTTCACTATCTACATGATCAAGAGAAGGGCTCACAATCCAACCACTTTGAGATCTGAAGGGTTCCATAATGTAAACATTCTGCTCTTTTTCCCTCTTTATTTTCTTAATTTCTCCACAAGATTTTGATGTCATATAACTGCTTTAATGAATTCACAGACTCCACACATTCTATATTTTATAACTAGTCCTGGTAATTTCCCCTCCTCCAATTCAATAAAATCTCATCTACTTCTTTCCAGTGGTTCCCAAGTAACAAATTCTTAGACCAATATTTCTATTATGGCCTCTAAACTTTTCTCCTATCATCCCACTCATTCATTTTATTAAATACTTATATACAGGGCAACAGTTCACAATTTTAAAAATATATATATATATTTATTGATTTCAGAGAGGAAGGGAGAGGGAGATAAAAATATCAATGGTGAGAGAGAATCATTGATCAGCTGCCTCCTGCAAGCCCCACACTGGGGATTGAGTCTGCAACCTGGGCTTATGCCCTGATTGGGAATCAAATTGTGATCTCCTGGTTCATAGGTCGACACTCAACCACTGAGCCATGCCAGCTGGGCAAAAGTTCTCAATTTTGGCATCATATTAATATCACCTGGGGCAGGATTTAAAAATTATCCCAATATTTTAAAAATGAAAAGTATTCTAATACTCCAGGATAATTAAATCAAAATACTTTGGGGGTGGAATTCAGGCATTATAATTATTATTATCATTATTATCATTATCATTATTAAATTTAGAACTCAAGTAATTCCACGTGCAGCCAGGGTTCAGAAGCAGTATATTATAGCATATTTATGTATCCTATTTTAACATCTTTAGTAATCTTGGAAATTCAATTCAGGATCTGGTTACATAAACAACTGTGTATTAAATATTCTTTTTAACCCATTAAACACATTAAAAATTCTTGTTCAGGAAACAAAATGACTAACAAAATGTTTTTTCTTGGAATTTGATATTGACAAAAGTTGATGATGCCTTATCTCAATATGGTCACCTACCAAAAATATAATGTTTGTTGTTTTGTTTTAAATCAAAGGTCCATATTGAAGGAGGATAAATAAAAACTCACTAATAGAAACAAAATTTTTGGATACTCTTATTATATTTGCAACTTGTTTCTGATTAAGATTAGCCTCAAATAAGAAAAATACCACATGATCTCACTCATTTATGGATAATAAAGAACATTATAAACTGTTGAACAAAGATAGATACAGAGGCAGTAAAGCATCAAACAGTCTGTCAAATTACAGCAGGAAGGTTAGGGAGAGGTGGGGAAGATAAGAGATCAACCAAAGGACTTGTATGCATGCATATAAGCATAACCAATGGAAGCAAAACTCTGGGGGGGTGAGGGCATATATGGGAGTGGGGTGGGGGTGGGGCAATGGTAAGATATGTACACATATAATACCTTAATTTAAAAAAAAGTAAAAAAAAAATTAAAAAAAAACACTAAAAATAAATAAATAAATAAATAAAATAAAATAAAAGATTAGCCTCAAAGGAAGGTGTCAGAAAGCTGAGTGTTACAATGTGAATTCATTCTTCCCAAAGAAAAAATAGGGAGAAATAAACTACATGAGAACAGAATCCCAAACTTGAAGTAGAACACAGCAGGTGCTTATCTGAGAGTTGATAAAGAGCTACTTTTTAACACTTTTACTGAGGCTTCAGTTACTCTTAAGATGCATTTAAAAATCTATAATAATGAAAGTGTAATATGCTAATTAGATTGGACAGCTGAATGACCTTCCAGATGTCATTTCGGATGTCCTTCCGGACGAAGCCATGGCGGTGGTGGGGGCCAAGGCAGAGGCGGGTAGGGGTGATCAGGCAGGCAGGCGAGCGGTTAGGGGAGATCAGGCAGGCAGGCAAGCAGTTAGGAGCAATCAGGCAGCCAGGTAGAGTGGTTAGGGGTGATCAGGCAGGCAGGCAGGCGAGCAGTTAGGAGCCAGTGGTCCTGGATTGCGAGGGGGATGGGTGAGGGGTCCCAGATTGCAAGAGGGTGAATGCCAGGCTGAGGGACTCCCCCCAACCCCGTACATGAATTTTGTGCACCAGGACTCTAGTATATATATAATAGGAATGGGCTTTCATTATTACCAAGGCATAGAATCATGGTTAATTATTCCCAAAGGAATTCCAATATATAAAAAGTGGACACTTTATATGATCTCACTTATTTGTGGAATCTAATGTACAAAATGAATTGACCAACAAAATAAGACCCAAAGCAGGGAGGCATGGAACAGACTTACATACCTCAATGTGGGGTTAGAGAGATAAGAAGAGATGAACCAAAGAACTTATATACTTATATGCATAGCCCATGAACACGGGCAATAGGGTGGTGAAGAGCTAAGGGCTGGGTGGAGGGGTGGGGGGGGTGTGAAATATCTGTAATACTATCAACAATAAAAAAATATATTAAGAAACAAAACAAAACAGAAAAACATGTGGACACTTTGACCTTAATCAGACAATGCAGGAAGAACAAGCAAACAAAGGCAAAGTCATGGTGTCCTAAAGAGAGCAAATCTGGATCCAGTGTATTGACATTAAGACACTGAAACATTCACAAGAAATGAAGGAACACAAAGCATTTTTACAGAATTACAAAATATATGCTTATTGAGCATGCAAACACTAACATGATTATATAACCTGTTTGTGGTATAAAGGAGAACTATTAAGAATCCCAGAGTTACTCACCTTTTCCCTTAATTTCACTGTCTAATTTCAGGGGTCAGCAAAGATTTCCTGTAAAGAGACAGATAATATTTTCTGCCTTGCAGATCATGCAGTTTGTGTTGATATTACACAACTCTGCCATTGTACTGCAGAAGTAGTCACAGATGATCTGAAAACATATGCATGTAGCCATGTTCCAGTAAAACATGTTTTCTAAAAATGGGCAGCTGGCCCTATTGGCTCAGGAGGAGTGGTCTGCTAATGCTGGTCTAGTGTATGGCTACTATGCAAGACCACTACAACTCATTCACCTTGAAAGTGGCTGCCTCTACCCAGCCTTACTTGTTAGTGCGACCTTGAGTTCTGTCAACGGATGCATACTTCCAAGATAATCTTATCTGTTTTGCCTTTTTTTTTCATGACTCTAAAATCATGATCTCTATCTCAAACCAGTATCTTGAGATCCAGGCTCTTATGGCCTGAGGGCTTGCTCATAGACCCAAGTGCCTCCGTTATATGTCCACTGAAATATTCCACTGACAACTCAAATTCAACACTAAAACCACTGTCTTCCCCATTAAACCTACTCCTCATTTTAGCTTTTCTATGTAAAGAATGGCACTCCCTTCTACCCAGTTATCCAAGCTGAATACCTGGGAACAAGAGGCAATCCTCATGCCCATGACTAGGTAAAATGTGGCAGATGGGTACTAAGGACTACTTTTTTTTGTGTCAGCCAACATAAAAAGCCATGAACTACAGCTATATAAATCAACAAGGATTGCTCTCAAAAACACAGTATTTAATGCCACAGGTAAGAAACCAAACACATTCTGTGATGTAATACCATTTATATAATTGAAAACTCATTCAATAATAGAAAACAATATATATTTTCAAAGATATATTAGAATCCTCATTCATAAAACAAACATACTAAAGTGAGGACGTTTTGGAGTGGATATTGGGGGGAAAAAATCTTCTCTATATATAAAATCCTAATATGCTGAGTGTCCGACTGATCGGTCGACTGTTCCGTCGACTGCTCAACCAGTTGCTACAATGCACGCTGGCCACCTGGGTCAGACATTCCACCTGGTAGGTTAGCTTGCTGCTGGAGTCTGGCCAATTGGTACTGGGCGAGAGGGGCTGAACACACCCTAGAGCCCTCCCACAGTCCCTTCCCGGCCAGCCGGCCCCCATCAGCCCCAATCGGGACTTGGCAAGACAGCCCCAATGACCTCAATTGCTGGCCAGGCCAAGGGACCTCACCCATGCACAAATTCATGCACTGGGGCTTTAATCAAAATAATACTATATAATAAAAGGCTAATATGCAAATTGACCAAATGGCAGAATGACCAGTCGCTATGACACGCACTGACCACCAGGGGGCAGATGCTCAATGTAGGAGCTGCCCCCTGGTGGTCAGGGCTCTCCCACAGGGGGAGCGCTGCTTAGCCAGAAGCCGGGCTCACAGCTGGTGAGCGTAGCGGCAAGCCTCTCCAGCTTCCGTGGAAGCACTAAGGATGTCCAAGGGGAGCGGACCTAAGTCATCAGTTGGACATTCCCTGAGGGCTCCTGGACTGTAAGAGGGTACAGGCCGGGCTGAGGGACCCTCCCCCGAGTGCACGCATTTTGTGCAGGGCCTCTAGAAATATCAATAAAAGAAGAAACTTGCCAGACCCTTGATGGCAATAAACCCTCATGATTAACTCAACTCTGCACTGAAAGTCTTTTTTAAATAAAATCTCTATATAAAAGCCTAATATGCAAAGTGTCCCCTCGGGAGTTTGACAGACCAGGAGTTCAATTGCTTGCTATGACATGCACTGACCACCAGGGCATGGCGTGGAAGGAAGGAAGGCCCCAGCAGCCGGCAGCTGCTAGGGACCCTATCCATGTGTTTATTCTGTGCATTGGGCCTCTAGTAGTGTAATAAGAAGGCTGCAAATCATACAGGACATTAAAATAGATAAAGTAAATGACTGCATTGCATTGCCAATATGATGTTTAAAATTTTTGACCAGATTGAGATTACAAGTAATGGAAAGTTTAACCATTTAGATCTTGATAACTTTCAGTTCTGTAGCACAAGTTTTAGTTCATCTCATTAATAATTAATTATTTTGCCACAAATGTAATTTTCTAGCATTTACTAAAGAAGCCCGTTATCAGCCTGATTCATGGTATGAATTTCTTCAAATCTTCTTCTATAATAAGATGTCCAGACATGGTGTGGTATATATATCAAAACACAGAGCACATCCAAATAATGCATTATTCAACCAGACGTATGACCTCATTGCATGGCTTCTTTAGATATATTGCATTAAAGTTTACAAGCAGAAAGTTGAGAGGGTCATGTTGTCAGCTTCAATTTGGAAAAGTATTGCTTGATCAAAATAAAGATATATTATTTTTTATTTTCTATGAGAATAATTCAGAGTGAAAACACCACCAATTATTGCTAAAGGAAGCATAAGCCAACTGATTAAGCAGGCCAATCTCTAATATGTACCTTAGAGAAACTTTTGTCTACAGTATTCTGTTAAATGATACAACCTCTTGAAAACGAGTTGGGTACTAGGGTTTTCTGATTAAAGCTGAATATATTGGCTGCAATTAAAAGCCACAAATTTGATCAATTCAGAGATGAGAATATACCAAAATGGTTTTATTTTAGAAATATTGAGTAGGCCTTTTAATTCTTTACTAAACTTTTCAGCTTCCCATTGGTGATAGTGGCATCATAGAGAAAGACAGACATAAATGTAGATTCTTTCCCTGGCCCTTCAAAATCACTTTAATTCTGTTTCTGTCAAACTAATCAGCCTATGCAAACTCAACATCAGAACCATTCTTGGGAAAAACTGTAATATAGACAAAGGCCATTTCAAGGCCTCTGTGTGCCCCTTGTCCCATTCTCTTCTTCATTACTCCACCCAATATCACACAGGGTCCTCAAGCTGATCTTCAACTCTGCTTGCTATTCCAGGCAAGCAGAGTTGAAGATCAGCTTCCTTCCTTCCTTCCTTCCTTCCTTCCTTCCTTCCTTCCTTCCTTCCTTCCTTCCTTCCTTCCTCCCTCCCTCCCTCCCTCCTTCCTTCCTTCCCTCCTTTCCTTTCCCTTCCTTCCCTTCCTTCCTTTTCCTTCCTTCCTTCCTTCCTTCCTTCCTTCCTTCCTTCCTTCCTTCCTTCCTTCCTTCCTTCCTTCCATTCAGAATATTCCTGTGCTGTGTGTCAGGAGACTGAGTGTGAAAGTGATTGACAAACTACAGTGATCAATATTAAGAAAGCTAAGCAAATTCTATTTATTTTAAAGGAATAGAAAATTTAATTTGAGTAGGGAAGAATGAATTATTAATAATGGAACCTCTGGTCTTTTATTTCCAGGTAAGCTGGCAGTGATTGATAACCAGCTTATATGCTGACTGCCTTTCCCAGCAATGTCTGGATTTCCATAGGAGGTAGGGATACTCTAACCCTGTGACATTTAAAAATATCGATGTCTAAAGGTAAAATTCCAGAGCCTGTGCAGGTATGAAAGAGACTTTTGGCTGTGAGGGAAGGGCTGGAGTGGGGAACATCCTGGAAGCACCATCTAAGACAGCCACATGCCACACCATACTGGCTGCCACTCAGCTCAGCCCAGGTTCTATAAATATTGGCCCAGCATTCGAGAAAAAGGTCTAAAAATAAGAGGTAATTTATACAGTTAAATTCTAATTTTAAGTGTGTTGACAAGTTTCTATGACTCTATATCCTGTTTTGAACAGTCAATACTTTGTCTTACATTCCTGACTTGCCAGATTTTATAATATGGGGACTGCTATTCAAATAATCTCAATGAACATAAATGATATCATAACGGCTGTTTTAAGCAATCTGAATGTATATTTTACATCTTTTAAAAACATTTTGCCCTAGCTGGTTTGGCTCAGTGGATAGAGCATTGGCCTGTGGACTCCAGGGTCCTGGGTTCGATTCCGGTCAAGGGCACATGCCCAGGTTGTGGGCTCGATCCTCAGTAAAAGGTGTGCAGGAGGCAGCCAATCAATGATTCCCTCTCATCATTGATGTTTCTATCTCTCTCTCCCTCTCCCTTCCTCTCTGACATCAATAAAAATATATTTTTTAAAAATAAAAACTAAAAACATTTTTATTGCTTTCAGAGAGGAAAGGAGAGAATGAGATAGAAACACCAATGATGAGAGAGAGTCACTGATCGGCTGCCTCCTGCACTGCCCACCCCCACCCCCACCCCCCACTGGAGAGCGACCCCGTAACCTGGGCATGTGCCCTGACCAGGAATAGAGCACACAACCTTTTTGGTGTACAGGATGATGCTCCAACCAACTGAGCCACCAGCCAGGCTATATTTTACATCTTTAACTGGAGTTTATTACTTTGTTTTAGATTTTTTTATTGTTGTTATTTAATGATGAGTCTAAAATTACTCATATTTTGAAATCTGATTGGAAATGGCAAGCTATGAACGATTGACCTTTATCCAAACTTTTGGAACAATCACACATGTTGACTCACTGAGGTCTTATTACATTCAGTCCGGATTTCAAACTATAAATTGAAGCCAATGTTCTCAACCTAACGTGCTATGTCACCATATTTGGGCAAGAACTGCAATGGTTCTATTATAAGCTTCTAGACTGGGTCCACACACTAAAAAGTGAAAACTGAAGCAAAAAAAATTTTTTATATATACAAAGTTAAGTCACCATGTTATGGGTGGTACACATTAAATAAACATGTTCATTTTAATGTAACCAGAAATTAGACCTAGATGACTTTTTAAAAATTATGGTGTTAAAGTCTGTATGTCCCTAATAGATGCTCTTGGTTAAATACTCCCAAATCTCCACTGGGCCTTAGATGAAAATGGGCAATACAATTCTATCTCTAAGTTGGGTACATTTTCAATATCTGAGTCCTGACCCTTTGGGCAGATGTACAGGCTCAAAGTGGCATTGGTTTTCCTAGGAGACGGAGGAAGCATAGAAACTAAGGACCTTTTTATGCCCTTAACTAAGGAATGTACTCCCTTGGCCCTTCTCTTATACGATTCCAGCATAAAATTTTTCTCAGTCATTTATTCAGCAAACATTTATTTATTTTCTTCAATGTGCCATCACTAAACTGTGTGTTGGGACTACAGTGGAAAATAAGATAAATATTTTCTCTGCCCTCATGGGGCCTATAGTCTAGTGTCAGAGGCTAACATTGAACAAAGAATTACATACATATACACTTAAATAACAATCCTATCTAATAAAAGAGTAATATGCAAATTAACCATCACTCTGCTACACCACAAGCCACGCCCACCAGCCAATCAGGAGTGAGTATGCAAATTAACCCAACAAAGATGGCTGCAGCCAGGGAGAGAGCAGGAGGGAGGAAGGTTTCCCCAGCGATGGAGGAAGCCAAGCTTTCCGCACACCCTGGCCAGCCCAGGCCTCCGCTTAAGACTACAAAGTTTCAATTATAGAAGATAAATAAATCTCAACAGAAATGGCTGGCTCCGCTCCAAGCTACAAAGTTTCAATTGTAGAAGATAAATAAATCCCAGATACCAGGGCCTCCGCTTGGGTTGCCGGGGGGGGGGGGGGGGGGGGGGGCGTGGCTGGCCTGCAAACCACCACAGGCCCCTCACCCAGGCCACCCCACGCCCCAAGGGAACCCCCACCCTGATCCGGACACCCTTCAGGGCAAACCAGCTGGCCCCCACCCATCCACCAGGCCTCTATCCTATCTAATAAAAGAGTAATATGCACATTGACCATCACTCCAACACACAAGATGGCTGCCCCATGTGGTCAAAGATCCTGCCCCCATGTGGACACAAGATGACCGCCACAAGATGGCCAGCAGGGGAGGGCAGTTGGGAGAGACCAGGCCTGCAAGGGAGGGCAGTTGGGGGCGATCAAGCCTGCAGGGGAGTAACCAGGCTGACAGAGGAGGGAAGTTGGGGCAAACAGGCTGGCAGGGGAGCAGTTAGACATCAATCAGGCTGGCAGGGGAGTGGTTAGGGGGTAATCAGGCTGGCAGGCAGAAGCGGTTAGGGGCAATCAGGAAAGTAGGCAGGCGAGCGGTTGGGAGCCAGCAGTCCTGGATTGTGAGAGGGATGTCAGTTGGACATCCCTCGAGGGGTCCCAGATTGGAGAGGGTGCAGGCTGGGCTGAGGGACACCCTCCCCCCCATGCACGAATTTCGTGCATCGGGCCTCTAGTAAATATCATAAAGGCGGGAAGAGGAATAAAGTACTATAATGGTGTATAACAGGGTAAAATACTCTGGTTTGGGGAACGAGAAAAACAGAATTTAAGCTGAATCTTGGTGATATCCAAAGAGAGGAAGAGTATATTAGGCAAGGCATGCTTAAAGGTCTGAATCCAAAATGAGCTTGAATTTTTGGAGACTGAAAGGCTGCAGGGGTGAAGAACAGTGAGTGATGGAGAGAATAGAACAAGTTCATGCTTGTGGTGTAGGCAGAAGTTGGTTATTATCTTAATATTTTTAACAAAACAGTCTGTTAGTGTCTCCTTTCCCTTCTCAACAAAAGCACATGACATCAGGATTGGCAATGCTTTCCTGTATGTCATCTAAAAATGAGTATATTTTGCCTTCAGCTGTACACCTGAGGAATTTTCAAATATTCCATGGGAGATGGAGGCATCTGCACATCTCATTGCTGTCTGAAAATCAGTGTGAACCTGGAGGAAATGATCATTGGCCCAGGGGTGTGGGCCAGCTTCCACAGGGATGTTCTATGGGACGTCACTTGCGAATTTTCAATGTAGAGGCAGAGGTGTTCTGAGTGCTGCACCTCAGATCAAAGCACTTTGAACTGTAGCAATTGTATTTAAACTCTCAAGCACTACCATATATTTCTACATATTGTTTTCACTTAGGAAAACACAATGACAATTAGTGATACTTCAGTAATCTATTCCTGGGATTTTATTTTTGCAATGTGTTTGGAAAATTAAACACTTAAAAAATGATCCTGGTCAGTTTTTCTCAGTGGATAGAGCTTTGGCCTACAGACTGAAGGGTCCTGGGTTTGATTCTGGTCAAGGGCATGTACCTTGATTGCAGGGCTCATTCCCAGCCCTGGATAGGGCTAGTGTGGAAGGCAACCAATCTATGTGTCTCTCTCACATCAATGTTTCTCTCTGTGTGTCTCTCCCCCTCCTTTCCACTCTCTCTTAAAATTAATGGGAAAATATCCTTGGGTGAGGATTAACGAAAAACAAACAAAAATTATCCCCCCCAAAAGAAAATTATTTTCTAGCTAAAACAAAGAAATCCTTTATTCCTGATATTGAGTACATATGAATCATCCCCAGTGGGCTCTTTTGGGCATAAAGCTTGCTTTTTTAAATCCCTCTGAATGAAGACCTATGCACTACTTAATAGATACCAGAGGCCCGATACACAAAATTCGTGCAAGCGGCTCCCAGGGCCAAGGCAGCAGCCCCGGCTGACACCCCAGCCACTGCCCTGGCCCTCGCAGCCCTGGAAGGACATCCAGAAGGACATCTGGTCTAATTAGCATATTACACTTTTATTATTATAGATTTGCACAAAAAATCAGTCTTTGCAAAGCCAATGATACCAGCAAACTTGAATATATTTAGATTTCCGTGATAGCTAAATCAACATGGAAAAAAAATATCATTAAAACATTCTCTTGACCAAAATACACACTCCACCCTTCAGCCACTTCATCATGCAAGCATGTGGACATAAAACTATTCATTCCCCCTTGTCTGCTTGCTATTTGTCAACCAGTCACCAGAGCTAATTACAGGAATCCAGGTCTAGTTTGTCCAAACATGCCAATGAAATGTATTGTTAACAGATGCTGCAGGCACCCTATGATACGTTTATTATCAGCCTACCATCTAGAAGCATCATGAAGATGAAATTGTTGCTTCAGAGATTCACTGTTGCCATGTTACCCAATACAGAGTAACTGTGAAACACATTACCTGAGCAACTCAGGAAAGAGGAAAATAAAACTGAGCATCAACATGAAGTAGAACTGGGGAGAAATGGAATAAAAATGGTACTTAAAATGAGAATAAGATACCCTCAATTTTATGCTAGTTAATGATGACAATAAAAACATGAAATCTTAGAGCAAGACTGAGAGTGACTTCTGTTTAGTGCCGTGGTCAGCAAACTGCGGCTTGCGAGCCACATGTGGCTCTTTGGCCCCTTGAGTGTGGCTCTTCCACAAAATACCACGGCCTGGGCGAGTCTATTTTGAAGAAATGGCGTTAGAAGAAGTTTAAGTGTAAACAATTTGGCTCTCAAAAGAAATTTCAATCGTTGTACTGTTGATATTTGGCTGTTGACTAATGAGTTTGCCGACCATTGTTTTAGTGGATACTAAAAATCTCTCTTCTTACCTTGGAGTCAGATAGATTGTCAATGAAAACCTCCATTGAGGGCTGACATTGGTTAAAACATGATAGCATACTGGAGGGGAGGGTGAGTGGGAAAAGGTAAGTAGGCACAGGGTGTATTTATAATAAATATACTTTTTTAAAGAATCTTTCTTATAGTCAGGAAATCTATTGAGTTCCCAGGCTGATGGTTGTAGTGTTCTCAGTGAATTCAAAGATGTTATGATAATCTCTACTTACACTTCCTAGTGAAATGGCATATTATTTAATCACTTTACTTTTTATTTTTTAAAATATATTTTTATTGATTTCAGAGAGGTAGGGAGAGGGGGAGAGATCTAGAAATATCAATGATGAGAGAGAATCATTGATTGGCTGCCTCCTGCATGCCCCACACTGGGGATCAAGCCCGAAACTGGAGCACACTCCCTGACCAGGAATCAAACTGTGACCTCCTGGTTCATAGGTCCATAGTTGATGCTCAACCACTGAGCCATGCCAGCTGGGCTAATCACTTCACTTTTTTTAAAAATATTTTAACCTAGGCATTTTTCTTCATGAATCATTATATTAAATCATTTATCTTAATAAAATTGTTTCTTAGGACCTTTATAAAACCAAACTGATGGGATTTTCCAACTTTGACTAACCAAGAAAATAAATAGCAGCTCTTTTCTTTATAATGAATAGTGGAATTAACACAATCACTTGAAAGCAGGATAGTCAATCCCTGAGAAGCGTAAGGAATTATTCTGAACTAGATTACATTCCATTATGAGACATTCTGCCAGCAAAGAAAGAGATAAGAATCATCTCTTTGAGTGATAGGGAAGTTTTTCTAACATGACTTGTCAAGGAATAATTCTCACTCTGAATACTTTTTACACAAAATGGTGACTCACAAATCTGGGAGTGAGGAAAAGGAAAAAATTCTGAGCAGCTAAACAGACTTCACCTTTTACATGTTTCTGAGCTAAACTGGTAAGCATGACACATTTTCCTAGCTGGGTATTTGATTCCATGAAAGACACTTTGTTTTATGAATATAAGAAATGAGAAAGAGAGAGAGAGAGAGAAGAGGGGGGGAGGCTATCTTATCAACTAATGAACAAATAATTACAATATCTAAAAATAGAAATTATCAGTAAAAGGATATCTGTGATTTTAATGACAACTAAAATGCTCATTGAGAAGTGTAGTCATTTTTCTTACAGTCACAATGACAGATTATAAATATACACACCATCTCTCTCTTTCCATTGCTAAGGTTGAAAAGGATTCTCTTAAAACTCCATTTCCATTGAACCTCAGTCTAAGATGGTAGATCTTTGGGTAGGGAAGTGATGCTTCATTAGGCCCTGAAAGAATGACTTGTCCAAACAAATATAAGGGTGAAATGCATTTTTCATAATGTTTCCCTTTCCTTGTTTTCCCCCCAGGACCCAGAACTGTAGTAGATACATGTCTTCCCCCACTCCCATAAGCTCACATTTGCACATTTAGGCTATTTAACTCACTCTATGCTCCTCTGAGTGCTCACTCAGATGGGCATCCAGGAAAGTGACATCTTGATTTCTAAAAACAAGGTTTATGTGACCTAAATTGACCAAATAAAGAATTTGTTTTAAAATTTGGGTCTGTTTGCCCAAACAAAGAAATTGTTTTAAAATTCGGGTATGTTCAACAATGAAATACCATTCAGTCATTTAAAATGTTGAGTGCACTATTTAATAACATGGAAATAGGTTATAACCTAGGAATAGGTGGGGGAAAATAGTTACCAAATACTATACATGAAAAGTATTTATATAATTTTAAATAGAAATGCATACATATATACCAAGTACCATTAACTGGCATAAATTTGGAAATTTGTACCAAATTAATGATGATTATCTCTCAGTGGTAAAATTAATGGTAATTTTTATTAATTTTGGGGGGGAGTACAAGTAACTTATGCAAGTATATTTTTTACTTATTTCAGTCCTACTTTCACTCATTTTCCCATGTATAAATTATGAATTTGGTAACAAGTTTCACATGACCACTTTTTTTTTTAATTTCTTTATTGATTAAGGTGTCACATATTTGTCCTCATCCCCCCATTCCCATCCCACACCCCTCCCCATGGATGCCCCAACCCCCTGTTGAACTTAACCATTGGTTAGGCTCATATGCATGCACACAAGACCTTTGGTTGACCTCTCCCCCCTCCCCCCACCCTCCCCTATCCTCCCTCTGAGGCCCGATAGTCCGATCGATGCCTCCTTGTTTCTGGTTCTGTTCTTGTTCATCAGTCTATGTTGTTCATCATTTCCCCTAGATGAGCGAAATCATGTGTCACTAGAGATATACTTATAAGAATTGAATGTGAGACGAGCAATAATAGTTATGCTGACAGGCAAATGAATCAGTCTGTAGTGAGTTTCTTTCTGGACCAACAGTTCTTTTGAGACCCAATATCAATGTCCACCAGTTCCTTATGAGTACATGTCGGCACTGACCCCTCAGCTCTGGATGGTGGACAAATGGTGGTAATGCAGGTCCGACTCCCTCTGGTTTGGTCTCGGCCGGACCCAGGGGCACGGCTTCACCCGGCACATGACCACTTTTATGATAAGATATTAATGAGCGTTGTATCAACCTGGTGGTAAAGCTTTCTCCTTGGCTCCTCCTTCTTCAGAAAGGCATTTAATCATCATGTGGTCAGGGTAAAGGGACAAAATATAAATAATGTGATCACAGTTTCATCTTTCCAATTAGACTCCCCACCTTTCATCTTTCCCAGCCAAACACACTGTCCATCGTGACTCTGATCATCAGAAAGAATTGGAACTGCAGGAATCTCCAAGAGGATCTCTAAGGAGCATTAATATGTATTGACAATATATACTAACTAACTAACATGTGTACTGTAATATATTTCAAGTGTTTTATATGCAGGATCTGTGGATTAGAGATTTGAAGTAATGTGTTTAAGGTCACCTAGCTAAGTGGCAGATCTTGGCTTCAAACCCAAGTCTAATTTACTGAAAATCCCATACTTTTCCTTCAGGAGGTATCAACCTCCCTAAAATAATTCTTGAGTGCCTACTTCATGTCAAACACTTTACATGCATCCACTTGATCTTCAAGATCAACTTGATAGGCAGTTATTGTTATCCTCAATTGACAAATGAGGAAGCTGGTGTTCAGAGACTTTAAACAATTTCCCTAAGGTTATACTAGTGCTGCAAGGTCTACGCAGATTTCAGCAGTTCAAAGCTGAATTTTTCTACTACACCACTGTTTTAGTTTGTAGTAAGCTAGAGCTGCCATAACAAAATCCTACAAACTGAGTGGCTTAAACAACAGTAATTAACTTTCTCAGATTTCTGGAGGGTGGAAGTCCAAGATCGTGGTGTTGGCCGATTTGGCCTCTTCTGAGGCCTCTCTAGCTTACGAATGGCTGTCATCTGGATGGGTCTTCATGAGCGTATCACTGGTATCTCTCCAGGTGTTCAAATTTCCTCTTCTCAGAAGGACACCAGTCAGATTAGATAAGTGCCCACCCATCTGACCTTAATCACCACTTTAAAAGGCTCTATCTCCAAATACAGTCATATTCTGAGGTACTTGGGGTTAGGACTTAAACTATGAATGTGGGGGGACATGAAGGACAGACACAATTTAGCCCATAGGAATCACCCCACAAGGTCATAATACAGATCTCTTACAGACTCGCTTCAGTTTAGGTTTTCACCTATTCCATGGACTGTCAGCTTCTCAATCTATATGTGTACCTATTCCAACATGCTTCACACTATACAAAGTTTAGAAATACACTCATTATTAGAAGAGTGAGTAAAAAGAGGGTAGAATATTTAGCAGCAGGCTATACAACTACATAGAAAAAGAAGAGATTACACAGATCCTTACAGTGATTTATTATTTCAGCTTCTGGAGGGAATGGCAGAAATACAAGGGCCAACCTCTTCCCTGTGTGTCAGAAAACTCAATCTATGCCCTAGGGTTAGGTGGGGTAAAGCCTTAGGGGTATTTATGGCCCCAGACATACCACCTCCTCACATCCTGTGGGGGAAAATGGGCTGAATGAGTCAGCGACTCAGTTGGAATCAGCCCAGAGCTTCTGACATAAATAGTAGGTTCATCATATAAAAATGAGAATCATTTTCACCTTGAACCAATTGATTCTAAAGATATGATTCATTCAAGATAAAGACAAATCCTCCACCTACATACATTTTTAGCCATTAGAGTGTGTGTGTGTGTGTGTGTGTGTGTGTGTGTGTGTGTGTATTTTATACTTTTAGAACACATCCCTTTTTATACTTTTGGCAAATATAAAAAGAACACAGGAATTCAACTCAGGAGATGGGTGAGAGAGAAAGAGAGGGGGGCAAAGATAAATTCATACACATATGCATACACATAACTAGTTACACAGTTAGTCAATGATCAATGCATAGATAGTATAGACACACAATTATCTAAGAAATCTGCTTTGAAATCTAAACTATCAACACTACTCTACTTCTTAGGACTTTTTTTTTTCCTTTCTCCCCCCTCCCCCCCCCCCCCCCACCTCGCTTTGTTCAGTGTGGACTTCATTTAAGATATCATTTACTAACAGTCTTCCAAAACCAAGAGGGGTGTCAACAAAATTATGTTGCTAACGAAAAGGTCAGCGTATTTTTTGTTTCTGTGTCCTAATGGCCCAATTTAATTGTTTTTACTAAACTGGCTTATTGTTAGAATGTTTGTTAATATAATACAAATTATTTCAAAAAGTTGGAAAAGATTTCAGGGGGAAAAAGCTCAACTTGATGCAATGTAGTTAGATAATCCAAACAGTTGATGTCATTCTCCACTTTTTATTCAAGAAAAGCTTTCTCTTGTCAAGTACACGATCTTATGCCAACAACCCATTGTTTTCAGTCCTGCACTTGTCTAGTTTCCAACATAGCCATTATAGCCAATTGCTCTGTATGGAGCTAGGGACATAATGAAAGGATTGGTGCTTTGGGTCATTCACTCAGGTTATCACGTTTTACCCCTGGATACCAAGTTCACCACATTCTCTTGCACATACTTGTGTTTCATTTTTAAATTTATTGTTGACACTATTACAAATGTCTCCTCTTTCCCCTCCTCTTTACCCACCTCCACCCAACCCCCCTCCCTCTGGCCATCTCCACACTGTTGTCTGTGTCCATGGGCTATGCATATATGGTCATGTGTTTTTGATTCCTGTTTCTGGAAACAACATTGAGAAAGAATTCTCTGGGTGGCCTAATACCTCCAGGATCTTATCAGTGGATGAGCTGGAGCCAAAGCCCAATCATAAAACCGTCAAACAGGACACCCTACCCAGCTGGGGCATGGGTTGGTTCCCCATCCACTGCCAGCCTTAACAGTGGTCACAGGAACTTGGAGAGAAGAGGCTTCAGCCAGGTCATCAGTATCAACAAGCTACATAATTAGCATAGCTGCCTAAATTCCAAACTTTCAACTGTAGAGTTAAATTATATTTTTTCCTGAGTCAAATATTCAATCACATCATTTCTCTAGATCTCCTTGATCTTGGAAGATTTAAGGGATGAAGTATATGAAGGTGGAAGGAAAGAAGTGGACTTACATGCTTGTACACCCTCTTTGTTCTAGTTCCAAAGAGATGCAGGTATTTTCCTAATTTTGGGAAATACCTGCATATCTCTTTCCTACATACCTTCCCCTAGTAGTTCCTGCCTTATGAGATGGCATGGTCATTTGCTATCTAATTACTAAAGTCAGAAGTCTGGGGGCCATCCTGAACAAATATAGATGGTCTTACTTATGAAATATATTTTTATTTAACATCTCCAACCCAGATTACTGAAATATTCACCTACTCTGTATCCTTACTTCTTCAACTGAAGTATCCCTCAAATCCATTCTCCACATAACTGCCAGACTATCACTGTTAATGAGAGTTGATCTCATGCTACTTTCTTGATTAAAAACCTTTCAATGGCTTCCTATTGTATTAGAGTAAAATCCAAACTTTTCCCCATATCTTATAAAATTCCCCAAGGCCCTGCCCCTACTACCTCCTTTACAGCACCTCTGTGCCTTATCCTAATTCCAGTCACACCAGCCTCTGCCCCTCTGGTTATCTGCAAGGTCCTTTCTTGAATTCATAACATAGCTGACTCTCTTTTTCCTTTGAGTTCCTGTTTAAAAGTCACTACTTTTACTTAATTGTATGTTTGTTTACTGTTCGTCTCCACCTTAAAATGCAGGGATTTTGTCTCTCTTAATTCTTGTATTGGCAATACCTACCATGGTGCATGGCACATGGTAAGAATTCAATAAATATTGAATGAATGAATGAATGAATGAATGAATGACAGAATTATACAATAGATTATATATAGAATACTAAAATATAAAAATGGCAATTAAAGTTAAAATGTAATTATTTATGTCTATCATTTAGCCCAATTATGATTAAGCCTAATTTTCAACATGCTAGATAAATGTTAATTTTACTTAACCACAATAGAAAACTCTGTACCTATGACATACATATGCTTAGTATGCATGTTTGTATAGTCTAACTCTCAGAGTTAGTTAATCATGTCTGAAAGTTGTTGGCTCCCAATTCTTAAAAAGAGAAGGAACACTGATGATCTTATCTGTGAGAGCTTTAGACAATTTTGGCAAATTTGTATATCTGTAACTTTGGCAAATGGAGCATTGACCTGACATTTTTACAGAAGAAATGCTTTAGTAGAAGTATTTATTAGCATGTAAATATTAGAGCTGATTAACTTGGGGATGGTTATAAGGGATCACTCCATTTAATTCTTTTTTTAATTTAACTTAGAGGGGAAAGGAGAGGGAGAGAGAGATAGAAACATCAATGATGAGAGAGAATCATTGATCGGCTGCCTCCTGCATGCCCCACACTGGGAAATGAATCATGTGCCTTGGCCAGGAATCAAACCATAACCTCCTGGTTCATAGGTTGATGCTCAACTGAGCCATGCCGGCTGGGCTCCATCTAATTCTTAATACCAATTATTTATTGGAGTGTTACTTTGTTTTCTTTAAATTATTTCTTTAAATTATTAGCTTGATCCCAGTTGTCCTAGGCTGAAAGTAACCATGCAGAGTTTCATCCTCTTTTTTGCATACTGCAGGACCTCAGCATGAAACAAAGAATGTACTGTTTGTAAATCTTTATAGGCTGGATGCTAAGATAGCAGCTGCAAGCAGTTAAGCATTAGGAGATTCTTCCCTGCCCCTCCCTTTGGTCATTTAAATCCCCTCTGGATGAATGTACCAACAACCCAGTTGATAGAGATTTGGCACATCCTCTAAGTCTTATTTTGACTAATCTAATTTTCTGTAAAAAATATGCAGCATTCCCCTAGGTTTGCTTAATTAGTATATTTTTATTTTCTTTATAAAAATTTATTTTTATTTGGTGGATATGAGGACTGATAGAAGTGGATGATTATAAAAGGCAATCATTTTTATTGTTCTCTTTCTGGAAGAACTACTTTTTAAAAGTCAACCGAAAATAGCTAATTTAGTGCTTTAGAGATATGAAATGCTTTATGTTCAAGACAAAAATAAAAATGGACTTCCAAAATGGAATCTCCTACTAAGGGACATTCCACCATAACCTCTGAAATTATTAATTTGCAGGCATAGTCATTGTGGCACTAACTTCTCCCCTGGAAGAGACTTTCTACCCAGCTTTCCATTAGTTAATATGTTTACAGGAGATGCACATAGCAAAATATTGCAGAGTACAATTGGTGAAATTGAATTGAAATTAATCAAATGAAGTGCCATAAATAGGTTAGATTCAGGACATCATAAAGACTTCTTCAGAACCATTAGGGTAACCATAACGCTCACTTTTAATCTTAACTTGAATTCTAAATGAGGATATTTCATGAACAAAGGAAGATGTTCACAAAAACATTTCCAAGGAAATAATTATGACTATTGCAGAAGGGGAATAGCCCTCTTCGGGTTGCTGGCCAGGTTTAAAAATTAAACTAACAAAGACAGATTAACAGAGAAAAGCACACAAATTTGTTGAATATAAGTTTTATATGACATGGGAACCTTCCTAAAGAAATGAAGACCTAAAGACACAGTTAAACTGGTGTATTTTTATGCTAAGTTTGATGAAGAGTGGACAGTTGCAATAGCATATGATCAGTTAAGGAGTATGATGTCAGTGTAGTAAACTGGGGAAAACTTAGGCTTATTTGTTAGAATTCTTCGGCTTCCCTTTGTCTTCAGAAATGAGGATGCTCCTTTCCTCTGAGGACAGGGAGGGCACCTTTCACAGGAGGGTTTTATAACTTGTTTCAGGGAAGAAGGGTAAAGAGGGAAGGAGGTCAGAATGACCTCTCACTTCTGTCTTTCTCTTAAACTTCTTCAGATTAAAATATTCAAAATGCCAAGGTGCCATATTTTGGGGTTAGCATTTTTAACCCTATTACTATCAAGGAGAAAACCATATGCAGTAATATTTAAAGGGTCTCCAGTGATTAAATATAAAGATACACACACACACACACACACACACACACACACACACACACACACAAAAAAAAAAAAAAACACAAAAAACTATAATGAGGTATGTATTTTTCCTCCTTTTTTTCCTCACTGGAATGAAGAAGGATGATTTGACAGTAGTGCTCTCCTCATTAACAGAGTGCTAGAGCTGGGCAGGATTCTCAATACTCATCAATCCAGACATTTCCTGTGAAGAGACATAGGCTAGGGAATGGAAGTAAATGATCAAGTGAGGCACATCTACCTAGCAGAGGTGTTGGGTTTAAAACTCCTGACCCTCAGCTCAGTGTTTTCTCAATCATACCATGCTTCCTCTTGGCAAATTTTCTGACTGAAGGAATATTCAAAGAGGAACTTGGAAAGGGGAGAGTAAAGTAAATTGCCAGATGGGTTAATAAGAATGGTTTTCCATATGTCTTCAAGGTTTTCTCCAGGGGATTTCTGTGAGAGAATTGGGCCCTAATGCCCAAGGCTTCCATCATGTGTAACGAATTGGCACCCCCCATTCTCACCCATGCATCTAGCCTGGCACAAGTGAAGGACCATCTTTGGGAGGAGAGAGAGAATAGTCACTCAAATCATTTTTCTGTGCTCTGTAGTTCACATGAGGTACGCCGGTTGAGAAAGAATGGATTCCTTAATACAGAAAATGGGTGAACACTAGTTAGTCAATGGCAACCAGAGGTAGAAGACTTAACAAATGAAGGAAAACAGTTTGGTTTAGGGAGGCAAGGTGAGAACATGGGCTTTGTGACCATCTGAATTGAATGCAAATCTCATCTATGCCACTTACAGGCTATGACTTAGTTTCTATAAGCTTGATTTCTTGATCTGTAAATGGAAATAATATAGCCTACCTCTCAGGAACACCTGTAAAGATTAAATAAGATAATGTGAAGTCCTTAGCCCAATATATACTTTAAGGAGGAAATTTGATTAAATGGAATGAGCACATGGTCTTTGGAGTGTGATAGGCTTGAGCTCATGTCCTGATGCCACCACTGAGTCTACTAATAAGGTGCATGAGACATTGCAGAAACTCAGTGAAATCTCAATTTCTTCCTCCTGGGATTTACCTCTTCACATCAAGTTTTTAATATAGAGCAATGACTTTCAAACTGTACCAGATTCACTGAGAAGCTTGGTAAAACAGATACTGGAGCCCCATCCCCAGAGGTTTTTATTTAGTGAGTCTGCAGTAGGGCCAAATTTTTTGTTTCTAACACATTCCTAGATGGTGCTGAAATTGTTTGTGGACTACATTTTGACTTTGATGTAGATACAGAGCTGTTATTCTTGGTTGTTGGAGGACAGTCTCAGCTTTTGACTTCTGATTGAAAGCAATACTAAAATACATCAGCTGAGACATCTTAACTTATTCTGATACTGATGGTCACAACATACCTGATTACTATTCTCAATTCTACATTGTTTTTATTTTATTTCAGAGAGGAAGGGAAAGGGAGAGAAAGATAGAAGGATCAATGATGAGAGAGAATCATTGATTGGCTCTCTTCTGCACATCCCCACCTGAGGATTGAGTCCACAACCTGGGCATGTGCCCTGACTGGGAATCGAACCTTAACCTCCTGGTTCATACGTTGATGCTTAACCACTGAGCCACGCCAGCTGGGCTTATTTATTTATTTTTATTTAAAAAGTATTTATTAGTCATTTGAAATGTGTCAACCACACTTTAGGCATGTAAGTACTGTTGATGAACAAAACAGAAATTCCCCTCCCTCCTTAAACGTATATTTTAGTGGAGGAAACAATGAATGGAAAATATAATTGCAAGGTTATAAAGTATGTTCTAAATAGAGTAGTACTATGGCAATGTACATAACATGACATATTAATTTGCATTACATCAAGGAGGCTTCTGGTGTGGAGGAAACATGTCTGAAGGCAGTCCTCTGGTGTGTCCTCAGGGGGTGATGGTAGGTGGATGACTGGTGGTAGCATCTCTGGCAGACTGAACACACATAGGGCTTCTCTCCCATGTGGATGTGCTCATGAGCCAGAAGGTTGGTTCTGTGGCTGATGGACTTGGTACACATGCTGCACCTGAAAGGTTTCTCTCCTGCATGAATCTTCTGATGCATGTGTAGGCCTGAGGCCTGGAAGAAGCCTTTGTTGCATGCAGCACAAATAAATGTCCTCTCATTATTGTGTCTTCTCTCATGGACTTTTACCCAAGAGAAATACCTAAAGATCTTGGGACACTTTTCACATTGGTATGACTTTTGGGCTTCATGGAATCTTTCTTGGTTCCCCCTACATGTGGAATTTCCTGCATTGCTCTGGTGGGTAAGAAAAAACTCAGGGAGACCTGGTCCAGCAGAAAAATGCCAGTCCCACCTCCATGAGGACATCTTGATAAGAGGCTCCTTCCTGAGATCTGGAGGTGCCTAGACTTGCTCTTTTGGAGCTGAGTGGATTCTTCAAAGA
Organism: Cnephaeus nilssonii; assembly: GCF_951640355.1. Taxonomy (NCBI): domain Eukaryota; kingdom Metazoa; phylum Chordata; class Mammalia; order Chiroptera; family Vespertilionidae; genus Cnephaeus; species Cnephaeus nilssonii. The sequence goes on along the minus strand of NC_137081.1, from coordinate 19,348,784 downwards.
AACACCTCTCTCATCAGGCCTGGGACAATACTCTTCCTGGATAATGAGTAGGGAAAGTATTTGATTGCCTTGATGAGTAATACTTCAGTAGTTTTCAAAGAAATGTTGCCACCATATATTTTTTTTTTTTTACTTTCATGTCCATGTCCTGTTTGCAGAGAAGTCTTGGGGAGTCCAGGAGGGTGTCTATCTTGGGGAGTCCAGGAGGGTGTCTCCACATTTGCCTCTATTAGGGATCCTATTGACAACTGTTTTGTTAGATGAACAATGACTTATCTGAGGGCATATTCTTAGAAAAGAGGGCTTCCTGTCCCTGCATGTGGACGTGGACCAAGGCAGGGCGCTCCATGTAATCATCACTCAGGTCTGCCCTGAATGTTTCCAGGTTTCTGCCACTTGATTCCCATTTTCCTTTCAATGTGGACCTGTTGCTGCAATGCCTATTGAACATAAACTGTGCCAGGACCACTTGAAAAATAATTTCATCCTTGCTGTGTTTTTCTGGCTTTAGCCACTACTGAAATGACTTATAGAGTCTTTGCAGTTCCTGCCTTGCACACGACTTACTGCTGTTTTGAAATGAGCTGAGCTGAGTGTTCTGGAACCCAGAGGACAATGTCCCCCCTACCCCCGCCTTTCAAAGAGCAGGTTTTTGGCTAGGTTTAAAGACCATATTTTCTGATCCACAGTCATCCCTGCACGGTTCAGATAGAAATGAGGTTCTAAGATCTAAATCCATTCTTAGCAATATTTCTCAGAGATTCAACTTCCAGGATTCAATACTTGAACTCCTGTGTTGATAGTGGTGGATGCTGAACAGACTGTTTGCTCCTAGAGAAGATTGAACTTCAAACTGGGTAATCCTGGACCAAAGGCTGAGCTGCTGTGTGACTGGCTGGCTGCACTGGATTCATCTCCAATTCTACATTGTTTTTAGTTTTCTGTTCCTCTGCATACTGCCTTTGAATGCAGAGCTCAGTTTGAAGTAAAAAAGAGTAAGAAAATTACTTGATCAATACTTGTTGAACCAGATAATTCATCTCAAGTGAAAAGCACAGCAACATGTTTTCCAGTTCTGTAATTTTCCAAGATTTCTCATTATTTCTTTTTACAGGTGAAAACTTGGGGTAATCAATTAAACAGTAAATCAAATATTGTGATCCAAATACTGTCTGATTCACAGCTTGGGACACACAAATGCATCAGAGTTAGGGCCAGCCTTTTATGTCAGTTAGTTGCTATTTGTATCAGAGCTCAAACACTGGTGTTTCAGTGCTAGCTGGAAGACATGTTTTATCTGAGTATTTTATTTGATGTCTATTATGGACTGAATTATTACCATCACCCCCCAGCCCCCAATTCATATGTTGAAATCCCAACATCCCAGTGTGGAGATGAGGGCCCTAAGAAAGTAATTAAGGTTAAATGAGCTCATAAGGGTAAGGACCTAAATCATATAGGATTAATGTCCTTATAAAAAGAGAAAACTATCTATTCTCTCTCTCTCTCTCTCTCTCTCTCTCTCTCTCTCTCTCTCTCTCAGACTTTCAGCCTCCAGAACCATAGAAAAAAGTTTCTGTTGTTTAATCTACTCAGTATATGGTACAGGTATTTTGTTTTGGCAGCTCAAGCAGACTAATGCCATACTTACCTGCTATTGACCCAGAGTGTTTTATAAAAATTTGAATTGATCATTGTACTGGGTAGTTTCCAGGTGCAATGACCAATTGCAGGTCTACTCTCCACCATTCTCCCTCCTCCACTTATCCTAATATCTGTTTTCTATTAGAAAAACTGATGGTATGATTGTCAACATTTTAAAAATGTGTCAACATTTTAAAAATGGAGAGATTTTGCATGAAAATAAATCTGGATTGTCATATACTCATGAGAAATTAGAAAATCTGGCAACAATGCTGGCAATAATAAACTGGCACTTCCTTTTTAGACTAGGCATTAGCTCTCCAGTTGGCCATAGCTCCCACTTGGCATGCCTCACTCAATTACCTTACCAGACTGGCCTCTGTGTCCATCTGAGAGTACTATCCCCATTCCTCAGGGGATAATATGAAGGGCTAAAAGCTCATATGCTTGGAAATCTCTTTGACTGGCTGCTGTAGGTGCTACTAGTAACAGCTCACAATTGCAACCTTTTCAGGAGTATGCTTGGGTGATCAAAGCCACTTAGCTTGTTAGTGCCTAGGAATTTGCCTCATAGATTAACAATGGCATTCTATGATGGACACCTCCATCCTGGTAGAAACAATCATTTATCCTGACCAGGCTTGATATGGCTTCTACTGGTAGATGTGGGCTTGCCTTTACTTCCACAGTGCCTCGGCCAGCCCCACTGCCAGGGTCATTGACTTAGTATCCTGCATAGCATCACTCTGGATCAAGGGGCACACTTTATGGCCAAAGGAGTGCAATGGAGAGCAGATGACTGTGGGATCTACAGGTCATGCCACATACCATGTTATCCTGTCATCCAGAGCTTACTGGTATGATTACCACCCCCTTAGTCCCCAGTTCATATGTTGATATCCCAACATCCCAAAATGACCTCTTAATGACATAGCTGAGGCACCAGCTTGAAGATGACTTTTCATGAGGATGGGGCACTATCCTTTAAGATACAGCATAGAATTTTAACCAATGTCCATTGTATTGGTCCTGTATTCCCAATTACTAGAAAATATGGGCCCAGGCCCCAAAGCATGGAAGTAGGAATGACCTCATTCACCATCACTCTGAGTTCAACTTGAGCAATTTTAGTCTCTTGTTTCTGAAGGGGAAATTTTTCCACCAGGAGGACACAGTCAAAGTCATTCTAAACATAAATCACTGGCTGCCACCTTGTCACACAGGAGCTCCCACACTGGTGAGGGAAATTGACCCTGATCATTGCAAGGAGGTAGCACAGCCATAACATGGGTAAAAGGAGAAATATCTATAGCACATAGGGGATACACTGGGCCATCTCTTGGTATTCTCAGGCTCAGTTTTACTGCGGCCAGTCACCATGACCGTGACCTAATAAGGACACGGTACTCAGAAGCTGAGAATCCTCAGGAAAGAGGGTCTAGGTCTTCTATAGTTTTCTCCTGCACAAGGATCTTCATCTCTGGCTCTAGGTTATCCTAACAACCGACCTAAATTATTGTCCCTCTCACTGACACTATATTAAGACATCCCATCTCTCAGCTAACACCTTCAGGGTATTATGCTAGTTTGCTGAGAATATAATCTTACAAGCATCTAAAGGCAGGAGTGGCCTGCTTTATGCCATTGAGCATTTTGCCCATGAGAGCTGAGGCATCTGCATATTTCAAAGGCCCCTAAAGCCCCATAAAACTGTAGGAACAAAGTTACTCTTAATGCAGGTAAAATGAAAAAGGTGGATAAGCTATCAGTAATTATCCAGAGCCTGAATGTAGTCTAAATAAATACCAAAGACCTGAGATAGACGTGTTCTAAAGTTAAATTATTTAGATTACTTAAGTTTTCTACTTCATATAGCTTATGCAGATCTGAAATCAGAATCTTTTGAAATTGCAGTAACACTCTTTGTATACTACGTTTTTGTTTTACTTTGTAATTCCTGAGACTGACAGACCTGAAGAATATGAGTTTAACTACTAAGCAAGAATTTTCCAAGTAATAATTATTAATATAACACTTTTCTATGCCAACTTATAAATAACTTCCACATTGTGATATTTTTTCCTCTTTTCTTCACTTTCACACTTTAGTCATTTCCCAAATCTTAATTATTTCGTTGAGTGAGACAAAACTCTGGAATACAGAAAGAGATTATTTTCTTAAATATATCTCCTTATGCTGGTGCCTAGAACCATTAGGACATTGGGAAATGACACTTTTTTCCTTCACAAAGCGTACAGCAAACAGTGGTGTTTACAATGATGGAGGAGAAAAATAAAATTTCACTTTATTGGTAATAAAAGTAATAGGTGTTGGTGTTTTTCTCCATAACAGTTACCCGAACTACTTAGTTTTTATATCAGACTGATATTTATTTTCCTCTAAGATTTCCTTTGGAAAAAATGCAAGCCTTCTGAAAGTGTTTCTACTTTTTCTTAAAATCATAACACATTACTTGGAAAATAAAGATTTCCAATCCTTAATAGTCACTCTTTTGAAAAATTTTGTAAATTGTATTTTTAAAACTATACAAAATCTCTTTAATGTTTAATTGAAAGCGTTAAGTATGCTTTTCTAATTTTTATTTTAGACGTTTTTCTCATTTAAGTCATGGTACTCTTTAATTTCATAGGTTTCATTTTAGGTTAGCCTTGAAGTATCACGAATTTAATTTGATTATTGTATGATATATTTTTTAATTGTCTTTCTCTGTGTGTTATTACCCAACTTCAGAAGATATTCAGAATGTTCTCTTTCTCTCTTCCTCTCTCTATTCCCTTCCCTCTCCTTCTCTTTCCTTCCTGAGCTCTATCTGAACATTAAGTGAGGCTGAACAAGGCAGTCAAGTGTTCTGTGGGAGGGGGCATCCACAATGGCCCAGCACAGGGTGCAGAAGCCCAAGACAGTGAAGAGGATAGTCACACGGACAGCTATGCACAATGGGATGCTGGAGCCTTAGTGGGGGGAGGAGCAGCTGTGCAAATGTATTAGAGCCTGAGCAGTGTGAACTCATGGGGCACGACAGCCAAATAGGGCAATGAACCCTGAACTGAGTCAGAAGAATGTCCAAGAAGGGGTCAGCCCAGTATGGAGTGTCGAGTGAGAAGAATGTCTACACAACTTGGAGGTTGAAATAATTGGCACAGTGTTGGAGCCTGGGCAAGTTGGAAATGGTGTCCATGGTCGAGGGAAGCAGAGAGACTCTGCAGCACTGGCTTGGTCTGGAGTCTTAAAATCTGAGTTGGTGTCCACACACACAGGTAACTGATTACAGAATAATGGAATCCAAGCAGGTGAGAAGGGCATCCATGGGGAGTGAGGGGATGGGATGTCTGAAGCAGGGTGTTGGGTTGAGGAGTAAGGAATGGGCATAAGGAATTTGCCTGGGTTAAGGAGCAGTAATGAGTCACATACAGGGAATGGAGTCTGAGAATTAGAGTATCATAAGAAAGCCATATTAGGTTCCTAATTGTGATGATTATATTGCAGTTATGTAAGGAAATGTTCTAGTTTGTAGGAAATGCACAATAAGGAGTTTATGTGTGATGGAGCATTCTGGCACTAACTTACTCCCAAATAGTACAGGGCATTCTCTGCTTAGAAACCTGACTCCTTTTAATCTGTACTTAAGTCTCAGTCCAAAGGCCACCTCAGAAAGCCTGTCTCTGATTTCCTAATGGAAAGTAGCTCTTTCTACCCTTAATCATAGTCTCTGTCTTATTAAGAGTTTCTTCATAGAACTCTGGAATTTTCTTCTTTAGTTATTTGTTCTTTATCTATCTTCCCTAACTAGGCAGAGATCTTGCTTTCCAGAACACTGCTATATTTCAATACCTAGAACCAAATATGGTTCTCATTGTGAATGAATGAATGAATGAATGAATGACAAAAATATAGGGTAAAAATATAGACTCTATAGGAGGGACTTTTGAAACATGAAAACATTTTTCAGTTCAAAAAATACAATTAAATAAAAAGAAAAATAGTTGAACATTATAAAAAGTTAAAACTTATAATTTAAATAACTTTTAAACACAGTACTCTGATGATACATTCTTAGAGAGATTAATACCTCCACATCCTTAGTGAAATGTAGTCCAAAAACAAAGCATAGTACTCGACAGGTAATAATCACTCAATCACTCAATAAATATTAATACTGATAATTGTCATTACCCTAAAACCCATGATAACTCTTCATGGAATAAGACTGTCATTTAGCTGGTAATTAAATGGTGCATATTTATTTATTTTTTAAATATATTTTATTGATTTTTTACAGAGAGGAAGGGAGAGGGATAGAGAGTTAGAAACATCGATGAGTGAGAAACATCGATCAGCTGCCTCCTGTACATACTGGGGATGTGCCCACAACCAAGGCACATGCCCTTGACTGGAATCGAACCTGGGACCCTTGAGTCGGTAGGCCGATGCTCTATCCACTGAGCCAAGTCAGTCAGGGCCAAATGGTGCATATTTTTAAAAATACATTAAAAATATTGTTTCTTGCCGAAACCAGTTTGGCTCAGTGGATAGAGTGTCGGTCTGCGGACTGAAAGGTCCCAGGTTCGATTCCGGTCAAGGGCATGTACTTTGGTTGCGGGCATATCCCCGGTAGGGGGTGTGCAAGAGGCAGCTGGTCGATGTTTCTCTCTCATCGATGTTTCTAGCTTTCTGTCCCTCTCCTTTCCTCTCTGTAAAAAGTCAATAACATATATTAAAATATATATATATATATATATATATATATATATATATATATATATATATATATATTGTTTCTTCTCTTCTATGTCAATTTTAGGGAAATAAATATAAAAGATTATTTGCACCAGCATGGAAAAAGCATCTTAGAATGTCTTTATTTCATATTCCTAGTTTTGCTTTTCTCTGTTGCAAATTGACTCCTCTTTTCCAACTGTAAAAATGACAGAGCTATTAATGTATTTAACCGCATGTTGCACAGGAAATGTGAAAGATGAAGAAATAAAAGAATGAGCAAATGGATAAATTACCCTGAAAGTTAGATCATCTGATTACACTCCCAAAGCCTGAGGAAGCTATGAGCTTCTGCTTTACTCTAGGTCTCTGGGGTCAGGGGGCACTCTCATGTGCCAACTGGATTTGGGGTTAATCAGTTCTTTTGTGTTCTTTATCTTCTAACACTATTCGTAATTTCACTGTTTTTTATTTTTTTTGTGTGTGTGTGGTCTATGAATGGTTTCTCTAATGTATATTCAGGCAGAATAATGGGCATAAGGAATTTGTGATTTAAATGGTTCCAGGAAAACACACTAAGCAAAAACTTGTAGTTGCTTCTAGCCGGAGAGTCATTAATTTATGTATCAACCACCAGTTGTATCTGGAAGAAGGATCTAATTTTTTATTTTATCTTTATTGTTGAAAGTATTACAGATGCCCCTTCCCCCCCCCCCCCTTTGACCTCCTCTATCCCTCACCCATCTCCACACCCCCACCCCTGGCATATTGCACTATTGTCTGTGTCCATGGGTTTTGCTAACCCCTATCACTCATTAATAGATCCACACAATTAGTTTCACAGATTGAATAGTTTAACAGATTAGTCACTTAACTAGTTCTTGAGAAAACAGGACAGTTAAGTATTGGCAGAGCAAAGGGAAAAGATAAAATTCTGGAGTGTGGGACATTTATTCAAAAGAAATGCAGTTCTGGTGGCCAAGCCAAAGGGTGGGGCTCTACACAGCAAAAGGCAACACAGTTGGGTGGGAGGGATGGATAAAGGGAGACGAAGGTGCAGAGGGCAAACCTCTTTCTTTCTCGTTACCCTCCCACTGGTCATACAGATTTCAGGAGAGTATAAAGGCTATCAGAAGGTCTCTCCACTCTTTGTCCTAATTTCTAATGACATATCAAAAAGGTTTTTAAGTACTGATTAAAAATTCATCAAAAAGGGTAAAGGGATATAATGCAAATTTTCTCTCTCCCATTAATCCCCATGGTCTTTTGAGTAAAATGTGTAATTGCCTAAAACTAAAACTTTATGCAATTTACCTAATAGACTTGAAAAACTGACTAATCTTATGAAAAGGCTGAGAGATGACCACTGGGTTTAAATCACTTGGATCCTGACACCAAAGTGATCAAAGTTGAGAGAATAAAAAGCAGTCTCCATACAAAGTGCTAAAAGTATGTCCCAGCCAGAAACATGTGTGGCTGAGTCACATCCAATGATTGAGTCCATCACAGCCTCTGCAGGTTTTAGTCTTTGATTTTAAAATAGTCAATGTTGCCAGGCCAGTGTGGCTCGGTGGTTGATCATTGACCTATGAACCAGGAGGTCCCGGTTTGATTCCTGGTCAGGGCATATGCCCGAGTTGTGGGCTCCATCCCCAGTGTGAGGCATGCAGAAGGCAGCCAATCAATGATTCTCTTTGCCTCTCCCTTCCTCTCTGAAATAAATTAAAAATATATATAAGTAAAATAGTAACAATGTTTCTGATTTTTCAAAGATTTCTCTATTATAGAATTTTTCCAATTTAATATTATATCCACGAATTAGCAGAAAGAAAGTACTTAGTTATTTCCTACAAGACATGAGCAAATGAGTTTCTAAACCAGTCAGTGAAGGTAGATTACCAGCAGCTGGATTTTTCCCAATACCGCTCACCCTCTTCAAACTCTATAGAACTGTATCTACACTTATATGCTAACTAGAGGCCCGATGCACGAAGATTTGTGCAAGAATGGGCCTTCCTTCCCCAGGCTGCTGGCACTGCCTTTGCTCCGGCTAGAGCCACCTTTCCACCTCCCCAGGCTGCCCAGAGGTCCAGAACACCTGCATCGTCGCCATGGTGATGACACAAGTATCCCGCCCCCGGAAGCTTGGTGTCTGTGTATGCAAATTAGCCCGCCATCTTTGTTGGGTTAATTTGCATTGGCTGCTGGGCATCGCGAAGGTACAATTTGCATCTTTCTCTTTTATTAGTGTAGATAGAACTACAGAACAGATTCAAGATAGCAAAGTATAGTGAGCTAGGATTTCTACTTAACCCCATAACTTCTGCAGAAGGAGGCAGTGAAATAAGTAATATAAAAGGGTAGCTACATTAAAAAATATATTTTTGTCTTACACTTGATTGGTGTGAAGTAAACATTTGATAATGCACACCACTTTAAAAATGATGACACTTCACTGTGGGTAGGGTACGTAGTTGGAAAACACGGATTTGGGTGGGATCAGACAGAACTAAACATGAATTCTAGCTTTACCAATACTGGCTGTATGGCACGTTTCTTATTACCTCCCAGCTTTAGTTAAGTCAACCTCATTCTAGGATTAAAGAGATAATGTTATGTTTGTCAGCAGAGAGTCTGTGAATAGGCAAATGGTCACTATTCTCCAGAAAGAGTTGCCTCGGGTTCAACTTCTGTTTTGACCCCTGCCCACCAGGCTCAGCTCCTGAATGTGCATGCTCCGTGGTAAGAGCTACATCCTGCCTTGATTTCCACTTCACTGAAGCCTAGGAATATTCATTCTGTTTCTCTCTTCTCACTTTCTGTCACATTCACAACTTGTTTGAGTGTATCACGGACACACAGAAATTCAGGATGTAGTAACCATGAAAGGTTTTGATAAGTTTAAAATATTAACAAATATTAAGATTTTATTTTCAAAGCGGGATTAAAATAAGAGGTAAATTCTCTCAGACTTGAGTTACATCAAAACTCCAGCTCTAGGCACCAGAAATCTAAAACATTTTCCCAAATATGCACCCCCTTTAGGGCCCTCAAGCCAAAAGGAATGTTTGCTGAGTCAGTAGATGTCCTTGGACTATCTTCCCACCACTTTTTCATCTGCCTGCCTCCTACCTCCTGCTGAAAGCTGGCAGATTGTGACTGCATTTTGACCCTGGTTCTTCTGAAATTCTTGTGAAATGCTTAAATCACTTCTTCTATCGTTGCAACTTCCTCTCATGTATTCTTTTGAAATCTTTGCTTATGCAATTTTCTTATCTCCTAAATTGTAGCCACCCTACCTTTCTAAAACAGAGGCCTCCCCTTCTTCCTTATTTTGTATTTTATCTAAAGCCAAGTCAAATGTAGAACTGCCCTTTATTTCTAAATTTTTATTATACATGACTATGTCTTTGTAATATTAGCTATTTATTTGGTTTGTTCAATCTTCCCCCTTTCCCCCGCCCCCATCACTCAATACAGAACTGATTTGGGAGGTATTCTTAAAATGGACTTGCCATAAGTACAAAATATTCATTCTAACCACAGAGGTTTGCATAGCATGAAATCTTGCCTTACACATTTCTCTCCTTGGTTGGTGAGGACTCTGATAATTTTCTAATGTTTCTATGAATTAAGGACATCTTAAAGTCTGTTTCAATGAAGTAATTTTCCTACTCCACATTTGCTTAACTTCATGCATGCAATCTAGTATTCTATTTAAAAAGTATCTGTGGATGAAATAGAACACAGGAAACCAATTGACTTACTAAATCTTGAGGCAGTAAACAAAGACTTTCTGTCTGAGCTCTTTACCACAAACACAAATAACCCTAAACCCTTAAATCCATGTTAATAAATCTGAAACACCCATTCCCTCCTACACATAGAATGTCTGTATTTTCCCAGCCTCGGAAACAACTGTTTAGCTGCTGGCACAATTCTTCCCAAGATACTACCCTTTACCATATCAGAAAAAGTTTTCTGCTCAGTCTTCTGGTTTACTCAGCACATTTTTCTTGAATAGCTTCTATTTCTGAGTCTCCTTTTCCCACAGAAGACTACATTCCTTCCCATGTGCAGAAGAAGGGCCATGTGACCCACACAGAAGAACCACAGATGTTATGACTTACGGATGGTGGAGAAATTGAGAGAAAACCCACATCTCATGTTGGTCATCCTGGGTTGTTTGAAAGACTCAGTAACCACCATTCATAAAAACAAACAAACAAACAAAACAGGTTCACACTGTACTTCTGCCCAGAGAATCCACAAAAGAGCTGCCTAAGAGAAAGGAGTTTGGTAACAAATGACACCTGCTTTGCAGAGCACCTACCCTTATGACTTGACATTTGGGGGAACCTATCTGAAATCAGTGTTTTCTTGTTTTCTATCAACAGCATATTACAAAAGTGATTTTTATGGCCTGTCACATCACTTAAGTTTCAAATCAGACCTTTCTAAATAATACCCTACAAATTTTATGAATATCTTGCCAAGCATTTTCACATGGTACCCACAAATAGATAACTAATTTTATTTAAAATTCAAATTTTAAATATAATTTCATAACTTTATTGTGCATGGTCCATTATCATAATATATAAAAACCCTGGGTCACAACGACCAGACCAGTAAGGACCAAGGCTCAAACAATCAGAAGTCAGTCCTGCAGTCAGCGCTGGGTTGCCATGGCAATCCAGCGCTGACTGCTTCTGCTGCAAGTGAGGTGCCCCAGCACTGACTGCCTAGGGGGCTGCAAATCAGGGCCAGAGAGACCTGAAGAGAGAAGCAGGGACTGCTGAGCCTCTATGGTACCTTTTGATCAGCACTTCATTCTCTCTTTCTCTCCCAGTCTGGCCAGCATCCAGCCTCCATTTCTCTCCAGGCCTCCACTGGGGCTGCTGATCAGCCCCACCTTTCTGATCAAGCCCCGTTGATAGGACCAGAGATGCTGACTGGCATAGGAACTGACCAATCAGAACCAAATGTGGGTGCTGTGAAGAACCAATGGCTGCCTAGGAGGTGGAGCTTCTGACACTGGCTGGCATAGACACTGACCAATTAGAACCAAATCTAGGTGAATGTAAGGAGCCAATGGCTGCCTAGGAGGTGGAGCTTCTGACGCTGACTGGCATAGAAACTGACCAATCAGAACCAAATTGGCCAGCAGAGGCGGGCAGTTGGGGGGTGAGATCAGGCCTGCAGGGGAAGGCAGTTAGGGGCGATCAGGCAGGCAGGCAGAGGCAGTTAGGGGCAACCAGGATGGCAGGAGAGGGCAGTTAGGGGTGATCAGGTAGGCAGGCAGGTGAGCAGTTAGGAGCCAGCAGTCCCAGCTTGCAAGAGGGATGTCTGACTGCCGGTTTAGGCCCAATCCCATCAGGCCTAAACCGGCAGTCGGACATCCCCCATGGGGTCCCCAGTTGGAGAGGGTACAGGCTATGCTGAGGGAACCCCCCCTCCATGCATGAATTTCAAGCACTGGGCCTCTAGTGGATTATAAAATGGCAGTATGTATGAATACCTAGCATTTATTACCATTATATCTGAAAAGGTATTTGTTTATTACAAATAATTGACTACTGTTTATTACACTTTAATGACTATAAAAGCAAAGCATTCATATACTAAATATAAATAATTAGTGATGAATAAAAACCACAATATTTCATTCATGTAAGTTTGGTAAAGTTAAGTGCTGTAAACCTTCCTTGTGCATATCACAATGCATGGACATATTTAAGACACTTAAAATTCCTGGAGCAGAAGCTACTGGAGCCATAAACTGGTAAAAACACTTAGACAACAATTTTGATGAATTGCTGAAAGCTGAGGATATAAAATCAATATACAAAACTCCACTGCATTCCTATATACTGACAATGAAATTTGAAAAAATAGATGAAACTACAAACAAAGCAATTCCTTTACAATTGCAATAGAAAGAATAAAATACCTAGGAATTAACTTAATAAAGGACATGAAAAACGTATACACTGGAAACTACAAAGCATTATTTAAAAAGATTGAAAACAACACAATGAAATAGAAAGACATTTCGTCTTCATAGACTGGAAGAATCAACATAGTTAAAATGTCCATATTATCCAAACCAATATACAGATTTAATTCAATGCCCATTAAAATCCCAATGTCGCTCCGCCAGTGTGACTCTGTGGTTAAGTGTCGACCTATGAACCAGGAGGTCCCCTCTACCTTTCTCTCTGAAATCAATAAAACATCCTATATAATAAAAGGCTAGTATGCAAATAGACTAAACAGCGGAACAACAGAATAACTGGTCTCTATGACGTACACTGACCACCAGGGGGTGCACGTGGAACATGGAGGGCATTGGCAGCAGGTGGCAGAGCGCGGAATATGGTGGGCATCGGCCATGGTGGGATGGTGGAGCAGGTGAGTGGGGGCGCCAGACCAAGGCTGGGAGCCGGTTGCTGTCATTGGGGTGAGCCTCTTTTGATTACTGAAAATTCTTTGCTCCCATGCACCACGGTCCCACCTGGTGCTCGCACCCACTGCCGGTGCCTGGCACCAGCCCTGATCACTCAGTGCCATCAGCGGGTGCGAGTGGCAGCTGCCAGTCCCGATCACCCCTGAGGGCTTCTCCACCTCCCCCTGCTCCTGAGGGGTGATCAGGGCAGCAGCTGCTGCTTGCACATGCTGATGGCACTGGCCCCACTTGCACCCACTGCTGGTGCTGGCCCCAATCACTCCACGCCATCAGTGGGTGCAAGCAGGGCCAGAGCTGTCAGCGTGTGGGAGCAGTGGTAGGAGCGGGGCTTCTGGCAAACAGAAGACTGGGGATGTGGCGGGCGGGACCAGGCGGGGGCACGGATGATGGGCCAAGACCCGCCCCTGTGCCCACCACAGCCTCAAGGCCCACAGTTCCTTTCAAGGTGTACAAATTCATGCACTGGACCCCTAGTGTGTGTGTGTGTGTGTGTGTGTGTGTGTGTGTGTGTGTGTGTGTGTGTATTTAAGGTCTGATATATTCTTTTTTTAATTTAAATTCTTTATTGTTTAAATTATTACATAAGTCTCTTTTTTCCCCCATTGACCTCTCCCCGGCCATCCCCATCCCAAAGCACATGACCTTACCCCCTCACTGTCTGTGTCCATTGGTTATGCTCATATGCGTGCAGATAAGTCCTTTGGTTGATCTCTTACCCCCTCACCCTCTGCCTTCCCTCATAGGTTGGACAGTCTGTTTGATGCTTCTATGACTGGTTCTATTTTTGTTCATCAGTTTATGTTGTTCATTATATTCCACAAATGAGTGAGATCATGTGATATTTATCTTTCTCTGACTGGCTTATTTCACTTAGCATAATGTTCTAAAATATTTTTAAAGTCATAAATTGCTTTTAGTGAAATATATAAAATTGATTGCAAAACACAATAGTTGATGCTTTTGTTTAAATAGTGTGAGTGCCAAACATATAAACATTTATCACAGTCACATTTTTATTAGAGCCCTACATGGAATTTTAAAAATGATCATTATACACATCTGCTCCACATCTGTAGTCTTTCTGACTACAACTTTACTGCTGGGGGCAACAGTAAAATCACACTATCTCTCTACACTGTATCTCTCTACTAAACATAATGTTAGGGAACAAAATAGAAGGAAAATGAGTGTTTGGGTATATGACAAGGGGAGCTGGGGCAGTCTGTATAAGAAAAAATTGAGAATCCAGAGAGAAAATACATAACATTTCAAATGGTTGAGGTATGCTAGGCTATAGAAATACTCTGGGATAAATAAATCAATAGACCGTAATGATAAGATTCCACAAAAGGCCCAATCTGTCTGTAATCTATTCTATTTGTAATTGACCTGTTGCCAACCAAATGGTTGTTTTAGTTGTTGTTGTTTAACCAAGGTTATAATTACTATTGTGTTTATTCAAGTTCAACAATAAGTTAAATAATTAACCCATAGAATTAGAGAGAGACCCAACCAATTAATTGGCAAAATGCCTCTTTATTACTTCTCAACACTATTAAATCTAAATTATATATTTAATATCAAAGACTTAAATGTATATTTGTGAATCACACAAATGTGTAAAATGTGCCCAGTGTGGAAATTAGAATAATGGTCCCCCAAAATGTCAATGTCCTAATGCCAGGAACTGGTGAACATATTAGATTACATGGCAAAGGGGAATAAGGTAGATAGAATCAAGCTTGCTAATCAACTTATCTTGTCTTTTCAAGATGGTGCTTTCATTCTTTGGAATAAAATCGTTTTATTTTTAATTTTTTGAGGATCTTCCATACTTTTTTGAGGATTTTCCATAGTGGCTGTAGCAATTTATAATTTTACCAAACTGCACAAAGTTCCCTTTTCTATACATCTATACCAGCATTTATCTCTAGCCTTTTGATGATGACCATTGTAACAGGCATGGGATTATATCTCATTTTGGTTTTAATTTTCATTTCCCTAATGACTAGTGATGATGAGAATTCTTTCTTGTACTGTTGGCCTTTCAGATATCTTTTTGGGAAAATGTCTATTCAAATCCTTTGCCCATTTCTAAATTGGGTTGTTTGCTTTTGCTGTTGAGTTGTATGAGTTCTTTATATGTTTTGGTATTTACCCCTTATCAGGGATATAGTTTGCAGATATTTTTCCATTCTGTAGTTTGTCTTTTCACTTTGTTGGTTTCTTCTATTGTACAGAAGCTTTTTAGTTTGATGTAGTCCCATTTGCTGATTTTTTATTTGGTTGCTTGTACTTTAGGTGTATATCCAAAAGATCATTACTAAGACCCATGTCAAGGAGTTTTATTCCTATTTTTTCTTCCAGGAGGTTCATGGTTTTTGGTCTTATGTTTAAATCTTTAATCCATTTCAAGTTAATTTTTGTGAGTGGTGTAAAATAGGGGTTCAGTTTTATTCTTTTACATGTGAATATCTAATTATCCAAGCTCCGTTTATTAAAGAGACTGTCTCTGTTGAGTCTTCTTGGTCAAATATTAGTTGATCATATATTCTTCAGTTTATTTCTGGGCACTTGCTTCTGTTCCATTGGTCTATGTGTTTGTTTTTCTGCCAGTATCATACTGTTTTGATTATTGTAGCTTTATAGTATAGTTTGTGGCAAAATTAAAAATAGAATGACTCCAGTTTTACTTCTTAAAATATATCCAAAGAAAATGAAAACACCAACTTGAAAAGATATTGGCAACCCTATATTTATAGCAACATTATTTGCAATAGCCAAGACAAGGAAACAACCTAAGTGTTCATTGATAGATGAATGGATTTTAAAAGTGTATATAAATATACAGACACATATACCCAATGACATATTATTTAGCTGTATGAAATGAGAAATTCTTACCATTTGCAACAACATGGATGAAACTTGAAGGCATTATACTGCATAACATATGTCAGATAGAGAAAGACAAATGCTGCATGATCTCATTCATGTGGAATAAAGGAAAAATAAAAGAAAAAGATATCTGAGTTGTGATTATCAAAAGTAAAGGGTGAGAGGAAGGGGAATTGGAGGAAAGTAATCAAAAGATATAAACTTCTGGTTATAAGTACTAGAAATGTATGTAATGTACAACATGATAATTATAGTCAATACTGCTATATGATATATAAGAAAGTTATTAAGAATAAATCCTAAGACTTCTCACCATAAAGAGAAAAAATGTTTTATTTATTTTTATTTTATCTATATGAGATGATGACTGTTAGCCGAACCTGGTTGTAGTACATATTTCACAGTACATATCCTATCTAATAAAGAGGGAATATGCTAATTGACAATCACACCCTCACAAGATGGTGGTGCCCACAGCCAATAAGGCGGGAATATACTAATTGACTGTCACGCCCTCAAAGATGGCGGCGCCCACAGCCACAAGATGGCGGCGCCCAGTCCCCTCAGCCCTGCTGGGGCTGCAGGCATGCGGCACGGCTGGGCCCGCCCCCAGGTGGGTCCGGTCACTCCACACACGTGGCTCTGGAGTCCCCCAGTTCCCTCAGCCCCCCAGCTGCCCAGGGCCTGCTCAAGGCACAGGCAAGCCTCAGATGGTGGCTGCCCAGCCAACACCTGAGGTGTGGGCAAGCCTTGGATGGTGGCTGACCAGCCACCCAGGGCTGGCCCGAGGCTCAGGCAAGCCTCAAATGGCAGCTGCCCAGCCGTCCAGGGCTGCCCAAGGCTCAGGTAACCAGGGCCGGCCAAGGCTTGTGCTTCCAGTAGGGGCAGCAGCAAATGTGTGATGGAGGCATCACCTTCCCCTGATTACCGGGTCACCTCCTGCCCCTGTGGGCTCCTGGACTGTGAAAGGGGGCAGGCCGGGCTGAGGGACGCCCCCCTCCAGTGTATGAATTTTCATGCACCAGGCCTCTAAAAATCAAACCACCATGCTGTATGTCTTAAACTTACACAATGATGTATATCAATTATTTCTCAATAAAATAGGAAAAAAGAAAAGAAATGCTCCTACTGATGAGAGTAGAACTGGTGGAATTAGAACACAATAAATTTTGTATGATAAAAATTAAAAGAATATCCCTGGCTGGGTAGCTTGGTTGGTTCGAGTGTCGTCCCAATAGGCCAAGGTTTCGAGTTTGATTTCCAGTCAGGGAGCATACAATGAATGCATGAATGAATGGAACATGCATTCTCTTTCTCTCTTCTCTCTCTCTCTCTCACTCTCTCTCTCTCTCTTTCTCCCCTCCTTCCTCTCTCTCTCTCTCTCTCTCTAAAAAATTTAAAAAACTAAAAAAACATAAAAACATACTATTCATCATGAAAAACATCTGATACTATTTTTTGGTAAGTATAGTAATCAATCCCATTTTTTGCTAGCATTATGTGAATATTGATATTCCATCTAAATCACGTGATACATTCTATCAAATTTTAAAAAACAGATAAACAGTGAAACTAATTTTCTATGATATTAGTACAACACAAAATAGAAATTTGCCCCAAAATTGGATGTTTTACTTCTTCCTTGATGTTAATTAAATAACCAATATGACCAGCTACTATAGACTAGATAGGCACTTGAATTTTTTTATTATTGAATTGACCGGCTTACCTTGTAGGCTTGGGAATAGGAGGGATATTTAAGTCATATTGCCTCGTACAGAGATTTTTGCACAGACACAGACCTACTTATAGATCAACTTGGGAGAATTAACTTAGCCAGTTGTAATAAAAAAGAAAAATAGAAAAAATAAAAGTCTGGGGTTTTGTGTGTATCTGTGCCAGCATAATTCTAATTGAGATTCTTAGTGCCTTCATAGTTTTAGTGCCTATTGTAACTTTTTTTTTTTTAATCTCTGTTGTTCCTTGTTTTCCCTTCCTGTATGTCAATTAGCAGCAGTACTTTTCTGAGCAGAGCACCATTCTAAAAAGTTTGCATCTAAACTTATGGAGACCATGTCTCCTTGTCTTGATTTCACTTATTCCGTGGAAAATAGATCATAGAGTCTATGATTCTTGGCCATTATCTACACTTATTCTTTTAAAATAAGTTTCTGTTCTTAAGACTTATAAATCCTGATGCAACATTAGGAACCATGCATAAATTTTATCTTCCAATTCCCAGAAAATAGGAGACACACAACACATCTTATATTTAAATAACTCCAGAAATGTTTTTACAAATTCAACAGTTACCAGTTTATCTTGTTAACTGGGTTACCAACAACAACAAGCGTTTTTTCTATGTTTGATCTATGCGGTGTGAGAACTTGGCCTCTTGTTCTCTTTGATGGAAGAGGAAAACAGCTGGTAGCCATTATGTATATTACATACCTTCAAGCACTGCAAGACTGTTATTAGGTTACCTTTCTTCTCTTCTCCAAGATAAGCAATTCCAATGTCTTTAACTCTTTCTTATAAGTCCCATTTCCCAACCCTCTCATCAACATCCATAGTCCCTTCTGAATCTCCTCCAAACTTCAGAGTTCTCTTAAGATGTGGAGCCCCAAACTGGAAAGCGCTTTCTTGTAAAAATCTGGCCAGTGCTGAGTAAGAGAAAGTACCATCTATTTATCCATCTGTGTGTTTAAAGTTAAGTGATCATGGAGGGTCTACCACCATAGACTATAGATGCTGGGTATATTTTGGTGCTCAAGTAGCATGAACATCAAAAGGGAGAAGCATGTCTGTTTTTGCCTTAAGCTTTTGGCTTCAGAGAGACCACACCTAAAAGGGACTTTGAGGCACGTCTAAAGCCAAATAACAGACAATGTCTGGTCTAAATCAAAGACAGAGACATCCTGCCAATTCAGAATCATTATCTATGAAACCACTTGCTCTTACATGGTTAAATGTTGATTACCAAATCCCACCTGTGTATGTGTGTGAAAGAGAAAGAGAGAGAGAGAGACAGACACAGACAGACACAGACACATTAGTTCTTCCTTACTCACAAATCTTCTGCAACATATCTTGAAACTTAAGATTTTTTTCTTTCTATCTTTTTGTTTTGTTTTGTTTTGTTTTGTTATTCCTCATCCAAGGATATTTTTTCTATTGATTTTTTTTTTAGGGAGAGTGGAAGAGAAAGGGGAAGACAGAGAGAAACATCGATGTGCAAGAAACACATCAATTGGTTGTTTCCGGCATGAGCCCCAGCCAGGGCCCTGCCGGGAGGGGCCTGCAACCAAGGTATGTGCCCTTGACCGGAATCAAACCTGGGACCCTTTGGTTCACAGCTGACGCTCTATCCACTGAGCCAAACTGGCTAGGGCTTAAAATGTAGGTTTGTGGTTTTTTTAAATAAAACTTACTAGTTTTATTTGTTTTGTTTCATAACTGTGCCCAAACTGTCTATACCTAATAACATTTCCCACATTTTAAAGCAGGAAATTTTATTATTTATTTATTTTTTTATTATTTTTTTTAGAGTTTCTTGACCTTTATTGGTGCTTATCATTCCCTTTTTATTTTAAATTTAATAAATCTTTATTGTTCAGATTATTACAGTTGTTCCTCTTTTTTTCCCCCCATAGCTCTCCTCCACCTGGTTCCCATCCCACCCTCTTCCCTTACCTCCCCCGCACTGTCCTCATCCATAGGTGTATGATTTTTGTCCAGTCTCTTCCCGCACCCCCCACACCCTTTTCCCCCTGAGAGTTGTCAATCCACTCCCTTTCTATGCCCCTGATTCTATTATATTCACCAGTTTATTCTGTACATCAGATTTTTAATTCACTTGATTTTTAGATTCACTTGTTGATAGATATGTATTTGTTGTTCATAATTTTTATCTTTACATTTTTCTTCTTCTTCCTCTTTTTAGAGAATACCTTTCAGCATTTCATATAATACTGGTTTGGTGTTGATGAACTCCTTTAGCTTTTTCTTATCTGTGAAGCTCTTTAGCTGACCTTCAATTCTGAATATCAGCTTGGCTGGGTAGAGTACTCTTGGGTGTAGGTTCTTGCTATTCATCACTTTGACTATTTCTTGCCACTCCCGTCTGGCCTGCATAGTTTCTGTTGAGAAATCAGCTGACAGTCGTATGGGTGCTCCCTTGTAGGTAATTAACTGTTTTTCTCTTGCTGCTTTTAATATTCTCTCTTTGTCTTTTTCTCTTGGCATTTTAATTATGATGTGTCTTGATGTGGTCCTCTTTGGATTCCTTTTGTTTGGGGTTCTGTGCGCTTCCTGGACTTATAAGTCTACTTCTTTCACCAGGTGGGGGAAGTTTTCAGTCATTATTTCTTCAAATAGGTTTTCAGTATCTTGCTCTCTCTCTTCTTCTGGCACCCCATAATTCTGATGTTGGTACGCTTGAAGTTATCCCACACACTTCTTACACTATCTTCAAATTTTTGGATTCTTTTTTCTTTTAGCTTTTCCAGTTGAGTGATTTTTGCTTCTTTGTATTTCAAATCTTTGACTTGTTTCTTGCGTTCCTCTAGTTTGCTGTTGGGTGTCTGTATAATATTTTTTATTTCAGTCAGTGTATGTTTAATTTCTAGTTGGTCCTTTTCCATATCCTTGAGGGTCTCTCTCATATCCTCGAGGGTCTCGCTAAACTTATCGGCCTTTTCTAGGAAATTCTTGAAAAACCTTATAACCGTGGTTTTGAACTCTATCTCCAGTCATTTGTTTTCCTCCATTTCTTTGGTTTGTGATCTGTTTCTTTGTCTCCACATTTTCGCTGCTTCCCTGAGTTGGTAGGGTAGCTTTGTGTGCTAGGTGTCCTAAATGGACCAGTGGCTCGGCCTCCCCAGTTACCTGAGGTAGACACTTTTGGTGCATCCCTTTGTGGACTGTGTGTACAGCCTTATTGCAGTTAAGTTTTGATTTTTGTTGGTATCAGTGGGAGGAGTTGACCTCCAGGCCAACTGGCTGTGAGGATCAGCTGTGTCTATGTCGGGAGACAGCCTTATTCGACTAGACTTGCAAAATTGCAAAAGCCTCTGTGCTCAGCTTGGATGGGGCGAAGTTTCAGAGTGGAGCCTACAGCCTTGGCTTCCTGTCAGCCCCACCCTATGAGGTTCCTGGGTCTCAGTGTCCTTCAGTACTCACTGCAAGCACCTCTGAGAGAAAGGCGCCCTCGAGTTTCGCCCGCTGCTAGACAGTCTAGTCTCTCCCCCAATTAATCTGGATTCCCAGATTCTCGCTCGGAACTGGGGTTCAGTGCAGTCGGAACTGGGGTTCAGCGCAGTTTGTAGCTTTTGTCTCCTTCCCGCTAGGGCAATCCAGCAGCACAGTCAACAGTACATCCTCTGCACGCATTCCCGTGCGCACCTCCGGAGCTCTGCCTTTCGCCGCTCCCCTGAGTTTCTGCCTTACAGCCCAGATTCCCCCCGTATGAGCCTGGGTCCCCAGGGTCTCGCCTGGAACTGGGGTTCAGTGCAGTCAGAACTGGGGTTCATCGCAGTCTGGGGCTTTTATCTCCTTTCCACTAGAGAACGCCAGCCAGGCATTCAGCCACCCCGACCTCTCTGGCACCGTCCTCTCCACACACGCACGCCCGTGTCTCCGTACCTCAGGCTTTTACAGCTCCTCTGATTTTCCTTGTGGTTTTTTCTTTCCTTCTAGTTGTAGAATTTCCAGTCAGTCAGCTTTCCTGTGGTTCTGGATGATATCCGTTTGTCTTTTAGTTGTATTTTTGAAATTGTTGTGCGAGGCTGCAAATTAGGTGTTTACCTATGCTGCCATCTTGGTTTCTCTCTCAAAGCAGGAAATTTTAAATTGTCCACTTATTAACTTTGTTTCTCTCTTCTATCCCCTTATTTTTCCTGTTCTATTCCCTTCCCTCTTATTTATTGTATGAAATATCTACTTACATCGCCTATGCATGGAGCAGAAAGAATTTGTGAAAATGTGTGGGTAGGGTGGGGTGGGGTGGAGGAGAAGAGACTTAAGGATAGAAAGTCACCACTGTTTACTTGAAAATAACAGATAGAAATGACAAGTATCGGGTACCCCTAACTTCCAAACTGCAACTGGAGAAGGCGGGAAATAAAGCTATCATGTGACCAAGAAGTTGTCATAGCCTCTCAGACTCAAACTTGCAACGGTTCAAAATTTGAGAAGCTTTGAATTCTAAAGTGAGCTGTGAGTTGTATTTCATCAAAATTGAAGTTTAGGAGTAAAGCAGTTCACTCTTTTACATTCTGTCCACAGCCTGGGGGAGAAAAATCTAGACTCTCCACTTCAAAAGGAAGCTATATTTATTAGTGTGACTGAGCTGAGAAGTAAGCACAAGAGTCAGAAGGATAAAGAGACGCATCTCAGCTCTGACAAACCACCAGCAGGCCGGCCTGTGCACAGCCAACTGCTTGGCAAATAGGTGTTTGAAAATATTAGGTCTCGAGTGTAGGAAGCCTGCAGGCGGGTGTTGGTGGTGTTATCAGACAAAAATCTCTGTGTACCTGGGCTCCGTGTCCAAGTGTCTTCTCACCCGAGGCTTCGCACTGACTTATGTCAACATATGACTCAGAAGAGGTGGAAAGAGGAAAACAGGCACAAAGAAGGCAAAGCTGGGAGAAAAGAGCAAATAAAATCATAAGCCAAAGTAAGCCAGCATGACTCTGAGGAGCATTGCTAATACTTTTCTTCCTGTTTTTTTTTTTTTTTTTTTTTTTCATCTGTCCAAGGTAAAAGGGAAAGATGAATCGATGAATCTGGGTCTTCTCATGACTCCACCTTCCTTCTCGTCTCAGGGGAACAAGGAGATAATCAGAAAATGTAGAAGCTTTAAAAAGAGAAATAGTATTGCCCTTTAATCCAAACCATTGCTGGAAAGCACCGATTATTTTTATTCCAGTCCCTCAGTTCCAACGGAGATTTGTGTTAGGTTTCCTGAACAGTTTAAAAGGATAGCCCACTCATTGTTATTAGGAAGTGATGCTGTAAAGCAGGTCAAACCCTTTCTTTGGGAGTAAAATACTGAACATTGGTCTCTGGTATAACAGCCTCACTGAGAAACATGAACCTCAAATAGTAGGTGCTGATACTTTCCCCAAATACCTGGTTAAAATAGTCTCAATGTGCACTCATTTACAATGAACATGAACATATCTGTATTATTTAAAAATGCTTTCGTGAAATACAGTCTTTTATTTATCTTGCTGCATGGTCAGAATTATCACCATCAGGAAATGCTGACTAAAGGTAAAAATAATCAATTTTTTGCCAGTATACTAAAGCAATTATGTTTCAGTAAAAGTGGTTATTATTTTTTTCCTTTTAAGTACCAGTGCAAAATAAAGGCTATGAACCTGCCAGTCATGGGCTGAACCTAAAGTGAGTTTTTTGCATAGTACATACCTTACTGCGTGTCCTCAACAAAGCCACCAGAATACGGATAGAGTGAATAAATCTCTGAGTCAGTCTCCTGGAAAACAGAGGGTGTTGGTGAAAAAAAAAAACTAGAGAATTTGGCCTATTTTAGCAGATAACTTAGAAAACCCAGGTTCTCTGCCTTCATATAATGTGAAGTGGTTGATCAAATAATCCCAAACACCTATTTTACCTATGAGAATGAGGCCAGCAATCTGGGAGATAATATTTGAATAGGATGCTGAAGAATAAATTGGAAGCCTGCCATTCAGATAGAAGGGCAAAGGACATTACAGATGGAGAACCATATATGCAATGCATGGAGGCATAAATCAGAGGCCACATGTTGAAAAAAACAACAATCCCATCTGTGTTTTCAGAACATGGGATGATGGCACAGAAGCAAAGACTAAAAAGAAGCTGTTGGACTGGTGCAGCCACTGTGGAGAACAGTATGGAGTTTCCTCAAAAAACTGAAAATGGAACTCCCATTTGACCCAGTAATCCCACTCCTGGGAATATATCCGAAGAAACTAGAAACACCAATCAGAAAGGATATATGCACCCCTATGTTCATAGCAGCACAATTCACCATAGCTAAGATTTGGAAACCGCCTAGGTGCCCGTCAGCAGATGACTGGATCAGAAAACTGTGGTACATCTACACAATGGAATACTATGCTGCCATAAAAAAGAAGGAATTCTCATCATTTGCAGCAACCTGGATGGAATTGGAGAACATTATGTTAAGTGAAATAAGTCAGTCAATGAAAGAAAAATACCACATGATCTCACTCATTTATGGATAATAAAGAACATTATAAACTTGAACAAAAAGATAGATACAGAGGCAGTAAAGCATAAAACAGACTGTGAAATTACAGGGGGAAGGTTAGGGAGAGGTGGGGGAGATAAGAGATCAACCAAAGGACTTGTATGCATGCATATAAGCATAACCAATGGATGCAAAACTCTGGGGGGTGAGGGCATATATGGGAGTGGGGTGGGAGGGCAATGGTAAGATATGTACACATATAATACCTTAATAAAAAAATTGAGGATAAAAAAAAAAGAAGCTGTTGCTTGTGAAGGGCTATGCGCGCCAGGCTAAGGAGGCAGCAATTTATCCTGTAACTAATAGAAAAGAGACATGTTCACAACTGAGTTGATTTTTAAGACTTCAAAATGACTTTATATCATGCAAAAGCCACTTTATTTTTTAAAATATATTTGTATTGATTTCAGAGAAGAAGGGAGAGGGAAAGATAGGAACATCAAGGATGACAGAGAATCATTTATAGGCTGCCTCCTGCACGTCCCCTCCCCTGCCCCCCCCTGCCCCCCTTGGGGATGGAGCCAGCAACCTGGGCATGTGCCCTGACCAGGAATCGAACCATGACCTCCTGGTTCATAGGTCAACGCTCATCCACTGAGCAACACCTGCCAGGCCGCAAAGCCACTTTCTAGACAGTATTATTTTTTATTCTGCAAACAATTCCACGAGGTCAACTCTATTATTCATATTTACCAGATGTGTCAAAATTGAGGTCAGCATTAGGTCACTTACATGGAAGAACTAGGATTTAAACCTAGGTTTTTCTGGCTTCAAACCCATGATCTTTTCACTATACTACATTGTCTTCTATGCTATGACACAGTGGAGAATAAATTAGAAAGGAAACACAGAAAAGGCAATAAGACATATTAGGAGGCTATTACATTGTTTGGGAAGAAAAATGAGATTCTTAATTAATTACCTCTAAGATAAAGTAGCGTTCAAAAAAACCAAGACCAGAGGAAAGAGATTTTCAAGAAAAGAAGACTTGATTTAGCATGGCACATCACTGATGGCCTTCTCAAGACACTTCCAGTAGAGAGATGGAAGATGACAGAGCTGATTGAGTCTTGGCAGCCAGATTGCAGTGGCTTGCAGAGTAAACAGGAGATGATGTTATAGAAATGGTTTAAAAGTATGGTTGAGACCCTCCCGTAACATTTTTTCCAAACCTTTTTACCTCACTGCTATGAACACTCTTCATCATTCTTTAAGATTATAATAATCAAATAACTGATATTACCAGAAGCTGTGTTGTGGTTACAGAAACATTTTCATTTGTCATCAAAATACACTTGAAGGGAGAAACTGTCTAATAACATTAGAAATCAATTTCCAAGATACTCAAAACTGTAGAAAATCGTAGTTTTGATAAGACGGTAACAGATTTCTCATGACATCTCTGAAAAATTTCACAAAAAAGTATGCCTGTGTCATTCTATCTAGATTCAGACACTGTAATAATTTACTCCAAATTAGAAATAAACCATTTTTAACCAATGTCACCCATAAATTTAATTTTAAAAAGAAAACTTTTGTTTTAAATACAGAGGAGATATTTGGGTTTCTAAGTCAACTAAGGTACCATTGAATAAATTGTGTGTACTATGGACTAATCTAATTATACAGTTACTAATTTTTAAAGGACACTCTTTTTTATTTTAGAGAGGAAGGGAGAGGGAAAGAAAGAGATAGAAACATCAATGATGAGAAAGAATCATTGATCGGCTGCCTCCTGCACGCCCCCTACTTGGGATCGAGCCTGCAACCTAGGCATATGCCCTTGACCATAATCGAACCTGGGACCCTTCAGTTCACAGGCCGATGCTCTATTCACTGAGCCAAACCAGCTAGGGCCAGTTACTAATTCTTTTTTTAAAAATATATATTTTATTAATTTTTTACAGAGAGGAAGGGAGAGGGATAGAGAGTTAGAAACATCAATGAGAGCGAAACATCGATCGGCTGCCTCCTGCACACCCCCTACTGGGGATGTGCCCGCAACCAAGGTACATGCCCTTGACTGGAATCAAAGCTGGGACCCTTCAGTCCGCAGGCCAACGCTCTATCCACTGAGCCAAACTGGTTAGGGCCAGTTACTAATTCTTTATGTTAAACTCTGTAGTGACTCTGACAGGACTCTAAAGAAAGACCCAAAGAAGTTTCCATATGTAGTGTTTGTACTTAATAAACCTCTCACTATCCTTACAGAGGTTAAGGTCTTTGCAAAAAAATTGGCCTTGTCTTTGCTTCATAGTAGCTGATCATTAATGGCATGACTGTAGATGCCCAAACAATTAATAATCCAAAAATAGTTTCAGAAATATCATTTAGAATTTGTTACTCTTTAAATCTTTGAAATTTCTAGCATTCTAGAATGTTCTTTCAGACATCTTACAAAGATTCTACATGTGTATCAGTGAGGGTTCAGTCAGAACACAGAAATTATTCTACACATTTCCAACAGAGGAGTTTAAAACAGGACATTTCCTACACTGGTAATGGAAGATTTGAAAAGGCAAGCTGAGGATGATGAGAAAACCAGAGACCAGCAAAAGTACAAGCTACTACTACTAGCAGGAGGGAAGGAGAAATCAGTGTTATGGAATTTCCAAAACCAAGGCCCCATGCCATATAAGATCCATGGTGGATAACTCAGTTGGAGCAACAGAGGAGAAACACACCCTGTTAGAGATATTGCTCAAAGCAGTAAAAGAGAAGGTGGAATAACTTTTTCTCTCCCTTCTTCCTGTTCACCAGTCTCTCATCTGTATCTTTTATTGACCAAACCTATTCAAATGCCAGATGCAAGAAAACCTGGAAAATGGAGCTCCCTCCAATATAGAGAAGAGCAAGAAATGAATCTGAGAGCAAACCAAATGACTAGAAAAAGTTGCTAATACTGCCCTAGCTAGTTTGGCTCAGTGGATAGAGCATTGGCCTGTGGACTGAAGGGTCCCCGGCACCTGCCTGGGTTGCAGGCTTGATCCCCAGTAGGGGGAATGTAGGAGGCAGCCAATCAATGATTCTCTTTCATCATTGATGTTTCTCTCTCTCTCTCTCTCTCTCTCTCTCTCTCTCTCTCTCTCTCTCCCCCTTCCTCTCTGAGATCAATTAAAAAAATGTCTTTTAAAAGTTGCTAATACTTAATTATGCTAATCATGGACTAAAAAAAAAAGGCTGAATTCACAGAAAACTCATAAAGAGAAGAATAATCTTAGCTTCACAAACAATTTCTCATAACTGCTGGTAATGATAAAACACTAATGTCTTTTCAAGGAAAGAAAAAATGCTGATAATCTCATAAAAAGAGGACATAGTGGGCATCCAAATAACGAGGGAAGTTTTGGAACGAAGACTTCCACTGGCACCTTCTTGGATTGCTCTATCCCTGCTATCAGCATTTAGCCAACTAAGATAAGTATGTGCAATGCGGATATGATCTAAAGCTAAGCAAGGCTAAACTTTCCTGGGACCACACTTTTATTGTGTTTCTTCTTCAGAAGGCTGCCATTGCAGGGTCACTTCATGATTTATTGAAGATAATATTCTGTTGAGCTGGTCTCAGCAAAATGTTACTTCCGAGGAGGTTGTATTTACTTCCCAATCAGAAATCAGTTTCTTATATTGAGAATAAACCACAATTTTCTACCAATGATACTTCAGCTAATGGTGAGGGAGCTGCACACAGTGAAAAATAAATAATAGTGGCTGGTTCTGAGATGTTCATCAAAGAATACAATCTATAGCATGAGTTCTTTCAGGCATCAAGAATCTTCCACGGCTCAAGTTTCACCAGTACAATACAAACCTCACCTGATACTCTTATTGCAGGCTTTTATCCTTAACTATCATTATCACTATCTATGCAGCATTGAAGCCACAGATTCCATGGTCATGATGTTTTCTCTCTTTGCCTAACAGGTCGTGAAAAGAATAATGTGTAATGTTTTTTTTTATTCTTAAATTTCTTTTCTTTTTTTAAATCTTTATTGTTGAGATTATTACAGATGTCCCTCTTACTCCCCCCCACCACCACCACTGTCCCCTACACCAGGTTCCTGCCCCACCCCAGACCTTCGCCACCCTATTGTCTGTGTCCATAGGTAATGCATATATGCATATAAGATCTTTGTTTAATCTCTTCCTGCCTCCTACCCTCTTCCCTCTGAGAATCATCAGTTTGTTCCATTTCCATGACTCTGATTCTATTTTATTCACCAGTTTATTCTGTTCATTAGATTTCTTATTCATTTATTTTGATTTTTAGATTCAATTGTTGATAGGTATGTATTTGTTGCCATTTTGTTGCTCATATTTTTTATCTTTTTCTTCTTCTTCCTCTTCTTAAAGAGTAACCTTCAACATTTCATATAATGAATGTTGGTATGCTTGAAGTTATCCCAGAGGCTCCTTACACTATCTTTATGTTTTTGGATTCTCTTTTCTTTTTGCTCTTCTGGTTGGGTGTTTTTTGCTTCCTCATATTTCAAATTGTTGATTTGATGCTCAGAATCGTCTACTCTATTGTTGAATCTAGGTATATTATTCTTTATTTCAGTCAGTGTATGCTTAATTTCTGATGGTTCCTTTTCCTTTTCTTTTGGAGGTTTCTAGAAAATTCTTGAGTACCCTTATAACCATGGTTTTGAACTCCATATCCAGTAGTTTGCTTTCTTCCATTTCTTTCATTTGTGACATATTTCTTTGTCTCCACATTTTGGCTGATTTCCTGTATTTGTTTCTATGTATTGAGTAGAGCTGCTTTGTCTCCTGGTAGAGTGGCCTTGTGTAGTAGGTGTTCTAGCCCTTTGCACTCGCTTGCTTTTTTCGATTCCTTTATTCTACTGCTAACTGTGTCGAGTCACACTCGACATCCAAGTGCAAAGGGCTAGAGGGCCCAGTGGCTCAGCCTCTCCAGTCACCTGAGCTGGGAGCTCTAGGTGCACCCCATTGTGGGCTGTGAGCACAGTCTTGTTGTAGTTGAGACTTGATTGCTGTTGGTGTCACTGGGAGGAATTGACCTCCAGGCCAATTGGCTGTGAGGACCAGCTGCTATTACAGTGGGAGAGCTGCTGTGCAGGAGACACCCCTATGGAGCAGGACTTGCTTCAGTGGGGCTTTGGTGCTCACTGAGTCTTCCCCTTGAGTGTGTCGCTTATGGATGTGAAGAGTTGCAATCAGGTGGTCTGACACTGACCACTGGGTACACTGGCTCTTGGGTCTCCAGGGAGTGCAAAGTCAGCCACTGCCTGGGCCACCAAGCAGGAACTACAGAGAGATCTGCATATTTCTCCTCTTGGTATCGGGTTTGTAAGTGCCCAAATGAGGCCCAGCTCTGAAGCAAGGCAGGCTGGTGCTGGTTCCAGGTCTTGGGCCTTTTATTGATAGGTTTGGGACTCTCTGACCCAGCTGCAGCTTGTTTGAGAGGTTTTATCCCGAGTAAGGACAGGCCATTCATATGCAAAAGCTGCTGCATACAGCTTGGGTAGAGTTTTAAATTGGATGAGGCGGAGTTTTAGGGAATCACCAGGGCGGAGCAAACAGAAATGGCTGCCAGTCAGCCCAGCAAAGGAACAATGATCCCTGGGAGCACCTCTGTCTGGGAGAAAGCTGCCCCGGAATTCTTGCCCCAGGCCAGACAATCCAGTTCCTCCTCGTATGTGTCTGTTTCCCCCAAAGCCTTGCCATGGTGCTGGAGTTCAGAGGAAGCAGGTCCTTGTAAGTTCAGTTCATGGTAAGTTCAGTTCATGGCACCGGCCTTTTAAGAGGAGCAGCTGGGTCTCCAGCAGCCTCTGTGTCACTGAGCCCCAGTCCGCACTGGTTTTTACAGCCCATAGTTCTTACTACCCATAGGGACTTCTTTTCACAGCTCTGGGAGCCTGGGCTGGGAGTCTGGTGTGGGGCTGGGACCCTTTGCTCCTCCGGAGGCCTCCGCAGAAACGGTCTCCCTCCCAATTAAAAAAGCAGCCCATGTAGGTGCCAGCCGGACCAGCCCAATCCGAGCCTCCACACCTCCTACCAGTCTCAGTGTGCTTTCTTCTTACTTCTCTGGTTGTAGGACTCCCATTCAGCCAGCTTTCCAGTGGTTCTGGATGGTGGTTGTTCTGTATTTTAGTTGTAATTTTGATGTGGTTGTGGGAGGCGGCGAGTACAGGCGTTTTCCAATGCCATCATCTTCAAATCTCCCAATGATATGTAATCTTGATGTCCAGAGCTGACTGTCCCAGGAGAATGCTGGGCAGATTGTGACACTTCCAGAAAAAGTGTTGATGTTAAACAATGTGCTTGAAGCACAGCTTCTGCCTGAACAAGTTGGATGATTAACTGCCCAGCACTCTTGAATACTTTATAATAGTGAAAAAAAGAGAAAATCTTGAGTCATTTAAGATGAGTGTCTTAAATGGTTCACTCACAAATGAACAGTATTAGTTAACACTTACTGAGCACTTGCTGCATAGCAAGCATGGGTACACATTGCACACCTACTAACTCCTTTAAACTTTACAGCAACTCTATCATTTTCATTTTAGAAAGGAGGGAACTAAGACAAAGAAAGATTAATTTTCTAATGCTAGAAAATTAGAAATTGCCCTAATATCACACAACCAGTTTCAGGACAGAATTGGAACCCAGTTAGACTGCCTCCAGAGTCCATATTATTAAATATTCTCCACCTTTTTCTTTTAGACGGTCATTACATTGTCTTGACCACTTTTTTGTTGCACTTTCAGAGAATGTTTACATGAAAGCTTTGGCTTAACCCAGTGGCCGGCAAACTCATTAGTCAACAGAGCCAAATATCAATAGTACAACGATTGAAATTTCTTTTGAGAGCCCAATTTTTTAAACTTAAACTTCTTCTAACGCCACTTCTTCAAAGTAGACTCGCCCAGGCCGTGGTATTTTGTGGAAGAGCCACACTCAAGGGGCCAAAGAGCCGCATGTGGCTCTCGAGCAACAGTTTGCCGACCACTTGCTTAACCCATTGTACACCATAAGCATCTGTAGACGCAAGTGGCGGGGCCTTCCCCACAATCCATGCGTGTCTATAAAAAAAAATGTTTTCCCTAAGTGGCAGCCCTGACCAACTTTAAAATAATTTTTCATGAGAATTTCCAGATGAAAATATTCAAGAACACCCGAATTGTGAGTGATATATTTATTTTTATAATATTCATTGCAAATTGATTTTTTTAAATTAAATTCAAAATATCGTGGCATGTGGGGATGGTTTCTGTTTTGGACGCATGGCAGTTAACTGGTTAAAGCTTTGCCTAGTAAACTGCAATTGATTTAAATGTTATAGTGGTAGATTACATTGCTACATATAAGCCCTTTCTATTTTATAAGGATTCTGTTTGCTCAATAGTTCATATGGATTTCTCAGGACCACGTCAATGTAAGAACTATGTTATTGACATAGAATCCTTAAAACACCTGGATATTGGCTTTCAGCCATACCACCTAGTTGTAGATTGCTGTAAACAATTTGCCTTAATCAAGTGTAAGGATTTTGTAAACTGGAATCGTATCCAAGCTGTCAAAACTGGAGAAAACCAGGCTGAATTGGTGGTGTTGACCGCTAAGTTAACTGAAGTGTGTATCTGAGAAGTTGGCCAACACATCTTGACAGATTTCTCCAGCTCATTCTGTGACTCTTAGGCAAACCACAAGAGCCATCCTATTGAGTTACAAATGGGGAAATAACTTTAAACATGCCACAACCATATGTTTCCAGACTACCTGGGGACTTGCTCATTAAGTAAGAACATAACTTACTATGTCTGTCCTTACTGCTTACTCATCTGCACCCTAAAAATTTTTTTTGGTTAGAATTTCAGAGTTAGATCAAAGTAAGATCTGGATCATTTTTGCTTCAGAGTAGGTACACAGGGGTGGCATCATCATGGTGCTAGCTGTGAAAGTGCTCCTTCAAGAGCAGAACTTAATGGAAGCATTTTACTGCAAGCCAATCAATTTTTTTTTTTTTTTGGTTCTATGGACTCACAAAAACCATAAAGCAACAATGTCTTCCACTTCCTGTTCTGAAGTGGTCTCACTTATCTCTCTTCTCCAGCCAATCACAAAAAGGGGAATTCTATAGTCCAGTGGTCGGCAAAATGCGGCTCGTGAGCCACATGCCGCTCTTTGGCCCCTTGAGTGTGGCTCTTCCACAAAATACCAAGTGCGGGCGCGCACGTACAGTGCGATTGAAACTTCGTGGCCCATGCGCAGAAGTCAGTTTTGGGCTTTCAAAAGACATTTCAATTGTTGTACTGTTGATATTTGGCTCTGTTGACTAATGAGTTTGCCGACCACTGCTATAGTCAATAGGAGGGGAGATACATTAAATATGCCAAGCACTGTTATGGTTCAGCATTCGATTTTGAGGTGCAATGAAACTCAAATTATCTGAGCAATGTAATTTTTACAGTGTCAAAGAACTAGCTTGTTGAACGCTGTTCGTTATCTATGGCTACATATTAAATTATTCCAAAATTTAGAGACTTAAAACAATGCCAAGATGTATTTTGCTCACAAATCTGTAATTTAGGCAGAGCTCAAGGAGGACAGCCATTTCTGTTCCACTGGACCTCAGCCAGAGTGGCTCAAAGGCTAGGGGCTGAAATCATCTAAAGACTCACTCATTTACATAAGTGATGGCTGATGCCAGATGCCAGCCTAGCTATTAGAAGGAGCTTTTAGCCAGAACAACTGTATGTGTCCTTTTTATGTGCTCTGGCCTTTCTCATAACATGCTCTGCTGATTCCAGAGGGGCATGTAGCTTGAGCAAGAAAGGGAGAGCCAGGCAGAACTTGGATTTCCTTCTATGTCCTAGCCTTGAAAGTTGTGCAATGTCATGTCCATCACATTCTATTAGTTGAGGCAGTTAGAAAGATCTACCCAGGTTCTGGGGAAGGAAAGAGACACCACCCTTCCCCAGATGGAGGCATGTCGATAAGATAGTGTAAGAGCATGTGGGGTGGAATATTTGTTGGTGCAGAAATATATGCAAAACGCACTCAGCCACAAAGGCCTACTATTTCTTTGGACATTTTCGCTCAGTCCGAACAGAGCAATGCTACTCTCAGGGAGGCTTGTCTTACAGCCTCCGTTTCTTTGACGTTGCCCAGGAAAGTGTTGATTTTTTTTACTCCTTTCTGGATGCAAAGTGATTGAGTCTTTTTCTCTTACTCTAAGATTGACAAAATTCCATATAAAGACTATACTATAGACAGTATCTTTTTTATTCCTGTGATCTTCAGAAAAATGTTTTCAATAAACCTAAGCGGGAAATATAAAAAGTATATGGACTGAATTTTAATATTTATGATTAGCTTTATAATATCGTGTAAATTATATTACAAAACACTATTGCTTTCTTGTTTGAAAATACTGGTATTAGTATTTTTTTTCAAATCCTTGAATTGTTATAAAATCAAGTTAATGAGTATAATGTGTTTGCAGTGCTAAAAAAAATACAACACCTATGCAATCAGAGAATAATCATTTTATCTTTGAAACTGTAGGTAACAAATCACAAAATTCACAGTCAGCATTTGTCAGCAATCCACATGACAGATGGTTTGGTGAAATTCAGTGAATTGATAATATATTCCCAAAGAGGAGAAGCACTATAACAATATTTCAAATCAATATTGTGAGTTCATTTGATGATAAGATGATCATGAAACATTCATACCTTTTGTGAGCATTTTGCCTTGATCTAAATTTTGCTAATTGTGCTATATCACATTCTATCAAATATACCAAATTAAGGAGAAAAATTATGGAATATCTTTAAAAGACCAGATCTCTGTGACCAACACAATGGTAAATACAGCTGAAGAAAGATTATCCTACCTTTAATTCAGAGAATATTACTTAGTAGAAGGAAAAAAATGATCAAAGAAAGAGAATTGTTGATTTAACATCTAATCAGTGTCTTAAAAATCATGAAGAAAGGCAAAAACATATTGGATTTATGGGCAAAATTCTGCATAACTGCTGACAATAGTAAAATTCTATTGTGTTTTTTAAGTTGGTGATTTTGTAAGGAATGAAATGAAAAGCAAAAAAAGAAAATGTGCTGCATTTGTTTTAAGGGGCAAAAATGCTGACCTAGTGTTGTTTTAAGGGAGATATGCTCTGAACATTTCTTGACAAGAACCAAAGGGGTTCTTTTCTTGTGGAGGCTATTTTGTTTGTGTTTTGTTTTGGGGTTTTTTTTGTGTGTGTGTTTGTTTTTTGTTTTGTTTTGTTTTTGGTCTTTGTAGTATCTATATTTTTAAAAATTCCCCTAGTAACTGAATTTTAAAGACTATTGGTCAAACCTGGTAGATCTGAGGCAAATAATTTATGAAAGTGTGGTTTTAAAAAAAGCCAAACAAACCTTAAATAAGACTATCTTTAAAATGAGAAGCTATGAATTGAAATGCTTGGAAATTTTTTAAAAATTACTTTCAGCAAAGCCAAAATTGTTAGTGAATCAAGATAATTTTCACAAATAGGTGTCTGAATTTGCAAGATGGGGTGAAAGAATAAACAACTGAGGGGCCAATTATTACAGGTTAATGCGAAATAAATAGCACAACTGGACTAACCATCACCCACCCACATACTTGCACACATTCGTAATGACAGTTCTGTCAATACATACATCTAAGTCACTTTTATTTTTTTGTACTTACACTTGGTGTATGGAGAAGCAAAAAGATGAGAAGGAAAAGAAGGAGAACTGGAAGTTACAATATAATAATTTTAGGACTCCATATCATGTTTTAAATATTACTTTAATTTCACATTCCCCCTCCCCCCTGGGCCTGAACCAGTATTTTAGAAAATCTTCTACCTATGACTATAGTGCTAGTAAACTAAGAAAGAAAATAAACTATTCAACACAAAGTGAGTTAATGCTTTCCTCATCCTCTCTATCATAGACAAGGTTTCAGACCAAGAGAGGAGTTGTGCAGGCTCTAAATTTTGGGTTGAAAATAATGCATTGTATTGGAGACAATGGAGTACAAATGTAAAGTGCCCCTAACTTATAACAGATTTTTATTAGTTGTTACAACTGTATTCAATCAACTGTACCCAAGCAACTGAACTAAACTATTCCTAGGCAAAAGCCAAAAAAATGACAGGCCCATGAAAAAATAATTTTGGATGCAAGAAACATTTGCCTTGGTATCACACTCAAGTTACTTTAAAATTTTGTGCATGGGAACAGACATAAGATACACACACACACACACACACACACACACACACACTCTCCTATAGCAGGCAAGCTAATTGGTACTGTAGCTATACAGTTCATAATTAAGTGAGAGAGAGGGCGGGGATGATATCATTGTCAGGCTCAGACAGATGAATAATTGGGATGCCAGCTGTATGCCAACAACCTACAATTGATAAAGCACTGAAATTAGGTTCCAAGTTAAGTAGAAAATAGGCTATATTTCTAGAGTCATGGTTTCTATAACCACTAACAAACAAAGGAATAGAATATAACATTTAGAGATCCTAAATATTATAATCTGTACCTTGCATAGGAAAGAATCACTGTTTTTCTTTTTTTTTAATTGATTTTAGAGAAAGGAAGAGAAACATGAATGTGAGAGAGAAACATCAATTGGTTGCCTCCCACACTCACCCCAACCAGGGTTTGAATTTATAACCTAAGCATGTATCCTAACTGGGAATCAAACCCACAGCCTTTTGGTGTACAGGACAATGCTCCAACCAACTGAGCCATATGGGCCCCAGCATCACGGTTTCAAAGTTCCAAGTCTGAGGTTCACTACTTTTACAATTACAATGCCAACGTTTTACCTAAAACAAATGTATTAATTATTTAACAGTTCCCAGGAAATAGTGTTGTTTAGATTTGGGGGGTTTGTTTATTTATTGTTTCATCTTTGCCTATCTTAGCAGATATTTCTTTTCTTAACCAATAAATGTGAACTGGAAAGAACAAAGTCAAGACCGTGAGAGATGATGAGAACGTTGTGTGTGTGTGTTTTTTTAAGTCTTTGCTTTCATTCCTGGAATAGAGAAAAGTGACTGTACATTGAGATCAGCCCTTCAACAATTTTAGAACTTTGACCTTAATCTCTTATCATCACCGTCTCACAAGAACATCTTTTCTCAGAAAAATCCCTTCCTTTTGACAGGGATATCTGTTCTCAGTTATCTATCCTGTTATTTATCTCTGTTTACCCATCCTTACAAAAGCAAGTAGACATTTCATCCATTTTTGTGGGTTGAAATGCTTTCATTAGAAATTACAAGTATGCCTATTCAAATCACTGATTTAAAAAATATATGTATTTTACAGGCTTTCTCAGATTGGTGGCCATCAGCTTGTGGAGAGAACTCCAAGCCAAAAGCTATTATACCCGAGAGCTCCATTCAGTTTGGGAGAATTCGTTTTCTCTTTTGCTGTGGCAGCCAGCTGGCTGGAGCAGCGTTTCCCTTTTCTCACTGGCACAGCTGCCCTCTTGAGGAACCACGTAAGGGAGCCTTGGATTTTTGCTTAGGAATGGCCATCTCCATCAAGTGTGAGCTCCAATAATTTAAGAGTGATGGCAGGAGCCGTGCTCTGTGTGAGCTATGGCCATTAACACAGATATTTGTACCTCAAAGACCTCCAAAAGCCCCCTCTTCCCTCCAGCTCCTATCCTGCTGAGCTAAGCATTCTTCCACCTACTTGTACTTCCAGCTTCTTCTTATGCAGTAAACCAACCATTGGTTGTGTGGCCCATCACTCATGCCCATCTGTTTGCATAATATCACTGATGAATTTCATGCCATTTGAACATATGAATGGTACCCTTACATGGCCTCAGAAATGATCCAAAGTTTCCTTTGAATTTTTATGAGAAGTTGGGAAAAGGAGGATCCAAAATACCATCTTGAAGCAGAAGCATTGTATTCTTTTCTGTGAAAAGGGCTTAAGTAATATGCTTTACGCACTAAAAATTTATTTTCTGAAAAATAAAGTTTTCCTACCAAAGACATGTTTTTGTTTTTGTTTAGTTTTCTTCTACATTTTCCTCCTTATCTTAGAAAAGGTATTATATACTGACAAGATCTGACACTTGGTTCTCTGAAAGCTGGGTGGAAGATACTCACCAGACTTAAAGCTTAGGGTGAGCAGAGACTGTACTGTGGTTTTTGTACCTCTAGTGCCTCTCATAAAATAGGTGTTTAATAAATATTTTTAAATTAATGGAAGGAATGGCTGCACAGACAACTGCTTCTTTATCACTGGGCAACGTGAAGACTTAATGACAATGCCAAGGAATCTTGGAGCCAAATGACCACACACAGTGCAACATATATCCTTACCTAAGGTGAGAGGAAAAGCAATATTCTTCAATTGCCTGGGCAGGAAGTAGAATTCCATAAACTTGACATGGGATTCGGGGTCATAATGGTAAAATACATCATGGCAGATTTCATAAAAACCAGGACATAGCACATTTTGTCACATCCCTCTACTTGAAATGTAGGAAAGACTATGTAACATTTCTTAGGAGGGGGAAAAGAGCTATTCTGAGATGATTTACTTTCCCTAAATCTATGAGAAACATATTTTGGAATTCTCACTAGAACATTTGACGTCCTTAGATTTGAAGCTTCATGATTTCAGGAAATTGGTATTTGGCCAGGAATTTAAAGATTGTTTTCTTTATTAAGTAAGAACATAATTTCTGAATTTACTAATGCTTTTGGAACATGAGTCTTTTTAAACAAATCTAAAATGTGAAAAACATTTTTCTATTTCAAAATATTTAAAATGTGGGGGTACTTTTAAATTAAACTGCTAATATTCATCTAAACCAATAGCAAGAAAATCAATAATAGAGTCCTGCCTATTGTCTTGCATTCAAAAGAGCTGAAAATGTGGAAAGAAAATTTTTTAATAAGGAAGAAAATGTCATTCTTACTAAAAAGTTGTTTTAAAAAGCTGTTTAGAAAAAAATAAGAATGATTGGGTGTGATACAATTTTTAAAAACAATCCTTCCATTTGGCAAATAACTATCAAGGGTCTAGTATATGATAAATACTGTTCTAGATGCCAGGGATCAATAACAAACAAAAAATTCCCTACCTTCATGGAGGAAACTCTATTGGGTAGATACAGAAAGCAAATCCAATAAATGAGTAAAATATGTGTGGTGATAAGTACCACAGAGAAAACTAAACAGGTGAGGAGGATGGAGTGTACAGAGGTGGGGGGTTGTATTAATTTCCTATTGCTGTTATAAATTATCAAGTGGCTTAAAACAACACAAATATATTATAATTCAGGAGGTCAGAAATCCAAATGGACTTCACAGGCTAAAATCAAGGCGTTGGCAGAATTCTGTTTCTTCTAAAAGAGAATCTGTTTTCCTGCTTTTCTAGCATCTAGAAATCACCCACATTCCTTGGCTCATGGCCTCCTTCTAGTCATCACGTCACTCCCACTGTTGCTTCTATCATTCACCCTTCTCTGATTCTCACCCTCCTGCCCCCCTCTTTAAAAAAACAACTGTGATTCCATTGGGCCTACTCTGACAATCTAGGATAATCTCATTATAAGATTCTTTGTTTAAAATTAATTTAAAAAAATTTTCTAATTACAGTTGGCATTAGTTTCAGGTGTACAACCTAGTAAGTAGACACTTATATCACCTCAATAAGTCTTGAACCCATCTAACACCAGGATAATCTTCCCATTATAAGATTATTACACATATAGATTCCAGGTAACCAGCATTGACTGACCTGCATTTGGGGAGGCTAAAGCCAATATTTTAATCTTCTTCTCATTCTTCTGTCTACTTCCATGTCTCTGTAATGCTCTTTGGAAACACTAAATACTCAGTTCTTGGTACATAATTTTGTTGGGAGTGACTGTGTTAGGGTTTGGGAATTATTTTGTTTCCTAAAAATGATGGATATGAGGCCAGTGCTATGGATATCTTGTGTGTCCTATTAACTCTTTGGGTTCTTTAGAAAGTGAGAAATTAGACATTAAATTAATATAACTTCTGAGATCCTAAAAAAAAAACACCCCACTCACATCCTTTTCTTTTTTTTCTTTTAAAATCTGTGTTTTTTAAATTGATTTTAGAGAGAGAGGAAGGGAGAGGGATAGAGAGATAGAAACATTGATGAAAGAGAAACATCAATCAGGATCCTCCTGCATGCCCCCTACTGTGGATTGAGCCCGAAACCCTGGCCTGTGCTCTGAACAGGAATTGAATCAGTGACCTCTTGGTTTATGGGTCAATGATCAACCACTGAACCACATTGGCCAGGCATCGCACATCCTTTTCTGAAAAAACAGCCCAGGTTGCACATGCTCGAAGAACCTCACCTCTCCCAAGCTATCCAGAGCCCCATACACCAAGACTAAAATGCTGAGTTGTACATTAGGGAGAATAGCTTCTAAGCTTAATTCTAATGTAAGAATTTTGAACTTTGGCCTTTTAGCTCACAAGGATAATGACATGTATATAACTTAATTTCTTTGGATTTTAATATCTACCAATTTTCATTTAAAAAGAAACTTTGTTTATGGACTTTATAATTTCTTCCTAGGACTGTGGTCATTGAAAGAATGTTATACTTACATTTGAGAAATCTCTAAATTTTTGGAATTGTACTAGTGGAATTTCCCTGCATTTCATTATTGGAGTGTATTTATGATATCATTTGATCTCTGAAAGACTAGAAAGGAATATTCTGGACATCTTGTGGGCTGAGAAACAGAAAAGGGTGTGAACATTCAGCCCTGGATCCAGACTGGCTTTGGAGTTAGTTGAATTAATACATTGCTCTGACCCACTTCAGAATTTTCTGGGTACCAAATCTATCCTATCCACCGGAGGTCCCAGGGGGGAGCATCAATAGTGGAGTGATTGATATTGGGAGTGGCCCCAAAAAGGAGGGAGTAGGACTGTCCCTAGAGGGAGGTAGCCACTCTTCTGGCTGCCCATAGGTCTAATAGTTAATTCAGTGGGTTAAGAAAACTAAGAGCCAGGAAATACTAGTAGGAACTTTCCCCACATCCATGACATTTTCTTCCATATGGAAGTTACTCCACTAGCTGTAACAATTCTGGCCTTTTTTCTCCCTCCCCAAAGTCCTCAGAGACAGAGTGACTTACCTTATTGGTAAAAATAAATTGTTTACATTCACAGGGCCAGCCTGCTCACAGAGGCCCCTTTGGGAGGTCAGTCCAGCCCAGTGCAGCACTGCTTGGACCAGGGACTGGGTAGAAAAGTCTGCTCAGTTCTGTGGTTCATATTAGGAAATCCACGTGGCTCTAATGCCAACTGATATCTAATGCCAATAGATAGTCTTTATCAATAATAAAGGTGATATTTGGAACCCTTATGATTTGTTTTATTTCTTGATTGGTTTAGAACCTAGGCACGGATGAATGGTGTTATTTACTGAACCCTTGAAAGATCCCATCAATGGGCAAAGAGGTGTCTTTCTGTTGGAGTTACTAGGTTGATAGAATAAGAACCTGGAGCTGCTGGTAGACATCTTATCACTGTATTTAGGTGGGGAATGTTCTTCCTGAAAACAAGCCAATGAAAAGAAGGCAGAGCCAGGAGTAGTGGAAAGAGACCGAGTCCTGATGACAGATATTAAGCATCTGTATCTAGCTGTGTCTGATGCCTGTGAGCTTTTCAGTTACAGAAGCCAACACATTCTCTCGTTTGCTCAGCACAGTTAGAGTTAGATTTTGGATCCCTGCATTGAAAGAGACCTGAGCAATAATGTTTAGGGATGACCTGTTTTTCTTGAATCTCAGTCACAAAAACATCTGCTTTTTAATTTATTTCTGAATTGGAAAAAATGTAAATTTCAAAGTTGCAAACCATTAGCATTAAGGGTAAGACCCTGGCTTGCAGACAAAGTAAATAGCTACTTTCAACTCTACACCCTTCAGATATGTTCTTGTAAGATATCTGGAGGAGGCAGTTAGATGGTTGTGGCTGAGGAATAGAATGGTATTTTCCCAAATAAAAAAAGGGCTGGTTGGTGGGTAAACACATTATGTAATACTTGGTTTTGTGTGTACGTGTGTGTGTGTGTGTGTGTGTGCGTGTGTGTGCAATTTTCTTGTTTTTGAGCTTTTATAGCAAGTTAATTTTCTTTACACTTGAATATATATTTGATTTTAAAATCTCTCATGACAATAACTTTAGTAGCTCATAATATGAAATTTTAGGAAGAGTGGCACTTCTTATTCAGGAGATGTTAATGGGAATGGAAAGAAATGTGATAGCAAAATTACATATGCTTCCTTAGAGAAGATGTCAGAAGAAAAGGCATATTAATTAGAAATTAACAGCAGTAACAGTTTAAAACTGATTTCACGTCTGTCTCATTAACATTTTAGGAGTACAAATAGGCCTGTCATCACAGAAGAATTTTCTAAAGACTCCTTATCAAGACTCAATTGTAAAATGGAGACAATTGCTCCCGGGCAAGGGAAAATCTGGTGGAACAGCAGAGGGTGGGAATCCTACTAGACAGTTCTCCACTAGGATCAGAGCCGCTGGGTCACATCTCTGAAATGAAATACCCACTGTGGTATATAATTGGTGATCACATGGGAGGAAGACAATAGGGTTTAAGATACCAACAGGAAATCTAAACACAGACAATTCACTTAACTGTGAAATTGGTTGCTTAATGGTTGGTATGTCTAGACTGAATCCACATATAATCATGCACAAAAACAGGAAAAATTTACCCAAAAGTTGGGGATGAAAAATAGTTTATCCTTATGCTTGAATTTATGAAAAGAAACCATGTGTAAATTAGATAACTCTTAGAGTTCATATATTTTCTGTGCTTTTGCAGGTTTTCTTACTTCCAAGTACAGTGCATGCTTTCGGTAGTTACACATTGTTGAAACTACCTCTAAAAGCCACTGTCAAAATCAAGTAGATTCACTTCATTACTTTTAGCAAAACGTGTTCATGAATATGTGTAGTAAGAGCTTTTTCATAGGGATGCTGCCATTCAGTCCTGATGCAGACAAAATGGAAAGGTAATCTACCGGAGTAACACAAGTTGAGGAGAAATTCGTCTTTCATTCCTTATCAAAAGACCTAGAAAAAACTCAGGGAAAAAAGAAAAGAAACCAAATAAAATGACATCATTTACCTTTGGGAGGAAGTAGAGTTGATTTGTGCTTTATCCATGCCTATCAAATGTTAAACTGATGTAAAACCTTAAATATTAACGTTAAAAATTAGCTTCCCAGCATATTCAGAAAAAAACCTTTTAAATTATTATAAAAATAAGACAAAATTTTTGAAAGCTTTAAAGCTTTTCAACTTTATATCTAATACATGTGATTTGAAATGTCATGTATATAAAACTTTGATGTGTGTGTGTGTATACATATATGTATGTATGTATTTTTAATCCTCACCCAAGGATATGTGTTTATTGATTTTAGAGAGAAGAAGAGAGAGAAACATTGATGTGAGAGAGAAACATGGAGCCCTGACTCTGCCAGGAGAAGGGTAATCAAGCTGCAAAACAGGTATGTGCCCTGACTTTAAAGAATTTAACCCGAAACCCTTTGCTGTATGTGACAATGTTCTAATCAACTGTGCTACCGGGCCAGAGCATGTCATGAAAGATATTTCTTAAAGTTCATGCCTGATGTTAACACTGGAACTTTTTTCTACACAATCTGTAATTTTTACAACTTTCATTTTTTAACTACAAAGAACTTGATCCATTTTAAAGAGAATGTTTTTCATTTCTTTTCCTCCTGAAAAAAATGTATGTATAATCTTTCTACCACTCACAAAGGGCTTGCAGGCCAGGCAGGGTAATAGGAATGTTGTATTGGTAAACTCTGACCATTTTGTTCTGTTTCTTTTTTTATATATAATATATTTTATTGATTTTTTTTTGCAGCGAGGAAGGGAGAGGGATAGAGAGTTAGAAACATTGATGAGAGAGAAACATCGATGAGCTGCCTCCCGCACACCCCCCACTGGGGATGTGCCTGCAACCAAGGTACATGCCCTTGACTGGAATCGAACCTTGGACCCTTCAGTCCGCAGGCCGATGCTCTCTCCACTGAGCCAAACCAGCTGGGGCTGTTCTGTTTCTTTATTCACTAAATTAAACTGAATGTCCATCTCATCTAAATCAGTGCCATCTTCATTGTTACCTTTACATATCACATTACTCAGAGTTCTTTCATTACAACAACAGAAATTAACTCTAGCTATTGCAAACAAAAGGAATGTATTGGAAGAATATTAGGGTTTCCTAGAATTAGCATGAAACTGGAGAACTGGGTTTGGGGTCAGAGTCTTTTCTGAGCTTAGACTTATAATACTTACAAGTGGATTTCTTAAAGACATCTCAGATGACTTCTTCCCCCTTTTAGACAAACTTCTGTCCTGCTTAAAGCCTTTTCATGACTCTCCATTGTCCTTAGTATAGT
Source organism: Cnephaeus nilssonii (assembly GCF_951640355.1). NCBI lineage: Eukaryota > Metazoa > Chordata > Mammalia > Chiroptera > Vespertilionidae > Cnephaeus > Cnephaeus nilssonii. The sequence goes on along the minus strand of NC_137081.1, from coordinate 19,305,261 downwards.
CAAGTATCCTCCACAAGGCCTCTGTCTCCTTACACAATCTTGAAGGTGTTCCCTATACTAAGTCCTCACCTCCCACTCACCACCAACTTCTCCAGTCCAGCCCCTGTCTACTTTGTCAGCATTCTTTCATGCCAAGTCCTCTCTTGAAGACCAAGCTACAGCTTGCCAACTGTTTTGCCAAAGCTCAAAGCCCTTCTGCAAATGGATTGCAGATAGGCCAAGATTGGGGGGCATTTGGGTCTGCCAGAGGCACAGGCTAGTCCATTGACTCTTGTGTGCAGGGGTGTGAAAAATCCCAGGGAACACTGCTTTACTCCAGTCATGCTCATCTGCCTTCAAATCCATAAACACATTCACCTCTCCTTCACTTCAGGGCTATTGTCCATGTTCCTACTGCCTGGAATACTAGCCCCCAGCACCTTCACTCAGCTCATCCTTTGAGACTCAACTTTTGCATCCCTTGTCCTAGGAGGACTTCCCTGACTGCCCACATTTGGTCAGCATTCAGTCCCGCGGAGCTCTTTACTCCACCTTTTGAAATATTTGTGGCATGTAAAATTCATTCATCGATGTGTGACTCTCCCACTCTATACCCAGTGGAGTAAGAACTCAGTCTGGTTCACTACTAAATCCCCAGCAGTAAGAACAATTTATTGAATTGATATTCAATACATTTTTGTAGCTAAATGATTGTTATCAGTCTTGATTTCCCAGACTTAGGTAAATAAAAATAATGGCAATTACTATCTTATATGTGTGTGCTCTTTTAAAATTGTTTTTGTAATTACAAGCCTTTCTTATTTGAAAAGAAAGAAAGTGAATCACTGAAAACAAAAAATTAACAACATGCTTAAGGCTGCACAACCCACCAGTGGGAGATCAGTAGCCAGAAGTCAGGTTCTGTGTTAGTAGAAGAAGTTTGGGAAAGCTTTGGGGTTCTTTAAGGCTGGGATTCTTTGTAGGATAACTAGAATTTTTTTTTCCTTTTTTTTAATAAACATGCATGACGGCCACAGTAAAAGCCAAACTTTTTTGGTGACATGATATATTGGCCTGACCAATTATAGCAATCACCACATACTCATAATCACTTCCTGCTAGTATGTTGAAATTTTCAAGTACTAGGAGAAATTTGGTCATGAAAATTCTTGGTTATCTGTCATCTATCAATTTATGTTTTGATTTGAAGAATACATCCAAAAATCTGATAATTAACTAGATAAGGGAAATCCTTTTGCAATGCATACATAATCAAATCACCGCAATGTACATTTTAAATATCTTACAACTGTGTTAATTACACCTCAATGAAGCTGAAATTTAAAATAAATAGATAGATAAATAATAACTGTGATGGGCAAAATTCCCCTGAAGAAAGAAATAAAGAAAAAAAAGAATAGAAAAGGAAAAGGAAGGAAAGGAGAGGAAAGAAAAGAAAAAAAAAAACACATCCAAAAAAATAAGGAAGAGTTTAAAAATATATTCAATTGTGGTGACCAGATAAAGAATTTCTTTTACCATTTTGTGAAATTAGGTTTTACTATAATGTTTCCTCACAATTTACAGAGGTAACTAGCAGAAGAGATGGGCTTCTAGTTAAAAAAAAAAAATACAAGGAGGTAAATATAGCAATGACCTGTAATTCTGATTTCTTTTAATACATCATGTGACATTTCTGATTATAAATTGATGGCAGATGAGCATCAGTATAAAAAATTTACTATTATGGAATGCAGACATGTTATTCATAACAGTATGCCAGATGGAAATATGAGCACTTTAACTGGAAAGTGAGTTATTTGGTCTTTCTATTTTGTGTAAATCTTCAAAGCATAAATTAAAAGCAGAAGATGTATTGTATGGATTCAGGATTTAAAAACCTCTGCCATACTCTATAAATCTTTCAGCAGTGTGAAGGCCAGCATATTCAACTGGCCAGACAGACACTCTTATCTCTTCTCTAGTGTTGTTCTACTTTGGGATGACGGGATTAAAGAAATATGTACCCTGAAATGAGTATTTCCCACTTTAAATATTCAACTTAAACCCTAAGGCCAGACAGGGTTCATTTTAGTTTCTGTTCAATGCTCTGTATGGTGCATGAGGTTGAAAGCTTTTTTATTCAGAAAACATTTTAATCTTTCAGTGTCTATATGAAAGAGGACTCGGTACACAGAGTAATGATCTCCTAGATGCCTACTTGAAAGGTATTTATTTTATTTTCATGTTGCCTGAATAATTTATGGGGCATATTTTGCTACTTATGGAGAAGAGGAACTCAAAGGGCAATTTTTTAGAGCTAAGAAAGCTGTTTTCCCCCATAAACATCAAGCTAGTACTCAAAATGTCCTTATGAGCAATATAATAAAATAAAAGATGACTATTTAATATGTAAGTGGAAGTAGAAAAATTCACACTTACATTATTGCCATATACCTCAATAAATAAAAGAATTACGAAGCATGAAACTGAAATATCAAGATGACAAAACCTCCAAAAGAGAAATAGCTCTGTTGGCCAAAAATGTATAAATTATTTCTACCCTAAATACCAGCATTGGAAACCATACAACAAATTTCAAATTTGGAAACTGGGAAATAATTTTAATCTAGTATATGTGATAGTGACAATGAGGAGTATTAAGTGCTTATGTTGCCCTGTACTGTTCTGGTCCATCCCACACATAATTGCCAGAATAGCCATTCTAAACAAGCATAGTTCTGAACATGTTGCTCCCCAAGTAAAAAAAAAAAAAGTGTTCAAAGGCTTCCTCTTATTTTAAAAGAGTTAAGAACCTTTTTTTTTTTTTTTTTGGAGCTATATACTGAAATATTTATAGATAAATTATTATTATTATGACTGAGATTTGCTTTAAAATAATCTGGGGCATGGGAGGGAGGGAGTGAAGGCATAAATGGGATAAGATTGGCCATGTAGATCATTGGGAAAGATGGGGAATAAATACATGGGGTTCATTATCAGATTTTCTCTATTTTGTATGTTTATAAGTTGTTGTTTTTTTAAAAAACACCTCTTTCCATTGACATTCAAAAAGTCCTGTAATTTGAACCTAATAGTTTAATTTTCAAGTTTTATAGTCAACTTCTCAAGCATCCAAAGCCATATCCAAATCATTGTCGAAATATTGTCTCTGAGCATATCTTTTCTGAAATCATTGTCCTTGTTCAAGTTGTATTTCCTTCCAGGAATGTTCTCCCCTCTTAGTTTCACTTGTTGGATTCCATTTTCTGAGCCTGAGTTCTCTCTTCTGTAAAATGATGGGCTTGAACTAGATAACTTCCAAGATCTCTTCCACCCTATAATTACTGAGCTAGGTTGACCATTCACTTCTAAAAAAAGAAAAGAAAAGAAAAGAAAAAAGATCTACTTAGGTATAAGTCTATAAGTAGAGGACCCAACTAAGACACAGTTTGATCTAATATTGATAAGAACCTACAATATCAAGTTGTCTGGAGCCCTAGCTGGTTTGGCCCAGTGGATAGAGTATCAGCCTGTAGACTGAGAGGTCCTGGGTTTGATTGTGTGCAGGAGGCAGCCGGTCAATGATTCTCTCTCATCATTAATGTTTCTCTCTCTCTCCCGCTCCTTTCCTCTCTGAAATCAATTAAAAAAAATTTTTTTAAGTTATCTGGAGAATATTGGTAAAATTAGGTTGTCCCCCTTTTTTTTATATTTTACTATTATTGACTTCCTGGAAACATATCATCCCAAAAGAAAGCTGTTCTAATTAATCTCTAAGGTCTACTTAGCAGTATACTCGATGATTTCATGGAGTGAGTGTGCCTTAGGGAAAGAGGTTGTTGGAAACAGAATAGAGCATCGGACTGGTTGTAGGAATTTGGCTAGAGTGTGAGACGATGAAGCATGGAAAGGAAGAATGACTAACCTGGCTTCGGCTCTCCATGTACCATGTGAGCACGATTCCCCTTATTTCAAATGACTTAGAGGAAACATTTTTTACTGCATGGATTTCTGTTATTAAATGTTAACTAAAGTTATTTCAGAAATAAAAACTTTTAGCAGCCACTGAATTTAACAAAAGAGCAAGATTTAAGAAAAAAATGTTCTTATTCTCCGATTCTAAAACTCACACACATTTTAATTGCTGTAGTTTTGTAATAACTAGAGCAGTTCTCTTTTACTAAGTGCCAGGCACTGTGAACAATGTTTTTCCTAGATTATTTCATTTAATCTCCTCAAGAAGGCAGATTATTAAAGATGATGTTTATCTTGCAAAAGCACAGAGAGGCTAACAGACTTTGTTCAATGTCATATAATTAGTGATCAAGCATGGCTTTGAACCCTAACAGTTTGATTCTCAAACCCACACTTCATTTCTCAACCTCTGACGGCACTTTTGGTCTGTATCACTTATCTAGAGCACAGTAGCTGGCACACAGTGCACACTCAGTAAATAGATGTTATTGTTATCATTGTTACATTGCAATATTAGGGTCTTATTAAAATGCTCTGTGTTTTATTCTCCTCATAGCACAGTCCCACAACTTATGAGGCAGGCATAGCTCTTTTTTTTTTTTTTAATCTTCATTGTTCCAATTATTACAGATGTTCCTCTTTTTTCCCCCCATAGCTCCCCTCCACCCGGTTCCCACCCCACTCCAGACCTTCCCCCCCTGCACTGACTTCATCCATAGGTGTAAGCTCTTTGTCCAATCTCTTCCCACACCCCCCACAACCCCTTCCCCCTGAGAATTGTCAGTCTGCTCCCTTTCCATGCCCCTGATTCTATTACATTCACCAGTCTGTTCTGTTCATCAGGTTTTTTATTCATTTGATTTTTAGGTTCACTTGTTGATAGGTATGTATTTGTTGTCACTTTGTTGTTCATAATTTTTTATCTTTACCTTTTCCTTCTTCTTCCTCTTCTTAGAGAATACCCTTCAGCATTTCATATAATCCTGGTTTGGTGGTGATGAACTCCTTTAGCTTTTTCTTGTCTGTGAAGCTCTTTATCTGACCTTCAATTCTAAATGATAGCTTTGCTGGGTAGAGTAATCTTGGTTGTAAGTTCTTGCTATTCATCACGTCGAACATGTCTTGCCACCCACTCCTGGCCTGCATAGTTTCTATTGAGAAATCAGCTGACAATCGTATGGGTACTCCCTTGTAGGTAACTAACTGTTTTTCTCTTGCTGCTTTTAAGATTCTCTCTTTGTCTTTTGCCCTTGGCATTTTAATCATGATGTGTCTTGGTGTGGTCCTCTTTGGATTCCTCTTGTTTTGGGTTCTCTGCACTTCCTGGACTTGTAAGTCTATTTCTTTCACCAGGTAGGGGAAGTTTTCTGTCATAATTTCTTCAAATAGGTTTTCAATATCTTGCTCTCTTTCTTCTTCTGGCACCCCCATAATTCTGATGTTGGTACGCTTGAAGTTGTCCCAGAGGCTCCTTACACTACCTTCATATTTTTGGATTCTTTTTTCTTTATGCTTTTCCAGTTGGGTGTTTTATGCTTCTTTGTATTTCAAATCTTTGACTTGATTCTTGGGATCCTCTAGTCTGCTGTTGAATCTCTGTATATTATTCTTTATTTCAGTCAGTGTATGCTTAATTTCTGGTTGGTCCTTTTTCATATCCTTGAGGGTCTCACTAAATTTCTCAGAGGTTTCTAGAAGATATTTGAGTAACCTTATAACCATGGTTTTGAACTCTATATCCAGTATTTTGCTTTCACCCATTTCTTTCATTTGTGACTTGTTTCTTTGTCTCCGCATTTTGGCTGCTTCCCTGTGTTTGTTTCTATGTACTAGGTAGCTGCTAAGTCTCCTTGAGTTGATAGAGTGGTCTTGTGTGGTTGGTGTCCTATAGGGCCCAGTGGCTCAGCCTCTCTAGTCACCTGAGGTGGACACTCTTGGTGCACCACTTTGTGGGCTGTTTAAACAGTCTTGTTGTAGTTAACCCTTGATTGCTGTTGGTATGACTGGGAGGAATTGACCTCCAGGCCAATTGGCTGTTTTGACCAGCTGTGTCTACACTGGAAGATCTGTTGCACAGGAGATACCCTTATGGGGCAAGACTTGCTTCAGTGGGGCTTTGGTGCTCACTGAGTCTGCCCCTTGAGTGTGTCTTTTATAGATATGAAGAGTTGTAATCTGGTATGGTCTCACGCTGACCATTGGGTACACTGGCTCTTGGATCTCCAAGGAGTTGCAAGGTCAGCCACTGTCTGGGGCCACCCAGCAGGAGCTACAGAGACATTTTCAGATCCCTCCTCTTTGTATGGGGTTTGGAAGTGCCTAGACGAGGCCCAGCTGTGAAGCAAGGCAGGCTGCTGCTGCCAGACCTTGGACCTTCTTTTGGCAGCTCTGGGGCTCTCTGACCCAGCTGCAGTTTGACAGGTTTTAGGAAGTGAAAGGACAGGGCATTCATATGTAAAAGCTGATGCCCACAACTTGGGTGGGGTTGTAAATTGGGTGGGGCTGGGTCTCTGGGAAACACCAAGGCAGAGCAATCAGCAATGGCTGCCAGGCAGCCCTGCAACAGAGAGGTCCCTGGATCTCTGCATCCCGCACCCCCGTGCAGGAACAATGATCGCTGTGAGCATCTCTGAGAGAAAGCCGCCCTCGCGTTCCTGTCCCACTGCCAGACAGTCCAGTTTCTCCCCATATGTGTCTGGTTCCCCCAGAGTCTCGCCGGGAACTGGAGTTCAGAGCAAACGGGAGCTTGTATCACCCTCCTGATTAAAAGAGCAGCACATCCAGGTGCCAGCACTTTCTGTGCCTCCGCACCTCTTACTAGTCTCACTGTACTTGCTTCACCTCTCTAGTTGTGGAACTTCCACTCAGCCAGCTTTCCTGTGGTTCTGGATGGTAGCTGTTCTGCCTTTTAGTTGTAATTTTGATGTGGTTGTGAGAGGCAGCAAGTGTAGGTGTTTACCTATGCCACCATCTTGGTTCTCCCTCAGGTATAACTCTTAACTTGTTGTTGATTTAATCTATCAAGTAAACCACAAGTAGAGACATGCTGCATATCACTATCTCTATCAGCAGGAATAATAAATGTGTGTTTTTCTTCCAAATTTGAGAAGCAGAGGTCTTTTGTATTTTCTAAATTTCATAAATGTACCAATGATTTTAAATCTTGTGCTACGTAAAAAAATACAGAATGGACTCTCTGGGACACTTTCTCAGATTCTCATAAGGTTTATTTTAATTTTATTTACAGCTTTATTGAGACTATAGTTGACATATAACATTGTGCAAATTTAAAGTGTAAAATGTAATGATTTGATACATGATGTATATATTGCAAAATGAGATTACTTTTATTTTTATCGTAACATCTTCCAGCTATTTTTAATACTGACTCATAACATGACAAATGTTATTTTATAATTTAGAATGAAACAAAGATTAAAATTGAAATGCATTAGGAGAACACTGAATGCATTAAAAAATCCTTCAAGGTTTGTCAGTTTTGAAAATACACTGCATCCTCTCATGGACATCTTGTAGCTGGAAAAGGGTTCTAGGTCAGGAATAATATAATTATGGCAATTAAGGATTTTACAACCAAGACATTTAATATATGTTGTAGACAAAATTCTAAAATGCCCACCTCCCCCCCCCCCCATGATTTCCTATTCTCATATGAAGAGCTCAAGCCTTGATTAGTTATAATATTTGGCAAAGGGATTTTGCAGATGTAATTAAGATTAATAAGCAATTGATTTGAGTTAATAAAAAAATTATCTGGATGAGCCTAATAAATCAGATGAATCCTTTAAAAGAAAGAGCTTTCTCAGGCTTGAGGCAGGAGTCAGAGAGATTTGAGGCATGAGGAAGGATTCAATACACCATTGCTGCATTGAAGATGGAGGGGTCCACATACAAGGAATGAAGAGTCACTGTATGTGGCTCTGAGACCAACCCCTGGCAACAACTGTAAGGAACTGAATTCTGCCAACAATCTGAGTAAGCTAGGGAAGCAGATTCTTCTACAGAGCCTCCAGATAAGATCCTACCCCACCCTGAGTTTTGGCTTGTGAGATCCTAATCAGAGAATCCAGTGGAGCCAACCCAGACTTCTGATCTACCCATCTGTGAATTAATGTGTTATTTTAAGCTGCTCAATCTGTGGCAATTTGTTACACAGCAATAGAAAACTATTTTTTTATTGATTGATTGACCTGTCAACATTCACTTTTTTGATCTACAGAAATAATGATTTCAGTTGGTTCAACCTAATATTATTTGGATGTGTTCAATCTAATACTATTAATTTAGTTGATGGGTTCTTATAGACTTGACATCTTTGAAAGACAGCAAAAAATAAGTGTCCACAGACTTTACTGTTTTGTCCTTCATTCCCCAAAATGCATACGCAAAAAAAAAAAAGTATATATGCTGATCTTGTCATCAGTCCTACACCAGAGAAAATGTCTCCTACCTCTCGTCATGTTGTTTTTAACTGCAGTTGTTACTAATTATGAGCTATATTATAGTTTGTGCCTGTCCTCAAATGTGATCTTCAAGTGTTTGAGTTCAGAAACTGTATCTCTATTTCCAGTAGAATATTTAAGGCAATACTCTTTTAATAAATGGACATTGCAATCTTCAGGCTTACACTGATGGCGCTTTGTAATGCAAACAATTAATGTTTCTGTTATGCAGAGTGATATGAGGGATTTTGCTTTGGCAATGGCCACTGGGGACAAAAGATGTCTTACAGTTTAGAGGAGAGATTGAGATTTTTAAACTTTTTATCTGCCAAGTGAAAGAGCAGTTGAGGAAAGTAAGTTCCCATATACAGAAATAAGACTGGGAGTTCATGATTGAGCTGACAATTCAATAAGCCATCATTTCAGAACAGCTTATGAAAGTATTTGAGAGAAAAAAAGGGCAGAGGAATGAATCTTCATTGGCATAAAGAATCCAGCAATCCTGTTTTCTTCAAATACCTTAAAATGTATGCATTTTTCTTTACCTTTTACATATGTTAACCAAAAGATACAAAAGGTGAACTCATTTCAAGTAGGTGCAATGTTTTGACTTCAGGAAGAGGATTTTGAGCCAGAGTAAAGACCAAACAGCTCCTCCTAGTTGTCACTGAGGGTGTGGTATTTATTATCAAATCAGGAAGTGTGTTCATGGTGAAGCCCAACTGTATGCTGGAATAAAGAACTTAGTCATGTGTCCGGACCATTGTTGCCTCCAGGACTGTAAATCAATGTTGCTCCAGCCATCCAGACAACAAGAAGCTGTGGTTAGTTCATAAATTATGGGCATGTCACTGGAATCCATCTACTTAGCAAATCCTCAGGAACATGCTTCCAAATTATTACTGTCTCTTCTTTTGGGCAGCCTTAATCATGAGTGTCCCTTATAAATTTTAGAATATGCCAAGTAATTTTACCAACAGAATTTTGATCACTTACAGTATTGATTAAGGCGTAACACACAGAAACTATTTTTCAAAACTAGCAATGGAATGCTAATAGTATAAGACACTTCTCACCAGCAAGGATCCTTTTTTAATCTCTAGAAATTGAAATGGTTCTTAACATCTTAATTTGTAAAAATTAATTTCAAATGGTTCTGTTCTTCCCTAACTGGTTTCAAATGTTCTGGATTCTTTGCTATTATTGTAAGCAAAGGAATACTGGGTAGTTTAGTATATTCTATTAATGAATATAAAGAAAAAAAAAACTTTAAAAGCGTTGACATCATTACATGTTTCCGTAGCCCTTATAGAATATTAGCATTGGAAGAGAATTTGGAAGTCACCTAATGCAATACAAGCACGAATGAGTCTCCTTTAAGAACTATCACCAAGTGATTGTACAGCCTTTGACTATGGCAGCCCATTTGAGTCTTTCCGTTAGAAAGTTCATCTTTATGTTGAAATAAAATCTACCGCCCTCTAATTTCTATCTATTGTCATAAAATTCAAACTGTACTTAAGATTGCAGCTGTTTTGTCCTTATCTTGCTAGTTATTTAATTACAGGTCTTTATCTAGTAACTATGAAAATTCTGCTCACATACCTATTCTATAAAAAATACATTCTTCATCGTACATTGATATTGATTTCCATAGAAGCAATTCCCACAAGTAGGATTTTAATTTTCAAATGACACAGTCTTAAATATTAGCTCAGAAACCATTTCATTCTCCAAGTCCATTCAAAGACATTTCTGAAGTTTCTTCCAAAACACTTACATGAACTCGGATTGTAGCCCGGTTGGTGTGCTCAGTGGTAGATCATCAACCTCCTTTGAATCCCAGTCAGGGCACATGCTGAAAATTAGTTACAGCTCCTTTGAAGTTAAGTGTATTGTGTTTGTTTTTTTAATTTCTCCAAATAAAAATGTTAAAACTAAAATGTCAAAGTAAGCAATAGTAATACTAACACAGGTAAATTTGAAGATACATGTTAAACACATGCATACATTTCTCTGCAAACAGCATCTGCAAATGGAGAACCACAAGTGGTTTCCTTACAAACAAAAAGCTACTTGAAAAGTTATACTAAATTGCTTTACATGTCATATGTTGGCATTTCCTGAGATTTTTAGAAAGTCACAAAGGTATATTTCTAGACGACATAGCAAGTAGATTTCGAAAGGGAACATTTTTACCCCATTCCTGATGATTTTCCCAAAGCGCAGTCCTTCTAATTTTCTTAGACCTTTTCCTCATTTTCTCTCTCCCCTGGAGAAGTGAAGCGACTTACTGAATTTGTAAATTTGGGAAGAATAATCAAACAAGTTGGATCAACTTTGCACCCCTTTCCCTCCCCTAAGTGTTAAGTCTTTTCATTGAGATCCTTATTGCTCCTCTGCTCCTCCATGCAGTTGGCCTTGCGGGGGCGATCACATGGGCCGTGTGGGTCACCTTGTCCAGCGGGGCCTGCAACTGGCAGATAAGCCTCGCTAACTCTGAGCACAGTGAGCAGGCCCACCTTGCTCTCTGCTGAATCACTTCCTTCACCTTAGCCCCACCAGTTATCTATTTAGCATTCAAGCAGGGAAGAGAAGTCTGTTTTATCATCTCTACTTCCCACCTCTAGGGACCCCCAAAAAGGGAAATCATGAAGTGGAATAACAAATATATTTTGATTACTTAAACAGAGGGGAGAAACAAAGGTTTTATTCTTGCTATAAGTAAAGCTTTAGCTCTTTACCTTTTCTCTTAGGAACAGAAACAAGTTGAAGATATATATTCCAATATTCTGGATATATGCGAATTATGCACATAAATACTTAGCAAGTGTAAATGTGTCATTATTTTATACTTAGGCATTTTTAAAGGCAAAGTTTTAAAAATTATAACTGACAAGAGCTGTTTTATAATTGTGTAATCTTTTAGCCCACGGAGTAAAAAATAACTTGAATCAACACATTCATTTTACAAGTACAGAACCTGAGGCACAGAGAGATTGAAGCATAGTCAAGGACACACAGAGCCCTAGCTGGTTTGGCTCAGTGGACAGAGCATCACCCTGCAGACTGAAGGGTCCAGTCAAGGGCACATGCCCGGGTTGCGGCTTGATCCCCAGTAAGGGGCATGCAGGAGGCAGCTTATCAATGATTCTCTCTCATCATTGATGTTTCTATCTCTCTCTCCCTCTCCCTTCCTCTCTGAAATCAATAAAATATATTTAAAAAAGGGGAGGGCACATAGATATGTACTGGCAAAGTAGGGACCTAAGCACCAATTATATAAAAAATACTAATGATAAATATCATAAAGCTGAAAGCCATAATGCCACTGTAGACCACTCGTATGCATCTTTTGACATATTAATGATGTAGGCAGATATGATTTTATTTAATTTTTACAAAAGAGAGTGATTAAGTTATAAAAAGAAGTACTTTTCCTGCAATCATAAAGCAAATGAATAAAATTAATAACCTACTTTGTATCAGTGCTTCCTATAACAGATTACACATATTTGGCACTTGATAGAATTACACACTGAGATGTTATAAAATGCTAGAGGCCCAGTGCATGAATTCGTGCACAGGTGGGGTTTGGCTGGCCCACCCTGATCGTTCCAGGCCAGCCGTGGGTAGGGGCTGTGGGCGGTTGGCTGGTCGGCCCCGCCCCCGCATCGAATTTCCCATCGAACTCCTGGTCGAGGGGACAATTTGCATATTAGGCTTTTATTATATAGGATTGGGTTAATTTTCAACACAAAAGCATTTCTTCTTAGAACAACAAGGAATCTTAGACTAGACTGTGTTATACAACAGAGTCTTAATCATATTCCTGGGTAGCTAAAAATAAAAACAGCTAAAATAAGAATTACATGAATTACATATAATAATGGGCCTTTTTCAGACAGGTCTTTTTTGTTGTCAATATTAATGACATCTTATAACTAGAGTTTTAGGCAGTGTGCAGCAAGCTCTTCCATTTCACCAAAACTGAGCAAGCTTGTAACAGCATCCTCATCTTTGTCGTGAACAATAACTAGTGTGCCCATTTTCACTCACATTTTATGTGCCGTGAGGTCATTTAAACCTTATGGTATTCTTTCACATCAGCAATTCTGGGAGCGTTTTCTTTGAATTTTGCTGCTTAGGCAAAAGCCCAATATTGAAACGATAGATGAGAAAGCAGAGAAATAAATCATGAAAGCTGATGTGTCACTTGGGAGAATGGCAAAAAAAGATTACAGCATCACAAATCAAAACAAATTGTGGGTCTAAAATCAGCACTTGAGCAAACGTTTCTATGTGGCTATGAGAACTGACATACCACAGGAACTGTCACCTCTGGCTAGTGGAAGCTTCACCATCTGACCTCCCAATAGGTTTTGTTTGTTGTTTTTTGTTGTTGTTAATCCTCACCTGAGGATACTTTCTCCATTGATTTTCAGAGAGAGTGGAAGCTAGGGGGAAAGATAAAGTCCATGGACTGATGCTTTAACCACTGAGCAACCGGCTAGGGCCTCCAACAGGTATTAATTAAGCATTCCTTCATGTGCTCAACTCAGTGTTCCAAGCTTGGAAGAAAGATTCAAAAGAAATATAAGGATGATTCCTACCCTTAGGGGGTTTATACTTCAGTTGGGAAGAGAAAACCAAACAGCTGACACAATCAGACTACAATTTCAATGTGAACTCTCTTAAACATCTTCCCCTCAACCCACTCACCACATTAACCTATGCTCTGCTTTCTCTCTCTACAACATGCTAGTGATACCCAAAGTATGTTGGTAATGCTGTGCTCATGGTCTATGGTCCCTCCCAACATGCCAGTGCTCTTCTGCTCCTATCAGTTGAATTCTATGTTTACCAGTTATTGGATACTATGCTGTTTATTCCAGATGTATTTGTTTTTATAATCATGAAATTTAGTTAAATATATTTTTTGAGCTTTGGAAATAGAACATTTTCTAAGAAAACTAATTTAAATTACTTTGGAAAGACATTATAAAGTTGAGACACTTAAAATATTGCTTTTTAATTGGGTGTGAGAAAGACAACTAAAAAGATTAGGAGAAATCCTATATAATAAAAGCCTAATATGCTAAGTGTCCAACCGTTCATTCAACCATTCAACCAGTTGCTGTGACACACACTGACCACCAGGTGCAGATGCTCCAACCGGTAGGTTAGCTTGCTGCTGGGGTCTGGCCTAGATGGGCCGGACATGCCCTGGAGCCCTCCCGCAGTCCCTCCCTGGCTGGCCAACCTCCTGTGGTTCCTCCCCAGCCCTGATGGTGCACCAGTTGGGTCCCTTGGCCTGGCCTGCACCCTCTTGCAATCCAGGACCCCTTGGGGGATGTCAGAGAGCCAGTTTCAGCCCAATTCCTGCAGGCCAGGCTGAGGGACCCCACTGGTGCACGAATCCATGCACCAGTCCTCTAGTATTATAATAATCTGAAAAGATACTTCACTTAGGTGTGAAGTATCTCCAGGGGTCAGCAGACTTCTTCCTAAAGGGACAAATAATAAATTTTCAGTTTTGTGGTCCATTGGGTCTCTGTCACTACAAAACTCTGCCATTGTAGCACAGAAGCAGCCATAGACAATCTGTAAAAAAAATGGGCATGATGGTACTTCAATAAACCTTCAGTCATGAACACTGAAATTCGAATTTCATGTGATTTTCTCATGTTATAAAATACTAGTGACCTGGTGCACGGATTTATGCACATTGAAAGGAAATTAATTAGAAGGTGGCCAGTAGGGTGGGACTGGGCGAGATGGGCCAGACATGCCCTGGAGCCAACCTCCCATGGTCCCTCCCCGGAATCTGCGGAGTGAGTGGGGTGCCTCCAGCAGGTGGGGTTCCTAGGCCTGGCCTGTGGGGATAGAGACAAAACCAGCTCTCCAACATCCCCCAAGTTGTCCCGGAGTGCGAGAGGGCACGCTGCAAATTTGCTGTCATAAAGAGTGTGGAAGGCAAATGTAAGTGTGCAATAAACCAGATTCAGGGCCAACAGTGCCTCAGCAACAACATAACCCATGGCTGAAGGTGGAATTGCATGGCCCTGCGAGGAATCGGGTTCCCTCCTCTCTGGTTTCGGGGTGTATCATCCAAGAACTGCCACTGCCAAGTCACTGCAGCTTGGCAGCTCCTGCATTGAGCATCTGCGCCCTGGTGGTCAGTGCGTGTCATAGTGACCGGTGGGATGGTCAGACACTTAGTATATTAGCCTTTTATATATAGAGATTATTCTTTTGATTTTTTCAACCATTTTATAATCTAAAAACCATTCTTAGCTCATAGCCTCATAAAAACAAAAGGTGGGCTAGATTTGGCCCCAGGTTTGCCAATCTCTGGGTTAAGTCAGGTGTCTTCAAAAAAACACCCAGAGAAATTTGGGACTTTTGCATTTTAAAAAAGCATGTGCGTTTTGTTTTTAGTGTTCATTTATTTTTATTTAATTAAATACAGCTGTAGTATAATTTTGAATATTTTTAATAGATATATATTAGATCAGGAGCATATTCTGGAAATATTCAAGAATCCTCTCTTCTGATTTCTGACCTAATGTCTACAATTTTTTCATTCTCAAATGTCCCCTTGTTCAGAAAACATTGCGACATCTGGGGTCTAGGAACGAGGCTTTTTCTTCCCTTCCCAAAGACCTGAAATAATTCTTGTTCAGCAAAGACTGCTAATGGGATTTGGGCAGTAGAATTCTCTCACTTGCCCTGGCTTCTCATTATCCTTCCAACTCAAAAAATTACTGAAATACAAGAAAATACAAAATCTGTCTCCAGTATTAAAATAATTATGAAGCTTACGTTTAAATCAAATATTTTGGTAGTTATTTTTTATTATTTTGCTTTTTTATGATTTTATTTTAGTTTTTAATTATTTTTACTTGCTCTTTTAAAGAATTTTTATTTTATCTTATTAAAAGATAAATAATACTACAAGAATTATGACAAACAACTGTTCTCATTCTGTTCCTCCACATCTTTCTTTCCACCATCACTTTACCTATACCCTAAACACTTCCCTTTCTCTCTTCTCAATTCCACTATATTTCCACTCTAATTTTAAATAAAATCGATAATCAGAGTTCATGCTACCCTATTTTTTACATCTCTGAGAGTTATTTCTTACCCTTTGAACGCTTATACATATATAAATTACTACTTTTTTATTCATATAATAGATTTGCTCTCTTCAGTTACTGATTGGGGTTTTTTAATGATTTGTTTCTCGTTTTCTTCTTTTTTATTTTTTAAAATATGTTTTTATTGATTTCAGAGAGAGGGAGAAGGAGAGATAGAAACATCAATGACGAGAGAGAATCTTTGATCTCATTGATTGGCTGACCCTGTGTGACCCCTACTGTGAATGGGGCCTGCAGCCAGGCACTTACCCGGACCACTGGGAATCAAACCGTAACCTCCTGGTTCATGTGTCCACATTCAACCACCGAGCCACACCGGCCGGGCTGCATTATCTCTTATTCAAATCTTTTTGTTTTGTCTTCTGTAAATCCATTTTGATCTTTCTTCATATTAGAAGCTGTCCTCAAATGTTTGCTGACCCTGGGCTGCCTATTTAGGTTTAGAATCAAGGCACTAAAGATCTGATTGGAAACTGTCCCCATGGAGGAGCTTATAGACTGACTGGTATCACTGTAGGAGATTGGGTTGGAATCCATCTGCTTTATTTGACCTACAGATCATTATCTCCAAAGAGACGAAGTCCAGGGAGAAATTATCCAATCTGCCACATGGAGAGTAAATATGGAGAATGTCACTCTGCCCTCCTGTTCTTGGCACTGCTTCACCCTTCCCACTGATGCCGGTGGATGAAACGCCCCTGTCTTTTGGGAGAGTGAGGTTCTTGGGGCGCTGCTAAAAGAAACATTTTTAGAAGCCCTGAGAGGATGGAATGTGGAATAAGGCTTTACTTGTGTAAAGTTACATTTCTCGGGTTCCAATGTCCCCTGCCCCTTAGCCGGCCCTGGAGGAGGGGCAACTAGGAGTTCAGTAGAGTGAGAAACAGGGCTGGCATCCAGAATTTCCATTCCATGTTGCAGCGGGGCATAGTTCAGCATTTAGGGCAGATTAAAGTCCGTCAGTCCATGTGTGGAGTCCAACAGGGCTCTGCACCGTGAGGGCAGAGGGGAGAGCAGCCCCCTGCAGCAGGAGTCCCAAGAGGGGGAGAGAGCACACTTTCTTTGTTTGGAAGTTTCTGTATTTAGGTTCCCCATGCTTGCAGTGGCCATGCTCATCCTGGCTGGTGAATTACTCCCAGGTTTGACTGATGGGCAAGTACTTTCCCATGTCATTCAGATCTTACTGGGCAGGCGTCTATCTGGTCTTCCCTTTCACTCCTTTCCTGTTAAATAATAACCAGGTTATTACAACAGTATCACCACCACCATGGTGAGAGTTTTTCCGGGTTCCTGCCTGGTCGAGGTGAAGGAAGGTTGGTCAGTCGTTGGCTTGGTGGAACAGGAGAGGGATTAAAGAGGGTGTCTAAGAGTTCCTTATATAGAAACTTTCAGACACTTCTCAGTCCCACTTTTCCTCCCTCCTTCAGAGATGCCTTGTGCCTCAGATTATTGAACTTTTCAAGGTTTCTTGAATGTAAATCAACTTGCTTCTCATTGGCTTATTCTGTGACCTCAGTTCTCACTTCTCTGTCTCCTTTTCTTCTTCGAAGAATTTTGTTGATAGCTCCTGTCTGCTGTCTTTGTTCTTTCTTATTCTCTTTATTCTTGTGGTTTATACTTAGTTCTTCAGAGATGTTAAAAAAATATATCAGTACAAACTTGATGTTCTAATTATAATTCCATATTATATTTGCTTATTATTGCTCTTTAAAATGAAATGGGTTTATAATTTGAATTTATAAATATTCATGTTATTTTGCTTCAAAATTTAATTGAGCAATGAAAGTGGAAAAATTAATTGAATGTGTAAGTTGGTAAACTATCAGGAATCTTTCAAGAATTTTGTATAAACTGACAAAAATGTGACCAATTTGCTGTAAAAAATAGAGAATAAAGTATCAAGTATCTTTGCCTGACTGGTGTGGCTCAGTTGGTTGGAGAATCCTCTGGTGTACCAAAAGGTCACAGATTCAATTCCTGGTCAGGGCACATACCAGGTTGTGGGTTCGATACCTGCTCAGGGCCGTGAGAGAAGAACCAATGTTTTTCTTTCTCTCTCTTCTCCTCTCCCTTCCCCTCTCCCTAAAATCAATAAAAGCATGTCCTTGGGTGAGGATTAAAACAAATAAAGTATCAAGCATCTTCAAGGTGTAAAAAAATTACTGATCACACATAGCTAATAATTGCTTTTAATTTCTAGATTAATCCCCAAATAAGTGGATTCTATAGTTTTCAAATAATGAGTAAAGAAAATTGAAAAATCAACAGGACACTAGGAGTTTCAAAGCATTTCAGAAACAGTGTGTTCCTAATAGTGTGAGCATTCATGACATATGCAATGCAAGGAGAAATCACCACGTAATATCAGTTGCTAAGTTTGGAAAAGAATTCATATGTCCTAAATCAATTTTGCTGCAATTTACAACCCAAGGATAGCTTTATGTGAACTGTTCATATGTTAGACTGGCATGGTTAGATTGTCAGGGTTACAGCAAGAAATATAATTCAAATTATTTCTATGAGAAGACTTTTTGGTGAAGACACTGCTAAAGTGGTGTGGGCACAGCCAAGGATAAAGGACTATTGAGCTCCAAAGACCAGTAGGGGGGAGGTTTTCTCTCCGCTACGCTGCAGGTCATCATCACTGTCACTTGGAAGGAAGGGAACTAGTGCGAGTTGGAGCCTCAGACAGCAGTCTGGCACAGAGCAGGGCTCCTCCCCATTTCTTATCAGTTATTATTCCCACCCTACATGCCCCCAAAATCAAATCTAATTTAAACTCTACCTAATGAGATTATTAACAACTAAGGAGTAAGACTGTAAGGTTGAGTTTCTTGTTTGCTTGTTCTTAGTACCATATCTCCTGGGCAAGAACTAATTTTTACCCCCTTAGGGGTCAATATTGCCCCCCTTTGAGAATGTATGTTCTAGAGCAAGCATGTCAAACTCGCGGCCTGAGGGCCACATGCCTCATTTATTTGGCCCGTGTTAGCCTTTGAGTTTGACATGCTTGTTCTACAGGGAGACAGCTGCCACCAGAACTGTGGCCCTGAAGCTGGAAGAAGACTTCAGAGGAATCACCCTGACCTCTTTGTCCTCCTGCCTCCAGCATGCAGAGGAGCATGCTGGACAGTTCGAAGGTTTAACCCTAGGGTAGAGCAAGGCAGTGAAGGGCAGAGCATGAAGGTCAGGAAAACAAAGAAAATAATTACCAGCTATTTTTTCCCAATTTCTTATAACTTAAAAGGGGGGGGGGGGGAGGGGGAATCTCTTTAGGCGTAGCCTAGCATGTCATGGTGAAAAACATGCATTTTGTGTCAGGAAGACCTTGATTTAAATTCCAGCTTTGTCCCTCTCTCAGTGCATAAACTTATGAACCATTTTTAAACTCTGACCCTCAGAGAATAAATGGGGCTATAAATATCTATTTCTGGCAGTTGCTTTGAAAATAAACTAAAATAACATTTGCAGAGCACTCAGTAATGTGCCTGGCTGGATAAATAATCACTAAATGTGAATGTGAGAGTATTTATCTTCTGCCATTCTATCCTTTCATTCATCGTGCCCAGTTCTGAGCATACAGACCATATGAGACTTAGACTCTGCCCACCAAGCTTGTGGTCCAGCAGAGTCAGAAGTAACAATCTTCCACATCTGACTCATGATGCCAAAATACAGACTGTTTGAAAGAAATTGGTCTACAAAAGAATTGCCCTGCATGTCAAAGGTGAAAACTGGTAGCATATCAGTTAGTAAGGTTCTGTGACATCTTCTGAATAAATTAGCTGCATGTTCAAGTCATCCACAAAATCCTTTAGCCACTTGCTTTGCCCATACCTTTGTTCCAGATGGAGATCATTAAGTGATACCACGATTTCTACAAAGCTGGTGGTTCAAAAACGCCATTCCAGTTGGTTTTGTAAGCTTTGTATCCTCATCTGTAAGAGTGAACAAACGATAGTACTTACCTTAGAGGGTTGTGTCATAGGCAGTTAGAAAGATATGAAAAGAGCAAGGACAATGGGCAGAAAGCCCTGGGTGCCTAGAAAAGGACAATTGTAGGGTGGGACCTCGCCCCCAGGGTGACCTTTCCTCTCCTAGCCTACTGCTGATCATGCAGTTTGGATCCCCTGCCTTTTCCTCCCTAGAGATAACTTCTAGGCCTCAGTTGTACCTCAGCTCTTGGCCCAGAAAAGCAGCAAATCCAGACAAACAACACCAAGGCTGACCTGAGGATCAGCTGCATTGAATGATGATTCCCCCCCTACCTTGGTGCTCACCAATCAATCAGTGGAGACCTAGACCCTGAAAGGACACACCTAGAAAGCTGCTGAATATTCTATTGCGATCTTTCCCTGAGACCTACCCTAAAATCTCCACCCTTAAAACCCTTAGGACAGCCCTAGCCGGTTTGGCTTAGTGGATAGAGTGTCAGCCTGTGGACAGTCCCAGGTTCAATTCCAGTAGAGGGTGTGCAGGAGGCAGCTGATCAATGATTCTCTCCCATTATGGATGTTTCTATTTCTCTCTCCCTCTCCCTTCCTCTCTGAAATCAATAAAAATTAAAAAAAAATAATAATAAGTAAATGAAACACCTTAGGACAGAGGACCCAGTGTGTTCTCCCTCCCGGGAGCACACCCAAACCTTTCCTTTTCTCTTCCCAGGTAGATTACCATCACCTTACTCACTCCCAAGCTCCTTCCATTGCCTCCATAACTTGTTTTTTTTCAGCCCATTTATTCTATGAATTACTTCTACCTCTATGATTACAAAAACTCAAGGATTAAAAAAAAAAAAAAACAGTTAAAAGAAAGTCAGCCTCTTATCTGAAAACAAAGAGGTCTAGAATTCCAAGAAACTCACCCAAGTCCACCCGATGCAAAACGAGGAGAAGGTGGGGGGTACAATGGGTCCCTGCTGGTACCTAGCACTCGTCTGGGTCTGCAAAGTGGTCTTGGGTGGGCTTCTCTGGAATCCTGCCACACAATCCAAGTCACAATCCGAGTCACAGCACCATAATGTTGTGGGCAGCAGGAAGGATCTCAGGTGTTAGACAGGTGAGGTCAGACCAGACCTGGGTTCAGCAACCTCGGTACTTGAGTTCTGGCTAGAAAAGAATTCAGAACCAAGACTCAAACTATAAGAGAACATTTACTTGGAAAATCAATCTTCCCAGGGGAAGATCTCAGTAGAATATTCAGCAGCTCTCTAGGTCCTTTCAGGGTTTAGGTCACCACGGATTGATTGGGGAGCACCAGGGCAGGGGGTCATCATCCAATGCAGCAATCCTGGTGTTGTTTGTCTGGATTTGCTGCTTTTCTGGGCCAAGAGCTGAGGTGCAACTGAGGCCTAGATGTTATCTCTAGGGAGGAAAGGTCAGGGGGTCCAAACTGCAAGATCAAGTAGTATGCTAGGAGAGGAAAGGTCACCCTGGGGGCGAGGTCCCACCCTACAACTGTCCTTTGCTAGGCACCAGGGCTTTCTTCCCTGGTGATCTTCTGTACCTGGCCCAGCATCCTTGTTCTGCTCATGTCTGTCCAACTGCCTACCACAGTTGAATGAAAAAAAAATGCATATAAAGCATTTAGTACCATGTCTGGCTCAGAGTAAGCACTTAATATAATCTAGCTATTTAAATATATTTTTCTTCAGTAAACTGAAATCTTTATGACCTTGTGCACTCACTTCAGCTTGCCTTAGTTTTTCATGTTTAAAATGAAATGATTTTAAATGTCCATTTCATCTCAGTAAAATTTTCATACCTAATGAAAAAAACATACGAATTTTATCTGGAAAAGGGTTCAGCATTAATTTAATGATAGTTATATTTATACTTTAATTTTATAATTCAGGTGAATTTATCTTTGATTTATTACAACTAATTGATCAATAGAGTCAATAGAAAAAGTGTCCGTTGACCACCCATATCACAGTAGTCTATTGTCAGAGTAAAAGTTTATTTTTCATAGGACATAAAAGTTTACCATTTCAAAGCATCTGACACAACCTTCATGATTACCTGTATAGAAAAATACTGAAATTATGCAAAAAGGATAGAAAAAAATAAATACTGGTAGCGAATCTTTTAAGTGTTTTCTTTTAAAATATATTTTTATTGATTTCAGAGAGGAAGAGAGAGGGAGAGAGATGAAAACATCAATGATGAGAAAGAATCACTGATCAGCTGCCTCCTGCATACCCCCTCCTGGGGATTGAGCTCACCACCTGGACATGTCCCTTGATGGGGAATCGAACTGTGACCTCCTGATTCATAGGTTGACGTTCAACCACTGAGCCATGCTGGCTGGCCTTTCAAAACAAACCTTTAAAGCTACCAACATAGAATAAAGCAAAATTGGAAAAAGGAGCAACAGCACTGAAAAATAAAGTAGATCTAGGAAACCGCTACCTGCCTTAGAAAGCTGAAATATTCTATAAAATAGTTGTGGTTAAGTGTTCCAGCTACACAGTAGTTAGTTCCATTTTACTGGATGAATTAGACTCCTTTGCAAAAACCTTTTGGGAGTTACTATCCTTTAATGAGAAAGGAGACCTCCTGCTAAGAAACAAAGGGCATAGATTAAGACTTTTTAAAGTGCTGATTAAACAATAAAGTAACTTAAAATATAAACAAAATGCTTATTAAGTAAAAACTGGCTGGCTTTCAAGGCATAATTTAAAGCCCTTTTCAAGTGTTTTCTCCGTGGTGGCAGGTCTAGACAAACTGCTCAGACATTCTACCCATGGGGCTGCCCATGAGGCCTTTATTTTTTCATTCTTGCACCTGTGCTTAATCAGTATCAGTTTTGCAAGCTTGGCTGTTTTCAAGGGAAGAAGATGGGAAGGAGTTCATGCCAAAAAAAAAAAAAAAAATCAAGATAAGAAATACAACTATTGTATTTATCTCTATCCAACCTACATATAGGAGCCCATGAATTAGAAAAAAGATACTCCAGGTTCTTAAGTCAGAAAGTTCCAAAGGTCACCTAGTCATTGGCCTCCCTAACAGGACTAAAAGAGATTAAAAACAAGATAAAAACCAGAGGTTTCCAGAAAAAAAAAACACCCAAAAAAACACCCCACCTACCTCAAAATGTAACCCATGGTGTCAAGAAATTATTTCTTTATCAGAAATAATATTTTTTTCAATAGGCAAGGGATTTGGCTGCAAGGAGTATTGTCTATAATGTGTTTAATTATTCTAAAAGAAGACCCCTTTTTTAGATGGAAATAATTGCCTTTTAAAACTTATCCCTTACATTGTTTTAATTCGAGTCCTTTAAAAATGGCTAGATCTGGTCAATTCTTTTTATACTTAACCATAATCTTCAATTCAAGTGAAGTAAATTCAATTCAGATTTCCATAATTGCTCATGATCCTCATTGACCTTCTCCAATAACAAAACATCCAAATAATACTCCCCCACCACCCACAGATACATGTGCTCTTTTTTGCTACTGAAAATTTAAGTAGACTTAAGTTCTGGGAAAATTCTATCGCCACGGCAATTTCCAGAAGAAACAACACACAGTCTTAAATGAACATTTGTCCTGTCTCTACCACATACATGCCATCACACCAATACTAGGTTTCGTAAGGAGGTACTGGTGTGGAAGAAACAATCCACTACTGTATTAAAGGCAAACTTCCTCTTAGAAAAGTTAAGAAATTAGGACACCTTGTATGTGCTGCTGCCACCTGGGTGTGTGACCTTGAACAAATTCAGGAGACGGTACAAGTGAAAAAGGAGAAAGAAATACCACTTTTAAATCAATTATTTAAAAACGTTATTGAGGTATAATTTACACACCACAAAGTGTATTACTCAATGATTTTTCATAACTCTACCAAGTTGTGCAGCCACCACCACAACCTAGATTTAGAATATTTATTTCCATCACCCCAGTAAGATTCCTAGTGGCCATTTACAATTAATTCCTGTTCCCAGCCCTAGCCCCAGGCATCTATGAATCTTTCTGTTTGGTTACATTCCCCTATCCCTTGGAGATAAGGAAAAGAAGTCCAAGGATATTTCATACAAGCAGAAGCATAGTGTTTACCAAAGAACCTACTCTGTCAAAATAGTCTTTAAGATTTTAAAGGAGATACAAGGGAATCTTGGACACTGGGCTTGTCTGCCGAGTTAGAACAAAGTGTGGTCTTCAAGCTTTAATTATCTCTCTAGTTAGAGCTAATAGACTTACATAGCTATACGCAATTTTGATAATGGAAGAATATTGGTCTCAAGCCTTGTTAACTAAGAAAATGTTTCTATGTCCTAAGTTTAAACAAAACAGAAACTTTCAAGTAAAAGAGTAAACTCCCAAGCATTCCTATAAAATTGAGTTAAATATCATTAACTTTTTGCTTAGGAGACATTAGATATATATACCGTTTCCTTAAACAAATTATATTTCAATGGGGTTGAAATATAAACATTTCTTCTGAAATGTGAGGTGGGCTGTTTTTCCTTCCAAGTTTGCATGTGTATATTATTCTAATGTATTTTGAGTACAGTAAATATACCAAACTCTCATGTTTTCAGTTGACAACATACTTTTCTAAGCACTTATTTCCTTCCTCCAGAATCTATGTGTATTAAGACACCTGTGTGTGTTAGCCTCAGGTCTATCTGGCTGACATCTGATTTCCAGGTATTCTTACCTCTGGAAGGATCATTGGCTTCCCAGAAATTTATTAAGAATTTACAAGAGGCCCTTTTATATTTGAAAGAGAAAACTGTTAAGTGATGATGAGAAATAAATAAAATAAAAAAAACCCTCTAACCTAGACAGGACTCCACAAGAAGTTATTTTACACTACTTGTAGGAAACTGCTATTTGCTGTTTTATTTTTAATTCCCATCATTAATAAAACAAATGTTAGTTTTGCGTCTTTGATGTGTTAGGTATTTTATAGACCATAGAGTTGGAATTACCCCACGGCAGTTACCGAAGATGGAACTTTTGGGAAAAACAAGCCCTTATAGAAATAAACATATTGTTAGTAGCTTTCATAGGTTTTTCAAAGCAAACGGGAAGTTTGCACTACTAACAAAACTAGAAGGCAGAGATTTGAGTTTGGGTCTCTCAGGATTTACTGAAGAAGGTCGTGGACTCGGCCTTTTGAAAAATTTAAAAAGCAAGTGTGACTTGTGTCTGTCTGAAAAGGACTGATTTGAGGAGTTGCTCAATGCCAGACGCTTCTCCGAGTCCGTGTCCATCCTCAGAGTTTAGAGGGAAAGCCAGCCCAAGAAATCTTAATGGGAACCTTCCACATTCTTGGAGTAGATAATAACTGAAATTTAAAAAATCTGGCGGCGG
Organism: Cnephaeus nilssonii; assembly: GCF_951640355.1. Taxonomy (NCBI): domain Eukaryota; kingdom Metazoa; phylum Chordata; class Mammalia; order Chiroptera; family Vespertilionidae; genus Cnephaeus; species Cnephaeus nilssonii. The sequence continues at coordinate 19,280,356 of NC_137081.1, read as the reverse complement.
GGCTGGCTGGGGGAGGGGAACCCTGTGACCTAACTGATGGCTACAAAAAGGAAAATGCCAAATTACAGCAAGCAAGAAACTGTAGGAAGGCAAGGCCGTAAATGGTCTTTGCTTAGCTTTCCGTGATTCAAACAAGATCTCTGCTTCGTGTGTAACGGGCACGGAGAACCGAAGACATGGTCTTGCTCCAGAGCCGGTCCAATTTCCCAGTTTTCAGGTCCACCGTGGCTGCTTGCACTTTCAGTGGAAACAGACCCCATTGGAGGGGGGGAGGGGCGGAGGGGGGAGGAAACAAAACCCCAAACTTCTTCCTGCATTTTTTTTTCCCAAGCAAACTGCTGCCCGGTCCTTTCAAAAGAAACCTGGGTCCCTGAAGTTCCCCCAGACCCGCCCAGCGCCCCGCAGAACTCCAGGTCCTCAGGGAAGCTCTAGAAGGATGGATGCTCCCTTCTGCTCCCCCCCTCCCCCGCCAGCACCTCCTCCGAACCGGGCTGGGACAGCGTTTACGAGGAGAGGGCTTGCACAGGAAGCTCTGAAGGCACTCTCAAGGGAATCCCAAATCGGAATCCCAATTATCTTAAACCGAAGAAAGGGAACAGGAGAAAAGCCAGCCGCGGACTGCGAAGGCTCCATTCCTACAGCTGCAAGGTGGTGGCCACTTCATGGTTTTGTCCTCCCCCCAAAATACACTCCAGTGAGCAGAGATTTTTTTTTTTTTTTTTTTTTTGGAGAGGACGAAAGGTCCTCACCCCCCACCCTAATAAGAAAGAAAAGGGGAGGGGAAGGGGGGAGGGAGGAGGACTTGCAACCCCTTCGCTTCACTTAACTCCAGCCCCTCCCTTTCCTCCCGTCTACCCTTTCCCAGTCACTTCCCATCCCTCCCCCTCAGCCCCCAAAAGTTGGACGACCGCAAAGGAAACCGAAAAAAGTTCTCCAGCCCCAATCCTGGCGGGGGATCAGCATCTCTTTTGTTCGCGGCGAACCCACAGGCCCCCTGACGTCACCCGGAGCCCCGGCCAATGGGCGCGCGGTCGGCGGCGGCCGCGGCCGCAGAAGGGGCGGGGGGAGTCGGGCGGGTCCCTCCTCCCCGACGCCGGGGCCTCGCGGGGGGCGGGAGGGGACGGTCCCATATAAACCTCCGGCCGTCCCGGCTCGGCCGCTCGCGCCGGCAGCTCCATACAAGGGGAGGAAAGGGAGCCCCCAAGCGCGAGTCGGGACCTGCAGGCACAACTTGCCTCCATCCTGTCCTTCCCCTCTGTCCCTCTACCCGTCCCCTTCCCCATCCTCTGACCCTTACCTCCTTTAAGGCATCAACCCCCTGGGGGCACTGGAAGGGACTCCCCCCGTAGGTTTGGAAGAGAACTGAACTCGGTGGCTATTGCCTCGTGGAGAGGGCGTCTCTCCCCGCACCGTCTCAAGATGCTCAGGGGTCCGGGGCCCGGGCTGCTGCTTCTGGCCGCCCTGTCCCTGGGGATAGCGGTGCCCTCCGCAGGAACCTGGAGGGGCAAGAGGCAGGCTCAGCAAATGATACTGCCCCCGTCCCCGGTGGCTGTCAGCCAAAACAAGCGTGAGTATTGACTGCGGGCTGAAACCGGCTGGCGCAGGGATGGGACCGTAAAACCAACTCAAGTTGTGGATGAAGTTTTGCGCGCGCGCGCGCGGAGTGTGTGCTGGCCTTAATGAGAAACCGACTGAGGACGCCAAAGGCATTGGTTTGAGCAGGCTGGTTCTGCGGGCCTAGGATAATGCATTGGAGGACAGGGGCTCCTGGGCTCTTATCAGCTCTACACGTTCAGGTCGTTTTCCTGTGAATTCATCAAAACTTACTTTTAAAGAGAAAAAGGATGCAAGCTTTTACACGTCCTTTTGGGCTTAGTGTGGTCTTCCTTGTTTTCTGCGTTACTAAATAACTGGTTAAATATTTTCAACATGGGTGGGAAGAAGGTAGCTACATAGCTCAGTTCCTAACCAAATTTGAATGCGAGGTAATTTAGTTTGCATTGCCTAGGGGCCCCTCAGGACACTTCTCCAGGAACGGAGATCAGAATTCCTACTCCAGTTTTTCAAAGACACACCCTCCTTTGGCCTTGGCTACAGGAAACTGCTTAAAATTGTCCTCTTGACTTACTACCCAAGAAGATCTTGGAAGTTCCTTGCATATTTTAAAATGCAATTGTAGTTATCTGCTTTTCAAAATGTTTCTTCTTCCTTGATGTCGACACCTGGCCAGATGGAAATGACATCATTGTATAACATTTAGCTAAGTTAAAAGAAAGGGGGGGGGGGAGGAATACCTAAATATCTACGTGTACAAACTGTGGTTGAATCTTTAGATAGCTAGTTTCTTCCTCTGCATTTTAGTGCAATATTGCTTTTCATTCTCCTCCCGCCCTGAAGATTAAATTATTTTTCTATGTTTGTTGGTTAGGCTCATCAATTTAATTGTTCAAGAAAATTCCATAATCTGGAGAAAGGGGGGGAGGATGCAAATGTAATAACGTTTTTGTTCATTTACAGCTGGTTGTTTTGATAATGGGAATCACTATCAGATAAACCAGCAATGGGAACGCACATACCTGGGCAATACCTTGGTTTGTACCTGTTATGGAGGGAGCCGAGGCTTTAACTGCGAGAGCAAACCTGAAGGTAAGTAAGTGGTGGGGAGTATCTTGTAACTTCTTGGAGAAGTGGCGCTTGTTGATTAAATTTAGCACTGGTGGTAAAAATACGTACACCAGTTTTTCAGTAGAATGATCTGTCATTTCCTCTTTAAAAACATTTAATAACTGCTAATATTTGCTTTTTACATGTTACTTTTACCTTTGAAACAAAAGAACAAATTGTATCCCCAAGTAATTCCTAGAGTCTTTCTGTTTTACTCTCCCAAAGGTTTTGATGAGAAAACAAAAGATTTATGTATTCTTCCTCCAAAAACACTTACTTATAAAATTTTAACTTATTAGAAAGTAATTTTAAATCTTAAACAATAAGATTATGGGCCAGAAAACACTTTGGGCATTATAATGTAAAGTGACTTTTTTTTGTTTTTTTTACACAAAACCACTAACCACTTCAAAGTTCTCATTCTTTATGACCATTGATATGTTGCTTGTAAATTATGGCAACTTGCACAGAGCAGCACAGACGACGCTAAGATGGAAATCGTAGGATTAACAAGTGACTGTGCCTGGTGGGGGTTGGGCTCTTCAAATTGTTTGCTTTTATGTGGACCTTGGTTGGACTCTGAGTCAGAGATCTGAATCTGAAGTCCTTCATCATCTAGCCTGCCCTAAGGTAGTACTGCATATGGCTTTCTCCTAGGGCCTGAGAATCCTTTACAAGAGAAATGAATATACAGAAAATTAGGGAACTTGCCAAAGATCAAAAGTCAAGGCTTTATGAGAGCCTAAGGTAAATGCTAGGTCTCCCACTTCAATTTTAAAACTTTTTGTGGTACCATGTTGCTCATAGAGTGGAAAAGCGAGTTCTCCTTTGAATGAGGTTAGTGGAATAGAAAGGCTTTTACATATGTGAGGCTCATGTGAACTTTCCTTCTCCCCTCAGCTGAAGAGACTTGCTTTGACAAGTACACTGGGAACACTTACCGGGTGGGGGACACTTATGAGCGTCCCAAAGACTCCATGATCTGGGACTGTACCTGTATCGGGGCTGGTCGAAGAAGAATAAGCTGTACCATTGCAAGTAAGATGATGCTAAAATACCATAAATATGAATTTCTCCATTACTGTCACTGTCACTTTCTGTTATTGATGACTGGATATCCCTAAGTTTGGGATTTATTCTAGGTGACCAGGTACTGTTATGTTGTCACCCAACTGATTCCTGTGCTTCTGGGGGATGTCTCTAAGCACAGATAGAATCAGTGTGGTTTTAAGTGTGTGTGTGTGTGTGTGTGTGTGAGTGTGTATGTGTGTGTGTGTGTGAGTGTGTGTGTGTGTGAATGTGTGTGTGAATGTGTATGTGTGTGTGTGTAAATGTGTGTACGTGTACACAGTGTAACCAAATGGATTTCCTGGGTTCCACTCCAGTAAGACGTACTTGGAGAAGTTGCCCATTTTACATTCCTGGGCATCTTCAAGCCAGACTGATCATGTGATTATCTGCAATGATTGGAAGATGGTCATGAAGAGTGAACCTTCCATTGTGTGGACTGCTCTTCTTGTTTGCAATGCAGAGACCTCTTATATTCCATTCAAACAGTCTAGTTTTTTTGTGACCAATAGTTTATACCCAGGAATTGGACCTCTCTATTCCCAGGGACAATGTGGAATGATTAGCTTAATAGTATTTCCAGGATACTTTGGGGACTGGGTTGACTCTCATCAATTGCAGTTTAGTTCAGGAGGTCTTTCCAGTATGATTCACTGTGATATAAATGGATTCTATTAACATAGCATTTGCTTTTTTTTTTAATCCATCCTTTAAGTCGCTTTAAAAAGTTATGTCCAAACGAACAAGACAGTCCCTTGTGAATAGGCCCAATGTGCTTTCCCCATACTTAACGTTAGGGTTTATCCAAATTTATTGGCAAATATTAAGAGTCAGTGGTCCATACTAGTGGGGAGATGTGCCAATGTGTTTAACAGCCTAGAAAAGTACCTGGTTTTTCACACTTGTTATGCACACATCTATTTGCTTCCTGCCAAAATGATATGTGTAACCTAGGATAAAACACAGACTCTCCACACTCCAAAAGCTGAAATACTATACCCAATATGGGTTTTCATTGAATTAGTCTCAGGCTCAACCTGCTGTGTCTGTATGGAGGTCATGTCTGCCAGCCTTGCTTTTCTGCTTTAGGACCCAATTTCCTGCGATCCCTCTGGGAACCAGGATTTATGACCTCTTTCTTTGCCATTCATTTTTCTCTGTGGTTTCCCATTGTGCTTAAACAAAACATTTAATTGAATGACCCCAAGTCACCAGACTTGTTAACTTTTCCCCTGTCTCTGATGGGAAAGCTGTTCTCTGAATACTTACAGTGGCTAACCTAAGTATCTACTCTGGGTAGAACATGAGACTACTTCTTCTTCTTCTTCTTCTTCTTCTTCTACTTCTTCTTCTTCTTCTTCTTCTTCTTCTTCTTCTTTAATGTTTGTTTTGTCCCACTCTCTTTAATTTTCTTTTTTTTTTTAATCATGAACAGACCGCTGCCATGAAGGGGGTCAGTCCTACAAGATTGGTGACACCTGGAGGAGACCACATGAGACTGGTGGTTACATGTTAGAGTGTGTGTGTCTTGGTAACGGGAAAGGAGAATGGACCTGCAAGCCCATAGGTGTGTGACTCTTAGGGACGAATGAGGGGTGGGAATGCACAGTCAAGATGTTGGGTTGAACCAAACTCCACATGAACAAGAGATCTGAATTCCAATGAAAAAAATAATGAAATGGGAATTTTACTTTAAATAATGAAATGTTTTATAATCCATAGTCTTAAAGAATCAGATCAAAAATATTCACTGCAAAGAAGTCTTGTCTTAATTTTGTTTCAAAAGCAAAAGATAAAGTTGAAAGGTTTAGGAAGAAGTTTCTTTTGTCTAATGTCTAATCTCAGGTTTTCCTTGGTCAAGATATGTTATTTAAAAGAAAAAAAATGATACTTTTGACATTTTATTGGAACATACTAGACTGAAACAAAAAATTGTGTGTGCTCTGTCACACCTTAGTAAATTTTTTTGTTTCAAAATAAAAATTGTAGAGTTTCTTTTGGTCTCAATCCCAAATTTGAAAGTTTTTATCTATAAATTTTACTCACTATTGTTCTCTAATTCAGATGCTTTTATTTTCCTTTGTGTTGTGTTTTCTTTTTTACAGAAATCCAAATTCCAAAGGCTTTCTTGTCATTTTTTTTGGGCATTCATAATTGGTCATTCATAATTAGATTGGAATTTTGCACATTTCGTGTCCTACAGACTGGACATATACATAGATCCTTTTCACTTAAAATACTGGTGTGAAGAAGAAGAATACCAGCTGAAAATATACAGTCCACATACTTACTAGGGGAACAGAGTTTCTGCCTGCCAGCCCAATTTGAGCTTTCTTTTGCTTTGGTTACCATGTGCTTAGTTACAGGGCATGCTTTTCTTTTAGAACAGAGTACTACTTAAAACATGTGGCTGGATTTTTGCTTACACAATACACTTTAAATTACAGGGTAGATGGCACAATTTGAAATAGCTTTTCCCCCCTCTTTTTCCTCCACATTTTCCTACAGCTGAGAAATGTTTTGACCACGCTGCTGGGACTTCCTATGTTGTCGGGGAAACCTGGGAAAAGCCCTATCAAGGCTGGATGATGGTGGATTGTACTTGTCTGGGAGAAGGCAGCGGACGCATCACCTGTACCTCTAGAAGTATGTTTTAGATTTGCATGTTAAGATGATTTTCTGGATTCTTAGAGAGAAATGTAATGTGATGTCACTTAGAACACACCCAACACATCAATGTTTTTTTGTAACTTTTGAATGTCAAGAAAAGTTCTATACTAAACCTATTCTCCTTCTTCCAAGAAGACTAAATTTTTAAAAAAATATCTTTGTTCATTAAAGACTCTCAGCTACTAGGAACCTTAATATTCATATAAAAGCCAAATGTGTTGTGGGCATGAAGATTAGTTGCAAATGTTTAATCTAAATTATCGCTGAGATATTTTCAAAGTATTAAGAGCAAAGAAGTCATTAAAATAACATGCCAATGCATATTTGAGCATGTGAGTACTATTGACATAGAAGGGAGCAAAGCTCTAAAGTTTTAGGTTTCCTTATGTTCCACATTTAAATGAGGCCTATTCATAAGCAAAATTGATGGAAATAAAAAGTGCTTATCCCATTGGTTAAAATGATGTGTCTATTGTGGGTTAAGGACAGGGTCTCTTGCTCAAAGTCCTACATAAGCTTAGTAGTGCTAAAAAAAACTGACCTCTGGCAGCTTTACTGCTCCTTCTAGGGCTTCCAGACCTTACTTGTTGCCTTAAGGCAGAAATGGGGAGTGTCAACCCAGGGCTGTACTAGGCTGGAGAAATCATTTGGTCTGGCCCTGCCAAGGCATTAGGGTCGAGTTAATTAAATGTTTGACCAAACATAGTAGGCTAATTTTCAAGTTTATAATTTTTTTGTGTTAATCCTCACTTGAGGATATATTTTTCCATTGATTTTTTAGAGAGAGTGGAAGGGAGGGGGAGAGATAGAGAGAGAAAAACATTGATTAGTTGCCTCCTGCATAGGCCCTGACCAGGGGAGGTCTGGGGATGGAACCTGCAACCAAGGCATGTGCCCTTGACCAGAATCAAAACCATGACCCTTTAGTCCACAGGCCGATGCTTTAACCACTGGGAAAAACAGGGTAGGGCTTAAGTTGATAATTTTGTATGGCCTGAGAATGATGTTATAAAATATCCAAATGGCCCTAACCGGTGTGGCTCAGTGGATAGAGCATCGGCCTGCGGACTGAAGGGTCCCGGGTTCGATTCCGGTCAAGGGCATGTATCTTGGTTGTGGGCACATCCCCAGTAGGAGGTGTGCAGGAGGCAGCTGATTGATGTTTCTCTCTCAAAGATGTTTCTAACTCTCTATACCTCTCTCTTCCTTTCTGTAAAAAATCAATAAAATATATTAACAAAAATAAAATATCCAAATGGCAGAAAAACGGTTCCCCACCCCTGCCTTAGCGGTTCAAAACATGTTTTGTTTTGAAACTTCAAACTAACAGCAACTATAGAGTTTATAGAAGCAAAATAGCCATTAACTATGGGTGTTATAAATAACTTTAAAATAAAATCTAAATATTTTGACCTATTTCATTTATCTAGCTTAAAATGTTTAACCATCTTCAAATGTTCATCATCCAAATTTAAATTCTTTGCTAACAAAAACTAAATCTCTCATGGAAAGTAATAACAATTATGACCAAATCTTTCCCAGAAACTTGATGGTTCATTAGATCTTTTGCATTTAAAATGTTATTTTGATCATCAGACTTCCAAGACCTTGATGGTAATGTTTTTAGCTTAAGACAAATTAGATGTCTGACTTAAACTCTCATCTGTTATTTAAAACTCTTCTAATAGCAAGTTGGAGAAAGTTTCTCAAAGAAAAGTCATTTGTTTTATGAAATAATTCAATACCCTACTTTGTACAAGAAGATGCAGGGATGAAAAAATGAATTGGATATTAACTCAACTTTCAAAGAGCACTTAGTAAGTAGGTTGAGATGAGAGAGTCATCTTCTATAAAGCATAATACTAAAACTTCAAGATGAATACTGAAAATAGTGCTATGGAGGTTCAAGGGAAGACAATCCTTTCAGCTGGGGATTTGGAAAAAAGCTGTAACCAGCCATATCTTCATTCAGCTCTCTGTTCTTGTGGTAGATCAATGTGGGTGTATATTTGTGTGAATTTACATCAACTGTCCAATTATTTTTCTCTCACCCAGTGCAGAAAGACACAAACAAATCAAATCTTCTATACTCACATTGTAGCATTGGGCAAAGCCAGATTATAATTGAAGCAAACTATTTGACAGATAATTGAACACATAGACTGATGGTAATTTAGTTATAAAACATCATTTTACAATTGTAATCTCACTTTTCCATTGCAGAGTTAACACTAAGCAATTCAAAAGAGGTCATTTTATTAGTGTTTTAAATAAGGGTGTGTGGGAGGGGGGGAGCAGGGTGGTGGAGAACATAGTCTGAGAAGTTGGTAACCCCTGAATTTTTCATATGACAGATGAAGAAAGGGATGCTGCTGTCTTTTTCTAGCTTCTTTGGGGCTTCTCTCCAAGACCATTTGAAACCTACTTGCCTCCCTACTGCTTCTAATTTTCTAAAGAAAGCCCCCTATTGAAAGGCAGGTCACATACAGCAATTATTGGGAGAGCCTGAAAAGAAAAGACAAAGGTGATCAAAAGCCAGAGAATGAATTTGGCCAAAAGAACAATGTTAAAACTCTAAAAATAATAAAATAAAATAACGAATGAATGATGATGAAGAAGTGTTTTGGCAAACAGAGAAGTGGAACTAGATTAAATCCCATAGCTCTCTTTCTGCTGGAACAAACATAATCCCATTGTTTGGAAGTTTTGCTCCTATGGCACCACAGCTAAATAGAAACATATCATCAAAAAATAACTTACCAAGCTTTATTTATTTTTTATTTTTTTAAATATATTTTTATTTATTTCAGAGAGGAAGGGAGAGGGAGAGGGAGAGGGAGAGGGAGCTAGAAACATCAATGATGAGAGGGAATCATTGATCGGCTGCCTCCCGCAACCTGGGCATGTGCCCTTGACTGGAATCGAACCTGGAATCGATGCCTTCAGTCCTCTATCCACTGAGCTAAACCGGCTAGGCCAACTTATCAAGTTTTAAACTACTGTATATATTTTTAAAGTTTCAGTTGAGCATGTGCAAGCTTGACCTGATTCACATCTTGGAATGCTTCCTTTCTAACACAGACAGATGCAACGATCAGGACACTAGGACATCCTATAGAATCGGGGATACCTGGAGCAAGAAGGACAATCGAGGGAACCTGCTCCAGTGCATCTGCACAGGCAATGGCAGAGGGGAGTGGAAGTGTGAAAGGCACGCGTCCCTGCAGACCACATCCACTGGTGAGGAGCAGAGCGAGCTGGGCGGAAACGGGATTGTGTTACCAAAAATGTTCCTGCAAATCCATCTTTCCCTTGACATGCCATTCAAGGATGATTTGCAGTGTTTGGGCTAGTAAGCTGAATTCATTTACCGATTGTTAGCTGTTAAAACTTTTTTTAATGTTAAGTTTTAAATGTATATGAAGATGAAATAAAAATGGATCTTAGGTGGAAAAAAAACACACAACAGATTCACAAAATGTGGAAGGAGGGGCAACTTCTAGAGGACTGTGTGGCGGCCCAGGGCATGCTCTGATCAGCCCACAGCCACGCAGATGGCAGGGGTCTGCTGCAGAGTGGCAGGGATTTCTCAAAATAAGTCAGGAAGGGAAATGCCCAGATATTTTGGGCTTATTGTAGCTGCTAAGACAGGAAGGGTGAAGAAGACCATTTCAGGTGAAGAGAAGAGCATGTGGACAGCACAGGGCACAGCAGGGAATGATGGGTAGTTCAGAGAGACAAGGCATAGAGCAAGAAGGACGTGGTCAGAAGTGAGCTGGGATGAAGGCAGGTGTGAAGAGTTGTGAAGGTATGGCCTATGACAGTGATGGCGAACCTATGACACGCGTGTCAGCACTGACACGCGTAGCCATTTCTGATGACATGCGGCCGCCGCCGCATGCCGAGGATGAAACATTTGCTGCTCTTGAGGATGAAACATTTGCGAAATAATGTTTTTTCCTCAAAGTGACACACTACCCGAGTTATGCTCAGTTTTTTGGCGAAGTTTGACACACCAAGCTCAAAAGGTTGCCCATCACTGGCCTATGAGCTTCCTGGATGGGTAAGGAGTTGTTGAAGGTACCTGCTCTGTTAAGTGGCAAAATAATGTCTGTGATTTAGAAATATAATCCCAGTAGCTCCAGCTGAGCTGGAAGGTGGAGACCATCTGGCATAGGCTGAATGCAAAAACTAATGCAGAATGGGAGAGCCATTTCTTTCTAGGTTTAGGTCAGAAACAATGTGGATTTCAAGAGTGATCGGTATGGGATCCTAAAGATCCCTACTGCAGAAAATAGTTCTTTTCTCTTGTCCAATGTTTTGACTTTTCTTTCTCATGTCCTTAGGATCTGGCACCGTCACAGATGTTCGAATGGCCATTTTCCAGCCTCAGCCTCACCCCCAGCCTCCTCCATATGGTCACTGTATCACAGACAGTGGTGTGATTTACTCAGTAGGGATGCAGTGGCTGAAGACACAAGGAAATAAGCAGATGCTTTGCACTTGCCTGGGCAATGGAGTCAGCTGCCAAGAGACAGGTCTGCCTTATCTTAAAAAAAAAAAAAACAGTACTGAAAACTTTTCTATGATTTAGTTTTTGAAAGATAGTACATTTATTTACCAAAAAATAAAAAAAAATTTTAAAATAAAGCAAACAAGACAAGCTTATAATCTTACCACCAGTGATAACAGTCAGGATTGGCATTGATACATTTTCTTCCCATCTTTTTAATCTATGTATTTTCTTTTTTGTAGTGAAGATTAAGTGTACTATCTTTGTTGTTATAAGAGGGTTGCTTTCTGAATAACTAATCATCCATACTTCATACTATAAATCTCAGATTTCTGGAGGTTTGTAAACTTCTTTTAACAACATCTAATGCATCTCTTCTGGGCTACAAAAGTGGTAGTTAGTAACTATAGCAATTATAATTAATGCACTTGATGTTATCCCTAGAATAACCTCATGTATTAATACTTATGCCACCAACAGAGGCATGCATATCCCTCCAGTATCCTTTGAGCAGCACCCTTAATTAACCTGTGTTGATATAGCTTTACAAATGGGGAAACTAAGGCATGACAGCAGAGGTGGTAACAAAGGACATCAGCAGAGAAACAGATGTTGCTCTATCCACAAAAGGCATGGCTTTCTGAGGAGTGCATTTTGTCTGAAACTCACCAGATGATCATCTATATTTATAGCACAGTCTCTAATCCTACATAACAAAAGCCTAATATGCTAAGTATTCAGTTGTCCGGTCATCCGTTCAACCAATCAAAGCGTAATTTGTTAACGATATGCTAAGGCCGCTTAACCACTCACTATGACGTGCACTGACCACCAGGGGGCAGACGCTCTGACCAGTAGGTTAGCTTGCTGCTGGGGTCCCGCCGATTGGGACTGAGAGAGATGGGCCGGACATGCCCTAGAGCCCTCCCATGCTCCCTCCCCGGCTGGCCAACCGCCCACGTCTCTCCCTGGCCCCAGTCATGCACTGGTGGGGTCCCTTGGCCTGGCCTGGGCCCTTTCCTAATCCAGGACCCCTCAGGGGATGTTGGAGAGTCGGTTTCGGCCCAATCCCACAGGCCAGGCCAAGGGTGCATTGGGCCTCTAATTTAAGGTATAAATATGCAGCTACCAGATCCATGCAGCTCTATTTATCGAGACCCTTTTGGTTATGCTTGTAGCTGTCACTCAGACTTACGGTGGCAATTCCAACGGGGAGCCATGTGTCTTACCATTCACCTACAACGGCCGGACTTTCTACTCCTGCACCAACGAAGGGCGACAGGATGGACATCTCTGGTGCAGCACGACTTCCAATTATGAACAAGACCAGAAATATTCTTTCTGTACAGACCAGACTGGTGAGTGTCCCAGGGGAAAACACAGCTGTGAGAAAGACCCATTTCTCATGCCCTCTTTCTATTAGTCAGCAATGTAGCCATTAATCTTGAGGCTGCATGAGAAGTATCACTTTTCTACAGTCTGGACCCAAGAGACGTGGAGTAACTTGGCAGTTGAAGATCTTTCCATGGTCCCTAGTACCCTTGGGAAATGACACCAAGGGAAAGGGCCACCAGTTCATTTCTTTCTGACACATCGGGCTTATGATGTGATTAAAGATGCTGGTATATTAAAGCCAGGATGTAACCCCACAGGGCTGAAGAATATGCAGAATGGATGACTGAGTATTTTTGTTTCTCTTTTGGTTGAAACACTGTTTTATTCAAAGTGATCATTGAAATGTTTTTTTGGCTGGGAAAAATGTGAGTGAAAATTGGACTTAAATCTATTTTTGAATGTAAAGGTGAACTTCAAATGGTGAAGGAAACGTAGAACACTTATCAGGCAGCTTTTGTTCTGAGATGGACTCTTTGTAAATTAGCTGCAGAGACCTGGCTCTCTCTGAACCTTTCTGTCGTCATTCCCCGCTGCACATTGGAAAGCTCAGTGGTAATGTTTTCTTCCTCTTTGTCTATTGTTCTGGGCAGTTTTGGTTCAAACTCGAGGTGGAAATTCCAATGGCGCCTTGTGCCACTTCCCCTTCCTGTACAACAACCACAACTACACCGACTGTACTTCCGAGGGCAGGAGAGACAACATGAAATGGTGTGGAACCACACCGAACTACGACGCTGACCAGAAGTTTGGATTCTGCCCCATGGCTGGTAAGAGGAAACCCTTGTAGACACCATTTATCAAGTAAGACAGAACAGTGGTCACTTTACACTACTTTACCCATTAACACTTAATTTTTGAGATCGCAAACAACTTGATGTGATATAATACATTTATATGAATTACGTAATTATTTATATAATTTTAATATTCCATTGATATACTTTAATGTCCAAAAATATATAAATACAATCAAAATACTCTTTAAAATGTCTGCGCATTTCAATTTTGCACAAATTTGTCTTTTGTATAGAGCACACAACTGAGTAACTTAAAATATATCAAATGTAGCTAACTGACTGAGAGGCACAGACCTGACAATATGTACACATGATTTTGGCTTAACTGGCATAAGCTCTATCCTTCATTAAATACTCAAATGACCAAACCTCTATTTTCTGACAAGTAGTGATCTTTTTTTGAGAGTGGGATGGGGCTCTAGTTTGGATGAATAAAGAAAGGGGAACCAGTGCCTTTTATTTGTTTTCAAATTTCAAGATTCCCACAGATTACATTTGATTTTCCAGCTGTAGAACCAAAAAAACCTGTACATTTCATTGTCAAGTTTGACAATGAGGCAACAAAAGAAAAAAACAGCTTACTTTTATTTCTCTTATTTCAACCAAAGAGAATTTAGAAGAAAAACATGCTGAAGCTTACAGTTCAATAATCATACTCATACGCATAGTTTCCCTTTGAGTTAGAATAAAGTGGAACTAGAAAGTTATGGAGCAGTAGTCAAATCCAGGCTTCTAGAATAATGTAGACCCTTTGAGTGAATGTGTAGGGATCATTGTGGTTTAACGTCCACTTACCCTTCCTGTAAGTATTTCCTGCAACTCGCCTCCCCTTTGCACTACGCTTTCCTCTCTGGTACTCAAGACTCTATACGAGCACAGAGCAGCACTGAGATTTCTTCGAGGCACACAAGACTTCTAAGCGAGAGCTTGTAGGATAACCAAATTAGACTGATAATACTGCATACCTTTTAAGAACTTGTGACCATTTATCACATGTACATTTCTCATCCGTTTCCAAACAGCCCACGAAGAAATCTGTACGACCAATGAAGGGGTCATGTACCGCGTTGGAGATCAGTGGGATAAACAGCATGACATGGGGCACATGATGAGGTGCACATGTGTGGGGAATGGTCGTGGGGAATGGACCTGTGTTGCCTACTCCCAGCTCCGAGGTATGCTTACTTATGAGCGAAAACATTTGAGAGGATAAAGGGTACAGAGGGTGCGGCTTTGATGTGAAAAGTTGTACTTAACCAAAAGGAGGAGATGTGTAATACCATCACATTAGTCTACTGTGCTGGATGAGTTTCACATTTTAGACAGCCAGTTAAGAAAAGCTGGCCCAGCGATTCGGAAACATTTCCAGGATTCAGGTTCTTAGGCTGAGCCAAAAAGATGACTTCAAAGGCTAGATCACGATCATTTGATCCTTTAGTGTTTAGTGATGCCATTGGATTCATGTCCAGAAAAGTTTGAGTAATTTTTGTAAAGAAAAAATACTTTGCTATTCTAAGATCAGATCCAGATTTAAGGAGAAAAATATATAGAGAGGCCGATTTATTTTGTCCAGGTAAGATTTTCCCTTTTAGACCCAGGTATGGAATATAGGGGTATTGATTTATTAAAACTATTTTAGTTTTTCTGTTCCTTTCACTTAAAAAGTAAGATACAGGGGAGCACTGTGAGCTAATAAATAGCCCATGTAGCTCATGTGTTGACATTGGCCTGAACTTTGTAAAAAACATTTTTGTGTGTTCAGCGGGTAACACAATCCGGGAGTAATGAGAATGACATACGATGTTGCAGAGCTGAGAGGGACCCTGGTAGGAAGGCAGACAGACCAGCTCCTCATTTTACAGATGGAGGAGCTGAGACCTGAAGAGAGAAAGTAATTTCCTCAGGATCTCTCAGGGAGTTAGGAACAGAGTTTGCATGATTTTTTTTTTTTTTAACCTTATGAATGCCCTAGATGTCATTTTCTTTTCCAAATCCAAGTATCTCCCCACCCCCACCATCACACTATGCTGGGTGCTGTATATAAGTCTGTTTAATCTTCCTCCCATTTATCATAACAGACAGAGATCTAAAGGGCATTATCAACTAAGCAAGAATTTTTCCAAAAGTAAGACATGCACTTGTTAAAAAAATGGGCTTTCCACAAGAAAGTGTATTTTACCACATTCTTTAGTTTATACGGGAGACTTCTTTTTGTGTGCAGAAGTTGTATTACTGACTAAGCTTTGAAATGTGTTTATTCTCTGCCGCTAGAAAAGTTATTTTAATGAGAGGTCTTGATAATTTAGTGGAAGGAACTGTGTGCTTTGAAAAGCATAGCTTTTTAAAATTTCATCATTGAAGCCTTAAAAAAACGTTCTCCACCCATCCCACTGTTTCCTAAATAGATCAATGCATTGTGGATGACATCACTTACAATGTGAATGACACATTTCACAAGCGTCATGAAGAGGGGCACATGCTGAATTGTACCTGCTTTGGTCAGGGCCGGGGCAGATGGAAGTGTGATCCCATTGGTAAGTAGCCTCATCTCTCCAGATGGATTTGGCCACTGAGAATAGTTAGCAAGGTTCAAATTAGGAGAGCGATTTGATATTACATGATTGAAGCTGGATTCAGACTTTGGTCAGTGACTCTCAAAGAGGTTTGCAAAGTCTTTCCTCTCATCATGGACCATATATAATTTTGATTTTGGTAGTCATCTATTTTTGCTGAATTTGGTGACAAATACAAACTTACTTTAATTAAATGCAATTCGTTCTTTAGTTCTGAATCATAAAGATAGTCTGTGTTATGAAAGAGAATTGCCCTTTGCTGATTGTGCAATAACATGGGCAAATGATTAGGCCAGTAAATACCTCCCTCCAAATACTTTATTTTTCTTGGCTGCCCTTTATAATGGAGCTAAGCAAATAGTGAAGGTTGAGCTTTAAACGAGCTATGTTACCAGCTTTGAGGTAATCCATTAATACTTTTTTACTAAAAGAGACAGGTTACTCACTGAGAAAACAAACTGATCAGATACTAGAGTTTGTTTGACCCGAGATTGCCAAAGCTGGGGGAGAAGCCCGAGAGGTTTTCTTAGAAACTACTCAGCAAGTATTCACAGTTAAAATCTGGTTCATTGATTTACATGTAAAATTAAATCCGCTAAAGTTTGAGAAAGTATATGAACTGACATATTGTCCTTGCTATTCAAATGGGAAATCAGTTGCATTAATATGGGTAAAAATATATGTCATTTTTTACTCAAAATATTCAGCCTATCAATATATACTGAAATGTAAATCTTCAAATTTTTATTTAGAAATATTGTTCTTTTAGAAATAAATATCTCCCCCCCATGGGTACCTTTTTGTTTGTTTTTACTACTAATTGTTCTGTACAGTAAAAGATATGAACAAAGTATTTTTTAAGCAACACGTATTTGTAAGAACAGTTGTCAGTTTCTAGTGAAACTAAGAATGAATGCTCTAGCACACTGAAATTAAATTTGTAGCTTTAAGTCTTCAAGGCTGCTTAACTTTTACTTCTGTATATTTTAGACCAATGCCAAGATTCAGAAACCCGAACATTTTATCAAATTGGAGACTCCTGGGAGAAGTATGGGCATGGTGTCAGGTACCAGTGCTATTGCTATGGTCGCGGCATTGGGGAATGGCATTGCCAACCGTTACAGTCCTATCCAGGTGAGTAGCTCAATTACTGCAAAGTGAGAACTGTAGGCTGGGTTATAAAAACAGGACAGCATCAGTGTTTATTAATATTCTGATGCTTAAGTTAAAATCTCCTTCCTTTTCCATCCTTTTCTTATATCACTGCCTAATCATCAGCTGAATTTTTGACAAAAATGATTTTCCTTTCTCCCCAGTCAAGTAAAAGGTATGGAAGGTGTGCAAATGTGCCTGAATGTATTTTTCTTTCTTTTTAAAATATGTTATTCTTATTGATTTCAGAGAGGAAGGGAGAGAGAGAGAGAGAGAGATAGAAACATCCATGATGAGAATCATTGATTGGCTGCCTCCTTCACACCCCTACTGGAGATCAAGCCTGCAACTCGGGCATGTGCCCTGACCAGGAATCAAACCGTGACCTCCTGGTTCATAGGCCAACGCTCAACCACTGAGCCACGCTGGCTGGGCTATAATTTGTTTCTTAAAACTGTAGAACATTCTATTAGGTTAAAACATTCTGACTGATTTCACCTCACATCCATACATAGGGATAGAAACCAAACAGTGAGCTGTGCTGAGAGTAAGTAAGGGGTTAGTGTTTTATGTCATGATTTTTAACAGAGAAGTTGTATAGAGAAATTACGTGAAATACAATATAGCAGTGGTTCTCAACCTTCCTTATGCCGCAACCCTTTAATACAGTTCCTCATGTTGTGGTGACCCCCAACCATAAATTATTTTCATTGTTACTTCATAACTGTAATTTTGCTAATGTTATGAATTGTAATGTAAATATCTGATATGCAGGATGTCTTAGGTGACCCCTGTTAAACGGTCGTTCGACCCCCAAAGGGGTCGCGACCCACAGGTTGAGAACCGCTGCAATATAGGGTTTGTTTTCATCCTACTTTCCATCTAGGCTTTTTGTCAAAAAATTTTTTTAAATATATTTTATTGATTTTTTACAGAGAGGAAGAGAGAGGGATAGAGAGTTAGAAACATCGATGAGAGAGAAACATCGATCAGCTGCCTCTTGCAACACCCCCCACTGGGGATGTGCCCGCAACCAAGGTACATGCCCTTGACTGGAATCGAACCCGGGACCCTTAAGTCCGCAGGCCGACGCTCTATCCACTGAGCCAAACCAGTTTTGGCCAAAATTTTCAATTTGTTTGATCAGTTCGAGTGTGGAACAAAGTATCCTGGGTCAAGAGTTGAGTAACGAGGTCAATTTTCCACCCACACAGTTCAAATACCCTCAAGTGTTTATTGCTGGGGGGTTTTCAGGTCACAGGGCATTATTAAAATGAATGAATACTGGTTTTGTTCATTCATTTTAGGAAAAGAAAATTTGAACTTAGTTTCCACTGAGTGATTAATTATAATAAAATGTATTGAGTTATGAAAGTCAATTGCTAGGCATCTGTTATTTGAGCAACTACTGAAATGCAAAGCCTCCTGTTACCTTTAGACTTAAAACATGGCCTACACTCAGAAATAGAAACAGAGATTTCCAGGGTCTCAGAATGTACCTGTAACAGGAATTAAGAATAAGATAACTGAATCCCTCCATCATGTGATCAGAAATTCACTGCCCCTGCCCACAAGATATGAAACACTCCAGCGAAAGGCAGTGCTCACCAAAGCATGGGTCCCAGCTCTCTCTGTGCTTCTGAAGAGACATATGCCAAGCTTCACTCATTATTCCTTAGTCTGTAAAATGAGGCGATCGTAGCTGATTGCCCTTAAAGTTCCTTCCCGCACTAACAGACTAATGTTCTGGGATCCTGACTACTACGCACGCAGACACACTCTTCCTATGACCTTTGAAGTGATCCTGTTCTCCCCACACCTTACACACTGTCAGGGCTGCCCAGGTGACTTTGCTTTGGGCAGGCTCAGAGCACAGATTGTCCTGGCTCTAGATTGTATTTCATGGTGAATTTGAGTATACGAATCATTACTTTTTTTTTTAGTAATTTTAAAAAATTTGGCTACAGAATTACTGTAGGTTCAGAAAGTAGTAACTGGGTTTTCTTTTCTTTAATTATGCAGCCAGAAGGTAGAATGTTCTAAATGATAATGCTTTCTACTTTCTATGTTTATGGCTGTTGGTGTGGGGTGGCAATCTGTTGAAAGCCATTTCCTCCTTCATGGTTTTGAGGGAACTTCACGTCGCTGCTGGCTGGAAGCATTTTGGTGGACATGTCAGAGATGAAGCTTAAATGGGAAGGAGCTCTTCTGTATTGGAGTCTTACATGTCCACCTTGTTCCTACTCTTTATTATTTTTAAAATATATTTTTATTGATTTCAGAGAGGAAAGGAGAGGAAAAGATAGAAACATCAATGATGAGAGAGAATCATTGATCAGCTGCCTCCTGCATGCCCCACACTGGGGACCGAGCCCACAAACTGGGCACATGGCCTGACTGGGAATCAAACCATGACCTCCTGGTTCATAGGTCGATGCTCAACCACTGAGTAACACTTCCCAGCCTGTTACTACTCTTTAAAAAAGGGTAGTGGTCCAGTCCAGTCCATTGACCATAGAGGAGATTTAGGGGCGAGGAGCCTGGCATGTCCCCTCAGTACACAGCTTATCCATATGTCTAGTTTGTTCAGTGATTCGTGATTTGCATGTGGGACTCCAGGAATATGGAAGAAGAAAGGAACAGCAGGTTACCGATAGATTGTCTCTGAGCCTTGCCCTGTCTGTTCCTCCGACCAAGGACCTGTTGAGTCGTTCAAACTAACAGAAGATAAGAGGCAGTTGGTGTGTCAATAAACAACTAGGAAGGCACAGCGCTCAGCAAACTAAACAGGAAAAAAGAACTGAGTCGCAGACCCATAAATGTTTAACTTCTCCAGGGTCACCATTACTGGAAATTACTCATTTTGACCTCATTTTAGACTAGTTTTTAAAGTATGATTTGTATCATATCTTTACTGAACTATTTTATTGCTAGGCCGATCATATTGAGTAAGAGAAGGAGTAAAGTTTTCTCCATGGTAATTGTTCAGTTTGGATAATTTTTTAAAAAGTTTTACTGACTCACCAGTTTTGAAAGGGTTATCAGAATTTTAAGTTTTAAATGGTGGAAATGATGTCAGCATTTTCAGGTTTTCTGTTTTCCAATCATAGGTAGCATAAGGTAGAGTATAGGGATAATAGGAATTTAATTGACCTTACAAATAATGGGCACAGGCTCTCTGCTTCCTGGACAAGAATGTGCTAAATGCGTGACCTCCCCTTTGCGTTCAGTGCAGTTCCCTTCATGGGAGCTGTGCCACAAGCCTGACATTGAAAACAGAATTTCAAACCAGTGACTGTAGTTTTAGAAAGAAAAGAAATTTCCGCCCTAGCTGGTTTGGCTCAGTGGATAGCGTTGGCCTGTGGACTGAAGGGTCCCGGGTTTGATGCAGGTCAAAGGCATGTAGCTCGATTGCAGGCTCAATCCCTGGCCCCTGGTTGGGGCACATGCAGGAGGAAACCAATCGATGTGTCTTTCTCATCATTGATGTTTCTCTCTCTCCCTCTCCCTTCCTCTCCGAAATCAATAAAAAAAAAAAAATATATATATATATATATATATATATATATATATATATATATATGAAAAGAAATTTCTGTAGGTTTGCTCATCACTGAGGTGAAAATCACTAAGTCACCTTTACTTTTCCCTCCCTTCTCCCTTGTGATCCTCTTGGTGGATATGGGTGCATGATTAGGCTTAAAGGTGGGCAGGAAAGTTTATCTGTGTTGCCTTTCTAAAACTTCATCTTAATAGACACTTAACTATCATCAGTTTTTTAAAATTAAAGATTTTTTAGGGCCGTGTTAGGTTCACAGCAAAATTGAAAGGGAGATTTCCCTTATGCTCCTTGCCGCCACACATGCATAGCTTATTGTCAGTATCCCCACCAGAGTCATGCATTTGCTACGGTCGGTGGACTTAACGTGGACACATCATTGTCACCTAAAGTCCATGGTTTAGGCTAGGGATCAATATATATTCCATAGCATCATAAACTTTTCCTCCTCAGAATCATGATTGCCAAACTAAGTAAAACACTTACCAGGTATTTCTTTATCTGAGGAAATTATAGTAGGATTTCTGGGAAGGATCAATATTTAAACAACCTTATGCCAATTATTGTAAATAATGTAAGGACACAATATTCCTATAGTTACTGATTTGCATGGAAGTAATACTTTAAATCATCACATCTCTAAAATTTTGCTTCAGTGTTTATCTTTCAAAACTCATTTACATTTGTGAGCATCTTTTTAAAAATATATTTTTATTGATTTCAGAGAGGAAAGGAGAGGGAGAGAGAGATAGAAACATTAATGATAAGAGAGAATCATTGATTGGCTACCTCCTGCACACCCCCTACTGGGGATTGAGTCCGCAATCCAGGCATGTGCCCTTGACCGGAATTGAACCTGGGACCCTTCAGTCCACAGACTGATGCTCTATCCACTGAGCCAAACCGGCTATGGCAAAGATATTTTATTTTTTTTGGTAATCCTCACATGAAGATATTTTTCCATTGATTTTTAGAGGGAGTGGAAGGGAGAGGGAGAGACAGAGAGAGAAACATCAATGTGAGAGAGACACATCGATTAGTTGCCTCCCACATACGCCCCAACCAGGGTCAGGAATCCAGCCTGCAACTGAGGTACAAGCCCTTGACCGGAATGGAACCCAGGACTCTTCAGTCCGAGGGCTGATGCTCTATCCGCTGAGCCAAACCGGCTAGGGCTATGAGCATCTTCATGAAAAGAAAGTGACTCAAAGAGGGACATGCTATTGGCTTCTGCTAACTGATTAGAACAAACATGCCATGTTCTGGGAAATACATACTATTTTAGAATGAAAAACTGAGAATTTTGTACATGAATTCTGGATTTCATATGACTTGGAAATACTTGCAGTAAATGAATTTAAGATTCAAAAAATACTTGTTAGTCTTCAATCAATGTTGAATTATTTCCAGTGTGAAAGTAAATATATTATTCTAGAACTTTTGTGTCTACACAGATTTGCTTGCAAGATATATATATATATATATATATTGGCTAAAGAAAATTTATTTACAAAGAGAGATTAAAAGCAGAGATAATTTTGAAATCAACATATTATTTTCTAAGAGCTTTCAGAAAACCTACATCTGTTGATCTGGTGAAGTGTTTTATTAAACACCCAAAATTTTGCTCTGTTTCACAGAATGGCAGTTAGAAATTCTTGGAAAGGTTATTATAAGGAACTTTACTTTTATTTCTAATAAGTTGAACATTGATGGATGTCATAAAATGACAGCGTTTAGGAAAAAGATAGTGTTCTGTTCTGCTAGCGTAAGTTATTCAGCTAATTCATTATTACCCTGAAGCGTGTCTACACTATTACGACATTAATTACACTTCCCTTATTTTGCTTTAAAAGCAAAACTAAAACCATACTTTAAATCAATATGTGGAAATATTGAATTTAGTGTGTCCTGCAAAATGTCATTTCAGTTGATAGCTGTTCTAGAAAAAAATTTTCTCTTAATAATTTGACCAAACAATAGTATGATTTATAGAGGGTAATTACTGCATAAAAATAAAATAACATTTTTTCCCAAAATGATAAGGCGTTTACAGATAGTTTGTGCATTTAAAGATGAGAAATAAAACTGTCTTTAACTAGTACTTTTGTCTATTTGTCTAAGAGTCTACCCAATTAGGAATGTGTTTGTTTTACATCATGCCTTATGGCCTTTGGAATGCTGTGTCCTTCTGAGGTGGCAGATTCATTCTTGATGAAAGCTTCCACAAACCAGAATTTGCTTCAAGGAAGCTAAATATAATAACTAAATGAAATCTGTAGGTACTCCGCATTATGTTATTTGTGTTATGACAGTTCCACAATTTCTTATAATTCTTACTTTGAAAATGGAGAAGAAAGCAAGCTAAGAGGCATTTTAAAAAAATGCATTTTATTTGTCATAAAAAGTTCTGATTGCAGTTCTCACGATAAGCAATAATTTATCAGCTAGAAAAGGATTTGATGCTGTTTCCAGTGTCAATATGTAAAAGGTTGATTCCAAATCATTCTTATTATATTCACATTTACTGATAAGCCAAACTATTTTTAGTGATGCCGTCCATGTGCGCTGAATTTTAAGCTGAAGTGAATGAATAGCTAAGGTAACCAAATCTCACATTTTCATCTTCAGGTGGGTCTGGTCCTGTCCAAGTAATCATCACGGAGACACCCAGCCATCCCAACTCTCACCCCATCCAGTGGAATGCGCCCGAACCATCCCACATTACCAAGTACATTCTCCGATGGAAACCTGTGAGTATGCCACTCCGAAACTTGGACACTGAGTCTCCTGATTGACAGATGCTGAAATTATTTTCCTTCAGATTTTGAGCTAATAGATTGGATTAACTATCCATATAACATTTATATTTATTTAGTGACAAAACAGTATCTGATCAATTGACATACAGGCTTAGCTTTTCTGGTATTTAGAAAAACTTATTGCTTTATGTTAAAAAGATCTTCTTAGCAAAGACTTAGGAATGCTCATGATTAAAATTATTCTTCCCCAACGTGGGAAGAGAATCTAAAGTTTTCATACATTTTATAACTGTATCAAAGGATAAAAACTATTGGTGTCATTTTCATCGTTTGGAGAAAAACAACAGCTAAGTTAATATCTTCCTCTTTTATTTTACTTTCTAAGTGGTCATTTCTTAAAATCTGACTTTTGACCCTCTGAAGTTCTTTAGATAAGATTATGCCACATCATCTCCGAATATTCTTCCTTGTGAATATTTGTGTGATTTTTTTTTTTTTTTTAATTTTTAGAAAAATTCTCCAGGCCGTTGGAAGGAGGCCACCATTCCAGGTCACTTAAACTCCTATACCATTAAAGGCCTGAGACCTAATGTGGTATATGAGGGGCAGCTCATAAGTGTCCAGCAATATGGCCACAAAGAGGTGACACGCTTTGACTTCACAACCACCAGCACGAACCCCGTGACCGGTACGTACCACAGCCACCCTGTCTGTGCCTCAGTTTTTCTCCGGCAGCTTTTCCTCTGGATTCATACTCTTCCAAGGATCACACTCACATTTAAAAAAATTATATTCTAGCCCTACCGTGTTTAGCTCAGTGGTTGGAGGGTCCCATGGACTTGACCATGGACTGAAGGGTCCCCTGTCAAGGGCATATATCTTGGTTGCAGGCTCCATCCCCTGCCCCAGTCGAGACACATGCAAGAGGCAACCAATCGATATGTCTCTTTTACATCCATGCTTTTCTCTCCCCGTCCCTTCCACTCTCTCTAAAAATCAATGGAAAAAATATTCTCGGGTAAGGATTAACAAAAAAGAATGATGTTCTGCAGACGATAGTAGATTTTCTCAATGGCTAAGGCTCTCTTTCCCCTTTCTGTGACTCTAGGCAACACCGTGACGGGAGAGACAACACCCCTTTCTCCTGTTGTGGCCACTTCTGAATCTGTAACTGAAATCACAGCCAGCAGCTTTGTGGTCTCGTGGGTCTCAGCTTCAGACACTGTGTCAGGATTCCGTGTGGAATATGAGCTGAGCGAAGAGGGAGACGAGCCACAGTACCTCGGTAAGCTGAAGTGTTGTGACCGGTTGGGAGTGGGGAGCCCTGCTTAGGAGATGGCACTCAGGCAGGGGGTCTGTGAGCTTCAGAACTAGCTGACAGCTCGGTCTGAGCAATACCTTCCAGTATGAGAAAGGCAAAGGACCGGCCCTTTCTAGGACTGCACTGGGCTTTTCCTGAGCCAGCGTCACGGCTTCCTGGTCCCTGATGTGACCTGCATTACGTGTTTGCCCAGACACTAGTTGCTAGTATGAAGACTGTGGTAGAAAATGTTAGCTTTGGGGGTGCACGGTAACCTCCTTTGTGCTTTTCAAAAATCTCATGTTTAGGGGCCTTTTAAAAATTTGATTGTAGAATAATCTATACACTGAGTGGCCAGATTATTATTATCTCTGAATGCATAATGATCTGGCCACTCAGATGTGTGTGTGTGTATATATATATACAGAGATACACACACACACACACACACACACACACACACACACACATATTAGAGGCCCGGTGCATGAATTCGTGCATGGGTGGGGTCCAGCCAACCTGGCCAGGGAGAGGGGACATGGGCGGTTGGCCAGCCTGCCTGCTGGTCAAACTCCTGGTCGAGGGGACAATTTGCATATTAGCCTTTTATTATATAGGGTATACACTGAGTGGCCAGATTATTATGCATTCAGAGATCATAATAATCTGGCCACTCAGTATATACTGAAAAGTACACAGATCATAAATATAGAGCTCAGTGAATTTTTATAAAGTGAATACACCCACCTGACTAGACCCACCTCACTCCCCATCACCCCTACCCATAACCACTGCTCTGATTTCTAGTTACTTTGTTTACAAGAGGACTATGGTCACACATTTATGAGTGGATTACAAAAATTATGCATCTCTAGAGAACCAATTTGAAAAAAATGAAAAAGTAGGAAGAAAAATTATCCCATTGGGCATTGATAATTATTAAGTATCCATGAATACATTTCCTTCTAGTCTTCCCCCGCCCCTCATGAATGTATCATTTTTAAAATATTCTTCTCCTGGGCTGTGAAGTCATTTGAGGGACTGGTATCCTTGATTAGTAACCTTTCCTTTTTATTTCAAAGACCTTCCAAGCACGGCCACCTCTGTGAACATCCCCGACCTGCTGCCTGGCCGAAAATACATTGTGAATGTCTATCAGATATCCGAGGAAGGAGAGCAGAGTTTGATCCTGTCTACCTCACAGACAACAGGTACATGTGTACCACCTGGTGTCAAAATAGTCTTTTTTTTTTTTTTTTTTGTAAAGCAGACCTATAGCAGTCTTTTCTGACTGTTTTCCTTTTTTTCTTTGTTAGCACCCGATGCCCCTCCTAACCCTGCTGTGGACCAAGTTGATGACACCTCAATTGTTGTTCGCTGGAGCAGACCCCAGGCACCCATCACAGGTCAGCTCAGCTTCCTCTTCCTGGCTGCCATGTTAATCATGATGGCATAAGAAAGGGGTGAGGGAACAGATTCTGGTCTGAGGACTGGAGTAGCACTCTAATCTCCTACATAATTGCTAGCCTATGGTAGAGGGGTGTGTGTGTGTGTGTGTGTGTGTGTGTGTGTGTGTGTGTGTGATATTAATTAAGAATGTGATTATTTTCAAGTCTTCCAGTTCTACTTTCTTTTGTATCATTTCCCCTCAAATCCATTTTATCAACCCCTACACATGCACACGCACAATCTCTAAAGCCAGTTTATTGATTCCTGAAATCAGGCATTCCCGTAGTAGAAGGGGATTAATTTTTCTGAAAATCTCACTCTAAGACTTATCCTTAATGAGGTAGCTGAATTGCTTTCGTACTTAGCTCATTTGGTGACTCTACTGTCTCTGAAGTTCCTAACGGCACAGACCGTGCTGGGTGGTGCTGTTCTAGGGGTGGCTCCCTAATTGCTTCCATCTGGAGCATAAAGAGAAGACCCAGTTTAACAGGACATTTATGAAAGCTCTCTGGTCTTCAAGAATATTATTAAAGCGGTTTGTATGCCTATTCCTATCTCTGTACTAAAGGTTCTTAAAAGAAGTGGCGGCATTGAAAGGGTCGACTTTCTGAGAACCACTGCTTCTTAGCTAACCCAGCTTACTTTTCCTTCATGGATCTGTAGGATACAGAATCGTGTATTCACCTTCAGTTGAAGGCAGTAGCACAGAACTCAACCTTCCTGACACTGCCAACTCCGTCACCCTCAGTGACCTGCAGCCTGGCGTTCAGTATAACATCACTATCTATGCTGTGGAGGAAAATCAAGAAAGTACTCCTGTCTTCATCCAACAGGAAACCACTGGCGTCCCTCGTCCAGGTAACTTAGAGATGTTACCCATGCTATCTTATCTCCTAGGATCTAACAAGGTAACAGCTTTAATCTTCATTTTGGTGGAGCAGCAATTTTTATCTCATGGCACACATAAACTAATTACTAAAATTCTGCACACCAAAAAATATATTTTTTGCTAATCTGGCAAAAAATAAATACCGTATTTTCCGGCGTATAAGACGACTTTTTAACCCAGGAAAATCTTCTATACGCTCAGTCGTCTTATACGCCGGAAAATACGGGTAGGTATAATTTTGATTCATTCACACTGGACAGGTATTGTTATATAGGCTGGTGTCAGTTTTTTATTTGACAATCTAAGGGAAAAAGAGGTCCCCTGACTAAACAGTCAGGTATTGCATGTTTTAAAAATTCTTGTGGCATCCAGTTGGAAATCGCTGTGTTAGAGGAACCGAGCCATCCTTGAATTGTGCTCATTCTGTTAGCCTGCTTGGGAGGACCAGGAGTGTAAGAAGAAAGAATAATTGTCTTGGGGAGGGGAGGGGGTGTTTTATTTCTGTCAGAAGTTCCTATATGTTAGTAATCATAGATTAGTGTATTCCTAAATTTTTGAAATTTGGTTGAAACATCCTTATTATAAAACAACATCAAAGCTGGCTATTGATTTTCCTGATAAAAAACTGACACCATGAAATCTTCGTATTTATCCCTGGAAACTTAGGTGGTCAGTTCATCTATTGCTCTTAAGTATCATACAATGATTCAGTAAAATGAAAATTACCACATATTTTTCTGTTGTCTCAGTGAGGTGTTCTGTTTTTTTCTGTATGTTCATTTCAAACCCCTTAGTAAGACACTTCATGTGCTGGAACCTCACCTGCTTACTTACGTATTTGAAATAAAACCTTCCAATGTCAGATGAAAGCAGTATGACTAAACCATGAAAATATAAGCAAAAAAGCATAGCCTCTGGCTAAGAGATGAAGCTTAGCGTTGCTCTGGGATGAGAGGCCCTATGAGTTGCCTCATGCGACTCAGGAAACTGGCTTTTTAAAAATAATCTTCAGCCGGAATTGTGAATGACCAGTTGGTTCTTGTCTGTCAGATAAAGTTCCCCCTCCCCGGGACCTGCAGTTCGTGGAAGTGACGGACGTGAAGGTCACCATCATGTGGACACCCCCTGATAGTGCAGTGACCGGTTACCGCGTGGATGTGATCCCCGTCCACATGCCCGGAGAGCACGGACAGCAGCTGCCCATCAGCAGGAACACCTTTGCAGAAATCATGGGGCTGACCCCCGGGGTCACGTATCACTTCAAAGTCTTTGCTGTGAACCACGGCAGGGAGAGCAAGCCTCTAGTAGGAGAACAGACAACCAGTAAGTCCTGCTGCCGACCTCACCTCCACCTCTGTCTCCACTCTCACTGCCAATCTGGGATGTGTGTGCAGCACACATTTACTCCTCTACAGTTAGGAGGAGGAAAATGCTCAGCCAATAAGGGACATCAGAGTGGACACAAAGCACATTAAACTCGGAAACAAAACTCGCTAAATGGTAATCCATTTCCCAAATACGTGTACCAGTGAAATGGCACTAAGAGGGGGGAACTTAAGAGAACCTAATTTTCTTTGCAATGGAGGTATGGATTGAAAATTTGAGTGCATTTTTTGTGTAAGTAAATATATCTAGATCCAGCTCCAGATGTAATCTAAAACTTTTGTAGTAGAATTCCTTACAAATAATATCTATGAGTCTGCTTCTGTTCTGCTTGTTTGTTTATTTTGCTTTTTAGATTTCACATGTAAGTGAAATCATCTGGCATCTGTCTTTGTCTGACTTATTTCGTTCAGTGCAGTAACCACTGCACGTTGTTGCAGATGGCGAGGTGTCATCCTTTTATTATAGCTAAGTCATACTACATTTTATATATCCACCACTTCCTTATCCACTCATCTTTTCATGGAGACTTAGGGTGCTTCCATATGTTGGCCATTGTAAATAATGCAGCCATGAACATATGGTGCATATGTCTTTTCGATTTAGTGTGTTGGGTTTCTTCAGATAAATACCCAGTAATGGCTAAAACAGTTAGTGCTTTTTTAGGCATCAGGTCCTCTGCTCAGTTCTTTAGAAGCTTTATTATCCTATTTGATCCTAGTGTTGACCTAACGAGGAAGGTCTTATTGTTACCCTTTTTGGGTACATGAAGAAACTGAGGCTTAGAGAAAAATTCTGTAGCTTGTGAGGTCTCAGGTCTAGGAAGGGATGGAGCTGGATGGACAGGTTCATGCTTCCAGTTATTACACCTAACTACTTTGTAGACATTTCCTGCCTCTTAAAAGTATTTTAAATCACTGCAGGTTAACTGCTAGTTATCATACTCCAGAAGAGAACTCACAACTTACTAGTATGTGATTCTTCCTGTTAGTGCAAACTCGCCAGTATCCTGCCATGATCCTGAAGTTCTGGGTCTATGTTATAATTATCGTCTAACTAGAATCCTGTGAAAATTACTTTTATTTCCCCATCAAAGGACTATTCATTTAATAAATGTAGAACATACTGTTTTTGTTCTATGTGGCGCTTTCTTCTTGCCCTCATTTTATTGGGCTTATTCCTCTTAACTTGCTTGGCTCAGCAGAGTAAATTGTTGTGTTTACAAGTATTGTGTGTCTTTTTTCTAATGCCATCTCTATAATGTTAGTATCATTCCGGAGGGTAATGAGGAAGTCATGCTGGAAAATTAGACTTTCCACAGAATCACAGCCAAGTAAAAAAGGTCTGCAATTTCTCATGACTGACACAGAATTTTACAAAGTATGTAGCCCTCACTCTCTTACTGGCTCAGTATTTCCAAGGCTTTGACGTATATCGTTTCAACCCTAAGAAAACTTTAGAAAGTTCAAACTATAGAATTTCAGTGTGATAATTACTGAGGTTCAGATATTTCTTGATGTGTTTTATCCTTTTTTTTTTTTCTTCTAGAATTGGATGCTCCCACTAACCTCCAGTTTATGAATGAAACTGACTCGACGGTCATAGTGACCTGGACTCCGCCTCGGGCCCGGATAGCTGGGTACCGACTGACCGTGGGCCTGACCCGGGGAGGCCAACCCAAGCAGTTCAATGTGGGGCCCTCCGCCACACAGTACCCACTGAGGAATCTGCAGCCTGGGTCCGAGTACACGACCACCCTCGTGGCTGTGAAAGGCAACCAGCAGAGCCCCAAAGCCACTGGAGTCTTTACTACTCGTAAGCCAAAATTCAGTGTCTTTTCTTAGTGATGCCTCCGGTTCTCACTTACAGTTACAGTCTTTGTTCTTTATCCATTTTTTTAAAAAAGTTAACTCCAAAAACTTAGTACAAGATTTAAATAAGAAATAAAATTTTAATTTATTTTTTATAGGTTTTAGAGAGAGAGGAAAGGAGAGGGAGAGAGAAACATCAATGTGAGAGAGAAACACTGGTTGCCTCCCGCATGCACCCTTACTGCGTATTGAACCTGCAACCTGGGCATGTGCCGTATCTGGGAATCAAACCGGTGACCTTTCATTGCATGGGATGATGCTCAACCAACTGAGCCACACCAGCCAGGGCAAGAAATAAATTTAAGATAGTTTTTTAAAGATTTAAAGTAGTGCTACTCATCGTGTGGTCCGTGAACCAGCTGCTGGCCCATGAACTGTTTGTGACTGGACAGTACGGAGCTTGTGCCAGAATGTAAATCGTGAAGCACACTGTTGAGTCCAGTTGATAATTTTTTGAGGCAAAATATTCTTGATGAGAGAAACAATGCATTAAATTACATATGTTGCCAGGCTCCTTATTTGCTCTAGGATTAACATTGAGTAACATGGTTTAAAACACCCAATTATTTGAAAATTGAATCCTAATGTAGTAAGTGAATTTACCAAATACTAGTTAAGGCAAGAGAAGATCAGCACCTATGTCTACATGCTACTACTTTGGGTATTGAATGACAGCAGTAAGTGTAGGATAAAAATATCTACCGAGTGAACAGTCACCAACAGAACAAAAGCAAGGAAATGATTTCTTTGCAAGTGTTGCTGCAGCAGATTAAAGTGCTCCTGCAGAACATAATAGTTTTTTTAAAAAGAATTTAATGTTTCTTAAATTTCTCTTGAAATTCCATAGAAGGAAAAATATTGACAATAATTTTTGGTCACATCTGTCCTTAAAATTGTCCTTTAGCTCAATTTTACAGAAAGTGGCCTTAAATCTCTTTCATTTCACAATGAAAGCCTTGTCTTCATAAACTGACTTCTACTAAACACATTCTCATTCAGACTACAAAGAATTATGAGAGCTCTTATTTCTAGCTAAGCATTATTTATTTTTAACTTGACATTTTGAATTATAAGAGCACCTATTATAACACTTTTTTTAGTATATATATATATATAACTATGAACTAGTTTGCCATTTTCATAAAGCTTTCAACAAATTTACTCTGACTAAAAATATAGATATTAAAAAGCATTCAAAAAGTGAATATAAGTTTAGTTAAAAAAAAAACTATGGAATTCATCTCCCAAAGAAATTGTCTATAAATTTTTTCCTATAGGAATTTATAATTTACCAAAAATGTACTTCCATTTAAATTTAGTGTATGGAGTTTGGCTAGTGAAGGCTTCTTTTTAAGTAATTGCTGTTCATCAGCAAGTAAAATCTGCTTTTTATTTGTAAATTTGCCTTACAATTTTGCTATTTTATATTACATGTTACTGAGATACCCTAAAATCTATTAACATGAAATCAGTGTCTTGATATTCTTATAACTATAGAACTTATATAGATGTCCTTCACTACAATGGAATAAGGGTCTCAGTAGATGTAGTCTTTTACTGACTACATATGATTCCACAATTATATAAATATACCCATAAATGTAGAATTATATAGTTATCATTTTACTCCTACACATAAGATGCATTTCATGTGGTCTCTTTCATTGGTTAGGGTGCCTATAAAAGAAAAAGAATTTTTAATGGTACTAACAATAATTGAGTGGAGTAGGTTGGGTCAAGATGGACTATTTTAAACCTGTTAGGAGACTTTGATATCTAGGACGTGTTATTTTTTTGCTCTGCACAATATATTTACATATTGTCAAGACTAATTTTACTAGCTAGAGGTTACCATAGTACCTTGTACATAGTATATATATATATTTTTAAGTATTTAATAGATGATTGAGGAAAAGATGAAAAGGAAAGAATGATGATGAAAACAGCTCAACCACACTTAGTTTTAAATAAACCCACGTAAGCAGGGAGTTTTACAACTTTTGTTGAACTTCCAGTACTCTCTGCGGCTATAAACATCAGCAGGGCTTGCAAATTTTTGAAATTGCTTTAAATTTCTGTAGCTTTTTACTATCTTACTAAGCTGAATCCTGGGAACAACTTTGCTGGGTTTTGCTAACTTTTTAAGAGCAACTGTGGGGGTGGGGGAGGTGTTTCTGGGGGGTAAATTCCATTTGCTCTTTTATAAATCCGGTAAATTTCATCCCTTTAACGGCCAGGCTGTTCTTTACCTAACAAGACCTGCCAGAACCATGGCTCTGACTTACAGTCACATCCTTTGTTTGACATCAGTTTGTAGGTTTGTGGTTTGGAGATTTTCCTGTAATGGTCTTCCCAGGCTGAGAGCATCATCTCCAACCTGAGGAGCTTCTTGCTGGCGGGCTCAGGCAATAGGAAATTCCCAATCGTAAAGCCCAAGGCAGTTGAGGAGAATGTAATTTGAAAAAGTTGTGGCTTTCACAGATGTTCAGTGAAAGAAGCTGACTGCTTACCGAATCGTTTCTTGTGGCCACTAACGGTCATTGCAAAGTGGCCCACACACAATTTCTTTCCCCCACACAATATTTTAAAAACATACTTTTAAAACATTGCACATTAGAATCCAAACTGGGGAGAGAAAAAAAAGAAGAAAGAATTGTAATAGTGGGTCTGAATTCCCACAGGACAAAGTCAACATAATTGACTGAAGCTGAGTGGAGATGGAGTGTTCACACTTTTCAGTCCCCGAATATACGTATAGTTCTGGAGGGAAACACTTGGCCTCACCAACCCTTCATGATCTAGTATAAATGCATTTAATAGCTTTTATTCCTCCAGTAGGCACAGAATTTGGCTGGGAGGTAAAGAAGAAGCACCTGGAAACTAGGACTCAAACATGTGACCAGGACCATTAAAACACTTAAAATCCTTGAATTTGACTCACTCAAATGTCTTGGTTTTCTGAGGCCTCACCTTTCCCAGAGCAGCCAGTTATTGGAGTGCTTATTCCCTTTATTACAAGATTCAGTTGTTCAGCCCATTCTATTTTAGAAATCTAAATTTATAAGAAGATCTCTAGGACTATTACAAATGTCTGTCTTAACTTTCTATACTCCTCTTTTCCTTTTTTTTTTCATTTTTTTTAAGTAATATTTTCACTAAGAGAAATAACAGTGGTGCCAGAATGCTAGACTATGTGAGTAAGCTTCTGTGATAATCCCTGATTCCAGTGGTAGAATATTAAATATCTGCAGTATTGTTATTCTGAATGCTCACATATTTAAGGACTCTTTAGAATTTATGACTGTATCCATGGTGGCCAGTTTTGTTTAACTTTCTAATGGCATCCCTTATGGCAACCAAAAATAATTAGCCATCCTCATGGAGTAATTCAGCACAAAGCTGTTTTTAGATCACCATCTAAAATTTAACATTGTTCTCAAATTAGTGATTAACCAGTTAACTCCCACGCGTCCAAAACGAAAACCATCCCCATTTCTTCCATATGCGCTGGAATATTTACGAATTTAAGTTACCATAATTTTCTTTACAAACCCAGAGATGTCACTAATAAGTCTGATTTTAAAATTGGGTGACCAGAGTTGATATGTGTGGTTTGCGGCTATAGACGCTTATGGTGTTCAAAGGGTTAAGAGCCAGAAGGGTAATTAGTTGGTAGTGACCAGTTTTACATACTAACACTATAGGGAAATTTATTGTCCTCAAACTTAAATGCTAACTATGATGAAAAGACATAAACCTGCCTTTCAGCCAGATTTCAGATGATTTGGGTAATTCATGGAAGACTGGGAAGCCCTGACCTACTCTAGATCCTCACCCAGTGAAGGGACAGGTGTTGTTTTCTGGGTTCACCTGCTGATTAAACTGAGGTTCTTGATAAAAATACTCACTATCTGCATTCTATGCAACCGCCTGTGAGTCCAAGGTTTTGACATGTGCATTGATCCCATTTCACAGAGCAGCCCAGGGGCTCCATCCCACCTTACAACACAGAGGTGACTGAGACCACCATTGTGATTACATGGACGCCTGCTCCCAGGATTGGTTTTAAGGTAAATCATAGATGTTCTCATCTCTTGTGATACAGCCCTGAGGTGCCCCCTGTTTCTGGATGCGGCAGAAGTCGAGATGTTCAAAAGTCAGGAGATCTGGGGGTTTTTTATTTGTTTGTTTTTGATATATATTTATTTGTTTTTGATATATTTATTTATTTCAGAGAGGAAGGGAGAGGGAAAGAGAGATAGGAACATCATGATTAGAGAATCATTGATTGGCTGCCTCCTGCACACCCTACACTGGAGATCAAGCCCAAAACCCAGGCATGTGCCCTGAACAGAAATTGAACCTTGACCTCTTGGTTCATAGGTCGATGCTCAACCACTGAGCCACTTTGACGGGGTTTTGTTACCTGCTTCTGTTCAGACCTCTCTGACCACATTGTCAGGGCATAACAATACTTTCGCCTCACTGGCTAGAAGGATGGATGAAGGCAGAGAAAGTGCTTTGCAAAGGATAAAACATTGGCATGTAACTGTCACTGCGGTTATCTTATTTTCTCTATCCTTTCCCCCAGGGAACTACATTTAAAAAATACAAAGGAAACTCCATTTGATATGTTGCTCTAAATGGGTGTCAACAAGTTCATGAAAGCCCATTTAAGGAGACCAATTAAACTCAGAGTCACTTAAAAATCACATTATTATCCAATCGGTTTCATCTCAACTTGTTCTAAGCCCCTGTGGGTGAATCACTTAATGGAAGTTAAGATTAAGGTCTTCCCTGTAGATATATGGATTCATGTTCTCTAAAGTGATAATATTAGGGGAATGATGAATACAAATGAATTGTTTAAAATAATTCTTTTTTTTTTATTTAGAATATATATAGAGAAATATTTATTGGAAATCAAGACTAACTCCCCATGATTATGGGGAGTTAGGAAAATACACCAAAGTTCATTTCTTCTTTGAGCTGTACAAATGGTCATATTGATGATTAAGCTACTTAAATTTAGAGAAGCCCTTTTTGAAGATTGCCAGCTTACCTTATAAATTTCCCTTAATAATGTCATTCTGACTTTCAGAAGCCTTACAACATACAAAGGATGTCTCTAGAGTTGAATATCGATGACACAATATTACTTATGTTTTTGAAAGAAACTCTTAAAAGGATTTCAAATTATGGGCACATTTGTTTTACCTCTCCTTTTGTAACATATGATCCTGCAGTTAAAGCTCTGAACCTACTTCTTCAAAAGCAGTGTTACAGGGGCTGGTACCCTAACTGGCAACTAAATGGTGAACTGAATGGTAATAACTCATTAAAGCAAGAGCTAGGGGATTCCTTCCAGTGAAAGAAAATAGTAATGAATTTCATGTGGCCCAAAGCCCCTGTGTGTGTACTTATAGTTTGTACTGGGAAGTGATTTATCTTGAAAAATAGTAGGTAATAACATTTTCCTGGAGTCTTTTATTACAACCACCTTTGTGCAGTTTTAGAGGACACCTTCCCCACCCCAGCTCCCCAGTACAGAGAATTCCCAGCTAAAGTATTTTAACTAAGGTAAGGCTCCAACTCATTCCCCAATGAAAGCACATTGTGCCATTCCTGAGTTCACTGTCTCTGAAACGTAACCGCAACCTCTCGAAAGAAACCCAGCTCTGGAAAGATTTGTTCTTGGTGTTTATTTTGCTTTTCTTCTTCTAGCTGGGGGTACGACCAAGCCAGGGAGGGGAAGCCCCACGAGAAGTGACTTCAGAATCAGGAAGCATCGTTGTGTCTGGCCTGACTCCAGGTGTGGAGTACGTGTACACCATCTCAGTCCTCAGAGACGGGCAAGAGAGAGGCACACCCATTGTCAACAAAGTGGTGACACGTAAGAGGAGTTCTTTGCTCTTTTTCCTTTTAAGTGTTTAAACTGTTCCACTTTCAAAGAATAGCTGAAATCAATTACTCCCCCCCTTTTTTTGAGAGAGAGAGAGGAAGGGAGAGGGATAGAGATAGAAACATCAGTGAGAGAGAAACATCATTGATCGGCTGCCTCCTGCATGTCTCCTAAGGATTGAGCCTGCAACCTGGGCATGTGTCCTGACCGGCAATCGAACTGGTGACCTGGTTCATACGTGGACACTCAACCGCTGAGCCACACCCACCAGGCCAATATAACTTTTTACATATGAGAATGGCATAGGGGAAAGATCTACCCCTACTTATATTAGCTGTTGCTAAATTTCAAGTAGCAAGTTCAGTCCATGGCATCAGAAGTGTTCTTTCCATGTCAAGAATATTTATGAACTGGTAAGATGGAAAGGATTTCAATAGTATTGCAAAATCATTGATCATAAAAACAAATTCTGTCAGAGAATTGCTTTCCACCTTGGTTTCATGGTACAACTTCTGTATTTTTTACTGACTCTTTTCAAAAAGAGAGAGAGAACGGAAGGAAACATAAGGAGGGAGGGAAGCATTACATAGGTCAAGTGTTTTGTGTTAGCTTTCACTTTTAATTTTCAATTATTTTTCTAGCTGTATCTCCCCCAACAAACTTGCACCTGGAGGCCAACCCTGACACTGGAGTGCTGACAGTCTCCTGGGAAAGAAGCACCACCCCTGGTAAGCCTGTGAGGTATCAGAGGGCATGAGTAAGCAATACCTTTCCAAGACAAAGGTTTTAGGAACTGGCCCTTTCACAGAAATACAGGTTGAAAATGATAAGTACCTATCCCTCCATAAGAAGCACAGGAGGACATGAGTATGCATCATAGAGTGACAGGGAGGGTGTTTTACTGCATGTTTACTTAACTCACAGGAAAGAGAACAAGGCAGGTGCCTATTGAGCTCTGTAGGGAGTCATGAGGGCTGTGGAAAAGCATTCTGGAATGTGGCTTTTGCCCAGTGGCACTCAAAATTGCCATACAAATAGTTGAAATCGTACTGCATAATTTTTCTTTTATGAGTTATCACAGATTCCAGTTTATTATTCCGTGAACTTTTGCATATATTTTGTCGTGAGTTGCACCACAAAAATCTAAGAGTGATGTAAGGTAGAAATGATCCATTTTGCAGAATGAAAAATTGAGACTCAGAAAAAACTGGCCTACCCATGGTCACAAATTTTAAATGTTACAAAATTGGGATTGTAACTAAAGTTTTTCAGACTCTTTCTCATACCCAGCATCACATATTTGGAACCTAATTGTTTGTGTGCTTTTTTTTATGTGTAGTCAGTAACAAGGAATTGCTGACATGGAGTTCCATGACTATTTTTAAAACTTTGAATGTAGCTTTTATTTAAACTCCTTGATCACACCTATTGAAACTTATCGTGAAACATTTTTAGCTATAGCAATTTTCAAGTAGCATGATGTATGTACTGTGACTATGACAGGGGAGATTTTAGATATTCACCAAGCCCATGTGAAAGTCTCTCTAAATGAGAAATGTTACCCAAAATGTAATTGTATTAGTTAATATTGGGTATATTAAAAGAATCACTATTGAGATATCGGGATAGTCATAAATGAGAAAATTCTAAATTAAACAAAAACAGAAGTTCCAACTCACATTGATTTCACCCATAACCATTATACTTGTTACTTTAAGGGCCATATTTAGTGTATTATTTCACTAATTCTAATTTTAGAAATAGTTCTTACATTTGCTTAGGCATACAACTAAGAGAATTTAATTATCTGATCAATGTGTACAATCACACAGAATAAAACTAGCTCAACCTATCCTTAATCTCCCTCTGAAATAGAGTGATTTTGGTGAAGTTGTCATTATCTGTGGAAACTTTGTTTAAGCCAAAGTTATGCTATTTCCAGCCAAGTGACTCTGAATTTGAAACTAAGTTGGCAAATTTCATGCTTGTCAAAAGCTAGGTCCTTAAATATTTAGTCTTAATGGATGGCCTCGCATGCCTGTCTAGATGGTCACTAGCAAATGCAATGACTTCAGCATGTATTTCCCATCCAGTTGGATTTCCTTGTCTATACTTTTGTTTTCATCCTGTTTCTAATGGCAAAATATGCCATCATTTCCTTGCTCTTTATTAAGTTTAACCTAAATATACTTTCTCATTTACTTTAGTCTGTCCTTATAGATCGCTAGTCATCACTGTTTTAATTTGAATCTCTCCTCCCCCTCAACCCTCTTACTGCCTAACTTCTATGATTCCTGAAATCTTCATCAATTCATATTCTTTCACTAGAATAAGTAGAGCCACTTCTTTCTCCCACTTTTTCTCCTTTCCTATTCCCTTCCTGTAAATTCCGTAGTTAGACTTTGTACGTTAGGAGAGCCCGCTTTGGGGAATGTGCCTAGGATTGAGAGCCATTCCATACTAAGCAGGTAAAATGGAATATTCCTCAGGTATCATGCAGATGATCCAGTAAGGACAATCAGGGTACCGGGTACAGTGGTAGAAGGATCAGGGAATTTTGAGGCAGGAAAGCCTTTGGTAATCACTTTCCCATTCCAAGATTTTCTTTAAACCAAGGATATTATTGCCTGCCTCAAAGGGTTGTTGTAAGCACTAATGACAGTAGAGTCCTTAATAAATGCCAAGTCCTTTCCCCATTCCCCTGTGTGGGTTCATCACTGGGTTCTGGTTTAAAATGCTCTGGGTTGCAAATTCTTCCTGCAGTAACTAACTTACTCCTTTCTGTCTCCTGCAGACATCAGTGGTTATAGAATCACCACTACCCCAACGAATGGCCAGCAGGGATATTCTTTGGAAGAAGTGGTCCATGCAGATCAGAGTTCCTGCACTTTTGAAAACCTGAGTCCTGGCCTGGAGTACAATGTCAGTGTTTACACTGTCAAAGATGACAAGGAAAGTGTTCCTATCTCTGATACCATCACCCCAGGTAATGGAAAAATAAGCTGTTATCCTCAGAATGGCAGCTGCAGTAAGAGGGGGGATTAACATCTTAATCCCCATGTGGTTGAGTGTGTCAGATAGAGGTGGGATTGAATTCTGACCTCCCAACTGCACTCTTCAAAACTGAGACATCAGAGCAACAATTTGGACAAATGCTTGCTGTTAACACTGCTCACTGCCTGCTTCACTGGGAAGCTGTCTGTTGCGATGAGTATGTAATGGAGTGGCAACCGTGGCATTAACTCTGTCTGCTCACGTGGAAATATTACTAAAACGATGTCACGTGTCTGTACTCAGTACTGACAGGCTAAAAGTAATATGGTAAATGCATCCCCTCAGTCCATTTGTGCCTGGTCTCACAGTCCAATTGTGAGCTGCTGTCTGTAAAATAGTACCTGTCTTCATAGGTAAGCACTGAAGTAGCACCTGATCTACACATCCAGTTCTTCTGTTTCAAATCCTTCTTTTTTAAAATTGAAAAAAAAGAAAGAAAAAGAAAGACCACACCCTCAGGACATTCTTTCTTGTGGATTAAAACACGGAACTGAAAAGACCTATCCAAGGATAGGCTTGTTGTTTGTCCAAAATGGGACTGTGACAGATGAAAGCAGACAGATTGTGTTCCCCTTTGTGCATTTTGGTAGAATGCTTTTAGTAGTGATAATTAAATAACTTTTATTATGAATTAAACACAATATTGGCACTGGCCTTGGACTCAGGCCGGTCTGTCTTCCACCTGATTATGCTTTCAGATGGCATATTTCACACCATATATTCATAATGTGTTAACATTATGGCCATACCTTGTCATGAGTTTTTGTATGGGGAGAAAATGAAAAAACTCATCAATCAAATTTTTAAACAAATCTTCCTGCAAGCTTTATTTTCCTACTAAAAATTTTTGGATTTTTTTAAGACAACATTGCTGATACTACAGATACTATGTCCGGATCCTAGGGATGGTTTTGACATCCTAAACAGTCCTGTAATTTTTAGGAGCCTGAGAAGTTCCAATTGTACTGTTTAGAGACATTTTTAAAATGCAAGAGAATCCCTAAGAATAGTGTAACTTGTTTGATTCTCACAGGGAAGCAAACTATTCAGGATGCTCAGGAATCTTTCAGATAATTTGGAACAGACTGCATACTACCATCATTGCTTTAACATTCCGTCAATTTTACTACTAGTAACCTGATGTACACTGCTTTATTTTTTCCTCTTTTTTGCCTCTATTTTCCTTTTGCCCCCTCCCTCCCCCTTTTGCTTTGTAACTCAATAGAGGTGCCCCAACTCACTGACCTAAGCTTTGTTGATATAACCGATTCAAGCATCGGCCTGCGGTGGACCCCGTTAAACTCTTCCACCATTATTGGGTACCGCATCACAGTAGTTGCGGCAGGAGAAGGTATCCCTATATTTGAAGATTTTGTGGACTCCTCAGTAGGATACTACACAGTTACAGGGCTGGAGCCGGGCATTGACTATGACATCAGCGTTATCACTCTCATTAATGGCGGAGAGAGTGCCCCTACTACACTGACACAGCAAACGGGTGAATGTTGAAAACTTCTGTGTTTGAGACACGGATGGTGTTGCATGCTGCCACCAGTCACTGGTTAAATATGGATGTTTTCGTGGAAAAGCCAGCAATTTGCCAAAGATTAAGAGAAGGTGGTTTGGGGAGTAAGGAATCCAATGCAGATGCTAAACTGTTCGGGTGAAGACATAATCAAGCAGTCTTAAGTAGACTTTCATTCAAAGCACAAATATGTATAAAGCTAACAAAATGTCGATATCTGATCTACAAATACAAAATGGCAAAGATTAATTGAATTTGCAAACCTGTGATTTTTTTAAAATGATCTAACATGAATGCCAAATTGTATCATGAGCACCAGTTATTAATAAGAAAGTACTTCCAAAATGTACCATTGTGTGCTCCCTTCTGTCTACTCTTTGATCAACTCTACCATGTTCCTTCTTTGTAGCTGACTAAAAACCCATTGAAATTTAGGGTAGAGTGGAAAGGGGTTGTTTTGAGGTAGAAAAAAACACCCACAAAACTTTGGCACACTCGAAGTTCTATTGCTGTGGCGAGGTAAAGAAACTCCTCTTTAACCTCAGTCTGGGACGAGCATGCAACATTATAAACGTTCTCTGCCCTGCATGGTAAGGAACATGCTGAGACCCAATTTGCATGAACCCTCTTCACTTGTAAGTAGTAGACACGGAATGGAATTGTAGCTCTCGTCCTCTCACGTCAGGGGGACATCTAGGACCCTGTCTTCTTTTTGTCTGTGTGCATGTGTTTCTTTGGAAAGTACTGCTATGTTTCTCTTTGCTGTGTGGCAACTTGAGCCTCTTCAGCCTGGGATAAAATAATCTTCAGTGGTGTTAATAACGTACTTAAAAGCAACATATTTGGGTGTCAATTAAAATTATTGTTTAAGATATATTGATGGCAGAAAGGTGAAAGGGGCCTAACAGTACTAGGTGTAGTGTTTTATTTTTAACAGTACAATTGACCCTTAAACAATATGGGGATTAGGAGCACTGACCGCCACGCAGTTGAAAATCTGTGTATAACTTTTGATACCCCCAAAACTTTATTACTAATAGCCTACTGTTGACTGGAAACCTTACTACTGATACCATAAACAGTCAATTAACACATATTTTGTATGTTCTACAAATTATATACTATATTCTTACAGTTAAGTACGCTAGAGAAAAGAAAACGTTAAGAAAATTATAAAGAACAGAAAATACATTTACAGTATTTTTAAAAATCTAGACAGACCCACACAGTTCAAACCTGTTTTGTTCAAGGGTCAACTATAGTTTACTCTCATTTAGATTAGATTTAGATTAGACTATGCATGATGATGACTTGTTTCCTTTATGCATGAAATATTGTTTTTACCTTTCCAGCTATTTCTGTTACCTTTCATTTTAAAATGATATTAATTTAGTCTTCCTTCTTATTTGAAACCAGCTGTCCCTCCTCCCACTGACCTGCGATTCACCAATGTTGGTCCAGACACTATTCGTGTCACGTGGGCCCCGCCTCCATCCATTGAATTGACCAACTTCCTGGTGCGCTACTCACCTGTGAAAAATGAGGAGGATGTTGCAGAGTTGTCCATTTCTCCATCAGACAACGCAGTGGTCTTGACAAGTAAGAGGTCAAATGTATCTGTTCAATAAATACCAAGCATAAGGAAAGAATTCTGAGTTCTCAGGTGGGAGCAAATAAGATCAAAACAGCTACAACAGAAGTACAAGCTAAACTCCAAATATCACCTGAGGCTTTGTAAATTTTGAAAGATGTCATGTTTATTGTTATTTTAATACATCTTTCATATCTACAACTTTAAAAATATCATAGTGGAAAACACCAGCAATGAAGTTCAAAGACTTCAAACATGCTCTACTTCCAAATAAGCACATTAAAATAATGTATGTCAAGAGAAATTATATGACTAAATTTGAATGTTTGGAGAGAAAATGAGGATTGAGAATAATGTCACTGTATCTATTTTATTCTTTTTTTCCCCCCCAAGTGTCAGCAGGCAATCTGTTTAGCATCTGAAAACATGGAAACAGTGACTGGTTACTCAGGATAGATCAGGATGCTCTTTGAAGAAAGAGCCAGTTTGATTTGTACTTCAGAAAAGAATCTGTTGGCAGGATTTCTCTGAAGGCTGAGGACTTAAGAAAACAACTGACATGAAAATAAACAACAATAACTATTTATGGAAATTGCCTCTTTCCAGTTCCTACTCTTTTGAAATAGATACCTTTTATTAAAGAAAATATAAGTGGGCTGCAACATGGTGCTGTGTTTCAAGTTAATGTTGCTTTTCAGTATTTTCACTGTACTAGTTAAAAGACGTATATAAGAACAGCCAAAGTTGAGACATAAGGGAGAAATAGTTCATATTTAGGCCCATTGCCAAATGGTGGTCTGAAAACATTGTCTATGTTTCAGACATAGTATGACCGTAGTTTTGGTTTCTCATTTTGTGGCTGAGGGCAAGAGCATCCCTGTATCTACCTTTCAGCAGGAAGGTTGTTTTGATCTAGAGCACCCTGGGATCAGTAGCTATAACCTCACCCAATGCAGAAGCCCCTGCTTCAGGACCACCATCTGCCCCCATCATAGCCACAGATCTGTCACATGTCCATCCTGTGTTCTAAGACCTCATTCTAGATCCTACTCTAGATCTCACGGTAGCCATTTCCCCCTAGAGCAGCAGTCACCAACCAGTGGTCCGCGGATCACTGGTGGTCTGTGAGGTCCGAAAGGTTGGCTGTTGCTGCCCTAGAGTAGCCATTATATCCTATTTTACAGATGAAGCAACATAGGTGCCCAGTGTTTAAGTAAATTGCCCCTGACCAAGCAGAAAGGAGGAAAGTGGAGTCCACGCTCCATCAGGGACCTCTGCAGAAAGGCTGAAGGGGAGTTGATATGGAGGGGAATGGGGGTTATTGAGTAGGAGGTCAATGGTTAGAAACCTTACTATGTACCTTTTTTATTCCTCAAAATGAGAAGATATCCAGCAATGTATATTTAAATTTTTTAAGTGTCAGCTCTTACCTTAATCTGGCAGAACCAATCACTTTCCCTTTGGGGTATGACTCTCCCAGTAAAGGTTAATTGTTAAGATCATGGGTCATGGTCTGGGTCAACTCCTGTAGGATCTTGGGCAAGTATACCAAAGGAGATAACTTCTTTATGCCTCAGTTTTCTTATTTGTAAAGTGGGAATAATTATAAACCCATCTTTGGAAATATGGGAGGTAATGGATTTGTTCATTATCTTTAATGTGGTGATGGTTTCACAAGTGTATACATATGTCAAAGCTGTCAAACTGTACATTTAAAATATATGCAGTTTATTATATGGCCATAGAGCTGCTTTAAAAAGGTAGCAGACTACCTCACTGGATTGTTCTGAGTAAATGAAAATCCACAGTGCCAAGGTCATTGTCAGCACATGACCCCAACAGATGTACTATTAAGTGGATGATAGTAATATTACTATGCTACAACAACTCCATCTTATTGCAGATCGGGCTGAGTCACACTCATAGAGGTGGAACAGAGGCCGGGGTTTAGAGATACTACAGGGCAAGGTGATCCTTCCTTATCACCCAGTTGCAGCCCATCTCCGGGTAGCCACCCACATTCACTTAGGAATAAGTAGGCTATAGGACTGGACTCTTGGATATTTTGTAAGTTGAAATAGTCCCAGGGGTGCTTTGGTTTTTGATGCTTTCAAGGACAGTTTTAAAGTCCCACTTGCCTCTTCAGATCTCCTGCCTGGCACAGAATATTTGGTCAGCGTCTCCAGTGTTTATGAACAACATGAGAGCACACCTCTCAGAGGAAGACAGAGAACAGGTGAGTCATGTTGGCAATATGCTTATCAAGTAATGTTCACCTACCAATTTTAAATAACAAAAATGGAATGTTCCTTCTAAAAATACGTCTCCATCTGTTGTGGTGGTGATGGTGGTGCCTGTAGCCTTGTCATTACTTTGTGATCACTGGTCTTGAAAATTAAAAGACACCTTATTCAACTATTACCCTGACTTCCTGTCACTAAGATTCTATTCTCTGTTTCCAGAGAACACTGAAATTAGTCCAGAAACTTTGTTGTCTATCTTTCTAAAAACTCTCCCAAGAAGAATATCTCATAATGTCTATTATTTAGGGATGGTAAACCTTCCTTCTCTTTAGGGAACTCTGTCTAATGGCTGACCTAATACTGTCATTGTCATATTTTCCCTCTTTTACTAAGCCAATAAGTTTATCTCTTTTTTCTACTTTATTAAATCTTCATTTACTATAAAAATGAAGTTAAATTGAATCCCATAACCTGATGTCCTTTCTTAAAGGTATTTCTTTTAATTTTTCCCTTTAAAAAAGTACAGTGTAATATATCCACTAATTAATTCATTACAGTCCACTTGCTTCCAAAAAGGTGTTGTAATATCTCATTTGGTTTGAGTATGTTATCGAATAGAATAAGTAAATGTTTT
This sequence comes from Cnephaeus nilssonii, assembly GCF_951640355.1. NCBI lineage: Eukaryota > Metazoa > Chordata > Mammalia > Chiroptera > Vespertilionidae > Cnephaeus > Cnephaeus nilssonii. The sequence continues at coordinate 19,235,362 of NC_137081.1, read as the reverse complement.
AACTGAAACAGAAATTTGTTGGAAGTCCCAAGAGGTTACATGATTTGAATTTGAGATAAACTCCAAATTCTCTCTGATTTTTCTGCATTGCACTAAATTCCAATTCATGAGAAATTACTTGCATTGTCACTTGTCTAGAATAATGTCTTAGTTTTAGGAACTTTCATGTTTGGCATCATCATTACCTGTTGACATATCAATTCCCTCTTGAGTGTAGAAAGCTTTGAGAGCCAAACACTTAACTCAAGAGTGGGAAGATCTTCTCATTTTCAGAGATACACTTATAGGATAGAAACACAGACTACTGAACACTGAAACATTTAAAAATATCAATTTCCAGAATATCTTAAACACCTTTTCTTCAATAGCATGTAGAAACCTCCTATAATGACACTTGGAATGCTTAGCAAAAGAACAAAGAAAAGAATGCTTGAGTTGGCCATTTTGAACTGAGTCATTTATGATTTTGAAATTTTTATGTGGCTTAGAATCAATCCATCATAACCTGAGTTTATAGCAATTCCTTGTGTTAATAAAAAAAAAATAACAAAAATACAGAAACATCAGATGTATGTTACTTTCCACTATTTTCTCACTTCCTAATCTGGTGGTGTTTTTCCCCCGCCTCTTCCTCTCTCTCTTTTTCCCCTGGGTGGGAAAAACAGGTCTTGATTCCCCAACTGGCATTGACTTTTCTGAAATCACCGCCAACTCTTTCACGGTGCATTGGATTGCTCCTCGAGCCACCATCACTGGCTACAGGATTCGCCATCATCCCGAACACACTGGTGGAAGACCTCGAGAAGATCGAGTGCCCCCGACTCGGAATTCCATCACCCTCACCAACCTCAATCCGGGCACAGAATATGTGGTCAGCATTGTTGCACTCAACGGCAGAGAGGAAAGTCCCTCGTTGGTTGGTCAGCAATCAACAGGTAACTTGTTTTCTGGTCTCAAGGAAACTCAGAGGACTTTCCTATGCAAGTGGTATATTCTGTGAAAGAGGTTGGTGTTGTCTGAGTCATCATCTGTTAAAAATTAGATCATGGTTATGAGACATAGGGAAGTGAGAGAATATATGGAGAAAAATCTCCTTCTTAGAGTACATGAAAGTAGATAATTTTTTTATTCTAAGAAATTTCTCACCTGATTTAGGTATTTATGCATTTTTATTAACTGCAGTTTTATTCAAAATATAGAAAACACTCTTTCAAAGTTCTCTTAAAATCATGATTATTTTAATGTAATAGTGTCAAAGTTCTCGATAGATGCTAAAGTACTTAAGGGAGTATTATCATGATATTTGTACCCTAGTCTCAAATGGATTAACAAAAAGACAGGGGGGGTGTGCAAATGTTACCAATTATCAAATACCTAAAGGAAGGGGATATGGGTGTTCATTATATTATTTTTATGGCCTTTTTGTTGTTTTAAAATTTTTCAGAAAAGCAAGTTTGAGGGGGGGAAAAAAGCCATTCGATAATTTGAAATAATCATTTTATTAGAATTTGCATTGACTCCTTAACCTCTTACCTTGTCCATAATTTTTAATTTTGTATAGTACTTACACTATTATATAAAAAACTCACAATTATCTGGAAAATGAACAAAGAATGAATCTGGGCATCGTTTGAAAGTTACGGATGTGAGAACTTTCCCTTGTTCTTTCTAGTTTCTGATGTTCCAAGGGACCTGGAAATTATTGCCACGAACCCCACCAGCCTACTGATCAGCTGGGAAGCTCCCGCTGTCACAGTGAGATATTACAGGATCACCTATGGAGAAACAGGTGCGTTAGTCAAATGCTATTTCACATCTAATCAAGTCAGATCCTGTAAACCCAACAGTGAACATATAATTAAAGAAAGCTTGGCAAGTTCATTCAATGGAGCCTTGTCTTTTCCAAGAATATGTGAAAAATATTCGTGAAATAATTGATAGCAAAATCAGGATAAGAAGTTGTTTGTACAGTCCTAGAGGGGGAATAGTAGAGGTGAAGAAGAAAGGATTGCAAATTCACATACCTAGTATCAGCAGTGAAATGATAAACGATTTGTATTTTTCTTTTTACTTTGTCTGTATTTTCAAAATTTTATTTAACATGAATATATTCTATTAAAAAATTGAAAAAGTAACACAGCTTATGCAATCCTGGGTTGGGGACTTACCTTCTTCTCCCTTCTCATGTTAATCTACAATTCTGACTTTTTACAGCTGGAATGTTAAAATAGCATTAACTGCAGTATTCTCCCAGTGTTCATCAACTCATGAAGGTTTATTGCATGCATAAATAAATATAGGTTTTTGTTCAAGCCCTATTAAGAGCACCTTTTTAAAGGGTCGCTTGCAGGCTGCTCTCAATACGTTAATGCATTAACTCAGCAATCCCCACGTATCTCTCAGCCCCTCAGACTTTTCCTAACTTCTTTTCAAACAGGAGGACACAGCCCCGTCCAGGAGTTCACTGTGCCTGGGAGCAAGTCTACAGCAGAAATCAAGGGCCTTAAACCTGGAGTAGACTACACCATCACTGTGTATGCTGTCACAGGCCGGGGGGACAGTCCAGCAAGCAGCAAGCCAGTTTCCATTGATTACCGGACAGGTATCGACTCCTCTGGGCTGAAGAACACCTACTGCCAACAGTTTTTAACCAAATATACAAAGAAATGCCCACAAGGGCAGGGATTTTTGTCTGTTTTGTTAATTGATGTATTCCACATGCCTACAATAGAGACAGACAGAGAGGGTGTTTAATAAATATTTTTGAATGAATGAATGAATGAAGGAAGAGCTGATATGGTAAGAAGGTAAACACCTAAGTTAGAATATGGTTTTTGTGTGAATGAAGCAGCCATCTTGAAAATAGGCCATGGTATCAAGATGCTGGCCCCACCTCCCAAAAGTTATCTCTGTTTCAGCAAAAGAAATACTTGGGAGTCGCTAATCATAGTAAGAGATTGTCCTATACATAGCAGAACTGGAGACGAGGACTTGTCCAGTCTTGTTCTCATGGGCTGTGGCTTCATTGGTTTCTCCTCTTTTTTTTTTTTTTGTAGAAATTGACAAACCATCACAGATGCATGTCACTGATGTTCAGGATAATAGCATCAGTGTCAGATGGCTGCCTTCAAGCTCCCCTGTCACTGGCTACAGAGTGACCACTGTTCCCAAAAATGGCCTGGGGCCAACAAAAACGAAAACTGCAGGTCCAGGTAAGAATTGCAGCATCTCACGTGCACCAGAAAATACAGGAGGCCCACACAGTATGTTTTTTAAAAAAACATCCACCTACCTCTGAGTACTATGTATTTTTATATCATTATGTTAAAGTTTCCCCATTTGTGAATTCAGGGCTCAAGATTGTTACTCCCTCCACAGTATAATTTTTCGAATAAGTGCATTTCTGTTTTTACATGCATAGTCCTGTTTAATGGTGTGGACATCTTAAATTATGAGCTCTACCTTTGTGGTTTTGTTCACTGTGCACACCAAGAAGAGAGAGATTGGCCTAACTGATTTTTTAAATATCTTTTTAGCCCTTGTTTTTGTTTATTATATAAAATACTTGTGAAATGAAGATCTTAAATCAATATTGTTTTTTTCAAATACAAGTAAAAGTTTACTTAGAAAGTCACAGAGGTAGGAAAAGTGAGCCAGCTGGGTTGTGTGGGCTCAGGAAACAAGTTACAGAGGCAAAAAAAAAAGGGGGCCTTTGGAGCTTAGGGGAGAGAGAAGCAAAGGTATTCGCCATCAAGAAAGAATGGGGGGGAGTGCAGACATTCTACAGAGAGAGCGAGAGAGCGCGCGCACCTTAAGGCAATATCTTAAAGTCAAGTTTTGTTGTGTTGTGTGTTTTTTTCAAAATTATTATCATTTATTGTTGGGGGCATCATATTAAATTTTGGAGCTTATTCTTTAGTGTGACTGTACTCTAATATGATCACTTGTATTAGCAATGAACACATTTATCCAAGAGGAAATCCATCTCTGACTCCTATATTTTCCTGATAAGTCTGCCCATGAAAATCTAGGCCACCACACATTTTCTATCGAAATCTGAATGTCTGTTGGATGACAGTACAGTAGAATGACATAAATGCTGCATTTGCTTTTCACTCCCTTTGCAGATCAAACAGAAATGACCATCGAAGGCTTGCAGCCCACAGTGGAGTATGAGGTCAGTGTCTACGCTCAGAGTCAAAACGGGGAGAGTCAGCCTCTGGTCCAGACGGCCGTCACCAGTACGTAACCCATGCTCATCTTCCATTTTCAAAGTCAGATCTTGTTCTTAGGCACCTGAATGCCCTCTGCATGTCATTTGCGATTATACATGGGGAAAGCCAACTGGTTGGTCAGTTTATATGTTGAGTTGAGCCCTTTACAAGCATATTTTTTCTTCCCAGTTCCAAGCAATGAACATATAGGGAAAGAAGTTGTGGAACCACCATAGTTGGTTGCTGTGCTTTAAGTTTCTTTTGCTTATATGGCCTCAGCAAAAGCTTATTTGCCTATTGCACATCTACAGAGTGTTTTGCCAGGACCGTCTTTTCTACAACTGGATGGTAAAGTTGATTGAAGTCTTTCTCATGAAGCTGGTATGTTTGGAGCATTTGCAGGACTGTGGCTGCACCAGAGTTATTAAAGAAGGATTATAAAAATCTAAATCTAACATTGAAAATCAATTTTACCATTCCCAAAGGTGTAGAAAATCCAGGTCTGTGAGACTGAGATCACATTGCAAAAATAAATTATGGTACAAAATCTTAAAATCAATGCAAATAAATCCTCTTTGAAAGGACACTTTGCAAGGTGTCTACACATCTCGTGTACACCTGTTTTAATAAATGATGTGGCATTAAATGTTTTCAAAATCAAAAATACTTCAACAGGATCAGGTAATTTTCTCTGTAATAGTGGGTTGATTGGAATTTAATTCATCAAAGAGAATGGTATCTGCAAAACTGCTTTGCATGTTATAAAAAAATGCTTATTTCACAACTTGCTTTTCACATAACCTCTTACCATTAATTTGCCTAACAGACATTGATCGCCCTAAAGGACTGGCATTCACTGATGTGGATGTCGATTCCATCAAAATTGCTTGGGAAAGCCCACAGGGGCAAGTTTCCAGGTACAGGGTGACCTACTCGAGCCCTGAGGATGGAATCCATGAGCTATTCCCTGATGGTGAAGAAGACACTGCAGAGCTGAAAGGCCTCAGGCCTGGTTCTGAGTACACAGTCAGTGTGATTGCCTTGCACGGTGATATGGAGAGCCAGCCCTTGATTGGAACCCAGTCCACAGGTATATCGTTAATTGCACCACTGGGTGCTCATGGGAGCAGAGGCTTTATGCCCTGCTTAATGAATTTATCAGGCTATTGATTTCTATGTAAGGGGATAAAACAAAAAAAAGTTGCCTCTATTAGGAAAGGCCCTCTTTACGAGGAATAGTACTAAACAATGAAGTTTAGGTGATCTTTAAGTCAAGTCTAATACGCAGACATTTTGGAGTAACTTGGCTCATCAACAAGGCCATAAAATGAGACATTTGAAGATAATTCTAAAATTTTGGATTATTTTCTGAGCTATGCCTCCCTGTGGCTATACTCACTGTGTATAAAGAAAAGGAGTTTGGCATCCTAGAGCTTACTCTGAAAAAGGAACCCAAAATGAGCCATTTCATAGCAGCATATTTCTGAGAACACGTGGGTAAGACCTTTCTTCTCTGGTTAGATAATCGTGTGCCTGGTGTATAATTTGCTTAAAAGATTGAGAATCGGACACATAGGGCAAATGCTTTCCACAATACTTTATCTTCTTGTGCTTTGTTTCTGAAGCACAGGGGAATGCTAAAGATGTGTCCTTGTGACAGCATAAACCCTGCAGGTGACAATCTGTGTTATTGCTCTTTGCTTCTCTTTGCTGCTTCTGTTATGATCCAATTTTCTTATGCTGCACCACAGAGAATACTTCAAATTTAGCAGTGATATCTGCCACAGGGTCCAAATAAAGTGAATCAAAACATAATTCTAACTTTGGGGGTATGGAATACTCTGGGAAATGGATTTCCATACAAGGATAATTTATATCGGAAAAGGGCTATTGCTCATCTTTCCGTACAAATGAAAAATCAATCTCAATGGCCTAAATCAGTCATTCTGACTTTTCAAAAAAATTTCTAAGGGAAAGCAAAAACATCTTCTAAAACCTAAAGTCTCAGAATTCTGACATTTACCTGTGTTTCCAGTGATTCTGAACATTGGTGGATATAAAACATGCTTTCAGCAAACATTTTCTTCATTTTGCATCCCTTCTTGTTGTACTTTCTTGTACTGAATCTTTGATCAGGGAACTCACCTAACCCAAACCAAGCACAATCTATTCTACTTCTTGGAATTCACTTTATTGTCCGTTTTCCCCATTTCCTATAAGATAACCTCTAACCAATGACCCTCCTGACAGCCATTCCTGCACCAACCAATCTGAGGTTCACTCAGGTTACACCAACGAGCCTGACTGCCCAGTGGACAGCCCCCAACGTTCAGCTCACTGGATATCGGGTGCGGGTGACCCCCAAGGAGAAGACGGGCCCAATGAAAGAAATCAACCTTGCTCCCGATAGCTCATCTGTGGTTGTATCAGGACTCATGGTAAGAAGTGCTCTTTTTCATTGGAATAAAGAAGTAGGCCATCTCTTACACAGTTTAAGGTGGTAGACATATGATATCATGGTAAATCTAATTATATTCTTGGCCCCTGCCATCAAATACTTTTATTGTGATTTTGTATCAATTTTATAAATAGCTTTGGATTTTGCAGTTCTTTAAATGTATTCTGTTCACTTTAAAAGGGTATGTGTGGGTGCAGGGGGCAATTTATATACAGGTTGACTGTATATATCTTCTTTAGTTATTATACATTTTCTGCGCTCTGTTACCTTGGCAAGGAATATTCTCCAACTTGTACCAACCCAGCCTGACCCTACCTTCATTAAATCACTTTTAAAACTAGCCAGTAACCTAGGAACTTGATATACATTTAACATAAGTCCAATTCCAGAAGAAACTATAGAAAGAGGGTTCAGAGATAGTCTCTCTGCCTCTCTATGATCAGAAAAATTCACAGTTTATACCTGTCTGTTCATAAAGAAACAGGCTAATACCCATTTTCCTCATTTTGTATCAGCTTAGTATAAGTATGTCGGTTATGGCTTACTTGGGCTTTACCCTTAAGGGCATTTTAAAATTGATATAATTGAAATTTGTTGTTGATCACCTGTAGTACAGGAATGAAATTAATCTAGGAATGTATAGTGCTGTAGGTTTTGCTAGTTTATTTATTTTTCTTTTATAACTATGGCATCTTTCTAATGCAATAGTGAAAGTCACTGGGCTTCCTATTGCTGACGCTTACCATGCCCTTCTTTCTAGGTGGCCACCAAATATGAAGTGAGTGTCTACGCTCTTAAAGACACTTTGACGAGCAGACCAGCTCAAGGAGTTGTCAATACCTTGGAGAGTGAGTGATCAAACTTTTAAGTATCAAAAAAACATTCTGTATAAACAAAAATTAAAGAATGCTAAATAGTTTTCTAGATCACTAAGTTAACAATGGAGTGATTCCCAATCTGGGAATTGATTTGCTCACCCATCTTTTTGACTTAACTACTGGCGCCTTTGGTGTTATGAACGAAGACTAGTTTATGCTGTACTTGTTGGAATTTGTTTTCATAGAGTTAAGTTTGGGGAGGACATTCTGCTTTGTACTGTATCTTAACAGTGCAGTAGTATTGGACCAAGTTGGGCCCAGATTCTAGTTTTCTGCCATATCAATGAACTCCTGGTATACTCTTTCAGAAATCATATAAAGTGTCAGTGTTTCCTCATCTATAAAAATAGGGATAGCATTGCATCTGTTGAAAGAGAAAAAAATATGAAGCCCTATGAAATGACAAAATACTAGCAATGCATGTATATATCATCGCTGGCTGGCTATATTATTCTAACTCCTGCTACACATATTTTACATTTTAATAAATTAATAATTTTCACCTTTATTGAGGGATTTGTAGATGCTATAAACCAGCCTTGGGAACCACTGGTAGTATCTCTTAACAAGCTTTTCAGTTCTTCCAAAAAGAAAAGGTGAATATTTTTATATTTCTAATTATTGTCAACCTTTGTTTCTGGATGCCATAGGAGAAATGTTCTACATTGTCATGTGTAGAAATGGATGTATTTGTTGTATAATAAGGAAACATCCTATCTAATAAAAGAGTAATATGCAGATTGACCATCACTCCAACACACAATATGGCTTCCCCCATGTGGTCAAAGATCCTGCCCCCATGTGGACACAAGATGGCCACCACAAGATGGCCAGCAGGGGAGGGCAGTTGGGAGGCACCTGGCCTGCAAGGGAGGGCAGTTGGAGGCGATCAACCCTGCAGGGGAGGGCAGTTAGGGGTGACCGGGCCGGCAGAGGAGGGAAGTTGGGGGCAAACAGGCTGGCAGGGGAGCAGTTAGGCATCAATCAGGCTGGCAGCAGAGTGGTTAGGGGGTGATCAGGCTGGCAGGCAGGCGAGCAGTTGGGAGCCAGCAGTCCTGGATTGTGAGAGGGATGTCCAACTGCCCGTTTAGGCCCGATCCCACTGGGCAGTCGGACATCCCTTGAGGGGTCCCAGATTGGAGAGGGTACAGGCTGGGCTGAGAGACACCCCCCCCCTCCGTGCACGAATTTCATGCACTGGGCCTCTAGTTTAAAATAAAATATCAAAACCTTACCCATATGAGCACTAATCTCAGGCTATGATCCCATGCAGATGTCAGCCCCCCAAGAAGGGCCCGTGTGACAGATGCTACTGAGACCACCATCACCATTAGCTGGAGAACCAAGACCGAGACGATCACCGGCTTCCAAGTTGATGCTGTACCAGGAAATGGCCAGACTCCGGTTCAGAGAATGATCAGCCCCGATGTCAGAAGCTACACCATCACAGGTCAGGGCACTCACTGCGCGGACCACACTTGCTCACTGCTGCTCACAACATCCATTAGTTCATTAGTTAGTCCAGCACTTACACTGGTTAAATTATTTCCAAAGCTTTATGATAAACCAGCTCTGTTCTTTAAAAACTTATTTTCAAACAATAATCAGAAATTGGTTTGTCCTGTGAATGCCTGATTTTATCTAATGTTTGCCAGAGAAATGGCATAAGTTCCATTCATCATTTTGATTTTTAATCATTGTACCCTTTCTTTTATTAAAAAATTGTAACGTAATGCTTACAACGAAAAGAAACTAAAGTGGTTCAACATTAACATCGATGATATAGCGTAATTAAATTTTAAAAAATCAAACAACACTACTTTATAAAGATCAAAGTTGTTGTCAGAGAATGTTCAATATCTGGGTTAATTCAGCTCTCTTTGAAATTTAAAATTCTGATTCTAGTTACCAATCAAAGACCATCTTATTATGATAAAGAGAAGACATTCAATAGGTACTCACCCCTCATTCTCTAAGATATAGGATTTTTATATTCTCAAATTTATTTTAGCTAGCGTCTTGGTATGCATCAGTGATTTTTTTTGAGATATGTTTCTCATTAACAGTTATTACCCTTACCATATATATATGTTCAAATATAAACCACTTCTGTGGTTCATATAAATATGCGAGGGTAGAGGAACCATGAAAATTGCAGATGAGTTGAAACTTCCTAGTGAATCAAGATCAGATAAAAAGTGTCTCTTCACAAATCCCAGGTTTACAACCCGGCACTGACTACAAGATCTACTTGTACACCCTGAATGACAATGCCCGGAGCTCCCCTGTCGTCATCGACGCCTCCACGGGTAACTATACTTTCTACTGAAGAAATGCCACTGACTTGTCTGTGACCAGTCATGTGAACTTAAGAAACAAAAATGGGGCTGCTGTTTTTGTATTATAGATCACAGTGAATCCTTTATACAGTTTACAGAACTCTCAGATCCTCTCGAGTCTGTTATTAAGGGCTGGAAAACAGTGTGGGAGTGATTTTCTTGGTTATTCATTTTCTTAGAGACTTAATTCTGATTTCTTTTAGCCATTGATGCACCATCCAACCTGCATTTCCTGGCCACCACACCCAACTCCTTGCTGGTATCATGGCAGCCACCCCGAGCCAAGATTACTGGTTACATCATCAAGTATGAGAAGCCTGGGTCCCCTCCCAGAGAAGTGGTCCCTCGGCCCCGCCCTGGTGTCACAGAGGCTACTATTACTGGTATTGCGGCTTCCACGCTGTCATCCTCTCCTTACTCCCTAGGACAGAAAGTGCCTAGCAGACTCCAACTGTGTCTTCGAGGTTACATCATGAGAACGATAAGCCCAAAGAGCATTCTCTGTGTAGGAGCTGTAGAGCTCAATACTTCCCAAAAGGCATGAGTCCATGTGAAGGAAGTAATTTCAATACTGACCTAATGGCTTTAACATCTTCTTATTTGCTCTACGTTTGCCAGATACTTGTCAGTCCTTGAAAAATACATTGTTCGGGGCAAACTAGCTCATTTAAGCCTCTTCTCTCTCAACTCCCTCAAGATCAGATGATCTTGCAGGACTTGCCAGGGTGCCACCTGCCCTCGCCCCTCATTATCCACTTTCACAGCATAGGTCTCGAGGCAAAGTGATTCCCAGCTACCCATATTGGAGAGAATGCCTGGCCTGGGGACTAGGAGTTGTCCATTTCAGTAGGAAACATCAGAAGCCTCTGGTATTATTTTTCTCCAAGAGATTACATTTTCAAACTGTGTATAAGGTATTGTCTGGTCTTTCAAATCCTATAGAACACAAAGGTACCAGAAACAGACACTGTATTTTTAAGAAACTTTGGGGCCAGGGAAGCAGAATCTGACATGAGAGGAGTTGAATTGGATACTTCCTCTAGGGACCCCACAAAGATTGGTCATTCTCTCCTGCAGAGCCCTTACCTGTCCTCTGACTTGGCATTGATCCTGTCGCTGAGGGCCGTCTGGTTATTAGGCCTAAGCACATTCATGGATACAATCCGCCACGATTTCTCCCAAATGTTTACTCCACCATGCTGACAGATTTTTTGCAATTCAAAAAGCAAAGTAAGATCGCGTGCTAAAAGAATGCCCAGAAAAATTTAGCATGAAAGTGCTTATTCAGCTGCCAAGTTTGATAGTGAGATCATTAATTTGTTTAGTGGCCATCGCAAGCACAGTATTTGGGTGTTTATGGAAGGAAAGGAAGTCAATTTTACCTTCCAACAGGACAGTGGGCGGAGGACAGAGGATGCTTGCTCCCCAGGGGTGATTCCCAGTGAGATTTATTTCCACTTGACAAGCTGAGCCCACAGATGTAACATGATGATCTGTCCTTCTTCAGGTCTGGAACCAGGAACCGAGTACACAATCCAAGTCATTGCCCTTAAGAACAACCAGAAGAGTGAGCCTCTGATCGGGAGGAAAAAGACAGGTAAAGAAAGAGTACCTTCTGGGTAACCAGGAGACGGTCAAGGGAAAACTAATTACAAATGTTTAATTTTGCGGTGCAAAGGTTCTCCGGGTTTTGATGCATTTCTCACGGAACCTTTTTTTTTTTTCCTAACAGCGCAGCGTATATGTTGTGCTCTTTGATAGCAGGGATAACCTAACGTAATCTGTTAGTTCAGTTTTATTCTTTTCTTAGCCAGTCAAAATAAAGCCTTTTATTTACCTTTAAAAATTTCAAAACAGATCTGGAAATGTACAAGTGAAATGGCTACAGTTGCTATTTGTCTCTACCTTTTGTTGATGTTAAAAATGTTTAAGAAAAAAAGTTGGGAGAAAATTCCCTATTTGTCTTTATTACTTGATTTCTGAAACTTGCAGCCAACAAAATGTCTTACCTTTTCACCCAATTTCAGTTTAATTTGAAGAAAGTGCTGTATTTATGCTTATAGAAATTTTAAAATGAACATGTATGCATTTAACCTATTTCTACCACTTCAAACCATTGACCCAAACCTCTGGAATTCTCATACTTCAAATGCTGATATAATTAGTGTGCATTTTAGTCCTTAAACTCAATTCTCAATTGAAAAAAAAAAAGGGGGGCGGGGAGAAAGGCTGCACCTTTAAATTCCATTAGGCTTAATTTGAGCAGAGGCAGCTTCTATGGGGCTCAGCGGTCTGAAGCTTTGTATGATAAATTCATACTAACACTTTTTTCCATTTTAAACTCTAAAGCATGGGTGGGGAACGTTTTTTTCTGCCAAGGGCCATATATAACATCATTCGAGGGCCATACAAAATTATCAACTTAAAAAATTGGCCTGTTATATTTGGTCAAACATTTAATTAACTCACCCCTATTACCTTGGCAGGGCTAGACCAAATGATTCCACAGGCCTCACACGGCCCACGGGCCAGATGTTCCCCACCCCTGCTCTAAAGGAATCTTTTTTGGGGAAAAAATCATTAAGATTTCTTTCTGGAAAAAGTGTTTTGTGATCTAAGAACTGCTAATTTTCCAGGGGCTTTGATCAAATCGATAAACAGTCATTGTTGCCTGAGTTGATAATGACTACTGCTGGTACTTCGGGAGCTTATTAACAAGCTTTGCTTTTTGGCTCTAACCTCTCTTGGCTAGATGAGCTTCCCCAACTGGTAACCCTTCCACACCCCAATCTTCATGGACCAGAGATCTTGGATGTTCCCTCCACAGCTCAAAAGACCCCTTTCATCACCAATCCTGGGTATGGAAACGGTATTCAGCTTCCTGGCACTTCGGGTCAGCAGCCCAGTGTTGGGCAACAAATGATCTTTGAGGAGCATGGTTTTAGGCGGACCACACCGCCCACCACGGCCACCCCTATAAGGCATAGGCCAGGACCATATCCGCCGAATGTAAATGAGGAGATCCAAATTGGTCATGTCCCCAGGGGAGACGTAGACCATCACCTCTACCCTCACGTTCTGGGACTCAAACCAAATGCTTCTACAGGACAAGAGGCTCTCTCTCAGACAACCATCTCTTGGACCCCATTCCAGGAAAGCTCTGAGTATATAATTTCATGTCATCCAGTTGGCATTGATGAAGAACCCTTACAGGTATTTAATGACTTTTTCTCTTTACTCCTGACTGGGAAGCTGGGAAAGGAGCAAGCTAGACAACAGAAGTGAGCAAAACTCCCATATCAAGTGGCTAACATTTTTAGGACCTCTTAGGTGACTCGATTAAGCCCTGTTTTTTTCTTTTTTTTTTTTTTTCTTTTTCATCTCAATGTGGTACTACTTTGGGTGGGGGTTGGGGAGAGTGTCATTAGTTTTTCTTTAGCAGAATGAATGAAATCCTCTCTATTTTCCTCACTGGTTTGAGGCTCCTTGATAATACAAAGAAATGATCCTAGAAAAGAGAGAAATATTCTGCCTGAATTTAAATTTGTGCTCATAAGGGCTGAAACACCATCCTATGGGTTGTCCTTGAAGAATCCCATTATCTACGATAGGTCTGAGGAGAAAGAACTTAGGTGAAGCTGTGCATATCAGCTGTTGTAAGTGATTGATTCTCTAACTAAAACTTCTGTTCTTTAATTTGTCTTGCTGGTATCAAATTTATTGTGTTCTTAGTTTTAGAAAAGTGGCAGAATTTTAAAAACTGACTGCAACTGTGGAAGATTTATGAGCTTAGAAGCTTGAGTTGGAGGATTTGTCTTAAGGATCCTAGTGGGGGTCAGGTGCCACCTCTCGTGGGATGAATAAATCTCCCTACAGTGCCCACCTTCTATGTAAAGGGGGCATGGCAGGGTTTCCCGGGCGCGTGCAGACTGTTATGGCTGCAGCAGCTGGAACGAAGACTGTCTCTAGCATAATTGAGGGCTCCTGGTGACTGTGGAGCACATGGGGTAGATTTTTGGCAGGAAAATCTGGCAGGTAGAAGTGTTGGCCATTCACCCCAAGTTCCATTTCTCTCCTTGGCTGTTTGGGACCGTTTACCCCCTCTGCTTTATTGGTGCCCCTTTATTCTGTTTACACAGTGAGGGTTATTGATAAGAGAATAGGGAAAGTCATGGATTCCTCTCTCTAATGCTTTCTCCCCTACTTTGGATGTGCCAATAATGGTAGTTCCGAGTTCCTGGAACTTCTGCTAGTGCTACCCTGACGGGTCTCACCAGAGGGACCACCTACAACATCATCGTGGAAGCACTGAAGGACCAGAAGAGGCACAAGGTTCGGGAGGAGGTTGTCACTGTGGGCAACTCGGGTATGTGAACGCCTGTGCTACTCAGGCCCAGGCTCCCCTCGGGGGATGCTTTCTCCACTGACTGTTCCATTGTTGCTGTTGTCCTTGAGCTTTGGGAAATAATGTTAACATCGTGAAGTAAATGAGCAACTTTAAACTGAATTACAGTGGAACCTCCTTTCTCGAACTGAATTCATTTCCCCCATTAGAAATAATGTAAATTGAAAGAATGCGTTCCAGACCCCCAAATGATTCCCTGTGTTAACCTTTCTTATATACAGCACATGTCTAATGTACTGTTTATAAATGAACACTTTAAAAACAAAAAGGACATGAAATATAAATGAAAATTTAACAAAAAAGAAAAGAAATGTACAGTAGGAAAATGGAAATTAAGCAATAATTATAAGCAGCAAGAGCAAAAAAAAAGCACAAGAATATTCACAGCACAATATCCTGTGATTTTAACAGTGGTAAACTGACTCAAATTCGCACATTCTCTCCTCTGTCACCTGGGAGATGTGTGACTGATCATACAGGCGTCAGTATGAAAGGGTGGTCAGGTTGAGAAGTAAATTGTTCAATATGGGAGACATTCGAGAAACTAGGTTCCACTGTATTTCCCTAGTATCTTTGTAAAACGCATACGTGTTTGACAGAGGCACAATCTGGGACGTAATGATCGACCTGGCCCAAGCTCAGATCCTTCATCTGACACTCTTGAGTCCTTGCCAGTGAGTGCCTTTCTGAGTTGATACAGGGCACAGGTCCCCCGACCTCTCTGCCCAGACCGTCTCCATGTCACCATGTTGGAGTCCTCTTGAGTGATTTTTAACTACCTACCGAAGCCGATGAAAGGAAATTCCCCATCTGTGGACATTAGGGGCAGCTGGTGTTTGTTCCTCATGTAAAATGCTACCAACCCAGCCCATTTCTATCCCAAGGGCTTCCTTAGTCCATTGTTAGGTCCATTTTCTTTTTCCTGATGACACAGATCCAAAACCTCTGTCGAGGTTAAGTGGTCCTTGACTCTCTGCAACACCCGGGAAGTCCTTTTAAACAAGTAGTGTGTCTGCCCCGTGGCTCTTCAACCTGCAGCAGCTGAAGATTCTCCAGGAAACATAAGATAGGGAGTAATCAAAACCCTGCATCCTGAATCTTCCAGTCACAGGGTGTCCTACCAGCAGGGAGGCTAAATCCTTCCTCTGCCCAGGACTGGCTTTATTTATTTATTTAAATATATTTTATTGATTTTTTGCAGAGAGGAAGGCAGAGGGAGAGAGAGTTAGAAACATCCATGAGAGAGAAACATCAATCAGCTGCCTCCTGCACACCCCCTACTGGGGATGTGCCCGCAACCAAGGTACATGCTCTTGACTGCAATCGAACCTGGGACCCTTGAGTCCGCAGGCCGATGCTCTATCCACTAAGCCAAACCGATTAGGGCTGGCTTTATTTCTAGGGCCCGTTGACTTAGTCTCAGCCTCCTTCCTCATCTGACGGTGCTATTTACATGTATGAACGCATGTGAATTAAGCAGTTGCATATCTGGCAGAGGAGGGGGGGCAGGGTGTTATTTTGTGCTAGTTGTGGTATATATCCATGGTAACACATACCCTTTGCCTCGTGTGGTTTTACTAGTAAATGCCACGTGAAAGGAATTTTTAAGAGCACAAAGGTCTTTGTGCTTTTCCACATCATTTTTTTTTTAAAGATTCCATCTCCCTAACTTTAGTCCAGTGGAATTTTAACGCCTGGCTATTTTTAGGAGGCTTAGTGAAACCCCTCATAGCAGTTATAAGTGCCTTCTATTTTTCTTTCCGCCTCCGTATTCCCAGCAGTGGCGTTCTGCATTCTAGCCAGGTTCTCCTGGCTGTGAACAGACTTCATACTCTCCCCAAGCTATTTTTTTCCAAGGTGTTGCCTTTTAAAATAGGCACTTCAAATATCTATGGCTTTTGAGCTTTTGCTTTTTGCATTGTAAACAGTGAGATTGCATACACAGTGAGATGCAAAGACACAGAAGTTAGCTTATTTAAGTTTCAAAATAATTTGAAACATGCTTTGTTTGCATAAATTACTTTACAATAAGGTTTCCCCAAACACAAAGATCTAGATCTTGGCAACATGAAGAGACTCTATTGACAATTCCTAAGTCATTCATATCCCATTGCTTCCTATTATCTGGAACAATTGATTTTATTGATAAAAAGCAGTCCTACAGTTGTGATAATGTACAAAATGTCAAAGTTTAGCACTATTTTGCAAAACTTGCAAAAATAATGGTGAAGATCACATTATAATGGAGTATTGCAGTAAAAGCAAAAGATGCCCTCTAACGATTATTCTTTATTTGGTGAGCCCATCCTAAGTGGTGGTAATGGACCAGTACTTTGAATTCATGATCTCACATGACCTTCACAAGATCCAGAGCAGGTAGAAATGTTTTGAGTATTATCCCCATATTACAGATCACTATAATATATCATAACTAGTGTAAGGGCATCGGGTACTGATGGAGAGGTGTTTCCAGTCTTTGCATCTTAACTCGCTTAAATTGAGTCCAGATCCGTTCCACGTTCTATAGACTAGATTTACCAGAAATGAATTTTTGGAACTGATGACAAAAATGAAAGATGGGTTTATTTTAAGATGCCTTTTCGAGTGTCCACTGGCAACATTTGAGCATTGTTTACGAGAGCAGCTGTTGCACTGATAGACAGGTGAATGCTTCTGAGTGCTACTGGGGCTTTTGTTTCAGATTAAATCATTACGTGGGGTAATCAGTTTTCTTCTTATCCTCCAAAACTACCAATAAGATGTCTTTTTTATTGCCTTTTCCTCCTTTTCTTCATGTAGTTGACCCGCCTACGGATGACTCGTGCTTCGACCCCTACACGGTTTCCCATTATGCCGTTGGAGAGGAGTGGGAGCGGTTTTCTGAATCTGGCTTTAAACTCTCCTGCCAGTGCTTAGGCTTTGGCAGTGGTCATTTCAGATGTGACTCGTCTAGTGAGTAGCTTGCTTTGTCCGTCCCCTTGTCGTTCTATCTCTTCCAGCCCCACGCATTCGCACAGTGTGCCAGGGAGTCATGTTTGGCAGGCGCGGGCTCTTCCAAACATGAAGCAAACAGGGAGACTGCTTGACTCGAAGTAACATTTTGCATCATAGAAAAATGATGGGAAATTTTACTTGTGGAATATTGCTTATTTCAAGGGTAGTGTGCCAATACGACAATTAAAATAAAATTTGTGGTGGTAATATGATTAAACTCTTCTGTTCAGATATATGAGCTAAGTCAAATTCGTTGGAGCCAGGTCAAATGAGAGACAAAAGAAACCCCAAGGTTCTTTTAACCTTTAGTGTTGAGTCAGCTCAGAGGTAAATATTTATGTTCACAAACACTCTTTCTTTTTTAAAAAATAGTTTTATTGATTTCAGAGAGGGAGAGAGAGATGGAAACATCAATGATGAGAGAGAGTCATTGATTGGCTGCCTCCTCCATGACCCCCACTGGGGATGGAGCCTACAACCCGGGCATGTGCCCTTGACCAGAATCAAACCTGGGACCCTTCAGTCCGCAGACCGATGCTCTATCCACTGAGCCAAACCATCTAGGGCAACACTGTCTCAACACAAACCAAACAAACTCGTATCAGAGTATACACACACGCACACTCTCATATCACACATACACAGATGCATACCAGGTAGTTTGAATCTTTCTAAGTAATGCAGGGAGTAGAGAGAATGTATAGATGATTAAGAATCTTCAATTAAAATGTATTTAATTTTCAAATTATAAAGAGATGGTAATATATGAATTATGTTTTAGTTAAAATGATCTGAGGAATTACTATATTTTGAGACACAGTAGTAGAATTTGTTAACCTTTTATTTATGCTTTGTTTTTAGGGGATGTATTATTGATAATTGGTTCATTTTTATAGGTGTTCATCATTATGCCTTATAAATAAACCTTGTATAGACATATATCCAGAAATCGTATTTGGAGAAATAAAACATAATATATTTTTTCCAAAGTATTTTACTTAACTTGTGTACATGAAATGGTTTAATTCGGGCTGAAGCGTAAAACGACCAATTTTTTCACTGCAGACTACTATGCTGGACCGTCTGAAAACTGAAAGTGCAGCAGAGGTGTCATGATGTTTAGAAGTTGGCATTTTTAAAGTTTGGCATCAATTAGGCAATTTTTAAAATTTATGCAACTGAACTACTTTTAAGTTTGTATATTTATTGCCTATATAAAAGTTAGGTGCAATTTTGGGAGCAGAGCTATAATTTGATTTATGTGGCTCAAATGACATATTTTTTGCCTCAAATGACATATTCTTTGCTTAGATGTCTTAACTGTCAATTAACTTAAAGTGTAAGGAATGACATTGATAGAATGGAAGTAATATATTGTTTTACAAACTTCTGAAGTGTGTTTTGTTTCAGTATGAACTGTGGAGATGAAAAAGTTAACTGTTATGTGTAGTAATAAAGATATATAACTGTGACCGTTAGCTCTCCTTAAAACCAGTCTTATTTTTAGGGATAGTAACCAATGCTTTATCATTTTGTTGGCTTTTGTTTTTTTGATACACAGGTTTATTCTTTTTCTCTTCTCATTTACAAGGCACACATTGTGGCATATAGAAACCTGCTGATCTTTGTGGGAGTTTTTTGGTTAATGGAACTACTTTGTATCCAGGATCACTGCAAATCCAAAGTGATTTTCTACTCCTAAAATCCTCAAATCCTACTTTAGTTTTACCTTAATAATGAGAATTCAAATGAAGGTCACTGACTGTTCTTGTGATGTGATTATAGTGGAATAAATTGAATCTTAAAAGAGCCTAGAAAATGTAAAATGGTAAAGATAATATTTTAAAATCCAACCCCCCCAAAAAAAATGGTTTGTCTTAGGCATGATGACCTTTAACCTTCCTTACCATTCCTTCCAGATGCATGTGTGTGACATGTCCCAGTGCAGTCACTGTCTTGTGAGTCAGAACCCACCACTAACTCTTTGCCTGACCCCCACCCTACAGAGTGGTGCCACGACAATGGTGTAAACTACAAGATTGGAGAGAAGTGGGATCGGCAGGGAGAAAACGGCCAGATGATGAGCTGCACGTGTCTTGGAAACGGAAAAGGAGAATTCAAGTGCGATCCTCGTACGTTGCCACAGATCATTTTTAGGGTCTTGTTAAGCACTCCCACACTCATTACTGAGCTGCCGCTCTCGTTCATAGAAAGGAGTAGAGTTGTTAGGTCTCCCTGAGGAATGGACAGTGGGTTTATTAATCTTGTGATTTGGGAAAGCAGAGACAAGCTTCAAAAAATGAACCATGATTTAATGTTATTACAGGCACTTCAGCACTTTTCCAACCTGAGCATTTTGACCATAAACTGCAGTGAAAAGTTATCAGAAAGCTTTACGAGTCTTTACACTCAACTTTTAAAATACGACCTCCGTCTTCTCAGTTTATTAGATCAGGTTTTTGGAAATGCTGCCCTATGGTCCGAACAGCAGTTTCTCTATTATGAATCATTCCCCTAAGCCTGTGGTGTTTTGGTTGTGATGATGCAAATTTAGGCGGGAACAGAAGCCACCCCCACACGGGGGTCCCGTCTTGTCTGATTGCTCTCAGTCTTACACGCACTTCTGACTTGTGTCTCCATGTAGATGAGACAACATGCTACGATGATGGCAAGACATACCACGTCGGAGAACAGTGGCAGAAGGAATATCTCGGTGCTATTTGCTCCTGCACATGCTTTGGGGGCCAGCGGGTAAGGCTCTCTGCAACTTAGATAAGATCAGGAGGAGCTGAGTCAGGGTTGAGCTGCTTGTGTGCATGCTGTACGTACAGGTAGGGCAGTGCCCCCTACGAAATGTTGAAGCACCTCACTTCCTGTTGGCACACAGCTGCCTGGGTGATACCCTTTCCAGTCCTCCCCTTTTGTGGCAGCCTCAGCCTCAGCCCCAGCCCCTCCCATACCCAGTGTTCTCAGGCTGTTCTCTCTTCTTTGGCGCCTAACCTGTTAAAGTTGGGTAGCACTCGGCCTCCAGGTCCAATCGAAAGAACAGGTGCCCCTTTGGCATTGTTAAATATGTTGAATAACACCCCAGATCTAAGACAGTGCCCCTTCCTTCTACCCTTCCTCTTGAGGAATCAGCTGAAGTATATTCTACAAAGGTTATAAATTCATGAAATCATCATCAGAGTGTCCTTTTTGATTGAACTGCTTATATTTTGCCAATGAAGAGCTGACATTCTTTTGTAACCCACGTGCTAAACCTGTGATGTGCTGCTCTTCTCGTAACCCCACCTGACTGCATGCCTCTGCTCCCAGGGCTGGCGCTGTGACAACTGCCGCAGACCAGGCGCCGAACCCGGTCACGAAGGCACTACTGGTCACTCCTACAACCAGTATCCTCCGAGGTACCATCAGAACTCAAACACTGTGAGTACATTGGCATGAACGTTTCTCCCCTAAGTGCAATTGGTCACATAGTGGGGACTCTCTTTCCATGGGTACTTTCCTTTTGAATGAACCTATTTTAGAAACAAAACAAAATAACCTTTAAATAACTTGAGTACTGTATCCTATAACACATTTTGGTTCTAATGGATAACCTCTTGAACATCACCTTTTACCCAGTTTATTGAGTTTGTTGCTAGGTTCTCTTTTTTTTTTTTTTTTTTTTTAAGTATATTTTTATTGATTTCAGAGAGGAAGGGAGAGGGAGAGAGAGAGAGATATCAATGATGAGAGAGAATCATTGATCAGCTGCCTCCTGCACATACCCCACTGGGGATCAAGATCACAACCCGGGCATGTGCCCTGACCGAGAATCGAACTATGACCTCCTGGTTCATAGGTTGACACTCAACCACTGAGCCACACCAGTCGGGCTATTGCTAGGTTCTTAAAGCTAGAAATATTCTATCTAGAAGTAATGTAATTGTCACGGAAGACTCCCCTCTTTTTTTCTGTACCCTTTGCAGTATTTGCTAATTTTTCTTCGTCTTCCATTTTAACAGAATGTCAACTGCCCAATTGAGTGCTTCATGCCTTTAGATGTACAGGCTGACAGAGAAGATTCCCGGGAGTAATATTTCCAGCCCAGAAAACCACGCGTGGATCTCTGCCAAGGCCCATCCAAACTGGAGCGACATTAGCAGACCCCATCCTAGAGTGTTTGTTTCTTTCTTAAGCCCTTTGCTCTGGAGAGTAACTTCTCCAGCTTCAGCTCAGCCCACAGCTTCTCCAAGCATCACCCTGGGAGTGTTTCGAGACTTTTCTAGTAAAAGGGGGCAGTTCCTTGCTTGTTCTGCTCCAAAGTGTTCAACACTGCTCAGTATTTCTAATGAGATGATTCTAACTTGTGATTTGGTTTGGGATCCGCAGGGAAGCGCATGCACAAACCCAGATGCAGAATGTACTGAAATGATATTACCAAAACTTTAAGTGGGAAAGTTACCCAAACACTTCTGCTTCCACTTAACCGTCTGGCTCGCGATATTGTAGGAACGGCATGTCCCTGTTACTGTGACATTTAAAGTATCCACAGTGCTCACTTTTTCCAAATGATTCTAGTAATTGCCTAGAAATATATTTCTCTTACCTGTTATTTATCAATTTCCCCCCAGTATTTTTATATGGAAAAAAAAATTGCATTAAAGACACTTAGTATGCAGTTGATAAGAGGAATTTGGTTTAATAATGGTTGGTGATTATTTTTTATACTGTACATGCCAAAGCTTTACTACTGTGGAAAGACAACTGTTTAATAAAAGATTTACATTCCACAACTTGAACGTCATGGCTTCTCTTTTATATACAGACGTTTTGGGTGAAATAATTCTTATGGTTGTTCTTTTTCTTTTTAGTTCAGCAACATTTAAAAACCTCTGTGTTCAGTTCTCTAATTCTTGGAGATTTCAGTACAAGAGTTTCTAAAAAGCACAGATTCATTCTTGTCATTTCATCTCCTCAGCAATGGAGAGAGTTTTATATTTTCCACTTTACCACATTTAAGTGGATGTAAATATTCATCCAACTTGCTAGCTAGTTCTTCAGAAGTAAAGTCAAAACAACCTCTAGTTGCTCTTTTCTAATTAAAATTCTTCCCTCCCCAGAGATTACCTGCAAAGGGAATGCAAAGGTGACAGATGCAGAAGCTACTTGAATAGTATAGCATGAAGGAGTTTTGTCCTAGGGAAACCCTGTGGTGTAAATTACCTCAATCCAACTTGTCTGCATTCGTGTCAGCCACAGTTTTAGAGTCCCCCAGCTGAACAGTTTTGCTTAGTTTTGGTCTGCAAAAGCCATTTCCTTTTCAGTTTAACTTTGGGGAAACAACAGAACTCTTGAGATTAAACCTGGCACTCAGACTAATAGTGGCACTGGGAATAGTTGATTATTAATTAGTAAAATATTAACACATAAAATATTAGACATGGAAAATACATTTTATATGCTACTATGCAATGTAGAAAAATATTTCAATGAATAACCTGGCAATGAATATTAAGACTGTATAGAAAGATTTCCTCAGGTTTCTTTGTTTTAAAAAGCAAATTTACATTTGAGTTGATTTCCAGTTTATAAATGCTTTGATGGTTAGCATCTCATTGGGGGTAGGTTTTATGGTCTCATTTTATAAAGACTACTAGTGTCCCGGTGCACGGATTTGTGCACATTGAAAGGAAGTTAATTATAAGAAATATTTTCATATTGCTATTTGCCCTTTCTCTATAATAGAAGTGTCAACCAAATTCACAATCAACAATGACAGATCAAAACACATGTGCGATTGGTGCCAGTGAGAGCTTTATATGTATCACACATGCATGAGTCAACTTAGCCTTTTATGTATATAGATAAACTTGGTTAATTAGACCTGCTTTCTGAGTTAGCTAAACTTTTTTCAGCCCAGTGAAGCACCCCAACTTCTCTTTCAGGTAATTGTCAGCAACACAGCAGTAAATATCAACATGAAGCAGATTATTATTGTACATCATGCAGGGAGAACAAAGGTAAATATTTAACTGCAGCAGTGTTTGACTATATTCTGCACAGGGAGAAAACCTGAAGTCATTTTCAAGTATCACCATTTCTTACTTCTTTTCAGTTGGGTGAAGTTTCTAAACTTTCTAAATCTCCATTTTTCTGGCTAATGAAAAGGAAATAGGATTCTACTGAGTCTCCTATCTACCTACTCCAGGACTTCTCTGAGGATCAAATGAGATGAGGCACAGGAAAACGCTCCACAAACATTTGGTTAAACTGTAAAATGTTTGCACCTAGCTATAAAGCAAGTTGGTTTCCTGGGCTGAAGAAACTAAGAAGGCTAGTCACTAGGCCAAGGGCGCTGCTACATGACATCATTACCCGGCACCCACAGTGACCATTTTACGGGCTGGGCTGGGCTGTGGGCCGCATTTTGCACCATGGGATCTTGGCAGCGTTGGCTGCGATTTGTTGGGGTGTCACTCCGGGGTGGTGCCGGGGTCTGTCTCCCACTTGGGGGAAGTCAAGTGTTGGTTTGTTGGTGCCAGGTCCAGAGTGCCATTTATTTTTAAATGGCCAGTGCACGTCATGGCAGCTCCTGCATTGAGCATCTGCCCCCTGGTGGTCAGTGTGCATCATAGCTACTGGTCAGATGGACGGATACGTAGCCTTGTCTATATATAGATAGCTCAGATGAGTCTTCCTTGGCAGGACACAGATCCAGACCCAGACTTCTCTTTGGCATCACTAATTTTTCAGCTTTATCAGGCCTATGTATAATCAAGATAGCTGTCCTGTATATGGGGGGCGGGGAATCAGAGTATAGATCATGGTGACATTAAATGACTCTCACATACATGGGTCATCATGGCTCAATGGAGAATGTGACATAACACAAATCCAAACACTGTGCAAAGAGGATTCCACTGAAGACACACCTGAGAAAGCAGGCCCGGGCCTCCATCCTTCCTATATGAGGACATGTGTCATCTCAGCTCCATCTTGTTTAAAGGTCTTTATGTGTGTGTGTGTGTGTGTGTGTGTGTTTTCTTGATTTCAGAGAGAAGAAGAAAGATAGAAACATTGATGAGAAAGAACAGGGATTATCAGTGATCTCAAATTTCGGTAAACTGAGGATCAGGAAGATTAAGTGACTCGCCTAAGACAGCACAGCCAGGAAAGCACAGATTTGGAAATCTAACTGGGGTTCGTGATTTTGGAACAGACTCTCCAGTGACTTCTGGAACCCACAGATGATTCTCTAGCCAAGACAGGTGTACTCCACATCGGTCCCCTTGCTGATGACAAGTCCTGGTGTCCTGGTGCCTTGTAACCACTGCCTCCTGCTGGACCCATCTCTATGGGCACTCGTATTCAAAAGTGATGGTTAATTATATGTGTCTTGACTCCAAATTAAACAAATTTAAATGACCTTTTATGTTTTGACATCACAATGCAAAAATGGGACCCTCATACATTGCTGGGGGAAATGTAAAGTGGTGCAGCTGCTGTGGAAAAGTTTGGTGGTTCTTCAGAAAGTTAACCCCTATTTCCATAGGTCCCTGCGATGCCACCTCTAGGTATACATCCAGAACTGAAACATGTTCACACACAAACTTGTACGAAAATGTTCATAGCACCATTATTCATTATAGCCCCAAAGTGGAACCAACCCAAATGTCCATCAACGGATGAGTGAGTAAACAGAATGTGGTCTATTCATTCACTGGAGGATTATTTGACCATAAAAAGTGAAGTACTCACACATTCTACAACATGAACCTTAGAAACATTGTGCTAAGTGAAACAAGTCAGGCACATATCACACGATTCCATTTATATGAAATGTCCAGAATAGGCAAACCAATGGAAAGAGAAAGTAGATTGTTACCAGGGGCTGGGGAATAGAGTAACTGCTACTGGGGATGGAGATTCTTCATGGGATAATGAAAATGTTCTGCAACTAGATAGTGTGATGGCAGGACACCTTTGTGAATATACTTAAAATCACTGGCTTGTACACTGTAAAATGGTAAAAGTTATGTTTTATAAATTTTATTTTAGTAAAAAAATGCCATATTAGTTCCAGAAAAGTCTTAATATATCCTTTTGTTTACTGGTAAAAAGGGGAGTGTGGAAAAAGAGTAGGTGCTAGGGTGAAGGAACTCAGAAACATTTTGGCTATCTATTTGGAAACTGAAATAAACTCTTCCATAAATATGCATTTACTACTTTTTATGGAAATTTCCACACATTAATATCATCCTCCAGTACCTTCCATGCCATCATATACACAAAAGCATTATGAAAATAACCAGCATTTTTTATAAACAGCATTTCCTTTTTAAAAAAATATATTTTTATTAATTTCAGAGAGGAAGGGAGAGATAGAAACATCAATGAGAATCATTGATCGGCTGCCTCCTGCACGCCCCCTGCTGGAGATCGAGTCCACAACCCAGGCATGTGCCCTTGACCGAAATCGAACCTGGGACCCTTCAGTCTGCAGGCTGATGCTCTATCGACTGAGCCAAACCAGCTAGGACTAAACAGCATTTCTTAAGTTCCAGGTGGTGTTCCAAGTGCTCTTATTATATATTTACCCCTCAGAGCAACCAGTAAGAGGTGGGTACTGGCCGAAACTGGTTTGGCTCAGTGGATAGAGCGTCGGTCTGTGGACTGAAGGGTCCCAGGTTCGATTCCGGTCGGGGGCATGTACATTGGTTGTGGGCACATCCCTGGTGGGGGGTGTGCAGGAGGCAGCTGGTCGATATTTCTCTCTCATCGATGTTTCTAGCTCTCTGTCCCTCTCCTTTCCTCTCTGTAAAAAATCAATAAAATATATTAAAAAAAAAAAGAGGTGGGTACTGTCAGCACCATTATTCCACAATTAGTGAAGGAAAGGCTAAGTGAATTAGCCAGGTCAGTAGCACAGCTGGGACTTGACCCTGACAAATACCCAGGACATTTACTTTGCAAAGGGAGCTCCTCTCTTTTCCAGAAACAAATCTGCCCCCAGGTTATAGATGAAAAACAAATTTCAAGAGGTTAAGACATAAACCCAAGCTCACCTAGCAGTGAGTGGCAAAACAAAGTAGTGATTACCTCAAAGAGCTTGAGACAGTTTTGTGGAGGGTAAGATGGAGCCACAATCTAGAATGGGCATGGGGGGTGAGGGCTATTGGAAAAATTATTTTTCTTGACCTGGTTGTTGGTGACACAAGTGTTTGTTTAAAAATTATTCCTTGCCTGGACGGTGTGGCTCAGTGGTTGAGCATCGACCCATCAACTAAGAAGTCACTGGTTTGATTCCAGATCAGGGCACATGCCCCGGTTGCGGGCTCCATCTCCAGGAGGGGGCGTGCAGGTGGCAGCTAATCAATGATGTTTCCCTCATCAATTTTTCTATCCTTCTCCCTCTCTCTCTAAAAATCAATAAAAACAAATTTTAAAAAATTATTCCTTAAATTATAGCTGTTTTATGCTCTTTCCATAGGCATGATTTATTACAGTCTACTGTGCCTAGCAGGGCACACTGCATAGTTTCTACACGAGAGATAAACTCAGGGGATACTGCAAGAGATATGTGAAGTAATAATGAACAGAAACGTTATCTTTAAAAAAAAATTGCTAAGAGACAATTTATCTCCCCAGCCCAGAATTGAAAGTTCAGGATTCATTATGGGAGTTTTGATGGGGGAGGGGGTGTTGGGGAGGGACAAAGTTGTGAAAGTGGGCACAAGTTCTTAACTTATTGGGAGAAAAATAGAGCTATCAATTCAAATTTCAAAACCAAATGTATCAATAATTGACAAGAATATGAATGAACTGAATGTCTTTATGACCTACCCTCAGAGGTCACACATTCTTATACAGTAATTTATTGGTGACATCACACAAGTCAGCCTTGGTTCAATGTGGGAGGGTACTATACACGGACTACAGTCAATATATTAATGACTAGAAGAATAACCTTAAAAAAAAAAAGCTGCAGAAATTTTAATTGGGGAGGAGGTAGGTTCAAGACATGAGAAGGTGGGAATCGTCTGTTTAAGGGGAAAGATGACAAAAGCTTTTAGCCGATCGCAGGTGTTAACAGGTTATAGAAATGCACGATTACGTCATGACGCAGCGAGGCGCTGCCCTCCCACCACGCTCGACTTCGTGGCAATCCCGAAGAGGAGTGCTGGTCTGCTTCTGGGCACTAAGCTTTTTTATGCAGCTGCAGAGGGGACCTTGCTGAAGTGACAGGAAACATTTCACTTCTCACAGAGGGAAAAGTAAGTGCCAGCATTACCCGTCCATATAGGGGGTCAACAGAAGACATTAATCTCCACCAAGGTTTTGGTCCCCAGGGACAATCTGCTGTGTTTAGAAGGCAGAAAGCCAGGCCTTTTTTAACTGTGATGAACAGAAACTGAGGAGAATTGTGGCATCTAGTCAGCGCTGCTCGGTTTCTCTGGCTCACGTGATGGTTCTTAGAAGTTTCTCACAAATAATGTTTTGGGATGCGCTGAGCTCCAGGGGGTTGGGATATTCCTGTATTTCTTACACACAAATGTTTATTATGCCTAGATCTTTTTCCTCCCCCAAATTATCAGAGAAAGTTCGATTAGAGGTAATGGAAGCGAGCCAGCTGGGCTGTGGAGGCTCAGAAAACTAGTTACAGAGGCAGAAGGGCCCTTGGGGCTTAGGAGAAAGGCAAAGGTAACACACCTGGGGGAGGAGGAGGGAGACGGGAAAGGCACAGCCGTGTCCCTGAGAGGGAGAGCACGCCTCAAGAACCTGTATGTTTAGGACAAATTACATACAACGACTGGACACCATGAATCCAAGGTTATTATTCAGATTTATTGTCTTATTTTGTCCAAAGTATTTTCAAAATTGCCCACATGATTTTTCACCCACATAAACACTTAAAGCACGTGTGATGAGATTAGTGGTGAAAGAGCCGAAGACTCGTGTGAGCGAGGACTATTCCCAGTTCATCGCAGGCCTCAATCACAACCTTGTCAGCAGCAGAACCGGATGGAGCAGCAATATACGCCACGCCACTCTGGGGGGGAAAAGCAGGGAAAATAGATACTGACTTTCAGAACACAATTTTATGTTAAAACGCACACAAATCAAAATCGGCATTACCAAAGCATAAGCTAAGAATGACTCACACTGCAGACGGATTCACTCAGACAAAAGACAGACATAACAGGACCAGAGTTATTCATACATCACATGGAGAAGTCAAACAGTTCTCTAACTATCCTGATATAGCACAGAGAATACATAACTCACAGAACATACAATCAGCAGCAGGGTTTCTGCAAGTTTCTACATGGTGATCAATTCTCTGCACCGCACACGCATGCCACACGCCACACTTACCCTTTTAGCTCTGTCCACATTATCTCTGAAAGGAAAGAAGGCATCCGAGCTGATGGACACTTCACTAAGCTTGCCCACCCATTCCTTCTTCTCGGCCTCGGTCAGTAATTCAGGGACTTCCTCAAACAGCGCCTTCCACTTTACCAGATCGTCATCCTGTGAGGAGGGGGGCGGGGGGGGGGGGGGAGAGAGGAAAGTTCTGACATCCTCTTTAGGACTATCTGATGCCACAATGCTGGAGTGCATTTCTCCCAGGACTTCTCCATTATAGATAGTGGCATTTACATTCAGGCTCATATTTCTAGAATCTCTCTCTCTCTCTCTTTTTTTAATGCTTTAACATTTCATTAAGGAAGAAAATTGATTCTAAGTGTAGCAAATAATGACTATACCATTTACATTCTACATCAGTTTATTCCAAATATATTTTGTTCTTTAATCTCTGCTCAAGTTAAATCTACCACTTTATATTCCTGTATCAAAGCAAAACTAACACTACATTTACACCATTAGCCTCAAGTATATAGTCTTATTGACAAATCAAAACACAATCATAATATTCATATTTTAAGAAGGTGCTTCCATTTTGGGTGGTTTTCTTTTGGGGGGGGCTTAAACCACATACTTCTATTCCTGTTCACATATAAAGACCTTTCCAGGAAAATTAGAAGGGTTTTGCTTGGTAATATCAAACAGAAAAGTACACGATTAAAGTAAAAAGGAAAAGCTGTTTCAAGCACTTCAGTCACAAGGCACACTCTGCAGCCTCTCTCTTCAATGACACTCACTATGCCGGATTCCTGACCCTGAATGTAGTACTCACCCTTCAGAAAACCACTGAGGTTTTGATTACAGGACCTTTCTCTTGTTTTCCATCCAATATATCTTAAGCACTTGTTAATATCCAGAAACTGGGCTAACCCCTATTCTTTTGGCAGGCGACCTGATTCTTGCAATTTTTAATGTTCCCATACACCTTCTTCGGAACAAAAGATATTAAAGAGCATGAAACATAACAAAAGCATGAGTTGTTAGCGGTGCTTGGAGAAAATATGGGTGGAGAAGAGAGGTACTGGTTACCTGCTATCAGGCAATTTGTATGTCATGTTGAACACACACCTAACATGTAGCGTCATGCGTGGCACTGTGACTGACACCTTAAGATGCATGAAAATCAGTCCATCCTGTCAAAAACTTATCATCAACAGGGGAACTACAAACACACAGAACTAAACCAATGGTTATAATTTGAAAAGACAGAAAATTTGTGGTGTCAGAAAGGGATGAAGAAAGTTAAATGAGAAAGAGGACAATGAGGAATTGGTAACAAGTTTAGAGCAACAATTTTAAATAATACAGAATTTCAAAATAATAGCACTTTCTCTTTGTAGTGATGAAGATAAAAGTCACACAGAAAAGAGTGAACATACTAACACCCCCCCCCTCATGGCCCAACGAGAAGTCTTGTACCTCGCCGATGGTCCCAGTAACATACTGATCGATGGCGTTGGAGATTTCTGCTCTCTTCACCCCGGTTTTGAACTTCATCGAGAGCACTCGTGGGTGATGCCGAAGCCACCAGAAGTTCGCCTTATCTCCTGCCAGGCGCGTGCAGTGGATCCGAGACTGCTGTCCTGCTCCAATGCCAATCACCTGGACAACATGGACATCGCAATGAATGCCTCTTCCAACTACCCATCTGTCTCAAAGCATCTTTTGTACAGATTCCCCCAAACCCAGCTATTAATTTCGTGGAAGGAAAAAGCAGGCCAAAACAAGAGACATGGGAATGCGTTTGAAGTCATTAAAAGGTGAGGGTAAGTCAGAGGTTTATGACTACTATTTATAGTTTACCTCTTCATATTCTGTAAGTTTCTACAACTCCTGGACATCAGTAGTGAAGCATGGTCTTACTGGAACTTATTAGAACCGGAAGAGACCAGTAGCCACAATCTCCCAGGTTTCTGTCATCAGAGACTAGCAATCTTTTAAAAGTCTGAGGGTTTTCCAGGGCACACACTAATGAATATCCACCCTCCACCTCGCCTTATGGGCCAAACGAATGCTGAGAGAAGAGCTGAAGACAGTGAGAAGAAAAAATATGGGCTGGTGGGTGGCATCATCATTTTTTACTCCTCTTCTACCAATGGTGGGGAGGGTGAATAAACCAGTTTTGTAGCAGCTGTTCTAGTCCCACTAATCCGAAATGTGCCAACCCATTCTAGGCTCGAACCGTCCACCAACTTAGGAAATTCTGACAAACCCAGGAGAGAAAAATTTGGCAAATTTTCCCCCTTCAAGTTGGTCTAGCACCACAGGCAGGCGGACTTGTGAATATCACTTTGTAAAACCACAGCCCCTCGGGCGAGTGTCACAGCTCTGGTACCTGCCCGTCCTTGGCGTAGCACACGGAGTTGGACTGAGTGTACTTCACAGCAACGGTGGCCACGATGAGGTCTCGGAGCGCAGATTCCGGCAGCTGAACAGACACAGGATGGTAAGTGGCACCAGGCTTTTTAAACTTCATTTAACTTCAAGCATCTTATTTGGCATTGATTGTGATAGACTTACAATGTGGTTAACTATTCAGGCTAAGCACTAGCGTGAAAAGATCAATATTGAACATATTTGTCATGGAACTTAGCACAAAGCCTGATGCATCACAGATTCAAACTGACACCGCTTTGCAACAGCTTTGGTTGGCTTAAGCCTGTTTACATTGTCACACACAAGATTAAGAAATACCATATCCACTCCAACACTAATACTATTTTCTCTACCATAGTGCCAGCAAATACCTGGAGGCATGATAACATTTATATTCAGAAACAAAACACTGAGAATAATTTTCAGATATTACAAAAACTGTGATGCCCACACAGCCAATGCTGTTTGGGGAAAGTCAAACTAGGATCATGTTCTGCTTTATCTAGAATAGCCTAAGTAGAAATATTAAAAAATGCATTGTGAACTGCCAGTTCCAATATAAAACAAGTATTATAGTCTCAAAGTCACTATCTTTAATATAACGGGGAAATACAAACTGAAAAGGATGATGATGTATGTTGGAATGCTAATTGGGCAAAGGACCTAAGCAGCAGCTAACTGATGAATTAGCTAACTGAAAAACTGATGAGTCAGGCTTCATCAAAATTCAGAACTTCTGCTCTGCAAAAGACGCTGCCTGGAGAGGATAAAAAGGCAAGCTACAGACTAGCAAATAATTGCAAACCACACACCAACAAAGAACTAGTGTCTAAAATATATAAACACCTGTCAAAACTCACCCACAACAAGAATCTAATTAGAAAATGTTGACAAAAGACACAGAGACATTTCACCACAAAGGATATACAGATGGCAAATAAACCCATGAAAAAAATGTCCAACGTTCGTTATTAGGAAATGCTAATTATAATGAGACAATGCCACACACCTATCTAAAAAACGTTCGTTATTAGGAAATGCTAATTATAATGAGACAATGCCACACACCTATCTAAAAAAAAAGGTGGAAAGAATGCAGAGAAACGGGACCACTTATACACTGCAGGTATAAAATGTAAAACTCCCAGGAAAAGTTTGTCAGTTTCTTAAAAAAAAATAAACATGCAGCCCGGCTGGTGTGGTTCAGTGGTTGAATGCCAACCCAGAAACCTGGGGTCAATCAGCAGGAGGGGGCGTGCAGGAGGCAGCCAATCAATTGTGTTTCTCTCATTGATGTTTCTAGCTTTCTCCCTCTTCCTTCCTCTCTCTTTAAAAATCAATAAAAAACACATTCAAAAAACTAAACATGCAGCTACGGTACTATCCAGTACCCAGCAATTACATTTAACAGAAATAAAAACATATGTTAACACAAAAACCTGTTCATGAATATACAATGAACAAAAGTGACAGAAAATGGAGAACAGATTAGTCGTTGCCCACGGTTAAGAAGGGGTGGAGTGGGAAGGAGTGTGGCTGCAAAGAGCAACAAGAGGGATCCTTAGTGATGGAAATGCAGTCTTGACTGCATCCAAGTCAATGCCACAGCTGTGATACTGTCCTATAGTTTTCTAAGACTCTACCATTAGGGAAATGGGGTACAATGTACTTGGGAATCTGTAAAACTTCATGAGAATCTACAATTTTTTTTTACTCTCAAAATTAAAAACTTAATTAAAAACCACTTTTAGCATTTCTTAAGAATGTGTTAATAAGGTGCTAATAATGTAATATATCCTTTCCTATCTGTGTCTGCTGTCTGAGCCACTGGCTATACATCTATTCCTGTTTCTTTTTTTTTTTTTTTTTAATTTCTTTATTGATTAAGGTATCACATATTTGTCCTCATCCCCCCATTCCCAGCCCACACCCCTCCCCACACATGCCCCCACCCCCCTGTTGTCCTTATTTTTTTTTTTTAATTTCTTTATTGATTAAGGTGTCACATATTTGTCCTCATCCCCCCAATCCCATCCCACACCCCTCCCCTTGGATGCCCCAACCCTCTGTTGAACTTAAGCATTGGTTAGGCTCATATGCATGCACACAAGACCTTTGGTTGATCTCTCCCCCCTCCCCCCACCCTCCCCTATCCTCCCTCTGAGGCCCGATAGTCCGATCGATGCCTCCTTGTTTCTGGTTCTGTTCTTGTTCATCAGTCTATGTTGTTCATCATTTCCCCTAGATGATCGAAATCATGTGTCACTATAGA
This sequence comes from Cnephaeus nilssonii, assembly GCF_951640355.1. NCBI lineage: Eukaryota > Metazoa > Chordata > Mammalia > Chiroptera > Vespertilionidae > Cnephaeus > Cnephaeus nilssonii. The sequence goes on along the minus strand of NC_137081.1, from coordinate 19,202,014 downwards.
TATACTTATAAGAATTGAATGTGCGACGAGCAATAATAGTTATGCTGACAGGCAAATGAATCAGTCTGTAGTGAGTTTCTTTCTGGACCAACAGTTCTTTTGAGACCCAATATCAATGTCCACCGGTTCCCTATGAGTACATGTCGGCACTGACCCCTCAGCTCTGGATGGTGGACAAATGGTGGTAATGCAGGTCCGACTCCCTCTGGTTTGGTCTCGGCTGGACCCAGGGGCACTGCTTCACCCGGATCCAGGGGCCCACGGCCTCACCTGGACCCGGGGCCAGGCTCACCCGGCTCCAGGGGCCCGCGGCCTCGCCCGGGCCCGGGGCCCAGGGCTCACCCGGCTCCAGGGGCCCGCGGCCTCGCCCGGGCCCGGGGCCCAGGGCTCCCCCGGCTCCAGGGGCCCACGGCCTCGCCCGGACCCGGGGCCCAGGGCTCCCCCGCTCCAGGGGCCCGCGGCCTCGCCCGGACCCGGGGCCCAGGGCTCCCCCGGCTCCAGGGGCCCGCGGCCTCGCCCGGACCCGGGGCCCAGGGCTCCCCCGGCTCCAGGGGCCCGCGGCCTCGCCCGGACCCGGGGCCCAGGGCTCCCCCGGCTCCAGGGGCGCGCGGCCTCGCCCGGACCCGGGGCCCAGGGCTCCCCCGGCTCCAGGGGCCCGCGGCCTCGCCCGGACCCGGGGCCCAGGGCTCCCCCGGCTCCAGGGGCCCGCGGCCTCGCCCGGACCCGGGGCCCAGGGCTCCCCCGGCTCCAGGGGCCCGCGGCCTCGCCCGGACCCGGGGCCCAGGGCTCCCCCGGCTCCAGGGGCCCGCGGCCTCGCCCGGACCCGGGGCCCAGGGCTCCCCCGGCTCCAGGGGCGCGCGGCCTCGCCCGGACCCGGGGCCCAGGGCTCCCCCGGCTCCAGGGGCCCGCGGCCTCGCCCGGACCCGGGGCCCAGGGCTCACCCGGCTCCAGGGGCCCGCGGCCTCGCCCGGTATTCCTGTTTCTAAGAAAGATGAATGGTTAGTGCCGGCCTCCTAGATGTACACCTTCAAGTATAAGCTGGTGTTCTGGGTTAGGAGGAAGGAATAGGAGACATCAAGGAAGGGGTGCAGGTGAGGAGACCCAAACATGTTAAAAAACAGTTAAAGCAGTATTTTAAAACATAGAAGAGGAAGTAATTCAAGCATGTTCATTAATATTTAACACCCATGCTAGCTAGTTTGGCACAGTGGATAGAGCATTGCCCTGTTGACTGAAGGGTCCCAGGTTTGATTCTGGTCCAGGCATATGCCTGGGTTGCGGGCTCAATCCCAAGTAGGGGGTGTGCAGGAGGCAGCCAATCAATGATTCTCTCTCATCACTGATGTTTCTCTCTCTCCCTCTCCCATTTTCTCTGAAATCAATAAAAATATATTTAAAAATATCTATCTAAAAGCATAAGCCGGGAGCTATAACGCACAATGACCACATCGGGGCAGACAACACAGGAGCGGCCAACCAACAGCAACTTTGCAAGAATGCCCTCTCATCCTCTGGGACCCCTCGGAGGATGTTGGACTGCCAGTTTCGGCCCGATCCCCGCAGGCAAGGCTGAGGGACCCCAACTGCTAGAGGGACCCTACTCACTCCAGATGCCCTTCGAGCCCTGGCACCGCCCCAGGTGCAGCCAGCAGAAGAGGGACTGTGAGAGGTTGGCTCCAGGGTGTGTCTGGCCCACCTTGCCCAGTCCTGCCCCACCAGCCACCTTCTAATTAATTTACTTTCAATGTGCACAAGTCTGTGCATCGGGCCTTTAGTATATATCTATAACACCCACTCCTTTTACTTCTGCAGCTCTCTCAGGACCTAATTGTGCAATCTGATGATTGAGAGGCTGGAATGTTAACAAAAACCTGTTTTGTTTTTCATTGGTTAAAGGTGTTTTTTAAAAATTCTTTATTGTTGAAAGTATTACATATGTCCCCTTCCCCCCACCCCCCATTGTCCTCTCCCAGCCTACCCCTGCCCCCCAGGCTCAGCCTTCATCACCTGCACCCTCCCCCTCATTGTGTCCTTTGGCTATGCTTATATGCATACAAGTTCTTTGGTTAATCTCTTACCCACAACTCCCCTCCCACCCCCAGGCTTTCCCTCTTGAGATTTGATGGTCTGTGAGATTCTGTCTCTGGATCAGTTTATGTTGTTCATTATTCCTCTGCCTGGCTTATTTCGCTTAGCATAATGCTCTTGAGGTCCATCCATGCTGATACAAATGGTAAGTTCTTTCTTTTGTTTACAACAGCATAGTATTCCATTGTGTAGAAGTACCAGTTTTTAATCCACTCATCTGCTGATGGGCACTTAGGCTGTTTCCAAATCTTAGCTATTGCAAATTGTGCTATGAACATAGGAGTGCATATGTACTTTCTGATTGGTATTTCTGAAATCTTGGGATATATTCCTAGAAGTGGGATCACTGGGTTAAATGGGAGTTCCATTTTTAATTTTCTGAGGAAACTCCATACTGTTTTCCACAGTGGTTGCACCAGTCTGCATGCCCACTGGCAGTGTACAAGGGTTCCCTTTTCTCCACATCCTTGCCAGCACTAGTCCTTTGTTGATGATAACCATTCTGACTGGTGTGAGGTGGTACCTCATTATCATTTTTATTTGCATCTTCGGATAATTAGAGCCTTTGAGCATATTTTCATATGCCTCTTGGCCTACCGTATGTCCACTTTAGAGAGGTGTCTATTTCAGGTACTCTACTCATTTTTTGACTAGATTATCTTCCTTTTGTTAAGTTGTATGAGTTCCCTATAAATTTTGGAGATTCAGCCCTTATCAGACATCACATTGGTAAACATGTTCTCCCATGCACTGGCTCTCTTTATTTTGTTGATTTTTTTTCTTTTCTGTGCAGAAGCTTTTTATTTTGATGTATTCCCATTTGTTTATTTTCTCTTTAGTTTCCATTGTCCTAGGAGATGTGTCGGTGAAGATACTGTTATGAGTTATATCTAATATTTTGCTGCCTATGGATTCTTCTAAGATTTTTATGGTTCCCTGTCTTACGTTTAAGTCCTTTATTCATTTTGAGTTTATTGTGTAAGTTGATAGTTTATTTTCACTTATTTGTATGTATCTGTCCAATTTTCCCAACACCATTTATAGAAGAGACTGGCTTGACTCCATTGTATGTGCTTGCCTCCTTTCTCAAATATCAATTGAGCATAATGGTTTGGGTTGATTTCTGGGTTCTCTGTTCTGTTCCATTAGTTTATATGTCTGTTCGTATGCCAGTACCAGGCAGTTTTGAGAACAGTGGCTTTGTAATGTAGCTTGGTATCTGGTATTGTGACCCCTCCAACTTTGTACTTCTTTCTCAGGATTGCTGTGGCTATTTGGGGGTCTTTTTTTATTCCAGATGAATTTTTGGAGTTTGTTCTAGGTCTGTTAAATATGCCATTGGTATTTTAATGGGGATTGTGTTGAATCTATAGATTGCTTTGTGTAGTGTGGACGTTTTAATGATGTTGATTCTACCAACCCATGAACATGGTATATTCTTCTACTTGTTTATATCTTCCTTTATCTCTTATATCAATGTCCTGTAATTTTTCAAGTATAGGTCTTCTACCTCCTTGAAAATGTCCCATGTGCACTGCACTTAAGAAGAATGTATATTCCATTGCTTTGGGGTGAAATGTTCTGAACACGTCAATTAATTCCATCTGATTTAGTGAGTCACTTAGGATTGCTGCTTGATTTTTTTTTCTAGAAGATTTATCCAGTGATGTCAATGAGGTATTAAAAGTCCCCTACTATGATTGTATTGCTGTCAATCTCTCCCTTGATATCTTCCAGAAATTGTTTTTTAAATGTATTTTGGTGCTCCTGTATTGGGTACATATATGTTTACCAGAGTTAAATCCTCTTGTTGTCTCAATCCCTTTAGTATTATGAAGTGGCCTTCCTTATCTTTTGTTATGGCCTTCACTTTGAGGTCTATTTTGTCAGTTATAAGTATTGCTACACCAACTTTTTTTTTTTTTTCATTTCCATTTGCCTGAAAATAATTTTTTCCACCCCTCAACTTTCAGTCTGTGTGAATCCTTTGTTGTGAGGTGGGTCTCTTGTAGACAGCATATATATGGGTCATGTTTTCTTATCCATTGAGCCACCCTATGTCTTTTTTTTTTTAATATATTTTATTGATTTTCTACAGAGAGGAAGGGAGAGGGACAGAGAGCTAGAAACATTGATGAGAGAGAAACATCAATCAGCTGCCTCCTGCATACCTCCCACTGGGGATGTGCCCGCAACCAAGGTATATGACCTTGACTGGAATCGAACCTGGGACCCTTCAGTCCTCAGGCCGACGCTCTATCCACTGAGCCAAACCGGTTAGGGCCACCCTATGTCTTTTTTATGTATTTTGGTGCTCCTGTATTGGGTACATATATGTTTACCAGAGTTAAATCCTCTTGTTGTCTCAATCCCTTTAGTATTATGAAGTGGCCTTCCTTATCTTTTGTTATGGCCTTCACTTTAAGGTCTATTTTGTCAGTTATAAGTAATGCTACACCAGCTTTTTTTTTTTTCCATTTCCATTTGCCTGAAAATAATTTTTTCCACCCCTCAACTTTCAGTCTGTGTGAATCCTTTGTTATGAGGTGGATCTCTTGTAGACAGCATATATATGGGTCATGTTTTCTTATCCATTGAGCCACCCTATGTCTTTTGATTGGAGGATTTAATCCATTTATGTTTAAGGTTATTATTGATAGGTACTAGTTTGTTGCCATTTTTATTCTTTGTGCCTGTGTCCCTTCTTCCCTTTCTATTTCTTCTTTTTACAACAGTCCCGTTAGCATTTCTTGCATTGCTGGCTTGGTAGTAATAAACTCCCTGAGCATATTTTTGTATGTGAATCTCCTGATTTCACCATCAATTATGAATGATAGCCTTGCTGGATAGAGTATTCTTGGATTCAGTCCATTGATTTGCATCACTTTGTATACTTCATTCCATTCCCTTCTGGCCAGATATGTTTCTGTTGCGAAATCATTTGATAGTCTAATGGGAGATCCCTTGTAAGTAACTTTCTGTCTCTCTCTTGCAGCTCTTAAGATTCTTTCTTTGTTGTTAATGTTTGCCATTGTAATTACAATATGTCTTGGTGTGGGTCTTTTTGGTTTCATGTTGTTTGGAACTCTCTGTGCTTATGTGACTTTTTTCTTCCCCAAGTGAGGGAAGTTTTCTGTCATTATTTCTTCAAATAGGTTTTCTATTCCTAGCTCCTCTTCTTGTGCTTCTGGCACCCCAATTATGCGTATGTTGCTTCGTTTCATGTTGTCCCAAAGCTCCCTTAAACTCTCCTCCTGCTTTTTAATGTTTTTTTTCCAATTGCTGTTCAGCTTGGATTTTTTTTTTCTACCCTGTCTTCTAACTTGCTGATTCGGTCCTCTGCTTTTACTGGTCTACTGTTAAAACCTTTCATTGTGTTCTTTATTGCAACCACATCACTCTTTATTTCCTCTTCATTCTTACATAGGACAGTGAGTTTCTCATCCAGATGGTTGAGCATCTTTAAAAACATTACTCTGAATTCTTTCTCTGTCATATTGCTTGCCTCCATTTCATTTACAAAAACCTGCTTTAAGAGAAGGGAGTGAAACATAAAGGAGGATAAAACCATCATTCTCATCCTCAAGTTCCCAAATTTCTATTAAAAATGGAGATGAAATAAGTAGAGAAGAATTTAGATAAGTGAGTAATTAAAATCATACCCTCAATCTTTGTAAATAAACACACACACACACACACACACACACACACACACACACACATCCAAGCTAGCACAACCAGAGGCACAAAACCTATTAAGTACTGCTTTATTTTCATATTGGACTAAATTAATTAGTCCAATAAAACTACAAGAGAAACTTTAAAAAGTCAGAGTTTCAGTAGTTTGGCACAATTGTCAACATGGGTACCATGCAATCTAGGTCAATACCCTTTCTGTATTTCTAAAGATACATTAGCCAAATAGGCTAATAAAGTAATAAAAAGGTCCCACTTTACTGTAAGCTGCTTAAAGTTACACTGCTGCAAAATACTGTTTCCATGTGGGAATTCCAGTAGCTCACAGCCTTGGCTAAGAAAAAAATTGGAAGGGCTGACAGATATTTGTATGCAAAATGCCTACAAGTTCCTTTACTTCAAAGCACCAGTAATTTTCAAAGTTAAAAATGAAAGAATAGCCCTAGCTGGTCTGGCATAGTGGATAGAGCATTGGCCTGTGGGGTCCAGGGTTTGATTCTGGTCAAGGGCACATGCCCGGACATAGTCAATGGATGATTCTCTCTCATCCTTGATGTTTCTAACTCTCTCCCTCTCCATTCCTCTCTGAAATTAATAAATATATATTTTTAAAAAAAGAATACCCAATAAATCAATGAAGATCATGTCTTAGCCACCATATAGTTACTCACAGAACTTCCCCAATACAGAGTTTAAAGCTTATTTTCAGCAATTCTCTTTAGTCTCAAGAATCAGACCTGGGAACAGCTTATAACCCATATTTCTATTACAGTGAGTGAGAGACTAATCCTCTTCAAAGAACAAACATAAAAGCTAAACATAGAGCTAGTAAAATAGCAAGCAAAGACAGGCAAAATCTCAGAGACAGAAGGAGAAAGGAGTGTGACCATCTATGCCTTTTCCCTCAAGGCACTTTCCAAGATGCAGGCAACAAACTCAGAGGTGAATGAGCCTAGCAAGCTTTGGAGTCTTACAGGCCTAAAAGGCAAAAATGGAGTACAGTGTATATCAGAGAAGAGTGATACTGGTAGACACCTGTGGCTTTCGGCAGAACAGGGGTGAACCATCAACAGACCAGTCCTTACAAAAACTCAAGCCCAAATTCAAATTAGCTCCATTCCAGCCAGAATAAAGATGATCTACTTCCATTTGATCTGCTTTCCAGAAGCATAAGTCTACCCTCTGAAGAAAAAATAATGCCATCCAGAACCTCAAAATATCTCTATAGTCTGATTATAAGCAATGAACAGCCGCCAATCAAAAAATGCCAGGCACAGGGGCAGACAAGACCAGAAAATAAGAGTGACACATCTGAAGTACAACATTAGACCCAGCAAAAAAAACATCCATCAAATCTAGAAGACCAATTAAGAAATTTAAAGCTCATCTATTTGCTTATTGTGTAACCTTGGGCAAACTTCTTAACTGTCTTCTATGTCACAGTTTTTGACCTTTATAATAGAGATGATAGTAGTTCCCTCCCACCTCCATGGAGTGCTATTGTATTCAATGATGTAATATGTAATTACAAAACAAAACAAAAACACCATCATCCCAGGAATATGTCCTCTTAAAAGATGACTACGAGTGTAAGAGCAAAAACTTGTCTACACAAAAACACAGATCACAGCACTAAAAATGAAAACCACCCAAATATCCACATAGTATGTCTATACATGAATTGCTCTATGGCCTTTCAGATGGAGATGTGGATATGTTTACTGACACAGAAACACATTTGTAGCTTAGTGCATTTAAAAAGGCAAGTTACAGAACAGAATTATAAAAGACATGACTCCGTTTATGTATAAATGAAGACAAATCTCTATGTCTATACATATTCATGGAAGCTTCTAATATGGTCTTTTATTCATTTTTTTTAGCTCTTAAGATCACCTGATGACTCAAAGATACACTAGTCATTTGCATATCAACCAATTTTAAATATGGGCCTTAATAAATGCATAAGCTTATAAATATTAAAACACGACCTACAGAATTACTAACATGCAGTTCAGATATTTTCATACTTACATCTTTATTCTTGGTAACAACATTGTTAAATAATGACCTGTCGATGACTCCATTATTCCTCTTCTGGCTTAAACAAAGACCAAAGAGAGTCCGAACTTCATTTTCATCTGGATTGTAAGATTGGTCCATCTGATTACAAATATGAAGAGTTAAAAGTAATACATCTACATCCCTCAAAAATCTTCATTTCATTTATATCCAAAGGATTTCTTTGTAAGCAAGTTTATTTTTAATATATATTTTGTTGATTTCAGAGAGGAAGAAACATCAACGATGAGAGAGAATCATTGATTGGCTGCTTCCTGCACACCCCCTACTGGGGACCGAGCCCGCAGCCCAGGCATGTGCCCTGACTGGAATCAAACCCCAGACCCTTTCTTTAGTCTACAGGCTGATGCTCTATCCCCTGAGCCAAACCAGCTAGGGCTATTTTTTCCCTATTTTAGCATACATAGCATCATTTCAGCATAGGTATGAAAGAAAGGCCAGGCACTAATCATTTGTGCCAAAAATTTTATAGCTTTTACAACTCTGTAGGGTATTGGGGGTTTGCATTTTTTTATGTAACATTAGAACCAATAGTTTCAGTGAGTGCATTTTTTATTGCATTAACTAAAAGCACTATCTATACAACCCTTTTGAAAGATTAACAGATGAAACAAAATATGCTAACAAACAGGCAGTGACACAAAAATTAAATTCTAATTTTCTGAAAAACTATTATAAAATACCCAACACTTGAATTACAAGTTAAAAAGAAGTTAAAAGGTGAAAACCAGGACTGGTAGTCTGTTGTCTTTGCTAATTGAAAGGGGATATGTCACTTATTGCTCTTTCTCTCCTAAATCTTGAGCAAAAGATAATAAAATGTGGGAATAATCTGTGTACGATCAGTCTGTCCATAGATATTTTTCTAAACGTGACAGTATTTCTTCATTTATCCTTTGGATGATCTTTTACTTAAAAAGCACTCATATGTAGCCCTAGTTGGTTTGGCTCAGTGGATAGAGCGTCGGCCTGCGGACCGAAGAGTCGCAGGTTCTTCGATTCCAGTCAAGGGCAGGTACCTCCGTTGCAGGCTCCTCCCTGGCCCAGGCCCTGGTTGGGTGCCTGTGGGAGAACGTTCTTCATGTTACTACACATAACCACTAATAGCCGTATGTACTTAATACTCTTAAGTAACAACACAGGACACGATTAAGAAATTAGAGAACACAATGGCAGCTAACTGAATGGTTGAATTTGTTATCAAGTAGCTTGGACAAAAAAGTATGCACCAGTATATTTAAAATGGTACTTTTCCTTAAAAAGCTGATGTGGAATCTATGGTGAATGACACAATTATTGGCATCTTACAATGAAGGGTAAGTACTCAACAACTTCCATTATATGGAGCTGAGATTCTACACTTTCTGACATCAATACTTACTGAAAAACAGCAGCAATGAGTTTTTACTTTCAACTCAATTAACTCTTTGCTTTATCATTGTAAAATAAAACTATGGGCTAGTTTCCCTAATACTTAAGAGCTTGCAAAAATCAGTAAGAAAAAAAATCTCAACAACCTATTAGAAAAATAAGCAGAGTATGCCAGACAGTTCATAAGAAGAAAGTAAAAATACTCTTAAATGTAAAAAGATGTTTACCCCATACAGAATGAGAAATTAAAATTGCAATGAGATGCCGTTTTCATCTATCTTACTGCTGAGAAGAAAAAGTTTAAGAACACAGTGGTGGCAATGGCATTGAGAAATAGGGAACCTTACACATCCTCATTAAGACAAAATTTGTTGTATAATATCTAGAAGTATCAAAATTATAGCACTGACGTAATTTCTCTCCTAAGACTCTTTCCCTGGTAATTCATTGCAGGGATTGTGTGGCAGCTAAAGAATGATAACTGCGTAGATAAGACACACAGACATAGGACAAAATTCCAAGATGGTGAAGCATTGTGTTTTGTCAGTGAGGGGGGAAAAAAAGGAAAAAAAAAATGCACATAATTGCTAAACATGTATTTCAGGAAAAATCAGCAGGACATTTTAAATATTAGATGCTCCTAAACAAGGTAACCATGGCAGAGGGAAGGTTGGGAGACTTTTCTTCAAATGGCCTGTAATACCTTTTGAATAGAAAACCGTGTAAATACACTATTTGAACCTCTTAGAAATTTATTATTAAGAGTAAGGAAGGTACCCTCATCTTAAACCCAGTAATAGTTTTTTTAAAAAAGAAAAAGGCAGGATTCAGGAGTGTCAGCAAGGACAGATTAAATGTGGGGGAAAGGACACAAAATGAAAGAGCATTGTTTCAGACATGAAATTCACTAACCTGAAGAACACAGTAGTTCCCAGTTTTCTTTTTAGAAAGTATTTTCAAAGCTTCTTCTTCATATCCTGGGGCAATAATACCATCAGATACCTATAAATAAGTATTTTCTGTTTTAAAAAATTACAAAACACCTAATCAAATAATGCTGCCACATATTCTGGTTTCTACCTCCAACCGATAATGCTAATCCAGCAGGCCCTCAAATAATGTCATTTTGTGGATGAGATGCCAGAGGAACTTAATCTTATTTAAGTCATTAATTGGTTTCACTATACATCATTTTGCTTAAAGTCACAGACCCTATCTACAACCTTAAGTGAGGACATACTTACTGTACTAGATAGGGAAAGATAAGCCTATGTTAGAACATAACTTTCTATAGCTGAACTCATCTCATCTGCTGTCCTTTCAAAGTTTTTGGTTGTCATTTGCATTTTAACCAATATATGAATGATTTGCTCTAATACCCTTAGGAAGAAAAATGATTACTTACTATTCTGTTCATGGGGTGGTGTTTTGTACTAGAAAGAGAATGTTCTGGTTGGAGATGACAGTGGTCATGGGAAGAATCCCTAAATATTGTCAAGCCACATGTCCCTTTAAGCCTTCACTTCTACCTTTTTTTTCCCCCTCTTTAAGCTATTTGAGCTATCTTTTTTTTTTTTTTTTTTCTGTCTCCTCACTCCCAGCACCACCCTCACTTTTCTGGAATACTTGTTTGGTACTCAGATTAGTTTTTCAGAGTAGTTTATAATCTTTCCCATTATATAATCTCTTTTGTTATAGACTCATGGAGCTTTACAGTAAAGTTCATTATTGCATCACCATCCAAGATGGCATCCTTTGCTCTTCAGAAAAAATAACTTTGGAATTAAGATAACAACTATTAGAAAATTTAAAAGAATTAAATAAGTTAATTAAAACTTTATCTTCACAGCCAAATATGTATTTGAAACATTAATTCACTAAATCTAGAAATTATAATCCAGTCAAGATTCATGTTCTACATAACATATGATCATTCTAAATGATAAATTAATTTATACATGGTATAAATATAACTATTATAGGTTACGGTTTCAGTAAACACTGAACAAATAAAGCTTGACTCAGTCATATATGGATCAAGATACATGAATGCCCACTAACCTCTCTGGAGATAATTTTGGCAGTAGGGACATCACATATATCAGATAGGGCAACAAAGTCACCAAATGAAGACATCCTATCGGCCCCTGAAAATAAAAATTAAGATAGTGGGTTTTTTTTAAGTTTTGTGGCCACATGGTTTCTCGTGTGACCACTGACCTATGTAGTTCTAAACCAGCCATTGACACAACATCGACAAAGGGACGTGGCCCTGTTCCAATCAAAACATTTACAAAAAACAGGTGGCGGGCTAGATCCTGTCCATGAACCATAGTTTATTAACCCCTGTTATAGAAGGTAAACTATAACATCAGGTTTCTTGATAATCTCCCATAAATGTTATAACAACATTCACAGGTTATTAAACTCACAAATTAGATATGTATGAAACATAATTCTAACCAAATTCAGTATAGCTGAGAATAACCATGCAATTTTAGTCATATATTAAGCAATTCAAATGCATTCAACAGCCTAATCTGAAATTACATGCATCAGATTCCAATTATGTTTCCATTTATTACATTAAAATGCTAACACACTTCTATAAACAAATTTATTCTGAGGCACTCATACAATCATTCAGAAGTATAAATAAAAAAGATAATTTAAAATCTTATAATGAAACAGAGTTATTACTATTTTATTCTATTTCAGATAAAACATTGCTTTTTCTGTTAAAAAAACAAACAAAACAAACACCACAAAACCCCCGTTATTCTTCTGACCTCTTGCTCGTGCATATGCAGTCGCTATGGGTGTGAGGGTTTTATACATGTCATAGACCATGCACACTTTGGCCTCATCTTCACTAAGGGGAACTCCAACAGCAGCGCCTGATGGAGAAAACCATAAAATAAGCCAAAAACTTCAAGTTATTACTTGTCAACTCGTAAATCAAGACAACATTTTTCTTAACATTGTCTACGCAGCATAATTTCTAGCACCTGTGCCAAATTAAACAAAAATCTGCTTGGCCAGATAATCCTCTCTAATAAAATGGTAATATGCAAATTAACCATCACTCTGCTACATAAGCCACACCCACCAGCCAATCAGGGTGAGTATGCAAATTAACCCCAATCCAAGATGGCTACAGACACAGAGAGCAAGGTTTCCTAGGTAACAGAGTAAGCCAAGCTTTCCATAGCCGTTGCAGGCCTAAGCCTCCACTCAAGCTACAAAGTTTCAATTATAGAAAGTAAACAAATTCAAACAAATGGCGGCAGAATGGAGCTTGAGAGAGCAGGCCAGGGTTGCCGGCGGCAACAGGGGAAGCAAAGCTTTCCTCACACCCTGGCCGGGCTCACCCGCTTAAGGCTACAAAGTTTCAATTGTAGAAGGTGAATTAACTGCCACAGAAATGGCTGCCGGAGCCCCAGGCTTGGCTCCGCTCCAGGCTACAAAGTTTCAATTGTAGGAGGAAAATAAATTCCAGATACCAGGGCCTCCCCTTGGGTTGGCAGGGGGCGTGGCCGGCCTGCAAACCACCACAGGCCCCTCGCTCAGGCCGCCCCACACCCCAAGGGAACCCCCACCCTTATCTGTGACACCCTTCAGGGCAAACCAGCTGGCCCCCACCCGTGCACCAGGCCTCTATCCTATCTAATAAAAGAGTAATATACAGATTGATCATCACTGAACACACAATATAGCTGCCCCCATGTGGTCAAAGATCCTGCCCCCATGTGGACACAAGATGGCCACCACAAGATGGCCAGCAGGAGAGGGCAGTTGGGAGGGACCAGGCTTGCAAGGGAGGGCAGTTGGAGGTGATCATGCAGGAGAGGGCAGTTAGGGGTGACCAGGCTGGCAGAGGAGGGAAGTTGGGGGCAAACCGGCTGGCAGGGGAGCAGTTAAGCATCAACCAGGCTGGCAGCAGAGTGGTTAGGGGGTGATCAGGCTCGCAGGCAGAAGTGGTTAGGGGCAATCAGGAAGGCAGGCAGGCAAGCAGTTGGGAGTCAGCAGTCCTGGATTGTGAGAGGGATGTCCGACTGCCTGTTTAGGCCCGATCCCACCAGGAGTCCCAGTTTGGAGAGGGTATAGGCTGGGCTGAGGGACAACCCCCTGCCGTGCACGAATTTCGTGCACTGGGCTTCTAGTCCTATATAATAAAAGCCTAATATGCTAAGTATCTGGTCATCTGGTGACCGGTCGTCTGTTCAACCAATCAAATCGTTATATGCTAATAATATGCTAAGGTTGCTCAACCACTCACTATGATGTGCACTGACCACCAGGAGGCAGACAGTCGACCAGTTACTATGATGTGTACTTACCACCAGGGGGCAGACGCTCTGACTGGTAGGTTAGCTTACTGCTGGGGTCCGGCAATGGGGAATGAGCGAGATGGGCCGTATACACCCTGGAGCCCTCCCGCGGTCCCTCTCTGGCCCCACTGTGCACTGGTGGGGTCCCTTGGCCTGGCTTGTGCCCTCGCAATCTGGAACCCCTCAGGGGATGTCGGAGAGCCGGTTTCAGCCCAATCCTGCAGGCCACTGCCTTCGGGAGGGGGTCAGATGCAGGGCTCACAGCTGGGAGCACTGCTTCAGCAGCGCGAGACTGATTGGGTACGAACCCGTGGCAGACGCAGTGGGGCCGGGATGAGCAGGAGCTGCAGGCGGCGTTGGACTGCGGGTTTCAGCCTGATCCCTGCAGGCCACCCAGAGGGGCCCCACCCGTGCACGAATTCGTGCACTGGGCCTCTAGTTAAAGAATAGAGTTGTAGGGGAGGTGAGGAGAGAACCTCCCCTTTCTGGCCTCTGAAAACAGAGCCACGTGTCTGAAGTTGGCCAGCCCCAGGCATGTGTATGAAGCTGGTTTACTTCATTACTGACTCTCTATCCTGCTTCACACCATATGACGTTTACTTCTTCCCGGCTCACGTCACTTTAACATTGAATCAACATCGGAGGACGAATTTATGTGTTGGACTGTCAACAGATCTGGTGATGTTGACTTAAATGTAAAAAAGCAGAAAAGTATCTCACACGATGGCTCTAAAGTTACAGATAAAAGTGTCCTAAGAATAACTTCTTTAGGCCGCTCAGTTCCATCTTCCAACATGTGGGCAACTATTTAGTCACGCTGCATTAAGTCATTTTACTTTTTCCTTTTTTAAAACTTCATGTTTCCACTCCCAAGACAACTAGTTCCTAATCTTCCCATCTCACAATGATGTATGCGTGTAAATATCTTTGTGTGTTACTTTATTATCAGATTTTATGATGTTACTATAGTGAAAGTGTTAACAGGCTTGGGAAAGTATGGCTTCAGACTTCACAGAATGTCTACATCCCCACAGGAACTCACCAGTCCTTATTACAATGAGAAGGAAGTGCATTGGGAACAGCTCCGGCATGCAGTGCTTTACCTGCTGGGCTGACGTGCTTGAAAGAGGCAGCCGCTGGAATGCCTAAGGCCTCTTTGAGTTCCTTCACCAGCTGCCAGGCATTCAACGCATCACACAAGTTTATAAATCCGGGGGCTCCATTTAGAACTACATATAGAAAATGTACAAACATTACCACCCGGTCAATAGGTCAGATATGTGTACATTTCTTAAAGCCTGTATCAGAACTGCGCAAATCTGTTTTAAGTGAAGAGGCAAACAGATCTACACAAACATATATAAGAACTTGATGAGAAAAGTTAAAACACACAAGCACATGTGCACACAAACTACCAAATCCAGCCAATGTAGAAATAAACCAAGAGCAATCCAGAGCCCAGCCAGCTTGGCTCAGTGGGTGAGTGTCAACCTAGGAACCAGGTCACGGTTCGATTCCTGGTCAACATGCCTCGGCTGTAGGCTCGATCCCCAGTGTGGGGCATGCAGGAGGTAGCCGACCAATGATTCTCTCTCATTACTAATGTTTCTCTCTCTCTCTCTCTCCCCCCCCCTCCCCCACTCTTCCTCTCTGAGATCAATAAAATTTTTTTTTTAAAAAACAGCAATCGATTCCTGGTCAACATGCCTCAGTTGTAGGCTCGATCCCCAGTGTGGGGCATGCAGGAGGCAGCCGACCAACGATTCTCTCTCATTACTGATGTTTGTTTCTCTCTCTCTATCTCTCTCTTCCCCTCTTTCCCTCCCTCTCCCCCCCCCCCACCACTTCCTCTCTGAGATCAATAAATTTTTTTAAAACAGCAATCCAGTAAGGGAGATAGAATGACAACACTATAACCAGGGATCCATTTCAGTAAAGAACTAAGATTAATCAAGTATGGCAATTACAGAGACAGTATAAAATTTAAGTTACAAGCTTTGTTGATTTAAGACATAATATCACAAACCAAAGTGCCAAGAGCTGTGAAAGCAGGGAAAAGTGTATTTTTTTCTTCATTTACATCCAACTCAGTCACTTCTGCCTATACTGGAAACACAGTTAAAATGAAGACTGCCATTCAGAGCTCTGCATTTTCTTAACAATGGCAGGATTTCTTAGAAGTTAATACCTCTTATGAATAAACATTTGTAAGTTCAGCACATTTTAAAAAATTGTGGGCCACTAATTAAAATAAAATTTATAAATAATTGCATTTCCTTTATGTTATCTTAGGTACTAAATACTTTTAAATGTAAAACTTTGCCAGATATTTACTGAGGCCTGGCCAGCATGGCTCAGTGGTTGAGCATCGACCTATGAACCAGGAGGTCATGGTTCGATTCCCGGTCAGGGCACATGCCCATTATGGGTTTGATTCCCAGTATGGGGCATGCAGAAAGCAGCTGATCAATGATTCTCTCTCATCACTGATGCTTCTATCCCTCTCTCACTCTCCCTTCCTCTCTGAAATAAACACACGCACACACACACACATACACACACACACACACACACACACACACACACACGCGCGCGCACAATAATTTACTGAGTACCTACTGCAATATTAGGCATTGTCCTAAGTACTTGAGATATTAGCTATGAATAAAATAGCCCCCCCATCCCTCCCCAAATTCACTGTCTTCATGGAGCTTATGGGAGAGGCATAGGAGAAACAAAATGGCAATAAATAGTAAATAATAGGTATTTATTATTTTTAAACTTAAAAAAAAAACATTTTTATTGATTTTAGAGAGAAAGGGAGGGAGGGATAGAAAAATCAACGATGAGAATCACTGATCAGCTGCCTCCTGCATGCCCCCCAATGTGGATATCAAGACTGTAACCCCAGCATGTGCCCTGACCAGGAATCGAACTGTGACTTTGAGTTCATAGGTTGATGTTCAACCACTAAGCCACAGGGGTTGGGCAAAAATATTAGGTATTTATACAAATGAGTTGAAAACATGGGCACACAAAACCTATACTTGAATGTTTTTAGCAGCTTATATTCATAACTGTCAAAAATTGTCCTTTCATTTTTTTATGTCCTTCAATAGGTGAATGGAAAAACCAACTATGGTACATCCATATACAATGGAATATATTTAGTGATAAGAAATGAGCTCTCCAGTCACCAAAGGACATGGAGAAACCTTAAATGCATACTGCCAAGTGAAAGAAGCCAGTGCGAAAAGGCAGGATAGTATATGACTCCAACATTATAACATTCTGGAAACAATAAAACTATGGAGACAGTAAAAACATCTGTGGTTGCAGGCATGAGAGGAGTGGAATGCAGGGAATTTTTAGGTGGTTAAACTATTCTGGGTGATATTATTGAGGTGACTACATGACATGCATTTACCAAAACCCACAGAATACAGAACAAAGAGTAAACCCTAATGTAAATTATGGACACAGCAAACCATGCACCCGAACATTCAGCCTTTACCTGTGACGGGAAGCTTGGGCTTCAGTGTGTATAACTGGGCTGCAGTTTGATGAGGGTTCATTCCGTACCGCAAGGGCATCTGAGATACTCCTTTACTATACTGTTTCCTGAAGTAATCTGAAATTGCTTCATCATATTGTGCCGTGTGAGTGAAAGCCTACAAAAAGTGGAACTTCGGTGAACCACAAGCAGCATTTCCCAGTGGGAACAGGATGGTTTTATTTTATCATATAGTCAACTACACCCCAAATAATACTAAATAGCACTGTGAATTATTCCCTTTCCAATTCTCTGTTGATCTTTTTAAGGGAATCTCTCTCTAATACTTGGTCTCTTCTTTTATAACAAAAGGGTAGCAGCTCCCTCCAAGCAGAGCCCTGGTGGATGGTACAAACTAGTAAGAACTGAGGACTGTTTGGTTTTGCAAACAAGGCACCACATAAAAGTGCACCCCACCTTCAAGGCCAACTGGCGTCTGGTCTCCAAGGAGGTGTCTTTACTGTCAGAGCTCTGCATCTCTGTGGACACGGTAGCGTAGTCCTCCGGTTCGCACACTACAGTCACTCGAGCGTGGT
Organism: Cnephaeus nilssonii; assembly: GCF_951640355.1. Taxonomy (NCBI): domain Eukaryota; kingdom Metazoa; phylum Chordata; class Mammalia; order Chiroptera; family Vespertilionidae; genus Cnephaeus; species Cnephaeus nilssonii. The sequence goes on along the minus strand of NC_137081.1, from coordinate 19,184,357 downwards.
TTTTGGCTGCTGCTCTCAGCAGGGTTACTCCACCTTTCAAAAACAAAATTGGATTTGTATTTTCACATCGGTTTAACCTCTTTGCAATACAGTCACTGTACACAGACTTCTACTTAATTCTTGACTTAAACAATAAGGGAAAAAGACAACCCAAGTGAATCCCTACACAAAGAAATAACTGCACCCCAGCCATCATGGCTCGGTGGTTGAGTGTCAACCTATGAACCGGGTCATGGTTCGATTTGCGGTCAGGGCACATGCCCTGGTTGCAAGCTTGATTCCTAGTGTGGGGCGAGCAGGAGGCAGCTGATCAATGATTCTCTCTTATCATCGATGTTTCTAGCTCTCCCTCTACCTTCCTCTCTAAAATCAATAAAAGTATATTTAAAAAAAGAAATAGCTGCGAAAATATAGATGAATTAGAGTCATCCCAGAGTACAATCTGGGAGCAGTAACTATTTCCTACTCCCTCAATAGTGAATTTCAAAACAAAATCTTGTTTAAAATTTAAATAAACCTCTCCTCTGTCAGTCTTCAAATAATGGTTTTCCCAACTTACCAATATCAATTTGCTCAACAGCCTTTTCAACAGTTACATCTGGAGAAGCCACTGTCTTCACAAAGGGATACAGATTACAAACCACAACTCTAAAAGAGGAACATACCTGTCATTAAAATTCAACTTACATGGCAGCTACGTAGAAAAAATAAGTCAGTCACAATTAATATACAACCAAAAGCCAAAAAAGATCTAAAGCATAAACTGTGAGTCTGACAGGTTAGAATTCTAAAGTTAAGTTGAAAAGTCAAAATCTCCCATGTGGCTGAGCATAGGTTAATAGAAGTAGCTTAACCTTTTGCACTCAGATGTCGAGTGTGACTCGACACGGTTAGCATCGGTAGCAGCTACTTTTATACTCTTTGAATGTATCAATAATTTGAAATATAAAAAAATCCAAATTAATAAGTTTGTATGAAAAGAAACTCCAGTTTTTTATTCTACTGCCACGCTTTGTAAAATCTGGGGTATTTAAAAGATTAAATCCCGAGTAGAATAAAGGAATCGAGAAAAAAGCAAGCGAGTGCAAAGGGTTAAAAGCAGATGCTCTCAGTACACATTGTTGCTGCCCATTACACTATCAAACCATCAAAAAACTTTATTTGTTTTGTCTTCAGGGAGGTCATATACCATGATGGTAAAAGGTGAAAGGATTAAGAAGTATAGATTGGTAGTCACAAAATAGTCATGGGGATGTAAAAGGGAATACATCGTTAATATTCTAATAGCTTTATATGGTGTCAGATGGGTACAAGATTTATTGGAATGATCAATTAGTAAGTTACATAATGTCTACTCGAGTGAACAGCTGAAACTAATATTGTATTAAATTTAAATTAAAAAGGAAAAACAATGGAAGGCCAAGAGAACAATTTAAAATACAGAACTGATCGAAAATGAACAACTAGTGAAGCACGTCCACTCCTAGGGCTGCAATGTGAGGAGTTCTGTTGCAGGTTCCCCAGTGAAATAAGCTCAACTGGAAAAACTAATAAAAAAAGAGAAGAGGAAGAGAACATTTCCCAGACAAAATGTCACAAGAAAAAGACCAGTATCTCTTACAAGTACTGACACAAAAGTCCTCAACAAATTATCAGCAAACTGAATCCAGCAAAATATTAAAAGAGGTCTATACCATAGCCAAGTATGGTTTAGCTTAGGAATGTATGGTTGGTTTAACATCTAAAAAAACAGCTAATGTAACATAAAGGACAAAAACCACCTGATAATTTAAATAGATGCACTAACAGCATTTGTCAAAACTGAACACTCATTCATGATAACACTCAACAAATTAAGAAGAGAACTTGCTTAACATGATAAATGGTATTTAAGAAACACCCATTGCTAACTTTATACTTAAAGGTGAATGACTGAATGCTTTCCTCTAAGCTAGGAACAAGACAGGAAGGTCCACTCTTACCACTTCTATTTAACAGTGTACTGGAGATTCCAGCCAGGCCAATTAGCAGAGAAAATGGAATAAAAGGCATCAAGACTAATGAAAGAAGTGAAGCTATCTTAGCAAGTAACATGACCTTATAAATAGAAAATACTAAGAAAGCCACACTCAAAAAAACCATTAGCATTAATAAATGAGTTCAGCAAGGTTGCAGGATATCTGAACAATCTGAAAGTGAAATCAAGAAAACAATTCTACTTATAATACTATCAAAACCAAAAAAAATTAAGAATGCATTTAACAAAGGTACAAGACATGTGTATGAAGAAGTACAAAACATTGTTGGAAATCTAAACAAATGAAAAGACATCTCATGTTTATGGACTGAAAGATTTAATATTGCCAAGATGGCAATATTATCCAAATTGATCTACAGATTCAACACAATCCCACTTCAACTTCCTTCTTTTGCAGAAATGGAGAAGATGACCCTAAGATTCATATGGAAATGCAAGGGACCTTGAATAGCCAAAACACACTTGAAAAGGAAAAAAAAAAAAAGAACAAAGTTGGAGGATTTACACTTCTCTATTTCAAAATTTACCACAAAGCTACAATAATGGTATAGCGCTGGCATAACAACAGAGATATAGATCAGGTGTGCCAAGATCCTTCAATAGGAAACGAATAGTCTTCAACAAGTGATGCTGGGACAACTGGGTAGCCAGTACAAAAGAATTCAGTTGCACCTCTACCTCACACTTCTACATAAAAAGTAACTTACAGAGATTCAAAGACATAAGTATAATACTAAAAAAAACTCTACAAAGGACACCACAAAGTGAAAACAGCCCACAGAATGGGATAAAACAAACTCTCATAACTTAATAATAAAAAGAGAAATAAATCAATTAAAAAAAATGGGCAAAGGATCTGAACAGACATTTCTCCAAAGATATACACAATAGCCAATAAGCACATGAAAAGATGCTCAACATCATTAGGAAATGTAAATCATAATGACAATGAGATACAACATCACATCCACTAGGATGGCCAAATCAAAATAATACATAACAAATATTAGTGAGGATGTGGAGAAATTAGGGTCCTTATACAATGCTTCAGGGTATTATGTACAACTAGAGGCCTGGTGCACGACATACGTGCACTGGCGGTGGGGGCTGGGGGGTAGGGGTCGTGGTGGGTGGTGGTGGTGTCCCTGAGCCTGGCCTGCACCCTCTCGCAGTCCAGGATACCCCTCGCTCCTTACCGCCCACCTGCGGAGGCGAGAGAGGCTCCTGCCACTGCACTTGCCAGCTGTGAGCCTGGCTTCTGGCTGAGTGGCACTCCCCCTGTGGGAGCCCACTGACCACCAGGGGGCAGCTCCTGCATTGAGTGTCTGCCCTATGGTGTTCAGTGCGCATCAGTGACCAGTTGTTCCATCTATTTGCATATTAGGGTTTTATTATATAGGATGATGTAGCACTTTGAAAACAGTGTGGCAGTTCCTTAAAAGTTTAAACATAGAGTTACTATAAAACCAAGGAATTCTACTCGTAGGTATATACCTAAGAGAAATGAAAATATGAACCCATAAAAAAAAGCTTGTACATAAATGTTCATAACTGCATTATTCTTAACATGCAAAAAATAGAAACAATCCAAATGTTCATCAACTAATGAACTGACAAATGAGGTATCCTATATAATAAAAGCCTAATATGCAAATCGACCAAACGGAACAACTGGTTGCTATGATGCATGCTAACCACCAGGGGGAAGATGCTCAATGCAGGAGCTGTCCCCAGCCCGCAGATCAACCAAGGAGGTGTCAGCAGGCCCCCCCCCACCTGATCGCCCTGCCAGTCGCCCTGCAGAGGGAGGCGACTGGCGGCAGCAGTGGGGGGTGGGGCCGGCGAGTGGGCAGTGCCAGGCCGGCCAAGGTGGGTGCCAGCAGGGCCCCCCCCCCCATCACCCCACCGGTCAGGTCTAGGGACCCTACCTGTGCACGATTTTTGTGCACCAGGCCTCTAGTATTTATATAATGAATTATTTTACAGCAAAAACTACTGATAGTGCTGCTTTCTAATAATTGATCAGTGATGCTTTCAAGGAAATATCTTGATCAAAAGAAGGAAAATAAAAAAATAATATAAACCGAGTAGCTTTAAATTTGAGTTGGAGCTGCCATCCCATAGGAACTGCCCTTTTGGGGGACACTCTATATTGACTACTGAACTGATGACTTCCAACTGAAAATTAAAAACACTGTTTAGACTTAGTGTCTCTGTCAGCTTATTTGCACCAACAGAAATGCCTTTCTTCTAGTGATATAATTTTCCCCTTCCCTTTTTCATAAATGCCTTTTGCCTTTGTCTCCTAATCAAAACACTTTTTAGGTTTCTGCCTGAATCAGAACTTTCGGGAATAGCTTAAAAAAAAAAAAAATCTCAAATAAGTGCTTGTTGCCTCTTAAAAAACAAAAACCCCGCCAAAGCACTGATGTTATAACATGCAAAAAAGGTAATTCCAAAGGACCACATATTCTAGGATTCCACTGATCGGACATGTTTGGTACAGGTAAATCCATATAGACAGAAATATACTGGTGGTTGCCTAGGGCTAGAGGATGTTTGGGGAAATGAAGAATGAATGCTAATGGCTATTTTTTTTTTTTTGAGGGAAGTGATAAGTATGTTCTAATATTAACCATGGTGATGGCTGCACAACTCTGAATATACAAAAAACTACTGAGTTGTATATTTTAAATTGGGAAATTGAATGGTATGTGAATTGTATCCAAATAAAGCTGTTTATATATTTAACCTTTTGCACTCGGATGTCGAGATTAAAATTACTCTTTGAATGTATCAATAATTTGAAATATAAAAAAATCCAAATAAATAAGTTTGTATGAAAAGAAACTCCAGTTTTTTATTCTACTGCCGCGCTTTGTAAAATCTGGGGTATTTAAAAAATTAAATCCCGAGTAGAATAAAGGAATCGAGAAAAAAGCAAGCGAGTGCAAAGGGTTAAAAGAAACAAGTGAATAACTTTATACAAATAATTAAGTTGCTTATATCTATGAAAATTTACATCACAACTTCCTAAAAAAGCAAAGGTTGTTTTTAGCTTAAGTACCCATTTTGGTAATATGTACTTGGCAAAATCAAAATGCTAGCATGTACAACATGACACAGAAGGTACTCAATAAATGTTTATAGTCAACAATTATAAAACTAAACCTAATGGTAATCCTTTCTTCCTTTATTTTATTTTGTATTGGTCTTAGGTGTACAGCTTAGTTATTAGACAATCTTAAACTTTAAGTGTTCCCCTCGATAAAAAGGGGCATCAGGTTTGGCATACGCTTCATCTTTGTTCCTGTATTAAAAATTCAACTTTGAATTTTTACCTTATAAGATTGAAATCAAGTTTGGCCATGTCAGCATTATCTTCTGGGATATTACGAGCCAAGATTCCTAATTTAACAAAGTTAAAATATTAGTTCAAAAAATAAGCCAGAATAAGGCACTTCTTTCCAATATAGTTCCTCAATCAAGTTGAAAATTCTAATATAGCCTAATTAAGAATACCAAACACAGAGTTAAAATAAGATTAGTGGGTATATTTAAAAATCTCTTTTTGCCCAGCCAGTGTTGCTGAGCACTGACCTATGAACCAGGAGGTCACGGTTTGATTCCTAGTCAGGGCACATGCTGGGGTTTTGAACTTGATTCCCCAGTAAGGGGCTTGCAGGACGCAGCCGATCAATGATTCTCTTTCATCATTTGTTTCTCTCTCTTCCTCTCCCTTTCTCTCTGAAGTCAATAAAAATATATTTTTAAAGAGTATTTTTTATCAGTTCCTGAGTCCTCTTCTTTTTTTAAATTTTTTATTGAATTATTGGGGTGACTGGTTAATAAAATTATATAGGTTTCAGGTGTATAGTTCTATAATACATCAATTATTTTTGTATTGTGTGTTCATCACCCCAAGTCAAGTCTCCTTCCATCAGCATTTATGGCCCCTTGATTTCTCTTTTCTTAATCAACAAAATGTAAAAGGAATTTTCCCATAACTGTTGCCAGTTTCATTAATCTATATGCTCCAATAAGTAAATGGCTTGTCTAATTCTTAGCCTTACAGCCTTTTATTCTGCCATATTTTACTGTAACTGGTAAGTTAGCAATATACTTGTTTTTCACTATTTTTGATTAATATGCAATTCGTTGTCTCAGATGAACGAACAAAGTAAAGTACTTTGAAAAAGAATTCTTTTAAAAGTCAGTTATATGGTCATGCTGTATGCTAAGTTTGAATCATGATAAAATCTAAATATTTTCATTAACTCCAGCAGGAACTATCACTAAGTTAATTCTCAGGTTAGCACTAACAGCAAGCAAAAGAAAACAATCTGAATTCATCACATAAAAAGCAAACTAGAGTTTCAAAAAGTTCTAATGTATTATGAACTTTAGCAGCAAATGTTGATGCAATCAATATAACCTAGGGATTTTTTCCTTGTTTATTCTACAAAGTAATCAACTAAACTAATCCTGAAAACCACTGATTATTTTAAATTGAAAATACCCACTACGTACCAGCATGGACTGCAGGGTGCAAGGTTTTCACACGGCCCCCTAACATTTCGGGAAACCCCGTCAGTTCAGAGACATCTCTGAAAATAGATAAATAGAAATATGAAAAATTGAAAAAAATTTAAATATTGATCCACATTACCAAGCTGACATGAACCCTCTCTCTGGAATAATTTACAAGCAAATTTAATTACATGAAAAAAAAAAAAAGCCTACAATACAGGTTGGGGCAAAAGTAGGTTTATAGTTATATCTGAAACAATTTATTCTTATATTATTACTTATTATTGTATTATTTTCCACACAAACAACTGTAAACTTCCTTTTGTCCCACCTTATATGTTAAATGAAGCAAAAGTATCTTCTACAAAATAAATGATTATAAGAACACTGAAGGAAATACATCAACATGTTAAAAGAATTATAAACCATTTTACTACCTTCTCTATAGTTTTCCACATTTTTCAAATTTTCTACAATGAACATATATAGCCTTTATAGTAAAAAAATTATAAACATTTTAAAACAGCAAACTCCACCAATAGAATACAGAATTTCCTGAGTAGATTAAGGGCCATTTGCAAATGATTGAATTTGCCCAAGGACTCCCAGTTCCAATATAAACAGACAAGTTGGTGACATTATGATTTTCCATTTAAAATTCCCTTTCCCAGAGCGCTGGCCCAGTAGCTCAGCTGGTGAGAGCATCTTCCAGATGTGCCGAGGTTGTGGGTTCAATCCCCCTGGTCAGGGCACATACAAGAAGCAACCAATGAATAAGTAAGTGGAACAACAAATTGATGTTTCTCTCTCTCTCTCTCTCCCCCTTTCCTCTCTCTCTTTCAAATCAATAAATTAAAAAATTAAATAGAAAAACATTTTTTTAAATTCCCTTTGTGTCCTGGCCAGTTGGTTGTCATCCAGTGAACTGAAAGGTTGACCCTTCTATTCCTGGTCAGGACACATGCCTGGGTTGCAGGCTCGATCCCCTGTAGCAGGGGGCAGCCGATTGATTTTTTTCACTCTCTCCCTCTAAAAATCAATAAAAATGCTTTCAAAAAATTCCCTTTCCCAGAATTTAAAAAAATAAAATCCAGTTTCTCCAACTGAGGATAATTGCTAAAAAAACAAAACAAAAAACAAACAAAACAAATCTATACTTAGTTGGTGTAGGAATTATGTGAGTTAATATATATTTAAAAATGTAAACAATCAGTCTCACTTTAATAGGGAATATATTGACATCCCCAAATTAAAAAAAAAAAAAAAAAAAGACATCACCACAATGGGGCTAAACCAGGAATAGGTAGAGGTACAGATAGATAAAACAAGACTAAAGAGTTGATAAATATTTAAACTGGAGGATAGGTATGCAACACGAGGGCTCATACTTTTCTCTCTTTTTATGTCTGAAATGTCTCCATAATACAAAGTTTGATGGAGGGGGAAAAGAGGATACAGAGAGGGTCTTGCTTAACTTGAAGGGTCCAACTACAAACAATCCCACACTGAGGAGAATGGAAAGAACAGTTCAGACTTTGTCTTCTCACCGCTCCACCTCCCATGATTCTTAGGGGTTGTGGTGCAAACATCAGAGTGGTGCAGCAAAAAAGACTTTGGAACATATACAGCGAGGCATTTTTGCCATATGAACTTAGTGAATTTAGGGAAGCTGTGTATTGCCCACTTAGGGCAGGATTACAAGAGGAAAAAGGTAATACTTTACCATCCCATGGATCTAGAGGTCAAGTAGCAACATCGTCCACATGACAAAAAAAAAAAGCAGACAGATCTTTCACTCCTTTTCTAACATATATTTCAGGATGGGGATGGCCTTCCTCTGAATTCTCACATCAGCTTATTAAAGCCTTTTTCATTTTCTCCATTTTCAGTGGTGACTCCCTCTCCCACCAGAATGCCACCTCCTTGAGGTCAAGAACTGCAGCCTGGTTTTTCTTTTGCTTATTATTCCTTCTCCCTATCACTTCCGCGGGGTAATGAATGGATGTGGGTGAAGGAATGAGTGAATGATAGATTTTATGACTTCATATGGTTACCAAAGATGCTAAAGGAAGGGAGGCAGGCTTGAATCTTGATGTCAACAGTGTCCTAAAGAGCCAGTCAAAAACAGATGATGCAAAATTATAAAGTCTGTCTTGCAAAACAAACAGCCCGCCTAAGTTAATTTCTTATAAGAAGTGGCTTGGAAGGGGGGGGGGGGGGGCTGAAATGGACATCTGGGGTTCTCACCTAACTTACCTCTGTAAACTTGAGCAGCACTTTCCTCATCTATAAAGGGGTCAGCAGCGTGCCCACCTCCCAGCACTGTAGGCACGAGTAAATAAAGGGTTTCACTCACAGTGCCTGGCATGCATTACTTTCTGGTTAACGTGATCTTACTACTTCCTGATGGGACTCAACCTACACACAAAGTTGTGCCTTACCTGACCGCCAGACCGGCATCCCTGAGCGCTTTTGCGGTCCCTCCAGAAGCGATCAGACTCAAACCAACAGAAGTTAGGTTTCTGGCAAATTCCACAAGGCCGGTTTTGTCAGAGACACTACATAAGGCTGAAAGAGAAGACATGTTTTCCTCCCCCAGTCGCTGGACCTGACAGCATGTTCTCCAAGGCCTTTAGGATGGGGTGCGTTTTGGGAAGGGCAGTCACGGATCTCACGCCCCCATCACCTCCGCCCACGCCACCCCCGGCCCAGACTCGGGGCCTCATTCGGAGCCCAGGCAGCGCACAGCGGCGGGCCGGGGCCTCCAGGCCTGCGGCGCAGCCGGCCCCCCAGCGCCCGCCACCGCGGGGAGAGGGCGCATCGGGGCGCGGGCGGCGCTGCGCCCATCACCCAGGACGCGCGAGGGGCTCACCGAGCTGGCCGGGTGCCATGGTGCACGTTTAAGGGGTCCGGCGCGAGCAGGGGGGCAGGGCAGACACCACGTGTAAAGGGAGGTGGAGCGGCCCAGCGGCTCTCGATCCGGAAGAGAGCGAGGCGGGACCTGCGGGCACCAGATGGGTCACCTGACCCGCCGCCCCGCCCCGCGCCCCGCCCCGCTCATTGTAGGACCCGAAATTGGAGCCTCGGGGCTGAAAGGGAAGGCGGGGTGGGGCTCCTTCTGACTTTCCAAAATCTACACTTGAAAGATTCCCGTCCCAACCTCGCCCCGCGGGCCTGATTCGTCCCCGCCCTGGGAATGGGGCAGCCCTAGGGCGCAGGAGCCGCCGCCCGGGGCCCCCGCAGCCTGCCCCCAGAGGCTGGAAGGCAGATGGAAGCATCGAACGCACTGGTGCAGACTGTAAGGGCAATCCTAGGGGAAGCTCGTGCAGTGGCAAAGGTAGACAGCATCTTGGCCATCACCTACCATCCTCGCGTTTTAATACGTCAAACAATAAAATAAAATAAAACGGAAGACCTAAAGATTAAGTGATTGACTCCACAGTTCCCATAGTAGAGGCAAAACGAAGTGGACGTTCATTTGAGTTTTTGATTCCACATGACAAAATAGCTTGAAATCTGCATCTCCTTGCAAATCAGTAAATATTATTTGAGTCACACCGGAGAAGAAGAAGAATGATTTATTTTTAATTCATTAAAAAATAGGAAAACTGTCCAGCTGTGGCTCAATGGTTGAGCATCGACCTAGGAACCAAGAGGTCACTGTTGGATTCCTGGTCAGGGCACATGATGGGCTTGTGGGCTCAACCCCTAGTAGAAGGCATGCAGAAGGCAGCCTATCAATGATTCTCTCTCATTGATGTTTCTATCTCTCTCCCCCTCTCCCTTCCTCTCTGAAATCAATAAAAATATATTTAAAAAATAGGAAAACTGAATATATTCATTTCTCTTTGAAAATACAATATATATATATATATATATATATATATATATATATATATATACTACTGTCTACAGAAACTTTTTAAATTGTTCTTTATTAGAATTATATTACAAAAGAATACTACTGCCTATCTTTTATTCTTCAGCTGGGGCTCACAGCTGCAGAAAGGAGCCTATTTTCTCGTTGCTGTGGAGGAAAAAAGGAGTTCTATGGAATTTAACCTCACCGGGTGATCTGATCATAAATTCCTGACTGGGCAGGTCTTGGTGGGTAGTCATGCCCCAGCCCCAGTCATATAAAAGGTTTATCTTTGCCTTAAGCAAGCCCTGTCCATTGTTTTTATGCATCTAGGTTAACACAACTTTGAAATACTAGAAATAATACCCCTTGAAGTTATTAATTCTCAAGAGAGCACAAAATCTTAACTATCCTGTACTCCACTGATTTTCAACCAGTGTGCCCCAAGAATTTTTAAAACATGCTGACCTCTTTTCCCTTAGATTGTCAAATTAAAAAATGACAACATGCTTGTCTCATTTTCGGTTCCTATAAGTGTATTCCTAGTATCACATGAGCTCACTCATCTAGGGGAAAAGATGAACAACATAGACTGAAGAACGAGAACAGCATTGATCAGACTGTCAGACCTCAGAGGGATGGTAGGGGAGGGTGGGGACAAGGGAGATAGATCAACCAAAGGACTTGTGTGCTTGCATATGAGCCTAACCAGTGATCATGGACAACAGGGGGAGGGGGGCATGCGTGTGGGGGGGTTTGAGAAGGGAATGGGGGGGGGGGGTTGATGACAAATATGTGATACCTTAATCAATAAAGTAATTTAAAAAAAATGACAACAGCCAACACAACAATAGCCATCAGTGTGAGTGGATCAAAATTATACCTTTTTTTTTGTTTTTTGTCAGATGGGCCAAAATATAATATACTTTTTGGTGTGTTGCAGAATTTTAGTAATTAGTTTCTGTGTGCTATGAGATGAAAAAGGCTGAAAATCCACTGCTATAATAACCCCCTGCTTGCTTTCTCCAGTCTTCCTTAGGTGTCTGTCCTCCGTCAAGTAAAGTGCCTAAAAGAAGCCACAAAGCGTGTTCTGAGGAGCATTATTGGTCTTGCTCCCTTGCACAGTTCATCAGTTTGGCTCAAGTAAACTCTTATAAAAATTATCTACAAGTTTGGACATTTCTTATATCGACAAGGTTTTTATAGAAAATAGGTAGCAAAGAAAAAATAAAATAATGCTGAGACTTAGTAATAAGAGAAAAATAAATAGTACCTAGACACTCAGCATCTGTCCTGCATATGAATTTCAAATTTTCAAAATTTTTATTTTTTTAATCCTCACCCGAGGATATTTTTCCATTTATTTTTAGAAAGAGTGGAAGAGAGAGGGAAAGACAGAGAGAAATATCAATGTAAGAGAAATGCATTGATTGGTTGCCTCCGGCAGGAGCCCTGCCCATGGCCCAGGCCAGGCCGGGGAGGAGCCTACAACCGAGGTACATGCCCTTGATTGGATTTGAAACCGGGACTCTTCGTTCCCCAGGCTGATGCTCTACCCACTGAGCCAAATAGGCTAGGGCTGTCCATTTTTAAATTTAGAAGTAAAGTAGTTGATTATATACATAGATTTTAAAGTATTTGACTTAGTATCTGGAAAAGTAGATTTTTTACATAATAGGATTTTCATAAAAAATTTATCTGAATTAATTTTTATGTGAAATAGGAATTTCTGGGGTGAAATAGGCAGGTTTAGGGAATTTTTAAAAATTAAAGGGGTCCATGGAAAAAGCACAGGCTACGGAGCTGCAAAAAAAGTTATATTTCCATAAGAGAGGGAAAGGCAGAAGTTACATTTCCATAAGACAAGGGAACTGGGAGTAGTCAAAGGTCTATATTTACAAAATAAAGAAGGAGGGCCTCACAGGTCCCCTGTGAGGTTTGACCTTTGAGCTCAGGAGTTGCTATAGTGACCAAATCAAAGGGGATTAGTGGCCAATCAGAGGGGATGTCGAGGCACAAAAACTGCAGCTTTTCTAAACTGGAGACAAAGGAACTCAGTGGGACTCTTTTCCCTCCCCATGTGGGAGTCTGTACTTGTCTATAATAATAAAAGTCTAATATGCTAATTAGACCTCATGTCCTTCCAGAAGAAGCTGGGGCTGCAAGGGAAGCCTGGGTCCCGGGTGCCTTCCAGCAGCTGGAGGGAAGGTCGGGTCCCAGCGCCAGAGGGAAGCTGGTGCTGGCAGCCAGGGGAAGGCCTACTCTTGCACGAATTTCATGCATCGGGCCTCTAGTTCTTCAATAAATTTCCACTTTGCTATACCATCTTCTGTCTGTGGTTTCATTGTGGTTTCATTCTTCAACTCCTACAGACAAAGAATTCTGGGGAACACTGTGTCTTCCAGTCCAAAAAATCCCATATCATATGGACTTATATATTTTTTTATAGCTTTTAAAATAAAATATGTTAGACTGACTTCTACCAATGTGTAATACTCATTACAAATATTAGCTGTAGCAATGCCCATGTACCATTATAAATATGTAGCTAACAATTATATATCATTACATGCTGCACACTGTTCTCTATACTTTATGAAGATAAACTCATTTAATCAGGTGTAGTTTCTCAGAATTTATACAAAAAAATCAAATCTTTAATATTATGTAACTGTATTTTCAGAACTTGAAACAATACCTTAAGTGTTTGGAGATAAAAGGTCAGTGTACAAGGTTAAACTAAAATCTTCAGTTAACACTGGGCAGAGTTCCACATAAAAATCAATAGCAAAAGAAAAATATTTTCGATCACTTAGAACAATAAGAGCATAATGAAATACTTCAAAGCTTTCTTGAAGCAAAACATGTGTATCTCTTCAAGAGTGGGAAAAAACTCTCCATATGTTCAGTTAGAAGATGAAGCACAGTTGTCACCTGTCATATGTCTCCTTCCCCCAGAAAAATCTAGTTTAGGATTAAGATTAAATGTCAGACCCAAGAGACCATACACTGCATCTATTTATTATTGAATCTGCATAACAAAAGATTTCCAAGCAGCAGAATTATTTCAGAAAAGCATCGGTATAATTTATTATCACTTATTTTTGTCATTAAATGTCAACTATAAATAAATGTAATTTTTAAGTTTAAGTTTTATGAAACCCAAACCATAATCTATTTGGGCTTTTTGATGCTGGGTTCTCAATGAACATTTAAGAACATCTCCTTTATTTGTGGTGTTTTTTTTTTTTTTTTTTCTAAGCACCATTGATTCAACATGGATATAGTAGCAAAGGAGTACAGGGCACAGATAGGTCCTTGAAGTAACATTTAAAAAAAAAAAGCATAATTTTTGTTCTCAAAAAAAATTTTTAAACTTGTCTAAAAATGAAAATAATCTAGGTAAAGCTATCTTTAAATAAAATTATTAGTTTTCACTTTTAAGGATAATGCAAACTAGAAAGGACTCAGAGGAATTATGTGTAACAATATAAATGTGAGTGAACAAAGTGCTCATGGCATAAACTCATGTATAGGCTTGCTTCTCCCCACCCCCTCCCCAAATTCATACTTTCAAAGGTGGGAAGGGCAAGGGGACAGGAATGAATAAAAGGAGGGCACTCAGGACATTTAAGCTTAATGAGGGCAGAGAAGTTCAAGGAAGTGCAATTGCAGAAGAATACTTAAACCATTTTCTGTTTAGATTATCCTCTATAAATATTTTTTATTCAATGAGTTCATGCAGTTGTTCTACACAAAACATTAAGTATATCCAAGGAAAAGCATCTCCTCAAAGAGTGAGGATAGCAAACAATTTATTTCTAGACAGTGCTCCAGGAGAAGATGCCACCACTAGGGAGCAGCAGAGGTCGTTCCTTGGGTCATCAGCATCAAGGCAGCATCTCAAAGATAACCATCTACATTTGTAGATAACCAACTAGTTATGCTTTCCACTTAATGAGTTGCTCTTCTCATTTATTTTCATTATAATGCAATGAGGGAAATTCTATTCTTACCCCCATTTTTCAGATGCAGAATGTGATGACCTGTAGAAGCACAAGGTCACAGTGCTAGGACTCGGTAGAGATGGAATTGTGTTTCCCCACTCTAAAGTCTTTGCTCAGTCTAATAGGTATTGAGAGAGCTAAGAATAAAAGACACTCTTCTGGGAGCATAAATTGCAGCCTAAAAGGAGCAATCTCTGAATTTTTCAATTCTAAAGTAAACCATTGGTTTTATTTATTTATTTATTTCCTCATCTGAGGATATTTTTCCATTCATTTTTAGGAGAGTAGAAGAGAGAGGGAGAGACAGAGAGAAACATCGATATGAGAGAAACACATTGATTGGTTGCCTCCTGCATGAGCCCCAACCAGGACCCAGGCTGGAGAGGAGGGACCTGCAACCAAGGTACATGCCCTTGACTGGAATCAAGTTTTTTTATTGTTGAGTAGGAGAGGGATAACACTCCACATTAATTTTAAGTTGGATTCCAAATTTAGAAAATGATAATATGAAAAAGAAAGTGTATTATAAACTTAAGGAAATATTGTATATAAATAACCCAAGTTTATATGTGGCTATGTGTTCATATTTATGTATGCGTTGATAGTCTTTTAAAGAAAGCAGTACAGTGGTCTATACTCTTCTTATCCTTGGTCTTGTCTTCCTAATTCTCCCTCTTCGTATTTCATACTAACGTGCATTTATCTTGTACCTTATTGCCTTAGGGCTAGTTCTCATTTGAAATCTTAAAGTGATGTGTACCAGATGATCCCTGATTCATTAGCAAAGTTAAGGAAGGACCCTATGGTTTCCTTCCCTTTTCTAAAGCATTTTTTTTCTTTAAAAAATAACACAACAACAACAACAAACAATACCCCATTTCAGATCAGGTAATAGTGGTGATTAGGGTTAAAAGAGAAGATATTTTGCTGGAGCAGGAATTTGCAACATCAGCTCAATAACACTGCGGAGGTGATACACTCTCCACCCTTATGCTGCATCCTTAATACGTTAAGCGCCCAGCCTGTTTTGCCTTCCGGACGGAAAGTATAATGTCAGTCACAGGTGATTGACAGGGCACTTAATGTGTTAAGAAGGACCACCCCTTTCTTGTCTTAATGTATTTCCACCTGCCAATTTGCCACATGTAGGAAATATGATCGCTTTGGCACGAGGGCTTTTGGAGGGCTGAGAAACCATGGGCTAATAACAAAATGAAGGAACTCGATTAGATAATTTGAAAGATTTACTCATTCAACTAGCATTTATAGAATACCCACTTGCACTGGGTTGGCATTGGGAACATTAAGATAAAATCCTTCCTTCCAGCTTCCTTATGTAAGGAAATAAGAATGAAATACTGTTTAACCAATAGTTCATTATCAATCCTCTTGGTGGTACACAGGAAGTTACTGTGCAGAAAATCATGGAAATTGACAAAAAGATTTGTGGTACTCAGCCTCCAAAATAGTCCCCAATGATGCCTACCTTCCAATCTTCCCACCTTTGTGTGGTCCCATCTCACACTGTAGCAGGGCTGGTCTCTGTGACCTGTACACACTGCAGAGGTGACGGGACAGCTTCCACCTCAGACCCTTGCTTTTCCTGCCTCTTGGTCACTAGATCGGGAGGCCAGCAGCCATGTCGGGAGCAGCCTTGGGGTGAGGCTGAGTGGCCAGGCACTGAAGTGGGGTCTCCTTCTCCAGCCGCAGTCCTGCCTTCAGAGGTCCACAGCCTCAGCTGACAGACAGTCTGACTATAACTTCCCAGAGACCCTGAGCCAGCACCCAGGTATCCTGCTGCTGGAAACTGTGAGGTGATAGGTGTTTATGGTTTTAAGCTGCTATTTCTGGGTATAATGTGCTATTCTGTGTGGCAATACCTTCCTAGGCCCAAGATGGAGCTGCCCTGCCCAGAGTGCCACGTCAGAACATTGAAACTCAGATAATGTTCGTGTCCTCTGTCCCCGTAAAGGCCCTGCTTGACCAGAAACACAATATAGCCAGTCAGCCAATCCCCCCACTTGGCAATGCTGGGCTCCTTGAATAGTGTCATTTTGTTATCAGGGAGATGATGAAACCTCGGTTCTTGTCTTTTTGAAGGAAAGATTTCAAACAAGAGACAAAGTGTAGCAAAGTAAGTATGAATGTGTTGGCCACAGCAATAATATACTTAGGACAGTGAAACAAGGAAGGGCATAGAAGAAGCCACAGGAGAGCATAGGCTGGGCTGCCCTAGCTCACTGGGAAGTCAGGGAACAGGGGCCTTGGAGACAGGTCCAGGCCCCTGATGAGCTGCTGCTGCCCATTGCTCCACTGGTTGTAAGTCTTGTGGGGTCTCTTAGAGGGAAGAAGGGGGAAGGGAATGGCTTGGCGTGCTCCCTTGGCGGAGAGTCTGCACTGGGTCCTTCATCCTGTGAGTATTTATCTCTCTCTTGCAGGTGGAAATCTTAGGGGAGCACTAAGGGGAGGGTCTCAATAGGATACTGTGGGAGCCCCTTTCACGTCCCGCGTGTTTCAGGGTTCCCGTTCAGGTCCGGTTTCTGGAGAAGGCCGCAATCAAAATGAAAAAGACTGGAAAAGAGTTAATTTGGGTAAATGGGGGGCCAGGTGGGAGTCCACCTCTAGTGGGAGAACTACTCACTGCTCTGGCCTTTGCTATCCCTTTTATTGAGGTTCTGAGATACACCCATATCCTTTAGGCAGGAAATTCCAATAATAGACAATCAGAAAAAATTTACATATGATTAACAGGTGAGAGTTGCTTTAACTACCAATGTTTCAACTAAACAATGAGTGACTAGCGCTGACCATTCAGAGCGATTAAGGTTGACCAAAGCATTCCGGATTCCCTTTTCACATTTAACTTCCAATGTCTCAATGTTCGGTTTCCGGCAGGATACTCAGCAGCTTTCCAGGTGTGCTCTTTCAGGGTCTGGTCTCCACTGATTGGTTGGTGTTGGGCAGGTTATAAGTCAATGCAGCTGGTCCTTGGAGGCGAGGTTCTTGTTTTCCCAGGTTGCCCCTGGCTAGGCATCCGGGACTTTCTGCCTTGGTGAGTTTCTGTACCTGGCCCACCATCCTTGCTCTGCTCATGTCTGTCTGTCTGTAACAATTTTTCATAACATTGATGAGAAAAACAAATTGATTTCTGGCGGGTCACTATCTGTGGAGTTTGCCCATTACGTCGGTGTCAGTTTTTTCTGGGGCCTTGGGATTCCTCCATGTCCCAAAGAAGTGCCTGTAAGGTGAATGACGGCATTATCCCTATCTGAGAGAGAGAGAGAGAGAGAGAGAGAGAGAGAGAGAGAGAGAGAGAGAGAGAGAGAGAGAAGTGTGTAGAGAACATCATGTGAGGGGAGTGGGGTGTCCCAAAAACTCTCAACTGAAATAAGTGTACTAGAAGAGATTTATCCGACTTGTTTTAATTAATCTTTCTTAAATGTATGCATAACTCACGTTTACTTCAATGTTTAATATTTGAAGTGTTTAGGATCTTTATTTAGAAGTTGGCTGATGTTTTTCTGACCATGAATGTGTTGTGGGACCTTAATCTTATTTACATCAATTGGTATAAATGGATTCCTTACATTGTTGTTTTCAAGAATCTATGGACCACGTTAAGTGAGGACTTCTTGTTCTTTCTCTGCCTCAGACAAGGTTGACTTTGAGGTCTCGGCCAATCACATAGTTCCCATTTGTCTTTTCCTTGTTCTTTATTCTCTAGCCTACAGAAGCTCCCTGCCTCCGGCCCCATGTATAGTTCTCCAAAAGGAGACTTGCCTGCTTCATGATGTGTTAAAGTTTGTATGTGACCTAAATTGTCTTTGAAAAATGATTTTTCAACAGCTTTTGATGACAAGGAATGGGATTTGAAGCTGACTACTAATGGCTGAGTGGATAACTAGACCTACAGCTACAGGCAAACCCTTGGCGTTCACTCTCCCTGTCATGGTTCCCAAGGGCTGTGGGTAAGTCACTCTCGGATTTGAGATCTGCTCCAATATATGCAGCTCTCCGAGACAAACAAACTTTACCTAAAAAAATATATGTGTGTAACATATAATATGTATATATTATAATGTATATATATTGAACCCTTTTTTCAGAAAGGTTCTGGCGTAGTTATATTGAGAGTGTAGCTGTTAGGAGACACACAAAGCCTCAAGGTAAGTCTGCAGCATAAACTGCTGGGAATTTGGGAAATAAATGAAGGTAAAAAATTTGAACTGTTTTGACCATCAAAATCATTGTGGGACTCAACATCCCCCCTTACCACCCCCCACCCCCCAAAGAATCTAACCACTTTTTATCTTTTTATGACCACCAATCTGGCGGTCATAAAAAGATAAAGTAATTGTCACCTGCCTCCTCCTGGGTTATTACAACAGCCTCTGACTTTTTTTTTTTTTTTTCCATTTCTGCTCTTGTCCCTGCAGTCTATTCTCAACAGAGTGGCCAGACAGAAAAGTCCTTTTAAAACATATACAATCATGATTCAACTCTGCTCTAAAACTTGCAGTGGCGTTTTCTCTTACTCTGAGTAAAAGTCAAAGTACTTGTGATGACCTACAGACCCTACGCCATCTGCCCCTTCTTCCCTGTCCTCTTCCACTGTTCCCCCTCTTGTTTGTCTCATTGCAACCCTGGTGGGCTCTTGGCTGCTTCTTCAACATCCTGGGCATGCATCCACCTGCAAGCCTTCCTCCCTTAACAACCTCATCTTTCCTCATTGTCAGCTTTTCATCGAGGCCATCCCTGACTCCCTTTTCATTCACTCAATATATGTTTACTGAGCACTCACTCTGTGCCACACACTACTCTAGAATCTTGGGGTGTAATAGTGGATTAAACAGGAAAAAATCCCTGCCCTCATGAAGTAAGGGGAGGCAGATAATAAGGGATACATATAATAAAGACATAAATTTGACCCTAAATCTTGTGAAAAAAGTAGAACATATAATAGAGGGTCAAAATGATGCATTACTGAGAGGAATATATATGTTTTTTAATCCTCACCTGAGGATATTTTCCCACTGATTTTTAGAGAGAGTGGAAGAAAGAGGGAAAGACAGACAGAAATACTGATGTGAGAGAAACACATTGATTGGTTGCCTACTGCATGAGCCCCAACCAGGGCCTGGGCCTGGGAGGATCCTGCAACCAAGGTGCATGCCCTTGACTGGAATAAAACCCGAGACCCTTTGGTCCACAGACCAGTGCTCTATCCACTGAGCCAAACCGGTTAGAGCTAAGAGGACGATATTTAAGGAAAGACTTGAGGGAGAAGAAGGAGTTAGCTACTCAGATGTTTACAAATCCCCTTCACAGCCTCTCATAGTTTCTGTCCCCTTTTTGCACAATTTCCTCTATATATAGCCTTATTACCATCTAATGTACTGTAAATTTTATTTATAATGAGATGATTTTATTAGCTTATTTTATCTCCCATAATGAAATAATGGAATAAGTAGCCGTAAAGCCTCTGAGAGAAGTCTTTCTCATTTGAATGCATGCAAAATGTTGCTTTAAAGAAAAAAAATCTCTTTAAGAGAGAATAGATTTTGGCAAAAACTGAGTACCGAATAGACTCTAGAGAACCTCCTGCTTTTGATATGGAATCCTGTTGAATTTTATATAGGAAATCAATCAATAACAATACTTGATAGGAGGTAAGAATATTTGATGACATTAAACAAATAATTTCTCTCTCTCTCCTTTCTCTGCCTTTATCAGATAAAACACAAAGTCTGACTCCTTAAGTCAGGCATCCTCAAACTACGGCCCGCGGGCCACATGCGGGTGTTTTGGCCGTTTTGTTTTTTTACTTCAAAATAAGATATGTGCAGTGTGCATAGGAATTTGCTCATAGCTTTTTTTTAAACTATAGTCCGGCCCTCCAACGGTCTGAGGGACAGTGAACTGGCCCCCTGTTTAAAAAGTTTGAGGACCCCTGCCTTAAGTACTGAGAGCAGATATGTTTTTTGTGTGTTTAAAATTTTTTTTCTGTCACCACTTATTTCCTCTATGCCCTCATCCACCTCCAACAACCCTTTCCCGCCTTCAATCACCACACTGTTGTCCATGTCCATGAGTTCCCTCTCTTTTTATTTTCTTTTCTGCTCAATCCCTTCATCCCAGCCATCACATATCCCTTCCCCCACCAGAGCTGTCGGCCTGCTCTCTATGAGTCTGTCTCTATTTGCTTGGTAGTTCAGTTTGTTCATTAAATTCCACATATGGGTGAAATCATATGGTACTTAACTTTCTCTGACTGGCTTATTTCACTTAGTGTAATGTTAAGTGAACATTCCAGGTCCATCCCTGCTGTTGCAAAGGGTAAATTTTTCTTCCTTTTTATGGCACAGTATTTTTCCGTTGTGTAAATGTACTGCCATTTTTTTATCCACTCATTTTCTGATGGACACTTGGGCTGCTTCTAAATCTTGACTATTGTAAATAATGCTGCAATGAACATAAGGGTATATGTATTCTTTCTTTTTTAAATATTTATTTCAGAGAGGAAAGGAGAGGGAGAGAGAGATAGAAGCATCAATGATGAGAGAGAATCATTGATTGGCTGCCTCCTGCCTGCCCCGCACTGGGGATGGAGCCCTCAATCTGGACATGTCCCCTGACAGGGAATCAAACAGACCTCCTGGTTCATGGGTCAAAGCTCAGCCACGGAGCCATGCTGGCCGGGCTACTCTTTCAAATGAGTATTTTGGGTTTCTTGGGATAAATTCCGAGAAGTGGAAACACTAGATCTGGAAAGCAGTATGGAGTTACCTCAAAAAATTAAAAAAGAGACTATGATCTTTTAAAGACATTGAAAGCCCATGGCAAAGAAGAAGGGCTTTAACACTCTTAGAACTGTTTTAATGACAGGGAGTTGACAGTCCCTGGGTAAGCCAAATAAGTCAGAGTGAATTAAATATAAGCCAAGGGATGCTCAGCATCAGATAGCGCTCCAATTTATAAGTATTGATAGAGCAAACATAATTTTTCTGTATAAGAGAAGCCCTAGTTATTCATATTTTGGTAAATGGTTTATTAAAACTAAAGCATTCTGTGAAATTTATGATCAACCTTCTTTTTATCTTTCATTAGCTACAAAAAAAAGTCATTGGCTATAGTTAGCTCTGGGTTTGACATGTTTCTATAGCCCCCAATGCATGATAAAGAATGCTGTCAACATATGAAATTTGGGGGTATAACTGGAGTTATTTTGAGGCTGATGGATTTCACCCAGCTTCTTACTAACCATTAGATTTCTCTTGTGATGAGTGACACAGCATGAGTTTGTAAGACCAGCTTCATCATTTGGGGATCAGATCTGAGGCCTTGGCCTCGTTAGCACAGTAACTAACAAGCTGAGCTAATTGGTCACAAGTAACAGTAAACTTAAAAAATGATTACTTATGGTACAGCAAATATAAAACCTTAAATGACAAGCACAACATTTGGTTTATTTGTAAAATTTAAAAGTAAGAGAAATAATAAAAAGAATATTATCCTCATGGCATCATCCTTCTAGCCATGAGGCTTATAATACTGAACAATTTCTTAAAGGGATATTTTGTAATCCTTTTAAATCCATAACCCCCTTTTTAATGGACATAAAATTCTTTTACCGAGTGAACCAAATAGTCATCTTTCCATTTTTAGCTCTTAGTCATCTTTCTATTATTCACCTGAGGAACATGCGAATAATTACAAGTGAAGTAGGCATTTTCGCTCTTGCAGCATTTAAATCCATTAACTTAACCACATTGTCTTACCAGGTTGTTTACAGTTATCTAACATGTTATGATAAAGTGTAGTCACTGTTCACTTATTTCTCTTGGTTGTATTCAAAACTGAAAAATACTCTTTAAAATATACTCATAGTCTATGCGTAGTGTACTTGGCATATGTCTAAATTAACTAAAACATGCTAGATCAAAGCTATATGACTTAAAATGTTCATCACAATCCTATATAGTAAATGGCTAATATGCGAATAGACCAAATGGCGGAATGACCAGTCGCTATGACGCACACTGACCACCAGAGGGCAGACGCTCAATGCAGGAGCTGTCCCTGGTGGTCAGTACACCCCCATAGGGGGAGCTCTGCTCAGCCAGAAGCCAGGCTCACGGCTGATGAGTGCAACAGCGGTGACAGGAGCCTCTCCTGCCTACACGGCAGAGCTAAGGATGTCTGACTGGTGGCTTAGGCCCGCTCCCTGTGGCGGGTGTAAGCCATCAGTCGGACATCCCCCAAGGGCTCCCAGACTGCCAGAGGGCACAGGCCGGGCTGAAGGACCCCTGAGTGCATGAATTTCATGCACTGGGCCTCTAGTATTAAAATAATTAACAATTCTTGAGGAAAGTCAGGCATTGTGGTTAGCTCTTTTATATGCATCATCTTGTTTACTATTGCAACCCTATAAAGTAGCTTGTATTATTGTCCTAATTTGTATAGATGAGAAAATTGCTATTGAGAGAGATTAAGGAACTTGATTAAGGTCATGTAGCTAGTAAGTGGCAGAGCCAGACAGGAATTGAACCAATTTTGAAACCATCTTCTTAACCTCTGTAAAAACTTAAATGTTCAACAACAGAAGAATACTCATATGTAATATTCTCCTGCTTCAATACAATATAATATTATGCAACCACTGGAAATTGTGTACCCAAATAATTTGTATTGACTTTGGAAAATATTTATATTTCAGTAGTAAATGAAAGAATAAGATACACACTGATATGATATGATATACATATAATGATCTCAGCTATATAGGAAAAAAAAGTATGAATATCCATAGGAAAAAAAAAGGAAAGAAATACAAATAACATTTATCTCTATATGTGGTAAGCCTATGGATGATTTTTGCTTTCTTATTACACATTCCTATAGTGAACATGCATTTCTTTTATAATCAGGAAAAGGGTATAATAAAATCTTTAATACTCTCAATATGGGAGAAGCAATATAAAACCTTGGTTTCTATGATTAAAGGAATAAGTCCATTAAAAGGTGCAAAGCCTTCAATTTGAGATCTGTTTCTGATGTGTCTGGCTATCAGATGTTCAGACACAATGTAATATTCTCCTGCTTGCTGTATTCTCATCTTCTTTCTGCCTTATGTTGGAGATAAAGCAGAAAGTGTGTGCTTCTCATTGGGAAGTTGGCATTTGAATGAGATGGCTGCTTTTCTCAGCTTAAAAAAGATAAAAGGAGTTATCAAGTAATGTTTTCTTTCATCTAGGGATGTTGGTCCCACTCCAACAATTGGAATTGATTGAACTCTGGTGCTTGCAAATTTAAAAACCTACACAGGGGATCTGCTCCCTCTGAATTTTACAAATCAATGGATAAACTCAAAACAAAAGCCCATTACAGAGCACCTCAATGTTTATCTGTTTGGCAAGATAAACACGTATAAACAAGTATTTTCAACTGTGAGCTTCAATAATAGCACTCTGAGATCTGTATTAGATGTTAAAAAATTGCATAGAACCATAAAGATAGCACAAACCCAAAGGAAAAAAGTGCTTTAAAAAAATTAAGTCTTCTGACCCATATTCTCAATTAAATTGTTTCATACATCTAGATGAGTCATTTCTCTTGATTTTTAATAGCATTTTTATTATTGCTTATGGAATGTAGCATCACATGAAATAGGTATGTTGTTGGTATTTAATTAAATAGTGTTGCTTCATGGAAGCCTAGAAACCATTGAGCCAGGCAGAAGAAATGATATTAAATAGATGTATCCAATGAGCACAATGTCTTCTAATTAGTTTACTATATAGCCCTGAAGTTGTCAAATCTAAATCATGACATTAAATTTGAACTTAAGTGCTTTACTGAGATTAATCAAATTGGGGGAAAAAATTAAAATGACCATATCTATATGGAGTCAGTATTTTTGCATAAAAGATTATTTATTATATTTCAATCAACAGACCAAAACTTCTAGATCAACATTTTACAAATTGTCTTTGATGATAGACCAGACTTCTACCACATTCTACCACTGATTTATTGCAGACCAATACTTTTATAAAATTCAATAAAATTGAAGTACTAGAATCATGGAAAAGTGAAAATAAAGACACAAAATAAAACCACTGATTTTTGATAGTTTTAACCAACATACAATTGTCTAATTTTCTAAAAGTTTTAAATCCTTACTCTCAATTTCTGTACTTATCTTGCCATGAACCAATAATGAACAATTCCCAGGACTGCAGGGTGTACAGACCACACTTTATCGTTGCTGTGGGTTCCTCTGCTCATCTTCAAGCCCCACACTGGTGTTTGGCTTGGGCTGGGAATCTGATTAGGGAGTGGAAAGAGGCTGACTTCTTTATCCTCACCTCCAGCTCCCCTTGAGAAGGGCTGCAGACCATAATTATATCAGTGTGGCACTGAGATCTATCACCCATAGTGTCCTGATGTTATTCCTGTATTTATAAACGCTGAGGCATGTGTTCCCAGGGTTCAGATGACTGTGGTTTCATGTGATCACTTTAACCGATGTCAGGGGATCCCAGGAACAGCATACCCGGCTCAACCAGGGGAAAATATTTCTGAGTGTTTTATACCTATACTAGAGGCCTGGTGCATGAAATTTGTGCAAGGATAGGGTCCCTAGGCCTGGCTGGTGATCAGGACCGATCAGGGCCTTCTGGCTGCCAGTCAGGGCCTCACTTCCCCAGCTTCCAGCTGCTGGCTGGGGCCTCCCTTCATTCTGCACTGCCCCCTGGTGGTCAGCGCATGTCATAGGGAGCAATCGGTCTCTCGGTCAAACTCCCGTGGACACAATTTGCATATTAGGCTTTTATATAGAGAGATGGATGAAACAGTTAATAGTTCTTGCATTGTCTATGACAATCATGGTCACAACAATGAAGTTTAGTTTAAAAAACTTGTTAGAACCCAATGTAATTGCTGACACCCAATACTTTGCTATGGCTTGTGCAGCCAACTAAGTGTAATTCATTTTCTCCCAGGTCAACACAGTGATACTTAAGGTCACCTCATGATTTAAAATTTATTTAACATTTCAAAGCTTCTTGCTTCCCCACTGGTTGATTCTAACACTCCAGGGAATAGATGCAGCCCACAGCCTGCAGGAGATGGGGGAGAGGGAGAGGCACTTGTTTGGTCTTTTCAACCAGAAGAAGGCAACATTAGCTGCCATGCTATTCTTGGCATAGTAAGCATGGCAATTGCTTCAAATGGTGGGGAACCGGCATTTCTGCAGCTGTTGTTGCTTCTCTCCCATCATTCACTGGCCTGAAGATGCCTCAGATGACAGAAAGCTATGATTATGTAAAAGTTGTATTCATTTTTTAAAAATATTTTTTTATTGATTTCAGAGAGGAAGGGAGAGGTAGAGAGAGATAGAAACATCAATAATGAGAGAGAATTTGTATTCATTTTTTGAGTATTTATTTACTTTAGTGTTATTGAACTCAATCTGAAAATGTCTACAGTTAGCTATTTTGGTTCACTGTTTTTTAATATAATATGCTGCACTTCTTCATCTGTGACAGGGAAAAACTTTTGACTATATCTGCTTATGCCTCCTGAAATCTATATTTTGCTCTGTCAGAACTTTGATATTGGCATTTATCAAGGGATATCTTCTAGAACAGCAGGGACCCCCTAAGACTCTTTTAGGGGGATTACAAGGGCAAAATTCTTTTCATAATAATACTAAGCTATTATTTGCTTATTTAACCAACTTTTTAATTAATTAATTAATTACTTTGAGAGAGAGAAACATTGATTTGTTTTTCCACTTAGTTATGCATTCACTGGTTGATTCTTGTGTGTGCCCTGACTGGGGATCAAACCCAAAACGTTGGCATATTGGGATGACGCTCTAACTAACTGAGCTACCCAGCCAGGGCTTATTTTCTTTTATGAATCTCATTCTTTCAAGAGCAAAGTTTCCAGTGCCTCCATGGAGTATGATGATATCATTGTTCTAACAGCTAATGGAGCTTGTGCTTATACTATATTCCCATGTATTTTTTGTAATCCTAGTCTTGATTTTGAATGTGACAAATACCAATAGGTATCTCCTCCATAAACCAGTTGTTCCTGGTTTTCAATATTTATTAAGAGTATAAAAAGGTTCTGAGACCGAAAACTTTGAAAATGGACACAATAGAAGAATAATGTGGTTATTTGTGTTTACAATAAAATGCCGAGACAGCTTGGCCATGAGAACCTTAGGAGATTTTTCTTTTTATTACTTGGTGTCTAATATGCAGTAGTAGTGGGGTTATGAGCTGGCAAGGAAACAGATTTACCTCTAGAGACTCAGGAGAAAAACAAGCTTGCTAACATTAACACCTTGATTTCAGAACTTCTGACCTCCAGAATGATAACACATTTTTGTAGTTTTAAGCCCCCAGGCTTGTGGTAATTTGTTACAGCCACAATAGGAAACCAATACAGACTTGTTTCAGAGGAAACAAAAACGATGTGTTGATTGTCTGCTATGTGCCAGGCCCGGAGCAAGATTACATAATCAGGGATTAGGAAAACTGGGATTCAAATTCAGGTTTGCCTGCATTCAGAGACCAAACTCTTCTCACTAACCACCTTTATTCACCCCAAATAAAATGTTATACCCTGAAAACTTACAAATTTATCAAAGGGCAACTCTAGAAGTCCAGGGCTAATGCTCTATACCTATCAAGTAGATCTTTAGTAGCCACGTAAGGGTACAGGATCAATGAGGCATCAGGACCTTGACCACATTAATGATCTATGGCAACATGGATCATGCCCTCCAATTTAACTGCAGCATGTTCATTTACCTCTGAAATGTATGAATTGCTGAATGTCAAGCTTTGCCTCATGAGAAGGAAATTCTACAGTGAATCTCACTCAACATGACTGAGAAAAGATTATTTGCTTTTTTTTCCTCTTAATTTGATGGGGAAATATGCTGATTCTTCTGGTCTAAAGCTGAATATTTACCTATTATATTGATATCCACCACCCGATTATCTGTAGAAATATTTTAAAGACAAGACTGATTTAAAAACAAATCATTTAGGACGGATGGCATTTGCTTTGGGAGGTAGCTTAAATGTAAACAAGGTAAAAAAAATTGCTCAAAATATCCAAATATTCAGGGGTAATGTAAATGCTTCAGAAATATCATTGATTTGGGGAAGCCACATTGCTGGTTCCACACCTTAAGGTGGTGGTAGCATACAGGATATCTCCATCTTCATTTTGCCTGAATTCTACTTTCCCCTCACTCTATTCCAAACTGTCCCAAGAGTGTATGTCAGCCATTTCTGAGTTGATATTAGGCCATACTCAAGATCACCAAATCTCTAAATAGCTACCTATTGTGATCACTGCCACCTCTATTGTATTCCCCACAGGGGATACATGCACCGAGGAGGAGGCCAAGCCCATGAATACTGGCGACTAGTATTTGGGTTTGGTTCCATTGTGCTGGACTACAGAGGGCTGAAAACATCCCTATGTGTCTTTTGTCAAAGGCCTAACTGCCAAAAGTTCCCCCAGATCTTCTTACTCTAGTGGTAAAAAAATAAACAAGCAAATAAATAAATAAGATAAACCCAAAGAAAAAAGAGGGACAAGTGGGTAATTTTTCTCCCTAAGACCTAAACTGAAGTGGTCTAATGCTCTACCCTAAATCAGGTCTTCTTTTCCCAAGACAGGAAGTGGAGTTTGGGTGGCAGGTGAGAAGAGGTTGAAGGAGTTAATTAGAAGGTGGGAAGCAGGGCCTAGCTCTCTTTCCAGAGCACCAGCTGGTGGGGAGGTCATTTTAATGAGATAAGTCAGAAAGGAAAGGACCTCTAAGAAAACCAATCTAGCTGGAGAACATTGCCAAAGAAGCATAAGGTCTTGTGTCCGTTGCTTACCTTACCTCTGGAGGTTCTCCCTCACCCGCTCAGCACCATGGCCCCACAAAGATCCTCTTAAATTAACATTGCTTTTCCTTAAGAATGCAGAGCAGGGAGCCTCGATCTGACCCCAGAGGCCAACGGTGTATATTGTCCAACAGGTGGTTCATGCCATGGCCATGGTTTACCTCCCCAGGCATGTCTAGGGCCTCTATCCATTGAGAGGTGCACCAGCGCTGATGCTCTTCTCTACCAGCCTTCCATGTCACCTGTGCTGCCTCATTCCTCCAACGTTCCATTTAAATCAAGGGAGGCGTAAGGCTCGCTGGTTTGCATTGTGATGAGATGTATCTGAGAGCGCTGGGATGCTATGCGGCAGTGCAGCTGCAGGCATGAATCAATTAATCGGCTATTAGGTTCAGACTCTCAGGTGATGGCATAGTCGGCTTCATGCTGACTTTGTTATATATGAAATCCCCAAAGAAAATCATACCTTATTTGAACTCTCATTATATTTTATAGTAGAATGAATATGGATCGATAATAAGTTTTGTTCCAATATAACATTAGTTTCAGAAGAATTTCCCCTTTTCTCTCTTTATCAAAAAATAAAATTATAACCATAAAAATAAAGGCTTTCTACCTAAAGGCTCTGGGAAAAGAATAATGGTTTCCTTTATAATATTAATATTTAGCTTATATTTTAAAATATACTCAGGTGATTTTATACAATGTAGAATTAAATGTTTCTCAGAATTTGAACTTACGTTGGCATGTTTGTTTGTTTTTTAAATATATTTTTCTTGGTTTCAGAGAGGAAGGGAGAGGGAGAGAGAGGTAGAAACATCAATGATGAGAGAGAATCATTGATTGGCTGCCTCCTGCACGCCTTCTAATGGGGATCTAACCCGAAACCTAGGCATGTACCCTTGACCAGAATTGAATCTGGGACCCTTCAGTCCGCAGGACGACGCTCTATCCACTGAGCCAAATCAGCTAGGGCCATTGGCATGTGTTTTTTTTTTAAATCAACCTTTTTTACATGGCAGTGAAATTAGATAATTTATTATTAAGATATAATAATTTTACTTTTTTAATTTAACTTTTTAAAATTGGGAAGTATATAAAATATATAGAAAAGAATAGGAAAACAAAATTATGGAAATCCATTATCTAAATATATACTAACCTAGCTTTATTAAAATAATATTATGCCATTTATATACTTGAATAATTTCTGAAGAAATGTTATCCTGCAGATATAACTATGATCATCTTTATTTTCTCCTCATCCAGTTATTACCTTTGCTCTGAGAAGTAACCACTACCATGAAATCAATGTTCACCATTCCCATAGTTTGTATATTTTTACTCTGTATACATAATAACTATATAGTCTCATTTTTCATTTTGTCATACTGTACATATCTTTCTCCAACCTGAAACTTAAACTCAACATTTAAGCTAGGAATGTTGTCTTGAGGAACTTGGAACATGTATAGAGTTAGATAAACCCCAAGCCTTTACATTGGGATGCAAGTTTCAGGTGCTACATGAACTCCTGAATTACACCTGCACATGTATTTTTTTCGAGAAGTGGGTCCATAGCTTTTACAACATTCTCAATTCCATCTTTGACCTGAAAAGTCTTCTTTCTTCAAAATTTTGAAATTCCATTAATGTACAAATCTTTTTTGTTAATAGTGATGTATGATTAATTTTCTTTTTTTCTATATGCTCTTTTATCCTGAGTGCAGCATTTAAAAAGATTTATGATTCTATTGCTAGGCTTATTCTTTTTTATCTTCTCTTTTGGGAATGTCATCAGTGATGTGTTTTGAAGGCAGGAATGACTTAATAAAACGCATATACCACTCTGACCACTAGAGGGCACTAACACAACTAAAAACAGAGATGGTGTCTTGGAGTAAAGGAATACAAATGCCAGAGGAGTTGCTTCCAATATCTTCACATATTTATTTATCTCTGTTTACAGATTTCCACATCGAGCTTCTAATATGTCCTAACACTTTCATGTTCGAATTATTTCAATGTTATCAGTCTCATTAAAAAAAACTCGAAGCAGGCCTGACGGGGAGGCCTTAAATAAATGAAGTACACTACAGCTAGATTCTGGCTACTTATCTAGTCATTGCTGAACTTTTAAGACACCAATTGCTGGTCAGTTAATTGGTATCTTTATTAATAAAAAATAAATAACATGATTTAGAAGTTTACATACAGGAAAATTGCCTCTTCACTAAGACTTTACTAAAACTGCTTTGTCATAATTTATGCAACTCTTGTATACATTCACTCTTTGGGAATACTATATTCCAAGGTTTTCTGATTTCTAGTCAGCTAGGAGTCTGTTTTACTTACTTATCCATCCCTTTCCTTTCTTGTTTATAATAAGTTTCTTTTTGAGATTTAAGTAATCTATAGCATGGAGTCTTTTAAAAATGTCATTTAACTAATTTTCTTTATTTTACTCTACATTTTCTCCCTAAATCTTTAATTTTGTTTTAATTATTTTTATATGTCTCATAGTTATCTACTGAGGAGGTAGCTATTTATTAATTCTTTTAATCTATTTAACAAAACAAAGATCCCTCTCCGAATGGAACTTACATTCTGTGGGGTGGGGGTGGAGCACATATAAACAATGAACATAAGCAAATTGTATAATTTGTTAGAAGATGCTAAGTGCTATAGAAAAATGACAAACAGAAGATAAAAAAATAAGGAGTCAGGAGTGGGGGTTGCAATTTTAAGTAGGTGGACCTTCCTGAGAAGGAGGTGAGAGAGCTGGTCCCATGAATGTCTGACAAGAGGCAGACAGAATAGCTAAAAAACAAATTCCCTTGGGCGTGCCACTGAAGATCCTGGTGTTACCATCGGCTGCCACTCTACCCGGTGTTAGGGGTATTGTGAGACCCAGCTGTACCCAAAGTCTCACTTCCCCCGAAGTGTCCCTGATGCCAAGATCCGCATCTTGTCCTGGAGCGGAGGGAGGCAAAAGTGGATGAGTTCCCACTCTGTAGCCACATGGTGTCCAATGAATATGAGCAGCTCTACTCCAAAGCTCTGGAGGCTGCCTATATTTGTGCCAACCAGCACGTGGTGAAAAACTGTGGCTAAGTTGGCTTTCACATCCAGTGCGTTCCACCTCTTCCACGTCATCCGCATTAACAAGATGTTGGCCTGTCCTGGGGCTGATAGGCTCCAGACAGGCATGCAGGGTGCCTTTGGAAAGCCCCAGGGCTCAGTGGCCAGGGCCCACCTTGGCCAAGTCATCGTGTCCATCCGCACCAAACTGCAAACCAAGGAGCATGTGATGGAGGCCCTACACAGAGCCAAGTTCAAGTTCCCTGGCCGCCAGAAGACCCACATCTGTGGGGCTTTGCTAAGTTTAATGCCGATGAGCTAGAAGACATGATGGTTGAAAAGCAGCTCATCCACCCAGCCCTTGTGGATCAGTGATTGAGCATCAACCCATGAAACCAGAAGGTTGCCGGTTTGATTCCTGGTCAGCGCACATGCCTGGGTTGTGGGCTCCATCCCCAGTGGGGAGCGTGCAGGAGGCAGCTGGTCAATGATTCTCTCTCATCATTGATGTTTCTCTCTCTTCCTCTCTGAAATCAATTAAAAAAAAAAAAAAAAAGGAGACAGAAAAGGACTGAGTGGTGAGGTGGCCAAGCAATCAAGCAAGCCTAGTGTCCTAATGAAGAAAGAAGGGGTAGGTAGTGGGTAGAAAAGGTTGTGGCTACCCCTTGAATTCCACTTCTAGGCTCTAATTCTCATGCATTTTTCCACAGAGAATTATCAAGTGGCCTTGCAGCCTTGCACATGGAAATTTTCCTCTGAAGGAAAACAGGTAGGGGAAATTTATCCCATTCAGTTACACATTTGCTTTATTATTATTTTTTTAAATCTTAGTATCAATTAAATTTTACTACCTAAAAATAAAATGTAATGAAAAACACCTTGTTGAAATAATTTAAACAATTAGGTCTTCCTTCTGAAATAATAACTGCATTTTATAGAATTTTATACCTCCTTCTTATGCATGTTACTTGATTATTTCAATTATTATAATAATCTAAGATAATCTATTTTATTATCCTATATAATAAGTGCAAAAGCTGAGGATTAGAAAAATTACTCACTGTAGCTGTTTTCTGACATAGCCAGTATTACAGCTTTCTCTCATATACTTTAAAAATGTACATCTATGACTGAAATTTGATATCTAAGAGAAGAATATCAATCTTATCTGCTTTTATCTCACAAGGGTACTTTATAAAGACATATATTAAAGCACATTTACTCCTAATATTATGGAAGAACTTTTGGAGAATTTTTACCTGGAAAATATGCATCCCTCTAACATTTACAGTAAAATTCAGAGCAAGGTTGTGAGATACAGAGAGAAAACCTCTTTATAGGGCAAATTTGCAAAACTTATCAAATCTTAAAACTTTAGAATGTCTAGTTTTGATCCAACAATTCTACAATTATAAAATTACTCTAAGGACCCGGCTGGTGTGGCTTAGTGGTTGGGCATCGACCTATGAACCAGGAGGTCACGGGCACATGCCTGGTTTGTGGGCTTGATCCCCAATGGGGGGCATGCGGTGGGCAGCCAATCGATGTTTTTCTCTCATTGATGTTTCTATCTTTCTCTCCCTCTCCCTTCCAATCTGAAATCAATAAAAATAAAATAAAATAAAATTACTCTTAAGGAAATAATTAGAGGTAAGAGGAGAGGGTTAGGTTGAAGGATATTTATTACCTAAAATATAATAGAAAACAACCTAAACAAATTTTGTTATATCATGACAATGGATGCTTACACAACTGTCAAAAATAATGCAATATATCATTTCAGTGACATGGAAGGGCATCCGCTATATAATGGAAGTGGGAGAAGAAAGCAGGTTATTAGGAATATGTAAGATATCACCGTCTTTTGATTTCAGATTGTAACTCTATGTTGAGAAAAGACTGGAGGTCACCAACCTTTTTCTGTCAAGGGCCAGATAGTTAATATTTTAGGTTTTGGGGGCCATTTGGTTTCTGTTGTGACTACGCTGCTCAGTTGCTATAGTGCAAAAACAGCTGTCTACAACATTTAACAAGTGGGTACTGCTGAATTTAGTTCCTGGACTGTAGTTTGCTGATCCTGATCTCTAATTGTAAACAGTGATTATCTCTAGGAGCTATAATTCTAGATTTAATTTTCTTCTTTTGGCTTTTTTTTGGGGAAAGGAAATTTCTTCCGCCCCTTCTTGAGTTCTTATGGCTGGACTAATAATAGAATTGACCCAAGGGCAGATTAGTAGAAAAATCAATTTAATATGCACACATTGGAAATCATAGATGATGCTCTTTGAAATGATGAACCACACAGCTTTTTATACTTTTTTAGACAGAGAAACAATGAATCTGTGAAGAAATGACAGGAAAGAGGCATTTAGGTTGAGATTGCTCATTAGTGAGGAATCTAAACAAAGTTTGGGCTTGTGTATAAGTTAATTAGTAAAAGGGTAGTGAGGTTTGTTTATATAAACTCTTTGGTCCTGGATTCTTTAACTCTAGCAATAAGAGTGTCTGTCTTAGCCCCTCTGGAGCAAGAAGGATGCCTTTCAGAGGGGCAATTTTTATAATTAAAGCATTCAATTATATTCCATTTTTATATTGTCAATGACATACTGCTATTTTAGTAATTCAATTAGAATAGGATTGGGTCACATAAATATTATAAACTATTTATCAGAAGAATAAATTAAAATAAAGGTAGTTCTTTTGATTACTTGGATACTGAGCACCTTCTTTTATCGTCTAGTTTTGGGTGGTGTTTTAAATATTGGGTCAGCTTTTCTTGTGATCCAAATATTTCCTATACAATATGTGCCATCAAATGAAAGATCATTTTAATATTATCTTCTGGAAAACATCATTAGGAATTAGGAACTTTGGTTGGTAGGACAAGTAGACATTGTATTTCGAAGTATTTTCCAAAAGCTTGTAAATTTTGGAGAATTAGTCACATTCTCTGCTTCCCTGGAAGAGAGAACAATGTGAGTTGATTGTGTCAGTGAAATATCTGCCAGTGTTCTGAGGTCTTCCAGCTTGTGAGGTGCTGTCAGAGGTGTGCTGGTCAGTGTTTAACGGCCAGCATTGGCTGAGAAAAAGGCAAAAGGGTGGGGGAAGAGCCCTGATATGTAGTATTTGCTAGCTTCTGTGGTGTAAGTATTGCCAATGCTGGGCAATTTCATGCTATTGATGGGACTCACAAAATTCTTCAATATTTAATAATCATGTGTGCAAGCCAGCTTCTGAACACCACAGGGTCCAATGAAAATGAGTAGAGCCCCCATCCCATTCACTATAAAAACACCAGGCCTCACGTTCCGACCTCTCTATCCCTCCATCAAATCTTTCTGGGAAGCTCCAAGTGATGGCATTCTCCTGGTAGGGCTATTCTGCTGCCTGCTTTTTCAGAATTGCTCTGTTCTTAACAGCCCCCATGGTTGCCAAGGCCGCTGATGGGCTGCTGTGTGGGCCTAGGCTCTATTCCTTCCACAAGAGGGCTGTTGTAGGTAACTTTTTTGTCATTCTCACTTCTATTCCATCAGTGGGTCTTGCTGACTCCACCTTGAAAATAGATTCAAAATCATTGATAACACTATTGTATTTATCTCCATCTACCAGACTCATCCAAGGCATTGCCATCTCTTTCCTGGAGTAGCCTTATAACTGGCTGCTCCTTCCATACAGCAACCAGAGCCATTGAAAAATTAAAATGTAATGTTTACATGTGCCAAGCACCTAAAAAGAGGAATTCCTTGAACATAAGAACAGACAAAAATCTTTTCCTATCAAGTTGTTCACGTGTCAGCATTTAGCTACAAAACCTGTATCAAAATACCTCATATTAAAAGAAAAATTTTAAATGGCTATGTGTGCATTGGTTCTAATAAAATTCAATTTGGTATGTAACCACTAATCTCAAGTGGCAGAGGTAGGGTTTGAGTCCATGCCTTTATGACCAAAGAAAGAATCAATGCTTGACTATCAAACAGGACTTGGTGCTCAAGTTCTGACCTGGGCAACAGGAAGGAATCCGAATCATTGACCTGACCTAGTGCTGGTCATTATAGGTTCTGGGTGGTTTTGGGGGGATGAACTGCAGGAACTGAGATGAGGAGGACAGTTATACTTTCAGGACAACCATGGCTGTGCTGGGGGAATCTGAATGCCTGTGTAGGGGTGGTCGTGATGAGTGACTTCCAGAAACCCAAGCTGTAATCCAGCAGTAAAAGTGTGATTTGATTCTCTTCCCAGCTCTGATTACCCTTCATGGTTTCAACTAGACCACGAAGGGCTGACACCCCCAGTCCTTGCAACCCGAGGATGGGACTGGAGGAGTGAAGAGGAGAGTGACAGTCCCCACTCGCATTGGGGGTGTAGGACAGACTCTGGGAGCGGTTATTTAGTCACAGGCTGTTACCACCTTCAGCAGGAGGCCAATTTGGTCTTTTATCATATCACTCAGGAAACTTGATCAGCTAGCTGCAGCCTGCTCCACTCCCAGTTGCCACCCCATCTAAAGTTTCCATTTACACTTATTGGAAGGCTGGCTATGGGATCAGGAGCATCATTTAAAAATAATCTAACTTTCACAATAAGACTACAGGGCATTGAGCTGTGGTGTCTTTGTATTTCAATTTTAGTATTATGGAAGAATGGGCTTATTGACAACATTTTTTTTTTTTCCTGACAATAATTCATTAGGTGCTGTCAACAGCAAAAAAATCTTAATGGACTTGAGCTATGTGAGCCATATGTGTTATTTCTTTCTCTCTCACCCTCAGGGCCATTTGGAATGAAGGATTCTCAGGAAATGGACAGTATATTGTCAAGTTTGAAAGCATACGGGGCTAAACAGGATTCTACTGAAGGCTCATGGTCTTATAATCCCATATTTATAAGCAATTAAAGTTCACCAAAGTCTATAAAAACATGCCACAGCTGTGAATCAAATTAGTGCCTTGACCTATCCAATTAGACAAAGAAAACATCAATATTATAATTAGGCGGCCAATTTCCTTCTTAGAATTAATGTAAATAGTGATTATGTTTTAAAATCAAACGAGCACTGTCTTTTCAAACTAGAAGAAGCCTGTGCTAAAAGATGCAAAATTCCAGGTCAGAGAGAGTTCCTTCATGTTTGATTAGTAAAACTGACAAGGGAAATTGTCTTTTTTTCTTTTTGGTATCTCAGCAAAATCTTCCTTTTGATTCCAATCAATCCTCTCTTCTTTTATGAGGACTGACTGTCCATAGATTTAAAGTCATTGCTTTGTCAGTTGAGGTTGAAGAGCAAAGAGTTTCAAGCCTTCCAGCGAGTCATTGCTCAGTAATTATTCAGTAATTTCAAACCACACCCAAATGCAGGTGTAAGTCACAGCCAGTCATCTGCCTGTTGAGGTCCTTCATCCTTGTCAGTGAAAGAGATGCTTCAGATCTAGGGCGGGAGCTTCTTGTTGTGATGGGACAAGTAAAATTACCCAAGTGCTGTCCTCACTTCCTGTCTCTAATTTCTTATCTCATGATTTCCTCTCTGCCGTCTCCATTCACTGGTCAATGTTGTCAATTACAGAAACCATTCAGGAAGCACAAACTTGCCAACAAATTAAAGAAATCTAGTTGGAAAAATGTAGAGTAAGAAAGAGTTACTATAAATTGTCATTTTTTTTTAAGTTGGAAAGGATATTTTAGTGATCTTCTCTAGATGGCAATGGGGCTCCCATCAAAAGTCTTTAGTCTTTTAAGTAGTAGTTGAAATATGCTCTTCTTTAATTTCTAAAAACAAATGAATTTAAAAAAAAACATTTGCTATGAAAGCAAAACAGTGGGCAACAGTAGAAATGTTTTTGTGAGTTTTCATGATACCTATTTTATGTCTGCATATTCAAAATAACTCCGCATGGGCCATGAAATGAGTCGGTCTGTTACTTGATTAATCTTCAGTCAGGCTATTGATAGATTTGTAGGTTGTTTTACTAGCAGCATGTGTTGAAATCTTGATTATTTACCCTTGGGTTTAAGGATTGATTTTTGCTTTATTATTTCCCCCCGACCCCTGCCCTGGGTGTAACTGGTACTCTCCAGACAATTTAAAAGACACATTTAAAAAGATATTTATACAGGAAGTATACAAATATGCTATCAGCATCTTAGGTAAATCTCTACCAGAAAGGGGCTTAGAATATGTCACATCTTATAGATATAGTGACTTTATAAAAAATTAGATTTCCCCTTAAAAATCGAATCCATTTTATGACTCATGAGCTTTCTTTGGTAGAGACATGTTACCTATTATCCATTTCTTCCATTGTTTTCTGCTATGTTATAAGCTATTTTTGTGACTTATTTTATGTGAATTGCTTCAATCAACTCTTTAAAATATCCAATTACATTTGTTTTCTTTTGGCCCCTAACAACTTTTTAGTTCTTCAAGACCTTGCAAAAATAATTTAGGCTGCTGTGAATTCATTAACAAATTCCCTTCATAATTTAAGATTCTTGCCAGACCTGCTAATGTGTGCAGAGCATATTCAAAATGAGCATTTTCCCTAACCTGCTTGCAAAACAAAAACAAATAAACTATTCTTGCCCTAGCTGGTTTGGCTCAGTGGATAGAGCATTGGCCTGCAAACTGAAGGGTCTCAGGTTTGATTCTAGTCAAGAGCACATGCCTGGGTTGCGGGTTGCGGCCTTGATCTCCAGCAGGGGGCATGCAGGAGGCAAATGATCAATGACTCTCTCTCATCATCATTGATGTTTCTATCTCTCTCTCCCTCTCCCTTCCTCTCTGAAATCGATAAAAATATATTAAAAAAAGAGATACTACCCATCTCTTTAAAAAAGATTAAGTAATGCTCAAGACCATAAAAGGGGAAAAAAGAATATAGTTAATATTCTTAGTATATTTATATAGCAATCAGCTAAGTAAAGAGTTAGATTGGAAAGCATTATCAGATATTTATTTTAAAAGGGACATTTCACAAATGGGTCCACATCAAGGTGAAGACATTGCCATTAACTTTGCTGAGTTATGTCATCTCTCTCTACATTACAATTTGGATATTAGGTGACACATTTTAGAGTGGTATATAGAGTTCACAAAAAGCCTCCTGAAGATTCACCTTTATAAGGGCTCAGAAACAAACCCTGATCATTTAAAATGTGTACTTTATATCACAAATTTGATGTAGTATTGATTAAAATGCAGTCCAAAATACACAGCTGAAAGTGCTTGAAAAGGAGGCTAATAGGACACATGGGTTATATAATGTAACATTCTAAAAGTACTTAGAATGGTGCCTGGTCCTATTAGTAAACACTAAATAAGTGTTTGATAAAAAATAAATTCAATAAATTGTATACATTTATTTATTATTGAATATCTACCATATGGCAGACACTGAGCAAAGTGTTAGGGATAAATAACGAGCCAAAAAAGAGTAGATCCTTGTCTTCATGGAACTCAGTGTTTAAAAGTTAGACACTCATCCTGGTCAAATAACTCAGTTGGTTAGAGCATCATCCCAATACACTAAGTTTGCGGGTTCAATCCCCAGTCAGGGCACATACAAGAATCAACCAATGAATGTGTAAGTAAGTGGAACAAGAAATCTCTCTCTTTCTCTCAAATCAATAAATATAATAAAATACAATAAAAGTTATACACTCAAATAATCACATAAATAAAGACATAAAATGGAGAATAAAAAATACTTGGTGCAGTGAGAACATACGGTAGAATCTCATGAGTCAAGGAGGCTTCAGAGAAGAAGTAAGATTTAAGCTAAGTTCTGTGCCATGGATAGAAATTGACTAGGTCAAGGAGAGAGCGTGTGTCAATTCTATGGATAAAGAATAAAAATGGTACCTTTCTGAAAATGGAAGCAGGTTAATTTGACTGATATATAAAGAGAATGAGGCCAAAAGGGGCTTTTGGTGAACTAGGGAAGGTAGGTAGGTTATTTTTGCAACTCTTTTAAACCATGGCTAAAATAGGGATGTAGATCTTCATACTGAAGTCAGTGAAGGACATCAGAAGTTTTAAGTACAGACTAAGTGTGTCTGTGTGAGTTTGTGTATATCTGAATGTGTGTGTGGGAGAGGGGAGAGACTATTTGAAAAGAGAATTCTGGGCCCTGTTTGGAGAATAGGGAATGGGATGCAGTGGCAAGAGTAGATGCAGGGAGATAGTCAAGCATCTAATACACTCGCCAGGAAATAAATCATGCTGTTTTGGAGTTATGGAATTAAAGTGGTGGCTGTGGCTTTAGGGAGAAATAGATTTGCTTAGTTATGTCAATGGGAGTTTTTACTGAATTGGATTAGGTGGGTAATGAAGAAAGCAGTATCAAAATGGCTCATAGGTTTTTATTTAATACTAGAGGCCCAGCACATGATTAAATCGTGCGTGTGTAGGGTCCCCTAGGCCTAGCCTGCCATCAGGGCCATGTCCGCTGCCCCATGAAGCCTCACATGCTCTGCGGATGCTGCCGGCAGCCTGCGACACTCCTCATATGCTGCTGGTGCTCCACGATGCTCCAAAGTCCCGCCCACCGTGGCCATCACGAGACCCATCAATGCACCTCTTGATGAGTCCAGTAGTTGGTCATGACTCTGTAATGGTGTCACAACTACAGGCCTTTCATGATATAGACTAGAGGCCCAGTACACTGATTCGTGCACCAGTGGGATCCCTCGGCCTGGCCTGCGGAGATTGGGCTGAAGCCAGCAGTCCAATGCCGCCTGCTGCTCCTGCCTGCTGCTCCTGCTCATCCCGGCCCCAGTGCACCTGCCAGGGGCTCATGCCCGGTCAGTCCCAATTGGGAGAGGCTTGCGCCGCTGCAGCGGCGCTCGCTAGCCATGAGCCATGCGTCTGGCGCCCATTGGTCAGCTGAGCGGCACTCCCACTGTGGAAGTGCACTGACCACCAAGAGGCAGCTGCTGCATTGAGTGTCTGCCCCTGGTGGTCAGTGTGTGTCATAGTGACCAGTCTTTCAGTCGTTCGGTCATTCGGTCGGTTAGGCTTTTAACACTTTGCACTCGCTTGCTTTTTTCTCGATTCCTTTATTCTATTCAGGATTTAATTTTTTAAATACCCCAGATTTTACAAAGCGCGGCAGTAGAATAAAAAACTGGAGTTTCTTTTCATACAAACTTATTTATTTGGATTTTTTTATATTTCAAATTATTGATACATTCAAAGAGTAATTTTAATCTCAACATCTGAGTGCAAAAGGTTAATAATATAGACTAGAGGCCCAATGCATGAAATTTGTGCATGGGTAGGGTCCCTAGGCCTGGCTGGTAATCAGGGCCAATCTGTGGGGTGACTGGTGGGTCAATCAGGGGGCTCCTAATGGCACCTGCCTTGACCACGGTTTGCTGGCCCTGCCTCCTGTCCAGCGGGGTGATTTGGGTGGTGGTGCTGGCCCACTTGCTGACTGGCCCCACCCCCAATTGTGGTGCCACCACCACCGTTGGTCGTCTCCCTCTGCAGGGCAACCAGTGGGGTGATTAGGGGGTCCCCACTAACACTGCCTTGGTTGGCCAGGATCCTATGGACTGGGGGCAGCTCCTGCATTGAGCATCTGCCCCTTGGTGGTCAGTGAGCATCATAGCAACCAGTCATTCCACCAGTCATTCCGTCGTTAGGTTGATTTGCATATTAGGCTTTTATTATATAGGATGTCCTTAGTTGATACAAGGGACAGTAGGGGAAATGGGAGGTTTGAGGGAGGAGATTATAATTTGGTTTTAGATATTTTGAGTTTGAGGCACCTTCATGATTGTAAGTAGAGCTATGAAGTAGGCAGAAAAGGGGTTTGGGGTTAGAGATATAAATCTGTGAGTTAACTATGTTCAAATGGGAATGAAAGCCATGTGCATAAATGAGTTTGTATAGAGATTATAGAGTGAGAAGAATACAGACTTTGTGATGAATGTTTAATGATCAAGTACAGGGGGCAGAGTCTGTGGAGAAGACAGATAATGAAAATGAGTAGCAGAAAAGCAGGAGGCTATCAAAGGAGGAGGTATTTCTAGAAAAAAGGAATGCTCAACAGTGTTCAAAGCTGCTGAGAACTGGTGAAGAAAGATGGAAAAAAGAACAATATGACCATCACTGTTGGCATTGACAGAGTGGTTTGGGGAGTGATGGGGACAGAGGATAGACTGAACTGAATTGTAGAGTATATTCTGAAAATAACAGATTGGATCAAACAGACTAGTTTCTATTTAGGAGTGGAGGAGGCTCATTTGGAAGTTCTCCTTACAGGTTCCAAAATATGAAAAGATAAAAGACAAAACAGTACCAGGACCTGTCAGACACCATGTTAACCAAGTGATCCAAGTCAGCATCATCAGTATTAGCATAAACTGATGTCTCATGCCTCCTAATGTGATCATCTGAGAAGGATCCAAATGACTTACTTAGCATCTCTGCCAGCCCATGATGCAGAATCTGAATCTAGATATGAGTAAATAGACAAACCCAAATTGAATTGGCCTATACTTTTAAAAAGATGTGTCACAAAAGAAAAAGGAAGACTGAGGTACTGATAGATTAAAGGAGACTAAAAAGACAAGTAAATGCAATATGTAGTATTGAAATGGATCCTGAATCCAAACAGAAAAAAGAAAATGCTATAGAAGACATTGTTGGGACAACTGATGGAATTTGAATATGTGCTGTATATCAGTCTTGTAATAGTGTAAAATTTCCTGAATTCGATTTTTCTCCTGTGGTTCTATAAGAGGACACCCCATTCTTCGGAGATAGATGCTAAAGTATTTAGGGGTTACAAAGCTCCAAATTACTTTTGAATGATTCAGAAAAAGTAATATTCAGAAAAAGTAACATATAGTATACACACAGAAACACAGACAAAGAAAATATGACAGAATGTTAGCAATTGTTCTCTCTTCTTGCTATTTGTTCATTGTGCTACTTGTGCAATTTTTCAGTAAATTTGACTTTTTTACAATAAAAAATAAAAAATTCAGAAACAGTCAGAGCTCTACACCACCTGCTAATATTTATTATCCACTAAATGGATCACATACAGATTAGATAAAACAATTTTGGGTATTGTGAGTATTAGTAACAGCATTCATCTGTGGCCATCAATATAATTTGAAACCTAATTTCAGTGGTTAGCACAGGAACCTGAAAAGATACCTTCCATGACCTTTGCTTTACAAGACATTTCTACTAAAATTGCAAGACTATCTTTTCTGTCAAATATCATCACAATGGTCCTACATGAGGATTTGAGTCAACTAACACCCACGGAGACCGCTCTAAGTGTAATGCTGGATTCTAGGTAGAACATGGAGGTGAACGTGACCTTCAGGGCTCTCAAAAAGCATGCGGTTCAGTGTGGAGGCTCAGGCAAGATCACAACGTCACAGAAATTTGTGAAAATACAATAAATGAACTACAAAGGTCAAGGAAGGCTGCAGAGCAATGTTTCCCATTGGCCAGAGTAGTAAAATGTCTACACCAAGAAAAAAAATGTTCGGGAAACTTACATACAAGAAAGATATGAGAAAATAACCAACCACCATTCACTTTCATTGTCATTTTATAGAGAAAGGACATATATTAATATAAAAAAAACTATGAAGGAGAATATCAAAGTAAATAACAGTTCTTAAAGTAAATTGAATTTTATTTTATTGAGAAAAAAAAGGCAGTAATAAAAGCTTAATGAGTGACGCGAGTGGGAGTTCTGAAAAAGTCAAAGCACCTTTTTAATTTTGAGAGGAAATACGACTTACCTGAGTCTTCAAGTAGCTAGTCTTTTAAAAAATATATATTTTATTTATTTCAGAGAGGAAGGGAAAGAGAGAAAAAGCTAGAAACATCAGTGATGAAAGAGAATCATTGATCGGCTTCCTCCTGCACACCCTACACTGGGAATCAAGCCTGCAACTTGGGCATGTGCCCTGAATGGGAATCGAACCATGACCTCTTGGTTCATAGGTCAACGCTCAACCATTAAGCCACGCTGGCCAGGCATGGTTAGTCTTTAATAAACTTTGGGAAATTCACATGTGGGTAACCCACATAGAGGTACAAGGCCTTCATTGTTTTCTGTAGCACATCATTGGCATTCAGTGAGCTACAGATGCATAATTGGGGTAAATACAATAAATATTAAATTAGGTAATTAAATAGTGTCTTCCAGGTTTGAACCTAACTTCAAAAGCACTTAAGAAAATTGCTCATTGAAGAAATTTGCTCATTTAAGGCTTACTTAAGTTGCTTATTAAGAAAGTTACTGCCCTGGCTGGTTGTTTAGTGGTTAGAGCATTGGCCTGAGAACTGAACCCAACCAGGGCTGTGTACGGGAGGCAACCATTAGATGTGTCTCTCTCACATCCATGTTTTTCTCTCTCTCTCCCTCCCTCCCCTCTCTTCTCTCTCACCCTCTAAAAAAGAAAATGGACAATTGCTTAGTTAACAAGAAAAAAATGTATAAATGTGTGTATGTGTATATATATGTATATACTGTATATACATATATATTATACTTCTAAATTTAAAAAAAATAATGCTTATGAGGGTTGGGGGGGGGGGTAAGAGATCAACTGAAGGACTTGTATGCATGCATATAAGCATAACCAATGGATGCAAGACATTGGGGATTGGGGTGAGGGCATGTGCCGGGGGGTAGAGGAGGCCAGGGGGAGGTCAATGGGGAAAAAAAGGAGACATATGTACTACTATTTGTAATACTTTAAACAATAAAATAAAATAAAATAAAATAAAATAAAATAAAATAATGCTTACAATTGATTTAAATACTGAGTTACTTTATGAAGAAATAGTGGCCTGGTGCACAGATTCGAAGGAAATTAATTAGAAGAAATATTTTAATATCGCTATTTGCCCTTTCGCTATAATAGAAGTGTCAGAGATGAAAGAAATTAGTAAAATGTATATGAAAATAATATATAAATTGATTAATAAACAATAACAACATGATATAACAACAGCAACGACATGATATAAAAACAACAAAAACATGATATAAAAGCATGGATAAAAACAATGACTGATAAATTGATTAACTTATTCTAATATCTCCCTGTATACCACATTAAGAGTGAAAACACTTTCAGAGTGCTTGACTAATTTCCTTTGTGATGAAGTATTTACAATTTTAACTTTAATGTCACACGCTCTTCGAACTTGAGAGAGAGCAACATATAACCGACCATGTCCAAAAACGGGTTCAGGTAGGAATATTCCTACTCTGTCTAGAATTTGTCCTTGTGATTTAT
Organism: Cnephaeus nilssonii; assembly: GCF_951640355.1. NCBI lineage: Eukaryota > Metazoa > Chordata > Mammalia > Chiroptera > Vespertilionidae > Cnephaeus > Cnephaeus nilssonii. Next base: position 19,139,645 of record NC_137081.1, on the reverse strand, counting down.
TAATGGTCTTCAGACATATTCTGTCTATGACGCCACTTTCTTTCAGCTTCAGAATGTCAACAAAACAACCAAATTCACGATTGATGATGACAGATCGAAACACATGAGTGCGATTGGTACCAGAGAGAACTTTATATGTATTACGCATATGAGAGTCAACGTTTATTTTTAAACTAGGGGCCCCGTGCACAAATTCATGCATCTTGAAAGGAACTGTGGGCCGCGAGGCTGTGGTAGGCATAGGGGTGGGTCTTGGCCCATCCTTGGAGCCCCCACCTCGCTCCTCCTGCCACAGCCCCCGGTCCCCTGTCTGCTGGCATTCCCGCTCCTGCTACTCCCACATGCTGACGACGCCGGCCCCGCTTGCACCTGCTGACAGTGCAGAGCGATTTGGGCCAGCGCCAGCAGTGGGTGAGAGTGGGGCCGGCGCTGTCAGCAGGTGCGAGTGGTGGCTGCTGCCCCAATTGCCCCTCAGGAGCAGGGGGAGGTGGAGAAGCCCTCAGGGGCAATCAGGGTTGGCAGCCACTGCTTGAAACTGCTGATGACGCTGAGTGATTGGGACCAACGCCGGGCACCAGCAGCGGGTGCGAGTGGGGCCGGTGCTGGCAGTAGGTGGGAGCGGCGGCTCTGGCGCTGGCAGTGGATGCGAGCAGGGCTGTGCCAGCAACAAGTGTGAGCACCGGGCAGGACTGTAGCATGCGGGAGCAAAGAATTTTCAGTAACCACCAGAGATTCGCCCTGATGACAGCAACCAGAGCCCCAACTTGGTCTGGCACCCCTGCTCACCTGCTCCACCATCCCGCTGCGGCCAATGCCAGCCATGTTCTGCACACGCCCTCTGGTGGTCAGTGCACATCATAGCGACTGGTTGTTCGGTTGTTCAGGTTGTTCCACCATTCAGTCTACTTGCATATTAGCCTTTTATTATACAAGATTGCCAGTGCATGTTATATGTACTGGCTGGTCGGTCAGTTGGAAAGTTAGACAGACATACGGTGGGTCACTTAGCCTTTTATGTACATAAACTAGAGGCCCAGTGCATGAATTCGTGCATGGGTGGGGTCCAGCCAGCCTGGCCCCAATTGAGGTGGATCAGGGCAGGGCCTGTCAAGAGGAGGAGACAGCAGGAGGTTGGCCGGCCAGCCCACCCTGATTGGAGCCCAATCAGGGCCACCCCAGCTTGGGGGGAGGGGTCTTGGGTGATTGGTCAGCTGGCCCCGCTCCCAAATGGGGTGGGGGACTGATCGGGGGCCAGTGACCAGCGGGAGGGGCTGTGGGTGGTTGGCTGGCTGGCCCACCCCCAATTGGTGGGGGGGCCAATCAGGCATGGGGCTGGCCAGTGGGAGGGGCCACAGGTAGTTGGCCAGCCGGCCCTGCCCCTAATTGGGGTGGGGAGGGCCGATCTGGGGTGGGACTGGGCTGGGGGAGGGGCTGCAGGATGTTGGCTGGCCTACCCTGTCCCCTATTGGGATAAAGGGGGCAAACAGGGGTAGGGCCAGCTGGGGGAAGGGGCTGTGGGCTGATCGCGGTGGTGGGGACCCATTGGGTGTGGGGCCAGCTGGGGGGAGGGGCTGTGGGAGGTTGGCCGCCGGCCCCACCAAAGACGGGCCATTCGCTGGCCGCAGTGGGCGTCATAGCAACTGACCAGTTGTTCCAGTCGTTCCAGAATTCCAGTGGCTGGCTTTTTATATATAGACTAGAGGCCCGATGCATGAAGATTTGTGAAAGAATAGGCCTTCCTTCCCCTGGCTGCCGGCACCGCCTTCACTCCGGCCCGGAGCCGCCTTTCCGCCTTTGCTCCAGCCTGGAGTCGCCTTCCGCCTCTCGCCTTGTTGTGTCAATTTGCATATTCCCTCCTTATTGGCTGTGGGCGCCACCATATTTGTCGTGGAGTTACAGTCAATTTGCATATTCTGTCTTTATTAGATAGGATGCTCTTGACTTATAATCTCTCCAGATATCCCTAGTTTTAACTAAAGAAGTAAATATAATACCTGTTCAATATGATGCACAATATCACTTTTTGTATGATTACTAAAAACATTTTGGACATTGGTGCATGTTTCCAGTGAGCATATTTAAAATCATGCTTTCCACTCAATGCAACAGAAATAATCCATCTTTTGGAGAATTCAATGAACTCACCATTTAATAAAAAAAGAAAGCAGTTGCATGATAGTGAAGCAACTTTGCTGAAAAACAAAAATAGTGGCTTCTTTGTGCCTTGTTTCCATGTTTGAAAGCAATGCACTTGCACTTGGTTTAGACAATCTTGCAGACATTGGATATGTATCCATTTTGCATTGAATTTTTTAAAAAGATTCCTTTATTGATTTCAGAAAGAAAGGGAGAGGAAGAGAGAGATAGAAACATCAATGATGAGAGAGAATCATAGATCGGCTGCTTCCTGCACGCCTCCCACTGGGGATTGAGCCCGCAACCCGGGCATGTGCCCTCCAGGTTCATAGGTCGACGCTCAATCACTGAGCCATGCCAGCCGGGCTTCATTGCATTTTTAATTTACTTTCTGCCAATTACCTTAATGCAACCTGTATAGAAAACTACATTACATTTCAAACTTTCCCAGTTAAAAAGTTAGGCTCAATATCAATGGCTCTTTCACTCTGTGACATCTGCTAAAGCTTCCAGCAAGTTCACTAACGATGAAAGTTGTTTTCTTGCTTTCTGACTGCCTTGTCCTAGAGATGCATTGTAATGAGTGAGATGCATGTTTAACAGACAGAGGAAATCCTGCACCAAGAATGGCTGTCAATCAAACCAGCTCCCTGCTCTCTATTATTAAAAAAATGTCGATAAAGATGAATGCAATTGACAAAATAAACAGGAATATAAAACTGGAATAATTTGAGATCTCCTTACTATATCCTTGTCACAAATCACTGAAATGTGGTTCTATCATGATGCCATTAGAATTAGAAATGTATCTTATTATTGGATCTGTAGACAAAAATAGATTTACTTAATATTCTCAAAGCATTTTGACTTTGCACCACTTGTCTAGTCAGCCTATGGGATTGAGTAAGAGACTTGTTTACTGATCTAATACACTTCATCTTTATTGCATGTATTACTACAGTTTCCAGCTATTGTTACCAAGATCTGGGTATTGCCTATGCTACAACTCTTGGCAGAGGAAAAGGGACTATGAAAAGAGTGATGCCTCCATCTTACCTTACAATCTTGATAATTCATCAATACTCTGCCTCAGTTCCTTCATCTCCACTGGGATCATTTCCCCCTCACCACCACCAACACACACAGGGTGTGAGCTCATTGCACCATGGATATTATGCGCACTAAATTAGTACCTTCCCTAATGGTATGTCTAATCTAGAAAATTAGCTCATGTGGATTGCTAGGTGTGAATAGAATGCAGGGACATTTGAGTTTCAGAGACACTGGTGGAGGGCTGGTAAGGCTGTCACTCAAAGCTGTGATGGAAAGACCAATAATAGCGCAGGAAAAACAGAAAAAAAGATTTGAATAGATTAGATCCATTTCATAGTATTTTCGGAGCTTCGCCTATTTACCCACCTTAGAGAAGAAGTAGGTGAGAATTACTATTAGAAAATGGAGAGTGAAGCAAGAAAAAAACAGTAGGAGAGGGCTCAGTGGTGGTATTTATGACAATTGCAGTTCATGCCCATGTCTGCCTTGAATTAGACCTTTTTACATTTAGAAGCAAGCCACTAGACTTTATAGTTAATGTATAACTTTCTGTCCTCAGTTGCAAGGGGTGGAAGAAAGGCTGGTGATAATCTCAATATAAAAAAGTATAGGCCTATAAATTTGGTGAAGAGTTTGGGACAGTCAACCTTCTAATCCCAAATGTAATCTTGGTTTATATATGGTTTATTGGGACTAGTCATCAAATATTTTACTTACAACAATTTTATTTTTAAAAAATATTTTTCAATGCTGCAACTTTACAGCAAAATCATGGAATTGACTATATCTGAAATGTTATCTTTGATTCCTAATGCTGAATGTATAAGGGAAGGAGAGAAAAGTCTTAATAATTTTACTTTGCTACATTTTAGGTCCAAATAAATTGTTTTAACACTAGAAGACCTTGCACCGGTTGGGTCCCTCGGCCTGGCCTGTGAGGATCAGTCCAAAACCGAAACCAGCTCTCCGATATCCCCTGAGGGGTCCCGGATTGCAAGAGGGTAGTTCTTGGGTGACGCACCCTGGAATCGGGCTCCCTCCTCTCTGGTTCCGGGTGCGTCACCTGAGAACTGCAGCTGCCAACTCACTGCAGCTCAGTAGCTCCTGCATTGAGCGTCTACCCCCTGGTGGTCAGTGCGCGTCATAGCTACTGGTTGGACGGTCGGATGGTTGCTTAGGCTTTTATACATATAGATATGTGAGCTAAATTGAAAGTACAAATGGAATAGGGTGCAGCTAAACCTTATTTTTATTGATATCTTCAGGACTATAAACTCACCCAGGGTACTTTAGGGCAAACAGATCAAATCAGAGTTCATTCAAGTGTCAACATAATAATGTAAGAAGAGCATCCTCTCTGTGTGAGGGCGAGAGGGAGGGACAATTCATTATCTACTAATAAAGAATTCCAAGATGGCCACTGGAGTCCCTATTGCTATTTTTGAAAAATATGTGGGTCAGCATTTACAAGCCTGGCACAACAAACAACTATTTCTTCACAGACTAGAACCAGCTCTTTAATGATCAGAAAGTTCTTTGCTAGATGATCATGATTATTACTAAACTGAAGTCTCTGCAACCATTTGATTTTCTTTTATTTCATACTAGAAAATGGATTACTCCAATTTATTGTCATTATTTAACAGTTGGTATTACACTATATATACATACACATATACACATACATGTGTATGATATACATATACATATACATATGTATATACAGTTGGTATTACACTATATATACATACATATATACACATACATGTGTATGATATACATATACATATATACATATACATATACATATACATATACATATACAAATGGTATTATGACATATAAATTGCTCTGCAACTTCTCTTGCTTCAACATAATTTCAGGAGCATCTTCTCATTTCAGCCCACATTTTCTGGTTATTTTTGGTGATTTCAGAGTATGCCATATTCTGGGTATAATTATTTAAATACTCAATCCAGGGATTCAGGTTGATCCCCACCTCCATTATTTTCCAATTCTTAAAATTATTCATTTAAATTTTTTTTTTAAGTTCCCAAGTATCTCTCTAGAGAGCATATTTTAGAGTGATGGTAGGCCTGGATACCAATGGGTTGGCCTTAATTAAATACTGAAGTAAACCCGGCATGATCCTATTACTGAGTTCTTGGAAACATTGGCTGGCCTGACAGAGGCTTAATAGTTTCAGCAATACTGATTACTTTCCACTTTTTGTTAAGTTTTAAAATATTTAAAAAATAAATTATATAGTCATTGAAACGTTATATGCATTGGTCATGGTGCTAGGTTTTCTTCTAATATTAAACTTTAATTGGGCGAGGTATAAAATTAAGTAAAATAACAGTAGCTAACATTTATTTTAAATTTTCAAATTTTAATTGTGATATACATCACATTATATACATATATGGTATGCATCGTTGGTATGTATAGTTGTATAAATCAGATATATACAAACTTAAGAATCATAATAAAATGAATACTTATGTACTCAGCACTCAAGTTAGGAAGTGAAACTTGATAAGCACCTTAGAAGACCTCCAGGGCTCCGCCTCGATTGCATCTCCTCCGTCCCCACCCTGACCCTAAGATACCACCATATGGCTTTTGTCTGAATAATTCCCATGGTTTTCTTTATAGTTTCATCACCTAGTTTTGCTCCAGAAGCACATTGGGTGATCCTAAACACTACATTTACTTTTTCTTATTTTTGAATCATATATAGGTGGTACCATACAGTATGTATGCTTCTGGGGCCTCCTTTTTTAAAATCATTCTATTTTTGAGATTCATGCATGGTTATATTTATAGTAGATTATGCATTTTCACTAATGTACTCTGTTGAGTTACATAAATACACCACATCTTATTTATCTGGAAATGAATTTTACTAGAAATGATTATTTGTGTTGCTCCCAGGTTTTTACTATCATAAGCTAACATACTAGTGCAGTAATAAACATTTTTCTACTTGTCTCCTGGTGCACATATGTAAGATTTTCTGTAGACAGTGCTATTCATTTTTGCCCAAGATACACAGTAAAAATATATTTTTCTTTATAGTTCAGTTAACACACGCATAAGTAATGTATGAAAAAAATTTCACAAAACAATGCTTACCCTTACTAATTGCAATATGTTCTGACTTTTCTATTCAATTCTATTTTATTTTTAAATGAGGGGGTTACAACCCACAGTTTGTGATATACTGCTTTGGAGTATATATATGTAGTGGAAGTATTATGTCACTGTATATGCACATGTCCAATCTTATTAGCTAATGTCCAATGGCCTTTTGTGCTTCTTTCTTCATTTATTTTTCCATTACTTTGACTATTTTTCAGTTGGTCTGTTTGTCTTTTTCTTATTGATTCACTAGAGGCCTGGTGCATGAAATTCGTGCACTGTGGCGGGGAGGGTGTCCCTCAGCCCAGCCTGCACCCTCTCCAATCTGGGACCCCTCGGGGGATGTCCGACTGCCAATTTAGGGTTTGGGCCTAAACCGGCAGTCGGACATCCCTCTCACAATCCGGGACTGCTGGCTCCTAACCACTAGCCTGCCTGCCAACCTGATCACCTCCTAACTGCTCCCCTACTGGCCTGATTGAGACCTAACTGCTCCCCTGCTGGCGTGATTGCCCCCAATTCCCCTCTCCTGCTGGCCTGATCACCCCCAACTGCCCTCCCCTGCCAGCCATCGTGTGCCAATGTGGGGGTGGCCATCTTGTGATGATGTGGGGGCAGCCATCTTGTGGTGGCCATTTTGTGATGATGTGGGGCGGCCATCTTGTACTGACATGGGATGGTCATCTTGTGACGACATGAGAGTGGCAATCTTGTGGCGGCCATATTGTGGCAGCTATCTTGTGATGACGTAGGGGCGGCTATCTAGTGATGATGTGGGGGCAGCCATCTTGTGGTGGCCATCTTGTGATGATGTGGGGGCGGCCATCTTGTGACACAAGGGCATGAGGGTCAATTTGCATATTACATCTTTATTATATAGGAAACTGTATATATTCTGGATGCCAATCATTATCAGTTAAAGATATTCCATATATCTTGTTCAATTTATAACTTATTTTTTTTACTCTTTTAATGGTGCCAGTTGATGAACAAAAGTTCTTAATTTTTAAAATTTTTATTGTTATTTTTTATTATTTTTTAAATTTCTTTATTGATTAAGGTATTACATATTTGTCCTCATCCCCCCATTACCTTCCCAACCCCACCCCCCCACTCATGCCCCTACTCTCCTGTTGTCTGTGACCACTGGTTAGGTTTATATGCATGCATACAAGTCCTTTGGTCTATCTCTCCCCCTTTCCCCCACCCTCCCCTACCTTCCCACTGAGGTTTGACAGTCTGATTGATGCTTCCCTGTCTCTGGATCTATTTTTGTTCATCAGTTTATGTTGTTCACTAGAGGTCTGGTGCACGAAATTCGTGCACAAAGGGGGGGTTGTCCCTCAGCCCAGCCTGTACCCTCTCCAATCTGGGACCCCTAGAGGGCATCAGACATCCCTCTCACCATCCAGGACTGCTGGCTCCCAACTGCTTGCCTGCCTGCCTTCCTGATTGCCCCTAACCACTTCTGCCTGCCAGCCTGATCACCCCCTAACCACTCTGCTGCCAGCCTGTTTGCCCCCAACTTCCCTCCTCTGCTGGCCTGGTTACCCCTAACTGCCCTCTCCTGCAGGGTTGATCACCTCCAACTACCCTCCCTTGAAGGCCTGGTCCTTCTCAACTGCTCTCCCTTGCAGGCCAGGTGCCTCCCAACTGCCCTCTTCTGCTGGCCATCTTGTGGTGGCCATCTTGTGTCCACATGGGGGCAGGATCTTTGACCCCATGGGGGCAGCTATATTGTGTGTTGCAGTGATGATCAATCTGCATAGTACTCTTTTATTAGATAGGATAGAGGCCTGGTACAGGGGTGGGGGCCAGCTGGTTTGCCCTGAAGGGCGTCCCAGATCAGGTGGGGATTCCCTTGGGGTGTGGGGCGGCCTGAGCGAGGGGCCTGTGGTGGTTTGCAGGCGGGCCACGCCCCCTGGCAACGCAAGCGGAGGCCCTGGTATCTGGAATTTATTTTCCTTCTACAATTGAAACTTTGTAGCCTGGAGTGGAGCCAAGCCTGGGGCTCCCTCTGAGGCTGGTAGCCATTTGTGTTGGGGTTATAATTGAAACTTTGTTGCCTTAAGCGGGTGGGCCTGGCCAGGGTGTGCAGAAAGCTTTGCTTCCCCTGTTGCTGGCGGCAACCCTGGCCTGCTCTCTCAAGCTCCATTCTGCCGCCATTTGTTTGAATTTGTTTACCTTTTATAATTGAAACTTTGTAGCTTGAGTGGAGGCTTAGGCCTGGCAATGGCAAGTGGAAAGCTTGGCTTCCTCTGTTACCTAGGAAACCTTGCTCTCTGTGGCTGTAGCCATCTTGGTTTGGGTTAATTTGCATACTCGCTCTGATTGGATGGTGGGTGTGGCTTGTGGGTGTGTCGGAGGTATGGTCAATTTGCATATTTGTCTATTATTAGATAGGATTATTTCCCATAGATGAGTGAGATCATGTGATATTTATCTTTCTCTGACTGACTTATTTAACTTAGCATAATGCTCTCCAGTTCCATCCATGTTGTTGCAAATGGTAGGAATGCCTTCTTTTTTAGCGCAGCATAGTATTCCATTGTGTAGATCAGGCGTCCTCAAACTATGGCCCGCGGGCCACATGCGGCCCGCCGAGGATATTTATCTGGCCCTCCGGGTGCTTTTGCTGTTTTGTTTTTTTATTTCAAAATAAGATATGTGCAGTGTGCATAGGAATTTGTTCGTAGTTTTGTTTTTTTAAACTATAGTCCGGCCCTCCAATGGTCTGAGGGACAGTGAACTGGCCCCCTGTTTAAAAAGTTTGAGGACCCTTGGTGTAGATGCACCACAGTTTTTTAATCCACTCATCTGCTGATGGGCATTTAGGATGTTTCCAGATCTTAGCTATGGTAAATTGTGCTGCTATGAACATAGGGGTGCATATATTCTTTCTGATTGGTGTTTCTAGCTTCTTGGGATATATTCTTAGAAATGGGATCACTGGGTCAAATGGGAGTTCCATTTTTAATTTTTTGAGGAAACTCCATACTCTTCTCCACAGTGGCTGCACCAATCTGCATTCCCACCAGTAGTGCACGAGGGTTCCTTTTTCTCCGCATCCTCACCAGCACTTGTCGTTTGTTGATGATAGCCATTCTGACAGGTGTGAGATGCTACCGCATTGTCATTTTGATTCGCATCTCTCAGATAATTAGTGACTTTGAGCATGTTTTCATATTTTTCTTGGCCTTCCTTCTGTCTTCTTTCGAAAAGTTTCTATTTAGGTCCATTGCCCATTTTTTGATTGGGTTGTTTATCTTCCTTTTGTTAAGCTGTATGAGTTCCCTGTAAATGTTGGAGATTAAACCCTTATCGGTGATCACATTGGCAAATATGTTCTCCCATACAGTGGGCTTTCTTGTTTTGTTGATGGTTTCTTTTGCTGTGCAAAAACTTTTTATTTTGATCTAGTCCCATTTGTTTATTTTCTCTTTAGTTTCCATTGCCCTAGGAGCGGTATCATTGAAAACATTCCTTCGGCGTATGTCTGAGATTTCTCTGCCTGTGGATTCCTCTAGGATTTTTATGGTTTCCTGTTTTATGTTTAAGTCCTTTATCCATTTTGAGTTTATTTTTGTGTATGGTGTAATTTGGTGGTCTAGTGTCATTTTTTTGCATGTATCTGTCCAATTTTCCCAACACCATTTATTATTTTTATTTTTTTAAATATATTTTATTGATTTTTTACAGAGAGGAAGGAAGGATAGAGAGTTAGAAACATTGATGAGAGAGAAACATCAATTAGCCGCCTCCTGCACACCCTCTACTGGGGATGTGCCTGCAACCAAGGTACATGCTCTTGACTGGAATCGAACCTGGGACCTTTCAGTCTGCAGGCCGACGATCTATCCACTGAGCCAAACCGGTTAGGGCCCAACACCATTTATTGAAGAGAATGTCTTGACTCCATTGTGTGTTCATGCCTCCTTTGTTGAATATTAATTGGGCATAGTGGTTTGGGTCGATTTCTGGGTTCTCTATTCTATTCCATTGATCTATATGTCTGTTCTTGTGCCAGTACCAGGCTGTTTTGAGAACAGTGCCTTTGTAATACAGCTTGATATCTGGTATTGAGATCCCACCTACTTTGTTCTTCTTTCTCAGGATTGCTGCAGCTATTTGGGGTCTTTTTTTATTCCAGATGAATTTTTGGAGAGTTCGTTCTAGGTCTGTGAAATGTGCTGTTGGTATTTTAGTGGGGATTGCATTGAACCTATAGATTGCTTTGGGTAGTATGGACATTTTAATGATGTTGATTCTACCAATCCATGAACACAGTATGTTCTTCCATCTGTTTATGTCTTCCTCTATCTCTTTTTTCAGTGTCCTGTAGTTTTTTGCATATAGGTCTTTTACCTCCTTAGTTAAGTTTATTCTTAGGTATCTTAATTTTTTTGGTGCGATGGTAAATGGGATTGCTTTTTAAATCTCTCTTTCTGTAAATTCACTATTGATGTATAGAAATGCCATAGATTTCTTGGCGTTAATTTTGTATCCTGCTACCTTACCGAATTCATTTATTAAGTCTAATAATTTTTTGATGGAGTCTTTTGGGTTTTTTATGTACAATATCATGTCATCTGCAAATAAGGACAGTTTTACTTCTTCTTTTTCGATTTGGATGCCTTTTATTTCTTCTTCTTGTCTGATAGCAATGGCTAGTACTTCCAGTACTATGTTGAACAGGAGTGGTGAGAGTGGGCATCCCTGTCTTGTTCCTGTTCTTAGGGGAAATGGTTTTAGTTTTTGCCCATTGAGTATGATGTTGGCTGTGGGTTTGTCATATATGGCTTTTATGATGTTGAGGTATGATCCTTCTATTCCCACCTTGCTGAGAGTTTTTATCAAAAATGGGTGTTGGATTTTGTCAAATGCTTTTTCTGTGTCAATTGATATGACTATGTGATTTTTCTCCCTCAATTTGCAGATATTGTACCATCCTTGCATCCCTGGGATAAATCCTGCTTGGTCATGGTGTATGATCTTTTTGCTGTACTGCTGGATCCGATTTGCTAGAATTTTGATGAGGATTTTGGCATCTATGTTCATGAGGGATATTGGCCTGTAATTCTCTTTCATTGTTTTGTCTTTATCTGGTTTTGGTATTAGGGTGATGCTGGCTTCATAGAATGAGCTTGGAAGTGTTCCTTCCTCTTTAATTTTTTGGAATAGTCTGAGGAGAATAGGTTTTAGTTCTCCTTGAATGTTTGGTATAACTCTCATGTGAAGCCATCTGGCCCCGGGCTTTTGTTTGCTGGAAATTTTTTGATGACTGCTTCAATTTCTTCCATATTTATTGGCCTATTGAGATTTTTAGATTCTTCCTGATTGGGTTTTGGAAGGTTATATTTTTTCTAGGAATATGTCCATTTCCTCCAGGTTGTCTAGTTTGTTGGAATAGAGTTGTTCATAGTATTTTTTAACAATCCTTTGTATTTCTGTGGGGTCTGTTGTTATTTCGCCTCTATCATTTCTGATTTTGTTTATTTGGGTCCTCTCTCTTTGCTTCTTGGTGAGCCTGGCTAGAGGTTCATCAATCTTGTTTATCCTTTCAAATTACCAGCTCTTGGATTCATTGATCTTTTGTATTTTTTTTTTTTGTCTCTATGTCATTTATTTCTGCTCTAATCTTATTATCTCCTTCCTTCTGCTCACTCTGGACTTTTCTTGTTGCTCTTTTTCTAATTCTTTGAGTTGTAGAGTTAGATGATTTACTACCATTTTTTCTTGTTTTTTGAGGTAGGCCTGTAGAGCTATAAACTTCCCTCTCAGGACTGCTTTCATTGTGTCCCATAGATTTTGGATTGTTGTGTTTTTATTGCCATTAGTTTCCAGGATGTTTTTAATTTCTTCTTTGATCTCATTGGTAACCCAATCAATATTTAATAACATGCTATTCAGCTTCCAAGTGTTTGAGTGTTTTGGATTGTTTTTATTGTAGTTTATTTCTAATATTATGCCATTGTGGTCTGAGAAGATGCTTGGTATGATTTCAATCTTCTTGAATTTGGGGAGACTTTGCTTGTGACCCAATATGTGGTCTATTTTTGAGAATGTCCCATGTGCACTTGAGAAGAACGTATATTCCACGGCTTTGGGGTGAAATGTTCTGAAGATGTCAACTAAGTCCATCTGATTTAGTGTGTCATTTAGGATTGCTGTTTTTTTGCCTAGAGGATTTATCCAGTGAAGTCAGTGGTGTATTAAAGTCCCCTACTATGATTGTATTGTTGTCAATCTCTCCCTTGATATCTTCCACGAGTATTTTTATGTATTTGGGTGCTCCTGCATTGGGTGCATATATGTTTACCAGGGTTATATCCTCTTGTTGTATCAATCCCTTTAGTATTATGAAGTGGCCTTCCTTATCTCTAGTTATGGACTTCACTTGGAGGTCTATTTTGTCTGATCTAAGTATTGCTATCCCAGCTTTTTTTTTTTTTTAATTTCCATTTGCCTGGAAGACATTTTTTCCATCCCTTCACTTTCAGTCTGTGTGAGTCCCTTGTTTTGAGTTGGGTCTCTTATAGACAGCATATGTATGGGTCTTGTTTTTTTATCCATCCAACCACTCAATTTCTTTTGATTGAAGCATTTAGTCCATTTACGTTTAAAGTTATTATTTAAAGGTACTTGTTTGTAGTCATTTTTATTTTTTTGAGCCTGTATTCCTTCTTACCTTTTTATTTCTTCTTTTTACAGCATTCCCTTTAGCATTTCTTGTATTGCTGGCTTGGTAGTGATAAACTCCCTTAGCCTTTTTTTGTCTGCGAAGCTCCTGATTTCCCCTTCAATTTTGATTGATAGACTTGCTGGATAGAGTATTCTTGGATTCAGACCCTTGTTTTGCATCACCTTTTATATCTCCTTCAATTCCCTTCTAGCTTGATGTGTTTCTGTTGAGAAATCATTTGATAATCTGATGGGGGATCCTTTGTAGGTAACTCTCTGTCTCTCTCTTGCAGCCTTTAAGATTCTCTCTTTGTCAATAACATTTGCCATTATAATTATGGCATGTCTTGTTGTGGGTCTTTTGGGATTCATCTTAGTTAGGACTCTCTGTACTTGTGTAACTTTTTTCTTCCCCATATCAGGGAAGTTTTCTATCATTATTTCTTCAAATAAATTTTCTAATCCTTGCTGTTCATCTTGTCCTTCTGGCAGCCCTATTATACATATGTTATTTCATTTTGCATTGTCCAAAGCTCCCTTAGGCTCTCCTCTTGCTTTTTAATGTTTATTTTTTTCTCTAGTTGTTGCTCAGATTGGGCTTGTTTTTGTACCTTTTTCTTCTAATTCACTAATTCGGTCTTTTGCTTCTTCCAGTATACTGTTGAAGCCTTCCATGGTGTTTTTTATTGTAGCTATATCATTTTTAATTTCTTCTTGATTTTTGCATAGGTTGTTGATTTTCTCGTCCATTGGGTGTATGAACTGTATGACCATTACTCTGAATTCTTTTTCTGTCATGTTGCATGCTTCTGTTTCACTTATTTCCTTTCTTGGTGATTCCTCCTTTTCTTTCCTCTGGGGATTGTTTTGTTGTCTCCCCATTCTGACTATAACCAGAGGGTTCAAATGTCAAGTTGCAGGGGCCTGGGCCGTATGCAATGGGAATTTTGCACTCCCCAAGTGACACTGAGTAGCTCTGATACCACAACGTGCAGCTGCTATGGGATGGTGGGAGCCACACTCGCCCTGGGTCAGAGTCATAGGTGCTTAGTGTGGCCTCGTGTGTGCACCTAGGATCTGGGGCCCTGCCTACATCACATTGAAACAGAGGACCTGCTGAGGTGTGCCAAAAATCAAAGTCCCCTAGTGCATGTCAGGAGGCAGATGCTCCCTGTGTCCACACCGAGAATCGAGTATCAGAATCTCTGTTGCTTGGTGCTACCTCACACCGAGAATAAGGGTCCCTGTGTGTGCCTGCACCAAGAATTGGAGTCACTGACTCTTAGTGTGAATGTACTGGGAATCAGGGATCCTTGGCGCATACAGTGAGAAACAGAGTCTAGTCACTGGTGCTCATTGCTGCCTCTTGCGTGGAGATTCAGGGTCCCCGATCTGCTTGGGAAACTGAGTTGCACAGTCACACTGTGTTGGCAGGAGGTCCACTCTTGCCCTGCGGAAAACAGCCTCTGTGTGCACTTGCCCTGAATCAAAGTCAGGTGGCACTGCCACTCAGTGTGAGTGTGGGGTCCTGTCTCGCGGGTGTGTACTTCGGGAAACAAACTCCCCGTGTCCATGCACCCAGGCTCAAATTCCTCATTGCCCCCTTGTGTGTGGATGGGTTCTGGTCTTGGGAATCAAACTCCCTGGGTTTGTGCCCCCAGGCTCAAATTCAGCGCTGTCTCCCCACATGGGTGTGGGATTTGGTCGCGGAAAACAATCTCCCCAAGTTTGTGTACCTGGGCTCAAATTCAGCACATCCTCCTGGCCTGGATGTGGAGCTTGGGAAACAAACTCTCTGGGTTCTCACATCCAGGTTCAAATTCAGTGCAGCCTCTCTGCTGGGGTGCAGGGTCTGGTCGTGGAAAACAAACTCCCTGGGTTTGCACCCCCAGGCTCAAATTCAGTGCTGTCTCTCTGTGTGGGTGCAGGATCTGGTTGCAGAAAACAATCTCCCCAAGGTCGCGCACGTATGCACAAATTCAGCACAGCCTCCTGCCTGGGCACGGAACCTAGTTATGGGAAACAAATTCCCCTATTTTGCGCATCCAGGCTCAAATTCAGTGCTGTCTCCCTGCCCTGCATGGGCACAGGATCTGGTTGAAGCAAACAATCTCCCAAAGATGCACACTTAGGGTCAAATTCAGCAGTCTCCCCGCCTTGGCGCGGAGCCTGCTCTCAGGAAACAAACTTCCCAGGTCCGACACCAAGGCTTAAAGTCAGGTGGAGCTGCCACTGCTCTATTGTGCCGCCAGGGTCTGGCAGTTCCCATCTGCTGCTGCAGGAGTGACAGGGAAGGGTGATTGGCTTTGTGAGTCACAGAAATCTGCAGCCGGGGTGCCTGGAGTCTTGGTGTCTGCAGCTGTGGTCGCAGATCTTCTACCAAAGCGGCTGTAGGGTCCCGGTTTGCTACCGAGACCAGACTGGGTGGTGGTGAGGCTAGGATCCTAGTCTCAAGCAGTTCTGGTTTTCAAGATGGCGTGGTCTCTGTGCTGCTGGTGTTCTCTCTGGAGTGTTTGCGGTGCCAGTGGGGTTTTGCCGTCTAGGACTTCCCGGATTGGAAGCCCCTTGGAGGACCCGCAGGGTCTAACTGTCCCTATTTCACTCTCACACACACATACTCAGGTCTACACACTGCTCTATCGCTCCCTCACTCTCTCACACACTCTCCCTCCTTAGCTTCCTGCAGGTTGCCATCTTTCTTCCAAAAGTTCTTAATTTTTTAATCTTCCTTAAGTTTATTGATTTTTAGGTTTTGCTTAAGAAATCACTTTTTTTACCCTGAGGTTATGAAGATATTCTTTTATATAATCTTTTAAAAGTTATGTATTTTGCCTTATAAATCTTTAATTAATCTGAAATTGAATTTTTATATGGTATGAACTAGGAGCCAAATTTCATTTCTTCCATATGGATATACAAAATTATTTCAGAACTATTCCCTGCAGAACCTTTTCTCCACTTCTGCAGTGCCAACTTTATTATATTATCTGTGTGGGTCTATTTCTGGACTTTTGGTTCTATTACCATACTGTCTTAATTAAAACTTTATAATAAGGCCTCATATCTGGTAGGGCAAGTTTCTTCAACTTGCTTTTCTTCTTCAGTTATGTTTTGATCTTGGTCCTAAGCTCTTCTGTACACAGTTTTAGAATGAAGTTGACAATTGCCCCAAAATAACCTTTGGAGATATTGATCAGAATTGCATTGAATCTCTAGATCAACTTAGGAAGAAATGCCTTCCTTAGGATAGAAAGTTTTCCTACCCAGGAAAATGGTTTAATCACCAATTTTATTTAGGTTTACTTTAATGTCTCTTAATATGTTTTATAATGTTCTCTATAGAGATTTTCCACCTGTTGGATTTATTTATGAGTATGTCATATGTCTTGTTGCTACTATACATTTGTTGTATAAAATGTGATTTTTAAAAATATGTATTTTATATATACAACTTCTCTTTATAATCTAAGATTCTATCTATAAAGTTTTATACAGAGATTGTCAGATCTTTTATAAATAATGACATTGTTTTTCTTCCTTTCTAATTTTCTGTATTTATTTTTCCCACTTCTTTGTTGTAATATTCTGGAAAACTCAAGAACAATTTTGATTAGCAGTGATAATAGCAGGCATCTTGTTTTATTCCTGATCTTAAAGGGAGTCTTTATAACTATTTGTCACTAAGTACTTTGCATGCTTAAGTTTTCTTGTAGTGAAGCCATCTTTGACCAACACTATCAAAATTTGCCTCTAGTACCTCTTACCCTTTTCCAGCTTTATTTTTCCTATTAGCATTTATCATTATTGCATATACCATATGTTCAACTATTTTATTTTGTGTTTTATTTCTGAAGAAAGCAAGTAAGCCATACAACTATTTGTGAAATTGAATGAATAAATTAGTTGTTATATTTGCATTTTATTCTAATTATTTAATAAGATATGTTATAAATATTTTATTTTGTAAGGCCTTTGAAAATTACTAGAAGCTTCTTTCAAAATCAGTATAACTGTTTCTATTTTCTCCATCAACCTGAAAATAAGCCTATATTTTTTTCTAAAGGAACTACATTCAAGACAAATTTTGGAAGTTTCTTTCAGTATAGATATTTATCTCCCCAAATAATATTGCAACAATAGTGTTTTATATAATTGTTTATAATAAATTCACAGTGTTTAAATTATACATCTTAATAATGCCAACATTTATGATATTTTTTTCCTAGGAAGATTTCCAGTTCTGAAGAATCAATTACAATTGGATCAAATTTAACTTACGATTTACTTGATTAATCTCTCCATCCTATTACAAACATTTTAATGAGACTGAAATCAGTCCATTTTAGTACTTAATTGAATTTTAAAAAAATATATTTTTATTGATTTCAGAGAGGAAGGAAGAGGGAGAGAGAGATAGAAACATCAACGATGAGAGAGAATCATTGATTGGCTGCTTCCTGCATGTCCCTTACTGCATGCAACCCATGCATGTGCCCTGACCGGGAATCAAACAGTGACCTCCTGGTTCATAGGTTGAAGCTCAACCACTTAGCCATGCCTACTGGGCTTAATTTGAGTTGTCTAGTTCAGTCTAAAATAGTATTACATACTGGTGAAAAGAGCATATTTCTCTAATAATGAATTAACTAAATAGTTGGACATATGTGAGCAAATTAATTCTGGGCCTCAGATTTTTCATCTCTGAAAAGCCAGTTGGTATGCAGGTTTATTTTCCTTTTTCAATCTCCTTCAGTCTTCCTTATGAAGATATTTTCCAAATAAAGTTGGCACAAGGATTCTTTTTAGGAAAGATCAGTATTTGTTTTGGAAAATAATTCTGTAAGTCTCTTTACTAATGAGGAACAGTGTACACATAGGAAAATGCCTGGCATTGGGATGGGGGAGAGCAGAAAAAACAAAAGCATCTGAGTCCACAACATGGTTAGAGGTTGGAGCCTGAGTTGATAAAAATAGCTGAAAGGGTTTTCAAGGAGGATGCTTAATATTCAATTTAAAATCTTTTGTGTTTCTTCAATGTAAATATCCTCCATTTCCCAAATGGTCAGAGTGTTACAATGTAATTTTCAAAAGTTAATAATACGACATTCATGTGAATATAAAATGAAAGATGTTGTTCAACGCATCAATTAATGCAGGAAAGTTTGATATTAAAGCTAGTTCAAATGAGAATAAACATGAAGCTGAGAGTGCTTAAGTGAATTTGCTAATAGATGTAAAGCTGGTTCATTTCTTATAGAGCAAAATATTTTATGTTTGGGATCAATCTTTTCTATAAGGCAGAATTGAATTGTATCTTCACTGGGCAAACTTTATTTCCTTTGCTTTGGACAAGAATCATTTCAGTTACTGCCAGTTTTTTGACAACCCTGAGAGAGTTATAAAACAGCCTGGTTAATAGAAAGATAATCAGCGGTCCACGCCTGTATAAAATCAGATAATCCCCACAGGGTCCACTGGACCATGCCCAGGCCTTCTCTGAAAGGACACACAGTAATCCCAGTAATCCCTTTTGCTCATTTCCAACTCATGGGCATTTTTTTCTTGGCAGAAAAGACAAGTATATGCCCACTAAATTGTATAAAAATTATGGAAGAAAATTGAAATATTTGAGTTGATGCGTTGAGGAAAAACAAATAGCATGGGCAGAATAGTGTGACAATTCACACAGTAATCTGACGTGGTGGAAACTGGAGTCACAAGAATAAAAACTGACTGGGAAGTCTTGGGGGAGGACATGAGAGGTAAACAGGGGCTCAATCAAAGTGACAAGGTGACTAAAACCACAGCGGATAGCTTGGCTGCACTTTTCATCAAATGATATTCAATTGTGAGTGGTAAGATTTCTTTCTTTCAACTTCCATGGGGAAAGTTGTGGAAAATAAGTTTCTATTCAGTAATGGCAACATATTTAAACATATTAGTGATTTCATTGCTTTTCCAAAGGTCAGTTAGCACTTTGGTATCTCTGATTAGCTTGGCAGCTAATATTAAGGAAAACTGTGAGTAGACGAATAGAGCAGTATTTTTATTAGCAGTGACTTTTGAAGTGAATCTGCTCATAGTGGTCGAGGAGTCTTCTGACTACTTTGCCCTGTCCCTATCAGAGATTGTGGGTCTCTGTTTGATGAGTTTGAATTTGGAGTCAATTAAAGAGATCAGATTCTAACTGGAGTCAGGTTCTAACAACCACATCAAAATTTGAAGAGCGCTATAGTATTCTAGACTTTTTAATGCTTTTGTGCCATTTTACAATCTTTGGGAGATGTTCGGGGCTGGTTCCAAGAGGCAGCATAACAAAGTGGTTAAGAATTCTGCTTCTATCACCATACTCCCTGAGTTTGAATTTTGATTCTACGCATTACCAGTCACATAGCCCTGAGCAAGTCATCTAACTTCTCTATGCTGCAGCTTCCCTAATTATAAAACAGGATGATAGGTGTAACATCCTCGTAGAATTGAAGTGAGTGTTAAATAAATCAATTTGTATAAATTAAGCCCAACACATATTAAATACTATATATATGTTAACTTTTGTTCTAAATTGACAGTTTTAGTTCACAGGATCAAGGTATGTATATATATAATCTGATATACATGTATATATATCTAATAATTATTATAAATAATTTATATACATATATATATAAATTTAGCAGAGGTGTATGGTATATGAATCAGAATTCTACCAGAGAAATAGAACCAGTAGCAAACACACACACACAAAATACACACACAATATGGATGTATCAGGTACTGTGTGTGTGTGTGTGTGTGTGTGTGTGTGTGTGTGTGTGTGTAGAGAGAGAGAGAAAGAGAGAGAGAGAGAGGTACATTGATTTCAAGTAATTGACTTATGCAATTGTGGAGTCTGGCTAGACAAGGGCAGGACAGCAGCTGCTGGAAACTCTTGGGCAGCAGCTTACTGCAGTCCACAGGTGGGATTTCTTCTTCCTCATGGAAAACTCAATTTGGCCCTTAAGGCCTTTCAACTGATTAGAAGAGGCCCACCCATATTATCAAGAAGAATCTCCTTTCCTTAAAGTTGGATGTTAATCACATCTGCAAAGTACCTTCCCAGCAGCACCTAGATTAGTGTTTGATAGAGTAAGTAGTTGACTATAGCCTAGTTACGGTGACACAACAATCACAAGAGGCTTTCCATTCTAGATTGCACTTCCAGATGTATAGGCTTTTTGATACAGGATTATGAGGGAGACTTTCATCCTGGCACTACTTCAGAGGCATCATTTATTTTTGATTCTGAGAGATACAGTTAAGCAGTAATTTGTTAATAATATCTAGCTACCAATATCCAGAAGCTATTTTCCCTTTATTTTTCCCACTTGCGAGCACTTTAAAAAAAATCATCAAGTCAACTGTTCTTGGCACAGGGTTTGTCACTTTCCATCATCCACTTGGGGGCACGACTTTCCTCATTGTAACTGAAGAGAGCCTTGGAGATGGGGGAGAAGCCTTGTCCCTCTAATACTATGAACTCTAGAATCAGCCCTGCCAGTGCTGTTGAGCATCGACCTATGAACTAGGAAGTCACAGTTCCATTCCCGGTCAGGACAGGCCTGGGTTGCAGGCTCCATCTCCAGTAGGCAGTGTGCAGGAGGCAGCCAATCAATGATTCTCTCTCATCATTGAGGTCTTTATTATCTCTTTCTCCCTCTCCCTTCCTCTCTGAAATATTAAAAAATATATTTTTTAAAAAAGAGCTCTAGAATCAGAATTTCAGAAGCCGAAGAGATACCTTACTTCTTCCTTTTACAATAGAGGTGCTGAGGCCCAAAGGATCCAACATCAAACAGCAAATCAGTGTCTGAAATAGAAACACGGCTCTGTTTTCTAATTCCCAGTCTAGTCTTTAATCTCTTCTGATCTTTTCCACTCTCCTGTTTTTAACCTACACATTTTCCTCAGCTATTTCAAAGTATAACCATCTAATGATGCTATAAAACATCTTCAGACTTTTTCAGGAAAGTTACTATTAAGGCAAGGTAGTTATAATTTCATTATTTTTACTTCTTTTCTAATGTTAGTGGGGTGGATGGTGGAATATTTGATAATATTGGTGCTGCAGATGAGCACAATAAAGTCTAAAGAGAAAATAGATACTTTAATAGTTCCAATCACTAAAAACCTAAATGAATGTTCGTCTTTAAAATGTCTCAGCCTGGGTACAAGTAGGTAGAGAGCATTGTTTTGTTAGTGTACAGACCAAACCGTTACAAACTTTGTCATCCAGAAACCAGTAGGATTCTTTCAAGTGAACACTCATCTGTGTGGACATAGAAGACGCAGTCAGCTTGGTATTAGAATTACCCATGAGCATGTCTGTCTTTTTACTTGCCTGTATGGAAGCCCTTTGATAATCAAATATCATTCATCTGTTTTTTAAAATATATTTTTTATTGATTTCCGAGAGGAAAAGAGAGGGATAGAAAGATAGAAACATCAATGTTGAGATCAGCTGCCTACCGCATGCCCCCTATTGGGAATTGAGCCTGTAACTTGGATGTGTGCCCCTACTGGGAATCAACCATGACTTCCTGCTTCATAGGTCGATGCTCAACCACTGAGCCACACTGGCTGGGCTCATTCATCTTTTTAAACCTCTAATGCCTAGAGCATTCTTGGCATATATGTGGAAATTAATATATGAGATGAATTAAGTGTACTCCTAGAATTAAGTATTCTGCTTGCTTTAAAATAGGTGATTGGTGATGGCAAAAACACTTCCCAGTTGTTTTGAGATGGAACAAATAGTTTGTGCCTTCTGAAGTTCTTTCATGACTTCCTTCTTTATGTCATTCCTTCATTCACTCAACACCTATTTATTGAGCACCTAACTTAGGCCAGCATCTGTTCTAGAATTTAGGGAGAGAGCAGTGAATAATATGAAGTTCCTTGATCCCATGGTGGATATAGTTTAGTAGAGTGATATAGACAACAATCAGACAAACTGACATATAAATCATGGGACGATAAATGCTTAAAAGAAAAGGAAGAGGAGGAAAAGAAGGGGGAGAAAAAGAAAGGAAAGAAATGAAAAAAATCAGATTAAGAGTTTATACTTATGGAGAGCGATAGGTTGCCCTTCTTATTCTCAGCAATGGTTTATCTTTTTTTTTTTTTTTTGGTATGTTTTTATTGATTTTAGAGTGAGAGAAAGGGAGAGGTAGAGAAACATTGATTAGCTGCTTCCTGCATGCCCCCTACTGGGGATTGAGCTTGAGATCTGGGCATCGAACTGGCAACCTCGTGGTGCATGGGACAATGCTTAACCAATGAGCCACTCTGGCCAGAGCAAACAATGGTTTGTCTTTTAAATTCCTTTGACAATCATCTCATAATTCTTTTTCAATCTCAATTCTCCACATATGGAATCCCAATCTCTTCCATTTCAAAGTCTCACACCCTCCCAGTAAGAAAGAAAACTACTTCCCTTCTTTTGAGGCTTGATTTTCGACCAAACACAAATGCAGACTTCCCATTGCTGAGGATTTTTGGGTTCTGAAGAAAGGTCAGTGGGTTCTACTCCCTCAAGATGGGGGAAGTAGCTGAACCATCAAAAGCTACAGCTAGGTTCCTCCCAAGTTACCCAAAGGCAAACTCATCCTACTAGAGTAAACATTAATTTTCTTCTAAGAACAACACAGTATAGTCTCCTATGAGGAAATCATATTTCTCTTTGTATTGTGACCTTGATTGTCCTGCTTGTGAAATAACAACCTAGGACTTATTATGATAAGAAGCATGTGACTACTTCCTGTGACTGTTTGAGCTTGAGAACCACAACCTTACTTGAGAATGGTTAGGAAAATCCCCAAGTCCTTTCTGATAACAGTTGGGAAAGGAGGTCTCAATTAATCTCTCCACAACCTCAGGTATACAATTTGGATGTTAATTCTATATGCAAAAGAGATGAAAGAATTGTTTATAAAATCAAAGAACAAGAATCCTCATAGCTTAGCTTTAGGATGAATTTTGAAATAATGATAGGATGTATTGATAACAGCACCAATAAAGGAGTTGGGAATAGTAGTCAGAAAATGACAAGTTCTTAGATGAGAAGCAATGATCTCTGTACTCAAGTTGTGGAAATTATGTAGGAAAAATCAGAGCTAGATTCAAGGCACATTATGGAAAGAAGTTATAGAGCTTTGCAACAAATGAAATATTAGGCATGATTAAGAGAAAACCAATGTTTCAACTTTGGGAACCATGTAAAAGAAATGAGGGAGAAGGAAAGAAGCGAAGGGAAGAATAAGGTCAGGATGGTGGGGCTGAGAAAAGAGCCCATTGTGAACATGTGAAGTTTTGGATGTTCACAGATATCCTGTACTGTGTCACAATTTCTCAGTCCATGAGAAAACTTCTCAGAAGCAGTTTCAAAATAAGTTAAGAATGAGGATCCTGGAGTTTGATGTTAGTTTGAATCTCACCTCCACTCCTTACTACTTTTATGACTCTGGCAAGTTACTCTTTCTGCTCAGTGTATTCATCTGTAAAAGGAAGTTAATAATTCTGTCCTCATAGGAGGTTAAATGAGAGGATTAAGTGAGAAAATTTAAGTAGACCACTTTTGAATATTTTCTAGAATATAGGATAATGGTGTTAAGCAGGGGAGGGGTCCTCATCTTCCCTGGTTTCTAGTGAGAGTGGAATTCTTGCGATATCCCAAGAAAAAGAATTTCCTGAGACTCACATAGGAGAATGAGCAGTTTTTATTTCTGTGGAATCGAACTCCTGAGTTTCCAAGGTTTCATTTCTCTCAGTCCTGCCAAGGAAGAAGTCCCATTTTGCCTTTTGCAGGGTTAAGGTCAGAGCCAGTGTCCAGAATTTCCTTTTCATGTCTGCACAGTCCAATATAGCGTCAGGCTAATTTAATTTGTGTTTCCCTACTGCAGTCCATCAGTCCATTGCATGTGGGGTCTGCAGGTCCACATGGCCATGCAGGAAACATGGACAAATACAATGAAACAACAAGCCAAGAGCACAAGCACAGCAATAAAGAGGACTCCTTTGTTTAGGACAGTGGTCGGCAAACTGCGGCTCGCGACTAACTGTTGACTAATGAGTTTGCCGACCACTGGGATAGGGGCTTAATCACAAGGAACAACAACAGCCTGTAATTATTGGAATCGAGAGTCTAGGTCAGTGGTCAGCAAACTCATTAGTCAACAGAGCGGCAAACCGCGGCTCGCGAGCCGCATGTGGTTCGCGAACCGCAGTTTGCTGACCACTGGTTTAGGAGATTATTCCTAAACTGTTGTGCACTTACAGTGGCCATGTCCGTTCTGGCCAATGATCTTTGTTCCCAGGTGTGACTGACAGACAAGTACTTTCCCTATGTCACCCCGGCTTTACTGGGCATGCATCTATCTTCCCTTAGTTGGATCACTTCCCTCAGAGTTTTGCTGGTATTCCCCGGAGAAAGTGAAATTACAGCTTCCTGATGAAGCTGCCCAAATGACATGCTTATAATGTCTGGCTTCCCCCTTTGCTTCTTTCCTATTATTAATAACTAGCTAATTATAATGGTATCAATGGTATATAAAAGTCATGAGCCTTACTCCTTGTTCACTGTTTTATTCAACCTTACTTAAAATACAGACCCACATAAAAATCCTACATTAACAAAATTGAGCATCTAGTTTTATATGTATACTAGCGTTCCCATTGCAGGAAAAATCCTGCAATAGGGTTTCCTGCTGCACTCTACCCCGCCCCGCCTGCTCTCCTTCCTTCTCCCCCAGCCCTGCCTCTGCTCCTCCCTTCTCCTCCCCCCCGCCCCCCGGCTTGCTTGCTTCTCTGCAGCTTTGCTCCCTTCTGCAGCTCTTGGCTTCTTTCTATGCTGTCTTGATATGCAAATCAGCCGCCATCTTGGTTGGGGTAATTTGCATACTCGGCCTGATTATTTGGTGGGTGTGGCTTGGATGGTGGGCGTGGCTTTGGCGTAGCGAAGGTGCGGTCAATTTGCATATTTGTCTATTATTAGGTAGGATATTTCATGCACTGAGCATCCAGTTTTATATATACACACACTAGAGGGCCAGTGCATGAAATTTGTGTACGGGTGAGGGGGTTCCCTCAGCCCGGCCTGCACCATCTCCAATCCGGGACCCCTTGGGGGATGTCTGGCTGCCAGATGTCCTAAACCAGCAGTTGGACATCCCTCTCGCAATCCAGGACTGCTGGCTCCTAACCGCTCACTTGCCTGCCTGCCTGATCGCCCCTAACCACTCTGTCTGCCTGCCTGATCGCCCCTAACCACTCTGCCTGCTTGCCTGATCACTCTTAACTGTCTCTGCCTGCCTGCCTGATGCCCCTAACTGCTCTGTCCTGCTAGCCTGATCACCCCTAACTGTTCTCCCCTGCCGGCCTGATCGCCCCTAACCATCTCTGCCTCAGCCCCCACCACTGTGGCTTTGTCCAGAAGGATGTCCAGAAGGACGCCCGGAAGATGTCTGGTCTATCCAGTCTAATTAGCATATTACCCTTTTATTAGTATAGATATTATACTGTACATTGAAATATGCTCTGAAGACTAATTGAAGATACTGAAACATTTTAGACTATCTAATAATCTTTCACTCTGGCAATTTGGTATATACAGGCCTTTTCTGAGCTTCTAAATTAGCTTTTAGAGCATGAACATAATTTTGCCTGCTAGGCAGCCAATCACCAGTATTGTGAATGAAACAGGCTGTATGAATAAATGACCATGATGGATTGAGACCATTAGAAAGGGTCAAGAGCATGTAGATATTTTGTGGTTTAAAACTAGAAGAAAGCAACAATGTTTCAGCACAAGTTAGGTACTATACACATAATTGTCCTATTAAAGTTAAAATAACATTGTAGTTGAGCCTTTACATTTAGGAGCTTTATTATGGAATAAATTTAAAATCAATACATGTGAAGTTCAAGAGAGGGTCATTGCACGAAAATGTTGGTAGTAGTAAAAAGTCCTACAATAAATGCCTAGAACACAAAAGTTTACACTAAACTTCACATTTAGAGATGAGGCTAAGACAGGCTAATGTATAAAAATGGGTCTGTATAGAGCAGTGGTCGGCAAACTCATTAGTCAACAGAGCCAAATATCAACAGTACAACGATTGAAATTTCTTTTGAGAGCCAACTTTTTTAAACTTAATCTTCTTCTAACGCCACTTCTTCAAAATAGACTCGCCCAGGCCGTGGTATTTTGTGGAAGAGCCACACTCAAGGGGCCAAAGAGCTGCATGTGGCTCTCGAGCCGCTGTTTGCCGACCACTGGTATAGAGAATTCTTAAAACCTAATGAACAAAATTTTTGAGATCTTCTTGAAAAAAAAAAAATCTGCTTTTCCTATTACTGAACTCTCACCCTATAACCCCGTGGTCGGCAAACTGCGGCTTGCAAGCCACATGCAGCTCTTTGGCCCCTTGAGTGTGGCTCTTCCACAAAATACCACGGCCTGGGTGAGTCTATTTTGAAGAAGTGGCGTTAGAAGAAGTTTAAGTTTAAAAAATTTGGCTCTCAAAAGCAATTTCATTCGTTGTAATGTTGATATTTGGCTCTGTTGACTAATGAGTTTGCTGACCACTGCCATAACCCATTTAACCCAAAGACCAGTTGTAGTTCATCAAGGTTAATCTTTCACAGATACCACCTGGTGACAGTGGGGGATTTCTCTCTTAGAAACAGACCATCCAGAGATGAACAGTCCTGCTTTGTTCCTTCATTGTGATTTCCCTCCCTACTTTATTACATCAAGTTCATTTTTTTTACTGTTTTTTTTTTTTTAAAATGTTTTTATTGATTTCAGAGAGGAAGGGAGAGAGGGGAGAGAGAGATAAAAACATCAATGATGAGAGAGAATCATTGATCGGCTGCCTCTTGCACGCCCCCTACTGGGGATCAAGCCCACAACCTTGGCATATGCCCTTGACCGGAATCAAACCTGGGACCCTTCAGTCCACAGGCCGACACTCTATCCACTGAGCTAAACCAGCTAGGGCAAGTTCACTTTTGAAAAAATATCATATGAAGATTCTACAGCCTGGACTAGACACAAAGTCTCAGAAAGTCCCTTCCAGCCATTGTGACTCCTCTTCCCCTGAAATCTCAGGAGGCCTTTGCTACTGAGGTTAGTTGTGTTGTCGTTCTTTTTTTAGAAATGAAAAGAACTTTAATTTTTGCCTTTGTTATGAAGTTTCATAACATTGCTCCTTTTTGTTGCTGTAGCTTTTGCTGGCTCTAAGATCAAAGTTGATATATCCTTCGACCTTCTGTGATTCTTTTTTTGGGTACCAGACAAATATTCCATGGACCCAGCCACTCTGCCATTTTGTTTTAGGGAAATCTTGAAGAGTCTTTCTCCTCATTTTGAGAACATAGATTTTTTTTTTTTCTTTTTACAAATTCACTGAGCTGAACTGTCTGTCCATCATTACTCCCAATTTTCTAATAAATAAACTTACAGTTAAATACAAACTAGTGAGTACTTTCTGAGTGATTATTTGTTAGATTTATTTGTTTCTGTTTAGATTCATTTGGGGAGGTTAGTTTTTCATTCTCTTTTCACTTTAGTTTTTGAATAGGCAACACATGTATATAGTCCAAAACAGAAAAGTATTTTAAAAATGTGTACTTAGCGGTGTCTCACTCCTACTTACTCATTTATATCCACATATATAGATAACCTTTATAATTAGTTCTGGCTTATTTTTCCTATGTTACAAAAATTAGCAAATATATATATATATATATATATATATATATATATATATATGTATGTTTATTTATATTATATACATTATTTTTCCTTTATTCTTATGTAAAAGATAGCACAGTATAAGTATACTTTTGCTTTTTAACAATAGTAGCAGTTCATAGAGATCTTGTCTGTTCTTTTTATCAGTGTCTCCATAATACTCCATTCTGTAAATATTATAATAAATATTATTGCTAAAAATCTCAAAATAAACTTACAATGATGAAAACTTCACATTATAAAATTTGTTAAAGATAAAAAAATCGATAAAAGTAGTATATTGGGAAAGATTGACAAGACTAGAGTTATTCCTCATAAAATAAAATTTAAAAAGCTAAAACTTCACATAAGATTTATGAATTCCTAAAATCTGATACGGGAATCAATTGTATTTTTTACAAAATTTAGATATATCAAATTTGACCTGGGAAAACTGAGTTTGCTAAAAGAGCTACTGGAGAAAATAACCCAATAGTCAAAGCTATTACTGGGAAAATACAATATTCCCCCCAAATTTCATAGAATAATCATAGCTTCAGAGTAATATTTAAGTTGGAAAGAATCAATCTCACTCTAGTTGGTTTGGCTCAGTGGGTAGAGTGTCAGCCTGTGCATTGAAGGGTCCTGGGTTTGATTCCGGTCAAGGGCACGTACATGGATTCTAGGCTCCTTGCCCTGGTCGGGGGCATGCAGGAGGCAACCAATCTGTGTGTCTCTCCCACATTGATGTTTCTCTTTGTCTCTCCCTCTCCCTCTACTCTCTCTGAAAATCAAGATAAAAAAATATCCTTGGGTGAGGATTTAAAAAAAAAAGAGATTGCTCTCAATAAAAAGTAGTTTCAGTTACATTAAAAATAAAAATAATGAACTGCAATGTACAGAAAATTGTTCAAAGAATCAAATTGGCTTAATGGAATAAGTTCTAGAAAATACTTTCTTGATGAAAATTGATCATGTTTATATAATTTTACTTAAAATACTTTATACTGGATCAAATTATCTACTGGAACATTAGGTGATATTTATATTCTATATAATAAAAGGCTAATATGCAAATCGACCAAACAGTAGAACAACCGGTCACTATGATGCACACTGACCAACAGGGGGCAGACGCTCAATGCAGGAACTGCCCCCTGGTGGTCAGTTAGCTCCCACAGGGGGATCACAGCTCAGCCAGAAGCCCTGAGCCAAGCTCATGGCTGGCAAGCTCAATGGCAGTGGTGGGAGCCTCTCCTGCCTCTGCAGCAGTGCTAAGGATGTCCAACTGATGGCTTAGGCCCGCTCCCTAGGGGGAGCGGGCCTAAGCCATCAATCAGAATCCCCTGAGGGCTCCCAGACTGTGAGAGGGCACAAGCTGGGCTGGGGGACCCCACCAGTGCACAATCGGGGCTGGGGAGGAACGCGGGAGTTGGCTAGCCTGGGAGGGACCATGGGAGGGCTCCAGGGCATGTCTGACCTGTCTTGCTCAGTCCCAATCAGCCACACCCCAGCAGCAAGCTAACCTACTGGTTGGAGTGTCTGCCCCCAGTGGTCAGTGCACATCATAGCAAGTAGTTGAGTGGCCTTAGCATATCATTAGCATATTACACTTTGATTGGTTGAATGGACGACCAGATGACCGGACACTTAGCATATTAGGCTTTTATTATATAGGATATATATATTGTGCTAGCATATCCTGGGTTCTTTTCTACAAGTTCTGTCCTTGACTTTTTTCATCTCCTCTTCTCTTCACTATTTTCTAGAGTCTTTGATGTATTATTTCAAGGCTGCTTAACTATGAATCAACTCATCTTTTTTTTGAAGCACTTTTTCCCCCATTCCATTTCCTGACAACTCAAAGCCTTCTTGCTTTTCAAGCCCTTGACTTCATCAGGTAGGTTGGACTCTCCTCTTCTTTCTTTCACCATCATGAGTCACATATCATCTTTGCTGACATTTGCATATTACAAATATTCATTAGCATGTTGGAGAGAAGAACCAACCTTCTCTGAAAGTCTCCTTACCATATTTTAAACAGACTTATCCTGACCATCTGGCTCCCTGCCTCCAATCTCTCCCCTAAACAAGGCACGTTTAGCCTATCTCTGGCTGGGGACAATCCTGTTCTTGGTTGAGTGAACTCCAGAAACCCTTGGCGAAGAGCTCCAATGATTAAGCATCTTATTAATCCTGCTGCCATTTCCATGGTACTGTTGCTATGACTTGGTAATCATATTTAGGCCCATGCTTTGATAGATCTTCTTTCATGTATCCTAATTCCAGATTCTGTATACATTTTTTTCATTTTGTTTATTTGTTTGCTTTGTAATCTTCACCTGAGGATATTTTTTCCATAGAATTTTAGAGGGAGTGGAGATGAGGGAAAGGCAGAGAAATACCGATCTGAGAGAAATACATCGATGGGTTGCCTACTGCATGAGCCCTGACCAGGGCCTGGGTTGGGGAGGAGCCTGCAAGCAAGGTACGTGCCCTTGACCAGAATTGAACCCAGGATCCTTTGGACCACAGGCCGATGCTCTATCCACAGATCCAAACTGGATAGGGCTGTATACCTTTTTTCTTACTTTTTGCCTGAACTTCTGCTTTGATAGCCTGCTTGGTACTCCAGTCTCAGTAAGACTGCATTATCAGCCTTTGTAAGGGTCTGGAGCCCAACTTTTGAACTCTAGCCTCATGTCTGGAACCATATTTCTTGTTTCCAGAGCTTCCTGGTGCTTATCAGCTATCTACTTGGCTAGACCTCTGAGTATTACCTGGTCAGACTACCCATCTCCAGGCTCCGCCTGTTTAGTGGAACACACACCCTTTATCTCAGTTTGAACCTCCCAGGCATTGACCACTTGACTAGACTCCTCTCCAGATATGACTTAGGTCAAGTAATAGTTCTTTCCATTCTTGAACAAGGGCTCTACTCTCTAGCATCTGTTCAATTCTAGGAAGTAATTTCTTATTTAAGTCTGGGGTTAAGTTTTCATTCCAAATTCCCACTTTGACAAAACCTTTAACATATTTAAGGACCTAAATAACGTTTTAATGTATTATTATCCACTTTTTGGGGGTTTTACCCATTAATGATTATTTTCTTTTGGGAGAGATTATTTATGATTTGTTGTTTGCTCTATAATGTTCTTTTTTATTCTTAAAATGATGAAAAATGTGCCTACCGTCTATATCACTGTTCCTAAAATAGGGTATCCATGATTAATTTATTGAAAACTTGCTATGTGCTAGAACACGTGGGGCACAAAGATAAATAAAATACAGTACTTGTCCTTAAGGAGCTCACACACCACCCAATTACAATATGATAAAAGTTTCACCAAATGGGATATGCAAGGAACTC
This sequence comes from Cnephaeus nilssonii, assembly GCF_951640355.1. Taxonomy (NCBI): domain Eukaryota; kingdom Metazoa; phylum Chordata; class Mammalia; order Chiroptera; family Vespertilionidae; genus Cnephaeus; species Cnephaeus nilssonii. Next base: position 19,108,491 of record NC_137081.1, on the reverse strand, counting down.
TGAGAGCAGAGTAGACTTGACTTATCTGCCTTGGAGCAAGAGGAACAGGGGTTGCTTCACAGTTTGAGTGGGCTCCTTAAGGATGAGTAAGAGTTTGCCATAGAGAATAAGTTATGCCTAGCTGAAGAAACAGGAAGTCAAAAGATACCCAGGCATGTCAGAGCATGGCCCATTCCATTGGATGAAGCATGAATAATTTGGGTGGCCCTATTGTAAACTCTGTTAAGGAGGAAGAAGCAGGAAACATGGCTGGAGAGACAGGTTGGGAACTAGTGGTGAAATAACTTATGCTATGCTATGCTAAAGAGTTGGGACCTGATTCTGTAGGGACCTACCCCAGACAGTTGAGCAATTCCTCAATTGCCTTATGGAGTAATCCAGTGCTTATCACTTGCCAAAAAAATATAGTCACAGAATTTTAAGAAATCAGTTAAGAAATCAACAAACAACAAGTGCTGGTGAGGATGTGGAGAAAAAGGAACCCTCCTGCACTGCTGGTGGGAATGCAGACTGGTGCAGACACTGTGGAAGACAATATGGAGTTTCCTCAAAAAATTAAGAATGGAACTCCCATTTGACCCAGTAATCCCACTTCTAGGACTATATCCCAAGAAACCAGAAACACCAATCAAAAAGGACATATGCACCCCTATGTTCATAGCAGCACAATTTACAATAGCTAAGATTTGGAAACAGCCTAAGTGCCCATCAGCAGATGAGTGGTTTAAAAAACTGTGGTACATCTACACAATGGAATACTATGCCACTATAAAAAAGAAGGAACTTTTACCATTTGCAACAGCAAGGATGGAACTGGAGAGCATTATGCTAAGCAAAATAAGCCAGTCGGAGGAAGATAAATATCACATGATCTCACTCATATGTGGGATATAATGATCAACATAAACTGATGAACAAGAATAGATCCAGAGACAAATGGCAGAGGAGGTGGGGGTAGAGAGCAACCAAAGGACTTGTATGCATGCATATTAGCATAACCAATGGACACAGACCTTGGGGTGGTGGGGGCTTGCCCAGGGTGGGAATGTCTGGGGGGGGGTCAATTGGAGAAAAAGGAAACATATGTAAAACTTTAGACAATAAAAAAATTATACACACACACACACACACACACACACACACACACACACACACACACAGAGTGGCCAGATTATTATGATCTCTGAACGCATAATAATCTGGCCACTCAGTGTATATCCTATATAATAAAAGGCTAATATGCAAATTATTCTCTGGACCAGGAGTTCGACCAGCAGGCAGGCCGGCCAACCGCCCATGTCCCCTTCCCCTGGTCAGGATGGCCGGACCCCGACCCATGCACACACACACACACACACACACACACACACACACACACACACACTGAGTGGCCAGATTATTATGCATTCAGAGATCATAATAATCTGGCCACTCAGTGTATAAATCAGTAAGACTTCTATGCTCTAGAAGTTACATAATGTTGGTATGATTCTTCTAAAAGGCAGATAGATTTCTAACCACTGCCCTTGCAAATATCTTTTCTTACATTTTACATACAAATACATTTCCTTACTTTGTGGCCACCTTGTAGAAAACTGCACTTAATATCAGATTTTTATGATATTCTGATTTTTACTTAATCACTTATATTTTAATTTTATGGTGAGTATAGAATTGTTTTTATGGAGAGTAAATTGTTGTTTGTGTGTGTATTTGTTCATGCATGTATAAAACCACTGTGCATGTGAGCAAAAAGCGGGGAGAGAGAAAGAGAGGGCGACTGAAAGAGTTTCCTGGTGTAATGTGTACATTTGTATTTTTCAAAGTTGTTTTGATCATATATGGCTTCTTTTCTGACTTACTGTTAGGGTGAGCTCTGAAAATTTTCAGGAAAAAGACTAATTTAATTTTATCACATAGTTCTATAAAAGAAATTATCTATTTTGAAGACATTTTCAAAACTTCCATTTTACAATATTTTTCAATAGCTGTGCTCTAGGGAAGCATCAGATACTCCTGAGAATGGTTGATTTTCTGCTTTGTTTGCACATGGGAATCTTAATAAAATGAAGTAGATTGGATCATTTATTTGTTCAACATTTATATAGCATTACCATGCACAAGGCACTTAGCTAGGTGCTAGTTTACAAAGATAAAGGGGGATTTTTCCTCTTCATGCCATCTTGGTATCCATTAGTGACTTACTATTCTATCCTCCCAGCTTGAGGCTACCTCACTGTAGTGGGCTTGGGCCTCTGGAATTCATTGCCAGGACCAAGTCAGAGTCAGAACTGAAAATGCCTGGACATTTATGTTCTTCCAGGGAGACAATAGCCAATGACAGAGAGATGGGATATTATCTGAACTTGCTTCTGTGCCTGGCTCCCCATTCTCTTTCCTGCTTCTTTCACTTCCTATCAGTTTTCTGGAAGCACAGAGGTAATTCATAAGATGATAGTTATGCATATCAGTCAGGGTTCTCCAGAGAAACAGAACCAATAGGACACAGATATGGATATATGTATCTGTAGGCATATGTACATACAGTCAATTCTTGTTACTCACAATTGACAGTAGTTATGTTCTATTAAGTTCCTGCAATTAAGTTGCTGCAAACACTTAAATTAGAAAACACTGAACCATTGCTCCTAGGGGAAATACAGAGTTGGGTTCCTGTGGTCACTAGTCACAATGTTTTCATTATCTGATCAATATATAACCTTGTTTTATGTGTGTTTCTATTTAAAGACACTGTGTGTGTGTGTGTGTGTGTGTGTGTGTGTGTGTGTGTGTGTGTGTGTGTTTGATTCATTAACATTGAACGCATGCCCAACAAGACTATAACTCATGCCTAAACAAAGCTTATGTAACACATACTAGTATATGTTCTCTAAGGCATGTCACAACCTCTTGCACTAGAAACATTAGGCAGCATTTGGCACTATGCTGGGTGGGGTTGTCATTTTAAACAGCAAAAAAGCATAAAAATGCAAAAAATGTGACACTAAATAAACCACAAAAGGACATGTATTTACAACAAGAAGGTTGAGATTTGCTTGTTTGACCTCACATGGGAACATGTGTATTGGGGGATTAAACTTTTTTATTACCCTGTGCATGTCCATAAATGACAGCAAAAGCACCATGAGTATTGGTTTTGGAGTTACTAATAAATTTTAGCAAGTAGACAAATTGCAAATATAGAATCTACAAATAATGAGGATCAATTGTATATGTGTATGCTTATATGTATTTATGCAACACATACATGTATAAATATACATATACTAGAGCCCCAGTGCATAAATTCATGCACCAGTGGGGTCCCTCGGCCTGGCCTGTGGGGGGATCTGGCCAAAACCAGCTCTCTAACATCCCCCAAGGGGTCCCGGATTGGGAGAGGGCGATGCTCCCTCTTCTCTGGGTCCTGGGTGTGGGTGAAGCAGATTCAGGGCCAACAGGGTCCCAGGAGCAACCTAACCCATGGCCAATTCCGCGAGGAATTGGGCTCCCTCTACTGGTCAGAGCGTCTGTCCCCTGGTGGTCAGTGAACGTCATAGCTACCAGGTGAATGGTCAAACAGTTGGACAGTTGCTTAGGCTTTTATATATATAGGTTACCTACATATACATCCATTTTGTCAACATAAGGATGTCCAACTCTGTGGAGAATTTATATGAGTTTATTTTTAATTTATTTGAGGCAAACTAACGACATGCTGGGAAGCAAGATCTCAAATGTTCCAGAGAATGACAGTTTTGCAGTTCCTTTTATACATTTGGAATTAAGGAGGGAACATAAGGAAGATTACAAGGTGGGAGAAAGCCAGGTAGGGAAATTTCTATGATTGGATTAGAGGATTGTTAACAAGATTATTTGTTCCCTTGAGGGTGGTTTCCCTTTGAGGGGTTTGAAAAAGAGGATTACTCTGTCATTTCAATGGTGTTAACCTTGATGCACAAGAATAATGGACAGGGTTTGACTACAGAAGTTATAGGCCTGGGGCATGACTACCCACTAAGACCTGCTCAGTTAGGAATTTATGACCAGGTCACCCTGTGAATTTACTCTCGGTCATTGGACTTCTCAGATTTATTGCAGAGCCCCCTTTTCATTCATAATACAAACACACAGTACAGGCTGGGAACTCAGGCAGGAGTTAATGCTGCAATCTTGCGGAATTTCTTCTGTGAGAAACCTCAGTTTTTGCTTTTAAGGACTTCAACTGATTAGAGGAAGCCCACCCATATTATTGAAGGTAATATCCTTTATTTAAAGTCAACTGATTGTAGCCCTAGCTGGTTTGGCTCAGTGGATAGAGCGTCAGCCTGTGGACTGAAAGGTCCCAGGTTTGATTCTGATCAAGGGCCTGTACCGCAGTTGCAGGCTCTCAGCCCTGGTTGGGGGTATGCAGGAGGCAAAAAAATTGATGTGTTTCTCTCACATTGGTGTTTCTCTCTGTCTCTCACTCTCCCTTCCACTCTCTCTAAAACTCAATGGAAGAAATATCCTTGGGTGAGGATTAAAAAAAAAAAAAAGTCAACTTACTGTAGATGTTATCCACAGTTACAAAATACTTCCACAACAAGACCTAGATTAGTGTTTGCTTTAAGTAACTAGGATAACTATAGCTTAGTCAAATTGACACTAAAACCAGCCCTCACACCATGTAAACAACTTTAATCTGAAGTTGGTTTCTCCATTCTTAAAATGTCTTTTGACTATTTGGTCACCAGATATCTCCACTGACTACTTCCTTACAGAATTTCTATCCCACCAATGGCTAGAGACCTTCCCTTTCTTTAGAAATATAGGATAACGGTCATTTTGCTTCTTGGGATTATGCCTTCAGGGCATCATCTTTCATCTAAAATAATTTAACTAAGTATTTTCTCACACAGCTATAAAAATAATTCTATTTCAATCTTTTTTCTATCTAGATGGGGAGTCATAAATAAAGGGTTAATAGTAGATTTGAAAAGGCTCTTGAAGAATGAGTAGGATTGGAAAAGGCTGAGATAGACTGAGTTTGTTCCAGCAGGAAAAACAAGTGTGAAGAAGAGGCCAGGGGTGAGATAAATGCAGAATATAGTCATGGAAGCAAAATTGTTCTTGGTTGGCTGGACTTTAAAATTCATGTGTGTGAGCTGTTGGAGATGGAGATGGAAAAGTGGGTATGATTGCAAAAACTTTTGAATGAAATAATCAGTGATGAGGAGTTGATTGTATGACACCGAAGCGTAGGCATTGTTTTTATTTGCATTTTCACCTACCCCCACCCCTTAAGCTCCTTTTCTCCTCCTTAAAGAACTAATGACTCCTTGTATGTCCAGACTGACTTTCAGTTCAAGTCTTTGAATACAGGCTATTGGGCAGCAAAATTTGTTAACCCCTAATGTGTCTCTCTGGCATGAGGATTATTTTATTTTTAAGAAACAAAAAGAATAAGGAAGAACCTATGACAATCTCCCTTACTGCATAAAAGAAATTTAGAAAGAGGGCCTGTTTCAGAAAGGGAACTACATCATTGATAATGATAGGATAGTATGTACTATCTGCATTGCCAAGCAAATATTTGTTTACCAAACATTTGCTTCTCCATTTTCATGTAAATTACCTTCCTTGATCCCTCTGAAGTCCCAAACCACTATCAACTTCTTAGTTCATGATGGCACATAAGCTTTACCTGCCCACCTAGCCCTTGTGCCCCATATTCTTATAGATCTACCATATGTATATACATAATTACATTTGGTTCTTTTTTCCTGCTAATCTGTCTCATGTCAATTTAATTATTAGACCAGCCAGAAGAACTTAGAAAGGAGGAGGAAATTTTTTTCCTCTCCAACAAGGCTCTTGCTATGAATGCCAGGCGGAAGTTCTGGAAATACTGGTGTGAGAAAGATAATGCATGGAAAGGGAAGATTTGAGGGCTAAACATTTAATAAGTTACTAAGGAGAGTGATATTTACCTCACTTTTCACTTGCCACTTGAACGAAAAATCAGGAGAAACTCTTATCAGACAGTCGCGGGTGCAAACATGGCTGTCAGGTGACATTGCAGCCCCTGTAAGGAAAAGCATTTAGAATGTGAAAAACCTCTTTATTTGAGAGAGTGGCCCCAAAAAGTGTTGAGTGCATTCTCTATTCTATTCCCCAGCATGTGAAATGCAGGAATCACAAGTACTGACTGAAAATGGCTGTTTCCTTTGTTCTCCCTCTTAGGGCTTTGGGAGGTATTTACAGGCAGTTCAAGTGCAGATGGATGCTGAGTAGTTCTCACTTTTCAGAAAAATAAATAAATAAATAAATAAATAAAACCACCACCAACTCAAACAAGTTGCCTCCAGGTGCATCCCAAATGGCATGTTGATTGATTTGGTTCGAAAAGAAATTAGGGATGTAAATGTGTTTGAGAAAATTATTACCCAAATCACAACATCCTCTTCAGTCAGTTGTTTGATTGAATACTGAAAGGAACATTAAAAATCTTTGAGCAAAAAGCCTTTGCCAAAGTATTAAATGATAAACTGGTATGAATTTTCTTCTTTCCCTCTGAGAAAAGATCTTTGCCTTTGATATTCATTCAGGTTTGTTTGCATGTATAATTCAGACACATTTATATGTAGCCTTCTGTCAAACTGTCATGAGATTTCGTATTTAGAATTACTAATACTTGAAGTGATGTAATGAGCATTAAAATTATTGGCCCAGATGAGTATCACTGGTATCTTAAAGCAAATGGAGTGCAGACAATGTGTCCCAAAGTGAATATGCTCAATCTGAAATGACAATAATTAAAATATTTTCATTTGTATATTAGTTAACCTTTTCAAAAAATATTTTATATTTATTATCTTTTTTATGGAGATTTCATAAACACCTGAAGTCTCTCTTGATCCAAGATTTCTGTTTTATTAATTGATCAGTTCACTCCTTCTATACAAATAAAGGTCAATCATTGTTAGACCCCAGAGATACGGCAGTGAACAAGAAATGGAAGCTGTTTCTGTGAAGTTAAATCCTACTGTGAGGAGACAGACAATATAAATTAAACAAAGTGAAAGAACATCTCAGAACTTGAGCTTTGCTTCCCTCCCCCCTTCTACCACTAAATCTACCATTGATGATTAATTTCATAAAACAACATCATTCATCATGTTTAACTATTGCCTATATGTTGAAGTTTCAGCAGTAATTTTGTAACATGCTTATGTGGAATTAGGAGCAAAGAAGGAACAAAAAAAAAGTGACATTTTTTCTGATGTTGATTTTATTTAAGTACCTAACAGATTAGACGTTCCTGTGCTTGCTCAAGGGATGGTTAATGGATAATTCTGGAAAAATATGCTGCTAATTTGCTATCACGTGACTGGTCCTTGCATGGTGCTCTGTTCTTACAGATTTACAGGGACCAAGGAGTATGTATAAAAGCCCATACATGCTCCTTGGTCCCTGCAAATCTGCAAGAACAGCCCAGGCCAGCATGACTCAGTGGTTGAGCATCAACTAAGGAACCATGAGATCATGGTTCGATTGCCGGTTAGGGCACATGCCTGGGTTGTGGGCTTGATCCCCGGTGGGTGGTGTGCAGGAGGCAGCTGATCAATGATTCTGTGATTCTCTCTCATCATTGATGTTTCTATCTCTCTCTTCCTCTCTGGTTGAGGTCAGAAGCAAACTTTCTTAGGAGCAAACCAAAGTGACTCAGAAGAGTCTGCTATACATTTCTGTATGCGAATGTGACATAGAGCCCGTGCCTTCGGTCTGGTTTCCATGCTGATATAACACCAGACACAGGAGGTGGGAGAGAGAGATTCAGCTTGTCTGAGGACTAATAATAAATTAAAAATAATTGGCTGAGTTCTGAAAATTACAAAATTATAGTTATCAGGAACAACATACTATTTAGAAAGGATTGCATCTTGCCAATTTAATTAACTTTCCAAATATATATATTCCCCCCCCCCCCACTGTATCATAGAGTGTTTAAATTGTACATTTAGATTTATATCCCCAGCTTAAGAAAGAATGGCAAATCATACATTTTAGGGGAAAAAATACACCAACAAAACAAACACTGTGCTTTGAGGCAGAAATCTAGATTAAACAATTTCTTAATTCTGTGACTTCTGGCAAGTCACTTTATATCTCTGGGCCCCAGTTTTTCTCAGTAAAATGAGAGGGATCCTTAGATGATCTCTAAGCTGCCTTTAAAGCTTCTACTAGTAGTTCTTCACCCACCTTGACTAATTCTTTTAAATGTATTTTTATTGATTTCAGAGAGGAAGGGAGAGGGAGAGAGGGATAGAAATATCATGATAAGAGAGAATCATTGATTGGCTGACTCCTGCATACCCCCCACTGGGGATCGAGCCTACAATATGGGCATGTGCCCTGAACAGGAATCGAACTGTGACTTCCTGGTTCATAGGTTGATACTCAACCACTGAGCCATGCTGGCTGGGCACCCACCTAATTAGTCAACATTAGTCTAGCTGTGCTGGTCTCCCAGATTCTGTCCCCATCTGAAATACACTTTTTAATAGTCACCTCTTATTAGGTATGCAAGTTGTCCCCCAGTAACTTACAGGACTACCTGTATGGTGAGAGAGGAGGAGAATATATTTTTAGAATTAAATATTTGGCCTATTTCTGTGAATATATTATATTTATAAAATATTTCTATTAGAAATTCTTTTCATATGGAACAGCTGTATGGAATGCTGGGGAATATGCAAAGTTCAATTAAAATCAATTTCGAGCACATTTTGTTTTGCTAACTGTCTCTGCACATTTGTTAAATAGAAAATTCTTTCCACGCATGCATTCCAGAGATGAAAATCAATGCACAGTTCTGAAATGATTTTTTAAAATAAATTGCAGCTGATATTCGAGCACTGAAATGCTTCCATTTTTCACAACTGCACTCATGCCTAGATTGTGTCACAGAGAATTCCCTTCCGACGAGCCTTTCCTTGGGCCCTGTTACCACATTTCTTAAGTCTCCTCATTATTATCTCATAACCACTTCAATTTTTTAGCCTAAATTTAGACTGCTGACCAGCTAGGGGAATCTGTCAGTCACATGATTTTAAACAAACCTTTCTGTGAAACTATTTGTAAATGTTTAAAATGTTTAATTCACTTTTTTTTGGTGTACAGTTATATAAGTTCTAATAAATGCATAGTCATATAGCCAGCACCAGTCAGATCCAGAGAAGTGCCCTTATGCTAAAAATTTCCGTGAGCTGCCCCTTTGTAGTCAAACTCTTCCCCCAGGTTTAACCCTTGTCAATTACTGATTTGTTTTCTGACCCAAAACTTTTGCATTTTCCAGAATGTCATACAATAGGAACTACATAGTATTAAATTTTGAGTGTGTTTTCTTTCAATTTACATAACGCATTTGAGATTTATTTCTGCTGGTGCACAGTTCATTCCTTCTCATTGCTGAGTAGTATTCCACCACATGGAAGTACACAGTCTATCTGTTCACTGGCTGAAAAAGGACATTGGGTTGTTTCCACTCTTGGGTAATTATGAATAATGCTGCTATAAAACTCATGTACAAGTTTTGTGTGAATGTAAGTTTTAATTTCTTATTGGCAAATGCCCATGAGTGGAATTGCTGGGTTATATGGTAAGTATATGTTCAATTTTACTAGAGACTACCAAACTGCTTTACAGAGTGGTCATACTACATTTTACATGCTTACTAGTGATGTATGCAAGTTGCAGAAACTCCTCTGATAATACCTGATATAACTAAGGTTTTTTGTTTGTTTTTATTTTTTTGCCATTCTACTAGGTATATAGTAAGATATATCTTTCTTTGTTGTTTTTTTTCCACAAGAATGTCTTTTACATTATGAAACAAAATACTTATTATTCCAGCTTAATGTACTTGCACTTGTATTAAATCACCACTATCTGGAGCAATCCCAAAGACCCTGAGCGCTCATTTGACTTACATCTGCTTGGCCAAGAAGATGTATACTACAGATGCATCCCAGAGCAAAGGCAGGTTCCCACAGTGATGAATTATACATCCTGAGCTATAGATAGCAAATGTATAGTTATAGACTAGCTCTCTTGCCCCTTTAGCCCAGTACCAAGGGTTCAGAAATAACCAAAGACTCTTTTGCTACTACACAACTATTTTAAGTTAGGGAATATTTAAAATACTAAGAAAGAGACATTGACTTCATAGCACAAGTTAAAATATAGTACTGCCAAGTTTAATATCAGATACATGACAGTTTTAGTCCTATTTTTTATAAGAATTATATCTCAATCCTTTCTTGGAATTATCTTCTGTTCTCTATTGACTGCATAGAACTGGTCTTTGGAGTGAGTGAGCCTCAGAGTTATGGTGTTCTAGGCACACACTAGAATAGCTGTTATTCACCTGACTTTTGTCCTATAGCATCTCAAAATCTTACTGATCCCTCTGTTACTTGACTAGCCTGGCAATTATGGCTTGCCCTGGGATGGGGAATGTCTGGCCAGCAGGCCATACAGGGCCCAGGAAATCATTTGGCCTGGCCCTGTCAAGGCATTATGGGTGAGTTAATTAAATGTTTGACCAAATATAGCAGGCTAATTTTTAAGTTAATAATTTTGTATGGCCTGTGAATGGTATTATAAATATCCAAATGGCTCTTGGCAGAAAAAAGGTTCCCCACCCCTGGCTTAGAACCTGGTGTAGCTGCATTTGATCTTAAATAGGTGTTGGAGTCTCAAGCCAGTAAGAAAAAAACTACCTATAGTCAAAGTTACTACCAAAACTCCTTTAGGATGATGCCAAGTTTGACGTCACCACACTGTCTCGCAGCTGAATTCAGCTCAGCTAGTTTTTCCTCCAGCTTTGGAACAAGTTACTTGTTCTTCAGTTGAACACCAGATGAAGGAGTTGGCTTCTATTTAGGGACCATGTTGTAAGAAAACTGTCTTCTATGTCTGAGTACCAGAATTTTATTTTAGTGCATCTGATTCTCACACTATGAGAAGCTCAGAGGAACTGAGATAAACTGAGAAAACAGATTTATGTCTCTTACTTTTACGCATCCTGGGAACCCATTCAACATATTGAGAGAGAAAGCAGGTGGAATTTCTGGCACCATCTTAATTGTTAATTTTTTTCATTTTCTTGCTTCCTTTTGCCCATCCTCCCAGGAGTATAGGTGGATTTCCACAAGAAAAATATTATAAATGTTTGTAAGGTTGCTTATCTATACTGACAAGGTAGTAGGTAGTTGGCTACTGTTTTCTTTTCCATTTCTTCACAAAGAAATGGGGGAAAGTGGATGAATTTTATATGCCTCTTAATGTCTAGTAGCAAACTTGGCCAGCTTTACTCCTGCCCTGGGCAGTGCCCCCTGCAAGTGGCACAATTGATGAGCTTATCCGCAGAGCAGCCATACACAGCCCTATTCTTGCAGGAATGAGACATTCTGCAGCGGCTTCTAGCCTGAAGCCATTGAGTTCCCCTCTTGAGGTCTATAAATGCTCAGGCAGATGATAGAGTTGGGTTCATTAAAATCTGGCTTTAGAGCCATGGTGGTAACAGAATATAATGTATTATTACTTCCATTTTCATTTTCTGAAACGACTGTGGCATTACTCATTGGAGATGCATTAGACTTTTTGGACGTGTTTTTATGCAATTAACTTTACAGAAGTACAAATGCCAACAAATTTCTGAAATATGGCAATGGAAATTTCCATTTCTGGTTTAATAATACAAAATAACCTGTAACCTTTATTACACGCTGTTTGCTAACCACTGTTTATGTGGGATAAACAACAATATGTAAAATACATAAAGACAAGTAAATGTACTTAATAAACAAACTTAAAAATAGATAAGAATAGAAAAATTGCTAGTACAGAGCCTTACATAGTAGGCCTCTGTTAAATATTTATTGCCCTTGTTTTCTTTTAGCTTTAACTTTCTATATTTCAAAGATGGTTTTGTTAAAAGACTATTTATGGCAAAAAAGGAAATTAAGTGCTAAAGTAAGAAGAGTGGGCCTTTGGATCACCCATATCATTGGTTATTTTGGAAAGATAATGTGGCACAATAGAAATATTATGAATCAGACAAACCTTTTCAAATCCCAGCTAACTGTAGGACCTTAGGGAACCTATTTAATTATCTGAGTATCAGTTTCTTATTCTTAAAATAAGAAGATATTCTGAAGATTCAAGGAAGTGGCTAATAATACTGCATTGCAGAACCAATCTAATAGTTTAGGACCGTGGTCGGCAAACTGCGGCTCGAGAGCCACATGCGGCTCTTTGGCCCTTTGAGTGTGGCTCTTCCACAAAATACCACGGCCTGGGCGAGTCTATTTTGAAGAAGTGGTGTTAGAAGAAGTTTAAGTTTAAAAATTTGGCTCTCAAAAGAAATTTCAATCGTTGTACTGTTGATATTTGGCTCTGTTGACTAATGAGTTTGCTGACCACTGGTTTAGGATGAGGCCATTAAACATTCAATTCACTGACTTTGTTTTGTTTTGGTTCCAAACAACCTTTTAACTTTGTGTTTTCCTAGGTAAGTCTTTCTAGAGGGAGATTTTCTGGTGATTACATGGACTTATGGACTTTCTCAATCATTTTCTTATGGTAAACCAGTGATTTTCACTTACCTATCTAAGTTGCTTTACCATAGGAAAGGAATGTACCATTTTTACAGGCATAAGCATGCTGGCTACCAGTGTATTGCTGTCTCATCCTAAATTATTATACCTCATCTCATGACAGTGACTCAGTGAGTTTCACTGCTTTTCCCAGAGATGAACCTGCTATGTGCAGGTGAAATTAACGTTTTGCTTCTGCAGAGCTGAGGACCAGAAGTTCAAGTTTATATATTTAGCATGATAGGAATGTCACCCAGGGAGACCTGGACAGAACCCATAAACTTCTTTGCAGAATATTATACGTATGCCTACTTGTTGACATTTAAATAGAATTATTATTAAAGTACTAACTAGACATAATTTAAAAATAAAAATTATTACTTGGCCTATAATAAAAAAATCCCCATCCTGCTACTCAGAGGCAACCACTTTTAACTCTTTAGGCTATTTCTTCTGGTATTCACCTCCATATTTCAAAATTTCATGCTTCTTGAATTGATTACTTGGTTTTTAAAGTTTTAGGCACTTTCTATTTCATACTATGGAAGAAGAAGAGTTTTGCTATCTTACAAATACTAACCAATCTATATCCTTGGTGCTAACACACACACACACACACACACACACACACACACACACACACACACACTCTTTATAGATATGTCACAGTTTTTGTTGAAACAATTGAATCATTAAAATGGTTATATAAACATCATTGACAACTGAGATATTGTTCATGAATAAGGTAATTGCACATCTTTTCCTGCACAACTTTTGCTTTGTTCCCTAGAATTAATAATGTGAAAGGTCCACGCCATATGATCCTATGGTGGGAACTACTTAGAAAGATATGCCTTTAAGTTCTGGAAAATATTATTGTTTTATCCATTGGTGATCTCCTATGCTCTGTTTTCTTTCTTTTTAAAAAATATATTTTTATTGATTTCAGAGAGGGAGGAGAAGAGAAATAGATACATCAATGATGAGAGACAATAATTGATTGGATGCTTCCTGCATGCCCCACACTGGAGACTGAGCCTAAAACCTGGGCATGTGCCTCGACTAGGAACCAAACTGTGACCTCCTGGTTCATAGATTGACCACTGAGCCACACCTACCAGGCTGCTCTGTTTTCTATTTATAGAACTACTAGAGGCCTGATGCACAAAATTAATGCAAGGGGCTCTGCCCTCGTAGCACCTCTGACTGCCACCTCTGCCTTTGCAACCCTGGCTGCCTTGCAGCCCTGCCCCCCGCCCACTGGTCATTTCAGAGGGTTGTCCCGGAAGGTTGTTCCAGAAGGTCATTCTGCTGTCTGGTCTAATTAGCATATTAGCTCTTTTTAATATAGGATTACTATTTATATGTGAGATTTCTCAGATTGTTTCAAAAATTTTTCCTTAATTTCAATATCTCTGTATTTTATTTCTACTTTCTATTTTATTTTTCAATAATTTTGTTTGAAAGGATTCAGAACACATCACCCCAAAATATACCAATTTGGCATGTTGATTCTTTTGTGCTAAAGGGCCTTAACAGGCCAGGAAAGGCAAGTGACCTTCCCTTTTCTTCCTAAATAGAACTCCCATGTGAAAGATTTCTCCCTGACCTGGTGGAAAAGAACGTTCTTAGCACCAAAGACTGGGAATTGAGGCTGAAAACAACCTTTACAAATAAATTTTGTTAATAACTATTATCTCCTTTAGCCTCCTTGTATGTTTCAGTAACTTTTTTCACAATTGCCATTATTTGTGCAACCTAGTATAGTATTAGCACTTGGTTTAACCACTTTTTGAGTGTTTATTTTTCTGTGAAGTCTTCAATGTACATGTAAAATTAAGTTTGTATGCTTTTCTCTTGTTAATCTATTTATGTCAAATTAATTTTCATGCCTAGCAGGAGATCCTAAGTGGGTAGAGAAAAAGTTTTGCCTCTCATACATGTTGAAAGGTTTGTTTTTGTTTCATACTTTTAATTTTCTTCTTTTGCAGCAAAAACATTTTTGGCTGTTTTCTGGGCGCTGTATCTTCTTTCAGATTGTTGCAGCATCTTCTCTTTTCCTTTTAACAAAATTGATGTAAATGTTTTAGAGTTTTCTTTTATTTCTTCCCTTATCTCTCTTTCCTCTGTGTTTTATGTTTGTTTAGTTTCTGCATTTAATGTTAAAGCTTCTCTTGGTTATCTGGTTGTTTTATGGCTGACAATTTTTAAAGAAATATTAATGGGGGTTGTTTCTGGATGTAATTTGCCAATTTATGGAACACATAGACCAATGGAATAGAAACGAGCCCCCATAAATAAACATACACATATACGGTTAACTAGTATTTGACAAGGGAGCCAAGAAGACTTTATGAGGAAAGGATAGTCCTTTCAATAAATGGTGCTCAGAAATCTGGATAACTGCACGCAGAAAAATAAAATTGGACCATGTTTTACCCCACTCACAAATTTAAGTCAAAGTGGATCAAAGGCTGAAATGGAAGATTTGGAACTCTAAAATTCCTAGAAGAAAATATAGGGAAGAAGCTCTTTAACATTGACCTTAGCAAGATTTTTTTTGGATATGACACCAAAAGTGTAAGCAACAAAACCAAAAATAAACAAATAGGACTCATCAAACTAAAAAGCTTTAGCACAGCAAAAGAATAAGGCAAATCTAAGGAATGGGAGCAAATATTTGCAACCATCTATCTGATAAGGGGTTAATGTCCAAAACATATCAGGAGTTCATACAACTCAATAGCAAAAACAACACACACACACAAAACAAAAACAAAAACAAAAAACCCACAAACAAACAACCAATCCAATCTAAAAAATGGGCGAAAGAACTGAATAGCCAGTTTTCCAAAGAAGACAAGCAAATAACCAACAGATGCATGAAAAGATGCTCAGTGTTACTAATCATCAGGGAAATGCAAAATTAAAACCACAGTGAGACATCACCTCACAACTTTTAGAATGGTTATTATAAAAAAGATGAGATAACATGAGTCAGTGAGAATGTATAGAAAAGAGAACTCATACCTTGTTGGTGGAAGTAGTATGAAAGTTCCTCAAAAAATTAAAAATAGAACTGCCATTAGTTTCCTTCTTAATAGATTTATTTTTTTTAAAGATGTACTAACATTTAAGAACAGCTTTATTGAATAGTATTAACTTCTGGGTGCATACCCAAAAGAAATTTAATGACTATTTCAAAGAGATATCTGCATCCCCAGTTCATTGCAGCATTGTTCACAATAACCATGCATATTAACAAATGAATGGATAAAGAAAGTGTGGTATATTTATACAAGGGAATATTATTCAGCCATAAAAAAGCAGGAAGTCCTATTATATGCAATATCATGGGCATTATGCTATATGGCATAATTCAGACAGAGAAAAACAACTACTGCATGTTATCATATACATGTGGAATTAAAAAAAAAGCTGAACTCAAAAAAATAGAGTAGAATGGTGGTTGCTAGGTGCTGAAAAATTGGAGAAATGGGGAGATGATTGTCAAAAGGCACAAAGTTCCAGCTATAAGATGAATAAAGTTCTAGGATTTAATGTATAGCATGGTGACTATTGTTAATAATACTGTATATATACTTGAAAGTTATTAAGAGAGTAGATTTTAAATGTTCTGACTCACCCCCCCCCACACACAATATTGATTATGTGAAGGAATGGAGGTATTAACTAGCCATATTATGGTAATCATTTTGCAATATATATGTGTATCAAATCATCACATTGTACTCCTTAAACATACATATGTGATATGTTAATGCTATCTCAATAAAGCTGGGAAAAATACAAATAAATATGAGGAAGAAGAACCACAGGATGAAATAGAGAATGAAGGAATAAATAGCTGTACTATTAAAGAGAATAACAGAGACCCAAAGAAGTCACCTTGCTCAAGGGTAGAATGAATCCTTTCTGACCTCAAAGAGAATCCATGATTTCTTCCTTCCAGGCATTTGAGGCTTGAACCAATACACTTTTGCTTTTGTTTTTACTCTACTTCAGAGAGCTGCTCTGAAGACTTTTAATTCATGTAGTCCAAATATTTCCCTTAAGAGGTGGGCTCACTCAGAAGTTTGTTTCCTTCTTAATAGATTTATTTTTGAAAGATGTGCCAACATTTAAGAGCAGGCTTTATTTTCATAGAAATAGGAAGCATATTCCACCCAGGTTACTTTTGAAAACAATTTTAGCTGTTTTCTGTTGCCCTTAAAGAAACATGCTACCCCGAGGACTTGAGCAATAGGAAGCTAAAATGATTAGCGTTATCCCACAAGAGGATTAAAGAGGGTAGAGGAAAGCATCAGCACATAATATAAAATGATGGAAAACGAGGTTAGACCTTTCAGCAGGCTGGGCTGCTGTCCTTTGAGGAGCAACCCTGAGACCTACTATTGTGTTTCCACAATGACTGCCAGTCACCACTGCATTTCTATCCCTTGCTAAGATCAAGGGCCACTTGTGTTCTCAATAAAGAGGCCAGGCTTGAAAGAAGTTGGTTTTTTATTTACTTATTTTATTATTTATTTATTGGAAAAAAAATTGATTTCAGAGAGGAAGAGAGAGGGAGAGAGAGATAGAAACATCAATGATGAGAGATAAACATCTAGGCTGCCTCCTGCATGCACCCCTACTGGTGATCGAGTCTGCAACTTGGGCATGTGACCAGACCTGAATAGAACCAAAACCTTCTGGTTCATAGATTGACACTCAACCACTGAGCCATGCTGGCAGGGCAGGAAGTTGTGTGTTTTTTTTTTCTTCTTTTTTTTTTTTTCAAGAAGTTGGTTTTTAAAAAGATTTCTTATTGAAAGAAAGGTCTTGCAAAGCTATGAGCATCATTATCAACATTTTGCTTTGCTTATCTGAATGTCATCCTTGTGCTGGGGCCACGCTAATCTTTGTATTGTTCCAATTTTAGTATATGTGCCGACGAAACCAGCACATTGCTTTGTTCATTTGTGGCATGTACAGAGGTGATACAAAAAGGGAGCTTCTTCCTCATAACTGCCTTCAGTTAAATGGAAAATAGCAATGATTTCAGTAAATGCTATTTATTCAACAAAAATGTACTAACAGCCTTCTTTGGGTCAAGCACTGTGTAGGCCCTGGGACACAACATGATTCCAAAGTGTCAAGAGTCCTGAGATGTTCACAATCTCGTGAGGGATATAGACAGCAATGAAATAACTACACACAAAAATGTAAATTGCAACAATAATAAGTGCTATCTAAGTGAGAAGCACTTAGATTACCGTATTTTCCGGCATATAAGACAACTGGGTGTATAAGATTTTCCTGGGTTAAAAAGTCGTTATATACCCCGGAAAATACAGTAGTCCAATATATCTAATCCATTATATCTAATCCCATCAATATAGTCCAATATACCGTATTTTCCTGCGTATAAAACCACTTTTTAACCCAGGAAAATCTTATACGCCCAGTCGTCTTATACACCGGAAAGTACGGTAGGCCTTTTTAGGAAGTGACAACAACAAAAAAAAGAGTAGCTATGAACTTGGATAGGATAGAAAGTGTGTGCAGACTCAGGGTCCGAGATGGGAGGGAGCATGGTGAGGGGGCACTGAAAGAAGACAAGTGGAGAGAATTTGGGAGGACGAGGGTATGAAGGTAGGTGTCAGATCATAATAGAGATGTTCTGTCCTTTTCCTAAACATAAAGGAAAGGCATTCAAGGGCTTTAAAAGGCGTGTGTCTCTGACATTACTACATCTGTACTTTGTCAAGATCACTGTGGCTGCAATCTGGAGAATGCTTTGGAAAGGCAAGGGTGGGTGGTAGAGCACATAGCACTCATCAAACCTCACTGAGAATTGTAACATGAAAGCAGCATTTCATCTATAAGAGAATAAAGCTGTAAAAGATGTCAAAAAATTTAATCTGATATTCTCCTTTCAGACCTGGGGATGTTACAAACTTTCAGAACAAATGACTTCATAAAGTCTCCAAAAGAGAAAATCTACCATATCTCTTGGGAACAGATACTGACATTTGACTTTATTACAGAGGATCCCATTTCAGTGTTTTAAAATGCTGGGCCTCTTATTGAATAACCTTCACAACAACACTGAGAAGCAAGTTGGTATCACAAGCTTGATTTTATACACGTGGAGTTTAAGAACTTGGGGGCAGAGAGTAGTGACATATCCTAGGTCATGAAAAAAATTTAGTAGCAGTGACTTTCTTCCCAGCCTTTCAGTTCCCTGAGTTGTCCAGATGACCTTGCATTTAACAGAAATATCCCGGAGCACTTAGCATTGGATGAAGTCAAATGTAATGTTTTAGACTCCTTGGACGTCCCCCTAACGCTATTTCAAGTGTGAGGCTATGCCTTTCACCTCAGTTTTTGCTTTTTATGTACACACTAGAGGCCAGTGCATGAAAATTTGTGCACTTGGTGGCGCGGGGGGGGGGGGGTCCCTCAGCCCGGCCTGTGCCATCTTGCAGTCCAGGACCCCTCGGGGGATGTCCACCTGCCGGCTTAGGCCTGCTCCCCCAGGGGTTAGGGCTTAAGATGGCAGTCAGACATCCCTCTGGCAGCCCAGGAGCCCTCAGGTGATGTCCAACTGACAGTTTAGGGAGTGGGCCTAAGCCACAGTTGGACATCCTTAGTGCTGCCGAGAAGGTGGGAGAGGCTCCTGCCACCACCGCTGCACTCACAGCCATCATCCTGGCTGGTGGCTGAGTGGAGATTTCTCTATGGGAGCGCACTGACCACCAGGGGGCAGCTCCTGCATTGAGCTTCTGCCCCCTGGTGGTTAGTGTGCATCATAGCAACCGGTCATTCCAGGTTGTTCTGCCTTTAGGGTCAATTTGCATACTACCCTTTTATTATATAGGATTATGTGCATTTTCCACTTAATTTCACCAATCCCTGCATGTTACTTATTAAACCTTTAGCAGTAAGTTTATAGACAATAGTTTTATGAACTTGTAAGGATTCTGCTAAGTTTTCAGTCTTACCCTATATGGACTCAACCAAAGCTGTGTGTCCATTGCAGTGCAAATGGAGTTTTCAAAGGGTTGATGCATGTTAATCTTATGGAAATTTTTGTACATAACCTTTGGCCTTCTATGCAAACTTTCTCCATTTCATTTTTTCCTTAGGTGATAAAACATGAAGAATACAAATTGTTTTAAAAACTAAATCAAATTGCACCAATAATATTCTTTTCTAAAGGTTGATTTTAATTAACATCTCTTGTTTGATCTAACTTGTAATATTGACTCCCCATTTTCAAGAGTTTCTTTTTGTTTTTTTTGTTAATCCTCACCCAAGGATATTTTTCAATTGATTTTTAGAGAAAGTGGAAAGAAGGAGAAGAGACACACAGAGAGAAACATCAATGTGAAAGAGACACATCAATTGGTTGCCTCCTGCACGTGCCTGGGATTGAGCTTGCAACCAAGGTATGTGTCCTTAACTGGAATTTAACCTAGGGCCCTTCAGTCCACAGGCCAACATTCTAGCCACTGACCCAAATCAGCTAGGGCTCTAGAGTTTCTAAGAAGTTTTAAATGTATATGATGTTCTAAAACAATTCCTGGAGAATGTCAGTGGGAGTAAGTTTTAATGATCTCTCTTCTCCCCAAACAGGCATTCTTCTGGCCTAGAATCTGAACTAAAGATTTTCCTTTCTTTTTTTTTTTTTTTGAACTAAAGATTTTTCAGTAGCTCTTTTTAAATTGTATCAGAGAAAGTAGTTCAACTAGTTTGATTATTCATTTCAGTAGTGCATTATCACAGAAGAAATTATTTTTGTATCATAAAAAGATATTATAATTGATACTAAAATTTATCTTTGAAATACTGGCCAAACATATAATGCTATATCTGGGTCATTCAACTCTAAATACCTGAATAATTTAGGCTAAGCATGTCAAACTCAAAGGCTAACATGGGCTAGATAAACAAGGTTTAAGTTTATATGGGCCTCAAAAAAACAAAAGCTTCAATTTTCATAGAAATGTAGGTTTATTTCAATAGAGACATGCTTAATACAAAGGGCTGAAATAAATGAGTAATTGTTAACATAAAATAATAGAACATTTTAATAAAAATTAATATTTTTTCTTGAACTTTAACTTACCAGACACTGAATAACTGCACAAATTAATAAGCATAACGCAAATAAACCTATTTTTCTTGTTCTCTGAAAGCAAAATATTTCCTGTTGAGCACACCAAACAAGTCAGTACAAGACTAATGATGTGGCAATCGGCTGCTAAAATATTTGCTGCTGGTATCAGTAGAGAGAAATGGTGCTCCTGCACATAAGGTGCGTAAAGGAAATGAATGCAACACAATTATTGTAATCAGTCATTAGCGAACGTTGTAGTTTGTTATTAATAACTAGAGGCCTGATGCATGAAATTCGTGCAAGGGGCTTGGCCCTCGCAGCTGTGGTGGCTGCCCTTGGCCCTCGCAGCCCCGGCTTTGTCAGAAAGGTCATCCGGAAGTACGTCCGGAAGGTTGTTTGACTGTCCAGTCTAATTAGCATATTACGCTTTTATTATTATAGAGTATGTATGACAGGATATTGTAAAAATTAAGTTATGAAGTTTTTATTAAAATGTTTCTTACATGCCATTACATTGGCTGGGCTGCAAAAATACTCATTGTGGGCCACATGCGACCCGCGGGCCGTGTGTTTGACATGCTTGATTTAGGCAAAAACCATTTATTTGTTTTTAACTAAAACACCTGAGTAACAGAAAAAGGCCTTGGGCTTTAGCAAAATTATGCACATTTTTACCTAAATTTTTATACCATGTCAGACTTCCAATTATTTAGTCAAAGTATTTTGAATTCACTGGATCCTGTAATTGACTAAGCAGAAGTAAGGAACAATGAATTTAGTGAGTAAAATTAGTAGGTAAAAGTTTAAGGAGAAGCAAGATATTAATATAGTCTCAAAAGCAGACTCTTCCTTAACTCAGGGTTCAAGATCCATATCTTGATGCATGATATAATGATGGCATTAAAACTGTCTTCCAGAGAGAAACTTCTTGCTCTTTGATCAGGTGTACTATGGTGAAATAAGAGCCTGCTAAAATGTAAGCCCCAGAATGTTTATAAGTCAGGTCCATCATCTTTATTCAACATAGTTATCTATTACTAGTGGCCCAGTGGACAAAATTTGTGCATGGTGGTGGTGGGGGGGTGGTTTCCCTCAGTCCAGTCTGCACCCTCTCCAATTGGGGACCCCTTGGGGGATGTCCAACTGCAGTCGGACATCTCACTCACAAACTGGGACCACTGGCTCCTAACTGCTCACCTGCCTGCCTGCCTGATCGCCCCTAACTGCTCTGCCTGCCTGCCTGATTGCCCCTAACCTCTCTGCCTGATCACCCTTAACTGCCCTCCCCTGCTGGCCTGATCGCCCCTAACTGCCTCTGCTTGCCTGATTGCCCCTAAGTGCTCTCCCCTTCCGGCCTTATCTAGCCCCAACTGCCCTCCCCTGCTGGCCTGATCTTGCCCCCAATGGCCCTCCCCTGCTGACCTGATATGGCCCCCAACTGCCCTCCCCTGCCGGCTTGATTGCCCCTAAACCTCTGCCGGCCCGATTGCCCCTAACTGCCTCTGCCTCAGCCCCCACCACCATGGCTTTGTCTGGAAGGAAGTCGGATGTCTGGAAGATGGCCAGTCGACCCGGTCTAATTAACATATTACCCTTTTATTAGCATAGATAGATACTTTGACAGCTTAACAAGTGTTTGATTCTAAGCAATTACTAATTTACTTGACAGTTATTTCAAGAAAAACGATATTAAATGTAATGTTACATGCAATAAACATTTATATTTCAAGAAAAAAAGATTTTAAAAATAATAATATTACCAAAACTGTACTAACATAGTTTAATATCACAAAAGTTATAGGAAATATTAAAAATCTGCAAATAAAAAAATCTGCAAATAACAGGATTAGTTCCAGTATATTTAAAAAATTTTTTTCACCTCTGGCTCTATTTTTGTTCATCAGTTTATGTTGTTCATTATATTCCACAAATGAGTAAGATCATGTGATATTTATCTTTCTCTGACTGGCTTATTTCGCTTAGCATAATGCTCTACAGTTCCATACATGCTGTTGCAAATGGTAAGAGTTCCTTCTTCTTCACAGCAGCATAGTATTCCATTGTATAGATATGTCACAGTTTTCTAATCCACTCATCTGACTTGGGCAGAACTGTGGGGACCCTCAGGGGCCCACCACAGGAGGAGATATATAGGTCAGAGACTCCCCATGAGTTCAGTTCAGGCTTTGGATCCAGAATTCCCCTGGACTAGCAGATCTGCGAAATAAAGGTTAAACTTTCCTCCCTCAGAGTGCTGACTGATCATTCTCGTGTGCATTCTGCCACAACACCGTGTGTTGAATGTTTTTGGGTTTTTACTGTAGTTGATTTCTAATTTCATTCCACTGTTATCTGAGAAGATGCTTGATATGATTTCAATTTTCTTGAACTTGTAGAGACTTGTTTTGTGTCCTAACATGTGGTCTATCTTTGTGAATGATCCATGTGCACTTGAGAAGAAGGTATATTCTGCAGCATTGGGGTGAAATGTTCTATAAATGTCAGTTAAATCTATCTGATCCAGTGTGTCCTTTAGAGTCTCTGTTTCCTTGTTAAGTTTTTGTTTGGACTATCTATCCAGTGAAGTCAGAGGAGTATTAAAGTTCCCTACTGTGACTATATTGTTGTTGATCTCTCCATTAAGGTCCTCTAGAATTTTTTTTATATATGTAGGTGCTCCTATATTGGGTGCATATATGTTTTCCTACCAGGGTTATATCCACTTGTTGAATCAATCTCTTTAGTATTATGTAGTGACCTTTGTTGTCTCTTGTGATGGCCTTCACTCTCATCTTGTGTTTGTCTTTTGTTTTGAAGTAGGTCTCTTGAAGACAGCATATAGTTGGGTCATGTTTTTGTATCCATTCTGCTCTCTACACCTTTTGATTGGAGCATTTAGTCCATTTACATTTAGGGTTATTATTGACTAGAAGCCCGATGCATGAAGATTTGTGCAAGAATGGGCCTTCCTTCCCCTGGCTGCCAGCACCACCTTCGTTCTGGCCGGAGCTACCTTTCTGCCTTCCCACGCTGCCCAGAGGCCTGGAGCGGCTGGGGTGGTGTGGAAGGCCTGCATCATCACCATGGTGACAACGCAAGCATCCCGCCCCGCCCCTGGCTGCTAGGTGCCTGCATAAGCAAATTAACCCACCATCTTTGTTGGGTTAATTTGCATACTCACTCCTGATTGACTGGTGGGTGTCACAAAGGTATGGCCAATTAGCATGTTACTCTTTTATTAGTGTAGATAGGTAGTCATTTATTGCCATTTTAATTCTGCATGGCTAGGTTTCTCTCTGTTTCTTCTTCTCTTATAGCAATTCCTTTAGCATTTCTTATAATGCTGGCTTGGTGGTGATGTACTCCTTTAGCCTTTTTTTTTTTTTTTGGTCTTGGAAGCTTTTTATTTGACCGTCTATTTTGAATGATAGCCTTGCTGGACATAGTAATCTTGGTCTCAGATCCTTGCTTTCCATTACCTTGAGTACTTCATGCCATTCCCTGCTGGCCTGTAGAGTTTCTGATGAGAAATCAGGTGTCAGCCTTATGGGAACTCCTTTGTAGGTAACAGTTTTCTCTTGCTGTATTTAAGAGTCTCTCTTTGTCTTTAATTTTTGGCATTTTAATTATGATGTGCCTGGGCATGGCCCTGTTTGGGTTCATCTTGTTTGGGGTTCTCTGTGCCTCCTGAACTTGTGTGACTTTTTCCTTTACCAGGTTAGGGAAGTTTTCTGCCATTGTTTCTTCAAACACCTTCTCTATGCCTTTCTCCTTTTATGCCTCTTCTGGCACACCTGCTATTCTAATATTGTTATGTTTCATGTTGTTCCACAGCTCCCTTAAGCTGTCCTCCTGTTTTTTAATTGTTTTTTCTTCTTGATTTTCTGATTGAGTGATATTTTCAACTCTGACTTCTAATTCACTGATTTGATCCTCAGCTTCCCCTAATCTGCTGTGTATTCCTTCCAATGTGTTCTTTATTTGTGTTATGCCATTCTTTATCTCAGACTGTTCTTTTTTCATAGTTACTATATCTTTTTTCATGTTGAGCATCTTTACCATCATTACTCTGAACTCTGTTTCAGATAAATTTTTTATCTCTGCTTCATTTATCTCTTCTTCTGGAGAATTCTCTAGTCCTTTCATTTGAGGGTTGTTCCTTTGTCTCCTAATTTTGGCTTTCTGTTTGGGTTTGTGACTATGTATGAGGTAGATCCTGTACACCTTTCAATCTCTAGTGCAGGACAGTGTTAAAGGCTGTTTCTGACTATTTAGATCAGGCAAAGACTCAAAGCCTCCAGAGATTACCTCTGCCTACAGACTTGAATTGCCCCCCAGGCAATTGTCCTCAGGTGTGGCGAGAGCTTTTTCAATAGGATGAGGCAGCCCTGACTGGTTTGGCTCAGTGGATAGAGCGTCGGCCGGCGGACTGAAAGGTCCCAGGTTCGATTCCGGTCGAGGGCATGTACCTTGGTTGAGGACACATCCCCAGTAGGTGTGCAGGAGGCAGCTGATTGATGTTTCTAACTCTCTATCCCTCTCCCTTCCTCTCTGTTAAAAATCAATAAAATATATCCTTAAAAAAAAAAATAGGATGAGGCAGTTGTTTCTGCCTGGAGGCTAATTGTTAGTTTTAATCTCTTAAGTGGCCTCAGGGCAAGGTGTTTTCCAATAGGGTGTGTCAACTGTCTTCCCCCAAGGAAAGTCAAATGTCTATTTGGGAAATATGTCCTCCACTGCATGAGAGAATGACAGCCCAGGAAACTTGAGTTTCTGCCTTCTGGTCTCTATCTCCTGGGTCCCCTGTCCTGGCTTCTGCTCTCACAGCTCAAGTCTACTTCACCCTCCCTCTGCCAGAGCACAAGGTGAATGGCTCCACAGGGAATTTTGTGCATTGGCCCTTTATGAGGGTGCCTGAATTTTCTGCTGTTACTCTCTGGCAGATAGCACCCCACTGCTTTTCACAGCCAGATGTTACATGGGTACCCCTCTCAGTTTTGGTGCTCTCAGTGGCAACTCCCCACAGCTGAGATATCTCTCTGGGACTTCAGTTGCTGCCTGTGGGTGCCTGGCCAGCCCTTTCGCTCCTCCGCCCCTTCAACCAGTGTCTATGCAGTCTCCACTTTCGGTCCTCAGGTGTCAGGGTTCTCTCCTGTGACTTTTCTGTTGATTATTCAGGAAGTTTATCTGTATTTTAGTTGTAATACCAGTTTGTTCCTGGGAGCATGTTCGTGCAGCATCCACTTACTCTGCCGCCATTTTTAATCCTTTTCAGGAATTCTACTTGACAGTTATTGAGCATCTACATGCAAGCCTAGTATAGGAAACACTTGCAGAGGCAAACAAGTTAAGACATAATTCTGTAAAACACTCTGTTACATGATAGGGCCTATACTAGATTCCAGAATTTTGATTTACATATTCACAGTGGATTTTCTTGGTCCAAGTATCTTTTTTTTTTTTAAAATATATTTTATTGATTTTTTACAGAGAGGAAGAGAGAGAGATAGAGAGTTAGAAACATCGATGAGGGAGAAACATCGATTAGCTGCCTCTTGCACACCCCCTACTGGAGATGTGCCCGCAACCAAGGTACATGCCCTTGACTGGAATCGAACCTGGGACCCTTGAGTCTGCAGGCCGATGCTCTATCCACTGAGCCAAACCGGTTTCGGCATTGGTCCAAGTATCTTTAACTCAAGGTTTTATAAAACCAACAACAACAACAAAAAACCAGTTAAACATAATTGAAGTTAACCCCCCAAATAAAGTACACATCCATGAGTCCATAATGATATAAATAATAATTGAATAAATATGCAATTGGCAGACAAGGGACATTTCTTTACAGAGAAATTCCATTTAATAAGTAGTAAAGGAAGGTAGAAAAGAGAAGATTACCATTATAACTCCACAGTAATAATTACTGCAGGCAAGATCCTCCAGTGGATGCTGAAATCAGTGGGTAAAAGTTTAAGGAAAAACAGAATATCAAAGTATCTCTTCCAAAATAAGTAACTGTACAGTACAGAAACCTGGCAGACATCTCCTTGACCGAGGATTCGGTTAATGTCACCAATAATAAGATTTATTGACATCATGTGTCCTTAGATATAATGCCCCAAGAAGGGTTCATCATCTCTGTGCTATCATTCCCAATAAGGCAAACCTTTATAGTTAATTAAGTTTTGCTTCATTAAAAGTCACCCCCAAACTTAGTGGTTTAAAACAACAGTAAACACTTATTATCCTTACTTTTACTAGGTTAGAAACTTAAAGTGCCTTACAGCGGCAGTTCTGGCTCAGGGTCTCTCTTGAGATTGCAGTTGACAAGTTGGTCCAGGATGCAGTCATCTGAAACTTGATGGGTTGGTGGGCCGGCCTGCTTCTGTGTTGGCTTACACAAATTACTGACAAGCTGGTGGTGGTTGTTGGCGGGAGGCCTCATTTCTTCCCTACTTGTGCTTCTTCACAGGCTGCTTGAGTGTCCTCACAACATAGCATTTGGCTTCCCTGAGGACTGGTGATTCCAGAGAAAGCAAGGTGGAAATCTTGGTGTCTATTTTCACATAGTCCTAGAAGCCATACTATGTGATTATTATTTATGGAAGTCATTTTTATTCAGTATTAGAGGCCTGGGGGGTCCCTTGGTCTGGCCTGCGCCCTCTTGCAATCGGGCCTCAGGGGATGTTGGAGGCCCGGTGCACGATTTGGCTCGATCCCCGCAGGCCAGGCCAAGGGACCTCACTGGTGAACGAATCTGTGCACTGGGCCTCTAGCATGCATATAAGATCTTTGGTTAATCTCTTTCTGCCCTCCCTGCTCCCTGCTTCCTTCTGAGACTCATCAGTCTGTTCCATGTTTCCATGCCTGTGCGTTGAGCGTCTGCCCCCTGGTGGTCAGTGCGCATTATAGCTACCAGTTGAATGGTCAAATGGTTGGACACTTAGCATATTAACCTTTTATATATATAGATGGGAAGGTACTCCTCAAGGGCAGAAATACCAGGAGGTGAGGATCACTGGGCACCATCTTGGAGACTTGGTACCACAATAGTATTCGTAAAAGTAGCAAGCTTATGCATTCTCTCTTAACATTCATCTTAACTGTCAATCTATTTTCCTATTTACTTAACAATCTCAAGGTTCTTAATAATTGTTTTTGTACAGTGAATTAACAGCTTTCAAAGTACATCATTATAGCAACATTTTATGCTCACTAGAATGAAATACATTTAGATGTCAATTGACATAGAATTTCAATGACAAGCACACAAAGAAATTTTCTTTCCAAATTATGTCTTGAAATTTTACCAATTTTTGAAAGGAGCAATTAAGATAGTAATAATAAATTCAAATGACATGTCTTATTTGTATTACTGAGTATAAAATTCTGGTTAGGTATGATTGTAACATACATGATGATATAACCATTAATCACAGGCAAATTCAGAGATGTCTGAAATGGCATTTGCATAAGTATTCAATTCTTTTTATATTAAATATATTTTTATTGATTTCAGAGAGAAAGGGAGAGAGAGAGATAGAGATAGAGATAGAGAGAGAGAGAGAGAGAGAGAGAGAGAGAGACATCAATGATGAGAGAGAATCATTGATTGACTGCCTCCTGCATGTCCTCCCACCAGGGATTGGGCCCCAACCCAGGTATGTGCCCTTGACCAGAATCAAACCCAGGACCCTTCAGTCCACAGGCCGATGTTCTATCCACTGAGCCAAACCGGCTAGGGCAAATATTTGATTCTTTATCTTCAGTGGCTGAGGCTTTAGGGCAGATTTTGGTCAAATAATGAGGCCAAAGCCAAACTTCAGGACAGTTCTACTACAAAAGGACTTGTTGAATTTTGATACGAAGGCCCATTTTTTCCTCACTAAGGAACTAATGCTAATCCTCATGGGACTACAGCTGTCTTGGGGACAGTCTGGATCAGTTGGGATCCCCTTTGCCTTAAAGAAGTTTCCTCATTTGCTCTATGCCAGAGGTTTGATGTCTGAAGGGAATTCAGGTACTTGATTCCTGGCTATAAATGCCTTTTAACCTTTGTTTGGTAGGAAGACCAGTCTTATTCTTTTAGTTTCATGCCACGTCTTATCACCTGGGCAACAAAGAAATTCTATTTGTACTCAGTTTCACTACATCTCTTGTGAACATCTCCATCAAGTTTTGACTCTCATCCCTATAACCTCACTGATTCAAATTGAGTCCAGATTATCTGAAAAGGAACAGATGCCAGGCACTTCCTTCTTTATCTTTCTATTCTAACTCATCCTCAAATAAAATTCCTCCCTCTTCCTTCAGTTATAAAACAAAAGTCCTTTAGGGATATTCCTCGACATGAAGCAGGTTTTGGGAGAATCACTTGACACCATTAATATTGCAATTCCAGTTCTTTCAGCAAAAAAAATCCAGAACACATAATGCTATGATGAGGTTGAAAATTTACTCATGCTGCCATAAAATGTGCAAATAAAATGCAAATTCTTTATTTTGCTTCATAGATCTGATCTTCTTTACAATATTCTAGTCCACTGGGTAACATGAAGGAAAAGACAATTCTATAAACTTGGTAATATATAGCCTTTTCCAGTTTACATAACCTCTTCATTTTTTATTTTTTTATTCATTAATTTGAGAGAGAGAAAAACATCAACTTGTTATTTATTTATACATTCATTCGTTGAATCCTGTATGTACCCTGACAGGTAATTGAACTCAAATCTTGAGATATCAGGACGACACTTGAACCAACTGAGTTGCCAGACAAGGTTCTACATAACCTTTTTATGATGGCTCAGTGTGTTTGGGATAAGTCCTCAGTTTTTAATATTTCTTCCTACTCTCTGTGATCCTCTCCAAGATGATAGAATTTATTGAGGGCTGGGTTTATGATTTAGAAGTATCAGGGGTCAAAGTGATTTTGAGGTTTGGGAAATGGGAATTCCACAGTTCCATATTCATTCTGGAACCTCATTGGTCTCTTTTAGAGTGACTGTGACAGATCTTGTTTGTTCTCTGGCTTAGAACCCCTGAGGCAGTTCTCTGTGATGATGTGGAGCATCAAGCCAGTATCCACCACTCATGGCCATTTGTCAACTATATTTGTCTAATATTGAAGTTTCCCTACACTGCAGCTCTTGGTTATTCATCCAATGAAGTTTGCAGCAATTGCTTGAAGCTTTCCCAGTTTTGCAGTCAACAATATTATTTCATTAGAAGTAGTTGCCATTTAAAAAAAGTGTTAAAAGCAAATGCCTTTTCCCCTTCAAGTATTTGTATGTGGGTATAACTGTTTCAGAAACTTTTTAAAAATCAAGAGGTAAAAAAAAATAAAAAAAAATGCGAGGTTAGTTTCCAAATACCTACAAAGTTCTGCTGGATTTAAATTTTTATTTTATAACAATTTCTTATGATTGATACATATTTGCATATCATCAGGTTATTGAGGCCCTGTTTCAGTCAGGGCTCCCTCAGGGAAGCAGACCTAACAAAAGATCTATATTGAGACATTTATTGCAAGAAATTGGCTTTTATACAATGATGGGGGCTGGCCAAGCATGTCTGAAATCTGTAGCCCAAGACATCAGGAAGGGCAGGCTGTAAGTCTGGGTCTAACCCTGCTACCCCCAGGCTGAAAGTCTTATCTTGGAGGCCTCAGTTCCTCTCTCAAAGAGTTTCATCCATTGAATCAGGCCCACCCAGATTATCTAAAATAATCTCTTAAAACTGATTATGAACTTTAATCACACCTACAAAATATCTTTACAGGAATACTTAGCTTAGCCTTTTTTTCTTAAAATAAATCTTTATTGTTGAAAGTATTACATATGTCCCCCTTTTTCCCCATTAACCCCCTCCCACTTGCTCCCGCCCTCCCCTCCCCCCACCCCAGGCCTTCACCACCCTATTGTCTATGTCCATGGAGCTTAGCCTTTAAATTAATAACTGGGGGCTTAGCCTAGCCAAGTGACACTTGGAAAGACCATCACGGGTATCTAAATGTTTGTTCCTAGAGTTTCCCAATGTTGCTCATAGTCTAATTTTATTTTCTTCATGCCTTTAATCAGAGAGGTTTATTTGCACCTATACATGATATTTTTTGATATTTAAATGGATTGTTTATTAACTTACAAAGAAGTCTCAGTATATTCTAAATGTAGGACATGCACGTTCATACAAATCATACATAATGATATATATTTTTTAAAATTTATTTTATTGATTTCAGAGAGGAAGGGAGAGGGAGAGAGAGATAGAAACATCAATGATGAAAGAGAATCATTGATTGGCTGCCTCCTGCATGCCCTCCCACTGGGGATCGAGCCCACAATCCCGGCACATGCTCTTGACCAGAATTGAACCTGAGACCCTTCAGTCCATAGGCTGATGCTCTATCTATTGAGCCAAACCAGCTAGGGCATGATATTAATTTCTTTAAACTTTTGTTTGTTAGTTCAGACTTTATATTTAACCAGAACCTTCTGAAGAGCAACTTTCTCTGAATTTAAAGTAAAACTAAGAAATCTCAATTTATACTTTGCTTTTAGGATGTTATGAACAAGTCATTTACTGCTAATTTTTTCCTTCTGTACTAAAACTATACGTATTTAATACATTTGTGTCCATTTTTCAATACTACGGTGAAAGTATCATTTCTGTATTAAATCCACCTTCTTTTCTCACTTTCTATAATTAAAATAGAATTTGCTTTGCTTCTCCATATCATATTAATAATGTAAAATCAAAGCCTTAAGATATATTAAAAACAAGAAAAATTTAGTTATGAAATATCATTGCTACAGAGAAGTATTACTTTTATAACTTGTAGAATTTAACAATTCTTTTGAATTTGAGTTACAATAGCAGATATGTAATAATGTTGTCATTTTCATATTAGAACAAGAGGACCTAGACAAGTTTATAAATTCACTGATAATTGAACAATTGTACCACAGATGATTACTTGACACTTAATTGTTCATAAGGCGGTCATTCAAATGAAGCAGAATAAGCTCGCTTTAATTTTCAAAGAGTATTTATTATACATGAAAGCCCCAAAATGTTAAATCTTCAAAAAGAATTCACAGGACCCTGAGAATATGTCATAGATCCCAGAGGGATCTTTACTTCTATTCAAACTGTCTTGGGTATAGAAAAAATAGAAAGTGATACTATTTCATATGTCCTGATAGGTAATTGAATATTGCTTTGAGTTTGAAATAATTGCGGTGGAGATAATCTCATTGTCTTCCTTGATTGTCATTGTTCTGGAGGTTCCAACTGATCAAGCATTATTTTAACCAGTAATAATAGTAATTAACTATAAGGAGTTGGTGAAATTTTTACTCCTTTAGGAGTTGCTGCCAGAGTTTCTTATGGACAGAGAATAGCCCTTATTCTAGTTACATACAAGCTTGGGTATAAATGCACCCCTAGAGTCTGGTGCTCAGGGGGGCATAGAAGCTTTAGAGAAGGAGGCAAAATTACTCAGCAAGAGAAAAGAAGAGGGATTTAATTTTCCCAGAATGAGAGGAGGAAGAATGGAGTAAAGAGAAGAAGGAGATGGGAAGGGGATAGGAAGAGGTTGAGCTGATGAGATTGAGAGATCACACGCTTACAATTAGTGACCCACTAAACTGCAATAAGGGTAGGAGACTCACTAAAAAACGTGTACTTTTTTGTTTTTGTTTTCCTGTACACACCCTATGGTTTGAATTTTTATCTGGGTTGTGTAGGGTGTTAACTCAAGCCACATGCATAGACTTGAGAACTAGGGGACAGAGAAGCCTTAGCTAACATCCAGTTTGTTTACATTTGTTTGATCCTTTAATTTAATTCCCCCACAAATCTGTGGACTAAGCATAACCACTTCTTAGGCAGAGCATTTGAGCCTTCACTCAAATTCAGCTTAGCTGGGAAGCACCTGAATGGCCTCTATATCCATCTCCTCACTAGAATCCCTCTCTTCTTTTCCTCAAAACGCTATGCTTCTTTGCTAGTCAGAACAAGTCTCCTCTAAATAAGCTCTTGTATTGTTCTCTTCACTTAGAGTCAGTCGGTGTCTTCTCTATTAACATGTGATTTGACATTTCTCACATGGTCCCTGGTTTTAGGAGTGAAGTTGCTCTATCAAAATGGCATCTTGCCAGTGACCTCCTGAGGCTGCAGAATCACAGGGTCAACACAACTCCATTTCATGGGCTCTTTGTGCTACACAAAATGCTTGTTGTATGCTCTGGGCAATGAACTTTCATTATTGAAGGAAGGTTGAAGATTTGAGAGTCGGGATGTAGGTGAGAATGGGATTATGGTTCCCATAAAGAGCCTTATGGTAGGAAAGTTTGTGTAAGCCGCTTGGAGAGTTTTGAGCAAGGTTCTTCTTTATTATTCTTTGTTATAGGCTATATATAGATTTATGACCAGTTTTTATAACAATTCCATGATCCAGAGAGAAAGCTAGAATAGTAGCAGAATGGGTATAATTAACTCCATTGCAGCCATTCAGATTGTTATTTTTAGATTGAGATCCATTCATTTTGTATTACATGTGAGTGCTTACCCTTAAGAAGACAGTTAATGTGAAAATGTAATAAAAAATTACTGAATATGCAGTTCTTTAATTTAGAATGATTTTGAATTTGTATGTTTAGAAAAATACTGTGGGTATAGCTATATGCTACAAAAAAATTTGGTTCAAAAGATCTGTCCAGTTCTCTGTAGCAAGACTTTACTGATATGGCCATATGCTCCATTTGTCACATGCTATCATTAAGGCACCCATTAAAATGCATGCCTGGAGGGCCAGATGTTTCATTTTTATTATACACCATTTTCTTCACATTCACAATCCACTTACACTTATAATATAGCTAAAATTTTGTAAATGTTTCTTTACATACTTATGCATATGTTTTATATCTATAGTTACATGTTTGTAAAGAAGCATATATGGCCATATACTTATGTCTATATTAACACATACAAAATGGATATTTTTGAGTATGGACTTATGAATTAATTTTATCTTATATAAAAATATATTATCTTGTTCTAAACCATCTGTCAGATACCAATATACATGGCAATTAGTTACCCCCTTCCATTTCTACTTGATATCTTTGCTTCTCCTTTGTTTCCGAATATTGCTAATGGGGGAGGGTGATGAAAGGGAAGTGCCATTAAAGGGAGGCCATATGGAGGGCCATGAAAATAAAGATCTTAATTCCCTGGCCAATCAATGCTTTAATCATCAGACTTTTCAGCTAAAATATTTTATTATTGTTTTGAATTGGAATCATTAACCAGTTCCTTTCCCCCAGTCCTATGCTTTTAAAGTAATTTAACAGTAATAAACATAGAAAGCATGTAGAAAAATGGTGTGTTGCTCAACATTGAGGGGACAGATAACTGAGTCTTATTTTTCCTATACTGAAGGTTTGGAATTTCAAAATGCTAGGAATGATCATTTTCTAGCTTATTCAAGAAAAATCTATTTTCCTAACATAGTTTATTTTCTGTTATATTCAAGGGAATGCATGCTGCCACATAAAATATAGAAAACTTTAATATTTGTGATATTCTTTTTGTAAAATTCTCTAGGAGCAGGCTGGTCACCAAAGACTAACACACATGTAGAAATTGGTTATTGTATTTTTTCAATAAAGAAAAAATGATGTTAGATAAAAACAGACTTGACTTTTAAGCTGATTTAGGTTTTATGGCAGAAAAGATATAAATTGAGATAAAAACAATACTATTTTAATTTTTATTTTTTCCTCTAAAAGGAGAATTAAGAGTCTCATGCTGTACCGACTGAGCTATCAGATGGATCCTAAAAGGAGAATTAAAACTTAATTTTTTTTCAGTTTTAATGGATTGGCCAAAAAAATACCAATTATTTCTTATTTCTTATTTCTAATTATAGCAATATATGTAGTAAAATTAATTAATTCAACATACTTTACTAGTTTAACCAAGCAAGTTATTACTCATCCTGGGTGAGTGGGTGAGTAATTCTTTGCAAGATTCTAAATCACCCTGAAATTCCCAGATTCACACAGCTCAATAGTAAGTAAGATAATCAGATAGTTTATCAAACTAGCTCATCTGACAAGACCATGTTGTTTGTGATGAAGCATTTTGTTCATTCTGTCTGTGCCAGTGTATCATCTGGAAGAGAAAAGTTTAGCTTGGAGTGAGTCTTATTGAAACCCCCTTATAAATATGTCTTACTTGGTTTTGTGAATCTTTACCAGTTGTTTCTTGACATAGTTCTTCTGTCCCCATCATTATTGGAGTGTCTCAGTGCTGATAAAGTACCTGAAAATCCTGAATCTGATACCTCTCTCACACCTACCTACTTCATAGCATTGGCTATCACCACCTTTCATCGAAGGTGGATCTCAGGTAATGAGGTATTAGCAATCGGTGCCTCATTATCTTAAACCCTGGTGGAGCCCCACCCTTCTCATAAAAGAAGGATGCTGTTATTTTTACCGTGAGTTAGCTTTAGTTTCCCAACTTATTGCACATTTCCACCTGGGTTCAATGCATACACTTGCCATGATTTCTTATCCATGCTTGTTATTTGAGGTCCTATTGAAGAACAGGCTTTGCAGACATAGAGACCAGGATTCAAATCACTGTTCTGACACTCATTAACTCCGTGAACTGGGGAAGCTACTTTACCTATGCTCCCTTATCTATAGAGCATCATCTATATATGTAAATGCCTAAGTGACCATTGCAACCGAACAGATGGCCCAACAGGCTGCGTGGGGCGACCAGGCCAGCAGAGGGGTTAATGGGGGACGACCAAACGACTGAGCAGCAGGCTGTGTGGGGTGACCAGGCCCACAGGGGGGGCAGTTGGGAGCAACCAAGCTGACAGGGGAGGGCAGTGAGGGGCAACCAG
The DNA here is from genome assembly GCF_951640355.1 of Cnephaeus nilssonii. Classification (NCBI taxonomy): domain Eukaryota; kingdom Metazoa; phylum Chordata; class Mammalia; order Chiroptera; family Vespertilionidae; genus Cnephaeus; species Cnephaeus nilssonii. The sequence continues at coordinate 19,072,793 of NC_137081.1, read as the reverse complement.
GCCGGCAGAGCAGGGCAGTGAGGGGCGACCAGGCCGACGGGTGGGGGGGCAGTTGGGGGTGACCAGGCTGACAGGGGGGACAGTTGGGGGTGACCAGGCCAGTGCGGGGGGCAGTTAGGGGCGATCAGGTAGGCAGGAAGGTGAACAGTTAGGAGCCAGTGGTCCTGGATTGTGAGAGGGATGTCCGACTGCCGTTTAGGCCTGATCCCCAAGAGTAGTTGGACATTCCCTGAGGGGTCCCAGATTGCAGAGGGTGAAGGCTGGGCTGAGGGCCGCCCCCCCCCCCCCCCGCTCTGTGCACAAATTTCCATGGAACATGGTGGGCATCGGTGATGTGGCAGTGGAGGCACTGCCAGCCCCAATGGGCCCCGAGAGCGGGACCATGGCGGGATGGTGGAGCAGGTGAGCGAGCAGTGCCAGGCCAAGGCAGCAGGCAGCCAGGGGAAGGGAGGCCCCGGCTGGCAGATGCTAGGGAACCTACCAGTGCACAAATTTTGTGTGCTGGGCCTCTAGTAGATAATAATATTGACCTCACAGGTTTATCATAGAGATTAGATCCTGTTTATGATGAACATCCAATAGGACCTTAATGTAAAAATCAATTAATTATGGGGAGAAAAGTAGGTTTCACTAATGCTATGGATGAAAACCAGTTTGGAGGTGAAAAGTAAATTTGTGGCTCTGGTTACCATTAAATGTCCTAAACTATTTCATTTCACCATTAACTTAATTTCACATTACTTTTCATTCAAAATAGAGGTTTCAGGTCTAAACCTGAATCTCTCATCTTACTAGTATTTTCATCTCACAGCACCGTTTCTATATTGCTCTATCTATCTCTTTAGCTGAGTTGCCAGAACTTCCAATACAAACCCTCAATATGGCATCCTCTGTTCTTTAACATTACGGTCTCTAACTCTTCCAACTTTATCTTATACTACCAAACTAACACTTAGATCTAGTCAGGCCAAATTTATCACCATTCTGTAGGGATACAGAATTAATCCCCAACTCTTACTGTTTCATAAGGCATGGTCCTTGTCTTCAGTGGCTCAGAGTATAGACAGCAAGACAAACTGAATATCATAGTAACAAGTAAGAAGTGGACTGGGAACAGAGATCCAGAGTAAAACAGGTGACGAGGTGATTAATTCAGCCAGGGGTGGAGGTGTGGTGGGTGGAAATGCTGGGAAAGGCTTCAGAGAGGAAGTAACATTGGAGTCATTCATTTAAGAATGAGCACGATTTCATTTTGGGCAGAGGAAGCAGCATGACGAAAGCCTGAAAGTAAATATCCTCATCCGAAGCATTACAGCAGATGGCGGGAGGGATGGTTGAGAGTGAGAGACACACCTGATGAAGATGGCAAGGGCCAGGCTGGGATGCTCTTTGGTCATCTACCAAGAAACCTAAAAAGAGCAGCCTTCCTTTTCCTGAATTCCTGGTACAATTATTCTTTGTGCACTTATTTTGGTAATAAATTTTCATTTTAAGTAAATGTCTATAAGTGATTTATAGGCTCCAGGAGAACCAGAAGACCCCCAAAGTCATTTACTTTTCTTCTCAGCTCTTCCCCCAACAAACAGTAGATAGGATCAGAGGTAGCATAGCACAGAGATGAAAATAACAGATTTAGGGTTTGAGTTCCAACTCTGCTGTTCTCATTGTCCTCACTTCTAACTGGGTGAACTTAGGCAAGTTACATCATCTCTGAATGTCACATTTTTCCTTTGAAAATGGGGATTAGACCAGTTTCTATACAATATGCCTCCTGTGATGATTCAATAAATGCTTAACAAATGTTTGCTATTTAATTATTCAATAAGCACTGATTAGCCACCTATACAGGGTAATTCCTGTGCTAGATTCCTACTATACAGTGATGAGTTAGACAGAACAGGAGTATTGTAGTCCAGTATTTGTTATTATTGCTATTATAAATATAGGTATCTAATAAATACTATTAAAACAAATCAACATGTCTGAGCTACATCAATATCCTGTTCATGGTTGGACCGATTCCCTCTTGCCCTGGTTCTGGAGTACACTACATGGTAGTTGACAGATAAGAACTGCCACATCTAATGCTCATGGAGCCCACCAATTAGTACACAGTTGTGCAGTCTTGGCTGAGCCATCATTCTGTACAGTTTCAGTAGGTGAAGTTACCCTGGAGGTAATCTTAGATAAGACCAACTTCAGGAGAATGATTGCGTATGCTCAAAACTAATTCTTGGCATGCCTGGCTCAGTCAAATTTGGGCTGGTTGAACTATTCTCCAAAACTTGTGATTACTGAAGTTTCAGAATGCAGAAGGCTGGAATCCTGAGATTAGCTAATTTTTGTTCAAGCTATTCTGTGATAAAGCTATATTTGTATTTTTAATGTTGGTCAAATTAGTGCATAAAAGCAAACAATGCCTGAGTTCTGGTAGATGTCCTTGCTTAATAAAGGGATGAACCTATTGATCACCAAGAAGCAGAGTCACCAGCAGCAGAGAAAGGGAGTGCCGGCAGATACTATGGACTAAGACCTGGAAGTCATCCTAAAGACAATGTGGGTCTGCTGGCCTCTGGCAGAAGGGCTGGAATGACTGAGGAGTGTGGTCGATCACCATAGTCCTGCCAAACAGAATAATAGTCCTGCCAAATAGAATAATTTAACTTCTTGGTACACCTATAATAATAAAATCTGTAAACAGTTTTTTGGTAAAAGGGTTCTTTCATGGGTTATATCATTCTAATTTGCCTTTGTTCAGTTTTTTGCTCAGTTTAGCTTTTTACTTAAAAAAACCCCACATTTTTCAGCAGCTGTAGGTCCTTGGAACAACTTATTTCTGGTTACAAAATTGTTCTTTCTTCCCTTAAGAGGAAGTTTCATGATACCTGCCAATAGCACCTCAATATACAATCAGGAGTGGGCACAAAATTACATCTTACTCTGTGAAAAAAAATGTTTTACTGTCTTTAATTTCCTTCCACATTCTCCCATTTTATTTTGGTTGGTCTAATCATTACTTCAAGTTCTCTTATGATCAATGATTATAATGCCTGGTTTATGTAAGCTATAGTTCCCAAGATTATTGTTAGCTAACACCTTTTCTACAATTAAATCTTAAAAAATGCTTTTAAAATCAAAATTTAAAAGAAATTTGAAAACCTTAAAGAAGTTATTAGAAGCAGATATGGTCAATATAGATGCCAAGATATAGAAAAGTACAAGAACCATATGATATCACTCAGATATGGGATAAAACAGAAAGCAACAAACAAACAAACTCATAGACACAGACAATAGCATGGTGATTACCAGAAGGGAAAGGGCCTGGTGGGACAATGAAGAGGGTAAACAGGGTCAGATATATGGAAGGAGACTAGACTTTGAGTAGTGAGAACACAATGCAATGTATAGATGTATTATAGAATTGAACACCTGCAACTTATATAATATTATTAACCAGTTACCCCAATACATTTAATTTAAAATACAGTTATTCAGAATAGGGTAAAATTTGGATGTATGATTTCCTATGTACCCTAACTTAAACTACTTTGAATTATATTTTGTGAAATATTACTCCAGTCCCCAAGGAAGTGTGCATGCTATTGTGTGCCTGAAAGTATAAAGGAATATCTATATACATTAACTAATGTATAATTGTGGAATTGCTTTGAAGAAATATATCCGGGAAGTCATGAGATGTAATAAAATACATTATCTTCATCAGAAAATTTGAGATCATAGATGAAGATGTCCGGTAGAAGACAGCTGGAGAGAAACATCTTTCACCAAAATTAAACAAAACCAACTCCATGATTACACTGGAGAGGTGATGAGCAACTTCTGGGAGAAACTATTTGGAACTTTTTGAATTGACCTCTCACCTGCATCAGTCATGTGGTGAGTCAATACTTTTTAACCTGACATAACCTGAAAGAATAAAGTGACTCTTTGCCGATAATGGACCTAGACATGTAGAGTCACATTTCAAATCCCACCTGTCTTCACAACTGAATAGTGTTTATTTGTGAACCAAACTCCTAGTGAATTGTAGATTGTGACAGATGGCAGAGAAAGAATATAGGGAAGCAGGAGTTCAAGTCTTCAGCGAAACTTGAGAAAGCCGCCTGAATCTTGACACTACATTTCAGGAGTGGTGAAGGAGAGTATTATCTCTGAGACCATTGGCTGTCTGAAGAACCCCTTGTCTTTAACCTTGTCCAGAAATAATTAAAGGGTCAGATCTCCATATTTAGGACTGACTGCCTCATGAGGATTGGATTCATCACAATAGGGGCATAGCCAAAGTGATGCAACGGGCATAGCTCCAGTTAGCCCCAGGCTGGCTGTCAGCCCCAGGCTGGCTGTCATCATCATCGCAGAGTTGGCATGGGGACCAGGAAGCTAGCCATGGGGGACCAGGAAGGGGAGCACTTGCTCCAGGTGTGAAGGGAGAGCTCAAACACTGTTTTAATGGATTTCACAAACAGAGGAATGGAAAAGTGTGAATATCGAAAGAGAGCTTCACCGGCCTTGGCTTAAAAAGTCTATTCAATCAAATTCAGAGTGATTATTGATCACTGATCATGTATGAAGTACTGTTTTCTGAAATAGTCTAGACTCTCAAAGAATTTGCAATCTAGTGGGAAAAATAAGATAGACAAAAATGGCAATAAAGCAAAAATGTAAGTCCCTTGAGATAGATAGAAACAAAGAATTATGTTGGATACAAAGGCAGGGGAGGATATCTTATGCAGTATATCTAAAAAAAAAAAAAAAAAAAAAAAAAAAAAGCTTCATGGAAGATGTCAACCTGGGAATAATTTTGGGAGGTAGGAGTTTAGAGAGGGAGAAGTGCATCCCAGGTAGAGAAGGTAGAATAAACAGGTCAGAGACCAGAAAGCACATGTTATGTTTGCATATTGTAATATATACCAGTTTGGCAAGTGGTCAAGCATTTGTAATAGACTATTGGAAGATAAGATTGGAAAACTGGCTGGAGCCAGATGGCGGAAGCATTGAGTGTCCAAGGGAATGTGTTGTTATTAAGGTGTGTAAGCAAGGTTACTTCTTCATTATGTATACCCTTAAATCACCATCAAAATTACTTGATTGCCTCTGTTTCACTTTAACTAAGAAAGCCTGAATAAGAGAGATTTTCTATGGTGTATGCATGAAACCACATCTCCAAAATAAGGAATCCATTGCACATTATTTATGTCCCCTTTTATTTTCTGCATTTGCCTAACCTAGTAAATTGTGATGGAAGGTGGGACCTAGCCAACATAGTCACTTCCCCTCAGATCAAAACATTCAAGTCAAGTTCAGAATGAACATAAAACTTTCTCTATATATCTAATGATGAGCTAAGGTTCAGAGCTTTTTAGCTGAGCTCTGGTCTTACTGACTTAAAACATCTTAACGACACTGTAAATATTGTAAGAGTCACTGGGCTAGAGTCTGTAAAATGCTCCTCACGCCCTGCCTGCCTCTGCTAGAGTAGGCACTATGTAGTAAAGAAGGCGAGAGAATGTAGGACAAGTCCTACTGGCCTGGCAAGGGTCCCACCTAATTCCTCATGACGTGTTCAGTGCAGGTGACACCTCCTCGAAGGTGTGGATAGGCAGTTAATTTCATGGAGAGTAGGAGGTGTAGGTTCAGCTCTTTTTTTTTCCTTCTTCTTCTTCACAGTGGGGCATTATCTGAATGGTATTCATTCTCTCTTGAGTCTGGATATCGTGCAACAAGCAGCAACTGGAAGTTATTTTAATATAAGCAGAAGCCACTGAAAGATACTGGTGTGGGTCCTTATTTGGGAGGAAGAGTTGGTTGAGAAGTGCTCCTGGGTCAAGACTGAAGCCAATCCTTGCACAGGAAAATAACATCTGTGGCAGAGAACATCTGTGGGTTTCTTACCCCCGTCGCCACGGAAGCTATGCCGTGAAAAGACTTCTGGCCCATTGACACACAAGTTGAACCAATTCTTTTTTTTTTTTTTTTTTTTGAGGGGTGGAGGAAAAAAAAATATTGTTCGGGGTGTTTGAAGGATGGCCTCCCAGTTTCACCAGCTTCGGATCCTGGTCTGGAAGAATTGGCTAGGTGTCAAAAGGCAGCCGGTGAGTACAATTGAGGCAGGGGAGCTCTGTGGCAACGCTACAGGCAATCCTGATGACGCTAATGAAGGAAAAAGAAAAGAGTTTTAATTTGATTTTTAAAGCAGGAAATAAGATGTTTGGAAATCATCCCTGCATCTGTCTTCTAGCTAAACACATGAGTTTAAACTTGCCTTTCAGTAAATTAAAAGAGTAAACCAGGATATGCCTTGGGCAAAGAAAAGGATGCGGCTTGTTACTGGCTGAATTGGGACTAGTGTTGAATCCTAAGTTTCTGGCCAAGATGCTTTAAAAAAATTTTTAAATGAATTTAGTTATAAATTAGATGGCGAAATGTATGAGATGAAAGGTATAATAAATGGGAGAGAAATGTATTTGAAAACCAAAACCATAGAAATCTTGGTTGAAAAGTAAGATATAAAAAGGAAATAGTTTGCAGGCTGTTGGTATAGAAAAACTCCTAAGATACTTTAGTTATCTAAAAATTATTTACTAGAAATGCTAACCATGATCCAATGTATATGTGCCATGTTTCCAGAGTATCATGTTGCTCATTGCAACATCTTTTTTTATGCTCTTACATTCATGTTTGCTTTTTAAATTACAAAGCCAGCTATTAGATCCTCACCAGAAATGGTCTTGGTAGATTGAAAAAGGAATTGGCTTCTATGAGTTACCACATAGTCAGAAGAATGTTTGAAAACCAGAGAAATTCAGCAAGGCACTCAATATACTGCATTTTAGAGTGGTAATTCCCAGCCTTAAATGAATAATATAAATATTACGCAAATTGTATGCGTCATAGAAACCAACATTTTATCTATGCAACTTATCTCATTCTAGGTTTGCTTATAGTACCTGAACCCTTATTTAAATGTTCTGATGTGTAGATTAAGAGGGCGAAGTAAATGTTCTCTCACCTTTGTGATTTTGGTGGGTAGGATTTTAAATCTTAAGGCATTATGTGATTGCATGTGTGTGGGTTTGGACATAAATTTTAAATTATTACTATTTTTGTTTCATTGTTTTTTTACTGAAAGAAACACAAAGTAAAATTTCCCTTAATACCCATGGTAGGTTCTGTGTGGAATTCAGCAGGTTAGAGTCTGGATCGGTGATTATGGTCAAAAGACAAGAGTTGGGTTCTTGGTTTTGCTCCTTACCAGCTATAAGACTTGAGTAGCACATCACAGTTTGAGCACTGGCTTTCCCATTTCCCCAAATGGGCATGAGATCTACCGTATCTATCTCATAGGGTGAGAACCAAATGTACTAATGTATTTCAAATTGCTTTATAAATGATGGCAAACACTTGGCAAATAGGTTATAGAAAGATTGGGGCAATGTGGTTATATATTTTATTTGACATAATGATGAAAGGAGAAGGGATTATGAGAGAAGAAAAGAAATTTATATACAGTAAAGTTCTTAAGTGATGAAAACTCAATAGTTAAAAATAAAAGCATAGAGGAAGAGAAATACCAATTTTTACTGGATAAACAAAATGCTGAAGTTATATATTTTCCTTACAACTGCATTTTATCTAAAAATTTTTAAAAAGGCCTGAGACCCTGGCCACATGGCTCAGTTGTTTGGAACGTCATCCCATATGCCAAAAGATTGTGGGTTTGATTCCCTGTTGGGCACATACTGGATGCAGTCAATCTCTCTCTCTCTCTCTCTCTCTCTCTCTCTCTCTCTCTCTCTCTCTCTCCCTCCCTCCCTCCCTCTCTTTTTCTCTCCCCCCACTTCCTCTCTCTAAAAAAGGAATCAATAAAAAACATCCTCAAGTGAAGATTAAAAGAAACCCACAAAACCCTTAGGTGAATAAAATATATCATTGAGAAATTTTATCCTTAGAAACTTTAATAAGTTTCTCCCTCATCTATAACATAGCTGGTAAATCAATTTTCCACTTTGGAGTTTTTCTCTATTTTATTCAATTTCTGCTGGACATGGCATATTTAGAGGGGAGAGAAGTTAGGTGTGCTAAAATGTTTTCAGTATAATGCCTTATATTATTCCTCTTCAGCCAAAATCCCTAAAAAGCCCCAGTTAATTATATCTTTGCCCAGGGAAAGAGAATACATAAGCTACTAGTTCATTTTGGGACATCAGGTGATACAGAAGTTAGGGCACCCTAAGAGAATGGGTCCCAGGGCATAAAAGTCTTTGTTGCAGGAAGAAAGATTAGAAAAAGTCCAGAATTTGGGGTAACACAGAGGCCTCACCTGAACCCATTATGACCAACTAGAGGAACACAAGAGATTTTTAGAAAATAGTGGTGCCAAAAGAAGGGAAGACAATTTTAAGTGGAGGGTGAAAGGGCAAAGAAAGGTGTTTTTCTTTCTTCATACTTTTGTCTAGACTAGTCCTAAGTCTTGGTATTGGAAAGATTTGAGGACACTAGTGGAAAGAGCATATGTGTGCCACTGTTATTCATAAGGGAAGAATAAGAAAATCAAGGGGCTAGAAAATTAGGATTAAAGATTTAAAAGAAGATGAAATGAAAGAACATCGTGAAAATAAGAAATACAGACAAATTAGAAGACAGAGCACAGGAAAAAGCATGTGTATTACATTTAAGGAGAGGACATAGTCTTCTGGTAGGAACTGGCCTTTGTCATCCATCAAGTAATTATTTTAAATGCAAGCGTTTTAATTTCAATCTTTGTAATTGACCCAAATATGCAATTCTATCACAAAGCAAGGTAGTGGGAAAGATAGTCTATAAATGAAAAAAGCTAGAAATCTATTAATGGAGAAATAAATGATATATAAGAAAGAATAAAAAGAAAAACAAAGATATAGTAAAAATATTAAAGTAGAGAGGGGATTACTGAGGAAACATAGTATAAATTATATACTACAATAGAAAACGAGATAAGAATTTCAAACAGGTATGTAGTCTAAGAAATAGAATGTGGAATCTAATGAACAAAATAAACTAACAAACAAAACAGAAACAGACTCAAAGGTACAGAAAATGGACAGCTGTCAGAGGGGTGGGGGTTGAGGGATGGATGAGATGGGTGAAGGGATTAAGCAAAGAATAAATAATAGAAAGACTCATGGACACAGACAATATGGTGATTGTCAGAGGAAAAGGGGAGAGGTAGAAGAAGGTAAAGGAAGGATAAATGGTGATAGAAGGAGACTTGACTTGGAGTGGTAAACACACAATACAATACACAGGTGATGTATTGTAGAATTGTACACCTAAAATCTATATAATTTTATTAACCAATGTCACCAAAAAATTCAATTAAAAATAAATAGAATGACAGTGGGATAAGTTAAATGTTGAGTTTGGCTGCAAAAGAGGGAAGATGGGATCTTTAATTTTTGAGGTGATCACCCTCAAAATTGTTCTCAGAGTAAATGTTTCTCTCTTTCTCTTTCCCTCTCTGTAAAATCAAATACCAGGATTATGGAATATTTGGGATTATCTAAATGCTTTTATTTTATAGGGTTTCAGAGTATTCAATAGACTTGTCCATGCTCACATAGTGAATTTAAAGTCTCAAAGTCAGATTTTCCCCAAAATAGATCTATTCTTTCTATTACCTCCTGCTGCTTCTCTGTTGCCCCTGAGTTGAGTTTCCTTTCCCAATATTCTCTGATCCCTTCTCAGAGTTCAGGTCACCAACGAAGACATCATATGTGCTAAGGAGGCCTTAAGATAGTGCTGTTTTTTTAAAAAAAATATTAATGGCAACATCAATTCTCAATTACATTGGTAAACTAAAAATAAAAAGCCAAATTGAGATTCAATAGCATTTTTTTTGAGTTCAAAGAATAGCTAGGTATTCAGGATGCACGAAATTAGGCAGAAATCCAAACTGTGTTCTAATTAGGGGATGAAAGCAAAGGGTTGTATGAGAAAGGGAAGGGAAATAATTACATAAAGAAGAAATGAATTTCTATTGGTGCTTATAGGGACGAAGAGCTCTACATGGATGTTTACTGATTCTAAAAAAGGCCTGTAGTCTTCAATCTCTGTAATCAGGATGTTTGCTTTCCTGTTAGCTCCACAAACAGTTGTTTGGAAGACAAGGCTGCTCTGGCCCTGTCCAAAGGTTATTTTGTCCAAGTCAAACAGTCCAAAGGTTCAAGGAGCAAGGTGTGCAAGGAGGGAGGTGACTTTGGCTTCATTTTGAAATGGCTCCATTTATTTCATTTTTCATATTTCTCCCTTTTGATTGAGATCTTTCCTTGAAAGCATCTCTGATCAACCATTGGTAAGCAACACTGATCAGCTGTTGAAAGCTTCATTTATCTGTCACTGGTAAGGCTCATTTCCAGTATATCATGTACCATGTAGGAGGGAAAGTCGTTTTTGTAGGAATCTTAGGCCACATTTAAGCAACAAGAGCACCAGAACAGAGGAAGGTCTTACTGTCATGTTTCTTTAAGGGCAAACAACTAAAAATTAGTTCCTTGAAGTTTTTCACATGAACTCTCATAGGACTTAGTGATTATCTCAAGTCTCTGAGCAATCATTATCCAAGTGGTGTCTTTACAACATTGAGCTGTGTAAAGCAGACAAAATTTTATAACAAGAATTTCTAGAATGACAAACAAAATGCTAAGTTGAATTTGGAGATTAGACCTGAGTAGGGGAAATGTCTGAGCATAGCCAGATGAAAAGGTCAAGGACCATGGAGTGTCAGCAATCAGGTATTTAATAAGAGACATTTCTATGGGAACAAAAGAAAAACAAAGGTTAATGGTAAGTAACCAGTTTCTGAGCTGGGGGGCAGTCAGTCAAGAACAATTTTAGATATCATTGTTGAAGCATCGTTAGCTGTTTGAAATGTCTCTGATGATGTCATCCATTGTTCATATAGACTTTCCAAGTGGCTTACAGAACACCAGGCATGAAGATTGTTTAAGCATGAGCATTTGTGGTGACTTCTGTGAAGTTTATATCAAATTATTTACAGTCCATTTTCAGGGCTTCCAGAAAGTGGCAGCTTTAGTTCAAAATGATTTCAAGTCAAAAGTGGGAGAGAAATTGGAAACGTTGGTTTGAAGAGTTGAAGCCAAATATTTGAGCAAACTAAAAAAATTTAGGATTCAGTCCAGTTTACAGGTGGAAAATCAAACCTCAAAGCCAATGAACAGAATTAGTATCCACAAGTGTGTATTATAGCTTCTATTGAAATATAATTTTTTCTCTCTCTACAATTATCTACATTTTTATCAAAGATATTTTGCAAGCAAATTGCTTTTACTACAATTAAGTCTAGTTTTGATATACTTAGCCTGATTATCTATATAAATGCGTCGAATATGACAATTGATTATATAGACCCTTTTAAATCTGCTTTGCTTGAACTTTCCATAAGAAATCTTCAGATTAAACTTTTATCAGCCTCTTGGGGCTAAGAGGCCAAGCCAACTACTTGCCATTAGACTTCACCTGTAGTACTTTTTAGATTTGTGTCAATTCCTCTTGTCTTGAGGTCCCCAAAATACCCTGAGGTTCTTGTGCCTGCCAGGAAGTGACCTTCCTTACTCACTTGGTTAAACTGAGAACCCTATAAGCAAGGTACCGCGCCAATTTTTCCAAGGAGGTTTTATTGGCTTCTAACCCATTTCATGACCAACTCATCTGAGGTGTCCAGTGCCCTTCTGCTCTTAAATGCTCTTACCTGTGTTCACTAATTTTGCAGCTTTGTTTTCCAAGGCTCCCTTAGCAACACTTTCACCTCATGTACACTTAGCCCACAATAACATTTATTTAAATAGATGCTCATCTGGTGAGATCTGCAGAAATCATCAGTTTGCAGGGGCCAGCCCAGACAACAGGTTTATAAAATTTGAGCTTGTGTTGGTCCCTTTTGAATCTCTTTCTTATGACAAACAACACAATAGAGATAAAGGAAAGAAACATGTAAGAATGCACAACAAAAATTTGTACTAACCTGCCAGTAGCTCTAAGCTACTCAACACCCAGGGAACTTCTGACAAGCATGAAAGAAGCCCTTCCTGAGGAAAATTTCTTATGTGGTATCGAGTTCCTGTGGCAGCAGCCACGTGGGCACCCCATGTGGGCAATGCCTCCCTGAGGGAATTCCCCTACTGATCTCAAAGAAAGTCACTGACCTCAACCAAAAAGGAGGGAAGTCAGGAGCCTGATAGAAATTACTAGTGCGTGGTCCATGGAAACAGTGAACACAAAAGAGGCTCATGTGGGGATCTTATCAGGTTTCAGGGGACTCTGGTCCATGAAGATAAGGTTACTTCAGGTCCCCATATTTGTTAACCAAAAAAATCAAAAGCCACCTGTGAGCAGCAATAAGCATTTATTTAAGATCAAAGAATAGTTACTCAAGAAGCACTGATTTAGGCAGAAACCCAAATTTTGTCCTGATTATGGGGTGTAGGTAATGGATTTTTATGAGAAAGGGAAGGGAAACAATTACATGAATAGAAAGAAGGAACTTCTATTGGTGCTAATAGGCTAAGTTCTTCTTTAACTCTACATGGCTATTTACTGATTCTAAAAATGTTTGTAATTTTCAGTTCTTGTAGTCAGGTTGTTCAATTTCCTCTTAGCTGTATGCACAGCTGTATGGAAGACAATGCTGCTTTGCCCCCGCCCCCTCCCCAAAGGTTATTTTGCCAAAGGCAAACATTTTAAGGGTTCAAAGAGCAAGATGTACAAGGCCATTTCTATGGTCTGGTGGTTCCAACTTCATTTTGAAATGGCTCCATTTATGTCATTTTTCTCAATTGCAAAAAACAAATACTAAAAAAGTGTGAAAAAAATCACATTAATCACGAACAGAAATGTTAGGTAATAGAGAAAATCAATTAAATGCAGTTGCTACCCTGCTGGGTTTGTAATGTAACTCTTAAAATAATGGGAAAATGAAGATACATTCCACTGGAAATGGTTAGCAACAGGGATGCTAGTTAATGACAGGAAAGAGTCCTTGTGCAGCAAAGAGACAGAAAGACTGGATAGTTAAGGTAAGAGTTTATCTTTCATGAAGAAGATGGGTTCTGAAGAGCATATCAAAGAATGATTCTTGATGTCTATTGAAGTAAAATCTAATTCCAGACTTATGACCTGAAGAAAGAAAATTAACTTCAGCTGTTTACAGTATTTTCTGTTGTAACTTTATCTAGTGGATTGCACTTTAGCTCAGTTGATGATAGAGCTGTTTTTTTCTATCACAGACATTCCTACAACTTGATACTCTTCTAACACTTTGGATCAAGTTTGACACTTCCTCCTCAATCCCCATATTGCCCATGTAACTTCCCCTCAGAGTGACTAGAGAAAGAGGAAGACTTAGCTTCAAAATTTTGGAGCAGTGCACTCTATGTATTAAAACAATTTTTTAGAATAAAAAATTTATAATTAAACTCTAGTCCCCAAATTTAAAATTCTAAATCATTTTAAAATGAACTAGACCTTATACAATTCAGTCAACTATGTCTTCAAATGTTCCAGGCTTTTCATCTCCTCTGGGTCTATTCCACTCACTCCCTTAATACCATTTAATTGTTAAAAGAAATTAGATCTACCTATTGATTATGGTGCTTGTCACATAGTGGCCATGAACATTTTATTAGTTTAGTCAATCAATAAAAAGTAAATGAGATGAAAATGTTTTATTTATTTTTACTTTTTAAAAATATATGTTTTATTGTGTTCAGAGAGGAAGGGGAGGGTGAGAGAGATAGAAACATCAATGATGAGAGAGAATCATTGTGTGCCCTTAATTGGAATTGAACCTGGGGCCCTTCAGTCCTCAGGCCGAGGCTCTATCCACTGAACCAAACCAACTAGGGCTATTTTATTTTTTAAAGTATATTTTTATTGACTTCAGAGAGGAGAGGGAGAGATAGAAACATCATTGATGAGAGAGAGAATCATTGATCGGCTGCCTCCTGCACGCCCTACACTGGGGATCGAGCCTGCAACCTGGGCATGTGCCCTGACTGGGAATCTAACATGACCTCCTGATTCATAGGTCAATGCTCAACCACTGAGCCACGCCATCTGGGTGAGATGAAAATGTTTTAGAAATAGATAAGTAAATAAGCTTAAAGTCCAATAAAAATGTGTTGTTTTTATGTACATCATAGAAAGTTTACCAAACTCCAAAATGTATTATAACCTATAAGCACAGATTTCAGAAAAAGTCTTTGATCCCAGTTTCCACATGGTCTTTTATATGGATGACAGTGTTAATAGGCAAAAAGCCCAATTAACAGAACTCTTGCCACTTTAGTTTCTTGTTTTGGGGGTTAAACTAATGTTTATTCCAGATCTAAAGTACAACCAGACTCTTACTTCAGAATGTGAACTTGGGAATCCTCTTGCTACCATCAAGTAACAGTCATCCTTCACTTATGGGACAATCCACAAAGGAAGGAATAGAAGAGAAAGGAAGAGGCAGTGTACTTTACTTATGGAAAGTTAGGCAAGTGTTATTTTCCAGTTTGTAATAAAAAGTTATGATTTGAGGTTACAGGATGACTTTCAAATAACTTTTAATGTTCATATAGGCTGAACTAATAAAAAGATAGTATTAGGGTCAAAGAGAGCAAGTGATCCGTTTTGTAGTGGTTTGGATATAGCTTTATGGTACAGGTGCTGAAGCCAGGATCCCTGGGTTCAAAGATCAGCTCTATGATTTATGACTTAAGGAATGGAGGCTTATTTAGTGTCTTTAAGGTTCCAATTTTTCCCATCTGCAAGAGGAAATGAGGTGATTATATTAAATAAGATAATGTATATTAAGTGTTTTACATAGCATCTTGTACTTTCTAAGCAATCAATAACTATTAGCTATTGTCACTTGGGGTATTATATTGAATTCTGATATAATTGTAAGGAGAACACTTGACAACAAGAATTTACAGTGGGAAAGATATTTCAAAATCATTTTTAACAGGGAATGGCTGAAGGAACTGGCACTGGTACCTAAGAGGAGAGGGGACTTTGTTTCTCTTCAAATACTTGTTGAATTCTCATGTGAAAGAGAAGGCCAAACTAAGACAAACAAGTGTTAGTCAAAACAGGAAGATATCCCCTTGATATAAGCAAAATAAATAAATAAATAAATAAATAAATAAATAAATAAATAAAATAAGACAATATAAGTTGTCCAATAATAAAGAAGTCTTGTGAAATAGTTAACTTCTAGTCACTAGAAGCATTCAAGTAGAGGTTGGATAACCATATGGCAGGGATGTTTTCCCTGTCTCTTAATGCACTAGTCATTCTGGACTTATTTCTTTTCCTGGAACATTTCACCCTCTTTTCCATCTGTGGGTCTTCACCCATATGTTTTCTCTGCTGAAAAGACTCCTACTTCTTTTTCACACTCCATCCAACATACCTATCTTTTCTTCTTCCTGACCTTTTCCATCTTTTAGGTTTTAATCAGCACCTCCTGCTTTATTTTCCTTCCACACTCTTTACTTCCTATGTCTTATTCCTGTTATCTATTGCATATGGTTAAAATTATTTTTAATATTTTCTTTCCTCAAAAGACTGAAACTTTTAGTTTCTCTATTCTCAGTGCCTAGCATACAGTATACAGTAGGGCTCAATAATTTTATATAATAATAATAATAAATGATTACTGTAGTATATGTTAAACCCTAAGTTTCCTTAAGACTCTCCAAGACTATGATTCCCTGAAGGGGAAGAAGAATCTTCATCTTAAACATTTTACTTTTATTTATTTTCAGAGTTAGAAAAGAAATCCCCATTGCAATTTGAAAATTGTAATGATAACCACTGTCATTCATTTTGGACACAACCAACTTCTGACCACTCAATTTTAAGGGATGTATCTATCTATCTATCTATCTATCTATCTATCTATCTATCTATCATCTATCTATATCATCATCTATCTACCTATCTTTCTATCATCCATCTCTGTGTCTACATATATTGCACATATATTCTGTGGTTCTGTCTACTCTTGGAAACAGTGACATCCCAATAGCAACCAGCACACTTAGCTCTCATCTGTGCACTAAAATAAGCTAGCACTTCCTGGAAAATGGGTATTTTCAGGACCAGGGCAGAGAAAGTACACAATGAGGCAGAAAAACGTGTGGAACCAGAAAGAAGGAAATAATCCTGTATAATAAAGAGGTGATATACAAATTGACTCTCATGCCTTCACAAGATGGCTGTCTACAACTAGGCCAGCAGGGGTGTTAGTGAGGGATGACAAAATGACTGAACAGCAGGCTGCGTGGGTCGACCGACCAGGCCAGCAGGGGGGACAGTTGGGGGCGACCAGGCCGGCGGGGGGGGGGGGTGCAGTTGGGGGCAACCAGGCCAGCAGAGGGGGGTAGTTGGGGGTGACCAGGCAGGCAGGCAGGTGAGTGATTAGGAGCCAGTGGTCCAGAATTGTGAGAGGGATATCTGACTGCCAGTTTAGGTCTGATCCCCGGGATTGGGCCTAAACCAGCAGTTGGACATCACCCTAGAGGTCCTGGATTGGAGAGGCTGGGCTGAGGGGACCCCTTCCCTGCACGAATTTCATGCACTGGGCCTCTAGTTGTTATATACATATTTATCACTGTAGTTCATGTATCTTTATACATTTGGAAACCCAGCAGTTCACACACATATCCTTAACTCAAACCCAACATTAAAGAGTTCATTCTAGTTTTCTCCCTTTCCATGTTCTAAATTCCCCTGATGGGTAGTGAGGAACCTGGCTTCTCTAATGGGGCATATTGACTTTTTGGTCAGCCTCCCTATATGAAACCAATTGCCTGATCTTCGCTCTGCACAGACACCTTCCTTACCCAACGGACACCCCATGTCTGGCTGCTGCAGGTGTCCTCTTTAACTTACTAGGGACCCACCTCCCTCACTGTGTCACTGTGGGGCACCCAGTCATAGAATGGACTTACCTTGGTGGGCACTACCTAAGGACTTTCAGACACTGAAATTTTCAAAAGCTGAAAGGGAATAGAAAGAGAAAGGATGGGACATCTCAATAGAAAATAATCCCTGGAGAAATAAAAGGAGACAAATGCCATGGCTCAGTGTGCCTATGCCCTTCAATGTCAAGAATGCAGGGAGGCCTGACTGACGTGGCTCAATGGTTGAGTGTCGACCTGTGAACCAGGAGGTCGTATTTTGGTTCCTGTCTGGGTTACCTGCCCAGGTTGCGGGCTTGATCCCCAGTGTGGGGCATGCGGGAAGCAGACAATCAATGATTCTCTCTCATCATTGATGTTTCTATCTCTCTCTCCCTCTCCCTTCCTCTCTAAAATAAATAAAAATACATTTTTAAAAAGGAATGCAGAGGGGGTGGAAGGCAAATGAGGTATAGAGGCAAGTGTGAGGTAAGTTAAAATATCAGCAAAAATATGAAACTGTTAAAAACTGCTTTTCCCAAAGTTTCCAGTAGTCCCAAATCTATAAGATCATTATATTAGCCCTTTCTCTAAACCAGTGGTCGGCAAACTCATTAGTCAACAGAGCCAAATATCAACAGTACAACGATTGAAATTTCTTTTGAGAGACAAATTTTTTAAACTTAAACTTCTTCTAATGCCACTTCTTCAAAATAGACTCGCCCAGGCCATGGTATTTTGTGGAAGAGCCACACACAAGAGGCCAAAGAGCCGCATGTGGCTCGCGAGCCGCAGTTTGCCGACCACGGCTGTAAACCAATAGCAAGAAAAGCCATGACTCATTAGTTTAGCATTTGGATCCTTGGCACACATTTTCTTCCAGGTTATTTATGATAATATTTAGAATGGAGTTGAGAGCAATCCTGCTGCTATGAAAATTTAAGTTTTGTTTGTTTCTGGCTTTTGTGATTAACTTGTCAGCCTTAACATTACTGCGACCACAGTGTGAACGGCTCTGTATTTCTTATCCTTCTAAAACGCAGCATTCAGAAATGTTCTTCAAACCTCTCTGACCTACAATCCCAGGGGAAATATTGTGATAATAAATTGCTTATGGGCCTAGCTGTGATTTTTATCTGTAACAGAGTAAAAAATGCCTTAAACTACACTGATATACTAGTAGATTACATTTTGGGCTGGACTTAAATCGTGTCAAAAATTAACTTCAAAATTTACCAAAACCTCTTCATGAAGCCATCAAATTAGGGCCTAATCTCCAAATTTATAGGGAACTCATACATCTTAACAAAAAGAAGATAAAGAATCCAATCAAAAAATGGGCAAAGGACTTAAATAGACACCCTTTGAAAGTTGACATACAGAAGACCGAGAGACATGTGAAAACATGCTCTAAATCACTAATCATCCGAGAGCTGCAAATCAAAACAATAGTGTGGTACCATCTCACACTTGTCAGAATGGCTATCATCAACAAATCAACAAAGGACAAGTGGGTGAGGATGTGAAGAAAAAGGAACTCTCCTGCCCTGCTGGTGGGAATGCAGACTGGTGCAGCCACTGTGGAAAACAGTATGGAGTTTCCTCAAAAAATTAAAAATGGAACTCCCATTTGACCCAGTGATCCCACTTCTGGAAATATATCCCAAGAAAACAAAGACCAATAAGAAATGACATATGCATACCTATGTTCATAGCAGCACAATTTACAATAGCTAAGATTTGGACACAGCCTAAGTGCCCATCAGCTGATGAGTAGATTAGAAAACTGTGGTACATCTACACAATTGAAAACTATGCTGCTATAAAAATACAAGGAATTCTTACCGTTCACAACAGAATGGATGGAACTGGAAAGCAGTATGCTAAGTGAAATAAGCCAGTCAGAGAAAGATAAATATCACATGATCTCACTCATTTGTGTAATATAATGAACATTATGTATAAACTGATGAACAAAAATAGATATAGAGACAAAGAAGCATCAAACAGGCTGCCAAGCTTCAGTGGGAAGGCAGGGGAGGGGTAAGAGATCAACCAAAGGACTTGTATGCATGTGTATAAGCCTAACCAATGGACACAGACACTAGGGGGGTGAGGACATGTGCTAGAGGGCAGGGGTTGGCCGGTGGGGGTGGGGGGAGATCAGTAGAAGAAAAAGGAGACATATGTATTACTATACGTAATACTTTAAACAATAAAATAAAACTTAAAAAAAGCCTTCAAAGTAGATAAACCAAAAGACCACTTAAAGATATCCCACGACATATTCTCCTTATTTAAATGTGAATGTAATTAATCTCAGTTTCTCCCTGAATTCTCATGAGGTTACTATAGAAAAATGAATAGATGCTCCTGAAAGTAGCTATGGGACATTAAACCTACTCAGATGGATCCTTTTTTAAAAAGAATAACTATGGCTTCAAATATAAGACCAATAAATCCACAGACATTATATTTTTGTAACCTTAATTCTTTATAGTCTGCATTTCAAATGAGTCACATTGAATAAAGATAATAACTTGTATCATATCTAGGATCCTTAAAACATAGACTTTAATTTTCAAATATATCATACTAGGCTACAATAATAACACATCCCAGTGCAAGAAATTCATGCAAGGGGGAGGGGTGTGTGTCCCTCAGCCCAGCCTGCACCCTCTCCAATCTGGGACATCCCTCTCACAATCCAGGACTGCTGGCTCCCAACTGCTCGCCTGCCTGCCTGCCTGATTGTCCCTAACCACTTCTGCCTGCCAGCCTGATCAACCCCTAACCACTCCCATGACAGCCTGATCAATGCCTAACTGCCCACCCCTGCAGGCCTGGTCCCCCCCAACTGTCCTCCCCTGTATACCTAGTCCCCCCCCAACTGCCCTTCCCTGCAGGCCTGGGTCCCCCCCAACTGCCCTCCCCTGCTGGCCTGATCACCCACAACTGCCCTCCCCTGCCGGCCATCTTGTGGTGGCCATCTTGTGTCCACATGGGGGTGGCCATCTTTGACCACATGGGGGTGGCCATCTTGTGTGTTAGAGTGATGGTCAATTTGCATATTACCTCTTTATTATATAGGATATATAAATACGTATATATATATATTTAAAAATATTTTTATTGATTTCAGAGAGGAAGGGAGGAGAGAAAGAAAAACATCAATGATGAGAGAGAATCATTGAATGAATGCCTCCTGCACTCCCCACACTGGGGATCAAGCCTCACACACCCCTCTCCCTTGCACATGCTGTGACTGGGAATCGAACAATGATCTTCTGGTTCATAGGTCAACGCTCAACCACTGAGCCATGCCAACCCAGGCACATTTTATATTTTTTATAGCACTTGTATTTTTGCAATACACTTTCTGTAATTCTTTCTTACTTGTTTCTCAGAGCAGTATGGTAATTTTAAAAAAGACCTCGCCTAAGTATTTTGATATTCAGATCCTTGTTCCCTGCTCTGCTTCCCAACTGGGTATGTGACTTTGGATAATTATGCTAACCTTCTGTATCCCAGAAAAGAAAAAAAGAGAGTTGGAAGAGATCAAGGCTTCTTAACCTCCAATATGCTATGGATCTCTTTGGCAGCCTGGTGAAATATATGACTCCTCTAAGAATAATGTTTTTAAATCAATAAAATAAGTAGTATTACAAATAAAACAAATTATATTGAAATTCAGTTATTAAGGTATTTAAAAGCAAATTTAGGACATGGCAATGTGTTTATTATAGCATTAACTAACTAAATAAATATTATGAACCCATAACTACTGTAATTTTAATTTCACAATAATTGTAAATAGCACTTGGAGGTCTCTACAACAACACTAATGTTATTTGAAAATATCCCTGGTTTCTATTGGTGACCAAGTCACAGGTACTTCTAATCATACTCTGGTTTGTTGATTACATCCATCATCAATAGAAATGCTAAATTTCAATAACAAGCTGGAGAAAATAAAAATGTGATCTTTTTTTCTCCTATCCAGGTTTATGAATGCCCTGAATTCTATTCATTAATTGATCTCAAGGGAGATTTTCAACAAAAATAGTCCAGGACTTTATAAACAATCCTGCCAGTTAGGTGGGTGGCATATATTTAGAACTGCTCTACTCCCAGTATGGTGCTTGGGCTCAGCACCAGCAGCACCCACCTGGAGCTTAATAGAAAAGCAGGGTTTCTGGCTCTGCCTCTCGTCTACTGAATCCTGTTCTACATGCATACACGACCCTAGGTGACGTGGTATGCACATTAGTACTTGAGAAGCGCTGTATATAGTCTGGGAGCTTTTCAGCTATGACCAAACCCAGCACCTCAGGATTCCTTACATCAAGAGTCAACTTCTTTTTTTAAACCCAAAGTCTAAGAAGTTGGTGACAGGTCTGCTCGCAAGGAGAGCAGTGCTATTAGACACACAATGGAGATATCCAGAGAGAATTGAGATCAGGAGTTTCCTAAGGATCAATACTTGAATGGGTCTAGATTGTTTTGGAGAATTAAAGAGCCCCAGGCAGTGGCTTGAGATTTGGCAGAAGCAAGCTGTCTCTGAAAAGTGGGGGAGGAATGATAATAAGTCTGATTGCATAACCAGGCAGAAACAGAGTTCCAAGTTTTACTTTATTAAGTCTAGGCAAGGTTTGTTCGGTACAGTTTGGTTTGCGTGCTATAACTGTTTGCATGCCACAGTTAATGTTTTTTTGTTAATGCATGTTTGAAAAATTTTATAGGTATGTAAAATATTAAGCAGTTGATGTCTTACACAACACATCATGTCTGCATGGGGAGAAAAGCCACTCTTGAAGTGTCTTACAGTGAAGTTCTCTGATAGAAATTTAATGCAGTATCAGTATACATTTTTAAATATTTATTTTGTACCAGTGAAAATTCAGGGATCTATAAGACACTGTTCCTGCCATAAAAGAGTTGCCAACTTATTTTGTGAGTCAGGCAGAAAAATTTTGATGGTAAGAGTATGTTACGTTCTGTGATAGAAGCAGACACAAGATGCTATTTATAGAGGTATGCTGGGGGGTGTTGCATAAAACTTGGAGTTCCTGTTTACTCACTTACTCATTGACTCAATTATTCATTTATTTATTTGTTCAATGATGTCTATTGAACCATTATTCAATGTCACCCACTAACCTTGTTGGCTGCGCATAAAATGTTGACTTTGGAATTGGTAAAAGAGGTCTACGCTACAATCCTGTTAGGTTTTGTATGCCCTGTTTAGAATGCTGAGCCTTACCCAACAAGCAACTGGGAAAACAATGGATTTTAAGTTAAGAACTTACTGATCAGATTTGAAGTTTAATATCATCACTTTTAGGGTAGTCATGAGAGGTGACTGGAAAGGGGTTTCAGAAGATCATTTTAAGGTTTTAAGCTTGGAAAAAATCTTGTGTTCATTTCTAGATCTCTTTCATTTAAAAAATGCCCTCATTTCCTTTTTATTAATAATATTTACAGGCAAATACTTGTTTTGTGTTGGAATGTTATAGAATGATGTATTTCTTGTCAGGTTTTTTGGTTCAGCAATATAATTAATATATTTTTTTTCTTATCATTATTTTGCAGCTTTGGACACTTGTCTTGATTTTATGGCCAGTCATTATTTTTATAATTTTGGCTATTACTCGGACCAAATTTCCTCCAAGAGCAAAACCAACTTGTAAGTAAATGAAAATTTTTCCCCCTAACTTTTGAATTGTAGTTAAAAATATTTTGATACTACTTTAGTGTTTTATTCTAAATTTTTTAAAATAGGGTTTCCTCTTGAAAACATTTATATAAATACTTGGTATGTTTTCTTCCATATTTTTGAATTCATAACAAAGATGGGCCTGTAATATTTATTTAGAAAAATACAAAGCATGTAGGAGCTGTGCTTTATCTGTAAAATATGGACTCATTCATTATTCATCTCATAGATGTCACCATGGTCTGCACAACACAAACAAGCAGCAGTCTCAGCTAGATCATTGTTTACTTTTGTGCTGTAGCAGAAACTATAGACTGGTATTTGATCAACTGAATGAATGAAATCCAGAGTTCCACAAAAAGATCTATTATCTCTCCTCAGGGCAGATACTGGAATGGTACAAATGTATCAACGCAGTTTGAGAGGATTGGTTTCCAATTAGTGTTATTTTAGTTACATTTAGTCATTGCCAAGTTATAAATTGGGCTTAATGCCCCAGAATGAAAATGCAGAAAAAATTCAAACAAGTCCTTAGAACTGAGGGAGGTGAGCTTTTTAACCCCAATGATTTGACCAATGTTGTTTTTGCTTTTGTTCTTAAACTTTGGAGTTAATTTTCTCAGTAGTAATACTTAAGTATTTTTATAAGAAATACTTATAAACTATTTTACTTAAGTAAACTCATTTACTTAAGTAGAAGTCAGGTGAGATCCTTTATGTTTTACAAAAGTTATCTTATAAAGATCCTAATTGATCAAATTTCTGTAAATCAGATTGTATTTCAGATAAAGTATGACCATACAGTATGCTATATAAAAGAATACTATGCTGAATTATTTGTAAACAGAATAATGAGCTATTGACACTAAAAAAAGTATTGCTTTTCAATCACTCGGTCCTAAGAAATGAGAGCCATGGTGGAATCTACTTAAATCATGCACAATAGGATAATTCAAAAGAAAATATCAAGTCAATTAGTGTAAAATATTTAAACTTTTGGTGCTAGAATAAATAATTCCTTTTATTTTAATAGTACTTCATCATTTCTAAAGGACTTTTGCACAGGTAATTATGTAGAGTTGTTGATGAGATTTTATTTGGTTATAAAAACAGCATAATTTTGTTCTCATCATATTGTATGTACATTAATTCTTTATAGAAGATTAATTCCATTGTATACATTAGAATTAATATTCTAGCATATCTTAAGTAGCATAGACTTCAGAAGTAATGCATTCATTACATAAGGACAAACACTGTTTGAACTATTCTGGTTTAAGATGCTAATTATCAATTTGTTAATGATAGTGATAGAGGAGTTTATATCTCCTTTCCTCCACTTATTTTCACCAATTTATTGTTTTATAAGGATATTCAGTTATATAAAGTTCCTTTTATAAGCTTCCAAGAGATAAATATAAGATGTGTGAGTGAGGAGTCTTATTCTAATTGGTGCTAGCTCATAGACTTTAGAGATTCATGGCGAAAATGATGCAAACCCCTTACAATTCCACTAACAAACAAAGAAAAAAAAGAATAGAACAGCTCTGTGACAAATGCCTTATAGACCTAATCTAAAAGGATCTGGAAAAACACGATACCCAAAAGAAGATGAATACCAACTTTCATCATGGACCCATTATCATACTCTAATAATAATTAGCTATGAGGTAGTTATTATCATACTCTAATAATAATTAGCTATGAGGTGGTTATATGTATGTTTGTGGGTAGGAGAGAACAAAGTTATAGGAAAGTTCAAACATTGAATATATTTTTCTAGTCTCTCAGATCTATAAGACTCAGTCTAACATATAGTTTATTGGTTTGTTATTAGACTTGGAAGGAACTCTATCACTTTACAGATGAGAACACTGGGACCCAGGAAGATTGTAATTGGCCAAAATTCAATCATGTGGGATAGGAGAGAAAGGTTTTTTTGAAAACTACCTTTATTTATTCTTTGTCCATGAGATTTATAAATTATCTTACCCTCTTATACAAAGAGCCACATACAAATTATGTCCAAGATTTCAACCCATCATACACAATCAATAGAGTATAAAATATAATTTTATATTTGGAGGTGCTATTTTGTAGAGTAATTTAGAGAACCTAAAACTAGTATAGACAGTTACCTTTTCTTCTTTCTTGTAGTAGAGAGAGAATAACTTCAAAATGATGTTTCAAAAAAATGGCGATTCGAATTTAGGTATTTTTATTGTTTTTTTGTAATTGTGATTTTTCTTTGTTTCTCATGTCCATTATATCAAAAGATTAAAATTAGCTACTAATAATAAGCATTTCTTGATCTTAGACTATGCACCAAGCACTTAGCGGGGGTAATGGCAATGTTATTCATTTCAAGTTGAGAACACCAATGCACAGAGATTAAGTGACTTGATCAAGATTGCACAGGTAATAAGTGGTGATGACAGGATTTGAATGTAGGCTCCAGAATCTGGTTTTCAGCCCATGGACTCATATTTTTTACATCTAGTAGTCAGTACTAATTTCTCATGTTGCATTACTTAAGTTTGAAAGAGTAGACTAAAAACTAGAAATTAGGAATAGAAACTCTTCTCTGTATCATGAAATCAAAAGATATAAGGAAGAGGTACATTCCAATGTGTGTATCAGAGTTATCCTAAATATTAGTATTCAGTGTAGAATGCTGCCTTTGTCTGGTGAATTCTGCGTGAGCCACTGTAATTGTAGTACCATAGAAATCAGGTCCCCTTGACAGAGTTAAACTCCTTTCTGGGCTACAGTGACGTCTTCAGTGCTAGTTGGGCAACAGAGAAATGAAGATGAAACTTCAGACTACACCCCAGCTGAAACTCAGCTGTGGTGAGAACGGGAGTTGTCATCTTGCGGGCACATTCTACTCTCAGAATGGCCGGGCGGGTTTGTAGGACTGATAAATCAAAGGAAGCTGCTGCAGCCTTGGCCACAGTAAGCACCAGTCCAGAGCAAAATGTTTCCTTTTTGGCATAGTCTGCTTTCACTTACTCCCTTTTGTGTTGCCACCAACAGCTTAGGTAACTGGCCTCGGCAGATGAGTTCCAGGTAAAGAAAGCTTCCAAAGTCTGGCAGGCAGGGCCCGCTGCCTCTCATTCACGGAGGGGAAATGAGCTGAGGCTGCAAGTTTGGATTAATTCCAACCTCTTACAATCTCTACATGCAGTGTCTTGTCAAGAGGCAAACTTAAAGCCAAAATACCATGCTCAGGAGCAAAGGCAAACAAAACAAAACAAAACCCTCCAAAATGCATTTAGACTAAGCCAAGCAGTAATGTGCAGTGAGTTAATTTTGTCTCCTTTTAATACATTTGTACCTCTGAAAATGCAGGCGAGAAGTTCCTAATTACTGTGGCGCTGACTACTTTTAAGAACAGTAAAACCCTGCCATAATAAGATAAGTGGACTCCAAAAATGCAGTTCTGCCAAACAAGGAGTCGCATTTTTACGAAGTTAATGAAAAACAATATTTTACAAGTGGTAGAAAATATCACTAAAAGCACAGTGGAAGTTATTCTGTACAACTATAGCCTCACACTGAATTAAACCCCAACTATCTTGAGGCTGTTACTTTCTAGTACCCCTCCCCCTTTAGAACATAAGAAATTTTGCCCATCCTACATCTGAAAATAGGGGCTGGTGGAAGGCAGAAGCCAGCTAGTAATTGAATTATATCCAAATTTGTGTTATCACAAGGTTATACTGAATACCATCCATCCAGATGTGACTCAGTGGCTTTGGTCAACGCAAGATTGACATTCTTAGTATGTCTTTTGACCTCTAAGCATACCTTTTGTCTTCAGGGACAAATAAAAATAATCATAGGGGTGAACATTTATTGAATACTTTACCATGTGTCAGACACTATGCTAACTACTTTGCATATATTTCCTTAGTTACAGACACATCATCTCTTTGAACAATGTAATTTGATTGTCCCCATTGTAAAGATGACAAAACTGAGGTGCAGAAATGTTAAGTAATTTACCAACGATCACATAGTTACTTTGTGCCCGATTCTGAAATTTAACCATAGAGTTTTTACCTGGAGTGGAGTGGTTTTATACAGGTAATGAGTGCCAACAATGGAAATACTAAGGTCTGGCTCATTAGAATTTATAGCATCTCCTTTTTCTACTTCATACCACCTATTAGCACTATCATAGATTGAATGTGGCTGTAAAAGTGAACTCAATTGGTTTTTCTACTTGTCAGCAACTCCAGGAAAAAATTGAGAAGGAAGATTGAAATTATTGATTAATTGGTGGTTTGTGGGATCCATGCGTGATGTTATACCTACACTACCTGAATTGTTAAAACTATTGTGTAGTTTTAAGTTGAAGGAGTCTATGAGGCATCTCACTGGTGATGGTTGTGAAAGATAGAGGAGTGAGGTTTCTTCTGGCCCAGCTCTTGCTGCTGACTTTTGCATGGTGGTGTTTCTATGGAAGTGAAGGCAGGTGCATGAGGACAGGATTCTGGATGTACCATGCTCGCTCATGATATAATTAATAGTAATAGTAATAAATAGTAATAGTTGAGGGGCCCATAGTAAATAACTTTCATTTCTATTTGATTGGCTTAAAATGAATTTGGATTTTATTCTGGGAAGCCCAGAACTCATCATCATTCTTCTTCTGCTGGGGATTGCCCCATCCAATTTCTCCATTCTCACACATGCCAGCAACACTAGGCAACCTCCCAGGTTAGAAATATCTGAGTCATCTTTGACTCCTCCCTTTCTAGTAGCCTTAAAGTCAGAATCTATCTTGTGAAATGCGTCCTGAAATGAATCCTTTCTTTTCATCCTTCCTGCCACCCGTCGCTCCAAAATTTCATTGTTTCATGCCTAGATTTCTTCTGTAGATTTTTCAAATACCCTCATCAGATAATCTCCTAAAATACTTTTGGGGCCTAACAAGTTTCAGCTTCTCTTTGTTTAACTTTCAAGACCTTTATAATCAGAATTCATCTACCTTTCTGTTCCTTCTGTTCTGCAGTATGATGCCTATGCCTAAGGAAGCAGTGTCTGAGTGTGTCCCACACATCTTTTTTTTAAAAAAATATATTTTATTGATTTTTAATAGAGAGGAAGGGAGAGGGATAGAGAGTTAGAAACATCGATGAGAGAGAAACATCGATCAGCTGCCTCCTGTACACCCCCCACTGGGGATGTGCCCACAACCAAGGTACATGCCCTTGACCAGAACCGAACCTGGGACCCCCCAGTCCGCAGGCCGACACTCTATCCACTGAGCCAAACCCGTTTCGGCTGTCCCACACATCTTAACACTCATTCCTGCTTGGATCGGCATGCTTGTGAATTATCCTCAATGTCTATTAAAAGGCAAGCTCACATCCAAGGCTTACCTTTCGGCTTTCCCGCATCATTCAAACTCCAATTAGTTCTGCTTTCTATCTCTCTTGTTGATGTATTGTATTATAGTGATCTCTGAGTGTTTTATGCTTTAATCTTGACTCACTCGTTGGAGAGACAGAACATGAATAGCAGAACTCACATCATAACACCACACTATTATATACAGCATGATTCCCAGCATAGGGAACAAAATAGGAGTTTAATAAATTGGTCAGATTTGGATACAGATTAATATGGGTGACTGAATTACAAAATTCACCAAAAGATGAATAGTAAAAACAAACAAACAAAAATCCCTCAGTGTATGAGATGAGTAAAGGACAAGAAGTTAGGTTGGTTTTGGTTAGATCTTTACTTCTCAGATCTAGGTAAATCTCACTGTGCTATCAAAAATGTCCATAATGATAATGTTGAGGGGGTGGGGGAATGAACATAAGGCTCCCTCACTCCTCCCCAGGTAAGTCCACCTGGGAATTTCCATCATGAACACCTAAGGGCTCTTACAAATACTACATACATAAGATTTTTGTGTGGGAGAGATTTTACAGTCTGCTTCTTGCTTAAGTTCCAGAAAATGTCAGAATAGCTTTTGAATTTCACAATGAAAGCCCCATCACTTACTTCTTCCATTAGCAAGTCAGTAGTTGACAACTTTTACGGAAACACTGGTGACCCTTAGGTGGTAACATGAGGGTAAATTCTGTGAAACTCATAGAAACGGATATTGGGATTAGATTGTGACTTTGCTTCCTCTAGCATTCTGCACAGAGCTGCAGGAAACAGCAGGAGGAAGGGAACATTGGCTCCATCACACGAATATACAGGAATGGCTACAGCTTCTGTGGGTAGTTGCCCATCTCTCCCCAATCCTGACTTGAAATTCTATCATTCTCTCATGCAATGCAGATGGACACACCCTAATGCCAGAAAGTATGACAAAAGGATTTCCCAACTAATGCCTAACAGCAGGCTTAGTATAAAGAGCTGCATCACAGAACCGGAAGTTCCTTGAACTACAGTAAACTTATTTCAACAAGGGGAAAACTAAAGAGGAAAGAATAGCTGTTGATTGTACAGTCGCAGATCTATTTTTCTGTCTGTTCTACATCATCTCTACTTTTGATGATCTACCTTACAAGCTTCGCAGAGGTGACTGCCTCACTGATATTGGCTCTGGGAGCCACATCTTCTCTTTCTTGTTCCTTTTCTCTTCCCTTCCTTTAAAAGAGCAGAGGGGCTCCTGTTACTCTCAGATAGGATCCTCTAATATCTAAGTCTATATGATAAATTTGTATCTGATAAGGTGCCTCCGTTTCATTTAGCTTTTTTTTGGAGTTTCCTCCTTTTCTTTTATTTGGGGGTTGTTACTTTGTCTCCCCATTTTTGCTGTCCCTTTGTATTTGTTTCTATGTATTAGATCAAATTGCAATGCTTCCCCATCTTTGTGGGGTGGCCTTTATGTAGTAAGTGTTTTGTGGGACCCACTGGAACAGTCTCTTCCATCTCCTGAGCTGGGTGCTCTAGAATGTCCCTTGTTATTTGGGCTCTCCTGTTGTAATTGGGTCTTGATTGTGGGTGTTCCAATCATGGGTGGGATCTCCTCTCAGGCTGACTGACTGTGAGGCTCATCCCTGACCACATTGTGTGAGTTGTTGTGCAGGGCAGTGTCCAGGTGGTTTCTGCCCTTCCTTGTTATAAGTTTCTTTCTCTGGGTGAATATTCCCTAATTTAGTTTTATTTCCGGTCTGGTCCTAGGAGGAGGTGCAAGAAAGGTCTGCTTATTCCACTTCCATCTTCTCCTCCTCAATCAAATATCCTGGTAGCTTCCAACTTGTCCTGACTCCTCTCCTTCCATAGCTTACTCCCAAGTCTGTATGAAAAGAAAAATTGATTATTTCTAAAACCCTCTCAAGAATAGCAATGTTACTTGCTGAAGTTGCCAATATCAGCTGTTATTTCCAATATGCCCTTGAAGTTAAGAGCCAGAGAGCCCAGATACTGGGAATGCTATGGGGTTAAAATGTCTGTAGACTTCTCCATCACAGCTAACTATTTCTCAGAATTTTTTAAACCTCCTCCTTCACTCCCTGACTTTCTTTCCAGATATTTCTATCCAAATTTCTTTAAAGAATAGAGTTACTTTTTATGATATGGGGTTTTCAATGCACAGCTAACCATAGCCTCCTAATTTCATACTGTCCAGATGGATCAACACAATTAACACAACAAATTTTGGGAGTGGAAATGCAGCTAACTAAAGAGAAAATAATACAGGTTTCATACCACATTACCAGTATTTTTCCCCTTTGCCTCTTCTCTATCGTTGAAATTTACAAACAGATATACCCACTCTATGTTACTTAAACACATTAAAATAAGCTCCTTGAAAGATGTGGATTCCAGGTTCTTACCTAGGCTTTTTAAAATATATATATTTTTTATTGATTTCAGAGAGGAAGGAATGGGGAGAGAGATAGAAACATCAGTGATGAGAGAATCATTGATCAGCTGCTTCTTGCACACTCCTCACTGAGGATAAAGCCCTCAACCTGGGCATGGGCATGTGCCCTGACTAGAATTGAACCATGACCTCCTGGTTCATAGGTCAATGCTCAACCACTGAGGCATCCTGGCTAGGCTACCCTAAGCTTTTTGAATGGGCATTTGGTGGAGGAGCTGGTGGAGATGAGGTGATGAGGATGGGCTGATGGTAGTTGAGTGGGAAATACTTTTTAAAAAAATATATATTTATTGATTTCATAGAGGAAGAGAGAGGGAGAGAGAGAGATAGAAACATCAATGATAAGAGAGAATCATCGATCGGCTGCCTCCTGCATGCCCCCTACTGGGGATCAAGCCCGCAACCCAGGCATATGCCCTTGACTGGAATTGAACCTGCAATCCTTCAGTTCGCAGGCCAACACTCTATCCACTGAGCCACGCCAGCTAGGGCAGGAAATTCTTAAGCAAGTTAAAGTTTGAGAGTGACCTCTTCCTTTCTTTTCAACTAGCTTTTCTTACTTAAAGCAGTTGCAGTTTTTACTAGCTCACTGCAGTTAAAGTGAACCAGCAAATGGATTTAATTATTTGAGTAAGTTCAGGGAAGAATTTGCTTTTGCCTGAACTACATTGCAGCACTTAACCCTGGCTCTTTCAGGGCAATCCTCAGGATGTCAGCAGTCTCATACCATTTTCATGTCTTATGTTGACACCATTTTCAGGACAGTTGATAGGAGAATGCCTCCTCTCAGAATGCACTGCCAGCTTGGTTACTAAAGAAGGAAGTGTTCATAATTTCCTGAATTTTTATGCACAGGTGTTTTTCCAAGATGATTTCATGGTTAAGTTACCTGCCCAGGGGAGCCCAGTTCCACTTAAACAAATGCTACTTCATATTCTAACATTGTATCACTATGCTTCTAGTTTCATAAATATCAGGAGAATGAGAAAATATAAAAAAATCATTTCATTATTTTGAAATTGCTGCTCTATGTGAGATGGTAGAAAGATGCTTTATATTCTACAAGGATGTGCCTACAGCTGTAAAGACTAGGTCTTCTTTCCATCCTCATGTTGCTTGGAATCTAACGCTGGTTGAAGAAACACACATAAAAAGTTATTTGCCATAATAGACTTTAAAAATAAAAAGTTAAATACAACTAAAGTAAAAGTGTTAAATATAGCTCTTGGCACAGGATTTTATATGTAATAGAAACTCAGATATTTATTCATTAATTAAAAGTGATGTGTAACAACAGTGCAAATACTTAAGAAAATAAGTATTCAATAAGCAGCATTGGTAGTAAAAACAATAAGTTTTAAAAAGGAAGAGATTACTATCAATTAGTGTCATCAAGAATTACTCCAGGACTTAAGCTTGGAAAGGAAAAAAAAAATGAAATATGCAACAAGAAGAGAGGTGTCCTTCAAGAGAGAGCAAGGTCATGATCAAAACCTTGGAGGCAGGAACCCTCAGGGTCACTAACTGGCTGAGGATAGTAGAGTTGTCTGGCCAAAACAAAGTTTGTGCTGGAGAGTAGAGGAGATCAAGTGCAGTAGGGTCAATCATATAGGGTTTTCAATACTAAGAGTTTGGGTATTTTTCTGTAGTCATAGAAACATTGAAAGTCTATGAGAAGTTATTTACTTTTTTTCTAACATGAGAGGTAAACTAAAAGAAGTTTGAAAGGTTTTCCACCATAACTGTTTAGCTCCATCCAGTTGTTTCTATCACAGGCTATATTAGTTATCTATTGCTCTCTAACAAATTGCCTCCCAAAATTGAGTGGCAACAACAATTAACATTTATTTGCCTCCAGTTCTATGGGTCAGAAATTTGGGAGTGGTTTAGCTGTGCAGTTTTGGCTTGGAGTCTCTCATGAGACTGTAGATTTGGTGCAGGGCTGCCCTCATATGACGGCTTGACTAGGGCTAGATGGTGTTTCCAAGGTGGATTGCTCATAAGGCAAGCGAGTTGGTGCTGACTGTTGGTGAGAGTTCTCAGTTTCTCCCTGCAGACTGTTTCAGTGCTCTCATGACGTGGCATCTGGCTTCTCCCAGAGCGAGCAACACAAGGAACAGTCAGGCAGATGCTATCCTTTTTATGACCTAACCTCAGAGCATCACTTCCGCCACATCTGTTCATTGGAAACAAGTCACTAAGCCTGGCCCATAGTCAAGGGCAGGGGAACTAGACTCCATTTTTTGAAGGAAAAAGTGCCAATGATTCTGAGGACACATTTTAAAACCACTATACAGACTAACAAGAGTCAGTGGTACAGTAGTAGTGTGTACTAAACATGTGTAAATTATTCAGGTCCATCATGCCAGAGAACTTTTTTTTTAAATTTCTTTATTGATTAAGGTGTCACATATTTGTCCTCATCCCCCATTCCCATCCCACACCCCTCCCCACGGATGCCCCAACCCCCTGTTGAACTTAACCATTGGTTAGGCTCATATGCATGCACACAAGTCCTTTGGTTGATCTCTCCCCCCTCCCCCCACCCTCCCCTATCCTCCCTCTGAGGCCCGATAGTCCGATCGATGCCTCCTTGTTTCTGGTTCTGTTCTTGTTCATCAGTCTATGTTGTTCATCATTTCCCCTAGATGAGCGAGATCATGTGTCACTAGAGATATACTTATATGAACTGAATGTGAGATGAGCAATAATAGTTATGCTGACAGGCAAATGAATCAGTCTGTAGTGAGTTTCTTTCTGGACCAACAGTTCTTTTGAGACCCAATATCAATGTCCACCAGTTCCTTATGTGTACATGTCGGCACTGACCCCTCAGCTCTGGATGGTGGACAAATGGTGGTAATGCAGGTTCGATTCCCTCTGGTTGGGTCTCGGCCAGACCCAGGGGCACGGCTTCATCCGGACCCAGGGGCACGGCTTCATCCGGACCCAGGGGCACGTGGCCTCACCCGGACCCAGGGGCACGTGGCCTCACCCGGACCCAGGGGCACGTGGCCTCACCCGGACCCAGGGGCACGTGGCCTCACCCGGACCCAGGGGGTGCGTGGCCTCACCTGGACCCAGGTGCGCGCGGCTTCCCCCGGACCCGGGATCCAGCCTCACCCGGATCCAGAGGCACACGGCCTCACCCGGACCCGGGATCCAGCCTCACCCGGATCCAGAGGCACATGGCCTCACCCGGACCCGGGATCCAGCTTCACCTGGACCCAGGGGCGCATGGCCTCACCCGGACCCAGGGGCGCGTGGCCTCACCCGACCCAGGGGCGTGTGCATACCAGAGAACTTATGTGCTTGGTGCCATACTGCATTCCTAGTATATAGTCCAATACCTGCAACTGGAGGTATCAGTTAGCATTTTTTCAACGATTATTGTTGTATAGATAAAGATATTTATTTTCAGGGGTTTTAGTGACAGTTCTCATTAGGTAAGTATTGAAGTCAAGATTTAATTTGGTCTTACCATCAAAATCCTCTTCCTATTCACCAGGCTATCTGTCAAACAGAATCACTCATCTCTATTAGAAAAACTTACCTTGCTGTAGGCAGAGCTCACTGAACTACTCTCTGGAATATTGCCTGGCACTTAGTAGTCACTCAACAAGTATTTGTTGAATAAATGAACAAATTTGGTGTAATACATGCAGGCTAGAAATAGGAAGAACCTTTTCAAATTGACTAATAAGTCAATGAAAAACAGGGGCATACTTGGGGCCAGAAAGTTTGCCTCTTGTGCAGGTTATTAGTTTGTCATTTTCATTGAAAAGACATCTTGTTTAAAGTGTTGGCGAGGATGCAGAGAAAAAGGAACCCTCGTGCACTGCTGGTGGGAATGCAGACTGGTGCAGCCACTGTGGAGAACAGTATGGAGTTTCCTCAAAAAACTGAAAATGGAACTCCCATTTGACCCAGTAATCCCACTCCTAGGAATATATCCTAAGAAACTGGGAACACCAATAAGAAAGGATATATGCACCCCTATGTTCATAGCAGCACAATTTACAATAGCTAAGATCTGGAAACAGCCTAGGTGCCCATCAGCAGATGACTGGATCAGAACTATGGTACATCTACACAATGGAATATTATGCTGCCATAAAAAAGAAGGAATTCTTACCATTTGCAGCAACCTGGATGGAATTGGAGAACTTTATGTTAAGTGAAATAAGCCAGTCAATGAAAGAAAAATACCACATGATCTCACTCATTTATGCATAATAAAGAACATTATAAACTTGAACAAAAAGATAGATACAGAGGCAGTAAAGCATCAAACAGTCTGTCAAATTACAGCAGGAAGGTTAGGGAGAGGTGGGGAAGATAAGAGATCAATCAAAGGACTTGTATGCATGCATATAAGCATAACCAATGGACTCAAAACTCTGGGGGGTGAGGGCATAGATGGGAGTGGGGTGGGGGGGGCAATGGTAAGATATGTACACATATAATACCTTAATAATAATAATAAAAAGACATCTTTTTTAAAGGGTGGAAGTCAGATACTAAAAATATAGATGTAATGTTCCTGTGGTTTGAAAAGCTTAAGACCACACACAAGGATTCTATGGAGAAGCAACTTTATATCATTGCATCGTTATTTTGAATATAGTTTTTCTAAGAGTGAGAGTGGAGTAAAGGGGGAAAAATAAGTGGGGTTCAGCCAGAATTCCTCTCATATTAATAGCATTAAGTGATGACATTTATCCCACAGGAAACAGCAACAAATTAAATTGAGGACATCATGGCATACCTAAACTCTCATACACCTTTCTACACAGCTCTAACACTATTTACTCTGGAAAAAAATTTTGTGGCAAAATAGAAGCTGATCTGCTTTGAAAATTCTACTCACCTCCATTGGATCCTGTAGCTTTAATTAGATGTTTATAAGATTGCATGCTAAGCAGAGCTCTGAAAATCAGGGGGAGAGGGGAAGGGAACCACAACTTTTTACATGGATTACATTTTTTTTTCAGAGGCATGCCAAGAGCTAAAATGTAAGGTCTTTACTTGTTGATGTATCTTTAGTTTCATGTGGAAATTTGACATTAAATATATGTAATCTGAAAGGTAAATGATAGTGATCAGCAATTTTCATAGGCAGGTTCAGTTTGGGGGATATTATGAATTCTGTGGTTAACATTAGGTAATATAGACAAACCTCCAGAATAATAAGGAGTTTTTCTGCAATGTTAATGTAAACTATCAAATTTAAGCTCCAGTAAAAACTAAAGCAAACGAACAAGAGTGGGATTAGGTTAATCTCAAACATTCACAATATTGCCTAAGGTATTAGAGCCATGATTCTGATGCCTACTTTTCTTACATAGATTTCTAAACATCTAGCTGTGCACATCCCCTGGGCACTCAGCTATTCTTTAAGCAAACACTTATTATAGCACTATGTGGAATTTAAAGGAGAACACGGGATTTTTAGACAAAAAAAAAATATCAACAATCAAGTTGTGGGGGCAAGATACTCTGTACTTGATCCATAACCTATTACATGATCAACTTTGATAGCAGGAACAAAAAACCACAAACGCATTAAGATTTTTTAAAAAATTATTATGACCTTTGGAGTCTAGAGAAGTTAGCAATACTTAACATTTTGTAAGTAGGACTTGAACTGCATCCTGAGGAAGACAAATTGGTTAGCTGGATTTGCATGAGAAGAATGGGGAGTTTTTTGAGGGAGGAAAGAATCAATCAAGTTCATGGTAGTGGGATGTAAGGTGAATGGTCTTATCTTACCTCAGGGAACCTTCCCTGAACCTTTATACTAGGTTAATTTTCACCCCCATACTACCACTCCTGTATAATTGTAATTTACTATGTCTGTATTTATTTGATCTCTCCTTTATGAGGCCTGTGTGTAAGCCTATCTTTTTAAAAATTAAATTTATTGGGGTGACATCGTTTAATAAGATTTTATAACTTTCAAGTGTATATTTCTATGATACATGATCTGTATATTACATTGTGTGCCCACCACCCAAAGTCAAATCATCTTCCCTCACCATATATTTGTCCCCCTTTACCCTTCCTTACCCCTCATCCCCCCCTTCCCTGTGATACCCACCACAAGAGGGGTTGCTAAGTTATATGGTAACTCTATCCTTAATTTTTTTAGTAACCCCAATACTGTTTGCCATAGTGGCTGCACCAGTTTACATTCCCACCATTAGTGAATGGGTGTGTTTTTTTCTCTCTCTCTCTCTTCAACCTCTCCAACACTTGTTATCACTTGTTAATAATAACCATTCTACAAGTATGAGGTGGTATCTCATTGTACTGTTGATTGATTTGCATTAAACCTATCATTTCCACCAAATAACAGCAGCACCAAGCACATAACAGACACTCAATAGATAAATAAATGTCCCCTTCCAACCCCTTAGATTCTGCTGAGAAATGAGTTTGAATGGGTAATAATAGGACCAAAAGACCCAGAGCCTCAAATACCAGGGTGATGATATTGAGATATCTTTATCTGATAAGCGATAAAGAATAACACATGGAAATAGGAACATGGAACTTTGTATACATTAATCAGATAGTGTGAGAAAGATGTATCAACAAGCGTGAGAAAAGGCTGAAGCAAGAGAAAGAATTATGCAGTTATTGAAATTATAATAATTGATTGGCACTCTTACTAACACAGCTAGAGAAACAGAAATGTGCAGGAATGAATGTCTTAAATATATTGGGAGGAGAGAATCAGTAGGATAAGATGAAGTGTGAATTTGGGGGACAAAGGCATGATTGGAAACGAAAGCACTACCCTGGACTTTAATCTGGAGTCTGAGATTGTAGAACAGCAAGAACTATAACAACAGGGATCACTTTCATGTAATTTCATGTAATATTGTCTTTTAATCTTTGTAAAAATCTTGAGAGTTTCATTATCGTGATTTCTATTTTATAGATGAAAAAATCAAAATGCTTAGAGAGGGGATAGAGCCTAATGATAACCCATGGGCCTTTGATCAGGGTGTTCAACTCAAGCCCCAGTTTGACCTTGAGAAGTCACTTCACTTCTCGGAGCCTGTTTCTTCATCTGTAAAATGGGGATAATTACAGTAACTACCTCATAGCATTTGGGGGAGGGGGTATAGTTGAATAAGGTAAAGCATGAAATATGATAATTTGTGATATCACAGAGAAGGATGCCCATAGTCTATAGATGCATATAGTAAGAGCTCAGTATAAGATTATTGTGATAAGACTAGAGGTTCGATGCATGAAATTCATGCAAGAATAGACCATCCTTCCCCTGGCTGCCGGCACCAGCTTCCCTCTGGCACCTGGGACCTGGGCTTCCCTTGCAGTCCAGCTTCGTCCGGAAGGACATCTGGTCTAATTAGTATATTACGCTTTTATTATTATAGATGACTTGCCCAAGATTAAACATCTAGTAAGGGGAAGAGCTTCTGATTTAAATTAAGGTCTTTTGATGTATTTCTTATACATATCATTTGCTACTGCAGAGAATAAAGGCACAGGGATAGAGCTGTGAAAATATTAGTTGTTTATTACCCAAAGGACACTACTTGTTTATTGCAATCCATACTTTAAGAATCACTTATCCAGTGTTTGCATAGAGAAAAATCATTGGTTTTTAGCTTAGTTCTGCCAATCTTAATTATCCTAAGATTTGGCAAAGGACATAAATTCTTCTTTGGTTTCTATATTTGTGCACTGGATCATCTGTGTGAAACTGTGCCAAGAGAAATGAACTGGATAAAAATTCTCTTAATGCTAAGTTATTCTTATAATCTTTAGCAGAAACCAGTTTATGGAACTTGTTTCTCTTATTTAAATTTAAAAAATATATATATTTTTTATTATTGATTTCAGAGAGGAAGGGAAATGGAGAGAGAGATAGAAACATCACTGAAGAGAGAGAATCATTGATTGGCTGCTACCTGCATGCCCCACAGTGGGAATGAAGTATAGTTTAATAGAACCAACGTTTGAAAGAATTCTACTCTTTC
Source organism: Cnephaeus nilssonii (assembly GCF_951640355.1). Taxonomy (NCBI): domain Eukaryota; kingdom Metazoa; phylum Chordata; class Mammalia; order Chiroptera; family Vespertilionidae; genus Cnephaeus; species Cnephaeus nilssonii. The sequence goes on along the minus strand of NC_137081.1, from coordinate 19,034,231 downwards.
CAGTAGGCCCCAGACACAATCACCTAGGAGAGGTGAGTTTATGAAAAAATGTTTTCTGAGAGCAGAAATAGAGGCTTTCTGGCTTGCTCACTAATTTTCAAAAGGTAGCCGTTGTTTTCCTGTCATATCCTTGCTAGTATTTGTGTTGATTTTCTAGAAGCTAGGGGTTTCTAATCGGTTTTGAGGAGTAACAGTCACTCTTTTCATTTTGACATGCTCTTTTCCCATTTTTTAGGAGAAGGGACATGGATATCATAAAATAATACACAAGAAAATATTACATAGTCAGTAAAAAACATATTTGAGCATAAGTAAAACAAACAAACCCAGCTTAAGCCACAGCTAAAAAGAATTCAATCAAACCTGAGTGTTAATCACTTTAGTATTATTCTCAGATTTCCTTATTCATATAGAGAAGGTCTGAAGTACTAAAACCTTCGCTGGATGTTTTGACCAAGACTTGATCCTTTTCTTTTGAAGTTTGTCCAGACTCCCCCAGATCATTCAATGTGCATAATAGCTCTTAGCAGATGTACAATAAATGTTTATGGGATGGATGGATGCATTATGGAATGACTAAATTAATGGGTCATTGAAATTTCCCTGTTTGCTACTAAAACTCATTTGAGGAGCCATTGTGTCACATCACCACCATCATTCAGCATCACTGGTGACAAACACATGAGCTTAACTAGGAATTAACAAGCTTTTTTAAAAGAATAGGTGTCTCCATTCTCATTTTCTTTTTCTTAATAAAATAAAAATGTCCTCCTTCCATTTGTTAAAATCCTAGGTGGGGCTGCTGATAAATAACCCCAAACTAAGCTCCCGACAGCTTGATTTTCACATCTCCCCGTCAACTCGTGATAAATGAATCCAATTGAGCTCAGTCTAGCCAGTGAAATCTAATGGTTATTCATTATGTTAGACTAGCCCAATTTTAATGCCTAAAGAAAAATGATTAAGAAAATGTGGGTTTGCCCTAACCGGTTTGGCTCAGTGGATAGAGCGTCAGCCTGCAGACTGAAGGGTTCCAGGTTTGATTCCAGTCAAGGGCATATACCATGGTTGCGGGCACATCCCCAGTGGGGGGTGTGCAGGAGGCAGCTGATCAATGTTTCTCTCTCATCTAGGTTTCTAACTCTCTATCCTTCTCCCTTCCTCTCTGTAAAAAATTAATAAAATATATTTAAAAAAAAGAAAATGTGGCTTCGTTATAAGTGTTCAAAGGATATTTTCCTAAGCCCTTTATCCTTCCTTTCTCTCAAACTAGCCATTTTATAATGTGGGGAAAGGATCCTCCATTTTCCGAGTCACCCTAAGCAGTAAAATGGTAGCCTTCCTTTCTTTTCACTCACACATTCTTCAGTCACCAAATTCTGCCAATTTGTCCTTCCTTATGTCTTTTAAACTCTTCTATTTCCACTGACCCTGCCTTAGTTAAGATATATATATATATATATATATATATATATATATATATATATATATTTTTTATTGTTTTTTTACAGAGAGGAAGGGAGAGGGATAGAGAGCTAGAAACATCGATGAGAGAGAAACATCGACCAGCTGCCTCCTGCACACCCCCCACCGGGGATGTGCCCGCAACCAATGTACATGCCCTTGACCAGAATCGAACCTGGGACCCTTCAGTCCACAGACCGACGCTCTATCCACCGAGCCAAACTGGTTTCGGCCTTAGTTAAGATCTTTATCCTGTCTCCTGCTATAACTATAGTAGTTTTTTCATTTTAGGTTTCCATACTTCTAACCTAGTTCCTTTCACTTTATCATTTATACCAATGTCAGTTATTTTTCTAAACACAAATCTATTAATCTTATTCCCATGCTTAATATCCTTCTGATTCAACATTCCTTTCGGAATAAAATCCAGACTCTATTGCATGGCACCTATGAACTTTTATGATCATGTTCTGACTTAACTCTTCAACACCATCTCTGGTCATGATTGATTTCCTCCCTATCACTCACAACCATGTATTTCACACTCAGCCACTTTGAACAAACTAAAGGAAATATTGCCATTATAAGTGGGGTCCAGGACATCCAATCATGTAAAATGCAGAAGCTTGTTTTGCAAGGATAATGAAATGACCTGGTGAGCCAATTTCTTTATGTCTGAATTCAAGTTATTGCATTATCATAGGGCCTTATTGTACTTCAGGCTTCTCAAGGACCTTTATGCCTTTGCATATATTATTTTCTTTCTTCACTGTCATTCTCTTGGCTAGCTCTAACTTGTCCTTCAAAATTCATGGCAGGTACTATCTTCTCTCTCACCTGCCCACATTACCTTTTGCCACCAAATTGTATCAGGAGTCCAAATTGCATGCTTTAATAGCATACCCAGTACATGACCCCATCATCATAGTATGTATTGGGCTGATTATAATTGTCCAGACACATGCTTGTCTCTCATCTTTTACCTCTCTGAACGACACACACCCATGTGTATATGTACACACACACACACACACACACACACACACACACACACATACACACACACAGATTACAAGGTCATTTATGAATTCTATTTTTTATATGTATATTTGCCCTTGATACACAGTCTAGTGGCAAGCACAAACAATAAATCAATGGTATAAATGGAAGCTAAAAATATGTATTTACAGTAAAGCATTTAAATAAATATTTGCTACTTTCTGCTTTCCAATCTGTTATAAGTATCCTAAGCCAATTTGGCCATTCATGCTCATTTGGGTTCTTCTTGGTAGACAATATTAATAATTATCTGAGAATTTGAGATAAGGCAGTTCTGTGGGTTTCACCCCCCAAATTTGGGATATCTGCAATGAAAACAAATCTTGCAGTTTGCTGTCCACAAAAACATGTATTAGCTAGCATGTACAAAAGAGATCACATGAACCTGTTTGTGAAGCTCAACGAAGTCCCAGCTCTTTGTCCTTTCAGACACTCACATGCAGCAATACATGTAGCATTAGTGGATATTAGACTCAGAATTACCAGATCAGTGCTGGAGCTCAGGGCTGAATGGAGCTCCTAGACAACATGGGCTCTCGGAAGGTACAGGATCCTGTGTTTGCAGATTCTCACACCCCATTCATGTAAAGGAGGAGGTGTATTTATAGTATTTCTGGCCAAGCCACTTTAATTTGGACACCATTTATTTCCCCTCTGAAAACTTACTTTTTACACTCCATTGGCTCCTAACACATTCCAGGGCTGACTGAAGTAAAGGCAGGGGAAGCATTGCCTTGCAGAGTGCCATCCTGGCTCAGGGCCTCGGAGAGTTCCTCATTTAGGTTTAACTACTGCTGGACTGTATATTCCTGACTCGGGAACTTCAAAAGTTACCTAACAGCCTCTGCATTTTAGATTAGAGTTAACTTCAAAAATTAACAGATAGTTGCTAGATTAAAATTAACCAAGACACTTAACCCACAGTATCCTGATGCATCTTAAAGTATAAACTACATATATAACATCAGTGAACACTTGGATTCTTTGGCCAGTCAACAAGGATAGTTGCCAGTCCCCTGCTATAAATGGTGTATGTTATAGTGCTGCTGACAGCAACAGATTCAGGTCAGAAGGCTTGTTTAGCTGAACAAACACTCTCCTGTAATAGTTTAAAATATTTCCCATTCATTACTCCCTTCCTGCGTTCACCGTTGGTTGTAATTGTTCTCTTATTGTCTTGTCTTCAATGCAAGGGTCCAGACTTCTTCTACCACCATTATTACCTTTTATGCTTTATATGAAAACTATATAATGGTTTTTTCACTTATTTATGGGGTCTATCAATTATATAGTATTACTTGATTCTCCAAGTCCCTATATGTTCAGTTTCTTCAGCTTGACTATTTGCCCAACATTTCTGCCCTTCCTCCTCCCTAACACAGTATCCCCAGTGTCCAGCAGAGTTACTTTCGAATATAAAGTGCTAAAATGTTTATAGAATGAATGCGTGACATTCCAAGTTATAAAGAGGAGAATCTTATCCTTGAGTACATAATACTAAAGTGAATGAGACAGAATTATTACTTATTAAACCAAATTAATTTAGACCCCGTCTTGTTGAAGTAAATCCCATTGTAAAAAATACTTATGGGTGAGGAATTAATCTTTATTGTGCTCAGGACTATGATAAATCTTTTACATACAACATTTCATTTGACCTTGACAGTATCACTTGGAGATAGATGCTGTTGTCTCCTTTTGCCTCTGAGGAAAAGAGGAAGTGAAATCAGTTGGCTAATGTCATCCAGTGGGTAAAGCTGCAGCCAGCTTTGAGTCCAGGCCTGAGCTAACAGCATGCAAATCTTCACCATACCCATTGCCAGAAATGCTGTGAAATCTTGATCTGATTAACTTATTTTCAATTAATAGTTGCTGCAGTGAAAGTTTAGTACATCTAATGTACAGGGAGCTCATTGAAATTTGGATGTTATAGCATGAGCTTCTTATATTGGCACCAAACACTGTGTCATCCACTCATTTGTTAATTTGTCTATTCAACAATGATTTTTTGAGCTCCTACTCCAACCATGCTATGACAGACCTATATAGGGCATGATATACATATGCAATTTTGCCAGGAAGGCAAATTGGCCTTCATGTAGCTGCCAACAGGTTCCTGGGATCAATAAACATATTGATCCTTGTGCAGTTGGGATAATAGCTATAAGAAACTTTGTCCAGTTTTCCTCTTTGGATGTTTAAGGACTTCAATTCAGCTTTACTAGATGAAAAGCATTAATCTTACAGCCATTTCAGCTTAGTAGAAGATTGTATTTGACCTTAGCATCTGTAATTGCTTCTCTAATTTTTTATCTTTGGTTTTAAAGAATTACAGGAAGACAAGTGCAACCATTTTGTTTAATTTGAGTAATAAGACAATCATCAGTTGAGACTCAGATTGCCATTTGATAAATAAAAAGTCACTGCACTTTTTTGGTGTCTGGCTATAAGCATAAGATATGATTCACATGTAAATTATATAGTGACATCTTGTGTAGATTAAAAATATTCTTTATAAGAGTGGTAAAAGGTAGAAAAAGAAACTCCATAATGATAAACATGAAAATCATAGAGATCAAACCATACCAAAAATGTTTCCATTTTGATCTAGTAGTTTAAGGGCAAAATACATGTAGCAGTTAAAGCTAAGCTACTCAGCATGGCATACCACATACCTTTCTCATTAGATTGAATACCCAAGATAAGCCTCCTGACATGTCATGTGAGCTGCTCTGCCTCAGTATACCCATCTGAACTATGAGTTTCAATCTCATTGTCCCCAAGAGAGCACCACAATGGTAAAGTGACTTCTAGTTAGCACACACTAGAGACACAATGAAAAGCAGTATTACACTAATCCAGAAGACAAGTGAGTGGGATTGATCTATTGTTTTTTCTGTTTTTGCAAATGTTTTGCTGGTTGTTCAGTATAAAGAGACGTTGACATATAATCTCTTCTAATGTCCAAAAGCAATTAGTACTTTTAGACCATGGGATCCTCCTCACCTTTCTCTCTGGTTCCCATGCTGCATCCTGACCCTCTCTAAGCCTTTGTACTGAACGCTGATGTCTAGATCTCTCCCTCTGATGTACTGCTCAGGGACAGCTCGTGCTCAGGACATTTCCCAGCTTCCTTTCTCTATCAAACTTTCACATTCACCATCCATTTCCACAGACTCCTGTTCCCTGCTAGGTAACTCTACAATTTATGACCGATAGGCAGTAACACCAGTGAATCTGTCAGGTATCCAATGTTTTACACATCTCAGGAAACATAATCTATTAATCTAATTTACATGCACACATCTCTAGAGAACCATTACTATGTGGAAATGCCTATCATATTGCCAAGTTAGGGAAGAGGATTTAATCAGAGGCAGAAGGGGACTTCCATACTCCCATCAGCTTTCAGATCACACAGTATAAACAGAATAATGTAGTATTTGAAAGAATATAAGATTTGAAATCATAACTTCTTGTTTAAAGTTCCAACTTTATTTACAAATGTCACTGAGCTTCTATTACCTAATCCATAAAAGGGGAAATGATGCTTATCTTTCATGGTTATGTGGATACAGCTCAAATGTGATGTTATTTGTGAAAGTACTTTTGAACCTAAGAGCATTAAAACATGTTATAGTTACAGTTGGCCACATATGTTATCCTTATAGTAATTGAAAAAGAGACCCCTTCAAGTCAATTCTTCAAGGACATATAACAGGTTATATATATTTCAAAAACTATGGGAGGACTGGCAGCTAGCAAGGGGCTTGAGTATGGAAGAGGGGGTCACAAACTTTTATGTACCAGCCTCTTCATTGATTCTTTATAGGTTATTGATCCTTCTTTCCCCTCATCTCAGCCTTAAGTCCATCAGACTGGGAACAGTGAGGAGAAAGAAGTCAAGTGCTTGAACAAGGAATACTGACTGTGCTGGCCTGTTTTCCTGAGCTCTGTGGCACAATTATAAAAGTCTTATTGCAAAATATTTAAAAATGTTTCATTTGAGTGGGTGTGAGAGAGATTCTGTTGTTGGAAGTTAGTAGAGGGTGGTGGCTGGTAGATGCTAAAGCTTGGATCTTATCCTGAATGTAAAAAGGCTGCTCAGAAAAGAGGGCATTAAAATGCCAGGAAAAACTGAACAATTTCAGTGTAGTGCCTATATAATATGTAACTGCATAAGGACTCAAGAAGAGGGACTCTCACTTTCATCTGAGGTCTACACAACTGTGTAACACTCTTAAGAAAGACAATTCCACTAGTCCAGTAACAAAAAAAATTGTCCAGTCCCTTTTGAATTTTGGTTTTGTGTTAGAGACTTCAAGATCCTCTACTTATTTGGTAGAGGAACAAAACTCCATCTGAATCTCTTCTTCCTGAATACCCCTTCTGTTCCTTGTCTCAGTGTCTTCTCTTGCATTCTTTTGGGCCCCTCTAACACACACACACACACACACACACACACACACACACACACATATAAAAACATTACATAATATGTAATAAAATATATAATACACCCACACACTTAAATGTATAATTTTAAATATTAGCTCTGTGATGGGTTATAAAGTAATGTTGTCAGAGTATCTCTATGTCAAAAAGTAATTCAAGTAGGAGTATAATAATTTGGTCACCTTTACTAGTATTTAGAGGAAAAACTAAATCTAAATCCTCTTCCTCATTTCTGTTTGTTTGTTTTGTCAAAAAATGAAGGTAGGTAGATAAGGGAGTCAAGATAAATTTTAACTGGAGCTTGTGAATACAAATATGCACAATATAAAGCTCAGATAGAGTAATTGGTCTTTTTCTTTTCCTGGGCAGGTATTGGCATCACAAAACTAGGCTTACTGTAGAGAGCAAAAATAAATAGTAAAAGTAAGCACTTTCCCATGAATTCTCAGTTCTCAATTCTTGATTAGCAAATATCTGAGCACTGATCCAGAAAAGATGAAAAATAGTGTGATTCTACAGGTGGAAGGATACAGGGGCTTGACTTGAACTGCTTTGAAGGGCTACCTGGTATTGCCAGTGCTGTCTGTATGAAACCCAGTTACTGCAGCAAGCAGGAAAAATGGACCATTGGGTGGACGATGGCACTTACAATCCCATCTTGACTTCCCAGTGGAGTAGCCCTCTGGACACAGGAAAAAATAGACGTTATTTATGGCCATGGACTGGGCTGCCTCTGGTGCATCGTTTACTCCTGCAGTGTCGTTCTTTTCTAATCTATAAAATATAAATAAGTATTTTTTTTCTCTTGTAAGTAGCCTAAGGCAGTTTTTGCTTAGATTTATAAATATACATTTTTAAAGCACTCTGGATCTTAATTAGGAATGTGTATCTTAGATCTGTGATAAATCCTTGTAATTACATCTTAAGGGGAGCTATCCACTTTATTTGTTAAAGACATTTCTTTAAATTACACTAAAGGTATTAATTATAGATCGCATTCCGTAAACAAGCAAAAATAAATGATGTGGGATTACAGATGCAAAACAGGCCTTTTAAATTCAGGCAGGATTCTCCAAATTACTATATGGACCAAGAAAGAAAATCTTCACCTGCAAGAGTTATAAGAATTGAGAAACATATGTCACATGAAGAAATACATATTAAGAATACAACAAATTGTGGTCATCCATTTATTTATTTATTTATTCACTTATCCATTTATCTATTGGAGCATCCAGTTCCAACCAATATTCTGGCATTAATCTTATTGGTATATCTAACTTTAATTTCTTCCCAATTTTCTATACTGTACCTGATTTATCAGCCTTTTTAAATGTTGAAAGTCTCTTGCCTGGAACTTAAAGTTTCTGTTAATTTTTTTCTAAGCATATTATTAAGTAACACAAAATTAAGAGCTGTGCAATGTTACCCAAGGGAATCATTCACAAAAGCCTGGTGCTTATGGGGAAACCTGGGCATGTTTAGTAGCAATAAGCAAAAGCTGGCAACTCATTTTGTTGACATGAATGATATAAAACAAGAGGGAAAATGACCAGGAAAAGATAAAATGGAATTGGAAGAAATTAAGGGGATTTACCATGACTTAACTGTTCCTATAAGCATAGTAAGGAGTCAGTGAAATTGCATCAATTTTGATATTTGAAAACTGGAGCTCAGTTTGAGCTTTCAGATGTCTTCTATGTTTCATTTTCATTATTTGTTGATATTCTCTCAGGCTGGACTGAGGATTTGATATTGAATATTTAGTAAGGCCCTCCTCGTTTACACTTACTGTGTCAGAGCCAGAAACAAAGTGCTGTGATTTCAAATTCTAAATCTTCTGTAGTTAGCCACCTTTTAAAAAAAATAGAAACCCACCTCTGTCTACAGAAGGATTTTCTTTTGTGTTACAGCAGAGCTTTATGCTTCTTTCACCTTTTCCAGATATTGAAGTGGGAAGAGAGAATGGCGTGAGGCGTGCAATTTTAGTATCTATTATCTCTGAAGACAAAGCATTTGAAGACTCTTCACATCCTTCTGTTTTTCTTCACATCATTAGACTGAGAGAATAAAAGCACCTGCTTGCATCAGACACAAAAGGGGCTGCTATAAAGTCCACTAGACATGCATAAAAAGGGACAAGAAGGAAGAAACAAAATACACGATGCTACTCACTTAGTTCATGCACTGAGTCACATTCCAGTGTAATGACTGGACTTACAGGAAGGATTTAATTTCACATTTCCCTCAGAAATGTCTAATCCTGAAAGGGCAGTTTCAAAATGGGAAAAGAAGGTTAATTGCCTGGAGGTTAATGTGTCAATTACATATAATTCTCAGATATCAATGGCCCCAAATAAAAATAGGGTGGCCAGGGTTTGTTTTGCTAACATGATGAACCCTGTGTGTTTTCCTTTCTCTCAGTCTTCCTAAGCATAGAGGCCGGGGTAGTTCTCTTGTCCAACAAGAGCATTTCCATGTTAGGTACCTAAAAGATTGTTTGAATGAATAATGGTGCCACATTCGCTGATGTAGACACACATACTGAAACAATATCTACCCAAGAAGGGACAACAGAAGGTAAACAGCAGCAGGGCCACATAAGAACTAAGATTTTTTAAATTAGGAAGGGATTTGAAGGCAACATTGCCTACAATTTAAAAGAGTAACATTTCCATGAAAGCAGCCATGTGGCAAAGTCAGAGGAGTCTGCTAGATCAATACTCTCTCAAGTGGTCAAGGAGGATGGCAGAAGCTAAATATGATACTCACTGATCTTGCATTACTCTTGTCTGCCCAGTGGTGGAGAATGCCCCCCCCCCCCAAATTTGATAATGAAAGCCGGAGGAGTCTGAGGGAATGAAATGGCATTGCTTTCTTTGGTTATCATCTTTAAAAATCTGAAGGGACTGCAGTATGAAACTGACGTACTAATAAAGCTGTATCATTTACCTTTAATTATGAGAATATCTTCAAAGTGCTGCCAGCTGGCTAATGGCTAACCTGTTTTTTCAATATGAGGAGAGAGATCCTGGGAATTCACATTAGGTATAAGCAGAATTCACATTTCTTTAAGCAGGAAAAAAAAAAAAAGATTACCCAGGCAGCTCACTTGGTATAGTTTTAATAAATTAAGCTATGTCTTTCTAACCTGCTGAATTTCCTTGAAAGTATTAACTGAATATTTGCAGTTGGGAAAGCTAGTAGCTGGAAGTTTGTTAAGATCTTCCCACAAGGCTCAGAGTCAGAGGTCCTTTAGATAAGTTGGGGTATAGTAGATAAAAGGTCAGATCCCAGGACAATCCCAAAAATCAGTTGAATAAGCAAATATGTAAATAGAGAGCATGGCAATCAGTTTGAACAGTGAGATGACTTTTAGAGACCTAGAAACCATCTAAAAACATTTATTAATAATTCAGAAGCGATGCAAATAGATGGCACATATTTGCCAACACCAACAAGAAGTTTGTAAGATTACGAGAAACCCTTGAAGGACTCAATTAAGCTTGGTAATGGGGTAAACACAGCAAAAGATAATGCTCAGTAGAGAGAAAGATGAAGGTAATATACAATGAACAATTTGGACTCCTGCATTTAATGAGTTCTGATTAGCCCTGCCTCTCAGGAAGAGACATTCCCAGCTAGTGTCATAATAAACAGAGCCAGGAGGACCTGGGCAAACATCCTAGGTCAAGGAGTTACTCACCGCATTTGCAAACAGTGGATGGAATTTATCAACCCAGGGAGCATGGTTATAAAGCTGTTTTTGAACTGGCTGATAGGTAAGATTCCATTATAATGAGTTTTCTCTGGTACTTCAGTAACTGAACCTCCTAGTTAAGGTCGAATGAAATTCCAGTATATTATCATTAAAAAGAAAAGTGTGGAGTATTTCAAACACATTGGCAAGCATACAAATGACACAAACACTCGTATATCTACTACCTAACTTTATCAAACCTGAACATTTTTCTGCTGTATTTCTTTCAGAAATCTTTTGTGTGTGTGTTTTTAAAGAGGCCCTTGTGTAAACCTCCCAGATCAATTTCTATTTCTTTCTTCTTTCTTGAAGAAAAACAATATCATAAATTCAGTGTGTAGCATTCCCATGCTTATATTATATATTTGTACTATGTATTTATATATTTGATACTTATATACTATTATCTTGCAGGGTTTTAAAAAGTTCTGTGATTTCTGGATTTTCTTTAATTTCGTTGTTGTTGAACCAGTTGAGTTTTTACTCCTTGCAGCTGGGGAGAGTGCACAGCATGAGGAACTGTGGTATCTCAGTAAGAGGGTATTAGAAACACCTGATTCAGGATTTAGATTTTTGGGGGATGATTGAGGGGGGTCCTTAAAAGCAGGGTTTTGTTCTGAAATTGGTGCTGACAGGAATCAGGGACAATTTGATGATTCTTTGCAGAAGAATGTCTTTGAAAATTTCCTTGCTATGTAGTATGTCAAGTAGTTTATTTTCTTCTTCTCTTACTATAAACAGTGCTGCCCTGAACTTTTATTTTCTATGTCTCCTAGTACAGTTGTAAGTGTTTTTTTTTCCAGTTTTATTGAGATACTAGATGCCCAGTGCACAAAATTCGTGCATGGAGAGGGATCCCTCAGCCCAGCCTGCATCCTCTCGCAATCTGGGGCCCCTCGGGGGATGTCTGACTGCCGGTTTAGGCCCCAAAGAGCCTAAACCGGCAGTCAGACATCCTTCTCACAATCCAGGACTGCTGGCTCCTAACCACTCACCTGCCTGCCCGATCACCCCTAACCGCTTCTGCAACTTCATCAGGAAGGATGTCTGGAATGACGTCTGGAAGGTCATTCGGCTGTCTGTTCTAATTAGCATATTTTGATTTTATTATTATGGACTAGTGGCCTGGTGCACGAAATTTGTACACAAAGGGGGTATTCCCTCAGCCCAGCCTGCACCCTCTCCAATCGGGGACATCCCTCTCACAATCTGGGACTGCTGGCTCCTAACTGCTCACCTGCCTGTCTGCCTGATCCCCTAACTGCCTCTGCCTGCCTGCCTGATTGCCCCTAACCCCTCTGCCATCTGCCTGATAGCCCCTAACCTCTCTGCCTGCCTACCTGATTGCCCCTAACTGCCCTCCCCTGCAGTCCTGATCGCTGCTAACTGCCTCTGCCTGCCTGATCACCCCTAACTGACTTCCCCTGCTGGCCTGATCTAACCTCCAACTGCCCTCCCCTGCTGGCCAATTTGGTTCTGAATGGTTGGTTTCTATGCCAGTCAGTGTCAAAAGCTCTGCCTCCTAGGCAGCCATGGACTCCTCACAGTTCTCCCAGATTTGGTTCTGATTGGTCGGTTACTATGCCAGTCAGCGTCTTCAGGCCTATCTCCAGGCCTGATCAGAGAGGCGGGGCTGATCAGCAGCCCCCGTGGAGGCTGTGGATCAGAACCTGCCTCTCTATTCGGGCCTCTCTCTGGGCCTGATCTGCAGCCTCCTCGGCAGTCAGTGCTGGGTCGCCACAGCAACTCAGCACTGACTGTAGGACTGACTTCTCGTATTTGGTTGAAGCTTCGGTTGGTCGTTATGGATCCTGGGTTTTCATATATTAGGATAATTGGCACATAACATTATATTAATTTAAGGTGTTATAATGATTGATATATGTGTACATTGTAAAATGATCACCACAATACATTTAGTTATATCCATCAACTCACATGATTACAATTTTTTTTCTTGTGATGAGAATTTTTAAAGTCTACTCAGCAACTTTCAAATATGCAATACAGTATTGCTAACTATAAACTCTATGCTATACATTAAATCCTCAGGACTTATTGATCTTATAACTGAAAGTTTGTACCGTTTGTCCACTGGTTTTTAAACATTATACTAGTATAAATGGTAACCCATTCTAGCATCTTTTTGCATCATACTTTTTAGGCTGAACATAATGTTTTGCTCAGCATTACATTTTTTTGTTGTTGTTGTTAATCCTCCCTCACCTGAGGATATTTTTTCCATTGATTTTTTTAGATAGATTGGAAGGGAGGGAAATAGATACAGAGAGAGAAACAACAATGTGAGAGACACACTCATTGATTGGTTACCTCCCATACACACCCTGACTGGGGCTACGGATCAAGCCTGCAACTGAGGTATGTGCCCTTGACTGGAATTGAACTTGCAGTCCTTCAGTTCGCAGGTTAATGCTCTATCCACTGAGCCAAACTGGCTAGGGCCAGCATTACATTTTCTATATTTATCTCCATTGACTTATGCAGCTTCATTGTATTCATTTTTACCACATACACTATTCATAGATGTATCACTTTCTATCCATTGTTTTTTTTATGAGTATCTTAGTGCTTAGTGCTTTTTTTCAACTTTTTTTCCCAATAGTATCATGATAAATATTCTTTTATGTCTGTTTGACACGTGTGCATGTGTCTCTAGTGTATTTACGTGGAGCTATGCACATTTTAAACACTGAATGTGGCCAAATGCTGTCCACAGTGGTGTTACTAAGTTCCCTTTCCCCACTATAAGAAGTGAGTGCCCACTGCGGCATATCCTCCCCTACACTTGATGTTGTTAGACTTCTAAAATGTTTGCTAATCGGTTAGGTATAAAATGAAATTTCATATATTTTTCTGAAGTATTTCATTTTCTTCCTTTTTTTTTTCTGTTTTGTTTGTTAGTTTATTTTATTCATTAGACTTCACATATAAATCAAGTCATATGGTATTTGTCTCTCTCTGACTGGCTTATTTCACTTAGCATAATACTCTACAGGTCCATACATGCTGTTGCAAATGGTAATATTTCCTTTTTATGGCTGAGTAGTATTCCATTGTATAAATGCACTACAGTTTTGTGTTTTTTTTTACCCACTTATTTAATGATGGGCACTTAGGCTGTTTCCAGATCTTATTATTGTAAATAATGCTGCTATGAACATGGGGCTGCATATATTCTTTTGAATTTTTGTTTTGGAATTCTTAAAATATATTCCTAGAAGTGGGATCACTGGGTCAAATGGCAGTTCCATTTTTAATTTTTTTTGAGGAAACTCCATACCATTTTCCACAGTGGCTGCACTGGTCTGCATTCCCACCAATAGTGCACCAGGGTTCCTATTTCTCCACATCCTTGCCAGCACTTGTTATTTGTTGATTTATTGATGATAGCCATTTTAACAGGTGTGAGGTGATATTGTGGTTTTAATTTGCATCTCTCTAATGATTAGTGACGTTGAGCATCTTTACATATGTCTATTGGCCATCTGTATGTCCTCTTTGGAGAAGTGACTAATCAAGTCCTTTGCCCATTTTTTAATTGGATTGTTTGGGATTTTTGGTGTTGAGTTTATAAGTTCTTTATCAAATTTAGATATTAACCCTGAACTATTTTCTTAAGAAAGTAAAAAATGCTAATTGCTGTATTAGTTATTTTGACGGTACAACTTAGGAAAATGCCACTGGGGAATTTTCCCCTGCCTTTTCTTCTCTTTTTTCTAATGAGATAGTAGCTTTGATGAAAACTGGTTGAACATTGAGGGAGGGAGAAAGCTGGTAATATGTTTTGAGTTACAACCTAGATTGTCTCTTTTTGATTGGCAGAGGTCTTGGTAAGAGAATTTTTGGTTTAGGAGAAAGTCAAGTGTGACACAATGATGAGGTTGCCACCTGCCGGCAGCGCTGCCTGAAAGAAAAGGTTGTGACATACATTTCCCACTGGCAGGCCTTCACATATATCATTGGTAAAAAGATAGAATGTGAATACCGGACTCCTAAGTATTACACAAGCTGTTGAGGAGTGATAGGATCCTGAACCAGACCTTGTTCTTCCCAAGTGAATAGACCATCTGTTGAGTTAGCAATTCAGCAAGCTCCTCAGTGAGGGCAAATACTATAGGACCACTGAAATACAGTTCTTATTGCCTAAGAGGTATGACTTCTCTCTGTCTAGAAAAAGCTGTACCTCTCCTAGTACATTTATTTATTTTTATTGTATTGTATGGACACTGTGAACTGAGTAAGTGATCATTTTAATTCAGATTCAAATTTGCACCAACATCTAATAATACACAGAGCCTTGGCACCTACTGCTGTGCTGGCTTTATGTTTTCTGACCCTTGTTTGTTCTCATTCTGATCTCCTCATTACCTAATTTTCCTCATTATGGCATGTGTACTTTTGTAAGCCTCTCCAAATGCTTCTGGAATGAAATTCCCATCTCTAAGCAATGTCTTAGACAACTTTTGCTGAAGGACTCACACGGTGGTGCACAATAGGAGTGCTAAGGTGCTTGCTGAATTACTAGAGCTAAGCCAGTTAGTGAGGTGGCAGTTTATAAGTAGTGTTAGTATGTTAAGACTCAAAGCCAGGATATTTCCTTAAGCAAAATGTTTCCTCCCAGGCCCCTTTTCTGTTGGGGATATGTGAGATCATGGGTTAAGCCACTGCTTCCAAAGCGTACCCCGTGGAATATTGGTTCCCAGGATATAATCCAGTGCTACCTTAAAATACAGGAAGAAAGAGGGGGAAAAAGAGAGAGAGAGAGAAAGGAAACCATATTCTGCATATTCTGGGCTCACATATGTGGAAATGTGAATTAACCAAAGTTATTCAAGATTTTACTGAAAAATGTCTTGGAGTCTTTAATATGCAAATATATTCTGACTTCCCCAGAAAGGAGATAGAGTTTAGTTTCCTGAACTCATTTGGCCCCAGAGTCTGGTTTATGCAAATCCTGATGCTCCCCTGCTTCCCACTCGCCCATCTCCAACATCCTATTGGAAACCATCATGATGGGAGAGGAATTAACCCTTCATTTCATTTCCTTAGTCCAAGCATTGCGATTGAACTACCTAGATGGCTGGGTGACATGCAATGGGGTTGACAGAGCAACACATCCCTCACAAATCAGAACAGATGTGGAGGCACAGAGGAAGCACCACATCCTCCCTTTGCTAGATGTTAACTGATGTTGATGGGTCTGTGGAAGTGGGCAATGTCTCAGGGGAGGGGCTGCAACTAATGGGGCTCAGCACCTAGGCTCTCAACCTACTGGCACCAGCCCAACCAGCCCCGTCTTACCAATGTGTACCCAGCTTCATATCAGCCCTGCCTCAGAGGTCACAGGGCACTTTCCTGGTTAGCCACATGTAAGGAGAATTAGGAGACTAAGTTTTATAGGAAGAATGCTCTACAATGAAATAAGGATCTAAGGTTTCTTTTAGCTTGAGTTTAGAGTTAGGAGGAAATAAAAGTTGCCAAGTTTATGTTTGCAAATGTCCATGGCAGGGAGGTTTTTATGCAACTGTGAATCTTTGTTACTAAAAGACAAAATTTCAGACAAACAAAATGTTAGTTACTGTTAGGCCCCGTCTAACAATACAAACAGACCTCACTCACCAAGATGAGCCATAGGACTCAACTTTCCTTGCCAAGTGGGGATATGTTGAATTGTATTAATGAGATTCTCATTTTTCAACTTCTCCTGATTCAGTCCATGTGGGAGTTTATTATCTGGCATGTATGTGCTACTGTTATGTCTCCAAAGCTTGAATCAAACCAATTTGTTTACTATTTAAATAGAGCAGGCCATGGACTTTGGAATCCATCCCCCAACAGGGTCTCCTTAGCATTCAGAAAGGAGGGGGCACATTCTATTCTGGAAACTCAATAAGGTGGGTAATGGGGTCCTTTGGGCTGACCATCAGTTCATGTGGGCACTTTAAGATCAAAGAGATAGGAATATCCAAAGGAATAGCAAGGTCCCAAGTCCAAACGACCTTATCTTCTTATCTTAAAAAGTAATAATAGTAATATGCCAAAGACATAAAGAAGGCAGGAATCTTTCTCTACTTCCTTTGCACCTGCAATGTCATAGCCAAAGTCCCTAAATTATCTCCACAGGGACACTTTTTGCACCTTTCAAAACCTGTTGCCTATGGTACTTGAAAGAAACTCTGAGGGATATGGGGGATGTAGAAAAGATCCTAGTAGGTAGGAAACCATCTCAAATGACCCAAGGTTTGTTGTTCTCCGTGGATCTATTCATTAAACATATATGGATGTCAACTTCTGGAGTATAGGATCTGCTGACATAATGCTTTCAGGATTAGGCATCTTGCTTCAGCCCGTGCTACCAGAAACAGTCTACCTTTTTGCCAATGGATTTGAACTTGGAAAAGCACCTGCACTATGAAGCAAGACTTGCCTGGGGAGAATTAGGAAGAATGTGTCATGGCACCACACCCACTAAGCAAGCAGTAATTGAAGCACTACACCAGTTGATACAGGTACATATTATGAATTACTAGGGAGAGAAACACATCATGCAATACTCCTAACCATTCATTGGCTCAAGACACAGAGATGGGAGACCAGGTAGAGCAGCAAAGCCCCACTGCGTGGAAAATAAGATAAATGTTGCGACAGCAGTCTGATGAGCAATGGTAACTCATGATTCTCTGGGGCCTTTCCTCTTCCATGATCAGAGTACCTTACACAAGCTTTATCTAATTAATCTTCCTTGTGCCCTGTGAGGCGGCAAGGCCCATTATCCTCAATTTGGTAGATGTGGAAACAGAGACATAGAGAGGTTAATTTACCTCTGGTGATTCAGTGACTCAACAGCAAAACCAGAAGTGGCACCTGTTTCTCAAATTCTCAGACTCTTCTCTCCAAAATATGCTGAAACTTAGCTAAACAAAATGTTGTTTTCATTAGTGTCATGTATCATGTAGTTCTAGTTCTATCTCTGGCATTTTATTCTTCATGTGAGCTTGAACAAATTGCTTGTCCCCACTGAGGTTACCTGCAAAATGGATATAACACTTGCCTTGCCTTTGGGCTCATGTGAAATGATGATTGCTTAATTTCTCTAAAAACATGAAGTATTTTAAACCAATGCTTCACTATTTTCAAATATATGTTATTTTTATACATAGTATTTCTGACAATTGAGGAAAACAAATGACTTCTCCCTGCATTTTTTTAAATGAAAGTGTGATGAGCTTTGAAACCACTCTCTCTCTGCCCTGTTCTCTCTTTCACACACACGCGCGCGCGCGCGCGCGCGCGCGCGCGCACACACACACACACACACACGTTATATTTTTAGTCTTTACATGAAAAAAAATTTAAAACAATGAACCTTACTTAGCAATTCACTCATTTCCAGACACACAGTATCTGTTCATATTTATTGAATAGATAATGAATGGATTCACTTTGTGGATAATAAATTTAGTTGTTGAAATTACAGCTGTCAATGTGGAATGGCTAGATATTTGAGGAAACCAAGACAAAGAGCCTATAACAATAAATGCTACTAGTTATGTGAGTCAATATCAATCTATCCATTTCTATAAGGCACAGGAATATAATGCATTACTATCCACTGAACTTACTATATCCATTGTTATCTTTTGATCGTACTATAATATTAGGACAAAATTTGAAACATTGTCTTACAAATAATAAAGATAAAGATGTAGATTATGTTAAAGTCCCAAATCACGCAGTATTCCTGTCACCCTCAGGGGTTTATTCATTCATGGATTCATTTATTAATATAGTTAATAATTACTTGCAATGAGTCAAGCATTTTGCTAAGAACCATGTAAGGCTTTTTTATTTTTTCCCCAAATAGCTGATTTTTTATTCAGTCTCTCAAAAAGTGGAATTTTATTGAGCTAGTGTCAATCTATAGATTCAGAGTCATATTAGTATTTAACTCTAACCTAATAAGGTCTCTCTGGGCCACAAAGATTAGAAAAAAAATAAAATCCCTATTTATAGGAATTGGAGTCAGAAGTGTATTTGATCTTACCTGGTGATGGGCAGGGAACAGGACACCTCCCCTCAGAGAACAACCCAATCCTGCAAGTGGAAAGTGCATGGGAAGGACAGGGACAGTCCTATGGGTTCCTGAGAGAATGCTGTGAAATAACTTGAAAGGCTAGTTATATCATTTATAATTTTAATTATCTCTTTAAAGTGTAATAAAGAACAAAATATGCTAAAAACTACAAGGAGGATAAAATGACTTACTTTAATAAAATATTACAAATATACTTCTGAGATTAATTTCTTTTTCCATATTTTCTTTCTTTAAATTCATTTTTATCCCCTATTTACTCATCTTTATTTTACTTCCTCTTTTTGTTAATGTAACTTAAGATTTCCTTATTATGGTTGCTGGTTCAACTCAGAGGATGTAGGGACAGTATCTTTTTTTTTAAGTCTTTATTGTTCAGATTATTACAGATGTCTCTCTTTTTTCCCCCCATAGCTCCCCTCCACCTGGTTTCCACTCCATCCCAGGCCCTCACCACCCCACTGTCCATGTCCATAGGTACTGCATACTAGTACATGCATATAAGATCTTTGTCCAATCTCTTCCTGCACCCCCCACACTCTCTTCCCCATGAGAATTGTCAGTCTGCTCCATTTCCATGCCCCTGATTCTATTACATTCACCAGTTTATTCTGTTCATCAGATTTTTTTATTCATTTGATTTTTAGATTCACTTGTTGATAGATATGTATTTGTTGTCCATAATTTTTTATCTTTACCTTTTCCTTCTTTTTCCTCTTAAAGAATACCCTTCAGCATCCTCTCTAATAAAATGGTAATATGCAAATTAACCATCACTCCGCTACATAAGCCACGCCCACCAGCCAAGCCACGCCCACAAGCCAATCAGGGCGAGTATGCAAATTAACCCCATCCAAGATGGCTACAGCCACAGAGAGCAAGGTTTCCCAGGTATCAGAGCAAGCCAAGCTTTCCATAGCCGTTGCAGGCCTAAGCCTCCACTCAAGCTACAAAGTTTCAATTATAGAAGGTAAACAAATTCAAACAAATGGCGGCAGAATGGAGCTTGAGAGAGCAGGCCAGGGTTGCCGGCGGCAACAGGGGAAGCAAAGTTTTTCGCACACCCTGGTGGGGCTTACCCGCTTAAGGCAACAAAGTTTCAATTATAACCCCAACACAAATGGCTGCCGGCCTCAGAGGGAGCCCCAGGCTTGGCTCTGCTCCAGGCTACAAAGTTTCAATTGTAGAAGGAAAATAAATTCCAGATACCAGGGCCTCTGCTTGGGTTGCCAGGGGGCGTGGCCGGCCTGCAAACCACCACAGGCCCCTCGCTCAGGCCGCCCCACACCCCAAGGGAACCCCCACCTGATCCGGGACGCCCTTCAGGGCAAACCAGCTGGCCCCCACCCCTGTACCAGGCCTCTATCCTATCTAATAAAAGAGTAATATGCAGATTGATCATCACTGCAACACACAATATAGCTGCCCCCATGTGGTCAAAGATCCTGCCCCCATGTGGACACAAGATGGCCACCACAAGATGGCCAGCAGGAGAGGGCAGTTGGGAGGCACCCTGCCTGCAAGTGAGGGCAGTTGAGAGGGACCAAGCCTGCAAGGGAGGGCAGTTGGAGGTGATCAACCCTGCAGGAGAGGGCAGTTAGGGGTGACCAGGCTGGCAGAGGAGGGAAGTTGGGGGCAAACAGGCTGGCAGGGGAGCAGTTAAGCATCAACCAGGCTGGCAGCGGAGTGGTTAGGGGGTGATCAGGCTAGCAGGCAGAAGCGGTTAGGGGCAATCAGGAAGGCAGGCAGGCAAGCAGTTGGGAGCCAGCAGTCCTGGATTGTGAGAGGGATGTCCGACTGCCCGTTTAGGCCCGATTCCACCAGGATCGGGCCTAAACGGGCAGTCGGACATCCCTCCAGGAGTCCCAGATTGGAGACGGTACAGGCTGGGCTGAGGGACAACCCCCCTCCGTGCACGAATTTCATGCACCGGGCTTCTAGTTTCATATAATACTGGTTTGGTTGTGATGAACTCCTTTAGCTTTTTCTTGTCTGTGAAGCTCTTTATCTGACCTTCAATTCTAAATGATAGCTTTGCTGGGTAGAGTAATCTTGGTTGTAGGTTCTTGCTATTCATCACTTTGAATATTTCTTGCCACTCCTTTCTGGCCTGCATAGTTTCTGTTGAGAAATCAGCTGACAGTCATATTGGTACTCCCTTTAGGTAACTAACTGTTTTTCTCTTGCTGCTTTTAAGATTCTCTCTTTGTCTCTTGCCCATGGCATTTTAATTATGATGTGTTATGGTGTGGTCCTCTTTGGATTCCTCTTGTTTGGGGTCCTCTGCACTTCCTAAACTTGTAAATATATTTCTTTCACCAGGTAGGGGAAGTTTTCTGTCATTATTTCTTCAAATAGGTTTTCAATATCTTGCTCTCTCTCTTCTTCTGGCACCCCTATAATTCGGATGTTGGTACACTTAAAGTTGTCCCAGAGGCTCCTTACACTATCTTCATATTTTTGGGTTCTTTTTTCTTTTTGCTCTTCCGGTTGGGTGTTTTTTGCTTCCTCATATTTCAAATCTTTGACTTGATTCTTGGGGTCCTCTAGTCTGCTGTTGAATCTCTGGATATTATTCATTATTTCAGTTAGTGTATGCTTAATTTCTGACTAGTCCTTTTCCATTTTTTTTTTTTTTTTTTGGCATTCTCACTAAGATCCTTGAAGGTCTCACTACGTTCCTCAGAGGTTTCTAAAAGATTCTTGAGTAACCTTATAACTGGTTTTGAACTCTATATCCAGTAGTTTGCTTTCTTCCATTTCTTTCATTTGTGACATGTTTCCTTGTCTCTGCATTTTAGCTGCTTCCCTGTGATTGTTTCTATGTATTGGGTAGCTGCTAAGTCTCCTTGAGTTGATGGAGTGACCTTGTGTAGTAGGTGTCCTATAGGGCCCAATGGCCCAGCCTCCCCAATCAACTGAGGTGGACACTCTTGGTGTACCCCTTTGTGGGCTGTGTGCACAGTCTTGTTGTAGTTGAGCCTTGATTGCTGTTGGTATCACTGGGAGGAATTGACCTCCAGGCCAATTGACTGTGAGGACCAGCTGTGTCTACTATGGAAGAGCTGCTGTGTAGGAGACATCCTTATGGGGCAGAACTTCTCCATATTTTCTTGATTTATATCTGGTTATTTAATTATTTGTAGAAAATGTTTCTGGATATGCTTATCTCATTTTGTGCCCTTTTTATGGTGATCATTTTTGTGTATGGTGTTTCACAAGGAGTCTTATAATTTGCCTGATCAGAAGGCCTGCTACTTATTCTGCCAACATGACTCTATATCCAAAAAGTTAAAAAAAATGCAATCCCCAAATGAATTGCTTGATGTTTTGAAAAGCCAGGTATTTCCTTTTAAGATTTGTCATTTATGTCTTTAATGGGATAAAGACCAAATTACTTTTCACCTAGAAATACAAAAAACAAAACCTAGGCTGTGTTCTGACTTGCTTTAAAAAAACAAACAAACACATGAAGTCTTCCAATTCTACCATTACTATAATGTCCACAAATATCACCCTGGCAGCCTACAAAATATGCTTCCTGAGCCTAATGATGTGAAATTGAAGTAGATTCTTTACTGAAAAGACTGTGACATTTGTTTCTTTGATAATATAATAAATAGAGACTAGCACTTCTGTAGGTAGTGCCAATGAGCAATGTGCTCCTGAATTTATTATGGAAGTGGGTAAAAATGCTTCTGTGCTGGTGAAATGGGTAAAGTAAGATGTTGGAAGAATGTGTATTTTTGACTGTCAATACTAAGAGATAGAGGAGTAAGTGTGAGAGAGGAGTAGCAGGAGAGAAAATGAATGAGAAACAGTAAATAAAGGAGGTGGTAAGGGGAAAGGAAAGAAAAAAGGTAAATAGATGAAAAGGGATATTAAGTAGATGAGATGAGATGAGATGAGATGAGATGAGATGAGATGAGATGAGGGAAGAAGAAACTAAGTGAAACCAAGAAGTGAACAAGGCAGAAGAGGGAGAAGGATGAGTGTAAGGAAGGTCATCCTTCCAAGAATCAACAAACTACAGCAAGTGAGCCAAATCCAACGTACTCACTTCTTTGTAAATAAATTTTTATTGGAATACAACCAGGCCCCTTGATGTACATGTGGTCTATGACTGTTTTCATGCTATAATGCCAGACTTGACTAATTGTGATGGAGACAGTTGATTGTTTGTGACCCCAAACTTAAAATATTTACTTTCTGGCTCTTATGAAAAAGTTTGCAGTAAACCCAGTTGTTCTCAAACTTTAGCATGCAACAGAATTGCCTGGAGGGCTTATTAAAGATTGCCGTACCCCGCCCCCCAGAGTTAAACATATCTGGAGTGGGATCTCAAATTTTCTTGTCTAATAAGTTCCCAGGTGATGCTGATACTGCGGTCCAGAGACCACACTTTGAGAACCACTGCTCTAATCTTCACATTATATTGCACTAAGATTGTTCTGAATAAGGGATTCTGTGCAGAAAGGGAAAGGAATATCAAACATATTCCCTCTATTAGGTAAACATAGATACATTGCCTGATATCACAGTTGTTTACAAAATATCTATTTTTTTAAAAAATCTTTAGAACTGGGTCTTTTTGTAAAGCTGGTTTCATTCTTAATGAAAAGTAAATTTGATTTAGGTAAAACCTTAGGTGACTGAAGGTCTGTTCCTAAAACTGTTTGTTTTTTTAGTCTTGTTTGATTCCACTCCCTGAAGTAGCATTGGATTCTGTCAATGCCATTGCTTGTTTGTGTC
This sequence comes from Cnephaeus nilssonii, assembly GCF_951640355.1. Lineage (NCBI taxonomy): Eukaryota > Metazoa > Chordata > Mammalia > Chiroptera > Vespertilionidae > Cnephaeus > Cnephaeus nilssonii. Next base: position 19,010,628 of record NC_137081.1, on the reverse strand, counting down.
ACTAATGTCAACTGTATCCAGTTTATGTGGCGAACCTCTCCCCACCGATAGGGGCCTCCGTAGACAACCTCACTGCCTCTACATGGAGCCCCTAAGAAACTAAGCCATAAGATGATGGAATTTTGCTTCTCACCTACTCCACCTCTCTTAGATTATGCTGGAGTCTTCTGGCTCCAATTTCCCATGAAACTGCAAATTCTTCAATAGCTTTTCTCCTGGAGATCGACATGAATGTTGTCCTAGGTGTGAGACCTTTGGAAATTATGATTCCAAGAACTTTATCCAGCCTAAACACTCCATCCCAAGACCCTGAACAAAATTTCCCCCTTCAAGTAGAGCCGTGGTTTGCACAGTTGTGATCTTTCTCTATTTGTATCCTTAAATCTGGGCTCTGGCTATGAATGTGGGCAACCACTTATTAGCCTTAGCTTTGCATGATTCACACTTGATATATGGAAGTTCTGTAAGGGATAGAGAAATGTTTCTCTTTTCTCTGCATCCTAGCATTAAAAATATAAAGAGAAACATAATTTTGGAACTTGAAAGTTCCAGAGACACCTTCAGAATAGAAGTTCAACTTAGAATTAGCAGTTCTTTAAAATGTGTGAAGGGCCCAGCTGGCATGGCTCAGTGGCTGAGTATCGACCTATGAACCAGAAGGTCATGGTTCAATTCCTGGTCAGGGTACACGCCCAGGTTGCATGCTCAGTCCCTGGTGGGGGTGGGCAGGAGTCAGCCAATCAATAATTCTCTCTCATCATTGATGCTTCTCTCTCTCTCCCTTTCTCTCTGAAATCAATAAAAATATATTTTAAAAAAATGTCTGATGGTTTCATTCCACCATTGTTGTGAGTGGTTACTTCCTTGCACACATAATTGAGATGGACAGAAAAAAGATAACAAATCATTTTTTTTTACAAGAAAGCTACAGCAGCATTTAATTTTAATTAATTTTGCCTTGCTAATTCTAGGCCATTTATAGATTTTGTGAAAAGTTGATGTGCATGAAAAAGTATATTATGAATATCAAAAAAGGATGAATGATGTAAATGTATGTTATATGCCTAGCATAGCATGTGGAATACAGTAGATTCTTAATAAATCAGTGCTAATGTTGCTGTAGCAGGCCTCTTCATCTTAATGAGTGTATGTTTCTTGGTTAAGAAATGATGGTAAGTGCTCACTTTGGCAGCACATATACTAAAATTGGAACGATACAGAGAAGATTAGCACGGCCCCTGTGCAAGGATGACACGCAAATTTGTGAAGCGTTCTATTTTTTTTAATGCTAAGCGAAATAAGCCAGTCGGAGATAGATAAATATCACATGATCTCACTCATATGTGGGATATAATGATCAACATAATTTGATGAACAAAAATAGATCCAGAGACAAATGGAAGGGGAGGTGGGGGGGTTAGAGAGCAACCAAAGGACTTGTATGCATGCATATTAGCATAACCAATGGACACAGACACGGGGGCACTGGAGGCTTGCCCGGGGTGGGAATGGTTGGGGGTGGGGGGAGGGTCAATTGGGGAAAAAGGAGACATATATAAAACTTAAGACAATTAAAATAAAGGAAATGATGGCAAAATAAGTAGTGCAGGCAGTTCATGTTCTGCGTGGCACTGTGCTAACTAAAGGTATGCACACCTAAACCAATTCTTCATTTGCATAAACCCATTGTGACTAGTTAAATATTAATTATCTATAGAACCATGCAAAATGTATACTGTCTGTACTTGATTTTTGTTGTTGTTGTTTTTAAATCTTCATCCAGACTTGTTTTTTTAAAAATCCTCTGATTTCCCAGTCCCTCTGGCCCAAGGGGGCTATGATGACTCACTTTTTACCCACCTTGATATGAAAATGGCTTTACTTTTTCTTAGTATAAAAAAATAATGCCTGATAGTACTATCAACAATAAAAATACTTAAAAACGAAAAAAGAAATAATGCCTGGCTGGCTGGTTGGGATGGCTCAGTGGTTGAGCCTCGACCTATGAACCAGGAGGTCCCAGTTCGATTCCGGATCAGGGCACATGCCTGGGTTGCGGGCTTAATCTGCAGTAGGGGGCATGGAGGAGGCAGCTGATCAGTGATTCTCTCTCATCAATGATGTTTCTATCTCTCTCTCCCTCTTCCTTCCTCTCTGAAATCAATAAAAACATATTTAAAAATCCTGTGATAATTTTTTCTGTTGGGATTAACTAAATATATAGTTAATCTTCAAAGCATATTGTGGATTTAAATTCTTTCAAATTTCCCTCTAATAATTTGCAAATTTTAATCAATGCCAGAAAAAGTAAAATTGGATGTGATGTGCCACCTCTTCCCAGGTCTTCTTCCCTGACTTCTTTTTCCTTCTCTTCCTGTTACAATATGGCTTCCCTTGAGCTTCCACTGTTTTCAGCACTGCCTGGCTCAGGCATACCATCACCTTGATAAGACGCATAGAACAGAGGGGTCACTGTTTTTGTTGCCCTTCCACCTGCCTTCCATTTAAACAACCCACTGCACATGTTTGACATGGAATAGAATTAAGCCCAGTTGCAGACCAGCACCCCTAGTAAGCAGCCACAGTTGCAATCTGTGTAACTGGGTGGAATACCATTAATAATGAAATTGCGCTGCAGAATTGTAAAGGCCATGCTGTATGCAGTTCACTGGGGCAGAATTTTGTTATAGAGGGATGACGTGCAACGTTAACAGCCAATTTGACAGCTATACTCTAGCTTATTCAAGGGATTGTACTACAATGAAAATATTGCTGGTTCATTGCAATTTTCACTTAGGTGTAATATTAGGAGAGACCTGGTCTTTCTGATGTCAAAAAGAGAAGATGCTTAGAAGGTAGTACTAAGTAGTTGGGTGGATTTGTCTTTCTAATTTCTTCTGAATTTTCAAAACTTTAATTCATACTGGTATGATTTTATGTATTAGGTATTTCTATGACTGCTATAACAAATCACCACAAACTTAGTGTTTTACAAATAACACCAACTTATTTTACAGTTGTAGAGGTCAGAAGTCTAAAATGTAAACTTGGCATTTAAAAATTACGGTGTTGGCAGGGCTACATTCCCTCCGGAGGCTCCAAGATAATCTATTTCCCTGCCTTTTCCAGCTTCTAGAAAAAGCCCACTTTCCTCGGTTTTTGTCTGCTTTCTCCAACTTCAAAGTCAACAGTATAACATTTTCCAATCTCTCCCCACCCCCTCTCTTGACATCTGACAAACTTTCTTATTACCCCTTCCCTTTTATTTTCAATTTTCTTTCTTTGTCTCAATCTGTATGTAAGTTACATGAATCAAAAATTGATTTATTATTCTCTCTGCTAATATATGAATGCATGCTTAGCCATGTTGCTTCTACTGTGTTTTTTTGAACTTTTTCCTCTTTCTTTTTATAATGAAAACAGATCTCTTTACAGATGAAAACACATCTTTTTACCAGATTTTTGAGGAAGTTAAGGTTTTGCTTTTTAGTCTTCAGTTTGGAAATACCCTTATAGTTTCTAAATCTGCCTTTTTGGAAAGTTCAGGGTCCCCATGTTCCCGAAAGGGAGGAATCTAGAGTTTCAATATCAAAAGTAATTGGGGAAAGATTTGTACTTTCCAAGTTGCCTATTGTCCCGACTCATGTGTATGCCATCTTCGTAGTTTATAAAACAGATGTTAAAGTAAAGGTTATAAAACTCTCCACTGTTATAGTTCTTGTTTTCTGTGACAAAAAAACCCCACCACAAACCCACACACAAAAAAAAAACCCACACAAGGAAAATCTGCATGTTCATTCACACCATTAGTATTGGTTTTTAAACAAAAAAGTATTGTGTGTGTAGGATAATTAATTTTCTATTATATTAAATTTTGAGGAGACCAAAAATATTTTTGGTAGCTGAAGGATTGGCTGAATTTATAACAACCTTAATTAGAAAAGAAGACATATCCATTTGGGAAAGAATTGTTCATATATACTCAAACAAAAGTAAATTTCATGTGAAATATACCACCCAGAGGGGAAAAAAAAATCCCTACAGGTTTTTATATATGCATATATTGTTATTTATTTTTTAAAAGATTAGGACTGTTCTGGTCATACTGCCTTCTGATTTGCTCTTTTTAGTTAACAATATATTATAAATATTTTCTATGTTATTTGACATTTTTATTGGCTGCATTGTCTTTTATTATATGGATACACTGTGATTTGTTTTTAAAACACTCTAGAAAACATTCTTGCAGCCATTCCTTAGAATAAATCCAAGGAAGAAGATTTCATGGCATTTTTAACTCTTTTGGTACGTAGGGGACCCAAACAGTCATAATCCAGAAGGTAATTTCCAAAACAGGGTTACTACATCTCTTTTCCTTCCCAGGTACATGTCATAGTGATGTAATTATTGTTTGTTTTAAATTTCAGGTTACCTTGCACCTCGAAACCTTCCTAGTACCGGCTTCTTCCCGTTCCTGCAAACCTTACTGTGTGACACAGATTCCAAATGCAAAGACACACCCTATGGCCCACAGGATCTGCTTCGCAGGAAGGGGATTGATGACGCGCTATTCAAAGACAGGTAGGGGCACTTCCCAAGTGTGTTCAGTTGTTTGGAGAGGTCAGATCTCATGAGATACCCAGGAAACCATCCTAGGCTAGATATATAACTTTATTTTATATACATATCTACAAATGGGATGCTTTAAATCTGAATGGACAGGTGGATACAAGCTGAAATTACCACGTGTATTTTAAGCATAATCTACTTTTGATGAATTACCCAAACTTTGCTTTTTAAACTGCGTGGCCAAGCAATCCTCCTTTATTCCCTAAAAGATTCTCTATCCCTCCTCAAATTGTCAGGGACACATTGCCCTATGACTTGGTCACGAGCATAAGATGTAGGTCAATGTCAAGGATACGATCTCCTGGAAGAATAATATTAATATTACTCTATGTGATACTTCCAGATATAACAGAAACTAAGAAATGCAAAAAAGGAAATTAAAGGTCTAGAAATCAAAGTAATAAAGTTGAGATTATATTTAATTGAACAACAACCTTTAAAAATGAGGTTAATGTGTGTCCTATTTTATGGTGTAAGCAGCAGCTGAAGAATAAAAAGAGAGACTCTAGACCATTTACCATCTTAATTTTCTTTTCTTTTCTTTTTATAATTTTATTGATTTTAGAGAGGAAGGGAGAGGGAGAGAGAGATAGAAACATCAATGATGAGAAAGAATCATTGACTGGCTGCCTCCTGCACACCCCCAACTGGGGATCGAGCCCGGAACCTGGGCATGTGCCCCTGACCAGAACTGAACCTGAGACCCTTCATTCCACAGTCTGACACTCTATCCACTGAGCCAAACCAGCTGGGACCCATCTTAATTTTTCATCATGGGATTCTAAACCGAGATATCCCAAGAGCCCACCTGTCTATAGAGTAAAACAGTATTATAATTTTAATTAACCATGAGATAATTTGGGTAGAGATGTATTTTTAAGTGTCTCAGCAAAAGTTTATATTTATCTATAATCAGAAATATTTGTTTCCAGAATTTTAATTTTAATTCTTTGGTGTGTAGCATCACTTCTCCTTTAATATCACCATCATTATTTTGGTCATCAAATAGTATGGGTGATACTTTAAGAGAGAGCAACTATGTGCTGATTAGTATATAATATAAATGTGTCAGGAATTGTCATGGGAAGTGACTTGGGGCACATAATTGTTGGGTTGCTAATTCACATTGGTTTTGTTGTTTCCATAAGTTATTTAGGCTTGATGCTTAAAACATTCTCATGTTCATTCATTTACTTATTAATTTATTTAAGAGGTAATGATTAAGATGTTTCTATGTGCCAGGTTCCATTCTAGGCACTGTGACACAGAGGTGAATCAGACAAATTCTCTACCCACTTGTCACTTGCACTCTAATGGAAGAACAAGCAAAACCAAAAGCAATCAAATAAATAAGCAGCATAATTACTGACAATAACTTTGATAGCAAGAAAATAACGCAGGTTAAGAGATAGAACTTGAAAGGTAGGAATTTGAGTGGTGAGAGAAAGTGGCATTGGGCTAAAGACCAACAATGACAAGGAGAAACCAGCACCAGCATGTGAACATCTGGAACAGAATGTTCCAGGCACATAAATAGCCAATGATCCTGAGGTAGGGACAAACATGACCATTTAGAGGAACAGAAAATCAGCTAATATGGCTAGAACATAGTGAGGAATGATGAAACAGAGAGGAGATATGCTGATAAGGAAGACAGGAGATAGCATGCAGAATCTAATATGTAGGGAAAGGAAGGGATCTGCATTTTATTTTTAGTATACAGAGAAGCCACTGGAAAGTTTTAAGCAAAGAAAAATCATGACATATTGTCTATGAGACTAACCTGTCCTAGGCATATACAAGCATCACCCCCATTAGCACAAGTTTCATTTCTCTGAAAGGAGACCAGAAGCTACTGAGAGCCTATGACCTCGTGTAGTCAGTGTAGAGGTAAGATGGTCTATGTGTCCCTATGTGAGAGGTGAGTTAGGTGTGATCTATGCCTCTGTTCTAGCAGGGGAGGTAAAATACTATATCAGTAACAATAATAGGAGAGGGTACAATGGAGAGCACCAGAAGGATGCTGAAGCTAACACCCTCCATTTTCAAACTTTCAGCTGGGGTAATCAGATGACTCTTCATGAAGGTTTTTTTTTTAAATATATTTTTTATTGATTTCAGAGAGGTAGGGATAGGGAGAGAGAGAGATATAGAAACATCAATGATGAGAGAGAATCATTGATGACTATCTCCTCTACGCCCCCTACTGGGGATCAAGCCCCAAACCTGAGCATGTGTCCTGACCAGGAATCAAATTGTGACCTCCTGGTTCATAGGTCGATGCTCAAGCACTGAGCCACACCAGCCAGGCTTCATGAAGAGTTTTGACTTGAGCTGGACATGTCATGACTAAGCAGTGGAGAAGATATGGGAATAATTAATATCTATTATTTGTAAATTAAATTATAGCTCCCCTCTGGGGCTTTATTCTTTACTTTTTTTGTTTTTAAATGAAGAACACAATAATGATGAGGAAAATAGTTAGCAATATCTAAGAAGTATATAAATATACCTCCCCCCCAAAGAAGTATTTTTGTATCTATACTAATAAAAGGTTAATATGCTAATTAGACCAGGAGACCTTCCGGGAGACCTTTTGGACGTCCTTTCAGGCAAAGCCATGGTGGCAGGGCCAAGGCAGAGGCAGTTAGGGGCAATCAGGCCAGGAGGGGAGGGCAGTTGGGGGCGAGCAGGCCAGCAAGGGGGGCAGTTGCGGGTGAGCAGGTCAGCAGGCAGAGTTAGGGGCAATCAGACAGGCAGTCAGGTGAGTGGTTAGGAGCCAACGGTCCCGGATTGTGAGAGGGAGTTGGACTGCTGGTTTAGGCCCGAGAGGGATCGGACCTAAACTGGAAGTCAGGCATCCCCCAAGGGGTCCCAGGTTGGAGAGGGTGCAGGCCTGGCTGAGGACACCCCCCTCATGCATGAATTTCATGCACCAGGCCACTAGTCTGATATAATAGAGAATCAAACTTATGAGAGTTGCCTGAGATGAGCCATTGAGTTAGTTTTGCAACTATGATTAAAGTCCAGGTTTATTTTATCTTCTGTTGATTATTCGCTAGACAGCTGACAATATCTGCTTTTGAAAATTTTATTCTAACCTCCAGATAGATTGTCTAGCTCAAGCTGTATATTCAGTATTTTTTCTAAACTACCAAGTAATTGGAGCTTAATTTGGAAAATTATGTACAATAATAAAATTGCATTAATGGTATTTCCCACCATGCTATTAACTTTTATGCTTTATATAGCCATGCAATGAAACTGAGCATGGTTACTGGGTAAGCCGTTCCACTAAATTGCTTCCCTTTGGTGAAGAAAGATTTGCCAGCACAGCCTCATTAAGAGACAAAATAGTCTTCTTTTTCCCTTTTATAAGTGAGAGGAAAAGTGCCATCTTTGGCCTCATCAAAAAAGGCCCACCATGTTTATTGTAATAGAATGCTCTCTGAAAGACATGATGATCACACTGCAGTCACTATTTGCTGGCCAGTTACCAAGTGTGCTTTGATGTATTTTTGCATTGGCACTGGCCTCCTGTCATTAAATTCATATTTCTCTGGGCATTAGCTTCAGGATGAGGTGCTTTAAAAATAAAATCCAATGCTACACTCAGCGTCCACTCTAACTAGCTGTCTGAAAAAAGAAAAGATTACATTTATGGGGTTTTTTTTGTTTTTTTGTGTTTTGTTTTTTTTTTGCTCCTTTGCACAATGGATGAGCCAACATCACAGGACTTACCCTTGTGGTCCTTCCTGCTTGCACTGCCTCCAAGAATACATCAGAACAGTGGGAGACCTGGCTGTGCTATTGCTCACACAGCTGGCAAATGGCAAAGATCATCCTCCAGAGCTCACAGGGTCATTATTTGGAGGAGTGATGCAGCATTCCTGCAGATCCTGGAGGGGAAATGCCTCTATGGCTTTGCTCCCTATCTCTGTCATGTCGACACTCATCCATGACCCATGATTCCCAAATTCATATCTCTGTTCCTATTAAATGGCTCCTTCTATAGAACTTAAAACAGAGCTAATCAGATTTTATTTGGGATAATTTTAGAGTGCCAAGACTTGTTTAGTATTTAAAAATATGTGTTTAGAAACTGACCTGGAGAGATTTTGGGGAATGTAAGTTAAGAAAAAGTAGAGTAGCATGTCTCTTCATTTGCCAAAAAGATGAAATAGCCTGTATAGGTCAAACACTGGACTGGATTAATTTCAGTGTAATTTATAGTCATTTGGTAATCATTTTAGTGAGTATTCATGTAAAAATAAAGGTTCATTTTTTATCAGAAAACAAATTTGAGGTATGTCTTAACTACAATGCATATATATATATTCAAAGTCTCTCCTAATATCAAATACCCTAAGACAAAGCAACATACTAAGGTATTTCTAAATCTTAATATCTTAACATCTTAACTGATATATATTGATGATTGGGAAGTGGTCCACTTAGAAAAGAGGTATATTTTGAACATGGACAGGCAGGATTATATCTGAAGCATGAATGACCCTGAAGGAATAAAGTCAGGATGAAATTAAAAAAAAATGTTTAATTTTTTTTTATGAATGACTTCTACTCAGGAGTAGACAGGAAGGACAACTGCAGCAAATCACCAAGAGGCCCTTGATGCCATTGCAAGTCCTTATTTGTAGTTATAGGTTAATAATGGATGTCATCTGGACATTCATGGGATCAAATGGGTCTAGAGCACTTCTTGCATCTTCTTTCCAATGGTCACTAGATACCCATGTAACTATAATTATGGGGAGAAATAGAAAAATAGAAAAAGTTAACTAGTCCTGAGAGAGAAAAAAAGAATTTCTGAATTTTCTTTTCAGGATTTGCCATATGTGTCTGTTCTGGTAGGAAGTCCTTTTATAGACAGAATGTACCATGGCACACATGGATAACACCTACACAGGTAGTCTTTCCACTCACAGGAAACACAAGGACACCCAGTAGAAGTGCATAAGATGATCTAGAATTTATAGCAATGTGACATTTCCCAAATGTAACTGTTGTTAGACATGTCTGAGAAGAAGTAAAATCTACTCTGGGCCTGTTTTTTCTCCTAGTACCTTAAATTTAACATTTTGAGACCAAGGTGTTTCTTTTATTGAATTCCATTCCAAACTAGAGCCATTTAGATACCACTGAGGCAGAATCTACTTCTGTACCATCTTAAGGAGAGGCCCTTAGCCATCTCTATGCTACTGTACATATGGTTGGGTCCAGCAAAAGGTAGTTAAATTGTGCCATGGGTCACCTAGAGATTTGAGTCAGGCTTTCATGCCTCACCCAGAAGGTTAATTTTCTGGACTCAGGAAGCTCACATGCTGGTCTCAGGGACATCTAAGTTTTGCATAATACTCTAAAATACCTCTAAGAGGTATCCAGTATGAAATACATTCTCTAAGATTTCCTTAAAACTATTCAGAGTTCCAGAATAGGACTTGCAAGTCTCCTGAGTTGGTTTTAGGGAGTGGATGTGGGATGAGTCATCATGGAGTAAATCCGTATCTGTCATAGCCTAGTGGAGGGTTTCTTGACCTCAGCATCATTGCTCCTTGTGGACAGATAATTTTTGTGTGTCCTGTACATTGTGGATGTTTAGCAGCATCCCTGGCCTCTACACACTATATGCCAGTAGCACCACCCCCTTCTAGTTGTGACAATCAAATATGTCTTCAAACATTGCCAAATGTCCCCTTGGGGTTTGGGAGGGAATTGTCCACAGTTGATATCCACTGGTCTAGTAAAAGGGTAAAGGTAAATTTTTAAGGTAGCAAATTTTAAAGAATTAAGGTCCTAGAATCTTGCTCTACAAGAAACACAAATGACTGATTTAGCAGCTCCTGTAATGTGTTCCCATTGTTCTCTATGCATGTTCCTGCTTAGCTAGTACAATTAATGCACAATTCCTGGTTTTCTTATTTGATTTGCTCATTTATTATATATGGTGTGAATTTAATACATTTGGTGAGTTAATGAATGAATATGATGGGTACAATGTCCCATTATACATTAGGGTCTGAGATGTCATCCCTGGGATTTTTCCTCTTTCAAGGACCTTTGCAGAACAAGATATGCAATAGTGGAGGGCAGACCAGGCTATGTAAAAAGGATGCTTCCTTAGCTATCCATTCTTCCAAGTGATAGACTTTATTATCTAGTATTCAATGCTTGTCCTGTGCTAAACACCCTGCCATCTGCCAACACAACACATTGCAGAGTTTTCTCAAGAATTTTAAAGTCTATGAAGGGGAAAAGTGATCATTACTACAAATGGAAAATTCCTGTTATAAGTAAACTGATAAATTAAATAATAAAATGAAGAAGGTGTTACAAAACCCTGGATGAGGTCCTTTGCCTTGTCCCAACTCACTAGCCAATGCTTACAGGTTCCAGGTCTATGAATAATAGGGGTGCATTCCGTTGCTGTCCAGAGATGTTGAAGGTTCTAGTGTTCTAGAGGGGTTATATGTGGAGCATAGATGTATCAGCATGGTACTTTGGCTCCATAGTAAGGGGTAAGGCTGTGTCTCTGCACCATCTTTTGTGGGTACTTTGAAGTTTAATATCAGTGAGTGCCTATGATGATAGGGCCCAGGCAGCAAGTATTCACAACAACCTTGCAAAGTAACTATATCATTCCTAATTGTCAGATGAAGGAAGCAATGACTGAGGTATTTTAGGAAGAGGCAGAGCTGAGATTCCAAAGATATTCTGCTACACCCCAGCAATACGGTCGCTTTTCATTTAATCAACCATCTGAGCTTGTGGTCCAGTACTGTGCTAGGTGCTTAGAATAAAAAAAAAAGAATGAATGAGACATGGTTCCTATTTCCAAAAATGTCACAGCCTAAAATGGAGAAGTGGTAAGAATAGGCACACAAACATAAAGCACTTAACATTGGTATAAAATAAGTATGTAAAAGTGCTGAAATTGTATCGAATAGAAGGAAGGGTGCTAGCTCTCACCTACCGTTTTAAGAAGCAGATAACGCTCTGTCTATACGATCATGCTAATTACAAAGTTCAGAGATTACCATGATTAATTCAGTAAGACCGGTCAGCTTGCTGCCCTCCTTTAGTAATTTAATGGAGAGTTAATAGAATTAATTACCTTTGCCTGGGGGAAGTAGCTGTGTTTCAACTTATAACCTTAATTTATCTTTTTACCCACAACACTCTCTGTTTTACATTTATTTTGTGGTTTCCATTTTAAAAGTCTAAAAACAATAGGTCTTTTTGTGTGCAGTGATAGTGGACACATGCCATCATACCACACCGTGTAAACGCAAAGTAAAACAGGAACACCTGCAGGCAGACGAATGTTAAAGCACACATGCTATCCTGAACTCTCGCCCAACAAAAAGACCAGCCAAGACCACATCAAAAGAGATGGATCACTTCTTCACTCATGTTACATGGAATTTATTCCTGGGAGACCATGGAATCATGGACACGCCCTGACCAGGACAGGTCCCGTTAGAAAGAGGCCTCCTTGTCTGGAAACAGCCATTTTACTATTGAGCAAATTCAGAACTGCTGAGCCAGCAGCTTGCTGGGAAGGGATGAGTTTGTTTTTCTTTGGTGTTTAGGGCTCTTATCTGAGTGTGGGAAGATGGGCAAGGTGTCCTCTGTAGAGTATATGCAGCTTTTCATTCTCCAAGCTCACACTTTCTTAGTTTCCTATTGCCTCTTCTCCCTCCCCTCCCAAGTTACTATTCAGTCTCTTTTTGCTCTTGTTCTTTCTTTATTCACTTTGATCGTCATTTTCCCTTTTGTTTTTGTTGTTGTCCCCAATCCTTAAAATTTTTATGTAGGCAGTTTTTCCTTGTATTTTCGAAATGCGTTGATACTCAATAGTCTTCCTTACAGTATTTCAAAGTGAACTAAAAAAATGTTGATGAAAAGAAAAGTGAACCTGACTTTCTCAAACTTCTACATGAGAGAAGGGAAAGGTTCAGGTCAGTTCTTATTTTTATCTGAATAGCTTCCCATCCAAATAGGCAGCATGAGGAATGTAAAAATATTTAGGGGAATATAGTCATGGTCATGAATAATTCAAACGTACATTAAGAATGCAAAACTTTTGAAGCAAAAGGTACATTTTATAGAGAATATTGAAAAACAGCAACACTAGGGAATGAAAACAAATATTTTCTTATCATGGGTACTAAAAGGACACACTGAAAGAAAAAAAGCACAGATTTCCCCCCCAATTACTAATCACAAAGTGCCCTGGTATCAGGATTCAGATCTTGTTTTTAAAAAGAAAGTCAAATGGAACCACAGTAGTTAGCAGAACTTCTTGCTTTTCCACCGTTATCTTTTTATATCCATCCTCATGTACCTTAACTAAGCTTTTATCTATACTAATAAAAGCCTAGGTGGCCCTCGTCCAATGTCATCACAAGATGGCCGCCACAAGATGGCTGCCACAAGATGGCCACGTGCACAGTGGAGGCAGGGCCCAGCGGCTGCTCTGCATGGTGAGGCCTGGGGGTCCCACAGCTCCGGGTGGTGTGGAGGAGGCCCGTCCAGGCGTCTCTGCCGCTTCACATGGAAGAGGCAGGTCCCAGTGGAGGAGGCGGGTCATGGCAGGGGAGGGCAGTTGTGGGCGATCAGGCCATCAGGAGAGGGCAGTTGTGGGCGATCAGGCCAGCAGAGGAGTAGTTAGGTGTCAATCAGGCCGGCAGGGGAGCGGTTAGGGGGCAGTCAGGCTGGCAGGCAGAAGCAGTTAGGGGCAATCAGGAAGGCAGGCGAGTGGTTAGGAGCTAGTGGTTCAGATTGTGAGAGGGATGTCCTACTGCCGGTTTAGGCCTGATCCAGTAAGGATCAGGCCTAAACCGGCAGTAGGACATCCCCCGAGGGGTCCCAGACTGGGGAGGGTGCAGGCCAGGCTGAGGGACAATCCCCGCCCCACCCACCCCCGTGTATGAATTTTGTGCACTGGGTCTCTAGTTTATAAATAATTACACAATGTCCACTAATGTTTAGAAATTCTGAAAAATATTCATATCCTGGTATCTGGACTGATTTTATTCTTAAAATATATATGCATTTATTTTATGCACTTCCTTATGTATTTATTTTTAAATTTAAATTCTTTAAGTATATCCAGTTTTTAAGAAAATATGATTATATCCATTTTAATAATAATCAACTAAACAGACAATGAGTTTTTTTAAAAAGAGGGTTCCTATATTATGGGGATGGCCAAGACTGTTTTATTCCAAAGCTAGTGTAATCACGTTGTGCAGGGATTCCTGGCATCACAGTGCTATTATTGCCCGGCTGATAGATTCAGTACAATTAAAAATTGGCTGATATCATTATTCCTTTAACACCTGGTGCCACCTGTAATGACACAGCCCATAGTGCCTGGAACAGACTAGATACTCAATAAATGTGCTTTCTTTTCCTTCTTCTTTAACTCTGTCTTGCAAGCACTCATCTTTGATAATCTTCAAAATGCCATCTGTAATTTAATATGGAAGTGTGGGTTTTTTTTAAAGTTGATAAATGAACAGACTTTTGTTTCTATCTCTTTAACAACCTTGGACTCTTATGTATTTATAATCCATTATCTTTTTGAAAGAAAAATATGTTATATATATTCAATATTTAGCTCCAACCTCTTTTAAAAACAATTTCCTTTCTATAAGATTAAAGTAAAAATAACCCCTTTAAACCTCATCTAGGCCATTTTTTTCTGGATAAGATTTACTTTGTCGGATATATTACATATTCACTGGTGTATGGTTAGGTGAGCTCTTCCAACTAAAATCCTAGAAAGCAGATTAAAAATGTGAACGTCCTCTGAGAGCCCTGGAATCTGCCACATAATACATTGCCGTAACTAACTGAAATTAATGTGGGCGAAGTTATAGAGTTCTTGCTTTTTCTTCTTTAGTGTGATTCTGAGAAAGTCATCCAACCTGCTGAAGGGCAGCGATTTATCACTCCAGAGCACTGAAGTTCCAGAAAGGAGACACACATCACCAGGTAAGCTATTCTCTTCCCGAGTTTAGAACAGGTTTTGGAACATCCGGTAAAGGCTTAATCTTTAAATGTGTTTATACTTTTAACTTTTCAGCAATATGGAATGCCTAGAATATCCCTAAGAGATCTGTTTGTCATGGTTGTCTTAAGTGTGGCAGTGCAATTACACAAAGTTCTTGAGAATAATTGGAAATTAAGTCCTTAGTGAAATACTCTTTGAGAGCAAAAGCCTAGTTGGTACTCATATATTGAGAATTACAGACTTTGCCTGAATTGAGTAGGGACTCTGTAGTTGTCTGTGAGATGTTGCTGGGATGGTACAGAAAACAACTCAGAAATAAAAATTATTGAGTAGAATCGCAGAGATTTATCCAGATTTCCCATCTGACAGATGAGGACTATGGCCCAAATAAGGTTAAGTGTGGAGACAACAGTCATCCAGCAGACCTGATGGACTCTTTCAGCTTGACCCTTATTCTTCCAATTCAGCACTCAGAATCAGTTACCAGTGTGGCTGTGTACTTCCTTCATTCATAGTGGGCTCGTGGTCCTCAAACTTTAATGAGCAGGAGAACTGAGGCTAAGCTTCTTGAGCCTTAGCCAAGTGATTCTGATGCAGCTGGTCTTGAGAAACACGCATTCTTGAAGGCACAAATTGAGAATATTCTTGAAACAGCAGAACTTTTTTACATACATTTGACAATATTTATTGGGTGGCAGCTATCAGTCCCACTGTCCTAGGTCCTGGGGACATACTAGTGAACGAAACAAAAAATTCCTGTATGTTAGAATATGATTCTATTTGGGGGGGGAAAAAGAATACCATGGGACATTTAAGATTTTGTGACACTAAATAACACTCCAATACAAGTGGATGAACCAAATGAGAGAAGTCCTGTGTTAATGTGGTAGGTATATGGTGAGTGGCTTTGAGGAGTTAAGGTTCTGTTGTGAATGATCCATTTGCTGAATAGGTGAAAGCACAGTGGAATAAAAGCATAGTGCTGTGGTCCAGTAAGCTTTGCTTTGCTTGATAGCCGATTATGTTTCTTACCCTGGCTAGTCATCTTACAGAAGTAGTGCCAGGGTTTAGAGAAATTTGTTGGTAATTTAATAAATTTATTGGGGTGACACTGGTTAATAATACTATATAAGTTTCAATTGTGCAATTCTATAACACATCTGTATATTGCATTGTATGCTCACCACAGTTGGTAAATTCTTCAGCCCCATGAGGACTATAATAAAGCCTAGGACCTAATGCTGATAGGTTACTGTATCTATCTTTAACATTAAAATTCTTTGCTGTGAGAATAGCAAAGTATGTCTGTCCAAAAATTATAAAAGTTAACAGATTGGCTTAATGAATACCCATGCTATAGCTATGAGCATACTCTCCTAACTAATGCTCCTAATCCAGAGCTCTCTGCCACATTCCATATAGTCCTAGCTGAGGTCATTTTGGGAATTACTTAAGTGGAGTATACTGTAGTCTAGACTAATTGCTTTATCCCATTTATTTGATCTGAAATATCATTCAGAAGCCACTTTGGGGAGGAGAGAATTTATGGCCCTAGGCAGATTTCAGCCTCCCAATTGAATAATTAAAAAGAAAACCATTATCACCAGATGTACATTGGCAGATCCTTTGAACAGATGTTGGATATGATGGATCTGTGGAGCTGGTGGAGGCACCTCACATCCTCTAGGCCTGCACAGAAATGATTCCGTTTATTAGGCAATAATACTGGTGATGAAGTTTAATGACATAAACTGGAATGAAAGCAAATCACGTCTAAAATGACTGGAAAACAACCAAGAGCAGAACAAAACCATCACAATTTTATGTGAAAAGAAAAGCAGATTAAATTTGCCATTTTGTCAGAATGAAACTTTTATGGAAGGTGCCTATTTGAGCACATTCTCACTGTGGGGTATATGAGGGCACAGTGGTATTTGTGGATTCTTATGTGAGCCTGCCTATTATTGTGTGTGTGTTTAGCATCTAATCTGTTCTTTCTTCTACTACAGCCACTGTATTTCCCAGTCCACATTCTCATTTGGAAAGTGCTGGAACAGATACCTTCAATGGAAGTCAAGTCCTTGCCAGGATCCTTGATTTGGAAAAGGTAATTTCACTCAGTTGTGTAATGAACTGATAATAAAGAACAGTTGAACAAATGCCTTTTTCATTAGGAGAGGGATCTCCCGGATAGGAAGAGGTTTGGGCCATCTTTCCCATTTGGAGTAATATCTCAGGAATATTCTTTTGTAAGGAGTTCAGTAAAAAAAAGCTTAATTTTGAGACATTCTGAATTCTTTAAGGTCTTAAATATTTATTTACTTCCCTGTTAAGTCCCTTAATCAAACTTAAGATTTTCCTTTAATAAGAAAAAAGGTAGTATTATATGTGATCTTTTCATTTTCTGAGGCAGGAAAGGAAAAAGCTACATGAAAGCAAACAAAACTGTAACACTCATTAAGCTTGCTGCCTCACTCATACTAATGCCTTTGGAAAAATTGGAGCAACAAAAATATCTCTCTAAAGTAGTAACATCCTTTTCCTTAGCAGAGTTTAGGAAGCTTATCTATGGTTTCCCCTCTATTTATTAGTCATTTACCTGAAGATTCTAGATTGCAAGTTAATACACATAATTTCTATCAAAGGTGTAAACTGGCATCCTGGAAGTGTGTGTGTGTGTGTGTGTGTGTGTGTGTGTGTGTGTGTGTGTGTGTGTGTATACAGAGATGTTAAGAGATTAAACTTAAATGTATTAAGACAGACAAGGTACTCTTCTATTAACTCTACTTTTTCTTGTTGTCTTTTATCCAGCCAGATTCATACATTTAGGTTATTTGTTTGGCCCCTATAGGCATTTGAGTCTTGCTTTACTAGTATGAGTTCTTCAGAAATTCAGAGGAGGTCTCTCTCTCCCTCTCTCTTTCTCTCTCTTTCCCCCTCCTCCCAGCACACAAGCATTTTAAATAATATACCCATGTCTTTATGTAGAATACATTTTTCGTATGAACATATCTCTAACTTTTATTATATTCCAGTGACTATAACCACTGCTGCTTAATATGCCTGTATTAGTTACCCTTGAGTTTGCATTCTGTATAAATAAAGCATCTCAATAAACTGGTTATAAACCAAAGGACAACACTCAAAAATGAATGCCAGGAAAAGGCACCATACCCATCAAAGCAATTCAACCAGTGCTGGTTGAAATATAAGACTTTCCCCTTCAGTCCAGTCTAGATGCTAAATATCTAGTTTCAATAATAAATAACAGTCGAGATTCCCAAAGCACCCTGAGTGGCATAGGAAGCCTCTGCTGTGCCCAGTTATTCTAACTTAAAGCTTTCCCCTCAAATCAGGCTCGTGTATAAACCAGGGGAAGTTGTTTTATTCCATTCTATTTCTTCCATGTTGGTTCCTAAAAGCAATCATTCTTGCATTGGCTCAGTTAAATTCTTTAATATCTAGAAGAGCAATGCTATCCTCCAAAATACCACTTCATCGTGTTGAAACTCCCAAGTTCTCTTTCTCATATGGAATAAAATTTCAGAATTTTGTAAGGCAGCACAGAATCATATATCCAGTGAAAATAAGTCAAAAATGAAATTTCTATGTGTAGATACATATTTTTAGACTAGTTAGAGCAGGGAAGGGATGTAAAAATTAGGGTGACATATTGATGCCCATATCAGCAATCTCTGATTCCTCCCTCTTTTTTCTTTACTGCTTTTTGCAACCCTTGCAAGGATGAGTAGAGAAATCATTTTGGGGTGAGTTTATGTGCAATGTTAGGGAAGAGATATAGATGAATGATTAGAAGACCTGGCACTTATATCCTAGAATAAGCAGATCCTGTTTTGTTCCATTACATTTAGAAGTTGTGTCACTGGAGGGCAGAATATAGATTCTGTGATGTAACTTAAGATGAGAATGAAGTTAGTTGATCATTACTTCACATTAGAATTAATTATTAAGAAAGACCCATTAAATATTATAACTAAATATAATTGGCTCTATAAATATCTAAGCAAGTTCAATAATAGGAAATGTGATCAATATTGTAGCTGAAAATATTGCTGCACCTGTGACTGGTCAGTATTGTGAAATATATGGGGGATTTATAATTCCATAATGAAAATGCTTTCCAATTATTCCTTCATATACATAATTCTTTTTTTTTTCTTTAAATTTTTTTAATTGATTTCAGGGATGAAGGGAGAGGGAGAGAGAGACAGAAACATCAATGATGAGAGAGAATCCCTGATTGGCTGCCTCCTTTATGCCTCCCACTGGGGACTGAGCTCACAATTTGGACATATGCCCTGACCGGGAATCGAACCATGACCTCCTGGTTCATAGGTTGATGCTCAAACACTGAGCCACGCAGGCTGGGCTTTATGCATAATTCTTAAATAAATAATTGCTTTACAAATGAAACATAACCCGTTTTTCCACTTCTCTGAATAAATACTGTTGGGCTTGAGAATAAACTCTTATGCTGCTACCTTTTGGAAGTCTTCTGAAGATCATGGCCAGTTTCCCATTAGGGGTTACAAAGAGTTAGAAAACCTGAGTCTCTGCTGCTAAATACCAAGGAAACACTAAGCCTTTTAAGCCTGACGATTTTTGTCAGAAAAGATCTGATGCATTTAGGTTCTCTGGTCAGAGACAGGAAATGAGTTCAGTTAAAAAAATTATATAAAAATCACTTAAATTGTAACAATGACAAAAATTACTGCATTCACCCATTTGATGACTCTTCATGGGTAAGCCTAGTGTCTTTTAGTGTTATTTTGCTATAATGCAGGAACTTAAAATGACTATTGCGAAAATAGATTTCATTAAAGACTGGAATACTTTAATGTCTATATTTTACTAACAAAATTATTCCACTCTTCTCACACACATTTTTAGCTATTAAATCAAAATTCAACTTCAGAAGACATACGAAGAGAACTGTGTGAGAGCTATCCAGGATACACTGCTGATTACACCTTCTCTTGGACCACTCTAGGGAAAAATGTTTTAAACAAATTTTGCCTGTCCAATATGACCCTTTTAGAGTCTTCTCTCCAAGAATTAACAAACCAGTTCTCTCAGGTGAGTGTAAATATTTTATAATAGTAAACATTTTCATATATGAAGTTTTAAGGTCTACTTAAATAATAAATACAAATAAATAATATACAAATAAATATTATAAGGTCTACTAATGGAATGAGGGAAGATATGACTGTACCTCCCAAACCAGGTCCTAGAGAAAAAATAAAAATATTACTCAGGAGCTAATTTTATTTTAAGAAATTAACCTCCAAAAATGCAATTCCAAATATAGCTCTGTTAACCAAACTTTAAATATGCCAATTTCTGTAGGTATAGGGAAAATGCAATAATGTATAAGTACAAAAGAAATAGTGATTGTCTTTTCAAGTAAAGGATGACTTCAAACTGACTAAAAATTTGAGAGAATGGCTTATGTGAGAATCTAGATGTCTATAGCAATAAGCCATGTGATCACAAGTGTTGAAGTCTCATTTTGTCCTGTTTGTGGTTTTATTTTTTTTAAAGATATCAAGGGACCCCAATAACCAGAAGACAGTTTTTCAGGATATGGTCACAATCCTATCCTTCTTCTCAAAAGTGCAAGAGCAGACAGCTGTGTGGCAGCTTCTCTCTAGTTTTCCAGATGTGTTTCAGAATGACACGACACTAAGCCATGCATTTGATGTTCTTCGAAATGCAAACAGGTAAGAAAATGTAAGGATTGAGATATCACTATTTACAAAAAAGAGTCCGTTTTTAAAAATATTACTTGTGAGGATCATTGGTAGGTAGGTAAAATTGGAGCAAATAACCCTTCAGCACCTTATTGCAGATTTTCGTAAATGAAGGTAAAGGTATTAGTTAAGCAAGAAGAACCACACATTAAGGTCATTAGGGTTATCAAAATGTACATGAGAAAGTGAGGAAGAACACTAATGTTAACAACTGGATTGTCAGTTGGTATCCCTGAGCTTCTGAGAAAGAGATGTATAGCAGGACCAATGGTAGACTGGAACATTGACTCAGGTTCATTCAGGGACAAGAGCTCCATGTATATAGCATGTAAACTACCCAATAATAAATATTGCATTGGGTTTTGGTTGACACCATCCAATATGAAACAAGCCTGTTTATTCGAGTTTTGAACTGAGTCGCCTCAAAGGGATTGGTCTCCCTCCTGTGCTTCCAGGCTGTACATGCTCTTTCTGAGCCTGCATATTGGGTTGGCTTTATTTGACATATGGAACACAAAAACTGGGAAATTTTTTGCAGAAGAAACCCCTTTAAAGGTTGCTTTCCTTATAAGAGACCACAGTATGGACAGCATTTAAAGTTTAATGGAATGGCACTTAGGTTTTGATTGTCCCATCTAGTTAAGTTGAAAATGAGCATTAAAAAAATCAACAATAACTACATCAACTATCAATTATTGAGTCCCATTACATACCAGACAGTTCACTGGGCCCTTTATAAATATCACATTAAGTTCTGCAAGTAAACTATTATTTATTTTATAAATGAGATAACAGATGGTCATAAAAATTAAATATCTGATGATCATGCAGGTAGGAGGGTTTAAACCTGAGTTTTCCAACTCCAGAACCCAGGCCTTCTCTCTAATATGTCATTAAGAGTACACTGTAGTCCATCTCTAATGTCTGAAGCACCAGAAAACAGTGTTCTCATCTTCTTTGGAAAGCTTCCAAGAGCTTATGTTTATTCAAAGACCTTATAATAAACCCTTATGCTGGCACATTAATCTCACAACATTAAATCCTCACCACAGTGCTTTGAGATAGAGACAACAGATATCCCCGTTTTATAGAAGAGGAAATAAAACCTCATGGAGGTCATATGATTTACCCAAGGTTCTACAATTAGTAAGTAGCAAAAACAGGACCTGAACTCAAGGAATGTAAGTCCCATGCTCTTTCCACAATAGCATGTCATAACTAATTTGTAGAAGGAACAACATATTAGAAAATTTGATTCTCTAGGTTGGTCCTCATTTTAGCATGTAGGGAAATTTTTACTCACCCAGAATTTTATACTCGATCCTCGTACTCCTATTTATATTCTGTCTTAGAAAGCAAACAGGAAAATCAATTAAAGGTGAAGAGAAATTGTATGAATGTATAGTGTAGCAATTAAAAAAGTCAAAATAATATTCAGACTACAGTAAGATATTGCTACACACTCACTAGAATGGGTAAAAATTTTAAAGATGGACAACCCCAATTGTTGGCAAGAATGTAGAGCAAATGGTACTCTTATAGCTTGCTTGTTAAAGTGTAAAATGATAAAACCATTTTGGAAAACAGTATGACAGCTTCTAATGAGGTTAACAGTAGATCCATATAATGTAGCATTTTATTCTTGGGTGTTTACCAAGCAAATGAAAATGTATGCCCACATGAAGACTTCTATGCTAATGATTATAGCAGATTTATTCATGATAGCTAAAAATTAGATTATAAAAACAAATATTTGTAAACAGAATGACAAAAGTATAGTTTATTTATACATTGGAATTCTACTCAATAATAAAAATAAACAGATCACTGAACCACACAAGATGAATAAATCTTATGAATATTATGCTCATAAAAGAACCCAGGCCAAAAAACCTCCAACATACAGAATTTGTAGATATTGTATGATTTTATTTAAATGAAGTTCCCAAATTTATTAAATTAATCTAAAGTATTAGAAATCAGATCAGTGTACTTTAGAGCATCTATTGAGAGAATGAGGAAAAAATTTTTTGGTGGGGTAGGTTTTATCAAAATGCCTTGTATCTTTATTAGATGGTAGTTACATCCTATATAATAAAAGCCTAATATGCTAAGTGTCTAGTTGACCAGCCAGCTATTCAACCAATCAAAGCATAATATGCTAATGATATGCTAAGGCTGCTCAACCACTCGTTATGATGTGCACTGACCACCAGGGGGCAGATGCTCTGACCAGAAGGTTAGCTTGCTGCTGGGGTCCGGTATGATGAGCCAGATGGGCCCCTGTTGGATGAGCCAGATGGGCCAGCTGAGCAAGATGGGCTGAACATGCCCTGGAGCCCTCCTGTGGTCCCTCCCCAGCTGGCCAACCTCCTGCATCTCTCCCAGGCCCCAGTTGTGCACCAGTGGGACCACAGGAGGGATCCCTTAGCCTGGCCTGCACCCTCTCGCAATCCAGGACTCCTCGGGGGATGTCAGAGAGCTGGTTTTGGACAAATTCCACAGGGGAAGTGCCACTCAGCCAGAAGCTGGGCTCATGGCTGGTGAGCACAACAGTGATGGCAGGAGCCTCTCACACCTCTGCAACAGTGCTAAGGATGTCCGACTGCCGGCTTAGGCCCAGGGAGTGGGCCTAAGCCGGCAGTGGGACATCCCCTGAGGGCTCCCAGACTGTGAAAGGGTGCAGGCTGGGCTGAGGGACCCCAACCCCCCCACTGAGTGAATGAATTTCATGCACTGGGCCTCTAGTAAGAATATAAATTTGTCAAAACTTACTGAACTGTAACCTAGATATATTGTATTGTATGTCAATTATACATCAATGAAATTTGCTTTAAAAACAACAAATAAAAATAAGAAATCTCACAAAATAACATTCAGTAGAAGGTAGAAGTTCCAAATTAATAAATAAATAAATTAAAAATACTTTATTACTTTGGTGGAATATAGTACATAGGAAGGACATTGCACTATGGCTATTTTTATTCTCTTAAAATCCAAAATAAAATTGTATATTGTTGCATTATGCAATAGAGTTTGTTAGGTGATGATTACAAATGTTGTAAATCAAACTATATAGTAACAAAGAAGAAAAAAAGTAGCTAAAAGAAATAGCTTCAAGTTATTTTTAAAGCAGATGACATTAGACTTTTAACTAGTCAGAACTCTTTCTTTTTTAAACTGGTCAATATTTATTTATTTATTATTGCTAAAGAATAATATTCATTCTTTTTAATATTATAGGCCCTAGCTATATGAGCTTTTTTACTTAGAAAATTAATTTTAAACCTCATTTAACTTTAATTAACTTAAATTTTAAACACTGACACTTGATACAGTAACTGGTAAACCTTTTAGTATGTTTGGAACAATGTGGGTATGTGAACCTACTTTTTCATCTGTAAATGTAATGAAATCTACATACCCTATAATAAACAAACAAATAAATAAATAAATAAATAAAATACAGATTAAGTATTCTTAAATGAAAATTTACCAACTGAATTGAGATGTTCTTTAAGTATAAAATACAAGGTGAATTTTGAAGACTTACTACAGTAAAATACTTAAAATGTTTTATTAATAATTTTATAATGATTAAAAGTTGAAATAATGTATTTTAGAAGTACTGGGTTAAATAAAATGCATTACTGAAATTAATTTCTTTTTTAATATGAGTACTAGAAAATTTAAAATTGAATATGTGGCTTGCATTATATTTACTTGAAAAGCCCTCATGAACCATTTTTTAAAAGTTAATTCTTCTTTACTATTGTTATTAAACTGAATCTCATTAAGAGCCGCAATTTCTTCACAAATGACTATATTTTATCACCAAATTACAGTCTCATTGGCTTATTTTATTCTATGAACCCTATAACAATTTTCATCATTTTCTCCAACAACTTTTTTTTTTTAAGTTTCAAGTTGGCATATAACCAAATCACCAAAACCAGATGATATAATGTTAAGGTTATGACAGAAATTAGCAAAAATGAGCAATCATAAAAAAATCAAGAGGGATATAAAAATATCCATTACTTTCACCACTTATGAAGAAGCCAAGATATGAATAACAAAAACTATTTAAAAATATACTTATTTACAAGGCAACTTGTTTTGGGTAACTTTCATTTTTATATGATGAACAGCAAAAATATATTTTACCTAATAATAGACAAACATGTAAGTTGACCGTATCTCCGCTACGCCCACAGCCAATCAGGAGTAAGTGTGCAAATTAACCTGACAAAGATGTCAGGTTAATTTGCATATGCAAACGTGGAGCAGCCGGGCGGGGCGGGATGCCACTATGAGGGGGAGGGTGGAGCAGAGGGAGCTATAGAAGCGGTGCTCTGGCCGGGAGAAAGGCCTTGCTGGCTCCCAGGCGGCCCTGGAGCGGGGACTTGGCGGCTCCTGGGCAGCCCGGGAGTGGGTACTTGCAGGCTCCTGGGAGGCCGGGAGTGAAGCCAGGGGAAGGAAGGCCTATTCTTGCACGAATATCGTGCAATGGGCCTCTAGTACATATATATATATAAGTTAAAATAAAAACATTCTGATCAATGGTTCAAAAGATTTTAGAGAAGATGGGGGCCAGGTGTCATTATTTTACATTTTGTAAAATAAAGATAAACTAAGTCTACTGATATTTTATTCATGGTATTAATAACAATAATGCTGACAGTTTTAATGAGTATAAAGTATACTAATGCCAAGTATTCAGTCTTTGAAGGTGTTCCTTTGGACAACAGATCAGGTAAGCCTGGCAGCAGGTCTCGCTGGGAGAAGGCTCGCAGATCTAGGATCTGAGGCTGTTTAACTAGTTACATGGTCACCAGGGTTCAGAAACAACTAAAGTCTGAGAACCAGGAAATTCTTGGGGCAAATCTAAAAATGCCTGAGGTGTACAGAGTAGAGATGAAAAAAATAGAGCCACATCTCTATGGCCAACCACACGGCTGGCATAACAAGGTAATGATGCCTGTGGGCTCTGTTCGGAAATCCTCTGCCCTCCTCCTCCCCATGTTGGGGCAAAGTTTCTATTCCAGATGTAAGACGTAGAGTGGAAAGAACATACACTTGGAAATTAGACAGAACCAGCTCTACTTATTATTACCTGGATAAAACTGTGTAAGTCATATAACTTTTTCAATGTTAGTTGTCCCATCTTCAAAAAGCCAAATAAAATTGACTTTATGGAATTAGTACAGAAATAAATGAAATTATATATATATATATATATATATATGCTAATACACACACAAATACATCATTATCTATATGTATATCTTAATGTTATACTATGAACTAGAGGAAACTCAAAAATTAACACTCTAAATATAGCTTTAATCCATAGCGAAGAAGCTAAAATTAAAATAATCTTAAATAATAAAAATTCCAAAAATATTGTAAAAACAATTAACATATATGCACATACGGTATCTATAGCTAAAGCAAGCCTTTAGTTGGCTGAGAGGCATGGGGAGAACTATTAGCTAATTTGTACTACATTTAACTTTATTACAATGGCAAATAGTTAACAGAGCCTTTTGTTCTAGTTACTACTCATGTAAATTAAAGCATTGCCTTAGCTTTGATCATTGGTATATAAATCATAGTATTTATGAAATTCAGACATACATGTACAATGCCAATATTTTTAAAAATATACTAATGACAAAAAGGGGATTGCATTTCTTAATGAATTGCTTTTTAGGAATATGGAATGAAGTCAAGCATCAGTGAATTTTCTGATTGTCTATTTCCAATGCAGACTGCCCATCTTATTGGTAACATAATAATCTTGAGAGACAGTGCCATTTAGTCTGGATATTAATTCTAAACTCTCCTTGGAGGAGTGCCTGTGGGCTACTTAGAGGGCAGAATGAAGTCTTTAATTAGGTCAAGCTCCATTTTTTTTTTCAAAAACATTACCATTTAGTTAGCAAGACATAAATATTTCTCAAGTGCTTAAATAATAATTATTCCTTTATCAAGGTGTGATTTTTCATGAAAATAATCTTCAATATTTAAAATTTTCCTTTACTTAAAAAAAGTGATATCCTTTCTTCCAATTCCTAATCACTTATCTTTAAATCTTAACTGAAACAACTAATGTGAACTTTGCTCCCTTACTTTTAGGCCCAGGCTTAAAAATTCTGGAAACGTGCTCTTAATTTATGAAAATTTTGTTGGGATTTTATGCATGAAAAGCCAAACATGTAATTTAACAACAAAAACACCATCTTGTCTTTTTTCTGTTACAAGAACATTTTCTCTACTGTAGACATTTTCTCCTTGAATAACCTTTTGTTTCTGTCTGCAAACCTCGAAATGCGATTTGGCTTAATTGTTTTTCTACTTGTTAGTGCGCTGCTGGTCGTGCAGAAGGTTTTTCCACATCTCACAACTAACGAAGGTTTCAGAACTCTCCATAAATCTGTTAAACATCTGCTGTACACTCTGAACTCCCCAGCTCAAGGTATTGTATTTCCATTTTACTCTATTCTCTTCTATGCCTCAAAGCCTGTTAAGAGTATAAAACAGAGTGCAATGGAAGTAATCATTTATGGATGATATTATTCTCAGGTGGGGGCATATGCTGGACTAAATCTGGACATCTGGCTAATCAAAGCGTGGAGAAAGGGAGAAATGGCCAGAAAAGACACTGGCTTTCTAGAGCTTTTATTTAGGTGAAAACAATCTCTCAGCTTATAAAACTATGTTTATACTTGGTAAGGAAAATAAATATCAGGAGTAAGCCTCAACAGATTTTAACTAGTACTTTCTGGAACACTGAATTGCAGACTGTTTGCCCTCACTTCCAAATTTCGGGTTTTTAATCAGGATGAGTCTTTTATTGGTAAAAATATACCCCTCCACCACCATTTTGAAAATGCATGATGGACATCGGAGTGTGAATAGATCAGTATAAATTTACTGTCAATCCCAGTGCAAGGCTATAGCATGGTGCTAGTGAGTCTGAAAATATCACCTTTGCATATGTAGAATAGCATCATATACCACACATGAAAACACACAACACACACACACACACACACACACACACACAGATATTTAGGGCTGTAATAAGTCCCTAATCCCCAAGTAAAATGTTCTGTTTGCATTTAGCTTTCCTGAATGACTTTAGAATTACATCTTCTCAACTGAGTTTGTCAGCTTTTAAATATGTGGTCTTTATCTTTGGATCGACAAAGAAGTACCCTGAGAACATCAGGTCACAAGCTGCTTATTCATTGTAAGGTCTCGAACCATTAGTTTTCATATGAAAAGCAGGTTTGGAAAGGCCTTGGTGAATTCTCACTGGAGGGTCTAACACATTCTTGGATACCAATTTCTGTTAGTCTAGAGCATTTTGCACATCTACAATTACAGAATTAATGACTAGCTTTCAAGATTTTTGTTAAATTCAAGGTCTTAAAGAACATGGAGGTGCTAGGGGAAGGCTTACCCTTTTAAAAAAGTCCAGGCCAGAAAACCAGACAGCGCACTAACAAACACCAATTATTTCCCACGTATTTCTTTTTGTACTTGCATTTTAAAGACTCGAGAACTTCAAGTGTCTCCTTACCATTCTTTTCCTTTTCACCTGCAGACTCACACCTTGTAATTATATAAAGAGATAACATTAAAAAGGTGTTTTACAAATGACAAAAGCTCATCAGGGCTTTAAAAGCCAAAGGAGTAAGCAGCATTTCTTATTAACAGACAGCAAACCATTTATCCTGGTGAACAATATAATTCAGTATTCTAATATTTTGCATTAGCCACGTCTCATGTCTATGCGTATAGTAATAATTTTTGCATGCATTGAAACATGTCATTGGATGGTCAAGATGACAAGGAAATGCATCAAAGAAATGTTTTTATTTGAAAACTTGATAGGATTAATTAAATTTGTTTTACTTTCCTCCTTGTGACTTCATCAGTCTGAGAACACCAAGGCAGTGGTTTTAATGTCAATTCCTAAAAGTCTGTACCTGCTTATGTAGAAACTTTCTGGACTTTGAAAAATCCTTCTAGGTGTTTGAGGAAATCTTTCAGGAAACCTGAACTTGTCACTGAGGGCTCAACCAGAGACCAACAGCTCAGGGGTCTCTAGCACCAAGTATAGCCTCCTGCCACATTGCCACGCCACCCAGGGCTCATTGTTCATGGCATTGCGCAGTATTTGTGAAGGGAACACATTTTCTCCCTTGGCTTTAGCTTCAGTTAAGCTGGAGTGGGGTGGGATCTCACAGCAGAGTGGTTGGATCCTCTCTAACGTATGACAGGGCTGATAGAGTTTTGGAAATCTCACACCACTCATTCAAAGAAGGACAATAAAAAGGTAGTATTTTTTGTATCAATGGTAAGTGCTTTGTTATCTTAAGTCCCTTTTATCATCAAGACCACTCCATGAAATGCAGTTATTAACCCCTTTTTTTCAGACAAAGAAACTGAGGCAAAGGGAGGTGGGGCACTTCGCCTATGTGATACATTCAGCAAGTAAAAACTAAATCCTGGATCTATGTCCAAAGCCAGGTCCCTGGAGCTTTTTGCTAGATGGCCTCACTCATATTTACTTAATGGGACATTTACACACTTGATTCCAGGATATCTCGTGCAAGTACCTGCCACCACCCAACCTCAGAATGGCTCCACTTTCAGTCACTGGTGGAGTTTGACTCATTGTTCCAGATTCCTTCCACGTGATACATTTCCCACAGCCATCCCCTCATTCTTCTCCACACACTGGTTTCTACAATCTCCTCCCCTCCCCAGGTCTATTTCTGATTCAACCTTGATTATGAACACACTTCAAGGTTTCTTCAGAAGCCTACTCAGCTACCATGAAAATATGGAGATGCCAATAGACTCTTGGGAAAAAGTTTGTCTCCTAATTTCCTGTGTTAAGGAATCCAGTCCTCAGCTCTGCCTAAGCGAGGCTCCCTGCTTCGGAATTTAGTATTTAGCATTTCCATTTATAAACACTGAATTTTGAGAGCAAAGGTTACCTCTGTGACTCGCTGAAGTTTGCTCTTTTGCAAAGTAGTAAATTATATGAAACTATATCTTTAACTAGAAAGCCATTTTTTACTGGTAAAACGTTATCTGTGCACTAGATTACTTTGTATCTATGGACACCATTTTAAAATATGTCTAATTCTATAAACTAAAAACAGTAAACTCTCACTCTTTAAAGGTCTGTAACATTTCCCACTTTGTTAAAGCCTATTTAGTGTAGTATTTTTATCAGGATATTTTATAGTC
Organism: Cnephaeus nilssonii; assembly: GCF_951640355.1. Lineage (NCBI taxonomy): Eukaryota > Metazoa > Chordata > Mammalia > Chiroptera > Vespertilionidae > Cnephaeus > Cnephaeus nilssonii. The sequence goes on along the minus strand of NC_137081.1, from coordinate 18,980,913 downwards.
CAGAAGCAAAAGTGGCCAGAGAAAATAGTGCCTGCTAACATCAGGGCCAAGTCTATCCTTGATGTGCAAAGTTAATTCTATTAGGTACTCATTTTAGTAGCCTGATGAGAAAGAGAAACTTCATGCAACATATTATACAAATGCCACGGAACATGCTCAGTATCACCTTGGAGTTCGAAGTGAGAAATATTTGGTCTTAGAAAAATGGCTTTATATACTTTTACATTGCAAAAGCATAAATCTCAACAGAGTCCTATCCTTGCCTATTCTCTATATAGATGCCAATAAATAATCAGTTTTACCATCATTAATTAGGTTTATTTATTCTGCGTATCTTCATTCATTGATGGTCCTTTAGCCCACTGATGCGTTGCTATCATTAGAGCAATAACATTCAGCTGCACCTTGAGCTGAATGCGAGAAAACTCCGCTCGGCTGAACAGGAAAACTGAAAAAGCCACTCTGCCAGTGACTAGGGATGGTGCAAACATTACTCAAACATGACTGATGCAGAGATAGATGAGGAGGTCTTCAATTCTGTGATACTCTTTTACACACATGCTAATTTAAATAGACGACATGATCAGCACTGGGAAAGCATGGATGAGTGCATCGTTGTGCACTAGGACCTTTCAGAAGGCCATAGGACACCCCAACTAGAGACAATGGGAGAACTATTAGTGCTGGTAATAAAATTTCCTATTGAAAACGATTAGGCCACTGTTAAAATGACAGCACTGAAACATAATGAATTATTTATAAGGAATAAGTAGTGACAGAAGAGAAGACTAAAATAAGTGATAGTGTTTTCCTAAAGGGGCTGAATGAAAGCACTGGATTGATGATGTTTTTATTTATGCAGTAGCCATTTCAAATATTTTCACTTTCAATTTTTCATGTGAATGCTATTGCACACTTACTGTTTAATGATACAATGTTCGCGGCGAGCTGCATCAACAACCTATTTGACTTCTGGGGGCAATTCTCAATGTTAAATTAGATCTTCACATATGGCTTCCAACAGACCCAACTTAGTGATTACCTTCCACACTCCAAACCTTCATATTATTTGAAACCACTCAGAATTCTGTTTAAATTGGCCAATTTGCATTCACAGCTGCATTCAATTGAAGTCAGAGGCTGCTTTTTGAAAGATGAAAAATGTCGATTAGTGATGACAGATGTTCCTAAGTTCTAGACAACTTAGGCAAAGAAAACCCAGTGATCCATGACTGTAATTGGCTTCATTTGATTAACAAGTCACATGGTAGTCAATCTGCATTATACTATTCAAGAATCATCGATGCATTCAGGTCTTAGGATAAAATAATGTAAATGGTTCGATGCACAAAGAAAGAATTTGTTAGAAATGCGTGTACTTGACCATTAGGATTATTTTGATTAGTAGTCATCTATTTCCTATAAATATCCTAATTTTTTTTTTCTTTTAACAAAAAGAGCATAGACACACTTGTAAAATTCTTTGGAGAAAAATTCTGCAGATTTTCTGCATTTTTTTCCCCCTTTAATTTGACCGGAGAAGATATCTGTTAAGAAATATAACTACTGTAAGGAAACATGTTAAACATTGACCTATATAAATGTTTTACTATAGGCACCTCTGATAATACAACGCATACGTGGAGTGAAGAAGATGCCCAGTCACTTTCTCCAAGCAGCCTGGCTGCACAGTAAGTCTTTTTCTGTTGGTTTTTTTTCTAAATGGGTAGGCAACCTGGCTGAATCAATCAAAACAATTCATAGGCATAATTCATTCATGTGTGTAAGACTATGGAATAGAAAAGTCAATTCTTGATTAATTAAAGAAAAGGGTATAGTTGAAGTGCATTAATGTTGGAACTTATAGGGGTCTCATTTCAATTCTAAGATTACATAACTAGATCCAACGTGTCCTATCTGGATTGGTTGCCTTATGTCTATGAGGAAATCTAGCTGAAGGTTCAATTTCCAACCCTTTTTGAGGTTTTTCATCATGAAAAATGTATAACGTTGCAATTTTTTACATTATTACTTATTTCAGCTTTTAAAATAAAAGTATTTCTTATGCCCAGTCAAGGTCATGCAAAAATGTATTTGCTTCAGTAGTATTCCGGGAGCAAACCTGTTTGTAGGGAACTCTTATTGGGGCATGCAAATATGTTGTCCCAGATACAGGCAGGGGAATTGACAGCAGCAACCTTGGCTTCTGAGGACCGTTAATATAAGTAGTTCCCTGTAATAGCTGTAACAGGTATTGTAGGAAGTACAAGCAGTTGCCTGTTGAAGCCGATTGAAGTAAATTCCTACCTCAAGGCAAATTTAGAGACTAGATGGCCTGCTATGTAAAGGTTGTTTAGGCTTGATAAATTATATTATTGAATTTTTTTTACTTTAGTCCCAAAGGATACATTTTTATGCTAATGGAAATTTGTACAAATAAAAAAAATAGTAGGTCTTATTTGTAACCATTAATGTTTTTCTAAAATAAAATGCATTTAGTTGTTTATAATATTTCTATTACTGAACAAGAAGTTCTCCAACTCTGGGTAATTCTAGGCAAAATCCTCCCATAAACCACCATCTCCTATGTCTGTTTCCACCTCTCTTCACCTCTAAAGTAGCTGAATCAAATGCTTCTCCCAGAGCAATCGAGCAGCCCTGGGACAATCCCCCTTTGCTAGGATGCCATGTTCCAAATGGTCTTTTATAGCCATCAAAATAATTTTTTTAAAAAGCCTTGAATTGAGACAACTGAATGTTTATTGCTAAGGCCAGGTATCTTTACCAGAGCCTCAAGGCATCCATAGCATTGAGAATGCTAGCACTGAAGACCTGCAAATTCTACAGTAAACATAGTTAGCTGCTGACAGCTATCTGACAGTTTATTAGGAAGAATTCAATACTTTTAAGATGGTTCTTGTTGAGATTGATAAAATGAAGGGATTTTTTATATTTGGACTTCCATTCCATTCCCATTTTAAAATAATCCCAGCGTGGCATTATTTGGCATAAAATAAAAATTCTTGGTCCAGAAATTTCTAAAGAAAGCTGCTCGAAAATATTTTTTTCTTAGCTCTTCTTCCTCCTCATTGTTTTTGTTCTAAGGTTATTGTTTTTATTGTTGTTACTAGAGGCCTGGCACAAGAAATTCATGTGGGGGTACGGTTCCTAGGCCTGGCCTGCGATCAGGGCCATCTTCCCCGCTGCCCGCAGCCATCTCCGCCCCCCTGCCGCCACCCACCCCTGGTTCCCCATTCGCCATCAGGCGATTGGAGCCTGTCGGCTGGGGGAAAGAGACCAAAATGTGGTCAGTGCGCCTCATAGGGACTGGTCCAGCAGTTGTTCTGCCATCAGGGTCAATTTGCATATTACCCTTTTATTATATAGGATTGGTGTGTGTGTGTGTGTGTGTGTGTGTGTGTGTGTGTGTGTGTACTAGTATGTGTGTATGTGCACACTCATTCATGCACACATCTGCAAGCTCATCTTCTTATAAGCATGCTTGGGAAGTAGATAGAATTATATAGAAAGGATCCATATATTAAATTGTTTGAAAAAATAATTGGATGCTTATGCCAGGACAGTGGCACATAGATATGGAATCTTAATTTGGGGAGTATATTAAATCCAGTCTCAAAAATCTTGTCAATTAAATGTTCTTTAGGCAACTAAGAGAATGGCTCAGGTAATATTTCAAGGTCACTTCTAGTGCAGCATTTTTTTATTTTATTTTAAGCTTGAAATTTTATCATGAGAATCTTCCATGCCACTCCATTTAGAAGGTTAGGCCAATATTTTGCTATTGAGCGCTGCACCGGGATGGAAATGGCTCTATGCTATAATAACTGTGACAGAAAAGAAGACAAACACAAAAGAAAGAAAGGCAATAGCTAAGAGAGAGCCTCTGTTCAAAAAAATGCCTAAACAAAAGCAACAGGTTTTGGGAATGGTTGCTGTTGTTTTTAATATGAAGGCTATGGATTGTACTGAAATGAGGATCAGCCATCTGATCAATTAGCTGTGCTCTGTCTGCCAAGTTAGAGACTTTTCTTGACATAGATTTTTTTAAAGTTCCTCAAGGACCCAGTGTTGTTAACCCACATCTAAGCACTCTGAAACTTCTTTAGTGTTAATGTATACATTTCCTTACATGTTTCCTAGCTATGCCAGGATAGGACTCTTCCCTTAGTATTTGAAAATCAAAGTTAAACACATCTGACAAAAGTAGTTAATTTGTGTATTGTACAGTTTGATTCAAAGTAGATGGCCCCAAAGCAGTCATTGACATTTATTCTATCTCTACCGTAACAAAATTCAACAGTAGACATTAAGGGAAGAAGTTATAAAATAAATAGAGAAACAGCCTCATAGTTGAAGTGAAGGGCATGCATAACACACAGATTTATTTGTTTACATACATATACTCCCAAAATATAAGGCTATGTTCTCATATGCCAGTCAAAAAGAAACCATAAAGTGGTTAATTTGGGAACACTAAATTGGTTGTTTCTTTACATTTTTCCTTGTCGTTTTTTCTTTTTTGTTGAGTTTATTGGGGTGACACTGGTTAATAAAATTATACAGGTTTCAGGTGCACAATTCCCCACACATCATCTGTACACTGTATTGTGTGTTCATCACCCCAAGTCAAGTCTCCGTCCATCACCATTTATCCTTTCTTTATCTTCCTCCACCTCTCTCCCCACCTCCCCCCAGCAATCACCACACTGTTGTCATGTTGAATTGGATATTTAAAAAAAAGGAACATATACTGTTTAATTGTATGCCTCTCTTTCTCTTTAATTATAATGAAATGAATTTATATAGGGAATGATATAGGTGTAAAAGATATAGTAGATTATCTAGCCTCTTACACACTTTATTTTCAGTTTTCTGTCTACACGTGCAACCATAAAAATTGCAACTTGATTGACAAGAGAAGAAACTGAGGCATGGTGTGAGGTTGCAAGGCTTAGAGGGAAAAGAAAAAAACACACAAGACTCACAGGACATACTTTCATTGAAAAATTATATCCAGCTCATGATAGTCAGTGGTAGAGAGTTAACCTGTGAACCAAGAGGTCATGGTTCAATTCCTGCTCAGGTCACATGCCTGGGTTGCAGGCTCGATCCTGTGGGGGGTGTGCAGGAGGCAGCCGATCAATGATTCTCTCTCATCATTGATGTCTCTATCTCTCTCTCCCTCTCCCTTCCTCTCTGAAATCAAAGAAAAAAATATTTTTTTTAAAAAGATAAACTATTGTTTATACAAAATTCAAGTTTAACTAGGAGTTATGTATTTTATCAGGCACCCCTAGCCCAGTGAATTTTTCTGTCCCATAAATGTGCCTAAAATTATCTTGACATCACTTATGATTGAATATTAAAATAATTAAGTACTTTGATTATGCCCATGGGAAAGGTAAGTGCTCGGAGAACCCAGAGTCCTGCTGCTTCACATGCCAACACCAGGGACTCAAATGATCTCAACAAAATGGCTTTGCTTTATTTCTATATGACTTAATTTACATATTCTTTTCCAATTCTATAGGCTCCTACTACTAGAGAACTTTGAAGATGCCCTCTTAAGTATATCAGCAGATAGTCCTTATCTTCCTTACTTGGCATGTGTGAGAAATGTCACTGACAACTTGGCCAGGGGATCACAAGGTAATATTTCTCTTAACAGTCAAAGCGCGGCTCATGGTTTCTAATTCTGTTCTGAAGTAGTAAGTCTTTCAAGATGTTTGCTTAAAAAGGAAAGAGAATTTACACATCTTGTTTCCATATGCATCAGTTTTACTTGGGTGGTGTGATATATGAAGGGAATATGTAATCAGATTATTATATTGTTCTCTTGCTGCTGCTAGTACAAACTTGCCAAAGGTCCCAGAGTCCTTAAGGGTTCACCTAACCCTTCATAACTTTTTTTTGTGCCCTTGATACTCTCAATTGTAAAAAAAAAAAAAAAAAAGAAGAAGAAGAAGAAGAAGAAGAAGAATGATAATAGTGACTTCCTAAAGCAGATGTAAATTACATAAACAAAGGAATTTTTGTGGTAGAATATTTTTTACTTCCTACCTTTACACACTTTATTTTCAGTTTTCTGCCTGCACGTGCAACCATAAAAATTGCATTTAATCAAATGTGGTTTCTTTTCTTTTCCTTTAAAGAGAAAATATCTATGTTCTCACATTTTAGAGGAGATAGGTTTTTCCCTTTTCCTACACCAAACACATTTTTGAGACTTAATGGCAAGCAAATCGCATAACAAATAATTATACACGGTCTCCGTTTAGCAGGCATGAATTAATTGAGGTTGCTGGGGCATGTTTGTGTCACAGTGATTATACAACCTATTCTCCCCAAACACTTCAACTTAATAGTAGATCTAAAAGTCATAAACAAAAACAGTCAGTTCACAGAGAGCCAAAACTGCTTAGCAACTTTGCTGGAAATATTTTTGTCTCTAGGCAGAATACCTGAATGTTTCTAAAACAGTGAACTCCGTAGTCTCCATTGTTCAAAAAAAGGTTACATTTTCACTCTCCTTCTGTTTAGATTGAACTAGACTATTATTTTAGAAAAGCAATAAATTAGGATTAAGGTATCTTTCAAATTCGTTTCCTAAATGACTTTGCAATTCACATAAAATAACTTTTCTTCCCTCCTTTGCAGAAAATTTAAGACTCCTGCAGTCCACAATTCGATTTAAAAAATATTTTCTTCAAAATGGTTCCTATGAGGATCACTTCCCTTCACTTCCTGAAGTCCTAAAATCAAAAGTAAGCCCTGAAAGAAAAAAAAATAAACCTCAACCTTTCCTGTTGTCCTTTATCAAGATGGCTTTTAGTTTAAGTTTTAAATCTGTATCTTCATAAATATGGGTCCTATTTGGACTCTAGATTCATGCTGGAAAAGTGTGACAGAGTGTGCTGATGTTATATAACAATATTTTGTGCTGGTGTTTATAATAATATTTTGTTTTTAATCAATGGATTTCTTTATATGAAATGACCCATAAGAGTCAAGTTACAGTATACATACACATAAAAGAATGACTAAAATATGGTTATCTCTTAAAGCTTCATGATTTTAAAAAAACATTCATAATATCATTTCTAATTTGAGTTGTCCTTAGTTTTCAAAACTATAAAATTTGATTTCAAAAGCCGATGTTTTAGACTTCACAGTGTACAAAAAACCTCAGGAGTTGACTCACCTTATTTTTTATTGTTATCATCATAAGAAGAAACTAACAACATATTAGAATGTATGACATTGAAGAAAGAGGAGAAAGCAACAACAAAACTTAAAAACTCAGAAGTTTGTCTGAATTGGTTCATGTTTATTGGTCAATTATTTTTTGCTTAGCTCATGCATATAGTATGCAGGTTATCATGAAATTCACTTCATTTCTTAAAATAACTCTATTAAATTCTGAAAGCAGATTTCCTAGTTAGAACAGCAGTTTAATATGATTTATGTAGCCAGGGATAAAATAAAATTAGAACTGGTTTATTCAGGGCAAGCAAGATGCCTTGCTGTAGAGTCAACATGGTATAATTAAGCAGACATCCAAATCGTATGTCCATAAAGATTGCAAATATATATGCTGGTTAGATTACCTACATTGAGTCCTAGTCTTCCACAAATCAACATTTCTAATGTACTTAATTTAGCACTATCTTGATTTGTTTGTTCAAATGAGAAGGAAGTTGTGCATTCATCTGGAAAATTTCTACTCTTCTTCAAGGACAAGTTTAAATGTCATTCCAGTAATATGAGAGTATCGCCTTTCTCCCTATTCCTCAGCCAGGATAATGACTTTGTGTGCATATAATATTTATCCATTCTTCCATTCCATCCATCATCTACACTCACATAATACTAATCTATTTCTTTAAAATACATAATCTCCATTTGTCAAATTCTTATAATCATTTGGAGAACGAAAAACAGCCCAATAACTATAACCCAGTGAGGTGAGTGCTGTGGTATGTGGAAGGACAGGATTCTGTGTATGGAGGTGGGATAGCTAAGTCAGATTGCAGGAGATGGAGGTGGAGAGACAATTTCTTGGAGGAGATCATGTTTACTCTGCGTCTTGTAGGACTGTGTAGAAGAATGAGGCTACAATCCTACATTCCAGACATAGAGACCTACATTTGTAAGAGACACAGGTTACCTGGAGTCATGGTGTCAAGCTTGAGCAGAAGGTGCCTGTGGAAGAAACTGGGCCCAGATTATAAAGGCCTCTTTGTGCTTCGTCAGAGGGTTTGGATCTGATGCTGAAATTTGCAAATTTTAAGAAGGTGATATTTGCATTTTAGAAAGAGATCTCTCTGGGAGAATTGTGGGGGATAGATCGGAGGAAAGCAAAATAGGTGATATTTGAAGTAACCTAAGCAAAAATTGAGACCCAGCACTGTGTCAGTGGCAGAGAATGGGAAGGTGGGAAGGAAGAGACAGTTTCAAGAGTGTTGTAGGAGTTTGCGTTGACAGGAAATGGCAGCCAGTGAGGGGTGAGGCATAAGGAAGAGTTTCTGATGACAGTGACATTTCTGGGTTTTGGAATTTATTACTTAGCACTACAATTTGTTGTAAAGATAGAATCTATTTCCCTCAATAGAGTGTAAACTCTGATTAAATTATACCGCGGCATCTCTAAAGCCCCTAGCACATAGTAGGAGCTTTTGATTGTTATGAATAAATGAGGGTGCTAAAGTAGAGCCCTGGCGATGCAATTGTGTTACTGGGCAATTACTCACTGTAGTTCTCAACTTGTGAAAGTAACCAATATACAATATACAATATACAATATACAATATACAATATACAATATACAATATACAATATACAATATACACTAGGGAAATGGAAACAAAGCATTCTCAATCTTTTAGAGTAATGGGATGGGAATAGAGCTAAGAATAATTTAAAACAGCACCCACATTTTTAATGTACTATTCTACTAGAGGGTTATATTAAGAAAAAATTCTAGAAGCATGGAAATAAACTACAATTTTATCCCTTGGGTAGAAAATGCATTGTCATTTATAAAAGCATGGGTGCTGTTTGCCATTGACAGAACCCTTCAGTCCAAGACTATAAGCTCCGTGAGGAATGTTGCTAAGTTTGTCCATTTAGTGTTATATCTTCTGCACCTGGTGTAGAGTCTGACTCATGGAAAATATTCAGTGCATATCATTGAAAGAATGAAGACAAACTCCTAGAGCTTTACAATAAGAGGTGCCTTTACTTCCCTGATTGGCCTGTCATTTGTTGGTGACTTTTCCTCCGTTCCCATCCCTCAGTTCTAGCCCTAACATTCTACTCTAGAACTTTATGTATTCTTGTCCCTTCATTGTTTATTTTATGCCTTTTTAGTTCCAGTCACTTTGGTGGGAAGGAAAATTCATGACTGGGGAACTATAAATGAAGTAGATATTCTCCATATTGGGCAGAAATATAGATAACACAGTATTTTTACTGTAACACTTTTACATTTTTAAGTAGTCCCCTTCCCCCTGCAAAGAGGCCAGGTGTATTGCTGTTTTATCATTTTTATGCTTACAATATTTTGAGTTGTACACCATCATGTCACTTACAATCCTGATTCAGATGCATTTGGGCACCATAGGCACTGGGGGATTCAGTTGCAGAGGGACATGGAGTTAGTTATGGGTCATTGTTCAAGAGTAGACTTGAGCTCTTACTAGGCAGGGTGGTGATAAAGGAGAGAGGGGCTTACTTGAGGCTCTGACAGACCTGCAATCTGGACTTGACACATAATTTTGAAGAGAGAATTATAATTCTCTGAATTTATGTTGATTACTAATGACCCATGTAGCTTCAAAGTTTTAATGCGTGCATGAACAAATTTTAGAAGATGGTTGTAAATAATGACAAATACTAAATTACCAGCATGCTACCCCTTAGTAGATGTGCCTCACCGTGCATTCCATGGTATTAACATTGAGTTAAATCCTTATTTCAGAGGACCAAAGCCACTTCAATAGCATGGCTAGATTTCCATTTCACTTCTATTACTTTTAGCTTGTCAAGTAAAAATTGTACTATATGGACTTTTACTGGGTTCTCATACATGTATACCAAAGTTGCCATTTAAAAAATATATTTTGGTCTCTAGGAAGGAGAGTAAGTCATTTAAATGGACTATACCCTCAGATGCTCAATTGAAATAAACATATTGAGCTACCAGTATTTATTCTTTTATTTAAGAAATCACTAAAATAAAAGTAGGTGGAAGATATGGCAGGAAGGATTGGCCTCTATTCATTAGAAGTTCAAGCATATCTATTATCTGGAAAATCAAAGGAAGGAACAGAGTGGCAAACATGTAGTTACAGCTGGTAATGATTGGATCTATTACAAAATGGAAAATTTATCATAGCAATAAGACTAGTAAGTAGAAGTTTAATACATATTTGACCATTTCAGATAGTTCAAACCCAGAAGTCAATTGGGATATTAAATACAGTTGAAAACAGGCCAATAGTATTTGCTAAGATGATTGGTGTTTAATTGCAGCTGCCTGCATGTTGTTACTATAAACCTCTCATCAAAGACACATCCTTGTGCTTGTTCCATTTGATATATGGAAAGAAATGTTCCAAACATTTGCCTGTATTATAAAACAATTCATTTCTGTCAAAATACAACTTCTTATTAAAAACTGAGCTGCAGCCCTAGCTGGTTTGGCTTAGTGGATAGAGCATTGGCCCAGGAAACTGAAGGGTCCCAGGTTCGATTCCGGTCAAGGGCACGTACCTTGGTTGCAGGCTTAATCCCTGGTGCATGCAGGAGGCAACCAATTGATGTGTCTCTCTCACATTGATGTTCTTCACTCTCTCTCTGTCTCTCCCCATCCCTTCCACTCTCTCTGAAAATCAATGGAAAAATATCCTCAGGTGAAGATTAACAAAAACAAAACAAAATAAAACAAAAAACCACTGAGCTGCAGTGAATGACACATATTTGCTCTTTCAGGTGGTGCTCCCAATTATTTGACTTTTTAAAAGAAATAGCTCTAGGGTAGCTTCCAAGCACAATAGAACTGGCTTGCCTGGAGGCATAATATTTTCCTCCAGGAAGTATGATTTGGGGATATATCCTCAAAAATGAGCTGAGTGTAGTGAACTTCATTGAATATAGGTGACAAGACAGGAAATTAGTTGATTTCCACTTTTCTTCTTTTCTTATACGTGCAGGATTTTAACCTCTTTAAAACACTTTTGTCCCATAGAACAAATGGACCTAGTTTTCCTCAATAGATAAAAGGGTAAAAGATAATGTCGATACCAGTGCAGACACTTCTCAAAACCAAGGTGTATTTCAGTCCATATTTTAAATGCAGTCTTATTAAAATGCATGTGATTCTCAGGCTGCAGTTAGAAAGGCCTTTTCTTGTCCATTATTGTGTGTTTTTTATGGTGCTAAAATATACATAATATAAAATTTACCACCTTAACCAATTTTAACTGTACAGTTCAGTCTTGTTAAATGCCTCCACATCGTTGTGCAATCATCTCCAGAATTCTTTCCATCTTGCAAAAAACTGAAACTGTACCCATTAAACAACTCCACATCTCTCTCTCCCCCTAGTCCCTGGAAACCCACAATTCTACTTTCTGTCACTATGAATTTTACTACTCTAGGTAACTTATGTAAGTAGAATCATCTGTAATTATCTTTCTGTGACTGGCTTACTTCATTTGGTATAATGTCCTCAAGGCTCATCCATGTTGTAGCATGTTACAGAATTTCTTTCCTTGTTAAGACTGGATAATATTCCATTGTATGTATATACCACATATGTTTCATCCATTCATCTGGCAGTGGACACTTGGGCTACTTCGAGCTCTTGGCTATTGTGAATAATGCTGCCCTGAACCAATAGCTGTCCAAAATCCAACTTTCAATACTTTTGGGTATATACATAGAAGTAGATTATATGATAATTCTGTTTTTTAATTTTTTGAGGAACCACCATATTGTTTTCCATGGTGCATTATTTTACCTTCCCACAAGCAGTGCACAAGTACTCTAATTTCTCCATATCCTTGTCAACACTTGTTATTTTCTGTTTTTTGTTTTTGTTTTGTTTTGTTTTGGGGTTTTTAAAAAAATAGTAGCCATCTTAATGGGTGTGAGGAAGAAAGACTTTTTAAAGTTCCAAACCAAACTTGCTTTGCTATCTTCCCTTACCTGTGATTTAACATACAAACTGAAATATAAAATTTAAATATTTGTGGTTTAAATGGATAAAGCTAAATGACATCTTTTTAAACTGTGACTCTACAAGATACTAGTATTAATGCAGTTGGGAAACATAAGTCTGATAGGTTCAAAAGTTTTACAAAATTCTTAAGAGAACAATAAATTTACATGAGAGAAAATAGTGCTTTGTGGAAAAACTGTGCTAAATGCCAACTAACTAACCACATGTAACTTTTTTTTAAGTAAGTCACTTTTGGTTGCTTGTTATCAACTACCAAGTGTTTAGGATAATGTGACTGATCTATTTGCCACTCTTTCCCCTTTCTGAAAAGGTGTCTCAGCTTCGAAACTTGACCGAACTTCTTTGTGAGCCTGAAACTTTCAGTTCAGTGGAGAAAATGTGCCAGCTCTCTGGCATGAGCTTCAGAAGCCTGTGTGAAGAGAGTGCGTTCCATGTGCAGCTCCTCGAAGCAGCAGAGCTTGGCACCGAAATAGCCACCAGCTTACTATACCAGGACAACATCATATCTAAAAATCTGAAGGACCTGCTTACTGGGGATTCAATCAAAATTAATTTAAATATGGATCAGTAAGTTTTTCCATTGTGTTCCTCCTTGGTGAAATCCCTTCTCAAATTATTATTATTACTAGAGGCCTGGTGCATGAAATTCATGCACGGGGGGCTCCCCTCAGCCCAGCCTGCACCCTCTCCAATCTGGGACCCCTTGGGGGATGTCTGACTGCCGGTTTAGGCCCAATCACCTGCAGTCGGACATCCCTCTCACAATCCAGAACCACTGGCTCCTAACTGCTCATGTGCCTGCCTGCCTGATCGCCCCCAACTGCCCCTCCCTGCGAGCCTGGCCGCCCCACACAGCCTGCTGTTCGGTTGTCTGTCCAGTTGTTTTGGTCATGATGGCCCCTGGATTTTTATATATTAGGATTAGTCCTCACTTGAGGATATTTTTTCCCATTGATTTTTTTAGAATGGAAGGGAGGGAGGAGGGGGAGAGAAACATTGATGTGAGAGGCACATCCATTAGTTGCCTCCCACACATGCCCCTTGGGGCTGGGGGTCAAACCTGCAACTGCAGTACATGCCCTTGACTGAGAATCGAAACCACAACCCTTCCTTTCGAGGGCTGACACTCTAACCACTGGGCAGAACCAGCCAGGGTCATTCTCAATTTACTGAAATTCCTAGTCCGATTCTTACTTCTTTTATGTTCTGTTCCAGGTTTCTAGAACAAGCGTTGCAAATGAATTACTTGGAAAATATTACACGATTAATACCGGCCATAGAAGCCACACTGCATGTCAATAACAGTGCAGACACTTCCGAAAAACCAGGTGTGTCCTCATCCACATGTAAATGCTGTCTTATGAGAATGCATGTTTTTCTTATGCTGCAGATTAAGAAAGCCTTTTTTGAAGTTCCCTACAGAACCTTCTTTGTAGCTGCTCTTTCATATTAGAAACCTGAAGCTTTCAAATATGGTTACTCAACTAAAGTAAAAACACAGAAAAAGCTAGCAGAGAATGAAACAGGGAAATCTGATTTCACAGTGAAAAGGTCTCCAAACATTTAACTAGTTAGACCATTTATTTATCTTTTGTTTCTCTGATATATCAAAGTACATTAGATAGTCCATTGAGAAAGCTAGGATGAAATTTATTTACTTCCGTAAGAATAATATGATTTAAAAACTAAAATAGCTGCACTTCTCTCTACAGAAATCTCAATTCAGAACCTCCTGTTAGTATTCTGAGCACGATGCATCATGCAATACGCTTCTCCTTTGCATAATACCTCAATACTGAAAAGAAAGGCATTCAGAATTTTGGACAACAGGCAGCAAAATTGGAAGGGCACTAAGTCCAAAAATAAAGACAGAGTATTTGCATGAGGGATACTTCATAAAGAAGTCGAAAGGCATTTGCAGAATGGAAATCACCATCTGCCAAAGTAAAGTCAAAATACTATGCATTAAATGACCCAGATATGAAATAATTATAATAGCTGTCCTAAAAAGGTTTGAAGTGAAACACAATCTATTTAAAAGTGAGGTAATGATTGTGAAAACTCTTTATAAACTGCAGGGTGCTGGGCAAAGTTAAGGGAAAATGCCCTGTGCCCTGTGGCCGTGTGTTGTGGATTTAACAAACCTTGCCCTAAGTTGACAATATTATATGATTCGAGGTTCACAAGTATTTTAAATTTGTGTGATGCTTTAAATCAAATAGAGGGATGTATATTTAGTGCACTATGTGATCAGAAACAGTGAGGAAACCATATATTCTTTTAATGAATCTTGAATTATTCCTGGGACTAGGGGGAGAGACTCTACAGAACACAGAGGAATCTGTTACCGTAGGTTAATGATATCATAATAGAAACAAGTCTAAGTCAGATAGAGATACACCCTTAAGATGCAAATTTTGCCCAAACTGGGAGAAATCTGTTCCTCACACAAGGCATATATGTTGAATATATGTTTTAGTCAAGAAGGTTTCTCTGTGTTGGTATAACTAACAAAATTACATTGCAATCAGCATGTGAGTTTTTTTTTTTCCTTTTTTCCCCCCTTGCAGGTCAGTTAATAGAAATGTTTAAAAATGTTGAAGAGCTGAAAGAAGAACTAAGGAGAAGGACAGGAATGTCCAATAGGAGTATCGACAATTTGCTGGCCATTCCTATTCCGGATAACAGAGCTGAGGTGGGGTATGATGTATCTGTACTTATATCCAGTTTCTAAAAGTCTCAGTAGTATTTAATATTTGTTGAACATTTGTCAGTAAAATACTGAGTAGTTGAATGTAAATCTGGTGAATTTTCCATGCAAGTGATAAAATTAGAGGCCTATCCTAAGTGAAGATGAAGAAAAATCCTGAAGCAAGAATATTATCACTTTCTGTTCCTTTCCCTCTGATCTTTTCCTTCCTCTTACCTCCTTGTTCCTCTCCTTCTCTTTGCCCCCAGATGGTTTTCTTAAATAATGGTGCCGTCCATTCTTTAATATTCACTATCACACGTTATCAAAGGTAACTTTGCATTATCATTTTCTATTATGATGGTATCAAAGTAAAGTTTCAGTAACCTAGTTAGGGGTCAAAAACAGAGAGACTAATTTGTAAAAATTAAAATAAAAGTAAATATTTGTACTTAAAAGTCCCAAGATAAGATGTAGTATATAACATAGATATGGGCAAAGGAAGTTTGTGTAAGTTTATGAGTGTAGTAAACATTTTTTTTTGGTGTGAAAATGAATAATGTCATTTACTCATAGGCTGGTAATAGGGTTTTCCACTTGAAATCTCTTATCTTTTATCCCCTTTTCAAGTCCATTGTCTGGAAACGTCATGGAAATTTTCCAAAAGAGCTGCAGAGCTTACGGCCTCCTCCATTCCAAACTCACGTGTGACAGAGTGTGTCATTTCTAAGCACAGCCCAGCCATCCTCCAATATTGGATAATGTCTTTTTAAAAAGCCTATAAACGCTGCCTTTGGATAGTATTTATGTTTACTTGTGTCATGTTAATTGGTTACCCAATACAAACATTAGAACTGCTTTGCCTGCACTTTTTCCTCTTGATTGAGCAGGTAATTTTCATTCACCTTTTCCCTTTGATCTCACCTCTTGCTCATTTGATCCTAAGACCTGATTTCAGCAATCGTGTTTTGGGCTTCTGAAGAGCAGTTTCATTTTAATACATTAAAGCATGTAAATGGAGAGCATGCATGTTATTGCTTTCAAAAGGAAGGAGGGACACATTTCCCTAATCTGGAATTTCATAAACTTTTCTCTTTATTTCATTTTGGTGGCAATAGAGATGACTCCTTATTTCTCATATTAACACCTCACTTTTCACACCAGCATTGCTGTCCATGATGACAAGAGTTCATTGTACAAGATTATAACTTTCAATAATTATAAAAATAAAATGCAATTTGAATAAACTAAGGTTAAAATTTAAAGGCAGCATGGATCTTAACCTAGTATTTTCCCCAAACTTACTCCAAATCAATTATTTTTCTTGGTGCCATCATTCTCCCAGGTGTTCAAGCAATAAATCATCATAGACCCATCTCTGTCTCTTTTCACATCTTATTCCTTAAGCTTTCCAGTGAACTGTGGACTTGCTGTAGTTTTATTGATAGTAATTAGTGCTTTAAATAAGTATTTGCTTTTGAGGATAATGTCATATTTTAAAAAATATGTTCCCTACTCTGCAACCCCTTTCTTTTTTTTAATTTTTATATTTTTATTGATTTCAGTGAGGAAGGGGGAGGGAGAGAAAGATAGAAACATCAATGAAGAGAGAGAATCATTGATCGGCTGCCTCCTGCATGCCCCATACTGGGGACCGAGCCTGCAACCGGAAATCGAACCGTGATCATCTGATTCATAGGTCGATGCTCAACCACTGCGCTACTCTCGCTGGGCTGTCATGTTTTGTAATGAAGACTAAGAGTATAAAAAAAAACGCTCAAAATGGACAGGTGGCTCTCAAAGGGTTCACAGCTAAAATCTTTTTCTTCCTCCAACTTGCAGATTATTTCTCGTGTGTTCTGGTTGCATTCTTGTGGTGCTAATGGGACCAATCCCAAACTGGAAGCTGCGATGAAGGAATTCTGCAGCCTGCCTCTTCCAGAGAGATCCCGCCAGTCTTACCTCATCGGGCTCACTCTGCTGCACTACTTAGACATTTACAACTTCACATACAAGGCAAGTTGCTGTTGATGAAATATTTTTATATTCATACTTCAGTATAAAAATATTTGATTACACATGCATGCTCTTTGATACTGTAAGGAATGAAATTCATTTATATAGCTTGTGAAATTATAGCTTTATGTTAGAGTGAAATGGGACCTTAGAGATCAAATATGGCAAATTTGCACATTTGTAGATGAGAAAATGAATATTATTACCTCATTAACTCTTAGTTTGTGTATCCAAGACCAGGAATTAAGTTTAATATATACTATATTAATGTGTGAAGTACAAATGCTATAATTTTTTTACAGTGAATAAGCATTAATTTGATAAGATAAAAATTAAAACTAGAACAGTTATTTTTTTCAAGTAAAAAAATAAGGGATTTTTGGTATGTTTTTTAAAAAAATTAGTGTTTTCCTCATCGGTTTAGAAAGACGCTACCATTAGTCATTCAGTAGAACAAAACAAATGGTCGTTATTAGGGCTTAGTAAAGGCAGCAATGACTCCATCTTGCAGTAAGTGGATGCTTTATAAGTACTTATTTAATAAAAAAAAAAACTGAAAGAAAATTTAAACTTAAAAAACTTAAGCCCTTTGATCACCCAAATCTAGAGTAAGTAAAAAATATTTATATGTTATTGAAAACACTGGGAAAAAATGTCCCACTCTTTTGGTGAGAAAAACCAAAAGCAACAGAGCTGACTTATATTGTTGAAACATAGCAAAGTCTACTTATAAATAATTCTTTTCTGAATGATCACTATCCCACACCTATATTCTGCAATGATCTCTTTTCTGGCCTCCCTGCTGCCACACTTACCCCACTCCCCCACCCCCACCCCCACCATCCCTAAGCAGCCAGAATGATCCTTTTAAAACTGGTTTAAATTATGTCACACCTGTGTTCAACCTTCCAGCGGCTCCCCATTTTATTCAAGTAACCCCCCCCCCCCCGCCCCAAGCCCTACAAGGGCCCCATAATCTGTACAACCCCTCTCCATCTCTAAAGTTCTGTTTCCTACTTGGCTACTCCCTGGCACAATATAAATGGCCCAGGGCTGCTGTGTGGCACGGCTGAGCGAGGCCCCCTTCACATGATTTGCAGGGCTGTTGGTCTTACTCAACACTGACCTCAGTAAGGCCTACACTGACCTCCCTATTGAAGATGCAACCAGCCTCACCTACAGCACTCTCAGATCTCCTTTTCTTGCTCTATTTGTTTTCTATTGCCCTTCCAGAATAATACTATATCTTTTATTCAATATTTATTTTTATTATTTATTTTTTGTCTCCCCCCCGCCCCCCTAGGATATAAGCTCCATAGGTACTCTTTGTTCACCGAAACATCTCAAATGCCAAGAACAGTGCCTGGCCCATAGGAAAAATTCAGAAAATACCCCCTAACTAAACAAATGGTTATTTTTACATAAACTATAACCTCACATCCATATGAAGTGATATAATTAATTTTGTTCATCTAAAATTTTCATCTTTATTTTATTATGCCTCTGCAGGGAAGATATCAAACCAAACATTTCTTGTTGAGTCCAGTAATTAAACATGTGCATTTGACAAGCTGAAGACCATACCTAATTCTTTTGCAAACAAAAGTAATAAAAACAAAATTAATAAACAAATTTCTCATCATTAGTCATGTTATTTTAAACTAGGAATGGCTAGACTTTTGATTCTACTTTAGAAAAATCTGATGGCAGTTAGTAGCTGTGCTATGGAGGCAGCTATGTCTTCATGATATCTTTCCAACTAAATCTTGTGCTCATAATGGTGGTTTATTTCTCCCTTGGACCTCTCAAGAGTTTTCCTTCCTAATGGACCTCACATGTCCCCCCACTCCCTACCCCCGAGTCTATAACCTTCTTCTCCTTATTGTTTTATTATTTGTTCTTTCTCTTCTTTGGGATTCTATCTTGGAAAGACCCCCTTTTATTTCTTAGCTAAAATCTAGCTAATCATATTCCCCAGCCTTTTGTTTGTTGACTTATTTGATATCTGTTTTTCCTCTTAGACCAAAGCTCTCTTATTGGAAAGAGGATGCCAATTTGTGCACCACTGTACACCCATCACCTTGCCCAGTGCTGGGAACGTAGTAGGCATTCAGTTAATGTTTGTTTAATAAATAAATGAATGACTTTAAATTTTTGAAATATTTTCAGTGTTGTTGTTTTTCTGCAGTAGAAATGCATTGTGTGATTCTGATTAAGCCTGATAAAGCACATGAGCTTTTGGACAGTTTTCTGCTTTTCAGGAGCACATTACATGATATTGAGCAATAGTATACATGAAGAATTATGTAATTGATATTTACCTTACTTTTTAAATGATTTTTTGGGAAACTTTATTGAGGATTATTTAGATAACATAAAATTCACTCGAGTATACAATTAAATTTTTTTAGTAAATATTAAAAATTATGCAATTATTAACACAATCTAATTATAGAACATTTCCATCAATTCCAAGAGAAACCGGTGTCCATTTGCAGTCACTTCTCATTTTGACCTTTAGCCCAAGATTTTCCTTTTTTTTTTTTTTTTTTAGATCTTTTAATAGAAATTGAATTATACAATACGTGGTCTTTGTGTCTGGGTCTTTTCACTTAGTGTTATATTTTTTAGTTCCATACATGTTGTAACATATGTCAGTATTTCACTTTAAATTGTCAAATAGTATTCCAATTTAAGGCCGTATGTTTTATCCATTCATTTGGATTGTTTCCACCTGTTGGCTATTGTGAGTAATGCTGCAATGAACGTTCCAAGCTTTGTGTGGACATGTGTTTTCATTTCTCTCAGGTAAATACCTGCGAATGGAATTGCTGGATTGTATGGTATATTTATGTTTAACCATTTAATAAACTTCCAAAATGTTTTCCGAAGTTCCTGTCCCTTTTAATATTCTCACCAACAGTGTGTGAAGGTTCCGGTTTCTCCGCATAAATAATTTATTTTTATTCTGTTTCTGTTAGGTGATTTTCCCTAGGGAAGATCAAAAGCCAGTAGAAAAGATGATAGAACTCTTCATAAAGCTAAAAGGCATTCTCAACCAGCTGGCTTCCGGCACCCGTCCGCTGCTCAGCAAAATGAGGTCCCTGAAGCAAATGCATCTGCCCAGAAGTGTCCCCTTAACGCAGGTAGAAAAGCCACCCCGTAATGTCAGAAAATTCCTTTTGCCACATTAACGTTTATTTGAAATTGGTTATAATGCATTGTTATAAATAAAGTATACTACAAAAAATCTCCTACAGGAAAACTCTTCTACTCCAGCAAAAGTTTTGGTCACTTAAATTGGTGAAGTTTAAAATTCTGCATTTACATTTGGGATGCACGTTTTAAAACAATTATGGAAACTATAAGAATACTCTAAGTTTGGCCAGGTTTTCTTTTTTATTGTTTTCAATAACACTTATTGCTCATATAATATTCAGACATCATGGATTTTGATCTCACAGGCAATGTACAGAAGCAACCGGATGAGCACAGCTCAAGGGTCATTTAGTACCATCTCCCAAGCATTGTGTTCCCAAGGAATCACCACTGAATACTTAACCGCCTTGCTACCCTCCTCCCAGAGGCAAAAAGGCAACCACACCAAAGACTTTTTGACTTATAAATTAAGTAAAGAGGAAATTGCTGAAAAATATGGAATTCCTACACATACCAGTGAGTATACCTGAAAATCAGCATGGTAATGTCTCCTAACAACATTGTCTACTATATCTTACCCTTTTGTAATAAATGGTTAATTTCCTCCAAGTATAAAAAGAAAAGATTTGTACAGCACTTATCACATGTCAAGCATGTTATGTATATTAACTCATTCATTCTTCACAACCATCCTATGAGATGTGCATGATTGTATCTCCATCTTAGTAAGGGGATGGGAGGCACAAAAAGATGAAGGAATCTGGTCATAGTCACCCAACTTTTAAATATCAGAGTTGTGATTTGAGCCCAGGTGTCTGCTGCAAAGTCTAGTCACTAAACCACAACACGAAGAATTTGTCAGTCATACTTATATCTTCCTTGACAATAGATAACATAAAAAACACACACCTTAAATCTGCTCAGTCCATATTTTTTCTTAACGTTCTAGAACTAGAAACTAGCATCAGCATATAGGAGGAGTTCCAGGAATGCAGCAGAAGTATGAGCATTTAGTGGTGCATCAAAGTTATTTACGTGATCTATAAACTTTGAGATGCAAAACACGATCAAATAATATACTATAGATGTTTAGTACAGCAATTGTATTGACTCATTCACTCCTCTTTTTATTCATTCAACAAACATTTATTAAACAGCTCTTATGTATCTGGTACATTCCGAGTTAATATATATATAAATTAAGTGCTGGAGATGTGGATCTGTTGGAAGCAGTTTTGAAATGTGATTTTCAACCTTGCTAACTCCTCTTGGCAAAATGCCATCACTTCTTGTGGGCTTGTTTATTGGGTTAGACTTTTACACCTAAAAAGATTTGTTACTATGCTTTCTAACTTTGATATTAAATGCCTCACATCTGTTGTTAGTGCTAAGGCATGTATTTTTTGGTGTGATAAAAGTCTCAATTTGCCATCAGGAAATAGATTTGAAATACAAATACTAAAATGTTTTATTCTTCTTTCCAGCACCCTTTTGCTTCTCCCTTTATAAAGACATCATTAACATGCCCGCTGGACCTGTGATTTGGGCTTTCTTGAAACCTATGTTGTTGGGAAAGATTTTGTATGCACCATATACTCCAGTCACAAGGGCAATAATGGAAAAGGTTTGACCATTATAAAT
Organism: Cnephaeus nilssonii; assembly: GCF_951640355.1. Classification (NCBI taxonomy): domain Eukaryota; kingdom Metazoa; phylum Chordata; class Mammalia; order Chiroptera; family Vespertilionidae; genus Cnephaeus; species Cnephaeus nilssonii. The sequence continues at coordinate 18,959,143 of NC_137081.1, read as the reverse complement.
CAAAGTTTCTATTGTGCATATTAAAATGATTTTTAAAGTAACCAACTTCCAAATTTACTCTAGCTGACTCAGATTTCTTTATATCTTATGTGGCTTTCTGAAGCTATTAACAGTTCTCTACTTCTACTCTGTATATGTGCAAACAATGTAGATTGTGTAGTAGTTCTTTGAAGAGAATGTACCATGTTGATGCTTGAGAATGAGGCTACTTAAAGCAGGGCCTCAGATTTTTCAATTTATCTCCCAAAGTAGAATTATTTTTCTATAACTCTGTCTGACTTTCAAAGTATGTAAAAAAGAATGGCACTAGAAAAAATAATAATGAGCCATTATATAACCAATTTAAACAAAAAGAATCCCTAAATTATAGACTCTTGACTTCATATTTGGTTGTACAATTTAACATCTTATATAAGAGGTAGACGTTGAGAAAGACAACATTATTAATAGTAGTTATACTTATCTAATTTAACCATAATAGTATTTCCCTCTCATTTTTAAAATTGGCTTTAATGATTTGAATTATAAACTTAATACTTTTTTATTTTAATACTCACCTGAGGATATTTTTCCCATTGATTTTTAGACAGAGTGAAAGGGAGGGAGAAGGGGGAAAAAGAGAGAAACATAGACATGAGAGACACATCATTGGTTGCTTCCTGCTTGTGCCCCCTGACTGGGGCCAGGCCGAGGTACAAATCTGCAACCGAGGTACATGCCCTTGACTGGGAATCGAATCTGTGACCCTTTTGTCTGCTGATCGATGCTCTAACTACTGAGAAAACTGGCCAGGCAAAACTTAATACTTTTAAAATGATAGAATAAAAGTTAAAAAAAATCTCTGTTTTACCATTATTTGGTTATTAAACTAATAGAGGCCCAGTGCATAGATTCATGCACATTGAAAGGAAATTAATTAGAAGGTGGCCAGGGGCGTGGGACTGGGTGAGACAGGCTAGACATGCCCTGGAGCCAACCTCCTGTGGTCCCTCCCCTGGCCAGCTGCACCTGGGGTGGCACTGGGGCTCGAAGGGCATCTGCAGAGTGAGAGGGGTCCCTCCTGCAGGTGGGGTTCCTCAGCCTGGCCTGTGGGGATCAGGTCAAAACCAGCAGTCCAACATTCCCCAGGGGGTCCTTGAGTGCGAGAGGGCACTCTGCAAAGTTGCTGTTGCTCAGCAGCTCCGGCATTGAGCGTCTGCCCCCTGGTGGTCAGTGCACGTCATACCTACTGGCCAATTGGCTGGTTGCGTAGCGTTTTATATATATAGATAGTTTATGTGAATATAACATTATTTTAGGTCTATAGAAATGGACATGAGGGCATCACTGATTTCTAGAGTGTTCTTTGTTTTTATTGCATTACATTTTAATACCTTACTCGCTGTATTGACTACACATTTGTACCTAATTTTGTAACAATTAAGTTATTATATGCTTATTTTCTAGTGCTGTCTCTTTCGTTCTTTCCTTTCTGCTTGGTTCTCACCTTTTCTTTTTGTCCTTCCTTATTCCACTCTTTCTTCCATGTAAACTAATGAATGTTAACATTCAAGGATATGCCTTTCTATAATTTATGCACATTTCTCTCATCCTCTATAAATTATTAAACTATATATATTCATATGCAGAGTTCTTTGGTCATTGTTTGCATTATTAAAATTAGGTAGCATTATAATACTTTGCTCATACAACAATACCTTGTGGAAATTCTTCCACTCAATAGGTATAGACTAATTCATTCTTTTTGAAGATTGAAAATTTTTATACCATAGAGGTTTTCATACCATCAAGAGTTTACTTTTGATTTTTGCTAATGTAAACAATGTGGCAACAAATACTCTTGTGCATATGATTTTACACAATGGTATTTTTATTTCATTCAGTGAGATGAATGTTCAAGATTGAAAGATTGAAGGGTATTATATTTTATTTTAATAACTAATGTCAGATTGCTTTAAAAACACACATGCCTGTAACATCTGTTTCCACCAGCAATATATGACTCTATCCTCTTCCTTTATCTTTGAACTTTACTGTTTCTTTAACAGTAAACTTAAGTGTATCATTTGTAAAGTTAATAACTTGTGAGAATTGCAGAAAACATGGTTTCATTTGGCTACAAATCCATTATGGGAATGAAGCAAACCCTAAATTTATCAGAATTTTTATTAGTAATCTTAACCCTATAAAAGCTGCCATTCAAAAACCTTTGACAAGCCCAGCTGGTGTGGCTCAGTGGTTGAGCATAGATCTATGAACTAGGAGGTCATGGTTCGATTCCTGGTCAGGGCACATGGCACATGCCTGGGTTGTGGACTCCATCTCTAGAGGGGGCCGTACAGGAGGCAGCCAATCAATGATTTTCTCTCATCATTGTTGTTTCTATCTCTCCCTCTCCCTTCCTCTGTAAAATCAACAAAAATATATATTAAAAAAATAAAAAGCTTTGACCATGTGGGAAATTCTGACAATATTTTTTACCTTTTGAAAGTGTTCCTTGAAGTTATGTAACAAAACCTTAAGAGACCTTTATGAAATCTAGGACAAATACTAATAAACCATATCTGTTTTTATTTTTTGTCTTTCAGTCTAATGTAACTCTGAGGCAGCTGGCAGAATTAAGAGAAAAATCTCAGGAGTGGATGAACCAGTCACCACTTTTCATGAATTCTTTCCATCTGTTAAACCAGACGATTCCAATGCTCCAGGTAGGAGATGGTCCTGCCGCTCACTTTCCTATGTCTTATAATTCTTTGAGATTTTAATCACCTTCATTATGGGAATGATAAGATAGGGACTTAGTATCCATATTCAACAGATTAAAATTGCTTCTCCTTCAGAGAGTGGGTCTGAGACAGGATAACAGATCTGTCACTCATGTTCATAACCATCCTCACCTCTTAAATTGCACCTTGTCTGTAATTCAGAGATAAGCCATCTTACAGTGATCTGGAGGCTATAGCTAGTGGTGTAAATCTGTTTCCCCAAAATAAAATGCTGTAAACTCTAGTTAAAATATGCCTATTTATTTATTTTTCTACTTTATAGTGTGCTTTGCTATTTTAACAGAAGCAGGTTTCCTAAAATACTAATACACTGGAGAAGAATGTTAAATTTGGGGAGTTCTTTGGTTAAAACACATGACACTCTAGGTTAAAGATTTGACAATGCAATTCAAATACAGTGACGCCTGATTGAAAAGTATAATTTGCTATTCTTATGAGAGATGCATGATATTTTCAAAATGTTTCAATCACACACAGAGCTGTTGATAATTAGAGTTCAAGCATCAGAGTTAGATCAGTTATCAATTGAAGAAGAGAATTGATGTAATTTAAAGTTTTATTATCAGTTTATTTTTTTCATGTTCAGTTATTAGAGTATAAAAAATATATAATAATTTACATTAGACTTTTCTGATGAGTCATTCATCCCTACTTTACAGAAAAGGAACTAAAGGTAGAAAGGACTGAGTGCCTGCTGAAAGCTTCACAGCTAGAAAGTAGAACTAATACACAAATGAGTTGTGATGTCAAATTCCTTGTAGACATCCCAATTTTTAACTGTTTTTGTTTGTTTCAGTTTAATAAAATTTAACTATGAACCATCAAAATTTTGTATATCATATGTTAAAAACAAATGCAAATTAGTTAGCTATGGAAAAAGTATTGCTACATTAAACATAATTTCCTAATGTTGATGATTATGGTCATATCTGGCCATGTTAGCATGCTAACCAATTTGTGTCTACAGACAAGCAAAAGCCCAGCCATTCAGGTCATTACCAGCCACATACCTTCTCTTCCTTTCTCAAGAATGTCTATGTGACCCTTTGCAACATGGTGCATTGATAGTGCACATGGTGGTTGCTTCATTTCACAGTGGGTGTTATTAGAGAGATGGTGATTAATAATGTTTTCCTCTTATATTAAAACCGATTCCCTGTCATTATTTGTTAGAATACACTAAGGAATCCCTTTGTGCAAGTTTTTATAAAATTCTCCGTGGGACTTGATGCCGTTGAACTATTGAAACAGATAGATGAACTCGGTGAGTCCATATTCACAAAACGTTTACTCACTCGTCATGTCAGAAATGTGAAAACCATTGCCCCTATGAGACATTCCTTTCTTTTTTCCTTTTAATTGGTTTTTAGCTAGTTTTTCTAAGAAAAGTAAGATCCTGGATATATGTTTATCATATTCCCCAATAGTTGTACCATTATAAGTAGTAATTATACCTGTGGTTAGTTTCACTAATTATAAGGCTATATATTCCAACTGTAAATGCAGCTTTTTGTAAAATCACAGATAGGTTGTTGGGTTGTTAAAAATAAGAAGACACTTTATATTTTTTTGTAGCTTAATGAAAAGCAAGTCCTTAAGGACAAAAGAAGATGAAATGATTTCTTTCTGGCTACATTTAACATTTTATCTCCACTAGGCTCAGTATCACTTTGACTAAACCAGAATGTAACTGGGAGAGGTTATAGAGTTGTCAGAAGCAAAACAAAGGCAATGCAGAGACTCAAAAGAAAATACTAAACCTAAATCAGTAGTCAGGTTGGATCCTCCTCTCATGATCATTTAAAAGGAACAGCTGAAGAAGATCAAAGGAAACCATCTGAACTCATGCACTCTCTCTGCCACATCCCCACCTTCAACCTGAGGGATGCAAGACCTCTAATTTAGTCTGATTCGCTGTTGCTATGCAACCATGGGTATGAAGAAGGGATTGAGAGTATCCGAATTTGGCAGCAGAGGGAAAATACCCCATCTTCCTCCTTGGAGCTACAGGGACATAGTGTCTTAGGTTACAAACCACTGGGGAGGAATTATGCCTACATTTGTATTGCACTTTGTATATAATTGTATTCACTTTATTATATCCAGCCTAGTTTGATTAAAGAAAGATACTAGTGGAATTATTCTCTAAAAGTATCATCTGGGTAAGGAACCAAAATATCATGAATGTACTATAAAGTTCTTACATGAATTTTATTATTCCTAACTTTAGATAGAGGTATCATTTTTAGAATTTAAAAATGGCTAAAATGAATATAGCAATTGATATCTATAGTTGTATGTGTTGTGTATGTAGCTTAGTATCTAAGGCACTGTATAGTTTGAATTTGGGGATGACTAACCCTCATAGCTCTTCTTTGACTCTATCTACCAGCATTCTTTTTTTTTCAATTTTTTTATTAAGGTATTATATGTGTACATATCTTACCATTGCCCCCCCCCACCCCACTCCCATATATGTCCTCACCCCCAGAGTTTTGCGTCCATTTGTTATGTTTATATGCATGCATACAAGTCCTTTGGTTGATCTCTTATCTTCCCCACCTCTCCCTAACCTTCCCATTGTAATTTGACAGTCTGTTTGATGCTTTACTGCCTCTGTATCTATCTTTTTGTTCAAGTTTATAATGTTCTTTATTATCCATAAATGAGTGAGATCATGTGGTATTTTTCTTTCATTGACTGGCTTATTTCACTCAGCATAATGTTCTCCAATTCCATCCAGGTTGCTGCAAATGGTAAGAATACCTTCTTTTTTATGGCAGCATAATATTCCATTGTGTAGATGTACCATAGTTTTCTGATCCAGTCATCTGCTGATGGGCACCTAGGCTGTTTCCAGATCTTAGCTATTGTAAATTGTGCTGCTATGAACATAGAGGTGCATATATCCTTTCTTATTGGTGTTCCCAGTTTCTTAGGATATATTCCTAGGAGTGGGATTACTGGGTCAAATGGGAGTTCCATTTTCAGTTTTTTGAGGAAACTCCATACTGTTCTCAACAGTGGCTGCACCAGTCTGCATTCCCACCAGCAGTGCACGAGGGTTCCTTTTTCTCCACATCCTCGCCAACACTTGTCGTTTGTTGATTTGTTGATGTTAGCCATTCTGACAGGTGTGAGATGGTACCGCATTGTTGTTTTGATTTGCATCTCTTGGATAATTAGTGACGTTGAGCATGTTTTCATGTGTCTCTTGGCCTTCCTTCTGTCTTCTTTTGAGAAGATTCTATTTAGGTCCGTTGCCCATTTTTTTATTGGACCATTTATCTTCCTTTTATTAAGTTGTATAAGCTGCCTGTAGATGTTGGAGATTAAACCTTTATCAGTGATACCATTTGCAAATATGTTCTCCCATGCAGTGGGCTTTCTTGTTGTTTTGTTGATAGTTTCTTTTGCTATAAAAAAGCTTTTTATTTTGATGTAGTCCCATTTTTTTATTTTCTCTTTAGCTTCCATTGCCCTAGGGGCAGTATCAGTGAAGAATTTCTTTTGGCATATGTCTGAGATTTTGCTGCCTGTGGATTCCTCTAGGATTTTTATGGTTTTCTGTCTTATGTTTAAGTCCTGTATCCATGTTGAGTTTATTTTTGTGTATGGCATAAGTTGGTGATCTAGCTTCATTTTTTTTTGCATGTATCTGTCCAATTTTCCCAACACCATTTATTGAAGAGACTGTCTTTATTCCATTGTATGTTCATGCCTCCTTTGTCAAATATTAATTGAGCATAGTGGTTTGGGTCAATATCTGGATTCTCTATTCTGTTCCATTGATCTATATGTCTGTTCTTGTGCCAGTACCAGGCTGTTTTGAGAACAGTGGCTTTGTAATACAGCTTGAAATCTGGTATTGAGATCCCTCCTACTTTATTCTTCTTTCTCAGGATTGCTGTGGCTATTCAGGGTCTTTTTTTTATTCCAGATGAATTTTTAGAGAGTTCTTTCAAGGTCTGTGAAATATGCCATTGGTATTTTAATGGGGAGTGCATTGAATCTATAGATTGCTTTGGGTAGTATGGACATTTTAATGATGTTGATTCTACCAATCCATGAACATGGTATGTTCTTCCATCTGTTTACATCTTCCTCTATCTCTTTTTTCAGTGTCCTGTAGTTTTCCGTGTATAGGTCTTTTACCTCCTTAGTTAAGTTTATTCCTAGGCATCTTAATTTTTTTGGTGCGATGGTAAATGGGATTGCCTTTTTAGTCTCTCTGTCTGTAATTTCACTATTGGTGTATAGAAATGCCATAGATTTCTTGGCGTTAATTTTGTATCCTGCTACATTGCCGAATTCATTTATTAAGTCTATTAGTTTTTTGACGGAGTCTTTCGGATTTTTTATGTACAATATCATGTCGTCTGCAAATAAAGACAGCTTTACTTGTTCTTTTCCAATTTGGATGCCTTTTATATCTACCAGCATTCTTAAAGAATCCTTGGTGTTGTGTTGATTTCCAATGACCACTGGAGGCCACTGTTCAACCACAAATTTACCCCTCCCCCACCAACATAGGTATCAAGCAAAATATTTCCCTTTAAATTCCAATGAGAAATTCATTTAAGAAGTTGCCTTCTGTGAGAACTTTAGTCTTATACTGGACAATGGAAGAGACCTGTTTGGTTCTATGAGGAGGAATTTATGATATTCACAGCCTCCTCAGTATTCATGATGAAGTCAGTGAAAATTTAATTGGCCAAGTGATTTATTGACTTGCAATTTCCTATTTGCTCTTTGTCTGAGTTGATTTCCTCATAAGAAATCATGAAATTGAAGAGAAATTAAATTCTCTTTTTTCTAGAGTAATTATCTGAAATAAAATCTTGATCATTTTATCTAGATCACTATTAATACAGATATCAATAGAGATAACCCACATAGCTTTTAAATCAAACAATATTAGAAAGTTGTGTGTGGCTTAGATTGTCACAGTCTCCTAAGAAATAATTATGTAGAACAACATGTTAAATAATATAATTGATTTGTTTTATACACATTCTGAATAGGCTTTTCTTTGTTTAAATTATTACATTCCCATTCTCTAAACAAAGCAGGCATTACTGTTTATTTGAAAATTTCATCTCCCGTTTATAGTTTTCTTTCTAACTACATGTAGATAGATTTTTTTTAATTATTCACATTTAGCCATTGGTTATTTGAATTACAGCAGAATATACTTTTAACTTAGTTTGTATTGTTCTTTGAGCTTGGGTTTACTGCATTTGTAATTGAACATTGTCCTCAATGAATATGGACACATTTTCCTCAATGTAGGGTATTAGATATTTTTAGAGTAAATTTTGCAACTTCCTATCATTTATTGTCTAGTTTAGTGTATACTTACCAAATCATTCTTTTGTCTCATAGTACTACTGGAAGAAACAACATTGTAATACAACATCATAACATGCTTTCTGTCTGTTTTGCTTTGCTTCTTCAGATATTCTAAGGCTGAAATTAGAGAACAGCATCGACCTCATTGATCATCTCAACACACTATCTTCCCTGACAGTAAATATTTCCTCCTGTGTATTATATGACCGCATTCAGGCAGCAGAAAGTGTAGATGAAATGGAGAGAGAGGCTGCAAGACTCTACAAAAGCAACGAACTCTTTGGAAGTAAGTGTTATTCAGCTAGAGTTTGAGTTTCTCTTTGTACTAAAATTGGCCAAATTCTTTCCTCACCTTTTTCATCCAGAACTCAGAGAAGTAGTCAGGGTGGTGGGGGCAGGGGGAGGGTACTGTCCACTCCAATCACTCCAATGTCCTTAGAAATAAGAACCTTTCACGAAGTCAACCATCCTTATCGTCAAAGGAACCTTCAACTTATATGTAATTTTGTTGATATGGTTAAAATTAAAACTGAAAAAGGATTCCATAGTTACAGGGTAAAGTTGAGTCAATCCTTATAATTAGTCAAGATTATTCATTGTGAAGTGTGTGTGTGTGTGTGTGTGTGTGTGTGTGTGTGTGTGTGATTTCAGTAACTGGCTTGGACTGATATATTTAATCTGGCCACTTTGTGATTATATCTTTAAATTCTTGCTTTGAATCTCTCAGATTGTAACTCCTAATTAGCCATCTTCTCTGTAAATTGGGAGCCTGAACTTACTGTCACATTACTACTAAATTGCCTGTTTGAAAATCCCCTATGTGTACCTTCCAAACAATGAATGATGCCAACCATAAACTAACCTTTCTGCTGTTGTTGCCATTTTATTTTTAGGTGTTATATTTAAGCTTCCTTCTAACACAAGCCAGTACCGAGGCTATGACTCTGACAATGTCTCTCTTCCTCCTGTCGTAAAATATACCATCCGCATGAGTCTCAAGACCTCACAGACCACAAGAAACATAAGGACCAAGATTTGGGCCCCGGGGCCGCATAATTCTCCATCACACAACCAGATCTATGGCCGGGCTTTTGTCTACTTACAGGATAATATTGAAAGAGCAATCATTGAATTGCAGACTGGAAGGAACTCCCAGGAAATAGCAGTCCAGGTCCAAGCAATTCCTTACCCCTGCTACATGAAAGACAAGTAAGTCGGTGCACTTTCAGCCCTTCTTAATAATCCACCGTTTTTCTGAGAACGCATTTATGTCTGTTCTTTCATACATCTGAAGCGAAAGGGGAAATATTCACCAAACTTTTGTCAAATGCTTGTTTCTGGCACAACTCTAACGTTAACAACAAGATGGGATTGATTTTTACCAAATGATCCATGTTTTCTTTATCATAACTCTTAGCTTTCCAAGGACTTTGATTGCAGAATTCAGAGTATTGGGCTCCAGCCTTCAGTGCACGCACAGCTGCATGACTTCATATTACCCACTCTCTGCCAGTCTTACCTTTCTCTAGTCTGATGAGGGAGTTAAACAAGACAATCTTAAAATCCCTTCCAATTCTCATATTTAATTAGAAATATGTGAATGCATGGTCAATTGCATAGAAAGTTTTGATGGAACATATCATTGATCAACTCTCTAGATAAATAATGTGCTGCCTAAAACTATGTCATGTACCTTTAGTCCACTTGCTAGGAATCTTTAAAGTGGTTTTGCTGAATGAACAACAACAAAAAAAAACATACATAAGTATCACGCTGTTAGACAATTGAATATGAATGTTCAAGAAATCTTCCAGCCGGGTAACACTGAATGGCTCCTCCACTCTGGCCATAGTAAAAAAAAAAAAAAAAATGGTTGGAGGGCTAAGTGTTTTCAAGCTCATTCTCATACACAAAAGCTTGAGGCTGAATATTACTTTAAAGGAATTGTACACATTATTCAGCCCAGTTATTGCAATTTATATACAATACAGATGCTCTGAATGGTTTTTTCTTTCTCTGTATGGATGTATAGCTTCAACAGCTATAGACTCGAAGAGGGTATGTAACGCTTTGTGCAGCTGTGATACAGCAGACAGGCAAGGGCTGGGTCCGTTGGTTGTCAAGGTGAGCTGCTTATTGTGAAGGCCAGGAAGGACTTTGCAGCCTGACCCACGAGTGAAACGCAATGGCTTGCAGTAATAGTAAAGACCTGTGGGTTCAATTAAATGAAAACTCTCCTCTATTTTCCTGCTTCCTTTTTTCCCCCTAGTAAATCCCAGGTACATGGATATTTCATTTAAGACTAAAAGTAACTATACTTTGCATTCTATATGCGAGAATGATCATAATGCTTCACACGTACATAAACTAATAAACTCTGTCACATACAAAGTACTTTTGCATATATTAGCTCATTTGTTCCTCTCAAGCAGGTATTATCAGCCATGCTTTCCAGATGAAAAAAAATTAAAATTCACAAAGGTTATGTTATGTGTCCCAAGTTGTAGAGCTGGTACCCCACTGATCCTTAGATTATGAGACCAGCATTTTTTTTTCTTTGTCCTATATCAAATCTAAAATACACAATCACTTAAAAGAATCATTGCAGGGGATTTGTTATTAATGAATGAGGGCTTTTGCCTAATACTAGAGCCAGATGCAACATCAGGGCTGGATCTGAACCAAGACAAAATTCATTCAACCAATATCCTTTAAGTGCCTACTCCAGGCCAGACAGGTTCTTAGGAACCAAAAAATTGCATATGGCCCCAACCCTCCCTCACTCCTCTCCCACAAAAACAAAAAAAACAACAACAAAAAAAAACACCCTCATATTTCTGATGGAGTTACAGTTCTGATGCTAAAGTGAGAATGAATGATGGTGATGTCATGTTCCATTAATACTTGTATTTTTCATGGGGAACTTGAAGGTAATTCCTTCTTAGCCTTATAGATTAAAAAGGAAATGGCCTTGGGACCTTTCTCCAGGTAAAAGCCTCAGTGAAGCCTAATATGCAAATCAGATCAATTTAGAGTTTCTCTCATTGAAAACTACTCATTTGCTTAGCTCATAGAAAGACGGCCAAAGTAGGAAGCTATGGTTCTCAATCTTCTGGGAAATTATTTAAAATCCAAATCCCTTATCCCAACCCAGATATAATAAATCAGGAGCTTATGGGTGGAGCTCAGAAATCTGTGTTTCAGTAAGTAAGCCCTCTGGGTAATTCTGATGAATGTTCAACTTTGAGAAACACTGCATTAGAACCCTCAGGTATCATGGGCAGGTCACTCAGGAATACAGGTGGGTTCTGATGAGGTCTTCCTGTGTGTAACCCTCTAGTTCACACATTACAAAGAAAGACATTTCTATACTCTTTATGAAAAATCTCCTGAATTCAAGTTCTTTGTCTGCATTTTAAATTAAATGTCTTGAGTTTTATTTTATCTTATTTTGGACAATTTAGTTTAATAATCACTATGAACTTCCAAAGAGTACATAAATACAGTAATTTGGGAAGATAAACCAATTATCACCTAATGTTAAGTCTGCCTTTTAGATAAGAATTTGGTTTAGGCAGCAGGGTTTGGGGCCTTGCAATTATATCTATACTAGAGGCCCAGTGCACGAAATTCACGCGGAGGGGAGGGGATTCCCTCAGCCCAGCCTGAACCCTCTCCATTCTGGGACCGCTTGGGGGATGTCCGACTGCTGGTTTAGGCCTGATCTCTGTGGGCAGTCGGACATGCCTCTCGCAATCCAGGACTGCTGGCTCCTAACTGCTTGCCTGCCTGCCTGCCTGCCTGCCTGCCTGCCTGCCTGATCGCCTCTAACTGCCTCTACCTTGGCCCTGCACCTGGGACCCAGGATTCCCTCCTCCAGCAAGCCGCAGGCACCTGGGACCCCGGCCGGCTTCTCCCAGGCCAGCCGTAGGTGTAGGGAACCATGGGCAGGCGGCTTCACCCGGGCCGCAGCTGCCCGGGACTGCGGGGTGGGCAGCTTCTCCCTCTCCCGGGCTGCAGCCACAGCTGCAGGCACCCGGGACTGTGGGCAGGCGATTTCGCCCAGGCCCGGCTTTGTCAGGAAGGACGTCCAGATGGTCATCCGGAAGACATCCGGTCTAATTAGCATATTACCATTTTATTAGTATAGATGATAATCATTTTCCTGTACAAGACATACTCAAACACCCTTTAAACAATATGACAATTTTATCTAACACTTTAGAGCTGTTTTTTGTCCTTGCAGCCTTAGAGCAAGAAAATCATGGGCCTACTGTTGTCAGCTTCACATTTCATAAATAAAGGGGTAACATTAGTGATTATTTTCAATTTCAAAAATGAAGTATAATTTAAGTGTAAGAAGGAGTGTGTTTTTTATATATTGCTATCTGTAAGTATGACATTCATTTTGATCACTGAATTTTTCTTTTTGTTTGTTTGGTTTTTTTTACAGCTTCCTAACCAGTGTCTCTTATTCTCTTCCAATTGTGCTCATGGTTGCCTGGATTGTATTTATAGCTGCATTTGTGAAAAAGCTTGTTTATGAGAAAGACCTCCGGCTTCATGAGGTATATTGAGAATCTCTTCTTATTCTGAATAAGTTCTATTTATATAATTAATTACTATGATTTTCATTATACCTATACAAATTCAGAAAGCCTGAGTCATACCTTGTGTTTTAGAAATAGATTTTATGGAGGGCTGGAAGAGGTTAATGGGGGGAAAGGAGGGACTTGAATAATACTTTCAACAATAAAGATTTTTTAAAAAGAAATATATTCTTGCATCATAAAGGCAGCGGATAAGGTAGTATTTTGTTTTCCCCCAAAATTACATAGATGGTATTTTATAAAGTGTTTCTGAAAATAAAATCTGAATAATTCTGTATAAAATTTAAGTACAATTAATGATCCTAAGAGTAATTTTTGCCCAAAAAGTTACCTATAGGACTTAAGATCTATCAAAGATGTCTAAATAATAACAATAATGCTATTAAAGCAAGAAGATTATTGGCATGGTAATTAAATGAGTCCAAATAATGATATAAATATAGGTATAGATATAGAGTTGACCCATGGGGATTGGGGTCACTGGCCCCTGCACAGTTGAAAATCTTGCATGTAACTTTTGACTCCACCAAAACTTTATTTTTTTTTCCACCTAAACTTTAGTTGTCCCTTGGTATCCATGGAGGATTAGTTCCAGGACCCCCACAGATACTCAGATGCTCAGATTCTCAAGTTACTTATATAAAACGTCATAGATCAATGCATACAGTCCACCCTCCTCATTCTCAGATTTCCAACTGTGGACCAAAAATACTGTTTTTGATCCATGGTTTGTTGAATCTGGGGATGTGAAACCCAGACACAGACATAGAAACAGACACAGACACACACACACACACAGATATAGACAGACACAGACAAAAACACACACAAAACACAGACACAGACACAGATACAGACAGACACAGACACAGACAAAGACACAGACCCAGACACACACACACACACACACACACACACACACACACACACACACACAGACACACAGACTCAGACTCAGACACAGATAGACACAAACACAGACATAGACACAGCCAGACACAGACATAGACATATGGCTTGTTTCAGCTCTCAAGAAGAACATTCTCTTTCCAGAATAACTTGTCTCCTTCAATTACCTTCCCCTCTATCTCCCACTAACTCATGATTTATAGACTAAGAATTTCATGTTATGTTACTGTTAGGTTAATAATATAACAATGGAAGACAGTAGCTAGGAGGTAAAGCATGATTTCTTCAGCATATTCTGCATCATTATCCCCAAATCCAAAATATATTCTTTCTAGAATTCATGAAAAAGCATTGTGTGATTTTTGGATTGTATTGGAAAAGGAATTATTTTGTCTGCTCATCCTATAATGAGTCCATTCTTACACTCAAGAGTGAAGAGAAAGCAAAAACATTTCAAAACTGTAATTATTTCACAATAATTATTGCAAGTCCTGGCTGACAATCTGAGATAATTGAGTAGCCTGTTAATCTACTTGTACTTTTCAGACTTTGCTAATGCAGCTAGGCAATTGATTACTTCTCCTTACAAGGTACAAGGCACTGCTTCATATTTGTGTTAATTCAGTGTCAGGCTTCTAAGGTTGTCCTACAGTTTGAACCTACACTTCTTACCTTTTCTGTTAAATTCTGGTTGATCCTCATAGCTGCATTTTTAGATTTCAGTTACAAGTTGATAAATGAAGGTCTCATCAACTGGCTTGAGCCCTGTTGTATGCAGGACTGATTGCAATGGTTTCTTAATTCCTTGGACAATGATTTTGGTTGCAAATTCCTACCATATATTTTTCTTTCAGGTTCCTGGTACTCAGAAGTGAATCTTCACAGATTAATAGAAAATTTTGAAGTAGAAAACTGTGATAAAACTAAGTTCTTTTTTACTTCAAAATAAATATCTTCCTTAAAAATATTACTTGTGGTAGAAACACACAGGAAATGTGTGAGTTATAAACCTACATACATAATATATACATATGAAACATACATTATATTATTTTATGTTTAAAGGTAGTAATTTTTAAGCATCTATGTATATCACCAAAAAATATCAAAGCATAATAAAGAGTCCTTTCTCACTCAAAGACATGAAAGACATTTTGAACAATGAAGAAGTGTCTGTTTGGTAGTTCTGTGTCTTCATTTTTCAGTCATCCACTTACTAAATTTAACCAGCTGAACTTGGGGGTCAGTCACATGGTTAAATATCAGTGAACTTGGAATCAGAGGATCAGGCTTTGAATCTTCCAGTTCATATTCACTTAGGCCTGATCTCTTAAGCTTTCTGAAAGTTACCAAGACTTCATTCAGCACTGTATTTCTATAATGGAGCTCTCTCACTGCTGGAACATGGGAGGCATTCAATTAGCCATATTTTATCACTTCCAGGGTAATGATTTTTTTCTTCACATTTTAAAGACTCTGAAATTGGGATGCATTTGATAGGGTGTTATAATTTATTTGGCAGAGATTTTTCTTTCTTCGTTGCATGTAAAATTATGGCACATTTTAAAATCAGTGGTGTCCTGAATTCAAAGGAATATGGTCTATTTGCAAGATGAATGGAAGCAGGTGAGGAATGAGTGGAATATTCCCAGTGCCTCCTACTCAGCCTCCCGCCACTACCCACAGTTCTAAACTAATATCCTTCCTTTTAAAGATAAAAAAGCTAAACCCAGAAAGTGAGGGGTGACTTGCTGAAAATGGTGGAGCTAGTTAATAGTAGATCTGGCTAGAACTCAAGGGTCTTGACTTCCAATCAAATCCTTTCCACATCCACATCATAGCTACCTTCCCTCTCACAATGTTATTTTAGTAGCATGGACTCTTAAGGACGTTTAAAGATGATGATAATTTCTTAGGTTACCAGTGATTCAGAATTACTTTTTAATGTCATCCTTTGTATATTTAGTTAAATTCTAAAGCTACCCACTCTCTATTTCCTTCTCATTCTAAATTAAATTAAAAAGGTAAAACACACACACAGTCTTTTTCTTCTGTAATTGTTCTCAAATCTGGGCAAGAAAACCAAGTTAGTTGTTATTTCAATGAAACCAGTAATCCCTGACCTCCTTATGGTATGACTCCAGTGAATTCCTTTAACTTGATAAAGAAGTTAGCACAAATATTAATGACAAATAAGTTTATTCAAGAGATTAAGACTGTATTTTTAAAAATATTTCAAAATGTATTTCAATTGGGTTTTGTTCTGCATTCCTTGCTTTTAAAAATCAAAATATTAAAGCTATAGAAAAGCTGCTTTTATAACACATGGAAGAGTCCCTTTTCACACATTATATACATATATATGTATATGTGTATATATATGTATGTATTATATATTTGTATTATATATATTCTTCATTTATGGGTTAGTTTTATCTATTTTATTTAATGTAAGTCATTTATGGGAATTTTAGTGCCTATATTCAGTTGGAGTTGTCCTTTCTCAGTTTAGACAGGTAAAGTAAAATATTTATCAGCTGCAGATATGTTACCAAGAACTATACAAAGATTTTTAGTCCTTTGGTGCTTCACTTTAGACAACCTTTTATGCTTTTTTGTCATACATTATCCATATCACTAGGGGAAATTAGGAACATTTCAAGCAATGATCACAACATCCTGTACATCTTACTAAAAAGTAATAAAAATACCTACTGATATGAGAATTTTTTAAATTGAGTTAGAAAATATTATTCTTTACAAATTAGTGCTTGGCATATGATTGAACTGAATGAACAACATATTACTGTCAAGTAAAATATGTGAATATTTATGATTTCTTTTCCTGATAGCACTAATGCCAATCCCTGTGTATAAGCTTCATTTATGCAAAATCTTACAGAATCTCTTTCTTCTCATTAATTTCTGCCACAAACTGGGGCAGACTTTGGCCACTGTCCAGGGGATTTTCCTTGAGCAGCAGGTTATTGGGTGTTGATGCATTGCCCTGGCAGGTTGGGAAGCTTGAGACACGTGACTCTGCTTACAAAGCTGGCACCTGACAGCTGTCACTTTGAGGAGGAACTAACGACATCCAAGAAAGCATAGCTAACCATTCTCTCTGGGCCATCTTCCATCAGCAAGTTTGGTCTTGTTTATTATAACAAAGTTGGCAGGGAATCTAGATAATTTCTGGATGACTTACATGCTCTCATTGCTCTGACTCTTTATGAATAGCAGCTGTTCTCCTCATGGCATAAAATCCTAAAGTTTAAGACTGAAATTTCATGCTAGAATTTTAAGTAGTGAGTATTTTTGAAAGCACCTAACTCGATTTGTTTCGATAAAAGGCAATAACGAGTTTCCAACTTTTACCAAATCTTGGGAAAAGGAATCTGATCTCGAGTCTCAAAAATTTCAAAATTACAATGATAAACACCTTTAGTCCTGGTTTTCAGGTTTGCTGAATTATCTTTAACAAGGCTAAGGATGGATAATTTTTTAGATTTGTAAATATGTTATACTGCAGCTATCAACTGTCAGGAAAGGAAAACATATTCATACTAATGGAGTCAGCTTTATGTCATGTCCTTGATAGTGTCATGGATATTTTATACCCACTTTGTGAAGTATATTGACACTGTCTCCTACTGACATACATTGGTGGTGGTGGTGGTGGGGGGGGGGGAGGTTGGTAAATATATTTTGGAGACCACATAAAGTTTGGAGGTGAATATTAGCTTTGGAGTAGCTACATCGGTTCTATAATGCCTCATTTAATTATATTTAAATAGGCAGACACTCAGAAAAACAACAACAAAAACCACATCTTCCATCTTCAAATTACAAATAGCAAGAAAGGCAAATAAAGAGCTAACACATCATGGTCATACTTGAATAGGTGAATATCTTCGAAGTGTAGTCATGAAACATGACACAGTAATTTTCTCAAAGGGGTTGGGGTGCAGAGAAATATTTTTAAAAATAAAATCTGTAAGGATTTTTTCACACCAAAATGTAATTTTGTTTTCAATGATGGGTAAACTTCCACAGTGAATCTTCGCTCCATGCTGATTTTTTAACTTTGACCCACACGTCCCTTCCTATGGAAACATAGGTTGAGTCTTTACAACCAAGGGTGATAGGGCCTTGGAGGAGAGAGCAGTAGGGAGAAAAGAGTGTGTGGAAAGGGCAAAGTTAAGAGGAAAAGTCAGAGGCTTTTTCTCAGCGGTGATTAGCTTAAGGCCCACAGCTTAAACTGTTGGCAGTCAGGTAGCTGTTTCCATGGTAACAACTGGAGCAGAAGAGTTATCAAAATGTGATAAGTTGCAAAGGCAGAAAGTAAAATTCACTCTCTTGCTTGAGCACATTTCCCTTTTTTCCCCCTAGACAAGTTAAGAAGGTGGGGATTGTAAAGTTACTGGACTATTTCTTTGAGGTTCTTTTTTTTATGAAATATCAGATTTAGAAGTTTAATGTTAATTATGAATTGTTAAAACTAGAAACCAGGATATCCAGGTTCCTCCAAATACCACATGCCACCAAATTCGAGACAACCAAGGTTCAGGGGAATTTAGATCCTTCATAATCCTTTGAGTTAATGCATAGACACATCACGTTGGTCTGTTTTTCTATGTTGGTGAAATGCCTTGACTTCTATGAGTATCACTGAGTTATTAAAATATCAATTGAGAAAGATATAGATTCTCTAAGATACCTGAGTTCATTTTGAGTGTGTGGTGTCTTTTTGGAAAACCAAGATGACAAACCTGACCTAGGCTGCCAGTGATTTTAAAGATGGGGAAGGTGTGGCAAAAGCCAGAAAGTCTCCCTTCAAAATTTTCCCATCTTTTAAATTCTTAGGAATCAGGTCTGTTTTATATCTCCCAGGAACATGAATACTGATTGTTTAGTAAAAAATAATAATAATAATTTTATTATATCAGTCTCAACATTGAATTTTGCATAAACTATGGTTTTTCACCAGCTGAAAATACTCATGACAAATTTTATTTTCATGTTGTAAAATTCTTCAAGGGATACCATACATTTTGATGGTCTACTCTAAAGTAATTTAATCTGGAGACATCAGTTAGATACCAGTTAAAAATCGAATTGTAAACACACACACAAATAAAACCTTCACCATCCAAATAATTTATTATTTCATTATATTGGGATTCTCTGAGAACATACTAAGATGGGCTGGAATAAATGGTCAAATTACTTTCACAGAACAAGCATGGACACATACTTGACTTATGAAAAGCATAAAGATGCCTACCTCCTTCACATATGTGCAGTGTCTCTTGGGCATTTTTGCATGGTACAGAAAAATTGTTGTTTGAGAACATATCATCTTCAGCAGCAGCTAACACTTTTTCCTTTTTACAGTACATGAAGATGATGGGTGTGAACTCCTGCAGTCATTTTTTTGCCTGGCTGATCGAGAGTGTTGGGTTTTTGCTGATCACAATTGCCATCCTCATCGTTATCCTCAAGTTTGGCAATATTCTTCCTAAAACCAATGGGTTCATTCTGTTCCTGTATTTTTCGGACTATAGCTTCTCAGTTATCGGCATGAGCTATCTCATCAGTGTCTTTTTTAACAACACCAACATCGCCGCTCTAATCGGAAGCCTCATATACATCATTGCCTTTTTCCCGTTTATTGTTCTGGTCACAGTTGACGATGAGTTGAGCTATGTAGTGAAAGTATTCATGGTGAGTCAACTGTCACATGGAATGGCCAGTGTGTGAGAAAAAGGGATCCTTTTTGTTTTTTGTTTTTAGACTTTCAAACTGAAAATACAGTTATTTAAATTTAAAAGTTTAGTGATTGCAAAATAAGCTAAACTGTTCTGGGAGTTTTTTCTACATCATTGTGTACCCTAAAAGCACAAGACTATGAAGAAGAAACACTTCTCCCACAGTTTCTAAAACCATAAATTGATGCTGTTAAGAAATAGTTCCTGAAGAAAGAACAGTTAAAATGTAATCTGTCAAATTTTAAAGATCATCAAGATTTCTTACTTTAAAGCCTCTATTACTGGAATTATTCTTTCATATGAATGATTTTGATGTTTTCATGATATGCAATATAACTTACAGGCATAAAAATAAATGCACTAACAGCATATAATCAATTTTGAAATTTTTTTTTGCTTTTTAATTTAAAAGTACTAGATTAATTTAAGAATTTTAGTGAAAGTATTAAGATTATGACATTTGGAAAGCAGAAGTAAACCTCTTTATTGACTAAGAAGTTTCCATAAAGAAATAGAAAGTGATAAATAACTTTCATTTAACTTTGACTACTTTAGGTTTAAACAAAATTTAAAATTTTAATTTGTTGCAATAATAAGTATTCAATCAATTGATATTTTAGTATATTTTCTCATAACACTTCTATTACCTGAAAGCTATTTATAAAGTAAAAACATCATTTGGCTCCTAATATTTCATTTGACTTTAGTCTTAACATTGCATTACTTTGTACTTACTTATTTTTAAAAATTCTGAGCAACATTTAATAAGTTTAGGTATATATTTTAGATTTCTAACAAATCTTTTCCAAGTTACAATTTTCTTGATTTTATTTACTGCTATTCCCTCTTCTCTTCTCTCAGAGTTGTGACATGCTTGGTAAGGGACCTCTGTATTTTTAAATATGATTTTACTCTACATATGTCCAAAGTTTTAAGTGTGTTAAGATTCCTTTGGTGAAATGTATGAAATCTGTGAGAACTCTCATTGCTGTTTGTTCTCTTCACAGAGCCTTCTGTCGCCAACGGCATTCAGTTACGCAAGTCAATACATTGCACGCTATGAGGAGCAGGGCATTGGTAGGCTCACTTTTTAAAAGTGGATTTTATCTTTCACAACTGCAATATGTCTCACCCAAGAATAAATGTATGTGTTCACTTTACAGGTCTTCAGTGGGAAAATATGTACAGTTCCCCCGTTCAGGATGACACCACCTCCTTTGGCTGGCTGTGCTGTCTAATTCTAGCTGACTCTTTCATTTACTTCCTTATTGCTTGGTATGTCAGGAATGTTTTCCCAGGTATGAACATATTAACCAGCTATTACATATTTTCTAATATTTTATTTACCATATATAATCTCCAAAAATAAATTAGTTAAATACCAAAATTAACCAGAATTTTTCTAAGATGAGATAATGTACTTGGGAGTTCCTTCTCTGGTGTTTCTTTATAGGATGGAGTGAATTAAGAAGCATGGAATCCAGTCTTTACAAATAGGAGTGTAAGACAAAAGTCAGTCTCTTAATTCTAAGGAGAATTTACCAAATTCTAAAGGAAAATGACTAGTTGGGTTTTCCCCTTCTAGCTCTCAAGTAGCCATCATTTCTAACATGCTTAGGAGTTTTTCCATTAAGCCTTGTTTATACTGGTACATTTTTGTAAATGAATAAAAGAGTATTCTCTTTATATAAAGTTTGTATAAAAGGCAAATATGTAGATAGAAATAAGGTCAGTGGTTACCTGGGACTTGACTGGGCGTAGGGATTATCTGCAAATGAGCATAAGAGAACCTTTTGAAGTTATAGAAATGTTCTAATATGTGAATTGCACAACTTTATAAATTTACTAAACATCTGACTCTACTTATAATGAGTAAATTTTATAATATATAATCATACCCCAATGAAAATGTTCAAAAAGGAAAGAATAAAAGAAAAGCTATCTTTTTACTTTACTTTTTAAAAATATTTTTATTAATTTCAGAGAGGAAGGAAGAGGGAGAGATAGAAACATTTTGCTTTTTGCGTCCACAGCCCGGGCATGTGCCCCAGCCAGGAATCGAACTGTGACCTCCTGGTTCAGAGGTTGATGCTCAACCATTGAACCACAGAGGCTGGGCCACTTTACTTTGAAAACCAAGACCACGCTTTAGTTTTATATAGTATCAAAAAAACAACAACAACCCACAACTATTTTCTGAACCATATATAGTAATATGTTGTTTAACTTCTGATGCTTAATGTTGACAATCAATTAATAGTTATTTTTCTAATATATATTTTATTACAGGTACATATGGCATGGCGGCCCCATGGTATTTCCCAATCCTTCCTTCCTATTGGAAGGAGCGATTTGGATGTGCAGAGGTGAAGCATGAGAAAAGCAATGGCCTTATGTTTACTAATATCATGATGCAGAACACCAACCCATCTGCCAGCAAGACAAGTAGGTCAACACCATGTATTATTATGAGAGAAGTGATATTAAACTTACATGACTGGTGATTTCAATTATGCTTTATTAAGTGGCAAAATTATACTTTTCATCATGGATGAATATATCCACACGTATTTGTTTGGACTCTTATGGAGATTAAATTGTGGCTTTTTCTGGGCTCCTTAGCTCAGTTGGTTAGCATATGGAGCTAATTAGTCCAATATTGCAGATCCCTTTGTGGTCCAGTTAGACTCACACAGAGAAAAATTCTGTTCCTTGGCCACAGTCTGCACCCCTAACTCCAGCCATCTGTCACTACTCATAAGAAGTAACCAAGTAACAGGTATGGATAGTTTAGCACAACCCATCACCAAATCACCAACACTGGACAAACAGAATAAAACTCATGTCTTCCTGACATTGGAAGAGTAGTGTCATTTTTATAAAGTAAGGATGACCCAATAAGTGGTCTTTTTGTGATGCCTGAAAGAGATGCAAAAAGTAGTTAATGAACTGGTTTCTGTAAACCACAGATCTGAGCTAATGAGATAGCCTTGTCACTGTAAAATCACAGCTTGTAGACATTTATTTCATAAGTCTGGTATCATCTAGCCAAACAAACCTTTGACTTGTTTTTTCAATATTTGAAAATAAGGCAGAATTCAGTATAATGATGCTGTTTTCTGGTACTGCACTTTCTGACAGAGAAGGGCCATATAAACCTTGGAGAATGTGGTTCCACACTCTTACTCATTCTTTAACCAAGAGAGGATTCTAAACACTATAAAAGACCATTTGTTTCCAGAATTATTTTTTATGTAGAGGGTTATAATTTAATTAAGAAAAACATCTAATTTGTGGTTTCTTTCTTAGTAAACTTACAACACTTCTCTTGATTTCTCTCTAGGTCCTGAATACATGTTTCCTTCCAACATTGAGCCTGAACCTAAAGATCTCACAGTCGGAGTTGCCCTGCATGGAGTCACAAAGACCTATGGCTCTAAAATTGCTGTTGATAACCTCAATCTGAACTTTTACGAAGGGCATATCACTTCATTGCTAGGACCCAACGGAGCAGGGAAAACTACGACCATGTAGGTTACTCTTTAACACTTATTGTCACAGAAGCATGTTATTTAATATTTTCTTGCCTCTTTCATAAAACGTAAAGCCATTATAGCTCCCAGATGGATTAAGATGGCTCAACCTGTATACTGAAGGATGGAGTGTAAATCAGAGATCTTAAACTGTGAGCGCAAAGGGCAGATCAGCCCACCAGACAGGTTTATTTGTTCCACCTAGTGCTGGCCCACCCAGCACTTCTTAAAATTTTTATTTCAGTGCCAATATTAAAAAAAAAAATAGGGGAATGTTCTAATAAAAAACAAAAAAAAACCCACAAATATTCTTGGCATCTCTTAGATAAAAGGAAGTTTTGGCAACATTGAGACCCCAGTCTTGGGTCGGCACATTTGGTTGGGGTTTATTAGTGACTTTTTCCTCTCTTTTTAAAAATATATTTTTATTAATTTTAGAGAGGAAGGGAGAGGAGAGAGAGAGAGAAACATCAATGATGAGAGAGAATCATTGATCGGCTGCCTCCTGCGTGCCCTCCACTGTGGATCAAACCCACAACCCTGCGCCCTGGCCAGGAATCAAACCGTGACCTTCTGGTTCATAGGTCGATGCGCAACCACTGAGCCATGCTGGCCGGGCTAGTGACTTTTCTCTTAAAGGGGGCATCTGCTTTCTGGTTTATCTCTGGTCCCCATCAACCCATACTATGCCATGTGCCCAGGCTGTTTCACTTATTTGCTTCTCTCCTGGCTCACATATAAGCTAGAGTTTATATGCTCTGGTATAAACACACCCAGCCCCAGCTGCTCCTTCACAGGGAAGCCTCATAAAGAAACAACATAATCACCAGCTCTCAGATACAGATAAAAAAAAAAGACAGAAGTGGTACAGGAGCTGTTCTTTCTCACTCTTCACTTAACTAGCATTTTCTGGTATCTGAGTGGAGAAGAGAGTCAAATGTTTTAAAAGTGACATTGCTTTGACTTTAGTTTTGTTTTGTTTGCTATTCACTTCCCATGCTTCATATTGCTTAGCTGGGCATCAGCTCTAAGATGCTGTGGGCGCTTTAGCCCTTATTTGAGAAAAAGCATCAGTTGCTGGATATCCTATTTAGTATCATCATGAGTAAATTCAGTGACTGCCAAAGCATATTCAAATTAATTTATTGTGTAAATAAAAGGGGACAAAGAAAGGTCATGAAACGAGTGAACATGCAGCCATGTTACATGACCTGTTTAAATTCAGAATTGGCTTTCTCTTGTGAATAGAATGCATAAAAGGCAAGATTTCTAACAGGCAATAGAAGCCAATGGAAAAAGGAGATAGAGAAACTTTTGAAGAGGTTGTCATTTTAACCAAGAAAGTCACCATCTTACTCTTCTGAATATGAACCTTTAATATAAAGAATGAAATAGGTTATATGTGTGTTTTTTATCTTTATTGTTGAAAGTATTGCATATGTCCCCTTGTTCCCCCCATTGACCTCTTCCAGCCTTCCCCCTCCCTCTGCCCCCCACCTTACCACCCTATTTTCTGTGCCCATGGGTTATGCATATATGTATACAAGTTCTTTGGTTGATCTCTTCCCACTCACCTCCTCCCTGCCTTCCTTCTGAGGTTTAACAGCCTGTTCCATGCTTCTGTGTCTCTGTGTTTTAATGTGTTTTTACGGGAAGGATTGCTTATTGTATTGATCCCCTATGTAATCCACATTCGTCACTGAAGTTCTTAGCATTAGTTAGGTACTGACACAGAGTGGTGAGAAAACAGATCCTTTCCCTGACCTCATGGAGCTTACATTTTAGTGAAGAAAATAATTATTAAATAACTGCCCAGTTCACTCACCATCTAAAAGATGACAAGAAATTATCTAGGTGAGAATATTTTGGTCACAGAGTGGAGAAAAGAACTGGTGATGGCCAGATAACATGCAAGGAGTGGAGTTAGAAGCCTACAGCGGCAGTAGGCAAGTGGTGATGGGGGCTTGCGCTATGGTGGTGGCTGGAAAAATGGAAAGATGCTGGTGGAGTTATGAGGCTAAGATAAGAGGAGGATACAAAAACAACTGGGTCTGAGGCTTGTGCAACCATGGTATGAATTCACTGTATGATGAAGGAGGTAATATGACTGAGGGCATGGGTTTGAGTTCAAAGATCGTAAGTTCAGGTTTAAACAAATTGAATTAGACAGAGGACCCTGGAAGATATCTCCTTTTGCAGTGGTCGGCAAACTCATTAGTCAACAGAGCCAAATATCAACAGTACAACGATTGAAATTTCTTTTGAGAGCCAAATTTTTTAAACTTAAACTTCTTCTAATGCCACTTCTTCAAAATAGACTCGCCCAGGCTGTGGTATTTTGTGGAAGAGCCACACTCAAGGGGCCAAAGAGCCGCATGTGGCTCGCGAGCTGCAGTTTGCCGACCACAGTCCTTTTGGATGTATAAAGCAAGCCTGGAACTGAGTGATGAGATCTGGGCTAGAGATCTAAATTTGAGACTAACAGCCTATAGCTACTATCTGATGCCAAGGACATACACCAGTTTGCTGAAGGAGAGAGGGTACTGGCAATTACAAAGTCCAACAATTTCTGTCATTATTACCACCACCACCCCACCATTTTCATCATCATCATTATGCATTATTTACATAACACTCTTAATTATTAAAAGCTTAAAAGTAATTTTTCTTGTTTTATTCCAATTTAATACCATTTTCTTTCATAGTTTGACCTTATCTGAGGAGATAGACTATTAACTTTTTTTTTTCTAACAACTGAGATGTATTTATTCCTAAAATCTAGCTTCGATGCTTGGCTTACACCTGCTTTATCATTTCTTTACTTCTAGCTCCATGTTGACTGGGCTGTTTGGGACCTCAGCAGGTACCATCTATGTTTACGGGAAAGATATCAAAAAGGACCTGCACAATGTGCGGAAGAGCATGGGAGTGTGCATGCAGCATGACGTCCTGTTCAGTTACCTCACCACCAAGGAGCACCTCCTCTTATATGGCTCCATCAAAGTTCCCCACTGGACCAAAAAGCAGCTGCACGAGGAAGTGAAAAGGTCAGTGACGGCAGGAATGAGAATGTGTGTGGGTAACTCTTCTCCAAGGGAAGTCACGCTGTGGTGATAATACCAGTAGAGAACATTTTCTCACAAACCAGTTGAGTTTTAGGTTTGTTTGTGTGTGGGGTTTTTTTTTTTGTTTGTTTGTTTGTTTTACTTCTCTGGTCTCAAATACATTTAATGCCATACAGGTATTGTTTAAATGTCTTCAACTCTGGCTCCCATATTGCCCCAAATCCTCTGTTTCTAATCTCCATGACTACTATGCTGATTCAAGCCTCCTAACTCGACACCCAGCTTTTACCCTCCATTATATAGTTGATTCTTCAAAGAGCAGCCCGGTGACCTTTGTAAACCACAAGTCAGAGTATGCCATCCCTGAGGCCCTACTTGACCTGTTCCCAGGCTCACTTCTGATGCATTTCTTTCTGTTCTCCCAACATTGACTCTGCTCTTGGCACGCTAGCCCCGTTGCACACTTGCTGTTCCCTCTACTTAAAGCAGCTTTTCCCAAACATCTATTTGACTTACTCCTCCACTCTCCTGGTCTTTGACAAAATGTCACCTTCTGAAGAGACTTTCCTATATAATGTAAGTACCTAAAATATCATGCCCCGGGCACTATTTATCTCGTGTACCCTTATTTATTTATTCATTCATTTGTTATTTATTTAGAATAGATTTTTATTGATTTCAGAGAAGAAGGGAGAGGGAGAAAGAGATAGAAACATCAATGATGAGAGAGAATCATTGATTGGCCGCCTTCTGCACACCCCCTACTGTGACCTTCTGGTTCATAAGTCAATGCTCAACCACTGACCCACACCAGAGAGGCTATTTTTTATTGCCCTTATCACCACCTAGCTTATTGCATACTTACTTGAAAACATGTTTATCATGAGACACACAGAAATAATAACTTTATGGATAGGAACATTATCTGCTTACTGCTTTTCCACTTGTACCTAAAACACAGTCTGGCACCAAAAAGTAAGAAACTTTATAAATATTTGTCAAGTGAATGAATAAAATAATGAGCCACATATTCCTTTGTGTTGTTTGCTGAGCATTCATTTTACACCTTCAGCTAGATGATAAATAATAGAAAATTATGTCATGAATTTTCAATAGTTTATTGCACCTTGCTGAGCATATAATGGTTGTTTAGTGAATATTTATCATTTAGGGTACTTATTAAATTTTTGCAATATTCTAATGCTCTGTCAAAAGTGACCACCATACTTTCTTTTTGAAGGACTTTAAAAGATACTGGACTGTATAGCCATCGTCATAAGAGAGTTGGAACATTGTCAGGAGGCATGAAGAGGAAGTTATCCATATCCATAGCTCTCATTGGTGGATCAAGGGTGGTCATTTTGGATGAACCATCCACTGGAGTTGACCCATGTTCTCGCCGAAGTATATGGGATGTCATATCCAAGAACAAAACTGGTATGAGTACCTTCTTATAACTTCTCCACCCAACGGTCATAGGTTTGCTCTCTGGGATACACACAAGCAAACTGAAGCCTTTTCTGTTTATGATAATCTTCACTAAAAGTCCCACATGGGCTCTTCCTTTTCCCAAGTCTTCTCTTTTCCCAGCTAAATTTCTGGGACAGTGAGTTAATATTAATGTAGTGCCCACTTTGAGTTAAGCACTTAACTGGCCTTTTTGAGAGCATAGAAATCCAATAGAAGTTCCAAATTCTGCCTAGAGGAGCTTAGAATCCAATTAGAGAGACCAAACATACACAAATGAAGATAAACTGAAAACAGACTAAATAAGTGCTAACAGGATGTGAAGCAAAGAGCAATCAGAGTGGAGAGGATTAATCAGAGAGGAACATTCAAACAGTCTTTAAAATCACTGCTTCATAGTGATGAAAGGAAGTGGGAGACGGGAGGGTGGGAAAGAGAGCGAGACCCCTAAATACTTAGGAACACTCCTTCTGAATTTCTCTTTATTCCTTTCGGAAGCTCCTTCTGTTAGTTTTCCTGTTAGCTCATAAAATGTGAGTCTTCTCATAAATCACAGGATGTACTTGTGCTAACACTATATATCTTAGAACTGTATTTTCATTTTTCATTCTTTGTTGTTCTCCTCTGTGTTTTCAAGCCAGAACAATCATCCTGTCGACGCACCACTTGGATGAGGCCGAAGTGCTGAGTGACCGCATTGCCTTCCTGGAGATGGGTGGGCTCCGCTGCTGTGGATCACCGTTCTACCTCAAGGAAGCATTTGGGGATGGGTACCACCTCACGCTCACCAAGAAAAAGGTTTGTGGGAGAGAAAATACACCTCATTATGGGGTCATGAGTGAATTTTGTATGAAACAGGGGCAGAATCTCTCCAACTTTATTCCTTGCTAAAATTCACTATTCATATGTTAGATTCATGTTTTTCAAACTTGAGCAAGCATCAGGACACCTGGAGGTCTTGGTAAACCCAGACTTCTGGCCCCACCCCAAGAGTCTTGCATTCCATAGGTCTGGGCTCAGGCTCCAGATTTACTACATTTCTAACTGGGTCCTGGATGGTGCTGATGCTACTGGTCTGGGATCACAGTGAGAACCATTGTGCTAGGTAAAGAACGACTTATTTCCTCAGGTTACTGATGAAGGATCAGCCTTTCATTTTTCCCAGCACTTCATCCTGTAAGGCTAACAGGTAGATTTTCCTAACCTATACAAAGCAAATTATTATATTATGTTAGTACAGTTTTGGTAACATTATTATATTTAAAATCTTTCTTCTCAAAATATTAATGTTTATTGCATGTAACATTATTATGTTTAAAATCATTTTTCTTTAAATATTAATGTTTAGTGCATGTAAATGGCTAATTATTTTGTATCTACAATCTGGTAATATATTTATTTTGTATATTGTAAAAAAACAAAAATTAAAAAAAAAGCAAAGCAGATTAAGAGAATATGGCATCATATATTTAATTTCTGGTCAGTACTCCTCAAATGGCAATGTGGAGACCAACTCAGGCAGACCAATGGTGCTTTTCTTGTACATCTTTGAAAACCAAAAATGCTGACTAAGGATCCCTGTACTGCCTAAAATAGCATATGATTTATCAAATTGTGCAAGATGTATATGATATCAGTCAGGTTTTGACCACTGTCATTTATTTATCTAATCATCCTGATGTGTCTTTCATAATATTAAAAAGTAGTTTACTTTTATATTCATTAATGCATTCACATTTTTTTTGTATTGTGTGTGTTATGCCTTATGTGCCCAGGGCACTGTTCTAGGCATTGGGGATCTTGAAGATTAAAATCGCTGCCCTCATGGAGTTTATATTCTAATGGAGTGTGGGGAATTTAGGTGATACAATTAATAAATATACTTAATTTATTAGCAGGTGATAAATGCTATAGGTAGAAATAAAGCAGAGAATGAAACAAGGAATGCTTGAATGATGCCATTTTAAGTAGGGTAGTAAGAGAAGGAGTCTCTGAGAAAGTGACATTTGAGCCAATAGTTGGAGTTGGGGAGAGAATGAGCCATGTCACATAGTCTGGGGGCAAAGAAGCAATTGCAAAGGCTGTGAGGAAGGGCTGCACCTGAGCCTGAAGAACTCTCACACAGAAGAAAGACTGTGGTTTCAAGTGATGCAGAGGATGGAGAAGAGGTTGGAGAAGAGACAGGGTGAGGTGGGAGAATGGAGCCAGAGTAGCTATTTGCATACTATAGGGACCCCTAGTGGGACAGGGACCCCTAGGGGTGGACAAAAAGAATGCACTACCCTCTGATTAGGGCCCTTGGACACTACATGTAAAGACAAGGGAGTATTTAACTGCTGTTTTTGTCTCTAGAGTCCAAATCTAAATGCAAGTGCAATATGTGACACGATGGCTGTGACAGCAATGATCCGGTCACACCTCCCTGAAGCCTACTTGAAGGAGGACATCGGGGGAGAGCTTGTTTATGTCCTTCCTCCATTTAGCACCAAAGTCTCAGGGGCCTACCTGTCACTCCTAAGAGCGCTGGACAACGGCATGGGTGACCTCAACATCGGGTGCTATGGCATTTCAGATACCACCGTAGAGGAGGTACATCTGGACATTTCTTAAAGCTGATATAACTTGCTGTGCTCTTAAAATATTATGTATGGTGTTTTTTTAAAAAAAAGAAATATTTTTAAATTAACATGTCATAAAATCTTAAAATTATCTCAATATAATTCTTATGTAAGACTGACTTCTAAAAAAAAATACACGTGTTGCTCCAATTAGAGAATACCTATCTTTTACTACAAATGTGTTCAATTAAAGTCACACTTATTTTTCTCAATTAACATGATAAAAATTCAAAATCAAAACTGAGCCTAGAATGCATATTTTATGTTAACAAAGTGTTCTGTTTTTTCTTTCCAGGTCTTTCTGAACTTGACTAAAGAGTCGCACAAACCCAGTAATATGAGTCTTGAGCACTTAACACAAAAGAAGATTGGAAATTCCAGTACCAATGGCATCTCAACTCCTGATGATTTATCTGTGAGCAGCAGCAACTTCACAGACAGAGATGGTATAAATCTAATCACATATTTTGCTTAATGTCAGTAAATGACATAAATGAGAAAATCACATGACAGATTTTAAATTTAAAAAACTCAACTTTAAATTTTCTTTCTAAATGAAAAAAGATGAAAGAAATATTAGCCTTCTCTTTTTAAAAAAATATATTTTATTGATTTTTAACAGAGAGGAAGGGAGAGGGATAGAGAGCCAGAAACATCAATGAGAGAGAAACATCGATCAGCTGCCTCCTGCACAACCCCCACTGGGGATGTGCCCGCAACCAAGGTACATGCCCTTGACCAGAATCGAACCTGGGACCCCTGAGTCCGCAAGCCGATGCTCTATCCACTGAGCCAAACCGGTTTCGGCTAGCCTTCTCTTTTTAACATAAAAACATGTTTATTTAACTAAATCAAACTCTCTAAAAATGTTTTGAAGAATGTGAAAGAATTTCCTTGTTAGGGCAGGAATGAGTATTCTTCCAGCCACCAGTAGTCATTTTCAAGATGTAACTTACTACAATCTCAGATTTGTGTTCTACAAGTTAAAACCCTTCTTGTAACTGGTGCTATTCAACAATGAACAAGGTTACATTCACTGACTATTATTAGACACTAGAGGCCTGGTGCACGAATTCGTGCATGGTTGGGGGTCCCTCAGCCTGGCTATCGATCAGAGCAGGAGGGGGCCTGTCTTGCCCAGTCCTGATGGGGGCCAATCAGGGCCGGCCAGCCAGGGGACGGACCACGGGAGGTTGGCTGGCCACGGGAGGTTGGCTGTGGGAGCACACTGACCACCACGGGGCAGCTCCTGCATTGAGCATCTGCCCCCTGATGGTCAGTGCACGACATAGTGACAGGTCAACCAGTCATCCGTTCATAAGGGTCACTTAGGCTTTTATATGTAAGTGAAAATAATAGACATTTTAAAAAGTTAAAAATATAGTCATCACTCCTTATGGAACTCATTGGAAAACATGTCTAACCTTCCCACCTCTCTGAACAATTCAAGTACTGAGAAAATTCAGGCTCTGAGAAATGCTTTTGGAGGAGGGTCTCTGAATTGATGAGGTTGGACCTAATGGCTCTGACTCTAAATAAGAGGTCCCTCCCCCCATGTTCTTCACACAATATATGTTTGAAAAATTGTGTTTCTTGACATGACTTTGAGGAATTGAGCTCTTTTGAAAATAACTTTTATTCTGTTATTCTCTTTCTGACAGTTAATTTATTCCTTTGGAAACACTATTTTTTTTTAATAGTAAAATGATGTATAAATTATGGAGGAGTCATTTCAATAGTTTGCTGAAATTTATAAAAGTCTCTAGGAACAGAACTTTTCATCAAATATTTGCCTAGCTCCAAAACTCAGAAAAGGCAATCTCCAATGTTTGTATAATTCTGGAACTTGGGAGTCTCATTTGTCCTCTGCCATCTTCCTGATTTATCATCTTTTGGGGAACAGAGCTGTCGAGTCCATGAAATTGAGGACTTTGAAGGTGGTCATCTGCTTCAGGAAGTACATGTTCTGTATTTGTCTCATAATTTGAAGCTCTTCTTCAGTCAAAATGTACCCATCATTGACATTATCTTTTAGAAAGTTTCGTTTGATCCACCTGTAAGCCATTCTTAAGAAACAGAATTTTCTTAAGAAACAGAAAAGCATACTAATTAACTTAATATATTCAGCTCCTTCTGCAATTTCCCTTTGTAGAGATATGACTTCTCATTTAAAGTTGTTCACTCTGTTTAATTGGAGTTCATTTTAAATTAAGCAGCTTTGTATTTGTCCTTATCTGCTAAATGAAGATCATGATTTTTTGTGCTGCATAATTTGTGATGAAGAATTTAAAATATCCACAGAGTGGATACTGTCAACTTATCACATGCTTGCTTGGCAGCAGGCCTTAGGAGAAAATGTTATATTTGAACCTAATTTTAGGGGGTGTTGCTCAGATTATCAGTTGTAAGAGCACTAAGGAGGAAACAGTTTATGGCCTCCACAGTTGCTCTGACTCTTAGAAGTCATGGAATTTTCCTCAGAACCTGAAGAGCATTTTGGAGAGGAAGAGGGTAAACATTTTGCCTAATAAGCTCTTCTTTGTGATTCTAGTGGTAAAAATGGAGTTTTGAAATGCCATAAAAGTACACCAAATTTCTAAAGAGAATTTAATGAATAAATGTTTGAACTAGAATTGTACTTTGGAGGAGGCATTTTCCTTTCCCCATGTTTAAGGTGAATTCATTGGACTTCACATTAAGAATGAGAGACAATAAAATAAAATATACTATACCCCTAGCTGGTTTGGCTCAGTGGATAGAATGTCAGCCTGTGGACTGAAGGGTTCCGGGTTCAATTCCAATCAAGGGCATATGCCTGGGTTTTGGGCTTGATCCCCAGTAGTGGGTATACAGGAGACAGCTGAACAGTGATTCTCTCTCATCATTGATGTTTCTATCTCTCTCTCCCTCTTCTTTCTCTCTGAAGTCAATAAAAATATATTTAAATATATATACTATAGGTATAAGCCATGTAAAAAAATAAATAAGTAAATAAAAAATATTCTTATTTCAAAAAAAAGAATGAGAGACAGTGAGACTTATAATGACTAAGTTTTCCACAGTAGGAATGAGTTCTTAGATTAGGTTGATATTCTGCTTTCCATTTATCTTATTTGAATTCAATGTCTTGTTAGAAATTATCTCTTTGATATTAGTAATTAGTCATACATACTGAACCTTCACTGAGACTGGAGATTGGGGACAATGTTCATTTATAAACTTCTAGATGTCTCTTTGACGTACAAAACTATGATGTACGTGACTAATAATATTTTGTGTACAGAGATTTATAATTTTCAAAACACTTATACATGAAGCTCTATGAGATGGAGGGGTTTAGCCCAAAGGTGATAAATAAAGAGCTGAATCTAAAATCCAAATCTTTAAAATAGAAGGTTTTCCCACCGTGTCACATTATATCTTCTATCTGTAGTTTTTGGAGTAACTTTATTATGTGATGTATCAGGACTTCCCAGAACCATCTGAAATCTCTTTTTCTTAATCAGACAAAATCCTGACAACAGGAGAGAGACTGGATGGTTTTGGACTGTTATTGAAGAAGATAATGGCTATCCTCATTAAGAGGTTCCACCACACCCGCAGGAACTGGAAAGGTTTCATTGCTCAGGTCATCCTCCCCATTGTCTTTGTAACCACTGCCATGGGCCTGGGCACACTGAAAAATTCCAGCAACAGTTATCCTGAGATCCAGATCTCCCCATCTCTTTATGGTACCTCTGAACAGACAGCCTTCTACGCGTAAGTTTCCTTTCTTTACCTAAAAAGGTATTTCCACCTTGCTTCTAGAAGTACAGTTGTGCCTGAGTGAATGGGATGAATTGCTGAAGAATAAGAACTTAGGAACTACAGTAGCTACTTCTGTCAAAGGATGGGACAGTTTGATTAATTGTGACATGACACTTCTATTGCCAACAAATAACTTAGAAGAGTTTTTGCGTTTGCCTAAAAATAAAGTTTTAGTAGATCTTTATTTTTAAAAACTAGACTTTAATCAAGAGAGTCAGGTTAGGTATGGCTTTCCAATCTATTGTAATATATAGCAAATAACTTTTTATTGGTCTCACAAATTGAATAATAATGTTAGAATTCTGTATAATATAGTGTTGTAGATACAATATGTGATCAGTAAACTTATATGACAATCAAGAGAATAACAAGGCAGCCAAATAGAGATGTGTGTTTATCTTTTTCTGTGATACTTTTCCCTCTGTGATTCTTTCTTAGATATTTAAGACAGCAGTGCCGTAGAAAGGCTATTTTATTTCCTCAAATTCTTCATGAGCATGAGGTTAACATGGGAGACAAGTGAAGGAGTCATGAATTTGTTTCTATCTTTTTATGTTGCAGGAATTCTAACCCAAGCACAGCAGCACTGGTCTCAGCAATGTGGACCTTCCCTGGCATTGACAACATGTGTTTGAACACCAGTGATATGTGAGTGCTTCTCGTTCTTTTTTTTTTCAACATTCTACTATGTGTGTGTGCATGTGTGTGAGGGTGTGTGAACAAGTGGCTGTGTAGTATTTGGCTGGAGGAGGGCAGTACACTGATAGAAATGTGTTTAATGGATATTATCTATCTCCTTTAGTTCATTCCCTGGCCATGCTGTAATAATAAACAGTAGATGCTTTGTGGCTTGTAAAGATTTTTTTGTGTACATGTTTTCATTTAACAATCAATACAGTCCTGTGAAGTATTAATCCCATTTTTAAGATGAAGAAACTGAGGCTCCTAGGGACTAAGATTCTTTTATAAAGAAATTTAGGTAGGAAGTTGTATAGCTAAAGCTGAGACCCAAGTCTTGACTCCAATTCCCATGCTTTTGAACTATGTAGTGTTGCTTATTCAAACTTCCACAACACATGTAAGCCTGACATTAATGCACCATTTTGCTAAAGTATCCCCTTCCTGTCAGAGGAGAGAATGGAAAGAACCAAGACAAGAAAGGGGTCAAAAAACCACTTCCTGCCACTTTAGGACAATTCTGTGAGCTTTGGTTTTAATGCTGTTTAATTACTAAGTGCTCTCCATTAACTCCCCAAAATGTCAGATTACTTGAAAATGGTAGTGCAATGTACATTCAAGTAATAAAAAATCAGTAAGCTGTACAGGACCTGAATTCAATAACTAACACACTCTCCTATGCTCATGCATAAATATGAGAACACACACATACCTCATTTCAATATCAATTTTACTTGCAGGAGCTGTTTAGAAAAAGACAGTCTGGGAAAATGGAACAGCAGTGGAGAACGTATCAGCAACTTTGGAGTTTGCTCTTGCTCAGAAAATGTCCAGGTAAGATGAAATTCTTAGTGAAGTAGGAAAAAGAAAAGCATAAATATCAAAACTTGAAAGATATATCTAGGTTACCAAAGAGTCAGTATAATTTCATTTTATGGAAGCTAGTAGCTCAGAGATGTGGACCTGGGCAGCTCAAAAATATTGGCTTTGAACTTCAGGTCACTGTTGTAAATCCATCTCAGGACAAATTTCCAAGGGTAGGTAATTCTATGACGGTCTTCATGGAAACTAACCAAAGATGAATTTTTGGTTTCAGTTCAGTTCTAACCAGAAAGCTCTATATTTCATACAACACAATGGCACCATAACTGTCATATTTGAAAACACAGCAAGACTGCCACTGTAGTGGTCAGCTGGGAAGTCAGTAATGTGGAAGTTCAAAACAGAGCTCCTTTGCCTCTAAGCAACACCTCCAGAATGCAAGAAAAATCTATGCCCTGAAAGAAACAGGAAAGATTGTCCAATTATCACTTACCCTATCTCTATGCTATGGATACACACCTTAGGCCTATCAATTCAATACGCTTTTAAGAAAACCAAATTCACTGGGGAAATTAAACATAGCTGAAGAAGAGAGATCACTATTAGTCTCTGAGAGTCACTATGTTATCAGCTTACTTCCCCATGGGGAAGAATCTAGCAATATTCTCTACAAAGTGTCATAGGATTGTACCCTGAACTATCTTTGTAAAAGATGTTAGAATGAAAATGTTTCCTGTAAATGCAACCTGATTTTGTGTTTTCATGCAAGACAATTACTAACAGTAAAAGCTGGGGTTCAATGGGCATCTTTTGGGATTTTTGCATATTTACATATTAGCCTTACCCAGTACTTAAAGAGTTTTCTAATCCCGCCTCTATCTATCTAATGTGGAAGTCCATGTGTGGTACTAGCCTCAAGGTGTGGGACATTGTATGAAGGGATGGAAGGAAAAACTGGAAAAGTGCTAGGCTTTCCCAAACTACAGTTCAAGGCAGTGAAACATAGGAAGCTACAATGAAAAGTAAATAGAAAGTGCAGAAAGTTACAAGCATAAAAATAAGTGCTTAAAACTAAGCTCTGAGATTGGTTAATAGTCATGTACCAAAGCACTTAAACAAATGTGTGATTATAATGTAAGATGTTAACAATGGGAAGACTGCGTGAAGGGTCTGCAGGGACCCTGTAATATATGTACTTTTCATTTTGGAATAATTTTATATTTATACTAGAGGCCCTGTGCACGAATTCATGCACCAGAGAGGTCCCTCAGCCTGGCCTGCGGGATAGGGCCAAAACTGTCTCTCTGACATCCCCTGAGGGGTCCTGGATTGTGAGAGGGTGCAGGCCAGGCCGAGGGACCCACCGGTGCATGATTGGGGCTGGGGAGTGACGCAGGAAGTTGGCCAGCTAGAGAGGAACCACAAGAGGGCTCCAGGGAGTGTCCTCATCAGCTGGACCCCAGCAGCAAACTAACTTACCGATTGGAGCATCTGCCCTCTGGTGGTCAGTGCACACCCTAGCGAGCAATTGAGCGACCTTAGCATATTATTAGCATCTTATGCTTTGATTGGTTGAACAGCCGACTAGACGGTGGGACACTTAGCAGATTAGGCTTTTATTATATAGGATGTGTAAATATTAGATTTATACTTATAGGAAATTATTTTAGATTTTGATTTAGATATATATAAAATTGAGCTCTGACACCTAAGTTTGGTACTTTAAAACTAATATAACTCAAACTTTTGTTTTTTAATCCTCACCCAAGGACATGCTTTTTATTGATTTTAGAGAGAGAGGAAGGGGGAGAGAGAGAGAGAAGAAGAGTGAGAGAGAGGTGAGAGAGAAACATTGATTGGTTGCTTCCTGACCAGGGATTGAACCCTCAGCCTAGGTATATGCCCTGAATGGGAATTGAACCCACAACCTTTTGGTGTTTGAGATGATGCTCCAACCCAACTGAACAACCTGGCCAGGGCAATAACTCAAACTTTTCATCCACTTCTATTAGACCCTGAGAACATAAGTCTGCTAATGTTATCTTTCCAATTTGGGGCAAACATTTTTTTCTTCCCTGTGAATTATTGAGGGAATTTTGAGTCATCTTAGTGTTCACTGTTGTTCTCCAAATATATCAAACTTGTCAGTACAGTAAAAAAAATAATCGCACATTAGTTGTGTTATTTTTTTTTTACTTCAAGTGAACCCAAAACTCAAGTGTAAGCTCTATTTATATAATAACTATTTGTTCTAACTTCTTGGCCTAGGCAAGATGCCTTCCTTTTCAAAGCTCTTTAAAGTCAGGGAGCAGTCAATTAATATTTGACAAGAGCATACAATGGAGTCAAGACAGTCTCTTCAATAAATGGTGTTGGGAAATTTGGTCAGATACATGCAAAAAAATGAAACTAGAACACTAACTTACACCATACACAAAAATAAACTCAAAATTGCTAAAGGACTTAAATGTAAGTCGGGAAACCATAAAAATGTCAGAAGACTTCATAGGCAGCAAAATATCAGACATATGTCATAGTAATATCTTTACCGATACAGCTCCTAGGGCAATAGAGACTAAAGAGAAAATAAACAAATGGGACTACATCAAAATAAAAAAGCTTCTGCACAGCAAAATAAACCATCAACAAAATAACAAGAAAGCCCGCTGCATGGGAGAACATATTTGCCAATGTTATTTCAGATAAGGGTTTAATCTCCAAAATTTACAGAGAACTCATACAACTTAACAAAAGAAAGATAAACAATCCAATAAGAAAATGGACAAAAAAACAATATAGATACTTTTTGAAAGAGGACATACAGAAGGCTGAGAAACATATGAAAACATGCTCAAAGTCACTAATCATCCAAGAGATGCAAATTAAAACAACAATGAGATACCATCTCACACCTGTCAGAATGGCTATCATCAACAAATCAACAAAGGACAAGTGCTGGAGAGGATGCGGAGAAAAAGGAACCCTCATGCACTGCTGGTGGGAATGCAGACTGGTGCAGCCACTGTGGAAAACAGTATGGAGTTCCTCAAAAAATTAAAAATGAAACTCCCCTTTGACCCAGTGATCCCACTTCCAGGAATATATCCCAAGAAACCAAAAACACCAATGATAAAGTATATATGCACCTCTATGTTCATAGCAGCACAATTTACAATAGCTAAGATTTGGAAACAGCCTAAGTGCCCATCAGCAGATGAGTGGATTAAAAAACTGTGGTACATCTACACAATGGAATACTATGCTTCTATAGAAAAGAAGGAACTTTTACCATTTGAAACAGCATGGATGGAACTGGAGAACATTATGCTAAGAGAAATAAGCCAGTCAGAGAAAGATCAATATCGTATGATCTCACTCATATGTGGGATATAATAATCAACGTAAACTGATGAACAAAAATAGATCCAGAGACAAATGGCGGGGGGCGGGGATGGAGGTTAGAGATCAACCAAAGAACTTGTATGCATGCATATTAGCATGACCAATGGACACAGACACTGGGGCGGTGGGGGCTTGCCCTCAGGAGTGAGAGTGGCTGGGGGGTTCAATTGAGGAAAAAAGGG
Organism: Cnephaeus nilssonii; assembly: GCF_951640355.1. Lineage (NCBI taxonomy): Eukaryota > Metazoa > Chordata > Mammalia > Chiroptera > Vespertilionidae > Cnephaeus > Cnephaeus nilssonii. The sequence continues at coordinate 18,920,144 of NC_137081.1, read as the reverse complement.
TGCATATGCAATACTTTAAACAATTTAAAAAAAAAGGAAACAGGTGAAATTACATTCAATAAATATAAAAGATTGTTAAAAATTAAAAAAAAATAAAGTCAGGGAGCAGAGGTCACACTCCATCAGCTGCAATAATAGGTGATGAGACTGAAGGTCCTTGACATTGTCTATTTGATTTGCACTGCACTGGCCAGAAAAGAACTTAACTTTTAACTTTATTTTTCAGGAATGTCCCAAGTTTAACTACTCTCCACCTCACAGAAGAACTTATTCTTCCCAAGTAATTTATGACCTCACTGGGCACCGCTTGGAAAATTATCTTATATCAACTGCTAATGAGTTTATGCAAAAAAGGTAAAAATACTCTGTTTATAACATTTAATTGAGCATATCTTGCTTTTTAATTTTAATGGTAATTGCCTTCTGAACTTGAGGCAATAGATGCACATGTCTATTGATTATTTACATAGTTAAATTATCTGCTTTATCTAAACAGCTTATGTATTAATATTTAAGTAATGACTTTAAATTAGGATTCATTTGCACAAATTAAAAAGCATTGGGGTTTTTTCGGCTTCGAAAATGTATTGTAAAATTTATACACTTTTTTTTTCCTGAAGTAAAAGAGAAGTTATTGACTGGATTATGCCAACTTGGAGAATTTTAAGGCATTGCTTCCCATGACACAAGGCCTTAGTTTCAATATGCATATCTCTGCATGTGCATAAAATGTGTACCTCAAGGTCCCTGGACAAATACCTAAGTCACTTAAGCATTTTCTATGAATGTAAGATTGGCAGGCTTGCATTTGCAAAAACATGGAGGGATCTGGAGGACACTAAACTAAGTGAAACAAGCCAAACACAGAAAGACAAATACTGCGTGATTTCACTTATATGTGAAATCTGAAATAGTCAGACTCATAGAGGTAGAGAGTAGAATGGCAGTTGCCAGAGTTTAGGGAGAGGGGGAGATGGGGAGATGCTACTCAAGGATATAACAGTGTCAAGATGAATAGATTCTGGAGATCTAATGGACAGCCATCTGACAAGGTTAACAATACTGTATTGTATACTGAAATTTGCTAAGAGGATAAACCTTAAGAGTTCTCAGTACGTATTCATACAACACACACAAAGAAAATGGTAACTATGTGAGGTGATGGATATATTAATTAGCTTGATTGTGGGGGTTATTTCACAATGTATACACATATCAAAACCTCAAGTTGTATACCTTAAATACATATAATTTTTATTTGTCACTATACCTCAATAAAGCTAGGGATGTGGGAGTTGGTGGGCTTGCAATAGCTACTATTTTCTTCTCTTTTCCATTTTCTCCCACTTTTATTTCTCAATGTACATAAAAGACTAATATTAGCTGTAAAATAATCCTTCCAAAAATTTTCTGGTCAGAGATACATGTCAATATTGCCAACAAAATTGGGTTGATTATTAAAAAACTGTTTTAAAACCTATTTTGTTTAAAAAGTGAACAATACACTATAGTGTTCTTTACATACCAAAACTATAGTGAGTGCTATGACCACATTTAAGATGACAGCCACAAGATTATACCAGCATGACTGCATTATTATTTATTTAACCTAACCCCTATTGGGACATTTAAACTAATCTATTATTTAAATTGCTACTTGGATTTGTTAAATCCACTTCTTATTAAGAGACCATGAACTGATGGGGAGTTACATAATCATAACTCACCTTCAAATATCCAGGAAGAAAAAACATACAGCGGCAGGGGACAAGCTAAGGGGAAAAGTTGGGAGAATAGAAGAAATGGAGTCACTTGGAAAAAGTTAAAAACTGATGCTATATCACTGTAGTGCTTGGTTTACAGCAAAACTTATTTAAAAAGGGATATTTAAGCTCTAAAGTCTCATGATTTCTGTGATGGTGCAAATCTGGTTATGTTGGAGGAATTGGTTAAATCTAATTTGGTTAAATTGTCATTGGTTTTAAGATGATTACTCCACATTTGCTATTGTTTAGGACTTTTTATTTCTAGCTATATGTACATTTTAGACTAAAATATAATAAAAATAAATCAATGAAAATGTAAAATATTTATCAGGAAGTATTTATTTTATACCATAAATGTGTTCTTAATGGAAAGAATAGATTGAGCTCTTAAACATTTTAGATCTATTTATGACTATTTGCTCCATTAAATAAATATAAATTTTATTATTTTACACAGATATGGAGGTTGGAGTTTTGGGCTGCCTTTGACTAACGACCTTCGTTTCGATGTAACAGCAGTTCCTGCCAATAGAACACTTGCCAAGGTAAATTATAAAGTTTCTTCTGGGATGTCATAGAAATGAGAATATGAACTTGAAATGTTCAAGCGTTTCCATGAGGTAAAAACAAAACATGGGTATAATCCATTTGAAAAGCAGTTTGGGGTAATACATACCCCATAACACAGTGATTTCAGTCTGAGTATTTACCCCAGGGAAACACATACACATAAGTACCAGGATATATATACAAGTGTATGCATACTAGTGTTTCTCATATTAGCCCAAAATACAACTCCAAGTGTCCATATACAGTAGAATACACAAATAAATTACTATGTGTTTATTCAATGGACCTTTTAGCAATGGAAATGAAAAAACTCAGTGTTATATAATACATAGGCTAAATCTCCCAAACATTATTAATAAGCAAAAGAAAAGACAAAAAGGAATAAATAACTATAATTTCATTCACTGTAGACATTGAGAATTGGCAACTCTCCATCCTATTGTTTAGGGGTGAGAGAATTATGATTTGGAAGGACAGAGGGTCAGGGAGAAGTTATTCTGGATGCTGGCGAGTTTTGTTTCTCAGCCTGAGTGATGGGTCAATGGTGTACTCCCTTTATAATTTTTTGTTAAACTATACATTAATGTTTTATTTATATTTTATTGTGTTGTGTCATATATATTTAGTCTTGTTTCTTAGAGAACATGGACAGTTAACAGAATTTGAAGGAGATTTAAAAAATCCTGTTGGCTCTTTTTTCTTCTAGATCATACCTATGTTTTGAAACAAGCATGAGTCACAGGATCACACACGTATGATCAGACTTACAATCAATGGTAGTCTTAGAGAGTTTCAGTTGCCCTTCCCATATTTCTGTTTAGGTTGTAAGAGACATATACCAACTTGGGGAAGTAAAGAACTAACATTCATTTAGTTATTGTTATAAACCAAGCACTAGCATCACCTGTTACACAAGCTACCTAATTCCATCCTCACAACATCTCTATAAAATAGGTATTGAGTCTATTTTAGCTGGTTTCCACAAGGTCATAGTGCAAGTGAAAAGTAAGTAATAATACTGAATATTTGAATGCCACCCCCTTTTGTTCCTTTCCTCCTTCTCTCAACACTGTAAATATTCTTGCGTAAACAAAGGAGTTGTAATATTAAATAATTTCTCTGTAAATCAGATTTTTAATTTTTAAGTATTGCCTGGGTTTCTTGAATAGAGGTCCACCAGTAGTTTAAGTCCCTCTGTATTTGACATAGAAAGTAAAGGAACTCACTTCTTTGTGGGTTGTAACTAAGAATAGAGAGTTAGTGGGGGAATTTCAAGGTTATCAGTCTTGTTGCTAAGACTGATGCTTGCATATGTGTTTAATTTTTTTCTACAGCCTGACATATATGCCATGTGTTTTTATTATATTTTGAGAGCCAACATGCCTCAGTTTTAGTCTGAGACTCACTATAAATCAGCTGCAGAGATGGAGATAATAGCACTTTCTCCAGTTTATTTAAAGCTGGGGCTACAGAGAAGATCAGGATAACTAATAACTTACCATACAGAAAAATACCCAATCGCTGTCCATCACTGAATTGGAAACTTAGAGGTCTGTGGTCCACACTCTGGGGGATGGTTCATAATCTTCCAAGATGAAATAAGCTCTTAGGAATTGGTACTCTTATTTTAAATACAAATTCTGTAGGCTGTCAGGTGTAAAGACAGCCTAATTTATTGAAACACAATTCTGATCTTGCCTTCTTTTGGAATTGAACAGGTGTGGTATGATCCAGAAGGATATCACTCCCTTCCAGCTTACCTCAACAGCCTGAATAATTTCCTCCTACGACTTAACATGTCAAAATATGATGCTGCCCGACACGGTAAAGTTACTTACACAGAGCTTCTTGTATTGCACCTTTTGCCACTCTCCGTATAAAAATTCATATTAGATCCCATTTCCTCCCCGTGGCAGGCATTTTATGGTACCTAAATCACAGATATTTAAAAGGAGTTTAAAGCTACTACTTCCCAACTACCACCAGATGGAAAGTTTGGGATAATCCTTTTAACTTCAATTTAGTTTCTCATTTATCAATTCAGGGTAGTCATGCTGACTTCGCCCTTATTTCTGCTTTCATACCTACTAGTTATATCTCAGAGGAAAATATTTTATAACTAGTTACTTGTATATAGGCTAAAAAATAAAAAAATAATGTCAATAAATACTGAGCACAAATCTAAACATGAGGACAACACATGAAAGTTCTATGCTTGACCAAAAGTGTTACCATTAATTGAGACTTACCATATGACGCATGCTTTCTAGGGACTGTGGCTAATCTTTTCAAGCACCCTTTCAGGCTGGGTATCCTTGTTCCCTCCTATTTATCTGGGGCTCCGAAGTGGGATTTGAACTCATGCCTGTCTGACTCTTGCCTCTTTATTTTTTAAATACTTCTTTATTCTCAGCCAGCTTTACTTTAGTTGGATATCCCAAGAGGCTTCCACATAGTTTTAAAACTAGAGTCTATAATTTGAAAGAGACTGATTTATTTTTTTCTAATTCAATTACTGTCCATCAGACTATTTTAATTGTCTTAAGCATTGCTCAAATTGTTTTTTGCCATATTGATCCTAAAAAATAATAATGATAAAGATAAAGATAAAGATAAAAAAATAAGTCTCATATTTGCTGGCTAAGCCTGAGGGCTAGCCCAATAAATGAGCTAACAAATAACCTATTACGTAGGGAGAAAAGATACAACATGTTTTTGAGAAATGCTGAGGCCTACTTTTCTTTCATCTGCTTAAACCTGCTGTTGGGCATAATAGTGTATGCTGTATGTTCTGTGATTGTACCAGTCAACTGTGGACCAAATACTCATTCTAGAAACAGAATCTTTTGCAATCTTCATTTCAGAGAAAACACCATTTTCCCCCAACTGCTTTGGCATTTTCTTAGCAGGAGGAACCATAATGAAACAGCAAGAGATAGATATAGTCCTGAGATGTGGCGCATCAAAAAAGGGCATAGTCAAAGTGGTAAATTAAGTGAGATGGTGACTAAAGCTAGCTGAGTATAACCTGGTTTGAAATACTATTGAACACTTGACTTTCAGTAGGATGTATTATTCCGAGCAAAGGACATTTGTTGCTGTGACAGGTAATGAAAGTGTAAAAACTATAGAAGTGACTAAGGGAAATGTAGCAAAGGTGGATAGGTGAGAACAAGAGACCAGTGCACTTTTGAAGGGTCAGCTATTGAAATCTGTATTCAGTTTTCATTTATTACTAGTGTTCTTTACCAAGAACAAAGCAATCTGAACCATCCTGGACTCCAGCAGGCTAGTTATGACTCTTACCACTATATTTTTAAAAGTCTTTGTTGTTGAAAGTATTACAGATATCCCCCTGTTTCCCCCCATTAACCCCCTCCACCTGCTGTCGCCCCCTCCCCACCTACTACTGTATTTTTAAGTTACAGAATACAAAGAATTCAGAATTCTGGAACATACATTTTACATTGACCCTAAAAATAAATTTATTTTTAATTTAAAAATAAGGCTTAGCTTGAATTATATTTTGTAATCAACTTTTCTTACATAGACTTATGTAAGGGGGAGAGTAGCCTCCCTCCCTCTCTGGAAAAAGTTTGATTTTTTTTAAAAGAAAAAAAAATCCATGTCATCCCAAAATACCTTTGATATTTTATAATGCATGTGTAGGGTCTGGCATGGCAATACTGTCTACAAAAATCAACTTAACTATTCTCCTGCCACCCCCACCCCACTACTCTAGTTGTTTTAAAGCATTTTTGTTGGAGTCTACATGACCTGGACTTTGCTTTAGCTGTAAAATTGATTTTCTTTGAATTCTCACATTCTATTTAAAATATTTTAATTAACTTTCCTTTATAATGTCAATATCTATTATATTCATATGGTTTCCTCTCATGGTTAATTACACATGAAAATTCTGTTCTTGCTTCCCAAGGAATATTGTTTTTACTAACAAATATTACACAACATGGCTCTTTTTCAGAATAACTGACACATTGTTCTCAACCCCCTGGTGTTCATTCTTACCTTTTATTGTGTTAGTAACAATGGTCAAAAGGAAATATCTCATTTTAGGTTTACAACTAGAGAAACAACATAAAATATGTTACTTTTAAAAATATTTTTAATAGATTTTTAGAGAGAGGAATGGAGAGGAAAAGAGAAAGAGAGAAATATCTATGTGAGAGCGAAACATCTCGGCTGCCTCCTGCATGACCTGACCAGGAATCAAACCGGCGACCTTTCGGTACACAGGACAACACCCAACCAAGTTAGCCACACCAGCCAGAGTTAAAATGTGTTACTTTTAATGTGTATTGGATGTGGAAGAAATAGTTGAAATTTTAAGATTGACTAGATTTAATAAGCATTTATTGACTAATCACTGTACTCAAAACATTGTGCTGGATGCTGTAGAACCCCAGAGAAGATTTTGGTATAGATCCCTAACCCTGACACATTTACTTGACCTTTCAGCTAACGATATGTATGAAAACAATTGCACCATATTTTATAGTGGGCTAAATGTATTTGCAAAGATTCCTCTAGAGTACTTTTTGATTCTGAAGCACAAAGCAGAAATTTTTTTTAAAAAGGTTTTCCCCTGCCTATATTGTAATTTAACAATTAGGTTTATGTAGGGTCCTAAGGAAAACTGAATCTCAGTAAAAAGAAAGCCCATTAATTTACACACAAAAAAAATAAATAAGAAAATTTTATTCCCCCAGTGATGTGATTAAAGTTCTAGGCAAAACTGGTTATTATTGTTAGTATCTCTGTTTTACTTCAACTACATACTTTTTTCTTTACTATATAACAATTTCCTAAAGTAAAATTCTTTAGATCATACCATAAGGAGAAAAGTATTGCTCTTATTCTCTAAAAATTGATATTTCTGATGAACTGAATACCGACTAAAAGAACTGTCTCTTCTTTAAGCCATCATCATGTATAGTCACCCTTATCCAGGCGTGCAAGACCAAGAACAAGCCACGTAAGTGCATATATATGACATGACTACTTCCTCCTTGACCTAGATGAGTCTTTGCACTAAGTATTATAATTGGAAATCACAGTTGTATCTGCATGAATGTCAATCTAGAAAAGTTGGTAATATAAGTCACTGCCTGGGACAAAAGGAAGTTTCTGAAAGATTGTACAGTGGGGTTTCCAAGTAGCGCTTGTTGACTGTAGATTCATAGAATCTGTTGCTTTTGTAAGTCAAGTGCATCAGTGCTTCATCATTTCAATTTCCCTGCATAGCATTTAAGTTCTATTTCTATTCTCAAGAACTATATAACTCTTGATACACCCTATAACCCTTGGAGACAGAGGTTTTCTATCAAATATCCCCAGTCAATTCAGATGAGCTAGAGCTACATTTATTCCAGGGTCACAGCCGAGTCATGTAGAAGGTATTATCTGGATGCCTTACAGGAAGACTTATTTGTGTCACAGCCAACTCCTATAGTGTTTTGTTGATGATTTTAGTCATGAATCTTTCTGAAAGGAAAAGAGGTTCAAAAATGTATGTGTGCTTTCTTCCTATTGATCACCACAGAATGAGCAGCCTAATCGATATTTTAGTAGCCCTCTCCATCCTGATGGGCTACTCTGTCACTACCGCCAGCTTTGTCACCTATGTTGTAAGGGAGCATCAGACCAAAGCCAAGCAGTTGCAGCACATTTCAGGCATCGGTGTGACATGCTACTGGGTAACAAACTTCATATATGACATGGTGAGTAACTTGTGTATTCTCGGGAAGACAGGGTTGATTTTAGTAGAAGATATCAGTTTTAAATTTTAAACTTACTGATGCTAGTTTGTTCATATTATTACCATAAAATAAGTAAACTAAGAAAAAAATGCTTGGCATCTGGCTTGTAGTCATCCAGTGGTTGGATGATGTGCTAGAGCTACATTTATCCCAGGATCCCAGAGAAATCCACCTGCTCTCATCTCTGTGGTCTGAGGACCACCCGGATCAGATCCCCCAGTACACTTGTTGACTGCAGATTCCAGGGCCCCACTCCAGACACCTTAGATCCCTGTCTTGGAAATGGAGCCTGGGAAATATCCACTGTTAACAAAATCCTTCAAGTTAATTTATGCACACTGAAGTTCAAGGGCCATTACTGTGGAGAAACAGAAGCTCCGCAGAACAACCTTGCCCCATGGTACCAAATAATCAAGCTTATACAATTTAATCAACTAATACTGAACATTTCAAAGTAGCAGCCCAGGCAGAACGACACATTGGAGAAGATTAGTAGGAACAATAAAGGATGCATTTTATTGCTAGCCCTCTCATTTGCATAAAGTGATCTCAAAGTTCGGATGGTTTTTCTTGACTCCAAATGTGCCTGTATTGGCCAAAAGCCCAGGATGGGCATGCTTTGCCTGGTGATTATGGTGAAATTGTCTGGGTTGCTGTAGTGATCATTGGCTTAAAGGATTGGAGAGTAATTAACTGCATATCCATTTTGTGAATGTATTTAGTGAGGTCTGAAATGCTTTTGTTGTAGAAGTCAAATCTAAAAGAACAGTAATGACTCCTCTGGACTTAATAGGAGCTTTAATGTTAAGAAAGCTTAAAAGTATATACTTCTGTGAAGGGCTGCTAAATATTCAGATTCTGTTGTTCTAAATCTGGTGTTCACTTCAATTTAGAAGATTCTCACCTCCCCCATCCCCCGCCCCAAATTAAAATGCTGTCTCTTTTATTGTGTGCATCTTGCTGTAAACTCTCAACATTTCATATTTGTGCTTGTCAATAAAACACTGTTCTTTGTTCATATACCTGTGATTCCAAGAATGTGTGAGCCCCGCTGCTCTGCTGTTTGGCACAGACTGGCTCACACTGATAACCAAGCCTTAGAAATCAACCATCTGAGAGAGTTCCAGTCTTCAAAATGAAATCAATACTTTGAGGACTGAATCTAATGCCAGGATCGGGTGCCTTGCTGTCTTATCTTTCTCACTGAGCTTCTGGCACCAAATCATCCAGTCTCAAGGCCTGGAGGCAGGAACACTAGGGACTCCATGTATATCTATACAGATGAAGGCTGGCTTGACCTCATGTTGCAGGAGACAATTTCTAGAGTGAAATCAATGTAAAATAAGCTGAATGTTACCAGCCACAGGAACATCAATAAAAATTTCTTTCTTTAAACATTTCTAGGTCAACTTGTTATAGTTTTAAATTATATGGGCTATTAATTTTTCTTTAAAAATACTTGTCATATATTAAACATTATTTTACCTATTCCTGTAGGTCTTCTACTTGGTGCCTGTAGCATTTTCAATTGGTGTCATTGCAATTTTCAAGTTACCTGCTTTCTACAATGGGAACAACCTAGGTGCTGTATCTCTCCTACTCCTGCTGTTTGGGTAAGCTGCAGTGAAAGAATTAACAGAATAAAAATCTCCTAGGCACAAACAAAGCCTAAATCTCATTAGCTCATTTACGATTGCCTTGGGGTTTCATTAGCCATGAGTGATGACTAACAACACATTACGCTTGTAGTTTGTAAAGTACAATACATCTCAACGTGAATGTTGTTGTTATTAATAGAATTACCTGCCATTAATGAGCATTTACTAGGTACCAAGTGCCATGCTTAGCAATTTACATATGTAATTTAATTTACATAAAAGTGGAGGCTTTACAATGATCAGAAAAAATGTATATGCATATATGGATTTGTGTATTAACAAATTTTGAGTATATATATATTGCATTTTATATGTTTATTTTATTTATATTTTTATAGATGTCTAAACCATACACATAATATTCTTTCTATATTAGGGTAATATAGATTGATACAATCAATGCTTAGAGTAGCAATTCTTTCTTCCCTGAATGCATGAGTCCTATCCATTCAGTTAGCAATTGCAGCTGGTGAAGGATCTCTTTGTCTCTAGTTCTACTTCATTACCCCAAAGGTTGCTCAAGTATTTGCTCAAAATAAGACAGCCAGCTTCCAAGCATATCCTGGTCTGTTTAGCTTGCTTATAATGATATTATTATTTTTCCTCAACTTTAAATTGGAAGATTTATATTGATTAAATCCATATTTTCAAGAAGAAAAAAAGATCTTGCCTAGGTAGTATAATACCATCTCTAGGAGGAATTAGTTTAAAATTGTAACGATGTAGGACTGCTCAAGATTACTTAAAAGAGAGGGTTCTTACTGTCATTTTAAAAACTTCTATTGGATTTCTGTTGTTGTTGCTAAAGAGAAGAATTGTAAAAAGGAGAGATCTAGCTATGTGGCTTGGAAATTCATTCCTAATGTTTATTTTCACTTTGGAACTCCATCTATGTATGTATGTATGTATGTATGTGTTTAATAGAGAGAATAATGAAGGCATCATTTTAATTCTTAATTATTAACATATAGGTATGCCACATTTTCTTGGATGTACTTGCTGGCTGGGATCTTCCATGAAACAGGAATGGCTTTCATCACTTATGTCTGCATCAACCTTTTCTTTGGCATCAATTCCATTGTTTCCTTGTCGGTGGTATACTTTCTGTCCAAGGAAAGGCTTAATGATCCGGTAAGATCTTTTAATAGTCTGCTAAACTTCAATGGATATGTCATATACTTCAACAAGTCCAAGGTGGAAAGGTTTTCTGTAATTTGCATTACCTGAATAGAAAAGAGACATTTCATTAGATTCTATTACATTTAGTAGAGGAGAAACTACAGCCTTTTAATTGCACTTACCCAGCAACAACACTATTGACATATGATAGGGCTAGAGTGGGTGATAGAGTGAAATCAGGTATTCCACTACAAGAATCATGCAACCAATTGGTCAGCTAAACTTTTCACTTATTAACAAATTTTTATGATATGGTAGTGACAAGGACAATGGCTTAATCATATGATTGTATGTTAAGATTCATTTCAACATTTATGGGAAAAAATCCCCATTCATTCCCTTTTGATCATGGGTTGGAGCCTCCTTCACTGTAAGCATCACTTTGCATTCAGAGCTGACAATTACGATTAGTTACAAGGGAAGCAATAACAGTGCCAGGCAATGGAATGGGAAAGAATAGAGAAGAAATGAAGTGAACTGAGGAAGAAACAAGCACACTCCCGGAGGAAGAAGAAAATTCATGAGGAGCATGGCTGGCCCCAAGTGTGAATAATGAGAAAATGAGCCATTTGCTTCTCATTAAGATAGGTCGTCTTTCTCCTCCCATCTCATTTCACCATTTTAGTCCCTCTTCAAATACAAATTACCTTAGGTTCTGAAGCTGTAGTGTACTAAGTTTCACTCAGGCACCTGCTGATACCCTGCGTCAGACCCCTATACCCTGGCTATTTCTACATTCCTAAAACCTAAGGCAGGTCTAGAAGTGATTCTGTCTCCAGGGTTTGGCCCAACATCTTAGATCATCTCAAGAAAAATATAATCTTTTCTGCCTGTATTTTAATATATATATATATATATATTTAAATATCTTTTTATTGATTTCAGAGAGGAGAGGGAGAGAGAGAGATAGAAACATCAATGGTGAGAGAAAATCATTGATCAGCTGCATCTTGCATGCCCCACACTAGGGATTTCACCCGCATCCGGAGCATGTGCCCCAACGGGAATTGAACTGTGACCTCCTGGTTCATAGGTCAATGTCAACCACTGAACCACACTGGCCTGGATCTGCTTGAATTTTAGTATGAATCTCCACCATTTGGTTACAGTAAATATCTATATGCAAATTCAGCATACATATGAAATAATTGCCAATCGAGTTAAGCTTCTCATTCCAATATTTGTCTACATCTCGCTTTAAATTTTTGTCAATTTGTTGGAAGTTTAGCACTGAGATTCACTTTTGTTTATTTTATTTCAGACGTTAGAACTTATTTCTGAAACCCTCAAGCGCATTTTCCTGATATTCCCACAATTCTGTTTTGGCTATGGATTGATTGAACTTTCTCAGCAACAGTCGGTCCTGGACTTCTTAAAAGCATATGGTGTGGAATACCCAAGTGAAACCTTTGAGATGGATAAACTAGGTGCAATGTTCGTGGCTTTGGTTTCTCAGGGCACCATGTTCTTTTTCTTGCGACTCTTAATTAATGAGTGGCTAATAAAAAAATTCAGGTAAATACAATGAAAACATAGTGTGTGACATCCATGACGGAACTCAATTCAAAATATTCAGGGAGGGGTCAATATGTCTAAGCTTTTCCATCAGTATGGAAATGTTTTGCTCAAAAAGCCTTTTCAAAAATTGTAGCATAATTCACCATTCATTTCATTCAGTAAATAGTTATAAAATTTTACTATGCAAGTATTATTGTATACTAGAGAGTAACATTAAGCACAATTGTGAGCTATAAAGAAATTAAGATTGAGCAATGGAGAGAAAATATGCACATAAACAAAAGATGTAGTCTGTTTATGTTGTTTGAGTTAGGGAAAATAGAAGTGGGGAAAGAAGATTGACTATGTAGCATATTAACAATGCATTTGGGGCAACTTTTTGAAAAATTGTGAATGTGTGTCATATTAGCTATGGATTTAGGAAAATAAAATTGAGGACAGAATCATAAATGCACCTATCATTAACCCAACGATTCCATTTCTAGGAATTTTTTCTACAGATATGCTCACAAATATGTGAATTTATGTATACATAAAATTATTCATCATAGCAACCTATTCTTAAGAGCAAAAGAATGAAAACAACCTAACTTTATTTAGGGACTAGTTAAATAAATTATATACATGTATTCATAAATTAAAAACCATGCAACCATTAGACAGAATGACACAGTTACCTGTGTAATATTTTTGATTACTTCTAATATTTATTAAGTGAAAAATGCAGGGTTTAGAACACTGAGTAAAGTATATTACCATTTGGGTTAGACAGGAAATATATGTTATTTATACAAACACATGCATAGACTATATAATTATGTGTGCCTATGCTGAAAAGAACTGTATATGGTTGAAGAATATTTACTTTTCATTATATATTCTCAGCACCATTTTAATACATGATGTGCACATATTACCTATCAGAAAATAAAACTTAAGTAAATAATAATGAAAGAAATGACAAGAGCAAAGTTGGAGAAAAAAATCTTGGGACATATCTGAGAAATATCTATTAGTTTAGAACAGAATAAATGCAATGAAATAGGAGTTAGAGTATGTGGTTGGAAGATCATGGAGTTTATTGAATGTTTGGTTAGAGATACGTGGTTTGGACTTTGTTCAACAAACAAACAGTAGTCCATTAAAGGTTTTTGAACAGAGAGCAGCATGATCAAATGGTGCCTCAGGAGATATGATTTTGTTGAGATAGTGCTAATTGAGATGGACGAGTCAGAGACACTGTAGCAATTTGAGTTTCCTGGAAAAACCTAAGTGAGAAAGAGTGAAAGCCCATGATGGTAATAGAAATAGACAGAAAATGATCGATGACAATGACTGGATATTATAAGGCATTTCCAGTGCTATCAGACTGACTGCGTGAGTGGATTTTGGAATGGGGAAGATTCAAAGAAAGCATCACAGTTGTGATCTCTGGGGATATCATTAAAAGACACAGAGACATCAGGAGGAAAACTAAACTGATTTGTTGGGTTTTTAGCTTTGTTTTGTTTGGTTTGCTTTGGTGTTTGTTAAGCAAGATACTGATGTAGATTTGAGATTTGACACTTACTGAGCTTTCATGGTTGACCTTAAAGACATTCACAGTAAAAAGATTATAGAAATAACATTCATATTATTGATGATAAAAGAAGAAATAGAGAGTATTTTAAAAAGGTGATCACTGATTGTGCAATTGTAAGTGTTGATTCTCATTAATGATTCTGGTCTCTGTTAGGAAGTAACCAAACTGACCTCCTTATTACTAAAAATTAGGAATCTGATTTGTAACAGTGGATCTGTGGGCATTCGAGTCATGGAAAGCAAAAGTTGTTTTCCAAATATCATAGCAAATATGGCGAAGAGCACTCATACTAATTTTTAAGTTATTTGAGTAGCAAAATGCATAACAAATTTAAAACAAACCTAGTATGTGATAGCATACTTGTAGTGAGGCAAGAACCCATAAAAACATGTCAAAATTGAATGGTGCCCTTTCAGAATCATTGATGCAAATTATTGGGTTCATTTTTTAGACTCTTCTTCAGAAAATTTAATTCTTCACCTGTAATTGAGACAATAGATGAAGATGAAGATGTGCGGGCTGAGAGATTAAGAGTTGAGAATGGTGCAGGTGAATTTGACCTGGTCCAACTCCATCGTCTCACCAAGTCCTACCAACTTATCCACAAAAAGATTATAGCTGTAAACAACATCAGCATTGGGATACCTGCTGGGGAGGTGAGAAACAGTATTTTGTTTCTAACTGTCCTTAATGTTGGTATGATAAGTGACAAATACAAATCTTTATCTTTCCTTAATTTTTTTCCCTAAAAATATATAAATCAACCTCTGAATCGTTTGATGGGTTCTATCTATAAAATTTACTTATAGACCCACGTGTTACTTACCTACAGTATATGCCTTCCCTCTTGATAGGGAGGATTCATCACATGCCAAGTCCTGAGCCCCTTCCCAAGCTACTCTCCCCCCTGGGTGGGCTGTCAGTCAAGAAGCCGGTGTAGGGTGTTCTCCTCAATGTTTAGTTTCCAGGCCTCCTCAATAGAGAGCATAAAGAAATCAGTTGTCAGAAGTGAGGTCCTGGGACTGCATCCATATTTATTCTTGCTGTTTTCACAGAGCAATAGTAAGGCAGCTTTGAAAGGAGAAAGACAGGGTGGGCATATCCCTTAGTTTCCAAGCAGAGCTGCAAAGTAAATGTACCAAATGTATTCGACAGTATATAGAAATTTCTGCTTCAGCAGCTTATTCAGTAAAGTTGTGATTACAGTGTGTGTGAAAAATGTGAAATCCATAAATACAATTACTTTGTCAGGTTAGCATATCTTACTCGGGTATTTTTTCATGTCACACAGAGGTGTGCTGTGATATATATAGAACAAGTCATATATATTTTCAAATGTTCAAATGTAGTTAAAGAGAAGGAAATGATACATAAGTACCCATATGTTTTAAGAATTTTTATTTTTCAGTTATAGTGGACATACAAAATTATATTAGTTTCAAGTGTACAACTCAGTGATTAGACATTTATATAACTAACTAAGTGAGCACCACAATAAATCTAGTACCCATCTGGCACCATACATAGTTATTGCAATATTATTAACTATATTCCCTATGCTGTACTTTACATCCAATGACTATTATGTAACTGCCAATTTATTACCCAGTTGTTTTAAAATAGAAAGTTTTATCAAATGCCAATAAAGCACTACAATGTGCATGAATAATTCCAGTGATTTATTTTTCTTGGTAATTTATTTTACCCAAGGAAAAGGAGGAAATATATACAATAGTAACATGTCTTTGGTTTTAATTAAGCTTTAATTTTTTTTTTCTCCCGCTAACCAGTGCTTTGGCCTTCTTGGGGTGAATGGAGCAGGAAAGACCACTATCTTCAAAATGCTGACTGGAGACATAATTCCGTCAAGTGGAAACATTCTGATCAGAAATAAGACTGGGTATGAAAAACAAATGCTTTGAATAACTTAGCACTATGTAATTGAATGAAAAATAATTAAAGCAGATTCTTTATGTTATTTTATGGTTATGGTATTAAATCCTCGGGGGATGGGGGGATGGCTATTCAAGAAAGTAGAAATTTTTAAACTTTAAGTGTAACTGATGGTGGGATTCTTTTTCCTCTTTTTATCTGAACCACTAATCACTATGACTGAAAGAGAACTGCCTTCCCAACATTTGGGGATGGAGAGGGAACTAAGTTTTGAAACTCATCTGTGTCTTTGATTCTCCCAATTCAGATCTCTGGCTCACGTAGACTCTCATAGCTCACTAGTTGGCTACTGTCCTCAGGAAGATGCCTTAGATGACCTGGTAACTGTGGAAGAGCATTTGTATTTCTATGCCAGGATACATGGAATTCCAGAAAAAGATATTAAAGAAGTGAGTATAAGTGTGACAAACTAGATCATTTGTTTCTGTTCCCCACCCTTCATCCCCTCAAGACCAAGTTGATATCTACAAAACTAAGACATTTCCTCCTGATTAGCTTGGTTGCATATATCATATACATACCTTTGAACTCAGCTTTAGAAGCTCCTCGGTCAGTTTTTGTTCAGTTATTTTTTAACATATTTTTATTGATTTCGGAGAGGAAAGGAGAGGAAGAGAGAGATAGAAACATCAATGGTGAGAGCTAATCATTGATTGGCTGGTTCGTGCATCCCCCTTACTGGAGATCGGCCCCACAACCTGGGCATGTGCCCTGACCGGGAATGGAACTGTGACCTCCTGGTTCATAGGTGGATGCTCAACCACTGAGTCATGCCGGGCAGGCTTTCAGTTACTTTTTAAGAGCTATCAAAAAAAGGATCACACAGGCCTTGGCTGTGGGTGGAGCATTGATTGGTGAAGCCTGAACATCCTTTAATGTCCAGATACAAAATGGAATTACCTACAAAATGCCCAAGTAAAATAGAATAGTTTCCCATTTGAATTTTTAAATGTGGGTTTGTACTTCACTACAATTATTTGCCCTTGTAATGGAGTGGTTAACCCTCAGGGCAGTTTCCTCTATTTTTGCAACCCCAGGGACCTGTTGAAATCTTCCTAGAAATCCACTATTTGCCAGGGCTATTTAAGTACAAAAATAGCCACAAGCACTCATGATTCCTCAGTTAATGTGAAAAAATTTTGATACCAGGTCAGTTTAAAAAGACTTAAAGCCTTTCTGACAACTCACCTCTCCGGGAGAAGAAAGATGAAACCGTGAGGACATCAATGAGAAACCTGCCTTGAGAAAGGTTGAATTCTGTTTTAGCTCTTTTAAGCTTAACAAGGAAACCCTGTGTTAATGTAGCAGGAAAAATAATCTGCAATTGCAAACACAAACACACACACTCACATGCACATATGCATACAACGCCACACCTTTGGGGGGGAAATCCCACTTGAAAATGAGCCTCCATGGAATCACTTTTATCTTTTAAAACATTATTAATTTTAAGTGGACCTTTGAAAATAAAAATAAAGTCTATGTTCAGTTTAAATGTTTGAATTTTTCTGGTATGTATTTCTTCACACTCTTTTCACAAACTGCTTTTATGTTTCTTTGTTTAGTGCTTTAAGGGTTTTGGTAGGAGAAGTTCAATCTAACTCTCTTTTCCGCCCACAGACTGTTCATAAACTCCTGCGCAGACTTCACCTGATGCCCTACAAGGACCGGGCTACCTCTCTATGCAGCTACGGCACAAAAAGAAAACTATCCACTGCACTGGCCTTGATCGGGAAGCCTTCCATCCTACTGCTGGTAAGAGAAGCCGTGAAAAAGGCTATTGCAGCCCAGCTGGTGTGGCTCAGTGGTTGAGCTTCACCCATGAACTAGGAGGTCACAGTTCGATTCCCAGTCAGGGCACATGCCACATGACTGTGTCGTGGGCTGGAACCCCAGTGGGGGGATATACAAGAGGCAGCCAGTTGATGATTCTCTCTCATCATTGATGTTTCTATCTCTCTCTCCCTCTCTCTGAAATCAATAAAAACAAATATTTTTTAAAAGGCTACTGCACAATTAGAACCACATATCCAATTGGGTGTCACATTTCATTCTCATTATTGGAATTAACATTTGTGAAGCGCTCACTGTGTGCTGGTTGTTTTGCGAAGCACTTTACCTATACTATCTCATGAAAGGAATTTATATCAGCAAATAATTTGTTGCCACAACAGTTGCCCTGAAATATGTTTTTGTCTGAAGCTGTGTCACAGTCGGTTTCAGAGAAAACACTTGGCATGGGAATGGGAATTAGCTGGAATAAATTCAGGGTATACAAGTGAGTCAGTAATGGAATATGGTAGAATTTGATTCCCAGTTACTGGAGAAATCAGTTGTATTGGTAACGGATCAGGTGAACTAACATATTTTTAAACTTCTAGAAAGAAGGAAAGACACATTTTAAGACAATGTGTTGTGCTAAAATGTTATTTCCTTGTTACTGAAAACCATGAGTTACCTAGCTTGACATGTGATTGGTAATCTGCCATTTTATTTTATCTGAATTTTTCAAAGGCAAGAAATATAAGTATTTTTGTTAAGAGCTAGAAAATTAAACTGACCACCTGGAAATGTAAATTATACACAGGGGTAACATAGCATTCTGCTCCCCAGTACTTCAGAGAAATAAGCTTGCCCTTATTTAGGAAAATCCCCTTAATTTAAGGACATCCATACTCCAAAAGAACCTTAAGTATATGCAATAAAAATCCACTTATAAATCACCACATTATTCCCGGGATTAAGTCATGCAGAGGATCAGTTCATGTAAACTGCCCAGATGGAGTGATGCACAGCCCAACTCTCTGTAATACCAGAGCTTACAATGTATTATATCCCTGCCAATCGATGCTTATAATGGAATTTTATTGTGTAAGTGTCCCTTAAATTGAACAAAACAATCCTTAGGCACTCCTGTGAGATAATAGATGTAAAGTACTTCAAAAAGTTAAAACTGCTGTGCAAATGTTAGCTATTAATGAGCTTCACTGAAATATTGGCTTTGAGAGAAAGATAGTATATTTTCTTTTATACGCATTTACTATATGTGCCATCATCTTCAAAAATAGGAGCTGTAACAATATATCCTTTACTGTTTCCCCAAATTATCACTCATTTCTTTCTCTAAATTTAAATTTAAGCCCCTACTATAAAAACAGCCTCTGGTGATCATATGTACATACTTTCCATTACATATGTGTATATTTAATTTTTACCTAATCTTGATGACCTGTAATTTGTTTGTTTAATCATCCGTTTGCCCTACTATTGCTTGCTTAGATTATCCATTGCTACATTTCTAATTTTATGTCTGAACAATTTTTGAAACAGCATTTACTTTTCAAATATAATTTATATCTTTCCACTTGGCAGTTTCTGCAAATTATATGCTTATTTCCCCAAAGATTATGAGATTTTAATTAATGACATAAAACTAAAAATACATCTCAAGCCAGCCGGTTTGGCTCAGTTGTTGAGCGTGGACCCATGAACCAGAAGGTCATGGTTTGATTCCTGGTCAGGACATATGCTCAGGTTGTGGGCTCCATCCCCAGTACGGGGTGTGAAGGAGGCAGCCAATCAATGATTCTCTCTCATCCTTGATGTTTCTATCTCTTTTTCCATTTCCTTTCCTCTCTGAAATCAATAAAATATTTTTTAAAATATATATACCTCAAATGTATTAACTGAAAACTCAAATTGTGTTCTTTCCACTTCACATAGCATATTATTACTCACAGCCACACGTCTGCTATCACGAGCAAGGCAGCAATCTCGTTGCTGTTGGCTTCAAATATATATGTGACAATGTACTATTAAATGTAAAAACTCTGCTTTGTCAGTAATTGAAGCAGAATGTTTTCCAAAGAAATATAAGAGACAAGTGTAAAGTTATAGGATGTCAACTTCAATGAGACACTTTTTAAAACAGATTGTCAATTTTAAATGATTAATCCTGAGCTTTTAGACAGCAGCAGAAAGAAGTCTATTAAGTATGAACAAGTTAGTCACAGGACTTCGCAAAGTGATTTTTGTTCTAGGCTAGTGAGATGTAGTGATTCATGTGAGGAGCCTCATCAAAAATTAATTAATTTGATAAATTTTTCTTGTAACTTTCTATTAAGGATGAGCCAAGCTCTGGGATGGATCCTAAGTCAAAACGGCACCTCTGGAAGATCATTTCAGAGGAAGTACAGAATAAATGTTCTGTCATCCTCACATCTCACAGGTAAACTGAGTGCGGGAACTTTCAGGTCAATAGGTAGGCACGATTCTAGGATGATGGGTGGGAAAAGGTAATCCCCATGTAATACATATTGATAATGAGTGTTCACAATTAGGTGAAAGTATTTTGTGTTTATAGCCTTAGTAGCAAGTCGGGCAGGTTACATAGTGAGAATCCAGCTGAGATAGGGCCTAAACAATCTTTTTAAAAACAAATTTCTTATGATTTATGATCCTCACAACTCAACTATGACTCCCTGTTGCCTATTGCATAAAGTTCAGCATCTTTTGGCTTAGTATGCAAGGCCTTTTATTATCTAAATGTCTAGCCCTTTTTTCCCTATGACACCTTCTCCAATCAGTCTATCTGAATGACTCGTGATTCCATACACACTCATTGACCTTTCCTCTCACCGTGCCCTGAAAATGGTCTTTTCAGAAAGTCTCTCCAAGGTGTAACCTTACAAGTCCTTAAAGAAGCAGCTCCCAGGCCTTCTCCATAGAGTAGACCCTCCCAATCAGTTAAGTAAAGAAGCACCTGAAGCACCTGTGCTTTTCTTGTGAGGTTGACCTTGCATGAAGTTCACCCTTTTATTGCAATTATCATATAGTAGAAAGAGTGTTCGACTCGTTTATCATCAAGAAACTTGTTTCTATCCTAGCCTTGCCCTAGCATACCATCTATCCTGGAGCCAATCATTTAATTGTCATGAACTTTCGTATGAAGTTATCATGGTCTATGAGATTATAAATTATGTAATCACATGCAGGTTAACGAGTTATAAATACAAAACCATAAAAACCAACTAAGTATGGACTATGAAGCATGATGAAAAGAGCTCAGTGTTATTTGGGGAACATTTTTTTAGGAAATGTAGGTCTCAAGTCAAAGCTTGAGGGAGTTTGAAAGAAGTAATGTGCTTGATAGGGTGTTCCGAGTGAAAGAGTTGGCCTCAGGCTTAAGAAGGAGCAGTAATAAACCCTATGTGAAGATATTTAAGTGATATTAAATTTTTTTTTTTAGTTCTTCAAGGGAAAAGCCATATTAAGAAACTAAAATAGTATTTCTAAAGTGCCATAATGAAATAGTTAATTTCTGTTCATGAATGGAACTCCAATTTTCTGTGCCCAGAATTCTGAAATGGTTGTGCTGTCTTTCAGCATGGAAGAATGTGAAGCTCTCTGTACCAGGCTGGCCATCATGGTGAATGGGAGGTTCCAGTGCATTGGATCTTTGCAGCATATAAAGAGCAGGTGAAGAGCAACTGTGTGTTTAACATGTGGAGTGGCATAATCAATCTGATGGCACTATGCTCACGTCCAAGGACAATCTCAGCAGCCTACCCTGCAATGAGTAGTAGAATTGGAATGGATAAGTTGATCATTGCCTCATTTTAAAGTTCAATTATCTTAATGAGGGTTGGATGTATTTTTAGTTAATAACCCCAAAACTTACAAGGCCTACAAGCTTTAAAAGATTAATCCACAACCAAAATAACCTCAAAAGGCAGTTTCAGGAGTTTACTAAATAACAAATTAGACTTTGACAGGTATAGGAAGGCAAAGATTTTTATCTAATATGTTCATTTGCCATATGCACAAGCTTTCAGTGAGCTATTTAACATTTTGTATCTCATTCAAAACCTTTTAATCAATGATATTTTGGGGTAATGTGCTTAAATATAATACTAACAAATTAAAATGAAATTAACATTTTATATTTGCCAGAGTGGATATACATATACATATCCAAACTTCATGATGTTATAACTTTATCTGTACAACTGGCTTTCTTATATGATAGTATTAACCAAGATAAATAAAAAGGATGGAAGAGACCTTATATGTTGTTCTCAACTTGCATATAAACTCTACTCTTGGTGCTAACAGTTAGCTGGTATATCTATTTTTATCCATGTTTACAACCCAATGACTTTAATCTTTACCATTGACACCAAATTCCCAATGACTTACCTCCCAAGACCTTGTTTGCTTTAAATTAGAAAGTATTTCACCCCAGAAATTGATATCAACTGTCAATTCATGGATGTCCAAAAAAGTCAAGATTTTATATATTTTTTTTCTAATGCAGCTTTTGTCCAAAGATTTTGACTTTGTATAGCAGTAGAAATAAATTTAAAAAACCCATGGCAGTTCACTATTTCCAGTTTGCAGCATGCCCTGAACATTTATGACAAAATAATAGTCTTTATATAAGAAAAGGGGCTCTAATGGTCAGCTTGGGTCCTGTTTCATTATCTAGAATTCCAGGGGAGCTATTTCAGCAAAATGGAACTTATATTGTATTTTGCACTTTCGCTTTCTAGGTTTGGACGAGGATTTACTGTCAAGGTTCACGTGAAGAATACCAAAGTTAGCATGGAAGCCCTCACAAGGTTCATGCAACTGCACTTTCCAAAAACATACTTAAAAGTGAGTAAGAGATTGTCCTGCCTTTTTATATTGACTGGTTATGATATCCAATAACATAGTGGACATTTGCCCTTTTCAAGTTGACCACAGCTTTATTGTTAACCTTAATATATTCATTAGTTAAATTTCTATAAGATGCTCTGAAGCACACTTAGCATAAATAAATAGGAACTTCAAATTATTCTATTCTTCATATAGAATCTTCAAAAACCTGTTTTGTATAATTACAAAAATTATATTTTTGTAGCTATTAACAGTAATGTCATCTTTTCACACACCTTCCTTTATTTCTTCCTCACAAAGGCTTTATGACCATACTGTATTAGTTTCCGAGTTGTATACATAACTAGTTTACCAGTTATATACATTAGGGAACTGAGGGATGACAGATATTATTTCTGTTTAGAAAAAGAATTCCAGAATTCCAGAATGGCTCAGCCAGAAGCAATTCTCTTCTTTGCTACCCTCATTTAAAAGATAAGCCCACAAAGGTTTGAGCAGAATCACTTGGAATCAAGTTCTTAAACCCACATTATTCAATGAATTCCATCTTACTAGTATATGTATCCACAGGATGGACCCCTAGAGATCTCACATAGTTCAAACTTAAATGCACTTTATGAAAAAAAAATTATGATTATATAACAGCTTTGATGTACAGGAACTTGTACAAAATGATTATAGCAAATTCTTGTTGTAAAGGGAAATCATGTGTGGAGTGGTGAAAAGAAATTGGAAGTCTTGGGCAGAGGTCAAGTTCTCCCTGTGTGATTTCTAGCAAGACAGTTAAAGTCTCTGAGCCCCATTTTTCTCATTTTTAAAATAGCAATAATGGCATCTCCATCACAAGATTGGTGTGAGAAATAAGTGCACCATATTAATGTGAAGTGATTGGAGAGAACAAAATAGAATGTGTTTTTAAAAACAATTCTTTTATCTCTACAAAATACCTTTGCCTCAACCTCCCAAGCTTTAGCTAACTTCTCCAGGAAATAATAGCGTTTACAATTCTTATCAAAGCCCATTTTCTATCATCTAAATTAAAATCAAGTTTAAAAAACGAAAGGACCCGTTCCTTGCACAAATCACGTTGGTCATAGTGCTTTTTCTTTCCGTGAATTTCTAGATCGAAGTCCGTGCTTATTCGCTGAGTGATGAGATTACATTCGCCCTGGTCTGTTCCTCATGGACCAGGGCTACACAAGACAAATGCAGTGATGATAAAAGTCTTATTTCTTTTTAAACAGACCATCCTTTACAAGCATCTGGTGGTTTCTAGATATCTAGAAGGGAAATAGCAGGAACAAGTTGGAAGTAAAATGAAGTAAGATCCTGATTGCAGTGACAGGTGTGAAGTGAAAATAAGTCGATGAGAGGGGCTGGGCAGTGAGCACAGGGCTGAGAGGAGGGGTTTCCAGCAAGGGAAGTCTGGAATGCCAGGCTGAAATGCACAGCCATGATTTAACCCATAGAGTTCCAGGGGTAGATTCTGGAGCAAGACTACATCCTGATTAAGCTAGTGTTTAGAAAAGATTACCCATGCTGCTTTGGGACAGTATATGAGTGTAAATAGTTTCTAGGTTTCTGAAGAGGTGGTTGCAGTAACTCAGACCTGGAGCGATCAATCTCAGGTTAATGATACTGATGGTGCAAATAGAGAGGAAAGTTTAGATTGGAAAGTTGTTTTAGGTGAAAAGGAAATGGGACATGACAACTGATTAAATATGCAGAAAAGCAAGGTGTTAGAGATGCTCCAAGGAAATGAGAATAGATTACTAAGTAGATGCTAATCCTATGTATTGACTAACATAAAGAAGTTGAAGAGAATTTTGGGGTCAGGTGTGAAAATATATAGTGTTATTTGAATGAGGTTTCCTTAGGAAATGCTGTTGCAATCTAGCCTCTTTAGCCAATATAAACTGAGCAACTAATCCTTGGCCCTTCAGGTGAATTTTAACATTTAAAAAATGAAATTTCTAAATGTTATCTCTGAAAAAGCTTATGTGAGCTGAGAGCATAATCTGACATCTGAAATATCATCCCATAATATTTTTTTGCAGGTGAGACTATCATGACTTTATAAGTGCACACTAATGTAGAATGCTTTGGAATTTTCATTAGCTTTTTAATTTGTTTTCTCTTTGACATTCATAAAACTTTTCATCTTATCTTTTTAAGCTGTTAGTTTCAAAACACACCTATTATTTACACTGTAGTGTCATTTTCAGTGGAATAAATTTCAGTATTTTTCTTGGCTCTTGCTCAAATATGACTAGTCAAGTCAATATTACCTGACATTGCAAAATACATTTTTTTTCCTTTGGTTCCCACAGGATCAGCACCTCAGTATGCTCGAGTATCATGTGCCAGTCACGGCAGGAGGAGTAGCAAACATTTTTGATCTGCTGGAAACCAACAAGACTGCTTTAAATATCACAAACTTCTTAGTGAGCCAGACTACTCTGGAGGAGGTAAGCTGGAGGCCATGACCCCCGCGCACAATATCACATTAATTACTACACATTGTGTTTATTTCCTTTCAGTGACATTCTATTTGTTATAGTTGAAGCAACATTTAATCTCACACCTGAAAAACTTAATTGATTTCTAACCAGATTTTGGGCTGTTAGAAAAAAAATGTTAAAAGCATTAACTATTGTTACTAGAGAAAATAAGTTGTTGTTTTTTTGATCCTCACCCAAGGATATCTCTCCAGTGATTTTTAGAGAGAGGGAAAGACAGAGAGAAACACATCGATTGGTTGCCTCCTGCATGCCCTGACCAGGGCCGGGCAGGGGAGGAGCCTGTAATCGAGGTACATGCCCTTAACTGGAATCGAACTTGGGACCCTTAGGTCTGCAGGCCAATACCCTACCCACTGAGCCAAACTGGCCAGGGCGAGAAAAGGAGATTTTTTTCCTTTCTACAAGACATCTATATCCATCAAGTTATGTACATATGTAAAGCAACAAAACACAACTTTCACCTGTAAAACAAACTGCTTTCCTTACGTTCTCCTTGATAGGTTTCTTAAATACCATTTCCATTGATTGGCTTCCTAAATTCGATACTCTGTGGGGTATCTGGAGAGAATTTGGTGCCAGTTTTTTAGGTCTGCTAGGTTCTGGGAAACCAAAGTGGCAAAGGCAGAATTCTTTTGTTTTACTCACATCATGTCTTAATTACATTTATATTCAATAACTCAAGGCTTCATGGGGCATCCTTCATCACCTTTGAATTGTTTGGCTCAACCAACCTGATGTATAGAACATTTGATTGCATCTACTACTGTAATGGGTCAGAAGGTGAGGCCTTGGGGGCCTCTGAGTCAATAAATGGTGCTGCATTTTATGGACAATTTTCTATGGGGTTTTAGACGAGGATGGCTTTTCTAACACAGAATATTTAGCCTTTGACTTGTAACTAACTACCAGCACCATATCTGGCATGAAATAGACTCTCATTTTTTCCAGATGAATAGATGACTAATAGATTTAATAATTTTAAACAAAGTAATAAATGTCTGCCTATTAAATAATTGGCTTACTGAACATAATGTTAATATGAGATTTTTATACAAATTTTATTTTAGTGCATTAACTCTTGAAATTAGTGCATTTCTTTCAATATCACCATATAAGCATTTGATAAGGGTTTGGTTTGGACTCCTTGTTTATACTCAATAGAGAGAGATATTGATGTAGAGCATTCAGGTACAGATAAGTAGCTACATATGTTAGATTTCTATTATGATTATAAACATAATTATAGTTGTAGATATAGGTATTATTTTCAAACCCTAATTAAATTTGAATAGCTAAAGGAAGGACTCCTAGCAAGAGTATATATATATATATATATATATATATATATAGGCATGCCCCTATAGAATCTAATCTTTTTTATTTGCTCTTCCAAGTGTGTATGTGTGTGTGTAAATTAACCTTATTTCTTCCATTGGTTTATCAAGCACTAATGGCTTTATTTCCCTTGAAAAAAAATCAGGTTTTCATCAACTTTGCCAAAGACCAGAAATCCTATGGAAATGTTGATACCAATAGCCAAGGCTCCACCATAAGTGTTGACTCACAGGATGACCGGATGTAGTCTTGATACCTCCAGCAAACCCGATCGCAGCAAAGCCAATGGCTTCATTTTGAGGAAGAACCGCGGAAGGCACCACTCCCTTGAGGATACCACTTCCTTAGGACATCTTCATTTTAAAGTGTTATACTACATAGAAAGTTACAATTGTGTAAGACTAGCAAGTAACTATAAACGGAGAATTTTCTTCCTAAGTTACTGAATGTTGTTGCTACTGAAATGAATTCCTATCTACTCAACGCTGTGAGCACGCTAATGTATATGCTGGTGGTTTTTATGCAAAGATGAACCACCTGAAGATGAATGTCTTAATTTATTACTTTCAATAAAAAAGAAACCTTAAAAGGCATGGTTATTAGTTGAAAAGTAAGAGTGGAAAAGAAAAATAAGGCAGTCTGGGGTAGGTAGAATTGGGAGGACAAAAAAAAAATTATTTCCAACAAATAGCAGAATGAAAATCATCATGACTAAATGAATCTACTGTGATGTGCTAAGGGCCAGATTAGCATTGGCAGTAAGCAGTGGACATGATGTCATTTTCCGTTCCTGCAAACACTTGGGGACAGACTGAACCCCACCCCCCACAATGGCTTTCTACAAGAATGTCATAGGAAGGCAGTTTACCCTGGTGGTAAACAGAACTTAGCTGTATTCCTGACGTGCGTTGACAATAGGCAGGCACAGGGCAGAGCAAGACGCCACTTTCTCTTCAGGGAAAAATGGGTGTGTCAGCTGGGCAGATACAAATCCTGAAAACTGATAGAGAATCCATGTGCTGCTGGCAGGCAAGTTTGTTTGTTTGTTTTTTAAGCTCTTACAAAAAGCCTCGTATTCTGGGTCTCTCTGCAAGAAAGATTCCTGTGGAGAAAAAATGAATATGAAGATAATTTTCAGCTAATTACCCGGCTGACCCAGAATCATTTTAATGGCTATAAGATTGATTGACTTCGTAATAATGCCAAATTATATGGCCCTCAGGGAAGGTGCTTTATGTAACATTTGCTTGTGTGTGTGTGTGTGTGTGTGTGTGCGTGTGTGTATGCTGTATGTGTGTGTGTCCAAGTTTGCCAGCTTTGGCACAACTGTTTCTGTTTTGAAATCAATAAACTCAAGGTTCAAAAAAAACCACAAAACTATTCATGAAGTCATTTTATTTGTTAGGGGAGAGCCAGGGGCCTAAAAACTGGAGCCATGTGGCCTACAAGGACCCATGTATGTGCTCCTACTTTCCACCCTCATCCCTTTCTCCATTCTCATCCCTTTCATCCTCCCCTTCCTCTTTAGCATTTAGCCATTCTGGGCTTTTCAGTTTCTCCAGTGTGCCAAGCCACGCTCCCTCCCATTTCCAGGCTTTTGCGTATGCTGTTCCCGCTATTTGAAATGCTGTGCCCCAACTCTTGCTGCCTAGCTAACAGTCTTCAGAAATGTTATTCTTTCTCTGAGCAGCTTTCCTTCCTTGTTCTCAGTTTAAATTCAGTCCCCCACCCCATTCTACTACTGTACTTATTGACCCTCATACTTTTCTATCAGAACATGCATCCTAATTTGTAATATATCCAGACTAACAATGTGTATCTTAACAGATGGCAACAGAATTTCTCTTGGGATAGAAAATGCCTTTGTGAAATATAAATAATATATAGGTAAACTTTTGGAGTAGAAGGTGTAACTCTGAGAGGATATGTCTTCAGGAGCCCATACGGAAAAAAAAAAAAAGTCAAACTCAATGAAAGAATAAAGAAACTTGGGATTTTTTTATTGTTCATTGTGTTTGTTATTGTAGTGGTTGGTTGCTTGCTTCTGAGCAATGGAAGGAAAAGAAGCAAAGGGAAAAGAGAGAAAGGAAGTGGAGGAAGGAGGAACCTGTGAGATGGTGGAAGGCTGAGGATTGGACAGAGATCAGTCTCGTGAGGAAGTGGAGAGGTTGAATAGACTTTTAAACAATGAATATCCAAACGTGTGTTTGCCTTCATTTGCTGTGCAGCCATGCTGTGGACTTTCCTCACTACCTCTACATTTTCATTGAAGTCAGCCACATTTACAATGTGTTATGTGAATGAGCGTCTAGTGGAAATTGAGGAAAGGATATGTTAACATCTTCTTTGAAAGAGGTGCAATGACTGCTTTGCCACGGAGAAGGAGAAGCTTAGCGGCAGAGGAGACCATGAGACCGAGAGCCTCCGATATATGTAGAATGGAGCTTCTGATCCCACAGAGCATGGGTGTGGAGCTTTCCAGCCCATCCTATCTACCTCTCAAGCACTTCCTGTTCTCATGTTCTTGAATGATCAATTTCCTTCCTTGAATGTGTGTGTGTGTGTGGTGGGGGGGGGGGCCTGTGATTTCCATTGGTCAGAAGGGAATTACATTGCACAAGATTGTAGCATGCCTTACCTAGAGCCTCTCTCCCTTGCTGGCTTTAATATAGTAAAAGGCCATGTTGGGGAAGCTCATTGGCAAGAAATTACAGGTAGCCTCTGGTCAACAACTACAAGGAGCAAAGATGGACTCCAGCTGACAGCCAGCAAGAAACTGAGACCCTCAACCCGACGATGTGCAGGATATTGAATGCTGAGTTTGGAAATAGATTCTTCCCAGTTGAGCACATGGATGACAAACCAGCCCTGGCCAACACCTGGGTTGCAGCCTTGTTTGAGAACATTTTTTCCCTTAAATAATTCTTTGCAAAGTATGTACCTGTAGTCATTACTCACTTAAATATGTAATTAACAATTCTATTCACCTGATTGTCAACTTGATTTTTCTTTATCTCTCCCTCTGATAAATATGTTAACCCTTTGGTTGCCTTTTGTTTACACCTATGCCATTGTTAACAGTTATAGGTCATCCTCTGAATCTATCGCAGGTGTACCGGTTAATAATGTGAATTTTGTAATAAAAGAAAACACGGTAATTTCAAGAGAAACATCAAAAGTGCTTTATTCAAAGTAATGTCCATCGCTAGCTACACATTTCCCCCATCTTCAGGTAATTTGTGGATACCGTCCCAATAGTACTTTTCTTGTTTTGAGGCAAACCATTCAGAGACCCAATTTTCCACTTCTTTGTATGTTTTGAAGTGCTGCTCAGAAAGTGTGTGTGCCATTGATCAGACCAAGTGGTAATCTGAAGGAGCAAGGTCTGGTGAATATGGCAGGTGGGTTAATACTTCCCAGGCAAGATCTTTTAATGTGTCTTTAACTGGTTTTGAAGTGTGTGATGGTGCGTTATCATGAAGCAAAATTACTTTCCTGTGTCTTCTGGCCCATTCTGGTCATTTCACCATCAAAGTGTGGTTCAAATTGATTATTCGTTGTCAGTAGTGATCAGTATTAATGGTTTCACCCAGTTTTAGAAGCTCATAATACACCACACCTTCCTGATCCCACCAAACGCAGAGCATTGTTTTCTTTCCTAAGTGATTTGGCCTTGCAGTCAATGTTGATGGTTGACTTGGATCAACCCATGATTTTGTGTATTTGGGATACTCAAAATAAATCCACTTTCCATCGCTAGTCACAATTCAATGCAAAGAAGACTTTCTTTTGTGCCGTTGAAGCAACATTTTACTGATGACTTTTTGATTTTCCATTTGTCTTTCATTCAGTTGATGTGGCACCCATTTTCATTCCTTTAAAATCTTTCCCATTGCTTGTAAATGATTGGAAATTGTTTTCTGAGCAACGTTTAATCTTTCTGCAAGTTATTTTTTAGTTTGACACGCATATTCATCCAATAATGCTTTTAATTGTTGGTTTTCAAATTTTTATGGTTGACCTGAATGTTCTTTGTCTTTCACATCGAAATCATCACTTTTAAAGCATTTAAACCAGTGTTCACAAGTATCTTGAGATGGAGCATGTTCATCATAAGCTTCCCAAAGTATATGATAACTTTCAGCAGCACTTTGCTTCAAAATAAAGTAATGAATTAAAACTTCCCGCAAATGCTCTTTTTTTTGGCACAAAATGCGACATTTTTAAGCATAAATATATCTATGACGTTAACACCTTCAGAAAATTTGACATGAAGTTTTGAAGCTTGCTGTCAATACAACAAAATCACATATATATCAATATATGTATAACTCCATCTTTTGAAAAAAATCTGCATTATTAACCAATACACCTGGTATTTTATCAGCCACTGATGGACTAACCTCAATTTAATGATAGCCAACATTTATAGTACAGAGTTTATAATTGCATTTTTCACAAAGCAACTTTATATGTATAAAGTCATTTGAACCTCACAGCAGTCCAGAGAAGTGTTATTGTCTCTAGATGGAGAAATAGGATAAAGGGGATTAAATAACTCTCTTCAACAAACACAATGTATTAAATTATAGTAGCTAGCTATCTTTTTTGTTTGTCCCAGTAATGTTATGACTTCTATGGTTTACTTTCTTCTGTTCAAGGTTGTCTCAGTGAGGCTGTCCATGATGGTGGCCCCACTTCCTCCCAGCAAGTAAGTTGGGCACAGAACCTATGATTTGGTGCATGATTGACATGTGACTCCAGCAAAGTTGTTAAATATGTATTAATATTTAAATTTTGGGAGAGCTATTTCCTTTTCCTGGGATTGCTCTACTGAGGAGAGATGAGTCCAGGGCTCCCAGTTGCCATCATATCCATAATATTAGAAAGAGGTTGCACATTAGATAAAGTCAAACAGAGACAGGTAGAACTGACAAATGGAATAATAAACCAAACTTGATGACTTTTATTTTTTAACCATAGGATCCAGCCACACCTTGAAGACCACTCTGGAAGCTGTGGAGGACACACTGTAGTGAGGCAATGTGGAAGTCAGGGCAATCCAGGAAACCAGTGCAGCAGAATAAGGTGGGAGCAGAGCCGGTAAGAAAAAGTCAGATTCTACTTATACTCTATGGTGAAGGCAAAATGACAGGACTCACTGCCAGATTAGTGAGGAATGTGTAAGAAAAAAGGGAGTCAGGAATGAATTCAAGAGTGTTGATCTGAGCACCTGAATAAATGGAATTGTCATTATTGAAGAATGGTGAAAGTGGAGAGACAAAGGCAGGCTTAGGGGGGAAATTAAGAGTTTAGGAAGAAATTTACGGTAGATTAAGATGATTGGTAGACAATCTAGAGGAAATGTTGAGTGCCCTGATGGATCTATACATCTAGAGTTCAGGAAAAGGTCCATACTGGAGAAAAAACTGTGGTGGTCATTGGCATATAGATGGAAATTCAAGCTACAAGTCTGGATGGGATTATTCGGGGAGTTGAGTGCACTTAAAGCAGAGAAACAGTCTCCAGAGAGCATCCTGAGGCATTACACTATTTTTTCAAGTAAAGAAGGAACATCCATAAAAGAATGTGTAACATGCAAGTCCTCCTCATCCCTCCCCCCCCCCCCCCAAAAAAAAGGTGTTTCTAAAAAAGAGGGAGTCACTAACATTATCTAGACAGCTGTTTGGGTAAATTAATATAAGAACTGAAAATTAGCCATTGGATTTGGCATATTCATGAGTGACCTTAACAAGTGATGTTTCTGTGGGATGATAGGAAAGAAAACCTCAGGAATTACCTCAATTAAAAATAGAAGAAAAAGTGGAGGTGAAGTATATAATTGACTTTTTCAAGAGAGTAAGGGAAAGGGGAGCAGAGAAATGGGCAGTAGTTGGAAAATTATTAGTTATCAGAAGAGAGGGCTTATATACCCTAATGGGGGCAGGAAAGGATCAAGGATGCCAGGGATAGTGCCCTGTGCTTCTGATGGTCTCTGGGATGGATAATGTTCCCTGTTCCGTGAGTACTATTTTCCTGGTTAGGATTAATGACTGAAGCCTGGACTTCCATAGCTTGTGATCTGGTCTTTCTTGGCTTGGTCAGTATCTGGTAGTGCTTCTTGGATGTTTGTTACATGTTCCATTTCTTCCATAGGCACCACAGGTTACCCTTAGCTCAGCGGTCACCTAGTCCTACCAGGCTGGATTCCAAGACAGGAACACTGCTCTCAAGTCAGAGACTATGCCACAGTCAACTGCAGGTGTCCAAGCCAAGACCCAACATCTCCTTTATTGTACCATCCTGTGCAGTCTAGTCTACTTTGATGTGGCATGTCCCGGAGTGACATACAGTAGCTTACCTTCTACATTAAGCTAATTTAATGACTATTTAACACTAAGAGACACGCACACTCTGTTGTCAAAGTACAGAGAGTAGAAAATTAGCACTAAGTCCATCCTCATCTTGCCTTCTCTCTCTCCTTTCCTTAGTTCCCCAGAATGGAAAGCAGGAAAGCCCTCTCTACATCAGACCGCCCCCCCTTCTATAATAAACAGCAAATTTTAAGACTGAAATTGTATATATTTTTTACATTACAAAAAAACTCTGACCTTGAACTCATTCCTAGTTTTCCAGTCTAGATTAATCTACAAAACAGGATGTAAGGTGGAAAGTCAAAGAAATTAGGCAAATCCATTCTTAAAATAATACCGTCCTTGGGTTCTGCTGCATATTTCTATTTTGTTTGTCATAAACTAAGTATTACCTTGGTCTTTTCTTCCACAGCCTTTCTGAAATTTTTCTAATTCCCTAAATTTCCTCCCTTATAATCCCCAAACCTCTCTAACCTCCAGGAGATAAATACCTTGGGCTACAGGGAAAGACATCATCATCGGAAAGGCAAATAAGGAAAAGCTTCAAAGGCCAGGGGCTGTGGCAGGTCTGTCCAGGCAGGTCTCTTCTTCACAGAAACTCAGACCCTACCTTTCACTTCGCCTCAGCTCTGCAGGCTCAGAATCACAACCTAACAGCTTGCAGGGGATATAGCACCCACGGAAGGACTCACATGAAAGTCCAGAGCACTGATGGGTAAAATCTGAGTGCCCGATTACTGATTTACAAAGAGAACTTTAATTAACCATTCCTACCCACCTCCTCCGAGCCAGTGCATTTTCTGTCTCCACAAGCACACTATATAGGAAGTCAAGCTTTAATCAGAAGGTTGCTTGCAGAGCAGAGACGGGGCAAGTTGAGTTAATTAGATGATTCCAACATTTAATGTCATCAGGCTGCTGGCGCCTGAAGCATCCATCTCCATAGCAGGATACACCTTCAAAAGGCTCATTCTTGATTCTGAAAACTTTCTTCCCTCCTCAGAGCTGAGAGAGCCCTGAGCTCTGCCATTCTTTGTCTCCGAGAAGCTCTTTTCAGTGCTTCTGTGGCCAACCAACTCCCTTTTGATGTATCCTTATTTCTTTAGACATGATGATATAACACTTGCAATCAAGACACAGTGTTTCAGACGTAGTGATTTTGTGTCATCGTTCTTTATTGATTGTAAAGCTTAACTCGGAGCAATGTTCCCAGGCTTCCCTAATAATAAGAATCAATTAGGGCCCTTTGTTTAATACATACAGCTTTCCAAGTCCTTCCCTGGAGTCTCTGATTCAGTAGGTCAGATTAGGGAACACTATCTGCAATGGATAATTGATATCTCACTGAAAAGGTTCAAAAACAGTATATAACTCCTTGGAGTCTTATTAACTTTATATCAGTCTTTGGTTCCATAGATAGAACTATAAATGATTTTGCCTCAGTATAAATCCCAGGTACTAATATTCTTTGAAAACCTGTAATATAATTATGGCATTAAAATTAGAATTGGGAGGAAGAGCCTTTCAGGTATCCAATAATGGTTTTAAATGATGTAAAAAGCAAGTTATGCCCTAGTTTTTATTCTCTTAAACTTACATGTAAAAACCAATGCAGCTTTTTAGAAAATGGACATTCACTCAATTGCCATAGACAAGAGGAAGAAAGAGCTGAGCCTGTTTATTTTCTAAAAGAAGTCCTTCCCAACAAGACTATCATGGTGAGCATTCCTTTGCTTCTATAGCCAGGTGGTTCCACAGCACCTATAGGGACCAAAACAGCTTCTAAAGTATTTGTCCCACCTGCTTTGGTAGGTGCTGCTCTATTCTTTCTTGTTTTCTTAAAATATGGCATGGAATATGAATCATGTTGAGCTGTTCTTAAAAAGAAGACTTTGTCTCAGAATCATATGTGAGTCATTTGAATCCTACCTAACAATCCAATCAAGACATTATGGCATGATGTTATGTATTAGTGAATAAGAACAACCACAAAGAAATGAGTTTTCTGAGTAAATTGATTACTTTCAGGAAAGTGTTGACACAGAAGTACACTTCTAACTGTAGATTTTATCACTGGAAGTAAATGGTTCATTACAATATCTCAGCAAATTAAACTTTGTGAATAATTTTTCAATTTTTAAAGTTTAAATATCTTATATAAAAGCAAGAAGCACAGCAATATAACATATTTTTTAATATTTTTAGAGTTCCATTAAAGTAATATTACATAAATAGAAGGGTTAAGATTTAATAAAGGTAAATCCATTCTTCTAATTTAAAAACTAAAAAGAATAAAGCCTTAGTTATTTATAAAACACTTTCCTTCACTCCTCCTTCTCATTATGTTTTATTTCATTAATGTTTAAGTCAATTTTAAATTACTGAAAATATATTTCTACAGCCTCCTTTAAAACTTAAAATATTACATAGGATTAAAGTAATTTTGACACTATTGCCAATGTGGGCTCTCTCCTCATCTCCCCAGAGAAAACCATTATAATGAGTTTAGTGTGCTTCATTCCAGAGCTTTGTAGAGAGTTTTAAATAACCTCACAATTGTGCACACATATGAACATGCCAAAGGAAAATTGAGAAGCTGGCTCTCAGTCCAATCTCTGCTGGACCCACCTATGCTGAAAAACAGATAATGGCAGATAAAATGCAAAAGAGAAAAGAAAACCAAACCTGGACTCAAAAAACAAAAAACAACACACACACACACACACACACACACATACACACACACAAGATAAACAGTGTTATAGACCAGAAATAAGAACCACAGCTTTCTGAAACTCTGGGTCCAAGAATAGGCAAACAATGGTAGCCCTGAATTCAGCCACTGGGGAGCAAAGGGAACTAAAATTACCTGAATGAGATGAGGGGGTACCAGAGCTCAGTTACTTAAGCATCCTCAGTGAATCCCTCTTCTTTTAATAAAAACAATACTTACCTTAGCACATGTAGAAAATCAGATCCAGAGGGTAATTGTAAGACAATGTGCAAATACCTTCCATGAGAATAGAGTAGGAGCTTATGGGAAAGGTCATGTGGATATAGTATACTCCTCCTCAATTATTTCTTTTCCTCCTTCTACTTACTACTCCTTTTCTGTGACTATTCAAGAGTGGAAATGGGATCTGTCCACTCCAGTGCAGCCAAAGTTAGGGTACAAAGTCTGTAGAATATTAAAAAATAATAATAGAACCAACTAAAACACGTTTTTGTTTTTGTTTTCACCTAGCTCCAACAATTCTAAATAAGATCAGTGATAAACTACCCCTACTTCAAAACATCTTTTGTCAATATAAGTTCTAAACAATTGATGTGGGTACTATTGAGTTTTAATAATATGTAAGCTTCAAATTAGAAGTTTTAGAAATGTTTATCCTTTGATAACCATTGTATTCCAAATGGAGGAATATTTGGAGAACTCCTGGTTATACATGTTCAAGAAGATTCAGAATCCTTCCAGCTTGAGTTCAATTTCTGCCTTCTCTGAAACTATATATTCCTGCTTGAACCATAGGATTTAAATAAACAATGGTAGCACTATAATTGTAAAGATAAAGAAGCTGCATTTGTTATTTCAGTTATGTCATTCTATGTAGCCACTTTGAGTTTTTATTTATTCAAAATTATATTTTATTTAAAAATATTTGACTACACCGACATTTGAAACTGCACAGACATTTGAAGCTGCCTTTATTTGAAATGAAGACAAGGTGAGTATTGGGATAGCTGAATTAATTGTGAAGTGAGAGTTTTATAAATCTCTGCAAAATATTTTCATATTTTAAAGAGTTTTCTAAGCATTTATATAATGGTTGCTTTGAGTGAGAAAAAGTTAGAAGTTAAAATTAATAAAATGTTAAAATTTGATCCACTCTGAACAGGTAGATTAAACAATCTGGCTATACTAGTCAAAGAATTTGAATATGCAGAAATGTATTCTAATAAAGCCATTGACAAATGTGCACAAGGTAAGACTTGAACACAGAGCTGTAATGTTATTCATGGAGTGACAGATTAATGTATAGATAGTTTTTCTTTTTAACAGAAAATGAATTTAATATTATTTAAAAGCATTAATTCATTACTTTTTTCCTATGGTAGACATAATATTTAATTCTCTAAACTTATTAAATTTTTAATTTTTAATTTGCTTGACTATATATGAAATTTAATAAAAGATAAATTTTCATTGCTTTCCTGGTTACTATTAGTTTTATTTCATGATAGTTATTAAAAATAATTTTGTCATAAAGAAAAGGAGC
This sequence comes from Cnephaeus nilssonii, assembly GCF_951640355.1. Taxonomy (NCBI): domain Eukaryota; kingdom Metazoa; phylum Chordata; class Mammalia; order Chiroptera; family Vespertilionidae; genus Cnephaeus; species Cnephaeus nilssonii. Next base: position 18,882,970 of record NC_137081.1, on the reverse strand, counting down.
CTTAGAAAAAAGATCCACTCTCAAAGTCAAATAGGCTAGGTTAGCCCCTGCTCCTCCCATAGTCAAATCTCCCAGTTCCTGAAGCTGGTAACTGCAGAGGTATCGATGTAACCAAAGCTATGGTTTTGAAATTGAGAATGATAGAGGTTCATCCTCTCAGCATTATTTATATATATTAAAAAGAATTACTTTATCCTAATGAATTTTCAACTTAAGGACTTAGAATTAGACCAGAGGTCACAAATGTACAATTCAAAAACCAGACGTATTTTACTTACACCACACAATATTATGAAAAAGAATAAAGAGCCAAAATACTATCGTTGCAGAATTTACCAGGCAACTGGAAAACATACAACAGGTACTCAGAAAATTCAGGAAAAAAAGAAACCTTTATTCAAAGCAGCGCTGCTGGCTCAGGGAATTCAAAGATCCAAAGCCTGAGCATCTTCTACAATTAGATTACTCCTTATATATTTTCCTAAATTTCTTTGTTTCCTAACTTCCAGGCTGCCCTACCTAAATTAGAATGGGGAAGTAAGATTACAGCTAAAAGCCTGGCCTGGCTGGTGCCAGTGACCTCCCCTCTGGCTAAGCTGTTAAATTCTTGGTTTGTGGCCCTTGTAAACTGGAAGTATTTAGGAAAACACATTATTGCCTAAGGAAAAGCAGTGAGTTAATTATAGGTTAATAAGAATGTGCATTAGGATACTGGTTAACTAGGTATAGATTCAGATTGCTAGCTCCCCCACCCCCCGAGGGTGCCCCCCTATTTTTCCTCTCACTATGTTCTAGGTATTGGCTTGAAATTCACATTTCTGGTCTTGAAATTCACATTTCTGATCTTGCAAAATATGACATCACTGGACCTCCATCTTTGCTCGGCATCATCTGGTTGAGGCTGATCTACCCCTGGCTGGGTTCATTCTATCCTGGACCTGCCCTAAAAATCCTCTGAAACTGTGGCTTTACAAAACTTCCTCGCCAAGGGTTCCTCCTACTTATCTTTCTTTCAGCTTTTAACCAAATAATATTTACTGCATATAAACCTTCATTCACTCATTCATTTAACAAATACTTGTTGAACACCTACTAAGTTCTGAGCAGTGGGGATACAGCAATAAGCAAAACAAAGTATTTGCCTCTATGAAGCTTACATGGTATTTGGGGAGGTATAGGGATAGAAAACAAATCGGAAAACAAATGTGTAAGTAATATATTATTTTCAGGCAGTAGAAAGAGTGACCAAGAGATTAGAGCAAGAAGTTCTTGCTACATTAGCCTCCCATTTTGGTGGAGGAATAATGCAGATTAATTCAGTTACATTCACACTGGAGAAGTTATTGATGAAAATTTGACTAGACAAGGTTTCCTTATTTGCAGGAAAGGGGAATTGATTGCTTTATTTGCTTGCAAATATGAATTCTACATATAAATGGGAGCAAGTTGGCTGCTGGCTGAGGAAACTTAACTCTTCCTTAGCTGGAGAACATGCTTCAGGGGTCCAAACCACAGGCACCTGGTTTGCCCGGGACAGTCCTGGTTTACATCTGTGGACCAAGCTTGGTTATTCATAACGCTACCATACACTCTCAGAACTGTACAATAATTATGATGTGGTCAATCATTTATTGGGAGGACTATATAAAATATTCAATAAATTATATCAAACCTTTTCAAATTATATGGTTACACTGTTTATTTAGAGAGCAATAAAACACATACTTTAAATATTAATTATATCAACTACTGTTGACCAAATGCATCCTAATTTTGAATGAGCAAAATACATTCAGAAATTATGTATTTCCCAATAGCTGATGAATGCTGATTTTGTACTCATTACGTCATTGTTCATTTTTTTTTGCGGTAAGGACTGGGCAAAAGGCTTGACATTGATAAAAAGAACTTGCTCTAGAGAAAGGTTAACACTAGCATGTGTGGTAAAGAAGGAAATAGAATTTACTTTCATGGCATGTTTTAATCATTGGATGAATTACATCAGTTGAGGTTATAAAGCAGATTCTATTTTATGATAAAGGATGTGCCCTGGAGATGGAATGGTAAGCAGTTCTTTGGTGAATACATTGATCTTTAGCGATGAAATGGATAAGTAGTTTAAATTTAAGGATTTGAAAGGTGTTTTCTAAGAATACATAGGAACTGTAGTCAGGAAGCCTGGGAGCTAAGGGATTTACTCAGTTATTTGCTTACTGTCTTTGAAGCAACTTAGCAATAATCAAACTACATCTTAGTGGCCAAACTTGAAGAATAATAATGGGTCCTCAAAGATCCAAACCTGCTTGGTAATTCCATCCAACAACAAATCCACATCCACAGCTCCCCATTCTGGTGCAGCTTCTCTAAGTAGTCTGTACAAAATCCCACTTTGCACCAAGATCTAACTTCAAAACAAATTCATTTTGCAGAAGAACAGCTTGTAGCCTATTATGTCTCCAAATAGACAACAGAACAGAGAGGTCAAAGTGGCATTCTTCAAGAACAAACTTTTCTTCAGTTTCTTGGAAAGGAAATTCTATGCAGAGGATACTTTCTGTCTGGATCAATATTATGGGTTTTAACCTCTTTCAAGTACAAAACAGTCACTTTGACTTTCAAAGGAAAAAAAAAAAAGAAATATACCAAAGGCAGTTTTGAAGTGGTTGCATTCAGAGTGTAAATATGCTAACTAAAACAGCACACAACTTTCATGATCATAAGAATAACAGGTACAGAAAAGTGAAAAACAATGGATGGGGGTGATTTTCATAACTGTGTTTAAGTCTCATAGTAGAAGGTTCTAGTTTTTATTTCAAAATGATTTGGTTCACATGTAGGCTTTTGACCCCATCCTTACCCTCATCATCACCATTCTCATTACTGTTGTTAGCATGATGGAAGATCCCATTGCCCCTTACCAATGCCATCTGCCCTAGGTAAAAAGCAAAGAAAGATTTCCTTTAAAAAAGTTCTATATTCTTTTCTTTCCTTTTTTTTCTTTTTGTTTCTTTACCCTTTCTCCTCCTCTTCCTCTCCCTCCTCCTCCTCCTCCTGCTGCTTCATCCTATGCTATAAAACCTAAAGAGAGTAATTATATTAATTTTTAAATATATTTCTAGTGTAAATAATTTGTTTTCAAATAGGGTTTACCCTAGAAAGTTTATACTCAATTACTTTAATAGTTCTTTTCAAAGAAAGATTCCATTATTTAATGTATTTTAGAATCTAATTAATTTTAACCAATTTTTGCAGATCTGAAATGTTTAAGAACTAAAAGAAAATAACAGCATGGTCAGGTGTCTCAGAAACTATCATCTGACTATAAAACAGACATAATGGGATAAAAAAAAGCACACCTGTACTAAATCATATGAAACATGGAAGACTGCCAATTTTATTTTTCTCTACAGAACTAATAGATACAAAACTAAAAACACTCTTTACACACAATCCATCAATTGCACTCCTTGAAATATACCCAAAACAGTTAAAAACCTATGGCCACACAAAAACCTATACATATATGTTTATGGCAGCATTTTTGTTTGTTTGTTTGTTTGTTTGTTTTTTCCTGCCTGGTCTCAGTCTGAACACACTGGCAGCTTTATTTTTAATTGCCAAAACTTGGAAGCAACCAAACTGTCCTTCAGTAGAGGGAAAATAAATTACGGCATACCCAGACAATGGAATATTATTTAGCACTAAAAGAAGTAATCTATCAAACTATGAAAAGACATGGAATACTAAGTGAAATAAGCCAGTCAATGAAAGAAAAATACCACATGATCTCACTCATTTATGGATAATAAAGAACATTATAAACTGATGAACAAAAAGATAGATACAGAGACAGTAAAGCAACAAACAGACTTTCAAATTACAGGGGGAAAGTTAGGGAGGGGGGGAGATAAGAAATCAAACGAAGGACTTGTATGCATGCATATAAGCATAAACAATGGACGCAAAACTCTGGGGGGTGAGGGCATGTGTGGGTGTGGGGTGGGGAGGGGGTAATGGTAAGATATGTACACATATAATACCTTAATAAAAATTTAAAAAAGAAAAAAAAAAGAAAAGACATGGAGAAAAGTTAAATATACTAGTATATTACTAAGTGAAATTAGCCAATATAACAAGGCTACATACTGTATGGTTCCAACAATACGCCATTCTAGAAGAAGCAAAACTACAGAAACAGTAAAAAAAAAAAAATCAGCTACCAGAACGGTGTGGAAGAGGTGAGAAGAATGGGTAGAGAACAGAGGATTTTTAAGGCAGTGAAAATATATTGTAATGATGAATATATGTCATTATATGTTTTTCCAAACCCATACAATGTACAAGGCCAAAAGTGAACCTTAAGTTAAACTATGGACTTTGGGTGATTATGATGTGTCAGTGTGGGTCGCCACTGGTAAAGAAATGTATCATTCCGCTGAGTGATGTTGACCATAAGGAAGGCTGTGCATATATGCAGGCAAGAGCATAGGAGAAATCTCTGTACTTTTCTCTCAATTTTGTTGTAAGCCTAAAACTACTCTAAGAAGATAACGTCTTTAAAAAGCTAATAAAGTATTGCTTACAATACTTTCTGTACTTCAAGGTGGGAAGAATAAAGGCTCTTCTTAGAAATGGTGAGGTGTTCACACTACCATACGTGGCATGATTTTTCCAAGAATCATAGCCAAGGTGTGATGTTTATGCTAAGAAGGGATGAAGGATTTAGACAGATAAAGAGGCAGTGAAAAATGATCTCAAATAAACCTAAAAAGGAGCAAAATTGAAAATGCCGTGGCTAAATATCATGAGTTGCTGCTATAAAGCATATGTTTTAATTTTATAAAGCATTACTGACAATATCTGTATTGTTTCCTTATTAAATCAAAGAACCTATATGTCCAATTTTTATTTTCTTTCATTTATTTTAATTAAACCAAAAAAGGGGAGATGAGTGGAAAATTAATACAGTTAGAAATATGCCTATTATTCATAAAATAATCTCCAAATGATCTTAATCATCATGCTAATTACTTTTAGTTTAGTTCCCAATGTTTTTGTGTTCACAAGTAGGAGAAGCATCACATTTCATGGAAAGTCCTGGTTAAATTGTGAATATCATCTCTGGAAGATATGTCACCATGTAATCTATGCCAGACTATCTATATATATAAAAACCTAGCAACCGTTATGACCAGTCGACCGGTCGCTATGATGCACACTGACCACCAGGGGGCAGATGCTCAAAGCAGGAGCTGCCCTCTGGTGGTCAGTGCGCTCCCACAGCCAACCTCCTGCAGTCTCTCCCCCCGGCCAGCCCTGATCAGCCCTGATCAGGACTGGGCAAGACGGCCCCAATAGGACCTGATCGCCAGACAGGCTGAGGAACCCTGTGCACGAATTCATGCACCGGGACTCTAGTTTTATTAATTTGCTTTAGATGATCTAGACCAGAAGAAAGACCTACATCAGACATTCAAAGCAGCCCTCTACCTTCATTCAGTCCTTCATGTACTTGGAATGAAATATTTCTTTAAACTAAGATAAATGGAAGGAAATAGTTATTAACATAACATTGAAGCCCACAAAAGCCTAATTTGACTATTGTGGAAGGAAGGAGTATCTAGAAAGTTTCTCTGGATGAAGCTATACTTAGGTTAAAACCTGAAAGATATGTCTGTGTGGGTATTTATCTTTTTCCTACCATTAGAATCACTGGAGAATTTCTCAAAAACAAGTTTCAGAATGCTCCCCTATAATCCTAAAGCAAAAGACAAAGAGAGAAAGAAGACTGAAAGTTAACAGAACCTATGATTTGTTCACTGCTGTGTCCCCGAAATTCATCACAGTGTACACTAGGTGTTCAATAAATATTTACGGACTTACTGACTGACAGGAGAAGTGATCAGATGCTGGGTTCTTGATGGCGGCTGCTGGTTCCAATACTCCACAGGCTTAAACCTAATATCTTAGGTGCAATTAAGCTGTAATGAAATGAATACTGGTTTTGCTGTTGTGTGTCTTGGAGGGAAAGCCATTTGTCACCATGAAAAATAATGATTGTTTTAAGACGTTTGAAATGCCCTGTTGGAGTACATTCAGCTCCGGCAATTTCAATGTGATGCCAGTCCTGTTTTTCACGTTAGGTTCCATACACATTTTTAAAAGCATATAAAAGGGCTCTGTGTCCTGTCACCATCCAAATCCAGACAGAATTAGATATAAATATTCATTAGAACTCCCTTCACCTCCCCTTAAAACACTTTATTGAAATGGAGATTTTGACTTTTAGGATAATGAAGACTACCAAAAGCATTTATTCTTGAAAAATTAATAGATTAATAAAATGTCATTGCTCTAGCCTCATTAGGATGAGCTTTTTAATTTTTTTTTTTTTTTTTTTTTTTTACTTTAAGGACTTTTCAATGTACTGTGCTTCTTTTTGTTAGAAAAGCACTTTGTCTTTCAGGAGGTGAAATGCTCCTTAATAATGTGCTGTAATTTCTATATCCTCTATTAATCCTTGATTAAATGCAGCCAGAATTCCATTTATTTTGGTTATCAGTGAAACTTTGGTCTCCTCTGTCTTTGGTTAAATATGGCAGGCCTTGGGCTCTGTGCCTTTAGTTGGGGACCTATGAAACAAGGTCTCCTTTGCATTTCAGAGTTGTTTTCTCTCCTGTCACAGGAGGAATGAAGGAATAAAACAATGAAGGAAGTCCTCTGAGGATTCATAAGTCCCTGTTTACACAGTGATATTCAGCAATATTTCTCACGGAAGCTTATTTGTTTGGGGGAAATGACCTGTATTTATCATCGATAAAACCAGAACACTGAAAAGAGAACCATGCTTTCAACACTTTTCAGAATAGGAACATTTGGAAAAAGGTAAACTCTTCGTTTTGTTGTTTGGTGTTTTTTAGTTGTCTCTTTTTTCCCCTGAATGGATTGTCTCATCCTTGGAAAACCTAGATGTGCGCAGTGAATCAAGACAAATGAAGAGCAATGATTTGCTGTTGCCCGCCGCCTCTCAAACTGTGTCTATAAAGTCTAACATCAGTTTGAACAAAACAGGTGCCCTGGTGTTTTCAGCTCTACATCTGTTGTGGGATATAATTATAGCACGGATGTCTGCTTAATCTGATTGGTTTCTATTGTGCCTCTGTCTATGTTCAGGGCCTTGTTTCCTAATTATATTACTAGTCGGTTGGTCTTTGCCACATTTTATTGAAAGAGTGTGATTTGGTTTCTCAATTCATCACATCCTATTGTTCTTTATTACTTGCAACAGTAATATCACAAAGTGTTTAAAGGGGACTTCTAAAATTTATTTGAAATAAATTCAAGAGGTTTAATTAGAGTTATTTTGTGACTCTCTCATACAAATATATGTGATGTATTGAGGCTAATTCCTTTAAAAAACAAAGGTTTACTTTAAATAAAATTGCATTTAATTCTTAGTAACTTTATTTTACAAAAACAGTAATAGGAAGTGATAAACTATTGGTAGATAACTGTTGCCTTCCCAACTGTCATATTCTTCCCCCTCCTCACTTCTTTGCTAGTCCAGATGACATCCAGCTACAGGGTCTCAAAATGCCACACATCATTTTCTTAAAGTTCCTTGCATCTAGGTCAGAGGCATGTGACTCAATTCTAGCAGGAGGCACCTAAAGGAAAGTTGGTTAGGAAATTTCTGGAAAAGGTTTTCCTTCCTATTAAAAAAAAAAAAAGGTATATAGAGGAAAATTACATTTTTTTATGGCCGATGTTGTCGTGTCTACATGTTATACCTAAACTAAAGCTACACTCTTATATCCAAGAGGTTTAAATAAACTTAAGGTCCAGGAGAATTCTCGGAGAATGTAGAGCTGAAATATGAACAGACCTAAATCCTTCATTATATTACTAAGTTGTTGAACCAATCCTGAAAGCACCCAGCTTTTGGACTCTGTGTCTCGGGGGCGAGGGGGGCGGGGTGTGTATGAGACAATTATATTACTTTTGTTAAACCACTTGAGTTAGATAGTCTATTACTTGTAGACGAAAGAATACATGAAAAAGCACCATGTTGATAGGAAATTAGATTATTATGATGTAATGCAGAGCTATACCTATACCAAATAATATTTTCTTAAAATTCTAAATTACAGTAATTTGAATGCTGTCTACTATAGTTTCTTACCAAAGCCAAAGCAAATTTGTCCAATAACAATAATTATTCTGATTTGGTACTATAAATCACATTTAAATAGATTCAGATTCTAATGACATTTTCTTTCTTCAAAATGGTGCTGATAACTTGACTAGAACTCTTTGTAGAGTGGTTTGTGCTTATTTGTTTGGTTTTAGTTTTTTAGTTTTGTTTTTGTTCATGAATGGAGTTGGAAGAGAGTTTTCTCAAAGTCAAATAGATCTCATAATTAAAATACACTGACATTGGGGATTTTTAAAAATTAAGATATTATATAATTGTGTAGGCCCACATGCAACAATGCACACTACAGATTGCCAACAATAAGCAGTTTTTCAAATGTGCCCTAGTGTTGGAGTCATTTTAAGTACACACAAAAAAAAATTTTTTCCTTATTTTTCTCACAATTTTTCACATATGTTTCTGGGGGAGGGAAAAAAAGGCCTCCTTTTATAAGTTAATACCAAACAAAACAAGTGGGTAATTTATAAGCCTATTGCCTACTCACAATTCAGAAAAACCGAGTTACCCGATTTCTTGCAGCAAGGTCAGAATGGAGTTCTAATCTACCGTGGGTAATTTGGATGAAGAGACGGGCTTTAAGGAAAAAATAAATAAGCATTCCACTTTGGCTGATAGCCTAGATAAATTTAATGTGTGAGTGGAGTCACAGAAATGGGATAAGGATTAATGGAGAGAAGGAAACATGAATTTCACATTAAAAAGATTAGGGAAATCCCAACCTTTATTATAAAATATCTGTGAGCCTATAAAGATGATTTATAATACTGGAAAAGCTTTAGATATGCTTTGGCTAATGCTCCTGGGAGGCTCAGAAAACATAATCCAATTTACTGGTGGTGTACAAAAGAGACATACTTTAAAATAATTGCTATTTTAAACTGTGGCCTTCGTGGAGTACTGGCATCTAACCACAACATAAGGATTAACAGAAATTGTTAAACTGCCACTGTCAGGAGCCAAGAGTCAATGACAAATTAATTCTAACATTATTTCAGTAAGCTAATGAAACAGAACCTCATGGAAAACTGGTCCTCACCATAGGCCTACTTCCTCATGCCTAAGGACAAAGCATTCTTCGCATAACTACCCTCTAACCACCACACCTGCCCTCCAACCATCACATCCTTTATCTATAAGTCAGCACCCCTCACGACCCTAGTCAATTACCTAAACCCACATGACCCGCTCAGCCCCCATCCCTCCTAGACATCTCCCTTCTAGAAACCACCTGCACCCACGGCTACTTCCTCATACCCCCTTCCCTGCCTGCAGCCCCTGCTGGCAAGCACTGATAGGTCCACAGTTCACTCCCCGCGCCCCACCTCCCACTCCCTGACTTGGATATAAGGCACCGTTGTAAGAATAAAAATTTGAGGCTTGATCAGAACCCATTTGTCTTGCCTCCATTCTTCGCGTCCCTTGTTTGTCTAGTTCTCTTAGGTTCGTCTCTGGTGTCTGCGTTGTTGCCCCGCGGGTCGGGGCAAAGATGGCGCCCAACGTGGTCTAGAGACCCTCCGACGGGAACATCCACTGAAAAGGCCTGGCCAGGCGACCCTTCGGATTGCATTCCCCCTGATCTCGCACCTTCGGATTGCATTCCCCCCTAGATCGCCGCGCACCCACCGCGAGTCAGATCGGAGTGAGGTAAGTGGATAATTTTACAAACAAGCATTTTCGGACATTTCACCCCTCTTTGCTCGGCTGTTATTATTGGCTTTTCGGGTCAATTCCTCTAGCCCACTAATAAGCAGTCACCTCACCGTACTGGGGAAGAGTGAAGGGTACCCAGTCTCGGTAGTGACAACTCTGAATCACCTGGCCTAGTATCCCTGCTTGATTTCTCTGTCGTGAATTCCTCACTGAGTAGATTTGCTCTCCAAACCTTGAGCTTGCTATGAACAAAAGGTCGTTCACCTCATAGACTCAACCACGAGGAGTTCACCTCCCCCGTTCCTATGGGACGGGGGCATCAGGGATCTTCCTTGTCTATGAGGGTCCGAGTAGGCGGATTATACCTACCGACTGTTTCACGCAAGCAAGGGAGTAAAGAGCAATATTGAAAGGAGAGAGTTCCGCTTTGATTTCACAGTAGGCGAAAAAAGTCAGGCTGACCTGGCGCGGGGTTTATACAGCCCGGAGGCTTACGTGGGAGAGGATAAGTACCTAGAAAGCCATCCAGCCGACCAGGAATGGGGCATTCACTGAGTAGTCATGAAATGTTCCTTGATAGCCTCAAGAAATCCCTCAGGACGCGAGGAGTAAGGGTTAAAAAGAAGGATCCCAAAAAGTTTTTTGACTTTATCCATGATACCCTTCCCTGGTTCCCCCTAGAAGGAACCATCAATCATAGACGATGGGCTAGAGTAGGAGATGCTTTACAAGATTTTTATCGAGCCTTTGGCCCTGAAAAGATTCCTGTAACTACTTTTTCCTACTGGAATTTACATGCTGAAAATCCACTCACATGGCCCTGATGTTCAGGAAGTTATTAAAACGGGGGAGGAAATTCTTAAAGAAAACTCCCGTCCCCCTTCCACACGCCCTTCAGGATTATTATGAGACTTTTGGTCCAGAGAAAATTCCTATTTTAATTGTTGATGGCCTTGATTCAGCACAGGAGAGTTTAAGAATGTCTAAGTGGGTTACAGCCTGCAATGGAAGGGTGCAAGTCTCTAAGAATACCATCTGCACCTCTTCTGCCTCCACGTGTAAACTACTTGTAACCAAGTAAAAAAGAATAAAAGGAACTTTTCAGCAACGGCCAATAATTCTTTATCTTAAAAATCTTTTCTTTCCTTAAAAATAAAAATAAATAAAAATTGAAAAAAGTAAATAAAATAAAAACAGTAGATGCCAGACCATTACTGAATCTTCCCCCTAAGAAAGAAGGAGGTGGGGGAAGGGAGACACGAGGTGATCCAATATGGACGCCACTCCCCAAGACAGCCAATTTGAAAGGCCTCATCTTCACCATCTTTATTTATTTTCCAGCTAATGACTTAAAGCTTTTACAAATTTATAAATGCATCCGGGATTTCTGTGCACATGCAAGGGAAAAGGCCAGTTTAAAAACGAGTGCGCATAGTTTTGAGCTGGACTTGACCTTTTTCTGTGTACAGAATAAAAACCCGAGACTATTTTGGCCTTAAAAGATGGTGGAGATGAACCAGGGAGAGAGATAGAGGCTGGTTTCCCAAGGTGATTTGGGGTGACTCTTTTGAAATTACCCACCCCGAGGCAAGTAACCCCCAGGAAGTAGATAATACTGAAATGTTGATCTGAGTATGCCTAGTATGAAGTCTAGATGTTATAATTAATTAATCTATTAATTGACTATGCCTTATATTTTGTTTGAAATGTATCCTTAAAAATGTAAAAGTATTATTGATTTGAGAAATGCTAAGTATTTAATTTTGCTATCTAAGATTTAAAGCTCTGAAAGTTTAAGGTCTCTTTACTCTCCATTAAAAGGTTTTAAAGCTACACCCTTTTTTATGGAGGGAAGGGTGGACACGCCCTTCCCCTAGCATGCAGGTAGGCTGGTTCCCCCCAGCAGCCATCTTAGAAGAATGTTAATTTGCATTTCAATGGCTACACCTTTTGCTAGCCGACCTTCCCAGAAAAGGTCAAGTGGCTAGGCCAACCCCAGCTAGAAAAAACATGATTTAAAGTTAACTATTAGATTTTAAAATTTATTCTTAAAAAAAAAAATAAATAAAGGGTTATTAATAAAGAACTGCTAAATATTTGACTTACAAACTCTGGAAGTTTAAGGTTCAGATTGAATTGTGAGAAATTATAGAATTGTGGTAACTAAATGCCTAGAGTATAGCAACTTAATTTTTGAGAAAATAAAATGTGTTTTCTCTTAAATAATTAGGAATTCAAAACATGTTACTTCTTGGTCTGATTTAAAAAAGAGAATTAATTCTGCGATACAGTTTAAATTTAATTGATATTCTTTAAGATAATTTAAGTATATAATCTTTAAATCATATATATACATATATATATATATATATATTATATGTTTGGCCTTTCCAAGGTATTTCAAGGTTTTGAGAATAGCTTTTAAGACATTTCACAGGCCCTTAAATGTATTTCAAAAGTCTATTCTCTCTTCATGGAAAGCTTTATAAAATAATGAAAGTTTTTGCCTGTAAGAAGGGCAAAAACAATATATTTAAATATAGCCAACATTTTCAACAGCAGTAGAATTTCTAAAAAGACAAAAGCCTCAAGCAGCCTGCATTTTTGGATCGGCTGGAGGTGGGACAGTGTTCATACTTTTGGATCAGACCAATAAAATATCAAACCTATAAGTTTTACTGAATAGGTTTCTTTGCTTTTTAAATTAAAGATATCTACTTAAGTTACTTTATAAATTGGATTTTTAAAATATAATCAATGTCTCATATAAATTAAGTTACATGAGAAGCCAATGTTTTTATAAGTAATTGAATCCTGGCTCGTAGCCGCCAGCATTCTTAATTAAGCTAGAGGCGGGGCAACATTTGCCGCTTGTGAGGCAGCCGCCATCTTGCCTGCCTCTCTGGCCACGTGGTTACTGCCCACCATCTTGTAATAACAAAGGCCAGTCCCCTTCCTTTAAATAAGCCAATGTCTTTGTAAGCAATTTAAATAAGTTTTCTAAAAGGGTTACTGAAGGCTTCCCATGATTCCTCTGTATATTCAAATAAGCCTAAGAGGATACTTTAAAAATATAATTATAAATTTATAAAAAAGAAATTTTAAGATTTTAAATTCTATTTCACTAACATTTACAGTATAAACTGAATTGTTATTAAAATGTTAAATCTGAAAGTAAATTAGTAGTCAGCCTTACTGTAAGAATACTTGTAATATAGCTAGCTAGTCGCCTGAGGCTTGCCTTTCAAGCTGTAACCATACAGGTTGCTTGTTGTAAAAAGAAAGACAAAGATCCTTAAATGAAACTCTCTATAGCCTGCAGATTATTTTGGGAGAAAATAGAGTTTTCCTTCAAACATCAGAGATTGTAATTGATAATCAACGCATCAGACCTCAGAAGGTGTAGATAAGAAAAGATTAAATGACTTTTAGAAATTATTAGGAGACTTTAACTGGTTAAAACCTTTTGTGTACAAAAGAAATTGATAGCCAGTTTGAGATTGAATTGCCATGGCCTAGAACAAAGAATATTCTTACATGATACTTTAAAATTTCATTATAATTTTTGATATTTTACAACAGCACATTGTACAATTATCCCAAACTTACAAATTAATTCTTTGAATGTTTGGCAGCAATTTAAAAAGGACATGAAAGAATTTAATCCCTTCCACTGTGTGGAAAGCCCCTTGGGAAAGCATTTGAGCATTCTATATTGACCCTTCTTGCTCTTTTTGCCAAGAGGGACCCTCTTCTCACAATCCAATTGCCCACAGCTGTTGCCTGAGTTTTCAGTTCATGCTGAGGATGAAGCCTCATAATGACTGGTACCATGGATCTGTCTCTCGCCCAATGGCGTGAGATGGGCCCTCCATGGAAAAACCTGGGTACCCCAAGATCTGTGATCAATGCCAGGGCCCCACCAGCAGGCGAGGGGATCCCAAGGCAGGTGCTGGGCATGGAGGCCATAGGGGCATAGGCTACCAAGGAGACAGAACTGAACCTCACATCACCCTGCTTGGCCCCGGAGGATGGCTGGTTAGCCAGAGACGGGTAAGATTCCTCAAGGGAGGAACAACCTAAGACAGGCACAGTCGCAGAGGGGCCATCAGGAGAGAACTTGGGGGTCAACAGAGGTGGGGCACAGAACCTCACCCCCCCAACATTACAGGGGCTTGAACACTCGCCCCTTCTGAAGGAGGTCTCCTGCCCCATGGCTGCTTCGCGCTTCCCATGCCAGCTCAAATCGGGACCCAGGCAACATACAGAGACTTGGCCCAGATCAGATCTGGACCCAGATACAGAAAGAGACTTGGCCCAGCTTGGATTGAGACCCAGGCAACAGAGAGTTGGCTGATGGCAGCTGCCCTATATCTAAATCCAGGAATGCTCAGGGCTTTCTCAAGGATGCAAAATAATCCTTTCCATTAATATTTACTGAGTAAACTAAGATTGTTGTTATTTAATGAATATTAAATTTGACAGTAAAATAGTCAAGTTTTCAGATTAATTTAAATTGGCTAATTGAAAATAAGTAAATATTCAAGAAAATGTAATTGTACAAAAGCTGTTCCTAAAGTATTAACCAAAATTTCTATTGATAGTTCATTTCATGGTAAAATTACTTAACATGCAATGAACCTAAAGCAGTCATATTTTGTGCAAAAATTAAAATTTAAAGTTATCAAGACTGCATTATAAAAATCTTCCAAAACCTCCTAAAAATTAAATAAAAAAGGGGGATAGTGGAAAAATACCATGTAAGAAAAAATATCCTGTAAGTAAATTACATCTAGAAAAAAATTTTTACTTTGAAAATTAATTTTCACACAGCAGGACACCCATGAAAAACATATATGGTGTCAAAATAAGCCAAAGGAAAATTGTTTGGGCAAAAAATAAAGGATCCCAAGTAAAATTTATAGAAAAGAGTTCTCTATTAACCTTGGTCGAGAATGTGTTTGTATATTTTCAGAAAACAACTCCTAGACCATGTGGATTCCTGCAACAGAGAGGAATTAACAGGAATGCTCCAGCCATGAAGACATTTGGCCCTTGGGCATTTAGAAAAATAACCGACCTCGTAAAACAGCAAATAGATTCAGCTTTAGCAAAACCCATTCAGATTCATTATCAATGCCTGGAAATGGCCGATAGGTGGGGCTCGGTTTACCAAGAGTGAGAAAACCTCCAGACCCAGACTCGCTCCTTCCCTACGGGGACAGCATCTTAACCAGAGGGATGCTTACCTACGCTCTGGCCAGAGCCAGAGCCAGAGGTATGGGTATCAAACCGAGTGCAGAGCAAAGCATTGCAAGGGAAGATCGGGACATTTTTTCCAACCTCCTCTGGATTTCCCTGAGAGTACACCTGGTTTGCATAGAGGTTAACATCAATAAAAATAATGGCTCTGCCTCTCCTCCCCAAAAGATGTCAAGAGCCACACATGGTGGGCATACAAAGCCCACGGGAGGAATCAGGTCGATGTTTCCCCGGTTGGTTAAGGCCCACTCCCTTCTCTTAAACAGAGAGGGAGGAGATGTCAGGAGCCAAGAGTCAATGACAAATTAATTCTAACATTATTTCAGTAAGCTAATGAAACAGAACCTCATGGAAAACTGGTCCTCACCATAGGCCTACTTCCTCATGCCTAAGGACAAAGCATTCTTCGCATAACTACCCTCTAACCACCACACCTGCCCTCCAACCATCACATCCTTTATCTATAAGTCAGCACCCCTCACGACCCTAGTCAATTACCTAAACCCACATGACCCGCTCAGCCCCCATCCCTCCTAGACATCTCCCTTCTAGAAACCACCTGCACCCACGGCTACTTCCTCATACCCCCTTCCCTGCCTGCAGCCCCTGCTGGCAAGCACTGATAGGTCCACAGTTCACTCCCCGCGCCCCACCTCCCACTCCCTGACTTGGATATAAGGCACCGTTGT
The DNA here is from genome assembly GCF_951640355.1 of Cnephaeus nilssonii. Lineage (NCBI taxonomy): Eukaryota > Metazoa > Chordata > Mammalia > Chiroptera > Vespertilionidae > Cnephaeus > Cnephaeus nilssonii. The sequence continues at coordinate 18,867,154 of NC_137081.1, read as the reverse complement.
AAGAATAAAAATTTGAGGCTTGATCAGAACCCATTTGTCTTGCCTCCATTCTTCGCGTCCCTTGTTTGTCTAGTTCTCTTAGGTTCGTCTCTGGTGTCTGCGTTGTTGCCCCGCGGGTCGGGGCATGCCACTGTAAAAAATGTCATATTTTTGTGCCCCGTGTTCCGCCGCCCATAGTGTGAAAAGCCAACTATGTGAAAGAATTGTTTCAACTATTGTGTGCACCTTACCTTGGCTGAGTCACCACAGAGAAGGAAAACCAGAAACAAACTAGAAGTCACAAGCAATGTCACCTCCTCATTAAACTTTTTGAGTCATCCATTTGCTACTCTTGAGGAAAACAAAGCTGTGGCTACCACTCATAACTCAATGTTCTTGAAAGCACGTCCTTCTAGTCATAGGCAGGACTAGAAGATTCAGAAGCATTTTAGTTCAGGATTAATTGTAGGACCAAAGTAGAGGAATATGGGGGATTTGTTTTCTGTCTTACTCCTCTTGTCTCTTCACCAGTAGAAGAGCCAATTTCTTGGAGGATTTATCTCTTAACCAGTAGAAAATGCTCATCCACATTATTGATCAAAATGAAGGTGGCTATTGTCCCGTTTTCTAAGATTATACCTGTTGTCCAAGTATAACTATTAATAGCACCCCTTTCACACTCACTGACTAGCTTGATCATAAATTGCATATTCACCCCAGCAATCAGATATGACAACAAATGCTTAGAAGACTTTGTTCAATTGATTTTGGATATCTGGATTAAACACAAGCCTTATCATTATAGAGAGATTTTGACAAAAACATTTTCTGTGCTCCATCAGAGACTAAGTCAATCAAGCATAGCATATGCAAAAGCAAAAACATGTAACTGTTTTAACATGAGATAATGGGAAATGAATTCTTACTCTGTTCTTTGGTTGTTTTCTGATACAAATAGTTTTCTTTCATTTCTGTTGTAGCACAAAGCAGCCATAGACAATACATGTATTAATTAATGGGTATGGCTATATTCCTCCCAAAATCATTTTTTACAAACCATCCAGGCCAGCAGCCACAACATGCCAAGCCCTGGACTTGATCAGTGTTCTCAAGGTTGCTTCACTTTAGAATCAACTGGGGAAAATTTAAATACACCACCAACGTCCAGGGCCTACTCCCTCAACTCCTGATTTAACCATTCCTGGTGAAGCCCAAGCTTTGGTTTAACAGTCTTGCTGTAATTCTCATGTGACGCCAGGGTAAAGAAATACCCACAATGTGCTACCTCTCATTTCAACCATTACCAATGTGGGGAATTTCTTCAGAAGAAACAGTTAAATGTAATGGATGGTGCTTATTTGTATGTGTCTTTAGTACCCCTATCTGCACTATCTCAGAAAAGATTTATGACAGCATGTTTTTGTGGGTTTTTTTTGCTTGTTTGTTTTAGTTAGACTTCCAGTGGCCTAAAGGCTCTGGGTGCTAACAAGATAATACAGCAATTAACTCTAGTTTGATGCAATTAAATCATGACCCGTAACTAATTGTGCTTTGCTTTGAGGTAATTACGATTTATTTTAAAAAATTATTAAAGTATAGTTGGCATACACTATTAGATCAGTTTCAGGTGTACAACATTTGTTATTTGGCTTTTATACACCTTACAATGTGATCACAACACTAAGTCTAGTAACCATCTGTCACCATGCAGTTATCACAGTATTATTGGCTATATTCCCTCTCACCTTTTTCACCTATTCCCTCAACTCCCTCCTCTCTAGCAAACATCAGTTTGTTCTCTGTTGCTTTAAGACTTTTTATTTTATTCTGTTTGTTCATTTGTTTTTAGATTCCACATGTAAGTAAAATCATATGGTATTTGCCTTTCTCTTTCTGACTTATTTCACTTAGTATAATACTCTCTAGGTCCATTCATGCTGTTGCAAATGGTAAGATATCATTCTTTTTTTTTTATTGCTGAGTAACATTACACTGTAAGTACATATATACTATATCTTCTTTATCCATTAATCTATTGATGGACACTAGGTTGCTTCTATATGTTGGCTATTATAAATAACTAGAGACCCAGTGCATGAAATTCATGCACAGGAGCGGGGAGCCCCTCAGCCCAGCCTGCACCCTCTCCAATCCGGGAGCCTTCGGGGGATGTCCGACTGCCGTTTTAGGCATGATCCTGGGAATTGGGCCTAAACCAGCAGTTGGACATTCCTCTCACAATCCTGGACTGCTGGCTCCTAACTGCTCACCTGCCTGCTGGCCTGATCACCCCTAACTGCCCCCCCTGCTAGCCAGGTCACCCCTAACTGCCCCCCTCTGCTAGCCTGGTCGCCCCTCACTGCCCCTCCTGCTGGCCTGATCGCTCCTAAATGCCCCCCCTGCCAGCCTGATTGCCCCTAACTGCCCCTCTGCTGGCCTGGTTGCCCCAAACTTCCCGCCCCCCCCTGCTGGCCTGGTCACCCCACGCAGCCTGCTGTTCAGTCGTTTGGTCATTCCTCACTAACCCCCCTGCCAGCCTGATCGTCCCACGCAGTCTGCTGTTCGGTCGTCTGTACGGTTGTTTCGGTCGTGATGGCCCCTGGCTTTTTATATATTAGGATGTTTCAATGATCATAGAGGTGCATATATCTTTTGGAATTAGTGTTTTCATTTCCAGGAGAAGTGAAATTGATAGATCATATAGTAGTTCTTTTTTTTTGTTTTTTTGAGGAATCTCCACACTGTTTTCCAATTTATACTCCCACCAACAGTTCCTGAGGATTTTCTTTTGTCCACATGCTCACCTACACTTGTTAATTGTTGACTGGTTGATAATAGCCATTTTGATAGGTGTGAGGTGATATCTCATTGTGATTTTGACTTGCATTTTTCTGATGAATAGTGATGTTGAGTAACTTTTCATATACCTGTTGGCCATCTGTGTGTCTCCTTTACAGAAATGTCTCTTCATGATCTTTGCCCATTTTTAAATTGAATTTTTTATTGAGTTATATGAATTCCTTATATATTTTGGATATTAACCCCTTATCAGAAATATCATTTGATAATATCTTCTCTCATCCCATAGGTTGTCTTTTCATTTTGTTGATGGTTTCCTTTGCTGTTCAAAAGTTTTTAATTTGATGTACTAAAAAAGATAATACGGGGCTAATGTCAAAGAGTTTACTACCTATGTTTTCTTCTAGGAGTTTATGGTTTTAGGTCTTACATTTAAGTTGTTAATCCATTTTGTTTATTTTTGAATATGGTATAAGAGAGTAGTCCAGTTTCATTTTATTGCATGTATCCATCCAGTAGAGTTCATTGTTTAACCTTTTGCACTCGGATATCGAGTGTGACTCGACACAGTTAGCATTAAATCCCGAGTAGAAGAAAAAAGCAAGCGAGTGCAAAGGGTTAAGAAATATAGTATAAGAAACAAAATTTATTTAGTTACCTGGTCAGACTTTTAGAAAAATGAAATTGATGTTTATTATCAAACTTCTACAAATGTGTTATAGGGGGGAAACAATGACAAATTATTTTCAGGTTGGGGCCTATTGTCTTTTAAAAGTATCACTTTTGATTATTGTTGATTTTAACTGTGAAAAGAGCTATGTAATAAAAAATTAGGAAGCATCAAAATATGTCACACCATAAATAAAATTGTTTCTGGTGTAACTTCAGAAATACATTAGCATATGTAATTATGCCCTGTAAAGAATTAGGTCCAAATTAAAGATGTGGTATGACTCAAGCATTAAATAAACCTGATAAAAAATGAATGGCAGTAACAAGACAGCAACAATTTATTTTTACCATGTTCCCTAAGTGAATTTTACAGAAAATAGAAACTGACCCTTTGAAGTGCCATCATTTTTAATAGATTGTGAGAGAATTCTTTGAAGTATCTTATACAATTTTCTACTCTATAGAACAAAACTGAATGACTCAGTTATGATTTGATGACTCAAGACCATTATTATAGACTTGGGTTATCATATTAGACCAGGAGACATTGACATCTTTTGAGACCTTAATATCTCACCAGATTGTTGTGAGGATATCGCTGAATTCATACATGTAAGCGCTTCATTCTTCTGTTCCTTTATTATGGGAGATGTTGAGGTCATATCTAAAACATCAAGAGGGAATACCATTGCTAACCATGTGGAGCATGATGGGGCAAGCAGGGAGAGAAATAATACCTATGTCATCAGACACTCCTGCACTAAGAGAAGATAAGCACATTAAGACAGTAGATAGTGCTAACAACAGAGATTCAGACCAAGTGCAAAACATAGTCAAGATTTGGCCACACTCTCGATTCTTCAGCACAGACAGCAATGGAGTTTCACAATGGAGGATCAGGGTATCCTAACATGAGAAGACTCTAACATTGGGGGCTTGGATTAGGGACACTTAGTAGTTCAGCAGATAGGTAGTTGGCATTGGAAATGTCCTTCACATGGTGAAACAGCCCTACTGACTAAACAGGGATTCATAGGCTTGGGTGACCCCTAGGAGGGCAGGACCCCAATCATGGAGGGATTTGGAAATCAGGTATCAAAATGATACCCTGCAGCAAGGACCTAGACTGAAGCCAAATTAGAAAAATTAGAATTGGGGGACTCAGGAATAAAAGGATTCCAGTTATTAGAACAGATCCACACCAAAGATAACTTAATGCAGAGCCTCAGAAAGTGGCTATTCCTGTGTTGAAATTTCTATTGACCACACACACAAGATTCTTTCTCCCTATTCCTCTTTCCAATGGCAGCTCGCTCTCCTTTTAGGGACAATCTAAATAAAGGTTTGATCTTGCTGTTTCTGCTGAGTGGCACCCCAGCAGAGTTCTCCCGCAGTGCTATGGAGCATCTCCCAGTTCCCAGCCCTGCCATGAAGCTTCCCTTCTTTTTTAAAAAGAATTTTTAAAAATACGTTTTTATTGATTTCAGAGAGGAAGTGAGAGAGAGAGAGAGAGAGAGAGAGAAACATCAATGGTGAGAGAAAATCATTGATTGGCTGCCTCCTGAACACCCTTAATTGGGGATCAAGCCTGCATGTGCCCTAACTGGAATCAAACTGTCACCTCCTGGTAATAGGTCAAAGTTCAACCACTGAGCCACAAGGGGCTGAGTGGAGCTTCTTTTCTTCATGCTAATGACTTCTTGAAAGCTGCACCACAGTTTACGCTGTAAACTTAGAGGACCACACTGATAGATTAAATGTCTACAAATTCTTTGCTGCTTCTCTTGCTGAGACCCAGAGTCTCCTGATTCAGATCCGGGCTGGTCCTGGAGAAAGACTTGAGCAAAGGAGGTGGCAGAAGTGATATTTAAAATTTTTGAAGGTGAGAGTATAAGAAGTATTGCATTCACACTAAAAGTTCTCAGCTGGTCTGTAAAAACTCTGACCTCCCTGAGGCCACCTCACTGGAGAAATTACATGAAAAGACTGTGTGGAGACACCCTGAGACTGCATGAAGAGAGAGACATGCATGGCTGGCTGCTCCAGTCCTCAGCCATGCAAGTCTCCCTACAGAGAAGTACAGCATAGATGGCACAGGCTATACCTGAGTACCAAAAGGGAAGACACCTAAGAATTGATCGTGCAAAGGAGGTCCCCACAAGGATTTCTTCATGGTCTCATTTTTGGCTCCCAGGGTACATGTCCATTCCTCCAAGTGTCTGTGTTTCTATCTTCTAGTCATCTGCCTGAATTTCTACCCACCTCCATAGAACACTCCACCTCTCCGCAACTCCATACCCCTCCCCGCTTAAACCAAATACCCCATTTTGGATGCTTGAAATGGTCAGTGAAGCAGGTAGATAACCAAGCCTCACAGAACAGGTGAGGGAAGCAATGGTTCTTGAGTCCGTGCTGAAGCTGGAGCCTCCTTGTTGGATTTTTTTTTTCAGTATTTGTGGGTTCATATACTGTCATTAAGTGTATTCCCACAGCTAAAGAACATTTAAAGGAGACACATATTCAAGAAAAGCTACTAATTTGCGGGGGGAGGGGAAAGGGCATTCTAAACCAAGAATCGCAAATTGAAGCATTTAGACTCTGAGCAGATAATATATATGAGTAAAGTGAACTTGATGTTCTTAATGGGCAAAGATGCTGATTATGGCAAAGTAGCTTGAGCTTGCATGCCTTTGCAAAGGGCATGGCAATTGCTGTTTTTCAGTAATATAGACAGTGTTGTCACCTCTTTCTCTCTCTTCTCTGTCTTCTCCTCTCTCCTATCTCTCTTCAGAGATCTAGATTTACATGTGAAATGTCTAATTTTTAAAACAAGAGAAGGCCAAATAAAACACATGTCTATCCACTGAATTTCAGGCATCAGATAAAAATAATTTCGATAAAGTAATTTTCTTAATGATCAAGACACCTCCCTGGGCTCCATAATTGTATTGAGTAGCACTTAGAGCATTGCTGTGCCTGGGAGTTCTCCTTGAATAACTAATTATGTGACTCCCATTTATGATTGGAGTTATAAATATTGACTCCCATTTTTTTTTTCTCAAAGAGTGACTCCCAGATATGATTAATTCCTAAATTTTAGTCATATTCCTCTAGTTCAGAGAGAGGAGTATTTGCCAGTTCTTTTCTCTATAAAAGTTTTAAAGGCTCAGAGATGAGACCTTCACTACTGATATGTTAATTCTGGAACTGTACCTTATTTCATACTTTTGTAAGCAATATTGTATTAACCAGATACCATTGGTCCCTGTACTACTAGATATTTCTGCTACAGTGCTTGGTTAAGGCTCATAAAAATGAGATTTTTAAATAGAAAATAACTTGAGCATCACATGGGAGATGATAGTTAACATGTTAATAAATAAAACAAGCATAAACATTAATTATTTTTATTCTATAATAAGTTAATACATTTTGCATTGACTTTCTACTCCCTCTTTCCTCCAAGCTCTCCTGGTGATAATTCCTTACACTGGATCATAATGATATGAAAAGGGTGGGTCAACGAGAATGCATAAGTATATTCTCTATCAATTATATCAATATATATCCAGGTGATGCCACAGGGCTTTCAGTCACCAGGTTCTTGAATCATTTGAATGGCTCTGATTCCCAGTCTAACACTGCTGACCTTCAAGAGTGGACAGTGAGAGGTTTTACCCAGTCAGAAGCCAATGTAGGCTTTGGGGTCCTAAAGATTTTATAATTTGAGGGTCCCCTTTAAGAAACAAAACAAAACAAAACATAAAATTACCAAAATAAACTTATGCCCAAAATGTTTTTAAAAAGTAGACATTATACTCACCTTACCTGAAATTTTTTTTAAAAATCAGAACTGTGATAAAAGGGCCAATTTTTCTATTCTTCTCAAGTTGTAAAACCAGGAAAGATGAGCCTGGGATTGTTGGTAGTTGGGTCTTCAGAGGTATTTACTGGTTGCATTAGGATATAATTAAGTCCATACACAGAATCAGTGATGAGAGACAGAAAGAAATAACCTAGTTGCTATTGTTCATATTCTCATTCTATAATCATTTTAGAGATGTTTCAGTGAAACAATTGCTATATTACTGACACTAACTTGGACATATAAATGGTGCCATCTTTGTCATACATAATGTTATATATTAAAGAACTGAGACAAGTCAAATAAAAAATAGTGGAGGCCCAGTCGAGGTAGCTCAGTGGTTGAGCATCGACCTGTGAACCAGGAGGTCACGGTTCGATTCCCAGTTGGAGCACATGCCCTGGTTGCAGACTTGATCCCCAGTGGGGAGTGTGCAGGAGGCAGCCAATCATCATTCTTTCATCCTTGATGTTTCTATCTCTCTCTCCCTCTCCCTTCCTCTCTGGAATCAATAAAAAATATATATCTATAAATAATGGAATATGAAACAAAATGGATGAAGAATGATAAAATGTATAGAAATCATCCTGACATCAAAAATTAAAACAAAATGAAATCAGATTATAACCTAAACATTAACTTCTATTTTGCGGTCCATAAAGTGAGGTAGCCCTAAAGCTTGTTCATCATCCACCTCACAATAAATCTGCTTCTATTAAAAGCTCCATCCAATTCCCTATGCAAGATCCCCTGAGATTGTTCCTGCACAAAGGATGACATGGGTTTGGCAAGAAGACAATTACAACGTCCTTTTGTCTTATTTGGGAATAAAAAAGGCACACATTTCTAACTCATCTATGAGGCATGCATAAAAGAGTAAAAAAAGAGAGTCCCTAGCAAAGGCACTTTAAGACTAAGAGTTGTAACTGTTGCTCGTATTCCCTTGGAGCAAATATTCAGCACGTATTTCAGAAAGGCGATTCCTTGTGAGAATAGTTGAATATCTGTTAGTTTAATCTATTTTCTTAAGAAGGAAAACTGGTGTTATATGTCAGTGACAAGGTCCTCAGATTTTAATTGAGTATTTTTGCAAGGATCTCTGTTAAGTCTTCTTCTGTCTTCTGGATTGACTTTTTTCCTTACCTCTCTTACAATATCCACTTTCATTGAGCTGTCCATCATTCTAGGACAGTTTCTATCTATATTTGCATGGCTTCTGCAACTGTCTCAATCTCTAGCTAGATACAACTGTTTTTACTACATTTTTGCTACCTTTACTGCAAATCCTTACAAGTTTGCTTTACTTTTCAGTCTCTCTCTCTCTCTCTCTCTCTCTCTCTCTCTCTCTCTCTCTCTCTCATGTTTATGCCAATTATTTCCTTAACGCTTTTATTTATCTGGCTCAAGGTTGTTCTTATTTTATTATTCCTTGTAGTCTGTGCCCTCCCTGTTGTTTCTGATTCTCCCTGCAGGCTTTCCGTCCCATCACTGATATTTACACTCAGGCTCTACCTTTTGTTTTCTTCTTTGGTTCTTTCTTTGGATACTTCTAATACTCAATATAATGGGAAGAGATATTTGTATGTCCTTTAGGAAATGTGATCACTTAGGCAGCAATAGACTGATTTGCTTAAAAAGACCCCAGTTCCTCTCTCTCTTACCCTGCCTTTTCAGGCTGTTAATTGTCATTCCCTTTAAAGAATCCTTTGGGTCAATGATATTCTGTTTCGAGAGAGAGACAGAAATGCCATTTTGGAGGTTTGTGAAAGCTTTTGCTGACCATGCAATTATTTAAAAATATACATTAATTGAAATTAGCCAGAAACAAATAGCTGGCTAACAAGGAAGAGTTTCCAATGGCATTATGTAGCCCTCAGGTAAACTCATTAAGGCTCTACTGCTGGAAGCATAGATGTGCATGGTTACCAATCTGCTTTCCCACACTCGGCACCATTCCTTTTAATAAGGGGATAAAGATTCTCTTTCGATGCTATATGACTAAACAGGAATAAACTGTTCACAATATATATTTTTTAATTCTCTATCCAGAGTACATCTGGGACCCATATTGGACACTAGGTAAATTATTATATAAAATGAAGAGTAGGATCTCTGTGTGGAAAGGGTTTTTAAGGAAGATGCTGTGGTCTCTGCTGTTTCCATTGGCAGTGGCTGTGGTGCAGAGAAGGCGTGCTTGGTGGTGTAAAATCTTCAATCTATTAAATAAGCATAATTGAGTAGAGTCACTGATAAATACTCAATTAGGCAAACTATAAATTAAATTATCAGTGGTATGAGAAGTTGTAATTATTTTTTTCCACCTCACTTGCCAAACTGAGAATTTACTAGTAGTGATTTTGCTGTATTTTCAGGGGAGCCGATTGGTATGCTTGTGGTGACTGGCTTGAATTGTAATTCATCTTATGCACACATTCAATTACTTCTCATAGAAAGGGTTCAGAAAAGTTTCTAACCCACCAAAGGCAGTCTTTACTTCAGAAAATATGCATACTTGGGTGTTTTTCAACTTTTTTTTCTTAATAAAATTTAGAAAAAGTAAAGTTCAGCTATTCTGTAACAGAGTATTATGTTTCTTCAAGCTGGAATGACATTAGAATAAGGGATTTTAAAAAAAAAATGTCTTTGCCCAGCATTAGTAATATTGTCTCCGACTTTAAGAAAAAAGTAGATAATGCTAACAAGGCTAAATCTCCTCCCAGAAAGACAGATTGAATTCCCATAAAAGTAAACTAGAATCTAGACCAGGTTAGAGTGCTGGGGTACAGTGAAGATTTAGTGTGAGCCAGTCAGAGGTTATGTCAGGAAGCTCTGAGAAATGAATTGTAATTTATTGATAACTGGGAAAATGGGATTCAGATCACAGCAATATACCATGGATTGGTTCAGAGGTTGGCACTCTATTTAGTTCTGAATGACGGCAACAAAGTGAGGTAGAAACGTTAAGAAAAAGAAATAAGAGATTTAAAGAGACTGGGATGGACCAGTGAGAGGAGGGGGGAAAGGAGGACATGGGGAAAGAGAAGCTGTAGGGGTAATACCAGGTAAAACTGGAGTATCCTGAATGGATTCAAGATATGAGGATCAAAGTCTGAGGGAAAGCAGAATTTGCTACACTAAAACATGCCTTTTAGGATATTGATTATTTTAAGCTGGCTATTTTTAGGAAATCAAAGACTCTTAAAGAAACTTTAAAAAATATCTATATTTATTCATTTCAGAGAGGAAAAGAGAGGGAGAGAGATAGAGCATCAATGATGAGAGAGAATCATGGATCAGCTGCCTCCTGTACATCCCACACTGGGGATGGAGGCTGCAACCCAGGCTCATGCCCTGACCAGGAATTGAACTGTGACCTCCTGATCATAGATTGACAAAACCATGGAGCCATGCCAGCTGGGCAAGAAACTTTGACCTTCCCCCTAACCACCTAAAAGAATTTTGATAGAGGACCTGCTCCAGGAAAGGAGATAACATCATAGAGAACTATAGTGTACTATGAACTATAGGTGTGATAGAGAGAAAGCTAGCAAAACCCCTTTGATCAAAGTCCTCTCTGTGCCACATTATGAAAGACGGCCCAGCAGACATTTATTCACAAAACATTTGCTTTTCTATCTCCATGTACATTGCCTTCCTGCCATTTGAAGTCCCAAACCACAACCCCCCTCTCCACTTAGCTCAAGATTACATATAAGCCTTAACAACCCAACTTATCTCTCATATTCTTATGGGACCTTCATATATACATACATAATAAATGTTGTCATTTCCCCCATTAATCTGTCTCATGTCAATTTAATGTCTAGTCCAGACAGAAGAATTTAGTAGGGTAGAGGAAAGTGTATTTGGCCTTCCCACAGTTACCTCTATGACTTGTTCTCAAACATTTCTGATTGCTTACCTTTATATACTTAGTTATTACTGCAATCAGAAAAGGAAGTTTTAAATTATCAAATTCATAGTTTTTAAACTCTAGGCATAGATGAAAGGATAGTGGCATTCAAAAATCAGCATCAATTAGGTATCCAACACTGAGCCTTCAATCTGTAGTGAGATAGAGGTGATGTAAGGGAGAAAAAGACTACATATAAGATTTCATCCTGATTTAATATCCAGGAATAGCACAAACTACTTACACCCAGGGTTTTTCCAGCATGTGTATGATCACGATAAATTGTACCCTCCCTCCAGGCAAATGATAGCTTGGGAAATCAACCTGTCTTAGCACAATGGAGCTGAAATTAAATCAATGTCCTGAAAACATAAGTGATAATATGATATTCCAAGTTTCTGTAATATTCCTAAATGATGAAAAGAGGGGATTATAATAAATTGAAGAAACATTAAATACAATTAGGACTGAACCAGGATAAAACTGTGAACTATGGAAGTTTAGGCCATCTTGGCAACTAATGTTTTGTTTTCTCTCATGGTAACATCTCACATTCTCAACACATCCTAGCTGTATGTGCTCTCTACTGCCACTCAATGGAAACCTTTCATTTCTTCTCTAAGGTACAATTGGCTGACAATCTACTAAAGCATTATGCACTTTATGGATAATTACATTGCAGTAGGAATCAGAGCAGTAATCAATGAAGGGTCATCAATATATATGTGACTACTTTTTCTCTTTGACCATGGCAGACACAAAAGATCACATTCTCTCCCTCTGAGACCACTTAAGGTCACAGAATCATTCTCAGCATTGGTGTTCAGGGTAGCCACAAACAACTCAGCAAAGTAAATAAGCACATAAAAACGTATTTATAATTCAGAGTCCATGTTACAAAATTCTAATGGTTACATTTTACGGATCGTCAAGATGTATGAATATGGAGAATGTTTGAATTCTATGGAAGGATAAAAGGATTGGGGCTGGGGGATAATAGTCCCTATTATTATAAATATAGTCCTATTAGATATAATATTGAAGGACAGTGTTAGAGAAATCAATAGTTAATGACAGAACTCATGGTAAGAGTATCATAAACCCAAATATCCAAAAATTACTAAATGCAAAGAGGTTATATTCAGGGTCATAGGTATAGGTTGTTGAGCAAAGATTGAAACCTTTTATTTAAATTATTTTTGTAGTTGTTATGGAATGGATGGCTATTATTCTCTGCACACTGCTATATAATGTTTCTAGTCTTCAAACAACAAAGCAGAAATTGCAGATCTAAATTGTTATATCTCATTTCAAAGTAGCTACCCTGACAGATGTACATTTATTCCAGCCATACTACCATTGCTTAAGCAGTTTTAGAACTCCTTTTGAAATTGCTTTCAGAGCCTGAAGCTTTTTTTTACTATCCTCAATAGTGGCAAATCTTCATACTTTGACAGGAGATTTGATTTTTCAGAGATTGCCAAAAGTCATGACTAGTGAATAAAGTAGTTGGTTAAATTGCATTATACTGTTTGGGGTTTCAAAAATAAGGTGAGCTAAAGTTATGATCCTAGTAGTCTCATGTAGCTCATAAAACACTTTAAAGGGCAAATGCAAAGGGGAATTTTTAAAAGAAGACTTTTAGTTCTCTCTTTTTATAAAATGAGTGGATACCACTAGCTGATGATTCTGTGATTTAGTTATTCATTTATTTAAACATCTGGAAAGATTCAGTGCTATTTTAAAGAAATATAAAACAAATCTAAATGTGATTGAAAATTTTTTATCCTAAAAAATATGTTAAAATAACATGTTTTATGTTTTTAATTACACTGTGATTTATTTTCCTTTGCTGTAAAATGATAAATGTATTAGTTATATGTTGTTTTATAACAAACTAGAGGCCCGATGCATGAATTCATGCATGGGTGGGGTCCCTCAGCCTGGCCGGAGATAGGGACCAATCAGGATTGGCTGGGGAGAGGGGCCATGGGAGGTTGGCTGGCCAGGAGGAGGGGTCACAGGAGGTTCCAATTGGGGCCATCAGGGCTGGCCAGTTGTGGGGAGGGGCCACAGGAGGTTGGCTGGCTGTGGGAGGTTGGCTGTGGGAGTGCACTGACCACCAGGGAGCAGCTCCTGCTTTGAGCGTCTGCCCCCTGGTGGTCAATGCGTGTCATAGCAAACAGTTGACATTTGGTCACTTTGGCTTTTATATATATAGACTAGAGGCCCAGTGCACAAAATTCGTGCACGGGGTGGGGGAGGTGTCCTTTAGCCCAGCCTGCACCCTCTTCAATCTGGGACCCCTTGAGGGATGTCCGATTGCCTGTATAGGCCTGATCCCTAAACGGGCAGTCGGACATCCCTCTCACAATCTAGGGCTGCTGGCTCCCAACCACTCGCCTGCCTGCCTGCCTGCCTGCCTGCCTGATTGCCCTCTAACCACTACCCTGCCAGCCTGATCGATGCCTAACTGCTCCCCTGCCGGCCCGATTGCCCCTAACTGTCCTCCCCTGCTGGCCTGGTCACCCCTAACTGCCCTCCCCTGCCAGCCTGGTCGCCCCTAACTGCCCTCTCCTGCCATCCTGGTCGCCCCCAACTGCCCTCCCCTACAGGCCTGGTCACCCCCAACTTCCCTCCCCTGCAGGCATGGTCACCCCTAACTGCCCTCCCCTACAGGCCTGATCGCCCCCAACTGCCCTTCCTTGCAGACCTGGTCCCTCCCAACTGCCCTCCCCTGCTGGCCATCTTGTGGCGGCCATCTTGTGTCCACATGGGGGTGGCCATCTTTGACCACCTGGGGGTGGCCATCTTGTGTGTGGAGTGATGGTCAATTTGCATATTACCTCTTTATTATATAGGACTATTCCAAAATTTAGTTGCTTAAAACAACATCTATTATCTCACAGTGCCTGAGTGCATGGTTTATCTATTTTCTCTGCTTCATAATTTCTCGCAGGCTAAAATCGAGTTGTCATCATCTGGGTTGCAATCATCCATAGGGCCAACTCGGGAAAGGTTTGCTTCCAAGCTCACTCATGTAATTATTGGCACTGTTCAACTCTTCATGGACCTCAGTCTCTAATGGCCATTGGTTGAAGGCTACCCTCATTGTCTGTCCACATGAGCATCTTTATAAGTCATCTCATAGCATGACAAGTTGCTTTATCAAAATAAGCAAGCAATCAGAGTCACACAAAAAGAGTGTATGAACAAGATAGATGTCATAGCCTTTATAACCTAATCTCAGAAGTGAAAGCCATCACTTTTGCTATATTCTTTTCTATAGAAGTGATTATTTAAGTCCAGTCAAGTGATTAATTAATTAAGGAGTAGGGATTACATTAGGGAGAGAATACCAGAAGGTGGGGATAACAGGGAACCATATTACAAGCAGCTTTTTACTCTCTTTCCCCTGGAACCCAATCATTCTATCCATTCCACTTGAAAAAATATACTCAGTATCTCTCAGGTCTCTGTAAAACTCAACCCATTACAACATCATGTCAAAGTCTAGTATCACCTCATCTAAATCATGTTCAAGTCTGGCTGAGTCTCCTTGAGTGTGATTCCTTAAGTATACAGATCCAAGAGTACAGTTCTTTTATAGTTGTGAACCTGTGAAACCAGGAAGATGAATTAACTGCCCCCACGTATCCAATGAACCACGGTGAGAGAGACATAGGATAACAGATAAAGATATTCCTGTTCACAAAGGGAAAAAGTCAGGGACACGTACATTGTGTACTGCTCTGTCCATTTCAGGCCATGCTGGCAATGTTTTGGCTGATACAGTTTTCTCAAAAACTCTCTGGGTTTTTGGTGTTTTTCTTTTGAGACAAAATTCACCCCCATAAATCTCTTAGAGAAAAGCTCTTTTCTTGGACTTCTACTGAGATGGCTGAAGAGCGAAGCCCTTGAACTTCCTGGAGTCCCTACAGTGTAATTAAAAAGATCTATAAGGCACACTCAGTCTCTTTAAAGAGTACACTGTGCAACTGAATAAAACTCTGACCCTCTGGTCTTTCTAAGTGTTTTAAAAATGTTTTACAGTCACATCACTATACATCTATTTTAAGTGTCCCATGGCCAGGCATTCCATATCTACCAGTGCCAGTAGCACACCAAAAGACATTTTTTAAAAATATGTATAATTCTCCAATTTTAAAAATATGTATAAATAATTTAAAAAGATGTATAATTTGGCCTACCCATGCTCTAGAACCATAGGAGCTCTGGAATTGTGATTCTCCTATTGTCATTAATTTCACAACTAACTTACCACAGATATTTCTGTGCCACAGAGTCTGCTGTATCTGGACCGACTGTACAGATGTTACCTGCTCCGGGTTCCACTCAAAGCTGTCACAGCAATGTTCCAAGTGTGCAATAAAGCACCTTAAGAACCTCCCAAAGCTACCAGGCACTGTGGATGGAAAATGTGAAGACACATAATTTATTCTTTTTGAAGGGAATATTCTAGGATGCCTCAGGCCAATGAATCTCTAAAAATTTAACTAATGAGACAGGTCCTGCCCTAGCTGGTTTGGCTCAGTGAATAGAGCATCTTCCCATGGACTGAAAGGTCCCAGTTCGATTCTGGTCAAGGGCACGTACTTCGGTTTCAGGTTCGCAGGCCCTGGTCAGGGTGTGTGCAGGAGGCAACCAATTGATGTGTCTCTCTCACATCGATGTTTTTCTCTGTCTCTCCCTCTCCTTTCCACTCTTTCTAAAAATCAATAGAAACAAACATCCTCACGTGAGGATTAACCAAAAAATAAAAGCTGTCAGGCATAATTTAAAAAAAAAAATGAGGCAGGTCCTTAAACCTTTATAGTTTCTATCTCTTAGCCTCTGAAGCATGTGTTTTACTCATCTAATCCAATTACTATGATGTCATCAATAAAATTAATCAATGTGATATTATGTAGATGTTTGAACTGCCCAAGAACCTCCAGGCAATATCATGACACTGGGTTTGAGAGTTAACCTCATAATGGGGCAAGATCATAAATGTTTATTCCACACGAATCCTGATTGTTTCTGATTCTCTTTTCTGATAGAGATAAGGAAATATATATATTAATAACTGCATACCATGTACCTCAAGCTGTATTGATCTGCTGTAACAAAGATCTTCTAGAACAGCAACTGCAATTAGTGTTACTACTTGGTGAGTCTGCAGTAACCAACTTTCATCTTTCAGGAATCATCTTGGTTGTTCAGGGGCCAAAATAATTAATTAAATGGAGACATAATGGGTCCATGACCTGTGATCTTTTATTTCCACTGGAATGATGTATATATAATATAGACAGGGTGGGGCAAAGTTGTTCATACAGAAAATAATACAATGATTAATAAATAATAATACAAGAATAACCTCTGTGTTTCACATACTCACAATTGTAGACCTACTTTATTTTTAGTGTTTAAAATTTATTTTTTAAATTTTATTATTATTTTTTAATTCTTTATTGATTACGGTGTTACATATGTGTCCTTATTCCCCCATTACCCCCCTGCCCCTCCTCATGCCCTCACCCGCCTGTTGTCTGTGTCCATTGGTTAGGCTTATATGCATGCATACAAGTCCTTTGGTTGATCTCTCTCCCTTACCCCCACCCTCCCCTACCTTTCCTCTGAGGTTTAATGGTCTGATCGATGTTTCTCTGTCTCTGGATCTATTTTTTGTTCATCAGTTTATGTTGTTCATTATATTCCATAAATGAGTGAGATCATCTGATATTTATCTTTCTCTTCCTGGCTTATTTCACTTAGCATAATGCTCTCCAGTTCCATCCATGCTGTTGCAAATGGTAAGAACTCATTCTTTTTTACCGCAGCATAGTATTCCATTGTGTAGATGTACCACAGTTTTTTAATCCACTCATCTGCTGATGGGCACTTAGGCTATTTCCAAATCTTAGCTATTGTAAATTGTGCTGTTATGAACATAAGAGTGCATATGTCCTTTCTAATTGGTGTTTCTAGTTTCTTGGGATATATTCCTAGAAGTGGGATCACTGGGTCAAATGGGAGTTTCATTTTTAGTTTTTTGAGGAAACTCCATACTGTTCTCCACAGTGGCTGCACCAGTCTGCATTCCCACCAGCAGTGCACGAGGGTTCCCTTTTCTCCGCGTCCTCGCCAGCATTTGTCATTTATTGATTTGTTGATGATAGCCATTCTGACAGGTGTGAGATGGTACCTCATTGTTGTTTTGATTTGCATCTCTCAGATGATTAGTGACTTTGAGCATGTTTTCATATGCCTCTTGGCCTTCCTTCTGTCTTCTTTCGAAAAGTATCTATTTAGGTCCATTGCCCATTTTTTGATTGGGTTGTTTATCTTTCTTTTGTTAAGTTGTATGAGTTCCCTGTAGATGTTGGAGATTAAGCCCTTATCGGTGATAACATTGGCAAATATGTTCTCCCATGCAGTGGGCTTTCTTGTTGTTTTGTTGATAGTTACTTTTGCTGTAAAAAAGCTTTTTATTTTTATGTAGTCCCATTTGTTTATTTTCTCTTTAGTTTCCATTGCCCTAGGAGTAGCATCAGTGAAAAAATTGCTTCGGCATATATCTGAGATTTTGCTGCCTATGGATTCCTCTAGTATTTTTATGGTTTCCCGTCTTGTGTTTAAGTCCTGTATCCATTTTGAGTTTATTTTTGTGTATGGTGTAAGTTGGTGGTCTAGTTTCATTTTTTTGCATGTATCTGTCCAATTTCCCCAACACCATTTATTGAAGAGACTGTCTTGACTCCATTGTATGTTCATGCCTCCTTTGTCGATTATTAATTGAGCATAGTGGCTTGGGTCGATTTCTGGGGTCTCTATTCTATTCCATTGACCTATATGTCTGTTCTTGTGCCAGTACTAGGCTGTTTTGAGAACAGTGGCTTTGTAATACAGCTTGATATCTGGTATTGAGATTCCACCTACTTTGTTACCTACTTTTGCCCCATTCTGTATTATATATTTTACTTACTATGTTTTACAGGTGTGTGTGGGAGAGAGTAGGGTTAGAAGGGAGTTTTAGAAATTTCTACATGACCTTCCCACTGAATTAATTCTTATCCTGCAGTCTAATGAACCATTAATTACCAAGTATCTCCATTCCAATTATATCCTAGGACCAAAGGAATAGTCGTTTTGTGCGTCAGTGAACCCAGTGAACCAACTACCATGAGCTGGACCTATGCCAGAATTCGGTTAATTATCTGGCCTTCATATGCCTTCACTTTAACACAAGGACAGTGATGAGACTTTATTTCTGGTTATCAATGTTAACTCATAACTGACATCTAACATTTCTCAAAATGTTTGTATATTTCCTTTTCCACACAATTTGGTTATGCAAGTAAATGACTGTCATTCCTGTTTGGGAATGACTTGCCATTGTGTTACAAGGTCCCTTCTTCTTTCACTGATAAGTGTAGGGTCAGAAACTGCCTCCAGTACACAAAGTAGATGTGAGTTTGTAATGTTTTACTAAGTTGTCTGTCTTCAGTTTCTTGATAATCTATCCTTGATTTATACCCAAAGAAGTGATGTTATTGCCTCTGTCCTTAAACCTATGCCTTATACTTTTTAAAAAATGTTGTTTTTCTTTATGCATGTACATACTTTAATTTTATATCTCTCCAAGGCAGTGGTTTAGCATAATATTAGTCATGTCATTTGTCTTTCTTTGATCAGATTAATATAGATCCAGTGGATTACTTTCTATTTAAAGGTATAGGCACCAAATTCTCAGGCTCAGGACAATAAAAAGTAGCACAGTCTCTTTCAGACTCTACCGCCTCAACTACCACTTTGAATCTGTTATATAAGTAATATTTGAATACCCAACTTTTGTAGGAAATAGAATATAAAAAGTATATTTTTCAGTCCATAAGATAATATAAGCTTATTCATAGTTTTGGTCTCACCCAAGACTGCATGCAGTCACTTTGGGTTCTATAAATGAGCCTGTTGGTAGGCAATAAATACTATCACATACCATGTGTGTCTTAGATTCTTTTTTTCTGACAGATGATAGCATGTTTTTGAAAGCTTTAGTATAAAAGTTAAGTTATCTGTGACCTTTCCTGGCTCAACTTAGGGCAATTATGTCTCAACTTCCACAAGAAAATTGATATAAAACAGAGTTCCTAATCTCATCACGATCCCCTAATGTGCCTTAAAGCAATAATACATGACTTATATTCTTACTTCGGAAGCTTAAATGTAAATGACATATCATTACCCAAAGGATTATATTTTGAATCTGACAGATATTACCTTTCTAAAATCTTATATGGCTTATATAAAGTTTTAATAAAAATAGTAAATTTTCCCATGTAGAAGCTAATTCAGAGTTATTAGTTTGATCCATTTGAAATTGCCAGCTTTTGATAGTTTTTGACCTATAAAAATGGCAATTCTGTATGATTCAGGCTAATAACTTTATACATATTATGTTGTTGCATTTTTCTTCATATACATAATGAAAATGTACAAGAAAAAATGGTCATGTCTTTCTCAAACTCTACTTCTATTTCTATGTTCCTTATCTAGATGAAGGCACTCACTATTGATTATCAGTTGTCCAAGCAAACCTGGAAGTTATAATTAAATCTTCCATCTTCCCTTCTTTTTATACCCTGTTGGTAATGAACTCTATATTTTCTTAAAATAGTCTACAATTTCTATGCAAGCTCCATTGCTACTTTTACTGCCTTGGCTCAATTTATAATCTGTCACTGATGGGATTCTCCAGGAAGCAGAATGAGATAGAGATTCTATGCAAGAGATTATTAGGGAGTGTTCATGAGATTGCAACGTGTCAGAGAGAAGAGATGGTAGTGATTGTTAAGTGGGCTCCTCTGTTTCTAACTCATGGGTCCCAGGCCAACGTATTTCAATTACAGGAACATAGTACCCGCCAAAGTTCATGAATTTAAAGCAAGATTTCTAAACCTTGGTATTATTGACAATTTGTACTTGGTAATTCCTTTTTGTGGGGGATGTCCAGTGTAATGCAAAATGTTTCGCAGTATTTCTGGTTTCCACCCACTAGATGCCAGAAGGAACCCTCCTATTTCCCTCCCAGTTGTAACAACCAAAAATATCTCTAGATTTTGCCATATGTCCTCCAGGGGGCAAAATTGCCCCTGATTGAGAAACATTGATTAAAGTATATCCTGGAGGATGGTACTTCATCATTGCAGGGTTTTGCCCCGGGGCTGGTATTTCACCTGTGTCACCAGCTTTCTGGGTGGTTGTAGAATGTGGCATGGCCAGTGGGTGAATCAGATGGGTCCCTTAGTCTAGCACAATGTACGTAGGATGCCACATGAGGAGAGCAAACAATTATGCAAACCCTCAAATAGTGGGCTGGCTGAAGCCCTGTGAGAAAAAAAAGAATCCATAGTTGGAATATCTATCTCTTCCTGTCAAACAAACAATCAAGAAATATCTGCTTCTTATAAAGGGAGTGTAGTGTAATCAACTTGCTACCAAATAGCTGATTGTTCTCTTTGAGGGATGATGCCATATTAAGGGCTAGTTTAGTATTAGTTTCTTCTGCTGGAAGATTGGGCATTTGTTAGCAACAGTAGCTACATCAGTCTTTTTAAGTGAGAGTCCATGCAGTCGGGTTCATGCATAGCCTCTAACCTTGTCATCGTGACCCTTTCTGTAAAAATATATGAGCACACACTCTTCCTGTAAATGCGATTTCAGTTTATAAATACATATGTGAAGTGTTGTACTGAATGTTATGTAAGGACACCAAAATGTCAAATGGTGTTTTATTACTGACCAAGCTTAATTTCTTCTGTATTTTTAAGATGTAAAATAAATATAAACATCCCAATTTTTTTTGTTATTATTCACCTCACTCTACAGACCAGTATTCTTGACACCAGATTTGGAAACAACCTTAAAGTCCATTTGGGAAAACAGACCTGCCTGCTAGAAAGGCCCAGGCATAGCACAATATGCCCAGTCTTCTCCAAGGAGGTGTTGTGATCCCCTCACCTCCCCCCTTGTCAGGCATTAAGATGGGAAGGCTGCCTGAACACAAGATTGCTTGGGGATTTCTTTGTATGGTGATTGTTTACCCTGGTGACTGTGGATGGAATGCAAATAATTTTAAACCCGCAAAGGAGTTGCTGAGTCACCTTGATGGTGTACACTTGCAAACCTGCAGCAGTAACGAGGAGGGGCAAAAAGATAAAGACTCTTAAAATTCCTAATTATAAAAATGCAAAACTGAATTTTAAATACTGAATTATAATGAATTATAAGTGAAAAATGATTACTTGCTGTTCTTGTGACTTACAATAATAAACAGGCAAAATTTATTAATACATGTTTATAGTACTAATATTTTCCAAAAGAGGACCCCCTCTATTTTTTTTTAAACAGAAGATAAAGGCCTTTTTCATTTTAGTTTTATGGTGTTATCATTTGGGTTTCTCATTTCAGTAGCATAAAATAAACATGCAACCTTTACTTGAAGCATATTTAGATGATGTCAAAATCTAATAAAATTAATGGCCCAATTCTTTCCAATGTATTTCCTTTCTTAAACCAAAATCCTGAGTAAAAATGCCATTCCTTTTAAAATGGTTTTACATAACAAAAATATGAAGTCTAGATTAAATTGATCTTTTTAGTATTGTTCATTGTACTATATTCCCTTTACTAAATTGATGTTTCTTTTTCAGTTGTTTAATTTCAACTGAAATTGGAAGACCAAAGCAACTTAGGCTATATAATAATAAAATTACCTTACACTGGTACAGTCTCATAGATTTCAAAGCACTTTCCCATTAGTGAATTTTGTCTCATGGCAAATCTAGTTATTATTATTTCTCTTTTGATATCTGAAGAAAATGAGGCATCAGAAGATTAAGTGACTTGTTTTCAGTTACATCATTTAATGAGCAATAGAGCTGAGGCTGGCAACGAGTTTCTCTATGTCTGTTCTAGAGTTCTTGTATTCTCTGATTATTCCACAAATCTTGATATTTTCATGGAACTGAGCCAGTAATGTACCCTCACCAGCAAGACTCTAAGTTCTTCAATGCAAAGTCCAAGAAGACTGTCTGTGCTTGGAACATTCTTCCAAATTCTTCAAAAGATTGTGGAAATGGTAATGAGATCGTCATTCGAGTCTTTGGGGGAATGATAAAGGTTCAAGATTATACTTTTCCAACTGAGAATCAGATAAATGGAGCATCAAGTGAATGGGTCAAGGTTAAGTCCAAGGAACCACCTCACGAAATGATAGCCTAGAAAGTGATGGTAACTCGGTCTCCGTGATGTTTTTAGAAAGAGGAGGTGTTCCTGGAGGAAGATCAGAGGTCTGAGGCAAAGTGAAACTGGCAAGTTCAGGGCCTTTTCTAACCTTCAGCAGCTGAAATAAGACTCTGCAACGGGTACCAAATAAAGGAAAGCTACATGTTACTAGAAAATATGAGCTTTTGAAGACACCCAGTGCTGGGGACTGAAGGAGAGGATTTGAGGATTAAAATAAGACTGTCAATGTCTGGCATTCAGAATTATTCAAGGTTTCAAGGTCTCAAATGCCTCCAGCACTTCAAACAGGTACCCGGGAATATGGAGGGATTTGTCAGAGCAGGTATATAGGTTCAGACCATACAGTTACAGGGAGACGAGGCCTCAGCCCATGTACCAAGACCAGAGAGACGGTGCCAAGTTGGACTCACAAAATGATCTGAGACAAAGAGAAATTATCCGTTGACTCTGGGTAGTTACAGGAACAATTCACAGTAAGGTTTTTCTGAAGAAGCTCAGATAGCTTAAGAGACAGGGGCAAGGTGGGAAACAAATCTGCCAAAATGTCACTATTGATGCAAATAATTTAGAAGGAGAAAGAAAAGGCTGCTTTCCGGTTGTAAGAAAACCCAGAAGGGAGTTTGCAAAGGAAGGAACCAGTTGAAATTTGGGGGAATGAGAGTTACTTGTTATAATTCAGTTCTCCAGCTCCAATCTAATTCCCTACAGGAAGAATTCCCAGAGAGATGAAAAACCAGACCCCACGGAAGGATGCACAGAAACACGCCAGGCCCTGGTTCGACTTTACTCACTGACATACAGGTAGTGCAGGCTGCCTGATCACTGGGTAAGTGTGACCACCTGTGCACCAATCCCCTGGTATTCTGAGAAAAAAAAAAAGGGGTGTTGGGGACTCTGTTGAGAGAAACCATCAGCTTTCCTTTCTAGTATAGGAGGAATAGACATTTCGAAGGCAAGCACATTTGTGAGGAAACTCTACCCTGGTCTTTCAGAAATGGAGACAAGAAGGTATTCTAGCTTGTTAGGTATTCTAGCTTGCTAGGCTCATCTATCTTCCCAACCCCCTTTCATCTTACTGGAAACAGGGAACCCGAGGGAGGGGCTGACATAGACCCAGTGCAGTCATGTGCTGCATACTAACGTTTCCATCATTGTAGATTATAATGGAGCTGAAAAACTTCTCTTGTCCAGTGATATCATAGCCATCATAATGCCATAAAGCAATACATTATTCGTGTTTGTAATGATGCTGGTGTAAAAAAAACCTACCACACTGGCAGTTGTATAAAAGGATAGCACGTACAATTATGTACAGAACAAAATGCTTGATAATGATGATAAATGACTATATTACTGGCTTATGCATTTGCCTTTTATCATTATTTTAGAGTGTACTCTTTCAACTTAAAAAATGTTTGCTGTAAAACAGAATGCCATGTTATGCCAGCGGCAGCCTCATGTCTCATGTTTACTGTGGCAAATGCTCTGGATGTTCTGGTAAGTCATATGCGAACTGAAAATTGGATAAACCCTAGAAAAAGTCATGGTACCTCAGTGATATTTTTATGGTCCAATGTTTTGAGGGATGCCAGGGCATCCTGTAATGCAGAGGACACGTAATCATACCTTCTATAACAAGGAA
Source organism: Cnephaeus nilssonii (assembly GCF_951640355.1). Taxonomy (NCBI): domain Eukaryota; kingdom Metazoa; phylum Chordata; class Mammalia; order Chiroptera; family Vespertilionidae; genus Cnephaeus; species Cnephaeus nilssonii. Next base: position 18,842,971 of record NC_137081.1, on the reverse strand, counting down.
AGAGGCACAGTGCTTTGCCCTCCTTGGGTTTGGAAGATATTCTATCAGTTGTGTTAATGATCTTATGCTCCTTGCTCCTTGCAGGCAAATTTCAGAGACATGTTTAACTTGGTGTCTCAAAGGATCCCCAGCAGGTCTTAGCCCCAGTTGTCCACAGTGCTGACCTACTCATTATTGGCTTTTCCCCTTACCCTGTTCTCTGTACCATGCCCGGCAATGCTCCCCAAGATTACCTCTTGAATAAAGTCCACCCAAATTGTTGCTCAGGGTCTGCTATTGAGAGCTAAACCAAGACAGTCCATAAGGGTAGAAATAGGGAAAGTTGTTACAGAATTATTGCAATAATAATCCAAGAGATAATCAAGGTGGGTGGTAATTGGATGTGACCAGGGTGGTTGAATTCTAGATGTATTTTGAAGTTAGATGTGTGAGTTGGGTGTAGGACACAAGGTAAGGAAAGACTCCAGAATGTCTCCAAAGGTTTTGCTTAGATTCACAGGAGTGATGGAGTTTTTTTACAAGTGAGATGGAAATGACTTCAGGAAAAGCAGATTTTCTGAGGAAAATACAGCATTCGATTTTGGTCATCTTAACTTTCAGATACCTATTAAATATTTAAGAAATTATCCGTTGACTCTGCCTCAAGTAGGCAGTTGGACAGAGTTCAGAAGGAAGTTCCATAGGGGAGATATTATGGGAGTTGTTGATATGTAGATGATATTTCAAGCAATGAGATCACCAAGAGAATGAATATAGAGCGAAAGGGAACCACGACCTGAGGACTGGATCCCTCGAATGTTAAAAGGCTAGAGAGAAGAGAAGGAACAGGCAAAGGAGAAAAGAAGCTATCTCTAGCAAAGGAAAACTCCAGGAAATGGGATGCCAGGGAGGCCCACAGGACAAAAATAAATAAATAAATAAATAAAAAATAGTATATCAAGAAGGAGGGAGTGATCTGCTGATAAGTCAGGTCAAATAAAGACTGAGCATTTATTAGTGGATTTAGCAATGGAAAATCAGTTCAAGCCCAATGACAAATTTTGAGTATCCAAAATACTTCATGAGTCCAGAGTTTCAATAAATATCTGAGCATTCTTGGGGCTAAAGATAATCCAGGCTTTCTCCAGAAGATAGGGAGGGTACGCATGAAAAGAAGAAGGGATTCTTAAAATGAACTTTGGCTACCTTGAAATTTTGCCTTGGGTCAGCCATGTCATTGACTATTAAACATTGGGAATATTATAAATGCTAGGTGAACAAACTCCCTTGGTACCCTGGGGGAAAAATACAATAACACCAGAATCTCTGGACAGTTAAGCCAGATTAATTTACTGACTGTTTTGTGATAGATTTCACTGTAAAATAAAGTGGATAGTAGATTCTATTGAACAATAGTACCTATATTTTCAATTGCACAGTGTTTGGCTTATAATCAATTGGAGGCCCCTACCAGCCATGAAAATAATGAATGATACAGCCACCTTATAATAATGCTGGAATTCATCTGGCAGTAAGTCTTAATTGTTCAATAAGAACTCAAGTGAGATAATGCCAAAAAGCCTTACATACACAAACTAACTGACTCCCAGAAAGCAGGGGGCAAAATAAGCCCATGTAATCATTTTATCTATTCTCTATGTAGCAAAAAAGTTATTCTGTGCCTAGTTTTAACTTTGGTACAAATAATGATTTTTTTTTCCCCTCTTATGATATCATTTGAATTTGGTCCAGGAATTACAGTACCTTTAGCTTACTTCATCAGTGCTCAATGTCATCTTCTCTCCTGATGGAAAATGCGACCTATTTGGTGTTTATATTTCTTCACTCACCATCTTTCTCTTGGCAATAGTTTTACTTGGGATAAAAATAGTATCTACCTAATGGTTATTAAGAGGATGGTGTGATTTCATCTAGCTAAATCACTTAGAGCAGTGCTTGGGAAAGAATTTGTGCTGTTTGTCTGAGTGTTACCTCTTATTTTTACCTTTATGTGGTAAAGGTCCCACCTTTGCATGGCTTCCATGTAGATGGGTTTCTGTTCCTTGTGACCAGGAGCATTGTAAGATATTGACTTATCAAATAATTGTGAGAATGAGTACTTCTAGTTTTAAATGTATGGATATGTAGGGAATGGTGATCCTGAGACGTTCAGAAACCCTACAGATTCTAGAGATAAAGGTAAGCATGAGTCACTCATGCTCCAAAGGCCTGATTAGTCTTAAGATCTCTTAGTCTAAGATACTCAATTGACATACCCTAAATGAGTATTTACAGTAATTTCACACTTCCAGGAAAACGGAGACACATATTCCTCTGCCTCGCCGCCCACCTTAGATTCAGCAGGTCTTATCTTTGGCCCACATAGTTCACCGTTTATTGTTCAAGCCTGAATTTTCTTTGTAGGAAGGCTTTGTTAGTAACATGAACACTGAGATCCTTGCAGAGACTGAGAGCTTTGGTGATGGGGTCCAGCCATTCTTCTTGGAGCGAACCTCTTCCTGGGATGCAGTAGGGAGGTGGAATGTAGGTTTGTTACTTCCACATGCCCTCATCACCAACCCTTTGGGGAGTCTCTCAAGTGCTTGTCATATCCAGTTCCTGATCTTAAAGTTTCAGAGCCCATGCCTTTTTTTCAGACTATCTTTTATGAAACAAAATTTTCTTAATCTGCAATGCAAGCCCCAGGTCTCAACCCAAAAGCCTTGCTGTGACTGAGAAGAGCAGTGAGAGAGAGAAAAATAGTTTTTGTGTGTCTCTGATCCATCTACAGCTGTGCAAACAGAACACAAACTAGTTATCTCCAAGGATTATTCTGGCACAAGTATATAAATGGGCCACACCATCTCTTGCCTTTGACCTTCACACATGCTGCTTCCTGGGTTTGGAATGTGCTGCTTTCCCTTCATCCTACACACTCTTCACACTCGTCACATCTAGTTTAAAGATCACTTAGCGAATTTATACTATTTCTTTTTTTAAAATATATTTTTTATTGATTTCAGAGAGGAAGGGAGAGATAGAAACATCAATGATGAGAGAGAATCATTGATCGGCTGCCTCTTGTATGCCCCCTAGGGGTCAAGCCCACAACCCAGGCATGTGCCCTTGACAGGAATCGAACCTGGGACCCTTCAGTCTTCAGGCTGATGCTCTATCCATTGAGCCAAACTGGCTATGGCTATACTATTCCTTTATTCATTATTTCAAACAATCAACACAGACCACAAATTTCCAGAACATAACTATACTTTCATACCTGATATTCATTAGCATACCTTAAGGCAGGGGTCCTCAAACTTTTTAAACAGGGGGCCAGTTCACTGTTCCTCAGACCGTTGGAGGGCCGGACTATAGTTTAAAAAAAACTATGAACAAATTCCTATGCACACTGCACATATCTTATTTTGAAATAAAAAAACAAAACGGCAAAAACACCCGCATGTGGCCCACGGGCGGTAGTTTGAAGATGCCTGCCTTAAGGTGAGGATTGGGTGCCATCAGAGGACCTGTGAATAGGCCAGCTTTCCCTTTAAAGACTCCTACTTTCTTCCTGCAATCTACTCCACCAAGGAAATACACTTTTTTAAGAGCTGTTGCCCTCTGACCTTTTTCTTCCCAAAGTCTTCCCACAGAAAAGGATCTGTAATCACTCATTTGCATCTCAGTGGAAATGTAAATTCTGGTGTAAGTCTCCCAGATCATTTGCAAGATAAACCTAGGTCCTCTCTGGAATAAAAGGGTTTGTGCCCAAGTGACAGGAAGCTACAAGGAGAATTTTACTTATTTCAGTGCATAACTAAGTGACTCTGGGCCTGCCCTGACCTCTCCCTGTCAGTAAAATCACACAATGTACTTCCATGTTCCTAAGGGATACTCTGAAAAACAAGTGAGATGCTCTATTAGGAAGTGTCCATAAACTATACATTATTACACAAATGTTGGTGCTATTATTGGTAAGTTTACAAACTTCACATTCATTGGCATTCAAGGCAGATCCGGAGATTCCTTATTCATAACTCCCAGATCTCTCTCAAAGTTGCTGTATTCTGTTCTGCATTCAGTAGAGGTTGGAATTCCATGTAGATTTTTGGGACAGGTTCTAAATATTTTTACAAAGCAAGAAGCATTTTTCTGTAAGAATAGAATGATATATGTGTCTTGCAATGATTTTTTTAAATCTTTTTGAATTTTCTCTTTTGCCTCAGTGGAAATCTTCCGAGTCTTTCTTACTTTTGCCCCAGAAGAGCATTTTATTTCTCTATATGACTTTGTTGCCAGAGAGGACCAGGACGGATAGCTGTGTGAGTAAGGAATTTCAGGGACACCTACGAAGAAGGGTTTTAAGTAACAGTGGCAAGATTTATTAGAGTGAAAAGAGATAGTACAACCTCAGAGAGGCAGAGAGCAGAGAGCAGGCAAGCTATAGTAGCAGTTACACACTCTTCACATTTAGTTTAAAGATCACTTGGTGAATTCATACTATTCCTATTTAAAATATATATTTTTATTGATTTTAGAGAAGAAGGGAGAGGAAGAGGGAGAGATAGAAACATCAATGATGAGAGAAAAACATTGATCAGCTGCCTCCTGCGTGCCCCCTACCTGGGGATCGAGCCCACAACCTGGGCCTGTGGCCTGACCAGGAATTGGGTCACAGAGAAGGGCCTTTGTTCCGCTTCTGTATATTTCCTTGGGTTTGGGGAAAGAATAGGCTTTCTTTCAAACTACCCAATCTCTTTCCTGGCTTTTCCCAAGATTGTGCTGGTGCCATCCCACTATCCAATCCCTTTCCTGGATGTTCTGGGGTTTCATACCCTTATCCCAGTGGTCGGCAAACCACGGCTCGCGAGCCACATGAGGCTCTTTGGCCCCTTGAGTGTGGCTCTTCCACATAATGCTATGTGCGGGCACGCACGTACAGTGCGATTGAAACTTCGTGGCCCATGCGCAGAAGTAGGTTTTCGGCCTGGGCGAATCTATTGTGAAGAGATGGCATTAGAACACTCAAGGGGCCAAAGAGCCGTATGTGGCTCGAGAGCCGTGGTTTGCCGACCACTGCCTTATCCTATCTGATCTTTTCCACAGATTTTCCCAGGCTAGTCCTCACCCCCTTGATGGTCACCGTTTTGGCTTGTGCTGTACCTGCCTCCTACTTCTGCTTTGTCATTTGCCTTATGCTGTGCATGTGCATATCCCCCTGCATCATTTTAGCTTCTACTGCGCATGCACTCAGTGAAAGGAATTTCCCTTTGCATTTTCTCCCTCCCTGGTTAACACAGGGGACTGGTTTGGGTGATCCCTCAGTGACTGAAAAGCCTCTTTCCTGCTTACTCAATGCCCTTTCTTAGTTAATCCGTTTAATCACATGTGTGGCTCCCTTCTCTTTCATTAATATCTAACTGCCTACTGTAACAACTTGAAATATTAAATCTGAGCCAAGAGCTAAACTTTGATATTTATTAAAAAAACTAATTTCATCACTTTTAAAATGTTTGTTTGATTTCAGAGAGAGGAAGGGCGAGGGAGAGATAGAAACATCAATGATGAGAGAGAATCATTAATCAGCTGTCTCCTGCACAGCCTGCATGTGCCCTGACTGGGAATCGAACCTTGGCTTCCTGGTTCATAGGTCGATGCTCAACCACTGAGCCACGTTACCTGGGCCATGATCTTGTTTTAAATGTTTGCTTATTGTCTACTTCTACCTGCTGAATCATAATCTCCATGAGAGCAGGGAATCATGTCACTATTTATCTGAACGCCTGCATCAGGCACTTGTTCACTAAATGGGTGCCTGGCACAATGGCGGACAAAAATATTTGTTGAATGCATGAGTGAATGAATAAATGAATAAAAAAAATTGTAAAATGTGACCAACACTCTTGGAGTCTAAATGTGCTGACTCTAAATGTGTGACATACTGACTTTCCGACACCCATGATGTAGGTAGTTGAATTTGAAGATGGATGGAAGGATAGGTTTGTTTTTTTCTTTGTTTGTTGATTGCATTTGAGTGACTACATTAGTGTGAGAAAGGCTCAGTGGCTCATTGGGTTTTGGCTGAAAGGGCATTGCATCTGACCTAGCCACAGAAGCAGTATATATCACTTTAACAGAAGAGAAACTAACAGGTTTTTTAAATTTGTTTTCCCAGGATAATTCACTGCCTGCTTTCTAAAACTACATTTTAGTTGCCGTAAAAAACAGATGCACAAAGACCACTAACAGGAACACTTAAATTGCTTGGGAATCTTTAAACAAACTTTAATATGGGTAGACAATGATCATTTTTAATCATGCAAATTTGTAACACTTCATCAAAGGAAAAATTATAGTCCCTTAGTGATATGCAGAAAATATAAAATACATGCTAATGTTTGGATTGCACATGTTGGATATGACAGAAATAAAGTAGTTATTTTAAAAGGTAAGGCTCTGTGTAAGTAACTTGTAATAAATAAAATATATTTTTCTCAACTAGAAGGTAATACAAGATCTAATTAATTTTTATTAAAAGTGAAGAAATAAGCCCGGCCAGTGTGGCTCAGTGATTGAGCATCGACCTATGAACCTGGAGGTCGTGTTTCAATTCCTGGTCAGGTCATATGCCTGGGTTTCAGGCTCGATCCCCAGTAGGGGGTGTGTAGGAGGCAGCCGATCAATGATTCTCTCTCATCATTGATGTTTCTCTCTTCCTTCTTCTCTTAAGTCAATAAAAATATATTTTTAAAAAATAAAACATAAAACAAGATTATGGAGCTGGGTAATGAGAGAGACTGATTGGCAAAGGAAGGGAGGGTGACTCATTTTGCTTGGATGTCTAAGAAGTCCTCTCCAAAGACATGAAATTTATTATAGATCTAAAAATATGAGGGAGCCAAGTATACAATGAACTAAGGGAAGAATGCTCCAGGCCCAGGCAACATAAATGCAAAGGTCCTAAAGTAGAGACAGGCTTGGCCTTGTCAGTATTTTTTTGGCAAGAAGTCAGAGTGGCTGCAGTTCAGTGAGCAGAGAGGAGTGGGATGGGACATGAAGTTAGAGATGGAAGTAGGGGCCACATCACGAAGCTCATGAAGACCGAAGTCAGGGGTTTAAGTTTTATTTTGAGTGGAAGAAAAAGCCACAGGAGAGTTTTAAGCAGTGGAGTAGCAGAGTCAGTTTACATTTAGAACACCACTCTGGCTGCTGTGTGGAGAATAAATTGTGGAATTGCAAGAGTAGAATTAGGAAAACTAACAGCTAAGCTATTTGTAGTGGACTACGTGAGAGATGGTGTGGACCAGGGTAAGAGCAGAGGAGATGGAGATAAAGTAATGGATTTGTGATACATGTGGAGGTAAAGCCAAGAGTTAACAAAATACTAGGTTAGATATTGAGGCGAATGAGTGAAAGGGAAGTCAAGGGGATCTCTTACATTTGTGAACTGAGGCACTGTGTCAATAGCAGTGCCATTTTCTCATATAGGAAAGCAAAGGAAGGTTAAGATTCTAATGGAAAATCAAGAGTTCTAGGAAGAGTATAAAACCCAGGTAGGAAAAAGTAGCATACCAGGATAATATGTCTACCAAGCTGGAGGAAAAGATATATCAATTAGTATTGGCTGCACTGCAATTAGGGAGGAGAGAAACATGGTTCTTCTAAGGTTATCTTTCTTATGCATAGAAGACCAACAAATAGGCACAAGTGGTTCAATAGGCAGTAGCTGGGGGAAGGCAGTGGTTGTGTGTAGGTGCCAAATACATGGATTCACAGCAGTTTTTATGAACATTATAAAACATCGATATATTTAATTTCATCATATAAGTTAGGAAATACTTTACTACTGGGAATATGAATAAATTATAGGACTAGAAAAGTTCCTAGTATATAGTACATATTCAAGAAATATTTGCCAAATTAATGCAAATATGTATATCATGCAAAATAATTATGAGTACATGTGCTCATGAAAAAAGCAAGTGACTACTAGTAAAGCATCATAAACTAAACTATGTAGAGATATGTTTATTGACATTTGCTTGTTAGACTAATGGTAGCAAAAACGAAGGTGAATGCGTACCAGCTGGGTTCCTGCAGGCATATAGTTTGAGAACCACTAGGATAGTAAACCCCATTCTTAATAGGAGCCACAGTTATGTCCAGTTATCAGCTTCTGCACAAATTATTTAACTTGGGACTCTCAAACACAAACACCTATAGCAGCAAGGAAGGAGATAAGCGGAAAAGGGATCCAGAATTGTTGGAAGTGGTGAGCAAGGAATAAGCTAGAGAGGACACTTGCTTGGGTCCAAGGGGCAGCCATTTCTGAGCTTTAGTAGATAGTTACTATCATGCTGCAGTGGGAGTTCCATATTGCCAGACTTTTCAATTTTTTAATACTTTTAAACATTGGCAATTCCATTTTTTTAGAAAATGTTGTATAAGCCAAACAAAATACAGCAGGACAAATTTGGTTCTTGGACTCTTAAACTTGACCTTGAATTTAATGACATAATTTCTTCAATGGTTCTTAACATTTTAGGCCACAAACACCTTTTTAAGAATCTGATTGACACCCTAACTGGTTTGGCTCAGTGGATAGAGCGTCGGCCTGCGGACTGAAAGGTCCCAGGTTCGATTCCGGTCAAGGGCATGTACCTTGGTTGCGGGCACATCCCCAGTAGGAGGCCTGAAAAAGGCAGCTGATCTATGTTTCTCTCTCATCGATGTTTCTAGCTCTCTATCCCTCTCCCTTCCTCTCTGTAAAAAAATCAATAAAATATATTTAAAAAAAAGAATCTGATTAAATTATGGATACTTTCCCCAGAAAAATCTCCATAAAATGATGTTTTGCATAAATTTTCAGGATGTGTGTGGGCCCCTTGTAGACTATTAAAGGTTCTATAGACCCTGTTTAATTGTTCCTTACATAAATGCAAAAGATAAAATATTATAATGATATCTCTTTCTTCTTTAACCACCAGAAAGCTCAGACCCAAATCTGTGGCTCAAATATAATAATTGTGTAAATTCTTCTCATGTCTGCTTTTCTGTTTGATTTTTCTCCTTGATCCTGACCTTCTAAATTTTCTTCTATTTTTTTTTAATTTTGGATTCTTTATGTTTTAATTTTAGTTTTCTATTTTATTGCCAGCATTTTTTTGCAATCTATCTAACATTCTTTGGGAAACAATTTAATACCAACAGCAAATTATAATCTGAGTAATACTAATTTGCACATGGACTTCTGTATCAAGTAAAAAAGTAAGTCACCGTGAGCTGGAGATGTGCTCAGACCTTTCTTTTTTCTTTCTTTTTTAAAAATATATTTTTATTGATTTCAGAGAGGAGAGAGAGAGAGAGAGAGAGAGAGAGAGAGAGAGAGAGAGAGAGAGAGAGAGAGAAACATCAATGATGAGAGTGAATCATTGATTGGCTGACTCCTGCACACCTACTGGGGATCAAGTGCTCACCCCGGGCATGTGCACTTAACCAGAATTGAACCGGGGACCCTTCAGTCTGCAGCCCAATACTCTATCCATTGAGCCAAATCAATTAGGGCAGACCTTTATTTTCTCCTCTCAATTTCTCCTTGTTGGTTATTCCTCTCTCTCTCTCTGTTCTGCCAACTGTGTTTATGCCACCCAGCTTGCTCAGAGTTCTCACAGCTGACCCTAACCAATATCTGTTGTCCATGGTAGAAATCTATGTCCTCAACCTGCTTTGGGTGGGCTCTCAGACCTCTCTTGATGTCTTTTTCTTTCAGCAGAACTTCATAAGCACTTCCTAACTGTATATCTCAACTTGACAATCATACATGACTTTATAATGTTGTTAAATATTTCATATGACTATACTATATAGAGTTGCATAAAGTTTGGTGTTTTGTCCTTATTTTATAAGTCCCACAGCATTTATCAAGGTGGTGAGCATAGATAGAGCCTTACTAGCAACAGATGAAGTTTCGGTTGTACTGCTGCTGAATTCAAAGGCCCTATTTTTCCACTTTTTTCAAATAGGACAAATCACTCAAGGAACATGTCATTTTAAAAATAAGCTTTCACTTGGTGATGAAATGAAACCTGGATCCACAGGGAAATGTGAGGATTTGGGCAGATGAAGGATATTCCTGTCTGGAAGCTGTAAGAACTAACGCTGCAATTGATTTGCCTGGATTCTAGGGATGATTAAGTGGCCAAAGATCACTGAGAAATAGAAGATTAACTAGAGAACATGTTCTTTGCTATAAAGTAGTAAGCTGGGAGTTTATGGTTTTTGCTAATGTCTCAATCCATTTTGCATTTTTATTAAACCTGTGTTATTAGAGTACAAGTTACCAGGCTTTTGATATAGCCTGTTATTCATTGCAAAACATAGCCTTCAAGTAAATGCTAATATGGCTTCTAAAGGTTAATGTTGCCAGTGTCAGGTTTTTCCTAGGCAACAGTTTAAAAGGCTTGACATTTGCTGAGTAGCCCTTGAGAAAGATCCTCTTATTAAACTGCTCTTCCTCCAGGAACATAGCATTTGTAGGAGCTAGATTCATTCAACAAACATTGATTGAGTGCCCTCTATATACTAGGCATGCTGGTATGGTAGAAAAGGAGTCTCTGCCGATGAGACAGTAGAGATACAGAGGTTAAATAAAAACAAACACCTACCCCTAGCTTCACCCCACTGTTTAGTGGGGAACACAGCACAGCCAGGACAGGTACCCTGAGTATATAAAGGACCAGCACCATGCCCACTAGTGACTCCCTGGTGTGGGAAGAGGTATAAAACTTTCCTGGTGGGAAGGAAAGAGAAGCTAAGTTTTCAGAGGTGGGTAAGATTAAGAAGTTTACATTTCTGACATTTATCACCACCATCTATTAACTGTCCATTATTTCTTACTTACTAACTTAATATTGTGTAAACTGTCATCTAAGGACCAATATCTTCCTAACTGAAATTTTGCATATTCAAACTTCAAGAGTTCTTACCAGAGTGGGTATGTTGTAGGTATTCTGAAAACTATGCTTAACTCGGTTGGTGAAGTCATTGTAAAGAGTTTAATTGCATAATTTCTTTAGAAAAAAAATGGAGAAAGAATTCCATGATTTTATGAGCCTCTGGAATAATAAGGGCCTCTAAATAACTACAATTGAGGAGGTATGATAAATTCAAGGGAGAATATCCAAGTGCATATTTTTTTTCATTATCAGTTACTGCTGTATACAGACTAAAAGGGTTGTTAAGCGCTTGAGGTGAAGAGGAAAAGGGGTTGAACTTGAGAAAACTATCCATGAGTTGTTAATAAATCTTTATTAATTTTCTTGCATGAAGAAAGATACTTTACAAAAAAGGAAGGAAAAAAAATACTTTGGGTCTAGAAACGAATGCAAAAGCAAGTAAAAGTGAGAGATCCACCCAGCAAAGACCAAGCTGCAATTTGTCTGACTAAAGCAGACAAATTAAATTGAAGCAAAGCAGATGAAGAGATGCGACAGAAACTTAAATGAATGAGTATGTTGACTGCTCCAGTGAATGAAAGCCTAGTTAAAAACCTCAGCATCCAGACTTATCATTCAGGATTCTTCTACCATAATTTGGTGTCTGTGATTTATATTGCCCCGAATTTGGAAGCATCAGAGAGGTAGAGTAAAATAACAGATGGTATTTGCAGTTTCCATAGGAATTGTTTGAAAGACAACAGTCTCAGTGGTCCAGCATCTTCATAATTCTTTTGTGTGCATCTCTCATAGCAATATATAATTTTAAACCTCCTTGGGAAATTTTAAATCTTTAGGTAATTTTTATGTGCTACTAAATTCTAGGGATGTGTTATATTTTGATATGCATAAATTAAAATTGCTGTGTAATTCAGTTTATTGAGCAATTTAATTCAAAGCAAGACTAACAATAATTGAGAATCATCTTAAGACAACATTATTGCTTATGTTATTTCCATAACCTATCCATATACAATGACACTTCTTTGTCTCTCTATATATATATAGTTGAAAAGTGAGAGGAATAGAGTTTGTGAGACATAGAGTACTTTGCCCCTGCCATAAACCAAGACCTAAATATATATATATATATATATATATATATATATATATATATATATATATATATATATATTACAGCCATTGTCCTAGGGAATTTGGTTAGCCCCTTCTAATAATTGTTAGAGCATGTTTGTAGCTGATTAAGGGGAAAATGAAATCAACAAGCTCATTCTCAGAAGTCATCCCCATTGTTCAAAGCAATGAGAAGGTCCACAGAATTACAAATAAGGAAATGACTAAAAATGAATATTGTTTTCAAAAGGCCATGATGGACCAAATGACTAAAATAGAAAAGCACTAAAGATGGCAGAAGGGAAACACATCTGTTCACTTACTGATTAGTGGTTGATCTAATCCAACCAAATGCAAAGCAATTTGGGCAATAAAGATGCTTCTTTCAAAAGCAAATATATTTTTGTAAAGCCAAACAAATGAATTTCATGATACATTATAATGATTTTTTTCTACACCAATAGTAAATATAGAATGTGAAGATTTAAAATTATAAATGGGCTTTATTTAGATTGCCCAATAGTAAATATAGAATGTGAAGATTTAAAATTATAAATGGGCTTTATTTAGATTGCCCATTCTTTTTTAAAAAATTATATCTTTATTGATTTCAGAGAGGAAGGGGGGAGAGAGAGAGAAAGAGAGAAATGAGAGAGAGAGAGAGAGAGAGAGAGAGAGAGAGAGAGAGAGAGAGAGAATCATCAATGATGAGAGAGAATCATTGATTGGCCGCCTCCTGCATGCCCCCTAGTGGGGATTGAGCCTGAAACCCGGGCATGTGCCCTGACTGGGAATCGATCCAGGGACCACCTGGTTCTTAGGTTCACACTCAACCACTGAGCCACTCCGACAGAGCATATTGCCCATTCTTAATTATTTTCTGAAAAGCATTGGATAGACTGAAGTTTGATTTACCATTTTTATCAACTTAATTTATTATAGCAACATTATTTGAAAATTCAAATTAATCCAGGGAAACTTTCAAAATGAATCAAGACATTCCTTTAACAGAAAATTGCCAGAAATACTAATTAGTAGAGATAGCTTCATTTCATAGCAAGTCTCATACCAATGCTATGTTTTTCTGACTATGAATATGCATTGTATCATAAGATTATCTTGCATTTCAAATTTTCATAATTTATAGTTATCATTCCTACATATACAAACAATAAAGATAAGTCAAATTGACTAAATAATTTTTACCAATTTGAACTATATGGAGAAAAGCAATTAAAATTGAGAATATTTTCTTTGTTTGTTGACAGCTCAGCAGCCATACTTACATAATGAAAAAGCAATTGTTATTTTTCTGCTTTACTTTTTGTAGTTCAATTTTGAAATGAACAACTAACTTGCTAAAGACTAGGCATATAGTCCCAAAATACATTATTATGACAGAGAAAAGCAAGACAATATTTCTGAGAGTAAAATAAGAGCATTCTTCTTTTATATTTCCTTTTCATAAAATTCTAGTCACTTCTAGGATGTTTAGAAAGACAAGCCATTCTTGATTATTCAAAGATCACAGAGGTCTTTCTTCTGAGTTTTCATAATCAAATTATAGATTTATAGAAGATTGTATAGGAAAGCAAAATACAAAACATTTACAGATACATATTACTAAACTCGCCATTCATAAAATTAGTCTCCACTCAAATATTGCAGAATTCTCTATGCCTAATGCTAGCCTCTATACTCCCCATTCTTAAAGTATCTGGACAATCCTATCTAATAAAAGGGTAATATGCAAATTAACTGTCACTCCATCACAAAGATGGAGGCGCCCATAGCCACAAGATGGCAGTGCCCAGTCCTCTCAGCCTCGCAGGAGTCTCCTAGTCCTGGGGGGCTGCCGCTGAGAGCGGGCAGTGTGAGCAGCCTGGCGGAATGCTTGCTTCGTCACTGAGGTGATAGAGGGCCTCTGGGCAGCGAGCGCAGAGTGGCCAGGTCAGGACGCTTGCTTCATCACCGCGGCAACGCCCTAGGCTGCGGAGGGCCTCTAGGGGACAGGGGGGCTGGCCCGCAGCCTCCGCGGCTGAGCACAAGCCGGGAGAGGAGACAGTGGGCTCGCCTCCCACGGAATCGGCGTGGGTTCCTCCTGGCTCCCGCGGAAGCCACATGGCTCCCAGTATCACGCTGTGGTTCCTGCAGTCTCCTGTGGAAGTGCCAAGCGGCCTACTGCACACGATATCACGCGATGGGCTACTAGTAATGATATGAAGCACAATGCAAATCAAATTTCAAGTGAAAATGCAAATATTGCACAAGATGCAAACTTTCTTGAAGTTACTATATGTGATCATGGAGAACTGCTAGGATGACAGGCAAATGAGAATTAAACCATTCAACCACTGGCAAAAAGAAAAGCCACAGGCATGATGACAAGATTGAAGCTTCAAGAGAGTCTTATTTGAATATCAAAGAATTAAGAGAGACCCTCAGGAAGATGTGGATCAGGAATATCAAGTCTTACTGTCAAAAGCATTTCTTTCCCATGTTATACTGCCAACCAATGTATTTTTGGCTCATTTTGAAACTGAGGGTCCTTATGACTTTGATTAAATTTAGCTTTGAATCCTACCTCTAGAAAGTATCTCTCTCTCACTCTCTACACCTTTTTCTCTTAGCAAATACCAAGCAGCAGAAGGCAATAGCCTGGATCTGACTAATGCCTAATGGTCTGGACATCTGGAAGGCTAAGGATAATATCTTGATCAAAGTTATGTTTCAGCTCCTGAGCCCAAAAGTAGAACAACCCCCTGACTCCTTTTCCATGAAACAAGATAGAGGGATGCTAGAGCATACTTCAGAACTGTCCCAAAGATCTGATGAAATGATGTACTACCCTTACTTCACCTCTGACCAACCAGCTCCCAACACGAACCCGAACCCTTAACCAATGATGTCTTGTGACTTTGCCCTATATAATCTGTAGTCTACACACCACTGGGAAGGGGGGTCTTTAGAACATGAGCTTGCCCACACTCCTGATTGGCCAATTCCGAATGGTCCTATTCCCATAAACTTCCCTTCTAGGCTGCAAGCCAGAGCTCATGCATTTCTTTTGACCAGTGTGCACAGGAAGACAGACTCAAATATTGGGGTTCAGTAACAATCTTTTGTTCATTCTAAAAATGAACACATAATTATAACCTAAATGTTAAGTGTGATCATTTATTTTCACAATTTAATTTTCAAGTTAAATACCCATCAAATATCTTTCATCGTTTTCTTCTTCCTTCTACTCCTCTTCTCTTTTATTTTCATTCTCTTTCTTCAGTAAATATTATGACATGTGGGCCCCAGGATTAAGAGGATCCACTTTCAGTGGACTCTCCCCAGGACCAAATAGTGTCAGATCATGAGAACCTTGTGCGGATCAACTAAAAAAGGAATGAGCTTGAGCCATTTCAGTCTCAATATTCTGCAAGAGATGAAAGAACAGCCACCTTTGGGACAGAGGTAATAACGCCTGTTCTGGAATGCCATCCTCTTTGGGGGATGATATATTCAAATTCTATGGCTTTCCCCCAGTTCTCGACCCTTGGCCAAGATCTCCTAGCATAGGAGGAGTATTAAAAAGAAGAGTGTGACATTTTTCCATCTCTTCCTCCCTGTACCCACCTTATTCATTTAGAATCCCAAACTCTTCTTCAAAATAAGGTTTTTCAAGTTTAAGTAATATCCCCGCTATGCCTCCCCCCTCGCCCCCGCCCCCCCGTTAAGCATCTTGCTTTTCCTGCCTCCTAAATGTTCCCATTCTTTAGATACTTTTCCCTCTCCCTCCATACTTTCTCTTTGAAGGTCTTGGAAATCAGGGATCATGTTTTTGAATTGCTTTATTTATCACCTGGTAAATGGGTACATTTTAAAGACCTTTCTAAGTACTTTTCTGACCTCCACAGAATTTTTTTTAACATGAAAATCAAGTTTTCACAAATCAACAGGTGCAAAATGCAAAATCTCAAAAGGAGGTCATTCTTGTATTACTATTATGCAGTGTGTAAAAATATCTCTTTCATAATCTTCCCTTTTAGTCTGGATTCTTCACTTCCATTCTCTCCCTATTCAATGTATTTTTTGTTAATTCCAAGTATCAGAGAATATCATCACAAAATAAAATTTCAGTCTCTTCCCAGCTTGCATAGTTTTGAAAAAGGGATATGACTGAATTGCCTTGTTCGTTATGATTCAGCCATGACCATGTGTGCAAGTGAGAATTAAGAAATGATCGGCCTTGCCGGCATAGCTCAGTGGTTGAGGGTTGACCTATGAACCAGGAGGTCATGGTTCAATTCCCGGTCAGGGCACATGCCTGGGTTTCAGGCTCAATCCCCAGTGTGGGGTGTGCAGGAGGCAGCCATCAATGATTCTCTCTCATCATTAATGTTTCTATCTCTCTCTTCCTCTCCCTTCCTCTCTGAAATCAATAAAAAATATTTTAAAAAAAAGAAAGAAAGAAAAAGAAATAATGGTACCTACTCTCCCGGTACATCCTAATTAACTATAGGTAATTTGAACTTGATCTTTTGATCACCCTTAATTCTACTATAGATGTATAATAGAAGTGAGTATTAGGCATAAGTTTTAGGTTGAGTTTGATTAGGGGCTATATGTATTTGCAAATTATCTTTTGCAGATACACTACAATTGACCTTAATAGATTATTCTAAAGACATTTTAGCCGGTGATGTAGCTACAAATATAATATGTAAAATGATGGCCTGGCCAGGTGGCTCAGTTGGTTGGAGCATTGTCCTGTACACCTAAAGGTTGTGGATTTGATTCTGGATCAAGGCACATACCTGGGTTGAGGGTTCAATCCCC
The DNA here is from genome assembly GCF_951640355.1 of Cnephaeus nilssonii. Taxonomy (NCBI): domain Eukaryota; kingdom Metazoa; phylum Chordata; class Mammalia; order Chiroptera; family Vespertilionidae; genus Cnephaeus; species Cnephaeus nilssonii. The sequence goes on along the minus strand of NC_137081.1, from coordinate 18,826,094 downwards.
CGTGAGGGGTTATATGTAGGCAACCGATCTATGTTTCTCTATTCCTTCCTCTCTCCCTAAAACCAATAAAAACATATCCTCAGGTAAGGATTTAAAAATGTGAAATGATTATTTCCTACAAAAATATGCGTTATACAGAATTTTATTATACTTCATTTAAATAGTTATTAAGTAAAATGTGCTTCATGGATGGGATTATAAACTCATAACTTGTTTCATGATATCCTTTGTTTATGCAGAATATTAGTAATATATTGTCAAAAGGAGCTATTATCCCTCTAAAATCATGTTGGAAAGCAATCAGAAAGGTTTATTGTTTTAAAAACAAATTCATAATTTTAAACTTGTTCTTCCTGTACTTCATTTAGTGAGTTAAAATATTGATTTTCACAAACATGAACATTTTTAACTTTTACTATACTAAAAACCATACCAAACCTTGTAAAATAGAGTTCTATATTTTTATTCAAAATTTCTTCTAGGCATTTTAATAAATAAACCTTTTGTACTAAGTAGTACATGAAGAAGAGGATAACATGGGAGGCTAGTATAAGATATAGAGGCTGCAGTATGATCTCCATGGGATATAATTGTACCTCTCTTTGAAAAAGCATGGTGCCATTTTTCACTAAAGTTTTTCTTTTAAGAAGCGCATTGTCTGGAATTCATATTATTCTCTTAGCAAAGTTGGAGACTTTGTTGCCTTGATGGGATATGGAGGTCTTGATTCATGTTTGCTTAGAACTAAACTATCACAGTATATCATACCACTGCTAAAACCATTTTACTGGCTTTCTGTCACATTACAAATTGATTTTAAAATACATTTGCCTTATAAAGGCAACAATGGCATTGCCTGTGCTTAACCACTGCAGAGACCAAATTTAGTGATCTGTTCATTCTTCACGCTTGCATGAACCAAGTTGTTTGCACCTCAGAATGTCCAATTGTCTGTGGTAATTTACTGCAGAAAAACTCTGTCTTATATTTTTAGAATCTGTAACTCTTTAACCTTGTGAGTTTAAGAATAAGTCAGTTTACTCCTATATCCTAATACAATAATATATTTGTATGTGTATACTATTACACTCATATACATTTTATCTTAATTGTAATATATAGTAGTTCATTTATGCTCACTTGGCTGTAGATTTAAGTAAAGCACAACAGAGAAATCCATACTCATACTGATTTATGGATGAAGACTGCACACATATTTCAGTTTATAGAAAAGAAGATGCTGTATTTTTCTATTTTATTGCCTTATGAGGTCTATATTGGTACCCATTGTTCTCAAAGGTTAATGGCAATTTTATTAGAAGACCAATTGGAAAAAAAAACTGTTGAAAATTGGTATTACCACTGTTTAAAAAAATAATAAACTTGTCAACAAGTAATACTTGCCATACAAGAAGTACTCACTTCAAGTAATACTTAACAATTTTTGAATAATTATAAAACATTTAGCAGAGCTGAACTTGTCAAGATGGCTTGAACTGTGAACATGTTGGTTCTGTAATTTTATTTAAAGAGGTACAATGTACAAATGAGAATAAGAGGAAATAGAGGGCTATGATTCTATTTGATTTGATATTAAATTTATTCTCCGAGTGAGCAAATTAGTTATTTGAATTCAATATTTTAAAAAATTATCTTTAGGAATGAATTTTTTTTATTGTGTTGTATAATAAAAAAATACCTTAAGTCTGAGGATATCTCTACCTAAATTACAGAGTTGTTGTGGGGTTTTTTTGTCTGTGGTTCAGGTACTTGAAGAGAATAAATTAGATTTTGTGATTCTTGCCCAATGCATCAAACCTTTATTCTGACAACCTATAATTTAAGGAAGGAAATTTAATTCCTACTTGGACATAAAATTCAGAGGAGAAATTTCAAAACAAACCACATTGCCTATTTATCATAATGGGAGGTGCACAAAACCTTTGTAGGTTATTTTAAAGGAGATATTTTCTTCTACAGAGGCAATTGTGCAATGGCAATTCAAGTTAATAATTTTGTTTTAATTTTAACAAATGTGAGGTTGGCTGAGTTCCTCTTATTTTGAGTTTGGGCAAAGAGAAGTATAATAATACTCTCACATATATGGTTTACAAATTACTTTCACTTAAGATATTTTCACTTGATCCTCACAGAAATACTATGGAAGGCAATTATTATTTTCCTCATTTTAGAGGTAATAAGAGGTAAGCACAGATTGTAAACTCTCTGAGGAAGGGGTCAGTTGGCCTTATTCACCCCTGTATTTCCAGCACCTAAGATAGTGACTGGTATATAATAAGCTCTCAAAAACTATTTGAACCATGCGAATAACAAGAAGGATGCATTAAATGGCTTAACTAGGGTAAAAAAAACCCCAAAAACTAGCAAATGGGAGGTCCAAGGTTTGAACATATAACTTATAGCTCCAAGAATACTGCCCTCTTTTCTTTTGGTTTGTTTGTTATTTTTGCTTATTAATTATTAGTAGTTAGTCCATCTTCCTATTTCCCCCCTCCATGATCCCTTCAAAAAAATAGATGCTAATGAATTCTTTTTAAAATATGTATACATAGAAAGTATATTTCTCATAAATGGTGATGAAAAGAAACTTGACGTGGGTGGTGAACACACAATACAATATACAGATGATGTATTATAGAATTGTGCCTCTGAAACCTATATAATTTAAATCAATGCCACACCAATAAATTCAATACAAAAGAAATAAAATATATTTCTCCTTTTAGGTTTAAATACTCTTACCCGTTAAAAATAGCTGGAAAACAAAAGCTATTTTTCTTTTCCCTGTCCTTTCTCGGTTGTAGTAATTACTGCTATGCCAGCATCCACGTTCACCTAAAGCAATAAGCCAGAAAGATGTGAAAATCTTTCACATCAAGTCACTGAGTGTGGAAATAGAACTCTATTGAGAAGATAATCTGATCAGTAAAAATTTCAGGTGAGATATTTCACCCACAAGGACTGTCATTTCTTGCCTCTGGGAGGATAAGCCTGTGTTTCACGGGCTGTTTGTACAGTTTGAGAGTGAGACAATAGAAACCTGCCATACCTTCTAACACCACAGCCTTTGCCCATCTCGTCTGGTAGCAAAAATGTTTCTCCTTGGGGGCAGAAAATACTTGCTATTAAAACCAAACCAAACCAGAAGCTTTTCTTACCCGGCCCTACTGAGGTCAAACAAAAGATTAGATTTCAAGGCAGACTTTCACCAATCTGAGCCCTTACCCTCTTTGCTAACAGTTTCATATGTTTCTAATCATTTAAGGTCCTGGACTGGCAGCCCCACCTTACCCTTTTTTTTGACCACATAATGATGTACTCTGGCCCTGATCAATAAACAATAATGTGTGCAGCTGCTTCACTTGCACAAAAGAGACCTAACTGTTCAGACATGAAAGAGCATCACCTTTACACTCAGTTACATAGCTTTGGGGGATGGTGTGAGGAAGGGAATCTAAGCAGTACCCACCCAGGAAAAGAATTTAGTCATAGAAGACTTGTAAGGTGTAAATTATTTACAAATCTCCAGGAAAGTAACTTATTCTAAGTAAAGAGAATGTAGAACAAGTTAAGTCCAGAAATAATGTTCCCAGCATCAAAGGGCCAACATGATTCTGACTATCCTATCTAATAATAGAGTAACATGTAAATTACCATCATTCCGCTACGCCCACGATTGGGCGGTGGGAGGCTGGGGGGTGGGACTCAGGGTGGCCTATCCGGCCATTGAGAGGCACGGATTCGCTGCCACTGAGGGGGGCTACCCTGCTGTTGAGAGGCTCAGGGGGCGGGACTCCCACCCCCTGTGTCTCTCAACGGCCAGATCCGCGGCCACTGAGGGGGCTCTGCCGCGGACACCCAGCTGCGCCTCTCAACGGCAGGGTAGCCAGGTGTCCGTGGCAGCCCCCCTCAGTGGCCGTTGAGAGGCACAGGGGGAGGGATTCCTGCCCCCTGAGCCTCTCAACTGCAGGGTAGCCCCCATCAGCGGCCACGGACCATCAGAAGTGGGGGAGCTGGGTGCCTGTCTGCTCCGGCACCAGGCACCCAGCTCCACTGTGAAAAGCGAAAGCGTGTAGGAGACCCTACACATGCATGATTCAATCATGCACTGGGCCTCTAGTATAGTATAATGCCTGTCACTTTGTTTTCATCCATTCACTCATTCATGTGAATGTCTACCACACCCTTGTGCTATTCTAGGTGCTGGGGACATAGCAAAGAACAGACAAAAATCTTTGCTCTCTTGAAGCATGCATCCTATAAATATATCTAATAAGTCCGATAAAAAGTTAAATATATAATGTGTCAGCTAGTGATATCTGGTAGAAAAACATAAAGAAGGTAAAGTAGGATACGTAGAGTTTCTCTAAACCAGTCCCTCATGGACTTGTGATGTGAATGTAAAAATCACAACAAAACCAGAAGAGTCAATTTCATACAACATTTCTGTGAAGTACTGAAGGCACTCAATTACTAGTTGATTAGGTACAAATTTGGGGGAAAGGAGTTCTCCCTGTTTGAGTGGAGCAGTATTGATATGGAGTACCTTCTAATGGCAGCAGCTATACGCAACTTTGGATGGGAGAAGTTGTGGGGCCCAGAAGCGGTGGCAGACTGAGTTTGGGGTATGCTGGCTTCTGAGCCTAGCCTGTAGGAGACACCGGGGGGCTCAGAATCAGAGCCTAAGAAGAGGGAATATTTGGATGCCATGTTGCATAGATAGTACTGAGTTTGTGAGTAAATGTGAAATACAGCCTGAAGATTTCCACCAGGGGGCAGGCAGCGGAGACACCTGATCTGACTCAATGAGTAGATGCAGTGATGGGCTGATAAATGTTGAGCAACTGGCTTTCTGAGTGTAATTCCAATATATGTTGACTGATATTCACCTTAATGAGTAAGACAAAAGTGAAACTTGTCTATCAATGACATGAATGAATTGTCTGCTGAATTAGTTTTGAATACTGGAAGAATAAATCATCAACCTTTTTGTACTTATTCACAATACAAGAGCTACAGACATTGCATATTTATCTATGTTATTAATATATAAGTCTGGGGGGAAAAAACAACCACAACAAAACTATCAAGCCCTTACTTGTAGCTTTGGCCAATGTCCATTGTGTAAATTCTTACTGGCTGATTTCAAGCTATCTAGGTGATGTTACTGAAGATGGTTTGGAAATAAATGTTCAAGAGTACATCATTGTAAACTATAGTATTTCCACCACATAGAAATTAAAAAAAAAAAAAAGAATAAGTAAACCACATGAAGAGGATAGATAAGAAAATGTAGTAAAATATTTAGGAAGTGATGAGTTTTGAATATTAATTACCTTTGCTTTAATAAATAATTTATCTAATTATAAGTTTAAATAATATGGTTTCTAATAATGGCTACATTTAATAAACAGCTAATAAAATTCCTACAAATTTAATACTGGCTCTTGTGGTAGATGGCTTGTCCAGTGCCATGTGCCACACATCACTGGAAGATGCCAGAGCTATATAAATGTGTTGTTACTATTAATAATGTGACTTAGTTTTTATGCTCAGGCTCAAATTGCCTTGAAAAGGGCAAGTTAAAAAAATTTTTTTTTTCAGTTCTTTAATTTTACTCAATTTGATTCCTCTGGGGCTTTTCTTTGAATATTTAAGCAACTTATTTCCAAATCTCCTTTAGGGTTTGTAAATGAGCAGATGATCATTTCAGCCATTTCTGCTAGCTTCCCTCTCAGAAAGTGACTTTTCACTGATTCCTCCCCAAATTCTAGGAGTTTCTTATTGCTTTCAGCTCTGTACTTATCTTACTCACTACTATCTAATATGTATCAGGTTGAGTCAGATGAAGTTGCTATTATCCGGCCACGTTTGACCTACAAAAGCAGTGATTTCAGTCTAATATCTAATACCTTCAGTTCAGTGTCTTTGATCTAGTCAAAATGAATTTTGCCCATCTGAAGTAATCTTCCTACCCCCTTCAAACCTCTTTATCTTCCAAGACTTAACTCCCACTTTCACCTCTCCCACAGAGAAATCCTTGATCACTCTATTTTTCATTATGCATTTTTAAGCATTCTCTCCTCTGGCCTTTGTGATAGTTATATATGCATCACACAATTGACTACTTGATTATAATTTGCCTTATATTATTTGTATTGTTTCTTGCATTAGTCTTATCTGTCACCAGACAGATAAATTCTCTGAGGGGAGAGACCTTAACTTACATTTTTTCTGTAATCTTACAATTCATAATTGTGCTGAAAAATGGTGTACTCTCTGGTATTGCAACTGATTTGGCCTTAAACGATGTCCTTCGAAGTTACACTTACTTAAAACTGGTTTATATAGGTGCTTGAAACTTGCCCTTTGAAGTCAGACAGAACTGGATCTATTTCTTTGTTCTGCTCTTATAAGCTGTGTGTCCTTGGGATAGTTATTGAACAATATAACGTCCATTTTCCTTCTCTGTCAAATGGAGAGACAAATGATTCTGTATCATTTTTTATTAAGATTGTTTGACAAATCTGGGTTTATAGACTGTTTTCTGGAAATTTAAAACCAATGGAATACGTTTTTTCATTGATTCCCCTATTGATACATATGGTATGTAAGGCATACTTAAATTCAGTCATGAACTGCTTCACAATGGGAACACGTTCTGAGAAGTGCATCGTTCGGCAATTTTGTCCTCGTGTGAACATAGAGTGCCCTTACACAAACCTAGATGGTATAGCCTACTATACACTGAGGCTGTATAGTATAGCCTATTGCTCCTAGGCTACAAATCTACACAGTATGTTAATCTACTCAATACTGTAGGCAGTTGTAACACATTGGCAAATATTTATATATCTAAACATGTGTACTAGTAAGTATAGAAAAGGTACAGTAAAAATATGGTATAAAAGATAAGAAATGATACACATGTAGAGGGCAATTACCATGAATGGAGCTCGCAGGACTGGAAATTGCTCTGGGTAACTCAGTGAGTGAGTGGTGAGTAAATGTAAAGGCCTACAACATTTCTGTGCACTCCTGCAGCCTTTATAAACACTGCACACATAGGCTACACTACATTTATAAAACAATGTGAAGTTAAATCACGCACAAGAGATGCAATCAAGAGACACAGTAAACACAAGATGTATGAGGCTGTTGCCAGTGGAACACAGCATACTGTTTTACAGCACAATTTTTTTTATCTATAGGAAAGGACACTCTAAAATAATGATAAAAAGTATAGTAGAGTAAATACATAAACCAGTAACATGGTTGTTTATTGTCATTATCAAGTCTGATGTACTGTACATAATCGTATGAGACACACTTTTATATGACTGGCAGAGCAATAGGTTTAGCACCACCATCACCGCCAACGTGCTAGTAATGCATTGCACTATGATTTTACAACAGCTCCAACATCACTGGGTGATAGGAATGTTTCAGCTCCATTATAATCTTACTAAAGGCCCAGTGCATGATATTCGTGCACTCGCGGGGGGTGAAGGGGGCGGGGGGAGAGGGCCCTCAGCCTGGCCTGCGCCCTTTTCCCAGTCCGGGAGCCCTCAGGGGATGTCCGACTGACAGGAGTGTAGGAGTGCACTGACCATCAGGGGGTAGCTCCTGTATTGAGCATCTGCCTCCTGGTGGTCAGTGTGCATCATAGCAACCAGTCATTCTACCGTTCGGTCAATTTACATATTACCCTTTTATTATATAGGATGGGACCTCCTTCATATACTAGTATATGGTCCATGCTTGACTGAATTGTCACTGTGGAGCACATGACTGTAGACTGGTTACCTTTCACTTGTTCTTTAAAAGAAATTTAAATTATTGTATGGATTTTGATTAAAATGATTACAGAATTTTGAAACACAATGGAACTCAAACTAGGGCCAATGCTCATTTCCTAAATGAACATTTTATGTGCAAACAAACAGCTGCTGGAATTCAACAGAATTTAAAACAAGCTGTTTGTGGATTTTACTGACAGCTGTTTTTGGTGATTTTTGTCAACAGAATTTTCCTGCTTTGCATCACAGCATTCTTTTATTGCAGTGTCCCCTCAAAGAATAACTCGCTTGCTTTAATCACGTTTACAGAGATTTATGACTTGATGCTTATTCAGTGGTAGAGCTTCTCAACATAAAATGTCAGCGAGCCTGTTATAAATTGCTTCTGGCATTCCTACTCTATCTTTTATTTGGCTGGGAGTATTTCCACCTGAAAGTGATAAATTCCTGCTATAACCACTTTATGTGCTTCAGTAATTACACTGTACAGAAAAAGGGGATTTCTACTGAGGTGCCTCCTTAAAAATAGCAAGCAATAAAAGGCAGCAGAATGGGCTGAACTCTGGATTCTACTGAACAAAAACAATGACCAGTGAAATCTCTGTGTCATACTGAATTTGATGAATGATCAGGAAATACAGAAGATACCAAAACCTTTAAAATCACTGTTGTAGGGACATAGTAATGCAACTATATCCTTAGACTGGCTACTTTTGGTCCTGTGACAGAAATTTGGCAGGTACCCACAAGAATGGAGTTAACGTCCTTACAAAAACCTTCTCAAAATATCTAGATGCTTCTAGAACCTAGGTAATTTTTCAGTAAATGCCTAGGTCTACGTGGCATTGAGAGTATGCCTATATGTGCAAGTCAAAGAGATTGCAGTCTGTCAAAACATTCCAGCACAGTCCATTGCAGCCAATAACTTGATCAATACATATTTGCACAACTGTGCCCATCAAGGAGGGATCCATATTAATCATGGCATCCATGAGTACTGGGTACTACTTAGTTTTGGTTCTACTGTTTTGTTTGCTTCATATAAACTGTCTCTGGCAGACAGAACAAAATTACTGTTTTTAATTGCTGAGGTTATTTATTTATTTGCTCTTAAAGGAGGAACAAAATGTAAATAAAAACTCCCCAAGTTAATTAAATAAGAACTATAAAGACTTCCATTATCAGGTCTTAATATCGTGCCAGAAATGGTGTTAGAGACCCAGTGGATACTTTATTTCAGATGATACTAAAACAGATTACGGTCATTAAACAGAATTCAAGCTTCCCTTCAGTTACTGTGTCATGTTTGCAAAGGAATCTATGCAGCAAGTATCTCTGCCTCCAATAGTCACAGAACAAGTGGCTCCTTCTTGCTCAGAGTATGTGCTCTTTCATACAAGAATTTTAAAGCAAATATAACTGGCTTGCTTAGTGCACCTCAGTGCTAAAACCAATACTAACGATGGAAAGGGTATTGAGTATTTATTGTGAGTTAAGCTTTTAATACATGGATTCAAGTGTGCTACAGTCCACTGTGATGGGCTTCCCATTGGTTGTGCTGTATGACTTGGTTTAGGACAGTTTCATAATTTGCAATTGCTTTCACAGCAACCCTACAAGTATGAGGTCGGTTTACATTAACCCTAAATTTACAAAAGAAGAAACTAAGTTCCAAGACAGGTTAAACAATGGACCTATGGCACAGTCCTAGGAAATCGCAAGGCTTGGTTTGTAACCCAGTTCTGCCTGACCCCGGAGCTCTATGCAAGTAGTCATGACTCTACTCTGGACTCCAGGAAAAAGTCATAGCACAGAGCTTATGACTTTAACTTTGGTTAATGGCCTTCTCACATAGGATGGCTAGCTCGGTCAACGTGGAGAGCAGACACCACACTCCTAGATACTGTGAGGTTTGTTCCACTCAATCAGTTATCACATTTGATTGCTCTCTGTCACTTATTCTCAAGCTGAATTTTTAAATTTTTTGTTTGGCATGGGTGGAGGGGGAAACTTTAAGTTTCTTACTTTTTAAAATGTATTTTTATTGATTTCAGAGAGGAAGAATAAGGGAGAGAGTCAAAGAGAGAGAGAGAGAGAAACATAAATGATGAGAATCATTGATTGGCTGCCTCCTGCACGTCCCCTACTAGGGATGGAGTCCACAACCCGGGCATGTGCCCTGCCCGGGAATTGAACTGTGACCTCCTGGTTCATAGGTTGCCACTCATCCACTGAGTCATGCTGGCCAAGCAAAACTCTAGGGTTCTTGAAAGAGATCCTTGCAAACAAAATTTATATCTGACAATGAGAATGTGCTCAAGAGTCAAAGTGGTCAATCCTACTATATCACACCATAATTAAATGCCAGAGAAGAATCAGTGTACATGTTGAATTTGTGAGAGAGCTTCACCTTCCATGGAAGGAAAGAAAGTCTGAGTATTCTGTGTCCCGTTTTGCTTGTTTTATATGTTTATCCAAGTAAATATGAAGAAGATTTACTACTTTATGCAACACTTCACAACAGAAGACAAAAAAATTAGCATTTAGACTGTTTTCAACAAACCATTACATTGAGCCTGAAGATCAGGAAAGAGATCCAGGCCAGAGATGTCTTTGGAGTATTGTAATCAAAGCATGAGGTAGAGGGCATGGAGAGAGAAGGCTGTGTAAACAGGCTAATGCAAGCCAATTTGTCTGCTTCAAAATCCCCATGGGACTGGAGTGTTACACTGGGGTGGAATGAATAATGTTGAAAGAGTCTAAAGTACAGGGGAATACGCTTAATTGGAAGAAGGAGGAGAATAGACTAGGAGTGAAATGGAGCAACAAAGTTAAACTTTGATGAACTCAGGAGGTCCTTACAGGGAAAGGAAAAGGCAAATAAGATACCATTACACTCCTTTTATTATATATATATATATATATATATATATATATATATATATATATATATTGATTTCAGAGAGGAAGGGAGAGTTACAAGGAGATAGAAACATCAATGATGAGAGAGAATCATTGATCGGCTACCACCTGCCTACCCCCTACTAGGGATGGAGCCTGCAACCCGGGCATGTGCCCTTGACCAGAATCGAACCCAGAACCCTTCTGTCTGCAGGTTGATGCTCTATCCACTGAGCCAAACCAGCTAGGGCAAGCCCTCCTTAAAGTGAAGAGAGGATATTGTTAATGTCCTAGGCCAGTGGTTGGCAAACCGCAGCTCTCGAGCCACATGCGGCTCTTTGGCCCCTTGAGTGTTCTAACGCCACTTCTTCACAATAGACTCGCCCAGGCCGAAAACCGACTTCTGCGCATGGGCCACGAAGTTTCAATCGCACTGTACGTGCGCGCCGGCACGTGGTATTTTGTGGAAGAGCCACACTCAAGGGGCCAAAGAGCCACATGTGGCTCGCGAGCCGCGATTTGCCGACCACTGCCCTAGGCCAAGGCTTTACCAAGACCCCATAGCTGGACTGGATTTCCCTGGGGAAGTTTTTCTCTGGGACCAGAGTTCTAGGACTTTATACATCATTGATGTGCCTCATCTTGGATAGGTTGCCCATCTTTTACCTGCACACATGTAGGGATATAGGAGAATGACATGGCTTTTCAAATTCAGGATTCAGGGCTGAGAGGAGAAGGTAATTCAAAAACACATATACCATCTCCATTAAAACCAAGCACCAACCCTTAAATCACACAATTACTTAGTGGAGGAAATGGGATTACAAGTGGGACTCTCTGGCTCCTGAAGTCGCCAGTTTACTCCATTACACTCCATAGCCTCTCTCCAAGTTTATTTAACATTTTACGTTTTCTAGAGTTTGGTATCTCTGAGGCTCTGCAAAAACAATGGCTTAACAGGGTTAATAATAAAAGATTAACTTCTTGGCTACATCTGAGTTTAAAAAATGATTAGTTTTCGGTGCTATCATAGGTCCATCAAAATATCCTATAAAATTTTATTTAGTTTGATTCATTCTTCTTGTACGAACCAAGTGCTTACTTGGAAATGTTTTAGACGGCTACAGTGCAGCCTGAAGCTTGAAGGGAATTTGGGTGGACACAGGGATACTAGCTAGGAGGCTATGGGAACAATCCAGGTGAGCATAATACAATTGGGCCTGTTGTAGAGTGAAGATGGAGAGAAGTGGGTAGGTGTGAGAGTAAGTTAAGGGGAAATAATGCAAGGATTTTTGGTAGTGAATTGGATGCAGAAGCATAAGAAGAGCACAATAGATTTATCTATAAATTATGGCGATCAATGAAAAATCCTCATGAGGATAGACACACTCTTTAACAGACAAGAAAAAAGTTATTTCTTCGGAGTAAAGGGAGCGGCACTTTCAGTGTCATGAGCAAAGCTTTTCCAAGCTCAACAGTAATTGAAACATCACTCCTTACATGTAGGTAACACTCAACTAAACGCTTCTCAGTGTGTGATTTTTCATGGGTTATGTTCAGAGGAGGACATTCGGTTCTTATATTTCTAGTAACACATGATTTCGCTCATCTAGGGGAAATGATGAACAACATAGACTGATGAACAAGAACAGACCCAGAAACAAGGAGGCATCGATCGGACTGTCGGGCCTCAGAGGGAAGGTAGGGGAGGGTGGGGGTAGGGGGGAGAGATCAACCAAAGGACTTGTGTGCATGCATACAAGCCTAACCAATGGTTAAGGACAACAGGGGGGTGGGGGCATCCATGGGGAGGGGTGGGGGATGGGAATGGGGGGAAGAGGACAAATATGTGACACCTTAATCAATACAGAAATTTTAAAAAAAGGTGAAAAAAAATAAAATAAAATAATTCTAATAGTCCTAAGTGCAAAGACAAGGATCATATGGTATTCCAACCATTAGGAGGCTAATACGTATGTATATAAATTATAGACAATAAAAGAAAAAAGGCATAAAAAGAAAAAAAGTTCAGAGGAGGGTGCCATCACTGTTCCAGGAAAGCAAGGACTTTCTTCATTCTGCACGTAGTTATGTTTGTTTTTTTTTTACCTTAAATCCCCCCGCCCCCAGAAGGGGCGGAGCGTTCTCGGTCCCCGCCCCTTCCACGCAGAGACCCCGCCCACAGAACTCCGGCGCGCATTCGCGGCCCCGCCCCCTGGCCCCGCGCGCCGGGGTTTTGGCGGGTTTCCCTGCCGGCCCCGCCCCCCAGGCGTCCCGCCGCCCCAGACCCGGGGATCGCTGGGGCCGGGGTCGGCTCGCAGGCCCGCGGCGTCCGAGTCGGTGTCCGGGTCCTCCCCGCCCCTCGCTCTCCGGGGAGCCTTTCCCGCGAAGCCGGGGCGATGCCCGGGAACCGGGACCTGAGGGTCCGCTCCGGGAACCAGCCGCGTCCCGCGCCCGCCATGGAGCCGGCGTCTGGCGGCGCCTGGGCCCACAGCCGCGCCGCGCTCAACCGGCTGGAGACGCTGCTGCGCTGCTCGCGCTGGTAAAGAGGATCGCTCGGGGGGGCGGGGAGGGAACGTGCCGCGGGGGCCTCGGCGGGGGCGAGGGTCGCCCAGTCCCGGGGGCGGGGGGTCTTTTCCCACCTCCGGAGTCCTCCTTCCATGCCGATCCCGCAGCTGGCGGAGGTAGTACCTGCCCAGGGATCTGGTGTGAGTCAGCCCCTCCCTGGCCCCATTCCCATTGCTGGGTGGCTTTCTAGCTTTTTTTATTTTTTATTTTTTTCCAGCAAATCCAACTCAGGTGGTAGTTATGGAACTTGAGCGGCGTGAGAGTCGCCCGAAGGTGTGGTTGAAATGAATGCGGATCCCGGCCCGCCTCCAGAGTTTGAATCGGTGGGGCTGGGTGGGGCTAAGGCAGGGGCACTTTTTGTGGGGCCCTGGGTCCTTGTGACAAGCTAATTCCAAAATCCTACAGTTTGAAGCAGCTGTCACTCCTCGCTGAGCTAGTCTCTCTGACCTTTTCTCCGTAGCAACTTTTTTTGGGGGAAGGAGAGAGTTTGGGAGGTTTCTTTGGTTAGGTCAAGGAAACGGGATTGGGGTTTCCTCTTTAGAGATGCTACTTTGTGTGTGTGTGTGTGTGTTCTTTTTTTGTTTGTTTTTATTTTAAATATATTTTATTGATTTCAGGGAGAGGGAGAGAGAGATAGGAACATCAATGATGAGAGAGAATCATTGATCAGCTGCCACCTGCACGCCCCCACAACCCCCCGCACGTGCCCTGACCTAGATCGCTTGTTTTCCTTCCTGTTGTTACACCACGTGAGTCCCCTGCGTCTAAAGTTTTCATCCCATCCAAAGACATCATTTTTAGGACTTGTACTCCTTGCTTCTTTTCTGTTAGCTCTTCCTAGTGTAGAAACCAAGATGGCTTATACAACCCAAGAAGGGCTTGTCTCACTTTTCATTTCTTCTCAAGCATTTATTGAGCTTAGGATTTCTGTGCACAGCTTAGGATTTCTGCATCACTCTCACCCTGTCAGGTTTTCTCTCTTTGTAGTTGTCCCGGCCATATTTCCTTTTTGGACTGTTTTGATTTTTTTCGCCTCTGATTTCCAACTTGCAACTTTAGTTGCACATAAAGTCTAAGTCATATAGCAGCTCTTCCTTTAAAAATGAAAAGGACTTAATTGTCACATTAAGTTTTGCACTTAAATGTTGTTCACAAAAACTTTAAAACTTAAAAAGTGGCACTTTTGCTAGAATGAGTGCCTGAAGACATTCCGAGTGCGTTGTGTGTGCTTTCTCATAGCACAGGGGCCATCCATCTGAGAATCAGATTTAGAACCGCCTCTGCTAGTTGCTATGATAGGAGCAGTTGTAGACATGCCCGGATAGTCAGTTCAAGGAAAGTTAGTTGTTCAGAAGGGACGTGTCTGTGTGGAAGGCACTGGGGCAGCCACATAGGGCTTCACTCGGACTGCACAGTCAGGCTGCCTGATTTCAGGTTCCAGCTTTGACACTATTGAATTGCCCAAGTCATTCAACCTCCCTGTGCCTCAGTTTCCCCATCTAAGTGATGATAGTGCTCATTAATAATAATTTAAAAAATTACTGAGCACCTACAAACTGTCAGACACTGTTCTAGGCATTTGGGATTCATTAATGAACAAAGTGAGGAAAAAAACTCCATCCCTTATAAAGGTAAAATTCTATGGGAGTGAAGAGACTAAATGAAATTACACATGTAAAGAAAGTGCCAAGTATGGTAGTTGTCATAGAATACGTGATAATAGGTGTCTTGTAAAAGTGTAGAAAAGCGTAGTCTGCTTGCTGAATGGTTTGGGAGAAAGAAACAAAATAGGTGATTTATATGAATAATCTCTAGGTTGTCCTGAAATTTAATAAAGCCAGTTTCATTTTTTTATCCCTTAGCAAATACTTTTCCGGTTTCTAACTGAGCAGACAATAAGAGCCGCATCAAGTAGACATCAAGTAGCGAGGTCTGGACTTTTAGTACAACTCCTCCTTGACTGGAGAATGATGTTGAAATCCAATGATTAAAAAATAAATAAAAAAGTACTATGTGAGCCACTGTTAGATTAGTAACTAAATCTCAACTGTTTCTTTGTGTATTTTAACATAGGGCTCTGCAAACTTTTTCTGTAAAGGTCAAACAGTAAATATGCTGGGCTTTGCTGGCCACAGTCTCATTATTTTTGTGCTTTTATAACTCGGAACCTAAAAAGCAACATTTGTAGCTCAAGGGCTATACAAAAACAGCCTTCTGGCTTGATTTGGCACGTAGGCAATGGTTTGCCAAGCTCGGTTTTAACAGGTAAAATGTCTTAAGTTTAAAAATCCCTTTTTGGTGTAAAGTTTTTATATCACACGGGTTTAGTATTAAAGGATTTTGCATTCCTCTCCTGGTGTCTGCATGTTTGGCACTGCCTGTAGTGAAGACAGCATGGCCAGGTGCTCCTCACCCATATTTGGGCAAAACCTTTTCACCTCTGCCTTTGCCTAGTAGCTGCCTGGCATCATTGCTCGAAAGGAGCAACTCAGGATGGTCTGCTCCTTGCTTTTGCTACCTACCATCCAAAGCGATGTCATGTTACTAGAAATTGTGTGTCGGTACGTATGTCCTTTTACAGAGTGTCAAAGCTCTACCCAGAGGGCTAGTGATTGCCCCATTACCCTCACATTCAGTGTGCAGCTGGATCTATTTTGCAGCAAGCATTACTTGCGGGTAGGGACAGATTGGCTACATCATAGGGCCTCCTTTTCTTGACCTTTAGCAAAAGTATGGCTGCAAGGTGAACTGATGAAATTGTTCAAGAGGCCAGATGTGACCTTTGTGTTAGGTCCAAGCCTCACAACCAGATAGAAGCTATTTAAAGATTTGGAAATATGAGATAGGAAGACCATATCATTTGAGAGGCTGGCAGAAAGCATAGTCATAATGTGCTCCTAAAGGAAGCAGGAAATGGTCATAGGTGCCGCAGTGTGAAGCCCAGGTATCAGATGATACTATTTTGTGAGTTAAAACAATTAGGTTCCTTGACACTTTATTGGGGGGGTGGGGGGGAGGGGGGAGGGGAGGGGAGTTGGTGTCCATGAGAATTGTAACTTGGAGTTCTAGCACCTTTTAAATCAACTTTTAGGAAACAAGTCAAAAAGTAATTTTGCAGTTTTCAGAATAGGCGATTTTATTTTTCTGAATTATCTCTTGTCATCTAACAGGCGATCAGGTTTGGAGGCAGTGTGCTCAGTGGTTAAGGGCATGGATTTTGGACCCTGGCTTCAAATCCTTACTCAGTGATTTGGGGCCAATTAATTCATCTTTGTTTGCTTCATTTTTTTCATTGTAAAATGAATTAGTAGTAGTTTGTACTGTAGTATAAGGTTGTTGTGGGAATTAAATGAGTTAATATTTCTGAGCTACTTAGAACAGGGCCGGTTAGGCTCTAAGTGCTACATGAGTGTTTGTAAAGTACAGGATAGATTTCCTGACTCCAGCAGTCAGCTCTTGCCTTTCTTTGGGAGTTTCCAGTGTTCAGGGGCATTCACGAAGGCCAATGACCCTTAATTGAGATGATCACTCCTTTTGGTTGGCTCTGGCGCTGGTTATTCATTAGGGCAACAAGCAGGGTCATTCATTAGGGCAACAAGCAATCCCTGAGGCACTGTGCTGGTGGGGATATGGTGAGACATTTTCTACCCTTAAGGAGCATATGCTTAATTCTAAGGGATGAAATGTGTACACATTCAGGGTAAACTATGATAATTATGATGAAGGCCAAGGGGATGCCGAGAAGAGTACTTGGGTGGAGCCAGTAGAGGGAAAGCCTATGAAGCTTTTGAACTAGGCCTTGGGTAGATTTTTATAAATGGAGCCAGGTGGGGGATCATTAGCAAATAATATGCTAAAAATTATTGTAGAATAAAGGTAGAGTGAGTCAGGTTGGCAGAGAATTAAGTCAGGGTCAAATCATAGAGTGATTAGTAGCCTAACAGACTATTCAATTGGTTCAGATGGAGGCATACCTGGCTTTATTGTGCTTCACAGATGCTCTTTTTTTTTTTTACAAATTAAAGGCAAGATCCCCCACCAGCAAAAGCTTAGGACTTGATTTATTGTGACACTCGGTTTATTGCAGTGGTCTGGAACCAAACCTACAATATCTCTGAGACATGCTTACGGTTACTTACTTCCAAGGAGAGCAATTCGTGTAGCTTTCCTGAGACTAGTGTCCTCATCGATAAAATGAGGAAAGTGGACCAATTGATATTTAAGGCTCCCTCTACTTTGCAGATTCCATAATTATTAGTGTCCATTGAATGCTATTTAAAACTTTTTATTGAAGTTTAACATACATACAGAAAAGGTCATTGGTGTTCAGTATGTATCATATAGCCCTCCATATTGTGGATTTTATTTACTTACTAGTGGCCTGGTGCATGAAATTCGTGCACAAGGGTGGGGGGTGTCCCTCAGCCTGGCCTGCACCCTCTCCAATCTGGGACCCCTCAGGGGATGACCAACTGCTGGGGGAAGTCCCTGTGGGATCAGGCCTAATTTAGCAGTTGGACATTCCTCTCGCAATCCGGGACCGCTGGCTCCTAACCGCTCACCTGCCTGCTTGCCCGGTCGCCCCTAACCACTCTGCCTGCCAGCCTGCTCGCTCCCAACTGCCCCCCCCCCCCCCCCCCCCGCTGGCCTGCTTGCCCCCAACTGCTGCCCCGCTGGCCTGATCGCCCCCAAATGCCCTCCCCTGCCAGCCTCATGGCCCCCAACTGCCCTCCCCGGCTGGCCTTATGGCCCCCAACTGCCCTCCCCTGCCGGCCTCATGGCCCCCAACTGCCCTCCCCTGCTGGCCTCATGGCCCCCAACTGCCCTCCCCGACCAGCCTCATGGCCCCCAACTGCCCTCCCCGGCTGGCCTTATGGCCCCCAACTGCCCTCCCTGGCCAGAGGCCCATCTGCAGTAGGGCGCGGCCAGAGGCCCATCTGTGGCCGGGCGCAGAACGCTTGCCTTATCGCCGGGGCGACAATGCATGTGTTCTCTCTCCTCCGCCCCCTAGCCACTCCGTGCCCGCTGTCCAGAGGCCCTCCGTGGCCAGGGTGGAACACTTGCCTCGTCGCCACGGCGACGAAGCAAGCATTTCACCAGGCCACTCATGCTGCCCGCTCTCAGCAGCCTCCCCCCGGGACTTGGGGACTCTGGTGGGGCTGAGAGGACTGGGCGCTGCCATCTTGTGGCTATGGGCGCCACCATCTTTGTGATGGAGTGACAGTTAATTTGCATATATCCTCTTTATTAGATAGGATGTTGTATTTTAATTCTTTGATTGATGCCTGTCTTCAGTTATACTACACATTTCATAAGGACAGGTTCAGATTTGCAGCCACAGTGCTAGACACATAGTTTCTTAGTGCTTATTAAATTAATGCATGAAAGCTTTGAAATTGGAAATACTGGAAGGACCTGGTTAATTCACTTGACTCACCATGAATGCTCCCCTAAGTTCCTGGGGTTAATTACTCATAGTAAACACCACTAAGGGCAGGGCAGGTATAGAAGGTACAGGTCTTTCCCCCTGGGATTGCGAGCTGGAACCACAACATGAACAGTCCTATTACAGTCCTACACATACCTGGTGTTACATAGGGCTTGTGACGACCAGGGAAACTACCAGACACACTGAGCACCCTTTAATACTGTCCCCCATAGCATAGCGGATGGTCTTACAGATGAAGTTATTGGTCAGCAGATCTGAAGCTCAGAGGAGAGCTTTTAGGCTGGAAGTACAGATCTGCATAGAGATTGTAATTGAAGGCATTCTTTTGGAAGTGAGCAGGGAAGAGAGTATAAAGATGATTGCCTAGGCCTGAGCCTTGAAACTCAACATTTGAACATCAGGTGGTAGGGGTGAAGACCAGCAGTTACTTAGCTACTGCTTTGCTTTGGAGAAAAGGGAATTGAAGAGAGAATAACGAAAATTATTTCAATTGGGTATATATAATCTCTGTGGCTTGTCTGTCTCATCCCACATGGTAGGTTCTATTATAATTAGTCATTAATAATAGAATCCTATCGTCCATTTGACTTCTGGGATATTTGACTCATTGATTTATTCAGTAGTTATTGACACTAAACAATTAGATATGATTTCTTATTTTTCCCATGCGATTTGCTTGAATGTGGCATATAAAATAATGACTAAATATGATGCTTCCATGCCATTATGCATATTTCTTATTTGTTAACAGATTTGTTTATTCTTGTAAAGATGAATACAGCAAATTGTTTAATTGGCTTGGAGGCCTGTGCATTTTGGTGTTAAATATGTTGTTCCACATTTAAAAATACCTTGCAGATTTTCTAAAATGTAAGAGTACTGTGGTAGCTATCTTGTCTAATACTAAATAGCAGTTGATATATTATGGAAGCTTTGGGAGCCATTCAGTTAAGAAATAGGTCTGCCTGATAATCTCAACTGAATTTACTACCCATTTTTTCCTTTGCAAAGAAAATTTTATATCAATAGGACCTTTTTTTTTAAAAAAAAAAAAAAAATAGTTGGTTCGTTCTAGTTATTTCTTCCCTAAGTTATGATCCTCTGACTGCACCGATCTTTCCAAACCCAGTACAGGTAAAGTAACAAAAGTGCTACTGCAGGGAGAATTTTCAGTGCACAGAAACCCTGTTACCCTGCAGATGCCTTTGCATGCATTTTTGTGTAGAGTCTTCTATTTGGTTCTTTCACTACGGATTTATTGGAATCCTGCTGTTCATATAGCACCACGTTGGTAGGTAATAGTGTGCTGGGGAAGCTCAGAAAAAAAATGAAAGTCAAGATCTCTTGTCTGTAGGGCTACAATCTGTTTTGAAACAAACAAGAAAAACGAACAAACAAAAAACAGAATCAGGCAGATAAAACACAAAATATTTTGTTTTCAACTAGATACCATCTCTCTGGAACTTCCGAACATTTTGTAATTCTCATAAGTCATATATATAGTAACTTGGCTTATAAAACTACCCAGCTTGATTCTAAGTCCCTTAGGAAAGAGTGTAACGCATTCAACTTTGTGCCCACAAGGAGAAAATCCTGAGATGTCTTAAGTTAAACTATAACAGGTCCGAGAGTAGAAGGAAGAGACAAAAAGGGGTTCATCAGTTAACTGCAGTGCAAAACCAACAAAAGGCTGCTCACATTCCTTGGTGTACGGATGCTGGAAACCCATCATTGTCTCACTAATTAGAAAGGTGTGGACAAGGAACCTGGAAGGCTGGTCAACCTTGAAGCTCTGAAAGGTCAGAGCCAACCACTCCCTATCTAATTAAGACAATGGTAACTGAGGCAACTTCCCCACCAAATAATCATGTAAATCCTTACTGATAAGATAGTCTGCCTGTTACTGGAATTACCTGCCTAAAGGCAATGGGTGTATCCCAAACCTGAATAAAAGGGATGGCAAGGCCAAAGCAAGGCGTAATCCTCCCCCTAGAGGTGGGCTGCTGCCTGGCCCCCAATATTCCCAAATTAATACTTTTCTAGTCTTTTTTCATTTGTGTGCGGCCTTCTCCAGAACCCGAACCCTGAACTGGAACCCTGAACCATGCAGGACGTGAAAGGGGTTCCCACATACGTTGGAATCATCTAATTAATTTCCAGGTGGCTATATCCAAGATTATCCAAAAAGAGAATAGCTAGGACTCTGCTGGCCTATCCCAGCACTAGCCCTGCTTCACCTTCTCACGTCTATAGCTACAGTAAATTCTTTCTCTTGCCTACTTAATGTATAAAAAATACTTGTGAAACTCTAGCCGGTGGACATTATCTGTCTCCATGCCCTAAGACCTGTCTTTCTGCTTTTTTGCTAGCAATGGCCTAATAAACCCTTTCTTTTAAAAAGCCTTTTCAGCTGTGGAAGTTAAGATTTTTGTTTACATGTGCTTTACATTTCTGGTGCAGGGTACAGGTGTAGCATAAGTGATGGCATGGACACTAACACCCAAGAATTCTTGAGCTGCTTTGTTCAGTGACATTTTTATCACCCTGGGCAGTATTTGGGTGACGCGAAGGGCCTGAATAGTTTTGGGGGCGGAGGACGGGTATTCTAGGTGGGGGAGAACAGTCTGAGCAGTTGTGGGCTTGGAGTTGGGCCCAGAGTATTTGAGAAATGGTACAGACACTGGCCTCAGGAGAGCACGGAGTTTTTGGTGAGCAGAGATAGAAAGGGTTGTGCTGGGGACCAGAATTTTGCCACCCTTAAATCTGTCCTTCGGGATATTGATTCAAGACTGGTTATTAAGAAACAAAGGACTCGGGAATTGCCTACTTCCCCTTGGAAGTCCTAGACCCCTATCCCTTTCTCCTTTGTCCAAAATGGCACATAACCCTCAGCTGCTCAGTGTCTTTTTTTCCGGGTCTTATGTCAGTGGCACCCCTGCATGTACATCTGTAATAAACTTGGGGCATTTTCTCCTGTTAATCTGTCTCATGTTAGTTTGATTATTAGCTAGAAGAGCTTAGAAGGGGGGAGAAAAATGACTTCTTGTGCCAGGATTAAGGCCCCTGCCCAGAGTTTGTGTTCTGTATTAAAGTGTAGACCAGTCCAGCATCTGGCTAGCTTAGCTTGTGTTCCCAGCCACAGCCCTGTGCATACAGGGTCCACATATCCCTGGGTCATGTGGCTGTTTAAGGCCACATGGCCAGCAAGTGCGGGTCAAGCAAGGAGCAGGTGAGGGTAAGGGAGAAGCAGAAAGCGAGGGAGAGGAAACTCTTGGGGGATTTTTAACCTTCCAAGATTTTGCTCTCTTGCAGTGTGGCTTCACCCATCTAGACAATGATCTTTTTCCCAGGCTGGATTGACACACAAGCACCTCTCCTTTGTCACACCGACTTCACGGTGCATGTATCGATCTCCCTCTTGGTGCAATTCCTTCCCCCAGTGACCTGCAGGGAATGGACTGGGGATGCCCTGGGGAGCGTGGAGTTGTGGCTTCCTGGTGAAGCTGCCCAGATGACCATGCTTACAGTGTCTGGCCTCCCCTTTGTTCTCTATTATTAATATTGCTAAACTAGCTAATTATGACAATAATATATCGGTGAAGGGTTCACAGTCATCTTAGAAAGGAAATTTAAGGTTAGAAACAGAAGAATTAAGTCATCAAGTCAAATATTGTCAGAGAAAGCTAGAATGCTGTGGACTGCATCCTGGGGGTAGGCCTACATTGATAGATAGGAGAAGCAGCAGGTTAAGAAGTGCTGAAATAGGCAGATAAAAAAAAAAAAAATAAAGCTCAATGGAAGGAAAGGTTTCAGGAAAGAGGGTGATGTAAATGTTATTTCACAGAGAGGTCACAGAGAATGAGGACCAAAAATGCTTTGGAGAGCAGTTTCAGCAGTGGGAAGTTAGAGCTAGCAAGGTAAGGAGATGGATTAAGCTGGATAGAGCCCTTTAAATAACTTGCGAAGGGGAGAGCTGGTCAAAAAGTAGAGTGGGAGGCACAACCTAAAGGAAGCATTTTTTTAATTATTTTTTTAGGTTGAAGGAGAGATGATCTGTGCATGTTTATATGCGATGGGAGAAGGTGATGATAATGATGAGAGTAGAATACTTTAGGAGCCAGAGAAAATGCGGGATCTAGGGACTAATATGGTAGCACATGTTAAGAAGGAAAATGACTGAAGGAGATATTTTTATCCGTGTGTGGAAGGGGAGGGTTAGCTTATAGGTGAAGAGGTAGGAATGAGTAGGTAGTGAAAAGCTCACAGCATTTGGCGGCAGTAAGGTTAATGGGATTGAGGAGCATGGGTATTATTTGTTTGTTTACTCCCAACATCTAATACATCATTTTGATAGCGGCACAAAGACAAAGAAGCTACCACATAAATTTATAGAGATATATTTGTGTGTCATTCTGTCTTTTTATGATGGTTACTCATAGCCTGAGAGCTGGCGAGGAAGCAGTGGGCTATAGGGCCTATCTGGCGTTATAGCTTTGTATGCCTGAGTGTCTAAGAGTGTTTAGAGATGCCTGAACAAAGTTACTCCTTTCTATGACTTCCCGGTATATGTTATAAAAAATGTTACAATTTGTACCGAATTTGGTAGTTGTTATTTGAATTCAACAGGTATCCTATACAATAAAACCCTAATATGCTAATCGACCTAATGGGGGAATGACCGGTCGCTATGAGGTTGCACTGACCACCAGGGGGCAGATGCTGAACGCAGGAGCTGCCCTCAAGGCATTGCTAAGGAGCAGCGAGCCCGGGAGCGGGCCTAAGCCAGCAGTTGGACATCCCCCAAGGGGTCCCAGAGTGGGAGAGGGTGCAGACCGGGCTGAGGGGACCCCCGCCCCCCAAAGTGCATGAATGTCGTGCATCGGGCCTCTAGTGTTATGATAAAATATTTAATCAGGATGACCACATCCTTAACATCTTCTGCTTTGAGAAAAGAAAGAAATATAATAGTGTTGGGCCTTGGACTTATGAAATGTTGGGTATAAATCATTTATCTATAAGTGACTAAGTCTTGATTGTTTTCCTTTCTTCAAACAGCACTAATATTCTGAGGGAGCCTGTGTGTTTAGGAAGATGTGAACACATATTCTGTAGGTAAGTAGTTATGGCTTGATATATTATATATTGTATATATCAGATATATAATTAATATATACCTATGTAGCAACTATGCTTTTTACTAGTAATAGTCATGTATTCATATTGATGATAATATTTTTTATGCTTGTGTAGCTGTCTTATACTGCAAGGCAACTTACTTCTATATTATCTCATTTTGACCCTCATAAATATCTTAATTTACAAGAAAGAAATCAAAGCTCTAAGAGGATGACTTGATCAAAGTTAAAAAGTTTAATAAGCAGCTTTGCTAAATTTTGGGGAAAATTAATATCTATTATATAATTCAAATATGTCTTCTTTTTTTCTTCCAGTTAGTTTCGAATCTAGACTTTCTAAACTATAAAAGTCTAGTTCTTATCGTAATTGTGTTAGTTTCCTAGGGCTGCCATATCAAAGCACCAAAACTGGGTGGCTGAGAACATTGGAAATGTATTGTCTCTCCCTTCTGGAGGCCAGAAGTCCAAGAGCTAGGTGTCAGCAGGGTTGGTTCTTCGGAGGGCTGTGAGGGAGACTGTCCCACCTTCTTTCCTGCATCTGGTGGAGAAACTTCAGCGTCTGGCAGTCCTTGGCTTGTGGATGCATCACTCTGGTCTTAGCTTTCATGTTTACATGGTGGGCATGTTTGTCTCTTGTGTCCAAATATCTCCTTTTTATAAGTATACCTGTCATTGTATTAGGGCTCACCCTAGTGATCTCATCTTACCATGATTATCTGCAAAGACCCTATTTTCAAATAAGATGTACTGGAGGTAAAACTTTTTGGGGGACACAATTCAAGCTGTAATAGTTATTGTGAAATTATATCCATGTAATTGGGGTATATGAAAGCTCTGGCTTATATAATACTAGATTTTCATCTCATCCTGTTTCTTATTCAGAAGAAATCAATTTAAGGACTCAATGTCTTTGTTTAATTGTCTTTGAGCAGGGTTTATATAGCCTCCTTTGAGTCAATCTTTTAATTACTTCAAGTTATGACTATGGAACTATCTGGTCTGAGAAAACTGCAATGTGAAGTTTAAGCACATAGGAAGATAATTTGCTTTGTGACTTCAGTGGGTTGGGGATGTGTGGGAAGCAACTGTGCCTGGGGTCCCAATTTTGTTGCTAGAAACATGGATTTGTTATGTGGGGTGTTTCTGGCAGGAGATGGGGTAGGAAGTGGTACCTATCACCTACCTGATATCTCCATTTGGAGGATGAAAGGGATTTCAGATTTGATATTTTCAGAGCAGGTCTGTAGACCATCATCCCCTTCAACCTGTTCCTGCCTTGGTGATCTTCATAGGAATAAGTGATACTACTGACTGCAAAGTTGCTCAAGGCGGAAACCATAAGTCATACCTGATTGCTCTTTTTCTTCCTTATCATTAAGTTCTGTCAGTGTCATCTCAAAATGTGCCCTGAATCTTGAATTTTTTCACTTTTTTCTGTATTTACTACTGTTTACACTTTAGTTCAAGCCATCATCCTATTATCTCTCCACAAAGTTCCTAAGTGGTCCCTTCCCCCACTTTCCTCATGCTTGTCAGTGCGCTTAAAGTGTAAACCACATCCATACCGCTACCTGCCTTAAATCTTTCAGTGGCTTCCGGTTACAATCAGAATGAAACCCAAACTTTGCACTAAGGTCTACAGACCATGGATGGGACCCAGTTTCTGCTCCCCTCTTGGACCACACTTCCCTTTGGCTCACCGAGTTCCAGCCACCTCCTCTCAGTTCATGAAGCATCAATCTCACTCCTGGCCCAGGGCTTTTGCACATGCTAGTTCTTTCATCTGGAACATATTTTTGCCAAATACGTGTGAGGTAACTTCATCAGGTACACTTCAGCTCAAATGTCACCTCCTCCAAAAGGCCTCCCATGATCCTCTTATGAAACGATGCCCACTCCCTGTTTCTACTCTAGCAAGCAGGTTTACTTTGTCTCACTGTGCATAATAGATTAGTGACAAACTGCTGAAACATAACAGACTCCATGGAATTATATGTAACGTGCATATATGTATGTGTGTGAGTGTGTGTGTGCGTGTGTGTGTGTGTGTGTGTGTGTGTGAGAGAGAGAGAAGGAGAGAGCCACACGTACATTTAATTGGATTCTAAAGGGGTCTGTGACTTAAAATGGCCAATGAAAGATTAAGAGAGGCATGAGAACATCTTAAAAGAAAATGTCATCTTTAAATGACATAAACATAGGAAAGAAACAGTTCCGAACAGTTTGGGTTCATTTGGATTCTGTGATGCCCAGAATTAGAGTAGCTGTTCCATTCTTTGCAGATTTGGAGTTGTGTAAGTGCTGAGCAATGCCACAAATACCATGCACTTTGAAAAGAAGGTTTTGATACACAGACAATAGAGGGTTCGTGAAGGCCTGGGAGTAATGGGTGCGGAGTGGAGGGGTCAATGGGAAAAAAACAAAAACAAAACAAAGGGGACATCTATAATACTTACAACAATAAAGATAAATTAAAAAAAATAAAAATAACAAATAAATAAAAGATGGTTTGGATATATCCCAGCAACTTTTAACCAATGTAATGCAAGAATTTTAAAACATGCAATACCTGACTTTTAGGGGCACTGACCACTTTTCCCTTAGATTGTCAAATTAAAAAATATAAACAGCCATTATTTATTGGAATTCAGATTCTGCTGAGTGCGTTGATAATTACATATATTTTTAAAATTCTTTTTCAGTAACTGTGTAAGTGACTGCCTTGGAACCGAATGTCCAGTGTGTAATACCCCCGCCTGGATACAAGATGTGAAGATAAACAGGCAGTTGGACAGCATGATCCAGCTCTGTAGTAAGCTTCGGAATTTGCTGCATGAGAATGAGCTTTCAGGTGGGCACTGGCACTGTCTCCCTTATTCAGGTCACCGATGAACTGTTGATCACATGAAGTGTGTAAAAGCTATCAGGAACTCTGAATGGTGTGTTTCAGATTTTAAGATTTATAGTGTTTGGAATTATTTTGAGTGACAGATACCTTAGAGGTAATTAAGTCTCACTCCTTTTTTATAGATGAGAAACCAAGGGCCACAGAGGTTAAATGATCTTGTCTAAAGTCACACATGTAGTTGTACCAAAAGCAGGAGGAACAGTCCATTTCTTCTGATTGTCAGTCCAGTCTTTTACTACTTCCACCGCCTGCTTTTTCAGTTACGATCATGTCTGCGTAATAAGTGGAGAGTAGTGATTTTATCCTTAAACACACTTAAATACACTTTTATAAGATAGAATACAACCTCCTTCCATGGATCACTTTTCTAGACTGAATTAAATGAGCACATTTTTGAAGAGCAAAAATCTAATACTCACTTTTTTTTCTATGTAAATGGGGGTTAATGTTTTTCAAATTGTTCTTAGACTCTGTGTATTAACAATGTATCTTCCCATTGTGCTTTCTGCTGAGAACTAATTAGCTGTGGAAAGAAAGTAGTGTTTTGAGTCTTCGTAGTTAGATATGGGAATTGTCTTTTTATTGACCAGATCACTTCCTTTTAGCGTGTGTTCCTTTATAGGAGAACCTATTCTTGGCTGGCAGAATGCCACGATTGATAATGCACATATGAAAGGGCTGGTTTTCTATTTTAAAATCTTTTGATCTTCATTTTCTGACATGATGTGTCACTGCCAACTATTAATGGTGAAGTGATTTGGCAAAATAAATAAATACTGAGTCTTATTGACTCGTTCCATATTTTTAAGAATTAAAATCATATTACCTACAAAAAGTTTTCTTCATCTAGTTATCTGATTATTACTCTATTCTTTTATGATAAAATGTGCTATAGTGATAACATTTTACTGACTTTCAGATGCAATTATACACATACACATTTTTAAAAGTACTTACCTTTTTGAAAAAATTCTGTGTTATAAATCTCTTAAGAACACAATGAGGAAAAGTTTTATTATTAAGTTCATCTGTATTCTTTTCCTTCTTATTCAGAGACAGTGCTAATAGTGTTTATTTTCTGATTAGAGAGATTAGTGTTTGATCTGGTACCCCCCTCCCCAACATTGATTAAAGCAGGAGTCCTTAATCAAGAGTCTGTGCATCTTTGGCAGGGATGGGGGTGGAGGGGAAGGATTAGTGAGCCTCTTGAGTTAATTATACAATGTGAAAAATGTTCATGTCTCTGTGAAAGTGGTTTTCATGAGATTCTTAAAGATGTGTGGTCTGTTAGGAATATTGGCCAAGATGGAAGTTTGGGGTGCTGCTGCGAGATTTGTGTCTGTCATGATGATTTGATTTGATTCTTCTCCAGTTGCTATGTAGTGATTATTAGTGCTACTATAGTGATACTAGCTTGCTGGGGCTGCCATAAGGAAGGAGCACACCGCACATGGGGGGTGGGGGGAGAGGTTTGAAACAACAGGAAGTCCTTATCTCCCAGGTCTTCAGGCTAGTCCAAAATCAAGATGTAGGTAAGATTGGTTCCTTCAGGGTCTGTGAGGGTAGGTTGTGTTCCAGGCCTTTCTCCTTGGTTTGCAGATGGTGGTCTTCATATTCACATGTTTTTCTCACAAGTTTGGGTCAGGTTTCCCCTTTTAAAAAGGACACCAGTCATACTGCATTTGAGTCCCATCCTGCGCATTACCGCTAATTACATCTGTAATGACCCTGTTTCCAAATAAGGTCACATCCAGAGGTGCTGTGGGTCGGATTTCTTTATATGAATTTTAGGAGGGACACAATTTAACCCATAACAGCAATGTGACATTTTTAATGGTGACAGAGTAACCCTTGAGGTGTGGTAAATTATGGAGCCTGGGTACCATGGGTGCAAAGAAAAGTAAGATAGAGGACTTCTTCAGAAATTTTACCTTGGTTAGTGATGTTTGAATTATCAGTATGGTTTTCATCTTTTGTGGACCATGATTGTGAAATGGCTTAACATTTCATCATTTAAAAATATATTTAGGAAAATTATTGAGTTTAGAAACAAGTTTTTGTGTGGGATCTGAGGCCATTCAGAATGCCATCTTTCTCATCTGAGAGTAGAGGTTTGAACTTGGGGAAAATTTAGGGTGATTAGTTTTCTGAAGGCCATTTTTTGTTTGTTTTCCTTATTATATAATGAACTAGAGGCCCGGTGCACAAAATTCGTGAACGGAGGAGGGGGGGTGTCCCTCAGCCCAGCCTGCACCCTCTCCAATCTGGGACATCCCTCTCACTATCCAGGACTGCTGGCTCCCAACTGCTCGTTTGCCTGCCTTCCTGATTGCCCCTAACCACTTCTGCCTGCCAGCCTGATCACCCCCTAATCACTCCCTTGCCAGTCTGATTGATGCCTAACTGCTCCCCTGCCAGCCTGTTTGCCCCTAACTGCTGTCCCCTGAAGGCCTGGTCACCCCTAACTGCCCTCTCCTGCAGGCCCAGTCACCCCCAACTTCCCTCCTCTGCTGGCCTGGTCACCCCTAACTGCGCTCCCCTGCAGGCTTGATCGCTCCCAACTGCCCTCCCTTGCAGGCCTGGTCCCTCCCAACTGCCCTCCCCTGCTGGCCATCTTGTGTCCACATGGGGGCAGGATCTTTGACCACATGGGGGCAGCCATCTTGTGATTGGGGTGATGGTCAATCTGCATATTATCTTTCATTAGATAGGATAGAGGCCTGGTGCATGGGTGGGGGCCAGCTGGTTTGCCCTGAATGGTGTCCCGGATCAGGGTGGGGGTTCCCTTGGGGTGTGGGGCGGCCTGGGCGAGGGGCCTGTGGTGATTTGCAGGCAGGCCACACCCCCCGGCGACCCAAGCGGAGTTCCTGGTAGCTGGGATTTATTTATCTTCTACAATTGAAACTTTGTAGCCTGGAGTGGAGCCAAGCCTCCTGCTTGCTCCGTAGCGGCAGCCATTTCTGTTGGGATTTATGTATCTTCTATAATTGAAACTTTGTAGCCTGGACTGGAGGCCAAGGCAGGCCAGGGCTTCAGGAGCTTGGCTTCCTCCATTGCCGAGGGCAACCCTAGCCTCCTGCTCTTTCCAGCTCCGTGGCTGCCGCCATTTCTGTTTGGATTTATTTATGTTCTATAATTGAAACTTTGTAGCCTGGAGTGGAGGCCTCGGCCAGCCAGCCAGGGTGTGCGGAAAGCTTGGCTTCCTCCATCGCCGGGGAATCCCAAGCCTCCCTCCTGCTCTCTGTGGCCGCAGCCATCTTGGTTGGATTTATTTGCATATTCTCTCCTGATTGGCTTATGGGCGTGGCAGAGGTACGGTCAATTTGCATATTACTCTTTTATTAGATAGGATAATTACTTCAGTCCTTACCAGACTTTAATAGTGCTAGCTTTAGCATTACTTACTTTATGATGAATTGAAATTTCACATTTTGCGTAATATATAAGCAGAATTTTAGGAGCTAGAAGGTTATCTTTAATCCCTTTATTCTGTGGATAAGGAAATTAAGGACCTAGGTTAAGCCAGGCAGTCAGATTGTAAGTTTCTTGCTGTTTGTTTTGTCCTTTAGCACATTGCTTTTGTTAGAAGTATAGGTGTTCATTATGTTTGTTGAATTGTGTTGGAGAAAAATTGGCAGTATTACTACTTCACTCATATCCCAGACACTAAACTTAATCAAAACAAAACAAGTTTAAAACAAATTCTTAGGTTGTGCTTTCAACAATTCAATTTATAGTGCTAACATTCTTCTTTGCTAGTTTTATAGAAGATGATAAATATAAATTCTCTCTGAAATATAAATGGTATCTGAAATATAAATTTCTAATCCAGTTCTCATTTCCATGATGAAGCTTTTTCTACTTATTGTAAATTAAATTGTCATCAACCTTTCCTCTCGATGTCCCTTAAAACAAACTAAGCTTGAAAGGGCATTTGAGAGTGTTTATTTATAGTTTATCTATTCAATATATTTTATGTAGTACCTTTATGTTAGTTTATCTAGCACGTGCTTAAAGTGGTGGAAGGTGAGTGAGTTGAGTAGGTAGAGATAAATAATAGTTGGATCAAATAATGAGGATATTGGAAATAATCTCCTCATAAAATAAGGGTATTAGATGAAATGATTCCTAAGGTGTAGCTCCAAAATCATATGGATAACTGGTCTAGTGTTGAAGGTGAATTAGGTGGAATTGTTGGACTCCTTCCACATTTTCTCTATTTTTTTTAACCTGTAGTTCACAATTTATCTTCCAAATGAACCTTGTTATTTGCACTTACTATAAAATATATAATCACTGTAATTAAGGTGGATAATTAGGAAGAACCTGTCAAGTCAGGGACATAGTATATGGTATACACTGGAGATAAAGCAGCCTGATTTACAGTAATACTCTCTAAAATCAGCTTCTAAATAGTTGAATAAATTTTTCTCGGTTCAATGTATTTCAAAGCGAAGAGACTGTCTGTCATAAATTTTTCTGACAAGCATTTATGGATAATTTTATCTTATTCTTTATAACATAATCTGCTTTCTACTAATGGAGTTAAGTTTAAAAGTTTTTATTTTCTCTTGGCCCCGTCATATTAAATCAGACCTTGCAGGTGCTGGTCAGGTTCTGTGAAATATATGTTGGTGTTGGTGACGTTAAAAAAAATTGTGATTATGCTTTCATAGGCTCACAGCTTTATTTTCTGGTTTCAGGAGAGAGGCTGGTCTCTCTGTGGCGAATTACATAGTGTTTCATATATGCTGTGACTTTTTTATAATAGATGAAGATGAGCATTTGAATAGCTGTGTTTTTATTTTTTAGGTAGAACTGAATACTTCTTAACTTACAAAATAATCATCTTTCAGTGAAGGCGTTAATGTTGCACAGATGGTAGCAAAGTACTTTCCTTTGATTTTTAATAAGGGGCTAGTTTGTCAACGAGGTTTCTCAGCTTCTGTCGTGAAACCTACAATAGGATCATTTGAAAGGCACACAGTGTTCATCATTATAATCCTTTGATGTAGATTAATGATAGCTGAATCACATTCGCTAATTGCTTGCCTTTCCTATAGTTTATTATTAAATTTTAAGAATAAACTTGGCTGAGCAGCTCCTTGGCCACATGTGCATTTCTGTTCCTGGATAGTTAGGAGTACTCAGAAATGTTTAAATTCAGAGAATAGAATTCTTTTAAATGCCACCATTATGAGGTTTACTATGTAGAGGAAGGACTATGTGTTTTTCTTCATGAAATGAATACAATAATTTTTTATGCTTAGAAGCATTAACCCATATGAACTGTTGCAGCTGTCAATAGTGTAGTTGATGTTCTAGGAGTGGTGGGGGTTATGCTTTTTATCGTTTTAACTGTGATATGCTGTGTAAAGCCCAGAATTTACAACATACTTGTTGTTGTGGTCCATGCTTAGGTAGGACAAGATACACAATTAAAGTAATTCTGAGTAAATGTAGTACTACTGGATGACTAGTGAAATTGTGTGCCTATAAATTACGTGAATACATGCTGTTTTCACTTATTGCTTTATAAGATAAGAAATATGTATACCTGAGTGAAATTTGTTGTCCTTTTAGATTTAGAATTTTTTAGTCAATTGGGTATGTTGCTACTACTTACAAGCCTTAATTTTTTATTAAATGTCTAATTCTACAGTAAGTTTTATGAGCATTGAGACTTCAGGATTTGACTTTTTAGTTGAAAATGTCATTATGTATGTTTAAAATAAATTTTAAAAAATTAAATACAAGTTATTACAGACTACCAGTGGGTTCACCTCTATTTAGTCTTTGTAATCCTGAGTCTTTCTTAAAAAGTAATCCCAGTAACATTTCCTTTTGACCTTTCCTCTAGACGTGAGATTGTATCAGAAGTGACTTAGTTTGAAATCTACTTATCACTGCAGAGGAAAGACCTTGTTGAATTTAGAAATTCAGTCTCTGTGTGAATGGATGTTTCATTCTTCTGTTTTGATTTCCAAGGTCCTGTCCTAATAACCCTTGGTGGACCAGGTGCTGTTCGGCTAGGACATTGTAAGGATGTCAGAGGGTCTGCCCTTACTCACAGACACACTCTTGCTTCAGCTGGGTTTATCAGTTAGTCTTTCCAGTGTAGTTCTGCCATTTTTCCACCAGGAGGAAGGGATGACTTCTTTGGAGTGGAGTAGAGTTTGATAGAATTCTTTTGCTAGGCAGGGATCATGTCTCTGTAATTTCTACTGAGATATACACTATTTGTTTTTCATAATCCACCTTTTTTCTTTCTTTTTTATAAACTTGTTTTTGGCAGATCTGTTTGTAAAGATAGTAGTTTTATACTCAAGAAACATGAGGTAATAAATAGAAGAATTAATTTTGAACTTTAGATTTTAGTTTAATAATATTATAATGTATTATTAATTTTGAACTGATTAGTAAGTGTTCTGTGTGAAGAAAAAATGTCTAAAAGGAATTAAAATATTTTATAATTTCCTTTTTCTCACTAATATTTTAAGACATGAGAAAGTTGAAAAGAAATCAAGAATAAGCACACTTGACAATTTTATGTAACACCTTAGTAATATGACATGTTTATTTCCTGTACAGTGGATGTTACCAGTCCTTAGTAGTAAGATATCATTGGCTTTCCTCTCTTTAGATTATTTATTTATTTAATATATCAATTATATATTTAATATGTGGCTCTTATAACCACCAGCATACTGTATGCACTACTTATTCATATTTTCAGGTCATCTCCAGTGGAATATAAGTTCCCTGTTTTCTTCTCTAGTCCCTAGAACATTGTCAGGACTAACGTAGGATTCTGTGAACATTTGTTTGAATGTCTAAATATCTCTGCTTACAGAGTTCATAGTCTAGGACAGGAGAAAGGCGTACATAAATTAAAGGTGATACACTTTAGGAAAACCATAAACAAAATTCTGTGGGAGCTCAAGCTGGGAGAGATTAAGCTGATGTGACAGATTTCTTTTCCTTTTTTCTATCAGATTTAAAAGAAGAAACATCCAGGAAAAGTTTATTTAATCATGCAGAAAGTAAGAAGAATTCAATAAAAATGTGGTTTAGTCCTCGAAGTAAGAAGGTCAGGTACGTTGTAAGTAAAGTTTCAGTACAAACTCAGCCTCAAGTGATAAATGATGAAAATGCTCAGCAGGCCTCGACGTATGAATATGTTTCTATGAGTCCTCCAGTAGACTCTTCCACGAGAGCTAAAAAGGCTTCTACGAGATCTGGAAAAAAACAGAAAAAGAAAACTTTAACTAAAATCAACCAGATGTGGAATTTAGAGGCAGACAAAAAAGATGGTCAACTTGACTCCAAAGAGAAATTTAAGGAAAAGCTGGTATCTTTCTCTGTCCAACCATCTGTTAATGCTAGTCCTCAGAGAAACGGTGAAATAGACTTATTAGCAAGTGGCTCTGTGGCAGAAGATGAATGTTTTGGAAACTTAACCGAAGTCTCTTTACCATTGGCTGAGCAAATAGAGTCTCCAGAAATCGAGAGCAGGAATGAAGTCCTGACTCCTGAGAAGAATCTCTGTGAACATGACCTTTCATCTAAGAACGGAAAACGTGGGCGTCACAGGAGACCTCCCAGTCCCATTGCTAAGAGATGCAGAAGCAGCATTCCCAGCACCAGTGAGAATGTTGTTAAGCAAACAGGGCTCTCGGAAAACATCCCCTTGCCTGGCTCGTCTTTGCAGCCTTCAAGCAAACTTAAAGGTGGAGACAGAGGAAGGAGGAAAACCAGGACTATATTGGATGAATCCATGAGCTCCTCACCAGGTACACCACCTTCTACACTGAATAGTACAAATTACGGGCGAATGCTGTCCAGCCCCTCAGCAATGAAACTGACACCCGGTAACCTTACGACTGTGAAAAGAAATCATAAGGGCGAGACTTTGCTCCATATTGCTTCAATTAAGGTACGAAACTTAACTTTGAAATAACAATTTCAGGATGAGACCCAAC
The DNA here is from genome assembly GCF_951640355.1 of Cnephaeus nilssonii. Lineage (NCBI taxonomy): Eukaryota > Metazoa > Chordata > Mammalia > Chiroptera > Vespertilionidae > Cnephaeus > Cnephaeus nilssonii. The sequence continues at coordinate 18,791,331 of NC_137081.1, read as the reverse complement.
TATAGAACAGTTTCTTTGGAGTTTGTGAAAAATGAGGAAAAATGACTAGAATGATTGAACTCCCACAGATGTGATACTTAAAGGTTGAACCAGAGAAATAGACTTCATAGGGACTAAAGCCCATCTCAGTTGGGTCCCCAGGCCTGAGGAACATGATCTTTAGGAAAAAAAATCAAGGTTTCAATATTTTAGCTTCTCTTTGGGCAGGTGCTTTTGTTTTTGTCTATTCCATAATAGTTTGTTCCATTTTCACCATTTTGTTTACCCAATTCTTCTCATGCTTTATGAATAAAGGTAATTGCCAAGTTACTGCTGGCAACATGTCTTCCTAAGCAATAGAGCTAGGGGCACTGTGAGAGGTGGCAAGCTCCTAGGGGGCGCAGCTAGAATTTGGAAGGTTGAAGATGTGATCTGTATGTTTCTCCAAAGATCAGGAAATTCTAGTGTGCGAGTGGCTCCCGTGGTTCTCCACAGAGGAGCTGTTCTGTGCCCTCCTGCCAGCCATTCCTTTCACTGGCCTGTTCGTTGAAGTTAATTCTCTTTATTTATTGCCTCAACACCTGGGGTGTGACAATGTCTGTTTTGGAACCTGGCTGGTTTATGGTGCATGAGGTGGTTCATCTTTGAAATGGAAAATATGACATGGGAGAGCTTAATACTAAATGAAGATAGGTTTTAGGGTATTCCAATAAATTCTCTGGGAAATCCTTGGGTCCTTTGTATGGATAGAGAACTTTGGGAGGTCTGGAAGGAACCCCTTCGTGAGGTTGGTGACATAAAACATCTGGGAAGAACATGGGGTAGACATTGAGTCCAGGGACCCCTGTATTTTTTGTGTGGAGAAAGGGAAAAGCACAAAAATAAGTCTTTTCCCATTGTTAGTGTTTTATTTTTTCCTAGTTTTATCTTCCTATATGTGATGCAGGTTGGGAGGGAGAACCTGCAATATGACTACATACTCAGGATTATATATCCTTTGAACAACTTGAGTTTTCAGAATTAGCTCTAGTTTGATTTTTGCAAAGCATAATTTTCAAAACCAGACTATTTTTTGTCTTCCTTGTTATATATAATGTATATACATATACACGTAATACATATATACATAAAGCTATTATAAATCTTGGCATAATATTATTAATGCTTCATAGACATGAGTAGCTAACATAATAATTATTTTTTGTTCACTTTTCTGAATAGTACCTAAAAAAATGTGGCTACTTTTGTGTCTACATTTTGCTTTCTGGGAATTATTTTCAGACCACCAGGTAAGCATCCACCTATATTGGTAGATAATTTTTCTTTTTCTTTTTCTTTTTTTAAAAATATATTTTTATTGATTTCAGAGATGAAGGGAGAGGGAGAGAGAGATAGAAACATCAATGATGAGAGAGAATCATTGATCGGCTGCCTCCTGCACGCCCCACACTGGGGATCGAGCCCGCAACCAGGGCATGTGCTCTTGGCCGGAATCGAACCTGGGATCCTTCAGTCCGCAGGCCAACATTCTATCCCCTGAGCTAAACTGGCTAGGGTGATAATTTTTCTTTTTAAGAAGAAGAATTATTTATCTTTATTAATGAGGATCTCTAAGACCTAGAATCTAGGACATGGTTTGGTAAATGCTCTTTTCAAGGGCAGTTAGAGTAAATAATTTTAGCTTTGCACGTCAAATAGTTTCTATAACAACTATTCAACTCTGTCTTGGTAGTGCAAAAGCAGCAATACACAATATGTAAGCCAGTAAACCTTCACATGCACAAGCAGATAGGTATCTGGCCCACAGGCCATAGTATGCCAACCCTTGGTAGGCCATGGGAAAAAGCCACAGTAGAATCTTCAGACAGGAAAACATGGTGGCATGAGCTGCCTTGTGAATTTTTTCCATTGAAGATTGTTTCATACTATTTCTGTGAGATTGTCAGTTTACGCGAGTCTTTCCAGCATTAGAGTTACCCATTTTGATTCTTTTGAACTTATCCAATATTGTTATGAGTTGGCAGGTTCTGATGCAGTACACTTGTGAAAAGCTAATTGATTTCTATTGTTTTTTAAATCACTATTTAATAATAGTGTCTTTTTAAAAATGTTATTAAAATTAACTCCTACTCAGCTTGATTCTAATAGAATAAATACTTGAAAGAAACTTAGTGGATTTGTTTGTGTGTGTGCACCTGTGTATTATAAATAATATTCATTTTAGTTTTTTACCCTAATTTTTTTCATTTGCAGCTGAAAACAAAATAATCTGTGTGTACTAGAAAACCAAATATTGCAATTCTGCTGTCTTAACTTGTGTTTTGTATCCACCTCCTTGAGAAAAGGATTAGCGGGGGGCTCCAAAGTTAAAACTACTATAAAATGAACAAGGCACAGAAAAGAGGACAAGGCTTTCTGCTGCTGAATAATGAATATAGATTTGAGGACCTTTCAGACAGCCAGAGCAAATAAGGGGAAGTACCAGGTTTTATGTGTCAAAAGATGGATTTTAGTCGTCGTCATTGTAGTTGTTATTTTTCCATAAAGTGTCTTGGTAGACGTGCATTTCCCATGTTTCCATTGCCCCTCAGGTTCGAAGAGCTGTGGTTGTGTGATGCATGCTTGGTGTATGCACTGAGGGCAGAGGACCCTGGTAGTTTGAATGTTCTCGGCTGGCTAGCTTCCCTTGCTGCAGTGATGGCTTTACAGAATGATCTCTGAATTTGGTAACATTATTAACAAAATTCTTTAATACTAGAGGCCCAGTGCATGATTGAATCATGCACGTGTAGGGTCCCCTACATGCTTTCGCTTTCTATCGTGGGGGGAGCTGGGTGCCTGTCCGCTGGTGCACCAGGCCTTTCGGAAGCCTCCAGCTCGGCGGAGGCTTCTGAAAGGCCTGGTGCCGGAGCAGACAGGCACCCAGCTCCCCGCTTTTGATGGTCCACGGCGGGACGTGAGCTCGCTGCCCCAGAGGCCCCTTCTGTTCCGCAGCACAGCCATGGCGCCGCTGCTGGCTACGCGAGCTCAGCATCCCGCTGGCCCAATCAGCTACCCCGGCCACCCTGAGTCCCGCCCCCTGCACCTCCCGCTGGCCCAATCGTGGGCGTAGCAGAGTGATGGTAATTTACATATTACCATTTTATTAGGTAGGATCCTGCTCCAGACCTTCCTCTGGGCATCTCTGTTGACCATAACCTTTTTATAGCTACCACCCTAGTGGAAGCTACTTGTCTTTTCTTGTTGCCCTGACCACTTGTGTTAGTTTCCTGTTGCTGTCACTGCAAAGTCCTACAATTTTAGTGACTAAACACAAGGCAGATTTATTTTCTTAGGTCAGAAGTCTGATGTGGCTCTCACCAGGCTAAAATCGTAATGTAAATAACCTGTGTTTTCCCATGGTCTTAGGCTCTACAGCAGCGGTTCCCAGCTAGCAGGGTCGCCTAAGACCATCGGAACACACAGATATTTATATTACGATTAATTAACAGTAGCAAAATTACACTGATGAAGCAGCATCGAAAATAATTTTGTGGTTGGGGGTCACCACAACATGAGGAACTGTATTAAAGGGTCACGGCATTAGGAAGGTTGAGAACCACTGTTTTAGAGGCTCACCTGGCTACACCCAGGGCCACCCTGAGAGTGCAGGATAATCTTCCCATCTAGATCTGTACCCTTAATCACATTACCAAGTCCTTTTTGTCATGTAAGGTAACATACAAGTTCTGGAGATTGGGACACAGACAGTTTTTGGGGGGTCATTATTCCAAACACACCATGAAGTAGCGGCTCATTTCTTGCTCTGCTTTTCTGCATTCAGTTCTCTGTATGACAGCCATCATAATCTGACCTAAGTCAGAACTTGTCATTTCTCTGCTCCCCTACCAGTAACTTCCTGGCCCACTTAAAACAAAATCCAACGTCTTCCTTGCCTACATAGCCCTGTGCGATCCCTTCTTCAGGCTTCTGCTCAAATGCCACCTCTTCAGAGAGACTTTTCCTAACTTCTCTAAAATAGCAGTTTTGGCCATACCCTTAGCTTGTATGTCTTTCTTCCTATTATTATAAGATAAACACTTACGTTGTTTATTCTTCTAAGTTAAGGGAAAAAAACACACACCTTAGTATTTGACATTTTTCTAGACATAGAGAAGATTTTGATTTGTTACTCTATATGTCAGCTTTGCTGGAGGTGCTGGGAAAAACCTCCCCAAAGTTCTCTAGTACCGATCTTTAAAATGGTAATGATTACTCATAATTCATGCCACAGCAGTTGAATGGGTTGTGAAATACAAGAATGGCTTGAAGTTGGCATGTCATATGATATATTTGTCATACAAACATAATAGATACTATTTTGAAGGCAACTTACAAGGCATGATGTGCTTAACATAAAAAAAAGGTGATGAGGATTTCTGGGGAAGAGAGAAAATCCCTGGTGAGAAGCCTCCTTCAGGCTTTGACTTTGTAATTCATGTTATACTGTGTGTAGAGTCACATTATTACACGATCCTTCTTACTAGCTTCTCGAGAAAGTAGCAAAGGACTCAAAAGCACACTGGCATCTGTGACATTTTAAGGTTTTAATTTCTAGAACCCCTCTTGGAGTCCGTATTCATTTTCCCTCTGTCTGTCACCTACCACCTTTGTAATACCAGCAACATCTGACTAGATTGTCAGAATCATCTGTGAAATTATTTTATTCAAATAGTAAACTCTGGCTCAGCGGCCAGGGAAATGTTTAATATTTTTGAGAGCTCCATTCCAGATGGTTAGATTTTTTTTTTTTTTAATGACATCTGGTTGCTAAAAGAAACTTTAGGTACTTGGTCAGTTAAAAGCTTAACCTTTTGGGGTAACTCGTGATTATTGCACTTATTCGTAATGTCCTGTACTATTTTTATAAAGATGTTTATTAACAGTATTTTGGAAGTGTAAACCTGTATATCAAGGAAAACGTTCTGTTTGTTTTTGGAAAGTTAATTTATATTGTTAAAGTATGCATGAATGTGTGAAGAGTCCTTTAAATGAAAGGTTAGCAATAAGAAAATTCAGTGTGGCATGCATGCTTCCTTATTTTCAGCCTTTAAGGTATTACTTCAAAATATCAAATCCATTTAAAATTTCTTATAAGCCTTGGTAAATAGTTTCCTCAGGTGATTTTTTTTTCTTGCTGTGGTTAATAAAAAAAGTCTCAATTATTTTTGTAAGTTGTGAGGAATCTAAAAGTGAGTGCTTATTACTCAGAAAATATTCTGTTACAGAAGAAAGCAATTTAAAGAAATCATAAGCAGAAATTAATTTATTTCTTGGAAACTTCATATTGGTTCAAGCTTACCCAGTTACTATAGATCCTATCTAATTATCTTAATTTTATTTATGTGCATTACATTAAATTTACATAAAGGAGAAGGATGAAAATATGTCAAATTTTTAAGTACTTAGGGAGAGAAAGCAGGTTGGGTATTAAAAGCAGGCAGTTTGCCAACAGTGTGGTGATTGTGGGGATGAGGGGTGGGTGAAGGTGAAAGAGGGTATAGGGGAATAAATGGTGATGGAAAAAATAAAATAAAGGAACAAAAATAAGCAGTTTGTAAATCAGCTATACAGTTCAGGGAAGTCTAGGGGTGCAATTGTAACAGAAGACGTCTTCGATGATATGAAGAGGTGACGTGAAAGAAAAACACCACTGTCCAACAGCCTTACAGGGGATTCTGACTTTCGTCTCTAAATTGTCACTCCATTCCTACGTGACTGTTCCCATGTGACTCCTCCATCCCACACTTGTGCGTATGTTATTTTACGGGCTTCTTTAGGTGAATAGGGTTTTGTGATTACCACGCAGAGTTAGAATGAGGAAATTTTTGAGAAAGTTTTTCGTCTACTTCTTGTGTTTACTTTCATGTTGAAGGTTGGGAATGGGTGTGGTTGTGGCAGTTCATCTGCCACAAATTATTCTAGAAAATTCATATTTGTATTTTGTCAGATTTTCCTGATCTCATTTGGAACTGACTTGAATATAGAGCAACATTTGCTAAATACATGTTACCTTGCATTAGAGATATAGAATGTATACCCCTCAGGAACTATGGAAAAATGTTTTTTATTTGAACTGGAGCATTTGATTTGACACACATAGCATGCTTAATTTTTAGGTGCGTTGAATATTAACGTCATTTTGTTAATTTAGGAACATAAAAATATATATGTTGCATGTGGATTTGCTTTTCAGAAAACGAAGTAAGTTACCATCTTAAGATATGCTGCATTTGAATAGTGGCCCAAAACAATAAAATAAAAGCAAATGTTACTATATTAAGGGGTCTTAATGACTTCTACGTTATCAACCTATAGAGGCTGAAAAGTTATTTCAGAAGAGTATAGGGCCTGGGAGTGGGTGGAGACAGATTTGTTCTCCCTAAAGAGGAGCTTCACAAAACACAGCAGTGTCATAAGTAACTTGTCAAATGTAATTTTTAAATTTATTTTTCAGAGAGAGCTCTGTTAGTTATTTTTGGAAAAAATAAGCCTTGCTTCTGCCTAGAACAGGGGTCCTCAAACTTTTTAAACAGGGGGCCAGTTCACTGTCCCTCAGACCGTTGGAGGGCCGGACTATAGTTTTAAAAAAAACTATGAACAAATTCCTATGCACACTGCACATATCATATTTTGAAGTAAAAAAACAAAACGGCAAAAACACCCGCATGTGGCCCGCGGGCCGTAGTTTGAGGACACCTGGACTAGAAAAATATCTTGGAGCAAATAAGGTGAAGAATATAAGCTAAGTTAATGTATTAAGGATAGAGTGACAGCCCGTAAGACAGTTTTTGGCAGTCTTAACATTGGTTTTACTGAGCAGTCTTCCTGGCTTTAATTTTGTTTTAAACAATACTCAGAGACCATTTTTATGTGTGCTCAAAAGAATGTTTTTCACAAATGAAATGACTTTAAAAACTTTGTTATGGTCAGATAAATGATCTGTGGCTAGTGTCCTTTATTTGGTATTTTTGAAATGAATTTCAATATGGGTTGCTTAGAGCAGAGATTTTGTACTCTGTATTTAAGGATGTACGTACCATATGAATTCCAGGACTTGGTACCTCAAATAGTTCAGAATACATACAAACCTTATTATTTGTTAACTTGTGAGCAGTATGCATAAGGGAAAATATTTGTTTCATTTTATCTTTAAAGACACAGAATCTTTAAAAACAACAACAAAACTCAATATCTTATTTTTTTCCTCGATGAATTTTAATTTCTTTTTGTTTTCTTTGTCTTATACTAGGGCGACATACCTTCTGTTGCATACCTCTTACAAAACGGAAGCGACCCGAATGTTAAAGACCACGCTGGCTGGACACCATTGGTAGTTTCCTGTTTGTTTTTTATTCCCATTCTGTTTGTTTCTCCTAGTTATTAATAGTTTATAGTTATGTAGTTGTTTCTATATCATTCTCTGCCATATGTACACCCTTTTTAAATCAGAAGACATATTTTCAACAAGAGAAAATGATTATTTGACATCTAGCTCTAAATGAGCTACCTTTTGACTGACTACCTTTAGATTTAAGAAACCAGTTATACCGTATTGCTGAACTTAGCAGCAAATGTGTGGAGAGCCAACATCAGGTTCCATTCTGCAGCTCTGCATGCAATTGGAAGCATTTTGTGGAGCAAAGAGAGACCAGAGGAAATGGGTGCTTTAGGAAGGTATCACTAGCAGTGATTCTTACTGAAGATCTATCTCAGCCTCACGTATATACCCCTACCCAATTCTAAATATATAGAGGCAGTAAAACTTTGCTTCGTTGCCATTTTTAAAGTCTCTGCTAACTACTGTTAAAATGTAGTGTGAAGAGTAGTCTGGGAAAAGAATGGCACAAGTACATGGAACAAGTGCTATATGGGTTAATTATATTAGGACAGTAAGTATGTGATTTGAATATAGCCATAGCTGTGTCAACAGATGAGGTGGATGGCCTTATTCTGGGAACTGGAGAGTTACAAAAATTGGGAAATTCTTATTAGGTTAGAATGTTATAATGGCTTCTCTTTGCCAAATTTAAGGTGGGAAGGTTTAGTTAGGATCAGAGTGCTTATTGTTTCACTCTGTGGGTTTGTAGTAAAAGTTGGTGAGTGATTTTTAGATGACCTGATGCTTAATTTGGATTCCTTTATCCTAGAAATAAACTAAACCTACAGATGTTTAGTATGTACTACCTATTATGAATTGAATAGCACACTATGCCAGAAATTTATTAGATTACAACAAAGTGGCATTGTTAGTAGTTCATGAGACATAAGGAAATATTTGCATGTGAGATATCTTTGAACATTCCATTGTTACCAGTTATGTCATTCATTTAGTAAGCTCTTTTTAAGCATCTACTCCATGTCATTTCTGTTATCATTGATACTAGATGTACAGTCATCTGTAGCTTCAGCAAGTAAGAGAAGCTTGTCTTATACTCATTCACTTTATTGTGTTGTTATATACACTGAGTGGCCAGATTATTATGATCTCTGAACGCATAAACGCATCCTATATAATAAAGGCTAATATGCTAATTGTCCCCTTGACCAGGAGTTCGACCAGCAGGAAAGCTGGCCAACCGCCCATGTCCCCTCCCCCGGCCAACCTGGCCGGACCCCACCCATGCACGAATTCATGCACTGGGCCTCTAAAATATATATATGAGAGTGTCCCCCAACATCCCGTGTGGTTCAGGGTTCAGGTTCAGGGTTCGGGTTCTGGAGGAGGCCGCACACAAATGAAAGAGACAAGACAAGAAAATACTAATTTGGGAATTGGGGCCAGGCGGAAGCCCAAGAGAGGACTCAGCTTTGCTCTGGCCTTGCCATCCCTTTTATTCAGGTTTGGGATCCACCTATAGCCCTTAGGCAGGCAATTTCCAGTAACAGGCAAACTACCTTATCAGTAAGGATTTACATGAGACTAAAAGGTAGAAGTCCCTTTGTCTCCACCAGACAGTGGGTGTATGGTTTTGACCCTTGCCAGAGCCTCAAGGTTGACCAGCCTTCTGGACTCCTTGTCCACCCCTTTCTTCTAGTGAAGGCAATGGGCAGCTTCCAACACACACACACACACACACACACACACACACACACACACACACAGAGTGGCCAGATTATTATGCGTTCAGAGATCATAATAATCTGGCCACTCAGTGTATATGTGTGGGTACACCACTTAGCTTATGGCTAAGCATCTGATTTAATGAATTCTGTTCAGCCTTAGAGAATTTCAAATTTTATGCATGATTTGGTTGTTAAATACTTTCTAAGTTTTTTTTTCCTTGTTTTAAATTTCTTATTGTAGAATAATTTAGGAGCTATAATTGGTTTAAAGCTACATTTTCTTTTAAAATGAGAGCACTTGACCTCAGGCTTCTTTCATGAATTGCACAGATCTTGATCACCATGTATCTTATCACAAAGATTATGAATAGTGGCTTTTACTCTGTCAACAAATTATGGCCTGTTGTATGAGTGTTTAGGTAAGAACCAGTTTGCTGACTGAGGTTCATATTTATTTTTCTAAAGTGTGGTTTTATTTTGGTATTGCTCTTCCTCATCACTCTTCTCCTTTTCTTTTTTCAAAATCAGCATGAAGCCTGTAGTCATGGGCACCTGAAGGTAGTGGAATTGTTACTCCAGCACAAGGCTTTGGTGAACACCCCTGGGTATCAGAACGACTCACCACTCCACGATGCAGCCAAGAATGGGCACATGGATATAGTCAAGCTGTTACTGTCCCATGGAGCTTCCAGGAACGCTGTGTAAGTAGTTCAACGTGCAGACTTTTTTTCATTGACTTGTATTCCTAAATCACGGTCTATCAGGAAGGATACTTTTTTAATCCAGTTGATGGCTCTCTTCTCTTTCACAATTAGAGTTAGATGTGACCATTAAATTCTGGATTTAAAATCATCATTCATGCCCTTTTTCTTTATGAGACATATTTGAGGGATATATGCTCTTTTAATTCAGAAATAGTTGTCCAATTTATTTTGGAAGCTGTGACTTCCTGTACGAATTCAATTGGTTTTTATATTCTTTGGATTGATTAATACTTATCATTAGGAAAAGAATTAGAAGCATAGGAATAACTATTATATGCTTACCAGTATTTTCAAATTGTTTTAAATATTCTATTCGTTTCCTGTTTTTTTTTCTTTCTGTATATTTAATATAACAACAGTTAAGAATTCAGATGTTAGGCAAGGGCTGTCACACTATTTCTAAGATTTTTCACATCATTCAGATGAAGCTCTGGGTAAATTGTTTTGCAGGATCAGGGCAGAGATGGCTTAGTGAGTGCTGGCCGCTACATTTACAATTGCCATTGTAAAGACTGTCAAGCAAATGCTGTGTGTGGATTTTATATCTTTAATCTATAACTTGGTTCATGTCTCCATATATATTCTTTTACTCTTTTCAGTTAGTGAGGTAGTTGAAATGGAAATGTTTCTCTGTGTCCCCATTTCTTCTGAAGGTTTGGAAGGAAGACACAAAGGTCAGACTTACTCAGGTTACAGAGGCAAGTAAGAATTACAAAATGCAGAGCTAATAGGTTATAATTTTTATAGGTAACCAAATGACACAGATTACTAATACAAGAGTACCTTGGTGCTTTTAGTTTCAGTAAGTGTGTCTAATATCCTTTCTTTCCCATCATATGTGATAAAATACTTGGGGAAAACTCAGGGGATGAATATTCTTTCTTATTTTTTTCTTTACACACACACACACACACACACACACATACACACTTTACATTAGGTCTGTATATAGATATGAGATATGGACCTAATAGATATGACCCTCCTGTGGATGTAACAAGCCATTTGATAAAGCAAATAGTTGCTTGGGTCAGGTGAAATAGAATAGTTTCTATCCTTGGCTTTTTAAATCAGCCATGACTACTTTAATGAATGGGGCACTATTGGGGCGTTAGGGAATCCAGGTTCTGTTTGTGACTCCATTATTGACTTTATAGCCTCAGGCAGGTTAATTTCTGTGCCTTGTGTCCTCACCTATAAAACATGGGTGATGCCTGTTACTTTTCTATTTCTTCAGAGCAAAGTGAGGATTAATGAGCCCAAACACAGAGCCTGTCTTGTGGCTCATACACCACGAGTCTTCACTGCACTGTGAAGCTTATTAATATACAAGGTTTGGGCATGAGACAGTGAATGAATCTGTCTTCACAGGTGCCTTCTCAGGCAGACATTTACCTGGTAAAGTGGCAGATTTAGGTATATCTAAAGCCCAGCCCTGTCAATAGACCGTTTTGCAGTGCGGGAAATGCTCTATAGCTGTGCAGGGTACTCAGTAGCCACTAGCCATCTGTTGCTATTGAACATTTGAAATGTAGTTATTGCTACTGTGGAACTAACTTTTAACATGAATTTTATTTTAATTAATTTAAATAGTCATATGTGCCAAATGGCCACCGTGTTGGATGTTGGTTGATACAGTTCGGATGGTGGGGAAGGAGGGTTTATGTGGTAGGAGAGGTTGGGAATGATGTTGGATAAGGGGTAGTAAGACAATTATAGGGCAAGTGCAGGGGTTGATTTAGTCTAGGGCAATGGTCGGCAAACTCATTAGTCAACAGAGCCAAATATCAACAGTACAAGGATTGAAATTTCTTTTGAGAGCTAATTTTTTTAAACTTAAACTTCTTCTAACGCCACGTCTTCAAAATAGACTCGCCCAGGCCATGGTATTTTGTGGAAGAGCCACACTCAAGGGGCCAAAGAGCCGCATGGGGCTCGCGAGCCGCAGTTTGCCAACCACGGGTCTAGGGTTTAATAGTGTGGTAGCTGTTTCTAAATGTTGTTGTTCCTTCTGTTCCAGACTGTTAGTCATCACACTTAAGTATTTTCTTCTTTCTGTTTTATTTCATAGTAGTTGTTGTTCACCTATTTGGCTTCACTATTTTCTGGTCTTTTTCTTTTCAGATTATTTTTTGTTTTACAGCCCAAGAGCTTTCAAAAAATAAAAGCTTGGCCGCCAAATTACTTATTTGCTTAAAACACTTCACTGGCACTTCTTAATGTTTTTAAAATAAAAGTCAAACTTCACAACATGGTTTCCAAGTCCCTGGATGGTCTGACACTACTTACCTCTTCAGCCTTGTCTTTCTACTCTTCCTCCTTCACACATTTTTTTTGAGTGACCTTTTAAAACTTTTTATTTCCTTAAAATGTGCTAGGCTGTTTTGTCTTCTAGCCTTTAAATAGACTTTCCCTTTGTCTAGAATACTCATTTTTGGTGACTAATTTCTCATCTCAGTTAGCATTTCCTTTTGCCTGCCTCTCTTGATTCCTTTGTCTATATATGGCGTTTCCTTCCAGTCATAGAACTTAAGTAGTAGTATCTTTGCTTCATATTATCTTCTTACTAGAGGCCCGGCACATGAAATTTGTGAACGGTAGGGTCCCTAGGCCTGGCCTGCGATCAGGGCTGATCTTCCCCGGCTGCCGGCAGCCAGCCCCACTCCCTGCCGCCTGTGTCCTCTGCCACCCACCCTTGGCTCTCCATTCCCCATTGGGTGATCGGAGCCTGCTGGCTCAGGGGAGGGACCAAGAGGTTGGCTGTTCCAGCCCGCTCACTGGCCCCGCCCCATGGCCCCGCCCCCCACCGCCAGTCGCTCTCTGTGTGTGGGGCAACTGGGGCCCTGCTTGCTTGCACCCACCTTGGCCTGGTGCCAACCACCCCCCAGTTCCTCATTCTCCTTCAGGTGATCGGAGCCTGCTGGCCCGAGGGAGGGACTGAGAGGTTGGTCACCTTCTGTGTTGAGCGTCTGCCCCCTGGTGGTCAGTGCCTGTCATAGTGACCAGTCGTTCTGCCATCGGGTTGATTTGCATATTATGCTTTTATATATATATATATATATATATATATATATAGAGAGAGAGAGAGAGAGAGAGAGAGAGAGAGAGATAGATAGATAGATAGATTTGTTTGTACAGTCTCTGAGGTATCATGCCTGCTGTCCCAGGCCCTGACAATTGCCTAACGTAGTCTGTACCCACATGTATTTGTGGAGTGAATTAGTATGTGTGTGAATGCATAAAAAGATGGTATATTTTGTCCTGTCTTTTATAAAGGGTAAGATAGGATTTGTCTTTTTCTTCTCCCAGTTTCACTGTAAATGTGAAGAGAATGTCTAAAACCAAGTTTCCATCGGCAGCACCTTTGCTAAGGTAGTAGAACTGGCTCCTGGTAGAAGTTAGGATAAGTGATGTGTGTTCACTGGTAGAATCTTAGTCTCTCGCCCAGTTGTGCTTTCATAGTGTGTTACCTCTAGTGGGATCATGGCTACCCAAGGTAATTCCTATAGTCTTGACACCTTCAAGGTCTACCTTTCTACCATTGTTCTTTATATTGTCTTTCCTGAGTAAAGTACTGACAGGCTAGGGTAGATGAAATTTATTCCTGTACTTTCTTCCTTTTCTAAAGGGGAGCATAGGAAGTGGGGGGCATGGGGAGTATATGGATTCCTTACTACTCTTTTTTTTTTGCCTAAAGCTTTTATTTCTTTTAAGTCATTAATATTTTGGAATCTGGAATCTGATTTGACAAACATGTTTTCCCTCTGCTTATTACTCTGGATGGAACTCTTTTTCTCAATAACCAGGAATAGACTCTTGACATGGCTTGCTTTATTCTCATTATTCTTATTGACTGTAAACCTACTGTTACTATTAAAAATCAATCTATAATAATAAAAGCATAACATGCTAATTAGACTGGATGACCTTCCGGACGAAGCCGGGGCTGTGAGGGAAGCCCCGGTCCCGGGTGCGAGAGGGAAGCTGTTGCCGGCAGCCAGGGGAAGGAAGGCCTACTCTTGCACAAATTTCATGCATCGGGCCTCTAGTATTAAAATAAAGATCTTTCTTCCAATTATATTATTATTTTATAAGAAGACTGTATTTTATTTTATTAAATAACTAGAGGCCTGATGCACGAAGATTTGTGCAAGAATGGGCCTTCCTTCCCCTGGCTGCTATCACTGCCTTCACTCTGGCCAGAGCAGCCTTTCCGCTCCAGCCCGGAGCCGCCTTTCCGCTCTGGCCTGGAGCCTTTTCTGCCTTCCCACGCTGCCCAGAGGCCCAGAGCAGCTTGGGTTGTGCGGAACGCCTGCGTCGTCACCATGGCGACAATGCAAGTGTCCCGCCCGGCCACTTGGCACCTGCATATGCAAATTAATCCGCCATCTTTGTTGGGTTAATTTGCATACTCCTGATTGGCTGGTGGGCGTCATGAAGGTACGGTCAATTAGCATGTTACTGTTTTATTAGGTAGATTCTCAGCTTATATTGAGATGATCTTAGCATTTTTGTCTTTTGATTTCATTGATAAAATTTTAAATATTAAACCATGTTGCACTCCTGGGATAAACTTGATTTGCTGTGTTATTCTTTGAACCTGCACTTTACATTAGTTTGTTAGGGTTTTATTTAGACTTTTGCATCTGTAATTAGAGATAGAATGATTTGTGGTTTTATCTTTAATTTTTTTGCCCTCATATTTTGATATGAAATTTATGCTCATAGCTTTTTTAAGATATTAGGATACTTTCCACCTTCTCTGGTAGAAGATAAATGGAGTATCTTACAGAAATAAACTCCTACCCCCCACCTGGTACATCATTTACCTATCTTGATAACTTGCATATTATATAATACTAGAGGCCTGATGCACAAAATTTGTGCAAAAGTAGGCCTTCCTTTCCCTGGCTGCTGGCACTGGCTTCCCTCTGGCACCCAGGACCTGGGCTGGCTTCCCTCCGGCCCCGGCTTTGTCCAGATGGATGCCTGGTCTAATTAGCATATTAGCCTTTTATTATTATAGATTTGGAGAGTGCTCTAATTTTGTTACTAGTGGTTATTATCATTGTGAACTGCTAATATATTAATAATAGACTACAGATACTTCAAGACCAGGTGGATTTTTTGTTATTCTTTAAATTTTTTCTTAAATGGTCCTTGTAGACTATAAAAACAAAATTTACCCATTTTGCAGTTTAACCTGAGGCTGTGTTTTTCAGGAGGATGCCCAGGAATTTCCTTTCACTGATGCTTAGCAGAGGGCACACCAGTGAGACAGGGTCTGCGAGGAAGCACTGTCCCTAGTCTATTTCCCACAGGTATATCAGCATTCAAACCCATAAAGCTTCAAGCCTTCCTGTATATATTTTTTAGGCAAATGTTGGGATAGTTTCTGTGTACTGAATGCTAAAAAGAATTTCGTTTCTACATATTTCAGGGCCCTATGAGCTAAAGTAGGCCTCTGGGCCAGCATTATGTCCATTGATTCTCACTGCACTATAGACACAAGGAAGTGATGGTTGATGGATTTCCTGTGAGAGCATGTTTGATAAAAGACCTATGTCCTCACACCAGCTGTGGTTTCATTCTTCTTACTCAACGTTGGGTATATTTTTGATTGATTTTGCACCTTTTCTGTTACTGTAGAATTTTATTAGAATTATTTTAATTAGGGATAAAGCAAACTTATAGAGAGGAGTAAAGATTTTTTTTTAATAATATATTTTATTGATTTTTTTACAGAGAGGAAGGGAGAGGGATAGAGAGTTAGAAACATCGATGAGAGAGAAACATCGATCAGCTGCCTCCTGCACACCCCCTACTGGGGATGTGCCTGCAACCAAGGTACATGCCCTTGACCGGAATTGAACCTGAGACCCTTCAGTCCTCAGGCTGACGCTCTATCCACTGAGCTAAACCAGTTAGGGCAGGAGTAAAGATTTTTGTAGCTTAGCCTTGTGTGAGAAAAGAACACCAAGACAAAATCCAATCTTAGAGTTTTTCTTTAATGTGTTTAGAAGAGAGAAAGGGCTAAAGGGCCTACGTTAGAAAGTTCTGTATCTGTTATGTTTTGTTGTTAAATTGCATGAATGATGCTAATACCACATGACTTTAAATATTGGAGAAAAGCTCAAGAACTATCTTCTCAGTAGTAATTTATAAAACATAAAGATTACTGAGAGCCTTTTTGTGGCCCAGGAAGTGGGGAGAGTCAACTCAGTAATATAGTTAGGCATTGAATGGTTATGGAAGGCCAGGCCTAGGGAAAGGAAGAATGGAACATTATCTACTGCAAAGCCAAGTGAGGTGGAAAGCATCTTACTGAATACCAGTGGAGGGAAATCTTGAAACCTTATAAGGCAAGTCATGATATCTAGGAATTAACCATATACAGTGTTAATTTAAAATACTGACACTTTATTTGCCAACTTCATGATTTAATTGAAAAGATCTGGGACTTCCATAGGTTCACCAACTGTATTTTTCCCATAGAGGCTATGATCTTCAACAATGAATTTTCCTACTGCAAGGTTTTGGGGCCTTAAATCATTATGATTATGGAGGAAATATGTATATAGTAGAAGGCCATATATCTACTTGAGACTTTACCTTTTGCTTTAATTTTAATATTCTAACACCTTACTGATTTTTCTTAAAGTTCCATTTTACTTAGAGTACTTTATTATGTGCTTTGAACTTTTGCTGTGCAAACTTTGGCATATTTTTAAGTGCATCTTAAATTTGAATTTAGTTTTAATTCCTTTAATTCTGAACTTTTATTTTCATGACAGATTTACCTCTAGTGCGCTAAAATAAGAGTCCATTTTTCAAGAGGGAAGATGAATTCTATTTTAACCTCAGATAATGAGAAAAGGGTTCATATCTTCTGTACTTTGTTGCCTGAGAATATTTCTGTTGGTAACTGTTCAGAACTTCATTGACGGTCCTTCCTCCCCACTGCCTTCTTTACACTGTGTCCCTGGTGGGAGCCTAAGACGAGCTCGTC
Source organism: Cnephaeus nilssonii (assembly GCF_951640355.1). Classification (NCBI taxonomy): domain Eukaryota; kingdom Metazoa; phylum Chordata; class Mammalia; order Chiroptera; family Vespertilionidae; genus Cnephaeus; species Cnephaeus nilssonii. The sequence continues at coordinate 18,774,474 of NC_137081.1, read as the reverse complement.
AGTCACATTAGAACCATTCTGAGTGCATGGAGAATAGCAGATGCTCTTTTACAGAAATGTAGTTTAGGATTTGGAACTTGATCTGCCATTAGCAGAGTTTTCTTTGGAAGGGTGTAGAATTCTTAATTAGAAAATATTATATGGACCATTGCTCCTTTCAATTGCCCTACCAAATTTTTTAAAAATTAATTTCCTACAACAGATAATTTATGTTTTATAGCTTAAAACAACAACTTGTTGCTCTTTTGAATTTCTATGCTTTTTCCCTGCTTCATAGCAAGTCAAGTGACTTGAAAAATTAAAACCTATGTGCTTGCAATTTCATGGTTTTTCATAACGATTTTATTCATGGACTACCTCCTGTCAGTTGTGATAGGTTTAGCATCAGTAAAAATGCCTTTTTGCTTATGTGTGTTTATGATTGAGTGACCTGTATATGCCAAGTGTAAGTTTAAATGTGCCCAAATCTCCCTCCCCACTTTTTTTAAAAAAATATATTTTATTGATTTTTTACAGAGAGGAAGGGAGAGGGATAGAGAGTTAGAAACATCGATGAGAGAGAAACATCGATCAGCTGCCTCCTGCACACCCCCTACTGGGGATGTGCCCGCAACCAAGGTACATGCCCTTGACCGGAATCGAACCTGGGACCTTTCAGTCCGCAGGCCGACGCTCTATCCACTGAGCCAAACCGGTTTCGGCCCTCCCCACTTTTAATAGTGGTGTAGCTCATCACAGGTACAGTTGTAGGCAGGTGCCTAATATATCATTCTTGAGGGGAAAGGGTATTACAGGGTTATACTATGTTCTGAAAACCTCTTTTGGGGTAAAACTTTAGACATTGTGGTTTAACCATTGGATAAGTATTTCTTTTTCATCAGTCTTAGTGATAAAATAGAATACTAGTAGAGAAAAAGTATTTTCAGGGTAAACTAGTACATACTGTGTGTCTTTAGATTTGCATAGGAAAATGAATATCTATTCCGATATTCATGTTATTAAGAAAACAGGCTACTGTACTTTTCCTTGGTAAACCTCCAACATATCATTACAAAGCACATATGAAGTGCATTATAATGTTGGGGAAAATGAAGATAAGGGTCCTGTCTTCATTCTGTATCTGTCTTCCAAAAAGGCAAATCTAATCATGTTAATAGCTAGCAGTCATTGAGCTTTTACTATCTGCTAGGCACTGTTTTGTGTGCGTTTGGTGTATGGATTCATTTGGTCTTCACAACAATCCTATAAAGTGGTAGGTTGTATTATTGTTCCCATTTTACAGATGAGGAAATGGGCACAATAGGTTAAGTAATTCTTCTAAAGTCACACAACTGTTGAGTGGCAAAGCTAGAATCTAAATTCAGGCCATCTGATTCTGCGACCCCAGCTCTATCTACCATACTCTATTGATGCCATCTCTTCTCCTTACAACCATTAAGAGAGCTGGCTATTCATGGTTTCTTGGTGTCCTTAGGATAAAGTCCAACTCTAATACCACCCTTTTGTTCTCACTTAATCTGGCCACAGCTTACATTTCCAGAGCACCCCTTTCTCATGTGCATTCTCTTTATCTCTGTCTGTCTGTCTCTCTCTGCCTCTCTGTGTGCCTTACTTACTCTCTATCCCTTTTCTTTTTCTGTCTTCTTGCTCTTCTCTTTCTTTTTTTGTTGTTCTAATTTGCCGCACTAGCTCTCTTCAGTGCCTTTGCACACACTTTCCTCTCTCCTGGAATAGTGGTATTCTACTTCTCTATCCCCTTCTTTTCCTTCTTTCACGTCTAGGAAGTTTTACCAGTTTTAAGTCCTTCCTATTTGCTTCCCTCTGCTTTGTCCCACCGAGCTCTGTGAGGACAGAAGCTCACTGGTTCTTTAGTGACTGAAAGAGTTCTTAGAGTTTCTTATTGAATGAATATTTGCCAAGCTGATTACCAAATGATATTCATAACCCCCATGTTTATATACATGTGCTCATTCTGTGTGTATTAAGTAAATAATTATTAACTGATTATTGCTAGTTCTGGTAGATGTATGTTATGTGTATGTATATTCAATATACAGCCATTTTTACATTGAATCTATTAACTTAGATCAGTAGCAATGATTCTCCAATATTTCTTAGTAGCTTTCGATGGCAAAAAGCAATAACTTAGGAACACTTAGATTTCTGCGAAGACTTTAAAGTAAGTTTAAAATCTTCAACCACTAAAAGCTTTATATGAAATATATTTTCAAGATTATGATGGAAAATAACAGCTAAAGGAATAGAGCAAGAAAACATTAGAGGGATAAAACTGGTAAAATTTTCCAATGTACTGTGTTGTGAAGGAACAGAAAAAAAATCAGAATCAAAGTGGTATCTTCTTGGTTAGTGATTCTGTAATGTTTCAATAACCAGAAAAATACATTTTTAGGGTTTAATATAGATAAAGCATATTATCTGTGTAATCATTTTAATCATTTGGAATTCACTGAATTCTGAGAGGCTTCCTCTGAAAGGGCATTCAGAGAACTGAACTGTCAGAAGTGGTGCATATGACAGGTGTTAATAGACTATCATGCACTACATGTAAAATCAACAGGGAAGATGCTGACGTTTTTCCACATTCTGAGCACAGCCTTCATTATACTGGTGTCACATTGGCCCATAGACCTTAACTAGTCGACGCCTGTGCCTTTCCATTTTCACAGCTACATGCTGTCTTTGTCTCTAATGCCCATTGCTTCATGCCTGATTATTTCATCAATTTTCCATATCGTATTTGGCTCCTACACATGAGCGTGCAGTGATTAGACTCTTCAGCCTTGATGGAAGGCTTTCTTCCATTAATTCCATTCATTTCAGCAGTCATGTTGCTTATTCCCTCCACATGCCCTTCACATTCATCCACTAAATTCCAGTTTCTAGTCCTGGGTTTAAGGCCATTTTATTTGCTAATGTGTGTTCTTTACCTTTTTTGGAACACATTTCATATTTCACCTCATTACTTGTGCTTTGGTTTATACTTTGTCAGTTGTATACTTATCTGTTGAATGAATATATCTCCTTTAAGATTACAGGCAAGGACAATATTTTTTTAAGTCTTACATATCTCTCCAAAATACCTAGTTTACATGTTAGGTTTTAGGTTAAAGTATGTCAGAAAATAGAAAATATGTTATATTTAAGAACATTTCGAAAAAATTCAGTCTGAAGGCTCCCTTAGGAACTCATTCTAATGAAATTATTGATGTTTAGCCTGAGTCCATGGTGTTGTGGCAGATCTAAAAAAATATATCTTCCCTATGTAGTAATGGAGAATAACAGATTTATCACGGTCTTCAATTAAAAAACAATCACATTGGTAGTCCCTGTGTGACATGTGACTTTTCCTCCTTGTGTTAGCTATTTTTTTAAAAAGAATAAATTTAATTATGAACATTTTAAACTGATTTTTCACTCAAATTCTGTAAGCAAAGTGTTAGCTCATTCAAATATATCAATATGGAAGGAAAAAGGTTTTATGACTTTTTTGTGCCCCTGTAATAAAAAGGAGAAATTGTGCATATGTTCTGCCTTCTCTTGCTCTAGTTTATGAAGTTGCCATTTAAAATCTTGTGTCTAATTCCAAGTTACAGTGGTCCACAACATCACAGAAACATGACGATTTAATAGGCTCCATCTCCCATGATGCAGAGGTTTAACTGATTACAGGTGTACCGGTTAATAATGCGGATTTTGTAATCAAAGAAAACACGATTATTTCAAGAGAAACATCAAAGTGCTTTATTCAAAGTAATGTCCATCGCTCGCTACACATTTCCCCCATCTTTCAGGTAATTTGTGGATACCGTCCCAATAGAACTTTTCTTGTTTTGAGGCAAACCAGAGACCCAATTTTCCACTTCTTCGTATGTTTTGAAGTGCTGCTTAGAAAGTGCGTGTGCCATTGATCGGAACCAGTGATAATCTGAAGGAGCAAGGTCTGGTGAATATGGCGGGTGGGTTAATACTTCCCAGGCAAGATCTTTTAACGTGTCTTTAACTGGTTTTGAAGTGTGTGATGGTGCGTCATCATGAAGCAAAATTACTTTGAGATGTCTTCTGGCACATTCTGGTCATTTCACCATCAAAGCATGGTTCAAATTGATTATTTGTTGTTGGTAGTGATCAGTATTAACGGTTTCACCTGGTTTTAGAGGCTCATAATACACCACACCTTCCTGATCCCACCAAACACAGAGCATTGTCTTCTTTCCGAAGTGATTTGGCCTTGCAGTCGATATTGATGGTTGACCTGGATCAACCCATGATTTTGTGTATTTGGGATTCTCAAAATAAATTCACTTTTCATCACCAGTCACAATTCAATGCAAAAAAGACTTTCTTTTGTGCCGTTGAAGCAACATTTTACTGATGACTTTTCAGTTTTCCATTTGTCTTTCGTTCAGTTGATGTGGCACCCATTTTCCTTCCTTTAAAATCTTTCCCATTGCTTGTAAATGATTGGAAATTGTTTGCTGAGCAACGTTTAATCTTTCTGCAAGTTGTTTTTGAGTTTGACAGGCATCTTCAATAATGCTTGTAATTGTTGGTCTTCAAACTTTTTCGGTTGACCTGGATGTTCTTTGTCTTTCACATAGAAATCATCACTTTTAAAGTGTTTAAACCAGTGTTCACAAGTATCTTGAGATGGAGCATGTTCACCATAAGCTTCCCGAAGTATACAATAACTTTTTCTTCAAAATAAAGTAATGAATTAAAACTTCCCACAAATGCTCTTTTTATGGCACGGAATGTGACATTTTTAAGCGTAAAAATATCTATGATGTTAACACCTTCAGAAAATTTGACATGTGAAGTTTTGAAGCTTGCTGTCAATACAACAAAATAGCATACATATCAAATCGCATATATATCAACATATGTGTAACTCCATCTATTGATAAAATCCGCATTATTAACTGGTACACCTGATATCTCTCAAACTGGCATTTGTAATGTGCCATTCTCTAGTTCACTAACAATACAGGAAGGCTAAGGGGCTAGTGAATTGTGTATAAGTAGAAACCAATCACAATCTAAGTAGAGTAACCACAGTGTTTAAAGACCAGATGAGATAGTAAGCTTTGTGTAAAGGAGTGTAAATATAAATTAGACTCCTGCTAGTCATTAATGAAGCAGTTCTTCAGACAGTAAAAGCATCTTATGAGACCATTGTTTTATTTGTTAGTTTTTGGTTTAAAGTACTCATTAGCTGATGGCCAGGTACTTTGGGAAGTACTTTCATCAACATTTTTTTCATGTTGTTACTGTGGACTTGATTTGTATTCATGTAAAGTAAGTATGCTGCAGTTATGCATTCAAGTGCACGTGATTGGGCTCTTACATTTTATTTCTTTGAAGTACAAATTCTACATTTGTCTTTGTTAAAAAGTCTTTATATGAGCAGTGATTTTTTTTGATGGCATATACTGTGACTTTTTTTGTTTTTATTCATTTTTGCACTTGGTGATTTAAGACCTGGAATGTTGGTTTTTGAACTCTGATTTCTATTTTTTGATTATCATACTTACAGAGTATGTCTGTGAAGAGATAGTTGACATGTGGGCATAATAATTTAGGGAATGCAATTGAGAAGTATCAAGTGTAGTGATGAGATCAGCTACTTTTGAAATAAGCTGAGATTGTCTGCTCTAACTACATGGGAATTTGTGAAGACCCAAATTCCAGGACAGAGATGTGTGTCACTTTGTTGTAAATCAGAAAGCTGAAGTGCAATTGATAGTAGTATACCTCGTCTGGAAGAAGACTGTTGTCAGAGAGAGGTCACACATACCTAAACCTGGGCACAAAGGGGACTCTGAAAATACAAATCTATCAGTGTTTACCTGGCACTGTCCCAATAAGGAATAGTGACTAAACCCAATAGTCATGGATAGCAGTCATTAGAGAAACATTTTTTTCTTAATTCATTTTCTTTTTTCCCCTTCTGTGCCATCAAAACAACTTTCTCTAAGGTCTTTAATGACTTGTCCCTGAACCCAATAGATGCTTCTGTCTCTTATCTGTGTGTCTCTCATCCAAGTGCCCTCCATTCAGTATCAGAGGTGACCCCACCTCCTCCTTCTTCCCTAATGTTTCACTGTTTCCTTCCGGGTCTTTTTCTACACATTCAATACAGTTGTAAAATCTGGTATTATACTGGGTTTATCATTTTATATCCTGTATAATACATTGCATTTTCATGTGAACTTTAGTGGCTGTTACATGGATATATGATAATCTTAAAAACCATAAAATATTATGCCCTGGCCAGTATGTCTCATTGGTGTCGTCCCATACACTGAAAGGTTGCAGGTTTGATCCTGGTCAGGGCACATGCCTGGGTTGTGGGCTTCATCCCCAATAGGGGCGTGCAGAAGGCAGCTGATCAATGTTCCTCTCTGACATCAATGTTTCTCTCTCCCTCCCTTGATCTCTCTCTAAAAATCAATAAAAATATTTTTAAAAAAACTATAAAAGATTACAAGAGAAATGCTCATTTAGAAAACTTCTGCCATGGTGTAGTATATTAAAATAATTTTGAAATCGTATGTAAAGAAGTGGGATAGTAGCAAGAGTTGTATAATTTTTAGAATTTACTAATAAATGAAAGACTAATGATGGGCAATAATGAATATTACTGTTGATGAACAAGAAAAACATGACCTTAAGCCAAGTCATTGGACCTTTCTCTGTCTGTTTTCTCATCTTTGAAACAGCAGTCATTCTGGTTCTGTGTGTATAAGGTCTCCTCCAGTGTGATATTCTGTGACCTGTGAATTAGGTAATACATGTTGAGAAGTCTGCTTGTTCTCTGAACCATTCCAGTGTGTTCTGTGATGGTGTGGTTATTACAGAGAGTAGTGTACATACCTATTAAAGTTAACTTTAAAAGTCACTACTTTAAGTTGTTTGTCATGTGGCATTGGTTTTCCTTCTAGTGGACCCAACTACCTATCCTGTGAATTTATTTGATTTCTGTTTTCTGTGTTTATTTATATAGATGATAGAGCCTATAATTGCTACAGTAAATAATTTTTATTTGCATTTGAAAACATCTCACACATAGTGATTGATTTAAAATGTTAATATGAACACAAGAATACAGAGTTGTGAAAAAAAATCATGTGTAAGTAACAATTTGTTCAACTAAAAATACCCCCTGTGATTGCCTGGTGTCAAATTGAAGTTTCACCTCTTTTTTTTCCGTTGAATTCAGCTGCTTGTGTATACTTGATCCTTATGCTTTATGTGAATTCTGAGTCATTTCTTTAGTAAAAATAATGTATTAAGGAAGTTGAAAAAATTATTTTGCTGTTTCCTTAGTTAAGAATCAAATCACATATTTTATGTACTTAACCCATTTGTACTTATTTTACCAGTAACATATTTGGTCGGCGACCTGTGGATTATGCAGACAGGGAGACTATGAAATCGCTATTGCTGCCGCCAGAGAAGAATGAATCATCATCCACTCGCCATTGCTCAATAGTAAGTGTGGATTTAGCTTTGGGAAATTTATATCTTTTACTGAAATTGGTTATGAAAGAAGCATAATTAAAAAATTTCCAGCTTGCAAATTGCTTTCATTCATGAAACAATTATTGAGCACTTCCTGTGTATTAGCTCTTGTGAATATGAAGACATAATTGGAATAAATGTATCAACAAATATTTGTTGAAACCCCCCTCTATATTTATCCATAGTGAACATGACTGATAGAACTCTTATTCTCAAGGAGCTTACATTTTAGTGGGAGATAGGAAACATTGTAACTGTGTAAGCTAATCTAAATAAAATAGTCTAAAAATAATCCACCAACATTGCCCACTGCAATCAGCTATACAAAGTGAGTGTGGCAGTCCCAATAAAAGGAACCGCTGCTCAGAGACAAGGAAGCATAAAGACCTTGGAAATCTGAGAAATTAGAGTTTAGTGTGAGAGGACATAAGGTATATAAAAGAGGAATTGACAGTGAAGAGCTAGGTTGCGATCAGATTGTGAAAAGCCTTGAATTCCCTGAGGAGGAGTTTTGACTTTTATTTCCCTGGTTAGTGGGGCACCTTCAGTGTGTTTTTAATGGAGTGGGACTGCAGAGGGTGGGCGGGAGTGGGGCAAGACTGGAGAAGGTGAGGAAGCTGTTGTGGTGGAGCCCAGGTGTGCAGTGGTCAGGACTGGAACTGCAGGTGGCGGTAGTGAGGTGGGATGGGGAGGAGAAGAGCGTTTTAGAGAGATGGATGGTGGACTCCCTATATTTGGCAACTGCTCAGATGGGGGAAATAAGAAAAAGGGCTATGTTGACATCTAGGACCATTAGAGAAGACTTCTTGTCTAGTAAGGGCAGTGGTAATGAACTGGAAGAGAACCTAGAAATCAGGTTAATTTCTTCATTTTAGGAATGAGAAAGTTGAGACCTAGAAAGGTTGTGATTTGCCCTGGGTTAATCAGCCGGAAACATTTTTTTGAATGGATCCATTAGAACACAAATTATTAGGTCAGTGCTCATTCAGTCTCAGCATACTTAACAACTATAAATTGGTGCTTATTTTATTCATTTGAACTTGAACTCTTTTGGCAGGACATAGCATAACTAAGTTGTCATTTGCCAACGTTCTTTTTATGTAAAAGCCAGAGAAATATTATTTTAAATATGTCAAAAATAAAGATATCTTTATGAAATTCTTTGAGTCTGAGGATATTAATGCCCTTCAGAAAAAAGCAACGTGATTATCCTCCTCTCAGTTCAACTATCCAATTACTATTGTGTTTTTTCTTAAATGTAGGAAACCTATACTTTCTGTGTGTCACATGGACATAGGCCAATGAATATCATTATTTACTATATTAATGGTAGATACTTGCTAGTAATGGTAGATACCGTAACCAATGATAAGTTCTAAGGTACTAATGGTAGATACTTGCTAGTAATGGTAGATACCGTAACCAATGATAAGTTCTAAGTTGAAAGGGATTTTTCTTTATGTGCAATCTTAAAAGCTAAGCTCTGGGATCTGCCTTCCTCCAATCATACCAGACTCCCTTCACTCATTCTTTTCCAGCCACATGGGCTGTCTTGCAGTTTTTTGAATCCACCAAACATGCCCCATTTTAGGTCCTTAGCAGCACTAGCTCTTATCTCTGCCAGGAACAAATGTGGGACCAGAAGTCCAAATGGCTCCTTACTCTTCAGATTGGACTCCACTGTAGTCACCAAAGAGAGCTCCGAATTACAGTATATGAACTAGCACCCTGCCGGTGCTTCTTATCCCTGACCTGACATTATTATTTTGTTGCTTCCCCCCCCCCCCCCCCCCCAGCCCTCCCAGCTAGAGTATAAACTGTGTGAGGGCAGGCACTTGCTCTTTAGTTTACTTAGAACAGTGTCTGGCAGATAGCGGCTCTCTTAAGTTTGTGTTGCCTGCATGAATGACTTCTGGAGGGCTGGTTGTTCATTATACACACACACACACACACACACACACACACACACACACATATACACACTTGCTCCTGAAACAAGCACAAGTGCTTCATTGTTGAGTCTGAAATCCTTCAAATCAGTGATTTCTAAACTCTGCGAGCTGATTCAGGAAGCTTCATGAAGAAGAAGGGGTGATGAGTAGGTGGGGGTTGAGTTTCTCTCCTTCCCATTTAGAAGTTTTATTAGTCTCAAGTAAAGGTTAATGGCTGTTGGAAAGCACGTTTAAATTTGAGAAACAGTCTTTAAGCGTAAAGACTTAAAAAGCTGCTTTCCAGGTTCATATTGTGAAGTCTCTGCCCATGCTCCCTTTGAGCAACATCTTTGTCCTTTTCCTTCTTTTCATAGTTTTTAAACCATATTTTTTATAAACTCATTAATTAAGAATAAGTGATTTATCTAAGAAGACATTCCATATCCAGTTATCCTTTAAATAAGAGTTTAATGACAGTGTACATGGTATCTAATCGCTATAAAATCAGGGTATTGAACCCCTTGGGGTGTGTTGTTTTTTTAAAAATATATTTTTATTGACTTCAGAGAGGAAGAGAGAGGGAGAGAGAGAGGGAAACATCAGTGATGAGAGAGAATCATTAATTGGCTGCCTCCTGCACGTCCCACACTGGGGATTGAGCCCACAACCTGGGCATGTGCCCTGACTGAGAATCAAACCCTGACCTCCTGGTTCATAGGTCAACACTTAACCACTGAGCCACGCCGGCTGGGCTTGGGGTGTTTTTTGAATGTCTTTTGAACCTCATGGTTCTCAGACCTCTGCTTATTCAAACCAAATGTCTCCTACCCTCTCCCTTCACCACTGTCTCATATAGGCATGTGGCTTCAGCAGCTGTTTGCTTTATGTTTTGTTTTTAATAGAATTTCTTAACTATAAGAAATTATGGCCAGTTTCTTTTTTAAAAATATTCAAATTTAAAAACTGTGATAGGAAAAGGCTTGATCCATGTTTGGTGCTTTCCTTGGGTTGGTAGAAATACTTGCATGTCCTGTATTTGGAGTTGTAACTTTTCACTCTTGTGTAGAGAATTAATTTAGCTGAAATGAAGTTATATAAATTGGATAGTAAAATGTTTCATTTAGAGCTATCCTATGGCACCTATTTGTATAACTGACAAGAATTATTGAAAAACTTTTTTTTAATATTACCATGGAATAGTAATTGAACAATCCATAGAGTACTCTGAACTATTTTCATGTTATGGAGTGTTTGCAGTATTTAGGGTAGACATGGTTACAACATGTTATGCAGGCGTCCTCAAACTACGGCCCACGGGCCACATGCGGGTGTTTTTGCCGTTTTGTTTTTTTACTTCAAAATAAGATATATGCAGTGTGCATAGGAATTTGTTCATAGTTTTTTTTAAACTATAGTCCGGCCCTCCAATGGTCTGAGAGACAGTGAACTGGCCCTCTGTTTAAAAAGTTTGAGGACCCCTGTGTTATAGTTTAGTGAGTAGGAAAGATACATGGGCAGGAATGTGATGTAAATGTGTGTATGATGTACATAGCATGTCCAGTAAAAGTACCTTTACACTCAGCTGGTGTGGTTCAGTGGTTGAGCTTCAACCCATGAACCAGGGAAGTCACTGTTTGATTCCGGGTCAGGGCTCATGCCCCAGTTTCAGGCTGGATCCCTAGGAGGGGGCATGCAGGAGGCAATCTATCAATGATTCTCTCTCATCATTGATGTTTCTCACTGTCTCCCTCTCCCTTCCTCTCTGGCATAAATAAAAATATATTTTAAAAAATGAATTATTGAGGTCTATTTGTAGATATAGCCAACAATGTAGATGTAGTATTGTAGGGCATCAGACTGGATGAATGATCTCTATGATAGGTGAAGTGCATGTATAAATACCAGCTTTCTCTAATCTAGTTGCTGAATTGTGTTGGTGATCATACTGTCAGTGATTCACTCACGTTCTTTGGAGCTTTGAGATACCAGATATCCAGTACACATAGAGACTCACACAGAGGAAAACCCTAGGTCTTATATTTGAAAATTGCACTATTGTTTTTTTGCTTTATTCTTTAATACATTTGTGTTGGTTTACCTTTTGTTTTCTTCATTGCTCAGTCATTGCTTTTTTTAAATCAGATAGCTTTCAGCTAATTCTGATTCCAATTTCATTTATTAAATATCTGTTGGCTACTGTTGAATACACTATCTGTCCCATTACTTTTTTTTTGAAGCTTTCACTTCTATTCCCTAATGCCATCCATTGGTGACTTCTCTTTATTTTTGTCTTTTTTAATCTCCAGTAATACAGTTCTAAGTCTTTCTATAGCACTTCTTTCCTTTCCATGAGCTGCATTGACTTACTACTAAGGTGAATCTGGTCTAACTTTTGTATTCTCTTATCTATTTTTATTTTCTTGGTTTTGAAAAGTAACTGTTCCAGTGATAAAAATATGTTTCTATCTTTGAGATTACTGCTGTACTAGATGTCTTAGTGTTTTTATATTTTATTTGCACATAATTTATTTTAAACTAAATAGACCAAGTTTGAGTTCAACTCTATTAGAATAAGTTAGTGGAGCGGAGACAGGGAATTGATCATTTAAAATGGGTATTTGGGGTTACTTTAAAAAAAAAAAAAAAAAGCTTATTGGTGACAGAATGAAGTTGTAAAACCCTAAAGAGATGCAATTTAGAATCAAGGAAACAAGATGCCCTGAGTGAAAAGAGCTATCCCAGGTAACATTTTAAATGGGGAGGGGAGGAGGGCGGTTATTTAAATGAATTGAGCATTAAGGTTTTGAGTGATGAATGAATGGAAATATTGGGAATTAGTAGACAGAGTAAGCTAAGTAATGAAATTCAAGCTTACATCAAGTGAAGGTCAGCTTATTATCTTTCTCTAGTCCTTAAATGTTTTTAACACTGTGGCATCTTTTTTATTCACAGGTGCATGCTGCTCAGCGTAGGGATGGACCTCTTGTACTCATAGGCAGTGGGCTTTCTTCAGAACAACAGAAAATGCTCAGTGAGCTTGCAGCAATTCTTAAGGCTAAAAAATGTGCTGAGTTTGACAGTACAGGTGAGGATTCTTTATTCATTTTTGGTAGAAAAAAATTTTAAATAGGTGATTCTTTTGTAGAACTCCATTGGGTTATCACTATATACTTTTCATGTTGTAATAAATCTAAAATCTTCCTATAGTTATAAACTACTTACAGGCTTAATTTGGTTAGGAAATGTAAAGTTTGCTCTTAGTTTAGTACAGAACAATATATCAGAAAAGCAAACTTTTGAGTTTGCTAATGATAAATAAATTGTAGTGCATGTAATGCTTTAAATCCTCAGTTTTGACTTGAAAATAAAGGAAAAAATATGGTACATGCTAGTGTGACTTTAAGATATTTGCTTTATGAAATGATTTTTCATGTTGGTAGCACAACTACAGAATGATAACCAAAGAAGGCTTCTAAACTTAAAAATTGTTTTGAAGAAAATTCAGATAGAAGTTTATAAGGTGCAGACTAGTTATAAAATGCAGACTGGTTAAATAATTATTTTGGTTTATGTATCTGTTTCTCTTTTTGCTTCTTTTTGTATTCTAGTGACTCATGTCATTATTTCTGGTGATACAGTTCAAAGTACCCTGAAATGTATGCTTGGGATTCTCAATGGATGCTGGATCCTGAAATTTGAATGTAAGTGTTAGATTTGAGAGAATTACAAAGTGAATTAAGTACACTAATTTCATTTTTTATAGTTTACTGTTGCCAATAATTATTTAAGGAACTTAGACTAATTTTCTTACCTCTGGTTAGTATTGCAATTTACAAAAGCTTGTCATATTTATGGTATTTTGATGTTCTTGGTAAATGCCCATAGATATATTCTGGTTTCAAAGTATTTTTTTCTACAATACCAACTATTTTAATAATGCGTAAATGGATTGTATAGTAGACTTTTTAAAAAATTTATCTTTATTGATTTCGGAGCTGAAGTGAGAGGGGGAGAGAGATAGAAACATCAATGATGAGAGAGAATCATTGATCAGCTGCCTCCTGCACGCCCCCCTACTGGGGATCGAGCCCATAATCTGGGCATGTACCCTTGACTGGAATAGAACTTGGGACCCTTCAGTCCGCAGGCCTACGCTTTATCCACTTAGCCAAACCTGCTAGGGCTGTATAGTAGACTTTTTAAGCCCAAGCAATCCATATTACTATTAAGTGATCAATTTAAATTAATAAATGCATGTTTTAAATATACTGTTAGGAAATAAAAGTACTTTATTGCTTTTCCTCTATGATTTCTAAAAACTTATATGTAAACACTCTTTTGCCTTTCTCAGCTAATCTGGTATATTTTAGGAAGCTGCTGAGAAATTTAGACTACCTTGTGTAACACCTGATTTGGGGCAATTATATCAACTATTATCTAGACCTGCTGCAAATGTATCCCCATTACCCGCTTCTTGTTGGTAGTCAGATAACACCATCAGAGCTGCCTTTCACCTTCCCTACTCTTGACTTGTTTGCTTTTCTTAACCTTGGATTCACTTAGGACTTACAGACAAATAAAAAGAAAACTCACACAAGGTTATTTTCTACTCCTGAATAGCAAAATTATCTACTTTGGTTACAGTGGCTAAAATAGGACAATAGATTGACCTTTTTTGTAGAAAAGAATAGTGGTGGTAAAGGGGTTAAGGAGGAGTCTTGTGATGATACAGTTGAGTATTTTTATCCTAGTGGGGGTTACCTTTCAAAGGCCACACAGGTAATTAAATTATAGATCTATAGACACACACATACCACACACACATAAGTGCCTGTGTAACTGATGAGATCTGACTAAGCTATGGATTGCATCAATGTCAACTTATGACTGGATATTGTGCTATAGTTGGGTAAGATGTTAACATTGGTCCCTGGAGGAAACTGCATGGGACTTCCTATGAATCTAATTATTTTACATTAAACATTTAAAGAAACAAAGAATAATATATATTTTTTTATGAAACTTTTTTTTAAGAAGCAAATAATGGGTCAGAATTAGTTTTTAAAAACTTTGTTTTATGGCTTTGTGCTTTGAAGTTTTTATGGTACAAATGCTTGATTTATTAAGTTCTTAATTTTATTATTAATTTAATTTATACTTTGAAGTTGATTTGGTTTATAAAACTCTTTCCTTTTAGCATTTTGTATTCATGTACTTTTAAAGAAAGCTTTTTATTTATTGATTTTTAGAGAGAGGAAGAGAGAAAGAGAGAGATGGATTTGTTGTGCCACTTATTTATTCATTTACTAGAGGCCCGATGCACGAAGATTCGTGCAAGAATGGGCCTTCCTTCCCCTGGCTGCCAGCATGCCTTCACTCCGGCCCGAGCCGCCTTTCTGCCTTCCCATGCTGCCCAGAGGCCCGGAGCAGCTGGGGCCGTGCAGAAGGCCTTCGTCATCGCCATGGCGATGGCGCAAGTGTCCCGCCCCGCCCCTGCCTGCTCTGTGCCTGCATATGCAAATTAACCCACCAGCTTTGTTGTGTTAATTTGCATACCCACTCCTGATTGGCTGGTGGGTGTCATGAAGGTACAGTCAATTTGCATCTTACTCTTTTATTAGTGTAGATTGGTTGATTCTTGTCTGTGCCCTGACCAGGGATTGAACCAGCAATCTTGGCCTATTAAGACAAATCTCTAACCAACTGAGTTACCTGGTCAGGGCGGTGTTAATGTCCTTTTTAAATGCAGCTACCATTTGTCTTGTGATGCTGGTCTCCACTGATATGTTCCTGTCCAGCTAAGTGGATGTGACTGGCAATGGCACCCCCTCTGTCCTCATCATTCTGTTATTAGTCTCTCCCAATCATGACCAATTTAAAAAATATGGTAAGAAATTGGACTAACCATTTACATAGGAAAAAAAAAGTTTTCCTTTTTGTCTCATTCCTATTTTTTTTGAAACTTCTTTTCCCTTTCAAATTCATGGCAAGTCTTACTGGGCCTCAATGTTTAAAAAATTGATTTAAAATGGTTCCATGATTCTAGATGCTTTTGTACTGAATCTGTGTCAGAAATCTTGCCAGTGGTTACAGGAAGGAATAGATTTTCATAATAATAAGGTGTCAGTAATAAAGAAGCCATGTGAAATTTTGAATGTTACGGCATTTACCACTTAACTTGAGTATATGGTTCTTGTGAATATGCTGAACTTGCATTTGATTATATATACAGGCTACATGATTCATGTCCATAAAATCTGCCTTCTTTAAGAAATGGAAGTTTTTGTCAATTGAATGGCTTGTCAGTGTCATTTTTATAGAATCACTGATGTACTCTAGCTGACTTAATAGGGTGCTATTTGGTGATTCTCACAGTAGTGAATAACATATACTAATATCAGTGATTCAGTGTAAAGGATGGATGGAATCTCTTATTGACGTTCATAACCCTATACTTTCTAATACAAAGTCCAAAGAGAAATAGCTTTAGGGCTTGAGACAGTTACTTTAAATAGTCACTGGGTTTGTAAAAAAATAGGTAAGAATGCTCAAAATACCTCTTTTTCCTAATATGTATTTCTTGCAGTTTCTATATTCTTAGTCTTAGGCATCCAGTTTGATTAAAAAAAAAGTTCAGGACTATTCAAAACTATCTGAAAACCATGTATATTAAACGAAGAAAATATGGAGCAGAGCTTTCAAAGTTAATTGTAAAGTTTTGTAACTCATTACAACTAGATATTGCATTTGAGGTTATTCATTAGTTTGTTGGAGACAAAATCTTTACTGGCTTAACTATGTAGAAACTTTAATATAATCTATTTTAATGGGATTTTCCATAAACTACGGAGATTCAAGGGGAAACTAAATGTTCTCTGTAGATAATTGACTTATTTAATAAATTAAACAAATTAACAAAAAGAAAAACTGTTCAATTTATTGGAAGTTTTCTGTTTAAACATGTTTTGTCTTTGTTGGTTAATAACCCTTATTTTTCTACGTTGTATATGGAGAGTGTATTAGAATGTTTCACTTAATGGATTTAGCATGAGGTTCGGAAAATCAGCCATAATTTTGCTATTGAACCATTCTGTCTCATCATATGTATTTTTCAGATATTTTATAGAAATAGGAGCTAGAGACAGGAAAAGTTCCTTCTTCAAGATTAAATTTTTGACTGAGATTCTATTTTAGTCCTAGTTTTAGTACTAACCTCCTCATAGGCAACTTATAACCAGCTCTGTGTAAGGGTGAGTTTTGGTAGGGAGGTGACTAGAATGAAACAATGGAAAATATGTAAATGTCATTTCATTTATTCCTTAGAGTATAAATAAGGTAGAACTGCATCCTAAAGATGTAAATGAGCTGTCAGTGAGAAAATATCTTTTGACCTGCCCTTTTAGTATACTGCTTTCAAACTTTCCTTTAGTCTAACCTTTTAAAAATTTTTTTCTTTAATTCTGCCTCTTCATTTTTCATCATTGTGAAGGGGAGAACAGATGGCTGTCATCTTTTCTTTAATAATCTCTCCCTCTTCCCCACTCTCATTTAAGTTTAAATATAATTGCTGCTGTAGAAGTTTTGAAAGTCTTCAGCACCTAAGGGAATTGCTGTGGGAATGTGCCAAACAGTTGACATTGGACTTGTGTCTGTGATGTTCGGAAGGGCCAAATAGGGTGGTTTTTCCTTTTTGTTTTAAGTTGAGGAAGATGGAACCTAAAAGACAATCATTATGTCATTTTATTACAAACCTTGTAATCAGATTAATATGCTTTTACTTTTCTATTGAAATTTGTTTCTTCAAATGAATATTGAGAATGCTGTGGAATTTTAAAAAATAAATGTAATTATTTTTTTATTCAAACTTTGCTAATTATCAAAAAATGAATATACCAAAGAATTTATATCAACTAAGATTGATTAGGCAACTTCATGCTTACAGAAATTCTTTACCAAAATTCTCTAAAAATAAAAATAAATAAACATCCTTTGGTCTAATAATTTCCCTTCTGAGAATTTATCCTAATCAAGTAATGAAGATAAAAGAACAAAAAACAAAACTATTTGTGTTATTATTTCTAACTAGAGGCCCGGTGCATGAAATTCATGCATGGCGAGGGGGGAGGAGGGTGTCCCTCAGCCTGGCCTGCACCCTCTCGCAATTCAGGATTGCTGGCTCCTAATGGCTCACTAGCCTGCCTGCCTGATCACCCCTAACCATTCTCCTGTTTGCCTGATTGCTCCTAACTTGCTCGCCTGCCTGCCTGATCGCCCACAACCACCTCTGCCTGCCTGCCTGATCGCCCACAACCACCTCTGCCTGCTTGCCTGATCGCCCCTAACCGCTCTGCCTGCCTGATCGCCCCTAACTACTCGCCTGCCTGCCTGACCGCCCCTAACTGCTCACCTGCCTGCCTAATCGCCCCTAACCTCCTCTGCCTGCCTGCCTGATTGCCCCTAACCACTCTGCCTGCCTACCTGATTGCCCCTAACTGCCTCTGCTTCAGCCCCCGCTATGAGGCTTCGTCCGGAATGACTTCCAGAAGGTCATTTGGCTGTTCAGTCTAATTAGCATATTATGCTTTTATTATTATAGATAGCAAGAAGTTGGGGGAATAACCTAAATATGAAATAAGAAAATTCTGGAAGTCTTAGCAACATTCTCTGAAAAGAATTATATTTTTATATGATTATTAACACTGAAGTATGAAAAACAGGATTGTTTCAGTTTTAAAATGTATAGGACAACTAATATCTCTACTTTCATCAATATATAAATGTGTGAATGCATACAGCAAAGAAATAATCAAAAGAAAACAGTAGTAGATTAGTAGGTAGGTACCTGTTTGTTTATAACCATTTTAAAAACAGTGTGTCTGTTCAGCAGAATTCAAGTTCTCTGGAAAGGAATTCTACTTCTCAAGTTGCAATAATAGTATCTTCTTTGCAGTTTTTCCAAAGAGTAATTGGATAGGTAAGGGCTTCAGTCTCAGTCAGGGAAATTATAACCTGTGTGTGTGCACTTCTCTGCTCTGATCCACCAGATCTTTTATACCTGTTAGGCAGACCTAGCAAATACAATTTCATATGGTGATTGTTCTAATCAAAACAGGTATTCTTTTTTAAAATGTTATTTTATTGTTTAAAGTGTTACAAATAGTAGTACATATGTCTCCTTTTTTTCCTCATTGACCTTCCTCCGGCCTCCCCTACCCCCTTGGCACATGCCCACCCTCCCTCCCCCCAGTGTCTTGCATCCATTGGTTATGCTTATATGCATGCATACAAGTCCTTCGGTTGATCTCTTACCTCCACCCTCACCCTCCCCTGAAAGGAAACAGATATTCTTACATAAATATTTGAACTTTAAATATATAGCTGAAAAACATCAACTATAAATTTTTAAATTTATTTAATTAAGAAAAATTTTGGACATTTGACTCCCACTTGGTCATTTAACCACAGCTATAAAGAGAATTCTTTTGATATTATTACTCAAAGTTTTAAAGTTACTATTTAAAATTTTGCCTATGAAAATTTTATAATGCAGTAATATGTTATGATGGAATTTGACCTGTTTTCTTAATATGCATTAAGTAAAATAAATATAGCATGCTATCATATGAGGAAATATGTTTTTATATGTAAATATGTTTATAATTAGATAACTGGCTTAAATGTATCCAGAAATAACTAGCTGTTAAAGAGTATTTATCTGGAATCACAAAAATCTAATGATTGGTGACAGTATTTTCTGTGATATTCCAAATCTAGAGGTTTATGCTGGCACAGGTGGAGTACTTAGCTTTTATTTTACTTTTTTTAACCTTTATTTAATTGTTCTTTTGCTCTTTACTGTGGATTTTAATAATATTGGCCTTATATTTTCTTTTTCTTGTCACCCAGTTTTTAAAAAATTGCTGTATGTATGTTGTTGCTTTTCCATTTTTTGTCATTGGTTTAAAGTTTCCTCTTGTGAATTTCTTTTTATCAAGTTTAGTGATATCATAGCCTAGTTTACTAAAAGGACTAATAGAAAAGCATTTAAAAATGAATTATTTTGTTTTTACAATGTGTTATTTTTCTAATAGAATCAGAAGGGAAATTCTTCAAAAAATGCATTAATATGCTTTTGTCTTGAGTTACGTTAAGTGCCTATTTTAGACCTAATGACCATATATATTTTTTAATTTTAATTGATTTTAGAGAGGAAGGGAGAGGGAGAGAGATAAAAACATCAATGATGTGAGAGAATCATTGATTGACTGCCTCCTGCACGCCCCAGCCCCAGACATGCGCCTTGACTGGGAATGGAACCGTGGCCTCCTGGTTCATAGGTTGATACTCAACCACTGAGTGACACTGGCTGGGCTCTAATGACGTATTTATTAGGACTTTTGCTTTTGACAGAGTGATGTTTGATTCTGTATTTTAATTGTTTTTAGGACATTTGGTGTTAACTAAGAGTGATACATAATTCTGAGTTTCAATGCTACTAGTATTTCAGTTACAAATTTAGATGTTTATGATGGCATGTGTAGAGCATTTACTTTTCATTTTACTTTTACAGTAGCTCCAGAACAATTCTTTAAAATACGAATTTATTTATAGCTCTAGCTTTTGAAAAGACTGGGCAAATTCTGGGGCCTTCCATAGAGGGGTATTTTCCCCCTTTGGACATTTAGCAGATCTTCATATTGAAGCATTATTCTGTCTTCATTATATCTGTAATCATGGGTGTGTAGCAGTGCATTCAGGAACCCCCTTTTTCCTACCCCTTGCCATTTGTATGGTTCTTTTTTCCTTCTAAAATGATGAAAATGACTAAGCTTAATATAGATTCATTGGTATCACTACTGGTTCACACAGCTAAAATAAAAATAAACACCTATAGATGCATATACTTTTATGAAGTAGGAGGTAAGAATGGATACTAGAGATTTAGAATAAAGGAATATCTTTCTGTATAGTATAAGCTTCTTTTTTGGAAAAAGACAATATTAAATTTTCAAAAGTATTTTTAAATTGTTGAACAATGGCCTATTTTAAAATTTTGATGTATGTTACAGTATATATCATATTTTCAGTGAGTTTATGACTAGGAATGTTGGGAAAGTTCTGATATTTTGCTTAACATGGAAAACATGGAAAGTAGACTTAAGAATTCCTGTTGGAAATTAACTTTTTAAAAAATATATATTTTATTGATTTTTTACAGAGAGGAAGGGAGAGGGATAGAGATTTAGAAACATCGATGAGAGAGAATCATCGATCAGCTGCCTTATGCACACCCCCTACTGGGGATGTGCCTGCAACCAAGGTACATGCCCTTGACCGGAATCAAACCTGGGACCCTTCAGGCTGATGCTCTATCCACTGAGCCAAACCGGTTAGGGCTAGAAATTAACTTTTATTGAGTAAACAAAACCTTAAAACATCTTCTGTATTTAGGCTTGTTCATTAGGTAATGCTTTGGCTGGGAGATGCTTCCATTTCCTCATTGATGTTATGTATCACCATTGAAATTGCTGAAAGTTTCTTTTAAAGTTTTTCATTCTTGTTTTTCTACTTGTTTAGTTACTCAGTACAGTTAATCTCAAAACAGGTTCACTAGGAAGTTGATATAAATGTGTAATTATCGTGTCTACTGTGCAGTACATCTTCATTCTGAAACTCCTAGGATACAAATTAGAGTGGCGACTTTGGCAGTAGGTAGATTAAATAAACCCATTGAAGACAAAGCCAAATGCATTGTTCCCCCCACACCTCCTTCTCCAAGGTAGTCAGCAGTTTATGCCATTTCATATACTCTTTGGCTAATCTCTTTCAAATAAGGATCCTCCTATTATTCATTTAATAACTGGTTTTATAAGAGAGGAACAATATAGTAAATCTGAGTAGAGAATGCCTGGCATTTCCTAAGATGCTTTAAAAGAAAAAGAATAAAGATTAAAGAAGAAGAAACATTTTTAAGTTAATCTAGGAATTGGAGGCTATATGAGTTCTCATCTTAGTTGTGTCACAGGGAAAGCTGCTTCCGTCTCTTAGGACTTAAGTCTCCTTATCTATGAAAGGAAGAGACTGATTAGATGCAGCATCAGGCCAAAGCAGATACAATTTATGTGGTTGTGTCCAGCACACCCATTTAATTTTTGTGTCTTTGAGTATGATGTGTATTTTCTCATTCACTGCTGTCTCCACAACTTCCTGCTAATTAACACCAGGCTCCTCACAGCTGTTTGGAATCTGATTGGCCCTTGTAGACATTATAGTTAACAACCCTTGGACTAGATGTCACTCCCAGCTTTTAAGAAATTCTTGATGTTTCTTATGCTATGGCAGCAGTTCTAACAGAGCACTTTGTCACCATTCAAAATGTTGTTTCTTAGTTTTCAGCAGGGGAAACACACTACATTTTTCTTTAGTTGGAGCTTCATTAGGTAGCCTAGAGAGTTGGCACATTGTTCCTTAGAATAAGAGAATATCAGAGGGATGTATTCATTCAGCTCAGTAATTAAATGTGGATTTTTCTGCCTTACTTTACAGGAATTTACTGAACAACTGCCATAAAGCTGAAAGGTCTATGACTTGAAGCATATTTACACTCTAAGGCACTGGCATCTTCCTGTGGAGGGGCCGTGCTTCCCTGATGGTGTCTGCCATCTCATTTTCTTGATGCCAGCTTATCTCATTCTAGTATCTATTAAGGCTACATTCTGTTGAGTGACTAATGTCAGTACATTACCAGCATTGATAGATACTATCTTAATATGCTTTTTTGACAGTAAATAAAACCATAATGAATAAGCAACAAGTATAGTCATGGCCCATTTATTTATTTCTGTAATTAGACATTAGCCATCCACTTGTTACATTAGATACATAGGAGTATTCAGGGTTAACTCCTTGGCTTTATAGGTTGGTATATTCATTTATCTAAAGATTCTGTTATGAATGCTCTGCAAATATCATTAAGAAAGGAGATTTAGAAATGGGGCTCTGTGCTTGATAAAAAGTTGCAGTAATAGTTTACATGTAAAATAATGAGTGTGATGTAAGTCAGTGATATAGCTAGATTGCTAATGTTTTGGGGGTTTGGTGTTAAATATGGAAATAGTAGATGATGTAATGTGAACACACTGGCAATATTTCTGGGATAATACTTTGACCTAGTCGGACATTTTGAGGCTCATTTTTAATACACAGTCAAGTTACTATTTTAATAGCTTCATTAGAAAAAGTTTTTTACTCATTGAGTGATTATTAAAAATTATATTTGTAAAATATAAGTTTTACTACATGCAAAAACAATTTCTATAGAACCATGACATTTATGATAAATTAGTGAGAAGAATAAGATTTAGATATTGAGTGTAGCAAACATGGCTAAATAGGATTCTTTTATTAAAAACATTGAGGGAAAGTGACACCAAAGCACAGGCAAAACTAACAAATTAAGAATCACAAGATAGGGGTTATAGATTGGCCAAGGTTTAATGTTGCATTTGAATATGCATGAATAGCCCCAAGTCTAGAAAATATTTAGCCTCTTGACAAAGCTCTGCTTTTGGAGAGACAGAGTATGGAGTTGTTCAGTCTTCTGACTTTTATGAATTGAGCAACATCTTGGGACATCTCAATTGAAGCAGCTCTAAGGCGGTGTCGCTCACCAAGTCATCTCTAGAGGGTGACTTTAGTGTGTACCTGTCGGATCCCAAACATGTTGCGTTGCAGGCTCTGCTTGTTGTTGATTGTATCAAGCACTGTGGAGCCCTGTAGTGTGGCCACCCGATCACTTCCCTTCTTGTCAGATTGCTCATAGTCCATTATCAGATGAGACGTGACTGGGAGAAGCCTATTGCTGATTGTAACAAGCACTGTGAGATGGAGCCCTGTAGTGTGGCCAGCTGAGCCAGGTGCTGTGGACCAGAGCACTTTGCTCATAGTCCAACAGGAGAGGAGACATGATTGGAGAATGAGCATGCGGATGATAGCATTCAAGTTCAGATTGCTGTGGGCTGAACTAAAGGGGACTTTTTATTCACCTTCATTTTGATAACTTAGAGTTTTATTTGTGTATGAAGTAGTGTATTGATTTTGGTTTTTCAGAAAGGAAACAAATTTGTTAGTGTCAGTATGACTTCATTGCTCAGTCCTCTGAAGGAAAGATTTATATTTTCTTTATATGGAAAGCCCATTTTATTACACTTGTTTTAGCATAAGTAGAATTTCTATTTTTATTTTGAAATAATACTTAACCATGAAGAAGAAGAATCGCTTAGGTAAATTGCTTACTTTCAATGAGAAAGAAGCCATGCTCACTTGATAATTTATTTCTCATTCTTGTTTTTTGTCAGGGGTGAAGGCATGTCTACAAAGCAAACAATGCGAACAGGAAGAGAAATATGAGATTCCTCAAGGACCACAGAGAAGCAGGCTCAACCGCGAACAGCTGGTATTTTCCTTTTGCTACTACTTTCATTGTTCTTATATCTGAATATTATTATCACATCAGGAAAAACTTCTCCTGCCCTTTCAACAAGTCCAGGTGACTGATTAAAATTTTAATTGTACTTATTTCAAGCACTTGGTTCTAAGAGATGATCACGAAGAGCAGTAAAACCCAGAAGGTAATAATTTCACACTGTTAATGGGTTTTTGGCATCTTGAACGTTGCCATAAACCTTTCAGAATCTGAGGTGAAGTCGCAGATACAGGAAGGAACTTGAAAGAAGACTTACAGCTGCTGCTCGGATTTAGTTACCATATGTCTTTATTGCCATATATTGCAGTTTTAATGGATAATGTTCCATTATCCTGTTGATGTATATTAGAAATGATGAAGAAGAAAAATTTTCATACAAGGGAATTCTGAAAAAAAATTTTTTTTTTTTCATAAAGCACACAGAAGTGTGTTTCATAGCTAATTGGATCCTTGGCCATGGCTTCATAATGTATTGTGCTCCATGCAATACATCTCTAAACCCTGTAGCCGCACTCCCGAGCAGCTGCCCTAGAGCCTTAGGCTGTTAATATATAGGGACCTGAATATAGATGGGCAGAATTATAAAAGTCCATGGAAAAGATGGTATCCTTATAATTTAACTTGAGCCCGTATCCCTGAAGCATATTTCAGATACCCAGGAATCCTTGGGCTTTTAGGTCCCACCAAATAGGAATTTTTTGACAAAAGAAATTTGATGAACAGTTTTTGTTTACTTTTTTTTGTGTCGTTGTTTTATACAAAACACATCTAAAATCTGATGAGAGTCAAAAGTACCTGAGATGGTGAGTGAGTCTTAGGGAAAAAAGTATAACTAGGAAACCTATAAATGTGTAAGTCTTTTATTATGACCCAGAGAGTTCACTTGAAATACACCACATCTTAGCACCTCCTTAAGTAACTGCTTAACTGCTCCTGACTGTATTTTTAATTCCCTCATTTATATGCAGTGTTTTAAAATATTTTGATCTGCTTTTAACAAGCTTTTTTCTTTTAAATTTATATTTTTTTAATTGATTTCAGAGAGGAAGGGAGAAGAAGGAAGAGAGAGATAGAAACATTAATGATGAGAGAGAATCATTGATCAGCTGCATCCTGCATGCTCCCTACTGGGGATGGAGCCCACAACCTGGGCATGTGCCCTTGACCAGAATTCAACCCAGGACCCTTCAGTCCATAGGTCAATGCTCTACCCACTGAGCCAAACCAGCTAGGGTACAAGCTTTTTTCTTTTGTTATTTCAGTTGCCAAAGCTGTTTGATGGATGCTACTTCTATTTTGAGGGAATCTTCAAACACCATCCCAAGGACAACCTTATTAAGCTCGTCACTGCAGCTGGGGGCCAGATCCTCAGACGAAAGCCCAAGCCCGACAGTGATGTGACTCAGACCATCAACACAGTCGCCTACCACGCCAAACCCGATTCTGACCAGCGCTTCTGCACGCAGTACATCATCTACGAGGATGTGTCCAGTCACCGCCCAGAGAGGGTTCGTCAGGGCAAAGTCTGGATGGCTCCTTCCAGCTGGTTTATAGATTGTGTGATCTCCTTTGAGTTGCTCCCTCTTGACAGCTGAGTACTACGCCACAGGCACACTTCAGATTGAATGTAGACAGTGTGAGGACCCAGCCTTTTCACTGTTTTGATCATTCTCATTTTTTAAATAGGTAGACTGATTCATATTTTTTTCCCTTGAATTAAAAAACAATCTTATGTCAGATTAGGAATTTATTCTGTGTTTACCATTTAGATGCTGAGATTGCATTGAAGGATTTTCTTTTTAAACCTGATATATGTTTTGATTCATCATGTCTTTGTACTCAAATTGTCAGCTATCAAAGATTAATGAGAGGGTATCAGAACTATTGGTTGATATAACAAATGGTGTCAGTAATGTCTCAGTCTTTTAATGTTTTTTTGATGAAATAATCTATGCCTGCCACCAGCAGAAATTGTCATTCTTTAGTAAACAAAACATTGTCAGATAATTTATTGTTATGAAAATACAGTACCTGGTAGGTGTTAACTTTTTCTCCTCTCTTCAGTTGTATTCATTTTACATTGTTTCTTATAACTTAGTTTCTTATAATTTTCTTGGATGTCTGTAGCTACATTTTTATCCCTTATTTTTATCTTGCTTCTTTATCAGGAAATCATGATTTGAACCTTAGCGTTAGCTGTTCTTTGGTGATGAAAGTCAGCATTGGCTCATGGCACATATTTTTATTGTATGCACTTGCTTATTGTTGCTGCTGTATTTATCTCTATGAATACATAATTCAAGCATTTTCTCCGACATATTTTAGTATCAATATTTCTTAGAATGTCTCATCAGACTAGCAAATTGTCAATCAAATGGTAGACCTTTCTACCTATTGCTAAAATAATTTTTGAAGGTCTTAATTTCTTCCTTCATAAGGTTTTTTGTTATTGTTGTTCCTTCCTTCCTCCCTCCCTCCCTCCCTCCCTCCCTCCCTCCCTCCCTTCTTTCCTTCCTTCCTTCCTTCCTTCCTTCCTTCCTTCCTTCCTTCCTTCCTTCCTTCCTTCCTTCCTTCCTTCCTTCTTTTCTTCCTTCTTTCCCTCCTTCCCTCCTTCCTTTCTTTTTCTTTTTCTACGACTACTACTACTACTACTACTACTACTACTACTTTTAAAATTTTTAGGTTGCTGTGGAGGCAGAAGTTGGGGATTACTTTATTTAGAACAGATTTTATCCAGATGGCACAAAAGGCCATAACAGTAAGTCTAGAGGTAGGAGTGGGAAGAACTTACTCACAATAGCAAAATAGTCAAGGCTGCGGAGTAGTGGACAGGAGGCCACCTGAGAATGGGGAGACCTGGGAGGTTACTCCAGTCTGAGTGTTCTCGTTTGTGGATCTGCAAGGTACATTAGGTCATTTAAAGACATGTTTTAAGAAGTCTTCCTACAAATTAAATGTTCTTAAAACTCTAAGGACATGGAAGGAAGATACTGTGACACCTGTCAGCTTGGTCACTCCTGGGCCAAAGGGACAGTTGGATGACCACTGGACTGGAATACTGAGAGCCTGAAGTTAATGGACATTTTAAGATTCATTTATTTTAAAGTTGAAGAGTCTAGATTATTCAAAATAAATTTTACTTTAGTTTCTTCTTAGACATGTTACTTTTCGATATCAAGAAATATATTATGTGAATACAGTAATGTACTGCTAATCCTGACCTTCAAGGGTGAATTAGCTCTGAAACTCCAACCAGTAATGTGTTTGTCCTGCATTTCATTCTAATGGAGAATGATGAACACCACAGCACCAAACAAAGCTGAGGGTTAGATAATGTCTGGATGGAAGAATTTAAGATGCTTTGGGATTTGGGTTGTCATTTTTGATTTATAACTGACTTTTCATCATTTTCTATTAGCTCATTGGTCGCATTCCTGGACAGGTGTGTGTCTGTTCCTCTGATCTGAATCCCTGTTTGTAAAAACCCCTTTGGGGATGTTGCTCACTTTTCTTTATTCCTTTTCTTGGTCTGTCCTCCTCGCTCTTTGTCGTATTTTTCCCCCCACTATTCAGCAGTTTTATTTTTGCTTTCTTTAAATACTTATTTTGATGGCAGTGGATTGATGTCAGACTCTTGAAACTTGTACTTTCTGCATAGATATACTTGTAATTATTTTTATTTCTAATCATAGATTCAAGCATCCTTTTATTTACCTTAAATTATTAAAAGTTATTTGTGTTTCTGTATCTTCTTAGAGGTGGTTTATTCTACTCCTGGAGAATGAGACTCAGTAAGACTTGTGAGGAAATCTTTCAGCTAATAAACACTTATCTTTTGAAACACTAATGCTTTTTAATTGATACCTGGAAGTTTCTATAAGAATGGGTCTGTGAGAGAAGTGGGAAAGGCACTACACTATTCACCTTTGATTTTTCTCCCCACTTATGAGTGAAGTTTCCCCATCAGTAGCTATCCTGTCCATTCAGCTATGATTTTGTTTGGAGGCACTTACTTTGGATACCAAGACTGCTTAGAAACCCACCTTAGGAAGGACTGGCCAGACTTTCATCAGCATTGTGTCACAAGCCTGGGTTGTGGGCTCAGTCACCTCAGCCCCTCTGCTGTATGACCTTGGAATAACCTTACTTGACATATTTCTTAAAAAGGGAGGCTGGTCTTTTCTACCTTTAATCCATAGTTTGTGAGACTCGTGTACATTATTAATACTACAGATTTACCAAATCATTCCTATTTGCTTCATGGCTAAAATATTACTAAAATACTTTGCTGTCAATGAAATATAAAGGCCTTTTCCTGAATTGTACCAATGTGGCTACAGAAGTATTACATAATTACTGTAGAAAATTTGCTAAGTACAGAAACACAAGGAAGAAAATAATTCCCAAATTCAGGAATCATAAAGTGACTAATTGTTTTGTTTGGCCTTCATAGTGTTAATATTTTTCATTGAATGCTGTTGAAAGGGCACGAGTGCTTCAGTTCCCTGCAGTCCCCACTACTCCTTACTGTCTGTCCCCTTCCATTTTATTTATTTACTTGGGCCTTGGAAATATTTTCAACCCACAGCCCAAAATAACTATTAACATTCTTATCTTTTATTTTTTATTTAAGCATACACACACAGCTTTTATAACTAAGGCATAAACCTTGAATATACTTTCCATATTTTCCCATGTAATTAATATTCTTGTCCATGATTTTTAATAGTTGCATCCTATCTATCAACAACATATGTTATAGTTTGTTTAACCAAATCCCTGCTGTTGAATATTTGGATTATTTCTATTCTAGATAAAGCTATATAAACATACTTATATTCCTATATAATAAAACCCTAATAAGCAAACCGACTGAATGGCGGAACAACCATTCGCTATGATGTGCACTGACCTGCAGGGGGCAGACGCTCAATGCAGGAGCTGCCCCCTGGTGGTCAGTGTGCTACTACAGGGGGAGCACTGCTCAGCCAGAAGCCGGGCTCATGGCTGGTGAGCGCAGTGGTGGTGGTGGTGGCAGGAGCCTCCTGCCTCTGCAGCAGCGCTAAGGAACAGCAAGCCGAGAGGTAAGGAGCAGCGAGTGGGCAGGTGGTAAGGAGCAAGGGGTCCCAGACTGTGAGAGGGATCCTGGACTGTGAGAGGGGTGTCTGACTGCCAGTTTTGGCCTGATATCCCCCAAGGGGTCCTGGACTGTGAGAGGGACCCCTCCCCCCCTGCCCCAGTGCATGAATTTTGTGCACCGGGCCTCTAGTATGTTTATAGTAATAAATTTTGGTCCTGAGGGGAGTGGAAGATTTTTTTTTAAATGTAATGCTGTCACCTTCTGTCATTACCATTTCTACAAAATGCACTGCACACCATATACATTTAGATTAAGATGTATAGTTATGCTTAAAATATAAAAATTATAAAATGAGCCTTAATTGATTGCTATGATTTTCATGAGTTGATGAGACTACATATAAGGTTGAAAACATTCCAGCTCTTAGGGGTTTGAAACTAACCAGAAAAAAGAGGGATAAAGGAATCGCCTTTTGGTGGAGACAAAGACGGAGCGAGAATAGGATGGAGGAATATAATTTTTAAAAGTTCTCTAGGTGATTTTTATGCCTGCACTTCCCACAGTTGTAAGTCACTGCTCTGGTACCATTTATTTCTGATTTAGGTGCCCATTGCAATGCAGTGTGTGTGCGTGTTTGACTAAATGTAACCATGTATTATGTATGTTTTCTGTCTGATTGCCCAAGACACACATTTCTAAAGCTAAGGCATTTGCTATAGAATATGGTGATTGATATGCCTTAAAGTCATCTGCTGAAGTCCAGACACCTGGCGGTAAATTCAGATCATTTTTCTGGGTTGTGGAATGGTGATTAACAAATATAACGTTTAATTACTTTTAAAAGGGAATTCAGACGTTCTGAAACGTAAACCAAGTCTGGAGATTTCGATTGACCTTTCTTTTCCACGTATGTGACAGAATTGCTAAGCCTTCTTATGAAAAAGGCAATAGACTTTTCTAGGATGTACCCTCTTATTTATAAAGGGCTATGCAAAGATTCACTAGCAATTAGACATATGCATTTTACCTTCTTCCTTTAAAAAATATGTATCTAGCTTTACATTTTCAAAAGAGGTTGAACAAGAGCCTGGTACTGATTCACTTACTGATTTGTACATTGATTCATGAGCTACTTACTGGGAAACCACTGGATATCCTGCCTTGTTGTTCACCTGGAGCAACTAAGGTGAGCAAGACGGCTACAGCCTTGGAGGGGCTGACACTGTATGAGAGCCACACAGGTAAGCCCGTGGTGGCACAGCTGTTGTTCTTGGCACGGCAGCCCCTGCAACTAGGTTAGGACACACTTCGAGGAGGCTACCTCGCCACACATGACTCGCTGGGCACAAGACCCAGCTAGTGTTGGCTCTGGACCTAATCAGGTTAGTTCTGAAAAGATATCTACAACTCATTCTTAGGACCAGATGAATTACTATTTCCCATTATTCTCACTAACCATTTTCTGATTCCCCTTGAGTGATGATTTCAGTGTTTTGCAGAAAAGAATGACATTCCATCAATAGTTTGTTAGAAGGTTGTTTTTTTTTTCTTTAATTAGGAAGTCAAGTCAGAAATAGGAAATGCAGCCTGCTTAAGCCATGAATAGGAAATGAGTTTTTTGTTCTCAGTGTTGGATTTGCTAAATTAGCAAATTTGATCTCAAGACAATTTAAACAGTAAAGATATCCAGATTTATCTACTGCATCTTTTAAATATTCAAGTGGTTTTTGTTTTTTTTTATAAATTCAGATGTAGTCATGAGAAGCCAGGGTTGTTTTTAATATAATATGAGTGCATTCATGGTTAATTATTTTAGCAGGAAGCCTTTCTAGTGTTTTCTGGGAAGGCACTTTTTTTTTTTTTTTTTTTTTTAGGTAGCACTATAGATATTAAGAAACTGTGTAACCTAAAAGTAAAGGCAATACTCACAGGAGATCTGCTAAAATGCAGATGAAAGTCACGTAGAGGTAGGGAGGTGATGAGGGTTTTAAAAAGCCATCATTAAAGAAGGAGCTATCAGCCTGGCTGGTGTGGCTCAGTGGTTGAACATCAATCTATGAACCAGGAGGTCACCTGTTTGATTCCTGGTCAGAGCACATGCCTGGATTGCGGGCTCAATCTCTAGTAGGGGGCATACAGGAGGCAGCTGATCCATGATTCTCTTTCATCATTGATGTTTCTATCTCTCCCTCTCCCTCAGAAATCAATAAAAATATATTAAAAGAAGAGGAGGAAGGAGCCACCATTTGATAATACAAAAAGATAAGGACAATGGATGGTGACCCGTTGGAAATTTTGGGGGTGGAACATCCAGTAGAAAGCCAGTCGATTTCCTGCAGCTGCGGAAATGGGGAGAAAGAATTGGCACATTGAAGTGTGCGTTTGAAGTGTGTGTACATCTGAAGTGTGTGTGAGAATTGCTTTATGTCTTTTTAAGTTACACTATAATTTCTTAAGAATTGGTAGGTAAGCCAAACCTCTTCACTAGAAGATGAGTTTGTAGGGTTTGTGGCTTTTCATCTATAAGAAAATAGTCATCCAGTTTTCTCTTTGTGCATTGAGGGAGTTGGGGGCAATAAACCACCGAGCTTGCTTCGGGTAGTAAATAATCTCTAGAAATATATCCAGGTGGTTATCGCTGGGGAATATGTTAGATATTACATAATAACTTTGGAAGGAAATGAATTCATAGAATAAAAAAGAGGAATTTAAGAACTGAACATGCCCCTGATGGGCTCCTTCCTACTAAAATTGTCAGCATGAGCTGAGTGTCCGGAAATTGCGAATTAGAAACTTGAGCCTGAGCCATTTCCTTCTCTTGTTCTGAACCTTTTCCAAAACTTTATTCCTTCATAAATCATTTCCATTTGGAGGTGAGCATCAGGATCACTAAAAGCAGCTTACTGCTTGTTTAAAAAGGTTACGTCACACATAAGCTGAAAGGCAGCAGAATTGGAGCTCAGAGCTTTCCCCTCCTGATCAGATTTCCCCATTTTCTCCACTTATGCTTGGGTGTTTTCTTCTCGCCCGTTCCGTCAGCAGATGTTGTCAATGTTTTTCCTTAAGGAGAGGCCTCTGCCTCATCTTTGTCCTGAGTCTTGAACAGAAGCCTGCTTGCATTGTCGTTGGTGTACCTTTGTTTTTTACTTCCGCCGAATCTCCATTCCCCTGGGTGTCACCATTCTCCTGCTTTGCTCTGTGTGTTTGCCCCTCGTTCACCGTTCAGTGGCATTCAGTTTCAAGTTCTGAGCTTAGAGGCTCTCCAGTTGTTTTCTAGCTTGTCATCCAAGAGGAAAAAAATGTTACACGGGGTTCTTGGATTCTCTCCAGGCCTTCATGTCCTCGGTGCTGGGTTCTGAGTGTTTAAGGGGCTTGACCAAAAACTTCATTTTAGTTCTGCTGAGAGTGGAGCTCAGTCTGATTCAAGAGCCTGAACCTCAGCCTCCACAATATCTCTGAGCCCAGACATGACTCCAGAAAAGGCTTTGGCGTGAGGAACCAGCCCCCCAGCTGATTGCAGCAACAAGTCTAAAGAGAATGAACTCTGAAAAGCAGTGTTAGAGAGGCCACAGACCACAGTGGTGAGTAATGGGCTAACTTTAAGGTATAAAAGTTAACTTGAGTGATTGGGGCAGGTAACTCTGTGTCTGCCAGTTTCTTTCCTTGTCTGTAAAACGGGGACAATAATGTATTGAGGGGTCATGAAAATGAAATATAATGTGTTTGACATAATCGAGTAATCAGTACAGAGGGCCAGTCTGAGCAATAGATCAGCCACATGGATCTGAACAGCAGTGCAGATAGGGAATTAATGATATTTGTCTTATGTAACATGAAATCTAGGGCAAGTAGGTCCTA
Organism: Cnephaeus nilssonii; assembly: GCF_951640355.1. NCBI lineage: Eukaryota > Metazoa > Chordata > Mammalia > Chiroptera > Vespertilionidae > Cnephaeus > Cnephaeus nilssonii. The sequence goes on along the minus strand of NC_137081.1, from coordinate 18,741,578 downwards.
GTCCCAACCTTGCAGCATTGTTACAGGTGTTTCAGCTCTGGACACCATGTCTGCATTTTAAATTAAAAGAAGAAAAGAGTGCAAATGCCCAGATCTCTCAGCCACACCCCAAATCTGCTTATGTCTCATTGGCCAGAAAGTCACACGACCAGTCCATCTGCATGGTGTTGACTCTAACCACAACAAAAATGGAGCTGTTGGTGAGGAAGCAGGGGCCAGCCAGCATACTCTGTATGTGTGTGTGCATGTGGGTTTGTACATGGTAATTACACGTGTGTAGTATGTTCCAGAAGCAGTAGCAGAAATGACAAACTGCCACAAAACTAGGGAGGAATTGGAGCAGCAGCTGTGGCCAGCAGCACACCAGCAGGGCAGCTGCTGAGGCTGGAGGGACTCAGTTGGGAGAGAATGAGATGTTCCTGCTACATACATTAAGACAGGAAAAGTGAGCTTGCAAAAGAATGACATGCAAATATATACAAACATGCACACACAAACACATATGTCTCTATGTTTATATATATATTCCTGTTTAGGCCTTAAGAAGTTACCTTTATTGCCTAGGTAGAGTGATGACAAAAAGCCTCTATATATTGGGCTGGAACTCCATGAGGATTCACTACCTGCTTCCTTATCCTCTGTCCTTGGCCAACCTCATGAATGATTGTCGTCCAGACAGTAATGAATGTGAGTTTTTCTCACCCCGTCCCCACTCCCAGGGGAAATGCAAACCAAAACCATGAAACATTCCCTTCAGAGGGAATGGGCTGATGGCACTGTCTTTGCTCCTGAAGACAAGAGCTCCGTGATGAGCTGCACAGGGTGCGTGTGGGCATTCTGGCCACCAAAAGGGACTTGTGTCTTGGTGTAACAGGATTTCAAATTCACTTGTTCATGACCGACCGTTGTTTCTAGAAGTAAAGCTGTTTGGAGATAAAAATGAAGTAGCAGCCATCCTTCCTTGACAAGCAGTCAGCAGCCCAGCTGCTGAGGGGCCCCGCCCCGCCAGGTCTTCCTGATGAGAACATGTGGAGAAGAAAGTGGCAAGGAACATTCAGACTCTGAGAGCAGAGAGTTTGTGAGGACTGTTCGAGAGACTCCGTCTGGGGCAGGCACACTTGGCTGACCTACATAGTTCTCCAAAGATCCTGAGACCCTCGCTCCTGCTGTGGCTGAGGAGATGGTCGGCAGTGGTGCTAAGAAGGGCTCTGGTCCCTGGAGCGATGACCCTCAGAGCAGCCTCGCCTCTCCTGCAGCACAGGTGCCTCTGGTGCCCGCCAATGCCCTCAAACAACAGGGACTTTTCATTTTTTTGCGCTGGCAGCTGGAAGTCACCTCCCGGTTGGTTAAGCCACCTCTCCAGAGAAACCAAACTCATAAAAGATATACCTCCAATTAAATTTGGGCTTTATTTCTTTCCTCTCCCCTGGCCTGCAACAATGGTGTGATTAATCTGTCACTTGTTTGGAGTACATTACTTCTTAATTGAGCTTATTAAGAGATGTTATCCTGTATGCTATTGGCTTCTAAAATTATTATAATTCCCCACAGCAAACCTGTGTTAAATAACTGGCTGGCAGAGACAAAATCAACCTCTGAGTGTAACTTTGCCACCTCCCCATACAAAGTAGGTCCATACTTCTTTTCAGCCATGTAGCTAATGAGTAAAATAAAAGAATCTTCAAGAGTTCCAATGCAAAATAGACGAAACAGATAGAAATACAACCCACAAAGAATACTGTCTAAGTTCACTGCTCGTGGTGAATTTCTTATAATGCTGGAAAATGGCCCAGCTAAAGAAGATAACTATGATTTTCTCCTATCTGCCTTAAAATATGAAGGTAATGCAATTTTAATATGCCCACATTTGAGAGAGGAGAGTGGCCTATATGCATTTTTTCTTTGCCTTTGATCTGATAGAATTTATTTTTACCCTTTCATAAAATAGGCCACCTTAGAGAATATTCTTGCATTTTTAGGTAAAATGGACTAGTAACCAAAGAATGCAGAAAAGAGGCAAAATTGGTCCCATCTAGCACAAAAGGAACATTAAAATTTTGGAGATACATTTGAGTGCTGAACTGTCTTTGAGAACAACAGTGCAGAATTTTTAGACAGGCACATTTGTGTCCCACAGTTAAGAGTGGGGCTGGATTCATCGTGGCCTTGATGGAGTTTGCTGGCTTCCGCCGCTGGGTTTTGCTTTTGTAATGAGAAGAGCTGATGCAATGGGACCGGAGCGCCCGATATTTATGTAGATGTACTCTCTGTGGCTTGAAGGATTCTGCTTTACCTAACGAATTCCAAATCACTGCTAGGCATGATTAGGCCAGTACAAGGTTTCTCAATTTCTTGGAGCTTTGCTACATATTTCTGCCACATAAAAGTCAAGGCTTGATTAAATTGAATCACCATCTCCTGATAATAAGATCTGTGACTGCAAAGCAACTCTTAGATCAGAGCACCCACTCATATCCAAGCCTTAACATGTCAAGCATTTTCATCTCTATCAGAACAAATCCAAGGGTTTCTGAAATGGTTCAAATATAACATTTTGTCAAATGATATTTTGTTTTATATATTAAGAACATAGCATTGAAACCATTTATTTTTCTTGTATTTATTTTTTTTTAATTGACTTAGAGAGAGAGAGGGGAAAGGAGAGGGAGAGAGGAACATCAATCGGCTACCTCCTGCATGCCCCCTGCTGGGGGTTGAGCTAGCAACCCCGGAATGTGCCTTGACCAGGAATCGAACTGATGACCTCCAGGTGCATGGGATGACGCTCAACCAACTGAGCTACAGTGATCAGGGCAGAAACCATTATTTATTTATTTTTTAAAAAATAAAGTTTCCTTTGGTTTGTATACTATTGCCAATAATGGCGACTATGAAATCAGGATTTAGCAATAGTTTTGATTCATGAGGCAGAGTAGCTTGCATTTTGCTCTTCTGTGGCAATATTGGATTTTCAGAAGAGGCGGTAGTAAAATATTTATTTTATCTGAGTAAACTAAGCAGATGGGAGTCAGAGGACATCAGGAAGGAAATATATGTTCTTCTGATACTGTTTTGAAGAGGCTCTTTTGGACAATAACCATACTTTATGTCCCTGTCCTTTACAATATTCTGAAATTTCTAGCGCAACATAAAATAAATTTACACTTTCCCTGTTAAGTCAGTGGTTGTAGGTACTTCAATAAATCCCTCAGGTTAAACCCGGTTGCGTGGTCTGGAGCAGCCTGATGTAGTAGCAAGCCCAAGAGACAAGGAGTTGAAGTTCTGCTTTGCTTGGCTTCCACTGGACCATTTACCAACTGCCAACCTGGGCAAGGCCTTTCAGTGAGGGTCTCGTTTTCTTGCCTGAATCAAAAAGTAATAATCTTTGACTTTCCCATGGGGTTGCTTTGAGCATCAAGTAAGAAGGGATGTGTAAATTGTTAGGACCTCCACTGATACAAGGAGTTATACTTTAGGAGGCTTAGGACACCAAGCTCGCCTTTCTAAACTCAGGGCTTATTCCATCAAGGGGAAAAAATAGCCAATATATGTACTTGATCAAGGCAGATGAAGTGATGGGCTGTCAGAGAAATGGGAAGAGTTTTTGACATCACATAGCTCTGATATTTTAAATGGGCAGCACCTCCCAGAGCTCTCTAGTTCCAAGATAAAGATCTGCAATAGAAATATTGTCAAAATATTAACCAATTTAAAATTGAAATATTTTATATTCCATGTAATCAAAGGTAAATAAAATCAATGATATCATTACAAAATACCTTACACTCTTAAAATTATGTAATTCCTTTATTGTACACCAGATACAACTATTATGTAGTTTGGATAATATGAATTATTTATCATCCTTCCTCATATTACTTTAAGGTAGCCAGTTATTTCTTGAAAGAGTTTATTTATATTTTTAAGAAGATATTTTAGATGAAAATGTTTTATTCCTAAGACCTCTAATTTTTTTAAAGCTCATAGTATATAAAAAATATTTTCCTGAGCTATTCCTCATAATTACATTCAGTAGTGTAGGAGAATCATAAATTGCAATCAAGATTAATCTTTACATTAGATTCTCAGTCATGCATAGATTCAGTATCACCTTCAAGAATTAGAAAGGGGGACTTTAATGGCATAGACTATTAAATTCACAAAGTAACACATGAGAGGAATCTAAAAAATATATGTAGTCTGAGCTTGACAGGGAGTAAAAATATATTCAATTGAAATTTGGCTCTGAACTTATAAACTTGCTAAGCTACAGGAAATATTTTCTGAAAAGTATTAGAAATCAAAGGTCAATTCAATAGGACAATAAAATGACATTACCAGAAGCTAAGTGATTTTCTTTTTTATTATTGAAGGAAAGCATCTTATCAGTAAGTGTCATTCTCCTTAAAGTACTCAAAATAACTTCCAGAAGAAAAGTCTTACTGAGATTTTTACACTGCTTCCTGCACCACTCTCACTGGGGATCAAGCCCACAACCCAGGTACGTACCCTGACCTGGTTCATAGGTCGACACTCAACCACTTAGCCACATGGGCTGGGCTAAATTTTGGTCTTGAAAACATTTTGTAAACTTGAAAGGGCCTAATTCCTCCTTGTAGGTCAAGCAGACAATCAAGGGTCCTTCAGAGATGTGGGTTACTTGTAATGGGAGGGATGTGTCTTACAGCACTAAGAGGGACCACTTTCTCCTGTCTTTCCCTTTTCTTGTAACTTTGCATCTTCTCTAATAAGTATTCCTAAAGTCCTGTTCTTTTGCAAGGAGATCTTTGTTAAAAAAACTAAGCATAAAGACTGCAAGATATTGGACCATGTGTGCTCAGCCTTGAGGTGAAATACAGGCTTTTATGTTTCTCCATAGGTATAACTTCATAGCATTTAAGAATAAAGGATGGGAGAAGTGCTTTTGGGAAGAGTACTCATTAGCCTTTACAGTTTATCAAGTGACAATAATTCTAAATAGTAATAGCTTTCTTTAGCACATAACACTAAAGTCAAAATGATCTGAGGCAATTATAGCATTATAGTTACCAGGGTCTGATCCTTGACCTTCTGAATCAGAATCTCTGAGTATGACGTTATACAGATAAGTATTTTTAAAACTAGCAGCCAAAATATATTTTCTGTATTTGCCGCAACCGTTTACGGTGGGATCTGAAGGAGGGGCCGACGCACAAATGAAAACACTAGACAAGAAATATGAATTTAGAAGGCAAGAGAGGCCAGATGGAGACCTCTCTCTAGGAGAGGCACACTGAAACCTGGCCTTATCCACTTTTTGTTTAGTTTTAGATACATATCTTGCCCTCAGTAAAGCATGGCAAACAGGTAGCAGACAGACCATCTCTAAGGTCAATAAAGATCAGTAAGGTTCAGTAAACATTTACTTTGAGGCTATTAGGTCATGAAATTGCTTCGAGCCACCCCTATCTCAACATAACAATGGAGCATGGTATTAGCCCTGCTAATCATCCAAGGTCCATCAGAAGGCCTTCTGCGTTCCTTGGTGCACTCTTCTGTCAGTATCGGGAAAGTGGTGGCTTCCCGCATGTACTCTTTTTTATCTTCTTCTTGATATGCCTACCAGTCCAAGTTAGAACTTCTGGGTATATTCTTTCTTTCTTTATTTTTTGTTTTCCTGAAAATTTTTATACCTTTTAGTCTACCTTCTGGGAAATTTTCTTGCATTTCCATCTTATCTATTGAAAACTTTATTTCAAAAACATATTAAATTTTAGGTGTTCTTGTTCTCTATATAATATAAATATATGTTCTTAGTTTTTTTCTTGATGTTTTCTACAGTGGTATCAGATTTACTTAAAATTAACATGGAAATAGGTTTATCTAGATCTATGAGTATTTCTTAGAAATTGTAGGATTTTTAAACCGATGATGAGAGAAAAATACATAAATTTGGAACCCTTGAGAATGTTTCTGACTTTATAATTTTAATAAAACATTTCCTTTCAGTTTTATTACTAAAAAGCTAATACTTAAAAGACTCATTCTAATTTTGTTCTTGTTTTCTATGCACTATTCCCTTGAATATCTTTGAGGACACAAAATAGCTTTTGATTCATCTGAGGGTGTTTATCTTGATTTTTATCTCTAATGTTATAGATTTTTCCAACTTTTGGGGACTTCTGATATTGAATCGCATTCTGAAAAGGGAGACTGATGGGTGGGAGCTCTATGGACATGGGCAGAGTTAGTAACACCAGGTTTGTTTGTTTTTTCCCGGAGTGAGTGTTGAGGGAGCAAACAATTATTGCCAGGGGTCAGAATCAGAAGGGCTATATACTCAAGGGCACACCGCACTGACTAGCTGTCCTATTCTAAGATCTAAAAAAAATAAAAATAGAAATCTAGACATGACCTCTGCTTGGATATAAATGCTGGCTACCTAGACTCTACATGGAAGGGTGGGGATGTGGGGGCAGAGTGGGAAGCGAATCACCTTTTCTGTGGCATACACAGACCTATGATCAATTATCCTAGTTTCTGCCTCCCCTCTCCCTCATGTCCTTTGTCTGACCTGCTCTTTGTATTAAGTCTGGAGACTTGACTAGCTCTCTACTACACCCACTCCTACTTTGTTTAAACTCTAGACTACAGCTTCCACACTTTCATCTCATTTACCAACACTCTTCCATCTATTTGTCTCTTCTAGAAATGCTAGTATGTTGAAATAGCTCATCTGCTGCAGGCCTTCATCTAGTCTTTGTGGCACTGTCATTTGAATGGGGTTTAAGAGAGAGAGAGAGAGAGAGAGAGAGAGAGCACGTGTTCAGTCAGCCCACGGTCTTGGACAAGCCGATCTGGCACGCACTTCAGCATCAGAGTGATTCCAAGTGGTGTTTTCCATCCCTCCCTGGGCTTAGCCATGAATTCAGGTCTGACGCCTCTAAATCAGCTTGGCTGACTCCTCTAAATTAAATTGATTAATTATCTTGATAATGTGATGCTCCGGAGACCCCTTTTATTCTTGAGATGCTCTTTTGCTGGTAAGAGCTACAGCAGGTAGCATCTTGGTGTCTGCTTTCCCTCTAACCCAGGTGTAGGATATCTGCCAAATATTTTCTGGTTTCTGAAATAGTTATACAATTTTTTTCTTCTTTTGATTATTTGAATAGAAGTCTGTGTGGAGTTAAGTACACACCTCAGTTGCTATTTAACTTGGAAGTCCTTTTTTTAAAAAAAAATAAATAAATCTTTAGTGTTGAAAATATTACATATGCCCCCTTCCCCCTCGCCCTCCATTGACCCCTTCTAGCCCACCCCCACTGCCTGCCCCAGGCCTTCACCACTTCCATTGGTTATGTATATAAGCATATGAGTTCTTTGATCTCTTCCCACCCACCCTCCCTCCCCCTCCTTCCCTCTGAGGTTCAAGCCCTTCATTTACCAATACGACTAAGGTAGAGATAGTAACTCATCTGAGAAGTGACAGGTGGGTTACGCTTAGGTCTTCTGGCTGCCTTCCCAATGCTCTCTCCCACTACGCCACACCTGTCCTGCCACCGCCTGGCTCCTGGGCATGAATTATCCAGGGCAACTATGATCGTGGACCACAGGAGCATCAGAGTGTCTTGCGTTCTGACTATTAAATTATTCTTATTTATGTGGAGCTAAAATGTGTAGCCCAGTAGCTAATACTAGGTGGTGCTAGTTTTTCCTTAGGGTCAGAAAAATCAGTTTCTTTTCCATGTAGTGACTCTTCATTAACAGCTGTGCCCTCCTTCTCTATGCTGCCCACGCGTCTTTCTTTTTTTCTGATTAAACGATCTTCTTTTTCCCCAGCACATTTTAAGTTTGTAATTATGGTAAAATGCACATCACATAAAAGTTATCATCTTCATCATTTTAAGTGGGTAGTTCACTTATGTTAAGTCCATTCACATTACTGTACAATCTCCAAAACTCTTCACTGAAGCTCTGTACCAGTTAAACATCACCTTCTCATTCCCCTTCCCACAAGCCCCTGGCAAACTCTACTTTCTGTCTTGATGAAGTTGATACTCTTTAAGTACCTCCTTTAAGTGGAATCATACAATTTTTGTCTTTTTGTGTCTGGCTTATCTCACTTAGCATAAAGTCCCAAGCAGTTTTTTTGTTTGTTTGTTTGTTTTTACAAGAGGATATCAGACCCCCCTCACCATCACAGTCACTCTGAATTCTCTCCTGTTTGTCCATGTCCCACTCAAGGTCAGGTCCAAACAGCCTGCATCCATCCAGAGAGAGGCTGAGTGATGGAACAGAACTCATTCCAAATATTACATTTCTAATAATGAATGTGGGAGACTTTTTGATTGCCTCCTGCCACAGCGGACTTACACTAAGCTTGACTATCAACTTGAAGTCCTAAATCCTTTAAGCCACGTCTTACCTGCTGCCCCTCCCCCCCCCCCCCACTGAGTATCACCAGGCACCAAGAACAATAGAAATTGCATATTAAGATTATAATGAGATTTCTAAAATCTGCATAGGATCTGTGTGATGAATGTGTTTTCTTATGCAGTTTCTTTTATAATAACATTTCCTATTTTCATTAAACTGTGGTTCATAGGTAGAATGAATGCAGTGACTTTGGGAGACAGAAAATAATAAAAATTATTAATATGCTCTGACCCCGCTCTCCAAATTTGTGTTCTATAATGATCCAGAGTTACTATGCTGAACACTTTTATTTTCCACTGAAGGAACAAACATATGAAATTGAATTTTTTTCTTTGCAAACACACATTAGTTTACATTTAGCAGGCTAGCAATCCTCAAAATGTCAAGCTACGCTTATATATCTGCAGTAAAATGGTTTGTGAACCCAGGCATAGGTCATTTGTTATTAACATGAATACTAAAGTTTATAAATGAGCTAACTTTTGTTAAAAATTAAGGTTGACCCAAGGCTATCTCTCTCACCTACTTTCTGGTATGGGAGAAAAAGGGTTGAGTTGTTATTCATTAGCTGGGTGGAAATTGTACCTAATTCACAGCCTTGTCATTGGAATTCAATTGTTATTAATGTACTGATAATATGTGAGCGATTATGAATCACTTAAATCCTAGTCAATTGCAATTCTAATTATTTTTAAAAATTTGTTACCAAAAGGTTAAATTTATAATAAGGAAGAAAGTAAGGGAAAAGAGTCTGTGAATGAAAATCTTAATTCTACATTATATCCGTGGGACTGTTTGCTTAGGTCCTGGCTATTCTTTGTTTCATGAAAGTCTACATAACCATGGGAATGAGAACACATGAATAGTGTCCATTACATATGTCAAAGCTGAAAAAATATTGAGAACCACTAATGTAGGTAATTCGGATAGTACATATCTGGGAATACAAATATTTTTTTCCATTGCTTTTCAGAGAGACAGTGCAAGGGTGGAACGAAAGGAGAAAGAGACAGAGAAAGAAACACTGATGAGAGAGAGAGAGAGAGAGAGAGAGAGAGAGAGAGAGAGAGAGAGAAAGAGAGAGAGTTAGGGCTCCTGCACGCACCCTAACCTGGGGCAGGGAGTGAACCCTCAGCCAAGGTATGTGCCCTTGACTGGAAATTGAACCCGTGACCCTTAGGTGCAAAGGTCGACATTCTAACCACTGAGCAATGCTAGCCCAGGCTGATTTTGTGTTATAAAAAACTCTGACTCATGTGTAAGACTCTATTTATTGAGATACCTGAAGCCTTGGTATTTAGGCACGTAACTACCTTGTACCTTATACTGGTCAAATTCTCTAAGAATGTTATTCACTGGCCCTTATTAGAATAACATTTTTGTTAAATAGTCACTAAATAGATTGCATTTTAACCTGTGAAATCGTATTAAGTATTAATAGTAATAAGTTTATCTTTGAAATTGAAAAATTGCTGTTATGGTTTGCTGATAGTTTCCCCCCAAATACATGTAGCTTCTTAAAGCAGTATTGGACTGTCAAACAATAAAGCACTTTCTGACATATTACTCAGGTGTAATACATTGGCTAATAAAAATAATGTATGTATTCATTTTTCAATAAACGGGGACAGAGAATACTTCTTCCTTTTTCATTGAGAATCATGTAAAATAATCTAGTCAAATTGTGTTTCTAATAGAGTATTTCCTATTAGCTTTATGGGACTATAATTTTTATAGTTTATCTAGTGTTTTATTTAAATCATGTTTTGTTGCTAAAAGTTTTTTTTCTAGTTGAATTATTCTACTTAAATTGCATGACAATTTCATTATTCTTTTCTAAGATGAATATTCTGCGGCTTCTGTCTTTGTCCCTTGGCTTTCTCTCAGACACCCTGTTGTTTTACCCCACTGCTTTATCACAACTCACCATGCATCCTGTCCCCCTACAGCCTCAGTTATTTCTAAGTTTGAGCTGATAGAATTTAGCTTGCTACTAACTGAGTAGGAAGTAACCTGCCCATTCACTAAGTGTCCCCAGATTTTGCTACTGTGTAGCATGCAGGGTTTCAGTGTGATGCCACTTGAGGTTGTCTAGGCAGTTCTTGAAATTTTTCTTTAAAAAAAAATTTGGGTGTGTGTGTGTGTATATGAATCATTTCTGAAAGTTTTTAAAAAGTGTGTGTGAAGCCCTAACCGGTTTGGCTCGGTGGATAGAGCGTCAGCCTGCGGACTGAAGGGTCCCAGGTTCGATTCTGGTCAAGGGCATGTACCTTGGTTGCGGGCACATCCCTAGTGGGGAGTGTGCAGGAGGCAGCTGATCGATGTTTCTATGTTTCTCTCTCATTGATGTTTCTGACTCTCTATCCCTCTCCCTTCCTCTCTGTAAAAATTTAATAAAATATTTTTTAAAAAATGTGTGTGAAACAGCATATGAAAACTTATATATACTTTAAAGAAATATAATAAAGCTACTACCATTTGTACTACCCAGACATGAAATAAAGTATCTTATTCTAACAACAACAAAATCATTCCCTTTTCACTAAATCCTCTCCAGATTGCTGGGCTGCCTGGACGGGCGTGGTCCTAGCGATGCCCTCAGGGCTCCGAGTAGCTGTCTCTTATCCCTTCCCTGTGCTGCTGTGCTCCTATCTTCTGCCCCTGGATTATTTCTACACGGAAGCTCTGCAGCCAGTTCTGATCTTAACTGTTCCCTTGACACTTCACTGTGCTCATCTGTTCCCTGCTTTCTCGCTTTGCATGTTGCTCTTCCCACCAATCTGGCTCTGGCGCTGAGAGGCCTGACTCCTGCTACCATTGCTCTGAAAGTTGGTGGATTTCCTTCCTTCTGGTTCTTGAACCAACCACATGTCACCCTTTGCAATGTTCCATGTTTGCCATATTGATATGGGAAATTTGGACTGGAACATGCAATGTTCCCCTGGGCAGGATGGTTCCTGGGCTCTTTGTCCGGTGGAGTTGAAGAATGAAACCTCGGATGAAAGATGGTATAGCAAAGGTGGAAATTTATTGAGAAACAAGTACAGACTCCCACGTGGGGAGTGGGGAAGAGTCCCACCGAGTGCCTTTTTCCATGGTTTATAAAGGCTGCAGTTTTTTGTGCCTTATATCCCCTCTGATTGGTCACTATCCCCCTTTGATTTGGTCACTGTAGCAACTCCTGAGGTGAAGTACTTGAGGTTCCCTCCTTCTTCTCCCTTATTGTTCCCCTATTCCCTCTGGGCTTTTCTCCCTCCCTCTTTGAATGAGGGGCTTCCTTCCCTTTATTCTGTAAATGTGTGCCTTTTGCTACTCTCAGCTCCCTTATCTTATGGAAATGTACCCTTTGCAGTTCTGTAGCCTGTGCTTTTTCCATGGACCCCTTAATTCCTAAGATTTCCTAAACCTGCCTATTTCACCCCCAAAAATTCCTTTCAGTATCACCCATGACAGTGGTTCATGCCATCTTTTGTCCATGTTCTTTTTCAGTATGTTGGTCCTTGTTTTCATGGGGCCCTGGCATGGGCATAAGGTGGCTGCAGCAGCTCCAGACCTCACACAGCACCCTCCCCATCTCTGGAACAACGCCTATACCTTTATAAGAGCAAAGGAAACTCCCCTCTAAGTTAAGCCAGAAGAATAGTCTTCCCATCTCAATGGTCAGAACTGGATTGCTGGACCAATTCTGAAACCAGTTCCTGGGAGGGGAACGGAGTTACCATGGTTGGCTGATACTAAACAAGATTTTCCCCCTGAGTTGGGGAGGGGCCCAGCTTCCCCATAAAACACAAGAATACAGGTTCTTGCATAGAATCGTTTCTGTTAACAAGAAGAAGGGTGAGATGGGCTCTTGGATAGATCACAACCATGTCTAAAGCAGGAATAAAGATATTTGATTGTCCATGTCAGAACCATGGCCAAACAACTGAGATCAGTTGTGATGAAATACACTCTCCAAAAGGCCCCCTGTCAGGCCAAGCTATCAGCGTGTCCTTTTGATTCCTGTAGCAACTGTGGGTATAACACTCACTGACACTTAGCATATCTGACCTTTTGCAGTTAATTATCCTCTCATTCTGTGTTCTAGTTGCCCAACTAGATGGGAATGGTGTGTAACACTTTGGCATTTGAAGATCAGCGAAAGGACAGTTTAGGGATGAAGTCCAGAACCGCGTTCCTAGTCTCTGTCTCACTTCCATGTGCAGAGCAAAGACTGCCCTGAGCGCTGGGTGGGGAGGTCCCCTGACACGCCTCGCCTTGCTCGGACCCAGAGGCTGCCAGCTGCCAGCTGGGGGCTTGTCCGGCCCACAGAAGGCTTCGTTCCAATAATATAATGTTTATGAAAAGGTGTTCAACAATGAATAATATTTAAAATTTGAGAGATGTTATCGAAAATTCTGATTTTTCGCTTCTTGGGAAAAATTGATGCTATAAGGCAACTGGCTCTACATCCTTCGGGGCAACAGCTGGCTCGGGCTCCCAGAGCTGGCCCCCTGGAAGGGAGCCTGTGCTTCCCTGTACTCCCCGGTTCCCCCAGAACCAGGCTCTCTTCACACTGAGAGCGTTGCACCCATTTAAGGTACAAATTTATATCGGAGACGCCTCTCCCAAATCATTCTGCACATCACTGTTATCTTAATTGTTAAACACACGCTCTACTCCGCACTTTCGTTGTTTCTAGTTATCTTTAAATCGTTTTCAGCCTCCTCAGTGCTATTTTGTCCTACCACGTGCATGGAGATTTTCCACCTCCATTGCATAAACCTTCACCTTACCATTGCTCAAGTGGCCATAACTGTCTCCCCTTCTTCCATGCCTTTTATCAGAACATTTTAATGGCCTGGAACACCTCTGTAGAAGGCTGAATAATTTCCCTTCTTCCCCAAAGAGGCCCACGTCCTAATCCCTGGGACCTATGCATATGCTACCTCATGGGCAGAAGGAGACTGAGCAGAAATGGTTTAGTTAAAAATCTTGAGCCCGGCTGGTGTGGCTCAGTGGTTGAGCAGTGACCTAGGAACCAGAAGGTCACAGTTCCATTCTGGTAAGGGCACATGTCTGGGTTGCAGGCTTGGTCCCCAGTGTGGGGTATGCAGGAGGCAGCCGATCAATGATTCTCTCATCAATGATGTTTCTATCTCTCTCTCCCTCTCCCTTCTTCTCTGAAATTTATAAAAATATATTAAAAAAAATCTTGAGATGGAGAGATTCTTCTTTATTACCCAGGTGGGCCTGATATAATCACAAAGAACCTTATAGGAGGGACACAAGAGATCAAATTAAGAGTAGGTGATATAAGACAGAAGCAGAGATGGAAGTGATGCCATTCAGAGTTAAGAACTGCCAAGCTAGCCTTTAGCAGCTACAAGAGACAAGGACTGGATTCTGACCTGGAGCCTCCAGAAGGAACCAGCCCTGCTGCTGGTGCCTCGATATTGTTTCTCTGAAACATATTAGACTTCTGATCTCCAGAGGGTCAAACTGTGTTGTTTTAAGCCACTAAATCTGTGGCAATATTTTAGAGCTGCAAAAAGAAAGTTACTATTACCTCCTTCTCTATCTTTGCTTATAAATGTGATTGACCCTTTCCTTGAAAGGTCATCAAAATAATGCATGATCTCGCACTGATTTTAAGGGTCTTGGTTCCCCAACGAAGTTGCAAGGTCATTGAGAACAGGCCCTTGGTGACTCCATGTTGTTTTTTCACAGGACATATTAAGTGCTTGAAGACAGTTAATAGTCCTTAAATATTTGTTGAGAACAAGCAAGGTAGGCTAAGAGGGAAGACGAGGGGTACAATGGCCATGAGGAGCAATTGTAGGTCATAGCAGTAGTTTATATGTTTTGATCTTGGGATGTTAGTGCATCTTGATAACTTTCATTGGCCTAATGCACTGAAAGGGGAGGAACACAGAGAGGGGAGAATTGGGGAGCCTGATTAAAATGGGAAGAGTGGATTTCCTCTGTCCTTCAGGTTGGGTGGGGTACAGATCATGAAAAACCCCCATTACTTATTGGAGCACCAGCAGAGGCAATTTTACTCAATGAGTTTCAAATTCTACTTCTATTGAGGGCACCTCTTAGATGACATGGACTATGGCATTTTAGAGACATTTTTCCTGTGGAATCTTTGATCTAGACTGCTGTTCCACTGTAGAAATTATAGATTCCCTTAGCAAATGAGATAAAGATAATTTTTCTTTATTTTATTTTTTGTTTTGTTTTTTTTTGCCACACATGAGAGTAGGTTACAGCTATCTAAATGGACAATATTATTTCAGTGCAACCTAGACCTTTTCATCTCGGCAGAGAGTCTCCCGGGAAGGTTACACATTTGCATAATGTCACCGAAGGTTTGTGCTCCTGTAGTGACTGACAGAGATGGGCAATGACGGGATGCCAGACAGCTGCAGTGATGACAGAGCCTCTGAAAATAGAGAGTGCATGTTCTTTCAAGATGACATCAGCCTTCAATTAAAGGAAGGTGGGAGGACACACACACACAAAAAAAGAGACAGGGGAAAGATGGGAAAAGAGCTACCAGAAGTTGGGTAGACAGTCATGTTTGATCACTGGAGGAAGGAGGGAAGCCAATATTTCAGTTATGTTAGACTTTTGATAACAGGATGTCAAGTGTGGCACATATGGGTTAATTATCTTATATAATTAAAGAGTCCATGGAAAGGGAGGACAAATAAATTAAGGATTAGGCTAATAGCATTACGGTTATTTTTCCATTCCATTTTATTGGTCACGACTTAAACATCTTGTCTGTTATGGGTGTAACCAGAGGGAAATGCGCCCGAATTCTCTGGCCTGGTGTAGCTGAACAAGAACAATTTCTATTTTTATTTCTTGCCTATCCCAATGAATAACTCAGCACATGGTCCATTTCTGCACACGAATCCCCTTGTGTGTAAACAAATCAGAGTGTGGCAGACATCAATTGAGATCTCATGGAGGAGATGATCTGTATGTGTGCGTGCAGTGGTTGGGGTGTGGTTATACCACATGAGTCACCAGCTCTAGCTCAGCACCTACTACTAAATTTATATCCTCAAACCCACTGAAACAGAGGGCCTCAGATTAACAGGACTCACCCATTTTAGAAGGCCAATAACAACTACCTATGCATCCTTTCCAGGTTACAGCCAGCACCCAGTGGCTCATTGTTTCCAGAAGCAACCCGTGAAATGAGAATTTAAGGCAGGTGCTTTCTTTAAGGTGAGGTGCTCCCAGGAGAAACTGGAAAAGGAGTGAGGGAAGCAGAACACCGAAGGGGAAGAAGCCAAACAAAGGTGTATTCACAGGTGAAGTCCTGGACTTGACCAGATTTTATGGTCAATAAATTACACCTCATAGTTTGTGACTTGAGGCAAGAAGACTGGCATTCCGTGCTCTGGCACCATCGATCACTGGCCGAGGTTCAACCTGAAGGGTAATAAACTGTCAGGTACAATAGTTTTCTCCCACCCCCTTACCTATGAGGGATCCCTTCCAAGACCCTCAGTGGATTCCTGAAACCATGCACAGCACCACATCTCTATATGTTTTTTCCTATACGTACATACTTTTTCACTTAAAAGAAGCACTTTATGGCATCTCTTGGACACACCTAAAATGCCAGCATCACTACTCTTGCACTTTGGGGCCTTTATTACATAAATGTTACTCAAACACAGACACTGATACCATGGCTGCTAATGGCCTGATATTCAAACTAGCTATTATATGGTGAGTGAGCAGATAGCACAAGCAGCATAGATGTGCTGATCAAAGGGACAATTCACATCCCAGATGGAATGGAGCGAGATGGCAGGGGATATCATCACGCTATTCAGAAGCTGCACAGTTTAAAACGTATGAACTATTTCTGGAATTTTCTATTTAATATTTTCAGACCTCGGTTGACCATGGTTAACTGAAATCATGGAAAATGAAACCGTAGAGAAGTGGGGACCACTGTGCTTGAGGCTTCATTACATGCAGGTTAAGGGCTCTGGTAGCCTGAGCACAGCCCCTCAAAGAAAAGGTGCCCCTGTGGGCCCTGGGAGGCAAATGCGCATTAAGTCTGGAGTGAAGAGACACACAGAAACAGGAAGAGGACTCCAAGAAGATGTTGACTGACGGTGTCTGCTCCCCTTGTTAAAGTATTCTTTCCACTCAGTGAGCGCTCTCTCCAAGAGGAGTTCTTGATCACGATATCTCTCCCTCCTATTTTGTTTGTGTTGCCCTCTACCTACAGATTTACTGTTGAGGATTATAATGACTTAATCGTGGTATACCTGGTGTTTTTCGAGTCAATCTAGAGCATCCCTGGCTTTGGAGTGACATTTTCACAGGTTTGAACCCTGTTTTGAATTACTGAGATTCATTCTTCCTTTATTAGTGATAAAAGTGACAGCTACCATTTACTGAGTGCTTCTTAGACAATTTAGATATAAATTCTCACATTGGTCCTGACAGTGGGTATTATTATTTTCTTTTTATGGATGAGGAAACTGAGGCTAAGTAGGAAAAAATTAAACTTTCCTAAGGATCTTTCTACCCTTAACAGGTGGACATTGGGTTTAGCATATCTAACAGCTTCATACCCTTCTCCCCTTACATCATGGCTCAATGCTCTCCCCTGGGCAACAGGCTTTTGAATGTTACATTATTGAGACAAATTGAAGGCAAATGCATGTTTGTTTTCTTCAAGGTCAGTGGTAGGTCGTTTTCTTTAGTGAAACCTGCTGATGAATGAAAATCTATTATTCGACCCCTGTGTGTGGACTGTCAACAGCCAAAAAGGTAGTTAGCTGTTCTTTTTGCAGCCTAATGTTCGTTTGAATTGATGGTTTCTGTCCTCATTAGAGGCTCTTAGCTTATCAAAAAGGTGTTTTAAAAATCACTCAGAGAATCCAAAGAGCAACCACAAGCACATTTTGATGTAATCATAATGAGGCTAGCTACTTCAGTTAATAAACAAGCCTCAGCACTAAGAACGGAAGTGTCTCCCAAATGGTCCACACAGATGAATCCAGTGATGTGGAAGGCTCCTGGGGGCTTGACATTTCTAAGATGCCATGACTCCTATGACATCATTGAGCGGTAAGAGCCTGGAAAGGATTGCCTGCATTGGGACCAGTCTGGGCTGCTTTTATTTTCTTTGTAAAGTCTAGATTAAATCAGTTTTAGGTTCTTTTTATTTTTTCAAAATCTAGACCATGGTTAGATTCATCTGTCTCTTAAAGTAACAGTGTTGTTTACTATCATTTCATGATGACCTAGTTATCTATTGTTGTATGCCAAACTGTGCCAAACTTAGTGTCATCTTTAAGGGAAAAAAATGTTTTATCTCACAATTTTTGGGGTCAAGGATTTGGGCACAACTCACCTGAATCTGTTATACCATGTGGTGTCAATTAGAGTGATTTGGTGGTCTTCAATTAATATTTGGGCAGGTGAGATAATTTAATGGTTGGTTTGAAGTGAAGAATAAATAAAACAAGTAAAAAATAGTAAGTTGGAAGATCAGATTGAGGTACTCTCTATGAAAGCATCAAAAAAGGGTAAAAAAAAACAACAACAACGGAATTTTTGAAAGGAAAATAAAGAGATATAAAGACTAGAGGTAAAAATGTCAAGCTTTTTAAAATATAGTCCCAGAAAGAGAAAAGAGAGTTAACAGAAGGGAGAAAATAGCTAAATAGATAATCGTGGGTATAAGTTCCACATTCAAAAGTCAATGGTGTTCTTTTGCAAAAGATAAAACTAAGTAGAACAAAATGAGAAAATAAAATACCTTTCATAACAAGAAAAAAAACCTATAAGAATTTCAGAAATAAACCTAGCGAAACGCACAAAATTTTTCAGTAGAGTTATCTTATAAAGCCATTTCAGTTAGTAAAAGTAGATTTACATCAAGAGATACAGTTTATTCTAGGCTGAGATCATGTGACATAGTGAAGACTTAATTTCTCCCCAAATTAATCTTAAATTCGATGCAATTCCAGTTGGAATTTCTATGGATGCTTTTATGAAATTGGAGAAACTGGCCTTCTAAAATTTATATGGAAAAATAAAAGTCCATGAATAAGCATAAACATGTTTTAAGAACAAATTTGAGGGATATGTCTTTACCTTTTGTTCCAAATACAGCTGATATACAATATTATATTAGTTTCAGGTGTATAACATAGTGAGTTGACATTTATAGACCTTACAAAGTGATCACCCCTATAAGTCTAGTACCCATCTTACACTATACATAGTTAATACAAGATTTTTGACTATGTTCCTTATGCTGTACTTTACATGCCCATGATTATTTTGATAACTGGCAATTTGTGCTTCTTAAACCCTTTTACCTTTTCCACCTTCCTATCATAGTAAACTCTCAAATACCCCTCCTATCTGGTAATTACATGTGTGTTTCTGCATATGTGAATTGGTTTCTGTTTTGTTTGTTCATTTACTTAGTTAGATTCCACTTTTAGGTAAAATCATATAGTATTTGTCTTTCACTGTCTGAATTATTTCCCTTAGTATAATGATCCTCTAGATCCATCCATGTTGTTGCAAATGGTAAGATTTTATTTTTTATGGCTGAGTAATATTCCATTGTATATACTATGTACCACTTCTTTATTCATTTGTCTATTGATGGACACTTGGGTTGCTTCTGTATCTTGGCTCTTATACATAATGCTGCAATGAACACAGCGATACATATATCTTTTAATTAGTATTTTGGTTTTCTTCAGATAAGCACTCCAAAGTAGAATTTCTAGGTTATATGGTAGTAGAATTGCTGGGTCATATATGTTTTTAATTATTTGAGGAGCTTCCATGCCGTTTTCCACAGTAGCTGCACCAATTTACAATCCCAACAGCACAAGGGTTCTCTTTTTTCCCTCCTGCTCACCAGCACTTGTTTGCCATTCTGAAGTAATATCTCATCGTGGTTTTAATTTGCATCTCTGAAGATTAGCAATGTTAAGCATCTTTTCATATGTCTAATGACCATCTGTATACCGTCTTTGGAGAAATGTCTCTTCAGGTCATCTGCCCAGTTTTTAACCAGATTGCTTTATTGGTCTTAAGTTGTATGAGTTACTTATATATTTTGGATATTAACCTCTTATCATATGCTTTATTGGTAAATATCTTCTCCCATTCAGTAGGTTGTCTTTTCATTTTGTTAACAGTTTCCTTTTTCTCTGCAAAAATTTTTAGTTAGATACAGTCCCACTTGTTTCTTTTTCTTGCCGGGGGAGATGTATAAAAAAAATATTGCTAAGAGTGATATCAAAGAGTTTACCTATCCTTTCTTCTAGGAATTTTATGGTCTTGCATTTAAGTCTTTAATCCATTTTGAGTTTATTTGTGCATATAGTGTGATCCATTTTTTGCATGTCTCTGTCCAGTTTTCCCAACAATGTTTGCTGAAGACTGTCTTTACCCCATTTTATACTCTTGCTTTCTTTGTTATACATTAGTTGACCATATAGCTGTAGGTTTATTTCTGAGCTCTCTATTCTTTTCCATTGATCTATGTTTCTGGTTTTACTTTTTTCATTGCAGTCATTGACGGAGAGTCTATTTTGTAAAAATTGTCCTTAACATAAATGTTGATTTAATCACGGACACTAAAGATTGAACAATTTTGTTTTCTCTGTGTTGCGCATCTTTACTTTTCACTGCCTTTAGCATACTGTCAAACAGGAAATCGAAAGCCATTCAGGTGTGAAGTCACACCAAGTCTATATTTTCTCCTAATGACTCTGCTATCACCTTGCATTTGGAAACTTGGGTGTTGACTGACAAGTGTGTCCAAAACCTCCTCTGATGAAAGCCCATTGCCAGCTATTTTGAGAAATAAGAGATGCTAGATTTCTTTCCAAATAGGAAATAAACACAGAATCTGTCATTAATATTTGACAGTTTTAAAAACTTTAAAACTACATGCTAAAATTCTGATAATTTTTGATGGCTATTGTTTGACTTCAGATTCTAGAGTCTAAAGAAATCATGCCAAAATAGAAGATTGTGAGAATTCTAGTCAAATGCACTGATATCATGGGATTATAATGAAGGAAACTGTATACTGTCTCTGAATGATATTCCATTTGAGGATAGTTACATATAAAGAGGAAAGTGAGAACCATATACGTAGAGAGAAGACACCCAGAAACATTTAATGTAGCTCCTGCTTTCAGAACCCTTTAAATGCCTCCCTGTCCCCCATCAAGACTCTCATCTCTGCCTTGATGGGATTCTGAGAAAGCACTGAGGTCCATAGTTTTCTTACTGTGCCTAATAGGGGAGTTCAGGGTTTTATAAAGAAGACAAATAACACCAATAATATAATTATTCTGCCTAAAAAAGTCCCTCACTTTGTCCTTGAGTATCCATGTCTTTTGACTAAAAAGTGATACTAAAAAACACATCTTTTTAAAAAATATAGTTTTATTGATTTCAGAGAGGAAGAGAGAGGGAGAGAGAGATACATCAATGATGAGAGAGAATCATTCATCGGTTGCCTTCTCCATGCCCCACACTGGGGATCGAGCCCGCAACCCGGGCATGTGCCCTGACCGGGAATTGAACCACGACCTCCTGGTTCATAGGTTGACGCTCAACCACTGAGCCATGCCGGCCAGGCTAAAAACACTTCTTAAATGGTTTCCAACGACACTACATATTTGAAATGATTATCAAGTTAATTTTTAAGAAAAATTTCGACAGCAGATTTAGTTTTTACTTTTGAAAAATTAAAATACATATACACATATGTGTTCCCATATAGGTACATATTTATGCCCACTTATATGTATATACAGGGATATATGTACACATGCATACATAGGTATGTTTTGTATGCATGTATACATATATACTTTCAAACTGTTACAGACTGATCTAAGCCCATTTGGTCTGTCAAAAGTTATTTTTTGGAAGCTATTTGTAGCATCCAGTAGTTAGAGAGAGATGAGGGGCTATTGATTCCATTTGCTTGGACCAGAATCTGTTTGCACCTGTGACCCTGCTATTCCGTTCAGTTTGGCTCTCTTTAAAGTGTCCTGGTTAGATGATACATTATACAGTTACCCTGCTTTGGTCTCCTCCATGACAACCTCCTTACTGGGCAGTATATTACATTGGAACAAGTCTTAGACCCAATTCTGTCACATATAAAAACTTTTGATAGTAAAACTTTTGATAGCACAAAAACAGTCATACCACCTGTTCTGAAAGCTTGATGGAGAGCCATCTCCTTGTTCTCACAGGCTCTCTGGCAGCCCCTTGTGTGGCCTAAAGCTTAAATAGTTCTGAGAGTGCTCCTTATGAAAAAATAATAATACAAAATTCCAAATAGAAAACTAGAGATAAAAATGACTATTTTATTTAGAAACATCAGTGATGGGAGAGAATCATTGATCAGCTGCCTCCCGCATGCCTCCCACTGGGAATCGAGCTCGCAACCCAGGTCTGACCAGGGATTGAATAGTGACCTCCTGGTTCATAGGTCAATGCTCAACCACTGAGCCACACTGGCTGGGCTGCTCCCTAATTTTCAGTCTTTGTAAATACTTGTTTCATATTATGTTTGGTTTGCCAATTGTGTTTTTTTTTTTTGGGGGGGGGATGCGGGGGATAAATCAGGTACTATTTAATCTATTGAACATAAGCCAAATCTGTTTTATCTTATCCATAAAAACATCTTAAAAATATTAGATCCTACAAGAGTAGGAATCTTTATTTTGTTCACTGATGTAGGGCAAGTGCCAAAAATGCCTGTTATTATATAGTTGCTACATAAATATTTCTAAATACATGAATAAATCAATAAAATTTATTTTTTTAAACTAACATGAATTTTGCCACTGATCAGAAAGCAAGACTGATAAGATGATTATCTTAGATTGTTTGTGAAATGTGGGCTTTTGATTAACAGCTTAATATGCTAATTATTATTTAAGTTTGTATTCCTGTTAAAGGCATTTCAAATATTAATTAGCCTCCAGGGTACAGGAATAAGTTAAGAATAATGAACATACAAATATATACCATACTATCTTGCTGAAGTATTTTATTTTATTTTATTTATGTTTAGTAAGAGAAAGAACCATACATACACATATATGGGAACCCTGCACAAGGGGAGAGTCAGAGACCCCACAGATGTGAGAGGTTCCTTTGTCGAAGTATGTTTAAAAATATCTAACTCTACCAAAGAATGATTGCAGGTCATGAATTCTCTCAAATCCTTTTCTTGTTCGCCAATTAGCATCTTCTTGTATTGAGGAAATTCCCAGTGGAAGCCTAAAGACATTATTAAAACAAAGCAGAAGCTTGAATTTTGTAATGTCAAGATTCTAGATAGACACATGAGAGCCTGGACGTGCAATAATTCTAAGCTACTCACAATGAAAGGTCATTATGTGTGATATTGAAAATGTAGTTTTCTTAAGACTTTGATCGTTAATTGTTGCTTATCAACACCTGGAGGGTTTCCCAGACCTTGCATGCTTTTCAGTCTTCCTTTTCTAACAACTACCCTGAACATCGACACCAGGTGATCTTAGAAATGTCTTGTTAAGAGGGAGAAGAGCCAGAGGGCCAGTTCTCTGGGAGAGGATCTGCTGGATTTGGTGTTCAGCCCACAGCAAATCCTAGCAATGGAGAAGAATACAGAGCTGCAAGATGAGAGAGGAGAGATGGAGACCAAGATTTTCTGGAAAGCCAATGGATCCACATCGCTATGGGAAAATAAGGTAACACTCCAGGAACTGCTGCTTTTGACATTCCCCTTGTACTTTCATTGCCCTGGGGTTTGTGTTAGACTCATTTGACCAGCACTGTTGTCCAAATACTTGGAAAATGCTGAACAAAACCTCTTCCCTGATAGCCAGCTCTATAATAGTGACAACTATAAAGAAAAAACTGACAGCAGACCATTGTTACTATTTAACATTTATAGGATGGCAACAGCATGCTTGGTGCTGTGAAAAATGAGGAATACAATACTGAGATAGTTTGATGAGTTTATGTTGTCCAGTAAACAGCAGCAGCTAGAGCATTTCGGCGGTCTTTGTGAAAGACACAAATTTGCTGAATTCAGTGCTCTGTTGTTTTTTCCTCCTCGCTCTCTCAGCCTCCTTCTTAGATGTCTCATATCCCACAGCTTAGTGGTTCTCAAACTTGGCTATCTATTGGAATTATCCAGGAAGCCTTAAAAAATAACACAGCCATTTGAAAGCCCCCTAAGTATTCTACCCAGCTAAGGTTGTGAACCAGTATGTTGGTGTTGTTATGGTTAATGTTTGTTTATTTCTTAATCAACTGCCCCTAATAGCACCACATTTGATACAGACTTGGTCTCTATTTTCATTTTTTCCCTCTCCTTCTTGTGTCTTAAAAACAACAACATTCTTAACCAATCCCTCTTCTATAAGTGTCAGTGGAAGAGGTTTTCTGCTCTTCTCCCAGGTGGCATGTGCATTTTAATTGGGCTCTTCTGGAGATAATGTCTTATCCCCATAAAAAACTGTGGCTCTAAGAGTGCATATTTTAAGAGCAATATTTTGCAATAAACCTCTACGTAGCTTGTGAATCCCATTCCAGCCTGGTCTGTTTTCTGGGAACAGGAACATAAGAAGGTCCTCCGTGACGGTCTCCATGCTGTGCTTCCCATCCAGCTTCAGGTATTTGTTTGCAGTCATAGGGGTGTCCTTCCTTTACCCAGCTCCTTTACCAGACCAGAGAGCCCAGATTGGGTTACATCTGCTCCCTTATTGCTTTTTTGTTCCAGCATCTGAGAACATATTGGATCATTTATAGGTGCTGAGATGCCATCCTAGAAGTAGCTAATAGGTTGGGACATGGGCATCCTAAGACCATGTACACACCAAATGTAGACTTACGTCTAACTCCCACATTTCAGGAGTAGGTGGGTGTATTAGTTACCTATTGCTGCATAACAGGTTATCCCACAATTTAGCAGCTTAAAACAACTAGTGTTTATTATTACCACACTCAGTTTCTGAGGGTCAGGAGTGGCTTAGCTGAGTGATTCTGTCTGGATCTCTTGTGGGGTTGTAGTTAAATTGTCATCTGAAGGGTTGACTGAAGCTGGAGGATCCTCACACACATGGCTGTTGGTCAGCAGACTCAGTTCTTTACCACATGGGGTTCTCCATAAGGCTGGCCATGACATGGTAGTTGGCTTAATCCAGAATATGTAGGAGAGAGAGAGAGAAAGAAAGAGAGAGAGAGAGAGAGAGAGAGAGAGAGAGAGAGAGAGGAAGAGAGTGAGAATATGATTGCTCAACCACTATGCTGTAAACACGAAATTAATAAAAATAATACTGAATGTAAACTATATTTAAAAAAATTTTTGAAGAAATAAATTAAAAAACAAAATAAAATAAATCTTGGGAGTGACATACCATAGTTTTTGCTGCATTTTTTTGGTCTCCTTGGTATCGTCCCCTCCCCCTGCTCCCCACATTCCTAAACAACCACTGATTTTCTTTCTGTCAGTACAGATTAGTTTACGTTTTCTGCACCGGAGTTTCTCAACCTCAGCAATATTGACATTTTGGACCAGATAATTCTTTGTTGTAGAAGGCTGTCATGTGCACTGCAGGAGGTTTATCAACAACCCTGGTAAGAGGCAAAGTCTTAGGTTCTTATTCTAGCATTTCCACTTACTAACTTGTGTATTAATGATATGGAAATATTTGTCTTGCTCACTTTGCAAGATTACTATGGGATCATGTCTGAGCTATATTACATTAAAGTACTAGTATCTGCATTCATTTTTTTCAGAGTCTATAAAATATAAAGTGTGTATCAAATAATCTACACTGTGTCATGTAATTGAAAAGTTTGTATAGAGTGTTTGCATTTATAGAGTGTTCTATGTTCTGGGACACAGAAATTCATTTGTTTTCAAAGAGCCTAAGAGACATTGCAGTTCAATGAAACAATAGAAATATAGAAATATGGATAAGGTACGGAGGTGGCAGTAAAAAGAAAGTGATAAATGCATTTAGAGAAGCATTAGTACAAAGAAGATATCCTGGAGTAGGTAAAGTCTGGGCTAGATTTTGAAAGATGAGTGGGATCTTACTGGGTGAACATTGGCAAAGGGAATTCCATTAGAATGATGAGGCACAAAACAGCATGATGTATTTAGGGAACTAGAAGTAGCTTAGCATGGCTGTACTATAAAACAAGAGGGCAGATCCGAGTGGTGGAATATAAGCAATAAGCAAGAGCCAACCCAAAAGGAAATATTTTATCTTACTAATGTGTTTGGGCTTTATTTTACAAAAGGTGGGAAGCTAGTGAAGTGTTGTAAGCAAGAAATACGAATTGGTTAGTGTTTGGGGAAGATTGCTTTGGTGCCAGTGTGAAGAATTAATTTAAATGCCTGCTCTCATTACTGAAGCCTAGGGATTTTTATTTCATCAATATTTTATTGTTTCATTGTCATAAATTAACATTGATTTGTAAATTATGTTTCATTGCTAAATGGCAAAAAAATGGCTTCTAAAAAAATGAGAAGTAATTCCTTAGTATAATTTCAGTGTAGAGGGCCAGATAAATATGTAGACACTTTCTCCCTTTAAAATGGGGCTTTAGTTCAGTGATGACAGTTTGAAACTCCTCTCTGCCCCCATTAAAACATTAAAAGTCCCCTGTGGGGGAATGGTGATGGGGAGCATGACACCCGGTAAGCAGGACAGCTCCCAGCATAGTAAGCAATGGGAAGCCTTTTCCTCGAGGGAGCGCAAACGGACAAGTTGCCCTTTAGAGATGAGACTCACAGCCCATTCTGTACTGAGGATGAAAACAGGATTCACAAGCCAAAAACTCCGTGTCATAGTTTAAAAGAGATAAAACTCTCAACTATCAGAGGTCCTTAATAGTTTATCCTCCTGGGCAGATAGTCAGACATGTGTATAAATCTACAATGTCCTCTCGTCCTGGACAAACACTGTGACCCTTTATAGATACTACTGGTATATGTCTTCTTGTATGATCCCGTGACCTCTTTCAGATGTATGTTATTGACACCCTTTTTATATAGCCTTTGTGGAGTGTGCTAAGGTGTATGAACACATTCCACCCTTTCTGTTCAATTGAATGTCATGAGAATCTCATTTTCCTTCCATGAATGTCACATCACCCACCTGCCCTGCTGACCACAAGCAAACCTGGGAGGGCCTTGAGCGGTGCTCACGTACCAACGGAAGCCTGTGTGGTAGATGTGTCAGGAGACTGGATACCGTGGTCCCTTCTTTCAGTGCCCCTTACTGCCTGCAGGGCAGTTCTTACCAATAGCAAAGTCCTGTTTTTATATTCTGAGTCTGGATTGATTTTTTTCTGCAACAATACTGATTTAGCCTGCTGTGTGTGGGATCCTTCATTCTCCTGAGATGGAGAACTGGATATTGGAAAAGGTAAGCAAGAGTAGAGGAGGAAAATTAGGATAACAGAAAAACTCTGGAATGTAGGAATGAAACGTAGCCAGGCCAGACTCCTAGGCTTGCTGAGGGATGCTCCTGTAAACTTGACATTTCAAAGTTAGTCTCACAGTAAACACTTAGGGTCAGGGCCATGTTGCATTATTTCTTTGCACCTGATGAGTACATAAACACAAACTATAGACTAGGCAGATAGGAGAAGAGGCCATGAGGATATAAAAATTGCCCCAAGAAAATACAAAAGTGGATTTATACGCCAAGGAGAATTCTCACTCTGGGAAGAGGAGTAGATAGTATTTATACTTGTTACTCCCATAGGGAACTTTGAAGACGTGCAGAACTCTCCATCCAGGAGCGATTTTGTCTCTAAGGACTCCTGAATATGTCCTGTTAAAGGACTTCTCAAGCCTCTAACCACAATTATGTCCCCTGTCCATTAATTATGCCATCATCCCGTTGAAACACATATGCATTTGTGATATGAAATCAGTAGGAAGAAATACTATTCTAAGAAAACAGAAAAGATAAGGGAATACAAACATGAAAGTATGATAAATGTCTTCAAATATTTAATGAGCCATCATGAGCTAGAAAGATTAGATGTGGTTTTCAGTAGAAGACCAGAAAGCAGATATAGGGTCAAGATAAGAAAGACTTCTGTATACCTAAAAATTTAAGCTGGTTCCAAGCAGCTTTTTATATAGTGGGACATGTTCAAATGGAGGCCTAATGATATCCTGTTAGGCCACAAGAGAAACTTGCAGAATTGAGTCAGAGTAGATATCTTCTATGTCTCTTGGTTATGTAATACTAGAAGCCCGATGCATGAAATTCATGCAAGAGTAGGCCTTCCTTCCCACAGCTGCCAGCACCGACTTCCCTCTAGTACAGTGGTTCTCAACCTTTCTAATGCCATGACTCTTTAATACAGTTCCTCATGTTGTGGTGACCCCCAACCATAAAATTATTTTCGTTGCTACTTCATAACTGTAATTTTGCTGCTGTTATGAATCGTAATGTAAATATCTGTGTTTTCCAATGGTCTTAGGCTCTACAGCAGTGGTTCTCAACCTGTGGGAACCGCTAGCAGGGTCGCCTAAGACCATTGGAAAACACAGATATTTACATTATGATTCATAACAGTAGCAAAATTACAGTTATGAAGTAGCAATGAAAATAATTTTATGGTTGGGGGTCACTACAACATGAGGAACTGTATCAAAGGGTCGCTGCATTAGAAAGGTTGAGAACCACTGCTAGCACCCAGACCCGGGCTTCCCTTGCAGCCACGGTTTCATCTGGAAGGTCGAAGGTCATCTGGTCTAATTAGCATATTACCCTTTTATTATTATAGATGCTAAAGTTCAAACAATGCAATAAGCCCAATGTCAAGAGTGTGAACTATGATCTTCATATAGCTTTTGTTTTGTATCATTGCAGATATTCAAGGCACTACTAATTTTGTTTGCGTAATGAGATGTCCTTGTTTCTCCTCTGTGACTGTTGTTATTTTTTGTGTCCAGCAGCTCTTTTACTTTGTTCTTCCATTTGTTTATTTGTTCATTACCCAACAAATATTGTTGAGTTTCTCACCGATACTGTGCTAAGGACCCAAAGATGAAAAAGGTATTCTACCTGCTTTGTCCTCATGAAGATGTGAGTCTTTGCTCAGCTGCTACCACATTTAGAGCTTTACCTTTAAATGTATGCAATGCTTTCATATTTTTATTGGCTATTTTGACCTTTGTTACTCATTCAATCTGGTATATTCCAAACAAGAACAAATGTAAAACAATGTTCAATAACTAAATGAGAAGGTATTAGAGAGATATCATTCAGTGCCATATTTAAATACTTTATACTTGATCACAACTGGATGTTAAAACTTATCCATGGTCAGTGCTCAAACAGCAAGATTCAAATCCTCTTTCCTCTGCTTATTCACTGTGAACTTCAGCTACCTAACTCATCTGTGTCTTGATATTGTCATCTGGAAAAGGGAATTATAATAGAACCCACCTGTGAGGGTTCTAATGCACAATGGAAATAATGTTTGTAAACTGCTTACCAGCGGGCTTCACAACACAATAATTACTCAACAAAAAGAAACTGTTATAGTGGTACCTTGACTGAGGTTCTCATCTGTGCTCATTTCTATTTTAGCACTTAGTGCATGGAATTTTATAGTAAGTATAGTTATCGGTTTTCCTCAGTGAAGTGGAGGTTTTTAAAAGCCATGACCGTACCTTAGTCTTCACTATATCTTAATGTCACAGTGCTTTCCAATGTCGTTCATATAAAGACAGGCACTGAAAAATATTAATCTTCAGTGACCCACCAAGAAAATGAAAAAAGCTGATCGGGCTGGAGGTGACCAACTTGTGGGCCTTAATGACTCCAGACTCTGCCCATCTTTCCTGAGGGCTAATAGCATCAATCTCTTGGGACATGAGGTACTGTAACATGGGTTAGAAGGCTCTGGCCTCATCCATTGCCTGTCACAGTGGTAGGCAAGAAACAGTTCAGTAAGTACTGTATTGTATTGATTTTTTTCTGTGTTGAAAAGACTTAGACTTCCCAGCTCCATTCATGTACTTTAGAACCTAAACACTCTTGTTTTGCTTTTTGAGTGTAAATACTTTACCCTAAAATCTTGAGCTTTTCCCCCCAATATTTCTTTCATAGGAAATGTAATACCTATCCAGATGCCTTGGAGTTTCCAAGGTAGTTTAGGTCCTCAATGTGCTACTTAATTACCAATCACTAGCATGTACAAACCAATTTTATAATATATGGTCAGGGACAAGATATAAGATCTAAGTACAAATTTCTATCTACTATAGCTTAAAATTTCATGGTAATTGTCAGAGGGAGGTGCTTATTTTAAAGTGTATTAAACCTCTTATCTCCACAATTAGTTCTTGTGATGGAGGTAGAGCGAGCTAATTGGTTGGTGGGTAAAAGGCATTGATTTACAACTTCCTCTTGGGTGGAGCCAATATAGTTAAAGTTCTTAGGCCTGGAGGATACTGTCTCTCATTGCTGATCTCTTTCCCCCTGAACAGTGCCGTGCACTGATTCTCAGGGAATGTGGACACTCTTAGACTCCAATGTTTTCTTGGGTGGACCATTTCAAGATATAAATCAGGTGGGGGAGGGGAGATCAAGGTGTTTTAACAGATCAGTTTGGCTCTTATTCCACGCCATTTCCTTTAATATGGCTGGATTAGAAATCAGGCATATGGCTTCCATCTCTCTGATTCCTGTGTCTATATCTCAATTGGCTTTGAATTCAGGCAGAAAACAAAATTGTCACTTATCAGACCTTCGAAAGTGCCAACAATAGTCAATTGCTACTTGCTATTCAAAGATAGTTTTAGCCCAGCCAGCATGGCTCAATGGTTGATCACCGACCTGTGAATCAGGAGGTCATGGGTTCGATTTTTGGTTAGGGGA
This sequence comes from Cnephaeus nilssonii, assembly GCF_951640355.1. Classification (NCBI taxonomy): domain Eukaryota; kingdom Metazoa; phylum Chordata; class Mammalia; order Chiroptera; family Vespertilionidae; genus Cnephaeus; species Cnephaeus nilssonii. The sequence goes on along the minus strand of NC_137081.1, from coordinate 18,711,225 downwards.
CATGGCCGTGTTGCAGGCTTGATCCCAATAAGGGGCATGCAGGAGATAGTTGATCAATGATTCTCTCTCATCATTGATGTTTCTTTTTCTCTCTCCCTCTCCATTCCTCTCTGAAATTAATAAAAACATATATTTTTTAAAAAGATGGTTTTAAAAAAATCTTTAAAATAGATATGATACATATAGATGATAAAAATTCAAGACATACATATGAATCAAATAAAATGTAAAATTCTCTTTCCTTCCTCTGTGCTTCCCCACAAAGTTACCCACTATTAATATACATTTCTGTGACTCTTTAGAGTAAAAAGCACATATGCTTACATAGAATTTCATGTCCTTTAAAAAATGTATGTAACACTTGGGGTTAAAATTTTTTAGACATGACACCAAAAGTACAAGTTCTTAAAGAGAATATGGATAAGTTGTACTTCAAAATTTAAATACGTTTTTACTTTGAATGACATCATAAGATAGTGAAAAGACAACTCACAGAATGGAAGAATATTTGCAAATCATATATTTGATTAGAGACTAGTATTCAAAGTATATGAATAGCTCTTTTAACTCAATAGTCAAAGACAAATAACCCAATTGAAAAATGGGACAAAGACCTGAATAGAGATATCTCCAAAGAAGATCTATGAATGGCTAATAAGCACATGAAAAGATGCTCAACATCATTAGTCATTTTGAAAATGCAAATCAAAACCAAAATGAGATGCCACTTCACAGCCAGTACGATGGCTATAATGAAAAACATGGACATTAACAAATGTTGGTGAGAATGTGGAGAAATTAGAATTCTCAAGTGTGGCTGGTGGGAATGTAAAATGCAACCACTTTGGAAAATGGTCTGATAGTTCCTCAAAATGCTGAACATAGAACAATTCCATTCCTAAATATATAATCAAGGTAAATAAACACGTATGTCTACACAAAAACTTCTACACGGATGCTCAGAGCATTATTCATAATAGCTGAAAAGTGGAAACAGCTCAAATGTCTATCTACTGACAAGTAGATAAATAAAATGATATATCCACACAACAGAATATCATTGGGTCATGAAAAGGAATGCAGTACTGATATGTTACAAATGGATAAATCTCGAAAGCATGCTAAATGAAAGAAGCCAGTTATGAAAGACCACCGATTGTATGACTCCACTAATACCAGATGTTCAGAGTAGGTAACTGCATAAAAACAGTCTTTTAGTGGTTACCTGAGACAGGGGAGGGAGAATGGTGAGTGGCTTTTAATGGGTACAGAGATTATTTTGGGGGATAATGAAAATATTCTATAATAAGATTTTGGTGATAGATGCACAACTCTAATATGCTTAAAATCACAAAATTATAAGTAGGTAAACTTATATAAATGACATCTCAAAAATATTAGGTAGAGACAAAAATGATGACTATATGATTACACTATATATACTGCCACCTTATTTTTTCACTTAATACATCTCAAGGTGTTTTTTCACCCATATCAGAACATACAAAGCTGCCTATGTTTTTGAAGAGTTACATAATATTCCAAATTATGGCATACTTAATTGTTTCCTATAATTTGAATTTATAGCACAGTTTCCTGAAATTAAAAAGAGCCTTGTTCTTGGCCTGTCTATATTCTGCAAATGAACATAATTAGGGGCTAAGAAGCAGTTAGAGCTGATACAGCAGAACATTAGGGAAAAGAGGTGAATAGGTTTTGTTTCTGTTGATGAGGCCTGGAGTCCTGGGAAGGGACAGAATAGCAGCCGCCCAGTCACTGCTCCCTGAGCACCTATCCCTGTCTGACCAGCACTTTTCCGGATATTAAAATGGGACCACTGAGCCTGCCCCCAAAATGATGAACTTTAGAGTAAACTCAATGCATCTCTGTGGCTCATGATTTTGCTTTCTGATTAGATCTGCTTTGCATTTCTTTGTGGAAGTGTCTAGGTCTTTAATATTTTATATCTTATTTTAATATTTTTGCCTTCTTTCCTATCTCAGGCCTGTGAGTTTATTTTTATTCATTGCTGAGTTCTTGAAGGAGGTAATTGTTATTTCTTTTATAAATATTTAGAAATATATTTTGCTGTTGATCTCTGATAAGTCCTTTTATCGGGTTAATCGTATTTCTTCTATTTCTTGGTGAATAATGTTTCTGAAAAATTAGGAATGAATGTGGAGTTTTACCTGATGTGTGGGACATCCATCATAACGGATATATATATATTTTTTCTTGTTTTAATCCGTTCATGTGGTGGATTGCATTAATGCATTTCCCAATCTATTTTCAATAATTCATTTGGCATTCACATCACACACATTTATTTAGTGCCTTCTACACAGCAGATGCTGTTCTGAGTACCAGTGATACAGTAATAAGCAAATCAGACATTATCCTTTAGAAACACTGCTAAATACAATCTGCTAACCTTTCATTTTTTTGCATTTAGATTTTAGAATCTATCTCAAGAAATATTCAAATGTACACACAAAGATCTATGATAAAAGATGATTATTGCAACATTGTTTATAAATGTTAAATCATGTCCATCCATAGGAGAATGTTTGAGTTTCTCCAGAGTATTGAATAATATACAGCAATTCAAAAGATAGCTCAGAACATACAAATATAAAAAGATTTAAAAAAATCAAGTTGCCAGATTTATGTATATGTAGTGTCATGTAATTTTTGTAAAAATGCAAAAAATCCTTCTCTGTGTTTTCATACTTTCTACAGGCATGAAAAATATGGGAGGACATGAAACAACAAACTAGTAACAGTGGATTCCTTTGGAATATAGGATGAGGGGTGGGGACCATGAAGACTGATTTTTATTTTTTAGTGTATAACTTTTATATGGGCTAATTTTATTACTATTATTTTTTACAATAGGCTGGTATTATTGTTTTAACTACAAAAGAAAAAAAAAGTAATGGTAGTGCTTAAGGACTGGAGGAAGGGTATACAGGAACATTTTGAACAAGCAATAGAATTGGCATTGCTAGTTTTAAGCAGAATGGGATTTTACTATGTATAAGATGGCTTATGAAGCCAGTCAGAGAAAAGACAAGTATCACATGATCTCACTTATATGTGGGATCTAATGAACAAAATAAACTGATAAACTAAAAAGACCCAGAGACAACTGAAGCATGTAACAGACTGAAGTATTTCAGAGGGAAGGAAGGGATGGGGGTGGGGGGTGAGGGAAGAGATTAACCAGTGCACTTGTATGCATATATACATAGCCCATGGACAAACCATCGTGCAGGGAAGGCCTGGAGATGGGGCAGGAGCGGGCAGGAGGGGGTCAATGGAGGAAAAAAGGGGACTTCTGTAATACTTTCAACAATAAAGATAATTTTTTAAAAAAAAGATGGCTTATGATATCATCGGAAAAGCAGAAGAAGCAGGTGGTCGGTAGAATTTCCATAAGCCATGCCTGGCCCCAGAATCCACTGCCTCTTTTGTGATCATGATGTTGCCACCATGTTGCCAGAATCTGCAGAATCAGTAAGCTGGGGACTGGGAATGGCAGAACCATAGGGCTGCTGCTATGATCTGCACCCCACAGCCTGTCTTCCTTTCAAATTCTAGCTGGGCATGAGGGTTTCTGATTGGCAGAACACAAGTCTCATCTGAAACCCTAGCTGCAAAGGAGTTTATCATCCTCAGTTTTCCAAACACTGCAGGACAGAGAGATGTCCTGGAAGGAGGCTGGAATACAGTAGATATCAAGCAGGCAAGCCACACACAGTATCTGCCACAAGGAGCCATTGCACGTTACTTTTCAAATACAATCGATGGCTATTTTCCCACGAAGGCTTGGAAAATCATTAATTTTACATATGTGTGTGTGTATATATGTACTAGTACATATGTATACTAGTATATACATGTACATATATATGTATATGTATATATAATAAGAAATGAGAAATAAGCAAGCACAGATAAGAAAAAGTAAATAAAAATTATCTCACCATCCAATGTTAATATTTTGATGTATGATATTTCCAACACCTACACACCCAATCACTGCCCCCCCTTATTAAAAGAATAGATTATATCACACATCGACAAAATCTGTTTTAAATGTGTAGCAGCGCTTTATGCAATGTTTAAAGAGTAAGGTTAATTAAAAATCATAAAATATGTATTGACTTAATAACTTAATTTAAAAACTCATTGAAGTAGCAGATACTGAGTTTAAAAAATTGAAATTAACTTTTAAATCGCAAGTCAAAAATAGTCAAGATCTTATCTTCATTTTTCATGAACTCTAATTTTCTACTCAAGATCTGTTTTTAATTAACTTTTTTAAAAAATATTGAAAAGCAACTTTCTTAATTAATATCTTTTCTCCAAAAGTAGTCAAATTCTGTACACTGTCTGGCTTTACAGCAATGAAAAGAACAATCTAGATCAATCATTCACATGACCCATGCAGGCTATCAAACCTCTCAGCACCTTTGCTTCCTTCTTGGTAGAGATAAGAGCTGGAAAAGACTCTTTCTCAGGTCCAGATCTTCGGGCCTGAACATGCTTTGAAGACATTTCCATCTTGGGTAAATGTTTTAGTCAGCAGAACCCTGGCTTTGATTTCCAGAACCAGGTGACCTTGAGCTCATTATGAACTGCTGGATTTCTCCTTTTATGAATATGAGCACCGAGATTAAAAGTAGTTCCTATTTACTTTCTGGAGTTTGAGGAGGCCTGCCAGCTCACTCACAGCAAATGTTCTATATACATATTAGAAGTAATTAAAGTAAGGACAGTAATGTGCTCCAAGAGATAGCTAAACAGGGGTTCTTTAATTTCGGTGTAGATTTTAATCTTGAGTCGACTCTGTGAGATGTAAAAGCAACAATGACAAAATTTTAAGATAACAAAAGAGCACAGGGATTTAGTTCACATAATGAAGAGGTTATATGACTGCTCCAAATAAAAAGTTTACCTACCAATATACATTACTCTTACCTGTAAATCTACCAATCAGGTGTCTTATGGTCCACATATCTACATATATTTAGAAAGGTTTAAACAAATTAAATGTGCTTATCTCTGGAGATAGAATTACAAGGGATTTTCTGAATTTTCCAATTTATCAATTAAATTATTAAACTATTTACCTTTAGTGGGCAGGTGATATATTTATATCTAGCAAAAAAAAATTTAATTTATGTTTTAATGAAAATTGTTGCATATATTCTAAGGCTACAGAATATACCTGTTAAATTATTCTTTCTGAGAGAGAGAGAGAGAGAGAGAGAGAGAGAGAGCGCATGCCAGTGAGAGAGGTCCAAGATCCTTTCAGTCATTCAGTCATTCATGACCCTAAGGTCTCATGTGTCAGGTGACCTTAACCTTCTCACTTAGGTTTAGATTTATCTTTAGAAATCAATGTTATCCTTCTCTAAAAACTCATTTGTCTTACTCAAGTTATATTTTCCAATTTTTTACTAGATGAAGAACTTAACACATTCACTCTCCCTAATCTTTACTCAGCTATCATTTAACCCCATCCTGTTTTGCACGTGTAGTGGTGGGTAGAGGGTGACAGCCCAGATGAGGCTTTCTGCTATTTCAATAGACTCTTGTTTCTCACTGTCTCCATCCCTGCCCCTAATCCACTTTGCAATCTCCGCCCCATTGTGTTCTGAAGCACAGCTCTGATTTGCACTCTCTTGCTCAATAATCACAAGGTCATCCCTAGTTTAGGGAAAAAAAAAACACAAAAAAAAAAACTGAAAAATCTTCCAAATTCTTGAGGTAGATTTTCAAGGCCTTGCTTGTCTGTGCCCCAACCCACCTTTCCAGCCTATTCTATCTTCCTTTCACAGTCCCTCCCTTCCTGCTCTTTACCTCCACTCAGGCCAGTTACTTGGCCTGCCCTTCTCCATCACCTCCACACATCCGTATCCTTGTCATTTGGGACTCAGCTTAAACCCCCAGAAAGCCGTCCCCAATTCCCTTCCCTGAAAAACTTATACCTTCCTCTCAGCTCACCTAACACTCCATCGTTTCTTCTCTTGGGCCCTTCCTACCTTCCACTGTGTATGTGGTTACGTGTGCTCTCTGGGAGCCCAACCATAAACACTCCCTGTCTCTGATTCGACTTGGTATTTTCCATTGTAGGCTTGTAATAAATGTATTATTGAAGAATTGGATCCAACATTGTTTCTGGGGTAGATCCCACCAGGGTAGCTAGAATGGTGGATGCCTATGGAGCTTTTTTTGGGGAAAATTAACTTTCCCAGGCCACAGGATTTAATGCACAAGGGCTACAATTTATTAACTGGTCCTCTACCAGACTGTTATTTTCTTGATGATGAGTTGCCCATATTTAACTCTTCACTGTCTTTTGGGGAGATTGTGAGTTCTTTCTTGAGACTAGTCCCTAAATCCACATGGATGTCCCTGGAACCAGAAAATGGTAAAGTAGTTTATCATGGCTTTTGAAATTGCAGGCAATGGATAAATTTTAAACTTCTTATCCCATTTGGCCCATTTTTTCTGCTTTGTCTTTTGTCCCTCTTATTTATTTGTTTAGACTTTTCTTTCTCATAGAAGTTGGCTCTAGGCTATTTTTTAGAGTGATCCCGTTGAGGTAGCTGCCAACTTCTATTAACTACAATTGTGAATGCCTGAGGAGCTGGGTGGAAATTTGTGAAAAAAGAAAAGGCAGGGGAGGCATAATTTTTTTTTTTCCTGAGGAAGAGGTGTTTTATCAAGACTAGTGGAAGACCAGATTGCTCTCCCAAAATAATGTAAGCCATTCACCCTCACCCTGTATATATACCTTGAGTCCATAGAGAAAACCCAAAGATGACCATGAAATGACTAATATTAAATTTCTTCACTCAGCAGCATGAAGTCTCAAAATAAAAGAAAAATTCAAATTGGAAACATAGAAAGTAACATTTCTTGAACTCAAGTTAGGTTTATAATCTGAGATTTGGACCCATTACATATAGTGTGACATATTCACTCTTACATTATTATTATTATTATTATTACTAGTAGCCCTGAACACGAATCCATGTGCCAGTAGCTCTCTGTGGGCCTGGCTGTTCCACGCCCTCTGACCAGAGGCTCTCTGCTGCCCAGAGGCTCTCCGTGGCCCGGAAGCCCATCCGCGGCCGGGTACGGAACACTTGCCTCGTCACTGTGTCGACGAAGCAAGCATTCTGCCAGACCGTTCATCCTGCCTGCTCTCAGCAGCTGCCCCCTTGGGACTGGGGGACTCTGGTAGGGCTGAGAGGACTTGGTGCTATGTGCTGGGTACATCATGTGGCTATGGGCACCGCCATCTTTGTGACGGAGTGATGGTTAATTTGCATATTACCCTTTTATTAGATAGGATTTTTTTTGTTGTTATCCCGAGTCTGTTAAATTCTGGTGACCCTAATCAAATTGAATTTATAGACTGAAGAGCTATAATTAAGTCTCTGGATAATGGTGACTTCACCAGAGATGTGCTAGCCCACCCCTACCCCCTGCCCCAGGCCTTTACCTCCCTTTTGTTAGTGTCCATGTGTTATGCATATAGGCATACAAGTTCTTTGGTTGATCTCTTCCTACCCACCCACCCTCTCCTGCATTCCCTCTGGGGTTGGACTGTCTTGAATACCTTTTCTGCATAGCCTGTTAGTCTTTCCTTAATAAGCCTTTGATCTTATCACCATGGCTCTTTAAATTATAATAGGATGTGTGAGAAAGCATGATACATAACTGTACCATCTTAATTACATACAAATGAAAGCTTAGTTGTATAGATACACAGGACTTAGAAGGACAGGTCCAACTGTAAACTGCTTGTGATTATGGATGGCTTTGTTCTTTGCTTGTGTTTTTCAGTTTCCTATATATGCACATGTTAACTTAAAAAAAATAAATGTTACTTTAAAAGCCTAAAAAAAGTTACAATAGGAAATGTTAATGAAAGAGGCGAGAAGAGCATAGATGTGGGCATGGTGACATGGTATAGAGGTGGTTTGCTGTGGTTATACATGTGGCAAATTTCTAAGATATACTTGTAAATATTTTTATAATTACAAATTTCAAGGGAATTATCCTATGATGATTTTAGAAAAACAATATTTTAAATTTTTATGGAACAAATATATGCAACTACTTTCAAATTGCTTTCACAAAATTAACACTGGATATGCAGTCAAAGAATTCATGTAAATGTAAGAAAATCAGAAAATAAAGAGAAAAACATACAAAAGAAAATTCAGCAATATATTAGTGTTATTTCTCTTATCACCAAGTTTCAGTAGAAACTGGAAACTCTTAAGAATGGTGCAATATGAAAGGTCCCAGGTCCGATTCCGGTCAAGGGCATGTACCTTGGTTGCGGGCACATCCCCAGTAGGGGGTGTGCAAGAGGCAGCTGGTCGATGTTTCTCTCTCGTCGATGTTTCTAACTTTCTATCCCTCTCTCTTCCTCACTGTAATAAATCAATAAAATATATTTTTTTTAAAAAAGAAAAAGAATGGTGCAATAGGTTTCATATACCCCTCAGTCTAAAGAGACATGGTCCACTTAAGCGGGATGCATCATGAGATGGGTAAATCTGTTAGCAGTGTTAACCCAGGATGAGCTCCCACGAGAAGGGAGTAGGGGATTGAGTTGCTTCTTCTTCACCTTGGCCAAGTGAGACATGGGGTATCAGAAGATCTACTTAGAGGAGTTGCCATTTGTCCCCTGGAGTTTGGTGAACTCAGAACTAAGGTTGAATGCCTTCCAGGAGAAATCCTAAGGTCAGAGAATGACCAGGGATGCAGGGAGGGCAAAGTGTTTCTCATGGACTAGATGTTGACCCCATTGAGAGCAGCAGCCTGGGATTATATGAAAATGGACTTTGTCAGAATATCATATGAAGGGACAATATGATCCCAACCTGGATGTGGAGCGTTGACAGTCCAGGGGCTGAGGGAATGAATGTTAGAAGTATGTTAGAGGATAGGCATTGAGGGTGTGAGAAGAAACTATAGTCAGAGATGCCCAGTGGAGGATCTCTGAGGACTTTGCAAAAGATCCCCATGAGAGAAACAGTCATTTCCAAAGGCATTTCCCAAGGGCCATTTCCCGAGGGCACTAACACCAGATTACAGGTGAGTCATTCAAGAAAAACCTTCCCTGCCCCTTTACCTCTCATCACCTTCCACCTTCAGCCAAGTCCACAGAGGCTACATTATTTCACTTAGCAAGTTGTGGAGGATGCAAGGGGAGAATTTGAGCTGTCATCCCTTTTCTACTGTGCAGTCTTTGGTCTAAACAAGCATTACTGCTCATATGGGCAAAGATATACATTGGCTAAGAATTTGGAGTCTTAATATGACACCTGACCGGAGCTGTATGATTCTTAGACCAAAATGGACTTTTTATTATCTGGAGAGGCTATCCCTTTATTACTTGAGTCACCAGAAAAAAATTTGAGAAGTCTGTGCAATTTCATTCCAGGGGCAAAATCATAGAGTGGATTTGTGGAAGAAATACTGAAAAAAAGCATGGTTGGTTTCTGCTTGCTATTACAACAACAATTCCTGGAGATAACAACCACTCACAGAAACCAGTGCATGATGGTTTCTTTCTTTGTAGTCTTTTTTTCTTTGCATACATACATTCTGTAAAAACAAAATTGGGATCATAGTATATTGGTACAGTCTATGTTTCCCACCTACTTTTCCTAATGTTTTACCAAAGCCTTTAAAAACCTCAGACAATAATAGCAATACCCTCTAAAAAAATAAATTGGGTTGAACGTGGATGAGGTAAGGCCATGAAAAGCTATTAATTTTCTGCAAAGGTCAGGGCAGTGGTGTAACTTAGAATGACTGTCACTAAGGACTATTACAGGACTTTGCAAGCCAGTGAGTTTTGCTTGCTGCATTGTGGATAGGAGGGAGGCACTGCAGCATATGAGCGCTTCACACTCCATTTCAGTCCTGTGTACAACTCGGAGTATGGGAGTCCCTGGGCTGTCCGCTTCTCCGCGAGTCATCAGTCTCCGTTGAAGTGTCAGAAACACCTGGTGATTGCAGCACGACAATCATGTTGGCACTATTTCATCAATTATGGCGTTCCCCCAGCTGGTGTTTTTATTTCTGGGATGTTTTGTTTTCCTTGTGTAGACTTCATGCCCCTTGGGCAGGGGCCACCTTTTCCACTTGGTCTTGTCTTATGCTATTGCCTAACGAACACTGAAAAAATAATTAAAAAATGGATTGGATGCACTTAGGATTCATCTACAAAGACTGACAATGCCACACAAGTGTGTTTCAGCCTTGTGTCTTGCAAAGATAGGATGCTCCAAAGAGTTAAATTTTCCGGCATCTCCTCCTATCAGGGGCATGTGGGCAAAGGATTCATGACACTTTGTAAATGGGAGGCCAGATATTAAAAATATTCATAATCAGAAGGGGTCACCCCTTTCAACTGAGGTGTTACTGAGAAATATTGGCAAAGTCGCTTCTTTTTTTCTATCAGTTTTAAGTTGACAGCCTATGATAAGCTTGTTTTATTTGGTTTCCACATTTATTTTAATTTTTTTTTTTTTTTACATGAAAGCTCTTTCTTCTGTCAGGTAAAAATATATTGTAAGACTTTAGATTGGAATACAAAAGGGTAGGCTTTTTAAAAGAATAGCTTCAATAGAAGCAGTTTATATAGAAAAACCCAAGTTGTGAACATTTTGGAACACCTTTCAGTAAAGCTGAGGAAAATGAAAAATATCACAAGTAAAGAAATGAAGAGTAACACAAATAAAGAAAGAAGTCATAAGTTTAGCCAGTATGTAGGAAGCCATAAATGGGGTTCCCTTCTTTTTATGAACTAGATAAGAAATTGAACTTAATAGCTGAGTGTTATCTTCTCTCTGATAAAAGCAATTGAGGTAAAGACCACATGTGTTGGAAGAGGCTGAAACTAAAGGCTACCTGGCTCTAAAACAGTGTTAGAAGCAGAACTGGAAATAGTTCAAGCAAACCACCAATGGAAAAACTGAATATAAACACAGGATGGCGGTAACCAGTGATAAAAATTAAACCATGAGATAGTAAAAGGGAAATTTGTGCATATTTCATAAAAATTGCTTCAAATATTAAATTTACAGGAAAATAGTAAAAATATTGGGATGTCACTTGACTTAATTATATTATTATCACCATTATCATCACAGTTTGTATTAATTTTCAAAAAAGTCATATTTATCTTTTTAAAAATAAATTTCTTTTTCCCCAAAAGAATAACCAATTGTCATAAATGCAATTTACTGAGAAATCTTGAACCCTTTTACTAGAGGTGACACATTTACTATATACATTTTTGCTTGCTGCATTGTTGATAGGAGGGAGGCACTGCAGCATATGAGCGCTTCACACTCCATTTCAGTCCTGTGTACAACTCGGAGTATATACATTTTTGTATATTTCTGACTTTTCATTCTATTTTTTTTTTTTGATTGATGTGTTTGTCTATTCCTGTACCAAAATATACTGTTTAAGTTCCTTTATATTATATTCTGGCTTTAGTAAGTCAAATCTCATTATTATTCTCTTTTTTTTAAGTGAACTTGCTGTTCTTTCATATGTAATTGAGAACCCACTTGTCAACATCTTTACAATGTTGAGTCTTCCCATTGAGAAATATGAAATAGCACTTTAGTTATGCAGATTTTTAAATACACTGTTCAAAAAAATCTTGCACATTTCCTATATTTCTAACTATATAAAAAAGTTGAATTAACTGACAAAATGTACACATCAGGAGACAAATCTACACTAATAAAAGAGTAAGATGCAAATTGACCGTACCTTTGTGATGCCCACCAGCCAATTAGGGATGAATATGCAAATTAACCAAACAAAGATGGAGTGTTAATTTGCATACGCAGGCGCCGAGCAGCCGGGGGTGGGTCAGTACGCTTGTGTAGTTACGATGGCGATGACGCAGGCTTCTGCACCACCCCAGCCGCTCTGGGCCTCTGGGCAGTGTGGGAAGGCGGAAAGGCGGCTCCGGCATCCAGGGGAAGGAAGGCCCATTCTTGCATGAATCTTTGTGCATCGGGCCTCTAGTTTAAGATAAAAGAAAAGAAACAGAGCTAGGAATGCAAGGCCCATATTCCTGCATGGCACCAAACAGCTGAGTAGCTATTTCACTTTTGGATAGGGCATGCACACTCCATAATGCTACAGTCTCCACCACTCCCTAATGAGTTACCAAATCTGTGGCAATATGTTGTTTATCATTTGACATTGCTTGCATTCTTTTCCATACACAGTCGATTACAATTATTCAAATAGCTTGCTTTGCCCCTATAAACATTTTAATTTTCCAAGCCCTGCTTTTATCCATATGGTCTTCTTGACTGCCTGTTTGCTAATTATAAGATGGCATTCCAGATATCTAATTAATCATTGACATCCCTGTATGGTCCTGCTTGAGAACCCTTAAGGCAATGTCATCACAAACGAGTTTATTTTGAAAGAAGAATCAGACAAGGATTTGAAAACAATAAGCGTCTTTAAAGCCCCTTACTAATAAAACCAAGGCAGACTCCATTTGCAGCTGGAACACTGTTGGCAAGCTCTGAAAGCAAGAGGCTTCCCACGCGGCCGTAATTGAGCTAAGATGTGACCTCCAGATTCTCGTTAGAACCCATGCAGAAAGAGGCACCTGCCTGTTTGTCTGGATGACAAATGATGCTAAGCTCTACTTAAGTCATTGCTTATTTAAATAGTTGAAATTCTGTATTTCTTTTCAAATTCCAGCTGTCAGGAGGACCATTTATCTTCATAAGGATTTAGCAAACACTAATCCCTCAATCCCAGGTTCCTGAGAATTACATCGCGATTAGCTGCTTATTCTGACAGTTTAACTTTTCTTCCTTTCTTTCTTTTTTTTTTATAGCAAAGGTGGAGATTTATTGAAGAACAAGTATAGACTCCCACATGGGGAGAGAGAAGAGTGCCACAAAATGGACTCCCACATGGGGAGGGGAAAAAGAGTCCCACAGAACTGACTCCCACGTGGGGTGGGAGAAGAGTCCCCGACAGTTTAACTTTTCATGAGGAAGTATAGACATTGTTATGCCCAGAGTTCAGGGTCCCCAATAATCAACCACCAGGGAGCCTTTTCTCCGATGCAAAAGCAAAGAGTCTTTATTCAAACCCGGGTTTGGCTCCCAGCCTCCTCCTGACGCAGCAGTGGGGCAAGAGAGCGAACCCCAGGGGAGGGGTAGTTTATAAAGGGTTGGTCATTTGGGTGGGCTTAGGGAAGTGACGTGGGTTACAGAGATTGCTTAATTTGGACTGAGTCTACTTCTCTACACTCCTATTGGCAGGTTTATGCAACTGTTACATTCTCGCGGTTTTCTAAGAAAAAGGAGTCATATACATAGTTACACAGGATGGAGGGTACAGTACATTTTGTGCTGGCCTGCTCTGCCCTTTCATTCCCCCCTTGTCTTGGGACACCCGGCTCAATCATGAGACGGTTTGCATTTTTATTTTGTCTCTTATTTCTAGCTAAGGTCTCTAGTACTACAGTCCGCAAAAGTACTGTCCACAGTGAATTCCAGTTCTTCTCCTGCAGGTGTCGAGTTTCCTCCTGGCCTTCGTGGAGCCCAGGCTAGGGATCTCACGGGTGGTTGCCAGGATCCAGGCCGTTTCCTGGTGCAGGAGCTGGGAGTGGTGTAGCCAGGTCTGGACGCCGTCTACTTTAATAGCCGTGGGCGTGCTTAGGATAACAGTGTAGTGTTCCTTTCAGGTTGGGGTGAGTCCTTGGGCAGTGAACTTCTTTACCCACACCGAGTCCCTGGGCTGGAAGGGATGTACAGGGTCCGCGGTGGGCATTGGCAGAGCATCACGAACAAGCCTATGGGTGGCTCTCTGGGTATACTGCAGAGCCTGTAAGGACTTGAGTAAGGGAATGGTTATGAATTCCAGCTTTCAGTTTCTCCCTGACCCTGGGAAGGATGGGGGAAGGTCTACTATACATGATTACAAACGAAGGGGGAACCCCTTCTGGTAGGGGGTATACCTGGCCCATAAGAGGGTGAAGGGCAGAAGGTTGGTCCAGTTTTCACCGGTTTCTAGGATAAATTTAGTTAAATTCTTTTTCTGAGTCTTGCTTATGCCTGTCCTAAGGCTTGAGCTATATTTTGAGATATCTTGGCTACAAAGGCAGGGCTGTTATCTGATCCTATGACTACTGGCAGCCTGAATCTAGGTATAATCTCCTAGCAACTATAGAGGTAGTTTCTGTCCTAGTGGGGTATGCTTCAATCCAACCCGAGAAGGTGTCTATGAGAACTAGCAGGTACTTGTACTCTGATGCTGGTGGCTTAATTTCTGTGAAATCTACCTCCCAATGCTCTCCTGGGGAATTTTCGTGGGTCCCGAAATCTCAGGGGGACCCTCTTATCTTGCTTAGCATTTACCTGTGCACAGACACTATTTCTAGTGACTATGCCTTTAATTACTTTATCTAAGCTTGGTAGTACCTGCCTCGCAGAAGTTCAGAAGTCTTGGTGATGCCAAGTGGGTAGCCTGGTGTAACTGGGCAACTAACGTCCGACCTAGAGCCTCTGAGACCAACAGTCTGTCATCTGGTAGTATCCACCAACCATCTGGTCCTTTGATGGCTTGTTTCTGTTCTGCCAATTCCTCCTCTTGTTTGGTGTAAGAAGGGGTCTGCGTAGGTCCAGGTACGGCAGGGTTACTAAAACTTGTAAAGGCCCCATTGGTTTTTGGGCGGCTTCCTTGGCAGTTTGGTTTGCGGCTCTATTTCCTCTGGCTTCAATTGTCTCTCCTTTCTGATGTCCTTTGCAGTGCACTATTGCAACTGCCCTTGGGAGCCAGATGACCTCTAATAAGGCTAAAATCTCTTTTTTATTTTTAATGTCTTTTCTCGCTGCAGTTGGTAACCCTCTTTCCCGGTGGATGGTACTGTGTCCCCATCGGAGGGCCTGGAGTAAGGCCAAAAGCTCGACTTTCTGTGCCATGGTTCCCCTATTCAGGGACTGCACCCAAATGGTGCGGTCCAGGGTGACTACCGCTGCTCTGCATATCGGATGCCATCCTGAGCATAACTGCTCCCAACCGTGAACAGTACCTTGTCTGGTGATGATAGCGGAACATCTGTCAGGTCTGGGCGAGCTGTTCATACTGCGTCTGTTACTCCTGTGCAGTCATGAATGGATTCCTCTGGATTATTATCTGGAAGCAGGCTGGCAGGGTTGATGGCCAGTGTCTTATGGAACCGGACACAGGGCTGGTCTAGGAGAAGAGCTTGGCACTGGGTGATCCCGGTGTTTGACATCTATCTCTTTGGAGCATCTCGAAGGAGGGCCTCCACACCATGGGGTGTTGTCAGGGCTAGTTCCTGGCCCAGAGTCTATTTATCTGCCTCCTTCACCAGCAATGCTGTGGTGGCCACTGCCCGGAGGCACGCTGGCCACCCTGCTACCACGGGGTCTAGCCTCTTAGACAGATAAGCAACAGGTCTCTTCCAGGGACCTAGAGTCTGAATGAGAACCCCTTTGGCAATGCCTCTTACCTCACTCACGTGGAGGTGGAAGGGCTTCGTGACGTCTGGTAAGGCTAGGGCAGGTGCTGAGATGAGAGCCTTCTTTAGCTCCTCAAAGGCCCATTGTTTTACTTCGGTCTAGTTCAGCAGCTGCATTCCCCCAGTACTTGAGTCTAGAGGTTTAGCAATCTCTATGAGCCCCGGTATCCACAGGTTGTAGTATCCAACTGCCTCTAAGAATTCCCACTCCGTCCCCCTCAAAGGATATGGTGGCAGTTCAAATAGTTTCTGTAGGAGGTCACATCTACACAGGGGGTACGGGCATTCTGGCTTGACCAGAAATGAATGCGTTACCGTGTCTTTCCGAGGTCTACAGTCCTTTTTGATGTCCAAGGAAAACAGGCAATTTGTCCGGTGGCTCCCTGGACTGATGTCTTCTTAGAGGTCACAGGTCCCATTGGCTCTGTCAAGACTGAATAGGCTGCCCCAGTGTCCACCAGGAAACTAACAGGTTTGCCTCTCACTTGTAAGGTTACCCTGGGCTCCTGGGGGCTCAATGGAAAGGAGCCCCAGTCCTGTCAGTTCTCTTCCTCTAAGTTAAAGACCCTTGGAGTCTGAGTCTCCCCTTTTGCTTCTCTAGGTAACCTGCCAGGACATTTTCTCTTGCAGTGCCCCCGCTTCCTACAGTAGGCATACTAATTCCTTCCTATTTGCTGCTGGCTTTTTTTTCTTTTTAATATTTCTCTGTTCTCTTTTTTATTATATATATAAACCTTTATAAATTTCATAATTTTAAATTAGCCTTTAAACCTTCTTCTATGTCTTTCAAAAATGTATAACTATGCATCAAATCTTCTATTATTTTAAAATATTTAGAGAAAGGCAGAGGGAGGAGGGAGCAGGCCCATCACCCTGTTCCCAGGCCTCCAGCCGCTTGAAATCCAAAAATGCTACATTTTTCCTACAGATAAGGATCTCAGATTCTGATAAGCCTGAAAAGGGGAATTACTAGCTGTGCCTTCTTTAAGCCCCCTAACAGAACATGCCTTTAAGTCCCCTAACAGAACACGGTGAAAAGTGTCCAAGGAGTCGTCAGGGGTTCTTGGGTCTCATTGGGGCGCAAGGGGTCACAAGGGAATTTCCCTTTTTCATCGCTGCCTCCAGCAGCTACTCAAAACAACCCCCGGAGGGGATGGACACCGGGTGGGCGGAGGCAGGGAGCGCGGCGAGGGTCCCAGGTGGTGAAGGAAGGCTCCCACCGGGGCGTTTTCATCTGGCAGTCCACTCTCTGTTCCCACTGGGAAAAGCGCTTGTCTCCTGCCAATGAAGGTGGCATGGGGGGGGGGGGGGGACCAGTGACCCTTACACTGCAATCAGACTCCCTGACCTTTCTGAAAAGCCCCTCTGTTTGAGTGTGTTTCTATTAAAATTACTGATTTTAAAACTATAACTTAAGAGTTGATATAAACACACAAGGACCAATTGGCCCACAAAATATTTTCCTTTTCTTCCTAAAGATTTTACAATGTGCTGTAACCATTAATCACATCAAAGTTAAATGGCCAATTGAGACAAACACTTCTGAGACCGTTTCTCTACCACTGATTAAGACTGGGTGGCAGCAGGTATCAGAAATAAGATTCATTTAGTTTTTGAGCTTGCTGGGCAGACTTGGTGACTTTGCCAGCTCAAGCTTTCTTCTTATAAATGATTAATTTTAAAATTTGGTCCCTGCTGTTAATCTCTTGGACCACAATTGTTACAATTTTATACCTTCAAATGAATAAACATAGACAGAAATGTTGTTAGGCGGGCCGATTCCCCCTCTGACGGAGAGAAAACACCCCTGGGGAAAAAAGAATCCCAGTGGCCACTCAGCAGGGGTTGCTACCCGTCAGAGCACTCAGCCTTAAACAAATTAAATGTTTCTTATTTTTTTTTACAGACTTCTATATATAAACAAATAATTATAACCAGGCAGACAACAAAATATCAAACAAACATCTGTCCTTATATCATTTCAGTAAATAAGTATTCTTACATTCTTGGGATCTAAGCAGATAACAGGAATACTGCCTCTAAGTCCCCTGATGGGGGCCTCCCTTTCCTACCGTTGCTTTTTCTGGCTTCTGCCATAGGCCAGTGGGCGGGACCAGTGTGTTGAAGGAAAAGTCATCCTGCAGTCCGGCTCGGGGAGGGACAGGTTACACATAGAGCGTTATTTCAGGAGAGGGAAAACCTTGATAAAAGCTCAGTAATCCAATCACACAGTCAAAGGTTACACAGGAAGGGAAGAACCACTCAATGTCCTCTGAGAGGATTTTAACAAACTGATAACAAACTGACAAAACCTTGACAAATCAAAACTCAACAAATAATATATACATATAGGGCCCAATTATGACAGAAAATATAAGACAAAAAGACAAAACAAACAGTCCTGATACCAACATGACAAAACACAAAACAAACACCTGTTGAGAGGGAGAGCCTCCAGCCCCTTCTGGGGGGTCCCTCTCTCCTCTTGCAGGAGGAGATTTTTTGTGAGCTGAAAGCCTGGATGGCCTCCTGAAAGAAAATATTTTTAATCCAGTTACAGATGCTATTAGAATCAGAATGAGAGAGGAAGGGAAAGATCAGGTTATGTCCTCTATGAGGATCCTAATAAAAACAGTAAGTTAAACAAACGGTTAACGGGGTCTATAAAGAGTTAATAGTAACTTCAGCCTTAGTTTCACGTTGGACTATGATGTCACAGGCAGGGACAGGACCTTGAAAATCTCTTCGCCCTGTGAAGCTGTTAGCTGGGAGTCTCCCAGCACCAAAAGAGATAAGGAAGCTGTAAATAAAAGTTCTTTTGTTCTTTGAAATGTTATAAATGGATACTTTTAAATCAACCTTAGGACTTTAAAATTCAATTTAATACAGTAAATTCACAAATCAGAGCAAACTGAAACCTTCATTTATACAAACAGAGGAATTTTTATCATCTAAGTGGGCTGATTCCCTCTCTGACGGAGAACAAAGGACTCTGAGAAAAAGATGTCTCAGCAGCTGCTAAAGACCTTTGTATTCCGCCATAGCAGGTCCGCCCTATCTTTAAATAAATTAAACAGCAGAAAGAGATAACAAATACTTTCACATTTATATTTATATACCAAACAGTCTGAGTTTTTGACTCCTATTAGATATTTACCAGAGTTTAAACAGTCACCTGATTAATTTGCCTGAGGAAGCTCTATGGCCTCCGGGTGGGGGGGGGAATTAAGCTCCCCTTTCCACTCACTTGGAGTGGACTGAGTCTATCCCATAACGTCCGTCCAGTAATTCCACAGAAGTCCACAGAAAGACACAGAAAGCAAACAGACAAAGACACCCGGGAACAGATGGACGATGGCCCTGCGCCAACCAGCGGGAGCGACCCGCTTCGTCCCAGAGTTTTGAGGGGAAGCCACTCCCCTCCAGACGGGGGTTTTTACACCCCTCCAGATGGAGAACCAGAGCGTCCTCTGACCCTCCGACCCAGGTCCACCTGTGCGTCCACTTAGACCGTTTTGGGCACTTCAGACTTGGCTTCAGAAGCGAGCTCGCACAGAACAGACAATACAGACACTTACCGCGGTCAGTCAGCAGTCAGACTCTTCGGATCGGGTCCCTCGTGGGTATTGGGGAACCCCGGGCGAGCCCCCAAATGTTATGCCCAGAGTTCAGGGTCCCCAATAATCAACCACCAGGGAGCCTTTTCTCCGATGCAAAAGCAAAGAGTCTTTATTCAAACCCGGGTTTGGCTCCCAGCCTCCTCCTGACGCAGCAGTGGGGCAAGAGAGCGAACCCCAGGGGAGGGGTAGTTTATAAAGGGTTGGTCATTTGGGTGGGCTTAGGGAAGTGACGTGGGTTACAGAGATTGCTTAATTTGGACTGAGTCTACTTCTCTACACTCCTATTGGCAGGTTTATGCAACTGTTACATTCTCGCGGTTTTCTAAGAAAAAGGAGTCATATACATAGTTACACAGGATGGAGGGTACAGTACATTTTGTGCTGGCCTGCTCTGCCCTTTCAGACATCACTTAAGAAGTTTCTTAGACTAGTTTGGATTTTAGAGGTGAAGGTTCTGTTTCATTCTTTGCTAGCCTCCTTCACCTCTAGTGCCTTCTAGCTCAGTAAGTCACATCCATCTGTTCAAGTCAGACATCAGAGAGCCTGACAGTTTTCTTATCCCCAACAACCACATCTAATCAAGTCCTGCTACTCTACCTCTTAAATACTCTTGACTCATCTGCTTTTTGTCCTTAAAAATTGCCACTCTCCTGGCACAAGTTACCATCCTTTCTAGAAGAACTTGTTTTACTGCTACGTCTTTTTTTCTTCTCCGGATGAGTCCACACAGGACAACAGAGGCCCCCCATTCCCTTTGGGACAAAGGCCACGGACATTTACATCTCTCTAAGACCCTCCACCTTTCATATAAGCTGGGATCTCCATTGTCTTTCCAGAATCCTTGTCCTTTTCTTCTCTTCCACATCGCCTCTCCTAAGGACATCATGCATGCTCTTTGCTCATCCTGGAATACTCTCAGCCCTCACTTTCCTTCATGTCTGCTTTTCATCTTTACCTCCTTCCTTAGCCAGTCCTTCTTTATACTTGTGGGTACTCTCACAGCATCCCATAATTTCCCTCTGGAAACAACTATCACATTTTAATTTATTTGTTCAATATCTTGTTCTCCACTAGGCTGCAAGGTTCATGGTTCTATTTGTCTTATTCACAGTTGCAACTCCAGTGCTTAGCGGAGGGTCTGGTACCTGCTTAGTGCTCAAATACATGAAAGAAACTAAACATGAAGCTGTGAGGTTCTGTCTACATAAGAAATATGTATGAGAGGTGACAATGCTGAGCAAATTGGCTATTTTGCACTAGAAAATTATGCAGCTTTATTACAGAAGTCAAGCAGGAAAATCATAAAATGTAGAAAAATAAAGATAATAAAATTGCTCCAAATCCTCCCTTCAAGATAAATAAAAACTGTAAATAAATATTTTTTGTATAAAATTTTCCCATGTTTATTCTACACACATATAGATGTGGATATAGGATGATAATCTAATTTTTTTCACTTAGCAAATCATTGAACTATTCCTATACAATTAAATATTCTTTCAAACATTATTTTCATGCTCATGGTATATATGTTTCATAATTGATGCCTGCAGTTTTTAATATATGCTTTTTATTGATTTTTAAAGAGAAAGGAAGGGAGAGGGATAGAGAGATAGAAACATTGATGAGAGAGAAACATTATTGATTAGCTGCATCCTGCACGCCCCTAATGAGTATGGAGCCTGAAACCTGGGCATGTGCCCTAACCAGGAATTGAACCTTGACCTCTTGGTTCCTGTGTGGAAGCTCAACTGCTGAACCATACTGGCCGGGCTGCATTCTTGAGTATTATAGAAATTTTAGATTGCTCACATTTTTATTCTATATTTATACCTTAAGTATTTGTTTATTAGTGTCATATCATGGCTGTGCCCTCAGCGTTGGGATAGGACGTTCAGCAGCAGATGGTGAAGAGCATGGACTCTGCAACTGGATTCCAGGCTTGGATCATGACTGCCACTGTCAATCGTGTGACTTTAAACACATTCAGTTCTGGGTGTTTTCATTTCCTCATCTATAAAATATATCATAATTGACTCAAACTATTTCAGGCATTCTGTAAATCTCACTCAAACCATTTCAACAGACTTTTCCCCCTACTCTCCTTCAACCCTCCCTCCCAATACAATTTGCAATCTGTGTTCTATGGACTCTACAGCACTAATGTTTTAACTCTATTGTTCAAGAATCACCATTTTGGTTTAAATCTGTAGCCCCTGAGCTGAATCTCCAAGACTTCCCATGTCTACGCTCCCATTCTACCTCTTCAAACTTAGTCTTTATTCCCTTCTTGCTCTACCTTGGCTCATGTTATTGCCTTGGCTTGGCATGCTCTTCAACAGTATGGTGATTACCAAAGAGGACGGGGAATGGAGGAGGTAGAAGAGGATAAAGGGGGGATAAATGATGATGGAAGAGACTGGACTTGAGTGGTGAAAACACACACACACACACACACACACACACACACACACACCTTCTAGGAAGCTCAGTGTTCTTAATTCCCTTCTGTTTGTCTCCTTTTCCTTCCTCTGCATGCTTGTAACAATTAACAATTTATCAATCATACGCTTTGGTCACTTAAATTTTTGTCAGTCATGTTTTCGTTACTTGTGATTTCCAGGAGTCAGAATGGAGTGACAGGCACACCATCTGTCTCTGATCAGACTTGGTACTTGCTACAGAACCATGCCTTTGTTGGCATGCCATACATGCATGCCACATTAATGAATGGATTCCGAAGTGTTTGGGGACTGGAGCCTACTGTACTAGAGAAGAGAATGAATTTTTCCTGCCCACACTGTTCAACTCATGTGGCTGTGATGAGCATAATGCAATTATATATGCAAAATGCTTTTATTGAATTTAATTCTGCTTTATGTGAAGTTATCTTTTTCTACACTCACTATTTTTTTCAAATACTCTTCACCAATGTGTTAAAAAAACAGTATTTTTCAAAAGAATTGCTAGCAGTGATCTTCCTTTCTCCATCTCTACGTAGAGCACTTTCCTTGTAAATAGGGGCAGAAGCTATTTCCATGGCTCTGCTCATTTCTCTTTTACTATCACATTTGTCGCTGTCTGGCTGCATTGTGCAATATCTATCTGTCGGTAAAAGATGGGCGTGAGGACAGATTCATGAGCAAGGCGGCTCATTTGTATTGAAGAATGTTAGGCCCATGCAGTTGAAGGCTAGTTGCCCAGGGTTTTGGTTATCACCAACTGTAGGACTCGAAGGTCAGGGAGCAGACAGCAAAGGAAATTGACAATGCCTTTTTGCCTTAATTCACGCTGCCTTAGTTTCATGAGGCAAAGCCTGAATTGGTTTCCCTCAGTCCAACATCGTCATGGGTATCTCAGTCCACCCACCTCAGTTAGGGCAGGGGCCACCCAGATCCTGGCAGACGGCCATCCAACAGTCTTAATTGTAAGTGTTACCTGTGAACACGGAGTTTCAGTGGGAATTGGGAAGAGTCTATCTCAGGTGTTGCTAGGCAGATGTCTTTGCCAACTGGACGTTATGGAGGACAATTAGAAAGTTTTCATTTTTTTTATATAATTTAAAGTTTGGGGATTCACTGGTGTAGCCTATTATGTCACAATGGCAGCTCAGAGTCCTGTTTAAATGCCAAAGTCAGAGCAGCAGCCTGTGAAACTCCCTGTACAGATGGCATTCCACTTACTCCATGGCATTTGGAAAAATATCCAAATAATTTCCACATGGTGTAGCTTTGATCTGATGACAATGAGCCTTGTCAGTTGCATCTGGGAGGGGAAGTTCCCTTTCAGTTTGGCATCAGATAACAAAAGCCAGAAGGAGACATAGAGGAGAGGGAGAAAGGTTCGCTCAGAAGTCAGAAGCTTAGATCAAGCCCACCAGGCTTTCGGTGGCTTTGCTGTTGGAAGTCAAAGGATTAACGCAGAAATTGGGATTTTTCTGAGAACTCAAAGAACTCCTGGGAGTGATGCCTTTTTTTTTCTTAAAAAAGAAAAAAAAAAAAAACACCCACAAAACCCCATTTTTCTACACCAAAGAGAATGAAGAAAAAAATGCACATTACTTTCAGAATTCAGGAGTCTGGATTTGCTTTCTCTTAATCATCATAAGCCCTAAAACTTGCTTCTTGCTGCACTCGTTAGTGTCATAAAACATAGATAATTTCTCTTGGCATAAATATTTCTCAAATATTAGCATATGGACTAACTAATGGTACTGAGTTAAGACTTTTTAAATCAAGTAATCAAGAGAAACGGGTTTTGACATTATTGCTTTATAATGAGGGTTTGAAACCAGTAATTTAATCATTAACGGCTTCAAGATTGTAAAGCAATCAGAAAGCATAAACTGCTGTGAAAAGGCTTTAGAAGTAACACAATGAGGTCAGACAGTGCCTTTTAAGTACATCATAAAGAAGGCAAATGTATGGATGTGGCTTGGAATTTTCCTTTTAATAAAGGAAGAACTTTGGAAACTCTTAAAGAACTTCTTCAATCTAGAGCTTTGTTGCCTCCTCCACTCCCCACCAGCCATGTTATTGAAACCAGTGAACAACGGTGGGCAGGGTGGCAGCCAGCAGTCAGAGCAGCACCTGTACCTGCGGTGTGAGAGGCATCGACACAATGCTATGGCATGAGCATCAGGGGCCTTTCCTGCCACCACACACCCTGGGCAAAGGCACCAGGCTCCTCCTGCTGCTGGGCTTATTCCTTGGATGTGATTTGCAAATCCTGTTTGGCCACGATTGATTTAGGATTCTTTGCTGGTACCTCCTGTTTGCATCTGGGTTTCCCTGAGTATGGCCAACGCTCATCCGAGTTTATTGAGTGCCTTCTACCCCCATCATCCTTTGCAGCATTAACAAAAATGAAGATTCCTAGTTTTCCCCCAAGACCCACAAAATTAGGACCTCTGGCAGTGAGACCCAGGAGCCAGCATTACCAATTTCTTTGGAAAGATTTAAAAAAACCAGAAAAGTAATTTACCAAACACACATATACACTCTCTGTTAGAACTAGCAGACATAATTTTATCATTTTTGTTTTGAAGTTTTCATAAAAGACCACATTGCAGATATAATTTAAGCTCCTTTTATATATCTCTCTCTATACCCATCCCCTGTCCCTTCTTAGCTGTAATCACAGTCAGGAATATGGTGAATATTACTTGAGTCTGTGTTATCGTGTAGATTGTATTTTCCATGTGGGAATTCCTTCTTAGCATTTCTTGGAAAATGTAAAGATTTTTTTAAAATCACAAATCTTGAAAAAAATCAGAAAAATGAGAGAATTGAGTTATCTTGCAGGAATGAAAGTTTTAGTGATTAGAACAGTGATGTTACTGGTTGGAAGGAATCAGTTCACATCAAGTTGAAGGCAGAAAACACTGGCAGGTGGAGTTGAAGTTTACGTCTATCGGTCCCTGAGGAACCAGGAAAGGCGTGTGTAGGAGAGACATGATCACTGTTTAACCAGAGTCTTTCTTGGGACTGTAGTCATATTGTAAGTGTGTGCTCCTGGTTCTGTCTGCTGCTAAGGGTGAGTCATTCTTGCAAATAAAAGAAATATTTACATATGCATAGTATACTTTATATGCATAGTATACTTTAGACAAATCTTAAGAGTGGTGTTCCAAGAAATAACAAGTTTTGGAAGCAGAATCAGTCCTTTAATTGGCAATTTTGGCACTCGCTTCTGTGCTTTAACCTTGCCAGGAGATGCAACCATTACATTATTTGAATCCTGCCCAATAATATGATCACTGACATTTTCTAATGTTTGAATATTTGTCATAAATTACAGTTCATTGTAAAGCAGATGAAATATATTCCATGGAAACAAAGGAAATTCGCTTATATTTAGCACCATGTACCCTAGCACCACGGTGGAGTTGGGTATTTCCCTCCCCCAAGTCAATGGAGCTCTACTAATACTCTAGAAGGTTAGGCTTTGGTCAACCAGCTTCTCCCGAGGGCAGGTTTTATTGAGAAGACCCCAATGTTCAGCTGGATTTCAAAATAGTTTCTAGTCCCCTTCCCTTGCTGGAAGCTGAGGGGATTTTTCTCCCATATTTACTGCATCTTCACTGTGAAAATTGGCTCAAACTCCTTGAGGTCGATCTCACAATGTTATGGGAGGCCCCCTATGATTGGGTTTCCCCATGACTTGTCTGCACTGAGCCTCCAGCAATTCATCAATTGCAGTTCCAGGTTTTCTTCTGGAAGCTTGCCCCCTCTCCCCGGCGGCTCCCCTCATTGAACATCTCTGCTCTGAAAAGCCACAACTCCCTATAGGTGCCTGTTCGTCTCTCCTACTGGGGGCTGCGGTTTGTTGGGTCTTCCCCTCGCTTATGCATCCAAGAAAAGTTGTGGATTTTTCAGTGTGTTCAGCTTTTTACTTGTTTGGATACAATAGTGCCTTCTATGTTCCTCAGGTGGGAAACTGGAAACCCACCCTTCCTAGTCCTCCGTTGGTGGACTTTGGTTTTCAATTTTCCATTTTAAGAATCAGCATCCTCCTGTAGGTCTCCTCTATGATGCTTAGGTACATAAAACTAGAAGTAGTATCTCTGGCTTATAAAATATCATGTTGTCAACTCTATTAGAGTTTACCAAACTGTATTCAAAGATTGAACTGAATTCCACTCTTATGAGCAGTACTGGAGTGCAAGCTCCCCATTTTTTCAACACCTGATATTGGATTTTTATGTGAAATGCCATCTCATTGCTGTTTAATGTTATAACATTATAATCATTTAAAAAATGAAAACATTAAGGCAAAACAAAGCTTAATAACTTAAAGTTACAAACCAAGTAGAGATTCTTGGATCATCAAAAGGGAAAGGTCACAGAAATAAAATCTTTCCCTTTTGATAATTCTCTCCAAGTTTAACTTTGCAGTCATATTGTAACAGTGGGGAATTGTAACCCACCCCACCATTCTTTTGACATTGTTTCTGTAAATGTTCATTCTGACTAATATGTAGCTTATAGATAAATAGCATGTTTGTATAACAATTCTAGGAACTAACTTCATAAGGTACAGACTCAAAACTTCAGTCGTCCCAGTTCTGGGAGCATTGCTAACATTCAAACGTAAAACCAGGATGACATACACCAGATCATCAATTGACCATTTTCAAGATCCTTATCAAAATGGACTGTGCTGGCCTGAATATAGAGAACTTTTCAACTCTCTCCCCTTAATCTCTTTGTTCAGCTTTTTCTCTCCCTCCTTATGAAAACCTCTGCCTGCACTGAGATTTTGAGATGGGCTTTGCAACAAGAGTCCTCCATCTTCTCAGGTGGCTGACACTTGAATAAACCTCTTTCCTTTTTCACCAGCACCTGCCTAACAAGTTCGGTTTTTGTGGAGGCAGGCAGCTAAACCTTGGCTTTGGTTACAGTATTCAAAAATAATGTGAAATTTCAATTCACACTAGACTTTTGAGAATATGAAAGTAGTACCATTTTTTTTAAAGCTGCTGGGTCATGTAAAAGGGTTGGATAGTACATCCGATTTACCACCAGGTAATTGCAGAGTGGGTAAAGAACCTATTTGGCATTCAGTTTTTTCACCTGTAATATGAAGGAGTGGACCAAATAATTTTATTTCTCATTTTTAAAATGAAATTGTAGGTTTTTCATCCAATTTGTGAGACATAAGGGCTGAGCAACTTTGATTAAAAGGTGGAGGAAATCTGCTTAGCCTTCCTTTCTTTCTCCATGCCATTGATTCAACCTCTGTGGAAGTTTCCAAAGGCTCAGTGAAACACAATTTAAAAATCACCAGACAGAATGGTCTCCTAGACCTATTCCCAGTACTAATAGTCAGCAAAAGTGCATATAGGTATTCTCAAAAATGGTCCCATGTTAAATACAAATATTCCATCAACTTCTGACTGCTTTCATCCATCCTCTTTGAATCAATTTTGCAGCCTTTAGATACCTGATGCATTTAACAAAACTGAAAAAGCCAGTATTTGTCCTATTGTTAGTTTTGTATTCACATTGGTAAAGCCTTGGGGCAGATGTCCTGCATTAACTGACCCATGAGAGATGCATTTTAATATATAAGAGGTCATCCTCAATATTTAAACATTGGATACCACTTCTTTACCAAAATGGTTATAGTTATAATGACTAACTTCAAAATTTAGTATATGGAATTATAGAGACATTTTTAGTACCATGTATGATGATTGGTTTCTAGTCTTTTTGTGCAAACTTAATGGCTTCTCCTCCAACTCTTCATTAAGAAGTAAAATCAAAATGGATTCAAGGAAGCCAATTAGAATATATTTGCTTTTTTTTTGGGGGGGGGATTTTCTTTTAGCTTATACTATCTTTCCTCATGAGAATAAAACAGTTTACATTTTACATTAGAGAGAGATCTTTTGCATTTTTAATATTCAATTCCCAGCAAAATGCTCCTCGATGCAGTAGAAAGCTTAAAATAATTAGTCCCTTGGATTTTATAAGCATTTATGTGATTAAACCCAGTGATCAACATGCAAGGGCATGTATTTATTAACTGGTGTCTGAAGTATTACGGGACAGGAAAGAATATATGTGGACATAATAGAAAAAAAGTAACCTGGGATTTAAGACTAAACATCATGATGAATAATTTATTGCCTTTGGGTTATTTTATTCACTTATTTTTAAATTCATGAAAGCAAAAAAAATTAAGCCACTGAACTATTTCCCTTGGGTAAGGGAAAGAACACAACCAAAGACATTAATATCGCATAGATGAATTGGACCTCAGCTAGAAGTGCTTGAATTTTCTAAACCAAAGCTCAAGTGTTCATTTAGTGATGATGGTGAACTCTCAGACTGGGCAACTGGATACAGATTGGTGCTGTATGAACCTTCCTGTGTTTATTGGCAAACAGGAGACAGTAAAATAATGAGAAAGAATAAGAGTTGCTTTCCCCAGAAATTTAAATATTCTCTAATTGGTGTCAAAGGTGACCCTCACACAGAAAAAATAACCAAGAAAACAGAAAAGAAAAAAAAAAAAGAAAGAAAACAGGAAAGAAATGGAGAAAACAATACATTGATCAGAGAAGGGATTAAAGAAGAAAATAAAATTGTCAGTTCATACAAGGAAAAAAAGTAGAGAGAACACTATTTAGGAGATGAATTTGGGATTCTAAGTATCAGAGAATCACTTGAATAAATTTCATCCTCTTGTCTTGAAAAGTTGAGTCATTTTATTTCTGCTCTAGGACCTTCCTAAGGTTTATTAAATATATTGTTTTATAATAGAAAAAAGTTAACAGCATAAACATTGAACAATTGGGGAGTAATTAAAATATTTTATAGCTCCACCATATGCGAAAATGTGCCCATTAAAATTACATCCAGAGAGTTAGTAAGATTTATTTTTTAAAATAATAGTTAATGATATGGGGATTGCTCAGGAGACTACAGAACAGAGCAGGAAATATATTTTGTTTTACAAGAAAATGCATATTTACATATAGAAAATGGACAGGCAAGAAATAAACCACAATTCATTTCTCAGTCAGTAAATATAAACATTATAAAAATAAATAAGCCATGTCCTTTGGCCATTACTTTGTTCTTTTGTGATAAAATCCCTTAGACAAATGTTTCTTTACTTTTTCCTTTTTCCACTTAATTCTATGCTCTACACCACAGTACCTGATACCAAGTAGATTCTTTTTTTTTTAAATTTAATAAATCTTTATTGTTCAGATTATTACAATTGCTCCTCATTTTCCCCCCATAGCTCCCCTCCACCCGGTTCCCACCCCACCCTCTCCCCTTACCCACCCCCCTCACTGTCCTCATCCATAGGTGTACGCTTTTTGTCCAGTCTCTTCCCGCACCTCCCACACCCATTTCCCCCCGAGAATTGTCAGTCCACTCCCTTTCTATGCCCCTGATTCTATTATATTCACCAGTTTATTCTGTTGTTCAGATTTTTTATTCACTTGATTTTTAGATTCACTTGTTGATAGACATGTATTTGTTGTTCATAATTTTTATCTTTACCTTTTTCTTCTTCTTCCTCTTCTTAAAGAATATTTTTCAGCATTTCATATAATACTGGTTTGGTGGTGATGAACTCCTTTAGCTTTTTCTTATCTGTAAAGCTCTTTATCTGACCTTCAATTCTGAATGATAGCTTTGCTGGGTAGAATAATCTTGGTTCTAGGTTCTTGCTATTCATCACTTTGAATATTTCTTGCCACTCCCATCTGGCCTCCATACTTTCTGTTGAGAAATCAGCTGACAATCGTATGGGTGCTCCCTTGTAGGTAATTAACTGTTTTTCTCTTGCTGCTTTTAATATTCTCTCTTTGTCTTTTGCTCTTGGCATTTTAATTATGATGTGTCTTGGTGTGGTCCTCTTTGGATTGCTTTTGTTTGGGGTTCTGTGTGCTTCCTGGACTTGTAAGTCTATTTCTTTCACCAGGTGGGGGAAGTTTTCTGTCATTATTTCTTCAAATAGGTTTTCAGTATCTTGCTCTCTCACTTCTTCTGACACCCCCATAATTCAGATGTTGGTATACTTGAAGTTGTCCCAGAGGCTCCTTACACTATCTTCAACTTTTTGGATTCTTTTTTCTTTTTTCTTTTCTGGCTGAGTGTTTTATGCTTCTTTGTATTTCAAATCTTTGACTTGATTCTTGTGGTCCTCTAGTCTGCTGTTAGGTCTCTGTATAATATATTTTTTTCCAGTCAGTGTATGTTTAATTTCTAGTTGGTCCTTTTTCATATCCTTGAGGGTCTCGCTAAATTTATCAGCCTTTTCTAGGAAATTCTTGAAAAACCTTATAACCATGGTTTTGAACTCTATATCCAGTCGTTTGTTTTCCTCCATTTCTTTCATTTGTGATCTGTTTCTTTGTCTCCGCATTTTCGCTGCTTCCCTGAGTTGGTAGAGTAGCTTTGTGTGGAAGGTGTCCTCTAGGGCACAGTGGCTCAGCCTCCCCAGTTACCTGAAGTGGACACTCTTGGTGCACCCCTTTGTGGACTGTGTGCTCAGCCTTGTTGTAGTTAAGTCTTGATTATTGTTGGTATCACTGGGAGGAATTGACCTCCAGGCTGATTGGCTGTGAGGATCAGCTGTGTCTATGCTGGGAGAACTTCTGTGCTGGAGACAGCCTTATGAGACAAGACTTGCAAAATTGCAAAAGCCTCTGTGCTCAGCTTGGATGGGGCGGAGTTTCAGGGCAGAGCAGATAGCCTTGGTTTCCCCGTCAGCCCTGCCCTATGAGGCCCCTGGGTCTCAGTGTCCCTCAGTAATTGCTGCAAGCACCTCTGAGAGAAAGCTGCCCTCGAGTTTCGCACACTGCCAGACAGTCCACTTTCTCCCCGAATGAGTTGGGGTTCCTGGAAACTTGCCCAGAACTGGAGTTCAGTGCAGTCGGGAGCTTCCGTCTCCCTCCCACTTTAGAAAGACAGCTGAGCACTCAGCCTCCCATGCATTCAGCAGTCAGTACTCTCTGCGCGCGCGCCTCCGGACCTCTGCCTTCCACAGCTCCCGAGTCTCAGTGTGCTTTCTCTTTTCCTGACAGTCCAGATTCCCCCCAAATGAGTCTGGTTTCCCAGCGTCTCGCCCGGGACTGGAGTTCAGTGCAGTCAGGAGCTTCCTTCTCCCTCCCACTTTAGAAAGCCAGCCGCGTACTCAGCCACTCGTGCACACAGCCGCCTGTCCTCTCTGCATGTGAGTCTCTGTACCTCAGCCTTTTGCAGCTCCTCTGAGTCTCAATGTGCTTTCCTCTTTTCTTCTAGTTGTAGAATTTCCACTAAGCCAGCTTTCCTGTGGTTCTGGATGGTGTCCGGTTTGTCTTTTAGTTGTAGTTTTGATATTGTTGTGTGAGGCAGCAGTTTAGGTGTTTACCTATACCGCCATCTTGGTTTCCTCCCAAGTAGATTCTTAATTATTTACTGAACATGGCAGTGTATCATCATGAGTTTAAGAAACTATAAATTTAAATGAAGAAGATATTAATTTCTTGGTCATATATTAGGTTATTTTAATCAGGGGCTTATGAGTTTTGTGTGGAGTAATGCCTATGAGTGCAAGCTCTAGAATCCAAAGCAGATATAGTATGATACACAGCTGTTCAACCTAGGACATGTGGCTGAACCTCTGTTCGGACTCATTTTTTTATGGGCGCACTGAATGAGATGAGAAGAGCTTTGTAAAAGTATTTAACATAGTGCCTGACACTGTAAATGCTTACTCTATTTTGGCAGTGTTTTTATTTCTACAAAAAATTATAAGCTTAGAATAATTTGGGTGTGTCAAAATTAAACTAGGCTAGGAAAAAGCTAGATCACAAAGCACAAAGGTTTATAACGAGAAGCTTTAAGGGGCTAGAGGTGATTACTGTCACAAATATTCTAAGAATTTGACATATAGTCATTCATTTGTTGTACAGATGAAATTCTATAAATTTGTAGGTACATGTAATCCCATTTATACATTTTTTCTATTATCTCTATCTTCCTCTACCTCTTCATCCATCCCACTACCACTTATCTGTACAGAGTTATCTAGAGTGATGCTAACATTATGGGTTTTTTTGAATGGCATGATTTAAGTGATTAATTGCCTTATTCTTATACATTCCTGTAATTGTTGAATTTTTATGAATATAACTTTTTTTTTTGTAGAAACTCTAAAGCTGTTTTAAAAATCATAGGACAAAAGTGAATCTCTACACATCCTCTATTACAATATCTATAAATCTAATCTAGTGAAAATAGAATTAACAAAATTTTATTGTATTTGTAACCTATAGGTGAAGGAGTGATACAACTGAATATGCATTACTATCTTTTCATGATACAGAGTAGGAGTAGAATAAATTTAAGAGAGAATTTATAATTAGGAGATGAGACTTTCACACATTTTTAATGCTTCATTTTGCATAAGAAGAGGAATATGCCTTATGTTCTGGAGGGTTTGAGCAAATATATCCTAATTGCATATAGTTTTACAGAGAGTCTACTACAAAAAGATACTCATGTTGGAAATAATTATTTGGACTTATTTTACACTATTTCTAACACAAATAGAATTTTTACTACAAATGAGGAAGAACCACCTTATAATTACTGAGTAAGATAGGAAGTCTCTATACAATAAAAACCCAGTTATGGAGTCCCCTTTCCATGAACTTAGAGGTATTAACAACTCCAGCTGCCTGCTGAAGCAGATGCTATGGTGCAGCCCCCAGCTTCCCCTCCAGAACTGAAGCTCCCAGACCCCAGCTGCTCAGCAAGCAGGGTTTGCCTTCTGCTCAAAAGAGCTGCTTCCAAAAAGTCACGTCCCTTCTTGGGGGGCCATAGGATGTGTCTTGGTTTCCCTTCCCACTGCTACCTCCTCAAAAGTTGGTGACCTCAATAACACTAAATGGCATACCTGTGAACTTATTTCTTGATTTAATGACTTTAAGTTATATTAACCACTAGAAGAACTGAGGAACTTAGAGTAAATATGCTACCGGCCATTCACATCAGGAATTTTTTAAGTTGTGTTATTCTTTTTAGATCTTCTAATTATCACTCTAGAATTATAAATTGCATATCTTAACCTCTGGTTTTTTGAACCATTAATTTTAAGCTGTATCTATGTAAAATTAGGAAGTTAGCATACCTACACTCACTGGCACTCTTTTTCACCCCACCCCTTCTGGTCTGTTGTCCAATTGATTTTATAGAGCTGATGTATATAATGATATACACATACCCACATAGATACATATAAATATATCTATTATTTTAATATATTGATTTTTTAAAGATATATATATTTGTATTGTTGTGTGAGGCAGTCAGGAGCTTCCTTCTCCCTCCCAGATAGGATTTTGTATCTGTCCACAGGGTGAATTATAAAATTAAAACATAGAGCATTACATAATATGTAATGACTAGAGGCCTGATGCATGAAATTCATGTAAGAGTAGGCCTTCCTTCCCCTGGCTGCCGGCTTCCCTCTGGCACCCGGGACCCGGGCTTCCCTTCCCTTGCAGCACTGGCTTCGTCTGGAAGGACGTCCAGTCTAATTAGCATATTATGCTTTTATTATTATAGATTATGTGAAACTTATTTATTGCAGCACTAAATCAAGAAGTCCATAATTAGATCCAGAGAGAAGGAAATATAATGCTACATCACTGAACCTGTGCTATTTGAAGGAGAATATTCTCCCTGTTAAGATAAACTGACTCTTCCTTCTTTTATTAAAGACTGGGCTTCATATTTGGACCTTGATTTTCTTGTAAAGCTATTTTTTTTTATTCCCAGAATTTTTGAAATGCATTTATTTTAGTTTTTATGGAACCCTTGTGAATAGTTTTCACATTTTTAAAGAAATGTGATTGAATGATTTTTCCTAGAGCTTCTAATTTATTATAATCTGACCTGCTTTGCTGATACAATCCTGGGATTCTCATTGCACTCTTGGGCTGGTCTCACTATTAGATCCCATTTCTATTTCTTGGATTTTTTTCCTCATTTTGCTGGGATATAACTTTAAGATCTCTTTTAAAAAGGATCTTGGGAAATAAGCTTGCTGAGTCCTCAGATGTTTGAAAATGGAATTATTTTGTCCACACATTTGCTTGATAGTTAGCTAGTTATAAAATTATAAGTTCAGATTTTTTTCTTCAGAATATGAAGGCATTAATTATTCTCTTATAGAATCTAGTGTTAATATTAAAGTTGATGTCAATTTTACTGTCAGATTCTACCACCCGCCCTAACTTTTAGAACTCTCTTTTAAATCTTAAACTTCAAAAATTTCACCCCTAAGCAGCTAAGTGGGAGCTTTCTGTCATTCACCCTTCTTTATATTAAATGACTTTTCCATCTGAAAATGCGTGTTGTGTTGTTGTTTTTGTTTTTGTTTTTTGTGTTGTTTTAGGTAATTTCTCTTTTTTGCTCATCCTTTTCCTTTAATTTTCTCCATATTATCTTTATGGGGTGCCTAGCAGACATATGTTGTGCCTTCTGGATCAAGTTTCTGTGTGCTTTAATTTTTCCCTGCTTCATCCTTTCGTCTTTTAGCTTTAAGTTCTGGCTGATTTATTTTTGTTGTCTTTACATGTCTAACTTGATCTTCAACCACATCCATTCTAAGGTTCAATCTCTGTAGTGAATTTTATATTTTAATATATATAATTTCCAGGAATGCATTCTGTTCTCAGATTCTTCTGCTCTTTTTTTAGTTGCAACCTGTTTGTGCTTATTTTATGGATGTAATAATATCCTCTCCATTATCTTTGGGAATAATTACAAATTAAAATTGAATTAAAATTAGAATGGAAACAAGTGGTTTCCAATTATTTGTATCAATTTTGTTTTCCCCACCATTTTTCTGTTTGTTCATCATGGTCATTCTCTTTCCTGCCTTGTTTTATTTTTTAAAATTTATCTTTATTTTCAAAGTTATACAGATATGCCCTCTTCCCCCGCCCCCTTGACTCCTTCTAGCCTGCCTTTTCCATCCCTCACGCCTTCAGCACACTATTGTCTGTGTCCAAGGGTTATGCATATACGCATATAAGTTCTTTGGTTAATCTCTTCCCACCCACCTTTTTATAAAATGTCTGACAAGAAGACTATGTGAGTTTGTGTAGATTCCCAGTGTAAGTTTCCCTTGCTGTTGAATAAATCTTTTCTTTAAAAGGCCTCTTCCTTGAATAGGAAAGATGTGCTAGATTAAATATGGCTGCAATTTTTGGACTCCCTCCCTCAAGAGGCGAGAGTCCATGTCTCTGCCCTTTGATCTTGGATCAATTCTGTTGCTGCTTTAGTGAGAGAATACAGAGGAAGTGATGTCAGTTTCTGACACCAGGCCTTAAAGATTAGCATCTTCTACTTCCACATCCTATTTCTTGAAAAAACTAGTTCTTGGAATCTAACCGCCATGCTGGGAGGAAGCCCAAGCACTCTATGGAGAGGAACTAAGGCCCTGATTGGCAGCCCAGGGCAATCTCTCAGCCTGAAGCCACACTAAGTGCCTGCCATGTGAGTATGCAGTCTTGAAGGGAAGACTCCAGCCTGGTTGAGCTGCCCCACTGATGTCATGCGGCGCACAGGTGAGCTGCTTCCCCCGTGTCCTGCCCTAAAGGCAAATTCATAAGGAAAATAAATGCTCATTGCTCTTATCATTTGTTAAGTTTGGGTTGGGAGTTATACAGCAGTAGAGGAACTGAGGCTGAGTACAGATCTGTGCAAGTGGGCAGTTCTGTGGATGGAGGAGTGTCCTTCTGAGGTACATGGGCAGGAGCACCAAGACAAAATAAAGCTCAGGAAACATGCAGAGAGAACGAGCCAGACACAGACGAGTCAATACTGTATAATTCCATTTATATAAATTTGCAGAGCAGACAAAATTTATAGTGATAGAAATCAGATCCATAGTCTCCTGGGTAGAGAATGGAGGACTGACCGTGAAAAATCATGGGGAACTTCTGGGATGATGTAAATGTTCTGTATCTTGATTAGGGTGGTGGTTACACAAGTATATACATTTGTCAAAACTCTTCAAACTGTTCCCTTGAAACAGATGCATCGTGTTGGATGTAAATCATACCTTTATTAGATTAATTTTAGAAATATGATTACTTTTCACCTATATTATATATATTTGAAGCCTCCATGCTGCTTAAGCATTTTCAATATGTTCAAATTCTTTGCTCTGGGATTCTATGCTCTCCATGATTTGGCAAATGCATTCTTCATGGCAACTCTTAATTCATCCCATGTTCATTACCAGTCTAATATTTCTGGATTCCACAGTCTGAATTATCTTTATCTTTTTGAGCCATTACAGTTGCTTGCACCATTATCATAGAATGCATGTTGGTATGCCTTATATGATCATTTGATGTGCATACACAGGGTGTCCCCCAAAAATGTATACACACTTTTTTTCTGATAACTCAAGTGATGTTTCTTTCTTTTTAGATTTAACCCATTGGAACTAATAATTATTTAAAATGTGTATACATTTTTTGGGACACCCTATATATGTTTATCACCAGACAATCTTTTAGGGGGCTAGGACTTTTTCTTGTTCAACTTGTAACTCCAACAATTATTTGTCTTAGTGAATGCTCAATAGATGTTTGTTAAATTAAATTATCTCAACAATTCATAAATCTGTGGATTTAAGATAAGTCCAATTGCTAATTGTTATAATCTGCTCTTGTATAACAATTGTTTTTCCTTTCCTGGCATTTCAAAGGAGCTTTGTATTCATCTTCCTTGTCATATACATCCCTATACACTCTTCTCAAAAGCTTTATTTTATTGACACTCACGTTTTATTTCTGGAAAATTCTTTTGTAAAACAATTTGTCTTTCTGTTATATCCCGGGCTGGTTTATCTCTGGGTCTGCTGGACCTTAGCTACTTTGGGACTTCCTTTGGCTCCTGCCATCTGCCGCACAGGTTAACCCTGAGAAGGCTGGTTCCCTCTGCCTTGCCATTAATTACTCCTTCTTCATACACCTGTATGGTCTAGAATTCTGTGAAACCTCTCATCGACAGGCTTCCTCTTTTCTCATTATCTTTGCTGTGATGAGTTCATATTTTAAAACATTTATATTTTAATATTTTAGTGGTATAAAGAGAGGAGATAAACATGACTTGAACCAATATTGGTTGTTTTGTTAAACCTCACCAGAGGATATTGTTTCCATTGATCTTTAGAGAGAGTGGAAGGGGGGATGGGAGAGACAGAGAGAGAGACACATCGATTGGTTACCTCCTGCATGCACCCATACTAGGACTGGGGATTGAGCCTGTAGCCAAGGTACGTGCCCTTGACTGGAATTGAACCCATGACCCTTCACTCTGCGGGCTGATGCTCTAACCACTGAGCAACCCAGCTAGGGCTGAATTCATTATTTTTAATAGGGAGTTCCAGTATAATATACTAGGTTTCCCAATTCTGTACAATTATACAATATGCCCCATTACTGTGTTATTTTTGTAAACCACTTATCTCTTTGGGGTTTCTCTTGCTCATCTGTGAAATGAACTTTAAAATGTTATTTCAGGTTTAACATTCTAGCGCTTTGGGGTTCTAAGCAGATAAAAGTTATATTTCCAATAGTGAGAATTATTTGTTTGTGCACACCTACCAAAAGATGCAATTATTGGGGAGAGAAAAGAATGATGGTGATTTTTAAAATTTTATTTTTCAATTACAGTTTGCATTCAATATGACTTTGTATTAGTTTCAGGTATACAGCATAGCAGTTAAACAGTTACATACTTTACAAAGTGCCCCTCCCCCCAAAATTTCAAGTGCTCACCTGGCACCCTATGTAGTTATTACAATATTATTGACTATATTTCCTATGCTGTACTTTATTTACATCCTCATGACTGTTCTGTAACTACCCAGCCCCCCAACCTCCTCCCCTCTGGTATCCATTAGTCTGCTCTCAGTATCTATAAGTCTGTAACAGTGATGTAGATTTAAGTAAGCTTATATATATTCTGGCAATGATTCCAATGAGTAGTTTTTGAATGAGACAAGACATCTGGTCTTTTTACATATAAAATTCTTGTGTTTATTCTGCACAGAAATCTGATCTTTCAAGGAGCCAAAATAGGCTAAGAAATGGAATGT
This sequence comes from Cnephaeus nilssonii, assembly GCF_951640355.1. NCBI lineage: Eukaryota > Metazoa > Chordata > Mammalia > Chiroptera > Vespertilionidae > Cnephaeus > Cnephaeus nilssonii. Next base: position 18,673,392 of record NC_137081.1, on the reverse strand, counting down.
CTCCTATAACCTCACAATGACCCAGCATAGGCTGTGGCAGCTCTGATATGTCTGCGTAGCTTTTTTAGAATGATTCATTGACAGGGTGCAAAATGGGGTAATTTTAACTGTTGTTTGTTAAAACGCTTTATAAATAAACACAAGTAGAAACACATAAAAACCCATCATCCTGAACAACGTGTGCCATGTTATTTATCAGTAATTACATTTACTCACATATTTTCTCTAAATTACCAGAGACATGTACCACTGAAAACAAAATGGGAAAAATTACCCTCATACGAGAGAGGAGCTCTGATGGTGGCAGAGGGAAAGGCAGTTTCTCTTCTGGTGGGTTGTGTTTTTCCGGGAACTTTATAGGTGCAATTAAAAAATATTAGTTTTTTTCACTTAATATTTGATTCAAACTGAGCTCCCGTAATTCAGGGATTTGGTACTGTTACTATTAGAAATACTATACTTCAGTATAATGAAAGGATGGGGGAAGTAGAGGGAAAAGAACACTTCATAAAGGGATGGTGGAGGAAGGGAAATCCCTGTGCAAATATGGAACAAAGTATATATTACATTTGAAGGACGAGTTGGGACTCTTTCTGACCTGTAAGGAAAGGAGAAATCAGCAAGAAAGTGCTAACATCCTGGTACCTGGACTTCAAAGTCAGGAAACAGAATGGGAACAGCGGGCATTGTCATTGCAGTGAGAACACCCTGGGGAGAAGAGTTGCTTGCTAAGCAAGTGCACCTAACTCACTATTAATATTAATGCGTTGGTTATACACACCCGAGATCACATTTCTGCACCTTATAATCCCCTCGGGGTGTGTTTTAGCTTGCCTTTCATTTTCCATGGAGACTCCTGTTATCAATTTAATATGTAAACTACTGTTGTGGTTCAAGGCCCCCACCTGAAGAAGGTAAAAAGGAAATGTTAGCCAGTTCTCCTTCTGTAAAAAGAGAATCTTAGATGACAATGTTTGTTTTCCATTTCCTTCTTCGAAATGACACAACTAATATCAACAAGGTCAAAAGGAATCCATCAAACACACTCACATGTATAATTTACTGATTGTACAGTAGCGATGAGGCATTCATTCTGAAAACTCACTTTTGCAATAATAATAAAAATGTCAGAGCAGGCATCTGAAGTCCCAAAGAGATGCTGTATTGAGTCCGGCGAAGTAAACCCAACTGCCATCCTCAGTATCATTTCAACCAGAACCCCTTACTTTTCTCAGATGCTACCCAAGTATAACATGACACATTAAGCAAATTAACAGGGGATTCCCTAAATATATCAAATCCTTCATTTTCCTCTTCTCGGGGAGGTCTAATGGGATCCATGTAGCAATAGTTACTTCCTTTGTTTTTCAAAAGCTATAAATGGGAATTTTTGTATTAACGTAAGAAAACATTAAAACTTCTAAAGAATTTTTGTGAGTTTATTTGAGTCAAACTGTCAACAATTGACAGGAATCAGAATCTCAACCTATTGGGATAATGCTCCAGACAATGGTGGTTTTCATCAATTTTTAAAATTATCATCAAAGGAGGAGAGTTAAGAGGGTTACATGAACTCCATTGGTGATAGATTAGGGAGGTGGGAGAAAGCAAAGCAGAGAAACCTTTGGGATTGGATGAAAAGGAAAATGATAGATATATACATTTTTTACATAGGTGGGCATAGGATAGTTAACAGTCAACAATTAACAGATAACAATAACAATTAGGAAATCTGTGGTCTGCTCTCTGGTGCCATTTGTTGTGCCCTGAGGGGTCCAGAAAAAGGGAAGTTACAAGTTACCCTGACATTCCACAGGTATGATCTTAGATGCAAAAAAACAACAGGCTAAGTAAAGATCGAAGTTGATCTTTGTCAGGGAAGATACTGGCCTGACATGACTATCCACTATAAACTTCTTTTTAATGAAAAGGTTTTAATTTCAGACCATCCTTTGTAGTTACTTTAGGTCTCTGAGTTTGAAAGGCCACTACGCAGGCCTTCCCTGAGTTAGTCAGGTTTTCGTCCACATTTGAATACAATATTGTTTAGTTTTTAGATTTCAGAACCCGCTTTCAAATGTTTCTGTTTCAAATTTCAGCAGGAAGTTTCTTTGTGTGGGTGACTAAGATGTTGCTGAGGACAATCCAGTTTTATTTGTGAAAATCTTCATGAGATTCACACTTTCAGAAGGAGAGGTGTTGCCTGGCCAGCATGGCTCAGTGGTTGAGAGTTGACCTATGAACCAGAAGGTCACGGTTTGATTCCAGGTCAGGGCACATGCCTGGGTTGTGGGCTCAATCCCCAGTGTGGGGTGTGCAGGAGGCAGCTGATCAAAAGTTCTCTCTCTTGTCATTGATGTTTCTATCTCTCTCTCCCTCTCCCTTCCTCTCTGAAAAAAAAAATATTAAAAACAAAACAAAAAGGAGAGGTGCTTGCTAGCAACTATTGAAGAAATCAAGGCAACCCTGCATTTCCATGATGATGTTCTTGATACAGCTACTTATCAAAGGTTTCCAGGCATACACTCACCTTCAGCTGCCCCTACATAAAACAAGAGAATCAGGACCCATTTATACACAGATGAACTGATTTGAGCAGAATGGTGAGGATAACTTAATAGCCAAGGGCAAGCTGAGAGCTCTCTCAATGCTTAGAGATCAATAGCCTTTCCACATAAAATAAAATGGTCATATTTCTAAGCATCTCCTCAACAGCTTCACTGCACCCTTTATTTCCACCTTGACTGCACATGCCCTATTGGGTTTCATGGGAGATGATGGCATAATTTCCAATAGAGCCTTACCAGTCAGGATGTAGGTGACTCAAGGTTTTATAGGAAATCTGCCTTTAAGAGAGATGGAATGATTATGTGGGTCTTTGCTTTTCCAAATTTATCACTGCCTAGAGAGTTTACTGTATTAATTTTATGCATGAGTGTCTTATTTGTTTCATATGAGATACAGTGCCAGGCTATTGGAGCAAAATATCATTAGGTCTGAAAAAGGACTGGGCCACTAATGCTTTATCATCAAGGATCATTGGACACAGACTTTGTGCAATCTTTCATGTGTTTATTAAGTGATAAATATTAAAGCATATTGATATGTATGTGCAAAGGAGTGACATTTGAAATCTGTTAGTGAAGTGACATTCCACTTAAAAGCGAGGCACAAGTGCACCAGTGTTTGTCACCAGTCTACTCCAGGGTGCCTGTGGTTGCTGGTCTTCTAGGTTTGATGCTGGCATTGGTGGGAAAGTCTTCTTGGCCTGATTTCACTTCTTGGGATGTTTTCTCATGGGTCTAGGCCTAACAGCCTTCTTGCTGTCTGAGGAAAAGGAAGGAGCAGGGTAGGGTTTGAGGGACAGGTGCAGGTGCTTATGTATCTCTGCCTATCTTTACAGTAAGTTAGAAATGGAAATCACGTATACATTATGTCTATAATGTATACTGTTATGTCTTCATGTAGCAGTTGAGTAGCAGATTCAGATTATAAACCCTGCTGCTTACAGCTTTAAGACCGTGGGCAGGTTAATCAGTGCCTCTGATTTTCAGTTACCTCATCATCACACAGATTTACATTTATCTCCGTTTCACTGATGGGCAAGCTCAGGTACAGGGAATTTAATAATTTTTCTACAGAGAGGAAGGGAGAGGGATAGAGAGTTAGAAACATTGATCAGCTGCCTCCTGCACACCTCCCACTGGGGATGTGCCCACAACCAAGGTACATGCCCTTGACCGGAATCGAACCTGGGACCCTTCAGTCCGCAGGCCAATGCTCTATCCACTGAGCCAAACCGGTTAGGGCTAACAATTTTTCTGAGTTCACACATTTAATAAATGATAAAGCTGAGGTTTGAACACAGACTGTTTTCAAATCCATGCCTTTTATATCACATTCTACTGCCTTGCCTTCGTGTTAGCACTTAGAACAATATCTAAGTAAATGCTTAAGATATATGAGAAAGTTAGCTATTGTTATTAAAAGTGTTGTAGAGTACCATTATATGCCAGTCACTCTGCTAGATGTCTGTAATATAAAAGTGAACCAAAGGCAACACTGTCACCATGGAGATGAGGCTTGATTGGCAAAGAATTATACTTAAAAAGGAGACAAATAAGTGACTAGTTATAAACTATAATAGAGGCTGTACAGTAAAGATAAATAGAACTCTAAGAGTGTATAACAGGGAAATCTGACCTAAACTTAGGAGAGGGGAAAGGCTTCCTCAAAGAACTGGTGTTTGAATTGAGATTGAAGAATAAGTAGATATTAATTAGATGAAGTGAATGGATGGGGGAAACAAGGGGTAGTTGAAAGTATGGGTTCTAATCAGAGAGTAAAACAGGAGGGAGAAGGGCCCATTTGGGGAAACTGAGGATAGTAGTTGGCAGTGTCATGGCTGCAAGAGTTGGAGGCGCAAAATGGGATGGGAGAGGTTGGCTGGGAGTAGATGGTATAGGATTATGTGGGCCATGTCAGGGAGTTTGTATTTTTCCTAAGTGTAATGGGAGGTCATTCAAGGGTTTTAAATGGAGGAGTAAGACCTTTGACATGAAAAGCTCATTCTGACACTAAGATGTTCACATATCCCAACCTGTTTCTCTCTACAGGTCCCCCAGAAAGTCTGATCAATCAGAATGGAGTCCCATGGGAGACTCAACCCTCCCACCCCTTTCTAACCATAATTTTATAAAACATCAGCAACTTCTAAGTTTTCAATTGTTGCTCTAGGATCCATAAGTATCCTAGGCACAAAATCTTTCCTATCTTCCAGTGAACTCTAAACATATGATTTATACCCACTTAATCTAACCTGCTCATGATCATATCTCAGCACCGTCTAGTACAGCTGCTGGTGTTAGACGTTTCCTTCTTCTTGCAATGTGTGTTTTGCAGGTGTTACTTAAGGTTCTCTGCTTGATCCATATCCCTAATTTCTACACTCATTATACTTTATTATCCTAATCTTTTCCATTGAGTCAATGATAATTTTCATTCTTTTATTTAGCAAATATTTCTTAACTATTCCTAGTAGGTATCAGATTATATGCCAAGTATTTAATGGTGAAGAAAAATCCAGTTTCCATCCTCATGGAGCTTGGGTTAGGCCTGGAGGTGACTTCCAAAGGTTTGGACAGACCTTTTCACTCTGTGGTCTGCTGGCCATATCTTCAGGGTCAACACTTGGGAATGATACAGTATAATCCCAGCAAGTTTATTATGATGATTCCCATTTCAAATTTCAGAGCTTTCTTGGTTGTCTCCTTCTCCATGCCTTACTGTCCCACCTCCCCATACTCACATCATGTCCTACGTGACACATTAGGCAGAAGCTTTCCCTGCCTGTTCTTCACATTCATCCCCTCCTTTCTATTTCCAGAGCTACCATCCTAGTTAAGATTTGTTCCTTTGTACTTGAATTATTGCTTTAATATCCTGGCTGGTCTCATGGCTCTGAAGCCCTTCTCTTCTCTAGTCCTCACCGCATCTTTGATGGTAGATGCATTATCTCAAAGTAGAGTTCTGACATGTCACTTTCCTCATCAAAACTTCCTGGGGCGCCCACATTTCTGCTGACGGAAATCACAACTCTTTAGATTGACACTCCAGACCCAAACCTGCAGTACAGTATTCTCCCCCTTCAGACATTCTACATTTCAGTTAAACTGTATTGCTGTTCTGTAAACACACCTCATGCTTTCCTACTTTTAGGTCTTTTGCTAATTAGGTACCCTCCATCTGGAATATCTTCCTGAAATATGTCATCTGTCAAATTTCATCTTTCAAAACCCATCCAAAATGCCACCTACTTAATTAAGCTATTCTTAAATTCCTCAATGAGACATATTCTGCCTTTATTTTAGCCTTTCAGCAGACACATGCTGATAAAGGGCAGTTTGTAAAGAGGTGTTCATTTAGGCTGCTGTGTTATTAACCTATCAAACTAAAAGAAAACACTGTACCAGGTTCATTTTTTTTATTTCTCATGTATGTAATTATCACATTCTATCTTGCTATCCTATAAATATTAAGCTCATCCATTCATTCATCTTATGAATATTTGTTGGGCACCTGCTGTGCTCCAGGTATTATGCAGGTGAGTGGACAAAAATAGAAAGCTCCCGAGGCCATAAAGCAGGTGCACGTAAGGAGAGAATACCGCAGTGCTGGCCTGGTGGGGACTTTGAGAACTGGAACCTGGAGAAGTGTTCCCCAAGTGGCAGAACCATTGTTTTTGTATGTTAAGCAAAGTGGGGGCTGAAGTGGCTGAGGTTCACAGCACTGAGTTCAAGCTCTTCTCAGGTGGTGGGTAGTTCATGCCAGGCCTCTACTGCACCCCTAGGAAGTGGGAAAGATGGCCATGCTATCCCTTTGTCTCAGTGTTTTTTATCTTTGTCCTCTGTATTCTATATTCTACTGATTTGAGAGTAAACCAAAGTAAAAACCCATTTTGAACGGCATCCAAATGGTAATTCTCTTCCAGGATATATCTGATGAGGGTCTTCAGCAGTATTCTAATTTTTGAACAGTCAGCTCTCACCAAGATAGGAAGCAGGCTTTGGCACTCACCACCACAGTATACATTTGGCTTTTTTTCATTATCTACAAAATTACACAGGACCCCACTGGGGCTTCCTAGTTTTAGAAGCTGAAGCATCACACTTTTTTAGAGCCATACAGGGGAGGGAGTCTGGTTGGGTGACCTTAGTGGACTGCACACGTTTCTCCAGCTGCCCTTCTTTTTCAAGGGGAAAAAAGGTTCTTTTCATTTACATTCCATCAGAAAGGATTTTTCCTAAGCACTAGCTTTCCATAGCATTTCCTCCCCCACCCTCACCCTCCAGAAGTTACCTAGATGGTGGGTTGATTGGGGTAGTTAATTTATCAGAAGTCTGTACCAGGCAGATTTAGCATGAAGAAAACGAAGCATTAGGCTTCTCATTTGCAAAGACCACTTCCAAGGCCCTGGTTTGAGAGTGTTTGGGGTTAGTTGCTGCAATAAAATCCTTAAAATCCTACAGCTCATATATGAATGAAACACAATAGAGGTTTTCCCAAATTCAACAAAACCCTACAATACACCTTTTCTTAACTTTCAGTAAAACAAAACAAATCATTCTAGAGGAAAGAATGGATTACCATTTTTATTTCTGCAGAAAATATTACAAAAATTTTATTCTATGAAATATAAACCAAACAGTATTCAATGGGAAAATAAAGAAACGAGTGTTAGAAAGGAGTCCCAGGAAATAAATGAATAAAGCACTGTTATCTTGTAGTTTGTGATATGTCTTAGCATGAAATTAAAAAAAATATATATGATTTCTCTGATTCTAAATAAATATTTACTTTGTACTTAATTTTGTACTCTCTCTCTCTCTCTCTCTCTCTCTCTCTCTCTCTCTCTCTCTCAAGAAGGTCTTGAAATTGTAGTAACCAAGTTCATCAGAGTCTGGATCCATCCTGGCTCTCTGCACTTTCACTATAGACCAGTGAGAGGTGGACATCCAAGGTATGTGTCCCTGCTCTGCAGATCCAAGCTTCCTCTGGGCCGCTCCAAGTTTTAGGTCCATGGTTCTCATACTTCAGCATCCATCAGAATCACCTAGACCGTCTGTTCCACTGCTTACTGTTCCCAGGGTTTCTAATTCAGGAGATTTGGGTTAGGGCCTGAGATGCATTTCTAACAAGACCCCAGGTGATGCTGAGGCTACTGCTCTAGGTACCTCCCATCGAGAACTGCTCTAAGTCAATGGTTCTCAATTTTGCTGCACAGTGGAAGCACCTGAGGAGTTTTGTTATTATAAATACTGATGGCTGGGACAAATCCTTAGTGAGTCTTCTGATTTAATTGGCCTGGGCATGGGATATTTTATAAGTCTAGTATGAAGCCAAGATTGAGAACCAGTGGTCTGGACTGTGGCAGGATTCTTAGTCCACTTAGACAGTAGATCTAAGCTATGCTTTTCAATATAGTCATGTGCCACTTAACTGGGATTCCTTCCAAAAATGCGTCATTAGGCAATTTTGTGGTGTGTTGTGCCAACATCACAGAGTGTATAATACAAACCTAGATGGCATGGCCTACTTCTATAACCTATGTGCTATTTATTTATTTATTTATTTATTGATTGATTGATTATTAATCCTCACCCAATGATATTTTTCCATTGATTTTTAGAGAGAGTAGAAGGGAGGGGGAGAGACAAGAAAGAACCATCAATGTGAGAGAGACACATCGATTGGTTGCCTACTGCACGCATCCTGATCAGGTTTGGGATGGAGCCTGCAACCGAGGTACGTGCCCTTGACCGAAATCGAACCTGAGATCTTTCAGTCCATGGGCTGATGTACTATCCACTGAGCCAAAGTGGCTAGGGCATGCACTTTTATACAACTGGCAGCAGAGTAGCTTTGTTCACACCAGCATCACCACAAACAGGTGGGTAATGTGTTGTACTACTATGTTATGACAGCTAAGATGTCACTAGGCAATAGGAATTTTTCAGCTCTATTATAATCTTACTAGAGATCCAGTACACAAAAAAATTGTGCATGGGGAAGGGGGGTCCCTCAGCCCAGCCTGCACCCTCTCACAATTCAGGACCCCTCGGACATCCCTCTCTCAATTTGTGACCGCTAACTCCTATCTGCTAGCCTGCCTGCCTACCTGATTGCCCCTACCACTCCGCCTGCCTGCTTCATTGCCCCTAACCACTCATCTACCTGCCTGCCTGATCGCCCCTACCACTCTTCCTGCCTGCCTGCCTGCCTGCCTGATTGCCCCTAATCATTCTGCCTGCCTGCATGAGTGCCCCTAACCATCTCTTCCTTAGCCCCTGCTGCATGGCTTTGTCTGGAAGGACGTCTGGAAAGTCATCCAGAAGGTCATTCAGCTGCGGTCTAAATAGCATATTACGCTTTTATTATTATAGACTAGAGTCCCAATGCATGAAAATTCATGCAAGAGTAGGCCTTCCTTCCCCCAGCTGCCAGCACCAGCTTCCTTCTGGCACCTGGGCTTCTCTCCTCTGGTGCCCTCAGGCACCTGGAACCTGGGCTGGCTTCCCTCGGGCCGCTCAGAGGCACCCAGGACTGGGTTGGCTTCCCTCGGGCTGCCTGCAGGCATCCAGGACCCAGGCTGGCTTCCCTCTGGTCTCGGCTTTGTCAGGAAGGATGTCTGGAATACGTCCGGTCTAATTATCATATTACCCTTTTATTATTATAGATGAAACTGCCATGGTATGTATTGTCCATTGTTGTTGGACATACCATTATACCACCTATAGCTTTTTATATTTTCAAAATATAATGTCAACATGCAGTTGGAAAATCAACAATGCATATTATGAAGTGACTTTTTTGAGGAGGTCATGACAGAATTTATTAAGTGGAAGGTGCTCTACAAGAACTCAGCAAATTAACAATCTTTATCACAGGCTAGAGTTTGGATTTTGCAGATTTTATGTTGGTGTGCATATCACATGCAAAATTCACCATGTTCCGGAAATCTGAAATAGCTTGAAGTTTCTTAATAACATTTTTTGGTATTATAATTTTATCTTCTTAACTAATTTAATGCCCTTTCCCTATTTGATCTGGCTTAGTAGCTCTAAGAAAATGTATTATAATACCTTATTTAATGTTCAATTTATAATTTTTCTCACCAGACACAAAATCCCTTACGATGGTTCCCTGTAACATAGCTGTGAGCCTCATATACTAAAATCCAAAAGCATTGTGGCATCTCTAGTTTTCTCTTCAGTGGGGTCCTAAAACAGCTGGCCCTCATCCTCTAGGGAGCAGTGGCTTGAGAATGAAAGTAATTCCTTCCTTAACTCTCTGGGTGCCCCGTGGCGACGGGTAATCTTTAACTACATATTCCATCTCTAGACTTATTATCATTCCATTTGGAAAAACATGTCACATAGGGCCAAAGAGACCCAGTTATGCTGTGGATTCTGCTTAAATGAATACCTGATGAAGCGATAAACCCATTTTAAAATGAATTTGCTGCTCCCATCAATTCCTTGCAACTCTGTTGCCAGCCTGAAAAAATATATCAAATAATGAAACTTGATAATCTGACCCTGCTAAGTGCTGCAAGCAATGTCCCAGGCTGCACATATGGTGACTCCTTTATTTATTTAATTCCTGATTTTCAAAAATAAACCAAAAACACTCTGGAACAGAATATCTTTTCCCTCGCCGAGATAATGCATTAAAAAATCTGGCTACGCATGAAACTTAAACAAATTATGTTGGGTTATTTGGACAAACATGGAATTAATTTATATTAAGTATAGTGTGACACTCTCATTAAATAGGATAGAATATTACAATGGGACCAAAAAATGCCCAAGTCTTATGGCTGACTCTACCACTGGACAGATCAGTCAAGGGGTCAAGTGTCACACAGGACGTTGTTATAACTGGCAGTTGAAAACACACACCTAGTGAGGTCATTTTCTCTTTCACAGCCTCTTGAAGTCCCTGTGAATAGTCTGTGGAGTGGGGGAACCTATTTTGATCTGAGACTCATTATCAGGACTGGACATTCATGCCTTTCAGAAGCACAAGTTTTATCCAAGTTCCTCATTTTACCCTGGTGAGAAATTAGCATGCCTCACAGGAGCATTGAAACTAATTGTTACAAAAAAATGAATTAATGACATGTACAGAAGGACCTAGTCCTTGCATGGAGAGGGCTAGAAAGGCAACATATATCAATTTTCTTATTAACTTAATTATAATGGGGTGATGATGATAGTACCTTGCTTTTGTGGGTCTTCAAAAATTGAAGGCTTAAGTGTGATTGTATTGGCGGCTGGGGATGAGTTCAATGACCTTTCTGTGTCACTCTTCATTTGCTGTTTTCTCATACCCACAGAGCAGCTTTCAAATGATAACTACAACTTATATTTAACTGCCCACACGACAATGCAATCTTGGTTCTCTAGCAGTAGAAAATGGATTTTTAATTTATTTTTTTCCAATTATGATGAGTTTGTAGTGAGCTTACCGTGCTTTCTGACTCCACCCTCTTGTGACTAATAGTGTTTGTTTCTGTACTAACAGCTTGGCCTTTGATAACGAATATCTATTGCTTTTGTCTACCACCTCCCTTTCTGATAATAGCACCCCAATTTTCCTTTGGGGAACCAGCCCTCACCTATTTCAATCCATATGATTGAGGTAGGGTTTGATCCCTCTCCTATCCTCTGTGGGCAGGCACATGGGCCAGGCATCTGCTTAGATACACTGTTTGGTTCAGGAATGGGCATGTGATCATGAAATCTGGGATTCTTGCTGGAAATTTGGGAAAAAAGGAAGTTTTATATTTTTCTTCTGGTATTGCTAAACTAACTAGTAGGATATGATTTGAGAGCTCCTGTTGGACCTCTGTGTCATTATTTTAGTTGATCCTATACAACGAAAGTAGACCCGAGAGATGAAAAGGTACAGATGCCTGAAATTTGAGTACCTGGATCCCGTTGTGCCTAAAGTGGACTCTTGGACTGTTGAATTATGAGTGTTAAAAATTCACTTTTTGTTGGATTGAATTGAGTTTATGTTGCTTGTAACCAAGAGTATTCTTAGACATGTTCTCTGGTCATCATTGCTAAGATATTAACAAAGAGAAAAGTGCAAATAGAGCCGCCCCTCCCCCCCCCCCAATATCTGTGCATAGAAGAGTCCCGTGAATTGTGTTCCTAGCTAACTTCTCTGCATTATAATCCACATCAATTCTAAGGCTCAGAGTTTCTGAGGCAGGAAGGAGCTGAGTCTCTTCTACACTTAGAAGAGAAAAACTTGGAAATTTGGAATGCATTTATTAGAAGTTGGGAATGTGATTACTGTATTTTGCATATACATGTGAAAACCTCTGTCTTTATTTATACCAAAGATTTGACCAAAATAAACAAGAGAGAGAGAGAGAGAGAGAGAGAAAAAGAGAGAGAGAGAGAGAGAGAGAGAGAGAGAGAGAGAGAGAGAGAAGTATAAAGACATTTTTTTTTTTGGCAACGTTTTTAAAAAGCTTATTCTGGCCCTGGCTGGTTTGGCTCAGTGGATACAGCGTCGGCCTGCGGACTGAAGGGTCCTGGGTTTGATTCCGGTCAAGGGCACATGCTCTGGTTGCGGGCTCGGTCCCCAGTGGGGGGCATGCAGGAGGCAGCCAATCAATGATTCTCTCTCATCATTGATGTTTCTATCTCTCTATCGCTCTCCCTTCCTCTCTGAAATCAATAAAAATATATTAAAAAAATAAAAAGCATATTCTGTAGAATGCCCAATCTTTTACAGAGGAAAAAGCTGGTATAGTTGATAAATGGGGAGTAAAATATTTGTAAGTAAAGATTATGCAGTTTAAACTTATTTGTAATTATTTCCTTATTAAAATAGATTTAATTAGGTGGAAGGAAATGACCAGAGGAGAAGGGTGTTGTTCACCCCAGGGTACAGTGCCTTCAGGTCATTCTATCGGAGTTTGCTGCTCCCTTCTATTGGTTTGTATAGACTGTCCCATTCTGTGAAGATTTTTTTGCACAGTTTTAATCACCCGGTTATGGAGGTCTGAAATAACACGAGAGTGGTAGTTTGAACGGAGAGAATGTAACCTCCCATTGCCCCTTTCCTGCTCTTAGGTAATAGATTCTGGGACTCAGAACAGAAGTCAGGGCTTTTGAACAGCCAGTGCCCTGATGGTTTTTTTGGCCTCCACTGTCCCCTTGGTCAGCAGGCAACAGCTACGTGGCCGAATACAAGTAGGGATGAGTGAAGTTAATTAGCTCTGATGGGAATTAAACATACAATCTTGGCATTGCTAGTTCTACCCTCCACCCCCCAGCACACTGCATGTGGAGTGACAAGTGAGAAGCTGGCAGGGCTCACCAGCGCAGGTGTCATAACACATCTGAAAAGGAAGGAGCTGAGACCAAAGACCTCATTCTGCCACTCCTCGGTCCTGCCTCCTAACATTTGACCGGTGAATTAAATCAATTCACTTTTAGTTGAAAGGAATTTAACATTCTGGAAGAAAACCTTTTTCTCTATATATATTCTAAGTATTGGCGGTGTGCCATAGGTGTTATGGGTTGAATTGTGTCCTCCCCAAATTTATATGTTGAAGTCATAATGCCCAGTATTTGAGAATGTGACCTTATTTGGAGGTAGGGTCTTTAGAGAAATCACCTACAAGCCAAGAAGCAAGGTCTAGACCAGATCTTTCCTTCATAGTCCTTGGAAGGAACCAATCCCACTGACATCTTGAGCTTGTACGTACCACAGCTATGTAATTTGTGGTACACAGTCCCTAGCCGACTTACAGAGTTGGCTAGTACCTGAAGTCCTGTGACTCCGGAGATCTCATTTAATCTCTGTCTTCAAGGTAGTTCTCACATTTCCATTTAAAACTCAGAGTCTTGTCCATGCACACACAGGTATCTTGTAAGAAATGGTGTTTCATGGGAAAAGTGGTAATTCATTTCACAATTCAGACAATTAAATAATAGCTTTTCCATAGGATAACCTGTGTATGTCAATATGCAACACAGTGCTTTATATATACTTGTCATTTTCATCGTGTTGACTTTTGTTATCTAAGACGTATTGTGAACAATTCTGGAATCTGTTTGATCTGGTGGCTATTGCTCCTACTTACCTCTGTTTTTGTTCTATTTTCATCTCATGCATATTTATGTATTTTAAAATGTTTATGGTTTTAATATTTTTTGTATTTTATTGATTTTTCACAAAGAGGAAGGGAGAGGAATAGAGAGCTAGAAACATTGATGAGAGAGAAACATCGATCAGTTGCCTCCTACACACCCTCCACTGGGGATGTGCCCGCAACCACGGTACATGCCCTTGACTGGAATTGAATCTGGGACCCTTTAGTCCGTAGGCCAATGCTCTATCCACTGAGCCAAACCAGTTATGGCGGTTTTAATATTATTAAAGTATTTGATCTATCAGTACTATGTATGTGAGTAGTCCTAGAGAAGATTGAAGCATTAATTCCAGGCACCATCTTGACTGGAAGCCTTTAGGCTATTTCTTTAGGGAGTTCTATTAAAAATGTAAGCTCAAATGCTAATACAACAGAGATAGAGGTAGTGGGTTAATTAGTAGACTGTTTAAGACAGGGACAATTATGCATATTGAATTTTCTGCAGCACTCACCACAATGTCTTGCATGTAATAGGTACTCATTATATATTAAACTCCTGGCATTTGCAGATTTAACATTTGAGGTTTTAAATTTTCCCAAGTGACCTCCAGAGGGCCCTGGAATTGTGAGGGTCCCAGCATGTGCTTCTCAACATGACTTTGTGGTTCTCTGTTCTTAAGTGATCTTTATTAAAAACCATCATCAAGTGCTCACAACTGAATTTTTTAATGTATAAAATGGAGGTCAAATAAGAGACATGATTTAATAAGAATTTAAAAAGTGGTTACCTTGCCCTGGCTGGTGTGGCTCAGTTGGTTGGAGTGTCGTTCCATGAACTGAAGGGCACATGCCCCGGTTGTGGGTTTGATCCCAGGTAGGGGCACGTATGGGAGGCAACCAATCGATGTTTCTCTCTCATATGGATGTTTCTTTCTCTCTCTCTCCCTTTCCCTTCCTCTTTCTTTCAAATAAATTTTTTAAAAAGTGGTTACCTTATGGCTTGGAAATGGAAAATAAAAAACAGGTGATCTTCTACAGACTGTGGTTCTGAAGAAAACCAAGATCCTTTGCAAAATGTTCTGATATATAGAGGACGCTGAACGAATGCCTATGGATATTAAATGTCCATTGTAAATATTTGTTGGTCAAAATAATTTGAATTGGTCTTGGAAACTGCCTATGTAACATGATTTGAGAAATCCTAGGAATACTCTGCTGTCCCTAGAATCTTCCTCTACTATCATAGTATCTGTTATTTCATAACCAGAGATTTGTTACTTTGTGCTAAGTATTGACCTTTTTCTGCAGACATCTCTTAACATTTATATCCATCTGTTATTGTCAGAGAGAAAGCACATTGTCACTGACAGTTTAGGCTAAACATTTTCAGATCCATGAACCCAACACTTCTTAAATATCTCTTAGGTGCCAGAGCCTCTTCCAAGTACTGTGGACGACACAAAGATGAAACATAGGTACTTGTCTTTTGGGAATTCACAGCCCAGTGGGAAAATATGGATAATATGGACTATTAAGACATAATGTAATGAGTGATACTGAAATGTACGGACAAAGCTATTCTCTGGTTCCTTGGAGGAGGCGACAATGAACGATTCCAGGAGAAATAAGTAAAATCTGCAGAGAGAAGGCCACATGTGCGTCTTGTGAAGAAACAGGGAAATTGCTTTTTAGGAAGAGATGGGAAGGGGCTAGTCTCAGGATTCAGACCTGGAGGTTAAAAGATGGAGAAAGAAATGGGACTCTGGGAAAAGGGGTAGGAATGTCAAAGACAAAGTTTATTTCTCAATTGTGCTGTCATCTGCTCCAGCCAGTTAAGAAACATAAGAAAAATCCTTTATTCCATGACACTAGGCACTATTCCTAGCCTGGTTAAGATGTCAGGGATTTTATTTATTTTTATGGGATGCCTGGGGTAGAGTGAAGTTAAAGCTTGCTAGACATTGAAGACGGGGCTTCTAGGCCAGTTCTACCATTTATTAATCATACATTTTGTGCAAACCGTTTTACCTCTTGGAGCTTCAGTTTCTCCCACAAGAAAATGCAATAATAATAGCTGCTCTGCCACTACAGTGAGTTCTCAGGTTATACAATAGAATATTTGAAAATATGTTGAAAATTGCAAAATATTACTCAAGTATAAATTTAGGTGTGAAATATCATTCATCAAATTACTGGGTCAGATTAATGCAGGGAAGATAGGGATGATGTGTCAGTAAAGGGTGAGTTTCAGGCACATAAGCTAATAGAATGGCATGAGAGATTTTTTGCCCTGAAGATACGTTTTTGCATTGTGTTTGAGCTGCTGCCAGAGAGTGTGCTCATATATTATACAGATATTATCCCGACCCCTGTTCTACTTCTAATCTACCATTTTTCAAATAAGAGTATGAATGTAGCTAGGGATATAGAAACTCATCTCTAATAATAAAGAAACAATATCAGGGAATGCCACGTGGGCAGAGGGGCCTCTCCTTTGTATACAGACAACCACTCAGGTAGTCATGAGGAAAAGCGAGCTGTTCTTTCTTTAGCATGCACTTGCTAATTCAGCAGAAACTAGGACCCACGGTTATCTTATATTCTGAGGAAAACAGCATTCCTACTTTTGATTTTTTTTTGGGCACATGGTATAAAATTAGCTGAAGTCTAATAAGCCAAAGCAGTAACCTTGAATTTATTGAAAGTTAAGGAAAATTTAATGCCAAGAGTTATACATCTGCAACTAAAATGAGTCCCAGTGCACCCCTTCTGCTCTCAGATTCTGGGAATGCCAATAAAATACCAGAAGACATGCAATACTGTGAAAATTGGTTCTTTGGGTATTGTAGCATCTTGACTTAGAAGGGCTTTAACCTTGGCCTCACGCTTCCTGCGGGGCCTGTGGCCGATGCTGTGTAAGTGCGAGAACTATCAAGCATCGCTCAGAGTTTTTCATCTGAATAAAATTAGAAAGGAAACCTTCAAAGTCCTATCAATTCTAGACGTGTTCTGTATGCATTAAATTGAACCTAATGGACTGAAAAATGAGCATTTCAGCACGTATAGGTAAGAATTATTTGCATGAGAATAAATTACTCCCATTCCCTTTATCCAGCGATATAATGTATGTATTTATCTACATGGGGTAGGTAACACCAACGCCTTCTGTGGAATTTCTCTAAGATCACTGAGAATCAGTTTTCATCAGGCCACTTAAATTTTTCTCAGCGTTAATCCAGTATCAGCTCTTGGCTTTGCTTCTCTAAAATAAAACTGAACAAGATTTAGTATTTTTCCTTTTTTCAAATATATATTTTTATTGATTTCAGAGAAGAAGGAAGAGGGAAAGAGAGAGATAGAAACATCAATGATGAAAGAGAATCACTGATCGGCTGTCTCCTGCACCCCTCCCCCACACTCTGGGATCGAACCCGCAACCGTTGCATGTGCCCTGACTGGGAATTGAACTGTGATCTCCTGGTTCATAGGTCGTTGCTCAACCACTGAGGTATGTTGGTAGGGCTTCCTTTTTTCTTTTTTTTTTAAATTAAATTTATTTGGGTGACATTGGTTAATAGGATCATATAGGTTTCATGTGTGGATTTCTATGTTACAAGATCTGTTCATTGCACTATGTGCCCACTGTCCAAAGTGAAATCACCTTCTGTCACCATTTTGACCATTGGAAGCACCAAGAAAGAACCTTAGCATGAGTAGAATACAGAAAAATATGTAGCCATATAGATTTATCATCTGATTACAGTCACATGTATCTTTGTTTGGCTTGTTTCTATGTTATAATTGACTAGTAGCCCTGAGCACGAATCTGTGTGCCAGTAGCTTTCTGCGGGGCCTGGCCGCACCATGCCTGCTGCCCAGAGGCTCTCCGCAGCCCAGAGGCCCATCCATGCCCTGGCCTGGCCAGAGGCCCATCTGCGGCCGGGCGCGGAAAGCTTGCCTTGTCGCCGCAGTGACAGAGCAAGCATTCCGCCAGGCCGCTCATGCTGCCTTCTCTCAGCGGCTGCCCTGCCCTGGGACAGGGGGACTCTGGCAAGGCTGAGAGGACTGGACGCCACCAACTTGTGGCTATGGGCGCCGCCATCTTTATGATGGAGTGACAGTTAATTTGCATATCACCCTTTTATTAGATAGGATGTTTTCTCAGCCCAATAGTGTTTACTGATGCAAGCTTAACTGCTTTATTACTTTAACTCTCTTCTATATTCTTGGAACTATGGAACCTGTATCCCTATCTTAAGCTTTGCCTTGAACTTTCAACTCATATCCAATAGACTGCTGGAGAGAGCTACTTAGAAATCTCACTGTCACCTCTAAGTTTAAAGTCATATTCTCATAAAACCAATCTATTTACCGCTTATCTTTCAGCTCTCTGTCAGGCTATACTGCTTCCTTCTCTCAACTCTTATATTTTATTCTCAAGTCCTCATTATTTTATTGCCAAAATTTAACTCAAATTGACTCACTTCTTTTTATTCCCTATAAACAATGCTCTAGTATAGACCCTTGCCATCTCTTGTTTTGAGCTTAGCTGTCATCCAATCCTGCTTCCAGCAGAGTGTCACTTTCCCCAGATGCATTTTCATGGTGTAGCTAGAACCCGAATCCTCTCTCCAAAGTGCACATTTGACTAGGTAGCTCCTCTCTTTACATTTTCTCAGTGGTTTTCTAGCATTAAAGACTAAAGTTTCACTTCTTTACAGGGCTCACAAAATCCTTCCTGACTTGGCCTACACCTGCTTTACTAGCTTCATCTCTCAGACCGAGTGCACCATGGATTTGCTCATAACTCTCCACACTGGCAATGTTGCTTCACATTGAGTCTTTATTCCTGGTGTTCCCTTGGCTGCAACAGCCTGCGTGAATCTCCCCTCCCAGTTAGCCCTTGTTCATCTTTCAAGAATCAGCCACAGCATTTTATTTTTCTCCAGAACACCTTTTCTACAATCCAATTTGAAATAATTAATCCTCTTTTATGCTCCATCACATCCTATGTAAACCTCTATATATTGAAATTTTATTAACAGTTTTGTGTGCATCTCTACTTCACTAGCCTATAAAGTTTTTGAGAAAAGAACTATTTTGTATTCATTGTAGTTCCCTCAACATGAAGCCCAATATTTTCCATTTGGTAAATGATTAAAAATGCTCATTAAATCATCTTTGAGTTAAATTAATGCATTTAATAGTTTTACATAAGATTTCCTTTCCTTTGGCTGAGAGTTTTGAATAACAGAGTAGATTATTGAAAGAAACTGGATGAATTCTTAATTTAGATACTCTCTGTGTCGCTTATAGGATGAAATCAGATTTTAATAGTAAATATTGTGTTTAAAAATGTCCTAGAGCATATAAAACCAAGTTTCAGTTTAGCTTTTTAAGGTATTGGCTAAAAGTTTCTGGGAACTGGTTACATGGCTAGGATTATAGGACTGCTGCTATCATGTGGAATAACGTGCTATAAATTCATTTTAATTATTAAAAATGTAAATACCTTTATGTTTAAATTGTTAATAATTAGTGTCCATCAGATTAAGTAATTCACAATCTCTGAGGCCTTTCCAGTTTTGGAATTTTAGGAATTCCTTGTTCCCAAAGAAACCTCAAAATAATAATTGTTTCAACTTTATTGTAGGTGCCAGACCAGACCATCACTTGGTCATGCTGGTCCTCTACAACCGCGAAGACTGGACCCGGTATGTGACCATCCGTATCACTTTTGAAGAAAGCCCAAACACTTTTTTTAAAAAAAATATATCTTTACTGATTTCAGAGAGGAAGGGAGAGGGAAAGATAGATAGAAACATCAATGATGAGAGAGAATCATTGATTGGCTGCCTCTTGCACGTCCCCCACTGGGGATCAAGCCCACAACCCAGGCATATTCCCCTGACTGAAATCGAACCTGGGACTCTTCAGTCTGCAGGCTGACGCTCTATCCACTGAGCCAAACCAGCTAGGGTCCCAAACACTTTTTATTAACATACTCTCTTGGTCATTTTAGTACATTTCCTTATAGTCTATGTATCTTGAAAGTAAAGAAGAGTCCAAAGGAGTCTAATTTCTTTGAAGAAACTAGAAGTTAACATAAAAACATAAAAACACACAGCATCTTAACTGTCTCTTCTCTCTGCCAAATATATCATTCTAAGTGGACCCACTAGATATGAGAAAGAGCACCCAAGTTACAAGTCTTTTTAAAGATGTCATTTTGATAGTCTATGTTGATTCATTTGTCTGTGATGGTGTAATGTACTTCTTTAAATGCAAATGTCTTTGCTCTACTGACCTTCCATTCATTCGGTGGGTTTTGACACCAAAATGCTAAGCAGCTGGACCTCTAATATAAGGAACCTATTATGTACATGTTCCTGGAAATAAAGAAACATT
Organism: Cnephaeus nilssonii; assembly: GCF_951640355.1. Taxonomy (NCBI): domain Eukaryota; kingdom Metazoa; phylum Chordata; class Mammalia; order Chiroptera; family Vespertilionidae; genus Cnephaeus; species Cnephaeus nilssonii. Next base: position 18,653,306 of record NC_137081.1, on the reverse strand, counting down.
TTATTTCTAGAAAGAAGTGGATTTATGTGGCACTCAAGAATTTTTCATTTGTTTGTTTGTTAGAGACATTTATCCCCTCTGATATAAGAACACTAAAAAGAAGGAAACAAATCAAAAGATTGATTGCTAAAATTGATCTTGTATCTTGAGGATGACTGCAGCATTTATTTAATTTTATTCCTTTATTAATCCCCTCATTCAGGAAACATTAGATAAACATCTGCTATGTGTCAGGCAGGAGAACTCCAGAGGGCTATGGAAGAATATCCCGAGGGGCCTGACCCAGTCAAGGTGTGAGGCTGGTGCTACATGAGACATGGCATTTAGGCTGAGAACTGCGGGGTGGAAAAGAGGGAGCCAGGGGAAGCACTGGGGGTCAGGTTGATCCCGGTGTTCCAGACAAAGCTTACAGAGCACAATTCTTGTTAGATTAAGCTGTCCTTCCCAGGAAATACTTTGACAGTCTCGCTAGTCTCCAGTGACTCCACCCTGGATGCCATGCTTCTTTTACCTTCTCTAGTTCAGATATGACCTTTCTGAGATCACTTGTCAGAGAGTATTGCTTTTCTTTCTAGGCCAGTGTAAGGCTTGACTACAGAGTAAAGGGCGAGGTGATAAATGACAAATTCAGCTAGGTGTAATGAAATACTTCAAAAATAGAAACTTTGCTTCACTGCTGGTACTCTTTAACATTTACCTCTGTTTAGAAGCAGTTCCAATATAGGAGTGCAGTCAATCCTAAATTAATATTTACTATTACATCCCTGGAAGAGAAAAAAAAAAGTATGTTTATAGAGATTCCCCCCTTCCCTATTTCTTCATAATCCCTGAACTTTGGGTGGGACTTTAGATTTTAATATGAAAAATTATATTTCTCATGGAAAAGAAAGGGTTATAGCTTTGCCAATGAAATCAAATCTCCATTTGTACAAAGAAAATTGCCATAACCGGTTTGGCTCAGTGGATAGAGCATCAGCCTGCAGACTCAAGGGTCCCAGGTTCGATTCTGGTCAAGGGCATGTACCTTGGTTGCGGGCACATCCCCAGTAGGGAGTGTGCAGGAGGCAGCTGATTTATGTTTCTCTCTCATCGATGTTTCTAACTCTCTCTCCCTCTCCCTTCCTCTCTGTAAAAAGTCAATAAAACATATTAAAAAAAAAATAAAGAGATGTACAATATGGGTGAATTCCACACAAAAAGTGTTGAATGAAAAATGGCAGGTTCAAAAGATACATACTGCATGATTCTATTTACATAGAGTTTTAAAACACACAAAGATTAGTTTGTTGTTTGGAAGCTTAGCCATTTCTAGTCCAGGGGAGCCTTGGTGGTGGGAAGGGTATTGACTAAAAATGGGGCATATGGGGATTTTGGGTTATTAGTGATACATCCTATACATCCCATGTTATAAGTATTCTTATAATATATGCACTCTTATGTATATATAGTGCAGGTCAATAAAAAGGTATAAAAAGATGTTCACTTAAAATAAATTCTTTATATAAAGGAAGGAAGCAGTTGGCCTTGCAAACGTGATTCTGGCAATATCTACAGAGCCACTAAGAAGTGGGCCTTTACAATGATCCAGTTTCTTTGATTCAGCTCAATAGACATAAATCAGGTCACAAAGTAAATTACTTTGCACCAGATTATTTAGTTCAACCCCAGGACTGATGATGCTAAGTATACAGTTGCTCAAACTAACCAAACAGTTTTAAAAATCTGCATCTCATTGTGTTTCAGAGGAGAGGGTTAGAGAACATGTTTCTAGGTTGTATTTCATTGCATGCATGATGCATTTCCAATATGCCCTTTTATTTCTCTGGGAGGTAGTTAAAGAAAACCGTCTGATGCTGTAAACCCAGTCTACACACTGTAAATTTATATGTACCAAATAATAGATTTTATGGTAAACAAAGAATATTTTTCTGAGTTGACATCATTTCAATAGGCATATGAGTTTGATGACTAGCCTTCCACTTTCTGTGAGAACAAATCAATGGGATGGAATATGTGATTACAGATGTATATTCTGGTTTTACTTCTGCAAGTGCAAGGAAAGGAAATGTGTCATCGCACTCTACATTGGCATTGTGAACTATCTAAATTCTGGCACCTCCCCTATTTAAGTTACTTTAGGCTTTTCAGGTATATTATTTTACAGCTTTGCTGCTGTGGCCCTGACTTCCCTACTCATTCAAGGTTAACTGCATTTATTTTATTTTATTGATTTCAGAGAGGAAGGGAGAAGGAGAAAGAGAGAGAGAGAGAAACATCAATGATGAGAATCATTGATCGGCTGCCTCCTGCGCGCCCCACACTGGGGATGGAATCTGTAACCCGGGCATGTGCCCTGACCAGGAATAGAACTGTGACCTCCTGTTCATAGGTCCACGCTCAACCACTGAGCCATGCTGGCTGGGCCAACTGCATTTTTTTAAAGACCCAGTCTTCACTAATCACACTATTATAAGCTGCTGACTCTGGGGTCTTGGTAGCCAGTCGTCTGGCTGTTGATGACAAGCATTGTGCTGGCAGAAAGGAAGTGACAAATAAACCATGGCTGTCTCTGCTCTCATTCAGGAGTGGTACTGGGCCTCTCACATTACTATTTTGTCCGAGTGTGCCTTGCCATCTAGTGTTGCTCAATAACTGATGAGCGGGAAGGTACAAGTGGGTCTCTAAAGCCAACCAGGCAATTAATATCAATATTTCTGAGAGCAGAATACTTGCCAGGCTGAGAAACGGGCAACTGAGTGGTGAGAACCTCCTGGAACATTGCTGGGTTCTCTGCAGAACTGAAGGTTGCACCCAGCCCAACCACCAGGATAGGAATGAGCCTATGTAAACCAGTGAAGTGGTTTGGAGAACATTCTCCTCTAGCTGCGTGCAAGTATCCTTACGCCCATCTGGATACCCAGGGAAGTCATTCTCTGTTCATCTTATAGGAGTGGTGCCTTGCAGGGCCACGTCAGATAGGAAACAGAGCAGGTAAATGGAAAATAAGCCTTCTCAAGCAGAAATGATTCTTTCGGTGAAAAAAGGAAGAAAGAAAAACCCAAACAGAAACAAATAAAAATCCCAATCATCTGTTTATGTTAATATTTTACACATTTAACCTTTTGCACTTGGATGTCGAGTGTGACTCGGCACGGTTAGCATTAGAATAAAGGAACCGAGAAAAAAGCAAGCGAGTGCAAAGGGTTAATAAGAAATATTGTGTTTTTTTATACAGAGATCTCATTGTCACTGTAATAACTTTAGGTTCCATAGCAGCTTGGTTTTTATTCTCCTCTGGAACTCTCCTTTGCTTATCATGTTCAGCCTCCCTCTGAAGTCAGTGGACCACATGAAACACAAATGATTAGAGATGGGAAATTACATCTATGAATAAGCAGAACTAATGAAATGCCTTACAACAAGGCAAAGGTGGGGTAAAAATTACTGTAGGCTAAACAAATCTGCAATTGTCAGGTACAAAAGTGGGAGGACAGTGTACTAATTCTATGGAGATGTAGCAAGGAAGTGATCTTAATGACAGAGCCATCAGCCCACCACAATGTCTACACTTTTTACATTTCTATAGACCAGTGATGGGCAACCTTTTGAGCTTGGTGTGTCAAACTTCACCAAAAAACTGAGCATAACTCGGGTAGTGTGTCACTTTGAGGAAAAAACTAACTCTAAGACTCTAGTCGCAAATGTTTCATCCTCAGGAGCAGCAAATGTTTCATCGCGGCCGCGTGTCATCAGAAATGGCTACGCGTGTCAGTGCTGACACGCGTGCCATAGGTTCGCCATCACTGCTATAGACTGTATTATTTACATGTAGGTACAAATATACATACATGTACACTTCAGACATTTTAAACCTTGTAATTTAAAAATCATAAGCCTTATATTTATATATCCAATATTCTTAAATCATACCTACATGATGTGGCCTAGCAGTTTTTGAAATTATGTGGTTGTAAATTGTAACACAGGAAACTTCTTGACAATTGATTTTAAGATTAATCTAGTGAATTTACAGAGCATATGGCCATCCTCATATTGTCATCTCCAAACATTTAAAAAGGGATTTTTACTCAAAAATAAAACTCCTGCTTATTTTTTTTTAATTTTTATTGATTTCAGAGAGGAAGGGAGAGGGAGAGAGAAATAGAAACATCAATGATGAGAGAGAATCATTGATCAGCTGCCTCCTACAACTCAGGCATGTGTCCTGACCAGGAATTGAACTGTGACCTTGTGGTTCATAGGTCGATGCTCAACTACTGAGCCTCACTGGCCAGGCATCTCTTGCTTGTTTTTTTGATGCTTTAACAGGGACTATAGCCTTCCATTCCACACCTGAGCTCAGTACCAAGTAGGAAGAATCATCATAATGCAAATACCACTGAAGGATGACATGATCCAAATTCCTACTGAGATGTAGGGACATATTTTGGTAAAATGTAATGTGCTGGGTCCCCAATATTGTGTAGAGGAAAGGGAATTCCACTAGTCAGTGAACTGACTACAGATATATCTCATTTTATTGCTTTTGCTTTCTTGCACTTTATAGGTATTGTGTTTTTTACAGATTGACTGTGGAAACCATGCATCAAGCAAGTCTATCAGCCATGTGTTCCCAACAGCATTTGCTCACTTTATGTCTCTGTCACATTTTGCTACTTCTCACATTTTTAAAATTTTTAAAATTTATTATTTTATTTTTAGGGTGATCTGTGATAACTGAGTTTTAATGTTACTATAACAATTGTTTTAGGGTGCCATGAACCTTATCCATATAAGATGGCAAATGTAATCAATAAGTGTCGTGTGTGTGCTGACTGTTCCATTGACTGGCCGTTCCCCTGCCTATCTCCATCTTTTCAGGCCTTTGCATTCCATGAAACACAACAATATTGAATTAGGTCAATTAATAACCCTATAGTGTGCCCTCTCAGTGTTCACGTGAAAGGAATAGTCATCTCTTACTTTAAACCAAAAGATAGAAATGATTAGCCTAACGAGGAAGGAATGTCAAAAGTCAAGATAAATGTTAAGCTAGGCCCCTTATGCCAAACTGTTAGCCAAGTTGTGAATGCAAAGAAGTTATTAAGAGAAATTAAAAGTGCTATTCCAGTGAGCACATCTATATATATAAAAAGCCAGCCACCGGAAAGCTGTAAGGACCAGAATGACCGGTCACTATGACGCCCACTGTGGCCAGCAAACTGGCCCGAAATGGGGGCGGGGCCATCCATCCAACCTCCTGCAGCCCCTCCCTGCACCCAGCCCCACCCCAGATTGGCCCCCCGACCCTTATCTGGGGCAGGGCCCCTCTCCCAGCCAGCTCCGCCCCCAATCGCTACACACACACACACCAATTCGGGGTGGGGCTGTATGGTCAACCTCCCATGGCCCCTCCCCTGGCCACTGACCCCCGATCAGTTCCCCCCAATTGGGGGTGGGGCCCACTGTCCAATTGCTCACAGCCCCCCACCCCCCAGCTGGCCCAGTCCTTATCGGCCTTGATCGGGGCAGGCCGGCCAGCCAACCTCCTGGCGTCTCCTCCTCCTGACAGGCCCAACCCTGATCCTCCTCAATTGGGTCCAGGCCGGCTGGACCCCACCTGTGCATAAATTCGTGCACTGGGCCTCTAGTCTATACTAATAAAAGGGTAATATGCTAATTAGACTGGATAGACTGGAGGTCTTCCAGACGTTCTTCCAGACAAAGCCATGGTGGTGGGGCCGAGGCAGAGGAGGTTAGGGGTGATCAGGCTGGCAGGGGGGAGCGGTTAGGGGAGATCAGGCTGGCAGGGGAGAGCGGTTAGGGGCATCAGGCAGGCAGAGCTGGTTAGTGGTGATCAGGCCGGCGGGGGGAGCAGGCAGGGGAGATCAGGACGGCAGGGGAGAGCAGTTAGGGGCATCAGGCAGGCAGGCAGAAGTGGTTAGGGGCAATCAGGCAGGCAGGCAGAAGTGGTTAGGGGCAATCAGGCAGGCAGGCAGGTGAGCAGTTAGGAGCCAGCGGTCCCGGATTGTGAGAGGGATCTCCGACTACTGTCAGTCGGACATCCTCCGAGGGGTCCTGGATTGGAGAGGGTGCAGGCTGGGCTGAGGGACCTCTCCTCCCCCATGCATGAATTTCATGCACTGGGCCTCTAGTGAATGATAAGAAAGAAAAAAGCCTTATTGCTGATATGGAGAAAGTTTTACTAGTCTGGATAGACTACCAAACCAGCCAGAACATTCCCTTAACCTTTTGCACTCGGATGTCGAGTGACTTGACACGGTTAGCATCGGTAGCAGGAATCGAGAAAAAAGCAAGCGAGTGCAAAGAGTTAAACTAAAGCCTAATCCAGAGAAGCTCTTAAGACTCTCATATTCTATAAAGGCTTAGACTGCTGAAAGAGCTGCAGTAGAAAAGTTTAAAACTAGCAGAGGTTGGTTCATGACATTTAAGGAAAGAAACAATCTTCATAATGTAAAAGTGCAAGCGGAAGCAGCTAGTGGTGATATAAAAGCTACATCAAATTGTCCAGGAGATCTAGCTAAAAAAATTAAGAAAGGTTGATACATTAAATAATAGATTTTCAATATAGGAAAAACAGCCTCATATTGGAAAAAGATGCCAAACTAGGACTTTCATAACTGGAGAGGAGAAACTAATACTTGGCATCAAAGTTTCAAAGGACAGGCTGACTCTCTTGTTAGGGGCTAATGCAGCTGGTGACTTTTAGTTGAAACCAATGCTCATTTACCATTCTGAAATCCTAGGGCCTTTAAGAATTATGCTAAATCTACTCTGCCTGTGCTCTATAAATGCAACAACAAAACCTGAATGACAGCACATTTGTTTACAACATGGTTTTTTAAATATTTGAAGCCCACTGTTGAGATCTACTGCTTAGAAAAAAAGATTCCTTTCAAAATATTGTTGCTCATTGACAATGCACCTCCACCAGCCAAAAGGCTATGACTCATTGAAGGCTCAGATGATTCTTAGCATTTTTCAGCAATAAAGTATTTTTAATTAAGGCATGCACACTATATTTTTAGACAATACTATTGGACACTTAATAGATTACAGTATAGTGTAAACATAATTTTAGATGTACTGGGAAACCAAAAAATTAGTGTGACTCACTTATAGTGATATTTTGCTTTATTGTGGTGGTCTAGAACTGAACCCACAGTATCTCCAACATCTGCCTGCATAGAGAAGAAGGGTCAATGGCACTAAGACAAATAAATGATTCCTTCATAACATGGAGGTGACTCATCCCCACCCCCTTTTTTTGTGTGTGTGTTTGGTTCCAGGAACATGTTTATTGATTTGGATGTATTTTATCATTAGCAAAATGGGCCAGTTATATGGTCTGACCCATATCAATAGAAACTTCACCTTATAAACTGAGAACATTGGCTACTTCCACTCATGCTTTATTCCTCTTTTAAAACTCGTACAAGTTCCATCTCCCAGGAAACCCTCCCACAGGCCCAGGGTAATGCACTGCCTTTTGCAAAGATTCCCAGTGTACCTGTTTATACCTAGAGCACAGCATTTCCCTCTGTTACTGTGGCCTTGCCCTGCTTTTACTTCATCAGAATGTAAGCTCCTTGAGAGCAGGGGAAAAGTGCTTCATTGAGATTAACCACAGTGCTTAGTTTCCTAGCTGGAAAGTTATTATTTATTGAATAAACTTTTTTTTTTGGTATACTATAGTGTACTATTTTGTGTACTTTAAAAATTTATTAAATGTATTGGAGTGACATTGGTTAATAAAATTATACAGGTGTCAAGTGTACAATTCTGTAATATATCATCTGTACATTGCATTGTGTGTTTACCATCTAAAGTCAAATCTCCTGTCACCATTTATTCATGGATATGAATAAACTCTTTACTTAATATGACAGATAAAAGGAAAAGACTGGATTGCAGTGATTGGGTTAGCCACAATACAACATGGAGAAGTCCCAAGAAAACAGAGCATTTATCTTATTAACATAATGCACTTTAAAAAGTCATCTATTTTTCCAAATTAAAAAGAAAAAGTACTTTATAGTATTATTCTCAGAGTTCCTGGCCCATAACATTGGCATGATCAACTTGCAGTGGAGAAATGTAACCGTGCAGATGAACTTTGTAATAGTTGAAAATGCCCTAAAGAATAGTGACTTCTGAAATGGCTACTAAGGCAGGAAAAAAGTAGAAGGTTGAGGGAAACTATTGCCTAGAGGCTAAATAACCTGTGTGTGTGTGGGTACCTTTCTCTTGAGATAGTGGAGAATGGAAGCCAAAGACAGACCTTTCAACAAGATTAAAGAGATGCTATTAATTGCGATCGATCATGGGTCAACAAATTAAATTGCATCTGCAGCTGCATCTCTGAAAGGTCTAAATGAGAAATGCAGTTAATGGGTCTGGCTGACCCAATGTTGTGATTAATTAAAAAGGGAATGAAACAAAAAAAAAAAAACACACAAAACAAACACAAGCAAAGAAAAGTGTAATGGGAGCAGGATGGGCATCTTTGGAAATCTCAAATCAAAAGGCTCTCCCAGGTCTTAACTTGCCATTTATTCCTATATGTTCTGGGGGGAAAATAAGAGAGGGTCATAGTGGATGGTTAAAATAAACTGATGAACAAAATAGATCCAGAGACATAGAAACATGGAACAGACAGTCGAATCTCAGAGTGAAGGTGGGGGAAGGTGTGTGGGTGGGACATGATCAACCAAGGAACTTGTATGCATTTATACATAACACATGGACACAGATGATAAGGTGGTAAAGGCCTACGGCAGAGGGTGGGGGCAGACTAGAAGAGGTCAAGAGGGGGAAAAAAGGGATATATGTAATATTCTCAACAACAAAAATTTTAAATAAATAAATAAATAAAATATTAAAAAAAGTGGCCTTACTCAAAAACAGATAGTAATGCAAGTACTGGAATTAATTAAATTGAAATTTGGGCTTCAAAGAACTGAGTTTAAGATTTGTGTAAGTTCAAAAGAAAGCTATTGTTTGCCTTCTATTCACTTATTCCTTCCTCTTCTCCCCCATCATCTTTTAAAAAGAAAAAGAAAAAAAAAAAAAAACAATGTGGGAGGCAAGAGGTAATATATGAAACAAGATTAGCCATGAGTAGGTTGGTTTGGGACTTCCTGATAAGACCTAATAAATAATAGTTGCAGAAAAAAAATGTTCAGCAGTAACTTAGCAATTAAGGAAAGTTGTAGAACCACCTTGTTTATTTATTTGTCTATATTTTACAAAACATGTCAGTGACTTAAGTAAGAAGTTAGACCTGGAGATGCCCTCAGGTGCTCTTCTGGGAGGTTGTTTCCTCTAAAAAGTAGACTGTTATTCTCTGGAAATTTTAAAAAAAATATTTTTATTAATTTCAGAGAGGAAGGGAGAGGAAGAGAGAGATAAAAACATCAGTGAAGAGAGGGAATCATTGATTAGCTGCCTCCCTCATGTTGGATCAAGCCCGCAACCCAGGCATGTGCCCTTGACCAGAATCGAATGCCAACCCTTTGGTCCGCAGGCTGACGTTCCACCCACTGAACCAAACCGGCTAGGGCTATTCTCTGGAATTTTTAAAATCAAAATGATAAATTAGTTTCTATTATCTCTAACATTCCTTCTGCTATCATGCTTTAATAATCAAAAAAATCAAAAAACATTTCCAATTTGTCCATCTTCCACCATCACTCTCTGATTCTTTAATACATAATATGTTCATCTGTTTTCCTGCCTGAAAATAAGTAATCAAATCCTTATCACAATTGAACATATTTGGAATACAAAACAAATTTAAAGTCCTTAAAATTAAATGAAAGGAGCTCCTTTAACTCAGTTCATTTAACCTTCCTCTACAAAAAGCACGATGGCACTATCTATGTCTTGTTCATCCAAAGAACAATATGCCACACTAGTTGGTTTGGCTCGAGTGGATAGAGTGTTGACCCCATGGACTGAGGGTCCCGGGTTCAATTCCCATCAAGGGCACATACCTCGGTTGCAGGTTCCTCGGCCCTGGTTGGGGTGTGTGCAGGAGGCAACCAATCGATGTGTCTCTCTCACATCGATGTTTCTCTCTGTCTCTCCCTCTCCCTTCCACTCTCTCTAAAAACCAAATATGCACACTAGATAGTACAGTTTAAGGCTCACTGATAAGACTGTCACTCCCATCCTATCTAATAAAAGAGTAATATGCAAATTGACCATCACACCAAACACAAGATGGCCGCCCCCATGTGGTCAAAGATGGCTGCCCCCTTGTGGACACAAGATGGCTGCCACAAGATGGCCTGCAGGGGATGGCAGTTGTGGGAAGTTAGGGGTGACAAGACCAGCAGAGGAGAGCAGTTGGGGGAGACCAGGCCAGCAAGGGAGGGCAGTTGTGGGGGACCCAGACCTACAAGGGAGGGCAGTTGTGGGGGACCCAGGCCTGCAGGGGAGGTCAGTTGGGGGGGACCAGGCCTGCAGGGGAGGGCAGTTGCAGGGAGACCAGGCCTGCAGGGGAGGGCAGTTGTGGGTGATCAGGCAAGCCGGAAGGGCGGTTAGGGGTGACCGGGCCTGAAGAGGAGGGCAGTTGGGGGAGACCAGATCAGCATGGGGGGGGGGCAGTTGCAGGGGAACCAGGACTGCAGGAGAGGGCAGTTGGTGGGGGGCCAGGTCTGCAGTGGAGGGCAGTTTGGAGGGGACCAGGCCTGCAGTGGAGGACAGTGGGGGGGACCCAGGCCTGCAGGGGAGGGCAGTTGGGGGGACCAGGCCTGCAGGGTAGGGCAGTTAGGGGGGACCAGGCCTGCAGGGGAGGGCAGTTGTGGGCGATCAGGCCAGCAGGGAGAGTAGTTAGGGCTAACCGGGCCAGCAGAGGAGTGCAGTTGGGGGAGACCAGGTCAGCAGGAGAGGGGAGTTGGGGGTGACCAGGACTGCAGGGGAGAGCAGTGGGGGGGGGGAGGTCTGCAGGGGAGAGCAGTTGAGGGGGGACCAGGCCTGCAGTGGAGAACAGTTGGGAGGGACCAGTCCTGCAGGGGAGGGCTGTTGTGGGTGACCAGGCCAGCAGAGGAGGGTAGTTGGGGGAGACCAGGCCAGCAGGGGAGGGCAGTTGGAGGGGTCCAGGCCTGCAGGGGAGGGCTGTTGGGGGCAATCAGGCCAGCAGGGAGGGCAGTTAGGGCTGACCGGGCCAGCAGAGGAGGGTAGTTGGGGGGAACCCAGGCCTGCAGTGGATGGCAGTTTGGAGGGGACCATGTTGCAGTGGAGGGCAGTTGGCGGGGGGTGGGGGGGAGGGGGACCAGGCCTGCAGTAAAGGGCAGTTAGGGGTGACCGGGTCTGCAGGGGAGGGCAGTTGTGGGTGATCAGGCCAGCAGAGGAGGGCAGTTGGGGGAGACCAGGCCTGCAGGGGAGGGCAGTTGTGGGCAATCAGGCCAGCAGGGCGGGCAGTTAGGACTGACTGGGCCAGTAGAGGAGGGCAGTTGGGGGGATACAGGCCTGCAGGGGAGGGCAGTTGTGGGCAATCAGGCCAGCAGGGAGGGCAGTTAGGGCTGACTGGGCCAGTAGAGGAGGGCAGTTGGGCGGAAACAGGCCTGCAGGGAGGTCAGTTGTGGGTGACCGGGCCAGCAGAGGAGGACAGTTGGGGGAGACCAGGTCAGCAGGAGAGGGCAGTTGGGGGTGACCAGGACTGCAGGGGAGGGGTGGGGGGGCAAGTCTGAAGGGGAGAGCAGTTGGGGGGACCAGGCTTGCTGGAGAGGGCAGTTGAGGGGGGACCAGGCCTGAAGGAAAGGGCAGTTGGGGGGTGGACCAGGCCTGTAGGGGAGGGCAGTTAGGGCTGACCGGTCCAGCAGAGGAGGGCAGTTGGGGGAAACCAGGTCAGTAGGGGAGGGTAGTTGTGGGGACCAGGCCAGCAGTGGAGGGCATTTGGGGGGGGGGTCCCTGCCTGCAGTGGAGGACAGTTGGGGGGGACCCAGGCCTACAGGGGAGGGCAGTTGGGGGGACCAGGCCTGTAGGGTAGGGCAGGTGTGGGGGGTCCAGGCCTGCAGGGGAGGGCAGTTGTGGGCGATCAGGCAAGCTGGAAGGGCAGTTAGGGGTGACTGGGCCAGCAGAGGAGTGCAGTTGGGAGAGACCTGGTCAGCAGGAGAGGGCAGTTGGGGAGACCAGGACTGCGGTGGAGGGCTGTGGGGGAGCAGGTCTGCAGGGGAGAGCAATTGGGGCTGACCAGGCCAACAGATGAGGGCAGTTGGGGGAGATGTGGTCAGTAGGGGAGGGCAGTTGGGGGGGTGGGACTCAGGCTTGCAGGGGAGGGCTGTTGTGGGGGACCAGGCCTGCAGTGGAGGGCAGATTGGAGGGGACCAGGTTGCAGTGGAGGGCAGATGGGGGGGGGGGACCAGGCCTGCAGTGGAGGACAGTTGGGGGAGACCAGGCCTGTAGGGGAGGGCAGTTAGGGGGGGGACCAAGCCAGCAGGGGAGGGCAGTTGGTGGTGACCAGGCCTGCAGGGGAGGGCAGTTGGGGGGGACCAGGCCTGCAGGGGAGGGCATTTGGGGGGGACAAGGCCTTCAGTGGAGGACAGTTGGGGGGATCAGGTCTGCATGGGAGGGCATTTGGTGGGGACAAGGCCTGCAGTGGAGGACAGTTAGGGGAGACCCAGGCCTTTAGGGGAGGGCAGTTGGTGGTGACCAGGCCAACAGGGGAGGGCAGTTGGGAGGGACCAAGCCTACAGGGGAGGGCAGTTGGGAGCCAGCAGTCCTGAATTGTGAAAGGGATATCCGACAGGCCGACATCCCTCAATGGGTCCCAGATTGGAGAGGGTGCAGGCTGAGCTGAGGGACACCCCACCCCTCCGTGCACGAATTTCATGCATCGGGCCTCTAGTCTACACTAATAAAAGTGAAATATGCAAATTAACCATCACTCAACTATACCACAAGCCACGCCCACCAGCCAATCAGGAGCGATTATGCAAATTAACCCAACCAAGATGGTGGCCGGCCACGGAGCTGGAGCAAGCAGGAGGGTAGGGTTGCCCCGGCAATGGAGGAAGCCAAACTTCCCGCCCTGGCTGGCCCTGGCCTCCTCTCAAGGCCAGAAAGTTTCAATTATAGAAGATAAATAAATTCTAGATACTTGCTTCCAGCCAGCCCTGGCCTCTGCTCAAGGAGGCGCTGAAAAAAAACAAGAAAAAGAAAAAAAGGAGGGGCTGGGACCTTGGGTCGCCGGGGGGTGATCAGGCCACGATGGGATGGCAGGGGCCATTGGGGGTAAGCAGACCAGCAGGGGGGCCAGTTGGGGGTGAGCAGGCCATCAGTGGGGGTCAGTTGGAGGTGATCAGGACAGCAGGGGGGCAGTTTGGAGTGAGCAGGCCAGCAGGGGGGACAGTTGGGAATGAGCAGGCTGGCATGGGGGGCAGTTGGGGGTGATCTGGTTGACGGAGGGGCATTTGGGGGCAAGCAGGCCAGCAGTGGGGGGCAGTTAGGGGTGAGCAGGCCGGCAGGCAGAGTGGTTAGGGGCAATCAGTCAGGCAGGCAGGCAGGTGAGTGGCTGGAGCCAGCAGTCCCGGATTGTGAGAGGGATGTCCAACTGCCGGTTTAGGCCCGATCCCTGTAAACTGGCAGTAGGACATCCTTTGAGGGGTCCCAGCTTGGAGAGGGTGAAGGCCAGGCTGAGGAACACACCCCCCCTGCACAAATTTCATGCACCGGGCCACTAGTCCTATATAATATGAGTTAATATGCAAATGGTCATCACACCCTCACACTGTCATGCCCTCATGCCTTCACTCTGTAAAGGCTCAGACACTCAACACTGGGGAGAGAGAAATGGGGACCAGCCAAGCACAAATGAGCTCTCAAGAGAGGAATAGGGACAAGCCAGGTTGTGGCCCGGGAGAGGATCAAGCTGCCTGTCCCACAGTCCCGGGCAGCGGCAGTTGTGCCTGCGCCTGCGGCCTGGGAGAGGGACAATCCACACGCCCCGCGGTCCTGGGCGCAAGTGGCTGGGGTTGTGGCCTGGGGGAGGAGCAAGCGACCTCCCCGCAGTCTTGGGAGCCAGCGGCTGGGGCTGCAGCCTGGGAGAGGGACAAGCCTCTCACCTGACGATCCTTGCAGTCCTGGGCGCCAGAGGCTGCACCTGCGGCCCAGGAGAGGGACAAGCTGCCTGCCCTGCGATCCCAGGTGCCAGCGCCTGTGGTTGTGGCCCGGGAGAGAGACAAGCCGCCTGCCCATGGTCCCCTGCAGCTGCAGCTGGCCTGGGTGAAGCCGGCCCTGGTCCTGGGTGCCTGCAGCCAGCCAGAGGAGGAAATCCTGGGTCCCGGGTGCAGAGCGAGGCAGAAGTGGTTAGAGGCAATCAGGCCAGCAGGGGAGCAGTTAGGGGAGATCAGGCAGGCAGAGGTGGTTAGGGAACATTAGGCAGGCAGAGGTGGTTACGGAACATTAGGCAGGCAGAGGGGTTAGGGGCAATCAGGCAGGCAGGCAGGCAGGCAAGTGGTTAGGATCCAGCAGTCCCGGATTGTGAGAGGCAGTGGGACATCCCCCGAGGTATCCCAGATTGGAGAGGGTGCAGGCCAGGCTGAGGGAACCTCCCTGCCCCCCTCATAAATTTCGTGCACCGGGCCTCTAGTTTAAGGTATAAATTCCTTACACATGTGGAAAGAAAGTATAGGTGAGGTTGCTGGATCAGAGATATTGTTTGTCTTTCAAAATCTTGAAGGTTCCCTTAAAAAAAAAAAAAAAGAGGTATATTCTCAACATAAACCCTTAAGTAACCACAAACCCAGGACCATCGCAGTTCATAGCTTTCTCTCCTATGCTCTGAAACTTGAATTAGGAATTAACTGAAAACAACCTTTGCCAGAGACACAGGGAGCAGAGAGTTGGACACATGGGAAATTGAAAAACAAGAATGTGTAATCTTGTTTTCAGAGAACGTAGGTGGAGTGGGGGTGTGGATAGTTATGTGTGGGCACTCCATGCTGATGTTTTCTTAGTGGCTGCCTTTTTTTCTCTCTTCCTTTAACAGTGCAAAAGATGATGGCAATTTATAAACTACTAGAGGCCTGGTGCATGAAATTTGTACATGGGGAAGGGGAGTCCCTCAGCCAAGCCTGCACCCTCTCCAATACGGGACCCCTTGGGGGATGTCCGACTGCTGGTAGTCAGACATCCCTTTCGCAATCCGGACTGCTGTCTCCTAACCGCTCACCTTCCTGCATGACTGAACACCCCTAACCACTCTACATGCCTGCCTGATTGCCTGTAACTGCCTCTGCCGGCCTTCCTGATCACCCCTAAGAGCTTCTGCCAGCTGGCCTGATCACCCCTAACTGCCCTCCCCTGCTGGCCTGATTGCCCCTAACCTCCCTCCCCTGCTGGCCTGATTGCCCCTAACCGCCTCTGCTTCGGCCCCCGTCACTGTGGCTTTTTCCAGAAGGAGGACTGGATGACCGGGAGATGTCCAGTTGACCCAGTCTAATTAGCATATTACCATTTTATTAGTATAGATTAGCATTGGGTATGGATACAGGTCAGGAAAATACTTTTCTCTCACTTACACTCTTGATGCTGGTTTATTTGATCTTCTTCTCCGACCCCCAAGTCTGCCTTGCCTCATATTATGAAAAATGAAAATGTACACAAGCAAATGCTAAAGTGAACACTTAATCCTAAAGGAATATAGCACTAATGGTATGTGTACTTTCGGATGATAGAAGTCACTGAGAATTGGTCATTAAATGAGGAGGGTAGGGAGAAGGGAGGAATTTAGGAAGGAAAATATAACACAGACAATGCTTGCTGGTTAACACACTTTATATTTAACAAAATAATTTTTTAATAATATATTCTTTACACATCAAATATTGTTGCTAGAATCCCCTTTTTACAGTTTAGTGTTTAGGTTTTCTGTTTTTATTCTCACTAGTTTTCAGGCACACCATTTTTCAAAGATTTTAGAAACTGAATCTTTTTTTTTTTTTTAAACAGGCATCAGCTGACAAACAGGCTGTTGTTGATCCCTTATTTAAGCAGAGCTGTAGTTAAAGCCGAGAACCAAAGGTGGGGCGGGCAGGAGTGAAGGACAGAGGTGACAGTGTGTGGCAAACGGAGCCTTCAAAGGAACAACAACAACAACAACAGATGGGATCATTATTCTGTTATTCAGAGTTTGGGAAGAATTTCTCGATGAACTGGGTGGAAGGACTTTTGTCAATTTTGACGGTTCATGAGAAATTGTCACAGTATAGGTTCCTCTCTCCCTAAAAGGGGGAAAATCTCAGTGCTACAAACTCTTAAAGGAAACAGCTTAGAGTGAAACGTTGAGAGGAAAAAAATATCCAACCACAAAAAATAAAAATAAAAATCCCTTTCTCTGGCTGGTCACAGAGGCCATGGAGCAGCCTCTATAAAGAGAGTTTCTTGATGGACATTATGCTTCATTCTGGTTAATTCTAACTACAACTATCATAGTGCCAAGACTTTGATGCAAAATTTCAGTACCCTGGCTTCCCAGTGGCACTCTCTTTCTGTTTTTTGAAAAGAACATAGTAACTCCTTAATAATACATAGGGTACTATGCTACATGGCTCCATTAATGATGTTTTCTGGGTTGCAAATCTTATTCCTGTCATTTATTATTTTTATTATTTCTTTCCAAGAGTGTGGGTTTTTGAAGCTGGAAGCAGACAACCTCAGGGCAAAGAAAGCTCTATAATACATCTCTGTCTAGACATAAGCTGAAGTATGAGATGCCTTGACTTTGGAGTGTGGGAATAAATCATGCAGAGTCGTTCATGAATGATTCATGGCTGTCTGTGTGACGTGGCCACGGTGGCAGCTGAAAGGCACCGACCTTGCTGCGGATGGGTGTTCTACGGGAAGGCGGCCTGATGTTCTCCCTCGGATGGCGCCGCGTGGCTATTTGTATCATAACACAAGCACAGTGTGCGTGAGCAGTGTCAGGTCCAACTCGTCACCACCTTGGTTTGGGAAATGACAACTCTTTCTTGATGACAGAAGGTGCTTCCAGGGAGGAGAGATGGACAATTTTAAATGAAGATCCAGTTGAATGAGACTCAAGAAATACGTGTCCTGAGGGTGGACCTATGGCATTGAAGCATGGCTCCCTTTGGAGCTGCTGATTGTGCATGTCCCAAAGGGCTCAGAGGCTCACCCAAACCACAGGCTCAGCCTGAGCTCGCCTGGCATGTCCCTGGCAGAAACCACTCTACACTGATTAGTCTAGACCACTGCTTCTCAACCAGCTGATGTTTCGCCCGCTCCCCAACCTCTCAGGGACATTGGAAATGTCTGGAGACATTCTGTGGTTACCACTGCGGTGTTGCTGTTGGCATGTAGGGAATAGAGCTCAAGGATGCTGCTCAACATCCTAAAAATGCACACAGGACAGCTCCCCTCCCCCAACAATGAATTGTCTGGCCCCAAATGTCAACAGCACGAAGGCTGGGGACCCTTGTTCTAGAATGTGGCCCTCCATAGAAGTTAGGGCAAAGCCGGGGTGGGTGGGGGGGGGGGGCAGAAAGGAGAGAACAATGATAAGAAAGACAGCCTTCAAGTTTCCTCAAGGACCCTACCAGATCTGCACCAGGGTTTTCAAGACAGAAAGTGAAACAAGCAACTAACTATGCCATGTGGTTTCGGAACTGCTGAATTTGCACTTGACTCGGAGGTGGCATCAGATACCCTGTGTATTTTTATTTATTTTTCTGTTACTATACTCGCAGCATTACCAGGGCAACCTTGAGACTCTTCACTTTAATTGTTCAGTATCTAATATATACATTTTAAAAAATGTTCAACAAATGGAATTGTATTGTGCAAGACTCACTCTACCCTAATCTTGAATTTAAATCAGCACTTGAGGTGGAAAGAGTGTCCTGAATCTGTGTTTTAGACAGAGAGCTGAGTGGTCGTTACTCTTAACAGGCCCAACACGGTCCCGAACCATAAAAACTGCCTGCCTGGACGACTGGCTGTCAGCCCAACCTGATCTCCAAGGCCAGTCGTGTTCAGAAGGATTCAGATTCACAGTGGGGCGACTCACCCTGGCTCTGTATTGATAGTGCCAGCTGACCGCGGGTGTGGGGTGTGTTTCCTTAACAAGCTGAACTCAACTTCAGCGTCATGAGAAAGTTTGGTGAGGAATGCTACACCTTCGAATACCTGTCTCCTTTGGACTCTTTAGTCACATTCCTGGTGTACTGCAATATTAGTGTTTGATTGGCAGTTTCAAGGTTTTGCAGGTGGAATGTGTGGTTTGTCAGAATGAAACCGGGAGCCCCCAAACTAGGCACCGAGGGCCAGGTCCCTGCCTTGCCCAGCGGTGGGTCCGTCTGCGTACCCTTCTCCTTTCTCGGCTGACAGGGGCATGAGTGATTGGTTGGATGCTTTTGGTTTTCCTGGTCGGGCAGGGTCCGCGCGCCCCTGACATCTCTTTACCAAAGCTCGACCCAACTGGGTGGTCAAATCTGGCCCCTTGGACTCTCCACGGGAAAAAGAACTAGCACAGGAGAAAAATGCCATGTGGGATGGACAGGGGCGTAAACGTGAATGAACTCGGCAGGACGGTGCGCCCGGCAGGCTGGAGGTGTCACCGCAGAAGCAGCCTGTCTGAGGCTGTTTGCTTTCGTCCCAGAAATCCAGTCGTCAAGTCACCCTCCAGCGTGGGTGGTTACAAAAGCGGGTTCGATAGCCGTATCCTATAGGTATTTTAGATAGCCAGAGAGAACGGTCCTCTTAGGAAAATAGTCACTTTTGTCAACCCCAGAAGGTTTTGCTGGTGACCCCGTGGTAGCTGGCGGGAGTTCGTGTGTCTGGTTCGTTCCGTGGGGAACGTGTGCGGAGCGGAGGCCACCGCGTCCGCCCCCCCCCCCCGCAGGTCGGCATCGTCGCCGGGCACGGGCGCTACACGATCTGCTTGCCTTGGCATTCGCGTTTGGAGCACTGCGCCGGCTTCCACCAGTCCCCGTTGTGACAGTGACAGATGTTACACTCGTCCACTTTCACTTCGATGCCAGCCGGAATGATGGTGGTTCCTGCAAAGCAGTTTGGACCTGGAACACACACAGGGATTAGTTGATGGAATCTGAGGGGCGCTCTCTCTTCCCTGCCCCACCCCAGCTTGAAAGTCCAGCCCTCTAAAGCCACGGATGAGCAGGTCAGGCTACGCTGAACAGTTTCTCATTAAAGAATTCTCTAGCCATCTCCTTTCAATAAAAACTCTCCACCGCTACCATCTTTTGCACACAGCTAGTGTGCCCTGTGGACAGCATGCATTCCCGCGCAAGCTGGTTTGGCTCAGTGAATAGAGCCTCAGCTTGTGGACTGGCATATGCCCCGGTGGCAGGCTCCATCCCCAGGATGCGGCATGGAGGAGGCAGCTAATCATCATTGATGTTTCTATCTCTCTCCCTCTCCCTTCCTCTCTGAAATCAATAAAAATATAAAAAATAAAATAAAAGCCCTAACTGGTTTGGCTCGGAGGATAGAGCGTCGGCCTGCAGACTGAAAGGTCCCAGGTTCGATTCTGGTCAAGGGCATGTACCTTGGCTGCGGGCACATCCCCAGTAGGGGGTGTGCAGGAGGCAGCTGATCGATGTTTCTCTCTCATCTGATGTTTCTAACTATCTCTCTCCCTTCCTCTCTGTAAAAAATCAATAAAATATATTTAAAAAATAAATAAATAAATAAAATAAAGATCCATTGCTCAAAAATAGTGTCTGTTACTGAGCACATACAGTTTTCTAAAGAAAGGCCCTATGAGTTAAACTCTATTTGCTTTATGCGTTGAGGTGCAAAGGCTGCTGAAATGTTCTCTAAACTTGAGTGGAGGTCCAGTAAGGTCAGCATCAGAAGGTGGTACCCCAGGCCTGTTCCCTGGATTCCCCCGGTGGGTATGAATCGATGAACTCACTCAGTCCCCAGTTTCAGCACCTCCCCAAGCCCAGTTCCTGGAATCCCCAGCTTGTTTCTGGATAATAATGAATAATTCATGACCAGATGATTTATTCATGTCCAAAACAAGCTTCGTTAGAAGTTCATTTGATTTTTATAAATGGAGTTCCTTTAATCTGTCAGCTATCTTTTTTTTTTTTTTTAAAGAATGACCCAAATGGTTGGCTTTTGAAAGTCAACCAGAAATTTATTTTACTTTTTCAGATCCAGAAACTCTTTACTGAAAATGTCACTTGCTCATCATAGATGGATGTTTTTAAAATTCACCAACCTCAGGTTTTCACTTCTTGTCTTTCTCTCATTTCTGTCTTACTCTTTATTTGTTTTATTTCTTTTTTTTTTTCTAATCCTTGCAATGAACAAATGCCAGTGTTCAGTGTTGGTGATATTATTTCTCAGATTCAAATGGAATAAAAATTGCTTCCCAGGGTGCAGTGGATTCGAGTGGGGTGGTGCAAATTGCTGTTTCTTTGAAATAATTTGATATAAGTCTCTGAAGTACATATTGGAATAAAGAAGGAGCACAGAGTTGTGTCTACTAGTGATTTATTAATCCAGCATTCCTGGCCACTTGCCATAACCACTACACAGTAGCCTGGCAACATACATCAATATCCGTGCCCTACTCTCACTCTCTTACCACTTGATAAGAATTTATGGGACTCTATTTACTATCAAATAAATAAAACAGGGGCGATTTGTAGTTCACTTCATAACTAGAATCTTGCTTTTATAAAATTGGTAACTATTAATATGTTATGACTTTAATCACCCATTGTTTTAGAACTCCCAGACCTCAATTGTGCATGCACTTATGGTGGCGTGTGTGACTTATGCCTTTCCTTCACTCTGGGGGACAAACACGTTGGGCATGTGCCTGGACATGGAGAACTAGTAAAAGTAGGAGGGATCTACTAGGTCAAGGTTGACAATTAAACAGCTAGTGAACTGTCTACTTTTACCTGGGAGGGCATTTCTTACGCTGCTGTGGGTATAAGCTCCTGGCCATCCTAATTGCTGATTGTTTAAGGATCAATAGACTTCTCTGTGGTCTACTTGGTGATCAGACGTATTTTATAGAATCAAAAAATACTGTTTGATCTCATTAGTGGTTTTATTAGCAGCCTTCTGAAAATTTCAGGTGTAACTAAAGCAAGGCTGGAGTTTGCTGTTAATAGCTGGATCTGCTGAAAAGTAATTTAGGTAATTGTCAAACAGAATGGTTGGCACAATTTAGAAATGGTTTTGGTCTGTCCTTCTTAATAGTAGTGACAATAAATGCTAATTATCCTTGAGCATTTGAATGTTCTACATGAGCTCCTTACATAGGAAATCTATCCTTCTGTCTATTCTTTTCCTTTTATTTGGAAGCTGATTCCTTCTGTCTTGGTTTATGTGAAAGAATAGATGCTTAGAAGAGTGAACTCAATAGGAAAGCAACATATTTTAATGCAGAAGACTTGGAGAGACTCCAGAAGGGAGCAGTGAAAATGATTAAACTGAAGGCTGGCAAATAGGACCTCTGAGGAAAGGTTAAAGGGATTGGAATTATTTAATCTAGAAAGAGAAGACAGAGGAATAACTCAATAACTCTCAGTGAATGAAGGCTTATTAGGTGACAAATGGTGGCCAACTGTTCTTTCTTCCTTCTGATGCTGAGCATACGAGGAAACAGAGACACATCGATTGTCAAAGAATTGTAAACACACACAAATTGCTCAGAGAACTGAGAATTGAGCATGGCAGTTTCCGACAGTGTGGGGAGATCTTCTCTCTTAAAGACCCCTAAGAACATAGGACGTCTCATCTGTCAGGTAGGATTTAAATCATTAGCTCCTTGAAAACAGGAACTGAATATCTACCCTTTCTTATGGTCCAGGCCTAATACTATGTCCAGCAAATATTAAAAACTCAGTATATGTTTGTTTAACTGAATAACATATGATGAACAAACTAGCTATATATTGGAAGCAAAATTATTTTCTGAACTTATGGATCAGGCTTTACACACGCACATACACATATATACATTATCTATCTATCTATCTATCTATCTATCTATCTATCTATCATCTATTAATATAGGGTGTCCCAAAAATGTATATGCACGCTTTGAATAATTATAAAGGCAGTGTTTATTAAACTACATTTCATTTTCAAAATTGAACCATCAGCTGTTAAAGTGTATATACACTTTTGGGGGATACCTTGTACACTGAGTGGCCAGATTATTATGATCTCTGAACGCATAATAATCTGGCCACTCAGTGCATATCCTATATAATAAAAGGCTAATATGCAAATTGTCCCCTTGACCAGGAGTGCAACCAGCTGGCAGGCCGGCCAAACATCCATGCCCCCTCCCCCTGGCCAGGCTGGCTGGACCCCACCTATGCACGAATTCATGCACTGGGCCTCTAATATCTACACTAATAAAAGAGAAAGATACAAATTGACTGTACCTTCACGACGCCCACCAGCCAATCAGGAGTGAGTATGCAAATTAACCCAACAAAGATAGTGGGTTAATTTGCATACACAGGGTCTGAGCGGCTGGGGGTGGGATGCTTGCATTATCGCCATGGCAACAATGCAGGCATGCCACACCACCCCAGCTGCTCAGGGCCTCTGGGCAGTGTGGGAAGGTGGAAAGGCGGCTCCGGCCAGAGCTAAGGCGGTGCTGGCAGCCAGAGGGAGGAAAGCACACACACACTGAGTGGCCAGATTATTATGGGTTCAGAGATCATAATAATCTGGCCACTTAGTGTATATCCGGCCTTGCCCTAGTAATATAGATATAAAAATATTAATTAATTAATGGGAACACAGAGCAATCATCACTTGAGCACTTCATGCCAGGAGTTTGTCTTATTTAATCTTTCCAATAAACCATATAAGGTGCACTTTCTCATCCTCAGAACTCTGAGCCTCTGAGATAGAAAATGACTTTGGGTGAAATCACATACCTAGTAAGTGACATCAATGGAATATAAGTTCAAATCTCCTTGACTTATAGGATGCCATGGATGCATTGCTGGATTCTTTACCCAGATCCTGAGTTTCTATTCAGAACTTGGAAGTCCAGTTGGTTCTAGTGTTGAGGATGCATTCTGAGGTAAGAAATTTGATGGCTAGGAAGATGGGGGACACTTTTCTATTGAACTTTATCAGATTTTAGATTTAGATTTTTGTCTCCAGAAAACATAATTTATCTAACAATGAAAATGTAGTTCTCGTGGAGAAGATGCCTGCAGTATGGGATGTGGGCTTTCCTTTGGGTAGCGGTTCCCACTGGTGCTGACAGTAGACCAACTCAGAAGCAGAATGAAAGGAAACGGTTACTCGGGAGACCTGATTCAAGTTGTGCTTCTAAAACCAATGATCTCTGTGACTTTAGACAAGCACTCTGTAACCCAAATACAAATGGAGGGCCATATGGTTTAGTATCAAAAAGGATTCATATTTTTGAAAAAGCAACACCATGGGAAATGCAGCTTAAATTTTTACTGGGATTTGGAACAAGGAAGGAAGAAGGGAAAAGCAGGATAGGAATTAGCATACATGAAAAAAAAAAGGTTCCAGGAAGCACATCAATAATTTCCCTATTATCCTGTACTTCTTGGAGCACTTATTTTCCATACCTATAAAGTTAAAACTGGTTTGCAAACATTTTTTTCAACAATAAAAAATCATTCAAAATAATCTTATAAGGAAGACCAATCTATTAAATATATAAACCCAGAACTTCTCTGGCAAGGTAGCTGAGGGAGCCTGGAGCACTGTCTTATCAGAATTACGTTTTCCTATCTTCCCACCTCAACCTCACAAATTCAGCCTGTCAGGCATCTACACAGAACATCTTTTGATCAGAGAAAACACATTTGGAATAATCTTCTCGAGTGTCAATAACCTAAGAAACCAGGAGAAAATAGAAGAGATACTGTAATATTTGTGGTTATAAGAACTGAGCAGATTCATTCATCCACTAAAATTGTCTTTTTTGGATAGTCTTAAAATTTCCCCCATAAAAGGATATATAGAAATTATACAGAAAAGGCGGTCTATAGCTTCTCTGATCATCCTATAGACCCATACTTGCTTATGATGTTAAATATCACATCAGTTGCAAGAAGAAACAAATATATAACGTGAAATTAATGCTCTGAAGGACAGGATCAGAATGCTGTGGGAAGCTGTAACAGAGAACTTGATCTGAGCTATAGGTAAGTGGAAAAAGTGTGTGTGTGTGTGTGTGTGTGTGTGTGTGTGTGTGTGTGGCGGGTGGGAAGGGGGAATATGACGCTATGAGGAAGTTGAAAGGCCAATGGGGTTAGAATGATGAGTGCAATAAGTGGCTGGGAAAACCAGTTCTAGAGGCTTGGAAAACAGTGTGTGCTGGAGCTGGTAGCTCACACTGGTCTTCAAGAGACTATTTTTTAAATATTCAGGAATCTTGTAACCTTTTTGACATTATTTTGATAGCTTGAAACTGGCCATGGTGGAAGTACTTATGCTACCCGAATCAGTGAGTGCTACAAAGGATTTTAACCACTCCTCCCCTGACCCAAGAGCTAGCTGGTAAACATTTATATCACTAGATTAGGGCTCAAGATCTGGGCCTGGTTGGCTATGGTAACATTTTTTATCTTTATTCTAAAAGCCATGAAGTATTTTAAGTAGGTGTGTGTGTGTGTGTGTGTGTGTGTGTGTGTGTGTGTGTGTGTGTAATAATAAAATAAAGGCATTGATTCCATGAAATGCCCAATGTCACTCATAAAATGATCAGTCCACATAGCACCCAAGGTCAGACTAGACATGACCTGTCTTGATGGATACAAGTCCTTTGAGATTGCAGACATAGACAAGAGCCTTCACAGGCCCGAGCACTGAATAGTTGTAAAAACACATTACTTTCTTATTTGCTTTAAGGTATTAAAAGTATCTGCTAAGGTGCTGGGGTAATATTAAATTAGTGTCATCAATTAACACATTGGCTTGAATTAATTGATCAGATTATGCCTTATAGAATGTAAGATCCTAGGGGAAACAAGGCCCAAGAAGTGTATAATTTGATCTGAGTGAATGAGAAGGGCTGGAGGGGAGGGAGTATAATTTGTAGAAGAAAAACTTTTTGGAGTCCCTTAGGGAACCAGGATCATGTGTAGTTTGATAGCAATTCTACTGGGCAGTTTGGGGAAGAGGAGGATTCTACCAGTCAAGCAAAAAAACCAATCCTGTAAAAAAGGCATAATTTAGAGGAAATTATATCTAGAGATTATGCAGAATAGCCAAAAGAACTTAGCTTGTGGCATAATACAATCAAGAGCAAGGGCCAAAATAATGCCACAGATGTGATCAAGTGAAAACATATGTTGGGTGCTTGCAGCTTGCTCCATCATTTTCACCAACCCAGGATCTTGGATGCTGCTGCTAGAACCATGGGCATAGATGCCTCTCTTACCAGCCTTGCTAGAATGAAGACTATGTGGTCCTATTGTTCTTGAAGTTACTAGTTTTAAATTTAAAGTCCTCAACAGGTAGTAAGCCAGGGGTCAGAGTCTAGTAAAATACCTGCACCCTAGCTGCAAGGGAGACTGGAGTATGAATATCTAGCATTTGCAGCTTCGCTAGGAAGAGATGGGCTTTCTTTATATGTAGATAATTCCCCAATTATAGGAAGGGGGCAATTCATTTCTAATACTAAGAGGGTTCAGGAGAGGGGTCAATGTGGCAAACTTTATCTGTTTCAATTTTTTTTCTGGGGCTGACTACCAGTATGCTTGTCTTGAATATTTATTCATTCTGAACAAGACTGCTCTAAGCATGAGTGATACAGCTATTAATAAGACAGAGTTTCTGCCTTTAGGGAGTTGACATTCTAGTGGGGTGAATCAGACAAAAATCAATTAAATAGGGCTATTTCAAGTCATTTTGTGTTATGAAGATAATAAGCAAGACAACGTAGTAGAATGCCTAGGCCCAGAGTGGAAAAATTCTTTATAGTTTACACAATATGTTCATATATGTTTTTTTTAAATTTCTCATTCACCATCATGCAATAAGGTGTTTTTCATGGATCCTATTGCACAAGTGGGGAAAGTAATGCTCGGAGAGATTAAGGGAGTTGATGAAGGGCAGAGAACTAAACAGCAGGAGAGCTTACATTTCAACCCTCCTGTTCTGACCCCTGGTTGACTACTTTCCTTGAGGAGATTCTTTCTGTATTTGTGTTGTTATTTACTCCAAAAGTCAGTCATAATCATACATCCTTCTGTTCCTGACTCCTCAGCTTTCTTTTGCAGGAAGCTCACGTCAAACCCAGACCCAGTTGACAACACTGAATTCAGCGAAAATACTTTTTGGAGTACTTTTAAAGAAATTCCATGCATGACCATTTTTCCTCCTCACAAGAGCTACTATCTTCTTTGTTTTATAGGTGAGTCAATGAGACATAGAAATGTCAAGTTACTTTCTCAAAGTCACATAGCTCGTAAGTGATTAAGCTGGGGACACAGCCACTTTTCTATGCTTTATTCTAGAAGTCAGTTTTTCTGTAAGAGCTAGTTTTCATTTCCTCCGAATTGTAATAGCACCTGGGATGGTGTGGGATGGGTTAGAAAGAAAAGCCTAGAATATTTAAAGAGAGAGAGAGACAGAGAGAGAGAGAGAGAGAGAGAGAGAGAGAGAGAGAGAGAGAGAAGGCAAAGAGGTGAATAGACAAATAGTGAATGGAAAGGGGTAGGTCTGGCTATAAAACTCCCATGTGGGGTAGAGAAGTGGGCCCCTCCAGCAGCTTTAGTCAACCTCTCCATAACTGCAAAGCAGAATTGCTCCCTGGAAGCAGATATGGCTGAAAACACAGCGTGAGTCTAGTGATCATCTCGGCAGGCAGGCCGACTGGCACTGAGATCTCTCGGTAGGAGATGCCCTGTCCTTGTTGCTTGATGACCCAAATCCTCTTTCCTGCCAAGCCTCCTCCTTCCCAGAATCTAGGAAAGTTGGGCAGGTCACGGCCAGTTTACACATACTTTCAACTTATGAAATGGTATGGCATCCCTGAAAATCCTCCTTCAGACAACTTCATATGCTTAATAGCATCTGTTTGAGTATCCTGATTTCTGGCCTTGATCTGAAAATTTATTATTGATGCTTGGTGTCTTTTAGAAATTGGTTGTAAATGATCTTTCTGGGCATAAATGAGGCAGATTCCTCTCTCTCTCTCTCTCTCTCTTTCTCTCTCTCTTTCTCTCTCTCTCTCTCTCTCTCTCTCTCTCTCTCTCTCTCTCTCTCTCTCTCTCTTTAAATATTCTAGGCTTTTCTTTCTAACCCATCCCACACCATCCCAGGTACTATTACAATTCGGAGGAAATGAAAAGTAGCTCTTACAGAAAAACTATTGTGCAAGACCATAAACATCCCATATTTGCTTGGCAGCGCACCTAAATCATTGTTTCAGCAAATAGTAGGCTTGGAGGCCTCTGTCTGGAGTAGAACCGGATTGGATTATGTCCTTCCTTTTAACTGATTTTAATTCTCTGCTTCATGAAGTCTGATAGACGTTATTATGCTATGGAAATGCAAATTGGCTTTCTGATCAGGTGCACTGATTTCTTACTATTTTAAAATCTTGGAGAAAATGTTTCTAAAAAACCCAGTAATTAGAGCAGATTGCAGTTAAAATGGAGCTAAGTGGCTGAAACCTTCCCAAGAACATGTTTCATTGGCCTTGTCAGGCCTGGTCAGAGAGCAGTGACACAGGTTTGATTGCTGACGGAGCTCCCCGAGTGGAGAATGGAGAGCTCCTCTCTTCCTGCTTTCAGTTACTCATCACTATCACTGTGTTACTTCCAAACCATTTCATTAAACACGGGAACAAAAAGCGTCCTCAGAGGAAGGTGGCAAGACTCAGGAAGGATTGTTTTCTCTGAGGCTGCCCTCAAGGTTCCTGTTAATCATTTTATTTGAAAATTCAGTATTGCTGAACTCCCACACAAATTTTAGGTGTGAGGGCTCCAGAGAGTTTCCTGGCCCTTAAGTATGTAAGATTTATAGCTCAGCGCTCCAATTAAGTAATGCAAGGGTTGGAGCAGGGAGAGGAAGGACGCGGTCAGGCTGCACAATAGAGGGAAACGTTGGCTGCTCTTTTTCTAATTCCAGGCAGACCAGCAGGCTGCGAGAGCCTGGCGTGGTTCCCGCTGGGTGCTTAGCTGGCCGTCTACATCCAGCCTCACCTTCAGAGGGTGTGTGTGGTCAGCATAGGTCTTGGTTTGCCCTTGCATAGAACACTTGACCAGCTTAGTGTTTGCTATGAATGAGGAAATAGTCTCAGCCAAATTTTCAAGCTGAAACAAGGCAACTTCCCTTGCTAGAGTTTTCTGTGGTTTTCTAGTCGTGTTTATATTTATTCTTAGCAATCTTTTTTTTTATTATTATTATTCTTAGCAATCTTAAAGGTTGGAGGAACTGGTGTGACTGTGCCAATTTTATAGCGGAGGGCACTGAGGTTCAGAGAGAAGAGCTGAGGTGATTTTTTACCTACTTATTGAGTCGCTGAATTGATTTACTTGTAGGTGAGGAGATTAGGACTCTGACGTCCACATTTCAATCCTGATCCTGCCATTTACTGGAGGTATGATCACAGTGTCCCCAGTCACAAAGTGGGGATAATATTGAAATAACAAGAGTACCTACCTTATGGAAGTTTTGAAGGAGTAAAGGAATTAGCAAATGGAAAACAATGAGAACAGTGCCTGTCACATACCAACAATCCACAACTGTTAGCTGTTGCTGCCTGGCCAGCATAGCTCAGTGGTTGAGCATCGACCTATGAAACAGGCAGTCACAGTTTGATCCCCAGTCAGGGCTCATCCCCAAGGGAGGTGTGCAGGATTCTCTCTCATCACTGATGTTTCTCTCCCTCTCCCTTCCTTTCTAAAATCAATAAAAAGTATTTTTAAAAACTGTTAGTTGTTGCTATTTATCATTCTGATTATAGTTATTACCTGAGTTACAATCTGCTACTTTGGGTATGTTATAGAGTACTGGTCCTTGGATTTCTAGTCTAATTTTTATTTTGTTAATTTTAAAACATCAGTGAAGAAATTAATCTTGTTGATGTCAACTAATATGGTTGTGTGTTGTTTTTTTTTGCAAAGTGAGTAAGCATAAAACAGTAAAATAATTTCTATGCGGATTTTTCTGTGAATAGAGACAGCATCATGGGGGAGGGTTGAAGGGAGATGCATTGGTCTGAACCAGTTGACTGTGGAAGGATCCATTAAGAAAATGATTTAAAACAGTTTTCTTGGACTACTAATGGTAACTGCTTTAGTTTGTTGGAAAGAAAGGGCTCAGATATGCTGAGAGAATGTCTAAGTTAGAGCCTAACAAAAAGATTGCAAGCTGAATAAGAGAGTAGATGATGTATATCTATCTATATATCAAAATATCTATCCATCTAAAGGGGTTTTTTTGCAGCATTTTTTAGTGCTTGAAAATCCAGGATAAAGTGTGAATGCCTGCCAATAACAGAAATATTGAATAAATTATGGTGCCCCACCGCATGGACTACTGTAGCTATTAAAAAAGAATGAATTGCAGCCTCCAGCTGACTTGAAGGGATTTTTGTGAGTTATTATTGAATAAGAAAGGAATTATGCAGAGAAGTATAGGTATAATATGATCCTATTCTTATAAAACAAATATAGACAAACTTCTGTGTGTATGTTTGTATGGGATTATGTGAGGATGAAGAAAACATAAAGAAGCACAAATACTGTGTTGTTAATGTGGATTATCTTGCTGGAAGAAAAAGGTTTTTGATGGGGGAGGATTTGAGTAGAACAAAATGGCAAGAGAAAAACAGTGCATTGTGACATTTTATATTTGGTTCTATGCATAAAATAGAGACAGTTCTGATACTGGCATGTGTTTCAAAATCAATGTGTGCACTTAATGATGTAATAGTTTTGTTTTTGTCCTTAAAATGTGTTATTAAATTGATAATGCTTCTGACAGTCAGGCATATTTTAAACAGAGAAAATGTAGTGAATGTCAGACAGAGGCAGACCGCACAGAGCCATCAATTCTCCAGTGTCCTTGACTCTAAAGGTCTAGGGCTGTGCTGGCCCTTGCAGTGGCCACTAACCATATGTGACTATGGAGCACTGAAATGTGGTTAGATCAAAAGGAGGGTGCTGTGAATGTGGAAAAACGTCCAATCTCAAAGGCTTAGTATGCCCTGAACATAAACAAAGCATGCAAAATTGCTCATTGTATTTTTTATATCAATTACATGTTGGAAAAAATATTTTGGATACATTGGGTGAAATAACATATATTCTTAAAATTAATTCCATCTCTTGTTCTGTCCAGATGGCTCAGTTGGTTGCAGCTTCATCCTATGCACTGAAAGGTCGTGAGTTCCATTCCCAGTCAGGGCACATACCTAAGTTGTGGGTTCCGTCCCTGGCTGGGGTATGTAGGAGAGGCAACTGATTGATGTTTCTCTCTCACATTGGTGTTCTCTCTCTCTGCCCCTTCTTCTCTCTCTCTCTCTCTAAAAAAAAAAATAATCAAACATATCCTTGGGTGAGGAATAAAAATTTTAATTACATCTTTTTCTTTCTACTTTTTTAATGGGGCTAATTTAGAAAATTTCATTTTAGAAAATATCATGGCTCACATGGTACTTCTATCAGATAGTACTGGCCTAGAGGAATTAAGAAAGAATAAAGAAGCATTTGGAATGACCAAGAGGAGACTACGTTTTACATAATTTGGTAGGAAGGAATACCAAGTGTTGTTGAACAGGGTATATCTTTAGGATAGGGATTCTCAGAGTGTAGGCCTTTGATCTCATTATCAGCATCACTAGCAACATCTCTGATATGCAAATTCTTCATCCCCTTCAGACATCTACTGAATTAGAAGTGCCAGGTAGGGGCCAGCAATCTGTCTTTTAGCATACTTTCCCGGTTATTATGATGCCGGCTAAGATGTGAGACTCCCTGCTTTTGGATAAGGCAACTTGGATAAAAACCATATCATTGGGAACTAGGAAAATAGCCGAGTAAAGCAATGAATTGAGCATGCTACCAGAACAAGGCTTTTAGCAACACGTCATTCCCGAGGAGAAATTCTGAGCTAGTAAATGGTGGTTAAATGGTTCAATTACTTACAAGTTTCAGTATTGACCTCTGATCTGTCATTATTGTCTTTCTTTGATAAGTGTGCTTTTTACCCACATGACAGCTTTGAGAATTCAGGTGTCATGTGTGACACGGCATTTGGAACCATTTTGGATGCTTTACTGATCTCACTTTCCCCAAACAAGTTGTTTGTCACTGGAAAGAAAATAGTATACATTTATAGATATTTTGGATAGAATCAGGTTGGAAAAGATTGCACGACTCAGTTTTATCTACCTTTCACATGAAAAATAAAATGTGTTAAGCAACCAACTTTCTACTTCTCACAAATAATTTAGTATCATATTAAAAACTGTTTACTTCACTGATGAAAAAGAAATTACCAACCTATTTCATTACCTTAAAATAATATGCTTGATTGAACACACTAGAATAAAATGGACGTCCTCCCTGGGGCGGGGGGTGAGTGGAGGGACATGGGACATGGGGTATCCTTGTCAACAAAGTAGGCATCACTCCCATCACCCCTCCCACACACGTAATACATTTCATCATAGAAATGAAACAGAAAACTTTTCATTTTTATTCTTTCTATTCAAAGACACAAAATGCTTTGCAACTGGAAAAGAAGATGATGGGCAGATCATTTTATTATTGGAACATATGACCAAAGCTGCCTACTGAAGGGCAAGAGTGGGTTTACAGTTGTTTTTATGGAAAAAATATCATGATTAATAAATAATAAAACAAGAATACTCACAACTGTAAACCTCTTTTTATGCCACTCTATATTATTAGACATGCCATAGGTAAATTAGATAAAACAGTGGCATTTTCTTTAATGGGCATCTAACAATGCCCGTAGGTGGCTAATAAATATGACACAGAAATGATGACAAAATTAGTAAAAATAGTCCACAAACTGTATAATAAGTTTAGTCTAGAAATATTTCTAGTCTAGAAATATTATATTGACCAGGCAGTCATATTTTCTTCCTGTGTGGATATGGCAAAAGTAGATATGAAATATAAATAACAATGGGATAAAAATTTATGAAAAATAAGATGAAGCACACATATTAAAGGTATTTAATCAAGATTCGAAGTCAGAAAAGAATGCCTTAAGGAAGTGTTTGGTGACAATGACAGGGAGGGGGCAAAGAAGCCATATGTGAACAGAGTCTAAGTGCAATACAACATTGAGGCATAGGGAAGCACTTGAGATATTGCAGAGAGCTGGTGAAAGTGGGACCAAAATAAAAGTAGACATTAGTAGAAGCTAGTGCTTGGTGCTCTTAAACACCATATTTGGGATTCCATTAAAGAGCAGTTGAAACCATGACATCATCAGATTTACTTTTTAAATAGATTACACTGGCTTTACTATAGATTATAAGGAAGCAGAGGTGAGGGCTGTGTTGCAGAAAGTTGACCAACTTAATCAATTCTTGCATTATTCCAGGGAAAGATAATGGTGGGCTAGTCTAGGGTGGTGGTCATGGGAACAGAGAGAAGTGAATGGATGTGAGCACTATTTAGGAGATATAATCAATGTGATTTGGTGGTGGATGGGATGTGTGGAAAAAAACCATGCCCATCAAGTTTCTGATTTGAGCCAGTATCTAGGACACTGATAATGCAGCAGGGTTTGGGGGAGAGAGAATGAGGTTAATGCTGAAAATTTTGCATTTATGCACACATGAATCATCTAAGCAGAGCTGAATAGAGGAAGAGAATTGACTGAGCTACACAGAGACAGCTGGGAGTCCCTGGCAAATGAATGGTGATTGAAGCCAGGGGAGTGGGTAAGGTTTCCCTGGAGCAGTTGGTGTAGTGCAAGAGGAAAGGCGCCCTAGGACGGCAGACAGCAGAGTTGGAGCCAACTAAGGTGACTAAAAGGACGTTTCCAAAGAGGAAGGAGAAACAATAGTGGTGGATGGTAGCGGAGAAGCAAAGCAAAGAAAACATTTGTGGTTGGAGCAGTCACAGCAGTGTCCAATGCAGTTGAGATGGCACATGAGATATGGGCTGAGGCAAGTTTATTGGTGACACAGGAGCAATTTCTGTGCAGTAGTGAAAGCAAAACCAGGTTGATGGGAAGGAATAATCAAGAGAATAGAATAGTCCCTGAGAAAGCAAAAGAGCATGGAAATCTGTGTTCTATGATGGGAGATGGGAAACTCCCTCCATTGTAATAGACAATAGGAAGCTGAAGGAGTTTCTGTCTGATAACTTCTACTGTCTCTGGGAAGGAGGAGGGCCAGAAGTCTACTGCAACCTGGGCATGTGCTCTGACAGGGAATCGAACTGTAACCTCCAGGTTCATAGATCACATGTGCAATCAAATTGGTACCACCACATGCCCAGCTGGTGTGGCTCAACCATTGAGCCACACCAGCTGGGCATGTGGTGGTACCAATTTGATTGCACATGTGATCTTTTCCATTGGGGCTCATCAGGAGTGTCCAGGCAGATAGTCATCACTGAATAGTAGCGTGACTTTGGACAAGTCACTTAATCTCTCTCCATTTCCTCAGCTGTATTCTGGGAACAATAAGAGTACCCACCTTATTGGATTTTTTGAGGATTATAATGAAGTTAATACACAGGACAGTTCTGAGAATAGTTAGCATATAATATACACTCTTCAAGTATTAGCATTGGGGTTTTGGAAGACATGGAATGATAGGAGCAAAGGAAAGGGAGAAAATAACAAGAAAGTGGTTGGAATTTTAGACCGAGGGGTTACACTGGAGAACAAGGGAAGTAAAGTCATTGATTTTGAAAATTACTAGATGATTTATATTTACTGAATGTCCTCCTGGTATGGACTGCTGGCCTGAGTATTGTATGCTAGTATTTTTGACAGAATTAAAGTACTGATGGAAAAGGAATAACATTACTGAGCTCTCTCAAGCCAGTTTCTATTCTGTCCTTTGGCTGTGGTACCCAATACATAAGGAATTTACATTAAAAAGATGTTGTAGTGTGTGTGTGTGTGTGTGTGTGTGTGTGTGTGTGTGTGTGTGTTGAGCTTGAAGCAAATCCTGCATGTGTCCCTTCATGTTCTGAATTCATATGAAATGGGAGCATCCTTAAAATTAGAAAAAAAATTATAACAAGCAATATTAAGGGAATCCCCTCAAGTTAAGGCAATTTTGTTTAAAGGCTATAAATTTGCCAACAGTTTATGTTCTTTTTCTTGAGGTCTGCAATGCAATTTAAGACAGAAAACAATCAGTTTGGCTCAAACTTGAATTGCTGCAGAATAAATAACCTCCAAACCTAAACTTTAAAAGGAACTTCCTGCATCACTGATGGGCTGAGACACTCAGAGGTGCTATTTTGTTTCTGGGAATACATTTTGTATGGTCATTCAGACTGAAGTTTTATATGGTAAAAATATGACATTGAGATCTCTGAAAATAGAAAAATAGTTTCATGCACTAACAAGCAAGTAAATAAAGTACAATTATGGACTAGGGCCTGGCCCCCTGGGAATCTAGAAATCTTTAGTTTATTCTTGCCTGTGCAAGTGATTTTTCTATGAAATTAGAGGAAACATATAGGCAGGGTGTAGAGAAGAGAGATCAGGTAATTCATCTTAGGTGCAAATACTGCCATTCTTATGTCAAAGATATTCCTGAATCTGCTGCCTTCCTATATTGACAGTTGGCAGACTTCAATTATTAAGAATAACTTATTTATATATTCATTCAAAAGCATTTGTTGAAGGCTTCTTATGTACTGTGTAAATCACTAGAAATGCAGTGAAAACAAGATACATCCCCAGCTCTCAATGGGCTTATACTTTAGCAGAAATGAGGGAGGTACAAAGTTAGAAATAGGATTTTATAGGAGAATATAGGAGGTGATCTAGTCAAAACTGGGAAAGAGGAAAGCTTGCTGACTCACATGAAGACTGAGTAGATCTTGTGGAGTGAACAGGAGCTATTTTGGTGATAGTGGTAGGTGGGAAGTTAGTGGCATGAGCAAAGAAGGGGTTATAGCCCACTGGGGAAAATGTAAGAAATTTTATGTAGCTGGAGCTAAGGGTCCCAGGAAGAATGTAGGGAGCTGGAGCTGGAGGAGAAGGAAGGGCAGTGGCTAGGGTCTGGAAGACCTTGTAAGTTATACTATTTGAATAGAATATACTTTACTGTTTGTTATAGCATAGGGAGGACACTAAAAGACTTTTATGTGATAGAGTGGTATAATCATATTTGTGCTTTACCAGGTCACTATTGCTGCTGTGTGGGGTGGGAAGGCCCCAGACGAGGGGAGGCAAAGAATAGTAATTTCTCCAGAAAGGAAATGGGGAAGGCCCACATGGAAATAGTGGCAGTGGGAAGGGGGAAGTGGGGACAGGCTGGGGTAATATGAAAGGGAATGGAGCTGAAGTGAATGTAAATGGTATGGACAGAGGAAGGAAATAAAATGATGTCCATATTTCCTGCTTTTGTACTGGGTGGTAGGTGGTTTCTTTCATGGAGAAGAGACATATAGGATAGTCAAGTTTAGGTGGAAGGTCCAGAATGAGTTTTAAATGTCTTTGGCTTATAGCCAGTGGAAAGCTTAAAGTGGTTAGATAGAATAGTTGAGATCTCAGGGGAGATATTTGCACTGGAAGCATCGATTTAGAAGTCTTCAGGATACAGATGATGATTGAATCCATGAAAGTGGCTTCCTAGGAAAAGAAAAAAAATAAATAATTGGAAGGTTACTATTGATGGAACCCCAAGGGACTACCGTTTAAATCCTGAGTAGAGAAATGGACCCCTGAGAAGAGGTGGGAGTAAAATGAAGTTATAGAAGTCAGTGGAAAGGAAGGTTTCAGTAAGGAGTCAAATGCTACGGGATGCTAAATAAAAGAAAAGTTGAACATATCCTTTGACTATAGTATCCAGCAGGCAAAAAGCAAAAACATCTTCCATGTCATGGTGGGGATGAGGCTTGACTTCAGTGGGTTTAAATGATGTGTGGAAAAAAATGTAAGCTACATATTCAAGAAACCTTGTTTTAGACTCATAGATACAGAGAACAGACTGGTGGTTGCCAGAGGGGATGGAAGTTGTGGGACTGGGTGGAAAGGGTGAAGGGATTGAGAGGTACAGATGAGTAGCTACAAAATAGTCACAGGAATGTCAAATACAGCATAGGAAATAGAGTCAATGATATTGTAATAACTATGTATGGTGCCAGGTACGTACTGGAAATGTTGGAGGGAACACTTTGTAAAGCACAGGATTGCCTAATCATTATGCTGAACACCTGAAACTAATACAAAATAATATTGAATGTAAACTGTAATAGAAAAATAAAAAAGAAACGAAAAAAAGAAACCTTTTTGTGAAGAGAAGGTGAGATGTAGGGCTAAGTGACAAGAGAAGTTACTGGCCTGGAATGTATTCCTTGAACTTCAGAGGCCCTTATTTTAATTTGTCAGATCAGGGAGATGAACATATCTATTTGCTGAAAGGAAAGAACCCATAATGAAGGAAAAACTGCAGATCTGGAGAAGAGAAGATTCTGGGTGTTTGTGCAGGGAATGTGTTCTAGGACTGGCTAACCAAAGTGTTATGATCTCTGGGCCTTGGCATCACCAGGGAGCTTGTTAGAAATGAGCGATGTTGGCCCCACCCATATTTACTGCACCAGAATCTGCCTTTTCACAAGAAAGAAAATTCTACTGCAATATTATGATAAGGAAGATATAAAGAGAAGGACACACATGTTTCTTGATGTTGGCAAGGAAGGGGGTTAAAATGATGCTATCCCATCTTGTTGTGAAGGAATGAAGTAATATACTGAGAATGGGAGGGGGTAAGTGCATGTGGTAAAAGAAAGCCTGCTCTTGAGCCTGGAGTAGGTGGGCTGAGAGCTTGACCAGGAGAAAAGCCTGGACTTGATTGTGGTATACAGCTGAGTGGTGTGTAGATGTCTCCAACAACCTAAGGCTGGTATTGGAGGAGGCAGACACTGGGATTGATGTAGGTTTGGGGTTTTGCTACGCAAGTGGGAATTGGAAAGAAAGAGGATGAATTAATGAACCGGAGGGTCTAGGTTGACAAGGGAGGTCAATAAAAATCAATGAGAAATGATAGCTTGGAAGGAAATGGGGGTCAATCATAGTCATTAATAGAAATGAGAAATATTACACTGCCAGCAACAGTGATTGCTTGTCCCAAAGAGCTATTCCTTCTCATTGACGGTCTCTTTGTTTATGTGTTTTACAAATAACCCATCTAAAACATCCATTATTCTTTTCCCTTCCCGGTCATCTATCCAACTAGAGACTGGGCTGCTCTAGGCAATGAAATTGCCCACTCAGATAGCTTCCTCATTATAAAATCTACAGCTGCTCAGTTCTTTAAATGGGAATAAGAAGACTTGTAAAATTGGAGTGATATCAGAATGATGTTCTTTCTTATTTTGAATGCCCTTTATTTTCTTTATAACCATTCATAAAATTTATACTTGAAGAATGTTATGAATGCTACACTGATCTCCCCTTAAATGTTCTTTCTTTAACTTTTGAACCTCAAAGTATTTTGTTCCTCTCTTATAACACTCTATATATCAACAGTTTTATCCCTTTTAGGAGTCTGTAAAATCTTTAATAGCAGGAGTGGTCTTGCTAATTTTTGTTGATGGGCTGGACAAAAAGAGGAGGTTTTGTTGTTGAATCATTGGTTTCAGGAATGGGGTAGATTATGGCAGAAAGAGAGGTGCGGGGGGTGGGGGGGTGGTTAGCAGAAGGTTATGAAAGGCCTTTGTACCAAAATTAGATGTTTGGGTTTTAACCTAAGATGAGAATCCACTGAAAAGTTTAAAGCAGGGAAGTGACATGATATTAATGTTTCTGAAGGCTCATTCTGTCTAGAGTGTGGAAGATTAAACAGAGGTGTGCAAGATAAGAGGCAAGGATATGAGTTACAAAGCCATTATCACGGTCCATGTGAGAGACAAGAGTCTGAAAGAAGGCCTAACTTGGGGTCTGTACAGGAACATTCTCATTTCATGCATGGTAAGATTTAATGACATTGGATGCAGGGGATGAGGCAGGAGAAGAAGCCCACAGCTTGTCTCTGGTTTCTGGATTAGGTGACACAGGTGGTGCCATTCACTGAGATGGACAGAGAGAGAAGCAGGTTCAGGGTAGAGGGAAGGATGGTGATGATACATAGAGGATGGGGAGTGATGAGTTCAATTTTAGACATTTAGAAATATTTTACTTATGGTAATACATGCGGGTTGAATACATTAGCATAAAATGAATGTG
Organism: Cnephaeus nilssonii; assembly: GCF_951640355.1. Lineage (NCBI taxonomy): Eukaryota > Metazoa > Chordata > Mammalia > Chiroptera > Vespertilionidae > Cnephaeus > Cnephaeus nilssonii. Next base: position 18,614,909 of record NC_137081.1, on the reverse strand, counting down.
AGACTGTGTTTTGAACTTTCAAGAGCCAAGGTTGAAATGGAAAATATTATTAAAAATATTTACACTTATTTCCCCAAGGTGGAATTTATAAACCACTCCTATTGCCAACACTGTAGTGGGGAAGCAAAGCATCTGGTTGAAACTCCACTGACCTTTAGATACACCCAAGTTTTCATACGATGCTCATTTCCATTCCAAATGGCACTGCACAGCGTAGGGATTGTACTTTCTGGAGCGTTTGAGCAATAAAGAGGATTTGTGCTGCATTTGCATTTCACATGTAGATTGCCAAGACAAAATCTTTAAAGCCAAAAAGTTGGTTCCAAACACTGACCTAGGCACTTTTTAAATGTATCTGAGTTTGTCCCTTTTCTGCATTAGAAAGATGTTAGGAACTCAAGTCTTCGATTCAGCTCAGTGTTTGTCTCTGGGCCTTAGCAGAGGCATCTAGACAGGGCAATAGTAAGGCATCAAGGATGGCATGCTTAAGAATCAAGAAGGAAGATCCAAGAAATATGCTTTTTAATTCTACTCAGTTCTCAATTTTTATAACATAAATATATGGTTAGGCCAATTTTTTTTATGAAGTCTGTTTGCAGGAGCATAACAATGTTCTCCTCACGACTTCTTTTCATCCATGATTCTTCATTGCTTTAGAGGGGAAATAATGTCCTAAATAAATGGAACTGCTATTGTTGTGTCCTCTTTGGTATATCTACCTGTGGTATAGTGCAAAGTGGCCTCCATAAAACATCACATCCAAATTCCCGAAGCCTGTGAAGACGTTAACTTTACATGTTCAAGGAGAGTTTGCAGATAGGATTATGTGAAAGAGTTTGAGATGTGAATATTATCATGGATTAGGGGGTTCAATGTAGAGTCCTTAGAAGAGGGAAGCAGGAGAAACTGTGATGAAGAAAGCAAGAGGTTGGAGGGATGAGAGAAAGGGGTCATGAACCAAGCAATGCCAGTGGCTTTTAGAAGCTAGAAAATACAAGGAAATGGATTCTCCCCTGAAGCCCCTGGAACAGCGGTTCTCAACCTGTGGGTCGCGACCCTTTTGGGGGTCGAATGACCCTTTCACAGGGGTCGCCTAAGACATCCTGCATATCAGATATTTACATTAGGATTCATAACAGTAGCAAAATTACAGTTATGAAGTAGCAACAAAAATAATTTTATGGTTGGGGGTCACCACAACATGAGGAACTGTATTAAAGGGTCGCGGCATTAGGAAGGCCGAGAACCACTGCCCTAGAGGAGTGCAGCAGCCCAACCTACACCTGGACTTTAGACTTCTGACCTTTAGACGTTTGCAAAAATCAAGTTGTGTTAAGCCAGTAATCTTTTGCTAATTTGTTATAGAAGCTGTAGACTTGAGAGTCAACTTGTAGATGATGCTAAATAAGAATGGTAAGTTTAGACATACACAGAATTTCCCAATTGATTTTAAAAGAATTTAAAACTACATATTGATAACTGTTATTAATGCTCTTAAAAAGAATTTCTGGAGGGGTAATGGTTTGGTCCAAATAAAGACTAACAAGCCTAGACACAGAAAAATCAAAATACTTGTTATCATGGTAGCCACTTGACAAATTGTGTTAACAACTTCGTTGGATTTGACTGAAGGATTTGTGGTCTACCCTTAACTGCTTTATGTACTAAATAAAATCAAATCAAGAATTCTGTAATGTTCTCAGAACAGTACCATCATCCATTCGATTTGGTTGAATTCCCTGCTCATATTTGAATTTGTAGGCAGCATTTTTGAGTGTTTATATCCTGCAGGGAAAACATGAAAATGTATTTATAAATTGTAAGTCCTGGTTTGTACTGTTCATTTTTCGGAAATCAAAAGTACATCACCTCTGCCAACATGCAGTTTTTTAAAAATGCTCATGCAGATCCTAGAGAATATTGGCATATGTTTAAAAAACTTGTGTAAATGTTTAAGCTTGTAAATTGCGCACCTTGTGTTGTCAAGCAGTGATAGAGCACCCAAAGCACAGGGGAGACAGTGAGTCACATGGCTCAGCAGAACTAATGAGAGTTCTGAGCCGTAAGAGTGAATCATTGTTCTGCTAGTTGTACTACTGGCAAAGAGACCACGACAGGAAAACATCCATGAGTTGTATGATTTTTTAGACTCAATGACAACCCTAGAATTACATCAGCATTGCTTCCAAATTGGGAAAACATTTGAAGAAAGCAACATTTACATTAACTGGTGCAACTCAGTGTGAAACCTAAATCAATGGAAAAAGCTGGAAGAAGAAATAAAAAAAAAATTCTCATGCATCCAGAAGAGAAAAATCGTGTATTGATGGACTTACCTAACAAGCTCTGCTCAGTGCCTATGGTATACTATGCAATGTACTTTTTCAGAAAAATGATTGGCTTCCAACTATCAGTATGGGAGAATGGTCATACTAAGCTGAAAACTAATGAGGTCTTGGCAAGACTTTTCCACTGAAACCCAGGTACTGAGACAATGGGCTTTTACTTATTTGCTTCCCATGAAATCTCCGTACTTTCTGGTACCTGTGACATTGAATGCACTTAGAACAGGTGAATGATTGAGTCCTGTTACTAGAGGAGAAAGTTAGATAGAATTTTGCTGAGTTTTACTCTGTGATGTTTGCTAAGTGAGAGCTGCTCCATTAATCTCTCCTATACCCTGGTAACTTTCATTTTGAGGCCAGTATATATCATTAAACAATTAATTGTGGTATTTCTTTTTAATGAACATTAGAAACACAGATGTTAACAATCACAGACCACTTGGTGGAAGTGTTTGTGGATATCTCTTATGCTTTCAGCCTTGGTAAAGTTTATGTTGCCCAGATTGTATAAGTAAAATGTTTTCCAGCCCACAGCAGGCTGTTTACATCTATACCTACCTGTTTTGTTCTATGCTGGCTTCTAAATATCCTTGCTCTAGTTCTAGGCTTGATTCAAGGATTTTAGGAGGGTATAAACTCAAAAGTTTGGGATATGACCCCAAGTGTTCTACTTGTTTTCCTAGAATTTACTCAAGTCCTCTGCTCATTGCTGGATACATGGTGGCATTCAAGGGGACCTTCAGCGCCTGATTATCAAAATGTCACGTTAGAGCTAACCATCCTCCCCTCGGGGTCCCTCCTGCCCTGGGCTCCGTATCGCTGTTATGGAACCTGACGTAGAAGAGAGTTTACGCACATGCCCATTTACAAGCTGGACTTTGATCACCACAGAGGCATTCAGCACATGTGCAGGAGTTAGTAAATGTTATTCAACAGCACTGCTGAAGGTAGGTCTGCCTCTGTGACATTTGGTTTGGGCATGGAATCACGTGACCATGATAGTGCTACCGAAACTTATATATGGTTTGTGACAGTCGATGTTCCCGGCGTTTGCTAAAAATGATGTTTATTAAAAGTGGAACTTCTGAGATCGAAGAATGACATTGATTTCAAATATGCAGACGTTACAATATAAACCATATGACAAGGTTCCTGAACGATGCATGCAATTTTCTGTTGTTAAAAATCTGATATTTGCAATAATTACTTGGCCTGCCTGTGAACATTACACTTCATTTTTATGAAACTAACAGCCACTGGCAATGAGAACAACAGTCGCATAGAAGTGCAATATTACTCCTACTGTGGCCATTGCTAGAGCAAAACCGAGCTTCTGCATGCGCCCCACTAGAGCATTACTGAGCAAGGAAGGAAAACATTAGAATTCAGGAGAATCTCGCAGAAACGAAAAGAGACAGCAAACAAGATCCAGGGAGCATTTGGCAGAGGGAAAATTAACACAATGAACATATGGAAATCAAACTGAAGTTTTGTATATCTTGGCAGCTTTGTGCCAAATGCCAGCAGTTCTTTCTCACTGCTTAGTAAATGGTCTCAGGCATAAGAGGAAATGAAAGATTCAACATGAGGAGGAAGCAGAAATCATTCAAGCTCGGCTCACTAGACTGTTTTAGGGACTATTAATTTCCTAGATCTATGCTAGGGTTGTTACCCCACCTTGTTTATACAAGTTACCACCCCACTCCAACACAAGCATGCTAATATCCATGCAGTGGCACGGGGTTGCAAATCAAATCCAGAAGATAAGGAGCAGGGATGGGGATGGAGTGATAGGAGGGTGGGTATAATAATATCTTTCAGGAAGGGAACACATTATTTTTGGTGACCATCCTTCAGTACTTTGGTTAGATCCATCATGAGACATTCAATCAATTGATGCTGAATTATTAAATGATTTCATAGACTTTTTTCCCTGAAGGGTTTGGGAGTGAGGAACATCAGGCATTTCCTCAAGTCGTGTAGTGAGGACCAGTGGATGTCACAGTTGTCTTTGTGGTTAGATGCTTGGAACATGTCACCAAGAATGTTTATGGAACTTCTTGATTGTCCTGATAGTCCCACCAAGGAAGTGTCTTTAAATAATATTTTATATGTGATTGAAATCAATAAAACACTTTATAATATTAACACAGATAAATTTATTTTCAGGGGAGATATAAATGCCTTTCCTTAGGTTTCTGCCACCTCTGAAATCTCAGAAACATCCTATTAAAAACACACATTTAGTTCCACGTAGGATGCTATATATTTTTTAGACTTAGTATTACTGTCACTGATACCTTTTGTGTTTTGAGCAAAATGATGACTTGCTTAAAACACACCCCTTACAAGTGATCATGTGCTACTGTGATACTTGGTTAGAAATAATTTATGACATTAATCCAAATGGCAGCAGGAATGCTTCATTCTATATTTTCTATAGCAGCTTGGATAGAACTGTTAGTCGGTGTGTTGGCAGAGATATTACATAAAGGTGAGCAGTTAATAACAACAGCTTTCAAAGTGAGAGTGTACACAGGTATAGCACACGCCAGCACTCCTAAAGTATCCGGTAGATTTTTTTTCTATTTGACTAATCTTTGCAAATACTTTTCAAAAAATAACCGAACTTTCCAGAATGACTTTGAGGAATCATAAAATAGAAGATAAAAACAAAGTAGTAAATATCAAAGTCCTATAGGCATAATGTCTTCTTCATAGCAGTTACCCTATAATTATCAGAAGATGCATTTTGTAATAAATTCCTGGAGATGGGCATGCTAGGCCCTGCTATCCAAATCCACCAACATAAAAGACTTTGTAGTTTAAGTCGTATGAAGTATGAAAAAATTCAGAATAATTGGGAAGCGGCATAGCGTAATGAAGTTGGAATGAAAATGAAATTAATCTCATTTTTGTTACTTATTGGCTACATATCCATGGCCAAGTTACTTAAATCCACTGTGCTGTAGTTCACTTATCAGAAAATAACAGCAGTACTCACCTCACAGGGTTTCTATAGGGCATAGAATAGTGCCCAAACCATAGCACAATGTAAGAGTTTGAGCCATTTACCTTTTGTAATCTCAGCAAATTTGAAAAGACAGTAATGCCCCCCATTATAGATAAAAAAATGGAACTCAGAGAAGTAAAGAGACTTGCCTAAGGATGATTCCAAAGCCCATGCAACATTCACCGTTATTCAAGCACCTGTTTGGTTACTAACACTTGGCTGGAGACTCTTCATCCCACCATGAGGATGGAGTACAGTATCAGGTATGCCAGTCTTAGGCTGGGATGTCCTGGGAAAGACAGCCAGCTAGATGTGGAGTTTCGGGAAGACCACCCAGCCTAAGGAACTTCCAGCTACAGAGGGCTGAAGAAAGGGCTGTGTTGAACAGTTGGGTCAGTAGTTCTGATTGACAACTTGCTAGTGGCCAACTACTATCTTCTTGAAGGCTTTACCTACCAGATCTTCTCAGGGCATTGGGTTCCAGCTAAAAAATGGATCAGTGTCTCTATGCCTGTACAGATGCATGTCCCAGATTATTTGGAATTCTAGGCTTTGGTTGTTTAAGCCTGGAGTTCCTCCCTTGTCCCCCTTGACAAGGACAAAGCCAAAGACCTGGAATCAGAAGCCAGGAGTTCTAGTTTCAGTTCTGAGTCTTTTCAGCTGTGTGATCTTTCTACATCTTACATCAGACAGGGATAGCAATATCATACTGGTATTTTTATCATTATAGGGTTGCAGGATTGCCAACTAAAATCATAAAGGAGAAATTATTCCTGTAATTTGCAGAGCACTATGGTATACTTCTCATTTCTATAGTCACAATATTGGCAAGTAATCACACTTCTAGGCACACTATAAGACTAGGTTTTCCCCTTACCCAGCAACACAGTGAAAGTGAAGCCATTTGGCTGATCTGGCCCAAAGCCAGGACTTCTTAATGCCCTGTAGGAAACACTTAGCACTTTAGAATCAGCCAAACTGGTTTGGCTTGAAGAGGGTCCCCAGGATACTATTCAGAATTCCCTTGTTTATTCAATTAAACTAAGAGACCCTGCCAACCATTTTTATTTCCTTCTCTCTCTCTCTCTCTCTCTCTCTCTCTCTCTCTCTCTCTCTCTCTCTTGCTTTCTTTGGTCAGCATATTCGGCTAGGGGATAACTAATGTATAAATTTTCTGGTAGCAAGTTTGCATTTCTGGAAAGTGCTCTGGATAAGACAGATACTTTTTGTTGACTATTGTATTTGATAACCATCTTCAAAAAACTCTGTTTATAAAATGTGAAGGGAAGGCCCTGAAGATCTCAATCAGGTTAGCTTGACTAACATTTTTAAAGTTGTAAAATAGGATTAGCTTTTTTATATTTCTCTTTAAATTGAACCACATCCATGTGAAATTACTGTTATGAATAATAATGATTGACATAGTTAAACCAAACTTATTTATTTATTTATTTATTTATTTATTTATTTAATTATTATTATTATTTTTTTAAACCAAACATATTTAAAGGTGAACACTTTCTGGAGAATTGAGAGGCTTCAAAAATGAATTAAAGTCTGTCAAGGTTGAAAGTTACGTTTGAACATAACTGAATGAAATTGTTTCCTATTCAAGCTTTTTAAGAATTCTGGAGGAAAGGTGGAGGAGAGTATTTGAATGGGAGGGGTCTTTGATATTCCAATTTGGGAGTTAACTTTACGTAAATGAGCTGCTGTCACCAGGTTACTGTGAGTACCACATTCTTTCAGCTGCACATCATCTTAGGAGCATGGTTTAGATTTACCAATGAGAACCTATCAGAAAGTTGCAAAGAAAAGGCTTCAATGCGTGTGCTCCAATGACAATCTAACACAGGGTGGGTGTGCAATAAATGCTTGCCAAGTGAAAGAACTTGGCACATCATTTCTAAATTGTGCACACATTTCAGTAATGGGAAGGTTTATACAAATATGTCTTAGATGAAAGTGCATGAAAATTGTACAGCCATTAGCTGTAATCACTCCCAGGAAAAATCTATTCCTGGACTGGAAAGGCAGAGAGAGTATGAAGGTTGAAAGATTGGAAGGGGCATAGGAGAGGCACACTAGGAGAATAATAAGATGCAGGGAGCTTGTTTTGACCGGTGCCTGCAGTGATTTTTGCTTGCTTAGGGCACCTTGTCACCTGCGTGGTGGACACTAGCTAAAATTGGGACCCCGCCGGCCCTGTCAGCTCCAACACCAGCCATCTACATCTTGCATTAACGGCATATTTTTGAACGATGTCAGGGTCCATCGGAGCCAGGCAGCAGCAGGAGAAGTTTTCAGTCACTTCAACTTTGCTCCCACCTCCGTGTTAGGACCATCAAAGTCTTGTCAGCAGCAATGATTGCTCAGTGATGCAGCAAGCGTGGAAGATGGAAAGGCAATTGGCAAGGTTGGTCCCCAGACAGGCTTACCAGCTGCTGGTGTTGGGCACCTGGGAGGGAGTACAATCCTGGTCAGTTTGGGAGGTGTTTATGTGATTTTGCAACCTGCCTGGAAGCTTGGTGGGTTGTGTATAAATGATCAGATGCAAATCGTCCCTGGTGGTCCAGCTTGTTTTCCCCAAATTTTACCAGACTGCACACAAGAACAAGCTAAAGGACTCTGTTAATAACCCACCCATGAGAGCCACCTGAAGGAAGCCATTGACACCAGGCAGGCTTGATGTCAGCCGGGCATTACATTTACCCAGGGAGCCAACCCTGTGCCATAATGAATGACCTCTACCACCTGAGCAAGATGAAACAACTCCATAACCTTTCAGCAGCTGAATTTCCCTTCTGGTGGCTGTTTATTCTTATTCAGATTAAACATTTTTAACTCAGGAGGAGAAAAGAAGAAGTAAGAGTGTTTGCTCTCCCCCAGAACTCTAATGCTATTTTTAACTTCACCTAGAATATACCAGAGTCAATGACATGTTAAAATCTCCACATTATAATCATAAATGCATTAACTGCCTACCACCAAAATATAATAAAAAAAATTAAAAGTGCCATTATTGTGTATTTGTTTGGTGTCAGGCACTGAACTGAGCTTGGCCCATGCTAACTGTCCAAATTTTAGAGAAGGGGAAACCAAGGTTTGGTGGGATTGAGTGACTAGCTCAAAGGCCTTGCTAATATATGACAGAGCCAGGATGCAAAATGAAGACTGCCCTACCCCAAGTCTCAAGTTCTTCACCACTGTGCACACTGCCATTTTTAGCCATGCATCACCCAGAAAACTCTTCCCAAGCTCATCTTTCATTATAAATTGCAAGTTTATTCAAACATTTCCTTGACAAATGTTGTTTGAGCTCCGATTCCATGCCAGAGAGCATGCTAAATCAATGAATCAAGACTGCATGGAGCAATCAGGCGACTTTAATGGGGATGGGATGAGGAGTTCTCAGATGAGCAGAGGGACATATGTCTGGGTGGTTCTGCCTGATATGGAAATGACTGCCACTCAGAAATGAACAAAGATAAGGTACAGGTTTGGTGTTTGGTTTTCCTATTGGGTAGGCACCAAGACTGGAAACAGAATGTAGGAATTGAAAGGGATGAAGAATAAACTACAGGGTATCCCTCAAAAATGTAGACACACTTTAACAGCTGGTAGCTGTAGATGCTATTACATTTTGAAAATGAAATGTATTTTAATAAACGCTGCCTTCAAAGCATATATACATTTTTTGGGATACCCTGTATATAAGGAGCCAAATGACCTTGACAGGTGATGACAGAATAGAGGACATGGTGCTCTCCACTCCAGCCCAGATATCATCTTATAGAGCATCCCCTCACTTCGAGCCAAGTATTTTAGAAATTTGCATAAATAAAACACCCCGAATTTTAGTAGCTGAAACACCACTCTTTTGTGACTTAATCCTTTCCAAGTATTATCACCTAACTAGTGTGTTCCAAGAAAAAAAAAGTGCCACCTGTGATGGGAAAGGAAAAGCTAAATTGAGGGACATTAGGGGTAAGAGAAAGTGAAATACATGGCGGGGCGGCGGGGCTTTATTAACTCATTTTCATGTGTTGTCTAAAGAAAGCTTTGGTCCTATTCTGGTCACTGTCTGGCTAAGAAGAGAACATTTTGACTTTTGTTGGTATGCTACATACAGCATCATAAAATCTATCAGAAACATGCCCACTTATTAACTGGAATTGCTTTAAGCATCAGTAAAAAACAGGCAGCTTGGAATAATAAAAAAATCCTTCTCTAGTCTCTGGCCTTGCTCTTTAATGTATTGTTTACAGATGCAAAGCATTTTAGAAGAAAAGCTGTCTGCTATTTACCACACAGTTCTCGGGAAGCAAATTAATTTCCCTGGGATTCCTCTAACTCACTTGAGGTCTGCGTTCTTCTCATGTAAATCTTGGTGAGAATTTAACATTCATTAGCATTGAAAATCAAACTCTGGAAATAAATGTCTCCCATTCAAGCACAGATGTTGGTTGCACATGAGTTAAAGACACCAACTTTCCAATATACGTCTACCGTACACAAGGAGAAGCCATTTTTTTTTTCTGGGAAAAGAGTATTTTGTCTTTAGACACTGTGGGTCCCCGTGGAGGCCTGGAGTAACCTTGCTGGGGTCTGAATTTTGATCCAGAACTTGCTACCTGAAGACCTTGCCTGAGTTACCTCACTTCTTAAAGCCTCAGTGTTCTCAGTTGTAAAATGGGCTATTCTGCTCCACAGTAATTGTGAATAGTTAAGAGATAATGCACATAAATATTCTAGTGAATGTCCCATGAAAGTTCAACATTGTTTTTGGTGTATAATCTATTATCTTCTTTCTAACTTTTTCTCCAACTAAGTTTTCCAATTCAAAGGGCTGATGTGGTATCTTTGGAAAATCTAGGTTCTATTCAATAAACATCAGATATCCACTATATCACTTGGGCTTCTCACCAAACAGGTATCAACACTTCCATGTGTACTCAATTCCAAGTAGGCTTTCTTGAGAAGGATGAATGAATGTGATCATTTTTAAATTTTATACCTCATTTCTTTAGCTAGTTTAGCTGATATTTTTAAGTTTTCTGTGAATTTTATATATTCAAAACACACAGATAAGTTGCATGCAACATTAAAAAACCTAGAGGCGCAATCTAAACTGTTTACTTAAATTGTGTAATATATTTTATTTTCCAATACCAGTGATGCTTAAAAGTTGTAATTTGTTTTATTTTTAAAAATATTTTTATTGATTTTTTTAGAGAAAGAGCAAGGAAGAGAGAGACAGAGGAACATCAATGTGAGAGTGGAACAACAATTGGCAGCTTCCTACATCCCCTCACTCGGTATCAATCCCACAACCCAGGCATCTGCCCTGATCAGGAATCGAACTGGCAACCTTTTGGGTGCATGGGACAAAACCCAACCAACCGAGCCACAGGGCAAATGTTATAATTTATTTTAAAGGAAGATAAAACAGTCTGTTTTAGGAAAGAGTATCTTTGTTAAAATGTTAGCTGTAAAAAGTTTATTCAATCTAATTACAAATTGCCTATCAAAAAGCAGCAGTACATCAAAAGGGTACAGAATACACAGCAGAACCCGCAGCCTACATTAGCTACTAAGCAAGGTCAGCATAACTTGTTATTCATTAGCAAAGTTTGTGGATAAATATTGAAATTGTATACCCCAGTTTAATGATTTAGAATAATAAGTAGCCAGACAGTAATGGAACTAAAAGGTCCCTTTCGTTCTCATTGATCTTTTTCCCTAATTAGTACAAGGGACCTCAGCTCGCAGTGACAACTTTACTAACAGTGAACTAATCTCAGCACTTATTTTGCATATGCATTTTCATTGTGGCAAATTTTGGAAACAGGAATGAGATTTTGTTAAGGACTACCAAAATAACTTTATAAACTTTTCTGCGATGGAACGGAACACATTTAGGGAATACACAGTCTCGATGCCGAGTGGGTTATGCTTTGTTGCTCCTCTGAGTTAATTTATATCTTCTTTGCTATGTTATCAAGTGCTTGTTATCATTCTTTGTCAAGTACAGTAGTCTCCAAACAAATCAGACACAGCATGGCATCCAAAGAGAGCACCATCACACTGCCTTTGAAAAGATTTAATTGATTGCACAGTTGCTTAATTTTATAAGAAGGCATTGCAGCAAGCATCGCTAGGTATGAAGCCAGATATCCATTGATGCAAAGAAGATCTATAGATGCAATTTAAAAGTGCTCAGTTTAGAAATTATGAGGGTTTTTCCCCAATGGAAATTTTAATGTGAGTTGTGCAAATAGGCTTGACAGCTAATTCCTCTCTCAGATAACTGAGAACTGAGGATTTTGACAAAAGTGTCCCTGTATGTACTCACTCCACCACACCAAATATCAAAATGAAAGGAGCAGTAAATAAAATATTTTATAAATGTACTTCAGAGAAAGTAGAGAAGATATTCTATTAGGACACCTTTCTTTAAGTGACAGTATACTATTAGATGAAAATTATATATACTAGTAGCCCCTTGCAGGAAGATTCCTGCAATAGGGCTTCCTGCTGCACTCTCCCCACCCCGCCTGCTTGCCTCCCTTCTCCACTGGCCCCATCTGCTTGCTTCTCCGCAGCTTCACTCCCTTCTGCAGTGCTTGGATTCTTCCTACACTGTCTTGAGATGCAAATTAACCGCCATCTTGATTTGGGTTAATTTGCATACTCACCCTGATTGGCTGGTGGGCATGGCGAAGGTGTGGTCAATTTGCATATTACTCTTTTATTAGGTAGGATATTAGTATATACATTAAATTATAGTAAAATTATACTGACACTAAACTCTAAGGATCTGTTTGCATTTTTATTTGGACATGTCCTCACCCACAGCACTTAAAGCCACAAAGTTATTTTTGTTGAATTGAGTGAACCAGGGACATTTGTAACATGGCAGTATTCATTTAACTTGCATAAAATAGGCTGAGCATCTCACTGTCTCTATTCATGCAAGAAGCCAACTGTACTCAACTACAGAGTGTAGGAGGCTGTCTATGGATGTACCTAACCAAAGTGATCATTTTCTCCAGTGATAACAGCTCCCAAGTATGAGAGCAAATTAATAGATCATGAAGAGCCATTCAGCAGTTGTCAATGAATAATACTGAGTCTGTCTCTCAGTCTCTTATTTTGTCTTTCCCAGCCATGCAGACACTGGAATGCATAACAATCCAGTCTGAGCAAACACATCCCATCTCTTACAGTACTCTCGTGGAAAATGCTGATAGGAATACACATGGCCCAAAGAAGGGGATGGTGGTGAGAGGATGAGCATTCATGATGACATATATATTTACTCAGTGTCCAGTTCAAAATCCTATCCATAATAAGGCCACCAAAAACAGTCTGGGCCAACCCATTTGGAAGCAATCTGCTTGTCCCTGGTTGCTGTGTTTGGTTTTATGCATTGGGTTAATAGGCTCAATAATAAATCCTTGCAGACTCTTTTGGGAGGAAGTATAAACAAATAAAAAAGGCATGGATTTGTTTGTTTATTTATTTCATTGATTTTTATTGAGTTTTGATTATAATAATAATCATGATTCTGGGTGCTAGGTATCCAAAGACATTATGTCTTAGGCCCTACCTTCCAAGACTTACAGCTTACTGGGGAAGAGATAAGCAGAAAAAAGAGTTAAGGTAGTGTGGGTTTTATTTCGAGGACTATCCACCGGATTATGAGAGAGAGTGATGGGTGAGGACTTGTAAGTGTGTTTTTGGAAGAATTGTTCCTGAACTAATTAAAAAGGTAAATAGAAGTTAGCCTCGTGGAGATTGTGTGTGTGTGTGTGTGTGTGTGTGTGTGTGTGTGTGTGTGTGTGTAGGAGTGGAGAGAAAGGCATTATCACACAGAGAGGACAAGAAGGAGAAAAAATGTACTTGTGAATGTCCAATATTACAGATTTATTGAGGGGGGGAGGTTACTGTTGAGAAGAGGGCTGGGGCAGGAGCTTTCAGAATACCCAGAGGCCAGATCATCAAGCCTTTGGAAAGTCATACCATGAATCTGGACTTTATGTTGAAGGTATTTGGGAATATTTTATCTCATATCTTTGGGTAAAAATATCATATACATATTTTTAGAAAACTGTAGAGGCAGGGAGGGTAAAACATCTTTGTAGAATAATAAGAATAATGCTTATAATTTTTGTTTTAGGAGGAAAGGTAATGGAAAAATATATATGTATTTTTTTCTCTACGAAAGGGATAAAGAATAAATCCTAAATTCTATTTTTTCTATTTTTACCCAACAATGTTATGTGTTTAGCTTCAACTGGATGTCACTAAAGTATCAAATTTTTAAAAGTGGATTAAGTAGGTACTGGCCAGGGAGGCCATCTCTTAGCAGGCTGAAAAGTATACAAACACTAGAAAGTAGCCAAGGTCATAAAGTTCACTCCTCGTAGAATCATGGGGAATACAGAAGGGTCTGCTGGTTGAAGAACTGAGTTCAACTCCATCTAAGCTTTTTGTCTCATCCTAGGAGCTGACCTTGAATTGAAACTACACTATTATTTACATAACATATTAATCGAGTGCTGCTATATACCAGGAAGAACTTATGACAGGTACTTAATAAATGTGTATTTCACTTTTATTATGAGTAAGAAATAAAAGAACACTTTCATATTTTATTCAGTGATCCAACAAATATTTATTGAGCATTGTGTGTCTCTGTGTCTTGCAATACAATAGCCATTGGGAAGCTAAAGTGAACGAGGATAGGTCCTTATGGGACTTACAGTGCAGTGTGATAATGGATAGATGGGAATAAAGTTAGGAGAAACACATCTTCCATGCAGTAATGAAGGACAATGGAAAAGATTTAAATAGGTATGCCCAGGAGAACTGCCTAGTGTAAAGCTTAGCCTTGTATAGAAAGCCCAAGAGACAGAGGCAAGGTATGCTCATTCTTTTAGAAAAAAGCATTTGTTACCCACTTTGTAAATCAGAGCCCTGTGTCTTCCCTTCTGTCTCAGATGTCCCCAGGTACAGAATATGGTGTTTGCATTTTTGTGATTTGTGTTTAAATTTCTATCATGAGTTTGTTAACTTCTATTGTAACATTCCAGTGAAGCTCAATGCTGTGTGGCTGTATCCAGCCTGAGTCAGGCTGCCAGCCCAAGCCCGAATGTTTGAAATTGGTATAACTTACACAAGTTCAAGAGTCACCCTTCTGTTTATATTTCTAAAACAAAAGCTCACGGTTTATAAGCTATCATAGCACCACTTGGATTATAGTCTTTAAAGTGTTTGCTAAGTCTGTTTGTGTGCAATAAACCTGGTGTTTCCTATCAAGAAGCCAAGCGTGGCTCCCTTTTCAAGAGGCCAATGTGGATACAGGGAATTCACCACTCAGTTGTGAGAATCTTGGGCCAGGGGAGTAGAGAGGGACGTGGGAAATGTTTTTTAAAAAAAGTATCTTCAGGATATTTGCTACATTTCTAAATCAAATCGCAGAATGTAAAGCTCAACAAAAAATTTGGCTGGTGAAAGGCAAAAGATAGTTTGAGAAAATATTGTAGGAATATATATATATATATATATACTCTCTCTCTCTCTCCATTGTTTTTTGTTTTTTTTGGCTAATCCCTCCATGCTTTTTCATCCAGAAATAAGGTGTTTGTCTTTGATTTAAAGCAAACTTCATTATTTAGCTCAAAGAATATGTTTTCAGCTTGGGAAAACAAATCTAAACTCATTTAAAAAATACTACCTCTATTGATTCAATGGAGCTTTCCTTTTCTCTATGATTCTATTTTGTCTTGCATTTTAAAGCAGTATTTTCATTAGTTGTGAAAGAAACTAAACTAGTCGGGCAGTCCAGGGATTTAACTTCTTGCCAAGAGCATCCTTCAAAACAACTAGGGATTAAGTGGAATTTCTTCCTGTTTCCACCAATCAGACACTAGTTACAAGGTACTGCATGGAAGAGGGAACTATTTGCATTAGTCCCATCACTCGATGTTTACTAATTGGACTTGACTCAGAATTACTGAGTTTAAGAGCTGATGATGATTTCATGTTACCTTGTTTACAATGAGAAAAGTCAGACTCCAAAAGCAGGACTTGAACCTATGTCTTCTAGATGAACAATTCTAACTCATTTGGGTTACTTTTCCTTTAGGAAGTGTTTCTTAGGTATATCTGGGATCTTGCAGGAATTCTTCATTCCACAACTCCAGGGGGTACTGTTCACGGTGTGAACCTAGTAAATGGTGGCCCCCTGGGATTGTGCAATGAAGTTGTGCAGCAACTGTACCCCCACCATCGCTTCCTCATTGGTGGTAATGTTATTTTTTTCTATTCAAGTGGAAGGTGCTTAGAAACTGTCCCTAAGGCTCCGTCTATATTGCAACTTCGGTTTTTAAATATCCTTTGTCAATATAGCAGAGATACTAGACAATGACCCGGAAACACAACGAAGACAGTGATTTCTTGTGACTCCTATGTTTTAATTGCAGCGCGTGCAATTAAAATGCATAGCGCCTGCGAGAGTGGCGACCTGAGCGATATGCATTGCAGCGCGATTGGCGTGAGGATGCAACACGGGGTTGCAGTACAGTGAGCGTGGGCTCCGCTGCACCATCTTGGCTGCAGCATTATCAGCACCTCGGACACTTACCACAGGTCTCAGAGCCACACGGTGTGAATCGGAGGGTCCAATTTGGCCCTACATATGTCCCCTCTGTGAAACTTGTCTGGCGCCTGGCCCTTGATTCCAGCCACCAATATCTGCCACTGACGGGAATCAGAGCAGCGCTAGAGTTCTGAAGCTACGACCAAGAAAGAAAAAGAGAGAATTGAAAGCGTTCCATCCATTTTATTGGCAACGAGTCAAGGAAAACAGTTTAGAAATATTTGTTAGAAGAGGGGCTGAGGACGTCACAGTTACTTGGAAAGTTTATGGCTCAACTCTGCCTGCCGTAATCCATAGATAACCCCAACAGTTGAATTTATAGGAGCCACCACGAATCATTCAGGGCAAAGTTATAGGCGTTCCCTAAAACTTTCTGTTCTCCACTTGGCTGGCTAAACCCAGGAAAAAAATGTCTGTGACTATTACTAGGCAAATGCCTTAAATCAGAGAATTTCTGGTGATTTTATTCTTGGACTGAACTGACATTTATGTGAATAGAATTAGTAATTGTGTATTTGAGGGATGGTTTGTTATTTGTTTTCTCAATTATGCTTATCACATCCCTTGGCTTGAGAGCCCCCTCACCCCCTCCTTAGATCTGCAAGGGAGTGCATCGCTTTAAATTGTTTTAAGGATGAATGTTGAGGCAGAGAGAATCCAAAGTCAGCAGCAGAGCCCGAGGGTAGCGAGCTGGGAAGACCAGCTCCAAGTCGCAGTCGTGCTATTGAATATTAGCAGCCTCGTGCAGATAGCAGATCCACTATAGCTGTAGGCTTATTCAGTTACTCTGATTTTATCTTTAAATATTGCTAGAGCACCTTATGAAGCTAAAGTGCTTTCATACAGATACGTGTGTGTGTGGTGTGTGTGTGTGTGTGTGTGTGTGTGTGTGTGTGTAATTACTGCTCACAAGACTCCCCCGGGGGAGACTTGCACATTGCTGTGTTTCTGGGTTACAAGGGAAACTGGAGCGTGGCAAGGTTAAGTGATTTCTCAGGCAATTGTGAGCAAGGCCTTGAATCAGAGACCTGGATGGAGGCTGACTTTGCTTCTGCCCATTTGTAGAGGTTGTAGGCTTCCCGGGACCTCATTCTAGAAAAGGAGCCATGTCTTTGGAAGTTGGGAGATGTATCAGAAAGTATTTGGATTGAGAAGGGAGGGTCATGAAAATGAATACAAAAGTCTACCCGGACCCATCCCCTAACACAAGGCCACCAGGCGGGCATCCATGTCTCCAATCCAGCCCCGTGGGGGTAATGGGGTTGCCTCTGGCTTTTCCTAGGCAGTCCCAGGTGGCAAAGACTCAGGTGGGAGACAGTTTTCAGTCTGTGCACTGTCAGGTGAAATGCGCTCTGCCCATTGCTCCCACCCCATCTCCTATTCCGAGTTAGTAGAAACCACCAACTATTTGGGTAAAGTTGACATTGTTGATTTTTTTTTATGTTCATAATTATGTGACTTAAAAACAACATGTACAACAACATATACAAAACCTTGATCGTTTTGTAAAAAGCCTGCGAAATTACTATAAAATTAAAAATGAAGCAATATTAGCCTTTCCCCTTATCTCTTAATTTTTGTACAGAGTGGAAATAAATTTAGAAAAGATTTCAACACAGTAATAAAAAGGATATTAAACTGTTGAAGGGAAAGGAGGGAATTTGGTCTTTCATGTCAGAGAAAAGGCTACTCAAGGAGCTTATGTGCTGTTTCTTAGTGCGGCTCCAATAATGTGAGTTATTATTTTTTTCATGGTACATTTATCAAAGAAAGCACATTCTTATCTCAGTAATATCCATGGGAGCAAAGCAAGAAATCGGGTTTTATGACCACTTTTTATATCAAGAACCCAAGGTAAAGACAATGATGCTCCTAATATTATCACTACCCTTGCTCTGCCTTCCAGCTCTTTGCCTCTTCCCTGCGATGTGCAAGGGGCCATGTAGGCATCTCACTGTGAGCCAAAGCCGATTCTGTCAAACCATAGAGGAGGGTTTGGTCATAAAAGTTTTCTGGTCTAAGTTTCCTGTCTCTAAGGCTACCTTTGCATTTATTGATCTCAAGGTTTAAAACCCTGCTTTCTGGAAATTCTCAAGGAAGTAGTCTTCTTTCCTTTCCCCTCATCTTACTGAGTCTACAGAGAAATCTCAAGTATTATGGGCTAGCTCTGTGTGGACGGAAGTTGAGACTGTGGATTGCAGAAATGTAAAATTACTGTGTGAGTGGGAATACTTTAGCATGTTACCATGATTTTCATTTCTACTCATCCTTTAAAATCTGATAGCTAAGATAGCTATGGGAACTGGAAATCCTGGAACTCAAACGTGCTCCAGTTCAATAAGAAGGTAAGACATTGGTAGCCTCTATCGATAGTCATGTTTTTGGATGGGCTCTCCCTGATAGTCAGTCACATGAGCCAATGCTTTAGTTGTAGTGTCCTGTGGCCACCTGCAGCTCCGACTCTGCCTTAATGTGATGCCAACCTCTTCTGCAAAGAACCCACTTAAGAAATGGCTTCGCTTAACATCTGCCTACTGAGAAGTTCACCTTCCCTGAAACTCCTTACTCTCAGGAAAGTTGATTTCCTGCAGAATAGACCTAATTTCCAATACTGAGAAAATGCAAAATTGCTTCTTTTATTTTCACAGTTTTCCAGTGTGCCAGAACAAATTACCTGTTCAACTCTACATTTGGAAGAAGGACTGGCATATGAAGGGAAAAAGAACTTGATCTAAAAGGCATTGACTACTTCCAAGTAATAATTATTTGGCAGTGTTTCTTCACATCCTCAGCAGAAAACTGTGTCCCGGCGCACAGTCCACAGGCAACCAGAATGTGTTTGTGTATGGAAAGTCCTCCGTGTAGATGTTGGTAGGTAGGCCTGCTCCTGCACTGCCCATTCTCCTCTACTGCACACGTTTTTCATGTTTTCTGTTCTCCTAACACGATTCAAGGTTTGTGAGGGTGCTGCTTGGAAGGTCCCTGGGGAGTGACCACTTTCCTTTTCAATCTTATCAAGTCTATGGGAAAGTAACAAGATCAATGCCAAAAGACAGGAAAGTTCACTTAAAAATGAAAATGGAAATGCCCCAGGTTTGGGAAACATTAACATTACTGAGTGGGTGGCAATATTAAATCACCCCTATTGTAGACGTTACTGTATTTTTCATTGCTACTTACTCATCTTAACATGATTACCAATACCACTAACCAAAACACAAGTTAACGTGGCAGTTGAAGCAATGGCTTAGAGATTTATAGGTCTCCTTTCTAGGTGGTTGCCATGCTAATGTTGTTTCCGTAATGAATTTTACTTGTGTGTGCATACATTTTATGTACATCTACCTCATTAACTTGCTATAAGTGGAAAACAGATATAACCAGGTGCTTGTGACACTGATTTATTTTTGGAACTTGCACGAGTTCCATGTAATTTGCTGAAATTGGTTTCCATCACTAATCTGTCACTTTATCCTCTCACTACCTGAAGCCTCCATCTCCTGCTTTTTCCCAAGTGGCTCCTCTCTTAACTCCCATAGGTAGTTGTGAGTTCAGGAGTTCGGAGTGGGTGGCCAGGTGGGCCTATCTTTCCAGCTTTATCAGGACTAAGAATATGTTTATACTAAAGGCCCAGCTGCTATGACATTGGAGCAGAGAGAGATGTTATCTCATATGTATTGTAAACAAATGAATAAATGGGGATCAACAGTTCATATTAGAAAACTAGAGGCCTGGTGCACGAAATTTGTGCACAGGAGGAGGGGGGAGTCCCTCAGCTCGGCCTGTACCCTCTCGCAATCCGGGACCTTTTGGGGGATGTCCGACTGCTGGTTAAACTGGCAGTCAGACATCCCTCTCACAATCCAGGACCACTGGCTCCTAACTGCTCGCCTGCCTGCCTAATGGCCCCTAACCACTCTGCCTGCCTGCCTCATCACCTCTAACTGCCTCTGCCTGCCTGCCTCATCACCCCTAACCGCCTCTGCCTGCCTGCCTCATCATCCCTAACCACTCGCCAGCCTGCCTGCTCATCCCTAACCACTCACTGGGGGGCGGGGCCAGCTGGGGGGAGGGGCCACCCAGGGAGAGGGGCTGTGGTTGTTCTGGTCTCTGGTCATTCTGATTGTTCTGCCATTTTGGTTGTTGGGCTTTTATTATATAAGACTAGGGGCCCGGTGCACAAAATTCGTGTACTGTGGGGGTCCCTCAGCCCAGCCTGCCCCCTCTCACATACTGGGAGCCCTCAGGGGATGTCCTACTGATGGCTTAGGCCCGCTCCCTTTGTGGGAGGTGACCGGGCTGATCAGGGGAAGGCACCAGCCCCATCACCCCGCTGCTGCAGCCACTGCCAGTCACCACCACCACCAAGGTGTTTTCATCAACACAGACTCCAGTCCCTTCACCATGAAAAAATGACAACTTTCTTTAGGCATTTTCAAGATGTGTCTTTCATAGGATATGACATTTCTTTCTTTCTTTCTTTTTTTTATCCTCACCTGAGGATATGTTTCCATTGATTTTTAGAGAATGTGGAAGAGAAAGGGAGAGACAGAGAGAAACATCAAAGTGAGAGGAACACTTTGATTGGTTGCCTCCTGCATGAACCCTGACCTGGGCCCCAGCCAGGGAGGAGCCTGCAACCTAGGTACATTCCCTTGATCAGAATTGAACCCAGACCCTGCTGTCGGCAGGCCGAGGCATTATACACTGAGCCAAACTGGCTAGGGCAGGATGTGACATTTCTTAGCCTTCCAGCAGCGGACCTTAGTTTTTTTCTTCAGGAGTGTGGTAGAAAAACCCTAGATCACCTTTTTGGATTCTTATTACCCAAGTTACTAAGAATATTGCCAGTGGCATACAAGGAGCTTAGCCAATGAGCGGTCAGAAAAGGTGTTTCCTCTAGTTCACACTGATCGCCAGCTCTGACCCTGCCCAGGCCTAAAGCCTCAGGGCCTGGGCCGGGGTCCCCCAGCTCCCTCCGATCGCTGGCTGAGGCTTTAGGCCTCTGCAGGGGGCCCCTCGGCTCTGATTGCAGGCTCAGCCCTGCCCAGGAGCCCCCTGGCTCAGGCCCTTCCCAGGCTGCTCAGGGCCCACATGGGGCCTACCTTGGAGTGATCTGGGTGCCAAGGATGTTCCTTGGACGGAGGCCGCTGGGTGCCTATGTATGCAAATTAACCGCCATCCTTGTTGGGTTAATTTGCATACTCACTCTGATTGGCTATGGGCGTAGCGGAGGTATGGTCAATGTACATGTTTATCTGTTATTAGGTAAGATGAGGACTTGGCCATCACTCACAGGTGAACTTGATGCCCTCTGCTTCTGGTGTGACTTTTGCTCCTCACAGAATAATTTCTGGTTGTCTTTGTTCCCCACTCACCATGGTGCCACGGGCACGGTGGTGCTGTCACAACATCTACATTTTAACTAAGGCAAGGTGAGCTGTGAAGGAGAGAAGGTTTGGCTTGAGCCCCACTTGGCAGAAATTCATTTTAAAAGTACTTTGCAAAGAAAATGGAGACCTAAGTACAGAGTAATTTTATTTTTTCTCCGCATGGTAAGTTATGCTCTGAACTACTATAATTCTCATGACTTTGACATGGTTACTGCTCTTTCAGCTGCTGCTGCTGTAAGATCCAAAGAACCACCCATTTGGAAGAAGCTTGTGTTTCTAAACTTAGGATGCTGTTGAATCTACTGAATTATATGACAGTATGCTGGAGGCTCCTGTAACAGCCAGTCCCTCCTCGGATGGAAGATGAAAGATGAAGTTATCAAATATATGAGCTTAAGCATGAATCACTTTAACAGGTGCACATATATGATTTGATAATTTCATTAATCTGAGATATACATTTAAAAATACACACACATAGTAATGGTTTGACTTCCTCAAACATTATGATGTTGCCTCTCTGTCGAATCCATGCGATAATGCAAATGACTCAGCACTTTTTCTATAATCCCAGTTTTTGTGAAAAAGCTTTATAATTTAGATATAAAACTGTAATGGAACAAAAACCTGGACCTGGCAATGGCTTTGGTACGAGTGTTGGGTTTTTTTTCCTCTTAAGTTCTTTTATTTATTTATTTATTTTTAATGACAGCCATTCTAACAGGTATGAGGTGATACCTCATTGTGATTTTAATTTAGACATTGATATTTTTGTAGAGTAAAATAACCACATACTGCTAATTTCATGGAGTTCAGGCTAAGTAGTATTTTTTTTTTTATCTCTACAAATTTAGGGAGAGACTCTATCATAGTGATCCTAAACTTAGTTGCAAAAAATGAAGAGACGAAATGATTCAAAAATAGTGAGGGCTTTAGGGAGTGAAAGAAGGGCCAGTGTTATTTAGGTTCTTTCCTTTTGTTTTTCTCTTCACTGTGCATTACATTCCTAGCTGGTTTTCTATGTTCTGTTGTTCTTGTTTCTGATTTTTGACCTCACAAACATAGGTTTTGACAGATTGCTTTATTCTGCAGTGATCTGGTTAGCTCTGGCAAAGGGTTCATTTCTCAATTCCACTTGCTAAGAAGTCTATAGAGAAAGTGGTGTACTAGTAAATTAGGAATATTGCTCTGTGGTGAAAATTTGAAACAATTTGAGAATAGTTGAAAGACCTAAATATATTACTCCAGAGAAGAGGAAAGTTAACGACATATTACAATTGTCATCAGAAACCTAAAAGACTGTTGTGTATAAGAGAGGTTAGGATTATTTTACTGTAACTCAAAATAGATAGAAGGCCAATAGATAGAAGTTACTATGAGGCCTGTCTCATATCCTCTCCTAAGGATTTCTAAAAGTCAGAAGTCTTCAAAAAAGAAAGGGTTACCATAAGAGGCTGTGAATTCCTTGTTAATGGAGAATAAACACTTGGTAGGCACATCATGGAAGGAATTAAAATAGTAGATTAATGACTTGTTCTAAGACTTTTGTGTTTCTTCCAATAATGAAATTATATGACTTCATGAATTCTTGATCCTTCCAGAATTGTTACAGGATCAACCAACAGAGCCAAAAGTTCCATTCTTTGAAAACTGTAAAACATTTTGTTAATGAACTATGAGCTTCAGTTTCCACTATGTTAGCTAAGGGATTTCTTTAAAATTAATGTTAAGAGTTATATACCTTGCAATTTATTGTGAATGATAAAAATGAGCTAATGTTTATCATATTGGCTGGGACTTACATGTCAATAACAATAAGTAAACCAAGGTGACTTCTCTCTAAAGTAGCACAGATATGGATGACTTCATTTGTGCCATGGGGATAACTAACTGGAACAATGAGGGTGCTAATATTAAGTTATTAGTTAATAGATATTGGCACTTAAGAAAAATAAACAAGCAATATGATAGACTTATACAGTGAGGAGATGGGTGGGAGGGCTACGTTAGATGGACTGATGAGGAAATTCGGTTGAAATGTCATTTAGCATCTCTTACCAGCTCGGATGGCAAGGTAGAATCAGGCCCAATATAATCTGAAGGATAAATACCTCAGGCAGAGGCAACAGGAAGTACAAAGGTTCTGAGGCAAAAAGAAGGAGCTTGATTCAAATCAGAAAAATGACCAAGTTGGGGAAGATTGATGTGAGATGAGGCATCAGAGGCAGCAGCAGGCCAGGTGGGGGCCTGTAGACTTAAGACTTATGGTTTCTATATTGAGCACAAGTAGGAGTCATTAGAGAGTTATAATCAGGGGAGCAAGCTGGCTAGTATAGGAAGTGGGTTTTAGTGAGGAAAGCAAGCAATGGGAAAAGGAAGATCAGTAGTAGGAAGCGGATGATTTTCCTAATTCCTTCTAATTGGGTTTATTATGATGAGTCAGGGCAAAGTAGGATTAATCTGGGTTTGAGTTCCCTATCAGTTTTATGCTTTTTATCCTTACACCAATAATGATGACCTTTTTCTTTTTTACAGTGGGCTGTGGTTTTGTCATTAATTGCCTCAGATCCCAATTGTGTCATTTATTTTATTCTACTCTAAAAGAACAAAATAATGCCAAATAAATATTGCATGAAGATTGGGAGATCTTGGCAAGAGGACTGATCTATCTCCATTTCACTCTTTAACCAAGTCTCTAAATGTCAATGTAGCTCTCTCTATCTGCATAATACAAAATAAAAATGTATCAACTCTCTGAATAGGAAATAGCTATTTTCCAAATATCTGATTTGCCCCCCAACCTCCCCCACAAAAAAGTTTCAATTTATATTCAGATATTCTGAGAAAGATAGCCACTGTCTGCTTTCAAAGATATTAATACTTACCACCTCTCTGTGGCTATATATAAAATATTTGAAGATAATCAAGTGATACTTAAGCAACAAAATATATTGATATGACTATAGAAAATAAAAATAATAGCTAATATGTACTAGGCATTTATATGCTGGACATTAATCAAAGTACTTTACATATATTAACTCATTTAGTTATCACAATAATGGCATGTGGTAGGTAGGTTAAGAATCCCAAACAGGGATTTTCCCTGCAGGAAAAACAACTGGATAGGATAAAATCCTTTTTTTTAGCTAGTACTAGTATAAGAAGAATTTATGAGAAACTAATGAGTTCATTATTAATTTAAAATAAAATAAAAATAAAAGCGAGAATGCCTACTCCTCTCCCTGCTCTGCTTTTGGGATTTTGTAAAGGCAAACTACTCTATAAGGGTGTGGACCTATCTGGTACTTGGCATTTCTAAAAAGAATAAAGTCAGCCAAAATGCCCTTGGCTCTAAAGCCATCAGCAAAGAAATAAAAATAAAATCTTTTTGCGTTCTTCTAACTTTTGTTTGAGCCAAGAGTATATGATCACTGTCTATGAAATATTTAGTTTAGTGGTCCAGTGATCTGATTCTTTCAAATAAGCTGTGAAAAGTGGAGTCTCTCACTTGAAGAGACCAGGGCATGAGTGAGAAAACAGTAGGGGGCAGGGGGGGGGGGGAGAGTGAGAGAGGGGAGGTAATGCAATACCAGCGATCCCCTCAAGAGGGGGTAAGTTTGGGCTGGGCAGGGACCCCTTGCTGCTTGCTCATCATCCTGTCCTAGGTGCCTGACACATAGCAGTGTTTACCCAATATTTGTGAAATGAATACAAGGTTGGTTAAAATCAGAATCAAGCTAATCTTCATTTTATTTCTAAAATAGTTCAGGGAGTCCTTCTGGCTGAAGACTTTCACTTTTGTACATGAGAAAACCTAGCTTCCAACTCAGACTAACAGAGGAAATTCTCAGAACTTGGCTGAGATCTCAGAATGTTAAAGAGGGTAGAACTCTTGGAAAAAGAATTACGAGAACCGGGCCTGGTCAAGTTTAGAAAACAAAAATATTGTTCTTCTTAGCATTAAGGTGACATTATGTGCTTAACCCTCAACATTTAATAACTGAGAATAGCTTGGGTGGATAGAATCAGAAAACCCAGAGGTTGACAAGATACAGATAAGACCAACAGGGGCAAATATGACTTGAGTTTTATTGCTATTAGATGACAAAGTATATATTATGAAAATTTACTTTTAAAATATTGCTCTATAGGACATGAGAAATGGTTCTATGTACTTGAAATTTTCTTTTCTTTTTGTTCTCCTGTAATGAATCATAAGTGATTTCTTTAAAATAAGCTTATGGCCATATGAAACATGAATTTCTTAGTTTTCCTGTCCAAAATTAACCTTAAATCATTCCATCCGCCATGCTTCCCTTCACAGTTATAGCTAACCCCAGGAGGTAACCATTACTAGTAAAAGCAAACAGTTTGGCAAAAGTTGAATCTTTTCAAGGCGTAATAATTTTATATTAATTCCTCTTTGACATCTCAAATCATTTCCCTTTGCACCTTTGAAAAAATTCTCAGGTTCTCAATTTAAAAAAAAAGTGGAATTAGGATATCTAGAACACTTTTCTAATGAACAATCCTCATTAAAAATGCAAAGAACAACTAGCCAAGTATTGCAAAACCACTGAAAATATTTTGAACATCTTAGGTGAAATGCAAAACTTTCACAAATTCCCAGGCTTTTATTGGCTCTTGGAAAACAAGAAGTGGGCAACTCAGTTGCCCTTTCCTCCAGAATGTAAATGCCCGGAGACATCTGTGCATTGATTCATGTTGTCACAGAGGTCACACAATTAGCAGACACCTGGAGTTCAAATGAAATGAGGCGATGGCGTGGGGCCAGGGGAATGGGGCCTGGACATGGACATTGCAGCTTTAAAAGCAGAAATTACTACTCAGTGATAGAATCATTATGAAAATTATCTCTTCTGATAAAAGTCAACAGAATATGTTGACTGGTTCTAAGTTTACTAACCAAGTTTGGTTTGTTATTGCTTATTTCTATATTGATACAATGACGTGTCTGAATTATATTACATATACACACAGTTAACATGTTCTTTGAATATTAAAAAAATTAGCTTTGGGACTTTTTACTCACATACAAATATTCCTTATTTCTTTCGTATTGCTCTGTGCCTTGTGTTTTCAATATAAATATTTAACATATCAAGATTTAATAAAACCTAAAACAGATATATAACGGTTTAAAAAGTAGCTTCTTATTCTATAATATAGATATTGTATTAATCTGTGTGCAAACATGTATTTTCATAACTTAATAATCCTGTATAATAAAAGCATAGTATGCAACTTGTTCCCTCAACGGGGAGTTCATCTGGGAGTTCGACCAGGGGGCGGGGCCGGCCTGGGGAAGGGAGGGAGACCCCAGCCTGCGGTGGCAGCAGGCAGCTGGGGGAAGGGAGGGAGTACCTGGCCGGCAGCTGGCAGTTGCTAGGGACCCTACCAGTGCACGGATTTTGAGTGGCCAGATTATTATGATCTCTGAACGCATAATAATCTGGCCACTCAGTGTGTATATATATATTAGAGGCCCGGTGCATGAATTCGTGCATGGGTGGGGTCCAGCCAGCCTGGCCAGGGGGAGGGGACGTGGGTGGTTGGCCGGCCTGCTTGCTGGTTGAACTCCTGGTCGAGGGGACAATTTGCATATTAGCCTTTTATTATATAGGATATAAACCGAGTGGCCAGATTATTATGTGTTCAGAGATCATAATAATCTGGCCACTCAGTGTATACTTAAAATATATATTTTATATTTAAACACTACCATGTTTAAACACTACCATAAAAATTATCTAGCTGTTATATGGGCTTTAGTTTAAAAAGAGAAAAGTTGTTGTTTACTAGTACATATATTTATAAATGACATATTAACATCATCATTTCCTGTTTGCTATCTTCTTTAAACAAAACCCTCCCATGGCCGGCCAACCTCCTGTGGTCCCTCCCCCTGGGGGTCGGCCCCGATTGGCCCTGATCGAGATTGGGCGAGAAGGCCCCCAATCGGCCCCAATCGACGGCCAGGTCAAGGGACCCCACCCATGCACAAATTTGTGCACCAGGCCTCTAGTATTAATATAAAAAAGTACAATTGTCCTATTAATGCAAGAAGGGCAATAGTTAGGATTCTGACTTTGTCTCCCAGGGTAGCCTTTGCTCACAGAGACATTATTTCTCACAGACAGTGACACACCACAAGTCAAAGCCCAGGTAATATCTACTGGGATCAGCAGCCACCATGCAGTGTGGCTTCAGGGTGCCAGGAAGTAAGGACACTGACAGTTCCTTGCTTTTGGTCAACCCACAGTCACTGTGGGGCATCCAATGTGCCTCGTGTTCACATCCCCTTGAGCTGGAGAGTGAGCTTTTCTGGAGAAGCTGGTCCAATTTTATTGGCAAGAATTGTAGTCAGGGACCTTTTTATTTGAGAGAGACTGTAATACCTTTTATTACTTTTCATAATTTTACTAAAGCAAATACTTATTGACAAAAAAAAAAAAAAAGCACACAACCAAAAACCAGCATCTAAAAGTATGAAAAAGTATGAGGAAGAAGAAAAAAACAAAACAGGAACTGTGGAATTATTGAAAGTTGGGTTCAAATCCTGGCCTGGCCTCTGCATACTTTTCTTGCTCTTCTATAAACGGCATAAGAAAATGTTGTAGGGTTTTGAGGATTAAATGAGACACTGCCTGTAAATTATCTAGCATGCTTCCCGAAACACATTTGAATAAATAGTACATACATTATGATTGTTATATATTGTTATAAATAGTACATATACTGTTATTAATATTATTATACAAAAATAGCTGTAACCTATTATCCTACCACCAAGTGCTAAACATTTTAACATTTTCATGTATTTCTTTGCATTCATGTGTTTCTTAGCTTACTTCTTCATTGCTGTGGTCATAGTGCATGTACAGTTTTATATACTCTGTTTTATTTTACATAATATAGCATCATAAGGAGAAACTGTTTTTCATGAATCAAATTGGCAATGGTGATAAAAAAAAATCACACTGGAGACCCAGAGTTCCGAGGGCCACCATACATCATTGGGGAGAGTATCAGCTGGGATAACCTGTCTTGAAAGCAATTTAGGAAATATATTTCAGGAGCATTAGAAATCATCTACATTTTGACCTAGTAATTTTACTTCCATATAGCTAGTCTCAGGAAAAGTGAATACATGAATGATGATTATGGTCAAGGTAGTTCACTAAGGACTCATTTATAACAACAAGAGGATAAAAATTATTACTTCTAAGTAAACTGAACTAAATTCAAAAGGTGGAATATTAATATAGATGTTAAAATAAAATTTACAAAGAATAATCCTATATAATAAAGATGTAATATGCAAATGGTTGTTACGCCGTGAAGCATAACGACCGACCGCGTAACGACTGGATCACGGATCAGCAGGAGGGTGGGGCAGAGAGCTATAAGTGGGCAGCAGAGAGCTACAGGAGGGGGCAGGGCAGCAAGCTCTGAGCGGGGGCAGGGGGCGGAGGGAGCTACAGGAGAGTGGGACAGCGGGTGGAGAGCTACGGGAGGGTGGCAGCGAGCCACTGGTGAGCTACTGGTGCACAGATTCATGCTCAGGGCTACTAGTTAATTATAAAGAAGGGATTTTGATAAGATGCTACATGGAATGAGCATAATGCATGATACAAAACCCCAGCACTGCAATTTAGCATTTAAAAAAATAGATATGGCCTGGCTGGTATGGCTCAGTAGTTGAGTGTCAGCCTATGAACTAGGAGGTCACAGTTCAATTCCTGGTCAGGGCACATGCCTGGGTTGTGGGCTCAATCCCCAGTGTGGGGCATGCTGGAGACAACCGATCAATGATTCTCTCTTATCACTGATGTTTTTATCTCTCCTTCTCCCTTCTCTGAAATCAATAACATATATTTATAAAAAAACCTCACAAAACAAACAGATATGTATGGAGAATGGCCTGGAAAAATATATCTAAATGTTAGTAATGGTTGTCTCTGGCTGTTGGGATTATATATGATATTCATATAAGCATTTACTTGTTTAATAATTTATATATTTGTATTTCTCAAAGTTTCTACTTTGTGTATGGGCTTATCCTATATAATAAGAGGCTAATATGCAAATTGACCAAACGGAAGAACGACCAGTCACTATGACGCGCACTCACCACTAGGGGGGCAGATGCTCAATGCAGGAGCTGCCCCCTGGTGGTCAGTGAGCGCTGCTCAGCCAGAAGCCGGGCTGATGGCTGGAGAGTGCAGTGGTGATGGCAGGAGCCTCTCCCACCTCCGCAGCAGTGCTAAGGATGTCCAACTGCAGGCTTAGGGCCGCTCCCCTAAGCTGTCAGTCAGACATCCCCCGAGGCCTCTAGGACTGTGAGAGGGTGCAGGCCGGGCTGAGGGACGCCGCCCCCCCCTCCCCGAGTGCATGAATCTTGTGCACAGGGTCTCTAGTGTAAACATAAAAGGTGAATATGTATGTAGGCATATGCACATACACTACATACATATATACATACACATATGTACATATATATACACCCATGCCTTTTATGTTTCCATAAGTCCATGCTCAAAGCAGAAACTTTGAGAAATACAAATCCATTTATCCATCCATACAAGAATGCATATGTACCTATATTTGCACACAAACGCATGAGAAACAGATGTAAATATTGTATCTTCAGAATTTTCTCATGCCATAAATAGTCTTAACATTTCAGAACTATGCATTTTTAACAGCTTTAGAGTGCTAGAGAGTTTTATTTTATGGATATACTATAATGTCATTAACCCTTTTTGGTATTTTTAAAACCATGTAATTTCAATGTATGTCTTTGCACATAAATATCTTGGTTTGCATTTCTACACCCTGTCCTGACCTGCGGGCAATATGTTTGGGTGCAGGCACACACACACCTGGACATGTACCTTCAGGAGCAGGAGGGAGTAAACGAGACCATTTCTTCAGATAATGGAAGGAAATGATGTGGCATCCTTGGGAAGGAAGAGAAAGTACTTTCTAATTGGAGAACAGAGTGTTCTGAGGGTGACCTACTGCTTGAGAGAGATTTCACCAGTATGCCGCTGTGGTCACTTCATGGTTTTGCTTTGTTTCTTCTATCTTGAATGTTCTTTACAGATTTCTTTTCCTGGCTAAGCTATTATCTATCAAGACACACTTGTGGTATAATGGTTTCCATTGTGGGCTGAGTGCTGTGTGCTCACAGCACCACATGTTTGCTTCCATGTTTGCATATTATGTTAAGACATATCTATTTATTTAAGTGGTCTGCATACCCTACTCTCTTGCATGTTTCTTAGGGGCAGAGACTATGTCTTATTCATCTTTATCGATCCAGGACCACAAAAGGATCTTGGCATAAGATCCCAAATGTAAGGACAGGATCTGACAGGGGACAGAGTTTTGATTCCAGGGACTCACATGTCCCTGTGTTTCCTCTCTTCCCTTTGCTCCCTAGTCACAAGGATTATGAATAAACCAGCATGATTTTTATGTTAAGGCTTTTCTAAAGAATGGAAATCTCACCAGCAATCCACAAACCTGCTTTTTGCCAGGATCCCCGCTGCAGCTCATTGCAGTCAAGTCTTTTTCCTGTAAGTCTGATTAATGGGCTGCTAGAGAGGAATGTTGGCCTTCTAGTAAGATCTAAGGTCCTCTTTGCTGAGTGTGTGGCAAATAAAGTGGGAGACTCCCCTGAGTAACTCAAGGGCTTTGTAGAAGTAAATTATCCAATGTGAAGGTTAATGTTTGTCTTGCAATTTATAAATTAAAAGTGATTTCATCCACATTATCTTAATTTGCTGATGGCTAACATTCCTTTGAGTATAAAGTTGTTCATTCCAAGAGCAAAATTCTTGGGTAGGCAAAAGGGAATAGGGTTTAGTGCACTTCATCTCATTTAATCATTGCAATAACCCTAAGAAGCAGGTATTGTTTTTATTTCTATTTTATATATCAGGAAAGTGAGGCTTAGAGACGTTGCTAACTTGTCTAAGGTCCCAGAGCTCACAGTTGTCAGAGCTGGGATCGAACATAAGTCTACCTGCCTACAAAGTTCTGAGCAACTATATTCCCTTGCCTCTTGTTGGCAAGAAATATTCTTTTGGTTGCAGCTGAGTTGATTTTATGTACATCATAATTTCTTACGATTCTACATTAAGAAATAATTTCATAATTTCTTCCTCAGCTTCTTTTCTTAATTTCAAGAACCTGTTTCTCCTGCAGCAAAATTCTGCTTAATGATAAGTTATACACAATCTACATAAACTAAAGATACTAATGCACTTTTAAGATGAAAAGAAATAAATCTTTGGAACCTGAAGCTCCGATAAAAGTCTTCAGCAGAATAGCTTTCTGTAAGTCAGTGACAAAACTTCCTGTTCTGGTCTCTCCTGACTTGGGGTGTCCTGGTAGAGGCCTAACCCCCGGAAACAGGTGATTCTCCAGGAGCCTCCCAGCAGCTCCTCTCAAACTGTGCTGCCCATGACCGAGAGTTGATAAGCGCAGGTGGTGAGGTAGGGGATGAGTATTGGTAGGAGAGAGCAGCATTACACCTGATCTCTGATGAGCTAACTCTTGGGGTGGTGCAGTAAGAGCAGTGACATGCTGCTTGATGTTTTAACAGCCAGCTCCAGGGGGATGGAGAACCCTGATTTATAGTATGTGCCCATGTCTGTGGTATCAACGCTCCCACCATGACTAACCTCAAGCCTTCAATGTGCAGTCACCAAATGTGGGTTAGGAAGAGATTTGAGTCCCAAGAGGAACTCTATTGCGTTCTTTCTGACTTAAACAGTAGGGAATCCCTTTTGATAATGCTCAGAGGAGTTGTTTTTGAGTTCGTAACATGGTCATTTTCTCTATGGGTTATTTGATTTCACTGGAATGTAAGTTTCAGGAACTCTGTAGGGGCTGGGATTTTTGTCTGTTTTGTATTCTGCTGTATTGCCAATGCCTAGATCAGTGTCTGGTGTATGCACTAGGTTTCAATAAAAATGTGTACAATGCAAAAATGAGAATGTGCATCTTGGCCGGGGTGGCTCAGTGGTTGAGCTTCCATCCAGGAACCAAGAGGTCACCAATTCAATTCTCCATCAGGGCACATGCCCTGGTTGTGGGTTTAATCCCCAGTAGGGGGCATGTGGGAGGCAGCCAATGGATGTTTCTCATCAAAGTTTTTCTCTCTCCTTCTCCCTTCCTCTCTCTCTAAAATCAATAAAATAAAATATTTTTAAAAAAGAACGCACAAATTAGCTCTAGCACACCATCAGATAAGAAATTTAAAAAAAAGTTTTTTTTTTCTTCTATAACTCTAAGTAGACATTCTCACTCATTCCTTGAGGTGCCAAGCACTTTCCGAAGGAGCATAAAGTGAAGTAGTCTAAAAAGGTAGGAAGAATATTGTATTTAAATTCCAGAGAATATTGATGTGGTTCTGATTCAGTCCATGAATATCCATGTGACTTATTTGCGTGCCTGATTGAGAAATGAAGCAGCTGGCCCTTTAAGGCTCTTGAGAGTGGGCAGAAGCTCGGAAGGGGTGGCACACAGGGTGCCAGACAGCCCTCCCCTCTGTAGGGGTGGAGAAATCTCCTAGTAAAATTGTGTGCTACATTGTGCTTTTGGGTTTCAGATAAAAATGTGGTCTTTCCTCAGCAGCATGCCCATGCTGTTCTCTATCACTCTGGACTTTGAGATTTCTCAAAGAAGCCAGCAGGGATGTTTGAGGTTGTTCACATATAATATTCCCCAGGTGGCTGTCTAAATAATGAAAAGGAGTATGCAATCACACCAAGATAACTTCTGGTTCTGAGGGTAGCCAGAACTGCAGACTTAACCTTTGCTTTTCCATCTTTTGCTAACCCTTGAACATTGTATTAACAAAAGATAGACTGGGTGTGGACAGGGAGGGACTTAATGTTCTTCATGCTCGCTCTTAACATTTTTATTTCTCTTTAAGAAAGTAAATTTGCTGTAAGAATTAAAATTGTATTTTATCCTTTTAAATGCAGCCCCAGATGATGTATGTAATTGCCCTGGCAGCAAGTCAAGTCTACACAAAGCCCAAATTGAATCTTCCTTCTGACTACAGCTGTGCGTGATATTTTATGCAATTTTTTTATGCTGGTCATAAACGAGGTGGAAACTGTGATCATGCCGATTTTGGAATAATACATCTCCAACAAAGTGACTGCTGGTTGTCAGTCATGTGTATGTATAGACAGGATCCGGTCCTCCTTTTCCCATCACTAGATCGTGTGCTGTTGACCTAATAAACGGTTCATAGGTCAAGTGCTACAGGCATTTAATAACCTATTGCTGCAGAACACAGGATTGCAAAAAAGTATGATTTCCTCTTACAACACTATCGGTTTGGCAAAATGTAGCCCCATAGCTACTGAATATTCTGAAATGGGGGTGGGATTTAGTTATAAAAATAATACCACTCCATTAAATTTATAAATTGATTGGTCTATTTATCTATCTCACTTTCATCTATCTATCTAGACAAAGACCAAAATGAATAGAAGGGAAGGCTTAAAAACAGAATTTGCCCTGATATTCTAATATTATATTATTACTAGTGCCCTGGTGCATGGATACATGCACATTGAAAGGAAATTAATTAGAAGGTGGCCGGTAGGGCGGGACTGGGCGAGATGGGCCAGACACGCTATAGAGCCAACCTCCCTCATTCCTCCCCAGCCTGCCGCACCTGAGGCAGCGCTGTGGCTCGCAGGGCATCTGTGGAGTGAGCGGGGTCCCTCTGGCAGGTGGGGTCCCTCAGCCTGGCCTGAGGGGATCGGGTCAAAACAGGCTCTCCAACATCCCCTGAGGGGTCCCGGATTGCGAGAGGACAGTTCTCGGATTATGCACCCCGGAATCGGGCTCCCTCCTCTCTGGTTCCTGGTGCATCACCCGAGAACCGCAGCTACCAAGTCACCTCAGCTCAGCAGCTCCTGCATTGAGTGTCTGCCCCTTGGTGGTCAGTGTGCATCATAGCTACTGGTTGGAGTGTCTGCCCCCTGGTGGTCATTGTGTGTCATAGCTACTGGTTGAACAGTCAGATGGTCACTTAGACTTTTATATATATAGATTAGTTCACTGTATTACATTAAATGGTGCCAAGAAAGAAGAAAAATAGCACCTACTGGTCAGAAATTGAGATTTTTCTGTTTCTCTTGTCAGTATTGGACACAATACAGATGCTTTCTGTCGATACCCGGTATCAACACAGAGAACATCTTTAAACAATTAAAAATAGAAGGCTTGGCAGGGAAAAATTAAAATGGTAAGCAAATTACTACAGAAAAAAATAAACCTCTGATATGAACCTTAACAACTGTTTATCCAATTAAAATGGCATTACATTTAGAGCTGTGAAGATGAAGCCATTAGCATGAGTGTGTGTACATGGGCTGAACCATCAATCAGTTCTCACCGATAAGTAGAACCTAGAGCCAAAGATATTTGCTCGACAAACCCCCATGCTGTCATCCTGCGGACCACTTCTGGCAGAGTGACAGCCGTCAGATTGCTAACTGGGCCGAGTATGCCATGTGACAGGCAGACAGCACTGTGGCTGCCAGCAAGCATATTTGGGCAGATTTCATACATATGAGAATTTGTCTTCAGAGCCTTCTGGAAGGTTTTAACCAGAGACTGGATGACTTCTTGCTGAAGATGATACTATTGTGTTGGGTAGAGGGTTCTGTTCTTTAACTGTAAGTCCTTTTTCAAATTTGGTCCTTTATTCCATGAAAAAGAGATTTGTGACTCAACTGGACCATTATTTGCAACCTTTGTTTGGCATTGAGTAGCTCTTCAAGATTATTTATTGAATATTTGAGTGAATGAATGAATGAATGAATGAATGACAGATCTGTCCAGATAGTATATTGAACTCTATTCCACTCATGTCCTACTTCTGAGGAGCATCAATAGTGAGAATCTTCTTTGCCACAGTGTGAGCTTTCATATGAAATTCTCACCCTGCAGATGAAATATCAGGTGATGAGGACCTTCTTCCCTCTGATATTGACCCACTGGAAAGATGAATCACATTTTGTAATCTTCAGAAACATTACTCAAGACTGTTATTTTGGCATCTTAGGTATCATGTAATAATCAGTTCTTAAACACATTAGCCCAGCTTGCATATTGTTGGATGTTCCTGATTGGGAAGACTGATTGGATTTCAAGATGAAGGAAGTAAAGCTTGAAGGTCAGGTTAAAGGTCCAGCGTACGTAATGATTGGGGAGCTGCTGCTGGTTCTCCTTGACCTTAAAGGAATCACTAGTCTGACCGCAATGACATTCATTTCTAAAATGTTACCATCAGTACCAGGACAGTTCTAAGGCTTCCCTGGTTTGTAGCTGTGCAAATATATATATATATATATATATATATATATATATATATATATATATATATATATATATATATTTAATTTAATGGATCTTAATGACTAAGATGCAGGCTTCCTTTTTCAAAAGAATTCTGCTGCCTTTGTCTACTCATTATAGTTGGATGACTACTACAGTGGATTCTATAAGCATTCTGTAGAGAGTAGGTCTTGAAAGCCACTGATGTTTCACTTAGACACTGTAGTTTATGTGATCATTTTACCTCTATCTATAATTCATCTTGCCAACCTTAATACATAAAGTCATAAATGATTTGGTTTCCAGTTACATTCACATTATACTTTCTCCTTCTGGTCTATCCCTGTTGTATGGAGAAACTGCTCCATTCGACAACCCTTAGATTTGCAATTCTTGGATGTTGGATTTAATACGTCTCCTCTTGAATTTTTATTTTTATTTTTTGACCTGATAGCACTGGCCTTTGGTTTGAAGCACAAACCCTATTCACCAGCAGACATCTGTCATGTTGACACAAGAATATTTAAAAAGTAATAGTGATCAATTTTCAAATGCAGATAGATTATTCTTAGCACATCACAATAGTAGGGGTATTGTGAAAGCAGGGGGTAAGCATAGCAAAGAAAAGACCTGCTGACTTATTTTTGCTTGAGCAGGTAGCTGTACAGTTGCTTCCCAGCTGATTTGTGAAAAGAAAAAAGAAAAGAAGAAAACATCAATTCCTCTTATACACATTACAACCATAATAAAATGAGATCAAGACTATAATCAAATGACATCAAGTGAAATGGAGGCTCCCTTTGATATCAATGGTGTGAGAGGGATAATTTAAAAATAACGTCTGAAAAAGAGAAGCACAAATGGCAAGGATTAAGTTCATCACCCCTTGGGTGTAAGACCAATGCACGATATATATGTAATTTTATTCAATTCAACATCCTTACACTTTTAGTTTAAATAATGTAGGATTTCATGAGATTATATATTTCTTATGGAGAAACGTAATTTCTTTTTCAGGTGTGTGTACTACTCTGTTTGGGCTGCCTTGGCAAAATACCATAGACTGGTTTAAACAACAGCAATTTATTTCTCACAATTTAAGAGCTGGGAAGTCTGAGATCAAAGTGCTGGCTGTTTAGGTTTCTGGTAAGATCTCTTCCTAGCTTCTAGTAGGCAGAAGTTAAGAAGATTCTACCATGGCAGGCAGATTCTCTCTATCTCTCTATCTCTATCTCCATCTCCATCTCCATCTCCATCTCCATCTCCATCTCCATCTCCATCTCCATCTCTATCTCTATCTCTATCTCTATCTCTATCTCTATCTCTATCTCTATCTCTCCTCTCTCTTCCTCCCTTTGTCCTCCTCCTTCTTTTTGTATCAGATTAAAGCCCTACCCTTATGACCACATTTTACCTTAATATTCTCTAACTAGTAGCCCTGCGCACGAATCCGTGTGCCAATAGCTTAGAGTAGCTTGCTGCCACCCTCCAGTAGCTCTCCGCCTGTTGTTCCACCCTCCCCTAACTCCGCTTGCCCCCTCTTGTAGCTCTCTGCTGCCCCCTTGTAGCTCGCTGCCCCACCCTCCTACTGATCCGTGATCCAGTAGTTATGCGGTTGTTTGTTATGCTTCATGGCGTAATGACCATTTGCATATTATATCTTTATTATATAGGATGGCTTTATCTTCAAAAATAGTCACATTGGGGATTAGGTATTTAACATATGAATTTGAGTAAGGACATAATTCAGTTTTAAGGCAGTGTGGTTATAAGATTTCATTTCTTGATCACTTTAACAACTATTTACTTATAGGTTCAAGGTGTTGTGTTGGTGGATAGAAAGACAAGGCAGAATTCTTAGCCTCAAGGATCTTACAATAAAGCTGTTGACCTCTTGCTCTGGAGAGATTTACAATGAAAAAAGCAGGGTAAGAGATACACACACATAAACCCATTAAAATAGGCAGTGACCCTTTACAAAAAGGAAAGATTCATTCACTTGGGGAGAAGGGACATGAAAGGGCTCATGTGAAAGTGGAATTTCATATCGGTGTTGGAGGATGGATAGATTTTTAATAAGAAGAAACAAAAGTGAGGATATTTTAGGTATAGAAGCCAAGGGTATATTATTTTCTATTGCTGCATAACAAATCACCAGGGAGATAGAGGCTTACAAGAATACAAAGGCACTAAGCCACAGTTCTGTGGGCTAGACATCTGTCACACTGGGCTGAAGTTGAAGTGTCAGCAGGGCTGTGTTTCTTTCTGGAGGCTCCGGGGGAGAATTCACTTCTCTGCCTTTTCTACCTTGTAGAGGCCACCTGAATCCTTTGGCTCATGGCCCCTTCCTCCCTTTCAAAGCCAGCAAGATTTCATCTCTGTGACCATAGCTGGGAGAGGTTCTCTGCTTTTAAGGGCTGATGTGTTTAGATTGGGTCCACCTGAATAGGCAGGATATTCACCCCATATCAAGATTGATGGCCTTGATTACATTTGTACATTACCGTTTGTCAGGTAAGGTAACATATTCATAGGTTCTGGGGATTAGGATGTGGACATGGGGCAAGGTGTAGAGCAATTCTAGGATTCATTCATTAATTATGTTAGGGAATGAGAATGCACCAGACAATACACTCAGCGGATCCATTGTTAAATGCTAAAGATGCGATTCTAGCCAACTAGAGGAGTGATTAGGATGTGTTTACAAGAATCTGAGCAAGTCTCAACTAAGGTTATCCTCTCTTTCGGTGTTTTTCATTGCATTAAGCAGTATTCCCAGAACTGGGGAAAGGAAAATTAGGAGTAAGTTAATTTACTACATAAGATCTCCATGTGTATATATTTATTTATTTATCACTATTATTTTTAAACCTCACCTTAGGATATGCTTTTAATTGATTTTAGGGAGGGAGGGAGAAAGAGAGAGAAAGAGAGAGAGAGAGAGAGAGAGAGAGAGAGAGAGAGAAACATCGATGTGAGAAAGAAACATCCATCTGTTGCCTCCTACATGTGCCCCAACTGGGAATCAAACCTGCCATCTAGGTCTGTGCCCTGCCCAGGAATTGAAGCCACGACCTTTTTGTGTAAGTGACAATGCTCCAGCCAACTGAGCCATTCAACCAGGGCATGTCTCTTTTTAAATAGAGGAGAAAGTTGAAGGATAGGATGTGAAGGTAAAACTGGCAATAATGTTGTTTTCTTAGGAGACTTCCTAGAACTAACAGAAAGCAGCTCCAAAAAGAGGAATTAGATAACATGTGAATGAATTAAATACCTAATTCATAATACCTAAGTGTAAGGGCAGTGAATTATAATTTATAAATATTTCAGCAGAGCCACAGAGAACCCAGAAGTACAAATATAATTGATCATTACAATTTCTGATAGTCAATTCAGCTTATATCAGGTTCCCATTATGAGTTATTAGGATTCAAAAGTTTCCAGAATAAGTATCACATGGCTCTCTGATTTTGAAAAGAGACAGAATAAAATTATAATGAAGCTTGGCATATAATAGAGATTTAATTAAGAAGTAAGGCCCATTAAGAAGTGAGCGAGGTACCTTCTGCACCAAAATAGTATATATTTTATAATCCTCTAGTTACATATAGGATCTCATTTTAATAGCTCTTAGTTACAAAAAGTATAAAGTGCATTTTGCTAACAGCTTGATTTTAAAAAGATAACAGTTCACTT
Organism: Cnephaeus nilssonii; assembly: GCF_951640355.1. Taxonomy (NCBI): domain Eukaryota; kingdom Metazoa; phylum Chordata; class Mammalia; order Chiroptera; family Vespertilionidae; genus Cnephaeus; species Cnephaeus nilssonii. Next base: position 18,575,396 of record NC_137081.1, on the reverse strand, counting down.
CTCTTTTAATATTGCCATCTGATCACAAGCATTAGTTTACTTTCTTTCAAAAGGCCAGCCTTAAGTTGATCATAAAGTGATTGAATTAAAAATGTATAAATCTACAATCATGAAGAGAATCAGAGGGGAGTCATCATCAGGAGAAATGTCAAGATTTGGAAAAATGAGCTATAAAGTGGAGCAGAGAAAGCTATTGCCAAAATTATGCAATGAGGGGGTATAGCCAAGCAGAGAGTCACTATGCCCTACAGAACCCCAAAGCAGTCCAACCCTCAGGTCCACCAGGTAAAGTAGAGGAAACAGTGAGGAAGAGGATAACAACAAAGCTGTCTTCAAATCACTTGTATCCCCCTTACCACCCTCCTCCCCGGCATCCAAATCAACAACATCCAGGAGTTAGGACATTTACCTCCCAGGCAACTTCAACCTCAACAGCCAACAATTTTACTACTTTTTAAGTAGTACAATTTTTCTTTAAAGAAAGAGAAAAATTACTCCACTGACTTGGGGATAAAGGGACAGTATTCTAGGAACTAGAGGCTGACAGATAATAGTGATATTAGTGCTGAAGAGCAAAATATTGAAATTTGGTTAACTAAGCATTTTCTAACAAAGTAAGTGCTTTATCACCATTAATTCAGTTGTTTCACATTTAATATGAATGGGCAGTCAAAGATTGAACACACTTCAGAAAATTTACTGTCTTCATGTAGAGGCAAGTAGTTTATTTGGGAGGTAATCTCTAGAAATGCTAGTGGAAAGCAGGGAAGTGAGACTAGGAAGGGAAGGACAATACAAGCCTGTGAAAAACTAAGGAAAACTTGCCACAAGTGATTTGAAAAGAGGCAGGGATCCTGTAATATGTTGTACATGGAAAATGAAAGAGAAATACCAGGAAGGGAGGGAGATAGGAAGGAAAGAAGAAAGAAAGGAAAATCATTGAGAAAATAGTACTTTTTCAGGGAACGGGTTAGAACTTCCCAAAATAAATTCATATTAAATTCTCAAGTAAGGTTGAGAAAGAAATATCCCTCAGTTAAAAAGAAAAAATATCTATACTAATAAGAGAGAAATATGGTAATTGACCATCACTCTGTGACACCCACAGCCAATCAGGAGCAAATATGCAAATTAGTGGGACAAAGATGGCAGCAGCCATGGAGCCAGCCAGAGCAGGCCGGAGGCTTGGATCGCCCCTGGCAACAGAGGAAGCCAAGCTTCCTGCCTGCCCGGGCTGGCCACCAAAGGAGTGGCCTGCAAACAGCCCTCAGCTCCTCACCCAGGCTGGCCATGCCCCCATGGGGTGGGGTCCCCGCTGGGGGTCATTGTCAGCCTGCAAACAGCCATCAGCCTCTCATCCAGGCTGGCTAGGCATCCCAGTGGGGATCCCCACCCTGAAGGGGGTGTGGTCAGCCTGAAAACAGCCCTTAGCTCTTTACCCAGGCTGGCCATGCCCCCAGGGGGTGAGGGTCCCTGCTGGGGGGTGTGGCCAGCCTGCAAACAGCCATCAGCCCCTCACCCAGGCTGGCCATGCCCCCCAGCAGGGTCCCTCACCCCATGGGGGTGTGGCCAGCCTGCAAAGCACCACAGGCCCCTCGCCCAGGCCATCCTGCCCCCCAAGGGAACCCCTACCCTGATCCGGGACACCCTTCAGGGCAAACCAGCTGGCCCCCACCCGTGCACCAGGCCTCTATCTATACTAATAAAAGAGTAATATGCTAATTAGACTGGAAGATCTTCCAGGAGACCTTCCAGATGTTCTTCTGGACAAAGGCATGGTGGTGGGGCCGAGGTAGAGGCAGTTAGGGGCCAAGAGGGGTGGGCAGTTGTGGGTGATCAGGCCAGGATGGGATGGCAGTTGTGGGTGATCAGGCCAGTTGGGGGGTGGCATTGGGGGTGGTCAGGCCGGCGGGGAGGGCAGTTGGGGGCAAGCAGGCTGGCAGGGGGGAGGCAGCTGGGGGCGAGCAGGCTGACAGACAGAGTGATTAGAGGCAATCAGGCAGGCAGGCAGGTGAGCGGTTAGGAGCTAGCAGTCCCAGATTGTGAGAGGGATGTCCAACTGCTGGTTTAGGCCAGATCCCACAGTTGGACATCCCCCAAGGGGTCCCAGATTGGAGAGGGTGCAGGCTGGGCTGAGGGACAACACTCCCCCCCCTCTGTGCACGAATTTCGTGCACCGGGCCACTAGTATTATATAAAAAGTACAATCAGAAAACTTGAAAGATAACATGGAAGTTAAAAATTACAAGTTAAAAAAAATCCATGGAAGTATTAGAAGAAAAGTCAAAGAATTTTATGAGAAAACAGAAATAGGAAACTTCACATGTAAATAGCTTCATTATGAAAATAAACATACACCAGTTATACAGGAAGAGAAATGTGATTATAGTAAAATACTTGGTTTAGTTAAAAAATATGTTAATTATAATGTTACTCCATTTATAGTTTCATCATTTAGAATTATTCTATGAACAAACTTTAATGACAGACTGTAAATATGACCAACTCTGATCATGTAAAAGTACCGATGGCAGAAGGGAAAGGTAGGGGTGAAAGAAAAGGGGAGAAACATTAGCATCTTTATCTTCCAAACTGGGGAATTCAGAGGTCATTTATATCATTTTGGAATAAGATATAAGTAACTATATCATTCAAAAGGTAGTAATAACTAAAGCTCTTACATTAATTAGCATTTTAAACAAATAATAGCATTTAATATCTGTTAAGATATTGCTTAAATTACCTTACAAATGTGACAAATAGCTTCAAATTCTCTGCAACTCGTTCACCAGGCCAGAAGCAGGCTACCTGCCATCTAGTGGAAATTTGAGCCCACTTCAGGCTCATGATTACCTCCAAGGTGGTTCCCTAGAAACGTGTGCTTTCAAACTTAACAGATACAGATGATGTTACATTTAACTTGAAGAACAAATATTTTGGTAGCATCACATCAGTGGATAGGAGAGAGAGTGATTATTTTAGGGTGCCAACACAGAACATTGGCACAAACTCTGAACTTTGGCCCAGGATTAGAAATCAAAGGTAGGAGGTCAAAGACCTGGTTTCATCTCTGACTTGCCAAGAGACATGGGCAACTCCATTAATTTTGTTCTAATAAATTTCCCCATATCTTGGATCAGAAAGCATGATTCCTGTTTATAAACATGAAGGTCAAATATAATAGCATATATGAAAATGATTACTGATGACTATTAATCTTTATTTCTGTGATCATTGTTCTATCTGGTTCAATAATTAGTGGATTTCCACATTGTTTAGCCCAGAATTAAGGACTGCAAATGAAATTCAAATGCAAATTAAACTCTACTTGATTATGTTGGGTAGCTAATGGCATTTGTCCTTTGGGATTTCTTAGAGACTTCCTCAACAATGTTAAAATATCTATGGTGTGACTATAAAGTCATTAAGGCCTTCAGATACACAGATTAAGTTTATAAATATTGTCAGTCATATTTAATTATGGCAGAAGTCTACATTTAAAAATATGCTTCAGCTTTTAAAGAAACATATTGATCTTGACCTTGTTTTATAAAGTCAATTTTATATTTTGTAATCATAAAATAGCACATTTTTCTTGTAGATCATTGTATAAAAAATAGAGGAGATAATTTCTAGGAATTTCAACTACTCAGTTATAACTTGCTAATATTTTAATGTATTTCTATTCTCTCTACACACTTAGATATGCTTTATGGAAAAACATTTGGATAGTATAATGTTATATTTTGTTTCCACAAAACATCGCATCATAAGTCCTTCTCTATGTCATTATATATTCTTTTCTTTTTTTTAATCCTCACCCAAGGATATTTTTCCATTGATTTTAGAGATAGTGGAAGGGAGAGGAAGAGACAGAGAGAAACACTGATGTGAGAGAGACTCATAGATTGGTTGCCTCCCACGTGCTCCCAACCAGGGCTGGAGCCTACAACCGAGGTACGTGCCCTTGACCAGAATCAATCCCAGGACCCTTCAGTACGCCGCAGGCCAAACTGGCTAGGGATATCATTATATATTTTTTAAAAAATATTTTATTAGCATAATATTCAAGTAAATGGATAATCAATATATTTTAAACTTTACTCATGTAGCCTTTAGATTATCCTACCTAATAATAGAGTAATATGCAAATTGACCGTACCTTCGCTACACCCACCAGTCACGCCCACCAGCCACGCCCACCAGGAAACCGTCGCAGGGACGTTGGGGTGCGGCGGAGCCCAAGGCTGGGAAAGCCTTGGGCGGAGGCTTTCCTGGCCTTGGGCACCAGCGGGGAGCCTGCACAGATCGCAGGCAACGACCAGGGGGTCGGCTCCTACGATCCTTAGCAGGGACGCTGGGTGCGGCCGAGCCCAAGGCCGCTGCCCGGGGCCAAGCCCTGACCCTGAAAGAAGGCAGAAGGCGGTGGCCACAGCCAAGGCCTGGGTCCCTGGTGTCAGCAGAAAACTGGTGCAGGCAGCCAGGTGAATGAAGGTCTATTGCACGAATCTTCGTGCAAATGGGCTGCTAGTTTGTAAATAATATAAATTTATTATATTTGATTTCTATGTTTTGCCCAAATAAAATCATTTTTATATTATTTAAAGTGCAAGGATAAAATTTACTTAAGTCCATGGAAAATATCCTTCCGAAAGACTAAAGATTTCCATGAGGTAATATTTTCCAAATTCTTTATTAAACTGTCCTTTATGAGACCTTGTAGTTCTTGTTAGAATTAATGTATAATATTTCCATATTAAGCAATAGAGTCAGATAGTTAGGTTTGAAAATAAGTTCATCTTCTTCCTGGCACTCCTTTCTATCCCTTGCCCTCACACCCCACTATCTGTAAGAGATTTGAAGATTTGAAAATTCTCTTAAATCAAATAGCATATCTTGGGAGATTTGATCATTTAAAATAATCTTACTGGAATATGAGTTCATAAGAACATTCTTTGGTCCTTTCTCTGCTCTCCCTCTTTATACTTTGCCTTCTTTTCTTTCTTTCATTTTTTTTTTTTTTTTAGTGATTGGGAATGACATTGAATTCAGCACAGTGACAGAACATGATCTACAAAACAGGATAATTTTATAAGACAGTTAAAATTTTCCCAGTGACACTTCCTATTGTAACTCACAATGCCAATTAATTTCTTAATTCATTAGCAATGTAACAGAAGAAAAGACTTTGAAAACACAGTGCTTTGTGTAGATGTCTTATAATTATGGCTAATTAAATACTGTGGAAGGACCTGATTATACCTTTGAGTACTTCTTAGTCTGAAAAAAAAAAAAAGGATAGAAAAAACCCCACAAGCCTGTAGTCACGAAATCATTAAATGAAAGCAGAATTAAACAACTCTTTATATAAAAAAAAATGACAAAAAGGGAACAAATTACAGAGCAGCACTGGGAGAGTATTGTCTACATATGTGTTCAGATTCTCCATGGAGGCTTCTGTACCACTGTTTGTTTTGGTTATTAGGCAGAATTGCAAGTCAACCCAAGTGGAAGTCACATGGCTTCTGAAAACCGAGGAGCGGAGCCAGCGGGTAAACAGTTTCAGGGCAAACTGATGTAATCCTCCCTGAAGTTAGGAGCGGAGTTTTCCAGATGGCCACTGTGCATATGGCTGGGGGTACTGTGGTAGCCAAAATAGGAAACGGGAACATGATTCTTTCCAATTAAATCCACACTGTCCTTGAGAAAAGAAATTTCACAGAACATGTCCAAGGAGATGGGGGCAGACAAGAAATAGCGCTCAAGTTCATCAAGACATCTTTAAGTTAACTAATTATGACATCTTTTTCAATGTTCAGACCAGTCACATTTATTTTGGGATTTTAAGCAAGCAAGGCAATGAGCTAAATGATATGTTAGAAATCCACAGCTCAGAATTGGACTTGTCTATCCTCTTTCATTCTGGAACACTGGGTGAATTACTTAATCTCTCTCTGATTGTTTCCTCCTGTGTAAAATGGGAATCACACCCCCCAGGCTGCCCAATACACTTGTTGTGAGGATAAAATAGTGAATGTTATGAAACACTTTGCAATCATGAAACACTGAATTGTGTTTCCCGGGACTTGGAGGGACTAAGCAATAACTCGGGTTCATGCTGGGAACACACCATGGTTCTCTCCTCGGGAAGATGCCACTATTTATAATGGGGAAAGATTTCTGGTTTTGTTCAGGCCCTGCCTCCTGAACAAATTCTTTGATAGCTATTCAATTCATCTTAATTAAAGAATCATTTACTGGCCTGTGTATAATCAGCTTGGCCAGAAGCTGACTTTTGCTGGGCGATCTGGCTGCACTTAATACATTTTTAGCTCCCCCAAACATCTGATACATAATGCTGTTGTTACACCCCTTATCACCAAGGAGTGATCAGAGGGAGATCCCAAATACTTATATATGGAGAGAAGTCCACCCTTGCAGCACTTTTGATTCATCCAAGGGGTGCATGGGTCACAGGTAGCTAGTTTGAACATCAGTCATTCTAACCCAACTATCTCTTATTTTGTCCTTGCCTTGAACATCTTGATTCTACTCTTCTCTTAGGGAAACAAAAGCATCTCAAGGGATTCAAAACTAACATTATGGAACCTTTCTACCTTCTCATTTTGAAATGTGAATCTTTGTTTTGTTTAGTATTTCAATCATCTACCCAACTGGTTCCATTTGTTCACAGACCCAGCTAAATTTGTATAATGCGTGGAAATCTCAACTATTTCCAAGGTTAACCTGATATACCTTGTTTGCCAGTGTACCATGTAAGTGGTTTTCTTGTCGTTAAATTGTGCTTCTCCCTGCAGAATCAGCTACACACAGGTAGGATAATGTCCAGGGAGTACAGGTGTGCTGCGGATCATGGAGCCAACAGTTTAGAAAGAACAAATTATTAGGACAGAAAAGTTATCACAAAAAGCAATATACTCATCCCTTATTTGTCCCATCCCTCAACTCTACTCCTTAGAGGCAAAAACTTTCATTATTTCTGGTTTCACTTCTTTAGTTTGTCTCTAATTCAGTCTGTAGTGGAGTTACCTAAATTGCTCATTAAGCATGCAGATTCCTGAGATTTATTGTAACCTTGCTTAACACAATCACTGCTATTGTGCCTGAGAATCCATTAAAAAAAAAAAAAAGCACAGGAAAGACTAATGCCTTCCAAATTTGGAGGACAATTAGCCTAATAAATCTTGGGCCACATTATAACTTTCACAGACTCTAGGCACTTGTACTTTTGTAGGTATCTAACTCCATAAAAAATATTTAAAGTTATGGTTGACTACTGCATTGGCATATAGATGAATATATTAATATTATACATTAAAAATTTCCCCCCTTCAACCTCAGCTCTTTAGAATGAAAGAAAAAAAAACATAGAACATTTTCATGGGCCCATAAAAGTTCCGTGGGCTTTGGGCACTGGGCCTCCTGTTTCTCTTACAGCCCAGAATAAATTGAGGACTAATCCACCTAGAAAATTGGTAATCTGGTCTTCTAAAAATTTAGATCCTAAACACATCATATCTTTGACACACCATCATATCAAAATGTACTGGAGTTCAGACGATACGATCTGCATGAGGATCATTTGCAAGTTGTTCTTGTGCTTGGAGCTGGATGCCTAGCGATGAAGACAGGCAGGCAGCTTTCAACTGATTTCTGAACACTAGCAAATGCAAAAGTGGGAGAATACTGGGTCTCACTTTGCTCAAGTGTTACCATGCTGTTTAGGTGACAAACTAACAAATGCCTATGACAACTGCAAACAAACACATGTCTATGAAATATTAGGCTATAGGAATACCTGCTCTTAGGGCTCAGTGGCCAGAGTCTGGCAATTGGGAACAGGAGAATGGGAGGAAAGAGAAAGGGAATATGAAAAACACGGTGTAGACAAGAAGGAAGCTCATAATGTGAAGCAGGAACAGCACTCGCAAGGATTTCTAAGAGGAAGCAAATAAGAAAGACCAGCCTGGTGTTACCAAAAATAGAGGAGGCCTGCAGTCGATAGAAAACCGTAACAATGACAATTTTAGATCGTTTCAAAACTAGGTATCCTTTTAGAGTTTCTAAAAAGCAATTAGCAGCAAACAATGCTTAAAAATGGTTATTACTCTGAATATTTACATTTACACTTGCCATTTACAAATGACTTACATACCGGTAATAATGGCTAATATTTATTGAAAACTTGCCAACATTTCACGTTCAGTAATGCATGCTGAAGCTGAGACTAGATAAGAAGGAAACAGCATGAAAAATACTGTAGAAGTATTTAATTGCTTTGGTTATTGATTGTTCTGTAACAAATCACCCCAAAACGTAGCCATTTGAAGCCACCATGATTTTATTTGCTCCAATCTTGCCATCTAAGCCGGCGTGCCTGGGCAGCTCTGCTCATCCTGATGGTCACTCATGTGACTGCAGGTAAGTAGAGAGCTGGGCTAGGCTGGAATCCTGGGACAGGGGGGGGGCCTCTCTTTCTCTAAGTGGCCTTTTCATGTAGCTTTTTTTGGCAGGTTAGCTGGATTACATGTCTCAAGGGAGCGATAGAAACAGCAGGTGACCGTTTTAAGGCTTAGGCTTAGGGCTGATGCATCCTTTCAGTTTGAGAAGATTCTAGAGGGAGGGTACAGACGGGGTGAATTCTGAGATGCATGATTCTCTGGGGCCACCAGTATACCAGAGACCATGAGTAATGGGAGAACTTCTTCCCCGTACCTCAGGTTTCTTTCCAGATGGAGGCGACAATGAGTAGAATACTCTGCTACTGGGCCGATGGAATGGCTTTTCTGATTATTAAATTTGTGAAAAATAGTCAAGCATGTTTGACTCTTGGGAGTGAGTTTTTTTTTTTTTTCTGTAGGAGGAGTCCAGCATTACTGGTAGAAAACCTGTGTTATTTGGGGGTTCAGTGTGAAATACTGGCTCATAAACTTGAAACTATACCCTCTAACTTGGTCTCAATGAGTAACCAAAATGATATTTGGCTTCCATCTGGAACTGTGTTATTTTATTTCTCAGTTCAGGAAAGAGAAATGCTATTTATAGGTTCCCTCAGGGATTACAACAACCTGAGTAGATTACAAATAAAGAGATATGTGCAGAGACTGAAAGAAAAGAGATAAAGAGTAAGTGATGAATACACATACTGAGGCAGGCATTATATAACCTAGGGAGGACAAGTAAATGAGAGAGTAATAGGACTTTCGGCTCATATTTGGTTACAGAATGGAGGTTCTATATCCTCCTCTTATAACTGAAGCCATGGTTTCTTGGTTTTAGTGGTCTACAGATATTGACTCTCCCCTCCATCCTTGTAAATCTCTGATCTTGTTGAGGATTGCCATGTATTCAAGCAAAACCATATTTTCTAACCTTCCTTGCAGATAAAGGGTCCATATGACCCAGCTGACCAGTGATAGGTCCACAGCTGTTAGGGGAGACTTGTGAGGTTCCCAGAAGCTGGCAGTAAGGGGAGGGACCTGGAGAGAAGATTCAGGTAAAAGGTGCTCATTTCCCCTTTTGTCCTACCGGAATGCAGATGTAATGCTTAGGTCTGCAGTGGCCATATTGTGACCATGAGGTAAACTTGAAGGTGAAACCCATGCTCTAAGAAAGGAAAAACCAAAGAGATAGAAAGCCGAACCTTAATGATATAGTAGTGTGTCTATACTAGCCCTCCATTGTCATGAATAAAAAGTTAAACTATTTTGTTTAAACTCCTGTTTTATGTTTTTTAAAAAAATAAGTTTTTTTTAATTGATTTTTAGATAGGAAGCGAGAGGGAGAGAGTTAGAAACATCGAGAGAGACACATCAATTGGCTGCCTCCTATGCGTCCCATACTGGGGATCAAGCCCACATCTCAGGCATGTGCTCTGACCAGGAATCAAACCTGGGACCTCTTGGTTCATGGGATGATGTTCAATCCACTGAGCAACACCAGCCAGGCTTCTGTTTTTTTATATTTCTCTTACTTTTCAGTTGAACACAGTTCCTAACTGACCATTTTACTAGAGAAGACAAATGCAAGTACGTAGTTGATCCTTTTCTTCCAAGAGAGATGATGCCACTTGGTGAAACAGTTATTCAAAATCATATGGGGGGATTTTTAAAAAGTATGTGCCTCTGTTAGAGATTTCTCATGTAAGATACACTCTTCTATCAGAGCATCAGCACTTGCCCTTACCTCTGCCTGATGTGCTCTTCTCATGAATATTCACGTGGCACACACCTTCCCTTCCCTGGAGCTTCTGCTGAAATGCCTACATCTCAGAAGGCCTTTCCCACTCATATAGAATAATAGCACTATTATTCTTTATAACCTTACTCTATTTGCTCTCTACGCTTTACATTTCCTACTTCGTTATTGTTCATTATTGTCTCCTCAGTGCTTATAGCACAGTCTTGCACTTGGCAGTCACTTGGTAGTTGCTCAATGAATATTTGTTAAACAATTGAATGAATAAATAAATAAAAGCAAAAATAATGCATATTTGATTCTGAAAGATTTCAAAGAAAACTACCAACAAATCAATATATGTAGGAAAAATTATGACTCATTGCTCATTTCAAGTTGAGAGCTTTAAACATATTGTTCAGCTTCAGAGTAGTCCTGTTTCTGTTAAAATAACCTGTCTGACAATTGTTCATTGTAGCAGGGAGTGTTTAAGCTAGAAGCCAATTTTTCAAACTTTGCTGATTTCCTCCTTTCAGTTTTATCTGAAAAAAAATAGAATGGTGAACTATAAGCATCAAAAGGCACATGAAAGCATGCATGAATCACCTTTATGTTGACATGGCCACAGAGTCCCTAGTTTTTCTTGGCTGATACACCCCATGTATGCCTCCTTAGTAATAAAGTAAACACAAAGCAATGTTTTACACTTATTAAAAATATATCTTCCACTGGAATTAGTCATGGGTCAACCCACAGACACCTGAAAACTCCATTGGAGGTATATATGTGATGTACATATATATGATTGGTGTGTATATATACAGGGGTGAACAAAAGTAGACTTACAGTTGTAATGTAAATAAATAAAACAATAACTAATAAATAATACAAGAATAAACTATTTCACATAAATTAAATCTACTTTTGCCCACTCCTGTCTATACACACACGCATATAATACACAATATGTATACATACACACACAGATATATATACATATACAACTATAAATAAATAAATACATATACATATATATGTACATATATATACACACACATACACACACATACACATACACACACACACACACACACACACACACATATACACCCAAACAACTTTTTTTTTTTTTCAATATCAGGAACAAATTGAAAGATTCACCCACTAACTTTTATATGTTACTGGTGGGGTCCCTCAGGCTGGCCTGAGGGGATTGGGCCAAAACCAGCTCTCCAACATCCCCCGAGGGGTCCCGGATTGTGAGAGGGCAGTTCTCTGGTGACGCACCCCGGAATCAGGCTCCTTCCTCTCTTGTTCCAGATATATCACCTGAGAACCGCAGCTGCCAAGTCACCACAGCCGGCAGCTCCTGCATTGAGCGTCTGCCCCCTGGTGGTCAGTGCACATCATAGCTATAAGTCAGAGCATCTGCCCCCTGGTGGTCATTGCACATCATAGCTACCGGTCGGACGGTTGAACTGTCAGACGGTCGCTTAGGCTTTTATATATAGAGATAGTATTCATATAGCTCATCACCAAAATTCAATAAAATCTGCTGTGTTTCAAGATAATCAGGCAGAAATGTTAAGACAAAGAAAAATTGAGGATTCAAACATTTCTAGAAATAAGCCTTGGGGGGATCCTGGCTTTCCTCCTTGGATAGGAAGTGCTGGAAGTGAGGGTCCTTGAAAAATAGGCCTCTGCTCCACAGTACGTGGTGGGACCGTGCACTCTGTTTCTTTACCCTGGGGGCACTTAGTCGCAGAGATGCCAAGGGTCCATCGTGGTTGCTGGGAAGCAGCTGCCCAGACTGTGCCTTTCCCAGCATTTCCCAGGCACCGAGGTAGAGTCTCAAGTACTTGCCATAGGGATATGGGCAGAAGTGATGGAAGCCACCTCCAGGCCAGGCCCATAAGCATAGCCCAGGTGATCCTCCACCCTCTATTTCCTGGTTGACAGGCTGGATTTTCATGTGGAGGGTGACCTTAGGGAACATGTATTGAACAAGGTGGAACCTCTGCCAGGCTCAGTCTTGTAAAGGCGGTCTAGAAGAGAGCCTCCTCCCCACCTGTCTATGGACGAAGCCGCCAAGATGTCAGCTTTTCGTGGGATGGCACCCAGCACTGCTTCAGCTGTGCACATAGGCTGCAGCTTTAACAGAGGTCAGGACACTACCATCACTAGAGAAAGCTGGCTGAGTAGAGAGCAGTTCTCAAATGTCAGACTCTTTGGGAAGAGAGTTGTTTATGAATACAAATCTCCAGGCCTCACTCCCAGATCCTGATTCATTAGATCTGGGATGGGGCCCAGAAATAGGCATTTTCATCCCTGTTCTAGGTGATTTAGGTGCACATTCAGAGGAATACTGATAAAGTGAGTGGATTTGCAGAAATGACAACTTGGAGTCTGGGCTTGGAAATGGATGGCAGCTTGTATCCTGAGCCAATGTGAGCTGGATGAACTAGAAGTCAGTAAGTAAGTGGGAAAATGGTTAGAGAAAAGTTCCATACTGCAGCAATGGGTACTAACGCTCGGAGACCCATGGCCCTGCCATAGTTCAAGGAGGATGGGGCTCCCGAATAGGGCTGCAAAAATGGGGTGAAGACAAAAAAGATGCAGTTGACATTTAGAGAGCCAGGAGAGGATGGTTTCAGTGTAGACATTTGCAAACAGAAGCCCCTTTAAACTGGCATGATTCAATTAAAATAGATCACTCAAGGGAAGTGATGGTTTTGAGACAATGCTACTATCAACACCCATTCGTCTATCACAGAAGAACAACATGTGAAAAGTCAAGTGCTTAAAATGAATGTTTTTTTTTCCCCTTTCCAATACACTATCAAATAAAAATGTTATAGGCCTAAATCCAAAGACTATTCCTGGATTGGATTTTTTCCAGTGCTCTAAATTTAAGCAGCTGGGATTCTGTAAGTACCAGCCTTTTCAACCTTCTGAAAGGTAGAATTTGCTCTTTAATGGGAAATCGGCATTTCACCTTAACCTGGAACAGATCATCTTTTCCCCTCAAAGAAACAAGGTCTTTTGGTTCTGTATAAGTAGCACAATTAAAAGAAAGATGGTAGCAAGCAGTGAAAGGACCAACATATACAAATCAACACATGTAATACTCAGGACCATGAAAAATGTACCTCTATTCCTGGGAAACTACTGGTTATATCATAAATATGATAGGTATTATCACAACCAAGTTTTTTATTGAGACCCAAGTATCTGGTGAGAAGAGTATCTGAAAGAAGTGAATTTTTAGATAAAATTATAGCTCTGTTTAAACTAAATCATCACGCAATCATTGACGATTTCATTGGTCAGCAATAGCTTTCAGTAGTAGTATACAATGACATAGGATTTCCCTCTAGTCGTGCTTCCTTTGGGAAGTCAGGTACACTAGTTTAAAACATCTTGGCTCTGTACTAGTGAAGTCAAACCCAAAGTGGAAAAAGCACAGTGTTGAACATGTTCTTAGAAATAGCAAATCAATTAGGGGTGCATCAATACTCTGAAAGCTGGTGCTCTTGTAGATTGATGGGTCCGGAGACCTAAGCATAACTGGTATTTGTGAAACAATACCGTACAGAACACAGGTGTCATGGTCCATGAGAAGATGCCTGATATCTTGAGTGAATTCAAAACCATTCGCCTATCACAGAAGAACAACATGTGAAAAGTCAAGTGCTTAAAATGAATGTTTTTTTCCCCCTTTCCAATACACTAGCAAATAAAAATGTTATAGGCCTAAATCCAAAGACTATTCCTGGATTGGATTTTTTCCAAATGGAGTAAGCTGATGAACAAAATAGATCAGAGACATAGATGCATGGAACAGACTGTCGAATCTCAGAGGGAAGGCGGGAGTGGATGGGAAGAGAACCACCAAAGAACTTGTATGCATATATGCATAACCCATGGCCACAGACAATAGTGTAGTGAAGGCCTGGGGGAGGGGAAGGCGCTGAGTGTGGAGTGAAGGGGGTCAATGGGGAAGGAACAGGGATATCTATAATACTTTTAACCATAAAGATAAATTAAATGACTAGATGAATAAATAAATAATTCGCCACATTTAGTGTAGAACAAGTCAAACAGCTCTGACTAAGTGATGCAAAGAAGTCTTTCTAATAAATGTGACAGAACTGAAATAAAATAAAATAAAAATAAAAACCAAGCCATGGAGAGGAAGAGGTTTCATTGCTTGCAAATCTTCTATTGCATCATCCTTTTTAAAAATGTGGGGTAACAGTTCACAAAATATCTGACCTGACTGGTTGGCTTTTTTGAAATATTATGTCTTGTAATTTACATGTTTGAAGCTGGTCATGAAGATTTCAGGAGGAGGTCATGCCCTCCCCGAGCTTATACCTCTTTTGTGTAAATGATTCAATTTGAGTGTGAATGTTTTAAGGTGCTTGCGTTCCTTTAGGAAAAATGGTCAGAGCATTTTCAATGTTACCAAATCCTTTGGCCAAAGTAATTTATTTGACACTCACAATAGCCCCGTGCAGTAGATGGTGGAAATGTATGGGTCGGAAGTGAGGATCATTTACAGATGAGGGAATTGAAACAAAGAGATTAAGTAAGCTGCTGAAACACCGCTCCACTGAGCTAGCAGGACACTGTCAGTCAACCAAGCAAAACTGATGGTTGAAAGGGACCTCTGATTTATTATCTTAGCGAGCTACAGGACAATGAAATCATTCAAATTAAGAAATGTTTGCCAAGAAGCTACTCTGGCATTTCAGGTGAGACAAAGATGAGAAAGCATGACCCCTGCCACCACGAAGCTCACAGTTCTCTATGGGGAATAACCCAAAACTTACGGAGCAGGCACTCAGCGTCACAGCAGCTCAGCCCTGGAGGATGGTGGGTAGAGAGGCAGCGGTGAGGGGACAGCTAAGGTGGGGAGCAGATTCCGGCCCAGCAGCCTTTGGAATTTAATTTCGGCCATTCTTGGTGACCTGGCAGTGGGCGAATATCCTGACAAAGACTCTGCCTTGACCAACTTTCGTCAGGCTCCTATGAACTGTCCTGCCAACCAAACCTTGATGTTTGGACTTTCCTGTCCATCTTCGCAAAGCCCAAATTTAGCACAGATTTGCTAAGCCAGTTTCGCCAGAATCCCCCACCCTGGATGTCTAATCAACTTCTACATCTGATTAAATCCCTCATTCCCCAACACCCACTAAGTGATATGTGGACACTTAGTTCTGCCTTCATCAAAAATCCTATTAAGCCTGTTTAGCCAGGAATACCCCTTTATAGTTATTTTCCATTCCCTGACCCACCACCACTCCCCTTGGCTGGAAATCCCCACTTGTTCATGTTGTAACTCAGATTTGAGGTCAGTTCTATACTGAGGTTTTCCCCTCCTTATTGCAATAGTTCCTGAATAAAATGTGTTCTTATTGCTGCAACTACTGTCAGGCTCTGGTGTTTTCTTAACAAAGTATTAGCAGAATATGTTCCAATCCAGATAAGCATAACATGAGATTAATGTGAAATAGAGCAAAACACAACAGGAACCATTAAATTAATCATCAACATTAAGATATGAAATACTTAAGTTGTTTATGAAAATTCTACATAAATCAGACCATTTTGAGAGCGCCAGCTAAAGAGCATGATGTATTAGAAGATAGTTCAGAAACAATCAAAGGCATTAGAAGTCTGAGAATTGTTCTAGGTGGAAACTTTAATGGGTCAATGAGAGCAACAGTGTATTTTTAACATTTCCAGAAAGTTTTTCTACTTGAAATGTGCCTGTGAATGGAAAAGCAAGAAGGAAACACCCAAGACACCAAATTAGAAACTTAAAAAAAGGACCCAGTGCGATACACACACACACACAGTTGTATAACATTTTAAAGATGAATTTTAAGCACATTCAAGTCTTGAGGCAGCAACACCTGCCTAATTCTGCTAAACCTTAATTTCTGATTTGACTTGAAGAACCTCTGAGAGGCAGGGGTAAACAAAGCTGATCGGAAGAGACTTTGAGACTCAAAGATGAGCTAAGAGATTTTCCTCCAAACTGGAGGAGTCTGTGACAAATGGGAGATGCTCTGAGGAGGGTGAAGGTCAAATTTATTCTTGATCCTCCGCACCATGCTGAGTGGGGTTTCATTGCTTGGTTTGCTGCTAAAAAGCTTTTGGCAAAATGTATCTGTCTTAAGTCATTCTAATAGCTCAGTCTACAGGGGAAAGCAGTTTGCTTTGCTAAAAAAATATTTCTAAATCAGAATAATTGAGAAGTACTTTATTTCATGTCTATGGGAATGAATTATAATATTTTATGACACCTACTACTGGATAAGCAATTTACAGTATTCCCTGTTCATATGGGAATGAGGTTATGCTAAATAAGACTACTATGGTTTCATCATGTACTGGTGAGGAAATGGAAGATGCATTTAGCATAAAATACAATAACTATAGCAAAGTAGGGCGTACCTCTCCACTGATTTCCTTTTGAACTTTAGAAAATTAGGAAGAAAATTATAGAATTTGGCTGTATGTTAGTTCTTTGGCTTATTAGGAGATGGTGGTATTAGTCTGATTCCCTGTGGAGAGAGTATGAAAGAAACAACTGATATGTGGTGAGTAGGATAAGAAATAACTTCACCCCAGAAACACTTACAGGTAGAGTATTAGATGTACCTTGCTTGCTTGTTTTTCTGCCCAGCATCTCCTTGGTTAGCAACCCCTTTGTTATCTCCATAACACTCCTATCCTGTCTCTGAGGTCCAGGTAACCCTCCCTTACCTGCCTCTAGTAGCTTAGATGGATAGGCCTGACCTCAAAATACTCTGATTTCTAGTTTCAGAGGTGGACACATGGCTAAAGCTGAAGCAAACAGATCCTCCTTGGAAATTTTGCCAGAGCTTTTAGAAAGGCATTCCCTTTTTCACCTCTAGGTTGGTAGGTTGGTAGAATATAAAACTGTCAGTGCTGTCTTTACCACAAAAGTTGATGAGGGTGGGAAGCATGCCTAAGAATGAAGGGAATAGATCAGACGAAAGTGCCAAAGTACTGAAAGGCAAAGAGACAGGATCCTTAAGATATTTCTGGCCTATGAGCCTAGCCTTGCATAAAAGTATACCTGTTCTTAGACTTTTAAGTTACATGGGTAGAAGTTTTCCTTTGGATTTTGTTAACATGAGGTTAGGTTTTCTTATTTGCACAAAGATGGCTGCCTAATCGAATACTAATATATGGGTTAATAGGAACAATATTATTATTGCAATAATCACTTAACCCTGATCTCAGGAGTCACAAAGTTCTTCCTTGAGATATTCTTCTGAGGTGGCAAGGTATTGTTATGGGTTTTCTTAGTGAGGGATAGTGTAATCTAAGCTAGGCTCTTGTAATTTCAGAAAGTTTACCAGATACATATATGCAGGTGCATTCCACATTAAGAATATAAGTTATGATAACTTTTAATATTGTTCTGAATTAAGTGTCTCCCTCTTTTTGTAAAACACCTCTACCTCCCTGCTCAGTATGCTCAGGTTTGGCCAAGTGACTTGCTTTGGCCAATGAAACTTGAATGGGAGTGATGAGCCCCACATGTGAGCAGAACCTGCAGGAGCCACTATGTTGTAAGTTCTGGTTCTGTGTGTCTCACACATGCAGTACTCTGTGGGATCACACAGTAGATTTGGTAAGTCTTTGGATGCTTTGTTGTTCTGATCTGACAGATCTTCAGCTGCTATGCCACCATCCATT
Source organism: Cnephaeus nilssonii (assembly GCF_951640355.1). Lineage (NCBI taxonomy): Eukaryota > Metazoa > Chordata > Mammalia > Chiroptera > Vespertilionidae > Cnephaeus > Cnephaeus nilssonii. Next base: position 18,557,459 of record NC_137081.1, on the reverse strand, counting down.
TTCCCCTCCTCTGCCAAGAAAAGTATAAGTACCAGACAGGAACTGCTCTTTCAGCCTAGACTCCAGAATGAAGAAATTGTGAGAAGCAGAGTCATAGCTAACTCACATCCAGTATGTAATGTAAACAAGGAATAGCAGCTCATTGTAAGCTCCTGAGATTGAGGGTATGCTTGTTACATCAGCAAAACCTAATAAACACTGATGGATACACCAGGCATAGCAAAACCAAAAATTAAGAAAAAATGATTATTTACAGTTAATGGTTCATAGTACCAATGGGTGTATTATTAAAATGCAGGTTCCTCTGGAGCATTTATAATATTCAGTTTACCAAAAAAAATAATTTACAAAAGATGAAGGAACACACTAGTTGCAGAATTCCGCCCCCCACCCCCACCCCAGTCCCAGATGCAATATAACCCCATTTTCTTCCCTGGTTATCTTTCCTGGGCTCTGTTTTTTCTGCGTGTCTCACACATACAGTCCTCCATGGGGGTCACACTGCTGATTTGGTAGATATTTCCATGCATTGTTGTTCTAAGCTGACAGCTCCTCAGCTGCTCTGCCAACAAATGTCACAGAGAAGGCACTTGTCACAGCAGCACCTCCTTTGTAAGAGCCTTTTGTGGTCATGTTGATGGACTGTGGAGTTCTTTGAACAGCTGTTCCCTATTGTCACACATTGTACTCTGAGTGCTGTGCTTCCCTGATACCAGCCCCTACCTCTGGGGATAGTCCTCACATGCCCTCTCACTTCCAAGGGCTTTGTGCTGCTTAGTGGGTCGCCACATGTCACATCGTGTATCCCAGAATCGCACACAGAAAAATCACTCTTTGACTTCTCCCCTCTTTGATTTGTTCATCATGTGCAATTCTCTACGATCAGCTGTCACCATGCTCACTTTTATCTCTCTGATATCATGTTCTGGAGGCCCTACAGTAGTGTTAGCTGTGCTTTTTTTTACCCTTTATTTATATCTTTGTCCAAACAAAGATGTGTCAGATAAAAATACAATGATGCCCTCCTTATCAGTTGCCAGATTTCTACAAATTTCAGCTATTGTGAGGTTGGAACACAGTAGGAAACGGGGGGGATGAAAGCTTATTATGTGCCTATTCTTCAGCTGGAAACTTTCCCTATTTTTTACATGTAAGAATAAAACTAAGAAGGTTAAGTAATATGGCCAAGGTAATGGAGCTGGGATTCAATTATTTCCAACTGGCACTGAAGTTCTTTGGCTTTTTCTTAAATGAAGGAAAAATTCAGGTAACATAAAATTCATTATTTTAACCATTTTAAAGTATACAATTCAGTGGCTTTAAGTATATTTGTAAGCTTGTGCAATCATCACCATAATCTAATTGCAGAACATTTTCATGAACACCACCCCCCCAAAAAAAAAATTGCCATACCTATTAAACAGTCCCTCCCTATTACCCCCCTTCACCTCTCCTCAACACTTGGCAATATCTAGTTAGCCTTTTGTCCCCATGGGTCTGGAAATTTCACAGAAATGGAATCATACAGTATGCGGTCTTTTGTGTCTGACACCTTTCACTCAGCATAATACTTCTAAGATTCATCTTTGTTGTACCTATAAAGTAGCTTTTTAAAGCTTGAGGTCCCTTGCCTTGGTCGTGTAGCTCAGTTGGTTCGAACACTGTCCCCATATGCCAGGGTTGCGGGTTTGATACAAGAAGCAACCAATGAATGTATAAATAAGTGGAAAAACAAATTGATGTTTCCTTCTCTCTCTCCCTTTCTCTAAAATAAATTTAAAAAACTTTTCTTAAAGATTGATTTCTGATGTTCCTTGTTTTTAAAAAATAATAATAAAACGTGTGGTCTCTTGACATTGATTTTGATCCTTACCTTCATCTTCTCTGTCCATGTTTGACTTGCCCTCTGTGCAACAGCCCCTCTCCTTCCTAAGTCTCTCTCCTTCCTGGACATCACATGCACCTGAGGTTCTTCTTTTGCAAACCTCTTTGTAGGCTCATCTTTCTCTACCTGGTCCTTACGTATTGATTTTTTCTAGGGTCCCAGCTGGGACACATTTCTCATCAGACCGTAGCTAGTCACTTTTTGAACATGTACCTCTTTCCAAGGCTTCAGCTGCCATCGTATTCCAATCAATTTTCATAGTGGTTACTTACTGGGTTGTCTTTCTCCCTTTCTTACCTCCCCACTCTCTCCACATCTCTTAAGCTTGATCTTATTCTCCTTCCTCCATCCACATGGCTTGAAACTCTTAGAGGCCAGACTCCTGTGACATGATTCTGCCAATTAATTGGACAGGGGATAGGCATATGACCTACACCAGACCAATCAGAAACCTTTCCTAAAAATGTATAATTGGAACCATGCGTATCTAAAGTACATGAGGCTGATAGCTATCAGAGGTCATGCAGTCTGATAAACCAAGAAGAGGAGATTATATAAGTTGAGTGAGCCCTTAAAGCTCTGGTCTCAGTCTGTTCCTGGAGCTTGGCTGTGTCCCTGCCTTGGGATCTATATTCCCAAATACATCACCAGTTTACAATTTGCATTTGACAACCCCACTCAGCTATTTGTGGCAGAGACTGGCTGGGTAATGGCCATGTCTTCTCCTCCTCAGGCACACAACTAAACTATTCCCAGCCTCTTCTCATAATCCCAGTCCCCTTGCATTCAACGACTAGTTCTTGTAAAAGAATGTGACTGAAGGTAAATCTTACTTCTGGGTTTGAGTGCTTAGGAGTAAGTATGCTTTCTTCAATCTCTCTCTTCCCCCATAGAGTGCTGGACACTGCCAAGGTGACCGTGAAGGCACATGTTGAATATCTAAGGTCCTAAATGATTGTACAGAGCAAGTCACCATCCATCCCAATACCTACTGACCAAGAAAAAACTTTTATGGTGCTAAGCCCCTGAGATTTGGGACGTTAAGCTATAAAAGCTATAACTAGATTACTTACCCTGATTAACGTGTTGTCTCACAGCTAGATAGATCCAGAGACATGGAAGCATGGAACAGACTGAGGAATCTCAGAGGGAAGAGGGGAGAGGGACTGGGAAGAGATTAACCAAGAATTTATATGCATGTGTACATAACCCATGGACACAGACAATAGTGCCATAGCCTGGGGGTCAGGGTGTGGGGTAGAGGTGGTTAATGGGGGAAGAAAGAGGACATCTGTAATACTTTCAACAATAAAGATAAACACACACACACACACACACACACACAAAACAACATTTATAAACTTCCCTCTCTCTCCAGAGCCCCTTATCTTAGTGACTGGTTCTAAGTTGGGAAAACCAGTCTTTCCTCCAGTGTTTCTCCTTTATCCCCAGCCTACTACCATCCTCACAACACTTTGACACAACATGTGTGGGGGTTCTGCCCACCAAACAATTCTCTGTAACCCGCTGGTGTCCTACAATGGAAGTCAGTTCTGACACTATCTACCTGGAGGTGGTGTCAGATTGCCGCCTATGGGGAGAGTAGGGCTCTCAGCCCTGCCTCCCTCATCAATAGCTCAGTGATGTAGAGCTATGTAAATACCAGAGTTGCAAGGGTGCTGTTTCGATCAGCTCTATGAAGCTTCCAGATGAACAAGATACTCTCCGCGAGGCATAGAAAGAATTAAGGGAAGGTGGCAAGCTGTCGCAGATCAATTTTCAACCCCCAGGCTCCTAAGATTTCTTGTAACAATGTCCTATTACAAATAGTGATAACTCATGTGCAGTGGTGCTAAACCCTAATCGGAAATTCTAGGGCTGCAAGCTGTAACTCCTGCTTTGCCATCGATTCCTGCATGTACCTCACTAAGCCACTCCACTTAACCTTGCTGAGGCGTAGGGTTTTATCTGTGAAAAATGACGGTGTCTGTGACATTCCTCATCAGGTTGTTGTGACAAATAAGCAATTAAAATAAGCTCTGAGTATATAATTACAGCTTAATATAGCCATGGTTATTTTCTATTCACACACCAAAAGGGTGTACACACATATATTACATTGCATGGGAAGAAAAAAGACTTCTTAGAATTATTCTCAGATGAAATGACCAGATACAGAGGTCAGGGTGTATACTAACTATACCCTTAGTAATTTATTTCTACGGACAAACTCCATAGTATTTATTTCTTTGTAATTTACTTATTCATTCATTTGACAGGGTTGACCCTGCTGGCACTGGAGAAAAAAAAGATGAAAGAGAGGTGGTGGTGTCTCTAAGGAGAAGAAACATGAGGACAGTTACAATCCTAAACGGAGTGTAGGCAGAGATTTAGGTAAGGTAGTGCAGGCACGCAGGAAGACGAAGCACATTTCCTATGTGAATGAGGCAAATGTGTGAATCTCAGCCCACCACCAAGTTTTTTAGGAAGAGCCTCCTTCTTTTCCCGTCTCTGACAGGCCTGAGTTCTGTGATTTTCATACACTATTTTTCATGTCTTATGGGTACCCCAGGAAGAAAATATTTTTATTAGCCTCATTTTTCAGATGAGGAAAAATAGCCTCAGAGAGGTTAACTTGCCTAATGTCACACAGCTAATGAATGGCAGAGCTAGATATCAAATCTAGGCTTCTTTCTTAATAACTGTACACTATTACTTTCACAACAAGCTGTGTTTAGCATACAGACGTCTAAAGGTAGAAAATGTTTGTTCTTCGTGTTTCAGCTTTAAGCAGCCCCATAGTAATTTTCACGATGATATATTTTCTGTTTATAAAAATATAGGTAATCCAGGAAAAGTGCTGCATACAAGTATGAAATGCTTGACGTTATTATCAATCTGATGCCAAGAATTTGTGAGAATATGTAACTTGCAAAGACCAAATTTAATTATGAAAGAACATAATATAAATGTTATCATGTTTATTTTCATCTTCTTTTTTTTTTTTTTTTTACCATGTCTTAAGAAAGGCTTTTCAAAGAACCGTAAACATGTTAGAAATAAATCTTACTTTTGAGCCGTAGAAACATCACTGATTTCTACCTGGTGCTATATCTTAAGACAGACTTCATGTAAAGGCCTAATTGAAAGTTATGCTCCCACTGACTAAGCTACTGACAAGAGATCATTTACCATTGTTCTGTAGCAGGAGCACAGCTTCTTGCCTACCTGGCCAGCTGGCTGGGGATTGTATGCCATTGCTCAAAAGGGGTGATTGGCACAGCTAGAACTGAGGACATGAGAGAATCACAAATGGCTAGAGTTTGGCGGGTTCTCAGAGGACATGTAGTTCAAAGCTCTTCATTTAAGGCAAGGTGCAGAGGCCTGGAATGGTCAAGTGAGTTGCCCAATGGCACACAGTTCACTATTGGTGGATCTCAGGGGAGAGTTCAGACCACCTGAGTCCCTCACTAGCATCTCTGTACTGGGTTGAGTAGTGTCTCCCCAGAAGTCATGCCCACCCAGAACCTCAGAATGTGACCTTAATTTGGAAATAAGGTCTTTGCAGATGTAATGTAAGATGAGGTCGTACTGGATAAGGGTGGGCCCTCTTCCAATGATGGGTATCATTATAAGAACCGAAACAGACACATAGGGGAGAAGGCTTTGAAGGCAGAAATTGAAGTGATGTATCTATGGAGCCAAGGAACCCTAACGATTGCCTTTAACTACCAGAAGCTAGAAGAGGCAAGGGAGAATTCTTCCTGGAGCCTCTCAAGGTAGCATCCCCTACCAAACACCTCGATTTCAAACGTCCATTCTCCAAAACTATGAGAGAATACATTTCTGTTGTTTTAAGCCACCCAGTTAGTGGTGCTTTGTCATGGCAGTACAAGGCAATGAACACAGTCTCTTCTGCTGACCCAAGGCTCATCTTGGGCATCCTGCTTTCGAAAGAAAGACCCCAAAGTGTGCTGCCACTACCAGCAGGTTAAAAGTCCTACCCTCAAAAATGAGGGGCAGCATCTTGCTCTGTAATCTGAGCAGCCCTCCCACTCACACCTGACAAACACACTTAGAGCTGTTTTTGTTCCAATTAGCTGTAAGTCACCTTAAATCTCGTCACAGGAAGCAGTGATCTATTTAAATGGAATGTAAATAGATCACTTGCTGCTTGCTTTTATGTCAAACTGGAGCAAAATGTGGAGAAATTACATCCCAGTTATTGTGGGTCTTGAAATCTACAATTGTTAAAACAACATGGATTATTGGAGGTCAGTATAAGAGAAATACTGATATTTGAGCAGTATATTCCCACAGAATTGAGGGGCACGTTGAAATTTTAACACTCCCCTCCCTTTTTTCTTTGACAAATAGATCATTCCAATGTTTACTATGCTCATTGAACTTGAAAGTCTAACAGGGGGGGAAAAAAGGTGGATTCATTAACTCAGATTACTGTATAATGGTTTCTCAGAGTCTACACTCACCTCCAGCTCTCCATCAATATGCCTTGGACATTGTAGCTATTATAGCCCGTTACTCTTTGCTCTCAGTCTCCAGCTACACAGGAGTAAGGTAGGGCTGAAAGCTCAGGCTCTGAGACCAGAAATGCCATTTTAGACCATAGCACTTAGGTTTTGTTTTCATGACACATAGCCAGTCAATTAGAACTTCACATTGCAACCTCCCATCACTCTTACAATAGGGAGGTGAGGAGAAAGAGAGTATATTGATTTCAAGTGTACTGCTGTGCACTGATGACTGTGAACAAAGGAGATAGAGGGGAGAGGGGAGATGCTCTGCTGTTGGGACTGGGCTGAAAGACTGAGCACAAGTACTTTTAGTGCAAATGGTCTTTTGATACTTGCCCCTAGAATGGGCAAGTGCTCAAGAATACAGGATGATAGGTTTTAGGGAGAAATAGGGAGCATAAAAAATCGAACCGGCCATCAGGTAGACTAAAATCAATGTTGAGTGAACATTCTTAGTTATCTTATTTTTCTGCCAGTTTGTAACCACAGGCAGACATAGGTATTGCTCCTGTGTAAGAAAGCATGGAGGGAGATAAGGGAAATATTTTCTTTAAGCTGTTGCTGGGCCCAGCGATAGGGGATGCCTCTCATCTTCAGTAAGGGGTGGTGAGAAAAAGAAGTTGAGCTCCCTGTTTTAGAAGGAAGCTGGTCTGCTTTTCTTCTCCTTTGAAGTCCTTATTTAGCTTTATTAGAACTTTAGCACATCTATTACATAGAGGGTGTTGAATGGTGTCAATGAACATGAGGAGAATCAAGGTGTAAAGCTACACTTTTCTTAACATTATGAGTATGAGTACACGGAGCCTAGTTGACTATTCATGTTAGTTATTCTGCCATGCTTTACGTGTCCATGTAAGTTTTCTTATATTTTTTCTCAATGTTTCCATTGTTAGTATCCCAGACTGTGGTATTATTTTCCCTTTTATAGAATGTGTGCTATAAACTATGAAGTTGGTTTGCTCTTAGCCATGCCATCCTCTCCTATTTAGTGCATTATTTTTCTTGTATTGAACATTTCTTTACCTTGTGAACCAAGCACACTTAAAAAAAGAGTTATATAAGGCACTGGTAGCTGGCAAGAGTTTTATCTTGCAAAAACATGGTAATGGAGATATGTGTTGCTTTTAATTTCAAGAATGCAATAAGGTCTTTATGATACCTTTCAAAGAAGGTAAATTTGATAGTACCAGTGTCATTGTTTCCCAGAATTAAAATTCAAGTCAATATTTTTGATACTTGCAATAGAGTTTGTTTAATATCAGGACTATGTAGTTTGTTAAAATTTAAAAGCCAGCATCTCAAGGTATGTCAGATATCAAACTATTATTTGTGATGATTTCCAAATATGCCATTGTTTCAGTTGTTTATTGCTGCATAACAAAACACCGCAAGGCCTAGTAGCTTCAAAGAGCAGTGATTTATTATTTCTCATGTTCTGTGGGTTGACTGGGCAATGGGTCTCTCCTGAGTTCGCTCACAAGGCTCAGGCAGCTGTCAGCTCAGATGGTACTGGAAGGCCTAAAAATAGCCTCATTCACAAGCCTGAGATCCTGGTGCTGGCTGTCAGCTGGATTTTTTTGTCTAGGTGGTCTCTCAAATTCAGCAGACTAGCTGGCCTCCTCACAGGATGGTGGGAGTGTTGCAAGAAGATGGAAACAGAAGCCTCAAGGTCCCTGAAGATTTAGCCTCAGAAGTCTCACAACATCATTTCTGCTGCATTTTCTGGGTCAAAGCAATTCCTAAGGTCAACTCAGATTCAAAGGGTAAAGAGATGGACTCCACCTCTGTTTAGTGGGAGGATAAGAGTCACATTGTGCACCCCTATCATCATTATTGGGCACCCCTATCATCATTTTCAAAGCTGGTTCCTTCTTTGGGAGTTTGTACCTCTCTCTGTCCCGACAGCCTTCTTCCCACCTGGCCAAGTACTCTGTGTGTGGCTATAAGATTGAATAAATCATTTGATCATCCTGTGGCAAAGACTGCTGGTTTTTCCTTCAAAATCCTTCTTTTCTTTCTCATCAGAAATGTTTCCTGTTTTTTATTTGTAAGTTTGTTTTATGTACATTTATTTTTTAGGTGGGTACATAAACTTCTGGGTACCCAACCCCAAGTAATGCTACACCAGCCCTGAACTGATTTCTTCTAGATTTCCTGAATGTCAAAGAGAAATATATTTCTAAGTTGTCTGAGCACTATTCCTTGGGTTTCTCTAATATTCACAGATAAACCTGAATGCTAACACATCTCCCTGTGTTTTATAATTAGAGAGCCCTTCAGAATGTACTGAACCCATCATCAAGTTGTTTATTCCTCTTCTGATAACATACATGGATGAAAACTTAATTACCTTCTTCCTTGCCTGTAGTCAACCATAACTTTAAATATCACCAAAAAATCAGTGACTTTTGTATTTTTCTAGTTTTGTTAACTCAATTTATCTGTCTCTTTTATTAACATAGAAAATCAGGAGCTAGTCATTATTTTTAAAAATACTAAAACATAGAAACTAATAAAATTTAATTGGATCTAATGTTCCTACGGTTGGCTCTACTTTAATGTAATAAAAATTTAAGAACAGCCAATTTCTTGAGAAAGTAAACCCTTTAATAGGCTTTATATTTTTGATTACTTCTTTTTGGTGGTTGCAAAAAGAAATTATATGATAAACAGTGACTATAACAACAAAGAAGAATGTTATAGACAATGCAAAGTAAAACAGTAAAATATATTGTTGGTATACTGTGAATATACCAGTAAAAGAGAGTAGAAAGGGAAGTTTGCTCCCTCAGTTTTAAATGACATGATATCATAAGGACAAGGTGAGTTTTTGAGTTGAGCTCACCCATGTGGACAATTTACAAAGGGAGTGACCTGCTCCATGATTTAGGGCCCCCCTGTAAGATCAAGGATGTTAGAGAGTGTCCAATAGTGGGTCAGAGTGGGGAAACTATATTGCTAAAAACACTTTTGTGGAAATAGCTATTCCACACCTGAGTCCCCACACTTCACTTTGGAAGAGGGATATGTGGTAGTAGCAGCTCCTGACTTTGAGCCTAACAAGGGGCCCAATTAAGAGCTCTGGGATGTTTCCTACATTTGAGGGGAGGGTATAGAAGACTGATGCCTGATTTATGCCTGGGAAAGCTAAAGTGGCTTAGAGATTAGGAACTGGGAAATAATGAAGGCAAGTGAATGGCTGGCCTACTCCTTTTGTGTCAGAACCCAGAGAGAGCAGCTGCCTGGAGGTATTGTCATAGGAAGAGGGGATTGAGTACCTCCCACAGCACAGCGTGGGTTACATAAGCAAGTGAACCCAAGTGGAGTTGTCTGGGCAAGAAGACCTCAGTGGAAACCGAAGTTTGGGAGTGGGTGGAGGAGGTAAGCATTGGAAAAGCACACAGCGGCAGGAACACACCTTCTTACCCATTCCTGACTCCATAATGAAGAGAGAGAAGTGGAGGTTTGATATTAAATCAGGTTTGATATTAAATCAGACGAGATATTCTAATCAATGAACTGAAACTATGTTTTTCACTTTAAATGCTCAATGCTCTGCCTGAGTTTTTATCTAAGAGCTGGGAAAGGTAACTTCCACCAAAGAAGTTTAAAAAAAAAGGTAGGAGTGAAAAATGAAGTTGCATTTGTTCATAATCCATGTTAGCCTTGATCAATAAACTAAATACATGAAGAACATTATCTGAACAACAGTGACATTTAAAAATAGCTGTTTCCTAAACTGCCCAACAAAGAAAAACCCAGGACCAGATGGTGACACTGGAGACTTCTACCAAACATATAAAAAATAATTAACACAGTCTTTCTCAAACTCGTCCAAAATACTGAAGAGGCAGGAACACTGCCAAACTCATTTTGTGAGGCCAGCTAGACAAAGGCACCAAAGAGAAAAAGCCACAGACCAATATTCCTGATGAATAGACATTCAAAATATAGATAAAAATTCTTAACAAAGTACTAGCACAATAAAAAGGATCATATATCATGGCCAAGTATGATTTATCCCAGGGATGCAAGACTGATTCAGCATATAAAAACCAATTAATGTGATACAGCATATTAACAGAATAAAAGATAATAATCACATGATCATCTCAATAGATGCAGAAAAAAGTGTTTGACAAAATTCAACACACTTTCATGATGAAAAACTAGGAAAAGAAGGAAATTACCTTAACATGTTAAAGACCATATCTATAAAGCCCACATCTAACATCATATTTAACAGTAAAAACTAAAGCTATTTCTCTAAGATGAGGGATAAGACAAGGATGCCCACTCTCACTGTATCTTCTATGCAACATAGAATTGGAAGTTCTCCCCAGAGCAATTAGTCAAGAAGAAGAAATAAAAGACATCCAAATCAAAAAGTAAGGAGTAAAATTGTCTCTGTTTTCAGACAACCCCAAAGATCTCACTAAAAATTGTTAGAACTAATAAATTCAGTAAAGTGGTAGAAAAAATTGGCATAAAATTTTATTTACATTTCTAGACATTATCATTCAACTATTTAAAAAGGGAATTAGGGAAAACAATCTCATTCACCATAGTACCAAAAAGAATAAAGTAATTAAGAATAAATGTAATGATGGAGATGAAAAACTTGTATACTGAAAACTATAAAACCTTGATGAAATAAATTAAACAGGACAAAAACAAATGTGAAAATCTCATGTTCATGGATTAGAAGATGTACTATTGTTAAAATGTTTATACTATCCAAAGAAATCTTTTGTTTTTGATAGGGTTCAATGCAATCCCTATCAAAATCCAAAGGATATTTTTCATAGAAATAGAAAAACAATTCTAAAATTCACATAGATCTCCTAAAGACCATGAATAGCCAAATCAATCTTGAGAAAGAAGAAAAAAGCTGGAGACATAACACATTCTGATTTCAAAGCTACAGCAATCAAAACAGTATGGTATTAGCATAATGACAAAAATATGGACCAATGGAACAGCATAGAGATCCCAGAAATAAATCTATGAATATACTGTCAATTAATCTTCAAGGGTGCCAAGAATACACAAAGGGACAGGATAGTCTCTTCAACAAATGGTGTTGAAAACAGTTAATATCCACATGCAATGAAATTGGACCCTTATCTTATACAAATCAACTAAAATTGGATTAAAAACTTACATATTGGACCCAAACTGTAAACTTCCTATATGAAAACAGGAAAATAACTTCATGACATTCATCTTACCAATACTTTATGAATATGACACCAAAAGAATAGGAAATCAAAACCAAATAAACAAGAGGGGCTGCATCAAACTAAAAAGCTTCTGCACAGAAAGAAAAAAAATCAACAGAGTCAAAAGCCAATCTGTGGAATGGAAGAAAATATTTGTAAATCATATATCTAATAAGGGATTAATTTCTAAAATATATAAGGAACTTCAACAACTCAATAGTAAAAAAATCTAGGAACCTGATTTAAAAATGGCCTAAGGACTCAAATAGACATTTTTTCCAAAGAAGATGTACAACTATCCAATGGATTATGAAAAAACAACTCAATGTCATTAATCATCAGAGAAAGCAAATCAAAACCACAATGAGGTATCACCTCACACCAGTCAGGATGGCTATTATATTAAAAAAAAAAAGACAAGTGTTGGCAGGGAAGTGGAAAAATTGGAACCTTTGTATACTGTTGGTGTAGATAAAAAATGGTATATCTGCTATGGGATACAATATAAAGTTTCCTCAAAAATTAAAAATAGAACTACCATATGATCCAGCACTCCTACCACATGGATATTTATCTAGACAAATTGAAATCAGGATCTCAAAGAGATATTAGCATTCCTATGTTCATGGCAGCACTATTTACAATAGCCAAGATGTAGAAACAACTTAAATGTCTTTCAATAGAAGGGTGATAAGAAAAATATGCCGTATACATATAATGGAATACTATTCAGCTTTAGAAAACAATGAAAGTCTTCAATATGCAATAACATAAATGAAACTTGAGGACACATGCTAAATGACATAAACTAGCCACAGAAAGACAAATACTGCATGATTCTACTTACATGGTGTATATAAAATAGTCAAATTCATAGCATCAAATAGTAGGTTGGTGCTTACTAAGGGCCTGGGGGAAGGGGAAATGAGAAATTACTAATCAAGGGACAAAATTTCATTCAGGCAAGATGAAAAAGCTGTAGAGATCTTGACATTGTCTCTATAGTCAACACTGAAGTATTCACATACAAAAATTTGTTGAGACTAGATTGCATATTAAGTGTTCTTACCACAGTAAACTAAGATAATAAAATGTGTGTATAAGAAAAACGAGAAAACAAGCAAACAAAAACCCTAAAACAAATCACCGCTGGGGAATAGCCTAAATACTGCCTTTAATATTACAAAGGTATATAGTCTAAGAATGATTGAAACTCAAGGAAAGAGGAGGCCTTGCATTGTACACTCAGCATAACCCAGGGATTAAAAGCCAGCCTGCCTAGATACAAAGACTGCCACATCATTTATTAGTTGTGTGATTTTAGGTAAGGCACTTAATATTTTAAGCCTTTGAGTCCTCAGCTGTAAAAGGGGGACTGGGGGGAGGAATGAATCATAGCTGTCTCATTAGCTTGTTGTGAGGATTAGATGAGCTCATCCATAAAGAATTAAGTACTCTACACAAGTTAGCTGTTGTTTTTGTTAGGGTTCCAGGGGCAGTCACGAAACAAATCAGGACTGGCCCCTTTCCAGAGGCTGTGGTCAAAGGAGCAAAGAATATATATCTTATAAATCAAGGCGGTGCTGCAAATCTCTTCCCCAAAGGTTTGTGCCAGAGAAACAAGTCCTTATTAGAGATGAACCAGGAATGACCCTCTGCCTAGCTCTCAAGGCTTGCCTGCTATATGAATGCATGGCCATGGATTCCAGGAACTTACTGGGTTGAAGGAGAAAATATCATAGCCCCTTCCATTCCTTGGGTATTTTCCAACATTGTTATAGGATGGTAAGAACTCAATTCACAGCCTTATTAAAGAGTGGAGTGCTCACACAAATGCATTTTCTAATAATTGAGACATTTATTTCCACCTTACATATATACTTTATGGATATGACACCTCCAGCTAACATACATACATACATACACACACACACACACACACACACACACACACACACACACACACACACACACATATATATGTATATATGCATATATAAGTATGTATTTATATATGTATGCATTCCTGATGCTTCAGTTCTTTTGAAGGGGTGATATTAGCTAGAGATGTCATATAGCTTTAGCAGATGGAAGACAAAATAATAACATAGGCAACCTTTTTCTTTTTGCCTCTTTAGAAGTTTTTATTTTATCACAGTGTAAAAGCCAGCCTGTCTGGGTATAGAGTTCTCAAAGGGGCTTAGGGGAAGTTAATCAATGCCCTTGGACACGGAGAGATCACCTTGGTTCTAGCTACATAACCAATTGACAAAATAAATGTTTGCAGTTCAGCTTTCCTTACTGAGTTTCCACACTGTTAATAAGTAGATAAATATAAAAATACTTCAATAGCTCAAAAGGAAAAAGAGAAAGAGAGCATGAAAAAGGCAGGGAAAAATGTGATTTCCCTTCCAAATCTGCTGAATAAATATAATTATGGATGTAACGAGGCCAGCTTCAGGTTTTAATCACTGTGTCCCCACTACCTAATAATTTTCTATTCAGCACCTGCTGTCAGATACCTCTCGGGTTGGGTGGCACTAGCTCACCAGGTAACAAGTCATTTCTTTAGTTGAAGCCTCTGGTGCAGCAGAGCATGAGAGGTAGGAAAAATTAGATGCACTTTGTCAAAAGAAAAAACTAGCAAAACACCAAAAAACCTCTTTTGATTAGAATTTGGCATTTGATGCCCTGATCTGTAACCAAATGAGTGTTTTTACAATTGCTATGCTGTACAGAAACTGCGATTTTTGACCAGAATGTCATTATGTGATCTATAGTTTCACACTGGATGTTAAAAACTATATAAGCTAGCAGTTGGAACGTGCATGATTTTGTTCTGAATATATATCATTGAAAATATTGATTTAAGTGGTACAGTATGTGCCTTTTGTGCCAAGCTTCTCTGCATACGGGCTGCAGTATATTTCCTTAAGTATACAAATATATTAGCTATCAAGCAGAAGATTGCTGTCTGTGAGTGTGAGAATTATTATCACACTAAGAAAGAAGAAAGAGGGATCTTATCATGTCCTGAATAATACATGAAAAAATGGAGAAATCTCCTGAGGAAAAAAAGAGAGAAAGAAATAATAAGAACATGTGTATTTAACTGCTCTGTTCTATATTCACACATTCTGTTTTCAATAATATTCTGGCTGGTTTATGTGTGAGATGACAGACTGATTTTCCTGGGCTGGGGGAGGGGGGCCAGGAGGTCAGGTTCAACTTCTTGCTTTGCCAATATCAATGTGACCTTGAGCAAGTCCTTTAGCCTCCTTTGCAATCAGTTACTTCTCTGCAACAGGGACTCTTCTAATGATCAGCAATCACAGTCACATTTGGTCTGTAGATACTTTTTTATACTTGCATTATGTTTTAAAAATTTTTGACTCAACATTAATAAATTGAGAAATGTCACTTAAAAACAGATTTCTGGCCTCCATTATACAACTGTTAGATTTAATACCAGTCTCACATTCCTATATGGCAACAATTGACCAGAGCAGAATGGTGATTCATTCAACATGGCATGTCTTTCTCCCCATTTGTCTCAGTCTCCACCATTCCCTATTCTCTTCTCCAATCTAGGGCTAATGTTCATTCCACTTATTATGCTTATTGTTGATTTTCTTATAGTATGGCTTTATTTTTCAGTATCTTTATCTAAAGAGGAAAACGTTAAAAGTCTAAGATACCTGGGTTTCTTGGTTTTAATATGCTAACAAAGAGTGTCCATGTGTCCATGTTGAAAGAATACATGACCTCACTTATTTATGTGACTTACCTGGCCTCTCTAGGAATTCAATTTTTTTTTGTGACTGGTCCATTTGTGCAATCAATGCTACAATTCTATAGCTCCATGTAGAAACTCCTCAACATATGCCTTCTTTTTAATGTTCCATTGTATTCTTTGGCAAGCTGTCTGGGTCTAATAGCCAGAAGAAAGGCTTTTATACATGCAAGGTAAACCTTTCAAAAGAAGGGCTCTGGCGGCCAGGTAGGTAACTTGCTGAACAGTAGTAAGAAAATTGCATGAATAAGGGGCCTTGATGAGGCAACTGTGTGCTAAAGAGAGTGGTTTTCCTAAATCGGACTTTCATTTATCCCCATAGTCTTTCATTTCCATGATAAACCAAATGGATTTCTGTCCCGCTTGGCATTGCATTGAATTTTTTTGCTTGTTTGTTTTTTGTGTGGTGTTTGGGCACACAAGCAGGGTGGGAAGCAGAAGAAGCAAGTCTGAGATAAATAACACTTCATACCCTTTCTTATAATAGGCACAATAAATTGCCAGCATTTATGTGCCAGGTGCTAGGCAAAGCATTTTACATATGTTATCTCATTTTATCCTCATAATTACTTTATGAGGAATGTATTATTTTTCCCAATTCCCATGAGCAGTCTAAGATGCTGGGAAGTTAAATAGCTAGTTCAAGGTCACACAAGTAACACCAAAGAGTTAGTTTCTCTATTGCCACAGGCTTTGCTCAAAACCACTTCACTTTATTGTACAATAGTCTTAATGGTTTTGACAAAGAAAGATGAAGAAACAAAATGAATGCTTTACTTATGCAATAATAGAACTTATTTCCCCCCTCAAATGTTGTAATATTTTCTACAAACATGCATTTGTGTTCCTATAACTCACATTTGACAACACATTGAACTCTCACAACAGACTCAGCAGGTAGGCAGGGCACATCTAATTAACTTCATTTTGCAAGTGATAAAACCAAGTCCTGTAGAGATGAAGTGATTTGCTCAGGGTCATACTTCTAATGGAATTGAACTACAATCTTCATATGCCACATCCTCATCACTTCTTAGCCTATCATGCTTCCTCCTTTCTTTTAGGCTAGATGGCTGGTAGGCTTCTAAGTATGTACACAAGAGAAAAGTATCTTACAAAGTGAGGAATAATGATCTGCCTTCCCTGCAAAGAGTAAAAAATTTTCTTCTTGCCCAGCTGGCATGGCTCAGTGGTTGAGCATCGACCTATGAACCAGGAGGTCATGGTTCAATTTCTGGTCAGGGCACATGCCCTGGTTGTGGGCTTGATCCCTAGTGTGGGGCATGCAGAAGGCAGCTGACCAATGATTCTCTCTCATCATTGATGTTTCTCTCTCTCCTTCTCCCTTACTCTCTGAAATCAATAAAAATTGTATTAAATTTTTTTCTTCTTTCTCAGTTTTTAAATTTTAGTGTTGCAGTATGGATATAACAAAACAAAAATGTTATTAGAAATTGGGTTATACTGATAACAGCAATGTGTTAATTTTAAACCCACAGACTCCCCTATCTCTTATGAATACAATTTTTAGACTGACATGGCATCTTTGAGAAGTGTCTGTAATGATAAAGTTCTTTCCTCACAGTTTCAATGAACCTGTGTATAATTGATCTCACCCAGACATGCGTTAATGAGACCAAGGTATAGATACAAATTGCCCCTAGCCTTGAACACATTTCCCAAAGATCGTAGAAAGATAAGAAAAGTGGTCCAATTTATTGGTACCACCAAAATTGTAAAATTTATTGCTTTAATTCCCAAACTCAGGACATCAGAAAACTATGCATAAGCTTAGTCTATCTATCTATCTATCTATCTATCTATCTATCTATCTAATCTATATCTAGATGAATATTCACTGAGGAGGTGGCCTAAAAAATGTAGTAATTTCTCAAATTGTTCCATGAAATTCTAATAGATGTTCAGAACAAACTATGGTGACATGGAACACTAGTCTATTGGAGATAGGACTGGTGTTTTAGTTCTCTTCAATCTATTGCCTGTTTGGGGGTTATCTTCTGCACCAGGGTTCCTTGTATGGAAAGGTGGTTTTCACTCATCAGGTATGAGTGAACATGCATGATCATAATATGATTTGTATCAATATTTGTGTGGTCTTAGATTATCTATGATGTGTTTGTCACTTTTATTGGCAAACACCTATAGCTTTGGTGCATGGATACACAGACTTTTTATAGTAACTATTTTTAATTTCTTCATTGGAAAAATACCCCCCACTACTTTGTGACTCTAGTGGTATTGTCTCCATTCCCACCTTCAGGAGTGGGAGTGTGGCTCCAGCCTGTCCAACTAAGAATCACGTTCTTCCTTCCAGGGGTGTTGGTTCAGAAAACTGTTTATTCTCAACTCAGGCCAATTTGAGTTACATCAAATACTTATGGTAGATAAAAGGTCTATCCATCCCCCTATCCTCCACCAGACATAGACGGATGAGGAATAAAGCCTGAACATTCTGATAGCCATCTTGACACCAAGAAGGGCCTCAAAATATAACCAACAAGAGAAATGCAGAACAGAGAAATGAAAAAAAAATGACAAGTCCTCCTATTGTCTAAGTCCCTTGATACATTTAGGCCTAGAACCAGGTGCCCTTGGCTTTTTCAGATACGTGAAACTTTTTGGTTTAAGTTAAGTGAAGATGAGGTTTTTGTTTTTTTGTTTATTTTTTTGTCATTTGCAACTGAACTGGTCCTCACCAATGCAACCAGAAAAATGAGAAACTAAAGGTAGAGTGCAGAGCACACTTATTGTATTGGTCTATTAAGTCCTATGAGTTCACACATTGGCTGTGGGGAAAGAGCATGAGATTTGGACAGGAAATAGTGGTGAATATTGGTTTATATATAACTTTTCAGGCATGTAATCCAATGATAAGTTGCTAAGCCTCAGTCTCATTTGTAAAAGGATTGTTGAAAAAATTAAATGAGATTACATGTGTATAGTACTTAACCTAGCTGCCCAATAAATGTCTATTTTATGGACAAATTACCTTTCACAGCTATACTTTTATCTAACTTACTCATCTTGCAGTGTATATAACAATGCCTACTTTACCCATCACTGGTTTAGTTCATTCATTTATTCATAGATTTTAGTCTCTAATAAGTTTCTATGAATAACTGTAGTCTTCTATTTAAATTACACATAATTATATACCCATGAGATGCAAACTAAGAAGTCTGCAAGCTCTATGCGGGGGGGCGGGGGGCGAGAGGCATGATTTAGGCTTTGAAACCTTTTTTCTTCCAACAGGTTTCTGGAAATATAATGTTAGAACATGACCCATTTGGATAATATCATCATCCTCATGTTGAAAAGATTATTGAGATATTCTTGCAAACAATTAAAATTACCAATAAATGATCAAAATAGTCTTTAAAAATCCTTGTGGAGAAAAATATTTTGTAACCAATAGGATACATTTCATTAAAATATGGCCTTAAGCCTAGTTTCTAACCTAGTCTTAATCAGACCATGTCATGATTACCTGTCTCAATTGGGGGCTACAAACTGAAGTTCTGTTACTTCAGCTTACTTAGTTTTTGAGAAACAAATACTTTTTATTTTTCTACAGGGAGTCTTTCAAAATACTTTACGCATTTGCTGTTAAAGTCCCTGAAACAACAGTGGAAGTCAATGTTTTCAATTTCTGAGAACGAAAAGAACAAGTCACAGATGCTATCATTTGCAATTAGATTATTCTTTACCTGCTGGTGTTTTAAGTAAAATTATATTAGCTAGGATAGTCAGAGGAATAGAGAGGGAAGTTGACTGAGAGAAATATCAAGTAGTGTGGGAGGGAAAAGAAGGAAACAAAGAAACACAGATTCTCAATTAAACTTTCCTATCTGCATCTTCTTAATTTCCTTGGCCCTAATCTTTAACCTATTTTTATTCTTTTCCTAAATACTCACTCATCAGGTTTTTGTTTCTTAATTTGGGAGATGAGAGCAGGAAATAATACAACAATTTCTTCGACCCCCCAATCCCTAATACTTTGCCAGTTCTCTACATAACCAGATACTAATGAAAAGATATCAGATATTTACTAAATTACAAGCACATGCAATCTTTTCAGCAGTGTTCAAACTAGTGGACATAACAGTTCAAATATTCTGTAGTAGAAAAAGCATAAGGACCAATAGATTGCTCCATATTGTAATTAATTCCTACAATTAATTCTCTCTAATATGCTCAAAGTGACTTAAAGTTCTGTTTACTTTTTTCCCCGTAGGCACTCTTTAAAAGATTTTTCCTATAATTTTCTTTGAGCATATTGCAATGACAATTAATTGCTTCTTTGTTTGTTTTCTTGCCCAGATTTTCCTTAAAGTTGTGAGTTTCTTGAAGACAGGGACTAATATTAGTCACCATTGTATTTCTAGCAGCTAGCATAATGCCTGGCAAATGGTGTATACTCAATAAATACGTGTTGATTAAATGAAGACGGGCAGTACATACTTGCTAAACTGAATTGAGCACAACCATGTTGATATTTTAATTTTATTGTGCTATTGAATATATTTATCATGACAATAACAATACATGCCATTAGAAAGATATAGATGCTAAAAAGGAGCTCTCATCAGCCATTTTTCAACATTTTACTAAAACATTTTGGGATTTTTTTTTCTTCCAAGAAGTTATTTGAAATACATTTTCGTGTGTTTTTTGTTGTTTGTTTGTTTTTCAAAGTTGATCTGGGTGTCGTGTTTCCCAAACTTTTTAACATGCCAAATCTCCTAGTCTTCTTGAGTAAATTTTGCCATTAACATTCTAACTACACATCTTTACTTGTAGGTGCACAAGTACTTGCAAAATCAAAAAATAACCTTGAGAATCATTTGATTGGCACTCAACACCAAGCAGCATATAAAAACAAATTAAATTGTATAAAATACTTGTGATAAAAATGTACAAGCATTTCTGCTAAATAAAAACAAACCAACAAACACCTTTGGGACAACACAGAGTAGGTATTTATTTAGTTGAAAACATGGGCCCCTGAAAGTGAGCAGAGCTGAGTTCTAGTCCTGGCTCCTTCTGCGGTAACCTTTTGAACAGTTCGCTTTCACCTTCCAGTCTTGTATAAATTAAGAGATTTCTATCAAATCATTTCCAAGGTCACTTTCAGTTTTAAAGTTCTATTCTCCTATGATTTCCAATTTTATCTAGAAAATAACTTTGGGGGAAAAATTCATTTATAGAGCCTGTAGTCCAACCCTTTTCTTAGAACTATATCTATTCTGTAACGGGTCCATACCTGTATGCATATTACCACCATAATGTTTTGCATATATTAATAGTGTATTTGAGGACTTGTGTGTAACATCATTTTCCCTTTGCCTTTTTTAAAAAAGTCAAACCCTGTTTAAAGGTTGGCTGTAATTTCCCTAGATGCTTGAAGAATGCTGAGACATAGGGAAAATCAATTCTGTTTCTATTCTTTACAACCATGCTATGAAGAAAAATAATCATATCATGAGTATTCATTTGTACAGCCAAGATTCTATCGTAGGCCTTTCTTCAAAAGGAATGAAATAAAGTTTACATTTTGCTTAAATGTAGGAAATTTTAAATAGCTGAAATGAATGCAGAGCAGTTTTGGAAAATTTATTATTTTGTCCTAATGCCTTTCAAGGTGATGCTTTACTTCTAGTTATCCCTAAGGGAATATAGACATTGCAAATGCTATGTAGATTTTCTTTTCATCTTCTCAAATACAATATACCCATGATCCTTTTAAGAGATTTTGTTGAGGAAGTATGAATTTTGAAGTGGACCCACTTTTCACATCAGGATGAATTGACTGCATGGATCACATTGGAGCTAATTGGTTGCTTCCGACTATTTGACAGAGTTATTTGCACAATATGTATGGAATGTTCTCTTAGGCTTATTTTATTTTATTTATTTATTTTTTAAAATTTATTTTATTGATTTTTTTACAGAGAGGAAGGGAGAGGGATAGAGAGTCAGAAACACCGATGGGAGAGAAACATCGATCAGCTGCCTCCTGCACACTCCCTACTGGGGATGTGCCCGCAACCAAGGTACATGCCCTTGACCGGAATCGAACCTGGGACCCTTCAGTCCTCTATCCACTGAGCCAAACCAGTTAGGGCGGCTTATTTTATTTTGTGTATTTTTCATCATTGGTTGAATTCAATAGTAAAATACAATTATTTGATGTTCGTGACAGTCACAATGAGATAGAAGTTTAAAAAATGATTAATTTTTGTTCTAAAAATATTTATTAAATTTATTTATTTAAGGTCTTTAAACTAAGATCTGAGTGTCTTTCAATCAAAATAATATAAAATTTTGGTAATAATTTTAAGTAAAAAATATTTAATGTCTTTAATGAAGATTCAATGAATAATATTAATTTTTAAAAAGCTCGTATCTTCTGCCCTGGCTAGAATGGCTCATTTGGTTGGAGAATCTCCCCTAATGCCAAAGATGGTAGGTTCAATTTCTGGCCAGGGCACAGCACATACCTGGGCTGTGGATTCCATCCCTGGTCAGGTGTATGTGGGAGGCAACCAATCGATCTCTCTCTCTCTCTCTCTCTCTCTCTCTCTCTCTCTCTCTCTCTTCTCCCCCCTCTCTCTAAAATCAACTTTTAAAAAAGCTCAGATCTTCAACATCCAAGAAGGGATTTATAAGTCTTAAGACAGCAATTATGTGCTGTGCTTGGTGGTTTGTCAAATGAACCAATTTCCTCCTGAGTCTTGCCTCTTTCTCTTCTACTGCAAATTCTTGTTCTCAGTGTTTGTCATTAAACTGAGTGATAAAATTAACCACTTTATAGTCTTTATATTTTATTACTTTTGTTCTTGCCATATAAATTTTCTTTCCCTGCTGATCTAGAGAAAATCTCTTTTAAAATTCTACTAGTCAGCTAAATCTTTTAAGGTGGTAAGTTAGGAATGTTTTAATGTACTTAGCTGAAAAGCATAATCAGAAAATGCATTATTAAATGTCATTTCTATTTTATGGTAAATAATAACCTCAGCACTATGAAAAGTACTAAGTGTTTGGAATCAGGAAAATCTGGATTTGAAAGGTAAATACATCATTAACGAGGTATTTGACACGTTATTTTATATCTCTAAACCTAATTTCCCTCATTTACATAAATGTTTGTATGTGGACATGTATGTTGGCAGGCTAGAAGAGGCACTATTTCTGATGGGTTGAAAAGGTGTTTAGTATACCTCAGATGATGCTGTATAGGGTGCTGATTACTTCACTCAGCTCAGGGACCGGACCGTTGCCTTTGCTAGGAGTGAAAACAGAATTCAATTAAGTCTTTTTTTTTTTTTTTTTTTTTACCATAATGCTGCATGAATTCTGACTTGAAAGGCTCCCATGTTCTCCTCTGCCCTGCAGCTTTAATCCTATGTTGCTTTTCTTTGTCATCTATCTCCATTCTTTTTATTTTTTTATTTTTATGTAAGTATAGTTAGTATATAATCTTACATTGATTAGTTTCGTGTGTACAATATAGTGATTCAATATTTTTATACCTTACAGTGTGATCACCCCACTAACTCTAGTAACCATCTGTCACCGTGACATCACAATATTATTGACTTCCCCATCCCCTTTGTATCCATCCCCCACCCCCTCCCTTCTGGTCACCATCCCTTTGGTGCCTGTTTCTTTGAGTTTGTTGTTTGTGTTTAGATTCCACATAGAAGTGAAACCATATGGTATTTGTCTTTCTCTGCTAGATTTATTTCACTAAAGAAATCATCTAATCCAAGCAGGCAGGACAAAGGGTGGAAGACACTGAGAAGCCCACCTCTTCAACACATGGCCTCAGTCCCTGCTGCTGTCTGTGTTGCCCCTAATTCCAACACAGAAAAAGATTTGGACACTGCACTGCTGACTATTTTGTTATTTAACAGCGCCAAAAACTGACTGGGCTGAGCCTTCCAGAAGGCAGGCGTCTTGCTTTATGGACCTCTCTGCAGAACCCATAAAAGTGACGGCGGGAGGAAGAGAGGACTCAGAGTTGGCTGTCCCCTACCCTGACAAGCAGCAGCATTTGTGGCTGCTCCAAGCCATCACCTCATACAAATGAAGCTCATGGAAGCAACATAAGTACTAGTGTGTGTGCAGGAACTTCCCATTTCCCTTTTCTCAACTGAGGGGTATCCAACCATAAAGATGTTTCCAAAGAGGTTTAGCATTTCTGATAGATTGATCTGAAGCAGCTCAGAGCTACGTTAAGTATCAGAGGTGCTACTGCCAAGAGCTTCATTCCTCAGCCACAGTGATCCCTGGAGAGTTCCCCAAGAAAAGATATCGGTTACAAGTTTCCTTTGTCCCTGTTTTATGCCATATTTCTGATTTCTTTTCCAGCTGCACAATTGCGTTTCTAGAATTAAATATCATGCCCTGTACTTAGTTGTTCTCCCTCTGCTTCATTACCAAGTCACATTTCCTGGATTTGTTTCATGTCATGTTAAGTTCAGTTGATTTCACCAAACCCTGACAAATCACATTTTAAGTCAATGTTCATGGCTTCCTTAAAAGTCCAATTCCCATTTTTAGATAAAATCTATCATTAAGGATAACACTAACTAAAGTATGACATTAATTTTGCACTAAAGTGACCCATACATTACATTATGTAGTTAAGGTAGTTCTTAAGAAACCGGCGCTTTCTGGGTCCATGACAAGATTATGAAGCAGTAAAAGGTTAAGTTGGACTTGGTTATCCTGGCAATCATCCTGTTTCTTTCTTTTTTTAAAAAAATGTATTTTATTGATTTTTTACAGAGAGGAAAGGGGAGGGATAGAGAGTTAGAAACATCGATCAGCTGCCTCTTGCACACCCCCTACTGGGGATGTGCCCGCAACCAAGGTACATGCCCTTGACTGGAATTGAACCTGGGACCTTTCAGTCTGCAGGCTGACGCTCTATCCACTGAGTCAAACTGGTTAGGGCCATCCTGTTTCTTCTAAGTCACCTCGATATACCTTCCATCAACATATGCACCGCTAATCTTAGTGGTCAACTACAATTAGTAAATAAATAATCTAATAGGCACCCCCTTCCCATTGCATGCTGCACCCTAGGCTCTCTATATGACTGACAACTCTTCTCTATGAAATAGAAGACTAGTACTTTTCAAGAGAGAACTTAAAATAACCCAGAGAATAAAATTTCCTATTTAATTACAGCTCTTCCAAAGGAACAATATGAGTGTTTGTTCATTTATTTAAAAATGTGCATGTATACGTATAATGTATTGTAGGTTGTGGGGATACAATAGTGAACAAAACAGACAAAAATCTTTGCCTGATGGAATTTATACTTGTGTGCAGGGGGGAGACAAGCAACTTAAATGTGTAAAATCTATATTATTCAGGTAACAGTAGGTGAGATGGAGAATGAAAAACAGGGAACAGGGTGGAAAGTGGTAGTTTTGAGTGTTACCTCATAGCTCCCAGAACTGTATGGGGATCAGAGTCCAGGCACTGAGGTCCTAGGCTTCTGAGGGGAGAGGTGTCTGAGACCAGTAGGGAAAAATTATCCTAAATATCTCAAGTCCAAAAGTGAGGGTGAGGCTGTAACTGTTGGCTGAAGAGGTGCTAGGACTTTTTCAGGAACACCTGGAGTTCTGGGTCCTTTTTTCCCCAGTGTCAAGGGAGGTAGAGGACCAAGAGGTTCCATCTTACCTGTAAGAAAGGGAATCTGGGAATCCGTGCCTGGGGGATGAGTCTGTTAGAGACTCTGGCTCCAGACCTCTGAAACTTTGAGGAAGATTGACTAAATACCTTCCTCGAGGCCTCCAGGCTCATCTTGTTCAAATGATTTTGAAGACATTTCAGATTCAAAGGTCAAGGCACACTGTTTATATTGCAACTCTGTTTGGCTTTTGTCTGACTGCACAAGGTTTACATTAATTGTTGGGAATGAATGGTGGCGGGGGGGGGGGGGGACGGGGGGACGGGGGGACAGGGCTTGCTCTGCACCTCTATCTCTGGAAAGCCTGTACATCTCCATGGTGATGCTGAAGTGAGGTACAGTGAGGACAACTTCCTCATGTGTCTTCATCAGAAAGGAGGTGTGGATGCAGCGAAACTCTTGATCTGTGCCTTCATCATCAGCAGTGACCCCTTTGGGTGCCTCTGAGAGCTATGTGGGTGTCTGAGCATGCAAGGAAGAGCTGGGGGTCATAATAAACGGCGATTCCACACTTCTGAAACCAAGCAGTTGGTCTCTCCCATGGCCAATGACATAAGCCTCCCTTAAAGAGGTGGGATTATTTTTCGTAGTTCATGAATCTTGGCAAGACTGAATGCCTTGGCTTGCCAGTCAGACCTCACCTCGCTTAATTATTCCAAGAATCCAATCCAGCTCCCAAGGAACCTGATCTTAATACCAATTGCCCTGTTAACTGCCATCCTTGGTTCACAGAGGTGTTCTAGTTGAGATTACTATATACAATCCTAAAAGTCAGCAATATTATACAAAAACATAATTGAAGAGAGGCTCAAAAGTAAAAGAGAAGGTGAAGTTAAGAATAGAAATGCATTGCCATTTCTGGAAGATATAGTCAACACATTGCCAAGTTACTAGTTTTGAGCCAGACTACCTTGAGGTTATATGAATGTTTAGGAAGAAGATAATGAGTACATTCATGCTTGTTACTCTTCCTCTGGTCTCTCAAGTGCCCTGTGAGGTGATAAGCTGAACAATAAAGTACTACACAGCCCGTGAAGGAGTGAGTGCAACTATCGAATATGTCTGTTCCCATGGGAGTAAGTGTGTGCTTTGTGGGAGGACCGGACTGGACATCCTAAAGCTTTCTGTAGGGAAAATACAGTCCCTAAGCTTTTCTTGATGTGGAGGAGGAAAACAAAAAAGTTCATGTTTTTGCATGTGTTGGCCTTCCTTTATTTTCTGAAGGACCGGGTAGTCCTGATAAGTGAAAAAGAGATGTGATTAGAAGGAAATGAATATGGCATTAATTTTCATTGTGTCAACATTGTACAATAATGCTTTTGAAATCTAATTTGCTGATGCATTAAGAAGGAATCCTGTTGGTTTAAGACAACATAAATATCAATATTTCCTTTCATATTTTGGAGGAAGCTCTATGAAAGCAATAGGAAATTATTGTTTGTGGCTCATTAAAATAGCTATTTATAATTATTCTGTTTTGACATCTACTTTATATGAATATGATAATTCTGACCTTCAGTTATGGAGTCAATGAAATGCAGATTTTGAAACTGCTTTTGATAGGTTGTGCTTTCATCACGAACTATTTTCAGGGGCTCTGTAGAAAATGAATATGTTGCCAGAAAATTTTTCATCTTCAGTGTGTTTGTTTTCAATGTCTTTGTTTCACTTGTTACTAATTATCTACCTCAGAGGAAGTGAGAAAATATCAAATTAAGGTGAGATACTTGCATCTAATATTCAAACCTAAAAGGCTGATTCTGCAAGATAGCCTCATGAAAATATCAATGGATAGACTTAAGTGAATATTTTAACAATTGTCTTCATAGGTGCATAAAATGGGCAATGAGGTTTGTCCAAATGCTTTATAAGAAATTTCAAGGTAAGGAGTTGAAAGTCAAGTGGTAGGATTATTAGTTGGTTAATTAATTTATAGAGTACAAATTGCAACAAGGAATTATAGTGCAATTTCTGAAAAGTAACACATCATTGATTATTTAATTAAATTACAACAGTAGTGAGAAAATTTACATAATCTTTTAAAGAAATTTTTCTGTTTTCTCTTTTAAATCATAATTTTAAATTATAAGGATAATACATATCTGTTGTAGGAAATGTAGACAATATGGGTTAGCAAAGGGAAGAAAGTAAAAATCATCCATTAGCTTACTGCTCAGAGTTAAGTACCATTAACTTTTTGAAGTATTTTCTTCCAGTCTTCTTTATACATATGATATATATTCTTTTTAAACAAAAAATAGGATTATCTATCTATCTATCTATCATCTATCTATCAATCATCTATCCATCCTTCTGGCCTACTAGTTTATTTTAATACTCTGAACATGGATTGTGTGTGTGTAGAGGGTATTCTTAATTTTTTAAATAATATTACTTGTAATGTTCTCTTAGTAGTCAGTTCATATATTCTATAGTTTTTCCATAAGAACACCTCATTGTTGAATATTTAAGTATTAGGTTTTCTAAGTTTTTGCTATTATAAAAAACTCTGTAATAAATATCTCTACATACACATTTTTATACTAGAGGCCTGGTGCACAAATTCATGCATGGATGGGGTCCCTCGACCTGGCCGGCAACTGGGGCTGTCTCACCCAATCCCAATCAGGGCCATCGGAGCCGGCTGGCTGGAGGAAGGGACCACAAGAGGTTGGCCGGCCACGGGAGGTTGGCTGTGGGAGCACAATGACCACCAGGAGGAAGTTCCTGTGTTAAGCATCTGCCCCCTGGTGGTCAGTGCACATCATAGCTACTGGCTGGTTGTCCGGTCATAACAGTCGCTTAGGCTTTTATATATATAGATACTTACTAATTATTTCTAGAAGTGACATTGCTGGATCAAAGTGATTTTCAAGTATACAAGCATATCCTATGTCAATATAACAGTTTTATCTTCTTTCCAATTCTTCTCTTCCAATTCTTTTTTTTTCTAATTAAATTAGGTAGTTCATATCTACTCTCTGTTTAAAATTTTAAATAGTGGGCATTGCTATCTTATTCCTGAGTTTATGAACAATGCACTCAGTGTTTTTCTTAAACATTATTCTCTCTTTTTGGCCTGAGGTAGATATAATTTATCTTGTAAAAATTATCTGCTTAGTCTTATTTGATGAATAGTTTTTGCCAATAGTTTTTGCCGATTTATGTCTAATGTCTTTATGAATATATAGAAATAATAATATGATCTTTCTCTTCAATTTATTAATATAATAAATTATATTAAGAGAGTTCCTAATCTCTGAAAGCCCAATATTTTTTCATAAATTTGATACCAAAACTCAGTTGGAATGGAAACTGGCCTAAGATGATGCAAGATTCCATATTTATTCAGTCTCTGTAGTATAATCTATATATATGAAAGTCCAGTGACTGAATGGCAGAATGACCAGAACGACCGGAGCGACCAGTCTCTGTGATATGCACTGCAGCAGCCAACTGACCCTATCAGGGCCTGATCAGCCCCCCCAAACTCCCGGGGCCTCTGCCCCTGGCCATCCCTGCCCCCGATCGCTGCCCCCACGCCTCTCTCCCGTTCTGAGGTGCCAAAGAGCTGCCCTGAGACCTGGGGGGAGGGCTTGGTTCTTGGCTGTGCTCCTCCAGACCTCGAGAGCACCAAATTACAAATGTGGCTGCCACGAGGGAAGCCCGGCTGGGAAGTGGGAGGAACACACAACAAAGAGGGTGAGAACTGAGGAAAAGCCTGCCTGGAAGAACCCACACTAGGGACAGCCACCCCCGCCACCCCCAACTCCAGCCCAGCCCCGAAGGCTGCCTGACAGACGCTATTGCAAGGCAGGTGTGGAGAGGGTTCCTTGGGCATAAAAGGGGGGCGCACGGCGACCCCTGCATGCCATCGCTGCCCCTCACGAACTTGTGCTCACTGCCGCGCCACCACCCACCTGCACCACAGCCACTGCCTCCTCGTGCTCACACTGTCACCTCCTCCTGTGCTGCGCCCCTGGCTGGCCTTGGGCACCCCTTCCCACCCTGCCCTGCCTCCACCTGCTTACAATGATTGGGATGAACAGGACAGGCTAGCCCAGCCTGCAAGCGCATTCCCTCACCTGCCTGCAGCCCCTCCTTCCGGCCGGCCCTGCCCCGGTTCCCCCCCTTCGATTGGGGGCAGGGTCGGCCAACCTCCTGCATCCCCTCGCCCCTACTGGCCTGGCCTGATAGCCCTCATCAGGGCAGGCCAGTGGACCCTACCTGTGCATGATTTTGTGCACTGGGTCTCTAGTTATTGTATATTTTGTTGTAGAAATGTTAATGTTATTGACTAAAGAATATTGCACTATACCCTCTGGCAATGTAATATATTGTACCATATATGAACCCCACCTCCTCTATAAAATTCACAACCCAAGAACTTTAGATTGGGGATTTAGTATTTTAATAGTTCTTAATTACTAATCAAAAATAAGGTTGCCCTCTACTGCCTTTATATTAGTGTATAATCTTTGATTTGTATTAATATTATACAGCAGGGAAAAAGGAGAAATGGAAAATTTTGTTCTGTTTCTCCTCTGGAAGAGGTTAAGTAACATATTTATTTTTGCTTTAAAGGATTGCTATAACCTTTCAAATTATAAAGTACAATAGCTTCTTGAAAATTCACTTAATTTAAAGGCCCATAAAATAAAAAGTCAAAGTTTCCTGCTTCTACATTCTCACTTCTATTCTTCTGATCGCTGTTAAATATTTGCAGTGTATTATTCTAGAACTTGCTCTATGTCGCATACAAAAATAACAAAAAGTGCTTAAAAATAAAAAATTAGCCTCGGCTGGTGTAGCTCAGTTGGTTGGAGCATAATCCTATACACCAAGAAGTGGCAGTTCCATTCCTGGTCAGGGCACATAGCCAGGTTGAGGGTTCCATCCCCAGTCCGATGTGTGTAGAGGCAACTGATTGATGTTTCTCTCTCACATTGATGTTTTTCTCTCTCCCTTCCTCTCTCTCAAATCAATATTTTTTAAAATTGCACAATTAAAAAAATAAAAATTAACCTAATTTATTAGTGAGGCTTAACAGTTTCATATCTTTTAAACATCTGTAATTTGTTTGTGAACTCCGTTTGTGTACTTTTCTGCTGTTTTTATTAACTCAATTTGTAAGGATTTAAAGTTCTAAAGAGATTATCTCTTGTTGCCCCTCCCTTTACCTTCTTATTACTACTCCCTACAAGTAATCATTGAATCATTATTGATGTTCTATTGTGTAGCCATTTAGCTCTTTTTCTATGTACAAAAAATTTAATATTTATTTAAAATTATATATCTGTTAACAGTAAAATGTTTTAAATATATATATATATATTACTTAAAATGTATGCATTATAGATAGGATACATTATTATATTATGTATAAAATAATATGTAATCTACTATACACTGCTTGCTTATTTTACACAACAGTAGAAAATGTCAGTAAGGTCCTTTTAAAGGCTGAAATAGACTTCATTACTCCATTGAAGGTCTATTACATTTTCTCTCACCCTTCCACTCCTAAAACGCAGTGAAAATTTAGGACATGAATGTGGGACAAAGTACAAGAGCTGGAATTGCCTCCTTTCCCCTATGTCACATGAAAATTGTGATGGAAACCACCTTCCTAACAATTGATCTAACATTCTCAGGCCTTAATATGTTTGCCAACATCATCAGTCTCAAATATTATCATTACAATATTGGAATCTCTTTAATTTCTAACTCCTTGATCCCTTGTGAATTTAAGCAAATTGCCATGTATTTACCAGACATTTGGTTTTCTTCTGTGAATTTCCTTTATATGCCCTTTGCTCCTTTCCTTCCTCCCTGTGGAACTGTTTTCCTCTTATTTCAAGGAGCTCTATGGATATGAAGGATATTAACAAATACGTGAGTCAAACCTTTTCTCCTAAGTACCTCTAAAAGGCATCTGATGCTTGTAAAGTCTCCCCTCTTTCCTATTTCCCCCTCCCTTTATTGTCTTCGTTCCATTTGACCTTTTGGCTAGTCTGTTTCCTGCTTTATTTGTTTCACTACTAAACTAGAAGAGAGTAAGGGATATGGAATTAAATATTTGAACAGGGCTTATGACAACTTTAGCTTAGTTAGAAAAGATATGAAAATGCCTCACTTAGTGTGTATGGAGGATTTTGTGGGTGTTTCCTCTTTATTACAATTTTTCATGAAGTGACTTTTCCCTCAGAACCATGAATAATGACTGAATATATATCCCAGCAAAAACATAGAGCTGGCTGACATACTGGCTGATGAAATGTAAAAAATGCAGTTTGTGGTTCAGATGCCCCGATGATCATATATTTTAGTAGTCAAATGTATGATCAGTTACCAAATATTTGAAATATTTATATGATACTCCAAGGTAGAATGTTTTCTTCAAGCAGATGCTGTGCTAATCTATTTTTTTTCATATTATAAAAACAAACAAAAGAGTATTCATTAATTCACAGGGAAAGGATTGGGACTGAAAGATAGGTCAAAGTAATATTATCTTGGGGACAGAAAAACAGTCTGGAAATGTCATACCTTGCAGGAGGCATTTGGGTTACTAGCTCTTGCAGGTGTATGGAGCAGGGAGAAACAAATGCTTAATGATACTTTTAAAAACAATACATTTTTATGTTACTGTGTTAATTCCCCCAATCTTTCCCAAATAAATAATTACTGTCCTCCTGCTCCTCCTGGCTTGTGTTTCCTTAATGATTCTATTTTATTCTGACCAAATGGAGAGTTGTTATTTGGTGCTAAACTAACTTTAATTTAATGGACTATATTTTATGGCATGGTTATATTCATTGATAACCATTGAAAAGCTTGCTTGAGGTAATCATTAAGACCAGAAAATTGAAATTTTCCTCCCCCTCCCAAACATCGTATGAGAAAAATGTTACAAGTATATGTAATTAAATTTATTCATAAAAATTACATTATGGAGAATAAAGATGGGCTATCATTGCTTATTTAAGGAACATATTACTTTGTACTTTATAATATTTTTAAAAATACTTGCATCTAAAAATAATTGTTATTTTCATTGGCAACTACTGTTTTCTGGAAAACCATACATGTCCATGTACTTCTTTGCTTTTTTGTTCTTAAATAATCTGAGAAAAAAAGATTTTTATATTAGCTGAATATTGAGTTTTAATATTAGGTGTGGTAGATTCTATTGCTTTAAACTTTCATTTTATATGTTTAATGCCTCTTGCTCTTGGCAAATTATAATTCAGGAAAGCAGAAAAATCTAGTATGCAAAATCTAGTATTTGGCAGCCAAGATAAGCAGCATTAATGCAAACTGAAAATTTTCAATATTTATGAAGAATTTTAAAACGTATAATATGTGATTGGGCTATTTACAAATTAAGATCTAGTGCCTCTACATTTTCCACAGGGTTGATTCTTATCTTGTTTTTACATATAAGAAAATAGTAGTATCCTTTAAAAATAGCTTACATTATAATGAACAAACCAGTCTTGTCATATAGAATGAGACAGGATTATCTTGTATTGGAAATTTAGAAAATTGTTCTAGATCTATTTTGTCATAGTGAACATCTGTTTCCCGTCACCTTTTCTTTACATGGGTGATATGTTTCTGTTTTCTGGGCTAGGCTTCCAGTGAGGGCAAGCAAGACTAGGCTCAGTCTGTTGTCTCATAAAATACTGGTAACCCTGGTGGACATAAGCATTCTCTAGTGGTCCTTAGTATGCTCCTCTTAGCAATGATTATACTGTACTTTGGGGCACAAGTGACTAATTACTGGAATTTAATAATTAAAAAAAGATAATTTCATAACGTTATAGTACAAGAGTTAGTATTTCTGCTAACTCTAATGTAGGCTCATTTCCCTTATTTAAAAAGGAAAAACATTTACTTGGAAATGGTAAGAGAAAACAGAATTGGTTGTTTTGTAGTGCTTCATGAACTAAAATTTGGAAAATTTTACTGATATTTCTTGTTCTATTAACATATGCTCTTCAGGAATACTAATGGATTACTAATTGAACTAATTGAACAATTCAAGTCCATTAATTGTTTTTGTACAAAGAGGGTTTCATTTCAAGACAAATTCCTACTCTGGCAAGCAATAGATTGAAATAGGATAATCTTGGCGACAGATTACGTATGACTAGCTTATAGTGGCTGATTTAACATTTGACATGGAAAGTAACCCTGGATATATTATAGGCTTTGGTGTGGCGTAACAGGGAGATGTGGCAGATGCATGTGTAAAAACTCTATTTTAAATGCATGGTCTTGTATGGTTTAATTCTGTGAGTATTCTGAGTATGTCCATACAAGAGATTTTAATTGGAAGCATAATTTCATTTACCCTAAATGTAAAAACAAAGCCAACCAGGGCTGCTTAGGGAAGAGAGAATCCTCAAGGACCTATTTAGACAGTTGCTTCCAGAGAGAGAAAAAAAAGTGTTCAGTCAAAGACTTGTCAATCCTAATTGTAAAGATTGATTAGGTAGCTGATTTTTTCTTCCTTCTGTCCTTGGAGAAAATGAAAAATAACAGGTCCTCTTCCACTTTACACTAACCATTCATATACTTTATGACAGTTAGGTTTCCCTGGAGCCTTCTCTTCTCCAGGACAAATTATGCTAACTCCTTCAGTCTGTCCTCATAGGTCCTATTTTCCAACCATTAAATCATTGTAAGGTTCTCCCTGTACCTTTTCCAGTTTCTTCAAAATCCCTTTAAAAATATAAAGTCTTAAATTTTACATCTTTAGCTATATTAGATAGATTAGAATGCCAGGGGAATATTTCTTTCCACATTCTACGTCGAAGAGATCGTTACTATGACACAGGTCAGTTGGGTGTTAGGGAAAAGAAGAAAAAGAGAAGCCAGGTGAGCAGTTTAATATTCAACTCATTGGGTTTATATGATCAGAAAGAGTAAAAACTGGGTCTGATAATGTGTCATAGGATTCTTTGTAAGCTTTTTGGAAAGATACTAAAACATAAAATTACTATAAAATCAATCAGGCTGCTTTTGAGTTTTCTTTAACTAAATAACCAGATACTCCTCTTTACTAATTATAATTCTGCAAAGTAAAACATTAGTATGTGAACTAACATTATGTCAAATTCAGGACCCCAAACATGTGAAATAGAGGATGATGAGCCCTGCTAACTCAAGAGAGGGCATGGGGATTCCGCGTTAGAGTGACCTCACCTTAATTAAGAGCTAGAAGCACTTTTTTTTTTCCAAGCAGATATTAATGCCAAGAGGGGACATTTGTGGAGTGTTACCAAGCAAAGCTTTATTATTGGGTAGTACATGACCAGTAAGAAGAGCATGATATTGGCTTAGCTGACATGCTGTCCTGGGTTTATGGCCTGGCATTTTCTTCTCTGCAGCATCACCTTGATTTGGGGTAATGCTGTAGTAATTTCTACCTTTCCATTGCATGGGGCCAAAAAGATCTCATAAACCAAATTCCCCTCTATAATAATTACTATGAGAGCAAGATTCCATGGTAATAAAATCCTAGAATAAAAACCCTAAAGTTTCTAGTGTTTTCTTACTTCAACTTAAGTGCATTAATAATTGAATTCTGTATTTAGTTGATAATGTTAAACCTAAAGTCTTATCTATACCAAACGCAAAATACCTGGCATTTATCCTCTCTACTCTGGGTTATTCACTATGAAATAGGTAAACTGCTTCATAGACCCCACGAGAGAGAAATTCAGTCACTATGAAAAGACGGTACTTATCCTTTCCAATATCCTCCTTATCAATCAACAATAAGTAATAGGCATCACAACAAAGTTGGCTTACAAAAGCTTTAGTTCCCCCAATTGAATGCTTCATGATTCACCCGTTGCTGGTTTATTTTCACTTTAGGATGGGATAAAAATATAAATTGGCCATGCCCATGTTGAAAAAAACCACAGGCCGATCTTAGAGGGCTCTTGCATTGAATGGTGTGCAGAGGTGAAATATTTGTATTTGGCACTAACCCCTCTTTGAAAGCTAATGCAGTATGGTCTTACCATTTTTGCAGACAGGACAACATTGTTCTGGTTCATAGACTGGGTTGACACACTCAGGAACTGCGCAGTCTGCTACAACACAGTGAACTTCATTGCTGGGCTCACAGCGACACCATTCACATGGAGAGGGCTAGGAACAAATCTAAAATTAGCCCCTTTTCTCCTATAACTTAATGCTTGCACATTCATATGCTGTCAGAAGACAAAACATTAGTGTTTATATTGGCTTTACTGTATTAACTCCATTACCATGTATATGATCATTCTTCCCCAATGGAAGGCAACCTAGACTTCCAAGCCATGGTAGGTTGTCATGTGCATCTCAGGTTGCCAGGAGCAACTGGGCATTCCTGTATGACTTTCCTGCCTATGCTCCTACTTTCCAAAGACCATTTTGGACAACTTATATGTCACCTCCTGGTTTTGTTTCCAGATGGGCTGATTGCCCTGCCTTCCTCTCATAAAGAGGAATGAGACTGGAACACGTGAAATAAGTTTTTTGCCATTCATCATTTTTCTTCCTAAAAAAATTACTGAGAAACAAGAACATGGTAAGTGGACATTCTTACCCTTTTTATGAACTTTTTTCCCCCCAGCTAACCTAGACATTAAGTGACTTTTTTTTTTTCCAATGTGAATTTTAGAGGATATTGCATTTGGGATGCAAACATCCAGGCACTGCCTCTTGGAAAATTTAGTGAATACCTTGCATCTTGCCTGCTTACTTTTATGAACTAAAATCCATCAGCTTAAAAAGGCCACTCTTAACTTATAAAGCCACTTTTTAAGATTCAAAGACTCTAAAAATAGAGCTGAAAAATGATTTATGTAGGGGGACAATAAATTGATTGTAAATTGTAATTGAAAAAGAAAAATAAATCAGAAAGCTATTTTGTCTTCAAAGTACTTACCGACCAAGAGTGAGTTTGGGGTTTTGTTTCCTTTTAGAAACTCCTTATACCACAGAAAATCTTAAGCAGTGTCCTCTCTATGACTTTTCAGATTCTTTACAGGTTCTAGCTCTCCTTTCTCATGAAACAGAGGTTTCGAATTCTGGGATGACAACTTGGAGGTCTTAGAAGTTATGCATGTCTGTGTATCTCAAATCAAGCCATTTGTTTCCAGAAAATTCTGCCTCCATCTCTAGGCCACAGTCTCTCTCTTCCAGACTGTTAGTTAAAGCCCTCTGCCTTTGTCTCAGTGGCTATTGTCCATACCACTGTCTGCTCTTATTTCTTCTGGAACTTGAAAATTGGGGTAATATCAGTGCTCCTGGACTCCGGTAGCCTTGGGGGATGGGGTGTTGGTAGAAATCTTTCAACTAATTATTTTAAAAAGTAAATTTATATTTGCTTTCTGCTTGAAGAATTATTTTAATTTCAAATTTAGTAGGAACAAGAGAAGTATACACAGAATCTGTGGGAAAATATTGCTACTTCTTAACATGGTTATAAGTTCATTGAAAGGCAGAGTTAAGGGCTTTACCATGTGGTGAGTTGTGTTAAGTATTTCAGGATAATTTATTGGATTATCCCTAAAGCTGGGATATCCCTAAAGCTTCTCCACTGAATAATCTCAGTACATGAAGGAAAAGCTTTGAAACCACAGCACACTATTTGATGGAGGGAATGTTTAATGAGGAAACAGTGTGAGAGATGGACATTCTTGCTGCTATACTGTTCCGTTATGATATCTTACCTTTCCAAGCAAAATTGTCAGGTGTCCCCCTTTCCTTGATTAACTGCAAAGTAGTGGTTTTGCACAGCCTTCTTAAAGTACAGAAGGACTTGGCCTGCATTTCTTGCTAATATGAGAGAAAAAGGAGCCACTAGTATCATCGCTTCCATACCCTGTCCTTCCACAGCTATGATCCTTTCTTTTGCCAAAGGAGGGGCTGATCTGTGTGACTCCAATGGACTGATTCTGGCATTAAAAACCTCAAAGACGCCCTACATGTTCCCATGCAAAACGTTTCCCTCAAAGTAACTGTGATCTTTCAGAAAGATCTGTTGGATGACTAGATTCCCAACATAGACTGATGAAGATTACTATCCTAATTCAAACAAGAGCAAGAATGCTATTCTGTGCACTTCCCTCAGAGGAGTTTATTTTTCAGTGATTTGTACATTCTTCATGCATGCCAGGTCCTCAGGAATAACCATTAGCCACGAAATAATTGAATTATACAGTGTAGATATTTCCTGCTAAGAAGGAGATTTCACTAACTAGGATGGTAAGTGCATAAAGAGATTATTATGGAGCCGAAGATGTGAGTTAGTAGAAAATTGTAGTAGGCTAAGGTTAGGTTGCCACATGGCTCATGTTCCTGGAGCTCCGCATCTTCAAGTCTTGGAGGCTGGTAGCTACACCTGGTATCTGGGAAAAGCACTGACAGATACTGGTCCTGCAAAGACCCTGGGGCATCTGCCTGACATTGGTGGAGGCTGGATGTGTGTGGACTGGAATCCTGAGAAACACTCTGTGTAAGAGCTAAGTCCACAAGGCTTCCTGGTAAATGTATGCCTGATTTTCTCTTTCTTTGTCTTTCTTTCTTCCTTCCTTCCTTCCTTCCTTCCTTCCTTCCTTCCTTCCTTCCTTCCTTCCTTCCTTCCTTCCTTCCTTCCTTCCTTCTTTCTTTCTTTCTTTCTTTCTTTCTTTCTTTCTTTCTTTCTTTCTTTCTTTCTTTCGACTGTTTTTGAAGGGAATTTGAGTAATCAGAAACATAAATTGGAAAAATAAAAATGTCACCCTAGCCATTGGCAGATACTACATTTTCCTGAAACTGGCTTTATTCATATACCACATTCATTTGTCCCTTCTTGGCCCAGAATCTCTTGTCTGAAACAAGTTATTTCCGCTTTTCTTTTCATTCAGGTTTTTTTTTCTTTCAAATAATGTCTGTTTCAGTCTTATTTCTTCTCATTTTAAGCCTCTTGGGCTCCACTCCTTCCCCTCTTAACAGTCCATCAAATTTAACCCATTGGCCTCCCTCTGCAGCCCCTCTGCCTTTTGCCATTCTCTCTCATGTGCTCTCCAGTTCAGACACCCTCTTTCCTTGCCCAATGTGACTTCCTTCACTGCCCTGAAAACACGTTGCTTAAACATCGAGAAGTTCCCTAGGAGTGAGCAGTGAGCTACTTGGACATTAATTTCAGACTTTAAAAATCCTTTCCACCAAACAGCATACAACTGTGAAAGGTTTGGTGCTTTGAATAAATCTTTACATCTTAAGCACTGAGCTGGTTACAGATTTCCCTTTATCAGACTCTTCAATATGAAAACTATAGATTAAATCTGAAAACATCCCAGTAAAACCAAAGATTAAACAATAAAGTTATTCTTAGCGGAACAGAGGACACTGAAATAAGTACTTGGGGAAAATTACTCTTACTAGCTTTTTTGCAGAGGAACA
The DNA here is from genome assembly GCF_951640355.1 of Cnephaeus nilssonii. Classification (NCBI taxonomy): domain Eukaryota; kingdom Metazoa; phylum Chordata; class Mammalia; order Chiroptera; family Vespertilionidae; genus Cnephaeus; species Cnephaeus nilssonii. Next base: position 18,518,848 of record NC_137081.1, on the reverse strand, counting down.
TGTGAATTATGTCTGCTACATGGCTTTAACAGCCAGAGATTTGGGAAGATGATTAAATGACACCATCCTAAAATTTTATACCAGGAAAATCTATTCCTAGAAATGTCAAGGAATATTTTACTTCTATGAAAGGCTTCAAACATAAAGTAACATTCACTATATATACACCTATGTGCCTTAACAGAAATCTTAATTGAAATTAGGTTTCAAGGTCAAATTAATTTGTTGCTGAATATTCGATGATCTGAGTATATTACTGTTATGAATCCCTATACCTCCAGCTTAGTGTTTTGAATATGAAATATGGGACTCTTTTTAAGCAGAAACCTGACATTTTATCTATAGTTCCTGCTATCACTGAATACATTTGCATGGCAAATCCAAACGTTGCCCCAGCTGCCCCAAAATTTCAAATGGTTTTTCTGATATATATTTATAATTGAGTAAAAGGAGACTCTTAAATATTGGCTTAGTGACTAGAATTCCAATGTTCCTTCTTGGTATTAGAATGGAAACATGGCGATATTCATTGTTTTCAAAGTGGTTAACTTCAAGACCTTGATGCTGAAATCCATTGTTGCTGTCTGTGACTTTTGAGGATTCTTGGAGAATTGGAGGAGAGGTACCAGAATCCTGGAAACAGTAGATTGCTCCATAATGCTTTAAAGTGGAAAACATAGAATGTGAACCAGTAACTTAATTACTGGAATAACTGAGTAATTCCTGAGAAATTGTTAAATATATTCTTTGTGAGAATTTGGAAGCTAACACCAGACTATTAGAACATGTTATAATAGACTGGTGATGCAGAGTTCTCCTAATGTTTATAAAAAATGTACATTTATTTTGTATTTTGTATCTGTACCTGCGGAAAGCCTGGATGTTTGGTCCATGCATCAGTACCTCATGGAATCATTATTTATGTGGTAACTGCTATTGGCATTGTTCATAGAGTGCCAGGAGGATATGGTAACAGTCTATAAGATTTGTTGTACGAATTCAAGCCTCAGAGTGACAAGGTTCATAGTAGTATTCAATTTTCTATTTTAATTTGATGAAGTTTAAGATAACAATGTTCATACAAGTTGAAGAACTCTAAATTAGAAAAAAAAAAGAAAATAATATTTCACTTAGTTGGCTTTGGGTGGTATGGTAACATGGTTAAAAGCAAGTTCTTTATAACCATGCTACTTGAATTCTAGTCTTAAATGCTTTACTTACTAGCTGGGAATCTTTGGAAAATTACATAACCTTGATGCGCCTTAGTTTCTTAATCTACAAAATGGGAATAACAGCATTACCAACTTCATAGCTACTGTGAAGTGCATAAAAATCTATAAAATATTATAACTATCATCATCATCATCATTGCATTCTTAGTGAGAACTTTTTTGAAAAAAAATTCAAAAAGTATACAATTGGAAGCATAAGTGTTTAAAAGAATATTTAGCTTATTTCTCTTATTAAAGTGTAATCTGATTGCAGAGGTGGTTGTGATAAAGTGTTTTTTTAAAAATATATTTTTATTGATTTCAGAGAGGGCGGGAGAGGGGGAGTGAGATAGAAATATCAATGATGCAAGAGAACCATTGGTTGGCTGCCTTCTGCACACCCCCCACTGGGGATAGAGCGTGCAACCCAGGCATGTGCCCTGACTGGGAATCAAACCATGACTTCCTGGTTCATAGGTCAATGCTAAACTGCTGAGCCACACTGGCCGAGCACTTGTGATCAAGTTTTATAGGACTTGGTTTGCTGGTGGTGGTAGGGGAGGGTGGTTGTGAACTAATAGAATTAATCGTGTCAGAAACACATTAACAATTATTAGAAGCCTCTAGATAAAGAATGATTGTGAGTGGTTAAAATTACCATTAAAAGTCACCCAGAAAAAGAAAAGCAACAAACTTATTTTATTTTCCTGATTTCTCATCATTTAAATGTCAATTCAAATGCCCTCCCTCTCTCCAGGGCAGTTGGCCCTGACTATCCCTCTATCATCTCCTTCCATCATGCTGTTCATCCAGGGTGCCAATCAGTTCATGAAATCACCTTATGAATTTGTTTATCCTTTATTTATTCTTATCTGCTTTCCCTACAGATTATACACTTCTAATATAGTATGTTGTTCATTGCTATATTCTCAGCACCAAGAAGGCATCTTAGCTCATGCTAAATTCCCAATAAATAGCTGTTAACATATGCACAGTCATTTATGCATTATTTACATTTTCTTATTTGTTAAGCCATACCTCTGGGCAGCTCCATCTGTGTTCAAGGGCACTTTAGGGGGAAAGGTTTCTGACTATGACTTGGGAAATAACTATTTGAGTTTCAATATTATGGCAATGAACATAAACTCACTCTCTGAAGGGAATTTGAAATTCATAATATCTATTGTGTGGATCACAAGGTAAGTAAATCTTCAATCACCCCATTGACTGGACTATCTAGCAGATGATTGCAGACTTTTACTGCACTAGAAAAATACCATCATAACTAAATCTACGACAAGAATACGTGTGGAGGAACTGCTGGGGAGACTAAAAAACTCTAGTCTCCTTTTATAATGTGTGTCAGGTTTAATGGTTGCTTTTGGAACAAAATTATTTTAGTGTATTATAAAATATTTTTTTATAAGAAAGCCCAAATTTTAAACATGCTCATTCTACTAAAGGGCAGGTTAGCATACAAAGTCTAACAAAGCTCATTCTGAATGTTCTGAGAAACAGAACTTGTTTTCCAGGAAGCCCTTTGTGCCTATTGTTGAAGGCTGAAGGGACAGAATATATTCTAAGTGCTATGTTGCAGCATCCTAATGGTATCATGTGTGCTTTGGGACATGTGATACTAGATGTTGGACACCATGTGCTCTATGTCTTTGATAATTGTCAAAAATTATCAAAAAGAAGATAGCTTTGATTGCTTCTGCAAAAACTTCCCATTAAACAACTATTTAAAATCTGATCTCTACCAAGGAAAAGATACTGCTTTAAGAGGCACTCATCTTTTAGAGATAATTTATGGCATAAATTTCATCACTTTATGAAACAAATCTCATTACTTTCAAGCTGTATGAGAAATTTGGAAGATGCTATTTCAAAGTTGCTGATGCCTGTCAGGAATCTCACTGTTCACTTCATTAAAATATACATTAAATTACAGAGTACAAGGATATTTAGCACCCACTGCCATTCTTGTAGCCAGTAATTTGCATGCGGCTGGCGTCCCCTAATAATCAATGGATCTAATGGGTTTTAACCAAATTTTACCATCATGTGAAAGAAGACCCATCAGATTACTGAATAAAATGCTCCTCGGTGTCCTATACTAATGGGATCGTTGTGACCTCTCCAGTGATCTGCCCTAGTGACTGGAGGATGTTTGAAATACAGAGGTCACAAGTCTTATCAAATTGTGAACACAGAGCTGGGACTTCTTTAAGAATTTTACTACTGTTGAAGAAAATAAAAAATCAGATGCATAATTTTTTTTATAACCATCACTGCTGGTAACCAGCAAATGTGTATTCTGGTTATCATTTGAATAACAAGTTAAATTGTAGCTGTTCTGGCTTTTTCTGAGTAGTGGTATTTTGAAAATATATTCTGGAACATTATTTCTAGGAGTCTGTTAAAAACCACTTCTTGTTTGTTAAAAATGCAAACATTTTAGCCAAGTGATTGTAAAAAATGCACACAGCTAAGCCTATGTAGATATTATAAACCAGGTAGGTGATAAACAAAAATTCAGAAATATAAAATGCAAATTTAAAAAATTATTTACTTGGCATATTTATTAAATGTAGGATAAACCAAGATGAACTACGTATCTAGCTTGCCCTCAATAAATGACAATCTAAAAGACAATAGTGATAATCTAGATATCTATAAAAATAAGTTTAATGTTTAAGGATTATTGGAGTAAATCTTTATATTTTCAATTACAATTACTCCAAGCTAATGCAAAATTCAAGAATATTGCAAAAAAGTTGATAAAATGCCCAATATAAAATTACTCATTAGGAAGTACAAAAAAAGTCCCCTCATTCTTGAAAATTCTTCATTATAGTTGCAACACAACAGTGACATTATATTAATGGCTTTTCCCCCCCTAAAGTTATTTTTCCTTAAAATATGTATTTAAATAGACTTTGGCTTATGTTTTATGGGCAGGCAATTCTATAATTACATACTGACTATTCTGATAAACTGGTCATCTATTGAACCAATTTTTTTTTCCTGAATGTTTTCAAGGAATCTTATGACAACAAAATGCAGCTTTTTCTGAAGTATGAATAATAACATATGAAAAGAAAATATAGATAAGGAGAATGTAAGCGAAACTATCTTTCTTTAGTTACAATCACAGATTTATTTTTTTAGATAGACTAGCACACTTATCAAGCAAATATCAGTTTGTGTTTAAGAGCGGGGGTTGTTCTTTCAGCCTCTAAGATCTTAGGGGAACCCAATGGAATAGACAAAGGCTAAAGGATTCAAGATAAAGATTTGTATGAAGCACCACACCTACACTTGTGAAATAGCTGAGAAAAGCAGCAGCCTCTAGTCCTTCACTGATAAGCTGGATTGACAGTTGACTTTGGCACAAGGAAGGTCCTTGACAATGAACCAAGTATTTTCGGTACAGCCTGTATGTCTCCATGCCAGGGATGCTCCTCCAATCACCCATTTATGCAGAAGGGAAAAAATGAGTAATGTTATAACTTCAAAACTTTACTTTTTGACACTGAAAAGGACAGATTATTGATATCACTTAAAAAGCTAGTAATCTATAATAGCATGAAACAAGACCCATATGTGGGTGGGGGAGAATACACCAGCATTAGAATTCTACAACCTGAAGGAATTATGTGAGAGACTAATACGCCAGTCCTATTCTATGGGAGACATTAAAAGGAGGTGATGATAGAAAAGCGAGAGGACATAACTCAGCCTGCTGGCTTTACATGGTGACATTGAATTGAGGGCTTCTGGTCATCTAGGAGAGAGAGGAGTCATCGGCCTCATACAACCAAATCCATTTGTATTGGGAGTGCCAATCAGATTATTACCTAAGAAATCTCTCTTTGCTACCCTCAGTATTTCTCTGGGCAAAATTTTTCTTAAAGTTAAAATATTTTTCTTCATTTTCTATTTGCTGGTAACATTCTCTTGCATGTTACAAAGAGGGAGTAATTAAAAATTAATAAAGTAAAGTGCTTTATAACTGCTAATATTAAAATATACTAATTTTCAAGTTTAAGTCCCAACAGCAATTTCTACTAAATTTTAGACTTCATTATTTTATACTTACTTAACTCACAGCTTACCTTATTCGACAAAAATACATTGAGATGACTTATGGGCAATAAGATGAAAGTATAAAAAATCTTGACTGAGTAGTTTCTTGATAAACCTTTCAATTTTAGTGTGCACTCTTATGCAAGGTATAGCAGATGCAGTCATAATTTTGAAACTATGTATAAATTTGTTAATCTTATTGCCCAGTAGAATTTGGTTGTATGGAATAAGCACATTTGGAACTCAAGTCCTGCCACCAAATACTATTGTTTTACCTTGGCCAGATCACTTAAAACACTTAACCTGGGTTTTCTCATTTGTAAGATGAAGGTAATAATAACCTAATAGCAAAAGGGCTCTAATTTTCTCACTTGATTTTTATGAGACAAAAAGGAACTTTTAAACTATGTGAACTTGTAAAAAATATACTGTCATCATCATAGCTTTCAACTTGACCAGTGTTTCCTTTCTTTATTTCCTTTTGTATATTATCAAGGAAGTTCTATATTAATCATAAATTATTTTTCTTAAATGATGGCATACACATTTTCATTTTTAATAACTTAAAATATTGAATTTGTAAAGAATATATTGTTTAGAGTTTTGAAAATGATCTGAGTTTCATCTCCAAAATTTATACACTCAGATCATGGTTAGACTGAGAATGAAATTGGACAAAATTTGTAGATAGTTAATTAGATTCTTATTTACAAAGATAAAATTTCAATCATTAATCAGATTTGTGACAAAAAGATATATATATATATATATATATATATATATATATATATATATATATATATATTTAAACAGGGTAACCTGAGATCACATTTTTTTTTGAGTCTTGATTGAAGTCTTTTATAGTTTCAATGTGAATGTCCTAGACCTAGAGTCTCATTAACAAAAAGAAAATTCTGTGTGATTATTCTTTTTTTCTCCCTAATGAAGCTTTCTAAATCTCAGCCAAAGGTTTGTTACTTTAGCAGGATTGTTGGAGAAAAATTAAAGTTATACTGAACAATCATTTTAATGTTTTTTTAAAATTGATTTTAGAGAGAGAGAAAGGGTAAGGGAGAGAGAGATACAAACACTGATGAGAGAGAATATCTATTGGCTGCCTCCTACACACCCCCTACTAGGGATCAGTCCACAAACGAGGCATGTTGCCTGACCAGGAAGGAACCAGTGACTTCTTGGTTCATGGATCAACATTCAACCACTGAACAACACCAGCCGGGCATAGACTGAACAACTTACTTTTTTCCTTGTCATATTTAGGAAAGGGAAATAAAACTAATGTGCAGTAAAAATAAGTGCAGTTTCAGAGAGCTGTGGCTTTTCTCTCACTATAAAGAAAAATGAAAATTCGGTAACTACTGGAAATTTTTACAGTTGACTATGGAATTTCTAAGTCTGAAAAATTATCATCAAGGTCCATGTTTGTTGTTGTTGTTTTAAATTTGTATTTCACTGATGTAGGAATTAAAAAACAACAACAACAACCTAAATTTGCAAAAATATTTGTAGTCAATTTTCACTCCATTCAGAATTCAGGGTTTGATTGATTGTTTTAATGGATGGGAACACACTTCTTTAGATGCATGCATCTTTATGGCCATGGAAATTTTTAAAATGAGATAAATTGAGCCCTGTAAAATGTGGAGCGGGGAAAACATTTTCCTCATGTTAGCAATGTACTACACTTCGTCAGAAAGATACAAGACTTAATGTGAAATATGTGTTAGAACTGAACACACATCTCAGAATATAGGGCATGAATATGCTGAAATGGGAAATAGGCCATCTCTACCACGTCTTGCATGACGTCCATAGTGAACTTATAGAAGCTGGTCAGGTGTAATGCAGAGAGCACTGGAGTTAGAGGAAGAAGCCCTACCTTCTCATTTATAAAATGAGAATAAAAATGTCTAAGGACTAAATCATTCAATGAGGGAACACTGGTGCAAAATATTTCATAAAGTTGTCAACAATTACTTGTTTTGATGGTTGTGTCACTTCCCTAATCCAAGCCCTTCTTTGGTGATTCTCTACTCAGTCCTGGCTTCAGCCCCAGCCCCTTAGCCTGGCACTGACATTGTGAGCTCGTCCCATGCTCCCTTCTCACTTTTCTCTCTCACTTTTTGTCTGCTCTGTACCCTATGTTCTGGCCACTAGGGTTACTTTGTATTTCTCTGTACATGCTTTGCATTTACTTTTGCAAAATTTCCTATTTTGTCTAAAATGCTTTTATTGCACTGAAATTCCTACTCTTAAGATACCTTCCTTCAGACTGAATTATTCCTTTTTTTAGAGGATTTCCTAGAACAGTCATTACAGGACCCCTGTTGTTAATGGCACCTGTATTATTCCTTTGATAGACTAGGAGAACCTGGAGGGTCAGATTTAAGTCTTACATATTTTGGTACACCCCCACAAGACCTACCACTTCTCCATATTTAGTAAAATGAGACACAATAACATCAAAGTATGAATTATGTAAGGTGACTTGAAAAGATATAATAATGGACTGAATAAGTAAGCAGAGAGTATATATATATTTACTTAATGATATAATGGGATATTTATTACATTAAATTAAAGGTACTGACTTGTCACATAATCGGAAGAGAGCACTTGGGATATCCAAATAATGGAACTTTTATTATCTTTCTTTATCTATTTCATTGTAGGATTCTCAGTAAGTGGAAAGTTATTAAATTGTTATACATAATAGTTTATATATTTAGGAAATTATAAATATTATAATAATATATATTTATATTATATATAAATTATTATATATCCATGCAAAGTATCATATACCCAAGAGCAAAGTTGTACTCCTTGGAGACAAGCAGATAAAGAGATATGACTAAGCATGTCTACTGTTAAGTTTGTATATAACACAGGCAAGTTTGTTTAAAACAGGCAAATCTATATGCATTTTAAAATTTACCTGAAAAGAGATCCCTGAGACCACCCACAAGCAAAGTAGGTCCTATATTTATCAATACCCAAAGATTTTATAACATTCAGGAATGGAGGTTTGAAAGATTTGATGACAGAACTTTTTGAGGGAAGTGGAAAGGGAAGAAGAATAATTTGATTGTAGATCAGAAGTTGGCAAACTTTTTCTATAGAGGGTCAGATAGTAAGTATTTTTGACCAATGAGGGTCAGATGGTCTCTGGAGCAAATACTGAACTCCGCATGCTAGTGTAAAGACACCATAGACATAAATGAATCAGCATCACTATTTCCCAATAGAACTCTGTTTACCAAAACAGATGGTGAGCTGGATTTGGCTAATGGATCATAATGTGCTGACCCTTATCTTAGCTTTTTGATTATATGTGACCAACACCATTATCATTATAATTTTAAATAAGTAATTTCCCAATTAAATTGTTTTATTTAAAAAAATTAATAAATTCCTATAAATAATCAGAGTAAATGTAATTTGGGGAACTTTAAAAAGAAGTAGACAATCGAGGATAAACTGAGATGTAAAGACTTTTTTATCATTAATTGCCCCGAAGAGTTGAAGAAATAAAAGATTATCTTGAATCATTAGCAAGATATTTCTTAAGCTATGTTTCACTGAACTGTTATTAACTTTAAGATGTTAATAGAAGTTCTGAGGGGAAAAAAAGTGTTTTACTGTTAAATAAATTTGTGAAATACTGGATTAAAATCAGTAATAATAGTAAAAATGTCCCATAGTTTTTATGCATCTCTTTTTGTGTGCCAAGCTTTTTACTATTGTATCTGTTTTAGAGATGTGTACACTAAGACATACTGAGGTACAGTAACATGTGCCTTGGTCACTGGGCTGGTAAGTGGTAGAGCCCCCTCTAAAATCCAGTTTTCCATCACACTGTTGAGATCTGAGCTGTTGAACTGTACATATTGACTCTCAGATAAACCTTTCAAAAATATTCAAGCACTGTCAGTACACTAATGTGGCTGGCACATTTCTAATAGATGTTCAAGGAATCATCACTTCTTAAATTTACTTGACCATGACAAAAAAAAAAAAATCCTTACAAAGATTCTCACAGAGGGCCAGTGTTCCCTAAAAGACAGTCTGAACAGGGTTACATTACGGCAGCAATTTCCAAGTCCAGATGATCATTAGAATAATCTGGGAATTTTTAGAAAAAATAAAAATTAAAATAACTTTAATTGTAATTAAAAAGGGAGAGATCAAGGCATGTGAGTTTTTGCAGTATTCCTGCCTTAAATGATACTGATAATATGCCAATTTAAGGATATGCTTTTCTTCTAATGTCATGTAACCTGAGACTTGCATACCCCACCCATTTCACACACTCCATTCTTCCAAGAAGGGAGAAATGAGGGATTGCAGAGTAAGAAAAAAAAATCAAGAACCTAGTCCTCAGTTCCTAAAAACACCAAATGTATGCAGTTTAGTTCCTTACAAATGTATAGCTAATTTAGTTCCTTTGTTACTTCCTAGCATAGTTACTACCTATGAAAATAGTGTTTAATCTAATGTATTTGTTTTATTTTGGCCTATAGTTTGTTTAATTAAATAATTTTTCATTTTTAGACAAATGACCCTCTTTTTATCGGAGCCTTTGCAAACTTAAAAGGAGACTATGTCAGACTGATTTTAGATATGCCAATATTTTATTGTTCTTGTGTACTTTAACTCTGGGTTGTCATAGTGATAGGTCCTGATATCAGATTTCTACAGACAATTGGCTGAAATAAATCTTTGCATCCAACATATTTATTAGAAAGGAAGATGCAAATAAACAACATTTTTCTGTTATACCTACAGGTGGTAAATTGTCGGGGGAAAAAAGATCACAGGAAAGCAATGTATTAGTATCACTTTTGCCAATAATGAGCTATGTATTTGTTTTCACTGAGTTTCGGTTGGCCTTTTTTACCATCTGTAAAATGCATTAGGGAAAATAATTTTAAAGTTCTTTTCCAGATCTAAAAGTTCTAGTCAGCTCTTAAAAGTAGGAAGGACCTAGACTATGAAAAACAGACCATAATACTTGCCTTTTATAAATATAATTTATATAAACTCAAACACTAGAAATCTAATCCTATGCCAAGAAGTAACAACGGTAGTCAAAGATCAGTATTAAAACAAAATGATTTCAAAATTCCATTCAAGTAGTATTTAGTTAAAAAACAACCTTTAAGCAGTTAGAATTTAGTTATAAATCAATATGTAATACTATAATTTTCAAATTCCCAATACTATTTACTCTTCATGAGACATATATGATGACACTGTAGTATCATATCCATCCTATAGCTAGAAAGGTGAAAATTATTTAATTTTTATTTATGGTCACATTGTATCATAGTAGGGAAAACATAAGAGTTTGATTTCTATCCACTTTGTTTTTTTTAAAAAAAGTTTTTATTGATTTCAGAGAGAGAGAGAAACATCAATGATGAGAGAGAATCACTGATCAGCTGTCTCCTGCACGCCCCACACTGGGGATGGAACCCACAACTTGGGCATGTGCCCTGACCGGGAATCGAACCGTGACCTCCTGGTTCATAGTTCGAAGCTCAACAACTGAGCCATACTGGCTGGGTGTATCCACTTTAGAAAACTTTATACAGCCTTAAAATAATATCATTTGAAAACTTTTTCAGGAGATAAATGATTTTTCTTGTCACCTTAGTACTTTATTCACGCTTTTCATCGTGTCACTTAGTCCTTGCAAAGATGGCTTTATTGAGATGTGCTATGTGGCAGGCTGGAGGCAAGGGGATTGACAATGGAGGTGTGTTAGACTGAAATTACTGATGCTAATCAGTAGTGATGATAAAAGTACAAAGTCTAGACTCTAAAATAAGCCAGTTCCCAATTAACAATGGCTATTGTTTGAGAAAGATCACCTGGATAAGCAAAAGCACTGATCGCTTCAAATCGCCTCTTAATTATGTTTTACTCTCTTCCTGGAAAGCTTGGCAAAGTACAACTAAAACATAAACCAGTAAGCTTTCCTTTATAAACACTGCCTGATGTGTAAATCAAGCTGTAGGACAACAAAATAAAACAAAAATAAGGAGAAGCAGAAACACAGGATTCTTATTATCTTAAAGTAAGATTTTCATGAAGTAAGAACATTCCAGCTCCCTCAATTTAACACACACACATACACACACACACATGCACACACACACAAACATGCTTGAATGCATGTATACAGCAATCTCAATTGAGATTATATAGATTAATCTATAAAATGCGTATAAAATATGTAGACCCGATTTATGAAATAATATATAAAAAGTAGAAAAAATATGCTTGTCCATATCATACAATTGACCAATTATGTATTTTGGAGACGATAGCCACAATTAAAAAGAGGCAAATGTCTAAAACATCCCAAACCTAGTACTATGGGAGTTTCTTTGGAAGGGGGACTACCAGGTCACTCTGTTTTCCCTTTCATCTTCTCACACCAGTGGAGAGTCAGTAAGGGATGGGGCTGAAGTGTCTGCAAAATGGCTGATGGCTGACCTCAGCTCTGAGATCTTCACTCACAGCGACAAGCCCCACAAATCTCAGATGTGGCTGCAAATCAAACCCGGATTGCCCATGTGCACAGGGCACAGAAGCCAAGTCACAAATCTTTGTAGTCGTTCTTATCACACGGCTACCATCATTAGCAGCAGCATCTTGCAATACGAAGGACAGCGATATATATCAGTGGACAAGCATGAAAAACTATTTCTACGTACAACTCACAAAGGGTTGTCTTACTATCAATTCTCCTAAAATTTAAAAGCAAGACATCTGTTCCTACTGACAACAGACTATTTCACCCCTTCCAGGTTTATCTTGGAAGGCATTTATACTTACTCCCTCATTTAAAAAACCCCCACACATTAAATAAAGAAAATCATGCCCAATTATCGCTGGAGTTTTTGAAAAAAATTATTGTAAAAATCTGATCTATTTCCTAGATTTAGTATAGTTTTACAGCATTAAAAATGCCTAGTGAGCACAATATAAAATTAACGAGGAAAGGTACAAGGAACTTTCTAAATTTATGTTTTAACAAATTTGACTTCCATTCTCTGAAATTGGTCAGAGATTATACATATTAAGTAGAAGTTCCCTAGCTACTTACAAAGATAGGACTTTCCCACTGAGAGTATTCACCCTGAGACTGTGTGCTCTGCTTGCCGGGCTGAGCCTCGGGTGAGCAAGAGTCATCACTGACTGGAATTACTTCATCTGTGGTATTTTGTAGAAACTTTAAAGGAGAAGCCATTCCTGAATTTACTCAAAGGCCATTTTAATGTTAAAAACCACAATATACCCTGCAAAACAGAAATTATTTTGCAGAGTCAGCAACTGTAGAATTAGTCTTCTCAATCTCAACACAGATCCCCAATAATAATTATTATTATATAAAATTATGATAGTTTTGAGGACTTTCTTTAGATGGAATCTTACAAATGTCCCTGGTAACTCCATTAATCATTTGTCCAGAATTTGTAAAACCCCCCCTTGAAAAAAATATTTAAAAATCTCACTCATATACTCAAGATCCACACGCTTCTTTGTTATTAGAATAAATACAACCTTCACACTGCTGTAGGCAGTTAGAAAGACATAAGCAGAGCAAGGACAATGGGCCAGGTACAGAAGGTCACCATGCCCTAGCTGGTTTGGCTCAGTGGATGAAGCATTGGTTTGTGGACCAAAGGGTCCCAGGTTTGATTCTGGTCAAGAGCACATACCTTGGTTGCAGGCTCCTCCCTGGTCAGGGCGTGTAATTGAAGTGTTTCTCTCACATCAATATTTCTCTCTGTCTGCCCCTCTCCCCTTCCACTCTCTCTAAAAGATTAATGGAAAATATCCTCCAGTGAGGATAACAAAAAAAAAAAAAAAAAAAAGGCCATCAGGTTGGAAAGACCCAGGTGCCTAGCAACGGACAATCAATTGTAGGGTGGGATCTCACCCCCAGGATGACTTTTTCTCCCCTAGCATATTACTGGTCATGATGTTTGGACCCCCTGACCTTTCCTCCATAGAGATAACATCTTGACCTCAGTTGTATTTCAGCTCTAGGAGCAAATAAGCAATAAAACCAGCCGTGGCTGATGTCAGAACCAGCTGCATGGAATAATGACCCCCTTGTGCCAGCCAATCAATCAGTGGAGACCAAAACCCTGAATGGACACACCTAGAAGTCTATTAAATATTCTATGAAGATCCTTCCCTGGGACTATCCCTAAAATCTACACCCTTAAAAACCCTTATAGTGGAGGACCCAGTGTGCTCTCTCTCCTGGGAGCAAGCCCGAGCCTTTTCCTACCCACTCTCCCCCCCTCTCTTTCTCTCTCTCTCTCTCTCTCCCTCCCCTCCCTAGGAACCTTACCATTAGCTTCCTCACTCCCAAGCTCCAACTGCTCTTCCTTTACATCCATACTTGTTCCTATGCCTATTGCTTCGAGGAATTACTTCTACCTCTGTAATTTACCAAATAAATGTTCTCTTACAGTTTCAGTCTTGCTCTGAATTCTTTCCTAGGCAGAACCCAAGTACCAAGGTTGCTGAACCCAGGTTTGGTCTGATCCCACGGGTCAGTTACATGGTGCCCTTCCCACCACCTACAACATCTCTGGAAAATGCACTCTGTACTCCTTTCCTAGTGCAAGCATAGAAACGGTGCAATGGCGGTGTGTGTGTGTGTGTGTGTGTGTGTGTGTGTGTGTGCGCTCGCGCGCAGTGAATGGTGCATCTGCAAGGTGTTAACTATTAGTCCCCTCCATTGAGATTTCTTTACAGCCACCACCTTCCCCTATTTTTTCACATATTTGGTCCTTAGTTCCCAGAACATGTTGCCTTCCATTCTTCCACCATATTAGAATTTTCCTTTCTGCTCAAACACTTTTATGGATGTAATGCTACAAGAGTGGGCATTCATGATGGGGCACAGATTTATGAGAAAGCTGGAGAGCCTATTTTCCTGTGAGGGTACCCACTGAAGAGCAAGTCAGTTTTCAACCTTAACTGGGATCTACAGTTTTTATGAGCGGGATGATTTGGCAAATTACTCTCAGTGATTAATTTTTTGTCCTCTTTGCTTCTTTCGTCCAGATTTAAATAATAAGTACAAAATTCAGGGCAAAAATGAGGCAGCCTACCACAGCATGAGAATATGTTTACTTTTTTTTTTAAGCAACAACATATACATAAAATGTGCAGAAGGAGAAAACAATCACACCGAAAAAAATAAAAGTAAGAATCAAAACCCTGACCTGCTGTCTTTGGCCCGCAGTGGGAAAAGGACAGAAGTCAACGCCTGCAGAGAAAGGAAGATCTTGGGTGAATCCGAATCCTGAATGAAGGGCACTGGGTGTGGGCTGGAGAAAATCACTTTAAAGTGCGACAGGCTGTGTAAAAGCTGAACCATCTCTCCCAGCTGCATGTAGGATAACCTTCAGTGTCTGACCTAAAACTAAATCAGTACGAGTTTTAAAGTATAAAAAAAAAAAAATCCAAAAAGGCTAATTCTAGCTGAGCGAGAGTGATAAAAATACTGAGCAAAATAAGAAACTATTTCTCCCTTTGGGAAACTCAGCATAAGATAGTTAAGCCAAAGCTGACAGAGCCTACATTTCCAATCAACCTTTTTTTGTAGAAAATGCTATTGTAATGTATTATTTATACTCCTTATCTCTTCAGAACTAGGCCTACTGTCTTTTTGCCTGGGTACACATAAAAGAAAGATGAGAGACCCTACTATATAGTGACCTTTATCTTAATATAATATTACTGGAACACTGGAAAATTTAGAGTTTTCAAAAAAAGTAGAGAAATCCATTTTCAAAGCTTGCATCTGTCATGTTGAAAAAAAAAATCCAACCTTTATACATAACGTTGTTCTTCATATTGGTGACACTTGTGGCTCAATTTACATTTGAATTTGGTGATCAGAGAAGATTGAAGGAGAGACATGTTTTGCAACTGCGTAGAGTGAGACAGCACACCTACAACAGTAGGTGGTCATTATGGCTCTGGGAGGGAGGCAGACTCCAAGATAGCCTTGCTTAGAAAGAGGAAGAGAGACAAGTAGAAAGCCACAGGATGGAAATAGGTGTCCCGTAAACAAGATGTGTCATCTTTAGGGGCCCAAAGATTACTCTTTATCTGAACATTGAGTACTTCCTTTAACTAATTAAAATGAAGAGATCAACACATAAACAGAAAGAAACTAAGGTATTTTAAAGACTCTAATTAATGTCTTTATTCAATGAGTTCAATTATAATCTGACTCATATGTCATTCACCAAAAATGTACTGGATGCCTGCACTGTGGTTCATGTAATGCCGGGGTTGGGAGTAGAAGAGAAAAAAGAAAATTCTGTCTCTAGGTTTACAGGGCTCACTGTCTAGCGGGAGAGACAGGCTGTGTCACATTATATTACTGTAGTGCAATGAAGGCAGCAGAGGTGGTGAGGAGCTTAGATTCTGCAGCGAGGCTGCTTGGGTGTGAATCCTACTTCATACACTTTAGAGCTGTAGGAGGTTGGGCAAGCTACTTCCACTTTGATGCTTTGGTTTTGTCTGTAAAACAATGCTAAGAAAGTATAATACTCATACTGATATTATGAAATGACATGCATGTTAATACATATAAAGGTTTTAACAGTGCGTGGCTAGGATTACTGTTCTTGTTTTAATGCTGTGCACAGCATGCTGTGCAATGATACAGGAGAGGAGTGAGACCCAGCCCAAGATCCTGCAGTAGGACAATCAGAGAGAGCTTTCCAGTGGAGATGAGATTTAAATGGAATTTTGAAGTAATCTGCTGGAATTTACACAAGTGTGTGATGGCGAAAAAGTATGGGACAGCATGTACAAGAAAACAGGGAAGAGAAGCCACTGAGAGAGATACTTGGAGAGGTTGATGAGTAGAATCTAGGCTATACTAGGCAATTTAGATTTTTATCCTAAACACAGTCATGAATGTTTGTGCACTTATGCATGCTGGTCATCTCATTCTTTGTTTTCTGCAACAGTCTCACCTCCCCAGCCATCAATTAATCTTCACCTCTTATTCAATTCTATATCTGGCTACAAGGTTTAAAAAACCATATTGAACTAGGTCATCTCTATGCACAACAAACTGCATTTTATTTCTTGTTATTCTTTAGACTGAATCTAAATATACTGGCCCAGTATTCAAGTTCCTCTCTCCATTGTCCAAAATATATACAAATTTACTTTTTCTCATTATAATAGGATTTTATAAGATCCAGCTTTTTTCTTGTTATTCTCATCTCCCTCCTCTCTCTGCAGATTTTATTCGCCCCAGTCTCTGATTTTACTCAAGCAGTTTCCTCTTTGGCACTTTAATCTCTCCAGATCAATTTTAATTACTTCTTTTAAAACAGGCTCAATTTTGACCATCCTGAAGAAAAAGAAAGTTTGTTGACTAAAACCTTACAGCATGTTGATAAGCTTCTGACACCACATTTCTTGGTGCTGAGCTTCACGGTAACACGCTTTAGAGAGCTGCCCCACCCCCCACTCCGTCTCTCTCCACATTGTCCATGCTTTTCCATGAGTGGAGATTGTGTCTTCCAGATATCTTACATTCCAATGTAAGTACCCCTATAGTATCCTATATACTAAACAGTCCAATAAATGCTTGTAGATGACTATATTATATGTATAATATAACCTCCATAATAAGATTATTATGTGAAAGTTTCTTACATGTTTAAAAATTAATTAGTTGTCTCTTGCAAGCTGAATTGAAAGAAAATCAAGATAACAGGTTATGGCTGGTATTTACTTAGGTGTATATTTTTCACATAGATAAGTAGAACATTTTAAAAAAGGTTTTGGAATTCCTTCAATTGAATGACTTTTAACATTGGTCTTCCATTATAAAATGTAGGTGAAGTCATAGAGAATTTACAACTTAGAGTAAATCCCTGAACATTAAAGTTTAGAGGAATGAGAAAACCATTTATTGACTATCTACTGTGTACCAGTCATTACAAGGCTGCTAACTTTGCATAAATTATCTCATTAAATCTTTCTAATATCTCCTCCCAAGAAAAGTAATTATTACGATGGTCATTTTTTAGCCAACTGGCCAAAAAAGTTTAAGGACTCTTTCCAAAGTCTTGAATCTAAGTAATCATTTGGGATTTGAATCCAGGTCTATCTGGCTCTTGAGCCAAAGTGCTTTGAGAGGTTCTATAGACTTTAGTTAGAATGGCAGTATGTAGAAATAGGTAAAATAACTTGACAATTTGGACAAGAAACAAACTTTCTTGGTCTCAGCTCCACATTCTTAAGAATTTGCCCTAGATAATATTTAAATTGTTGCAGACAAGTGGCATCTTTTTTTTTTTAAAAAAAAATCACATTTAAAGATCTTATGACATAGAGAGTTAGGTGGAAAACTTGTTCACATCAGTGAGTTACATAAAGACTACAAGCAGGATCTACAGGGTGGGCAAAAGTAGGTCAATAATAAATAAATAAATAAATAAATAAATAAACAAATAATCTTACCTAATAATAGACAAACATGTAAATTGACCATACCTCCTTTATGCCACCAGCCAATCAGGAGTGATATGAAAATTAACCCAACAAAGATGGCGGTTAATTTGCATACACAGGGGCCGAGTGACTGGGGGGCAGATGTTTGTGTTGTTGCCATGGCAATGATGCAGGCATTCGGCCCCACCTCCAGTCTCTCATGGCCTCTGGGCAGTGTGGGAAGGCGGGGCTGGAGCAGAAAGATATGGCTCCTGGAGCAGAAAGAGGCGGCTCCGGGGCCTGAGAGGAAAGGGGCTGGGCCAGAGTGGAAAGGCGGTGCCAGCAGCCAGGGAAAGGAAAGCCCATTCTAGCTGAATCTTCATGCATTGGGCTTCTAGTACAGGAATAAAGTGTTGCACATACTCACAACTGTAAACCTAATTTTGCCAATGCCAAAATGTATCCAATATTTTAGAGACCATAAAGTTATTATTAAATGTACTAGAGGCCCGGTGCACGAAATTCATGCAATCGGGGGGGGGGGTCCCCTCAGCCCAGCCTGCGCCCTCTCGCAGTCCAGGAGCCCTTGGGGGATGTCCAACTGCTGGCTTAGGCCCACTCCCCGTGGCCTAAGCTGACAGTTTAACATTCTTAGCGCTGCTGTGGAGGCGGAAGAGGCTTCTGTCACCACCGCTGCACTTACCAGCTGTGAACCTGGCTCAATGTTTCTGGCTGAGCAGCGCTCCGCACTGACCACCAGGGGGCAGCTCCTGTGTTGAGCGTCTGCCCCCTCATGGTCAGTATGCGTCATAGAAACCAGTTGTTCTGCTGTTCAGTCGATTTGCATATTAGCCTTTTATTATATAGGATTACACTCTAAACTATTATTTGATGTCAGTAATGGCAATTTGACTAGACTCTCAGGCCTCTTCTCAATGTTGTGCCACAAAGTATTTTAATACATGAAAGAGAAAAGTCTAGAATAACATTTATGTGTAAGATAGTTGAATGTGATAATTATCTTTAAAAGCCCTCTCCTGTCCTTAGGAATCTATGTAGAATGATTAGTTTTCCTTGGGTAACTTGGAACTAGTTTATACCTACAATCTGAAATGGACTGAATGCAATGAAAGGCTAATATACAGAATGCTCTCATCATTACTACTTAAAGCCTTTCTTCCACACATTGACTTCTTTTCCCATTTGACTCTTGTGGAGGAGTTTGGTCAGGGCTAATGACTGAACATTCTTCTCACAAATACACAGCCATACTGAAAGCTAGCTATATCTTCTTCTGCTGATGAGGTTCTGAGACTTTGTCACTGAACTTGGTTACATGAAATTAAAATCTTTTAAATCAAGTCATCAGAATGACAGGCAGTCCACGGCACAAACTGCCATTGCATTTCAGGAGGATAATTTAATACATTAATTTATACCCTCAGGGCTCCAATCTGGCTTGTAAGAACTCCTAATTAAAACTAGCCATTGGAGAAAAGAGACTCTAAAAAGAGACTCTAAAAGGAGACAAAAATGAGCTCCAAGTTACTTGAAAATATAATAGAATGATAAAAGAAAAGCCAGGAAATACCATGGAGGCTGAAAAATTAGTCTTTTTTTTTTAACCACTTTTTACAATGGACTATGATGAAATTTCAGTTCAATCTGAGATTCTGTAAGTAAAAAAAAAACAAAACAAAAAAAACACAAAACAAAACCTGATCAGAGAACAGAATGCGGACTGTGCTCTACAAGAAGTAGGTTCAGTGCATAAATATGAAGACCATAGCTCAAAACTGTGTTTCTAGCATTGCAGTTCCATACACTGAACAGATAGTTCTAAGTTATGGTTAAATGGCTCCAAATACAGGCTAATAAGCCACATCAAAAAAACCTTACAAAATTTAAACATTAACTTAATAGACACATAGCTTCCAATTAAGTGTTTCCATCAGAAATTATACTTTGTAATAACACAGAAGAAAAATTTAAGGGAAAAAAGATGTCAGCATGCCACAAATAATTCTGAAAGAAAAAATTATTGTGAAGCCCTTTAGGTATTGCTCAACAAACCAATCAGCTATTTGTTGACTACAGTGGTACATATTCTAACTGGGTTATTGTTGTAAATTAAAGGGAAATTTAAAAATGTTTTTCCAGCTTTAATTTTAATGTAGTAATTTACTAAGTATGTGGTGTAAAAAGTTAGTACTCAATAAACATGGATGGTAACTCATACCTTAAATTCCTCCAAGATTTTGTAATTTTTCCCATGATATTCACAAAAGTTTTTCACTTCTTTGCACTCAGGACAGCATCCATTGTGTTCCACTTTAGTACACTTTGGGTGAATTTTAGGGCATTCTGGCTGGTCGCAAACAGGTCCATCCAGAGCACAGACACAAGGGCAGTTGGAATGCCCTGGGAAAAATCGTTCTCCCAACTTGTATACAAAGCCGCTGTCATCCACACACCCTTTCCCTCGATAGTCATCAAAGATCAGATTGTCATTACTGGAGGTCTGGTCCCCTTCATCAGCAGGATAGTCTTCATGACTGATGGCAGCAGAGGTGACCAATCCAGGGATGACCAACAGAAGTATGCAAGCTTCATGAATATGAAGAGCCATCCCCCTCCTCAAAGGCTTCTGGATGTGCTCCTACTACTGAATATACTCAGCTCCTTCCATGGGGAGGGGTAGGCTGAAAATAAATATTTTTAAAAAGTAATTTGACATATATAAAGAAAATATAGATTTATTTAACCCTATGCTCTTAATCTGTTTATTTGGGATCTGTTTGGAAGATAGACTAGAAGTAGACTAAGTTCATGCAACTATCTATGCTTTATTATGAAGTCTAGAGACTTGATCCTTAACAACATATATGGAGTTCTTTCACATAGGAACCTTAAGCTTGAAGTCACCTTCTGATTTTTAAAAGTCTGGCTTTGTCTAATTTGTAATATATTATTTTACTGAACCTCAAAGGGTGATTTTACAAGTGGTTACTTACAAATAACTCAGAATACTTGAATTTACATTTTCTATTATTCTATAAACTGTACTAGTCAGCGATAGAACGTATATACATTATAACCATCTGTACAAAAACTCATGAGATTAGTGAGAAAAATTCTACTTTTAAGAGAAAGGGCAGAAACCAAGAATTGGATGTTAATTGTAATTGGAATGGAGCTATTATAAAGGCCTTCTGGCTTCTTTATGCCCATAGTTGGAGAACAGCAGTGGTCTCAATAGGGGTTTCTTGTTTCAGTAAATTTAAATCTGGATTTTGAAATATAGCCAAGAAGAAAAATAGATAACTATTTGACAGTGAATAAGAGAAAGAAAATTTAAAATAACAAATGATACGAGAACTCCTTGCATTTAAAATAATTAATTAAAAATAAATATATTCATATTATTGTCCACACCTTTATTTTACTCAGAGAGTAAGCTCCTAGTGGGCAGGAAAAATGTATCAGATAATTTTTATAGCAACTGGAATCTAGAATTTGTGTAATACTATTTGAATGTATTATAATAAATACCATTTATTATAATAAATACCATTTAACAATTTTGAAAACATATCTCTCTTTTGACATGCCAAAGATATTTTGCACAAAAATGCCACAGTAAAACTATTGGTTTCATAGAATAGTAATGAGGAGTTGCCATTTATAGAAAAGATGCCTTATTAGTTTGGTGGCAATGACTCTTGTAAACTTCACATAGTATTAGTGCTTGTGTGGAGCGCTGCCCACTAGCAATACTCATTTAAATGTTTAGAGTGACTAACTCATATAAAAACTCTGGGGAAACTGACTTGAATGAATAATATATAAGGAAAAGTGTTGTCAAATAGTTCATTTGTCTATTTAAATGATTTTGGCTTTATGCCAACAATCACTAAAATTGTATATTAGACATTTTCAGATCATTTATGAATATTATTTATTTTCAGATTATAATAGGAGCAATGATAAACCATCTCTTTTCAGTCTAACATGCAGATGATTCTTTTAAATAAGGTAAAGATGGCATTAGGGAACTTCATGAACCGATAATATTTGCATTTTAAGTTAGATATGCAAATTCTAGTAATAGTAAATTGAAGGAAGTATGTTCATGTCCTCCCTTAAAAAGAAAACTGCTCTCTAAATTCTTTTGGGTAGGTAATGATAAGTGAGATGAATTTCTTTTGAAATATGTCAAAAATAATGAGTCATGACAGAATAAAAAAATGCAAACCTATAATTCTACTTGAGAATCTGGAAGCTCCCTTTGACAAAGCATTTTTTTTCTCTTAAATTACTACAAAGGCTACAAACATTACAGAAGCTTCTGAAAAAAGCATATGTATTTTATTAATTAAGGCATGCATTTTATACATCTCTCATATATATAGAAAGTTTATCCTGGGAGAAAAAATATATTGTGCTTCTTTATAGTATTCCAGTAGTAACTGTTAATACATGCAAAATAAGCCATATAAAATACCCATATCATTCTGCTTCAAAAGGACATAGACAGAAATGGTCTCTATAAGCTACAGGTAGGCATTAATGTCAGGTTATAGTAAATGTATACTTAAAGGTAAAAAAAGGTGTGTAATATCCACTTTATATAAACATTAAGCATGCTTTTATTATATGAAATACCTTTTAAAATCTGCATGAAGAAAAACATGGTTTTCTTTTTAATATAACAAAGTTCTTAAGCTATTTAAAAAAAATTCCTCTTCATAATTGAGCTGCTTTAGTGCAGTTTAAGGCACTATTTAAGAGAAAAATATTAGATAAATCCAATACAATATTTATCTGAAGATTTTTAATAAGCAAGCAAACATTGCTGAATGGAAGAACACTTTCCAGCTAAACTTTCCCCCCCTCCCCACATTGCTACATATCATTTAAAATGACTGCATTTATTTCTTTGAGAAAACAAACATAACTCATGTCATAAGATACACTTACCTAATCACTCTGGAGGTTAATAGTGGTGATGGGGGTCATAGACCAATATGAACTAAATGATCAGGTATGTTTTAGAAAAGCAGTTCCTCTTTAATTATCCAAAGAATGCATTTTCAGGCTTGAATTAAAGGCAATCCATTCTCTCTACCTCTCATTTCAAACCACAGTCAAGAAGCAGTCTCCCGCCCTTCCAGAGAGAAATACAGCAGACACACATAAGAAATATGCTTTGGACCCGTCTTCAAAATTCAAAGCAAGAAGCAATGCTGGTCCTGTAGAAATCCAGACCCAAGTAGCAGAATCATGTTGAACTTGTTTTTAGCATTTTCTCCGATCCTTCTATGAAATTTCCCGGCTGATTACGCCTCCTCCACACATGAGTTCACTTACACAGTGTTTGCTACGGCAGTAGAGGTGATTTGGCTAGGCTCTGTGGATCACAAACAGCAACAGCATGCTGTCGCTTAAAACCCGCTCCGCTGGCAACAGCATCAGCATCATCCACAATATGTTGCTTGAATCCCTTCTTACACACCAGAAAATACTAACTGTGGACGTGAAGGAAAGGAGCAACTTTAGCTGGGTTCCTGCATCACTGAGAGCAGTTTGCAGACTGCTGATTTGGAGCTCATTCTGCCGGCAGCCGGGAATTCCTCAGCACCACGGACAGCGCCAACTGGCTTCTGAGCCCATCAGGGTCGAAATCCCGAGCTGCTTCTTTAGACCAGGCTGGTGTTCTCTAAGCAGTTGCACTTTATACAGCTGATGCATGCACGGGGCAGGATGTGAGAGTGGGGGTAGGGGGGTAAAGGGTGTGTGTGTGGGGGGGGAAGGCACTTTACGTGCGAGATACTTATTTACTTATTTGCATTGGATTACAATAAAAAATAAACATTGTAATTATACTTAATGTATTCTTGGATGGGCTGCAGAGATGAAAGTTCGGGAAGAGCCTCGCATTTAGATTTAAACCAGCTGCAGTCTCTGATTTTTATTAATAGATAAAGCATAATGCTTGTCAAAGAATCTGCAAAAATGTATGGGTCCAATTCTAATTGACTCTTCAGTTGAAGAAACACATTCCCTGTGCTACATGGTTAAACTTCAGGTCTTCCTGTAGCTTAAATTTGATTTTTTAAAAAGTACCCTGGTTCTCCTGCAGTTTGTTCTCTAACATTCAAAATCAATCTCCTGTAATTCATCTAGTCTGTCATTAGGCGTCATTGTAAAGCTGTTTCTTCCAAACCTCTAGCAAAAATGCTGTTTCTAAAATCTTATAAAAAATAAGAAAAAAAAAGAGACCCAGACACAAATAAATGAACAGAAAGTTTTGTTTTATTGTTGGTAACAGTATGAGCATTAAAATATATATTCAAAGCATGTTTTAAAGCAAATTGTAAATGTTACCTGCTGGCATATTTAATCGGGTTTTACTGGTTTGGGACTACATGAGGCATTTCCAAGCCTTAAAGGGAATGCCCTCTGCAGTGGGATATGCTGATCATCAGGACCATATTCGAACAGTGCCGTCACAGCCTCCGGAAAACAGACTCTCTCCGTCATGAGAAAACGCCACTGTGTGAGCTTCATTCTCATGGCCCATCAATTTGTAAATCTGCCCTGATTGAAGATCTAGCAAATGAATAACGCCACTGCCACTCGCCTGAGCTAATATTCGACCTGGAGGGAGAGAGGGAGAGAGGAGAGAGAGGAGAGAGAAAGAGGGGAATATCAAAGTTTTATTTCCTCAGTCATAGTTTATAAGCAATAGAATATATAGTTTTGCATTAAAACATTTTAATGTTGCCATAATTGCAGCTGTCCCACTCCCCCTTTGCCCACCTCCACCCACCCCCACCTCCCACCTCCCTTGGCCTTCACCAAACTATTGTCCATGCCCATGGGTATGCATATATGTTCATTAGCTGATCCCTTCACCTTTTTAAAAAAATATGTTTTTATTGATTTCAGAGAGGAAGGAAAAGGGAGAGAGAGATAGAAGCATCAATGATGAGAAAGAATCATTGATTGGCTGCCTCCTGCATGCCCCCTACTGGGGATGGAGCCTGCATCCTGGGCATGTGCCCTGATCAAGAATTGAACCATGACTTCCTGGTTCATAGGTCAATGCTCAACCACTGAGCCAAGCCAGCCAGGCTCCTTTCACCTTCTTTATCCAGTCACCCACACTCACCTCCCCTTGGGCACCAGCCAGTCTGTCCCATATATACATGCTTCTGATTCCATTTTGTTCATTAGTTTATTTTGTTCATTAGATTCCACATATTAGTGAGATCAATATATATATTTTGTTTTAATTTTAATTCAACAAACTCATTTTGTATTAGATACCAGTCATTAAATATGAACTAAGTCTTGTCTGTATCGAAAATAATTCCAGTCAAAATTAAAGACACGTGAATGATTAAATTATAAAAATTTAAAATGAGAAAGTAAAAACCTAATGTGTTACTGACTTTATATGCAGAGGTCATCAAATGCTCTGCTAGTCTCCTTAAATTTGGGATTAATAAATAATATTGAGGAGATGAGGTTGAAAGCACTAAGCAACACAGCTTTCCTTTTTAAGTAAATTATTTGTGAAAAATTGTTAAAAAACACAAGCTTCAAATATATCCATGGCAAAGATATACATATATATAGTATATAATTTGTTTAGATTTTAAATTTTGTATTATATGCAAGCTGTTTTATTATAATTATACTAAATTGTTACTTAATACTATAATAATACATTTATTCTTTAAAAACTGACACAACAAATTTCTTTGGGGTTGAAGTGAAAATACCTCCATTTTAAAGATAACTTTGGTTTTTATTATCTAATTTAAAATTCAAAATTTAGTTAAATTTTTGTTGCATAAGGGAACTAAATGCAACACAAAGTATACTCATGATTTTCATACCATATTTTTTTGAGTGGATAATTTTGTTATAGGAAAAATATATCAGCAATTCAATTCTAACTGCTTTTATTATTAAAAATTTAGTAGCAAACTATCAGGAAATGTGGAGGTAAGTAAAAGCAATAGATTATGTTTACATAAATTCAGTACATGGGTTAAACAAATATAATATTAGTACGATTCATGGGATTATCTAATACAACTTAAAAGGCATATAGTACCATTTTAGTAAGCATTTAAAATTCATTAAACTCAACATGCTAGATACTAGATTTAGTGACATAACATGGATAATTTCATATAAACCCTAGAATAATCTAATAATAAAAAATAATAGTAACTCTATTATATAGATGAAAAAAGAGAGGTTTGGAAAAACTAGAAACCTGTCTATGGAGGGAGCTAGCATTTAATCACAAGCACTTTGAGTTATGTTTTCCACATCCAGGTAGCATTGTTATCAATGATGACTTCTTTGACAAATTATAAGTAGGTGATATATTGTGAAAATAGAATTTGTCTATCCCATGATGAAAATTCTATATGATAACACCATAGAGTCACCGTGAAATATTTAATCACAAATTATACTAAAAATTGTCATGGATATCTCTAAAACAGAGAAAGGTTATAAAAAGAAAGCTAACCATGATAAATATAGCTTATTTGCAAACCTTTATAACTACTGGGCTTCTTCATCTAGAACAAAGCCTGACACAGCAAAGATCCTTAGGATGGATTAAAGTGTCCAAAGCAGCAGATGTGAATATTTATTATAAACTCTCTTCTACAAAGTCTTTGCTGACAGAAGCATTGCATATGGATTTCACTTCCTGCCTCTACAGGCAATAGCTGCTTGTGACTTTTCTAAGAATAAAACAACTTTTTTTCTTTGTAGTCTTCATATTATGGCTAGGAAGGGGGTAAATATTATTTACTATTTTTGAAACCAAATAGAATCAAAGCCCATAAAGAAAAGTGAAAGAGTTAGCATTAAATCATTATCTTTTGTTCAATTCAAATATGTAAAAATTATAATTAAAAATAATTATAAAGGTTCTTGATGATTTCCGAAAGTTTGTGTAATAAAATGGAGGAAATGATATTGGAATTTAATGTTAGGATTATATAATTCAGCAGCACAGCCTCAGGTGTTTTAAAAAAATGTCTTTGCTAGAACAGACTTGAGTCAGCAAGTTCATGGTAAGGTTTTTCAGGATTACTTGAACTAGGGGTATAAATTCACAACCATGTTTAATTTTACTGAAAGTGTAATGGATTAAGGTGAAGATGGCCCTGAACTTAAGGTTGTAAGAAGACCCAGAACTCACCTCCCACGAGCATAAAAAATATACACCTACATATAAAACAATTCCTCCTGAAGAACTAAGGGCTGATTGAACAGCTTCTGCACATGAAATGAGAGGAACCACATAGAGAAGGGTAGGAGAGATGGAAACATGAAAATCATAGGGAGTCTACTCCCACATGTGACTTGTAGTAGGGGGAAATATTCCTGAGGGGCCTTGCAGACAGACTCACCTGTTCTAGGGTATTAAAGAGCTCTTAGACTATGCATGAAAACATTCCATTTACTGCCAAATAGGTAGAGAACTGCAGGGACTTTCAGGATGTGTGGAAACTCTCTTGGATCAGTGGTGTTTGTGAGCCCCATTATTTACAAACAGAATCAAAGCCCATAAAGAAAAGTGAAATAATTAGCATTAAATCATTATCTTTTAGTTCTGGGTAGTGTGGGTGGGAGCTTGGTCCAAGCACTCTAATCACCCTGCAAGACCTCCAATAGCATGCCTTGGCCACCTCAGCCAGCACTTGCTGCAGCCCCAGCCAGCTGGTCCACCAGAGTGCCCCAGGAGGCACACACACCCACTTACATTCCAACTGGCATGAAAAAACCCACCCAGCATCCACAGTCTACAAAAAGGTTGCTCCTATTCTAGTCCATCTTTCAAGATTGGAAGAGATAGCTGTTTCATCTAATACATAGAAACAAACATTAAAGAAGGAATATTGAAGGCAGCAAAGCTATAGTAATTAAAATAGTACGGTGTCAGCACAAACAAACAAAAAACAGACACATAGATCAATGGAACAGAATAGGAAGTCCAGAAATAAAACCTCATTTATAAGGTCAATTAATTTATGACAAGAGGTAAGAACATAGAATAGAGAAATGACAATGTTTTTATTAAATGGTATTGAGAAAAGATACATTCAAATTAAAATAAATCTGGACCACTTTCACACCATATACAAAAATAAACTAAAAATGGACTAAAGGCTTACTAGTAAATGCAACATCTGAAACCATGAACTTCCTAGAAGAAAACCTAGGCAGTAAGCTCTGATACGGATATCAACATTATTTATTTTTTTAAACATTTTATTTGATTTCAGAGAGGAACAGAGAGGGAGAGAGAGAGATAGAAACATCAATGATGAGAAAGAATAATTGATTGGTTGCCTCCTGCATGCCCCACACTGGGGATTGAGCCTGCAACCTGGGCATGGACACTTCTGGGAATTGAACCATGACCTCCTGGTTCATAGGTTGATGCTCAACCACTGAGCAACACCAGCCGGGCACAGCATTATTTTTTTTAATATGTCTCCTTGTGCATGAGCAAGCAAAGCAAAAATAAACAAATGGACTGCATGAAACTAAAAAGCTTTTGTGTAGTAAAGGAAACCATCTCTATATATAAAAGGCTAATATGCAAAGTGTCCCCTCAGGAGCTCAACTGAGAGACGGGAAGTTTGATCACTCACTATGATGTGTACTGACCACCAGGGGGCAGTGTGGAATGAAGGGAGGCCCCAGCCGGCAGCTGGCAGCTGGCAGCCAGGGAAGGGAGGCCCTGGCCGGCAGCTGGAAGGCCCCAATTGGCCCTGATTGCCAGCCAGGCCTAGGGAGCCTACCAGGCCTCTAATCAACAAAATAAAAAGACAACCTACTGATTGAAAGAATATATTTGCAAATGGCCTATCTAATAAGAAATTAATACCCCAAATTCAAGGTGGGGGCAAAATAGGTTTACAGTTGTGAAAATGTGAAACACAGCACTTATTCTTTTGTTGTTATTTATTAACTGTTGGAGACCGGGTGTAAGCTGACAGAGTCCTTGCACCCGAAGGGACCGACAAGAATTAGTCCCTTCCCATGCAGTGTTCCCTGACTTGTTTTGATGTCACATTCTTATTGTCATCAGGTGAGCAGAATAAGAGAGACCTTTCATAGCTTATCAAAAGTCTGTAAATATTTACCCAAAATTTGGCCTTCTGCTTTATCTTAGAGATTAAGAAGAACAGAGAGTACATTCCTCTTTGTTGACCTCCTATTCAGTATTTGTGTATAAAAGGCATTGCGAAGTCAATAAAGCTAGCTGAAATCGGTCGACCACTTGCAGACTCCTCCCGACCCCGCTGTCCTGTCTTTCTTTCTTTTCTCAATTCCCACTTCCTTACCTCAGCCCGGTTCAACCGTCAGGCTGGACCCTGACAATTAACTAGAGGCCCAGTGCATGAAATTCGTGCACTGGTAGGGTCCCTAGCAGCTGCCAGCCAGGGCCTCCCTCCCTTCCCCTGGCCAGCCCCACCCCCTTGTTGAACTCGCAGACAACTCCCGGTCAAGGGGACAATTTGCATACTATGCTTTTATTATATAGGACTAGAGGAGGGATCAGGCCTAAACCAGCATTCAGACATCCCTCTCACAATACGGGACTGCTGGCTCCTAACCGCACACCTGCCTGCCTGCCTGATTGCCCCTAACCACTTCTGTCTGCCAGCCTGATCACCCCCTACCCTCTCCCCTGCCAGCCTAATTAACACCTAACTGCTCCCCTTCTGGCCTGATCACCCCCAACTGCCCTCCCCTGCTGTCCTGGTCACCCCTAACTGCCCTCCCCTGCTGGCCTGACCTCACCCCCAAACGCCCTCCCCTGCAGGCCTGGTCCCCCCAACTGCCCTTCTCTTCCGGCCTGACCTTAACCCCAAATGCCCTCCCCTGCAGGCCTGGTCACCCCCAACTGCCCTCCCCTGCCAGCCTGATGGCCCCCAACTGCCCTCCCCTGCGGGCCAATTTGATTCTGATTGGTCGGTTTCTATGCCAGTCAGCGTCAATAGCTCTGCCTCTTAGGCAGCCATTGGCTCCTTCCTGGATTTGGTTCTGATTGGTTGGTTTCTGTGCCAGTAGGTGTCTCTGGGCCTATCAATAGGGCCTGATCAGAAAGGTGGGGCTGATCGTAGCCCTGGTGGAGGCCTGGAGAGAAATAAAGGTGCGGCTGCTGGCCAGGCCTGGAGAGAAAGAGAGAGGCAAGTGCTGATCAACAGCTGCCACAGAGGCTATGGATCAGACCCTGCTTCTCTCTTAAGGCCTTTCTCTGGGCCTGATCCACAGCCCCCTCAGCAGTTAGTGCTGGGTCACCACACCTGCTGCCATAGCAGTCATTGCTGGATCGCCATGGCAACCCAGCACTGACTGCAGGACTGACTTCCGGTTGGTGGAGCCTCCTGTTGTGCCGGACCCAGGGTTTTTATATATTAGGATTATTGTATTATTTTCCATAGGAACAACTGTAAACCTATGTTTGTCCCACCCTGTATATAAAGAACTCAAGCAACTCAGTATCAAAAAAATATCCAATTAAAAAATGGACAGAAGTCCTGGCTTGTGTGGCTCAGTTGTCCCATACATTGAAAGGTCACAGGTCAGGGCACATTTCCATGTTATGGGTTTGATTCCCAGTCAGGGTGCATAGGGGAGGCAAACTATAGATGTTTCTCTATCACACTGATATTTCTCTCTCTCTCTCTCTCTCTCTCTCTCTCTCTCTCTCTCTCTCTCTCCCTCTCCTTTCCAATCTCACCAAAATCAGTTAAAAAAACAAAACATATCCTCAGGTGGGGATTTAAAAAAATGGGCAGAGAGCCTGAATAGATATTTCTTCAAAGGATGTATACATTATTAGACACATGAAAAAATGTTTAACATCACTAATCATCAAGATAATCAAATCAAAATCACAATGAAATATCATCTCACACCTCTTAGAATGGCTATTATAAAAAAGTCAACAGGTAAGTGTTGGAGAGGATGTAGAGGAATGGGAACCCATATGCACTGTTGATAGGATTGTAAGTTGATGCAGCCACTATAGAAAATAGTGTATGGCCGAAACCGGTTTGGCTCAGTAGATAGAGCGTCGGCCTGCGGACTCAAGGGTCCCAGGTTTGATTCCGGTCAAGGGCATGTACCTTGGTTGCGGGCACATCCCCAGTAGGGGGTGTGCAAGAGGCAGCTGATCGATGTTTCTCTCTCATCGATGTTTCTAACTCTCTATCCCTCTCTCTTCCTCTCTGTAAAAAATCAATAAAATATATTTAAAAAAAAGAAAATAGTGTATGGAGGCACCTCAAAAAATAAAATAAAAATAAAACTATTCTATAATGCAACAATTTCACTTCTGGGTATTTATCTGGAGAAAAAAAGAAAACACTAATTTGAAGGTATATGCACTTCTATGTTAATTACAGCATTATTTACAGTAGCCAAGATATGGAATCAACCCAGGTGTCTATCAATATATGAATAAATAAAGAAGATGTGGTATATATAATGGAATATTATTCAACAATAAAAATACACATAATCTTACCATTTGCAACAACATAAGTGGACTTAGAGGATATTCTGTTAAATGAAATAAGTCAGTTAGAAAAATTGTACCTAATTGCTAACTAAAAAAAATCATATCCCTTCCCATATCTCAGCAAAATTATTTTCCTAGTTCTTCCATTTCTATTTCAAATACTAAATTCTCTTTTTTTCCAGATCCCAAAGGGCATTAGTTCATTTATCCCCTTTTCTCCCTCTTCATCCTCAACCCAAGTTCTATCCATTTTTCTTTACTAATTTTCTATAACCTTCCCATTTCCAACTGTTAGGTCTACAATATTTAAATCCTTAACTTTGGATGCCAGGATGATTGAAATGATACCCTAAATGATTTTTTTTTGTTAGAATGTCTTTACTTTTAAGTCTACCTGTATTAATTTCTAAGGTGTTACTTCAATTATGTCAATCCCATCCTGAAATACCATAACTTTGAATAGAACAACAAAAGCAGCAGCAACAACAATAAACTCTGTTTAAGACCCAAACAAAACAGATGAGATAAACTGACCTGCCCCAAATAAGAAAACATATTCATGGCAGTTGTAGAACCTGGGTGAATTAGATCTTTGATTCCCAAATCGTTGCTTTTTTGTTTTTTTGTTTTTTTTCCATTTCCCTCTCACACTGAATAAGGGTCCTAGTGCTTTATGGAATTTACTCACCCAAGTACACTCTTATTTATGAACCCTGTGTTCATCAAATAATTTGCCATTATTTGTTGAAAATATTTTTCACTTCCCCAACTTTGGATTGTTACTCCTATTATTCCTTTTGAAATATTTTCCTTAGCTGTCTCCATGGTTCCTAACTATATCTTCCTAATGAAAGAACACTTACTTATTAAATCCCAGTTCAAAATGACCTTCTTCAATAAGTCAGTACAAGGCATCCCAAGTGATCTTCCTCTTTTGAACATATTTTTTGCATTTTATTCATACCATCCATGTGCTAATAAGATGACAGAAATAATAGTTAACTATGTATTTGTCCTACCTTCTTAAATTTGTAATTACTCAGCCCAGGAGCTATGCCATGTTTTGCCCTCCCCCAAGCTTATCACACTGGCTGTTGTAGTCAATACTCAAAAGAAATAGTAACAGTTTTCACTACTCTCTTTTTTAGTGCTTATTATTTGCCAAGTACTATCCCAAGTCCTTTATACACATTGTCTCATTTTATCCTCACAATATCCTTATGGGGTAACTGTATACCTGTGCTATCCATTATAGCAGCTATGACTCACATGGGGCTATTGGGAACTTAAAATGCAACTAGTGCAAACTGAAATGCGCTATAATTGTAAAATGCCCACCAGATTTTGAAGAATTGATATGAAAAAATGCATTAATAACTTTTATATTGATTACATATGTGATATTATTTTGGATATATTGCATTTAATAATATACATTTTATAATTTCCCTGCTTTTTGAAAACATAGCTAGTAAAAATGTAAGATTATATATGCAGTTCACATTATATTTCAATTGGGCAGGGCTAACACATACCCTGCTTCACAGAGGAGGAACATGAGGCTTAGAGAGATAAAAGCAACTTCTCCAGAGCCACACAGATTATAAGTAGGGGAGTCTGGATTTGAGGCTGGTCTGACTCCAAAAAGTCATGCTCTTATCCTCTGCGTCATACCTTAATACCTCCGGATGAATTGTTATTGATTGGCTCAATGTCGTTTCTCCCACTGTGATTAAGCTGCTCTCACTAAAATATAGCATGAGTCAGAGTAAACATCTCTTGGGTGTGCAGTTGTAGTTCCCAGCTGAATCTTTGCCTGCTCCTAGAGATACTTTAAAATTAATTTCTACCTAAGTACAAGAAATACTTTAAAAATTTAACTTCTATCGTTACCCTAATAGCTAGCACTTACTGACTCTGAGAGTCTTACTGTGCAATTAGCTTTCTGGGAATACACAAATTGTTCATGAAAAAAGAAACAGTTTTGTTTGGTTAAAATATTTCAACTTGCCCAGCTGGCCAGTGTGGCTCAAAGGTTGAGGGCTGACCTATGAACCAGGAGGTCATAGTTTGATTTCCGGTCAGGGCATATGCCCGAGTTGCGGGCTTGATCCCCAGTGTGGGGCATGCAGGAGGCAGCAGATCAATGATTCTCTTTCATCATTGATGTTTCTATCTCTCTCTCCCTCTCTGAAATCAATAAAAATATATTTTAAAAAGTTCAACTTAATTTATTTTACGTTAAAGATTCCTTCAGAATAAAAAAGGACAAAATTAAATTGTTAAAGCAAAATTAATGATTTAAGATAGAGATATTGGGACCTCAGTTGTCAATATGACAATTCATATTCCCTGATATTCAAAATAAAAATTATGAGATGAATGAAAACTTTTGGTCAAGTTTTAAGGAGATACTAGTTCAGTAACACATTCCATGGTGGTGTATTCATTGGACAAAATAATGTCATTTTGTAATGGAACATCTAGAGAAGGAAAATTGGGAGTGTAGGTTATGAAATTTGCTAACTCATGTCGATAGAAATTTTTGAGAATTTTTTTTTGTTATTGGAGGAGTAATTCAGAATGCTAGATAATGTATCAAGAGTTAGAAGTTGAGCTTTTTTGGAAAACTTCTTAATTTGTCTAATAGCACTTGCTCAATGAGCCATCAGTCGCCATCACTACTAACCAAGGCAACTGTGGATACATATATTGTTTGTGCCAATGATGAACAGAGTCCTATTTAATCAGACTCAGTAAAGGCTGGATCTAATGAAATTGTTTAGAAAACTAATTTAGAAACATACTTTTCTTATTACTTTATCTCTATACACTTAACATATATATTAACAAAAAGGTCACAAAATTCACTTACATGTTAGCTCTTGTTACAAAAATATAATTTTCCAGCAATATTATGAATCAACACTTGGCTAAAACTATGCTGTTTTCTACTACTTATACCATCAGGAATAGCATCATTGTGAATTAAATGGAATTGTTATAAGAAATAGAAGCAGACTCAAAACTTTAAGCTTATTCTAAACAATAAAATCTGAGTGAAATAAATCTTATATTTCTCATTAAAAATAATTTCAGTAATTTCTTATGGTTATGAATTCTTTGATTAAATATTAAGCAATGCATTCCCCCAAGAAAACAAAAACACCCATTTTATGTTTCATTCAAATTAGTCTCATAGGACAGATCATAGGAACTTTTTTATCACAAATACACAAGAATGAAGTGTAGAACAATTGTGTGCCATATATGAAATTACATATCAAAGAGGAAAGAGAGTCTTTGATCAATAAGGAAATGATTTTTATACACATCAGAAGCAATTTGAAGCAATTCTCTTGATCAATATAGATGGGCAGAAATGCTCCTCAGCATTTATTACCTGTGGAGAGCATTATTGATTAATTCTATTGATTTTTAGAATGCATGTGAAGAGGCATCTGTTGTTTCTTTAAAAGATGCCCCAAAATGAAACTATTTAAGTTTTGAGGATTTGCATTAATGGCTCAACCTGAGTCATTACTCAGAATTTCAAAAACACCATTGAAAGAGATGTGAAATTTGATTTAGTTTATTTTGCATCCCATCGCTTGATCAATACATTTCAGAAAAAGAAATACATTACTTGGAAATTTAACTTGCTTGAGTGCTTAAGTGCTACAACAATTTGAAAACTTTTTCAGTATTTTTACTATGTACACACTAAAGGGTCTTAACTTTAGTCTATTGTAGGTAGTACTGCTTGAACAAAGATTAACTGATGTCAATGTATAAATATAGATTTAAAAAAATGTATTTCAAATATCTCTGGGTAGAAACTCATGTCTTAAACATGACTGGAGAGTGCTTCAATATCTTGATTGAGGAGTCGAGCATATAGAAATTAGGTAATATGTTCAACGGATACAATAAACAGAGGTTGAAGATAAAAACCTACCATTACTTAAACTATGAATGTTACTTATTGAGTTACCCACAGGGTATGTTTTATATGTTTGCCAAGAAACAGTTTTAAACAAATACAGTAATTATTTTTTGTCTTTCATGTAAAATCCACTCTCCTTTAGGAAGGCAGCTCTTTGATAGTGCAGAAATTCCTAAACTTTAGCAGGTTAATAAATCCAAAAAGTGTCTTTCCTTGCTAGGAATAAAACTGTTGATCTTATCATATGTAGTCTTTAAAATACGTTCCTCTTATTAGGAGAGCACGAATGGATGTTTTCTTGAGCAGATGCTTCCCTATGTGAGCTATCTTCTGAATATTACAGAAATCCTTTGTGAAATGCACCTAAAGTCCTAAAAATGTTCTAACTGTTGAATTTATTTAGAATATAAAAAACCACCTGCTTTCATTAAGAAATCCTGGTAGACATGTTTCCTAACTTGGTCCTCATCTCTGCAGCGAAACAGTGTTGAAATAATATTTATTCAGGGACCCCATGCACCTGGAGCTATGCAAAAATTTCAGAAAAGCTTTGGCTGATGTCAGCAGAAAACCCATTTTCAGTTTGGTTCTGGGGATCAGTTGAGTTATGGTAAAGTGCGCTTCATATTCTGTGATAGCTTCTTCCCCATTATTCATGACTAGAGAAAGCCCTGAAGGCTTATATTTTATACCACAAGTTCAATGAAAACTTTAGTTTTTTAATCTTATTATAAAGTAATAAAACCACCTGTAGCATTTTTCTTTTTCCACTATTTAAACCATAACATTTACTACATTTTAAGACTCAAGGATGTAGAATTCTAATATTTTAGAAGTTTTTCTCTTCATGAACAGTCCTGTCAACACTAACTTCATTACAGAGGAATCTCCCTTCCTGGATGTGCCGTTTTGTCAGTGGGGAAGAAAATCGTGTCAGCTTTTGTTAGTTATTGGTGGGGGGGTGAATTATTATAATCATATCCTTAATTTTTTTTTACTTTATTGTTTAAAGTATTACAAATAGTAGTACATACATCTCCTTTTTCCCCCATGGACCTCCCCTACGCCACATGCCCTCACCCTCCTGCCCCCCAGTGCCTTGCATTCATTGGTTAAGCTTACATGCATGCATACAAGTCCTTCAGTTGATCTCTTATTTTTAGAACTTCATTCTTTCTCACTCCAGGACAACATAGCCCATTGGATAAAGTTGGGTAAATAATAAATCAGCACCACTAAACCATTAATAGTTATAGTAAAAAAGATGTAAATATGTGAGAAAAGAATGAGAGCCCAGATGATATCGACCACCCAACCAAAGAGGAAAAGAATGGCTGGAGCCATCAAATAGTGCGAGTCTTGTATGAGTTTGTAGGAGCTAGATAAATTAGTTCAAATAGTATTATCTGCTGATGCTTCGAAAATCATCAGATTCTCTGAAATTATAGAGAGATTAGCTTAAATGTCACATCTTTAGTAATTCATTACCTGAGGAAATACAAAGGCCTAACACTTAATTGATATTTTACCTTCAAAATGATTTCAAGTGGTTGATAAAAGATAAAACCACTAGTTTCCATTTATTGAGTATCTACTTTTTCCTGAACGTTTTGTATTATATAATACTTTCAATCACATGTGAAGAAAACATTATTTTCATTTTATAGATGAGATATTGAAACAGAGAAGTTATGGAACTTTTTCAAGATAACAGATCTAGTAAGAGCCAAAATGCCAACCCAAGATTATTTCTAAACCCTTTCTATGCTATAGTCTGGGGAGAAAGGAAAGTACTTACACCAGAAAGCTAAGCTAATATGTCTGCTATATTAAATACATTTAGATTAAATCATAATTCTGTGAAGGCATCTTTATGGAAATCTAAGGTAATATTCCAGTATATTGTATTCTAATGACCTGGCTTTGTACCTCAGAAATTTTAAAGCAAAATGTAATTAGTTTGTTCTTTACTCAGTCTCCCTCCATCACACTATCTTGCTCTTGCCCTCTTAATCTGACAATCCATTTGTATCAGATGGGCATTTGCTAAAAGCTAGGAAATAATTTGAGATTAAGAGCACTGATGACTGCTTGGGGTAAAAGTGAGACACAAATTATTTAGAAATGTACATGAAACAAAAATGGCAAAGTTGACATTACAATTAATTAAAAAAAAACAGTTTTAATTTATCTGAGTATTAGATGGAATATTCTGACATTTTTCAGTTGCCAGAGAAAGAAAATCAACTCAAAGTGGCAAAGGAAAATATAGTTGAAGAATATCCTATATAATAAAAGCCTAATATGCTAAGTGTCTGGTTATGCGGTCGTCCGTTCCACCAATCAGTGTGTAATATGCTAATTATATGCTAAGGCCACTCAACCACTCGCAATGATGTGCACTGACCATGAGGGGGTAGATGCTCTGATTGGTAGGTTAGCTTGCTGCTGGGGTCTGGCTGATCAGGACTGAGCGAGTCGGGCCGGACATGCCCAGGAGCCCTCCTGCGGTCCCTCCCTGGCTGGCCAACCTCTGGCGTCCCTCCCCAGCCCTGATCGTGCATCGGTGGGATTCCTCAGCCTGGCCTGCACCCTTTCATAATCTGGGACCCCTTGGGGGATGTCGGAGAGCCAATTTTGGCCCGATCCCGCAGGCTAGGCTGAGGGACCCCACTGGTGCACAAATTCATGCACTGGACCTCTAGTATATTTATAACCCAGAAATACACATAGACTGAAATCAGAACTAATTCGACCAACAAGTTGGAATGATGTTATAAGAGCACCATCTCTCTGTCCCTCACCTCTGCTTTCATTGTGAGTTCACTCTCAGGTGGTTTCTCTCCACATGAGGTCATAGCAGGGTCAGGTGCATAGCCTCACAAATTCAGCATCTGGAGAGAAGACCTCTATTGCCCAGCTGTTTTATATTGGGTAGAAATTGTCCCTCATTGGCTAGCTTGGATCATGGGTTATCCCTTAATCAATTACTATGATTGGCATGTGGGAGGGTGTGATGGAACAAGCTAGGACTGAGTGCCCACTACAACAACTGAGAGTATACAGAGACCCACAGGGAGATCAAGATACTATTATAGCCCAACTGGTGTGGCTCAGTGGTTGAGCATCAACCTATGAACCAGGAGGTCACAGTTCAATTCCCACTCAGGGCACATGCCCAGGTTGCGGGTTTGATTCCCAATGTGGGGCATGCAAGAGGCAGCCAATCAATGATTCTCTCTCATCATTGATGTTTCTCTCTCTCTCACCTCCATTCCTCTCTGAAATCAATAAAAAATATATTTAACAAAGGCGATACTGTTATCAAAGAGGAATGGACACGTTGCATGAAAACAAACAAACAAAGAAACAAACCCTACTTCAGACAGTCATCCTGGTATGCAAAACTAGAGCCAATGTTTGCATTAGGGAAAAAAGAAAAATAAGCCACATTCTAGACCACTAAAACTGTTTCACTTTCCTTTGTTGTTTTTTTTTCCATTTGGCAATTCACTCATTCCATACTCTTGCCTCCTAAAAGATGTTTATATAAATAAACTTCATTTGCCTTTAACAAAATAATCATGATGGTTTCTTAGTAAACAAAAGCCAGTGTTTGGGGTCTTTTGATTTACAGTGAGAGTAAAAAATGCAGATAAATTCCAAGTAAAATTTCAGGGAAGGTGGGGATAAAGTGAGAATTACAGTTGCAAAGGAAAAGAAAGCACCAAATGCCTTGTGTGACAAGCAATCTTCCTGTGTTAGGAAATGAAAAGTATTCATAAATTAACTAGATACTATGATTATTAATATCTGAATAGAATTCATAAATGCCCCCAAAAGAAACACCATTCCACTAGTTATATTGACTTTCCTTTGTTAGAGAATAAAATTGTTAAATCTCTAAAATCATAAATAACTGTTTCTATAAGGCTTTTTAATAATCTTAGTATTTTCAGGAAAAAATTACCATAAGAAAACTGTCTTTTAAGGGCTCTTCTATCAGGTTGATATATTTTAAGTTTCAGTGACAATCTTTCAGATATTAAAAAGACCTAGATGTGGTTCTGCATACTAAAACAAATATTGCAGTTATTTATAAAATAGAGATCATTTTCAGAAATAAGATACAAAAACATATGCAACCAAATAGATAAAGGTTATTTTATGAAATCATTATCTTTAAAAATATTATACCATTTTTGCTGTAGTCAACGTTTAAACTTAAATATATATATATATATATATATATATATATATATATATATATATATATACTAGAAGCTCGATGCACGAAGATTCGTGCTAGAATGGGCTTTCCTTTCCCTGGCTGGCTGCCGACACCGCCTTTCCACTCCGGCCTAACCCCTTTCCGCTCAGGCCCCGGAGCCACCTCTTTCCGTTCCGGGAGCTGCCTCTTTCCGTTCTGGCCCCACCTTCCCACGCTGCCCAGAGGCCCTGAGAGATGGGGGGGTGGGGCAGAATGCCTGCGTCATTGCCACCCCTGTCACTCAGCGCCTGTGTATGCAAATTAACCGCCATCTTTGTTTGGTTAATTTGCATATCACTCCTGATTGGCTGGTGGTGTAGCAGAGGTACGATCAATTTACATGTTTGTCTATTATTAGGTAAGATATATATATATATATATATATATATATATATATATATATACACACACACACACATATATACATATATATATATATATATATATATATTCTTTCAAAATTGCTTAAGAATAAAACACATGAAAATGTGATAGAAGGGGATTGATGAAACAAAATTGACAAAATAATGATAGCTATTGAATGGGGGTGATGGATAAATGGTGTTTGTTATACTATTTTCCCCATTGGTATGTAGGTGTGGAAAATTATATTCAAAGTTTAAAAATATTATTCATAAATCAGCATCATTAATATGTAGCAATTTCTTATACTTAGAACTAAAATATGTTTATTATTAAAGAGATGTACAAATTGTTCTAGAACTAGGTATATATAAAATGTGTCTAATTATGTTAGCAGCTATAGAGTCAGTAGTGATAACTAAAGATGCTAAATATAACAATGGGTACAATATCCACAAATCAATAAACGTGATACATCACATAAACAAATTGAGAGATAAAAATCACATAGTCATATCAATTGATGCAGAAAAAGCATTTGACAAAATCCAACACCCTTTTTTGATAAAAACTCTCAAGAAGGTGGGAATAGAAGGCTCAGACCTCAACATAATAAAAGTGATATATGATAAACCCACAGCAAACATCATACTCAATGGACAAAAACCAAAAACATTTCCCCTAAGAACAGGAACAAGACAGGGATGCCCACTCTCACCACTCCTGTTTGACATAGTACTGGAAGTATGAGCCATTGCAATTAGACAAGAAGAAGAAATAAAAGGCATCCAAATTGGAAAAGAACAAGTAAAGCTGTCTTTATTTGCAGACGACATGATATTGTACATAAAAAATCCGAAAGACTCCGTCTGAAAACTCATAGACTTAATAAATGAATTCGGCAATGTAGCAGGATAAAAAATTAACACCAAGAAATCTATGGCCTTTCTATACACCAATAGTGAACTTACAGAAAGAGAGACTAAAAAGGCAATCCCATTTACCATCACACCAAAAAAAATTAAGATACCTAGGAATAAACCTAACTAAGGAGGTAAAAGACCTATACGCGGAAAACTACAGGACACTGAAAAAAGAGATAGAGGAAGACGTAAACAGATGGAAGAACATACCATGTTCATGGATCGGTAGAATCAACATCATTAAAATGTCCATACTACCCAAAGCAATCTATAGATTCAATGCACTCCCTATTAAAATACCAACGGTATATTTCACAGACCTTGAAAGAACTCTCCAAAAATTCATCTGGAATAAAAAAAGACCCCGAATAGCCACAGCAATCCTGAGAAAGAAGAATAAAGTAGGAGGGATCTCAATACCAGATTTCAAGCTGTATTACAAAGCCACTGTTCTCAAAACAGCCTGGTACTGGCACAAGAACAGACATATAGATCAATGGAACAGAATAGAGAATCCAGATATCAACCCAAACCACTATGCTCAATTAATATTTGACAAAGGAGGCATGAATATACAATGGAATCAAGACAGTCTCTTCAATAAATGGTGTTGGGAAAATTGGACAGATACATGCAAAAAAATGAAACTAGATCACCAACTTACACCATACACAAAAATAAACTCAACATGGATACAGGACTTAAACATAAGATGGGGAACCATAAAAATACTAGAGGAATCCACAGGCAGCAAAATCTCAGACATATGCCAAAAGAACTTCTTTACCGATACTGCCCCTAGGGCCATGGAAGCTAAAGAGAAAATAAACAAATGGGACTACATCAAAATAAAAAGCTTTTTTACAGCAAAAGAAACTATCAACAAAACCACAAGATAGCCCACTGCATGGGAGAACATATTTGCAAATGGCATCACTGATAAAGGTTTAATCTCCAACATCTACAGGCAGCTTATACAACTTAATAAAAGGAAGATAAATGATCCAATAAAAAAATGGGCAACGGACCTAAATAGAATCTTTTCAAAAGAAGACAGATGGAAGGCCAAGAGACACATGAAAACATGCTCAACGTCACTAATTATCCAAGAGATGCAAATCAAAACAACAATGCGGTACCATCTCACACCTGTCAGAATGGCTAACATCAACAAATCAACAAACAACAAGTGTTGGCGAGGATGCAGAGAAAAGGGAACCCTCGTGCACTGCTGGTGGGAATGCAGACTGGTGCAGCCACTGTGGAGTTTCCTCAAAAAACTGAAAATGGAACTCCCATTTGACCCAGTAATCCCACTCCTAGGAATATATCCTAAGAAACTGGGAACACCAATAAGAAAGGATATATGCACCCCTATGTTCATAGCAGCACAATTTACAATAGCTAAGATCTGGAAACAGCCTAGGTGCCCATCAGCTGATGACTGGATCAGAAAACTATGGTACATCTACACAATGGAATACTATGCTGCCATAAAAAAGAAGGAATTCTTACCATTTGCAGCAACCTGGATGGAATTGGAGAACATTATGCTGAGTGAAATAAGCCAGTCAATGAAAGAAAAATACCACATGATGTCACTCATTTATGGATAATAAAGAACATTATAAACTGTTGAACAAAAAGATAGATACAGAGGCAGTAAAGCATTAAACAGTCTGTCAAATTACAGCAGGAAGGTTAGGGAGAGGTGGGGAAGATAAGAGATCAACCGAAGGACTTGTATGCATGCATATAAGCATAACCAATGGACGCAAAACTCTGGTGGGGGGGTGAGGGCATATATGGGAGTGGGGTGTGGGGGGGAAATGGTAAGATTATGTACACATATAATACCTTAATAAAAAAAATTAAAAAAAATAAATATAACAATGTGTTAGAAAAACGGACTTGAAACCTAGGTGAGAGCAATAGAACATTTTTCAATTATAATTTAAAAAGTAAAATACATATAATTTAAAATGATGTTATTAAGTGCTGAAAAGTAGGCACTGTAATGTCTTCTTAAAGTCTTTAACTCATAAGTAATTCTGTGTGAACCGCACTATATGATTTTTTAAATATGTAACTCAGTTAAATAAAATACTTAAGTTTGTATACTGGTATAGGGAGCAGCTATTTACCCAGAAATGATAGCAATAATCCACGCTGATATTGAAAACTAATTATGGCTCAAACTAAAAAATTACATTCCTAGAATTATCACTGTAGAGCCCCAACTGGACTTTATAAAAAGGAAAGACGTAGAAAAGGAAAGAAAAGCCAGGGAAGGGAAGGAAAGGAAAGGAGAAATTATTGCCTCTCTACATAGGCAGCTTGTTACTATAGAAGCTAAAAAATACAAATATTTTCATTGGAAGAATGTTATTCATCATAACCAGAAAACATTAAAAACACAGAGTGAATTTCCTGGCCCACACTCTATGCACAGGCCAATGGTAGTGCCCGAATACAGCGGATAATTGTTCCACCATCTGCTTCCCATTGATTACACAGCCCTGGTCATACATGTCCTCTGACTAGAGAGAGATTCCATTATAAAAATTAAACATAATTTGGTCTTTCTAAATTAGAAGTGTCTTTGAAATAGCACACTATTAGCCTTTTAAAACATTATTTTTTGAGCAAGTCTAAACATTAGATATGTTTCTTTTTTTTTCGGGAATTCATCAATATCTTCAATATTTCTCATGTAGAACATTTTCTTATTCTTTTATTTTTTTAGCTTCACATTATAAATTTCGTAAGACACGAGGAAGCTAAAATATTCTTAGTTTCAATTAAGTGCTAATATGTCTCTGAACATATATAAGGTCTTGTTTAATCCTGCACAGAAAACACATGAACATTTGGACAAAAATGACCCTATAATATGAATGCCAACTTATTTTACTGGGTAACTGTTCTGTAATTTGGGCAAAAATATTCATAAAAATATTTTACCCTTTTGCTAGACTTAAACATACTAATTCTCATCTATTACATATGTAATCCAATCAATACATTATCTTTTATTATTCTATGAACTAGTAAAAAGGGGAAAAAAAACTTTTATTTTTATTCAATTCTAGATATTCTTGAACCAAACTTTTCTAGCTGGTAATAGAAAGGATAAGGCAAAACGAAGCCAAATCTTGCATATTTCCTTCAGGGGCTGGCAGCCAAAGAGCAGGACATAATCATAGGAAAACTGTACTTATAACATTCAACCAAAACAGGGATAAGCAAGGCACAAGCCATCTGAGATTCATGCAAATGTCCTCAATCTAATTTTAAAAAGAGAGTTTGGCAGACTCTGGCCACGTGAGATATTTGCATTTAAAATTAATTTTAATTGAGGAAATATATAACATGGTTTAAAAAATCAACAAGTTCTATAAGTGTATAATGAAAAATAGCACTTTTCTGCCTTAAATCATCTCATACTACAAAGGCCCATTCCCAGACACACCTAACCTTTAGTTGCTTTTTTATTTTATTTTTTTGATACTTGCCTCTATTTGAATAATACTATGTGCCACTGAATATTGGA
This sequence comes from Cnephaeus nilssonii, assembly GCF_951640355.1. Classification (NCBI taxonomy): domain Eukaryota; kingdom Metazoa; phylum Chordata; class Mammalia; order Chiroptera; family Vespertilionidae; genus Cnephaeus; species Cnephaeus nilssonii. Next base: position 18,474,395 of record NC_137081.1, on the reverse strand, counting down.
AAGTTGCTAAGGGAAAAAATATACGTATATTTTTTAATCCTCACCTGAGGATATGCTTTTGATTGAGAGACGAGGGGAGAGAGAGAGAGAGAGAGAGAGAGAGAGAGAGAGAGAGAGAGAGAGAGAGAAACAGTAATTGGGTGCTTCCGATACGCTCCCCAACCAAGGATCAAACCCACAGCCCAGGTATGTGCCCTGGAATCAAACCCACCACCTTTTGGTATACGGAATGATGCTCTAACCGACTGAGCCACACTGGCCAGGGCGAGAATAAATCTTAAAATTTCTCATCACACACTAAAAATTTGTAACTATCTGAGGTGATAAATGTTTACTAAAATTTTGTGCTAATCATTTAGCAATATATACATATATCAAATCATGTTCTACAGTTTAAACTAATACAATGTTATATGTCAATTAAAAAACTGGGAAAAAATAAAATTTAATTTAATAAATAAAATAGAAATTCCTTGGTCAGAAAAAATTTATTTGGTCCTGGCCAGTGTGGTTCAGTTGGTTGGACTTCGTCCTGTGTACTGCACAGTTGTTGGTTTGATGCTGGGTCAGGGCACATGCCTGGGTTACTTGTTAGATCCTTGGTGTGGGGCATGAAGGAGGCAGCAGATGGATGTGAAATATCTCACATTGATATTTCTCTCTCTCTCCTGTCTTCTTTTCTCTCTAAAAATCAGTACAAAATTATTTTGGTCTGAAATCTCTGCTCTTAATCATATGCTTACATCCTGTTTAAGCTTAGGTCATGGTTTTGTCATCTTTAATGTGATGATAGTGTCTTATATAGATCTTAAGAACTTCCAAGACCAACCGTGTCTAAAGCCCAGATATCTAATCAAGTACCTTCCTCAGCTGACTGATGACTACCTCAGGAATATCTCTGGGCGTTGCTCTGCACTTGCTTCATGCCTCCGTTCTCATGGAGCAGTCCTTGTCTCTGCCAAGTAGTTTCATATGTTGGCTGTCTTTTTTGGCAGCTCAATTTTGGACCCTTGTTTGGAGTCTGACTGTCTCTCATGGGAACAGTGCTTCTGGTAGCATTCCCCTTGGCTCCACCCAGTGTGACATCAGCACCGTGACCAATGCTCTCCTCTAGGACCAAGGTTGTGTTCCCCGACTGTCACCTGCCTCTCCCATTTCATCCAGAGGGAATGACAATGCTCTCTAGCTGGGTGGTGTTGGATTTTAACTTCCCCTTCAATTAAATATTTTTAGTGATATCTAATTCAGCATTCAGAATACGAGTGTTTTTAATCAATTTATACTCAAAGCAAGCCTGCGATAAAATGGGAGCAGGATGGTGTAGAAGAATAGTCAGTTGTTTGGCTATCCAGGAAGCCAAGTTTAATTTTAGCCTGGAGAGAATTTGAAATCATTATAATTAGATGAGTGTTAAAGCCCCAAAGCGAAAAGGACTCCTTTTTTAAAGCACACCCATTCATTTAGCATCAATTCACAACTAGCAGTTCATTCCCCCAAATACTCTATCACTTAGCATTCTTGCAGAGTTAGAGTAAAATATTTCTGGAGGAATTCACATAACTTGGAAGTAGGTTATTGCTGGAGGTGTGAAATAGACACTATAATTACTTGAATATCCGTAGAAATGTAAGAAATACAAACTGTATATGGGTTCGCGGAGAGGAAGATTATATTGTCTCATACATTTTATTTGTGGTACAGAATAATGAGATAGTTGATTTAGAATGATTGCAAGGTACCTTGCGCAGTGTTGGACCTCAACACGAATGCTGGGTAATAACCATTCCTGAGCGTAGGCCCCAAGGTTAATTTGAAGTGCACTCCAGAAAAATAGGCAGTCATTTCACCGTCACTTCAATATTCTGCATAAGTTCTGCTTCAGTCCCGACTAATGCCCTGACTGAAAAATGTCTATGTGATGGTCTGAGGTATCTTGAAAAACAGATGAGAAAATATGACTGGCAGTTTAGTCTCCTGCCTGTGCAAAGAACTAAAAGGTAGTTTTGTAAGATTTAGAAGAAAAAAAAAGATGAAAAAAGGGAGCTTTGGAATTTCTAGTAGTAAATGAAAGCAAGGATTCTTCTCTTAGCAGAAGCATGTTCTTGTCAACGGTGGCATCTCTGTTAAGCCTGTTCTTTTACCTAAACACTCCTGTTACTGTCATCTCTCGGGTTTGTCATACCCACGGCTCTGACAGGACAAACATTCCACTGTAGAACCTGTCAGGGAGGCCAGGTGATTTCCCCGCTCTCCCGACATGTGCTGCTCTTTAATATCAGCCTGTCAAACACCTAAGAGAAAGGCACCTGCTTTTGTGCTTGGCGCTGAGGCTGGGGCGACCACCACACACACATACACTGTGATCATGAGCCTTACACTGCTCTGCGATTCAGCCTTTGGTGACCATAGAATCATCAGCTGGGAGATGCTGTTGGCATAAGTGTATCATGCAAGTTAGATTGCACATAGATTGGTGGAACTATTTTGAATAACATTTCTTTTCTGGTGTGAACTTCCTTTAATTTATTTTTATGATAAGTTGTTTTGAAGTATGTTCTGGATGTTCCTCTGCCACAATCAAATGGAACCTGCATAGAAGTGAACATCAATGTTTTTGGCTTGCCTTGCATTGATGATCATCTATTTGTGTGGGTTTTATATGCATCTGCATTCACCTTAAGTTTGCCTTCTCTAAGGAGGGATGGTCCTCTTGGTTTCAGTGGTTTAAGTGATTTCATGTGGGTATACTGAAAAGTCTTTCATTTACTAAAGATGGTTTTCCTGGCACCCCGTTTGTAGGTCGCTGAGCTTTTGTGTTCTCTCTTCCTATCTGATTCTTCTGTGGCATGTTTTCATGGGAGACCTGGGGAGGGAGCAGACTACTCATGTAAGGGAGGTTCTCATACAAGAATGTGGCTAATTTTGTAACAAATACAACAGACTATCTAAAACCAGTATATGTACTTTCTTATAGTCACTCCAGGAGGATGTAGGTTTACCCCAAAGGCAGTTGCTGGATTCCCTCTTTGGAATGCCCTCAGAGTGTACAGCAGCCCATGCTTTTATTCTCTACTCTGTAAAGTATGTTTTAGTTTTTAAAATTAAAAAGTTGCACATCATCACTTTAATAATGCAAATACACATAAGTATCTAAAATAAAAGTGATCACAACTCCCCCACTACACACACCACACATCTTTCCTTAACCCTTGGCTTTATTTCCCCCTGGTTAGGCTAATTTTAATAATGTGTTTTATATAACTGTATCCTTTCCATCTCCTCATAAAAATATATACAAAACATATGGTGGCTTTAAGTTTTTAGGAGAATGTGAAGGTCATATATATACCCTTTAACTGGTTCTTTTCCCTTTAATAATATATCATGGACATGGACCAGGTTTACAATGAAATAAATGAACCATGACCTCTAAAGCCCACACTTGTATGGGATCCTTCCAGGATCCTGGCGATTTTGCAATTCATAACTCTGTTGTTTTTCTTTCTTAAAGAGGGCCCCTGACATTTTATGTGGCAGGCTCCACAAAGTCTGGATGCATTCCCTAGCTTGGACACCTTTCTAGGCCAGTAGATCTGGACTATGTACCTCCTTTTTGTTCTAGCATTCTCACAAATGTGAATCTCCAACAGGAAAGAATTGCCAAATACACCAAGAAATATATACAAGGATCATTGCAGCAATTTTAAGGTATCAAGTATATGACAATAACCTGACTTTTCATGGATGGAAGAAGTTACAATTAAGGTCCAACTGTTATCGGAGAATTGCACGGGTGGAATTTCTCCATTGCTAAGTGGAAGTGGGGTTCTTATGATATCTTGAGCAAAAGAATTTTCCAAGACTCCTACCGAACAATGAGTGGTTTTTATTTGCAAAGAGTTATACCCCTTGGTTTGCAAAGTCCCATTTCCCTTAAACCCAGTCCTGGAAAGCGTGCAGCTGGGGCTTCAGAAGAGCGAGAAGGGCCCTGGAAGAATCTCAGACAAGTGAGAGGCCTTAGGGATCATGATTCATTGACCTCATGGTAAACCTTGTCCGTGTCCATGATACATCATTAAAAGGGAAAGAGTACTCATGCGGCCGAGTGCAGTGCGTGAGAGCCCCGCAAGCCAGGAATCAGGCGCCCGTAGCAGGAGCACAAGCAAGAGCCAGAGAGCCAAGAGAGAGAGAACTCCCTTTGTTCAGGAGTTTAAGTATCAGACCTTCCTGTGCTTGCAGGGGCCATGCTGCACACCTATTCTGGCCAATGTCCTGTCCCAAGGTAGGTCTGACAGGCAAACACCCTTTCTCCATCATCCACTTTCCTGGGCATGTGTTTAAGCTGCAGCTTCCTTTTTGCTCCTTTCCAGTTATTAATAACTGGGTTAAATCGCAACAGTATCACAACCACACTTTGGAAGACAGTATGTGCTTTTGCATTTTCTAAGTGATAGTAAATTGTTGGTTTCTAAGGGTGTGTTTGATTTTTTGAAGACATCAAAAGATATTGGAGTCTGGCAGAAAGTAGAGAAGCAATTGGAATAGTATTACCTTTGGTTAAAAATTAGAGAGTGGGAAACAATTAGAGAGCGATTACAAAGTCATGGAATTATTTTATTTTGCCAACTTTTTCTTCAGCAGGCATGCATTAGGAACTTGTTTGTTTCAGATGTCCTAATGGATAAAAGAGGGCCATGCTTTTAAAAGTGGAAATAACGCTTGCATGATAATCCCAGCTTAATGCAGAGTGCCAGACAGCAGGCACTCCACGGATATTTGTTAAAAGAGTAAGCGAGTCAATAACACGCCATGATAGTATTATGTATCTGGCATCATAAAAGCTCAAAGAGGGAAAGTTATTAATTGCTTAAAGGTGTCAGACAGTGCTCGCTTCACAGATGATGTTATGTTTGAGCTGAATCTTTAAAGATTAACAAAAAAGGTTGAAGGGAAAATAGAGTGAACAGAGAACATTTGGGGTAGAAGGAAGTCTTATATAAAAAGACACAGATGTGTGAAGGAACTTGTTTGGAGAAGTTAAACTAATTGGGTTTGGAGTGCAGGGTATCTGTAGATGGCTAATAGGTGCTGGGAATGAAAAGTTAGGCAGCTCAACCTCCCCATTTTATACTCTTGTCCTGTGGTCTTATTTTCATTCCTCGATAGTTCCTATTTGAACAAAATTCCCCTAGTGGATGAACTTTGCTATTCATATTTAGCTGACTTTTCCCTCTATAGATTGCTATGTTCTTTAAAAAAACCCCCACGATATTCATACCTATTCCCTTTATGGAGCATATTTTGAGGTGGTTATTACCAAAGGCATATACAGGGTAAGAGTCAAATTGAAACAATAATAGAAAATCAGGATCACAAAAAAGAAAACACACAAATGGCAATCAGCAAATTCAACACGATGTCTTCATTACTGAACTTTAAATTTGATTTGTGCTTGCTGGTAGCTGTGTCAAAAATAAATTCATAATTTTAATAAAAAGATATTACTCAAAATAAAAATATCCTTTCTTGAGTCTTTACATAAAGAATAAGGTGTTAAGATCATGGACTCCAGAGTCAGATGCTTTGGTGGTACTTACTTAAGCTCTGTGTGCCTCAGTTTCTTGATATCACAAATGGAGATTATGTGTGGCTTAAATGAGATACTTAATTAATATGATCTGTAAAGTTGAGTCTGTGTTGGGAAATGACCTAAGTACTTTATGTATATAAAGTCATTTAATCATCATAACAATCCCAAAGGTGGGAGCTGCTATCTTCTGCCCCACTTTACAAATGAGGCACTGAGAAGTTAAATGAGTCTCTCAAGAGCACACAATAATGAGTGATTGAAACAGAATCTGAATGTAGGTGGCCTGGCTCTAGAGCCAGGCTCTGAACTACTGGCTATGCTGCCCATCTGAAATAATGAAAGCCATGAGCCTGGCCACACTGTGAGTGTTTTGTATCTAATGACTATCAGCATGTGATAGAGGACAAAGAACATTTTCAAAACTATTTAAAAGGAAACCTAGTCATGGATTTCCTACGGCTGTCTTGTTGTCTATGCTAAAAGTACAGTATTAAAATGGAACTCAGTGACAGCAATTCTGCAAAAGGAAAATCCAATGTGTTCCCAGTATGAAGGCTTCAGGAATTCCCACTTGACCCATGGATGGAATTTAGAACACACACAAGAGTGACTCAACTGTATGTGCTTTCATCACACATGCCTAAATATGAGTTCTTTTCATTTGTCGCCTGCGTGGCTGACTGAAGAAGCAGCTATATGCTTTGGAAACCAGGTCAGTAGATGGCATGTTTGGTGACCTATCGCATAAATGGAAGAAATTTGAAAAAGTTTTCCTGCCTGGAAAATATGTTCTGCCATTGACGTGTCAGTATCTACCTTCTACCTGGAGAGGGATGCAAGATACTTAAGACATTTATTTACATACTAGAGGCCCGATGCATGAAAATTTGTGCAAGAGTAGGCCTTCCTTCCCCTAGTTGCCTGCACTGGCTTCCCTCTGGCATCTGGGACCCAGGCTTCCCTCCTCCAGCCGCAGGCAGGCACCCGGGACCCGGGCTGGCTTCCCTCAGGCCATCCGCAGGCACCCGGGACCCTGGCCGGCTTCCCTCCAGCCCTGGCTTTGTCCGGAATGACGTCTGGAAGACATCCTGTCTAATTAACATATTACCCTTTAGTATTATAGATGTTATAAGTGGGATAGGGAATGTAATGTATAGATAGTAGCTGTGAGGAAAAAAATTAGCTAAATCTTCCTTCTTTGTATGAAATATGGCCCTATTGTGAAACTCAGCAGTTTCCTGAGTGACAGTCACACTGGAGAAACAGAGGCATAATTAAAAGTATATTTGTACTAATTGTCTTATTCAACTTCCATAGCTTGGTGTCATGGGATCATCTCAAGTGTTGGTATTATTTAAGTAGAAAATAGAATTCTATATGTAAAATGAAAATTATTGGGGGGAAATAGTAACAAATAATAGTTGTGTCCAAGGTCAAGAGGAAGTAAAATCTACTATATTTGCATAATGGTTTTAGTTTTGTTCCATATTGAAAGTAATAATGCTATTTGGGAAGTTCTGGACCCTGCATCCTAAATATGTATTAATTATCAGGAGGATAGGAGCGATATGCCAGTGGTAACAGGCTGATGGGCAAGGTTGTTTTATCAACAGAGATTTATAGAGGGCTGCCACATGCATGAATTGTGACAACAGCCCCCCCCTCTGACCTCCCAGCATCGTCTCTTATTCCTCTCTAAACAAATATCCATATAATCGAGTGAGTTTTAAGGAATCTAAATCTGATCATGTCACTGCCTGTCATTTGATGGCTTTCCACTTGTTTTATGGTTTACAGAATCTCCCTTGCATATACTTTTCACATCACTTGCCCCACCCCACTTCCACCTCCTGGCCTTGACAAGTTATACTCCAGCTGGAATGTTCTTCCCTCCAAGCACCTCCTTCTCCTCATTAAAAGAGTTGCCTTCAAGCTCTAGTCGGAATGTCCCTCCTTTTTGGGAGCCACTTTTAATCTCTCAGACTAAGCTAGGACCCCTTATTAAATGCCTCCAGAATATCCATACCTCTTTCCCAGACCTTGCAACATACAGTTACTTAAATAATTGTTTGTGATAATCTTACATAATGCCTGTCTTTCCCACTAGTTTACAAGTTCAGTGAATTTGGGAACAAGTCTGTTTGGCTCACCTCTCTATTGCCAGGGAGAAGCACTGTGTGCTGTGCTCAGTAGAGGTCAGTTGACTGAATGAAGTGGGTTCTCACTGGAATAAGTGTGGGGAAAGGTCACTGAGGTAGGGTGGGGGCTTCAGCATGAGCAAAGGCACAGAGGTGGATCCTGTGGCAAGCCTTTGGGTTTGGAGCCTGTGGTGCTTCTTTATGAAAGGCCTTAGCAACAGTCATGCTTGGAGAGGCAAGGGGCCAAACAAGATGATCTCCTGGGATCCTTTCTACTGTGTGATTTTCTGTATCTGGTGCATCTTTTCATAACTCTCAGAGGGAAAGAGCCTAGTCTCTTGTTGCATATTGAACGGTTATTTGAAGACACAAAGGGAAATGCAGGTGACGCTCTTCATTTAGAGAAAGAGGCTCAGATTCAATACGGAAACTTTCGGTGAGGATAGACCAATGTCATTTGCTTGATGGACACTCAATAACTGAGCTATTGTTGCTGAGAAAGGATGGTGCCATCTCTAAGGATCTCTCCACCACTATTATCTTTTCAAGCACACCCTCCTCCACGAGGGTGTTTAAGTCTGAAGGCTATTACCTGCAATCACAAAACCCGGTGCACAGAGCAGCACCTTCATGAGTTATAAAGGCATTCGTTACACTAATGTTGAGTCACTGGATAGGGAACCACAAAAATCTAAGGGCAGCCCTGAAAAATGTAACTTCTACTTTGCAATGAACATGTTGTGGTTTAGAGATACTGAGCATTTCTTCACAGTGAAGTTACCTTAATTTATGGGTCATGTTTCTTTGCACATTTGTATTGGAATTTAGCTCTTAGTCAAACATGCAGCAGGTTAGAGTGATTTCTTGTTAATCAGATTTCTGTGAGGATTTTATCTTTCTCTTTATTGGTATCATTCACATGGATAAGCCATGAAACCTTAAATTATTTTCTATTCACCACATGGCATTGACTCTGGTGACAGGAGGGATATTCAATGATTCTGTTGTTGCAAAGAAGCTGGCTAACAAATCACTGTGATGTTTGCTTTTCTTTTTCCAAGTCCACAGGGAAATAAATTTATGGATCACTTAACCTTTTACCCAAGGAATGAAAAATCCAAGCCAGTTCTGCATTAATATTGCTCTGAGGATGCAAAGCAAGGTTTGGTTTTCAAAGCAAATCTGAGGGTTAAGACAACAATTAAGGTAATAGAGGAAGATCTGCTTGTCCTCACCTGAATTAAACAATTGTTCCAGCTCTTAGGATATTTGAGTAGACATCTAATAAAGTGTTTTTTCTTTGCTTTCTTTGCTTTGCTTAGCTTTTATAAAGTAACAAATCATCTACCGCATTGAATCGGATTCTCCAAGGCTGGGAAATCTATAGTCACCTATGTCCCACCAGAGATGGGCAGATGCTAAGCTCTCCCTCACCTGAAGACCCCTAGTGTAGATACACCCATAGAATCTGTATCCTCTCAACAGCCCAACGTGTGCAGAATTGCATACATAATTGTGTAGATGGTTCTGATTTCTACATTACATTACAAAGTTTGCCAAATGTGCTGTAAACTTGATGTTCCAGCTCCCTATTCAAATAATGAAATCTCTCGGGTATTCAGAATGTATTTTACTAAAAAGGAAAACTGTTGGGAGAAGAGAGGCAGTCATCTTGGGAATGACATCTCCCCATCTCTCACAGTTTCTGCAGGAAGGACCTGCCCACATGAAAAAGCATCATGGCTCCTGCATACTGGGAATAACTTTCCCCAAATTAAAGCGCCTTTGGACTGTGCTAATTTACCAAGGATTTGTTTTCAGGCAGGAACTGTTGGAAATTTTAGCTTTGGCATGCATGCATTTCCTCAATAGTAACTGAAAATTAACTATTTAGAAATGACATATGCATTGAACATATTTTCCTTTGAGCTATCCTCTGAACACATTCTGCGTGTTCTTTAAAATATACAATAATCAATACTTTGAAAGGTATGGCTTCTTAGAATTATTGTCACTAAGAATATAAATTTTCTTGGGAAAAAACATCCTTTGCTTTCTCTTGCACAGAGAAAAAGGCTTTTACAGACACCAGAATTCCCTTGGGATCTGGAGGAAGAGCAGAGTGATTATCCACACCCAATGGATTCAGCAGCACTTCGGGACCCCTTTTCCCTTATTTACTGAAATTGCCTTAATAAATTCTCCTCTGGAGAGCAAGAATCAACTACACTAATGCCTGCGGAAGCAGTAATTGGCTTCACTTGGTGGAAAACATCCACTGGAAATGGTGATGGAAAGTGGGGACCATGTCCCACCCACAACTGTAGCGCCATGTACGCTGTGATGCTTCTCATTCCCACCCTGGATTTCAAGTCACAGCTGCCAAGAAAAAAGGCCTGTGGATCCCGAGAGCCTCCAAGCCACCTTATTTTAAAGGGATACTACGTTTTAACTTCTTACTACACTGATTTATCTCTAAATTAAAAGTCAGGTAAACAATTATATGCCAGTAAAGTATCTTTGGAAACTGACTCTAACAGCGTCTTTACTTTTTTCATTAAAAAAACTATAATGAAGGATCCATGGGTTCCATTCTGTTGCTCATTTTCTGCATATTAAAACCCTCACTCATTATTAACAGTCCTTGAACAATAAAGCAGAAGCAATCACACAGGAATATATAAAATATAATTTCAGTCGAGTTCAATAGAAGCGTTTCTGAAAATTGTTGTAGGCATTTTTTTGAAGATTGCCAGTAACTAGAAAGGCTTTTCAAACACTAACATTTTGCAAAGTCTGAAAATTCATGTGATGCTTACTGGGTAAAAAGACCTTTCATTTCTACCCGGTGAATGCCAGTGGTGGAGTGTGCACTGTTTTAAAGGTCATCACTATAGGATTAGGACTCATGGATCTGCCTTAAGGCAAAATGTCCCCTGGTTTTTGTTGGATAATGACACAGATCTAGCCCTGTTTGCCACCAGCTTCCCATCGTGCTCTATTCTTTGCTGACAAAATGTCCCCTAAGTTGTCCATTTTTTCATTCGTTTAGTCCTTCACGGAACAATAATGATTTGTTGTGGGTCCGGTATTGTGCTTGGGACTGGCGGCGCAGTGTCCATAACATGTGCTCTCTGCCCTCGTGGACCTGAGTCTGGCTCATTCATACCCGGTGTCCTGGACAACTGGGCTCTCCTGAGCTGCGTATATGGTGGGGCAATTTGTGTGTTGTTTCCGAAAAGGTCTCCAGAAACAGAAGGATATTGAAGAGTAATTTTTCCCCATCTCTGAGGTGAATCCTCTGTAAATGCTCAGGACTATGAGGGAGGAAGAATATGCCCACCTGGCAAGTCAGATTACATATTCAATCCTGATGGTCAATGTGATTGCACTCAGATTTCACCTTAAAGTTAATTGGGGTAGAGCTGACCTTAGGGGCCACAAAACCACGACTACATTCTAGCTTTCTTCTGGGGCTAGTCTAGAAAGACCTTCCCTTGTCTGTACTCTAATTCTCACAAACCTGGGGAAAGTTTAGTGCTCCTCACATTAGATTTCTCAGTCTCCCTACAGAACATCAGGACCAATACCTGGATGAACTGTAAATCACAGGGGTAGTGTTAGGATGAGGCAACTCTCGCAGGTCAAGCTTATTCAGATACCCAACTTTGTGAGTGGCCCCTCCAAGTACAAAAGGAAGAAACTGGGCTCGGGAACCATGCTACCTAAAGGTTAATAACAGCTCTGGCATTTACAAGCTTTGCAGCCCAGTTCTCAAATTTCCCCTTCTGTAAAATTGGAGAGAATAATGCATTGAAAGGTAGAGATTAAATAAACTACTTTATAAATAAAGTCTATAGCATGTCTTATAACTACCCACTTAGTGTCCCCACTGTCTCCCTTTTTCTCCCTATTTTACTTTGCCTGCCTACAGAGCTGGGTAGATAAGAAAATCACAAGCACTATCTCATCAGATACTTGTAAAACATACGTGAAGTTGATTTTAATGCAATCCTATATAATAAAAGGCTAATATGCAAATTGACCAAACAGAGGAACCACTGGTCACAATGATGCGAGCTGACCACCAGGGGGCAGATACTCAATGCAGGAGCTGCCCCCCTGGTGGTAAGTGCACTCCCACAGGGGCAGCGCAGCTCAGCCAGAACCCGAGCTCACAGCTGGCGAGCGCAGCGGCGGTGGCAGGAGCCTCTTCCATCTCGGCAGCAGCACTAAAGATGTGGGACTGCCGGTGTAGGCCCGGTCCCAGGGAGCGGGCCTATACCGGCAGTCGGACATCCCCCAAGGGCTCTCGGACTGAGAGGGTGCAGGCTGGGCTGAGGGACCCCTTCGAGTGCATGAATTTCGTGCACTGGGCCTCTAGTACTATATATAAAAGTACTATATATAAAAGAATGGTGCAAAGGGAATGCACCATTTTGGGGAGGATTCACAAGAGGCTATCTGGTGTAGATCTAATCCAGGAGTCAGCAACCTGCAGCAGGTATGCCAGATGGTGGTGTGATGAGCCAAGGTGCTAGGCATGTTGCCATTTACCAGGTGGAAAATGTCCAGACTAATTGCCAGTCTGAACCTGGCAGAATGGGCCATGAGTTTTTACTAACTGTTGCTGCTTTTTCTATCATACAACTGTCCTTCCAGTGCAAGGGAAAACATTACCACATAAAAGCTGGGACTTGTTTCCTAGACCTGGGACCGAGGGCACAATATCCCTGGAACTTGTTTAACCACTTTCATCCCTTTACTCTCCTAATCACAGGATTTTGTGATGTGCTTGGTGGGGCACGGCTAGTTCTCCTCTTTCCTTCCTAACAGAACTGGGATTTTGTTCTGGTATCAGCCCTGAGGGTAGTCCTTAAGGAAAGCTCCAGGGATGGGCCCTGATTTGTCCAACTCTATCAAGGTAGATCACTATGAGAAGCCTGGCTCTTCCCTGCTAAAAATGAACAAGGAAGCTTTTAACTCCTGTTGTTACTGGCAGCATTTCCAACTTTCCAGGGAACTGGTCTTAGGATGAAGCCAATCGAACAGAAATATACAGCAGAGATACAGAAAGAAATTAAATAACATGACTGATGAGTAAATAACATCACTGAGACAATGGAGTGGCTCACGCCTCTTCATGGTACACTTCCTAATATGTAGACCCATGCAATTTCTTACTGTTCCAACCAGTTTGGGTGGCTGCTACTACTGCTTGAAAACAAATGATCCCTAACTGATTGACCTGTTGCATTAGTTTCTCATTATACATTACCACAAGCTAGTGCTTAAAACACACAAATTGACTATATTAGGGTTGTAGAGACCAGAAGTCTGATGGGTCAGCACAGCTGCATTCTTTATCCGGAAGAAATTGTTTTCTTGCCTTTCCCAGCTCTTAACGGCTGCTCACATTCCTTGGCTTATGGCTCCTTGTCACTCCCACCTCAACTTCTCTCATCACATCTCCTTTCCTGATTCTGATTCTCCGGGACATTTATGATGATATTGAGCCCACTGGATCAATCCATGAGAATCCCCCATCTCATGACGCCTAATTTAGTCACATGTGCACAAAATCTCTTTTGTCCCATGAGGTTACATATCCAGATTCTGGGCATTAGGATAGAATATCTTTGCGGCCATTGTTCTGCTTGTTAGGTGTGCTTACCATAGCCACAGGGCTACGTTCCTAATGGGGATCTTTGTGGTCTCCTACCCATGAGCATTACTAATAACAGGTTTTACATTTTTTAAATTTTGTGATGTGGTCATGTCATTTAATCAACATTTATAGGACACCACATCTAGAGCATCTCATCTACAAAGGCAAATAGGTCTTTGTCCCTTTTCAAAAGGGACAGGCAGACAAGCAGCCAAGAGATCTTATTAGAGAATGTTCTGTGCGCAGAGAAGAACCCTCACTCTACTTGCCAGGTTGGGCTGTGTGGTTTTAATAAGGTCTTTTTAATCACAGAGGTAGATTATAATGTCACCTCAGCACAAGCTTATCATCGAGAAAAATATAGTCTTAAGCTAATCAAGTTCCAATGTGGTCCCATTATTTTGAATTATGTTATTTTAGATTTCTACTGGTCAGGTTTCTACCGGTCAAGCAGAAAATGCCTGAGAAGTCTGGAAACTGTGGTCTGGATGATTTTGGACAGCATATTTCAAGGCTAGTTCACTTCATAACCTACTTATTCAAACAATGTTTGCCGAGTTACTATTACCAGAAGTATATTGCCTCCCACAGGAGATTCAAGAGTGATTAAGATTCCCTAACCAGTTTGGCTCAGTGGATAGAGTGTTGGCCTGCAGACTGAAGGGTGCCAGGTTCAATTCCAGTCAAGGGCATGTACCTTGGTTGTGGGCACATCCCCAGTAGGAGGTGTGCAGGAGGCAGCTGATCAATGTTTCTCTCTCGTCGATGTTTCTAACTTTCTATCTCTCTCCCTTCCTCTCTGTAAAAAAATTAATTACATATTATACATTATATATATGAAAGAGTGATTAAGATACTATGGTCTCTTGTACTCTAATTAGAGATAGACCAGGTCTACAAATAACTAAAATACATTTAATACATCTTACAATATTTAATTAGCCATGGATTGCACCATTATCAGCTTCTATTTTGTTTTGTTTTTTAACATTATTTTAAATTTATTATTATTTTTTATTCCTTCCTCTTTGTTATTTAAAAATTTGAAAACACTGAAGGTATTTTCAGGAAAGCAAAACTCACCCATAATGCAGCTGCTTTGACAACAGCATATCTGATAGAATCTAAGGCACTAGAAAGAAACAAACACTTCCAATGAAGCCGACACACTGTCAATTTTAAAATGATTCCCAATTGTAGAGACGTTAGCTTGTGAAATTAAGAAAATCTTGCCTCTCATATTTCTCATTTCAGAGATAACCACTGTGTATAGTTCAATACCAACTATAGATGCGTGGAAGAAACCCTCAGGGTGTGTGATGTTGTTTACTTCCAAATTTTCCATGGTTAAGACTCTATAAGCCTAAAATAAATAAATATATTGATAGACAACAAAGCATACCAGAGTTACTTTTTCCTTTTTTTACTGTTTCCACATCTTAACCATACATACCTGCAACATTTCAGGAATGGTACTCTGGAACAGTGATTTTGCTTGTGTGCATTGTGTGTGCAGTATGGGCAGTGTGTACAAAGCACAGTGTACAGTGTGCAGTGCGTGGTGTGTGTGGTGTGCAGTGTATGCATTGTGTGCACTGTGTATGGAGTGCAGTGTGTGCAGTGTATGTGTAGTGTGTGCATGTGTGTGTGTGTTTGTGTGCATGTATTAGTGGCAGGAGATCTAAGTGCCAGCATGCATTCATGTGTTGGTGGTGAGTCTTCACAGTATTAGAAGTGATATGTCATGAAAAGCTACATTCTACTCTTCAGTACTGAAGAGACAATATGAAAGACAAGGTAAGGGGAAAAAAATTAAATAGAAAAACCTCTGGCTCACATTGTAAACTGGTTTTTGACAACTGATCCTTAACATATTTCTGGAAAAATAAAATAACTTAGAGATACTTCAACATATTTTCTTGGAAACCCCAATCTATGATTTACACTGAAAAGGGGCATTTTGATAGTAAATATCTTAAAGCAGAGTATACCCTTCCACATCATCCTAAGACTGAGAAGGCATCCAACGGTCACCTTATGGGATTCTGAATCACACAGACCTCACGCCATGTGCCAGGAAGCACACACACCCAGAATAAAACATGCAGGGCCCTCTGTAAGGAGGGAACATAGACTTATGAAGTGCTCCCTAAGAACTGCACATTGAGCTAAATGATTTTGTTTGTGGTGCTTTATTTAATCGAATGAGGTATGCATCTACTTTGATGTAACTTGGGTGCAGAAATCAAATGTTCTGTTTCATATAATGATTAGCTGAGTAAATTACTCTAGTGCAGCTCTGTTTGGGATCCCTGATTATTCCACACATTTGCTTTTGAGCTGCAGGTGCAGGCTGCCTCTCCAGCGTTTTGTATATTTTGAGAAATTTAGAGATTGTGATGTTTTGCTTGGCTCCGTTCTATTTGATAAAAGAGTTTATAATACCAAATATTTTAGAGGATAACATTTTTCAGGCAACAGGAGCTAGAGAAATAATCCAGGAAGGGATTTAACTGAGGGCAGACACTTATATTATCTCTGCCACCAGTAAATATCCAGAGGTTAGTGTTCTTATGCTGGTAGCCCCTCACATTTCCTGTTCTGTTTAATATACACTCAGATGTATTTCATTGCACGGATTAATTTTCACATCTGCCAAGTAGATTTTGGACAAATTTGCTTGCTTGGGAATTTGATCTGAAGAAAATCATTCTGGATATTTTTAGAGTCATTTCCAGATTCCCTTCCTGGCTTATCACTCGCTGCCAAGCAGACACTTTGGATGTTCATTTAAAATAATTAGCATAAAGGCAGTGTTTAGAAGTTGCCCATAAGATAAAATCCAAATTGCTTACAGTTCCAGGTAGAGTCTTTGCAAGCTAGCCTCCAACTATCTGTAGCCCCATTTCCAGCCACGGTTTCTTACTGACTTTGCATTGCTCGGTTTCCGCATTTTATCCTACCACTAGAGGCCCGGTGCACAAAATTCATGCACTGGGGGGGAAGGGGGTCTCTTCAACCTGGCCTGTACCCTCTCGCAGTCCAGGACCCCTCACTCCTTACTGCCCACCTGCTTGCTGCTCCCTAGTGATGCCAGGGAGGCTCCCGCCACCTCCACTGCACTTGCTAGCCGTGAGCCCGGCTTCTGGCTGAGCAGCGCTCCCCCTGTGGGAGCAGCTCTTACATTGAGCATCTGCCCCCTGGTGGTCAGTTCATAGCAACCAATCATTCCACCATTCGGTCGATTTGCATATTAGGGTTTTATTATATAGGATAGGATATTGAATGAGAACTGTAAATGAAAAATAAAATTTAAAAAAGAACCAAATAACATTTTAGATCTGAAAATTTTAATATATATATATATATATATATATATATAATTCTCACCTGAGGATGTTTTTAAAATTGATTTTTAGAGAGGGAAACATCCATGTGACAGAGAAATACCAGTAGATTGCCTCTGCACCTGCTGACCCACTGGGATCTAACCTAAACCTAAGTATGTGCCCTAACCTAGAATCCAACAGGAAATCCTTTGGTGTACAGGTTAAGACTCCAACCAATTGAGCCACCTGGCCAGGGCAGATCTGAAAAAAAATTTTTTTAAATGTACCTCCAGGCCCTGGTCGGTGTGGATCAGTAGTTAGAGTGTCCTCCCACGCACCAAAGGGTCATGGGTTCGATTCCAGGTGAAAGCACTTACACAGGTTGTGGGTTCCATTCTTGTTGGATTGTTTGGGGCAACTGATCGATGTTTCTCTTTCTCTTTCCCTCTCCCTTCTTCTCTCTCTAGAATCAATGAAAAAAAACATATCCTTAGAGGAGGACTTAAAAAGAAAAAAGAAATGCTGGTTTGGTTCAGTGCATAGTGCTTCTCTAGGCTGACTGAAGGATAGGGTTGGATTCTGATCAAGGACTGAAGGGTACCTGGGTTGCAGGCTCAATCTGGGGCCCTGGTTGGGGATTCAGTAAGAGGCAACCAATTGATATCTCTCACATTAGTTTCTGTCTTTCTCCCTCCCTTCCAATCTTTGTAAAAAAAAAAAAAAAATCAATGCAAAAATGTCCTCAGGTGAGGATTAACCAAAACAAACAAACAAACGAACACCCATCCCCAGTGTGTTTATTGAAGGAGCATATGAAGTATTTGTTGATTGAACGGGAAGGGATGAGACTTCACTTTCTAACTGTTTTAGCAACTCTGCAAGCCAGAGGGTTTATTTTAATTTTAATTTTTATTGATTGATTATTTTAGAGAGAGGAAGGGAGCGAGAGGAACACCAGTGTGTTGTTCCACTTATGCTCTCTTTGGTTGCTTCTTGTCTGTGCCCTGACCAGGGATCCAACCAGCAAGCTTGCTGTATCAGGAGGAGGTTCTAACCCACTGCGCTGGGTGCTGCCCCTCAGGGCCCCTAAACAAAACCCCTCTGGGTGCCCTGGCCCTGCTGTGGGCCGGAGCTCCTCTGCCACAGCAAAGGTGTGGGTTCCATTCTGTCAGGGCATCTACTTAGGTTTCGGGTTTGATCCCCGGTCAGGGCTGACTGCTTGCTACTCAGCAAGTGACCAAGAACCATTGAGGTTCATGTGCTCTAGTCATTCGGTGGGGAGCTGGGGTTCCATTGTCGACATGGCCAACTCCGATCCCCGGTCCTCCATCGAGGACTTCAACTATGGCAGCTGCGTGGCCTCCACCAGCATACAAATCCGCATGGGTAGGTCGCCCTCTTCACGGCTCGCCAGGCCTGGCTGCTGTGCAGTTGCCCTGGGAGGCGGATTTCCGGGTTCCCAGGGAGAGCGCCCTCTGCGATGAACTCCCAGGGAGAGTGGGGTCCCGGAGCGAAAGCACTTCGCTCTGCCTCCCTTCGGGGCTCCCAGGCCGGAGCGGAGTTCCCATTCTGTGCAGGGCTCGGAGGGGAGAGCCGTCCCAGGGCGGCCTCCAAGCTGGGTGCTGAGAAAACGAAACTGGAGCCCTTCCCCCTTGAACCCTGTCGTCTTCGGTGTAGAGAGAGACAGATGAAAGCCTCAGCAGCCTTACGGGGGCAACTTTAAATGAAGATGTTATTTTTTATCGGTGAAAATAAGTTTATTGTGTAATCAATATTGTGTAATCATTGTGATTTTATTTTATTTGATGCAGCCTCCCATCCCCTGGCACGCCCACCCACTCCTGCCCATCATTACCCATGAGGGCATCCCGGATAGTTTGCATATTCCTCTATTATTATATAGGACGCTCAAATTTCACTTGTTTTGGTTCTCACTAGACTGATAAACTTAAGGGCAAAAACTATTTCTGTTTTACTTGCCTCTATATGAAAACATGGTCAGTTTGGAGAACATAGTGGGTATGCAAAGGATTATTTGCCAAATGAAGGAATAAGTTCATATTTTTCAATGATATCCATTCTTAAGAAACTATTCCTATAATAAAGTTAAATCTGAAATTCTAGTTCCCATATATTATTGCCATGAGACTAAAAAAAAAAGCTGTGTATCAAAAGTAAATTACTTACTTTCTTGACCTCTGCCTCTTCATGAAGGAAAGAGCCTACCTTAAAATTTATACTTCCATAAGCAAAGCTATCTGTATCTGTCTCTGCCTCTCTTCCTCTGTCTCTCAGTGTCTCTCTGTCTCTGCCTATATCTCTGTGTCTCTGTCTGTCTCTGTCTCTCTGTCTGTCTCTCTCTGTGTCCCTGTGTCTGTTGGTCTCTGTCTCTCTTTGGATGAACTGTCAAAACTGAACTAGAAAGTAAGGACCACTGTCTGGTGAAGTGGGGGCCTTGCCCTGACATTTCTGTATTCTAGGCACTGGGAATTAACAAATTGAACATTTCCAATCATAGACTGCCTGTATAATAATTTATTTCTATTTTGAAAATGGATAAATAATTTATTAATTTCATCCCACAAAAAATAGTATATTTGATATTGTTCTGAGAAGATGAGTTACATCACAAGCTTTAACCATACAATGTGTGGCTCTTGTAATCAGTTTCATTACAGCCTCATGTAATCAATAGAGCCAGGCGAGGAAAATGTAATCCTTTGTTTTGGCTTTGGCATATGGCACCTCCCTATCATCTTCATAATATCTGTTGGTAGTGACAAAACAACATTTTACTAAAGGTGTTATAAAATTGCCCACAAAAATGCTTCATAATAATAATGCTTGTTATTAGTTTATTCTGAAAGCAATTTTTCTGAAGCAATTATTTGTCTTTATTAAGAAAGTACCAGTCTGGAAGCATATTTAAACTCACCGGGATTTCATAAATAAGAAAAGCAAAGAATTTTACCACATTCTTTGATATATTCTCTTATTGTCTCACAGACCTGGAGTTACTTAAGACATTCATCATGATTTTCTTTCCCTCTTGGATATTGCTGTGTCATTCCAGAGCATCAGCAAAGGCAGGTAGCATCATTTCTTGGGATGCACATATGAATACTTCAACTTGAATACAAATTTTACTTCTAATCTTAAAACACAAAATGGGTAATAGAATCTTATGGTACTTACTTTTTAGGGAGGGGTACAGTGATAATAGAGGATTGATAAGATCTTCTACTATAAGCTGGCAAACATTTTTTATTTCCCTTACTCTTTTTCCCTAGGAATTATCCTACCTAATAATAGACAAATATGCAAATTGACCGTACCTTCGCTATGCCCACGATTGGCCAGGAGGCGCGGGGGGGCGGGACTCGGGGTGGCCGGGGTGGCCAATTGGGCCGGCGGGATGCTGAGCTCGCGTCGCCAGCGGTGGCGCGAGCTCAGTGTCTGTGCCATGGCTCTGCTGCGGCACAGAAGGGGCCTCTGGGGCAGCGAGCTCACTTCCCGCCGCGGACCATCAAAAGCGGGGGAGCTGGGTGCCTGTCTGCTCCGGCACCAGGCCTTTCAGAAGCCTTCGCCGAGCTGGAGGCTTCTGAAAGGCCTGGTGCACCAGCGGACAGGCACCTAGCTCCCCCATGATCGAAAGTGAAAGCGTGGGAGCTGGGTGCCTGTCCGCTCCCGCACCAGGCCTTTCAGAAGCCTTCACTGCGCCGGAGGCTTCTGAAAGGCCTGGTGCACCAGCGGACAGGCACCCAGCTCCCCCGTGATCGAAAGCGAAAGCGTGTAGGGGACCCTACACGTGCATGATTTAATCATGCACTGGGCCTCTAGTGTCATTATAAAACACTACAAATAGAATGACATATTTTTTTATGGTCTAAATTGGGACCAAGTCTTCTTGGGACCAAGTCTCTGAACTCTATCTAATCCTATCTAGATAAATGAATCAACATCACAGAGCAAGGGCTGGTCAGCAAGCCTTGTCCCCCAACTCTCAGCCTCAACAAAAAAAGTTTTTGTTTTTTCTGTTTGAAACAATTCCCAAGATATGTTTCCTATGACTTTAAGTAGAAAAGTTGCTTGTTTTTTCTTTCTTTTTCCTTCAAACGTTTGTGGTTCCCTTGAGTACGTACAGTATGATTTTTTTTGTTTGTTTTAGGAAAGGAAATCTGATTTTGTTTAATTTGGAAACTTAAATGATAGGGATGAATTAGTTACACTGTGAGGATGCTTCAAGGAAAACTGAAATCACTATTTGTCCCATTTGGCCATGAAAATAAGATAGAATGCCCTACAGGCAATTTATACAATTTCTATTATAGAGATGAAGCATAACACAGCATGGAATTTATGTCCCTAATGAGCTTTATATATGATTCTCTAACTTAAAAAACCAGTATGTGGAGAATCACTAATTCTTTCACTGATTGTTGAAGAAATTTGCTACATGGTATTTCAATTTTATTCAAAATAGGACAGACCTAGTGGAAGAGACCTATGAGAACATGATAGATCTCAAAATTAGGAGAAGACAAGGGAAGGCCTAGTAATAAACTATACACCAGATACACACATAAACACATATATCAGAATCTTCTAATATTTGCAGGCAAATAAATTCACATAAGCCAGCGATATGAATCATAATGTTTTCAAGTTTGCCTGCCTTTACAGACAACCTCTAGCACAAGCCTGGCACAGAAGCTCAAGCGCTAATGTCAACACACATTAAATAATTGAGTAGGCTGTTGTTATACAGGAATGACAAATTTTTCCCACAGAGTTCATATATTAGTGCAATCTCATTAAACAATATCCTTAGAGGTATCCCACGTTTCGGAGCCTTCAGTCAGATATAGTGAATTACCCCCGTAACAGTCCACCTTTGTCTGTGAACCTGACAATAACTCAACTAGAGTGAAAGTTTCAGAGCTCTAAAATGACCAGGAACAACCATAGTGGATGGCACTAAAGTCCTGGAAGTTAAACATTCAGCTACAAATAGGCCTGAGAGTGTCAAGGAGTTTGGGACATGAATGGAAACCTTTATTGAAATGTGACTTCACTTATTCATCCCCTAATATAACATAGCCCTAATATGAGAGGGTGTTCTAACACACGCTCTTGAGAAATGCAGCAGGTTAGATTTTTGAGTGAATTTGAACTCTTGAGCAACGCAGCTTTGTGATAGGAAGCACCGCAATGAAGTAAGAGTCATGTTGCAGGTTGTGGTTCAGACATGGATGGGAGTAGTTAAACACAAATAGCCTAAAATTTCTGTTGTAATTTATTTTTCTAAGAAGCACTCTAATTACTGAAGAATGGAGAGAGCCCTACCATTTCTTTCCATAATGTAGTCAATTTGGAGAGATTTTATGGCAGAATTTTTAGAAGAGCCACTGGTAAAAATGGATACACATAATTAGTCAGGAAACCAGGAGGAAAAAACTAGAGGGGAGGCATTGTAGACATCATAGGGTAGTATTGTATTATCAGGAGGTAGGCTCCAGGCAATAATGTCAAGAGCTGCAGCTGTAAGACTGAGAGAAGTGTTCCGGCTTGCCAGCAACCAAGTCATTTTTGGCCTTTAAAAAAAGAAATTCAAAACTGAGGTGAGGGTGGAAATGTATTTAAAATATTTTTGAAGAGTGAAATGGATTGGTAGAGTAGTAAAAACATCCAGAGATGAGATATTAATGAAACCAGAGGAGAAATAATTGAGAGAGTATCATCTCAGAGGAGGCAAAACTGGTTAAGATCAATGTTACTGATAGAGAGGTTGACTTTGGAAAGGAATTATTTCTTCCCCTAAGAAAGCATAAGTGAATATTTAGATATTTTTGGAAGAAAAGTTGAGGGAGTTCACAACCTCATGATTTATATCCTGATTTTAAAAAGATTATGTCATCTGTTGAGAAGCAAGAGCCAATATGGAGCATATGTCTTAGAAATAAATGAAACTTGTAGAGAATGAGAAGAGTTAACCAAAGATCAATATTGTTGAAAGTGAATAGGTCATTGTCTTAGTGGAAAGGGGGGCAGAATTATCATGTATTGTCTGCTCTGAGCCAGCATATTTGGATCATGTAGCTTTCATAAAAACCCCATAATATGATAATAAGAGTTATCTTCATTTTATGGATGAGAAAACTGAAGCTTTGAACACCACTCCTCTAGTGAGTAGTAGAACAAGATTCTCATCCAAATCAGACCAACAAAACTCTTTATTTTCTTTCTATACAACTGTAAAGTTCAGACATTTCTCGGGATGACACACGGTTGGAGGTTGACAAGAGGTGTGGCAGAAGGTAAAGAAAGACATCAGGATTCATGATCTAGGCAACAGTAGATGAAATAATTTATCATGAGGCTCTGTTGTAGAAGATAAGAATTAAATTTAAAAAGGGAGATTATTAAATACATAAATATTGAAGACTTCAGGAAAAATTACTTTTGAAGAATAGATTAAGGCCTGGCCGGCATGGCTCAGTGGTGGAGCATTGACCTATAAACTAGGAGGTCATGGTTCAATTCCTAGTCAGGCACATGCCCAGGTTGCAGGCTGGATTCCCAGTTTGGGGTGTGCAGGAGGCAGCTAATCAATGATTCTCTCTCATCATTGATGTTTCTATCTCTCCCTCTCCCGTCCTCTCTAAAATCAATAATAATAATAATAATAATAATAATATAAAAAGAATAGATTAAGAAGAAAACAGGTGATGGAAATTGGAAAGCTAAGATACTATAGACAGAGATGGAAATTTCAGAATTTCCAAGAGGTATAAGGGTTTTAGCTAACAACAAAGTTCACGGTATGGTTATATATATTGGTTTTAAAAGTGACTTGAATTTTTTCACAGGAATACAAGAAATCAAAGCAAATATATATATATATATATATATATATATATATATATATATATATATATATATATATAAAATCCTCCTATATAATAAAAGGCTAATATGCAAATAGACCGAATGGGGGAACAACTGAACAACCAAACAACCGGTCACTATGGCGTGCACTGACCACCAGGGGTCACGCGCAGAACATGGCAGGGACATTGGCAGCAGGCAGCAGAGCACAGAACATGGCGGGCATCGGCTGCAGCGGGATGGTGGAGCAGGTGAGCGGGGGCACCAGACCAAGTTTGGGTGCTGGTTGCTGTCATCAGGGCAGGCCTCTAGTGGTTACTGAAAATTCTTTGCTCCCACACACTGCAGTCCCACCCGCCCTGCTCGCACCCACTGCCAGTGCCAGAGCCGCCGCTTGAACCCGCTGCCAGTGCCCAGTGCTGGCCCCGATCACTCAGCGCCATCAGTGGGTCAAGCAGTGGCTGCCGGCCCTGATCACCCCTCAGGGCTTCTCCACCTCCACCCGCTTGCACCCACTGCTGGCGCTGGCCCCAATTGCTCTGCGCCATTAGCAGATGCGAACAGGGCTGGCACCATCAGCACATGGGAGCGGGGGGTGGCAGCAGCAGGGCTGCTGGCAGACAGGGGACTGGGGGCCATGGTGGGAGGGGCCAGGTGGGGGTATGGAGGATGGGCCAAGACGAATCCCTGTACCCACTACAGCCTCGCGGCCCACAGTTCCTTTTAAGGTGCACGAATTCGTGCACTGGGCCCCTAGTGTGTATGTGTGTGTGTGTGTGTACACACACACACACATCCTATATAATAAAGAGTTCATATTCTAATTAGATCGAATAGCAGAACGACCATCTGAACGACCTTCCGGATGAAGCTGGGGCTGCGAGGGCCAAGCTCTTTGTGTGAATTTCATGCATCAGGTCTGTAATATATATATTACATATATATAGGACACTTAAATTCTGTATTAGATTGAATAATTTTTCACTGAGGAAATATTTAAATTTATCTGGTCTTGGTAATACTTTGAAAAAGTAGAATATATCAAACTATTACTCAGTAGTGAAAAAGTCTTTTAGTAGCAGCTAAATACTTACTATTTGACCATAGTCACAAGCTCAGTAATTATCAAAAAACACAAGGTAAAGGTCTTATACCTGACAAATATAGTTCTTCTGGTGACCAGCCTCTCACATTTTTCCTAGGTATGCATTTACAGAATTTCTTTTTACTTTCAGTTGTAAAGATAAATTTATGGGTGTTTTATCAAGGCTACTTCGAATTTGAAAATAGAATGCAGTAGACTGTCACTTTTAGAAAGAAACAGACTTTGAAGAATGAAGAATGAGTTTTATATGACAGAATAAATATGTCATTTCTCCCTATAATCCTTTATTTTTGAGTTTCATTTTTCACAGAAGGGAAAATTAATGCTATTAAAAATATATAAAATACAAGAAGTGGACATCAGTCAACTGCATGTTTTTAATGGAAATAACATGAAAAATTATAATTTTAATCTAGTTTTGGGAATTAAGTTTTGTTTTTTTAATTTACTCACTTCTTAACAGTATTGCATATTACACGAGGAATACCCCTGAAGCATGGATTTTCCTCTATTTAAAATTCTTAAGGTTACATTTCTTACGTCTTGTTTTACCTTTGCTATTCACTTCATTGGTAGTGATGCTTTATGCCTCAGCTGGTAGATTACATTTAGACAGTAACTTCCAATCGGTACAAACAGCAGTCTTTCATTGAAGGCCACTGTCAGCAGGAGGATTTGGTCCTGAATATCTTACCAAGTTCCCTAAGCCACTTAATAGGAAAAGGAAAGCAATCCTGATATGAAGACTTTATGTACTGGTATTGAAGTTCAAATTCATATTTGCTCTTTAAACTCTCTATGTCCAAAATTGAACTAATAATCTACAAACTTCTGCCTCCTCTTGTATTTTCTATATCTTGTTCAGAGCAGGGGCATCCCTCCTGCCACTCAGGCTTGAAACCTGTTATCTACTCTTCCCCTTATCCTCTAGCAGCCACATTCCTCTGAATGGCAACTTTACAATGGCTTCTACCATTCTCTCTCTCTCTTTTATTGCTTATTTACAAATTTCTTCCTTCTGGACTGTTGCATATCTTTCTAATAACTTTTGCAGCCTACATCCCATTCCATAAGATATACTGACATCAGAATAATCTTCCTAAAGTTATAAATTTGAAAAACATACTTCTCTACTCATAAGCCATATATAGCTCACCTCTACCTGGAGAGAAATAATAGAATAAATATACTTGTTTGACATTCAAGGTTCACTATAATCATCCCTGATCTACCTTCCAAAGTACCTGACATGAATCCTTCCTCCAAAATGTCCCCCTATTTTAGCTGAGTTGACTTACTGGGTAATCTTAGAGAATAGTCTGTACCTTCAGTTTAATCAGAATGCCATTCTCACCATACCAAAATAGAATTCATTCCTAAATCCCTGTTCAAATGCTGTCTTCTCTGTGAGGCTTTTAATAAACTCACATCCACCCTAACATCCAACCATGCACTGGTTCATCCAAGTTGTGTGAAGTGAGAATACCAAAAATAAATACCACTTGATGCCTACCTTCAATAAATGAAATGTCTACTTGAGAAATGTTAAAACTAACAGTAATATTAAAATAACACAAATGGTTTTTAATTCTTACCTATAATAAAGGTATTCACAAAGTGCTATGGGAACACAGAGGAGTATCTCTTAGAGAATCAAGGAACATTTTATAGAGTCAATGTGATTTGAGCTATTTCTACAATTAGAACAAAGAAAAAACATTCCACATGAAGGAAACAGCAACCAAAAGGAGTAAATAGTCAATCTATTCAACAAATATTTATGTAGAATCTACTATATGTCAGACGTTACTAATTATTGGGATATTGTAATGGGAGGAAGTGAGAAGAGCAGGAAGAACTAAGAGACATGTTTTAGTAAAACAAAAAGATAATGGTTGCTCTTTAGTTATATGAGAGTATACTATATAATAAAAGGCTAATATGCAAATTGACCAAATGGTGGAACGACCAGTCGTTATGATGCGCACTGACCACCAGGGGGCAGATGCTCAATGCAGGAGCTGCCCGCAGCCCACAGGCCCCAGGCCAGCCAAAGTGGGTGCCAGCAGGGGCCTCCCAATTGCCCCACCCATCACCCCACAGAGAGAGGCGACTGGTGGCAGTGGGGGGGGGGGAGTTTTGCAGGGCCAGTGAGCAGGCAACGCCAGGCTGGCCAAGACGGGTGGCAGTGGGGGCTCCCTGATCACTCCACCAGTCACCCCACAGATCGACTCTTATAGCCAGCCAGGCCTAGGGACCCTACCCATGCATGATTTCCGTGCACTGGGACTCCAGTGACAGTATAAATGTCTATAAGATATTTGGGTTTCTTGATTGGAAGGAATAATAAGCCCATTAATCAAATTAAAAAATACCAGAGAAGAAATATGTTTGGGTAATTTTTCAACATATTAAGTTTTAATTATGTGAAAAATGTCCATGTGTTGAATGGAAATGTGGGTCCATAGGACATTATCATTTAAATAATATTTGAAGGCATAGGAATGGTTTATTTTTTAAGAGAAGATGTACGTACATTGAAACAAGAATGTCTGAGAAACTAAGAAAAAAGATTGCCTAAAGATATAGGGAGTGGTCAGCAGCTTTAGATAGTGAAGCGCAGTCATGTAAATTATCATGTTCAGCTATTAAGAGGCCCTTTATTTGGCCTTTGAAAGCACAGAAGCAAAGGATGATGGTGGAGGCAGATTGCAGCAGTTTGAATTGTGAAAGGGAAATGAGAAAGTACAGGTAGTAAGTAGAGATTTCCAGCTCAGGAAGTTTTAGAACCAAAAGGAAAGTAAAATATAGATATGTTCAGGGAAAATAGGTTATTTTTGATGGGGGAGAAACTTGGGTAAGTTGAAGAAAATCCAGTAGTGGAAAGGCAAGAGATTAAAGCTAAGGGACAGAAGGAAAAAATTATGGGTCTGATTCCAAAGAGGAAGAAGGGAGTTAAGAGTCTTGATGGAAAGAGTGGTCTAGGTCAGGATAGCAGGAGAACAAGTAAGGATGGATGGCACTCCAGTGAGTTTAGAGATGGAAATTTAAGAAAACTGATGGAGTTCAATGGTCCAATTTTATGTGTCTACATAAATGATTCCTACTAGTTATGGTATTTTGTATTTCTTTTAAAGCAGGCATTGTATTCTACTCTGGATCCTAGCTATTTATATTTTACTTTCCCTAGAAGTTATAAGCTGCTTAAGATCAGGTACCATGTCTAATTTTCTCCTGGCTCCTCCATGCACTTAGGGCTGTGCTTGGTAAATTGCAATTTAGGGGAAACTGATAAAGTATATTGTTGTAGCTATCTTATTAAACAATAGCAGTTAAACGTGTCTTTGTTTTATAATCCTTTATTGGCTAGCCACAATGAAAAGGAAACCATGGGTTTAACCCTGGGCTATGAGGCTGGAGAAGGAGGGGGTGGTAATTGTTAAGACTCTGCATTCAGAAAAAAAAAAAAAAATTCTGAAAATGGTATATCAAGTAGATCCATCCATGCAGTACAATCAGTGAGAGAAAGTTATGTTGAAATATTTGATTACGTTTCTATATGTTCTATCTGTGATAGATTGCATTATTTTTCAAGGAGTTGTTACTTCTCCCTGAGGAAGGATTATACCCTTCCTATCCACTGAATTCAGGCTGGCTATAACACTTGCTTTGGCTCTTCCATATGGGAAAAGTAAACATCTACATTCTGATTAACTCAGGAATGGCTGTATAAGTTGTTTCGACCAATAGGGTGTGAAAATGATATGTTTTGACAGTTTTCTTCTTCCTCCTCTGACATGAGACTGACAATATCACAGATTAGTGGCTATTCCTCACCCTGTGTTTAGTTCTGAAGATGACACGGAGCAGAACCTCTGCCCCTGCCATGAACATTATGTGACCGAGAAATAAAACTCTGTTCCAAGAATTTGCTGAAATTTTGGCATTGTTTGTTGCCACAGCAAACAATCCAGACTGATGTATTCTCCTCCCAGACCCTCTCCTTGAGAAGTCATCTGAGATACCTGGCATCATGAAGATAAGGGGCCTCTTGCCCGGTACAGATTCAGTCTAGCTGCAGAGGAGATATACACAAATGGAATTATTTAAAAATAATAGAACAATTATCTTTAAGTTGAATATAATATAATGAATTTGTGAGAGCTGAGACAGTCTACTTTTCCAAGGTGCTCTGTGGAGATTGGAAGCAGGTGGGCATATCTGGAGTTGGATTTTAAAAGACAAAGGGTGAAGCTAAAGAGATGACAGAACACGGTTTCTCAGACATGTAGAAATTCCTGTTCAGAATAGTCAGAGCTTCCTAAATTTTCTAATTTTGGAAGTCTAATCATCTCTACTAAAATAATCTTTCAAATCGGTTCTCTACTTAAATAAAACAAAATATACTAAAATTAGATGAAGTAGTGATGTTATAGTTGGACCATCAATTCACATTCAATGTGACTCCATAACAACAATCTTAATAACAGAGGCAAAAACATAAATCAATGTATATGTGTGTGCATGTACATGCTTATGTGGGTGTATAGCCTAAGAATTCTACTTTCCTTGATACCTGTATCTCTAAATGATATTATTATTGGTGTCCTAAACACGTGAGAAATAGTAAGATTTCAGCAAACAACAAAGCACACAGCAGAGATGAAGGGTTTTAATTTACTGATCAATACTGAATGGTAGGCAGCTTCTAATTAGCACAAGGCAAAAGA
The DNA here is from genome assembly GCF_951640355.1 of Cnephaeus nilssonii. Lineage (NCBI taxonomy): Eukaryota > Metazoa > Chordata > Mammalia > Chiroptera > Vespertilionidae > Cnephaeus > Cnephaeus nilssonii. The sequence goes on along the minus strand of NC_137081.1, from coordinate 18,444,947 downwards.
CAATTTTAAGTTGTAACAACTGTATTATAATGAAGTGGTGTCATTCGGTTAAAAAAACTTTGGTTGTAGTAGCCTATTTTAAGTATGTAACACTGTAGTGGTGGACTTTTCAGGTAAATTGATTTGCACCTACCTCAGAATATCCTATAAGGGCAATAGAAATTTCATTTAACGATATAATAAAGTGGCTATAAAATCTTCTGTGAAAATGGTAGAGCTTCCAAAAATTTTTGTAACTTATCCTAGAACTTATTTATAAAGAAGATGCTAGAGGAAAACTATGGAACAGCTATGCTTTTCAATCTGTTTACTATGGTTAAAAGATCGGTACCCTAGAGTGAGTTTATTTTTAGGAGTTTTTCTGTCTATAGCAGTTTAAGGGTGAAACAGACATGCTTAAGTATCTAAAATAGTTGTTTCTCTTGTCCAAAAGAATACCAATATACATTAACTCTATTAAAATATCAAGTCATATTGATTTTTAACAATTTATAATTTATTTGGTAGGGAGCCCCATTAAGGGGAAATTACTGATGCTCTCAAAATTACAAGTCATATCATCTCTCCATAAAAATTCCCTGACACTGATAGTGTGATTTTTGGCTAGAGGAAGGTAACAGGATAAAACTGCATACCAAGTTCTATTCAAGAAGTTGACTTGAGAGGAAAACTTTCTGCTTGTTTTTGAGTAAGGCACCTGAGACCAATCTACATTTCCACAGTGGTCATTAGCAAGCCAATTGTAGACTAAATACTCTCTCTCAGTGGGACCTTAAACAAGTCAGAAGTTATTAGCAAGGAGTCCTTGGAGGCCAAACAAGTCTCCTGCAGATAATGCAGACTAAGCCCTCTTCATTTAAGTCTGGTTTTAATAATTTCTCTAAAAAATTGTCTTAATTACAGCAAATTGAAGCTACATTTTGCTTAATACACTTAATTAAGTCATTAATGATATAGAGGGCATTGGGATACATTCTGTTGCTCTGATCACTTATTTCTCTAGAAAATTCTCTTGAATTTAACCTAGGCCTTATGATCCTCTGATATTTTCCCTATTAAAAATGTAAATAGGACACTGGAGCAACTAGTTTGAAAGTTAATAGTTCATCCGCAATTGATGTAGACATACAGGACAGGCCCGGCCATGAGAATTAAAGCTCTCTGAAAGGCCAAAGTCTTGGATTTTTTTCAGTTGTTACAAATATTCTTTCTTGTGCTCTAAAATTGTATTAACGCTTTAGCATCACGAAAATGTCTTTTTTTGTTGTTGTTTTGTCAAACAAAATAATGACTCCTCAAATGCCCAACATGATTTTAGGAGAGTAGCTTATTTGCCTCTCAGAGAAAGGACATTAAGTCTGGAGTTGGGAAGACTGAGTTTAAACTATGTCCTGTCACTCACAAGTTGTGTGGACTTGGGAAATTAACTTCTCATAGATTATTTTCTTATATATAAAACTAGGTGCTCAGTGCACGAATTCGTGCACTTCGAAAGAAACTGTGGGCCACAAGGTTATGGTGGGCACAGGGGCGGATCTTAGGCCCATCCTCCATGCCGCCCCCCCCCCCCCCCCGCCGGCCCCTCCATCTGTGGCTCCTGGTCCCCTGTCTGCTGGCAGCCCTGCTCCCACTGCTACTGCTCCCACATGCTGATGGCACCAGCCCTGCTCACACCTACTGATGGCGCAGAGCGATTGGGGCCAGCGCCAGCAGTGGGTGTGAGCGGGGCTGGTGCCATCAGTGGGTATAAGCAGCAGCTGCTGCCCCAATCGCCCCTCAGGAGCAGGGGGACGTGGAGAAGCCCTCAGGGGTGATTGGGGCCGGCAGCTGCTTGTACTCGCTGATGGCACCGAGTGATTGGGGCTGGCGCCAGGTGCCGGCAGTGGGTGCAAGCACTGGGCAGAAGCGTGGTGCGAAGGAGCAAAGAATTTTCAGTAACCACCAGAGGCTCACCCCAATGACAGCAAACCGGTGCCCTGCTTTGGTCTGGCACCCCCGCTCACCTGCTCCACCATCCCACCGTGGCTGACGCCCACCATGATCTGCGCTCTGCTGCCTGCTGCCAATGCTCGCCATGTTCCACACATGCCCCCTGGCGGTCAGCACATGTCATAGCAACCGGTTGTTTGGTTGTTCTACTATTTGGTCTATTTGCATATTAGGGCTTTATATATATAGATAGGGATAGAAATGGTATTTCATAGGGTTATTGTGAAGATTATAATATTTGATAAATATGAAATATTTAAAGCTGTGCCTGACACACAGTCAAATCTCAATAAATGTAAGCTTGTATTACCATCACGAGTATTATTTTTAAAACAGGAATAATAAAAATATTTCATAAGTAGTATTGAGCAGGTACTTATATTAAGCATTTAATAATTTATCCTTCTTTTCCCTGATACCTCTGGAAACTTATAAACAGAATCAGTCATTCTATACAAGTAAAAAGATGCACAAACGGTGACACCAAGACCATCACATCTGACTGCAAACATCATGCAATGCACTGCACAACCCAGGGCATGCTCCTTGCATGGACACAGTGCGATGTGGCCCACTGAAATTGTGCAGGGAAGTTCTGGAAAATATCAACACCAAGTGAATGAGAAGAAAACCTGAACTTCACAGGGATACATCAAGAATTGTGCATGTCCCAGTCAGGGCTCTCGGTCAAGATTTTTCTTTTCAAATACCCTGAAAATTGTTAATGATGAACTCATACTCCTAAGAATTTGGGCCCCAAATACACATTCACTGTGTGATCTGAAAACTCCTGAACTCAACTATTTGAAGTTTTCCTGGGAAAATAGCGTCTAGAGACACTTTGCCAGAAGCACAACTAGATCCTCCCTAGCAGAATCTTTTAAATCCAATCCTCAAAGAATTCCTATGAAACATCAGTCACCCAGAAGAAAATCACAGAGTAAGTCAGGTAACGAGCCACAGGAGGGGGAGTTAGTTAAATAAAAGACTGTATATCAGACCCACAATGATTTCAGATAATGATATAAAAAAGAATATAAAATAAGCATATTGAATATATTTAAGAAATTAAAAGACAGTATCTAAATATGATAAAGAAACAAGAGACAGTACAATGGCTAGGCATATTTTAAAAAGAACCGAAGAGAATTTTCATGTTTAAAAAAGGTTTGAAATGAGAAATTCAGTAGGTGGGATAAAGAACATATTAGATACAGCTGAAAGGAGACTGGATAAACTAGTACATAGATCAAAAAAAAAATTAAAGAGAATGCAGCAGAGAGATGAACAGATGGAAATATAAAAGAGAGGTGGTACCCGGCCAGCATGGCTCAGTGATTGAACGTCAACCTATGAATCAGGAGGTCATGGCTTGATTCCCAGTCAGGACACATGCCCAGGCCGGGTTGCTGTGTGGGGGTTGCAGGAGGCAGCCGATCAGTGAAACCCTCTCATCATTGATGTTTCTATCTCTCTCTCCCTCTCCTGTCCTCTCTGAAATCAATAAAAATATATTTTAAAAATAAATAAAAGAGAGGTAGAAGAAAAGAACTGAGTGAAAAGCTGTAACATATTTTTCATGGACATTACACTAAAACATAATAAAGGATGAGGAGATATGGCATTCCAAAAGAAAATTATAATTTTCTAGAACTGATGAAAAACATGAATCCTAAGACTGATAAATTAAAGAAATTCATACTAGGCACACAGTAGTGAAAAGAATAGAGTATCCAACACAGGGGATTATAAGGCAGCCAGGAAATAGACAGACACCTTTAAGGGATGACCATTAGACTGAAAGTGCCATCTCTATGACAGCAGTCAGAACCAGAAGAGAGGATTAACTTCAAAGGGCCAAAGGAAAGCAGTCAATCTACAAATCTACACTAACAGAACTTTCAGGACTGCAGCAAAATGAGACAGTGACTGAGAGTGCTTAGGATGGACAGAGACCAATCACATTTCTAGAATGAAAATGATAGCAGAAGAAGGTATGAGATGGAAGAAGAAATCATGAGCTAGGGAGAAACTAATCATGTTGATAACACAGAATCATTAACATTTTAACATTTGGTGTTAGCAAGTTAAGATTAGTTGAGAGAGGTCCTAGTGGCTTGTTTTAAATTGTTTCAAGGTCCTTGTATTGTTACCAATTGATATTTCCCTCTCAATAGATGTTTCTCTCTCTCTCTCTCTCTCTCTCTCTCTTTCTCCCTCCCTCTCTCTCTCTCTTTTCCTTCTGCTCTCACTAAATATTAATAAAAGATGTCCTCTCATTGGGATATCAATAAATAAATAAATAAATGTAATAAAATAACTGTTCTGCTCTCTGATGTATACTAAATGCCTTTTAGAGAAAAGGTTAATAAATTATGTGAGTCCTAGATGTTTATATAAGTTCTTCCACTTTGTATGTTTCAGGAATACATATATGCAATCCTACCTTTTGACTCTGTCCAAAAGGACAAGGGATTTATTTATTGGATATGTTTACTCCAGGGGGAAAACACACACACACACACACACACACACACACACACACACACACACACACACATATATATACAAACATACATATTTAATAACATGAACAGCAAGAGACTGAAATCAATGGAATGATTGTTTTCTCCTTCTTATAATTCCAGACATAAATTTCTCACTAATATAATCCAATCACAGCTAAGAGACACGTTGTCATGCTTAAAACACAAATATAATGGAAGCAGATTAGAAATTAGTGGCTTTGCCATATTTTATATGATAGTGACTGTAATCACAGGTTATCACCAATCATATAAATAACATCTTTATTTTCATGTGGCTAAAGTAGAATTGAGATTTAGGGAAAGTTTAAAGATCTTAGAATTATAAGGGAGGTGTTGTGTCTTTATGCAATTTCATATTTCATTCTTGGGCAATTCAAGTCTGCTTGTTAGCATTTAATCCTTGACTGACTGGGTATGTTATCTATGAAAAGCAGGGCTTAATTTGGAAAGAGAGTATCTGATCTCTGTCTTGAAGAAAAGAATGAATTTACTGAGACATTTATCAAGGACCGCCCACATTTCTTGCAGATTCTGGGAACTGGAACATTCTGCAATTTAAACCCTAAATTGTAGGTTTGAAAATGTGACTTTAAAAAATCCTTATTCTTTGAGCATGGTAGTTAGTCTTAGGAAATTTATTATACTGATCTCCATTCACAGTGTTATCACAGGATTTAGAAATTGAAATCAAGAGTTGATTTTTCTTCCTCAGCATTTCACGTATAATTAGTAGTAAATTTAAGAAATGTCAAATTAATCAGCTTGATTTTTAGCATTTCGGTAAAGATAACTCCCTCTTTCTTTGCTGCAGTGTTTTAGGGTTTAGTGTGAATTTTATGCAACACAGTAACATTGATGGTTGGATCAAATCAATATTTAGATGAAGTCCCATTTGTAACAGGATAATGTAAAATAATTATATAGGACTCCTCAATTAACGAACCAGGATGTCTTAGCATTTGTGAGAACATAAATGAATTTACAGGCCATTATGCTAAGTAAAATAAACCAGACAAATGCGACATGACACCATTGATATGAGGAACTGAAATAGATTCATGGAAGCAGAGAGGAGAATGATTATTCCCAGGAGTTGCGGGTAGCAGTTAAAATGGGGAGACATTGGTCAAAGTTTCAGCTATGCAAGATGAGTATATCCTAGAGATCTACTGTACAGCACAGTGCCTATAGCTAATAATACTGTATTGTGTACTTAAAATTTGCTAAGATGGAAAATCTCATGTTAAGTTTTCTAATAGTAACAATAATAATAAGGAGGAGGAGGGAGAGGAGGAGAATGAGGAAAAGGACAAGAAGAAGCAGTAATAGAAGGAGTGCAAAGGGTGAGAGGAAAATTTTCAGGTGAAGGATACATTTATGGCATAGATTCTGGTGATTGTTTCACTGGTGTATACTTATCTCCAAACTCATCAAGTTGTATGAATTAAATATTTACAGTTTCTTGTATGTCAATCATGAAAAATCAAAAAAAGAACAGGAAAGATACAAGTAGAAAAAGGCAGTGACTCATATATTAAATGTATTAACGAATTTGTAAGGAAACAAAACAGGAGTGGAGGATTCCCACACCTCCACTTCGATCTAGAATCACATGAGAGGTATTACCACAAGGGTGGTAATATAATAACTATTTGTATCTTTAAAGGTTTTTTGTAAAATGTATAAGGACATAATTGAAAGAAAATTCAATGACAAATAAAACATATATTAAAGTTAAAAAATTATCTTGAAGGCAGCATAAAATCTAAGGGAATAAAACAGTACATATAGCCAGCAGTAAAAGGGTAAAATATAAATAAAGAGGGAGAAACAAAGCACAGGGATTTACCACGATTTGAAAAGTATACTTTGAAATGTCAATCTCAAAAAAAAAAAAAAAAAAGAAAGAAAAACTTAAAAGGACATTAAAAATGCTGTAAGCAATATCCAAAGAATAGGAGAGGAGAAAAAAAGCAGCAGGCAGGACTAAGTGACAAGCGTATACACACACAGAGGGAATCAGAAAGAAAAGAAGCATTAATTTTCTTGTGTGACAATTGTTACAACTCTGAGGTCTGAGCACCAGGGCAGGATCTAAAGAATGGAGAGTCAGAATAAAGATGAAGCCTCTTTAAGGGGAATGTTATGAAAGCATCTGTCAATTTGCAAGTACGTTACTTAATCAAGGGAACTAAAATGTGATTTATCTTTCAAATACCGGATGATAAAATACTGGATCTCTAATGTCACAATCATTCAAATTAAAACTTTGAAATGGTGATATCTCTGGGGACCAAATTAGAATATCTTGGATGCTTGATTAATAGAAAAATACTAACCATCATACCATTAAAAATTTTTGTATTGCTTCTTTCCCCTGATGTAAACAAAATACATATATATCACTGCGAATATCTCAGTGTTTCTATATATGTATATAAATAATACTATGTATCTATGTATGCAGAAGTATAACATGAAGGAATATAATTGATATATAATTAATATCCTATATAATAAAAGCATAATATGCTAAATGTATGGTCGTCCATTCAACCAGTCAAAGCATAATCTAATATAGAAAAGGCCAGGGTTGTAATGACCTATCACGACTAAAGGCTGGCCAACATGGAAGTCCTTTGGTCAGTGATGGGTTGCCGGGGGTGACCCAGCACTGACTTCCCAGGGGACTGAGACCCAGAGAGAGAGGCAGGGTCTGATCTGCAGCCTCAGTGGCAGCTGTTGATCAGTACTTGCCTCTCTCTTTCTCTTCCTCTTTCTATCTGAGCTTCGCCAGCAGCCAACCTTTTCTTTCTCTCCCGGCCTCCGCAGGGGCTGCTGTTAAGCCTCGCCTCTCTGATCAGGCCCAGAGATAGGCCCGAAATGCTGACTGGCATAGGAACTGACCAATCAGAACCAAATGTGGGTGCTGTAGGGAGCCAATGGCTGCCTAGGAGGTGGAGCTTTGGATGCTGGCATAGAAACCGACCAATCAGAACCAAATTGGCCAGCAGAGGAGGGCAGTTGGGGGCGAGATCAGGCCTGTAGGGGAGGGCAGTTGGGGGTGATCAGGCTGTCAGGCAGAGGCAGTTAGGGGCAATTAGGCAGGTTGGCAGGTGAGCAGTTAGGAGCCAGTGGTCCCAGATTGTGAGAGGGATGTCCGACTGCCAGTTTAGGCCCAATCTCATAGGGATCCCCCAAGGGGTCCCCAATTGGAGAGGGTGAAGGCTGAGCTGAGGGAACCCCCCCTCCGTGCACGAATTTCATGCACCAGGCCTCTAGTATGCTAATGATATGCTAAGGCTGCTCAACTGCTCACTATGACATGCACTGACCACCAGGGGGAAGATGCTCCGACCAGTAGGTGAGCTTGCTGCTGGGGTCCGGCAGATTGGGACTGAGCAAGATGGCCTGGACACACCCTGGAGCCCTCCAGTGGTCCCTCCCTGGCTGGCCAACCTCCCGCATCCCTCCCTGGTCCCAATTGTGCACCTGTGCCCTCTCATAATCCGGGACCCCTTAGGGGATGTCAGAGAGCTGGTTTCAGCCTGATCCCGCAGGCCAGGCCAAGGGACCCCACTGGTGCATGAATTCATGCACCGGGCCTCTAGTATAGACATAATTTGAAAGAAGTGATCCTACAATACTATGGAATTCATGCATGTATGTGTGTAAGTGTATATATAGGCAGACACCAACCTTTCTTTTTCGTAATTTCACATTTGTTTTGTCTCTTTCATTTTTCTTTCCCAGCTCTTTTTTTTAAAAAAAGTATGTTTTTATCGATTTTATGTATTTATTTATTTTTAATCCTCACCTGAGGATATTTTCCTATTAATTTTTAAAGAGAGTGGAAGAGAGAAGGAAAGACAGAGAGAAATATGGATGTGAGAGAAACACATTGGTTGGTTGCTTCCTGCATGCACCTGGGCTGGGGAGGAGCCTGCAATGGAGGTATATACGTGCCCTTGACCTGAATCAACCAGAGACCCTTTAGTCTGCAGGTCGACACTCTATCCACTGAGCCAAACTAGCCAGGGATTTCCCACATCTTAAATGAAATATATATGAATCCCATAGCTTTTTTGGTTCTTATTAAATGACAATGAAGCTTATTCCATTAATCACATATCTCCATTCCCATACAGTATCAATATATCCACTGGGATTCAGTTAATGCTCTTACTACAGGCTGGATGCTTATAGAGGAGGAGGAGTGTCTGGTTCAATCTATTTCTTTCCTTATTCCAATACTTGTTTTAGCAGATGTTTTGAGGCAACTCCAGATTGAGCTCCAAGGTATATATCTTTCTTTCTTGGATCCCCTTTGGGGTCCCCTTTAGGGATCCCCCACTGTAGTTAGAAGGCCTAGCTATTATAGATCCATTGATCTGACATTGCCTTTACTCCTGCTAGCTGTCAACAACTTCCTCATTAGGCTCTCGGCTCCCAAAAATTCATGACTAAATTGGGATTCCATGGCTTCCCTGAGATTCTCTTAAACTCTTTCTTAAGATGAATCTGAGCCTTGCAGGGAGATCACACCAAAACCAAGGGAAAGATGCACCAAATGCCTCTCTGTTTATGGCAGCTCACTCCTAACCCAGCCAACTGCATGTAGCTTCTCAGTTACAGATTTCTCCAGGGGAGAGTCAGACAGTTCTTATCCCTCTCACATGGCAAAAGATATATCCAATTCTTTTACATGCTGTTCATTTTTCTTGTCAGGAAACAATAGGAGAACTCAGAAATTCTGGGCCTGTTTGACCTACAGGAAGCCTGTTCCATGCAGGAATAGAAACAATACAAAGTACTAAGGGGTCTGAAGGCAGGTGGAAAAGAGTCTGAAAGTATGAGATGTATAAGTTGTTTGGTACTACTCTCAACTTTCCCCTAATTCATGTATATACAATTGTGATTACGAGAAACACGAAGTTTACTATTGTATTGTCATTTATTAATTTTGCAAACTTACTTTTGCCCACCCTATATATTGCCACTGCAAGTTCCTTGCTTAGGGCCCAGAACTTCCTCCCTGAGAATGATTCTCTACTGCTCTTGGCTCTGCCCTCTGGGGTCTTGAGACTTCCTTCTGAGTCATCCTTTTTCCATAGAGAGTAGTATATGTTTGCAGCTGAGTAGCTCTCAGCCTGCTCCACATCCATAAATTCCTCTTTTCATTGTGTATTATGCCAATCTCCTCCAGTCCAAGATACTAAATTCCCTTTGAGTTGCTCATAGATCAATTTATAAACCAATCTATTAGACAAAAGCTTCACTCACAAAGGTTTGAGGTGAAACCCTTCCACCAGGGTTCCTTTTGACAATACTTTTAGAACAATACCTGTAGAAGCACCGTGGTCCAGCAGAGAGGTCTTAAAGCTCACTCTTAACATTCTTGGAGGCTTTTTTTTGTCTAAATGAGAAGGTAGATGAGGCTCTAGCTTAAATCTTGCTGAGGTTTTAACAAAGAATCTTGCAGTAACACCTGGATTCCCCTGGGGCAATGTTTCACCAGCAATGCCCAGGATTTGATCTTTGCTTTGAAGCTGTCTTTTCTTTTGCTGAATGTAAAGACTATTCTGAGCTTTTACATTTCCTGCAAATTCTACTAAAAAATAGAACAGCTCATTCTTTACTTTGTTCATCTATATCTGTCTGGTCACTCATTTTATTACAGGGGGCAAGAAGGCAGGCGGCATGTTCTGCGCTCTGCCCAGAAGGCTCCTCAGCTTGATCATTTAGTTTATTAGGTACATTTCCTATTTTCCATGTCATCACAGCCAACTGTATTGCCACACTGTCCACAGCTACCTAACCAGGGTCCTCTTTCTTTCAGCTCCAGTAACAGTTTCCTCATTTTGTTTTCATCCTTCACCAACAGCCTACACAGGCTCCTGGCTGATTCCAAATCCAGATGCCACACGTTTGGTTTTATTATGACAGCATCCCACTTTCAGATAACAGATTCTGTTTCAGTTATTTATTGCCACTTGAAAAATGAACATAAAACTTAATGGATTAAAATAATAACCATTTTATTACATATCATGTTTTAATGAATCAGGAATTTAGGCAGGCCTTGGCTAGCTGATTCTCCTGTTTCAAGTGGGGTCAATGGAGCTAATTAAATGGTTTCAGATGGAGAAGGAGGTGGTCTAGACTTCTAGATCAGCGGTCACCAACCGGTGGTCCGCGGACCACTGGTGGTCCGTGAGGTCCGAAAGGTTGGCGACTGCTGCTCTAGAGGGTCCAGAACAGCTCTACTCACAAATCTGGTGCCTTATTGAGAATTGCTGCAAAAGTGGTCTTAGCAGTTGACAGGAGTGCTTACATGTGGGCTCTTTAGGGCTGTAGTTGGGCATCATTGTAACTGAATAGAAACATCCTTTCTTTAATGTGACTTTTTCTCCTTTTTTCCCTTTTGATTCAAACTGGCCTCATCCAGCACCCTGACTTACCTGCCTCCTCTCTTACAAGACCACTTCCTTAATCATTGTGCCCTCAGGACAGTACGTTTCTGGTCAGCATCAAACAATCTTAGGAGCAAAGCCTTGGGTGTGTTGATAACAGAGACAGCGTTTTAATCAATCTAGAGATACCATCTGGGCCTCGGTTGTGTTTCAGCTCCAGAAGAACCCCACCAACCACATCTTGAGAAACCAGATGAAGCCACTCCATGGCTGACATCAGGACCAGATGCAATGATCAGCTACCCCCTATCCTTGTATTGCCCAATCAGTAGAGACCACAACCCTAACTCTCTTAGTGACCATGATTAATGGATTTTCCCTTTATAACTCATCCCCTAGAAGCCACTGGGGAGCCAGGACTTTGAGTTTTATTAGTCCATCTGTCTCTGAGTGTGGGCCACTTCTGAAATAACCCTTACTTTATTTGCTGTAAGTTCTTGTTCATGTCTTATTGGGCTTTGATGTGGCCAGAAAATGAACCTCTTTAGTTTGGTAACCCTTGTGGCTCCAAAAGCAAATTTTTCAGTGATTGGTGTGGAAGACAAAGGGCCTTTTATGACCTAGCCTCAGAAACTACTTAGCATTACGTCTTCACTACTCTATTACTAAGAAATTGCAAGACTGTACAGATTCAAGGGGAGGGGGCATAAACCTCATCTTCCAATAAGAGGAGTATCAAAGAATATATGGCCATGACTTAAAACATTCAAAACCTAAAATAAAAATAAACAAGAAACTTAAGTCAAATTCCCTTCATAAAAGAAGATTCCAATATGACCAATAAAAATAGCCCAACCACATTTATCATCAGAAAAATCAAAATCAAAACCATAATGAAACACTACTACACACCCATTGGAATAACTAAAACATAAAAGGCCGACAAGACCAAGTGTTTGAAAGCATATGGTAATTCTCATATACTTCTGGTGGAAGTATATTTGGCACAACCATGTTGTATAATTGTTTGGCATCAATTATTATAGTTGAACATATACACCTATGACAAAATATTTCACAATTGATCATAACCCAAAACAAATGTATATGCATGAATACTGAAAATTTATACATGAATGTTCACAGCAGCATTATTTGTAAAAGACTAAACTGGAAACAACTGAAATGTTAACGAACAATACAATGGATAAATAATTTGTGGTATATTCATTAAATAGAATCCTGTATAGCACCGAATTACCTATAGCTAATGTAAAAAAAAAAAAAGGATAAACCTCTCAGATGTGAGGTTGAATATAAGAAGCTGAGTACAACATTGTATGTGTTTCTATTTGTTTGCAATTCAATAACAGTGTGTTATAGGAGGGCCAGTGGGCCATGGAACAGAGGATCATGGCTGTGGATGAGTCTAAAGTCACATTGAATTATCTTGGGAGAGAGTACAAGCAAGTTCCTTGTTTATAATTATAATTATAATGATAATTATCTAGTTATTAATAATAGAAAGAGAGCAAAGGGGAGGCCAGCCATTGTGAGCATGGTCGTCTGGACAGCTTTACCAGGAAGCTACAGCTTCATGCTCCCTAGGGAATCACCAGTCAATTCCCTGCAGACCACAGGGGGAAGGATCAAACAAAGAGGGTGCATGTGCAGTGAAGTCAGGATGATGTAGGGAAGATGCTTGCCTGCCAGTCTAATCTGGATAAAAGAAAATTGGCTAGCGGGGGGGCGGCGGCGGGGAGATGTGTGAAGCTACTGCAAGCACTTGAAGGGTTAATTGGTTAAGATCCTGGTTATAATCCCCAGACAGAAGTCTTTCACTCTCTTGCTTCTTGTTCTGCTCTTGCTTAGCTCTTGCCTGTTCTTCTACTCTCTTACTTCTTAACCCACACTTGCCCATGTGCTCCATGCAGATTCCACACGCAATGGACTGCAGCTGGGAATACAACCTAAGCTAGCCAAATGCTGGACTGAACTGTGCTTTAATATGGAGTGGAGACTATGGGAAGTCGCCTTAATTCTTGCCCTAATGAAGACAAGATTGAACTTTTTCCATGTCAAGACAGAGGAAAATGGGACATTGGAAACCCAGAGGTTTAATTCCATGGAAATAAAAATAATTCATTCTCTTGTGCAAGTCTCAGAAAATTCCTTCCTTGAGGAATATCAAGTACTCCACTTCTACCACTAATAGGTGGGGATACAGAAGGCATCCCATGGATAACATCATTACCATGAAAGGAGCCATCTACTGGATAGGTCATTGGAGCCAGTAGGGAAGTCCAAAGAGAGCAAATCTGGTGGAGGAAATTGGTATTTGGCAATCTATGAATCCTGGGGGATGTTTGAAAGTTCTACTTTTCCTGAACCCTCAAATGCTGAGGGGTCAGAATAATGGATACTACTGGTGATGAGGGAGCAAAAAGTGATTGAAAAAGGATTTGTGGGTTGCTATTAAGGTGCTGGCATTGTTCTATTCTTGGACCAAAGTAGTGGTTCTGGGATATGTTCACCTAATAATAATTATAGTATTTCATACTTAAGATTTTTGCATTTTTGATGCAAGTTATATAAATTTTTAAAATATAAAAGATTATACATTGTAATGTAAGAAAAGACAATAAGAGTGCTTAGGAGGACTTTTTTCAGGCAGGAGATAAAAAATAGTATGAGTTAAAGCAAAAAATAAAAGTGGGAAAGGAGGCAAAAGGAGAGTTGAGAGTCAAATGGAACCTGTTTTAATTGTTTTTCACTAAGACAAAATGTGAATTGTCACATCGAAGAAATTAGAAATATTTATAGGGCTTACATCTGCAATCAAGATGGGGACTAATAGCAGATGAAAATGGCAAGTTAACTTCAACCAAGTCTGCTAGAAAACAGTTGAAATCCAGTTGTGAAAAGATGGGGTTCCTAGGACTTCAGTCCTAGAAGAATATGCTAGAAAGACGACCTGGAAGCAGAAAATCAGAACTGGGATACTGAGTTCAGTAGTCAAACCTCATTCACCTGACTTGAGGTTTAAGAAAAGGGCTTAGTGGAATGTGCATAAATTAACATTCCAGTTACTAGAAGGAAAGGACACAGTTTATATCAGATGAGGAACAAGATCATCTGGAGCTGGTAGTTCAGGATCACGTCTACTTTCTTTGCTGACAGGGATATGTCAGAGGAATAAAACTACAAGTAAGTTTTCAGTAGTTCCAGCTTTGTATTTAATTCAGTTGCAAGAACAGTCATGCAAGTAGAAATGGCTTGCCTTTAATTCCCATGTAAAAACCATACACGAACTGTAATTTGCTTGACACTTTAGATAAGATCATGTAAAAAAGATTTAAGTTTTACCTTGACCTCCATTATCCTATCTAATAAAGAGAAAATATGCTAATTGACCATCACACCCTCACAAAGATGGCAGTGTCCAGAGCCAGTAAAGAGGGAGTATGCTAATTGACTGCCATGCCCTCAAAGATGGCAGCACCCACAGCCACAAGATGGTGGTGCCCAGTCCCCTCAACCCTGCCAGGCGGGTATGACCACTCCATGTGCCTGCCTCTGGAGTCCCCCAGTCCCCTCAGCCTCCAGCCTCCCAGGGCCGGCCCGAGGGACTAACAAACGACTGAACAAACAGGTTGCATGGGGCAACCAGGCCGGCAGGGGGTGGGGGTTAGTGAGGGATGACCAAACAACTGAAAATCAGGCTGCATGGGGTGACCAGGCCAGGGGGGAGGCCATGAGGGGTGACCAGGCCAGCAGGGGGGTTAGTGAGGGATGACCAAATGACTGAACAAGCAGGCTGTGTGGGGCAACCAGGCCAGCAGGGGGGAGGTTAGTGAGGGCTAACAAAATTACTGAACAGCAGCTTGCGGGGGTGCCATGAGGGGCAACCAGGCTGGCAGGGGGTGCAGTAAGAGGTGACAGTCGGACATCCCCTGAGGGGTACCAGATTGGAGAGGGTACAGGCTGGGCTGAGGAAACACCCCCCCCCCCCCCGCCCCATGCACTGGGCCTCTAGTTTATTAATAATAAGGGCAACATTAAAATAGAAAAATATTAACGTTTCTTCTGGCTAATATTAAAGAGAGGCATAGAATCATGTGGATTAAAGTAGATTTTCAAAAGAAACTATCCAAAGTTCTTATTACAAGAGTAAAAATAATAACTGCTTCAAGTAATTTACATCTATAAAAAAAACAGGTTGAAGCTTCCATAATACTAGGAAAGCCAGTTTTTATTTCAAATACTTCAAAGTATGACATTCTGATTTTTAAAAGTTAAACAATTGAGAAGACTCTGACTTTATTAAGTGTTATCTCCTCTACACAGGAAAGTCAGGTTTTGAAGGATCATTTAAATGTACAGTATCTACATGTATCTCCTCTTTTTCAACACATACTGACACTCTCTTGAATATAGGAAAGTATTTTCAATAAATGACACTTGATGATAAATGTGCTTTTACTGAAAATATATGCGTTAAGGAAAAAGAAAAGTTCTATGGTAGAAATGGAGATCCACAATTATTAAGGTAAAGGAAAAAAAAGCCCATTTGTTCTTCACAAGTCATTTGCATATGGTCCAGATTGAGACTCAGGACAGCATTCTGAAAACTCTCACCTCAGACCATTACTGGGTTCTATTTCATTGTTCATTCTCCCTAATTTAAGCTCTGTAAACTAGGTTGCCAATTTTATTAATTATGCTCAGTAAAATTATTTACTACAATGGGCGTTACTTATAGCTTATTTAAAATTTGAAAGTTAATTTAGAGGGCATTATGGAGTAGAAACTAGATGAACTTAATAGCAAGTGCTTTTAATTATTTTTTTAAATTTAATATTATATGTAAGTTTATCTGGTTGGTTTTAATGTATATGCATGTCAGTGGCATAACCTATAACTACTAGTATATAACACCTATATTAAACATTAGCTACAAAATAAATATACAAAAATAAGTTGTGTTTCTATAACCTTAACAAAACTATCTAAAAAAGAATTTTTAAAAATCCTTCTTATAATAGCATCAAATACAATAAAATAGGAGAAAATTTAAACAAGGATGTTAAAAAATCTGTATACTAAAAATCAAATTGCATTGATGAAGGAAATGGAATAAATGGAAATATTTCACATGTTTATAAGTTAGAAGTAATAATATTGTTAAAAGGTCTATACTACCCAAAGTATAAATGTAGATAAAACTCAAAGTTACATTATTCTATTTGTAAAAAGTTCATTTCAGATTGTGCACTCTGAAAAGGGGGGTGACAAAGTTGAAAAATATCTGTAAAATTAATTTAATCCATTTGGACCCATAATACATCTATTTCCTGCAACCTCCAAGGGGAAAAAAAAATCCTCCATTAGGTTTCCCATGGTTAAGAGAGTAGATCGGTCCTTCTCTCTTTTGATTCTCTCTCTCCTTCTGTTGCTTCTGTCTTTATTATCAACTTAACTCCTAAATGAGAATGGACAGGGAAAGAATGAAAAGGCAAACCTCAATTTTATCACCTTTTTCTTTTTTTTAAGTGGATGGTATCTTTATAATATAAAATGAATATCTAGGTACTCTATTTGCACCAGTTTAGATAAAATTCTCACTATCCCCAGCACTAGTCTTGTTCTTTGAAAAAAAAAATAGCCTTTAAATTTCTAGAAGAAATCCTAGTTATTAGTTTGAAAAAAAATATCTTAAGGACTCAACTCCTTTTTAAAAAATATATATTTTAATGATTTTTTTTTACAGAGAGGAAGGGAGAGGGAGAGTTAAAAACATCAATGTGAGAGAAACATCCATCAGCTGCTTCCTGCACACCCCCTACTAGGGACATGCCCTTGACCAGAATTGAACCTGGGACCCTTCAGGCTGATGCTCTATCCACTGAGCCAAACCAGTTAGGGCAAGACTCAATTCTTTAATCACCTTGTTTTACCCTCTTGTTTTCAAGTAGAAATGTTTAGTATCCAGCTTACAAAAAAGAAAAAAAAAATCCTGGATTATAGTGATTGTTGATTTTCAAAGTATAAAATACTTCCTTCTTTGCCAAAAAATCAGGAAAAATTTGGAAGAGATGCAAACAACTGACTCATGAGACAGTTGGAACCAGTACTGGATCATTCTCTATAGCTACGCATTTATTTGTTAAAAATATCCATAGGATATCTGTTTTGCTTTGTCTTGTTTTCCCTGGAATATCAGAATGGTGGAGCTAGTTTTAGAAGAGCCAGAGACTATTTCCTAAAGGTATTCCTAAATTAATTTGAAATGTAAGAGGACTTAATTGTCATTATGGTGTGACTGTTCTCCTGCAATGTGAATCAGAGATCACAAGCCATGTACCTGATACCTGCACAGAAAATAACAACACATATTTGTGAAAGTCATATATATATATATATACATACATACACACACACACACATACTAGTGGCCTGGTGCATGAAATTCATGCACATTAAAAGGGGATTAATTAGAGGAAATAATTTAATATTGCTATTTGTTCTTTCTCTATAATAGAAGTGTCAGAGATGAAAGAAAATTAGTAAAATGTATATGAAAACCTTCCTCCTGTCAGAGTCTGGGGCACACCACGGGACCCAGAATCAAGTCCCTGCCCACCCACATGCGCCTCAAAATCACGTGAGACCCAGACCCGG
Organism: Cnephaeus nilssonii; assembly: GCF_951640355.1. Taxonomy (NCBI): domain Eukaryota; kingdom Metazoa; phylum Chordata; class Mammalia; order Chiroptera; family Vespertilionidae; genus Cnephaeus; species Cnephaeus nilssonii. Next base: position 18,427,315 of record NC_137081.1, on the reverse strand, counting down.
CCGGCCTCCGCCCCCATTGGGCTAGATCCAGACCTGGCCAGTCCCAACCTTGTCAAGCCCTGCTGGGCAGGGCACATAGCCTCAGGTCCCCTGGCCCAGAGCCAGAACGGGGTGTGTGGCCTGAGGTCCCCCAGCCAAGACTGGGGCAGGGGGCATGCCTTGATGTCCCCCGTCAAGCCCCGCGAGGTGGGGGATATGGCCTGAGATACCCTATAAATCCCCACTGGGTGAGGGGCATGGCCTGACATCCCCTGTCAAGCCTTGCCAGGCAGGGAGAGCGCAGCCTCAGGTCCCCCGACCTGGCACCAGGAAGGGGGCACAGCCTCAGGTCCCCCGTCAAGCCCTGCTGGGTGGGGGATGCGGCCTGAGGTCCCCTGTCAAGCTCTATGGGGGGAGGGGAGGTCATAGCCTCAGGTCCCTGCTGATTGCTTTTTAAGGCTCCTTATGGGAACTTGGCTTCAGCTGTGGGTACAGCCATCTTTGTGATGGAGTGATGGTCAATTAGCATATTCCCTCTTTATTATATATATATATATATATATATATATATATATATATATATATTCTCATTGACATATAAAAAATTGTGTCCAAGATGGGTCAATAGCTAACACAGGGTTAAGATTTTAGGAATGGATTTCTTAATAAGTTGATGACTTCAGTATTTTTATATCAAGCTTCCTAAACATTTGTTTTGCTGTAAATGATATATTTCTGTACCCATTTGAAGTGAGAAAACTTTACTTATAAATTATAAAACATTATTTTAGACATAGGAATAACCCTAGCAACCCCCAAAGATTTGTATAGATTAAATCAATACCAGGATTTCTTAGAAGTATGGGGCCTCAATACTATAATTTTCTTTCAGGAGTGGGAACTAGGGTCAAGAACTTGCAGGCAGGTGTCTGCAATGCCTCAATTTCTGTCTCTGTAGACTTGTCTGTGCTCAGTTATATTGAAAGAAATGAGGCAGCCTAGGAGAGTCAGTCATTCAGTGGTAGAAAAGAATTCCTATGTCCCATAGTCTTTATTGTTGGCAAATGACATCCAACATTGATCCTTTTAGGTGATTCAGAAATATTTCCTCTTGCCTTTAGTCTTACTTGTAACTAGTACAGTAAATTTTTATATAAAATATTACAGTAAAAAGTTAGAGTGAGAAGATCAGAATGGCAGCCAGTGGTCTGACATGCAGAGCACCACAGAGATAATTACTAGAACTTGAAATCCTAGGTATAAGATAAATAGACAGTCAACAAGAGTATTGATCATTCTATATAATCTAAAGAAACCATGTAGGCATGATCAGGAGGCTGAACTCGGCTGTGTTAATAAATAGTCAAGTCACTTGATCTGAGTTATGAGACCTGAGTCAATGCTCAGATATAAGACCTACTGACTGAAGGAAAGGATCACATTGAAGAAGGATCTTGCCATCATGGAAAGGGTAAGTTGTAATCATTGTTTGGTCTTTCTCCCAAGGGATCTATGGTCATTTTCTCAGATGACATTGGGAAATGAAAATATCAAGACAATTTGAGGACTGTTGACATTGATTACCTGCAGACTAAAGCATTACATCATGACCCTCTTATTAGAGTTTTTGGAGCACATGAGCAGATAGTGGTAGGTAACTAAGGGAATCCTAACCCAGTTCTAGGTCACAGTTTGTCCACAAACCCATTGGGTGGTAATTTCCCTGGTCATTCAATGTATAATTAAAATGAATTTACATGGTAGTTGACAGAATCCCACATTTGTTCCTTGGTCTCTGAAGTAACAACTATCATAATGGAAAGCATTTTGAGAGATTAATGCCACTATTAAAGATTTAGGATGAAATGAGGTAGTCTATATAATACCCCAATTTAATTAACCAGTCTGGTCCCTATAGAAGCCAGACAGATCTTGATGAATTACTGTGGACTACTGCAAATGCAAACAAGCATTTGTCCTAATGCATCGTGGCATCAGATGTAGTGTCTCTGACGAAGCAGAGAAACACAGTTTCACGTACCTGGCAGGCAACCATTGTGTTTTCTTCCATCCCCATCAGGAAGGAATATCAGAGGCAGATTGGATGGAAATAGTACACACTTAAGGTCTTGTCCCAAGGCTATATGAACTCTTCTACCCTTGTCATAATATAGTCGTAAGGGATCTGGACTATTTGGACACACTTGGTCTACTTATGACTCAATTAATTTGTCTAATTGCAAAACAAGTGGCAAGAATGTTAGAGGCCTTGGTAAAACACAAACATTCTGGAAAATGGGAGCTAAATCCTGTGAATATTTAGGAGTCTGCCACACTAGTGAACTTTTTAGAGATCCATTGGTCTGGGGCATGGCGGGGCATCTCTCCCCAAACAAAGAACAACTTATTGCATCTCATAATTTCCACCACAAAGAGGAAAACAAAATGCCTGGTAAGCCACGTGGGGCTCGAGGTGCAGCAAATTCTATATTTATAAAAATTACTTCAATTAATTTAATGAGTGGCATAAAAAAACTGACAGTTTGTAGTGGGTCGCAGAGCAAGAGCTTTGTAGCAGGTTCATACAATTGGACTTAGGTCAAACCTGTATAGGAGAATTGTCACATAGACAGTTAGGTTTCTAAAGCAACATTATGCCACCTGCCTTAAAGAACTATATACAACTCAAGAAACAACGGCTGACATGCTTATATCACTGGTAGAAACAGACCAAGGACTATGGGACATCAAATCATCAGGTGACTCAAATTGCTCATCACAAGCTGGTTTCTGTCATAAGCACTAAATCATAAGGTTGGATGTGCCCAGCAGTATGTAATAAGATGGGAATGGCACATATGGGATTAATGATTAGTGGGATCAGAAGTCTCAAGTAAACACAAGTAAGTTGCATGAGTGGCCCAGATGACCAGCTGCTGAGAGTGTGGACACCTTATGACCCACAATTGGGCCCAGCTCCAGGCATAGCCCTCAGCTAAAAGAAACTGCCTTGCCCAAGATTTGCCCCCATCCTAAGGCCAGTCAGCACAGAATGAGTGATTGATTCAAAGGCCTTACCCCCTTGCTATGATTTGGGACAATCCAGAAGGGCAACCTCAGCTCTAGAGCTTCTTGTAGGATTGACTGAGGCATCTTTGCCAAGGCATTGTAGCTTCTCCCTCCATTTCATTCTCTTCCAGGTATTCCCAAGGATCCTTTCCAAGAAACCTTCACCTCAGAGTATTTCTTGGGGAACCTGACATAAGGCAGTGCCCTTTCATTTTCTCGTAACATTTTCATTTTACTAATTGATCTTCAATTCTATTCCCATGGAGCTAAAAGATCTAGTTGTGTTTGTTCCATAAACTCTTCATTTTAAATTGTCAACATCTGTCCTTTTTTATCTATCTTCTCTTCCTTTTCTTTCTAATAGCTCCAACATACCTAAGCTTTCAAGTTGACATCTCAGTGATGCTATAGGTGTAAAGTTGGGACCTTGCTAAAAGCAGTCTTTTATAGTCTTGTGATTTCTCTGGGTTAGAATGCCATTACAGGGCAGTGTTGCATTGATTTCTATACTCCAGGGATAGTGCTTAGAAGACAATCCTACCTAAAGAGAGGGCTTTTGCAGGAACTAACAAGACAAAAATGCCATGATCTGAAACTTCCTTTTCAATTTTTTTCCTTCCATGTACAGCAGGTAAAATATTTGACTGTCTATTCTAGAAACCTTTTTATTTCTCCCCTCACCATCCAAATCTAAGATTTTAGAAGCTGTGTAAAGTAATATATACAGGGTGGGGCAAAAGTATGCTTACAGTGGTGAGTACACTAAACACAGAGTTTATTCTTATATTATTATTTACTATTGTATTCTCCATATGAACAACTATAAACCTACTTTTGGCCCACCTTGCACTAACATCTACTAACCTCAATTTGATTTTTTTTAAAATCCTTTTGGGTTGCTGCTTTTTTAGCACAGAAAATATTGCTATTTGTCTCTATTTTATCTATTCAGTTGTTTGATTTAATCAAGTAGAATAAATGAATATTGAAGGTTAAACTGATTTGCTAAAAATAAAGAGAAGCCAATGAATGTACATTAAATAGAATAATGATTCTTTTAAGGATCGACACCAAAGGGCTGGAAATAATTTCAGAGTTTTTTGAACTTTACTTCCTGCTATGTTGGCCCCGTTGGGTCCCACTCTCACCCCACGGAGTTGAGATGGAGCAATCCTCCCCTTCAAAGGCAGCTTTGTTCTAGGAGCAGCCCTGCCTCTCAGTATGGAAGGATAAACCTTTGTTTCTGCACCACAGAACTGCTATTGTTCTGCTTGTCATAGAGATGTGATGCTACAATGATACATCTCTAACCATCTTGGTGTTATGTAGATAAGAAAACTGAGGCACTGGGAAGCTAAATTACTTGAAGTAGCTTCTCTCTGCCTCAGTTTTCTTATCTACATAATGCAAGTAATTTAACTTCTCTGTGCCTTAGTTTTCTTATCTACATAATGAAGAATGAAGCTACTTTCCTGAATAGTCACTTCAAGTTTAATACACACACACACACACACACACACACACACACACACACACACACAGTCCATAGAAAAATATATAAAATGCTTTTACCTAATAAGTACTTGGAATTTAATAAGTAGTCAATGAATGTTAACATTTACTATTGTTATGATTGCATGAATTGAAGCTTTCATAAAGTAAAAATCTATAGAAGAAGATACCAAACAAAAATAGAATTGAACTATTATGACACCATCAAAAAATAAACAGAAAATTCTGATTAATATAGACACTTAGCACGTGCATTTAGACCTTCTAAATTTTATGAAAAACTAGAGGCCTGGTGCACAAAATTCGTGAATGGGGTGTGTGGGGGGTCCCCTCAGTCCAGCCTGGACCCTCTCCAATCCGGGACCCCTTGGGAGATGTCCGACTGCCAGTTTTGGCCCAATCCCAGGGATCAGGCCGAAACTGGCAGTGGGACATCCCTCTCCCAATTCGGGACTGCTGACTCCTAACTGTTCACCTGCCTGCCTGCCTGGTCACCCCCAACTGCCCCCACCCCTGCTGGCCTGGTCTCCCCTCACTGCCCCCCCTGTCGGCCTGGTCGCCCCACGCAGCCTGCTGGTCAGTCGTTTGGTCATCCCTCGCTATCCCCCTGCCGGCCTTGTCACCCCACGCAGCCTGTGAGGTCGTTGTGACCAATTTGCATATTACCCTTTTATTAGTATAGATATGTAAATATGTAACTTGTGATATCAGATTTAAATATATATGTCCAATTGAACTGCCCACATGTGTAATTTTTAGCTTTTAATAAGTTAATGCAAGAGAATTGTGGGAGTTTGGGTTCCCAAAGTACACTGGGATCTAACATAATGTCCTTCAAACAAATTTTTCTCTAGGATCCTGTATATATTATCAATTACCTCATGCTCATGGACTACTATACAACATGAATTTAGAATGAAACCTAATTTAATCTAGACAAATAGCATCCCTTTATCTTTTATTTATAAGCCTCCTCCTACTGTAGAGTCTCTAGGAACACACAAACAGATGACACGGAATTAACTGACTGTCAGGTCTTTCCTTCCATGATCTATAACCCACCCTGCTGATGCTCTAGTATCAATCAGACAAGTGACTGATTAACCAGATGGGCTTTTTGCAAAGTTCCCTGCAGGCCAACAAATTCCAGACTTTTCAATCAGGAAAGAGAAATCAATTTCAGAGAAATGAACATTTTGGGGAAAAAGTCTGTACTATCTCTTACCATCTTACTCTCAAGGAAATGCAAGTTCACCTAATAGCAGATCTTTGAAAGTCTCATGACCGATGAAAATAAAGAAAAAAGAATTTCTTTGATATCTAGAATCTGCACATGTCCACATAGCTAAGTTCATAGTTTGAACTATACTTTAAAATATATGACGACTATTGAGCTATTTGTACAATTATGAGTTAAACTATCTTGTTATTTTAATCCAAATACAGCTTTGAGTGAATATATTCAACAAATACTCACTGAACTCCTACTGTGTGCCAGACACCAGATAGTAATAAGCACTGTGTGCCAGGGTCTGTGCTCTGAACCTTAAAATATTATCTCATTTAACCTGCATATTTCTTAATGAAAATAGATTTTTTTTTATCCCTGAAAAATTAAGGCACAGAGGGATTAAGTAAATTGGCCAAAGTCTTATTCTCCCTAGATGCAATAATAATAATTCATACCTTTGTCTATCTTCCAACAGAAACTGTCTACTTAATTTTTATTCTTAATAGTGTCTTCTTTTAACATATAACTGGAATAACTAGTTGTTTGACCCAGAGCACTGATATCTCACAAACATGATATAGTTTGATCCTAATATGACAATTTTATAAACAGATATGGTTTTCAAGCTTATGGGGGCAGTTTAATTGTTGCAGAAGTTTGGAAATCAAAGTATTGTAAAACTGCAAGTCATTATCCTCTTAAAATTAATCTCTTCATTTCTCTTCTTGCTTTTTTTTGCCCCAGTGTGCTAATAAGAAAAAAAGAATTGGATGTCACACCAAGGCTACTTTTCATTTGTAACTAGTATACATGTCAAAAGAATCTGATAAATAATAGGGAATTTCCTGGGAATAACTGAAGAAAGCATCAATCAACAACACATGTAGATGAGGATGTTTTCCAAGTAAAATAAGAGAAATGATATTTAATGTGGCATGATTTGACCCAAGGACAAAATAACTTATAAATGAATTAATTTGAAAATGCTGCCCAAATGACATTACAGATTAATTTATTTGTGTCTTTAAGGATTTTCATTATAATACACTCCTCTCCCCTACCTTAAAAGTTCTAAAAGGGTTAGCTATTAGCACATTGGGAGAAAACAGATTGGTTCCTTGATACTCAAAGTGTGTTCCACAGATCAGCAGGTGCAGGGTCACCTTGTAGCTCCTTAGATACACATAAACTCAGGTCCCACTCTACCAAACCAGCATACACATTTTAACAAGATTTCCAGTAACTAGAAGGCACATGACATTTTGAAAACTTAATTATATCCTTTCCAATTAGCACAACATGTTGAAACACGGTATCTATCTATCTATCTATCTATCTATCTATCTATCTATCTATCTATCTATCTATCTATCAAGGGCTAATATGCAAAGTGTCCCCTCAGGAGTTCGACCAGCAGACTGGGAGTTTGATTGCTTGCTATGACGTGCACTGACCACCGGGTGTGGGGTGGGTGGTGGGCACAGAACCAAGGAAGGTTCCAGCCTGCAGCCAGAAGGCCCTGATCGGCCCTGATCGCTGGCCAGGCCCAGGGACCCTACCTGTGCAAGAATTTCATGCACCAGGCCTCTAGTTTGGTATAATAGTTCTTGAAAGGTGGACTGCAGGCTTATATTCATTTATGACCAGGGTCACCAGTGTGTGGCAAAGTAAGTAAAATATGTTTATTTTGTGATTTTGTAAAGATAAAATAACTCAATTTAAAGAAATACCTTTTATTCTGATAGTAAGAGTTTCCTACTATGCTTTAACTTCTTTGATGAAAAGATGATGATAGCTGGTTGTATGCAGCACCTGTGTATGTTTAATCCTTTATTTATACAAATTATTTGTCAAACACCGACAGTATTTTTCTTTCCTTTTAAATTATTGACCCATAAAATTTGGTGTGGCTAGAAGATGATTCACTGGAGAGAAGGGTGGAATTAGTAGAAGAAAAAGGAGGGAGTGGAGTGGAATATCAGAGGAATTTTTCTTTACATATTTTCTTAACATTTGCCTTCTTTTTTTTCTTTAGGCTGGGCCTCTTGGAGAGACCACACAGACAATGCTTGGCAAATTACCATAATGCCACTCTGCTTGAGAGCATTATTTGATAAGCCCTTCTCCATTCCAGTAAAGTTCATGAAACACAGTTCATCCCACAAGCTACTGGAAAACATCCTGCGAAGTAGTAGACCATGGTATGGAAAGTATTCTTAAGATCTAGGATTTTCTCAGAGGGAATGCCTTGCATGTGCATAACCACCAAATGTCCCATTTTGTTGTTTGAAAATAGAGGAACGTATATTCAAACCTCACTCTTTGCTTCTAAGGTAGCTTCATTTCAGTTATCTTCATTAATATCAAGACATTAAAAACTTTAAAATAAAGATTATGCAAATTAATATCATTTCCTCAAACATATACTTTGAAAGAAATATTAAGAGGAGGTGAAAGGTGAGAAGGTCCTTGAAAATGATTATCATAACATTTGTGCATTCTTTGAACAAACTAGTGACATTTAAGATTGCTAAATTAACATTTTAATATTTCTGAAGCAACTCAGTGATTCTAAAGGCAAAGTCCTAAGCTATTTTCCTTTTTTGCAAACCCCATTGTTTTGGATATAAATGCATACTGTGCATTCATTAATTAAAGGTTACACTCTAACAGATTCTTTTCCAATTTACCAAAGATCAGACCTATTAATCATTAGGGCAAGCATGTTATTTAGTAAATAAAAAAAAATGATTATGGATCAAAGACCCCAAAAAATTCAGGTTTGGAAAATTATTCCTACACAGCTTTCTTACAAATATTTAATGTTCCTTACCTTTCTCATAAACCTGGGAGTACAATACAAACACATGGGTAAATAAATATTTGATCTTTCCTAGCACTTGCATCTTATAATTGTGATGGGTTTTTAAATGTTAAGAAAATAATAATTTGCCATCAGTGGGGATGGGAGAATTTTGTTTATTAGTTTAGTGTGATTCAATTTGTGAAAATGTGCTTCATTGATCTCTGCAAAAGAACTTTAATTGGAAATGAATATCACAATCTATTTGCCACACCAATAAGCCGAGTTGCTGCAGTTCATTAAGTACCACACCTGCTATTTAACTTTCTATGGGGAGAAAAATCCTTGATTTACTACATTTAAGGATGGCCACATGGGAGCTCAGCAGTTTGAACTCCTTATTTCTCTATTCATCCACATTGTTGGTATGTGCCCAAATTTCCTGCTGGAGATAAATATGACCTAATACTTAATCTGGAAAACCTTCATCCTTTTACATAGATATAGGTTCTTTTTTGAGATACAACTGTAGTCATTTAAATAATATCCTTTAAAAAAACATCTTACAAATAAATGAGGAAAGTGCTTTGTTAACACCAGTGCCCACAGAGGTTGCCAGATCACCCTTTCAAAGCAATCTGAAACTCGGTGGGGTGGGGAGAGGAGGAGGACCCAGGGAAAGAATGGGCTTTTCTATTAGGATCAAAACCACAGGACAGACACTAAATAAACAATGCCAACAGCTGCCCTCAACAGGACAGATGCACTTCAACCAACAATCACGAAGCAGCGGGTGGGAACAAGTAAGAAAGCATACAATAAATTCCTTTAGATGAAAGAACTAAAAATGATGGCGTGAGTGCCCAAGAAAGACTCCACAGCTTTAGTTATTTGAAAAAATAAATTCTTCCATCAGTCAGTAACGGGATTTGCAGAAACCCTCTGTGGTTAAGTTTGAAACAAACCTGGAGCCATGGACTTGGTCGCCACCTGGATCAGTCAGTGTTGACATGAAGTGGTCTGGTTCCAGGCGATGGACCCGCATCCTGATTGTGAGCACACTCAGGTTCCTGTCAGGCATGGCTTATGACCACACCACCTTTTGCCCTGGAGCAGTAACTATCACTGTGCAACAATTACTTTTACAAATAATTGCTAGCACTTTTCTGATGGTAGATGAAGTGGGAGGATTACTGTTTTTACTATACTTTAGTTATATTTGAAATGTTCACTAAAATTTAGAATTTAAACTTTTTAGAGCCAACAATTCCTATCTCCAAAATATACTTCAACTTTCTATAATACTATAGGAAATGTAATTTATTTTTTGGAAATACACTTTGGTATCAGTTTTTCTATGATGTATTTTTCCCCCCATAAAGTGAGGCATTTCTGTGTGTAAATTAGAAACAGGAGATTTAGGTTTTATCCATTATAGCTAATCAAGGCAATTTTGTCTCTTTAAAAATAAATTAATCAATTGATTCAACAACCCTGGGTACCAATCTCTTATGAGACTTCAAATTAGGAAGAAGAAGGGATGGGGACTACACAGATAAATCAGATGCCATTAACCTTTGGGATGATTTTTAAAAAGGCACACCTAGTTTTCCCCTCAGTTAGTCAGACCAATCAAATCAGATTTGGGAGAGGGAATCTATATATATAAAAGCCTAAGCATCATTACTACTGGATGACCAGCCAGTAGCTATGACCTGCCATGGTCCGTCCCCCCTGGCCTGCTGGCCCCAATTGGCCCCGATTGCCAGAGGGATCCCACCCATGCATGAATTCGTGCACCGGGCCTCTAGTCTTACATATATAAAAGCCTAAGTGACCGTTATGACTGAACAACCAGAACAACCAGAATGACTGGTTGACCAGTCACTATGACATACACTAACCACTAGGGGAAAGATGCTCAACATAGGAGCTGCCCTCTGGTGGTCAGTGCGCTCCCACAGGGAAGGTGCTGCTCAGCCAGAAGCTGGGCTCATGGCTGGTGAGCACAGCTGTAGCTGCGAGAGCCTCTCCTGACTCTGCAGCAGTGCTACCGAGCAGTGCGGTGGCAGGCACAGTGGGCCAGGATGAGCACGAGTGGCCCCTAGCCCTTGCTCGGGCTCCTCCCTGGCCGCCTGCCACTTGGTGCACTGCTACATCCCCCAAGGGGTCCCAGATTGTGAGAGGGCACAGGCTAGGCCGAGGGAGCCCTCCTCCTCCATGCACGAATCTGTGCACTGGGCCTCTAGTGTCAGTATATTTGAATTTCTTAAAAACCACCCTTAGGCAATTCTAATGTGCAGTAAGGATTGAGAATCATTGGAAGAGTGCAAGAGACAGACTAAAACCAAATAATAATAATAAATCAATGTGGGAACAGCATTGATGTGTGTATACACACACACACACACACACACACACACACACACACACACACGACAGGAAAGTGAGGAAGAAAACCTGCAAAATTCTTTCTCTAACTCAGGATAGCTGGGTTTGGAAAAGGGAAGCAGGAGGTTGCTATATCTTTCCTTATATATCTCTACATGGACTTATTTGCTTCAAAAGAACAGGTGTTACTTTTCAAGCTTAAAAGCCAGCATTACATTAGAAGGTTGAAATAACAATAATGTATGCACAAAGTATAATAGAAGAACAGAAAAAAATAAAAAATTAATGCAGTTTGAGACCTTAGAGGGCTTTCTCAAGGAAATACAAGTTTAACCCTTTGCACTTGCTTGCTTTTTTCTCGAGCTGCTACCAATGCTAACCGTGTCGAGTCACACTCGACATCCGAGTGCAAAAGGTTAACTGTAAGGATAAGTGGAATTATTTGGGCCTTTTACCTATTAATCAACTTGAAAACTATTTTGAATTTTCATATCAATAAAATGTTATTTACACAAAAATAGAGAAATCATTTGTAGGACTTATTTTTTTCTAATAACATTCCAGATTAATAAGCAATTATCCTAAACTAGAGGCCCGGTGCCCAAAATTTGTGCACGGGGGGAGGGGAGGGTCCCTCAGCCTGGCCTACACCCTCCTTTCACAGTCTGGGACTGCTGGCTTCTAACTGCTCACCTGCCTGCCTGATTGCCCCTAACCACTCACCTGACTGCCTGATCACTCCTAACCACTTGCCTGCCTGCCTAATCACTGCTAACCACTTCTTCCTTGGCCCCCAACACCGCAGCTTCGTCCAGAAGGACGTCCAGAAGGTCATTAGGCTGTCTGGTCTAATTAGCATATTATACTTTTATTATTATAGATACTAAAGAGGTAATATGCAAATGGACCATCACACTGTCAAAATATGGCTGCGCCCACAGCAGAGGTGGGGTTCCAGTAATGAGCCATAAGCAGCAATCAGCAGGGACTTGAGGCTGCATAGCGCCGGGCCAGGGCGGGGGACCTGAGGCTGTGCCCTTTGCCCCAGGCCAGAAGACCTGAGGCCACACCCACCACTCCAGTGCCTGGCCAGGGGACCTCAGGCCACATCCCCTGCCCAGCAGGGCTTGATGGGGGACCTCAGGCCACACACCCCGCCCAGCGGGACTTGACGGGGGACCTCAGGCTGTGTCCCCCCGCCTCGGTGCCAGGCTGGGGGACCTCAGTTCGTGCCCTCCACCCTGGCACTGGGTCAGGGGACCAGGGGGTGTGCCGGGGGACCTGAGGTTGTGCCCCCCCCCCTTGGCGTGCGCCAGGGAACCTGAGGTTGCACCCCTCACCCAGCGAGGCTTGACGGGGGACCTGAGGCTGCGCCACCCACCTGGTGGGGCTTGATGGGGGACCTGAGGCTGTGGCCCCCACCCAGTGCCAGGCCAAGGGACCTGAGGTTGCACCCCGCCTGGCAGGGCTTGACGGGGGTGGGGCTGGCCAGGTCTGGATCTCACGCAATTTCGAGGCGTGCGCGGGTGAGCAGGGACTTGACTCTGGGTCCCACAGTGCGATATTTATTTACATTTTACTAATTTTCTTTCATATCTGGCACTTATTATAGAGAAAGAGCAAATAGCAATATTAAAATATTTCCTCTAATTAATTCCCTTTTAATGTGCATGAATTTTGTGCACCAGGCCACTAGTATTCTAATAAACAAAGAAACCTGTGTTTTAGATTTATTATTGGAATCCATACTAGTATTTCTGTAATTAAAAATGATCTAAAAAGTTAGGATAATTGTTATAATATATGGCATTTACATTTCCACTGTGTAGCAGATTTAAGTAAATTAAAATAATTTGAGCAATAGGTCAATTTAACCTACTGAATAGGTTAGAACCAGAGTCACCACCTTTGATAATGTAGGCTTGAGCAGCCATATTTGGTACCCCTTGGTAGAATTGTACCAAGAATAATTATTTGCAAATATAAACATTAACATCAGCAAAGTATGCTAGTGTACCCATTACCCAAAAGTCAACTAATGTCACTGGTGATCCAAATGGTTGAATATTTAATCCATACAAACTTTTTATAGAATAAATGATCCTATTACATACAGATGACCCTGACTAGCCTTTATTGATCTAGAGTTCTCTTGCCTAGAGAAGGTCCCCCCCCCCAAATTTATACACACACTTTGAATAATTATAAAGGTGATGTTTATTAAAATATATTTCATTTTCAAAATTGAGCTATCAGCCGTTACAGTGTGTATACATTTTTTTGGAGAGATACCCTGTATATTGTGCATACTATAAACCAGCACTAATTAGACTAATCTTCAGCATTCATGATTATTCCTTGACTGATTTTCTTGATATAAGGCACTGTATATCCTACACATTAGGTTTTTAGGAAGTATGTGATTGGCTTGATTATAAAACTTGCGTCATGTGATGTAAGACTTCAAGTTTATGTTTATGCTAGAAGCCCGATGCACGAAGATTGGTGTAAGAAGGAAGGCCTATTCTTACACCAATCTTAGTGCATTGGGCTTCTAGTATAAACATAAACTTGAAGTCTTACATCACATGACGCAAGTTTTAAGGCCTTCCTTCCCCTGGCTGCCGGCACGTGGTGGGCTCGCCCTGGCAGCCTGTGGAGCGGCGGTGGACCAGTGGCAAGCCCTGCGCACTCCGGTGCTGCTTTCTCCTCGCCCTCCTTCTCCAGAGGGTTCCTCTGTGCAGTGCTGGCGCTCCTGGGGAGGCACAGAGGGGAAGAGATCGGGGGAGCCAGGCAGGCGGGGAGGACTGGAGAGGTTGGGTGCGCTAGTGCATTTCACTTTCCCATTGTGAAAGTGGGATGCAACTGGCCCCCTTCCTCATCCTCTTCCTCCTCCACCCTCCGTCTCCTGCCCGCCCGCCCTCCCTCCATGCCCATCGCCCCTCCCCTCTTTATTTGGTGAGAAAGGGAGGAGGGAGATCTGATAATTTGGGTTACTGTGTAGGTGGCCTCTTTCATCTATTCAAAACAAAGCTGAGCCACCTGCCGCTGCTGCCACGGCCGCCACCATCGCCCTTTGGCTGGCCCGGGGCTCCCAGGATACACTAACTGTGCACTGAGCGAGCTCCTGCGCACACCTGTGCCCGCGGGGCTGCTCCAATGCTAGAGTTTTGTTTACCAGAACAGCGGGGCAGGGGCGGGATAGAGGGAGATGCTAGACACAAGGAGCTATGACCTCAGGCACTAGAGGGTTGCCTCTGAGACAGGGGGCTGGGCCATAGGGCAGGTGCAAGGACAGTTGACAGGTGTGGAGTGCGGCAGGGAGGCACGAAGGAGGCATGCTGCCCAGAGGACTGGAGCGCCAGGGGGCAGGGCCGCTTCCATCTTTGTTGGGTTAATTTGCATACTCATTCTTGATTGGCTGTGGGTGTCACAAAGTGACAGTCAATTTACATATTTCTCTTTTATTAGTAAGATGGTGTTCACCATTGACTCTGAGCTGGCAGTAGTAGGGAAAGGAGAGAAAGAAATGTGACCTGCCAAAACCGGTTTGGCTCAGTGGATAGAGCATTGGCCTGTGGACTGAAAGGTCCCAGGTTCGATTCCGGTCAAGGGCATGTACCTTGGTTGCGGGCACATCCCCAGTAGGGGTTGTGCAAGAGGCAGCTGATCGATGTTTCTCTCTCATCGATGTTTCTAACTCTCTATCCCTCTCTCTTCCTCTCTGTAAAAAAATCAATAAAATATATTTTAAAAAAAAAGAAAGAAAGAAAGGAACGTGACCTTGTGGGGAGAAATATAATCCTAGTTGTAACAATGAGAATATCTATTCACAATTTTTGCAAATTTCTCCTTCTCCTTGGCAGCATGAAGACAATTGTCCATTCTTTGTCATTGTGTTATTAAATCCTGTATGTGAATTCTCTTAATCATACTCTTGTCATACAAAACTATTTCTGATGAAGATATTCTAATTATTATTTCTCTAACAGCCATTATCTTGTTCTTTCTTTATTCCTGGTAAGGAAATACTGAAACACAAACTAGGAGAAATACTATTTCAAAGTATTCAAAGTACTGTAGTACTTTCATTGTATTCCAATCTATACACAATATATTTACTTACTAACATACCAACAGGCTTATGTGATTTGACTAGTATAAGAGGATTATGGCCTTTTTTTTTTTTAACAAACTTTATATGTTTGCCAACCAAGACACTTAAAATCATCTTTCTTCATTACTTAACTCATAAATGAATTTAACAATGTTTATTGAGCAACAGCTAAGTACCAGGCTATGTACTAGGAGTATGGTTAATAAAGGAAGGGCAAACAAAAAGGCAACTCAATAGTGTGATATGAGCTGTGTGAAGAAAGGCTGGTGTGTCATGGGAGCAGGTAAAGGCCCTTGACCAGGACTGAGTACATGGAGTTCTGGAGGGAAGTAACTCATCTTTAAAATGAGCAGGACTGGGCCAGGTAAAGGTAGAAGTAGAATAAAAAAACCTCAGGCAAAGGATCCAAATGAGGGAGCACGGCAAGGAGAAGTGAGGAAAACAGTTACTGTGGCGGGACAGAGAGGGATCTGGGGTTTGGTGTAAGGTGAAGTAGCAGAGATGTGGCTGGAGAGTTTGCAGGGGCTGAACCACACGGGGTCTTTAAAGCAGTGCTAACTTCCGAAGATTAAAATATATAGACCAGCCTCACTGGGCTTGGCATCCTGTGTATAAGTTCATGGCACTGGACAAATATTTTAAGAACATGTGGCGACAGAGAAGACTCTAGGTTATGGGTCAAGATACCTTTTTTCAAAGTTTATTCTGAAAAAATGGTTTACAACATTAAATTTCACTGTTCGTCTACCATTACCATATTAAAGTTTCGGGGATATATTAACAGCAATTTGTTAATTACTAAACCTCCCATCTATTCTGTAATATTAATGAACATCTACTCTATTCTGGGCATTGTGTTAGATATTCTATTGTTAACAAAGATGGGAATAAAAGATGAATGCCGTCTTTTCTTTCAAGCGTGTATTGGGGGCTACAAAAACACACACACATAGATTCTCAAAAAAACACACAAAACAAACAAACACAAAACTCCATTTCTATCACAGTTTCTGTCACTTAGTCTTGGACACTATAGTAATCAATGTGTACTACTTTCTATTTCCACCTAGTTTCCCACACAGAGTCCTCCATTGATTCCTGTTGCTATTCTCTGGTGATGGCTCTGTCTGGCTCAGTCATTTCTGTGGTTTAGGATTTTATCACTTCCTTTTGTATCGTGCAGTATTTCACTCACTTCGCCTGTTCCACTTTCCTATCCTACAAAGTCCAAAACACATTAGCCTCTCTAAAATCCTGATTTCACTCTTTTACTCTATTTAAGCACTTCCTCTGATTGTCTTAGTTCATAGGTATAAAATCCAAGTAATCTAGCCTAACATTAAGGAAACCTTCAGAATCTAAATTCCACCCAAACTTGATGATCTTTTCTCTACTTTGAAGCATAACTAGGAGAAGGAGGGAAAATGATTGCTCCTGAACAAATCCTCAAAACTGGCATTGTTTCCAAAGCGTATTTAAGGCAACATGTCCAGTTGCAGGTTCCTAGCAACATAATGAGAGTGCTTTAGAAGAAGCAATGTAAAAAGCCGGATTTTGATACAAAGAAAGCTGAAAAGCAGGGGCATCTTTTCAGCTGCGCATCATTGACCTAGCTCCCTGACCTCTCCCGGCTTGCTCCCCTTCAGGTTAGGTTCTGACCTGTCAGAAACCCTCTGCTAGAGCCATGTAAGTCTGTTCTGTGTGCTTTGAAGGAAAATTGCCTGTTTTTACCTCTGCCATCCCATATGCAGGCTTTAAATAACATCCCGCTACGTTAGGTCTGGTCTAAATTCTGGGCCGCTGTGGAGCCTGCTAAAGAGTTTACATCCCTCATCAAGTGCAATTTCTGGGAGAGTCAATGAGATTATTTTGGGGACCAGGGGTGGGAAAGTGAATGAAAACGTCCATTATCGCTTAAGTTAAAACTTGTGTTCTCTAACATTTGCCGAGTTTCCTGTTCCTGTGCGTAGAATAATGATTCCTGCAAGTATGGTATATCAGTCATAATTGGCACGGGAGTTCCTATTCCCAGGTGCCATGTTATTGCATGCAACAGATGTTTCCAGATGTGTGGCAAGTAGCTGTCACCTGTCAGGTGCTGATGAATCCTGGGTTCTGATAATGTCTCACACTCTAAATATCTTCTAAAAGAAGCATATGCTTAGCAATTAAGAAATATACCCAGATTATGTGAATCAATCATCATCCTCCCTCAAATATTTCCAAATTCTTGTTCTCCAACAGAATTCTGATTTTGTCCAGATACTTGAAGGCTTTTTGCTTTAGGGGAAATAAAGGTTGGTTACTCTAAGCCAATTGTGGTAATTCCATTTTTCTTGACAGTGATTGGTTTAGACAAGGACATGTGATGTAATTCTGACTAATGAGCCATAAGAGGAAGTCTGCTGGGAGAGTGACTGGAAAAGTTTTCCTCTACTCTGAAAAAGGGACACAGACAGACATTAGTCACTTTTTTTCCTGCCTACGGCTGCAAATAATGCCGAGAAACATGGTGGTACTAGAAATGCAAAGCCAATAGAATCACGGAGAAGGAGAATCTCGACACTGATACTGACGAATTTATTCTGGCACTTGCCTTCCTCTGGTCTACTTGTTTTGTAAATTAATAAGCCCCTTGTTGTTTACATTCATCGGTTCTGGAATTAACCATTGGGATACTTGCAGTCCAAAGAAACGAAACCATTCTGGAAATTGATTCATGTAGGTTTGGGAATCTTAAGTAATTGATAGGCATCTCTCAAAAGGCAGAAAGAGTTCAGAGTTATGCTCGTTTCATTTGGGAGACCCATCATTCAGTTAACACTATAATGGTCCCATTCCTGGGCTTGGATATCTTTGACATTATAACATAGACTGTTTTCAATGGAGCATGTGCTCAAATTACTTTCTATGCTAATGTTAATGACTTGTACTTTGTGGCAGTAAAATGAAGTGGAAATAACATTGGGCTGGAAGTCAAAAAACTTGGATTCTTGTCCTTATATCGACACAAGTCCCACTGTGACCTTGGTTAGAAAATGGGACATTTTCTCTGGGATGTGGTTTTCTCAACTGCTAAGTGAGGAGGTTATTATCTCTAATGGGGTCCTGACTCTAATTCTCTAGAGTGTAAATATACCCACCCTGTGTATCCAGGAATCAGGAGCAGGCATTACAACCTGGGGTTTGTCTAACAGAGGGTTGTTTGGGACTGTATATACTTTCTGTGTTTCATTATGTGTCCATGCCTATGGCATAAGGTTTTGTTATTAATCCAATAATGAGAGCTTTTTAAATTAACTAATTTGGATCACAGTGCTCTTTATGCAGGGTCTGGCAACATCAGGCCTACTGACCATTTGGTGAAGTGCTAACTACCACAGATTTAAGCATTAAGGTAAGAACATGAGAATGGCCAAGATGTGGGCAATATGTCAGCTGTTTTTGAAATTATTGGATGAGGGTCAACGTATAAAGATTTATATTATGTAACCCTAATAGAATCTTGAGACAAAATATCCAAGTTAGAAAATTAAAGAAAAATCATATCTATGTATTTAAGAATCTAGAAATCTGGTTTAGAGTTATAGAAGTTAATGAAAGAAGTATTTTCTAAAAAAAAAAACAACAAAAAAAAACACACCACCATCACCAAAAATAAAAAATACGAAAACAAGCCACAACACATTTTATTCAAATCTCAGAGTCTACAGAGGTAGGAGAGGAGGGGAAATTTCTTCACAGTTACTAACTACAACTTTCATTATGGGTCCCTGTTAAAAAAAAGGTGCTAGCAACAGAGCAGGCAAGAGTAACTGCCCATCATTGAGCAGTAGCATGACAAGCAAATGAAAATTAGAATCCACAGTCAGCTACCTGCTGATGAGGTTAAGAGCATCTCTTGTTCAGTACCCCATGGATGCACCACCATGTTCTCCCATCCCCCTGAAACTGTGGTTTATGTTATCTCTGACATAGGCTGCTTTTCATAATAGGATTACTGCTGTGTTGCCTTTCGGGAGCACTGTTTTGCATTATTACAACATTGTACGAGAGGCTACCTACAGAAGCACTCATTAAGGCACTTGGGTTTCATAAGCTGGAAAGAAAACCTTCTTTGTAAAGAAAGGTCAGGAGGGAACATGGTCACCAAGGTGACAAAGGCTAGTATAATAGAAGCTGGTTATACAGAGGACGACAAAATCAGTACAATCTCCTCTTCCATTATTAATGCTCCACGAACAAAACAAGCTAGTGCTGATAAATGACAAGATATTTCCAATCTCATTTCATTCACCACTATCATTGGATTAGAAGCCAGAGGTCTGTACTGCCTTGAAAAGTACATTTCCATATTAAACTAAGTCTGAATAACCAAAGCCAATAAAGGAGATATTTATGCAAGACTTGCTAAAAAGAAAAAAAATATAATGTATTCACTTCAAGGTAGACACATTGTCTCCCTAGATGACCTCATATTTGAGATGAAATCACTCATGGTTTTAGTTTTATTTAAAGGCAACAGAACATTTTTACTTTTTTTTTCCAAACTGAGGTTATGGTAACTGTACCAACAATAGGAAGTAATAGTCTCTAAATCAGTTTAATGTGTTTAATAATAAATACCACCCATTCGTGAATTTTATAGCAGGTGGGGTTCTTCAGATATGTTGTTAACTGGTATAAAGAGAAAAGTTGGTGTAGGACTGCATTCTTTTATGCCTGCACACACACACAAAAAGGCCACTCAAGAGTGCACAACTACTAATCTCTCTCCTGACTGTTCCACTCCTAACATCTCCTGCCCATTTGCTGCTTCTTCCCTCACTGTTACTTCCCTGCTACTGAAAAACAGTGGGGAAAATAGATGAAACTAGAAATGATGATTGGGAGGTGATGGGCTCAAGAGCCTCCATCCAGGCAATTCTCCCACTGAAATCCTCTCACAATGTTCCAGTTCCTTCTTTTTTTTTTTTTTAATTATATTTAGTTTAACTCTCTACTACACATCAAGATAATACAGTAGCTAATTTGTTGCTTTAATGACAGTTTATTCTTCTTTCTATAGTATAAATGAACTCTGAAAACAGCTCTCATCATGATACACTTCTACTCAACTGTTACTTCTTTCCAGATGTTCAAGGTTTTTTGTAATGTGAACCCACCCGATCTAACTATTATTTCCTAACATTTCCTAACCCATCACACATGTGCATCATCTGGCTTAGTCGATACTTCTCTGGGTCTCTTGACCACTTCTTGCTCATGATTTCATCTCACTGTGTCACTTTATTAGAATGTCCTCTCTTTCTACCTCCCCTTATCCTAAAAGCAGTCATCTTTCCAAATTCAACAATATATTCAAGAAAATATTAAGTAACTTGTTCAAGATTTCTCTATAAGTGGTAGAGTTGGGATTCAAATCCGAGAGAGAAAGAGAGAAAGAGAAAGAGAGAGAGAGAGAGAGAGAGAGAGAGAGAGAGAGAGAGAGAGAGGAGAGAGAGAGAGAGAAAGAGAGAGAGAGAGAGACTGTCTCTAAGGTATATGCTCCTAACTGTTAAAAGTATTAAAATTAAATTTCAAAGTGGAACTCTAGGATTTTATTTATGTTTTAGAATTTGGAGACAATAAAGTGAGAACTTAGGGTAAATTTAAGACTTTCTGAAACAACTTTAAAATTCATACATAAATAAGTACAATTCAATATTGCTAACTCTCCTCCATAAGTTTTAACATTATGCAACTATAACCATAATTACATAAATGGAACTAACTTAAGAAGAAAAAATATTATATATGAATGAAAATGTTACTAATGGGATAGTAATGGTTCAATTTCTAAGAAAGCATAATCCAAGGCAAAATAAAGTTATGTATTTATTTTCAAAAGAAGATATATTGACCAAGTTTCTAAGTTTGAATTAGCCATATAGTACACAGTAACAATAGAATATTAGGCTCTAAACTACAAACAAACTTGTGATAAATAAAAAAGTTATCAGGTCTACATACAAATACAATGCCTAAAGTAAACAAGTCAATAATGCCACCATGGAGTAGATTTAATTTGAATAATTATTAGTGCATAGCAATATTTAAATAATCTCTTTAAATTACTTAAAAATTACTATGGGTAGATTAATAAAGATACAGGCCTTTGTCTAATAATATGGAAAGCAAAAAAAATAGAAACAAAATAAAAGAAACAATCCTTGATAATGTATAAAAAATATTTAAAAATTTTAAAAACAAAACCAAAAAACATTAATCATGTTGCCATTCCTTGCTGGTGGTCTATTCTGAAAATAGACAAATAGTACCTGAAATAGAATCATGGATAAAGAAACTGAAAAAGTTCATGTGAAATAAGAGGAGAAATAAAAGTTAATTTTGAAAGACCTTTTAACTAGTGAATGTTAAAGAAAATCAATAGAATAATAAAAACTTTTCATGATAGCTAACATTTATGGAATGCTAAAGCTGAGTCCATATAGCATATTTAAGCCTTACAACAAGGATTAAGGTTGGTATAATATACCTGGTGTTATATTTATTAAAAAAGTTAGATTTTACTAAAAAAGTTAGATTTTAGAGAAGTTTTCCAAAATATATCTTATGAAAAAACCTGAATAAATAAAATGTAACTAAATCCTTGGGAATTCTTTGGCAGATGAGAAAAGAAAGATCTTGGAAAAATTACCCTAAAATTAAATAAGAAGTGATTTTAAATTCACAAAGGCCCTTTCAGGAATGCACATGTTACTATTAGTTGGACTAACAAGTGTATTATCTCACCATTTACAAATATCAGTGGTGATGTTAATTTTCTTTCTTTTTTTTTTTTTAAGTCCTCACCCAAGGATATTTTTCCATTGACTTTTAGAGAGTGGAAGAAAGAGGGAATGACAGAGAGAAACGTCAATGTGAGACAAACACATCGATTGGTTGCCTCCTGCACAAACCCTGATCAGGGCCCGGGCCAGGGAGGAGCTTGCAACCAAGGTATGTGCCCTAGACCAGAATCAAACCCAGAACCCTTTGGTTCATAGGCTGATGCTCTATGCACTGAGCCAAACCAGGTAGGGCATGGGTTTTCTTAAAGATGGCACTTAGGTAGATGGATCATCAATTAAATTTCATTAAATTAAATGATCGGTTTGACTTACCTAGTTTTTAAATATATATATTTTGTTTACTTGAAACCATTTTAACTAGAATTTGTTCATTTAAAATAATGTAGTAAGATATCTACAGGTGGTTTTATTTATTTTTTATTCTGTAATCATATTTTTATATTCAGCGATTTTTTTTGGCTTATAATTTTTTAAGAGAAGGAGTTGCTTCCATTTTGCACTTCCCTTCAACAATAAAAACCCTGACTTGAATGCTTTGTCAGCAGGATCTGTGGCAACAGAAATGAACTTGGGTAATCTGCCTCAAAAAGAGCTGGGAATGGAAAGTCCATACAGAAATAAGGTACTAATTATATTCCACTGTATTATGGTTCTTGGTGAGAATAACAGAATGCTACTTCTAAAAAATAAGTCTAAATCATTCCTATTCTAAGTAAAATAATAATCTAATGCCTTTGGTTCCATAAACATAAAGTAATAAAACATCATCAGTGTGGACAATCACATTTCTAGAAATCAGTGCAGCTCAGCAGACCAGAACACATGGAGAGAGGCCAATATATAGGTTTCCATCCATGAGCACTTACTAGTATAGAAGGATTCATCTGATCTGGAGTGTCCCTAAACCTATACTAAACAAATATGACACCAAGAGTCCTATGCAAAGGTTTAAAAGTCAGGCCCCAGTACATGTTGGAGATATCACCAAATGTACCCAGGATAAAAATTATTCTCTCCATTTAAGCCATTTAGATTAAAGTTATTAAAAGGATATAATGAGATATCTTTCCCTCTGCATGAAACCAAAGTACACATTATTGCAGCAGGTGAATTTACCAAGTGGTATTCAAGTGCATAAACTGAGAGATAATACATTTCTAAAAATTACTAACTTGCCCTGGGAGGGTGTTTCTTTTGTTTTTAATTTGAGAGCCTCTGACACATAATTTTCAGTTTGGGTTTAAGAGATTTATCATAACTGTTAAAAAACATGATTCACATCATTAAACATGATCATTTTCATCATAAAGGAAATGATTCACACCCTAAAACCCATACAAAATATTATATTTTTCCTTTGAATAATTCAACTTATTAGTATGGAAATACTTTTATCCTTGCAGGTTTACAATTCGTCATTTTAAAATGCACACAGTTTTAATCTCTTCCATGTAATAACAATTTCTTTTTCATTCTTTCTAATTAAAAAATGTGGTAGGTATGAGAGTAGATTTCACACTGTCTTAAGTATACTATATAGACTGAAAAGCTTAGTTGTACATTTTGACCACAAAACAATGAGGTTGTTATTTCTTGGGCAACGTCACATTTTAAAGTTACCTAATTAAAGGGAAACTTTAAAAAGGTAAATTAACTGAACATTGGCAAGAAAATGTTTTGAGAATGTGTAACAGATTGGTCGCCTGGTCTGATCTATGCCTTCTTTTCCAATTAAAGAGAGATTGGGAAGGGAGGGAATTCAGTATTCCTGAAGGATTATTTATTATAGGTATGATGCAAAAAACATACTTAAGAAATGCTAGTTAGAGAAAAAGGTGTTTCATTAGAGTATGAAATAAGTTTAGAATTTAAATATATTCCTCATTGTATGGGTATGAGTGAAAATTTGTTGTATAGTAAAGCATGCATCCAACAATTAATTCTCACGCAGATTCAGCAGCCATAAAAGGCCCTGCCCCCTTTCTTTCCCTGGGTATCAACTGCAAGACTTGTCAGAAAGCAATGATGAAAGCACAGTTCTGATCTCAAAAATCGAGTGAAATGGTGCACATGCGCACTGTCCATCATGTCCATGATCTAACTCTTACACTGGGTCTGGTGCTACCTCTTCTACCCCCCACCTCTCCATAGTCAATGGGCCTGATTTCACCAAACCCTGGGCAGACAGCACCATGACCACGACTAGGTCCACTGCCCACATAAGAATATGGGCACAACCATTACTCTAAAACAAATCAAGAATTCTCCATTCTGTGAGGTAATAGAATTAAAGTGTGTTCTAACAGTTGTTAATGTTGGTTACATGCTCAGGAGTTTGATCAAATTAGATTTGTAGTTTAGCCAGACATGCATCTGGGAAAGGCAGTAAGAGCAGACATAAGCATTACTGTATTTTGCTTAATAAACTCTCTTTCTTTGGGGGAAGGGAGACATTGTATAGGTATAAAGTAGGCTGTTTATAGCCAGGTAAGGATGGAATATATACAGCCAAACATCAGGTTTTCGATGGAGTCCCTGTGACTAAGTCCATGATTTGCTGTCGACTCAGGCTGGGTGTCAACCACAGTCAAGTTTGACAGATGGCAAATCATGAACTCAAATGGACAGGTGCTCACTGCTAGAACTAGAGATGAATTCTCCGAGAACTTTAGTTGAAAACTTTAAGCTAATATTCATGAAACTTTGACTTTTTAACCCTTTGCACTCGCTTGCTTTTTTCTCGATTCCTTTATTCTACTCGGGATTTAATTTTTAAATACCCCAGATTTTACAAAGCGCAGCAGTAGAATAAAAAACTGGAGTTTCTTTTCATACAAACTTATTTATTTGGATTTTTTTATGTTTCAAATTATTGATACATTCAATAACCGTCACACTCGACATCCGAGTGCAAAAGGTTAATTTTCACACACACTGATTTTTCAAGTACATAAATCAAATCTACTTCCAAAATATCCTATATAATAAAGAGGTAATATGCAAATTGACTATCACTCTGACACACAAGATGGCCACCCCCATGTGGTCAAAGATGGCTGCCCCCATGTGGACACAAGATGGCCATCACAAGATGGCCAGCAGGGGAGGGCAGTTGTGGGCGATCAGGCCAGCAGGGGAGGGCAGTTGGGAGGGACCAGGCCTGCAGGGGAGGGCAGTTGGAGGGAACCAGGCCTGCAGGGGAGGGCAGTTGGAGGGAACCAGGCCTGCAGGGGATGGCAGTTGGGGACAACCAGGCTGGCAAGGGAGGGCAGTTAGGGGCGATCAGGCCAGCAGGGGAGGGCAGTTAGGGGTAATTGGGCCAGCCGGGGAGCAGTTAGGTGTCAATCAGGCTGGCAGGGGAGTGGTTAGGGGGTGATTAGGTGGCAGGTAGAAGCAGTTAGGGGCAATCAGGCAGCCAGGCAGGTGAGCGGTTGGGAGCCAGCAGTCCTGGATTGTGGAGGGATGTCCGACTGCCCATTTAGGCCAGGTAAGGATGGCCTCAATGGGCAGTCGGACATCCCTCGAGAGGTCCCAGATTGGAAAGGGTGCAGGCTGGGCTATGGGACACACATACAACCCCGCCCCCCTCCCCGGTGCAAGAATTTTGTGCACCGGGCCTCGAGTAGTTTTATATTGGTGTTGATACTTTTATTGAAATGCATTAATGTGAATGCTTTTGATTGTAATGATTAGACAGAAAGTCAATATTTTAAGATATTAAGAAAAAAGCTCTACCTAAAAGAGATGAATAGATATACAGTGTTGCAGGCTCAGAAAGCCCCCCTGCAATTATGGTCTGATCAAGTAGTGCTGGCAAAAAAATACTACTCTGAGAGGATTAATTTCTTTTAAGGAGATTTAATCTCTTTGGATTAATTTAACAGTGGAACATCACTTTTTAAAATGTGAATATATCAAATACAATAATAAATCTGAGAACTGTCAGTGTACATTTTATTTCATGCTGCCATTCCTATAATGGGATACAGAAAGAAGTCATTGATAAGTCTTATAATAGTGAAAAGATTAAAAAAATGTGAAGAGTAGAATTATTTTTAGTTTAAGATGCTCTAAGTGTGTATATGGATAGAGCTCAGCAATCATTCAAAGTCAACATTTTGATAATACAATCAATAGAAAGAAGTTTAGAAGGTAACAGCAGACCATGCCAGGTGCAGGCATTGCTAAGTATGTAAGGAGAAAAGACAAGTAAGAAAACTAAGACTGGGATTTTTGTGGATATAATAATGAGATTTAGGTAGTCTTACACCAAATTAACATGATTTAAAATTTCCTTTCCAAAGTACTTTATTTACTAATCACCAAGTTCATATTTCTAGCCTTAATTCCTAAGTAATTCTAAACTAATTAGGAACGATAATCACTCAAAAAAGTTATAATTCAATTTAAGAAACAAGCATGATGGAATTCAAGTTGATCCACCATTAGCCTATTATGGGGAGCATTAATGTTTTCACAGATCTATTAATCATTTTTAATAAATTTAAAAAGCATTATGTCAAGGAACATTAGGACAAGTTGCCATCATTATGTGCCCAGCTGGTGTGGTTCAGTCGTGAGCATCAACCTATGAACCAGGAGGTCATGGTTCAATTCCCAGTCAGGGCACATACCCAGGTGTGGGTTCGATCACCAGTGGGGGTTGTACAGGAGGCAACTGATCAATGATTCTCTCTCATCATTGATATTTCTATTTCTCCCTTCCTCTCTGAAATCAATAAAAATATTTAAAAAATACTATTTACTCCTTTTATAGTCTTACTTATGGTTTTATATGGATTTTGAAGAAATACAATTGTAAGTATTGATATAAACATTTTAAAACCACTGTAGATTCTTTGATACAAGATAACTTGGCAACATTAGTTATGTTTCACCTAATAAATATTTTACTGGATTTTTAACTTCCAGCTTCTATCAGCAGAGCACTAACCAAATCCTTTCAAAGAGGAAAACTATTCAGTTGCTGCTTCCCTTACATGAGTGAGTACCATGCCCGCCTCCAAATAAATATGCACTTAAATAATTAAATTCTCTTGAGGTATAACTGACAACATTGTAAGATATTTAAAGAGTACATTGTGGTGATTTGATATGTATACTCTCTGAAGGGATTTCCCCCATCTAGTTAATTAGCATGTCTATCACCTCACATCTTTATTCTTTTTGCTTGTTTGTTTTGGCGAGAACATATAAGTTTCACTCTCATAGCAAAGTTCCCTTCACAATCAAGTGTTAATCAACTATAGTTACCAGTTTTACATTAGCTCAGGCCTAATTCATTTTATAGCTGAAAAGTTTGTACTCTTTACCAACCTCTCCTTATTTGTCCCAACCCAACCTCCAGCCCTGGCAACCACTTTTCTACTCTGTTTCTATGAGTTTGACTTTTTTCTTTTCTTTTCTTTTTCCTTCCTTCCTTCCTTCCTTCCTTCCTTCCTTCCTTCCTTCCTTCCTTCCTTCCTTCCTTCCTTCCTTCCTTCCTTCCTTCCTTCCTTTCTTTTTCTTTCATTCTTTTTTTGATTCCACATGTAAGTGATACCATGCAATATTTGACTTTCTCTGGCTTATTTAACTTAACATAATGCCATCAAAGGCCATCCATATTGTTGCAAAAGGCAGAATTTCCTTCTTTCTCATTACTGAATATTCCATGTCTATTATCTATAATCTATTTTCCATTCATCTATTGATAAACACTCAGATTGTTTGTCTAATATGAATAATGCCACAATGAGCATGGGAGTGCATGTACTTCTTCAAGATACTGTTTTCATTTCCTTTGGATTTATACACAGAAGTGGAATTGCTGGATCATACGGTAGTTCTATTTTTATTCTGAGGAACCTCCATAATGTTTTCTATGATGGCTGCACCAATTTACATTTCCACTAACAGTGCAAGAGTGTTCCCTTTTCTACACATCTTCACCAACACTATTTCTTGTCCTCTTGATGATAGCCATTCTAACAAGTGTGAGGCGGTATCTCAGTATAGCCTTGATTTGCATTTCCCTAAACATTAGTGAAGTTGAACACCATTTCATGTGCCTTTTGGTCATTTGTATGTCTTCTTTGGAAAAGTTACTAATCAGTTTTCCTACCCATTTTTAAATTGTGTGGTTTTTTTGTTTGTGGGTTTTTGTTGTTGTTTTGCTATTGAGTTGTATGAGTTGTTTATATATTTTGGATAATCAGATATATAATTTGCGAATATTTTCTTCCATTCTATAAGTTGCCTCTTCATTTTGTTGATAATTTACTTCACTGTGAAGTAGCTTTTAGCTTGATGTTGTCCTGCTTGTTTATTTTTGTTTTTGTTTTTGTTGCTTTTGCTTTTGACCTCAAATCCAAAATATTGCCAAGGCCAATGTCAAGTAACTTACTCCTTATGTTTTCTTCTAAGAGTTTTATGGTTTCAGGTATTATGCTTAAACCTTTAATCTATTTTGAATTGGTTTTTGTGTAAGGTGTATGATAGGAGTCCAGTTTCATTATTTTACATGTGGCTGTCTGGTTTTTGCAACACCATTTATTGAAGAGACTTCACTTTCCCCATTATATATTCTTCGATCATTTGCCATAAATAAATTAACCATGTATGTGTGAGATTATTTCTGGGCTCTCTATTCTGTTCTTTTGATCTATGTGTGTATTTTTATGCCAATATCATACTGTTTTGACTACTATAGCTTTGTAATATTTTTGAAATCAGGAAGCATAATACTTTTAGCTTTGTTTTTCTCAAAATTGCTTTGGTTATTCAGGTTTTTTATGGTTTCATACAAATTTTATTATTGTGTTCTTTATTTCTATAAAAATACCATTAAATTTTGATAGGCATTGCATTAAATATGTAGATTGCTTTGAGTAGTATGGACATTTTAACAATATTAATTATTCCAATCTATGAACATAAAATATCTTTCCATTTACTTGGATCTTCTTTAATTTCTTTAAGCAATGTTTTATAGTTGTCAGAATCCAGACTTTTCACCAAATTGGTTAAATGTATTCTTAGGTATTTAAATTTTTTGATACAATTGCGATTATTTTCTTACTTCCGTTTTCTAATAGCTTGTTGTTAGTCATAAATGCAACTCATTTTTATATTGATATTGTATCCTGCTACTTTACTAAGTTGGTTTATTCATTCTAACAGTGGTGTTTTTGTTTTGTTTTGTTTTGTTTTGTGTTTTATTTTTTTGGTGGAGTTGTTCGGGTTTTCTATATATAATCTCATGTAATTTGCAAATAGAGATATTTTTCCTTCTTTCCAGTTAGATACCTTTTAGTTCTTTACCTTGACTATTGCTCTGCCTAGCACTACCTGTACTATGTTGGGATAAAGTGGTGAGAGTGGGCACCCTTACTTGTCTTGTTCCTCATCTTAGAGGAAAAGCTTTCAGCTTTTTTTCTCTTTTTCTGAATGAAGGAAGTAAAACTTTTTTGCAGATGAAATGATCATCTATGTAGAAAATCTGATGGGATGTATAAAACAGTTACTAGAACTAACAAGTGAATTTAGCAAGGTCATGGACTATAAAATTATTCTACTAAATTATCAGTTGTGTAGTTTTTTTTGTTTGTTTGTTTTTATTAATCCTCAGCCAAGGATATTTTTTTTCTGTTGTTTTTTAGAGAGAATGGAAGGAAGGGAAGACACAGAGAGAGAGAGAAAAAAACCACATTGATATGAGAGAGACACATCGATTGGTTGCCTCCCACACGTGCCCTGAAGGGGTCAGGGATTCAACCTGCAACTGAGGTACGAGGTACGTGCCCATGACCCAACTTGAACCCGGGACCCTTCAGTCCACGGGCTGATGCTCTAACCACTGAACAACCAGCCAGAGCTCAGTTGTGTTTTGTTATATACTAGCATCAATCAATCAGAATTTGAAATTCAAAAATGATTCATTTAAAATAGTACCCAACACATGAAATAATATGGGTAAATCTAAGAAAAGATTCACAAGACCTGTGCATTGAAAACTACAAAATATTACTGGAGGAAATTTCAGACGATCTGCACAAATGGAGTGACACAATGAGTCCATGGTGAGAAGACGCAATATTGTTGAGATATCACTTCTCCTGATAGGGATCAGCTTTTCAGCATTAAGGATAATGTTAGCTGTGGGTTTGTCATACATGACCTTTATTATGTTTAGATTTTCTATTTCCTTATGATTCAGTCTTGGTAAGTTGATGTTTCCAGAAATTTATTCATTTCTTTTAGGTTGTCTAATTTACTGGAATATAATTTTTCATAGTAGTCTCTTATGATTTATTTTATCTGTGCAGTATCCGTTGTAATATCTCCTCTTTCATTCTAATTTTGTTTGAGTGCTCTCCCTTTTTTCTTGGTGTGTCAGTGGTTCTCAACCTTTCTAATGCCGCAACCCTTTAATACAGTTCCTCATGTTGTGGTGACCCCCAACCATAAAATTATTTTCGTTGCTACTTCATAACTGTAATTTTGCTACTGTTAATGAATCGTAATGTAAATATCTGTGTTTTCCGATGGTCTTAGGCGACCCTGCTAGCGGTTCTCAACCTGTGGGTCGTCACTCACAAGTTGAGAACAGCTGCTGTAGAGCCTAAGACCATCGGAAAACACAGATATTTACATTACGATTCATTAACAGTAGCAAAATTACAGTTATGAAGTAGCAACGAAAATAATTTTATGGTTGGGGGTCACCACAACATGAGGAACTGTATTAAAGGGTCGCCGCATTAGAAAGGTTGAGAACCACTGGATGTTTACAAGCTCCTTTCAGGGAGACACTGGCTGTCTGGAGAGGGGCTGAGGGAGAACTGTGGGGGTGACATTCTCAGGCAGCAGCTTTTAAAACATGCCAATTGGCCGCTTACAGGGAAAGACTGGGGGGTGGGCATTTTAGTCCTCTCCCTCTGGGCTGAACCCTGAGACGGTAGCCGCAGAAGATCCTTTGAACCAGATGCTCTAGTCTTATGGGTTTCATGGAGGAAAGCTCTGTGGGCTCTCAGAGGAAAGGATGCTCTTCCTGCAGATGGAAGTCTGAAAAGTGAGGTGGTAAAGAGAGGTTCCGCACCTTTTGCTTCTCAGGGAGAGGCTGCGAGTTGTAAGTTCCCTCCTCTTGTATGTTGCTGTCTTGTAGGTGTATGGGGAGAGACATTTCCGCGCTTCCTACCTGTTTTGAAGCGGGTATTTTCTCATTGCCCTCCTGTGCAGGCGCTGCTCAGCTAGTTTGTGAATCTCTTTCACAGGGAACTGTGCTGTGTGTAGCTGTGGATTTGGTGTGCCTGCGGGAGTTAGTGACTTCAGGAGCCTCCTATGTGGCTCTTATGGACCAGAACTCAGTATGCACTACTTTTATAGGACAAAGGGACCAGTGTGCCCCTGAGAGTCTCCTGCCTATGGCTCTGTGGTCAGTGCTGTGACTGAAATAAAACGAAGACAGAGACGCCACTTGCAAGGTGTGTATTATTTAATACACACAGGCTAGTAGTGGAATCAATAATTAACAGCACAAATACCACATAACTGAGTGCTGCCTGTGGTGCATAGATATCAGTGCTGGGAAAAGTCAAAGGAGAAAAGTCAAGGTAAAGAAAAACTTCAGAGATGAGATCATTAAACTGGCTTTTGGAGGGCGGGTAAAATTTATTAAGATAAAGGGGTGAAGAAAAGCAATATGACATAAAATAATGAGGCTTTTCAATATCTTAGAAGGGGATCTTCATTTTGTGTGTTTTTTTCTCCCTCCTATCCCCATGGGGCAGATTCTTTCAAAGAATATTCATTACCAGACATAACCCTCTGAAAAAAGGGGAGTGTTATATGAGGCTATGGACCATTCATTAAAATCCTTATATATGTATGTATCATATCAATAGGATGCATTTTGATTATTCTTTGTTTTTATAACAAAATTATAGTGAATGCTTCCATTGTGCTTTATTTAATAAATGACTAACTTTATTACTCCCCTTTATGCATGAGTAATTTTTTTTTTAAGTTTATAATGTTAATTTCTTAAGTGTTATATTTTTTCAGGTTAAATTTAGAGTGCTTTTGTACAAATAGGCAGCACTAGAATAATCACAGATGAGAAAGAAAGTGCTAAATATATTCATCCTTACTGCCACGGTGGTATATGTGTACTTAAAGCAATTTGTCCATTAAGCAGAAACTATTAGAGCAGCAAAATTCCTGCCAATATCAGCAGAAAGTATCAGTTTGGAATGCAATCTTTTCTCTCAATTTTGGCTAACATGTCAAGCCTCTTTTTCAAAAGCTAATTTTATTATTGGTTATTATTAATAATAAACATGTTTATTAACATTGTTATTATTTATTTTTGTTAATCCTCACCTATGGATATTTTTTTTCCCATTGCTTTTCAGAGAGAGTGGAAGGGAGAGAGGGGGAAGAGAGAGAGAGAGAAACATAGATGGGAGAGAGACACACCTACTGTTTGCCTCCTTCATATGCCCCAACCAGGGGCAGGGAGCTAAGTCACATCCCAGTTGCATGCCCTTGACTGGGCATCTAATCCTTGACCTTCAACTTGAGGGGAGGCTCTAACTACTGACCAACACTGGCCAGTACCTAATTTTACATATTTTAAATATGGTTGAGAATATTATTTCCAGAGTTTATTCTGCTCTACAACTTAGTATATCTTCCTTAATTTTCTCACCTGTAAAATGGAGAAAATAAAAGCACCAAACTTATAAGTTTTGTGGCAATTATGTAATATATTTGGAAATGTCTGAAGCATTTAAAGGAATTAAAATATGTAAAGTGTTAAATAGTGCTAATTTGTAGCAGGCATATATTTAGCACCTATAAATATTTGCTATTTTTGTTGTTGTTGCTATTATTAAACCATAAATTAACAAGAAGTAAGCAAAGTCCCTACACTTTAAAGAAAACTGCTTCACGCAAATAATTATGATAATAACTCAACAAAATAACATATGCAGGCAAGACAAACAAATTATCCAGTCAGGAAAGCTGAGTAAAATCAATTTACTGACAGAAAACTAACGTGCCCTGGAATTCTTAATAATAATTATGCATTATATACTTTTCTGCTTTTGCTAGTCGCCCGCCTCCCCCCGACCCCATATAAATATTTTAGAGGGTCGGTTGCTGTCATCTGTACATCTCACACTGAGTCAGTATCAGATTTAGATGGTGGCTCCTATCAATTTTTCATCTGAACCTGCTGTGATCCTTTTTGTCTTCTCTCAACTAATCTGTCCGTCCAAAATAAAGGCTTGTTCGACCTATTAAGAGAATCCATTACGCTACCATACATAATATATCAAGTCGAAGTAGACAGCGTAACACTTCACAAAGAGTTTTGGAGTGAATATGATAAGACTTGAATTTTGGCTTTAGCTCTGCCGTAACTATTTTCCAGATCCTAAGCTGGTCATTTAAATTAGCCTCTGTTGCAGCCTTTATATAATGATGGGGTAGAGTATGGGGTTTCTGTGATTCTTTTTAGCTCTAAAATTTGGATTCTAAGTTTGTATTAAGCAAAAGAAGGCTAACACTATTCCTTACCCTGTACCATGTTTTCAAAAGCAAATTGGTAAATATTCTGATTTCAAAATGTACACAGACAGAATGGGACACTATGATACAAAATTTTCAAAGAAAAGCAAGAAGCATTCAACATGTCTATGAAATATTGTCAACATTACAGCACTGTGTACTAAAATCACAAATATCCTCATTTTATCTGATTTTTTTTTTTCTGAGAACTTTTCATTCCCCTTCCTATCTGCCCAGAATGCTTATCCTTTGATTAGTCCTGTAATTGACTCCATAGTCTTTGGTGAAATATCTCCATCTGATCTAAAGTAGCTCCTCACCAGAGTTGTTTATTGTCACATCACCGATTATTTTCACTGATTTCCTTTGAAGTGGGTTAGATTCTATTAGAATTATACACATAGTAAAAATTCTTAAAAGTTCAACATTTAGACTTGTTAAGTTCGCTGAAATTAATATAAAATGAAATACTACTGCTATTTTTATGGTCTCCTAATATTTATTTTAATAAGGTTTTTATATATTGTTTGAATTATTGTTATTTTTTCTACTCATTAGAAGTAACAACTTCCCAATAACAGTCCAAGTTTATGAACTTCTGCTCAAGCTAATTGTTAAAATAAATATAAAAATACTTGCTATCATAAGGCACCTACCTACATTAAAAAAAACTAAAAATACATTTTAGTTATTTTTTCTTTTAGTAAAAACAAAGTGCAAAGATCTCTTTTTTTTTTTTTTTCATTCCTATTATTAGCTTTGGAAAATCTCCTAACTTCATATGTCTTATAGCAGGCGTCCTCAAACTACGGCCCATGGGCCACATGCGGGTGTTTTTGCCGTTTTGTTTTTTTTACTTCAAAATAAGATATGTACAGTGTGCATAGGAATTTGTTCATAGTAGTTTTTTTAAACTATAGTCCGGCCCTCCAATGGTCTGAGGGACAGTGAACTGGCCCCCTGTTTAAAAAGTTTGAGGACCCCTGTCTTAGAGTCTAAATTGCTGATAACAATATAGTTTGGCTGGCTGACAACATGGAAGACAATCTAGCAATTGGTTTTAGACAAACAAAAACTAAAACAGCCTCAGAATTACCTCTCCTCTTCAAATTAATCTGTTGCTTATATGAAGATATTAAATGTTTCCTTTTTTGCATTTTACTTGTTTATTCATTCAGGTTCTTCTATCAGAGAAAATGGTAGAAAAAGGTTTCCATGAAATTTACACTTTTTTGGAGGGCATAGCCAATGAATATGATTATCATTATGAGAAGTCCTATCTATACTAATAAAAGGGTAATATGCTAATGAGACCAGGAGACATTCCGGATGTCCTTTTGGACAAAGCCATGGTGGCGGGGCCGAGGCAGAGGTGATTAGGGGCAATCAGGCCAGGAGGGGAGGGCAGTTGGGGGTGATTAGGCCGGCAGGGTGGGAGCACTTGAGGGTGATCAGGTTGGCAGGGGGGAGGCAGTTGGGGGTGAGCAGGCCAGCAAGGGGAGGCAGTTGGGGGCAAGAAGGCTGACAGGCAGAGTGGTTACGGGCAATCAGGCAGGCAGGCAGGCAGGTGAGTGGTTAGGAGCCAGCAGTCCTGGATTGAGAGAGGGATGTCCGACTGCCAGTTTAGGGGATTGGGCCTAAACCCGCAGTCGGACATCCCCCTAGGGGTCCCAGATTGGAGAGGGTGCAGGCTGGGCTGAGGGAATCCCCCCCACCCCCAATGCATGAATTTTGTACACTGGGCCACTAGTAAAAGTATAAACAAAAGGTGATGTGACAACAAACAACTCTGGTGAGGAGCTACTTTAGATCAGATGGAGATATTTCACCCAAGACCTACAGGACTCTGGAGTCAATTACAGGACTAATCAAAGGATGAGCATTCTGGCAGACAGGAAGGGGAATGAAAAGTTCTCACTTGTCACAGAGTTGAGATATTGCAGGATTAGAAAGACAGCCAATGTTGTTGAAAGAGGTAGGTTGATTGGAGGTAAAGATAGTACATGTAGTCAGGTGCCATCTCACAAAGCCGCGGAGTTTGGTCTTATGATAAATGTAATATGTTATAGGCAGAGAATGACAGAATCATCAGATTGGCATCCAGAAAGATAGCTCATATCCCAAGACACTTCTTCCATTTTATCAACCAACAAGTTTAATAACTCAGTTCTTATGAAAGTAAAAAATACCATGAAGGATTTCACTTTTCCCTTTTTAAATATGTTTGCATTATGGTTGAAAAGAAAGCTATGGACTGTAAAATACTTGAACAAAGACTATGCAAATGGATTAACGGAACGGTTAAGATGCAGCCAAAATTCAATAACACTATCATTTCAAGTCTAATTTACCAACTGAATATTTATACAGGTAAGTAGACTCCATTGGAATGTTATTCAATTCAATACATTTTTGAATGCATGATAATACCTGGTATTCTGAGGGACACTAAAATAAATATGACAGAGTTCTCATCGTAAAGAAATTTCAAGTCCAATATGAAGAGAAAGCTATTAGAATAAACATGTTGATAGTACTCGCCCTGAAAATCAAAAAAACATTTTATTTTTCTTTGCTAAGGTCTATCTCTGGCATTCATTTATCATAAGATCTCAATCAGGAAAATATAATTTGCCCTTAAACAAACATATCAGGGTAAGCTTCTTTACCAAATTTTAATTTTAAAGTAAATAGTCGATAAGAAATCCCCTCATGACTCAGAAGTCAATATTTGGGCTTCCGGTTGCAGCTTAAGTGCCTGAGGTAGATTCTTCTCAAGACTCTCTTTGCTGCAATTGATTTCTCCTGAATGTAAACCTTTTGAAGTAACTGGGGGAAATCTTGTCTACTAACTACATAGCCTATGTTTTACCACCCCTACCCCTCCAACAAATAGATCATAGTAATAAAATGCATGCAATGTGATTCTTATTTCATTACGATTTGCAGTTGGTGTAGAGTGCATAGTTTTGCAAAATCAAATGTATATTGAATTTACTGCAGTAAATAAAAATGCATGATTAAGAAAATATAGACATTTAACTAATTAAATAGTAATGTAACTTATTTAAGCAGCATACATACACACATTAGTGCAAAAACATATAACTCTGTGTTCGCTAATCCCAGTCAGGTATAACCATGCAAAGAACAGGGCCATATCTGAAGATCAGAAGGAAATACCTAAAATGGAAACCAGTCACCATATCTGGATGGTGGAATTTGCATTATTTATTTTCCTCTCTATAAAAATCTCATTAAAGCTATAATATTTTATAATAAAAATCATTTCTCTTTAGGAGGACAATATTAGGCAGTTCCTTCTATAATTCTAGCTTACTTAGAATTTTCATGTTTAAACAAAAACATATGTATTTTACTCTCTGTGTATTTCATGGATTCCCTAAACACATAAATGCCCACTCTTAGAATTAAAATTTAAAGTGAAGTTTTAAATATTTCCAGTTCGCTCTCAGAAGAAATCTTGTTGAAAATGCAAATGTTTGATGGCTGTATTTATAACAGCATGCTTTTTGATAAATTAAAAATGTGGCAAATAGTTATTAAATGAAATTTTTGGGGGTTGGTTCTATTCTTTCAATGACAGGACACCAAATTTTAGGCACTAAGGTGATAAGAGTATTTAATTTGTTGAGTTACAAATTTCAAATTTACAAATTTCTGAGCTATTAGTAACATTTTCATATAGCACTCTCTTGCTTTAAAAAATATTACTATTTCATAGAATAGAAAAAAATGTTTTTTACTGTTCTTCCATGTCTGGCATATATCAGTGAAGAAATCTAGAAGCTGATAGTATATACAATGGCACATAAATACACAATGGATAATTTTCTCTCTGTGTCATAATTTTTCCATTGTTTAGTTTTAGAATAAATACAAATGCCGCTCATTTATTTTCAGTTACATTGGTTCTTTCTTCTGGGAATGATATAATTATTTCTACATTATTTTCCACCATAATGTCCTTCTCCCTTTTCCCATCTCCCATCCACTCCCTAAAACTCGATTCAAGTATTTTTTGTTCCTGTATAATGCCTTTTTGAAAATTTTAATAAATAATATTTTTCTCATTTAAAACTCATATTAATAACAAAACTAGTCTATTATGAAGTGTGAAAAAATAGCAGGTATTTTGTATCATTGTTGGTGTTTTTCTTTTAATTTCTAAGTAACTGAGTCTGATTGCTCCTAAAAGACAGTATCTTGTGTGCCACCTGTTTGGTGGTCACCAGCACAGTGCTTTGAGCCATAGTCAGGTAGTAGTTTTGTTGATCTAATGAACTTTATCAAACAATAGAAAGATAAATATTTCTCCCTCACTTCCTTCATAAACATGTGCAGAAAGACAATTAGTTTCAGTAGGAAAGACCAAAATAAATTCAAATTTTTATAGGTTGTGCACTATAAAGAATGACCAGAAGATTCAAGTGATTGATGAATAACTGATGCCAATAGATACATTAATACCTTGATGATAATGACTATTGTATAAACCAGCCAGTCATCTTTGGTCTATGACAGGCAAATCTGACTATAGATACTTAAAAAACTCAAAAAATCTTTATAGAATGGCTCATCAGCAGCCAAGGAAATAATTATAATACTTCTTTGGCTCTTGGTTTGATCTAAGATTCAGTAGAGGCTATAAGAAGATTGGGTCACATAATTATTTCCCTATAGAGGAGAATAATATAATTTATCATTTAATCTAACCCAGATTACAAATACATTCTTTTCCATTATTTGCTTAATAGAAATTCAATTAAAATTAGAGCTAATTTGCATTTTGTGCAAAGGAGAAGCAATTTATCTGAGTCTTCTATTGACTGTTCAGTGATTAAATAGATATTCTCTAAAAATAAAATCTATTGGCAATTGACCAGAGACTCTAAACACTTCCATACAAAACATTTAATTTCCCTAAGCGTCACAATCCTCTTTGGGCACCATATCCAAGATTCAGCTGGGTTTAATTTATGTTACAGGCAGAACAAATGAAATAGCTATGCTTTTATTCTAATCTTGATTCTTTTTCCATATCCTCCAGTTTTCATTCCTAGAAATCTTCTGTTCTTGTTAATTATAAAATCATAGCCAAGGTCTTTAACATATTTCATGATGTAAGCAAGAGTTTGGTTCAGTGTGTTTCCTGATCATTCATTTATTCACCAAATACTTGCCAAGTCCTTAATATGTACCAAGTATCATGTTAGGCACTAAGTATAGAGCACAGAACAAGATGGACTGAGCCATGAAACTTAGATTCCAGACAAAGGGAAAGTAAAAATGCAAATAAATAAAGGACACTTTTACTCTATGATTTTAGATAGTGATAATGTTAGGGAAAATTAGGATGATGGGTTAGTCAATGATTGGTTCTGAGGAACTGCTTTAGATAGAATGATCAGGAAAGGCCTCTTTGTTGAGGGGGTGACATTAAAATAAGAATACAAATGAGAAGAAGGAGCTATAATAAGCCACCAGAACTTGCACAAAAGTTAAGTCAGAATGGGTCATAGATCTAAAGTAAAATGAGGAAGTGTAAAATTTCTATAATATAATGTAGGAGACAATCAAGGTGACTTTGAGTTTGGTGATGACTTTTCAGATACAACATCAAAAGCAATTATACATGAAAGAAAAACTGATAGGTTGGACTTTCTTAAAATGAAAAACTCCTGTTCTGTGAATGGTATTTTAAGAGAATAAAAAGATAAGCCACAGAGAGAAAATATTTGTGAAATATATATCAGATAAAGAACTTGTATCTAAAATATACAAAGAACTCTGAAAACTCAACAGTAAGTGGACAAGAACCCAATTTTTAAAAATGGGCAAAAGATTTACACAGACACTCAAACAAAGAAGATATACAGATGGCAACTAAGCATATAAAAAATACTCATCATCGTATGTCATCAGGGAGTTGTGTAACTAAAACAAAAATAAGATACTATTACACACCTATTAAAATGGTTAAAATTTATAACACTGACAACAGCTAATGCTGGTGAGAATATGAGCAACAGAGACTCTTATTCTATGCTAGTGGAAGTGCAGAATGGTACAAACACTTTCGGAGAGATTTTGGCAGTTTCTTACAAAACTAATCCTACTCTTACCATATGATCCAGCAACCATTTTTTATTGGTATTTACCCAAATGAGTTGAAAACTTATGTCTACATAAAATTCTGCACACAGGTGTTTACAGCATCTTTACTCAAAATTGCCAAAACATGGAAGCAGCCAAGATATCCTTCAACAGGTGAGTGGATAAGCAAACTGTTGTACATCCAAACAATAAAATGTTATTCAGCAATAAAAAGGAATGAACTTTAAAACCATACAAACATATGGAGAAACCTTAAATGCATATTACTAAATGGAAGAAACTAATCTGAAAAGCCATAATATACTATATGATTCCAACTATATGACATTTTAGAAAAGTTAAAACTACAGAGAAAGTAAAAAAGATCAGTGGTTAGCAAGGATTTGGGAGGAGGCAAGGAGAGAGGAATAGGTGGAACACGGGGGGATTTTAGAGCAATGAAGCTATTCTGTATAATACCATAATGACAAATGCATGACATTATGTATCAAAAAATCATAGAGCTGTACAATAATCAAATGAATCCTAATGCAAACTATAGACTTTAGTTAATAATAAAGTATTAAGAGTTGTTCATAACAGATACACTACAATAATAAAATATGTTAATAAGGACAAATTGTGTAAGGGAGTATGGAGGTGTGGGGGAAGAATGGAGGGAGAGGGAGCATATGAGAACTCTCTGTACTTTTCTCTCTCTCTCTCTCTCTCTCTCTCTCTCTCTCTCTCTCTCTCTCTCTCCCTTCTCTCTATCTCTCAGCAAAAGAGTAGTAAAGGTTTATTTAAGAAAATGATGCCAACCTGGAAGCATAGGT
The DNA here is from genome assembly GCF_951640355.1 of Cnephaeus nilssonii. NCBI lineage: Eukaryota > Metazoa > Chordata > Mammalia > Chiroptera > Vespertilionidae > Cnephaeus > Cnephaeus nilssonii. The sequence goes on along the minus strand of NC_137081.1, from coordinate 18,386,829 downwards.
GAGCTAGCCTTCTAAGATCTGGCTCCCTGATGGCATCTAGGAAATAGATTATATAGGGGAAAATTATTGATTATGGTGACTAATGGAGTTGGGGTTGTGGGCTCTACTGATTGGTTGCATCTGCTAAAGTTTTTTGTAAACCCAATACTGATCTAAAAATAAAGGAAAGGAAAAGTCATTAGAAGATTTATGGGCATCCTAAGCAAAAGGATTAGCAAGCACCGAAGAAATGCATGTGGCACGTGCAAGTCAGTATGGCTGGAATACAGAGAAGAGAGGAGTAGATGGAGATGGGGTCCATGAGGTAGATCCTCTCATGAAAATTCTCACAGGCCATGAAGACATTTTTAATTCATTCAAGATGCAATGGAAAGCCACTCTGGAGTTTATATGAGATATTTGATCTGATTTTCCTCAAAATCATCTGGCTATTAGGCGGAACATGGATTTCAGGGTTATGGGTAGGAGTAAAGTCAGGGAGAGGGTGTAAGCAGAACCATTAGGAGGTGGTTTTGTTATCATCATAATTAGCTAGTTTATTAATATTAATAACTAGAGGCCTGGTGCATGAAATTCGTGCATAGGGGTGTCCCTCAGCCCAGCCTGCACCCTCTCCAATCTGGGACCCTTAGAGGGATGTCTGACTGCCCGTTTAGGCCCGATCCCAGTAGGATCGGGCCTAAACGGGCAGTCAGACATCCCTCTCACAATCCAGGACTGCTGGATCCCAACTGCTCACCTGCCTGCCTTCCTGATTGCCCCTAACCACTTCTGCCTGTCAGCCTGATCACCCCCTAACCACTCCCCTGCCAGTCTGATTGATGCCTAACTGCTCCCCTGCCAGCCTGATTGCCCCTAGCTGCCCTCCCCTGCAGGCCTGGTCACCCCTAACTGCCCTCCCTTGCAGGCCTGGGTTCCTCCCAACTGGCCTTCCCTGCAGGCCCGGTTGCCCCCAACTTCCCTCCTCTGGTGGCCTGGTCACCCCTAACTGCCCTCCCCTGCAGGCTTGATCGCCCCCCAACTGCCCTCCCCTGCTGGCCTGATCCCTCCCAACTGCCCTCCCCTGCTGGCCTGATCCCTCCCAACTGTCCTCCCCTGCTGGCCATCATGTGGCGGCCATCTTGTGTCCACATGGGGGCAGGATCTTTGACCACATGGGGGCAGCCATCTTGTGTGTTAGAGTGATGGTCAATCTGCATATTACTCTTTTTTTAGATAGGATGGGAAAAGAGCAAAGGGGGGCAGACATTATAAGCATGGTCATCTGGGCATGCTTCACACCCCAAGAACTCATAGCATTGTCCCTCCAAGGGGATTAACATGCTCCCCCTTCCTGGGCTGTGGGAGTGGGGAGCAGGGGGAGATGGGCACATGTGCAGTGAAGTCAGGTGATATAGGGAAGGTGCTTGCCTGTCAGGCTAGCCTGGGAACAAAGATCACTGGCTAGGAGGGTGGAGCCGATGCAAGCATGCAAAACCTTGAAGGGTTAATTGGTTAAACTCCTGGTTATAATCCCCAAAGAGTTCTCTCTCTTGCTCCCTTGCACTCTTGTGTTCCATGACCCACACTTGCCCCTGTGCTAACCTGCCATGTGGCCTGAAGCAGCTGTGTGGCCGAAGCAATGGACTCTATTGGGAAACACAAGGGAACCTAGCCAGCTGCTGGAATAGAACGGTGCTTTAATATGGAGCTGAGACTGGGCAGTAGCCTAAAATCTAGCTCTGTTAAAGACATGGCTCAAGTTTTTCCATGGCGGGACAGAGGGAAATGTGACTTTGGAAACCCAGGGGTTTAGTTCCACAGAAATAAAGAGCACTCATCCTCCTGTGTGAGTCTCAGAAAATTCCTTTCCTTTTGACATCACAAGGATTCCCCTTTCACTGGCAACAGGTGGGGACACAGAGCACACCCACCGATAACAGCTCCAAGAGTCTAGGCAGCCACACATACTTTTGTAGTTTAAATATTATCCAACTCAGTTTCTTGTTTCTAATTCTGCAAGATGCCACTAATTTTGAAGTATAGATTCAATAATGCTGATAAACTGTTCATAGAACTGTTACTCTTACTACTTTAATTATATCCAGCATGCCAATGAATAGTTATATTCCCCAAATATACATAAGTAGAAATCAAATATGCTCAAACACAATTTGTTATAAAATGACCAATTTTGGAAGCAGTAGGCACAATCATTTGTTCTCTGTTTTAATTGAATACTGCTTATTTTTCACATGCCTTTCTATTTGCATTATAAAAGTTAAAAATCATCTGGAGAAATCATCCTGAGGGAATTTAGCTCAAAATTCCCAAATTAGCTCTCTTTCCAGGCAAGTGCTGAGGAGTTGTCCATATGCTGGCGTTAAGCCTGAAAGAGCTTGGATTACCCTTGGTTTGTGGCTGTGCAGTTGTAATGCAATTCTGATCCACAGTATTCCTTAGCTGCTAATGACTCAACACCTGAGTCCTTGAAGTATAACAGCTAAGGTTATTTTGCAAGGTGATGCAATGAAATAAAAACAGGGTCTTCCATGTATGCAAAAGTGCCCTGAAATTGTGAGGCTGAGACAGAAACATATGCTTCTAAATTGCTTGGAACATAGATTTCATTTCTACTTACCCAGGCATTTACACACATATAAGGAGATGCGGAATTTATTGTAAACCTTGCATACATTGCAAAGCAGGTAAAGACATAATTAATCCGTAATGAAGAATTCACTGGAGAGGATTCATAGGGGTATTATGCTGAGTCAAGGAGCTGAAATGCAAATGTGAGATTTATGCACGTGTGGAGCCATTGCACCTGCGCCCTCAAGGAAACATTCAACAAATAAGCCCAAGTTAACATCAAAACTCTGCTGATTCACTCAATAGCAACTCAGACAAAAGATTACTTCTATGGCGCAGTACTACACCATGTCATTTGATACTTATTAACAGCACTTAATGCTGGTTGCTACTACTTATTTGTTTGAATCAAATGCTTTTGGAGCCAGAGAAGATCTTGGGATCACAGTGCCTCCGTTTTTGTTCACAAGCAGACTGAGAGTAAAGAAAAAAAAAAAATAGCTGCTTTGGCAGGATGTATTGTTAACATTTTGGTTAATTCAACAAAGCTCTTTCACAATCTCATCACTGAAAGAAAAGTTTTAATGACTAGTTTGTATATAGCCTAGAACCATGAAGAGTTTCTTTCAGTCTGTTTTGGCTGCTGGTTCTTGGTCACTGAAAAAGGAACATCATATTTGCTGGAGGAGACCATCCAAAGGCGTGACTACCAGCTGACCTGCGAGCTGGACCCTGACAACTAAGCTCCCCACTCTTAGAATGTTCAGAAATCGCTCCCAGGATATCATGTTTGAGATAGAAATGTGATGTTGAGACTGCCTGAATTAGGTATGTGACAGAACCCAGGTAAGACCTCCTCTGTGAGTGTCTGACCCAGTTAGGGCCTCTATATAAACTTAGGTTTCTGGTTAGTGGGTACAGAAAACTAGTCATTTGAAGTGGCTCAAGACAAGCCTCAGGAGTAAGATCTCTTGCTAGTTAACCTGCCATCTACAGATCTGGAGTGGTCTGCCTTTTTCTTAGGTTTCTCCCTGCATTTCACATAAAGGGGCTTAATTTTAAATACATTAAATGCATTGATGCAAGGAAGGTAGGATAGATGGATAGATATATTAAGTATAGTAAGATGTTAATTATGAGATGCATTTTGTGGATATGTATGTATTAGGGTTAAATCTTTAAGCATTTTTTTTTCTATTAGAAGAAGACTGGGCCAGAGGAATGGAGCTAGCTGTGTTTCTAAAAGAAGGCAGTGGATGTTTAGGAGAGACAAAAATGCCAGATAGTCAAAGGTCATATCGGTAAAGATTCACTGATGATTTATTTCACACTAGTAATACTCATGTCATGAAATACTATCTCATGTTAAAGCAACAGTAATAGCAATCAGTGGTAATGGAAGAAGGCATTAGTTTATGGTATGTATTACAATTTATTTTCCTACTGTTTATTAGATGTAGAAGATTAAGTGATTATTTCCCCAGGCTAACAAGTATCAAAACCTGCATTTAACTTAGGATTTTGACTGCAAATACAGTGCTCTTTGTACTATAACTCCACACTGCTGTTTAGAAATAAATGTGGTCCTGAAATTTACAAAGAATTTAATTTTGTAATAGACTTTGCCTATAAAATGGGAAATGCATTCCTCTGAGAATATTTTTATGACCTAGACATAATAAAATTTTACTTGTAGAGTAGAAATCTTTTAAAATCACCCATGTAAATGAAAAAATTATAACATTTAAAACATCAAATCACTTAAGATTATTGCTCTTTGGATGTAATTTCTCAGCATTTAAAGGAAACAATAAGCAAACCCAAAGTACTGTGCTACTTTTTCCGTGTTTTTGTCCTAAAAATTTAGCAGGCAGTAATGAACATCTCTTTGGCTACTTAGTCCCTGCTTTTTATCAATTTGTGCTGTCTATCAGGGATGAATACTTTAACCTTGAACTAAAAACCATAAGCAAACAGAAATACTGGGTACGTCAGAGGCAATGAGTCAAACAAAGCAAGCAGGAACATTAGGGGAACACATTTGTTGGACCCAGAACAGCCATGGGACAGCACTGTTCTTGAAATATCGGACGGAGAAACCACAAAATTCAGTCATATACATCCTAAGGCACAATATGCAAAATTAATGCATTGCTTAATAATTTTATAAGCTATTTTTTATGTATATAGAGCTTGGACACAATAAAATAAAATCATGTAATGTTTATCAATAAATATTTATCAATAGTGTGTGTGTGTATGTTTTGTGTTAATGAGTTGGCTGAGATCACGCACACCCTCATATTCCCAATTAAGCTTGAACATTGCTGTAGGCAAAAATGGCAAAACTGTCCTACTTCTGGCCCCTTACGAGAAGGCAGGGTTCTGTTGGAGACCGGGTATAAGCTGACACGATCCTTGCACCCAAAGGGACTGGCAAGGCTCGGTCCCCTACCCACACAGTTTTCCCAGGCTTGTTTGGATGGCGATTATCAGTAGAAAGAGAGCAACCATTCATGTCTTACCAAGAAGTCTGTAACTATTTACTGAGATTTGCTGTACTGAGAATTTGTCCTTCTGCTCTGTCTCTCCCTTAGAGATTAAGAGGAACAAAGAGTACATTCCTCTTGACAGACCTCCTATTCAAGTATTTGTGTATAAAAGGCATTACGCAGTTAATAAAGCTGCTGCAGTCAGTCAATGGCTCGCAACCCTCCCACTCCTGCTTTCCTGTCTTTCTTTCTTTTCTTAATTTCCACCTCCCTACCTCAGCCTGGTTCAACCGTCAGGCTGGCCCTGACAGGGTTCCTTGGGAAAAACACAATGCTGAGAAAAATGGAAGTCAGCAGGAAAAGAGGGAGACCATAAATCTATAGGAGCTGAGCAGGGCTGATGAGGACAGATGTTGTATAAAAAGAACCACACAAACAAACATATGCTGAATATGGAAATTGAGTAAAGTATAATAATAAAAATTAGCTATATTAGTCAGCAGAAAAGATCATTATGATAAAAATAGAATTGCAATGTTATTATTGATTGAAAACCTATAGAGCACTGGTAGTCATAATAAACTTCAAAACAGTTTTTCTAAAACCGAATTTTTAATTGCATTCTGAAAAGTTATAGTAGTATAAACGTTCACTTGTAGCAATTGTTTATTCTACCAATATTTTAACCTATAATCAGGTAATACACTTAGTCTCCTAATTTGTCAAAGAATGTGGAGAGTAATTTAACAATCATATGCATAGTTACTTTGTCTTTATTTATTTTTAGGACTTCAGCTTATCATTGAGGAAGTCACATGCTGAGTGAGCTGAAAATTCTATTAATTTGTTACACACTAGTAAGTAAGCCTTAAATCCCAATGTCTATTAAATCATTTATAATTGCATTGCAGCTTATTACTATAGGACATGTTTCCACTTTTCATATGGATTCTGACCCATGGAATTGTATACAATAAAGTCAATTATTTTAAAGATATTCATTTAAATATTTATTTTCAATATTTATTTCTTTTAGAATCTGAAGGCTTGTTAAAAATTTCTTATTACATATTAACTTGAGTAGATTCCCAAGAAAGCCGTTATACTAGGAGTTTGTGTGATAAACAATGCATTGTGATTAATTATACTTACGAAAGAATTTACAAATGAATATAAAAGTTATACTAGTAAACTTAAACTGGTCATTACATTACAATTTTATTATTTCTATCAGATATGTGCCTTGGGCAAAACTTGACCCAGGCCTATGGTGACTACAAAGATTTGAAAATTTCTTCATTCTTATTTGCATGCTGCCTAGAGGCAGTCAGAATGCTGGAAATCTGAACTGCCATTGTAAGTCTGATGAGAAAACCTGCGGGAAAATGCTATGGGAACAGGAGCATACACTGAGCTATTTACTGGTGCCAATCCAAACTCCACATGGCTCAATATTTTATGATACAATTTAAAATACATTTCTATTTAAATTCTCAGGAAATTATTTGCCCATAAATATTGATTGAATGTAATTGGCGATCACTTGAATTTAAATATAAACAATTAAATATAAAGTCTCAAAAAGGAAGTGATACATATGTATCACATATATTTATAGTTAAATCAGACATGTGTGACATATAAACTATAGACTGAAATTCATGGTTTATAAACAGTATAGCCTTTTATGTGATTATCTGCATATTGAGGATATCATAGAAAGATGATTTGTTATAGTCATCAATATAAAAAACTAATTAGTAGTTCACATTAAAATAATGAACATACACTCATAAAACATTAGGCCAGTTTCTATAGATGAATTTTAGGAACACTTACTCCAGGGAGACAAGTTTATTAAAAAATAAACTATACTTTGAGACTATTTTGTAAATAATTGTGAAAAAAAATTGTATGTTACAATCAAGTTGTTTTTGTTCATATCTTAAGTTCATCTCAAGAGACTACTGAAAAAGATGGTGAACACCTGAAGTCAGGATTTTCTTCCCTCATACCACGTAGAATAATGCTCCTTCTTGTTCTATTTCTACAGTCAGATTGATTAAAATTCATTAATCACTGCAAAGAGACAAATATTTCCAGATGTTAAACCAGGTTTCAGGTTCTCTCCAGGCTCCTCGGGCTTTGAACACTTACTTACCACTTCTATAAATCTGGACAATGCCTCAGGCTCTCAGAGATTTTATTATGCTTGCTTTTCATTATGTTTCTAAACATTTATCTTTCCATTTATTGATTTCCCAAGTTCTAAGCTTAAGAGAATTCAGTTTTTCAAATCAGCAAGTCATTCTTGAGGTAAATTTCTGTTTTATAAAAAGGATGAAACAATCCATGTATGGCCACCTCTACCCAAAATGTAGTCAATAGATTACATTTAGCATCTAAGAAGATGCCAAATATGTGCCGACAGAAGTCATCACACATTTTGCAAGCTTTCTTTTACTGCAAAAGATGTATGTATTTAAATTATGGTGACTTTGTTAAATATGGATTTTGCATTAATTTACACTGTAGGACTTTATTATATTATTCTATCTAATAAAGAGGGAATATGCCAATTGACCATCACACCGTAACAAGATGGCTGTGCCCACAGCAGAGTCAGGGATTCCGTAACACAAGATGGCTGCACCCACAGTGGAGGCCAGGTTCCCTTAATGAGCCTTAATGAGCAATCAGCAGGGACCTGAGGCTGTGTGGTGCTGGGCCGGGACAGGGGACCTGAGGCGGCGCCCCCTGCCTTGTGGGGCCTGACAGGGGACCTCAGGCCATGCCCCCTGCCCCAAAGCCAGGCAGGGGGACCTCAGGATACGCCCCCTGCCCTGGCGCCAGGCTGGGGGGACCTCAGGCCGTGCCCCCCACCCGGCAGAGCTTGACGGGAGACCTCAGGCCACACCCCCCCCCCTGGCAGGGATTGACAGGGGACCTCAGGGTGCACCCCAGCCCGGGGGACCTCAGGCCGCACCCACAGCCCTGGCGCTGGGCCAGGTGACCTGAGGCTGTGTGCACCGGGTCACTAGTTTATAATATTAACCTGTTCATTGTCTTATAGTCAGTGAAGAAGGAGATTCTATTATTAAAAAATAAGAAAATGCATTATTTTTTTCTTGACTATTTGTTTTAAATATATATATATATATAAACAATTATATATATACCCTCTCTAATAAAATGGTAATATGCAAATTAACCATCACTCCGCTACATAAGCCACACCCACCAGCCAAGCCACGCCCACCAGCCAATCAGGGTGACTATGCAAATTAACCCCAATCCAAGATGGCTACAGCCACAGTGAGCAAGGTTTCCCAGGTAACAGAGCAAGCCAAGCTTTCCATAGCCGTTGCAGGCCTAAGCCTCCACTCAAGCTACAAAGTTTCAATTATAGAAGGTAAACAAATTCAAACAAATGGCGGCAGAATGGAGCTTGAGAGAGCAGGCCAGGGTTGCCAGCGGCAACAGGGGAGCAAAGCTTTCCGCACACCCTGGCCGGGCTCACCCGCTTAAGGCTACAAAGTTTCAATTGTAGAAGGTGAATTAACTGCCACAGAGATGGCTGCCGCCCCAGAAATGGCTGCCGCCCCAGGCTACAAAGTTTCAATTGTAGAAGGAAAATAAATTCCAGATACCAGGGCCTCTGCTTGGTTTGCCAGGGGGCGTGGCCGGCCTGCAAACCACCCACAGGCCCCTCGCTCAGGCTGCTCCACGCCCCAAGGGAACCCTACCCTGATCCGGACACCCTTCAGGGCAAACCAGCTGGCCCCCACCCGTGCACCAGGCCTCTATCCTATCTAATAAAAAAGTAATATACAGATTGGTCATCACTGCAACACACAATATAGCTGCCCCCATGTGGTCAAAGATCCTGCCCCCATGTGGACACAAGATGGCCACCACAAGATGGCCAGCAGGGGAGGGCAGTTGGGAGGCACCCGGACTGCAAGGGAGGGCAGTTGTGAGGGACCAGGCTTGCAAGGGAGGGCAGTTGGAGGTGATCAACCCTGCAGGAGAGGGCAGTTAGGGGTGACCAGGCTGGCAGAGGAGGGAAGTTGGGGGCAAACAGGCTGGCAGGGGAGCAGTTAAGCATCAACCAGGCTGGCAGCGGAGTGGATAGGGGGTGATCAGGCAGGCAGGCAGAAGCGGTGAGGGGCAATCAGGAAGGCAGGCAGGCAAGCAGTTGGGAGCCAATAGTCTTGGATTGTGATAGGGATGTCCAACTGCCCACCGGGATCGGGCCTAAACGGGCAATCGGACATCCCTCCAGGAGTCCCAGATTGGAGAGGGTACAGGCTGGGCTGAGGGACAACCCCCCGCCGTGCACAAATTTCATGCACCGGGCTTCTAGTATATATATATATATATATATTTTTTTTTTTTTTTCAGTGAATATAGTTGAGAGGTTTCTTACTCACCAGGAATGAAGACATTGGAGAAGAACCAAAACTCAATATCATTAGGTGTTAGTCTCTGAAGGAGAAAATAGAACAACCTTCTCAAGTTCCCTCTCTCTTTTCTTGACATAGGTGAGTCACAATTTGCTACGCTAATCTTAGCCTTTATATGTTTTTGACAAGCAAAATTTTAAGGAGCCTCTCTCCTTTTGCATGGATTTTTTTTTCGGTGTTGAGAGTCCAGCCTGTGATATGGCGTCTTCTATAGACTTGGGGGGAAAACTGGGTGCCTGGCCACTCCTAGTATATTGTTGTGAGTGGATGAAAGTTACAGATTAATTTGCCAAGGTTAGTAGTATAGTTTATGACCTCAGAAGAAGGGGAAGTGAACAAGTTGAAATAAGAATTAGACCTGTGACTTTAAATTCAAAAAGCCCACTTTTTTATTTTTTATTTATTTATTTATTTTTAGTGGGCTGAACAATCTAGTCCAGGAAATAAAGGATCATAGCCACAGGAGGTTGGATTGGTTTCTCTAGTTTTGACTCAATTATCTCCTTGCTCTAGGCAAGAGCAAGTTAAGCCATACAAGACAATTGATTACCTGTATTTTCAAATGTTTTAGAACATGAAATTCTGGAAATTTCAGCTGGAAATCTGTTTCAATACTACTAAGAAATTCTAATAATTGGCATATTTCTTTCATACAACTTACATCTCTGTTATGACAGTTTAAATCTGTTTCCTTGTCCTATACTTATGGAAGATGAAGGCCAGTTAGCATGTCCTGTAAAATAACCAACTGTAAGATTATTAAACTATTCTCCCTCTTTTCTTCCAGTTTAAGTAATACATAATTTTTATTATTGAAAACGTTTTTAAAACTTTTCCTATATCAATTTATTTTAAAATGAATTTCTTAGGGCAGTTTTAGATTTATAGAGCAGTTTTAGAACTCTGCACTTCTAAGAAAGTATAGAGGGTTCCCATCATCAATTTATTTTTATTTAACTGCATAGTAATAACTTACTCTTGAAAATGTTGCCACTGAAGAATTTACGTGAAGATACACAGTAAAGCCATATATACTGATACTGTGTATAAATGTTACAACAACATGAAAGAGGCTAGAAAAATGGGACGGTCACCTTCAAATAGTAGTGCATAACTAAATTGTACTAGATGACAATATTAAAGTCTAAAAAGACATAGCAAAAGGTTAGAAGATCTCTAATGGCTTCATGAAGTTTTCAGAAAAATGTAATTATCCATCTCTATGTACAGATGAAGGAAAATAAATTATCTATACCTACTCTTATACATATTTCATGGAAAGAGTTGGGACTGTAGATATAATTTCCAATCTACACTTGAATATTAAGATGATATTGGGAGGAAAAGGTTGCCAAATAAAAGTAGTCCATCAGGATATGTATTTTTCATGATTAGGAGCTTTTCAGCATACATTTACATTTAATTATGTACGTGCTGTGGAATGTATCCCTCTCTCATATAAAATAAATGCTTAGTAGAACTTGTATAAATTCTAGGTCTGTATTATACATTTTTTATGATGATCAATTTGCATTATAATCTCAGGTGATTTTTATCTAGTATAACTGGCCGGTTTCTAAATAGCATCTAGAAGTCATTACCTGAGATAGATTGTACAGGTAAATGCTATAAATCCGCAGAGAATTTGCAGGCAAAATCAAAAGGAAAACTTCATATTTCTTACTTAGAGATTTCTAGTTTGCCTTTCCATTCTGAGACACTCTTCCTGAACATGGCTTTTGTGGTGGTGCGTGTGTATGAGACATGGATTTGGGCAGTTGGAACAGAAATCAGATAGTTTTTCAGGTATTCTACCTAGAAGCCAAATATTCATTCATTTATCAAACTTTCTTACCTATTCACAATAAATCAGATGCTGAGAAAGCCTGAGGGATTTAATGATAAATAGGTCAGGACTGTGAATAAAGACAAATGAAACGACAAAGCCAAATACAACTGAGCATTTGAATTACTTGGCTTTGGAATTTTTCCATGGAATTAATATGAGAGGAGTCAGGAACAATCCTTCAGTCTTTCAGATCTCTGGATCAGGTGATAAGGGAAAGCCTCTCCAATGTCAAGGTGAAAGGAGCACTGAGGGATGAGAGAAAAGGCCTGAATAATAGTCCCACCCATGTGCCCCAGTGATCATGTGAGCTTGGGAAGACACTAATTGATTTCTGTGGTTCAGTTCCCTCATCTTTCTTTAATTAGCCCCACCCCCAGTGCTTAGCTGGGTGGGTACTGGATTCTTAGACAGGGTGGTAAAGGTTGTACCAGTGGGTGGCAGTTATTATTTTTTGTTTTCTCTCAATGATAATTTTATGAATTTTAAACTATCACAGTAAAACAAAATGAACTAACAAGCCAAATAGAGACAGACTTAGATAGAAGGCAGGCTGACATCTGTCAGGGATGGTGGGGGGGAATTGGGGAACTTGGTTGGGGGGTAGAGAGATTGAGCAAAAGAACAAAGAGAGAAAAAAAAACTAATGGACATGGAAAAAAATAAAGAGCTATAGTAATTGGTCTTTCCATAAATAAATAAATGAATAAACAAATAAAATGTTTACAAGCCTCATGAGTTAAGTTTTTGCACATCAAGCACATAAGGCCATGAATTTGTAGGAATAGGAAAACGGTGCATGAAATCCTAAACTATTCAAGCGACCTAGTCTTTAATTTAATTCATACAATATTCAGTTAATAGTGTTTTGTTGATAATAGCAAGTGTTAATTTAACAAAATATCTTCAGTATGTATTAAACTAATTTTCCTAATTAAAGTGCATTACAGTTTCACCATCTGAACTTGGCACTATTACCAATGGAACATATTAATGATGGAAAATCAAATTTTTGCACCATTTAAAAGGTAACAGTCGGATTGTTTATAGTAACATAAAATATTTCATGAGATGATTTTGGGCATGAAAATAATTCCTGAATAAAAGACAGCTTGATTTCAAGGGATTGACAAGATTAGAGGGCCAAATTCCATGAAAATTAGCATGGAATGAAGACTAGTGGAAGAGTAATAGCTAAAGAAGATGGAAAGTTGGACATAAAGTATTTTAGATCATATCTTTCCAGATTATACAGTCATACCATGGAGAACTTGAACTTTAGGAAACATTTAAAAAGCTAGAAATAGTATATCTCAGTTGCTAACCTATATGGAAATGTTGCATTTTATAAAATAAAAACAAATTATGCAATTAACTAAATTGAAAGTTGTTAATACAATAAGAAAGCTTGATGTTAATGACAATCTAAATTAGAATATATTTCTGCAGCATAAGAACTTGTTCACCATTTAAATATTGGTTTTAGAATTAGATATAATGTTCTAGTAGCTAATCTTTCACAACAAGCTTGTAGATTTAGAAGAATGATACTTTAGTTTCTAAATGTGAAAAGCAGCAATTAAAAACACGAAAACTGTTAGTTTTAATATTTATGTATAGAACCTGCCATATTAAATTTCTTTCCTTTTCCATGTTCTTTCAAAAGCATTCCTTTATACTTTGTATATTTTTTATCACTGATGACTTTTTTTTAAGTTTAATTTCTTTTTTTTTTCACTAATGACTTTTTATAAGGAAAATTAGATGAAGTAAAGGAAAAATTACTCCCAGGAAGGAAAGTATAAAGTCATAGAAATAGAATTATATTATGCAAATGATTACTTGATTAAGTAATTAACAAAAGATGAATCAGCAAAATGCTGGCCCCTGAATTATTACTGCATTTTACAATTTGCAATATAATTTTTCCCATTTTCCAGGAAGACTGTATGCGTTAAATATTTTAGTAAATTTATTATTAATATTTTAAATGAAATTCAGTTGTTTTCAGAAATCTAGTAATGCAGTATGAAAACATCTCAGAAATATCATTTTATAAAGACACTAGAGGCCTGATGCAGGAAATTCATGCAAGGGGCTCGGCCCTCACAGCCCAGGCTTCGTCTAAAAGGTCATCCGGATGGTCGTTCTGCTCTTTGGTCTAATTAGCATATTAACTCTTTATTATATGGGATTATCCATGAGAGTAGATCATTAATGATTACATGGTGATATTTTTCTTAAAAATAAAATACTAATAACAATTACTGAATTAAAATCCATGTTTTATTAATATTTGATAGCAGCTCATCAAATACTATTATTCAAAAAATGCTCTTTAGAAATGCATTCTTTAGAAACACTTCCTCACATCAGAACAGACCCAAAATCCAGAGCATATGATTGAAAATTGATGAAATTGCGTTTGCCTATTGCGACATTGGTGCTGCTCACATGCTCATAATATTCTAACTCTTGATTTTCATGAAAAAAAAAAAATGTTCCAGTTCTTCAAATTAAGTTCTACCTGTCCTTTCATGGTGAGGCTCAAGGATCAAAAGTACACATTAGAAATACAGAAAGAAGGGGTCACGATGAGAAGAATGAAGTCCAGGAATAAAATGGGGGAAATGCCATGTAAAGGATTTAAAATGGAATCATTGCTGTTTTTCTAAGGAAGATAACATACACTTTGTGTCGTTATCAGCTTAGCCATAAGCCTTATGGTTCATGGTTAATTTCCATTCCACAGTCACTTTTAGGGCACAGAACATGTTCAAGGGTCTTTTTTGAATCAAGAATATGCCTAAAGCCTCATGATCTAAAAATCTCTATGCATGGTCATCACCTTATTTGGTAAGTTATGATGATAAATGCTTGGGCAATCAAAATATAGGAGGTAAATTAAAAATTTATATCTTTGGAGACTTTATTAATATTTAGTTTCATTTTTACTAGTAATTCTTTATATAATCACCAACAATATTAATGTAATTTTCATTGTATTAAACTTGAACAGCTTAAATAGAATGTATCACGATGATTGGCACACGGGTCATAAATGCTCACTAGATGTAGCTGTCATTATGACTGAGCTTTGATTACAAGCACTGATTGATCTGCGTTTGCTAGTAGGGCACCTGATAGGAATTATTCAATAATATGTTTTAGAAGATGGCGAGGCTCTATTTATCTAAGTCATGATAAAAGTAAGCATATTTACACTCCTCCCATATTCCTTTAATAGAAGATGTGCATTTTCTTCAGAATAACAAATGATTCCATCCCACTCCACACATTGTACTGCTATGTTCTTAAAATTAGTTCAAAATTTAAAAAAAATGCTTAAAGGTAGACAAATAAAAATTCTAATTACAGTAGTTGTAAAATGCAATGATAGATTTGGGTATATGTAATGCTGCTGTGATACCTACAATATACAAATACAACAAATAAGAATTTAATTTTTATAAATAAGTGTTATTGCTATGAGCAAAAGAAAACTAAACAACACCTGAATAGTTTAAACACTGTAATTTGTATTACTTTACCAATGAGCATAGGTATGAAAGATAAGTGAATTCTTAGTAATTGTTAAAAATCTGGTGGCCACAGGCCACCCCTCTGTCCCACTAATGGGAAGACATTTGGTGGAGTAAAAAGGGAGGTAGGTATACCTTTTTTAATTCCATTCAATATACATTTATCAAATGCTTTCTATTCAGAGCATAAAGGAGGGCTCTTCAGAATTTTAGGTTTTTGATGCAAGACATCTGAATCCTCAAAAGACAGGTACCGTTCAGTATTTATTTGAGAAAGTAGGGTACAATCTCTATTTGAAGAATATTTGTTTGAGAAAGGTATAATGCAATATTTATTTGGAAAAATATTTTTAAATCAGAAAAATGTTAAGTAGGGACTTTCATTTAATAAAATTAATGTACATTTTATTTTCATTTAGATTTTTTTCTCCAACTATGCTGTTGAACTCAGCTTGCTGTCAATTAAAGTCATACACATTCAGGCTTCTAACAAATATCATAAAATCTAGGTATGCAATAACTAATTAATCCACCAGTGGCACTTAAATACAAAATACATTTATTTCTCAATTACTCTAAACCAGGGGTGGGGAACCTTTCTTCTGCCACGGGCTATTTGAATATTTATGACATCATTCACTTAATATAATTCACATAATATAAAAATCTCCTATTGAATTTTGAGTCCTGCCTATGGTTGCCTGGGCAGGGCCAGACCAAATGATTTTGTGAGCCTTGCATGGCCCATGGGCCGGATGTTCCCCACCCCTTCTCTAAATGATCATTATTTGAGATAATTTTTTATAACTTCCAGGACTATGACCTAAATATTTCTGAAAACTGGTCTGAGCCACTAGTTGGTTGTTTTCTTCCTTTGGCATTCTAAAGAAAGCAACCAATCAATAAATAATATAAAAATTACAAATTGCCTCTGTATGTATATGGATATATATTTGAGGGTGTGAGATGGGTGGGAGGAGATGCTGTAGTAGAATCAGGCAAATCTGAGGTGAAATCTTGATTCTAGCATTTCTCTTCCATGATTCCTGGGAATATCATTTGATCTCTTGATTTTAACTGCAATATTTCTGTGAATTTAAATGGAGTATTATGAGAAGTGGCTAGTAAAGTGCATAACAAAAAGAGGAAGAAATGCTCAATATCTTTCTTTTTCTTTAATTCTAGATGTGCAACTTTCACAGTCAGGTTATTGCGTATAATGGTGTATTCCCTTTCTATCTCTATATATAGAAGCCTAAGAGACCAAATGACCAGTCAACCGGTCGCTATGATATGCACTGACCACCAGGGGGCAGACGCTCAACACAGGAGCTGCCCCACAGCCAACCTCCTGTGCCCCCTCCCCGTGGCTGGCTGGCCCGATCGCCCCGATCTCTGGCCAGGCTGAGGGACTCCACCCATGCATGAATTCAAGCACCAGGCCTCTAGTGTTCTATAAACAGATATGACAGAAGATGAGTCTCTGTTAAGAACAACTTTGCTCTTTTCTACTCCTTGATGTTTTTCCACCTCAATGTGCTTAACTTTGACAAAGGATAGAGGCAGTGTGGTTATGCATGTGTATGTGTGCATGCCAATCTGCATGCATATGAGTGTGTCTGTGTATGTTGCACTAAAAATAACAATATCCTTTTTCTATTCATAACCATAATGCCTGCCTAATAAAGTTTTTGTTGAATTAAAAAACCTGAATGAATGTCTGAAATATGTAAAAGTACTTCATACATTTTGTCAATTCTAACTCTGACGCTTTTCACATCTTTATGCATAGGACTGAGGATTTGTGGTAAGAAGGATAGAGATGAGGAGTTGATTATCTAAACAATTTTCATAATCTCATTAAAATTATCACCACCTTTCTGTATGCCCAATCTGCAGATAAGAACTCTTAAGTCTCTGAGAATTGAAGTAAATTTCCAGGATAAACAGAATGAAATTGTGTAAGTATGGATCTGGATTTGGAATCCAAGTCTTCAGTCTCTTTCTTACTCTTCTTTCCTAAGTATCTATCATGACCCTTTGTGACATGCTTTCTGGGGCAGTCCAACTGTACACCATTGATGAGACAGACAGCAATACGTCCAATATCCTGTTTTTTTAATTTTAATTTTAATTCATCCTTTTTACTTATATCCGTCTATCTATTTACATCCTGATCTATTTTATTTACATCCTGATCTATTTATATTCCCAGAGGTTAATGAATATAGATTAATAAATTATTGTAAAGCAAACACTTGTGTAACTGCCACCAAGTCAACAAAGAGAACATTTCCAGAATCCTCCACCTTCTCCCCTTGAGCCATTTGCTGTTTCCAGCCCTTGTTCTCCCTCCTGGAGGCAACCTCTTTGTAACATTTATGGTCATCTTTTTCTTGTCTTGCTGTGGAGTTCTGTAAAGTATGCATCTTTTTTCCTCCCAATTATTTTTTGAGAGTGTGGAAGGGAGGGAAGGGGGAGAGAAACATTGATGTGAGAGAGACACATCAATGGCTGCCTCCCACAGGTGCCCCAACTGGGGCTGGGATTGACCTGCAATACAGATACATCCCCTTGACCTGACCGGTAATCAAACTCTTGACCCTAATATGTGTGGGCCGATGCTCTAACCACTGTGCAACACCAGACAGGGCAAAATATGCATCTTTAAATAGCATAGGATAGTTTTGTCTGATGTTGAACTTTTTATATAATGAATCATAGATTCTGTATTCTTCTTGCTTGATTTCTTTCACTCAACATTATGGTTTGCTGTGTGCTCATTTTCATCATTACATGTATTCCATTGCATGAATATATTACATTTTATTTTTCCATTCTACTATTGATTGATGTTTGGGTTGTTTTCTTAGTTCGCTTCTTAAGTAATGACCTTGACTTCTTATAATAGCTATTCAATAGAGAAAAAATGTAGCACATCAGAATTTAATGATGCCATTTGTATTTGAGGTGATCTTCTAAAATTAGCAAAGAAAAAAAGCAGGCTATATCCCCTAAATATCATTGAATGCACATTAAATTTTATTTGTTTTACACATGATGATAATTATATTCATAGGAGTTTAGGAGAAATTACTGTTCAAACCTTCATTTAGCATTTTGAGAATAGATTGATAAAATTTAACATAATAATAACCCCTCCACCTAATTCAGAGAATATTGGTGATTTAGTTAATATTTGAATGTATCCATCTAATTTATGCTTCTTAATATAGTTTCAGGATCTGAAATATTCTCAAAAATTCTTTTATAGTTATCAATTCAATATCTGGACTTTCCCCAGCAACTGAAAACTCAAATTCACCACCAATGTTGTAATTAGCAAAAGAAAATATTAAAAAGAAAAAAAAATGAAACTTATAAAAGTGAACTTTATTTCAATTTTAGATGAAATCGTGAAATATTCCACACCAGTTTAGAAAATAGTTAAGGTAAAGATATCACAATCTGAGATAATTCCAGATTAAAATTCTAAATTTGAATTTCCTTATTTCTAGAAAGGAGAATAAATAGCATCTACCATATGTTTACTTTTTCCCTACAACTTCTTTCTTAGCTATGACTGCAAGAAAATGTGTTTAAAAATTCATGTAACAAGAAAATAGATGTTATTGCAGGCAGGTATACTCTAATTCTAGTCTTATGTGATATTACATGTTCCTTCTATTCATATAAAATGATATCAGTTTAATTTTGCAAAAGTATATCTATTACTAATGCACAAAAACTAATTACATGATATGTCTAGTCAGTTATATAATAACTAGAGGCCCGGTGCACAAAATTAGAGCACAGGTGGGATCCCTAGGCCTGGCAGTTGATCAAGGCCAATCAGGGCCAGGCCGATCAGGGCCCGAGGGCCCCAATGGGGTCGGGAGAGAAGGTGACGTTGGCCGGGCAGGGTGCGGAAGAAACAGATGCCAGATGCTGACACCAGGGCCTGCTGGCCGGGGGAGGGATGGGGGGAGGTGACAGGAGAGATTTCAATCCCCAGTTTGGAGCATGCAGGAGGCAGCCAATCAATGATTCTCTGTCATCATTGATGTTCCTATCTCTATCTCCCTCTCCGAAATCAATCAAATATACATATATTTTAAAATGCAAGGTTTTTAGAGGAAGATAGGTAGGGTAAGGGAGCTATTGACAGGGGGGCATTTGAGATCTTGCTCACATTTCAGATAGAATAACATGAGGTGGTCCTCAGGGGGTGACAGGTGAGGAGAGGCAGTGGGTGGAGCAGGGCACTGCGGGCTGAGGAACGGGCTGTAATGACTGGGAATGTCTGTGACAGTGCCATCGAGCCTGTGTTGGGGCCATCACTGGGATCATTCATCCCCAAGAGGTTTTGATTCCAGACGGGAGGAGAAAAACACGGAGATCAGCAGGCCTTTCTTAGCCTAGAAGGTGACATGGGGGGCAGGAGCTGGCTGCCCTGCTTCCCTACAGATGTAAACATGCAGTGTAACTGCACATGGACGTCAGTCACACGGCCAAATCAATGCCCAGCCAGTGCTGGTGGCTATGTTCTGGCACTCTCTGGCTGTGCTGTGGTGCTACTGGCAGAGCCACACCCCCAAGCGCAGTATGCAAAGGGGCAGGCAGGAAGCCAGAAGCTGGAAGTCCGAGCTGAGGTGGCCCTGCAGTGCTACGTCCACCACGTCCACCATGGAGCTGGACGGGGAGCAGCTGTCGGTGTGACCGGCTTTGGAGTCGGAGGGGCTGCACTTCCCGCACATCACCGGTGAGTCCCCGAGAGCCCGTGGTGCGCCAGCCGGCCGGCAGGGCCTGGGGAGGCCTTTCCCTCCTGGGGCCGTTCTTCCCAGGGTGACAGCGTGGGCCGCTTTTTTTTTTTTTTTCTAATTTATTTTTTTTATTGGAAAGCAAGCTCTGGGCTTGCGGTTCCTGGGATCCCTGGGCCATAGCATGTGCCTCCAGGCCTCACTGCACCCCCTCTCCCTCTTCCTGCCTTGAGCATCTGGGCCCCTGGTGGTCAGTGCGCATCATAGTGACGGGTCCACCGGTCCTTCTGGTCGTTCTGCCGTTATGGTCTCTGGGTTTTTATTATATAGGATAAATAGATATAAAAATATTTGAATAAAGCTATATGCACTGCTCTCTCTCTCTCTCTCTCTCTCTCTCTCTCTCTCTCTCTCTCTTTACAAAATAAAGCGTTTCTCCCTTGCCGGTTTGGCTCAGTGGATAGAGCGTTGGCATGCGGACTGAAAGCTCACAGGTTTTGATTCAGGTCAAGGGCATGTACCTTGGTTGCAGGTTCCTCCCAGGCCCAGGCCCTGGTCTAGGCGTGTGTAGGAAGCAACCAATCGATGTGTTTCTCCCACATGGATATTTCTCTCTGTCTTTTCCTCTCTTGTCCACTCTCTAAAAATCAATGTAAAAACATCCTCGGGTAAGGATTTAAAAAAAAAAAAAAACACATAAAAAATAAATCATTTTAAGTTTTACTTTCACTCATTGAAAAAACAAAAAGGATGTTACATTACCTTTTAGTTTAGCAATCAAAATACATGAGTATATGCTCACATTCTCTAATAAAAAGAAAAAGATCGGATAATAGTCCCTGATGAGAGCTGACCATGGGTTTGAAAATATGCAATGCCTCTGGATGTGCGAAATGTGCTTGACTTGGTTAAGTTTCTCTTGGCTCCTTCCTCTCTACCTCAGTACCTCTCTCCTTCCCTTTATATTTCAGGAATATGTTCTGGCTACCTGTTTTCCCCGAGCATAAATCGTACTTTTTAACAGAAGAAATCATAATTAAATAAGACTAATAGTCCTATTTTAATAGACATTTCAAAACTCTAAATAAAATAATACTTTTAATATTCATGAATATGCTATATACTACTTATAAACTTAAAAACATGAATATTGTTTATTTGACCACATTTTCTTCTAAGTAGATACTATTTTTGCCTTAATTCTAAATCAAGGGCTTCCTCAGTCCATTCTGAAGTGTAATAAATAATGACTTCATATCTGAGACATGAAGACATCACATGTTCTGACAAAGTTTTAGATTTAAAATATCCCCCTGTAAAGTTAATTTTTATATTTTTAATATCTATTCCAGATCGATTTTTCACTTTTTCATTCTAGGCTAGATTATATTTGAAATACATTTATCAATATATAAAAAACTGTATTAAGTCCTGGCCTCATCCTGTCCTCATTTCTACTGTTTCCATTGACCACAGCTCTAGGACATGGTCCAACACTGACTAAAACCAATGAGGGAGGACATCAAAAATTATTACAGACAACACTGAATATTGTAATAGGCCACGGTGGGCTGGAGCTCAGCAGTCAAGAGACATTAGAACCCCGGGACTATACTTCCTGCTAAGGCCTCTTGGATAAACAGAGTTCTCAATAAGTAGCTTTTCCCAAATAGCGTTGATACCCAAGGTGGTAGAGACATGCGTTGGGTCTGCTTGACCCATCTTGCTTTCAAAATATTCTTTGTAAAACTTCACCCACAACAACTGTCAAATCCGCTACTTTTGAAATAGTCCCCTCCTCAGTGCCTTCACATACAACATCTCCACTACAGTGGCCTCTACCTTGGATATCAGACTCTGAGTTAGAACTGGACTGTATTTGAATCCAGTCTCAGAATTTTGGTATCCTCTGGAGAGTTCCTAATCGACATTCATGCCCTTTGTGCCAGCATATGCACAGAGGTGTATTTTAATTCCCTGCAGGGTGCAAAGTACTGAATTTATAAATGTGCAATTATTTATGAACTAATTTTTAAACTATCATAATATTTCTCCCAGAGACAAACTGTCGTTTTCAATACTTAAACGTTTAATGTAATAAATATTTAACATCACTGACATACTTATTTATATCTCATGTTGCAACAAGAATTGGAGGCATAGTCAGACAGAACTGCACATTGACAATCATTTGACTAACAGTGAAAGTACTCTGTTCTTAGCTATTCTAGAACTCAGTATTTCTGTGGGCTAAGAAAGGGGTAGGCACACCTCTTTTCTCTTGTCACATTTTTTGGGCTATTAGTTTCTCATTTTGGTTAATGTAGAAATTAGCTAGCTGATGTAAATATTATCCAGAATCAGGCAGTAATAACGTCAAACAATATAATTCAATACATGAATACTGTAATCACCATGGGTTCATTGTTGTAGAATAATTACAATGAAAAGGCTATTGCATATTAAATCTTCATTTTCATTGTCTCCCATGCTGGAAATGTAGAGAATTATTTTGATTTAGCTATATATATTTTACTGCATCTTCTCCAATATACTGGGTATTCACCTATTTTTTTATATTTGTCATGTATGATATTGGAAGATAGTAGTAAATTCAATATAAGGTTAAATCAGGAAAAAATGGAGTAGTTAAACATTACGGTGCTGAACTTAGCTAATCCTGTTATAAAAGGAAACATATTAACACTATAAAAACTCTGTAGAATAGCAGAAGGTTATATAGATTATAGCAGTTTTATTATTCTTCTACAACATGTTCAATGCTGACTCCCACTTCTGCTCTATGTAAATAGTTTCTTATTGCATTATCACTTTTTAAACAATTTATCTTTATTGTTGAAAGTATTACAGATGTCCCCTTTGTTCCCCCCACAATGACCCCCTACACAGCACTTCTGCCCCCTCCCCAGGACTTCATTGCACTATTGTCTGTGTCTATGGGCTATGCATATATGCATATATATTATCTGGTTAATCTCTGCCCCTCCCCCTCCCCCTTTCCCTCTGAAATATGTCAGTCTGTTTCATGCTTCAATGTCTCTGGATCTATTTTGTTCATCAGTTTATTTTTGTTCACTAGATTTCACATATGAGTGAAATCATGTGATACTTACCTTTCTCTGACTGGCTTATTTCACTTAGCATAATACTCTCCAGGTCCCTCCATGCTGTCTCAAAGAGTAAGAGGTCCTTCTTTTTTAAAGCTGCATAGTATTCCCTGGTGTAAATGTACCATAGTTTTTTTCAGCCATTCGTCTACTGATGGGCACTTGGGCTGTTTCCAGATCTTAGCTATTGTAAATTGCGCTGCTATAAACATAGGGATGCATATATTATTTACGATTGCTATTTCAGGCTTCTTAGGATATATTCCTAGAAGTGGAATCACTGGGTTAACCAGCAGTTCCATTTTGAAATTTTTGATGAAACTCCACACTGTTCTCCATAGTGGTTGTACCAGTGTGCATTCCCACCAGCAGTGTACTAGGGCTCCTTTTTTTCCACATCCTCAGTGGCACTTGTTTGTTTATTTATCAATAGCCATTCTGGCAGGTGTGAGGTGGTACCTCATTGTCATTTTAATTTGCATTTCTCGGAGGATTAGTGACATCGAGCCTTTTTTCATGTGTCTCTTGGCCATTTGTATGTCCTCTTTGGAGAAGTGTCTATTCAGGTCTTCTGCTCATTTTTTAAATTGGATTGCATTGTCACTTTTTGTATCAGGTTCCACCAACATATGAACTAAGCAGCAAACTATTATTCTTGTTTTTAATATTCTAAATTATAAAATGTTTTCAACACAATGTCAACTTAATTTTTATGCTGTAAATTTTCAAAATTGTTGTATTCCAATAAAAAAATTCAATTCAAAACTTGTCTCTGGATTTTAAATGTTTCTATGGACAAGGGTCCTTCATAATAATGATACTTAAAAATGTATGTACCCTTCTTTACATAAATATTAGCAAGACAATAAGAATTTATGCTCATTTATTCTTTCTCATTTTGTTTGTTGTTTTTATGGGTTAAGATCTTTTCTCTTCTCCTCTACTGTAAGATTCTATAATACTCCAGTAAGTGGTCTTTGAATCACTTGCCAACCCTTCTCTCAAACTCAGACCAAGAACTATTTATCCCATGTGCTCATCGTGACATTCTTTATATATAATGTAGTGTATTTTGTTCTATATTGAAATTACCCACTTTTTGGTGTGTTTCTCCCAGCAGACTGCAAGATCATTGAGGACAAATACTGCATCTTGCTTCTTGTTGTATCCTCCATGTCTAACACAGTTACTGATAAATGATTTGTTTAGAAAATGAAAAAAAAAAAAAAAAGGTCCATGGGATATAATTCTTGCAGCCCTCATTCTACCAGGGAATTCCTCTCCTGTAGTGTATAAAATATTTAATAAATATTAATGTATTGATTGTTCTTCCCCTAATTCAACGTCATGCCAAAGTCAATGTCTTTCCTGACTTAGACTTTTCTTTTCCTTTAATTATTTATATTGTTTAATTGAGGTGAAAATGATGAGTTTGTTCATGGAGACAAGTATTAGTGAAAGTTAAATCAGGTGCTGGTTATTTCATCAGGTTAGCTGAGGAACTCTTAACCTTGATGAGTTTCAATTTCCTTAGTTGTTAAAGGTGGATAATACTTTGACTTTTGAAATGCAGATTAAATATTGTGATTGTAAGGGTGCTTGAAAAGAATAAATAACTATGGAATGGTTGCTGTCCAACTTTAATGTTCTTCAAAATTACTTTGAGATCACTCTAAAATGCTGATGGCTGGGCCCCACATCTAGAGTTTCTGATTCAAAAATTTAGGGATTTGAGATTTGCATTTCTCACAAGTTGCCAGGTACTGTTGATGCTGACAATGCAAAGACCACACTTGGAGAACCACTTATATAAAGGATTGTTATTACATACGATTAAACAGTTTCGATTGCTCCTATATTGATACTATAATATTGTAATATTTAAATATTCTAGTTATTCTACTGTCCTAGCCAAACATAATCTTTTATATGTAAATACTTAGTAGTTTGAAATCTTTTATAAAAAATGAGGTATTTTTCCTACCCGTGCATCTTAATATATTAAAAATGACAAATTATTTGATCAGCTGTGATATACTATCAAAATGAAAAAATAATGCTTTCAAGAAAACTTTTCAATGGTATGCATATGGAATTATCATTTAAATCAATGGGTCATAAAATATAGTTCAACTTGCAGAAAGGATAAAGTTGAATAACAATTAATTCACAGTTGTATCATGTTCTTTAAAAATGTAGGTTTGGATAATGAATCTAAACAATTTGATACATTAATCTACTTGGCTCACTCTACTAATTGTAATGCATGCTTGCAGAATACTATGTGACAGACTTGGTGAAGGATTATTTCTTTTCCAGGCATATTCAATATTCAATTATTTTCTTGTTAATAATTTATCCTGCATAATAGAGAAAACACTGTAAATAATCATCTGTATCCAGGAACAGCTTTTATATTTACAAATAGATACAGCACAGATTCTCAGCAACAGATATGTAGAAAGAGAAATACCTTTCCAACTTAACTGCTTAAATTAAAAAAAAAATCATCAGACTTTAATTTCTAAACTAGTTGCTATTCTTGGTTACTGATCAGGATAAAATAGGAATAGCCCAAGAATTATCTGAAATGGGGAGAAGATAGTAAGGTAGGAAAAGTAAAGGCTTTAGGGTGTATACATCTATACATTTGTTTCAGTCACACAAATTTTTAGCTAGTCATTGCAAAGTTGGAATTTTCAAAATGGCCACCATGAATGGCAGAAAGAAGAGGACAGCCACAGCAACTATTAGAATTAACCAGAGGAAGATGCATCGCATGACAGAAAAATGGGACTCTGCAAAGTCAGCATGTTTGTCCTTGGGAGTGGGTGAGTACATATTGCCATGCTGGCTGGCAAAGAAGTTTAAGCAAGAATGACAGGAGATAAAATATATGTAGTGTTTGGGAATAATAAAATAAAATATTAATATCATTGGCTTTTATTTATTTCTCCCTATCTTCTTTGAAAAGCATTCTAGGGGTATTTGGCAGAAAATGTTGAAACAGCTCCTAAGCTGACTTTAGCTTTTTAATTTTGACATTCTTGAGGCAGCAAATTACTCAGATCATGGTTTATAGTGGATAAGTTACATGGAAGATGCAAAACTCTAAAACTTCCATAATTACCTTTTGACCACAGATTAATTAACATAATTATCAGGAGGAATACAGAATTTAACAAGTTTATATGATTTTTATTGCTCAATTAAAAATAATTAATAATTTATGTTAAACCTCTTTCTAAAAAAGAGGATTTTATTGGATTGAATTACATTTTGGGGGTTAGTTCTGTAGACAGTGCATTGTTGTGCCTTTAAAGTGTTTCTTAAGATTTTAATCATCTTTGTTTTCTTCTTATTCATACTTGATTGCCAATTTAGCTATTGCCTGATATCAATAATTGATAAGTATAAACACCTAAGATACACAATGCATAAAGTAAAACTTTCAATGATTGGATCATTGACATTTTATGAAACCAAACACATTTTAAAAGCCAGGGAATCAGACTCAGCCAGAAAGCACCTTTTCTTTTCTCAAAGATGGAACTGCTATCTGAATAATCCTTGAATTTCATGTATTTGATCTCTTATTTTTTAACTCAGTGCTCAAAATATGACCTTATGTGATTCTATTAATGTGTTTACCAGGGTAAGATTCAGGGAGAATGTGCAAGTGCTTTAAATAGCCTGTAAATCATTTTGCTGCTCTGGGCAGAGCAATCAAATTTTAGTGAGCAGCAAAGGGTCAATATTTGGGAATAAGGCCTTAATGAAAGTTGCTTGTCTTCTAGACTTGACACTTGAAAAAGAAATGGTGACATAATGCTTTTTCTGTTTGTGGTTAATGTCTTTTATTTTGTTTGTCTTTTTCCTGTGACTTTAAATGTTTCCTACTTAGTTCTTCTTACTAAATGGTCAGAGCCTTTTTCCCAACGCTTACACCTGGGGTTGGTCATGTGATTTGCTTGGCCAAGGCCAATAGAAAGCTGTCAAACTTGACATAAGCAGAGGCTTCAAAAAGTGCTTGTGCATTTTTTACTTTTTTTTGGACTTTCACCATTATCATGAGAAGAATCCTAGGCAACCCTTTCATAAGATGAGAGACCACAATGGCAGAGCTGAGCATCACAGTTAAGATCATCTGCCAACACACCAGCAAACTATGCAGTGAAGGGCAGCTGAGATCCATTGAGTCTTGTGAAACTTCATGTTTAATCCAATAAGTTTGGATTGGTTTGTTATGCAGTGATGTGGATATCAAATCCTTTTCATATTCTGTTACCATTCTACATTATGTAAGGACTGAAGTACCACTGTTGGCTTTCTTCCACAAGTAGTCAGTCAAACTCCTTGATTTAAGATGACTACCTCGCTACCTTGCTTCTGAGTACTTCATAGGCATTTAGTTGGTAAATTTGATTTCAATAATATAGTCAGCTTAAATGATTAGAACAAAACAAACATCTCACATTTATCCTCACTACTTCTTAATAAGATATTATCCTATATAATAGAAGCATAATATGCAAATCGACCGAACCACCAAACAGCGGACTGACCATCCAAACAACCATTCAGAGGACCATCTGGGACCATGCTATGACACCCACTGGCGCCAGGCTAGCCAAGGAGGGTGTAATGTGATTGGTCAGGGGCCCAGCTATCCCCCCATGATTGCACTGCAGAGGGAGGCCCAGGCCAGCTGGTGGGGTAATCAATAGGGGGCTCCATGATCACCCCAAAGAGGGAGGCCAGGCCACCAGCTGGCTGGCTGTGGCAGGTGGGTGAGGCCTCCCTCTGCGAGGGAAGCTTGGGTCCCGGGTGCTGGAGGGAAGTCGGTGCCAGCAGCCAGGGGAAGGAAGGCCTACTCTTGCACAAATTTTGTGCATCGGGCCTCTCATCCTATCTAATAAAGAGGGAATGTACTAATTGACTTTTATGCCATCACAAAGATGGCAGTGCCCACAGCCAATAAGGAGGGAATATGCTAATTGACTACCCTGCCCTCAAAGATGGCAGCGCCCACAGCCAATAAGGAGGGGATATGCTAATTGACTGTCATGCCCTCAAAGATGCTGCACCCACAGCCACAAGATGGCGGTGCCCAAACCCCTCAGCCCTGCTGGGGCAAGCAGGTGCACAGCAAGGCCGGGCCCGCCCCCAGGCAGGTCTGGCCACTCCGTGCACACCTGCCTCTGGAGTCCCCCAGTCCCCTTAGACCCCCAGCCACCCAGGGCCAGCCTGAGGCATAGGCAAGCCTCCGATGGCGGCTGCCCCGTCGCCCGGGGCCAGCCTGAAGCACAGGTAACCAGGGCCGGGCCGAGGCTTGCGCTGCCAGCAGTGGCAGCAGCAGAGGTGTGATGGGGGCATCGCCTTCCCCTGATTTCCGGGTCACCTCCCACCCCTGAGGGCTCACAGACTATGAGAGGGAGCAGTCCGGGCTGAGCAACCTCTCCCTCCAGTGCATGAATTTTCATGCACTGGGCCTCTAGTCTATATATATAAAAGCCTAAGTGACCAAACAACTGAACAACCAGTCGTTATGACACGCACTGGCCACCAGGGGGCAGATGGAGGAGCTGCCCCCTGGTGGTCAGGGCACTCTCAGAGCTGGAGTGCTGCTCAGCTGATGGACTTGTCCTGGTGGCCCATCAGCCTAGCGGCAGCCACTCCCTCCCTCGGTAGTCCTGCAGGTCCAATCTCCAGAGAACTGGCCAGATACCGACAGACCAGCACTGCCGGCACGATCCCCATAGCACTGCTGGCCTCCTGGAAGTCATCCTCGGGCACCACGGCCACTTCCCCTCTCTAGACGCTCCACAAGGAAGAAACAATATGAAAGCAGCTGCCAGGTGGTTCCCAACAACCTGCACAAACGTCGGTGGGAGGGATCCAGATCCCGGGACAGCAAGGGTGTTCTATCACCCACTCTGAAGGCCAATCACGTCCCTGCTCCTGCCACCCCTCTCAGGACAGGCGCAAGATGCAGAAGTCATGGCTGGCGAGCCCCACTGTGGTGGCGTGAGCCTCTCCCCATCAGAACTGACTGGGCAGGAGCCCGCAGCAGGTGCAGTGGGGCTGGGATGAGCAGGAGCGGCAGGCAGGAGCAGCAGTAGGCATTGGACTGCTGGTTTTGGCCCACTCCCCACAGGCCATGTCAAGGGACCCTACCCATGCACGAATTCATGCACCGAGTCTCTAGTACTAATATAATATCTGATTTTAAAAATCCTTCTCTTATTCTGTGTCCAATATTACTTATTTTTATTTCATTTATATACTATTGGTATTCAGTAATAACTTTACAAGTGAACCTATTATAATAAAATATTGCAGAGTGCCTACATGAGAGAATTACTATTGTAGGAAAATAAATCTCATAATAATGTAGTATTCATTATTATAATGGATACTTCAGTAAATACTTCAATTCTAGCTCTTTGCTAATGACCTGGATGCCACAAACCTTTCTGAGGAGCTTTAAATTTTTTAGTTAGGGCTAAACATAGATTACCTCCTGTTGAGATAAAGTCCCCCCAGGAAGATCTGAATGAGCAAAAACAGTTCACAACAATGGAACTCTTTTAAAATGCAGATGTTTGTGATGATCAAGGGTTCCTGGAACATATTTCATGTTTAAAAATAAAAGAAAAAATATTTGTCATTATCCATTAATACAGAGTAAATGTCTTTTTGTGGAAAAATATAGTTGTCCACAAACAACTAAAAATTTAATAAGATTTGGAACATCTATTTGGCCCAAATAAAAGGCATTTCAACTTGGTTGTGCCCTAGAAGTACTTGGGGAGTTTCCAGGAACATAACCCAAGACTCCATCTCCATAGTATTTTCTGACATGGAACATGTCTAGTGGGCTTTGTACAGAAGCTGCAGGTAACTCTTAAGTGCAGTGAGTTAGAGAATCACAGGGTCGATGCCTCCTGAGGTGAATCTCTTGGAAAATATATGTTTTAGCTGGGTTAGTCACAGGACTTCACTAAAATAGATGTTTCTGACACTGTTTCTGACAATTACACTGGTAGAAGTGAGTATCCCACATGGTAAGCAACCATGTCATGACTTGTATAAGAGAAAAAAAAGTGCTTACTTTAAACAAAAAGCATTCACTTCAGTTCTGTGTTTCTTTCATAGACTGAATGATAAACATTTTCTTCTGGGAGAAAAAATGTCAAATTATAATTTGACTATAAAGGGTTAACAAGTTTGCATGGATGGCAAGACTATTTTTGGTTCAAAATAGGTAATCTTTCCACATCATGCTAATAAAGTCCAAGTGTCTTTGTTAGTTCATGCTTCTACAACAGAACTCCATACAGTGAATGGCTTATAAACAACATAACTTTATTTTTCTTAGTTTTGGAGGCTGGGAACTCAAAGATCAGTACACTGGAAGATTCAGTGTCTGATGAAGAATTACTTCCTGGCTCATAGACCTCTGTCTTCTGCTGTAACCTCACATGACATAAGAAGGTAGGGAGCTCTCCGGATCCTCTTTTATTAGGACTCTAACTTCATTCATGAGGGCTCCACTCTCATGACCTAATCACCTCCAAAAGGCTAATCAGTTCTAATACCATCACATTAGGAGTTAGAATTTCAACATATGCATTTTGGGGGACAAACAGTTCATTCGAGCAAGAAAACAAAATTCTTAACAAATTAATCTTTTAGTTATCTGGTCAATAATCAAAGCTATTAGCTATGAGAGATAAATTTCACATTCAGTCTCATTGAATATCACACTGGATATCAAAAGGCACAAACATACATTTTTATTTAAAATGAATATTCAGATATATTCCAATTCTGTTAAGATGTCTCTATATCTTCTATATACAATGCAACTTGCACTTTACTGATTCTAAAATAATTCTTAAATAGTGTTGGCTGTTTGTTCAATCACGCTAACATTCTGAAAACATTAATCATGGTACTACACTCATCAAAAACACAGCAAGGCAATGACATTTTAGATAAAACACCAAAGGCACAGTCATGAAAAAAAAAAAGAATTGATAAACTGGACATCATTAAAATGAAATAAATTCCCCTTAGGAAGATCTGAATGGGCAAAAATAGTTCACAACAATGGAAATCTTTTAAAATGCAGATGTTTGTGATGCTTTGCAAAAGACAATATCAACAGAATGAGAAGACAGCCACAGACTGGGAGAAAATATGTACAAAACACAGACATGATAAAGGATAGACCATTATCCAAAATATACAAAGAACTCTTAAAACTCAGCTATAAGAAACAAACAATTTTATTTAAAAAATTGGTCAAAGACTAACAGACTCCTCACCAAAGAAGATACACAGATGACAAGAAATCATATGAAAAATTCTTCATGACATGTGGCATCAGGGAAATGTAAATTAAAACAAGGTACCACTACCCAACTATCAGAGTGGCCAAAGTAAGGAACACTGATAACACCATGTGCTGGCGAGGATGTGAAGTGGCAAGACCTCCCAGTCTATGCTGGTGGGAATGCTAAATGAGATGGCCACTTTGGAAGATAAGTCAGCAGTTTCTTTAAAAAATCAACATACTCTCACCATATAATCCAGCAATGATGCTTTTTGGTATTTACTCAAAGGAGAAAAACATAAATCTACAGAAAAATCTACACACAGTGGTTTCTAGCAGCTTTATTTAAAATTGCCAAAACTTGGAAGCAACCAAGGTGTCCTTTGTGGATAGATTAATAAACTGTGGTATATCCAGACAATGGAATATTATTTATCACTAAAATAAACTGAGAAATCAAGCCATGAAAAGACATACAGGAACCTTAAATGCATATTGCTAAGTGAAAAAAAGCCAATCAGAAAATGCTTCATATTGTATGGTTCCAATTATATGACACTAGAGGCCAAGTACACAAATTCGTGCATGGGTGGGGTCCCTCAGCCTGGCCCACAATTGGGGCCGACAAGGGCCCATCTCTCCCTCTCCCAATCAGGCTGATGGGGGTGGGCCAAGGGGGAGGGACTGCAGGAGGTTGGCCTGTTGCCAGAGGTTGGCTGCGGGAGTGCACTGACCACCAGGGAGCAGCTCCTGTGTTGAGCGTATGCCCCCTGGTGGTCAATGCACATCATAGTTACCGATCGACCGGTCATTTGGTCAACTGGTCATAACGGTCTCTTAGGCTTCTATATATATAGATTCTGGAAAAGGAAAAAAAAAAAAAAAAAAGCAGGTGCTGTCCAGCATTGTGGTTGGGAAAGAGTGACAAACAGAGCACACAGTATTTAGGTCGGTAAAAATGCTCTGCATGTTTTTATTTATTTATTTATTTATTTATTTATTTATTTATTAAATATATTTTATTGATTTTTTTACAGAGAGGAAGGGAGAGGGATAGAGAGTTAGAAACATCGATGAGAGAGAAACATCCATCAGCTGCCTGCACACCTCCTACTGGGGATGTGCCCACAACCAAGGTACATGACCTTGACCAGGAATCGAACCTGGGACCTTTCAGTCCACAGGCTGACGCTCTATCCACTGAGCCAAACTGGTTAGGGCTCTGCATGTTTTTATAATGACGGATACAGCATGTACAACAAGAGTGAACTCCAAGGCAAAGGATGGACTTGGGGTGATTATGATGTGTTAGTGGTGGTTCATCAATTATAACAAATGTACTGCTCTGGTGGGGATGATGATGATGAGAGAAGCTATGCATGTGTGGGAGAAGTGGGCATATAGAAATATTGGTGTCTTCCTTGCAATTTTTCTAGGAACCTAAAACAGCTCTAAAAACAGAACCCCCACACCAGATACATGTACACTAATAAGCATGTAACTGAAATGCTAAAGTGAAAATAATAAAGATAGGATAAAATAATTTTCTTACTTTCTTTATCACTTCTTTGCTATATATAGAGTTCTAAAGCCAGTTTGGGACATGCATACGATCTAGAATGAAAAAATATTATACTATATCTTCTTAGAGGGATAAGTAGGGAAGAGTCAGGAGCTAAATGAATATATTCAAAAGGAACATATCTACTCTTTTGCAGTTTCTCTCTTTTAATAAAGAGAGTTAAAAGATAAGCCATTATCAATATCCATGACATATGGTGAGACATCTAACATTAACCATTGTGTGGGCTTCATTTAAAGGTGACTGTTGCTAAAGTCTGATACAGATGCATGTTTGTCTTTATCTTGAGTAAGAAAATTAAGGCTCCAAAGTAAAATCACTGGGGAAAATATAGACAACATTTTTGATATAGCAGAGGGGAAAAATTCTCAGAGATTAGACACTCAGGAAGAAATGAGGCAAGCTACAAAGAAAACACCATTCTGCAAATCGGTGTTTAGTAATAGTTTGGTTATGCTCAAAATATTTGAAACATTGTGAAAAGAAAAATAAATATAAGCTCATGGGAGCTGAAAACTTTTTGTAGGATGAAGCAGTAAAATACAGCATTGCATCTGCCTGTAAACTGTAGTTAAGAAAGCACTAAAGAGTTAGAGAATGTGAACTTGATGAATATTTCTGATGGGGGAATTCTAAAATGCAGACAGTGTTTTAGCCTGGATGCGGTTGAATGTGCTTGACATCCAACTGGAATTATCTAAAGCAACATAAAAGAATACATTGGCTCATGTAATTAAACCATTGGGATGGGGAAAAAGCTCCAAAATCCCTGATCATATGACCACCCTGTGGGATGGAAATGGTGTCTTTCTTTTTCAACCATATGGAAAAAGAATGTGGTAGGTGTAGTCCCCAGACCGATTAATAAAATAAAAAGAATAGCTAAAAAATAAAATATGTCCACCGCATGACACAAATCTTTTTACCATGTTAATTTTATTTTGCTTTTAATTAAAAAAACTTAATCAATTAATCCATATCAACTCTTGTTGAGGGGTTACTATTTCCCTCGCACTAATCTAAGCATTAGAGAAACCTAACAGAAGCCTTGGTTTTCCAGGAATTTATAAACTAGCATATTTAACTGTAAGACATAGTTGATTATGTCTTAGCATATTCAATTACAGCAAATTCCATAATTGTAGTATGTCTAAAGTGTTATCAGAACAGAGAAGGAGGGTGTAATCTGCATGGGTGTGAGAGGTACAAATGAGGAGGTATGCGAGGGCTTGGTGGGGGTGAGGGTGGTGGTGTTACAGCATTCAGATTATATAACAAGTCTTCCCAGATTGAGAATGCAGAGAAGTTCATTGCTTAAACATTAACAAGCTGCAGTGCAATTGAAATCAGTCAAACATTAAATGTTTGCATGTCTCAAGCAGACAGTACTTAGTTAATCTCCAATATCTGAAACAACTTTTAACCAGTCAGGAGAATCAAGCAAGTGTTAGATGGCTGTTGGTAGAATGAGAAAGCCGATTTTTTGGTGAAGGTTCCAAACTACTAGATAAAAGACCATCTGGATCAAGGATTCCAGACTTTTAAAAAATGTGTAAACTTTCTCATTATGAAGTTTAGATAGTTACTGTTAATAAAGTTTAAACTAAACCTGCTCTGAAATCATATTACAGTCTTCTAGTTTTAAAAATCTTACATCCTTTTAAAGTTAACTTGTTAATGTATTGAATGATTTCATCTAGATGTAAAATTTCCTTATAAAATACACAATCAGAAATGGAGTGTTTATAAATACAATGATTGAAATATGTTCCCTGGAGGATGACTCTATCAATAGGATTTTCTAAATTATCTTTGTTCATGCCTATTAAGTTTATTAATAAGGTTTATACTCTTTATACTTGTATCATCAGTTAATGGTAACTAAGAAACTTTTCCCCTAGCATTTCAGATGGAAATAACAATCTATCAATTTTCCATATAGAACAATTACTTTTAGTGTGAGTAAATTACACTAAACACAGAGATAGAAGGAACTTAGCAAGAATTTTTTTCTAAGAATTAGAAAAGTTTATGTATGGAATAAAATGTTGTTCAGTGTAATATATACCATCCAGTTCTATTCTAGGCTCTCTATCTCAATGCCCAAAATAGTAACTGGCACAAGAACAGGCACTCAATAAATTATACTGTTTTTTCTTGTCACTTTTTTCTATTGGTATTTGTATGAAAGTATAAAAATAGCAAATCTTACATAGCACTTTTTACATGCCAAGCAATTTATCCAAGTTTTTAAATTTAGTCTATTAGAGTATATTAGAGCTAGTATAAAAATTTAACATAAGCAAAAATTATATATATATAGCCAGCTTATATATATATATATATATATATATATAAGCTGGCTATATATCCAGTTGATAAGTTGTTTCTGTCTTACTTTATAAATATTTTTATAGATAATATCAAATATAACTAATAATTAATACTTTCCAGCTTCTCCTAAGAATTAGACTTTAACAAAAGATTTCAAAACCACACCAAATTGAGAATTAAAACCAACATTGATCATTCTAACATTCTAAATTTATATGTTGATTTAATATAGTAGATTCTTGACATTTTCAAATGCCCAAATATGTGAATAGAAAAATTACACATAATTATCATCGAAGAATACAATAAGCTTAAATTTAAGTTATATCTTTGGATACTTAATTATTTCATAAATACTTGACCAAAGTAAAACGTAGACTTATATTTTAACACGCACCATACATTAGATAGATAGTTATACTTTCTCTTTGTTTCCATTACCAAGACTGTTGGCTTTTGAATTTCCCAAGGTCATTTGAATTTCCCAAGGTCGTTTTTCACAAAACAGCAATATTTTTCCAAATCTCAATACTTCCAACAATGACATTAATTATTCTAGAAGCAGTTCCCCCAAGAAGAGTGTATATCAGTAAATTTAATCCCCTGGGCCCACTCGTCAAATGACTCACTCACCTACTAATCTTGAGGACTGTTCCAAACTCACACCTCAACAAAGTTACAAATGATTACATGCCATGCATCTTTGTGACCACTTGTAAAAGAACAAATGTTAAATCTGCATTTATCAAGAATATACACTGTTTAATAATCAAACTACATTTAACCAAAAATGTAGCCCAGTAAAACTGGCATGATGTTATTACACAAGTAGCTCTGGCCCTCTCCCAGGTTCTTTTGTCAAATGAGTGAAGACTAAAGTTCTGATCATCTTAGAAGAAGCCAAGTAGGTGTGGGCTGTGGACAAGGGATAGATAATCAAGTTAAAGGCAGGTCAAAGGCAAAAGTTAGGTCCCCAGGTCTTCAGCATTCTCCTACCCAAGTTCCCCAGATTTGGCATGAAGTTAATACTGAAAACAGTCTTCTCTCCTCCTCTTTGCTTCTATCCCCCAGTGAGTAATTCTTAAAGTGTAGTTTCTAGATTCCTGGGGGTCCCCAAGACTTTAAATTCTTTCCTTTTCCAACCACAGAACTGTGTGAGACCTGATTTTCTTTCTATGCCTCAACCAAAATGATAAGTCACAAAAGATTGATTGCAAAAGAAGATATTAGAATCTAGTAGATCTCTTATGCTAGACATCATGGAGGTGAAAACTATAAAACAAGGCCAATCCTCTCCTTTATTATTATTATTTTTTGGAAAATACAAACTTTTATAAAATATTTCTATGTTAGGATGGAGTTTATTATAGTTATTTTAAATAAATTAATAAATAGCTATTTTAAAAAGTCTGCATACATTTAAATTTTAACTTAAAAGAGAAAATTAAAGGACATAATCTAAATATGCAAAAGGTCTTTAAGATTCTCTATAATTTTTAAGACTGATGTTAAGATAAAAAAATTTGAGAGCCACTTCCCCAAAAGCAGCTTCAAAACCACTTCAGAAGTCATAACAAAACACCATGAATCAGCTTACAGAGAGCCCACAGGGTCCTTCTTTAGGCATGCCCATTTTCAGATTAGAAAACTAAGGTATATAGACATTAAATAATTGTAAAACAAATCCACGGCCTATTCTTTTACCATGTGGAAAGTGTGTATATCTTAGTGGGAGTTGATTCAAGTAAGTCTAATAAGGCTCCTGTATGTATTAGATACTCTTAAGAATGGTGACAAACTTTCATAAAATGTATTTAGATTTGGAAGAGATAGTTTATAAACAGACTGATAGGGAACACAATGGTATTTAAAACATTGGCATAATATAGTCGGGGGGTCACATATGCTTTCTAATATGCAGAACCTTTCTTTAATTTTACAACTTCTTTTTTCTTTGCTTTTCCCCAAGTCAATTAAAATGCAAACAGGAGGTTTGATAAGAGGCAGCAGGACAAGTGAGGCATGGGATAGCACGAAAATATGAAGGCCTAATGTATGCAGAGCAAGTAATAGGAATAATTGGATTTTTAACGCCTGAGCATTGCATGCTTTACCTTTTATCTCCCATTAAATCGATTGGTGCCTTGGTCTTTTTGTATCTAAAATGTTAACCTTTCTGAATTTTTAATAACTAAAACTTTGTAACACTTTTTTTAAAATATGAGGTTGCATTAAATCTGCCACTTGGCTCTTATAAATCATTGTTCCTCGTCTGAAAAAATAGATTTTAATGTCTGATGAAGTTTGTATTTGTTAGTCCATATCTCTTTATCACAATAACTTCAACCATTGAAATAATAATTTCAAAACTGTAGTAAATGTTTTTAAGGTTCTCAAATGTTAACTGGACTTAAATGTTCAAAACATTTAGTGGTAAATGAGCCTGTCTAAATCTTACAATTAACATAAAATTGTAAAAATCAGTTAAGAATTCATTCAATGAATATATATATATATTTTCAATGAATATATTTTATGAGAAAATGCTAAAATGTTTATCATAAGTTGGGGAAATACATTGGTACTGCAAAGATACATTGTGTTTTAAAATTTCTTTTTAATAATCA
Organism: Cnephaeus nilssonii; assembly: GCF_951640355.1. Taxonomy (NCBI): domain Eukaryota; kingdom Metazoa; phylum Chordata; class Mammalia; order Chiroptera; family Vespertilionidae; genus Cnephaeus; species Cnephaeus nilssonii. The sequence goes on along the minus strand of NC_137081.1, from coordinate 18,349,140 downwards.
TAGGACTTTTTCAAAACATTTAAATGACAGAACTCAAATATCTCCCAAAATATAGTTTCAGCACGTTTTCATTCACTATATAATTGTACTGTTTATGTATTTTGCCAATATCTGAAATTTCACACAAAAAAACAGAGCTCGTGATCTTTACCTATATTCCTAACATGCTTCTCTTTAACAGCATCCCTATAAATCAGAATCCTGATCACCTCGCAGTTGCATTATTTCCTTAGTTTTATTTTTGGGTTGATTTTTCCTGCTTTCCAATTTCTTCCTACCTCCATTGAACCTACTATTGATGTAAAACTGTTTAGGAACAGTTTTATTATGTCCCCATCACAATCAAGCATATCAATACTTTGGTCTTTTGTATCAAGTTCAATCACTTCTGTCTTATAATTAATGCTATCACCTGAATACCACCAACCTTCTCTCATTATTCAACCAAGTTAAACTAAAATTAAGCTAATTTCATTTTCATCAGGTATGAATTTGCAACTCTAATCTTGTCTATGCAAGACTTTACATACAGCTGTTTGCATCTGGGAAGACCTTTGTAATTAGTACCAATTAGACCTTTCAAAATGAACTCATCACCTCAAAATTGCAGAAATAAGGTCAGGTCTTCTTGGGAACTAAGCCAGGAAAAAGTGTGAATGGATTAGGTTCTAGACTGAGTCATGTAAAAGGTGATATTTAACACAAAATAAAATTAGTGGTCAGAGCTCTTTGATAATATTGACAAATTAAATTTATAATTATGGCTGACAGAGAAGTAGAATGTAGCAGATAGAACAGTGTCACATGGGATCAGGAGGAAAGTGACAATGTTATCGTTGCAGCCACACAATAAACAGTTAAAAAGGAAGCTGATTGCTTTGACAGAATTTCACTTTTATTCATTCTTTTTTATGTTGTTGGTTTATTTTTCCCCCAGCAATTCCACTATCAAATAAAACAAAAACAAATCCAGACTTAATAGGAAGAGACTGTTCAGAAGTCTGAGGAAAGATATTTCCTCCAAGGCAGGGGAAAGGGACAAGTGCGATAGGGGGACCTGTGTGAACTTAAGAACTGCAAGCTTCTCAGTAGATGAGTGGATGAAAAAGTGGTGGTACACCTACACAATGGAATATTACTTAGCCATAAAGAGAATAAAATCTGACCATTTGAAACAGCATGGATGGATCTAGAGGGTATTATGCTAAGTGAAATAAGTCAAACAGAGAAAGACAATTAGGCTTTCGTACTACAAGGTGGAAGTGCTAACATTTCTGGTGAAAGTGAAGACATCATTATTATGGGCATTAGTACCAGTAATGAACCAAGTGAGGGCACTGATCAGATTGGTAACAATACCTGGAATCAAGGGTCAGGATTCTCTATGATTGTGATAAGACTAACTCAGCTAGCTGCAAAGACAGATCTCTTTCTATGGCCCATACTATTCTTTCAAGTTGTTGAAGAGAAAGAAAGGAGTAGAGAAGATATCCCTGTGGCTTATTTCACAAGTGGTTTTGTTGTTTGCACAGTTTTGCCAGATTTTTTAAACAGCTCTTGAGTAATGCACATTTTCAAAATTTCAAATAAATACCCTTGTGTACTGTTATTTTATAGCTCAGGAGACATGGGTGGTGGAGTGTAAAGCACACGCTAAATCTCTTTTATGATAGGTTGCTGTGGGTTTCTCTACAATTAGGCTGGTAAGTTTCTGCTCTTTGGTCTTATTCAGGAATTTGTCATGAACAGGTGAAAGAGCAACAAGCTAAGTTACAGAGTGGCTTACTCAGGACTATATACAGCATGTAGATCTATTTTGAGTCTGGATTCTACATAGAAAAGGATCCCCTCAACTAATAAGATTTAAAATTTTATCATAGCTTTTGGAAAAAGAAAGATCTATGTAAGTATTGCAGCAGCTAGTAAATAGAAAAAAAAGCAAATAATAACAAAACAAAACAAAACAAAAAAGCAGTTGGGTTCAGGATATAAATAGCATTATCCTATAACCATAAAAACATAATATTGACTTACAGAACATTTACTATGTGCCAGACAAGATTGTAATCACTTGTCTTATTTCTTCCTATCTACTAACTTATGAAGTAGGTACTATTATAATACCCAATTTATAAAATAAGAAACTGAGGCACAGGAAGATTATCTTGTCCCTGGTCACATAGCCATTCATCCAGCTAATAAGCAAAGGAGTTGGAATTCAGATTTAGGCTTTTTGGCTCCAGAACCAATGTTCTTAACTATTATATTATTCTAATATAACCAATATTTTTAGAGTTCTATTATGCAAAATAAAGCCTTCAACTGAAATAGTTTTAACAGACTCAGCACTTAAAAACTTTACTTTGAGCATGTTTATTGGAAAAAAACACCACACTAGTATCTTCAGTAAAAATAAAATCACCCTTTGAGAGCTTGTATTTGATAAGAGCAACTAGGAACATATAAATTTATCAGCACCATTGATGAAGGGATATAACCCATTTTTAATGAGAAAATGTTGAAACTTGTAATTCAAAATCAGTGTATATCTTCAATGAATACATACTCAAGTAGAAGTGACCTATCAACTTCATTAGTAAAGGAAATAATGGTCATAAATTGTTTTAAAAACAGGCATTCTGTCATTCCATGACTAGAATGGATGCTATCTGATGTTTGTAATCAGAATTCTAGCACCCATTGTGTCCAGAAATAGACAAAATAACACACCTTACAAGATATTGATTTGCAGGCAATGTTTTGGCCTGTGGGTACATCATGCTACAGAATAGATCCAAGAAGCAGAATGACTCTTCCATCTAGACAGGCTAAAGTTCAAATGTCACAGAAGTTAATAAGAATCATTTCAAGAAAAGTCATCTTTTTCTGATAAGACTGAGAAGCAATTAAGGTTTTTTTATCAGCAGGCTTAGAAACAAATATACCTCAATTTTGAAGAACAAGGGCTAATAAAACTGATCTAATCCTCAAATGTCACAGGTTAAGAGCCAGCTATTCAGAATGCTTGGGTGAGGGTAATGATACAAGGTAGAACTGAGTTCTTGCGAAGTTTAATTTTTCCAGCAGCCCCAAAGGAGCTTCCTCTTCAAGACTCTCGCATTCTATTATTGGGATCAACTTCAATGAAACTGACATCAAACCTTTGCCAATGGTTTCTATGACTTAGACCCTTATATATTTTCTAAAATTCATTTTTAGGTCAATCTCTCAATGTCCCATCAAAAAATTATATTGTGCATATTTTGATGTAATGTTTTTATTTGTAGGGATAATAAGCTATTAGATGGCTGTATGTTTTATATCCTCAATTAAAGCAAAACTGTCTTTTAGGAATAATGTGCTTCAAAAAATGTTTTTAATATAGTCAAGTTGATGTGCAACAGATACTTCTGTACCAAGTATACAGTTTAAAGAACTATTTTATCAATAAAAATTATACTTAAATATGAAATTTATAAATATAATGATACAAAGATGAGATTATTATATTTCTTAGAATCTTATGGTTTTTATCCTTCACATTTATTAAAAAACTAGGCATCCAAAGTAATATGTTATCAACTTGCACTGTTAAAATAACTCTTAGAAATATACTATAACCAGCAAATGAAATAAAATACAATTAAAAATCACTTTCATCATGATTTAGTTATCTTCATCATCAGTAATAAATCTCATATATACAGAAAAATAATGGGTTTTTCATTTAGTTTGAGTAACGCTTTTTATTTTGACAACATAAAAGGGAATAATTTAAATTGATATATCTAAAAATCTCAATTTTGAACTTCTGCACAGAATTTACCTGGTGGGAGATTTCAAAAAATAGAACTTTAGGAAGATATTTTTTAGTACCCAAAGAGATGGGAGTTCTCTTAGATCTGTTTCTCAAGGTCATATACTTTAATATTATTTAAAAGCTTAGCAGGAAGCAGGAAAAACAACAACAAATATCTGTGATGGTTTCTGTGGTGATACAAAGAGAAAAATAAAAAAGAACATTTGTTCCCTTTGCTTTTCTATTTGAATATGTCTGGATGTTGGTGCTTTGAACATATTTGTGTATCCTAGATGCCATTCTATCTCTTGGTCCTTAATGGTGTAGACAAGATTAGCTCAGACCTAACTTTTATGTTTTGAGTAAATTAAAATGTCCTTTTTAAATCTAGTTCACATTTCCATTGGTGCATATGGCTCCCACTCTCTGCCTCTACAGAATATTGGTGCTTCAGGCTTCTCTTTCTCACTTTCTTCACCTCTGAAATTAAATATTAGTCATTTACGTTCCTAAAAATTCTTTAGCATCACTGCCATGCTTTTCAAATATCTTTCCTTTCCATCTCTATTTCCCAGATAATTGTGTCTTCTATGTATGGAAATATCCTAAAGCAACTGTAAAGTGACCATCTTTTAGTCCTAAGAAAAATTTAAACATCTTTCTAAATGATGGCTTTTATTGGTATGATAACGCCCCCCCCCAAAAAAAAAAAAGCAAAGGACTTGAATAGACATTTCTCCAAAGAAGATATCTGACAAAACATGAATGAAATACCACTTCACACTCATTAGGATGATTAGTATAAAAAATGGAAATAAAGTAGCAAATGTTGGCAAGGATAGGGAGAAATTGAAAACCTGTGCATTTTTGGTAGGAATGTAAAGTTAAAATGGTACAGCCACTCTAAAAAATTAAAAATAGAATTATCATATGATCCAGCAATACCACTTTTGAGTATATACCCAAAATAATTAAAAGCAACGTCTCAACGAGATATTTGCATGTCCATACTCATAGCAACATTATTGACAATGGCTAAAATGTGGAAGCAACCCAATTGTCCCTGGACAGATGAATAAGCATAATATGATATGCACACACATGTCATATTATTTGGCTTTTAAAATGAAGACAATTGTGTTATATGCTATAACATGGATGAAACCTAAGGACCAGGCGTCCTCAAACTACAGCCCACGGGCCACATGCGGGTGTTTTTGCCGTTTTGTTTTTTTACTTCAAAATAAGATATGTGCAGTGTGCATAGGAATTTGTTCATAATTTTTTTTAAACTATAGTTCGGCCCTCCAACGGTCTGAGGGAGAGTGAACTGGCCTCCTGTTTAAAAAGTTTGAGGACCCCTGCTAAGGACATTATGCTAACTGAAATAAACCAATCACAAAAGGTAAATAGCGTATGATTCCACTTACATGAACTACCTAGACTAGTCAAACTCAGAGAGATAGAAAATAGAATGGTGGCTCCCAGGAATGAGGGAAGAGAGGAAAGGACGGTTATTGTTTTATGAGTATAAAATTTCAATTTTTCATGATAAAAATTTTGAGATGGATGATGAGGATTGTTGCACAACAGTATGAATGTACTTAATATCACTGAATTGTACACTTGAAATGCTTAACACAGTGATTTATGTTATATGTATTTTGACAGTAAATGATTTTAAAATGCTAATGGGCTGATGGAGAAAATGACTGGCATTTCAAGTCAAATAATGTTAACTGTGGATCCACATTTCATATGTGTTTTAGAAACCTCAGGTTTGATTCCGCTTTCACAAACACCCTGAAAAAAACTTTGTTTTTGTATTATAGTTTTTATAAATTTATATTCTTGTGTGATCTTTCAAAGAATGACATCCATGCACCACATAATGACATTTCGGGTACTTATAGACCGCATGTACGATGTGGTCCCGTATGATCTGTAATTAGCCTAGGTGTGTACCAGGCTATGCCACCCAGATTTGTGTAATTACACTCTGTGACCTTGGCATGGGGATGAAACCACCTAATGACATTTCTCAGAACGTATCCCTGTCATTAAGCAGCTCATGACTGTATAAAGAAATACCTAATTAACTTTTTCAATCAATTTAATTTTTGTTTCACTTATGATTTAAAGTAAAACAATACAAATATTTCATATTTTCCAAATAAAAGATTTGAGTGAATTAGAAATTGATTTTTATTTAAAAAAATTTAACTGTCATATTGGTCTAGATTGTCACTTGTATAATTGATTTATTTTCTACATTTTAAATAATTAAATAATAAGTCAATTTGCTATCAAATTAGAAATAAAATGAAAGTGAATTATGTATTATATTACACATGATTTACACATGGAATCATAGAGTGTTAAAACCTTGGCCATTTTCAACCAATGACCAGGTAAAACTCAATAGCAAGTGTGGTCCAAATATTTTATAAATGTGATCATGTTTATTTCATAATATTAATATAATTTAATTTTTTAAATTGTGGTCTTCCATGTTTTCATAAACACTTTATGAATTAATGGGTTAAATCAACAGAAGAAAAACATAAAAAAAACACATGATTGTCACACACAAAAACAGGTATTTTGTCACACACAAAAGCTGTCACATGAATGTAAATAAAAAGCACTAAAGAATAAATAAAAGCAGTAGAATTCTGATGATACAGAAATCTGAAAAAAAATTTGTGAATTATGTTATTTGGAGTACCTAGTACAATTTTATCAATAATGCCAATGACATTTTATTTGCAATTATAATATTCTAACATTTTTAGTAAAAATGTAGGAGATTTGGAATTATTCACGATGGGGATTTACTATTGATTCACATTGTAGAATGTGTCCAAGAGAATGATGCTTTATTTAAATTGAACTTTATTGACTCAGAAGTTTTGTAATTTCTAAATAGGGTTAATAGCCTTTTAAAATAATATTAACATCAAAGTATGAATACAAATTCAACAAGGATTGTTTCCATTTATTTTGTCCATATAAATTGCATGTTCAGATTTATCCATTGATTTCTAAGTTATGATTAAATAATAATTAGTTGAAATACGTGTCAGAACTCTAATACTGTAAGTCAATTTCTGACCTACATTATTTCTATAGCGTTTATTTGTGCTCCGAAATTCAGTGGAATGCTGTCAGGTTAATTGCCTCAGCTTTATCTGAGTAATGTTCCAGAGCTTCATATTGACAGGTGTACCTGTCTTCTGTTAACTATATATCCCCGGGCCATTTAAGCCTTTACCTATTATTAATTGTAGCTGTTAGAATTATGCATTACCATATAAAGCTAGTATCGTCGTTTTCCCTCAACTTAGATTTCTCATCACTTATCCTTATAAGCATATACTCTGAAGTCATTTTTCAATGTAACATAACGGAAGAAAATTGTAGGCTCTGTGGTTTTGATGGATTCGGTTGTGCTGTATGATTTACTGCATTATACTATCCTTCAGCTCTCTCTTACATTATCTTTAACTGAAGCCTAAATTAGTGTCTGGTGTTGATACTTAAATATTAAATTCAATTAAGTAAGGACTTTACCCACTTTGAATATGACGTGTTTTGTTTTTATTCAACTCCTAATAAGGTAATAGGCATTATAAATTGGTTTTGTATTTTCATCTTTCTTCTCCAAAGACTTGCTATACAATTTCCAAGCATCTTCTGCATTTGTCTTGGTTTGTAGGGACCCTTCAGTTAAAATTAGAACATTGTGGGACTAGGTGATATTTTAGTACTCTACCATTTGTCTCTATTCTGCATTTCCATAACTATTAAATAGTTACCTAGGAATAGATTCTGTGTCTCATGATCTTAGGACAGTTTTCCTTTTTATACTACTTAAGTGGTCTGCAAACCATCATAAAGCTTAACTAAATGTGGTAGAAAAATGGCATTAAGATGTCAAATCCTTTCATGCTTAAGTCCTGATGCTAAAGATGATAAGATATCAAGGTTTCACGGGAAGAAAGGGTGGTGGGGTGTACAGGACAGACAGGAAGGAAAAGTACAGTGGCATGTCATTTTTTCTCTCTTCTGACACAGTTTCTTCCCTCTATCCTATATCTGTACCTTCCCTGGGAGTATAATGCTAGGTTATGACATTCAATATGGAGTTAACATCTGAAAAACAGTGAAAATCTTTCTTTCAGAGCCCCTAATACCATCATTATTACTAAACAGGATTGATTCTGGCCCTGGTAACATTTTACACTTATTTTGAAAATTTTAATAGGAAAGCAATTGCCAAAGCAGAAAGACTATGAGGTATTGATGTTCTTCAGCCTGACTCCTGGGCATTTTTGTTAATTTCCATCTCTCTTTCTGCTATCCTAGAAGATACTATTTATTTGCTTGACTTTCAATAAAATTTTAATGTTGGTGACTTCAAATTCATAACTGAAGCTTGAAACTCCCATCAGATTTTAGACATACCTAGCAACTTTTCTACTTGGATCTTCATTTGTGCTCTTAAGAATCTCAAACTTCTCAAGTGTGAATGTGAACAAATGATTTCTCTCTTGAATCTGTCTTCTACATTACCCTAATCTTCTTCATCTCGGTGATGGCACAGCACACAGCTTAGTGACTGGGGCAGGACAGAAACCTCCATGTCAAGTCACCGTCCTTACTCACTCCCATCCCACATTCCTAGCTACAACCCATCACCACATTCTGTCAGTTTTACCTCCAAATTTTGTTCCAATATAAATTATTCCCTCCTCTTAACTTACATTGCACTATTCTATAGTAGTCCCAAAGGGGTCTCTCTACTTCACGCTTAACCCCCTCCAATTATTTTCCTACACAGTTGGGTGAGCAATCTAAAAAAAAAAAAATAAAGTAAATTAGATTATAATATTTCCTCTGCTGGAAATCTATCAAGCCTTCATTTGAACATGGAACACAATTCAAACTCTTTAATGTGGAATCTATATATATATATATATATATATCTTCATCTTTTCATGTCAGCATCCAACACTGGCCACTCTGCTCTTCTTACATTTCATTTCTGACTCCTCTCAAAACTTGCAATGCATTTGCTGCCCTCAGGGCCTTCCAAGCCATTCATTGTGGCGGGAACATAAGTTACCTGTTCAGCTGGCTTATTCTTCCTCATATTTTAAGTCACATCTCAAATGTTATTTCTTAAGAGCTCATCCATGTAGGCTGTACCAATTATTCTCTTCTGTTCTCTGTCCTTTTATTTCATGGCAATCAAATTTCATTATAATTATTTTGTGTCTACTAGCCTTATGTCTGCCTGCTGCATTAGACTGTAAGTTTTGTGAGGGGCAGGGCATGTTAGCTTTATTCACCACTCAATTTCCACTGTCTAGTACAGTGTCTTCTACATGGAGATGCTGGGTAAGTAAATATGTATGGACTAAAATATGTGGTCATGCATTTCAGTCCTCATAGTAAATGTGTAGATTTTACCCCCTTTAGCAAATGGATTCCAAAGCAGGGCTAAAATGTCTTCTTTGTTAAAATCTAGCAATATGATAAGCATGCAGTCTGTATCTCTAATATATAGATATGAAATGATTGTCATTTATTAACTTTGTGACTTTGCAAAAGTAAAAAAATATGCTAGGTAATTCTCCTAATATGAAAGGAGAATATTTACTTGACCAGCAAATCCCATTTATATAGGGTATTATAAATATGTAAAGTGATAATGTGCATAGATGTATCTTGTGCTAGTAAAATGTACACACATTTGAAGAATTATGGCTCTGGGGCAGTTAGATATCAATTTGAAAATAGTACATTAGGTTTATTGTTGTTGCCTTTCCTCTATCTTACCTGCTTCTAATGTACCTATAGTTTTAGACACTAAATATACAAAACTTACTATCATTGTTTGCAAAGTAAGAGTATAAGGCCTCTGAAAGAGAGTCAGGTAGGGTAACTAGTAAGTACCCTAGTACAGTGGTCGGCAAACTCATTAGTCAACAGAGCCAAATATCAACAGTACAATGATTGATATTTCTTTTGAGAGCCAAATTTTTTAAACTTAAACTTCTTCTAATGCCAATTCTTCAAAATAGACTCGCCCAGGACGTGGTATTTTGTGGAAGAGCCACACTCAAGGGGCCAAAGAGCAGCATGTGGCTCGCGAGCCGCAGTTTGCCGACCACCACCCTAGTAATATATATGTGAATTTATGCGTATTAGTGCATGTGCTTTGTGACTACCTGTGATCCAGATACTGTAGATAGATTTGCCTGTAGCTGATTTTTGAGATCTAAGGCACTAATTACTTTTATCTTTAAACAAGTCTGAAGTGGACATTTCATGTATCACCATCTAGTGGTGACCAGTAGAACAAACAAAAGCCCAGCCATACCTATGGGTTATATACTAACACACTGCTTTGAAATGTGTCAGCATCCGTCGTAAATATCTTGCCTGCCCAAGAGGTGATTCCCATCTGCTGACTATAATATTTGAGTCCTATATAAAGAGTAACTTTCTTTAGAAATCTCTCTAAAATGCCAACCACAATTTTGCTGATGCAACGATGCATTAGAATGGCACTTTACTGTATTCGCCTCAGTAGTGTCTGAGAAATTTAAAATAAAAATATAAAACTTTTGTATAGAAATGATCCCCAGCCCAGGTAAGATGACATTTGTGCTGACACAGCGACGCTGTCTCACTTGGTATCGTGCTGGTTTTCAGAGGAAGCTTCTGAGGTCATTGAATGGAGGACGACACAATGACCTGCACTCTGTGCAGGAAAAGGGCCACTATTTACGGCAGTGAGGGTTTCCCTCTGGTCAGCAGCCCTGCGCACGTGTTCTCACAATAGTCCTCAGGTAGGTGTTACGATTGCGATTGCAGCGAGTAGGCACTGGATTCAGAAGAGCTAAGTAATTGCTCCAAGTCACGGGGCAAGTGAATCATACCAAATCTATTACTGCCGGAGAACTTTATTTTTTAACGGAACTGCTCGGCCTGAAACCTTGGCAGTAGCAGTCCTGAGCTTTTACCAAATCAACCCATTGATATCCATCCCTCCCCACCACACACAGAAGAGGGATTATTTTGGATTGCATGCTAATGAGTTTTAATGAAAGCTCTTACCATTTTAATTACACAGCAATATTTGACTGGCCTAGCAGACTGTTGGGGCTTCAGCCAGGTCCCTTTCTGAAGCCAGTGAAGCATCCATCCCCCAGCTGCTGGGAGTGCTGGCTGCGAAATACTCATAGAAGCAGTTTTCTTTTTTTAAAAATCATCTTTTGCTAAATGTCATATTGCCTGGAAATGTCTGTGAGATTATGCCTCGCTCTCTACCCCCAGGTGGCCCTCTGTAGCCACTGGCTCACTGATCCAGGGCCACAAAGCTGGGCGATTTGGCCTCAAGGTGGGACAACTCCCAGAGCTACCCAGGTGTGAGGCCGATGCTAGACTTGAGCAGAAACAGAGACAGAGAAACGTGGGTCAGATCAGACCATCAAACCTCAGAGCGAAGGTAGGAGAGGGTGGGGGTAAGGGGGAGAGATCAACCAAAGAACTTGTATGCATGCATATAAGTCTAACCAATGGACACAGACAACAGGGGGGTGAGGGCATGAGTGGGGGTGTGTGTTGGGGGGTAATGGGGGAATAAGGACACATTATGTAACACCTTAATCAATAAAGAAATTTTTTAAAAAAGGAACCTCCTCATGCCTGGCTGCAGCCTGCTCCCTATCCTCTTCTCTCACTGCACTGCGAGTTGCTCCTAATAGCACTCCCTTGCATAAGAATTCCTGTCTCAAGGGGTAAACTCTTCTAGAGGAATCTGATATAAGACAAAGGCTTACTGCACTTTCACTACTTATTTTTGTAAATACATTTTGGCAACGGGACAACAATTTTATATAGGTACAATCTGGCCAAAGGAGCATTTTACTTACCGATGGGTCCTTATTAACCAGAGAAATATAATAGAAAAAACGCTTAAGGAAAAAAGCCATCCAAAATGGCATAAAATATTAGAACTTGCTCTTTGGAAAGGTGGAAGAAATACAGGATCGCACAGTGCCACTAAATTATAGGTAAAACAACTGTGCAAACCAGACTATTTTTTCCTTGCTTTTTGCCCCTGCGGATGGCAAAACCATCCTTAATAGAAGAAACCAATCTTCATTTCTCCTTGTGGAATAGCAAATAGAGTGCTTTACCAGATTGCAAAGTTACTCAGGAGCAAATTGGTGTGAGGCACCGTGGGAGTCACAAAGAATGTCCTATGGGTACATGACCACAGAGCTATATGATAACCATTTTCTATTATCTCAATTTATACAGGAACTCTTTCTTAAAATTGGTTCACATCATTCTGGTTTACAGCACCCTGGGTATAACCAAGTCACGTGCTAACCCAAGGGGCAGTTAGAAAATGCATGTCTCCTAAGAGAAGAGTCTTACAGGGGAAGCAAAGAGAACGTTGCCAAAAGACATTAGAGGTGGCTGTGCCTTCTTCCCACCAAAGCAGGGCAAGTTCCCAGGATTCTGCTAGGCCACCTTTTTCTTATCTATGCACCTGTCTATCTGTCTATCTATCTGTCTACTATTTTATCATTTTGTCCCTCTAGAATTTAAAAAAAATGGCCATTTTGAGAACACATGTTAATATTTTTATTTTCATTGATAATGGAGCAAGTCTGATTTGGCTGATTGGTTTGAAATTAAGGACTTAAATTCATTAATTTAAATCTGGAGCTACAAACTTTTTTGAAAATATATATTTATAGCACTATTTAATACACAAAATGCTGGAGATAACATCCTTTGTGGCCATTTAATTTTATAAAATAATATTAGGCATCAACTTTATGTGAGATGCCTAATCTTTCCAGGCATACATGAGGGAAAACTCTGACCTAAAACTTTCAAACCATCTCTTAGATAAACGCCAAAGTAAACAGTGCAATCTGGCAAGTGAGGAAGAGAGGAAGTCTGCAAAAGTCCCACTCATTTTCCCTTTTATTTCTTTAAGTCCTCACCTGAGGATATGCTTATTGCTTTTAGAGAGAGGGGAAAGGAAAGAAAGAGAGAAACATCAATTATTGCCTTCTGTATGTGTCCCTACTGGAGATCAACCCCACAACCTAAGTATGTGCCCTGACCAGGAATCAAACCCACTGATGCAAGTATGTGGATGACACTTCAACCAACTAAGCCACACCAGCCAGGGCCCATTCATATTCCTTTTAACTTTTGTTACCTGCCATTTAGTCCAAGAGGAGTACCAGAGAGTGTCTGTACTGAGACAAACACAGAGAAACTCCAGTGACATTATAGTCTGAGTGTTTCAAAAATACCAGTATTTGACAAACATATAGCTATATGCATGAAACAGGGAACTGGAAGATAATTTTAATTCATAATAGTCATTCTGAAGATTGGTTCACTCAACTAAAATTCCTAATCGTTTTATGATTTCCAACTATATAATCAAAATTTTCTAAAAATTTACGTGGCATTAACTAGTTTTTAGAGTGTTGGTAGTTTTGGTAATTCAAAAAATAAACCATATCTGTTCAGTTTTTGATAGAAAGAGAAGGATACAAGTCTACTTTTAATAGTCACATAAGTTAATTTACATGCTAAGGAGCTAACTATATAATTAACTTTTTTAAAAGACCTTTTTAAAAACCTCTCTCTTCCCTGCAGTATTTTCAATCACTCTACCAAAATATCATGGAGAAAAATGTAAAAAGGTGTTGATGCATTCAATAGACATAAATTATATTTAATATTTGCTGGTTTTATGATAGTCTTTTAGACTAGAATCACATTTTATTGTAGGCTTAAAAAATTCTTCATTTTAAGCCTATGTTTTAAAATGTGCAAAATGCACAGTATAGTATAAGATTTTATCCAAAGACAAGGAAGACTGCTTACATGACTGGCATTTAAAACAGTTAACAAAAAAAATATATATCACCAACATTACTTGTAGCATGAAAATCATGAATGTCCTAGAAGAGGCGATGATAACCTTAGCTGACATGAAAAATAAGATGCATTCAGTGTTTAATGGCTTTTGTGATTTTTTAAATGTGAAATGCATGTTTTATAAAAATCCCTTTTAGTCTTCTGTTCTCAAAAGCCAGCTTTCCCATTATTATTCCACATTAGTTCCATTTGCTGATTTGATGAGTAAAGGCCTGGTGGCCTGATGCAAATTCTGTTTTCTCATGTTAATCTAACAAGCAGAATAGCTGTGAGTTTGTCATTCCCCAGCCAAAAGCTTATAGGAGTCAGGAGAATCTGTGAGAAGTACTGCACACATTTAAGCAATGGAAGGTAATTATATGAATTGACTTATTAGTCCTGAAAGTGAAAATTTGACTAAAAGAGAAAAGGCCATGCTTTTTTGTGAAAAAGCTGAGCTCTATTCTGGTCAAGTGATGTTGCTGAGTATAAAATACTACACATTTTCTCCTAAATCAGATTTTCACAACCTGCTATAAATGAAGCACAGAGATGAGGAATCCCACATTTGAATCAATGAGTGATTGCCATGAAATAATGTTATGAGTCTGATATGAGCAAAAGATAGGTTACAAAGACAGATGTGTTATTTAAGAAGTCTGGAGTTAACTGCATTAACAGATTTTCACATTTGGATAGTGTTAACTAACAGGAGTTCAATATTCCTAAAATCAGTATGCAGGACCATAGCAGGTACACATAAGGCTAAGGAGAAGCTTAGAAGTAAAGCTTTCTTGCCTCTGAAGATTGAGCAATTACATTTTCAAAGAGTTTGCATTTTGTGAATATGAAGAAATATTCTATGTGGATTAGATACCAAAGAATGTTTAGTTTTTGAAATATGAAGAAAATAAAATCCACATTTCTAGTTTAATGAGCCCCTTACATTTTAAAATATGGAATTTCAATTGTTTTCATTTATGATTTGAAGAATCACAGATAATTACAACAACTGCATCTAGACTTAATTTTCAGACATTGCATTATGGTCGTACCTAAACAAAGACCAAGCACAGGGGGCACGTACTTTGTCATGTAGTCCTGGACAAACAGTACAAGCTTTCTAAGCAAGTGTTGAATGACTGAATACACAATGCTTCTGAAAGATTACATGGGACAAAAATAAGTCTCCCTCTAGATCTTCATTATACTTTCAAATATACTCGATGCTTTATTGACAGCATCTCTCAAATTTCAATTGCAAACTTTTATTCTCTGGCTTTCCAAATTTTGTACAACAGTTTGGAAACCATATCATTCTCCTCATTTTATTTCCTCTTTTCATTTCCTCCCTGTCTAGGTGAAAAATGGGGAGGCTAAGAAATATGAAGTCAGAAGAGAAATTACAAAGAAATAGAAAGCTAATATTTAGATAGGCAGATTTATCTCAACCTGAGGTTCTTTGCATTCTTTATTATGGCAGACATTGTCTAACATGACAATCCCAACCCTCCTATTTCATGCCACCTTCTCCTTTAGAGCATTGAGAGACCCTCTTTTCCAGTTCCCTTGCTGCTAGGAAAGGCACATTGGTCATGTCTGAACAATGAGAGGTAAACTTACATTGCTGATATTTTCTGGAAAAGCTCTTGCTTTCTGATAAAAGTGATAAATATTTGTTGAAAAAATGATGGGTGGATGGATAAGTGTTTATTTTTCATAATCAGAAGAAATGATAAAATTGGGTTGCCAAGATTTTGTAGTGATTTAAAACACTCACATGCCAGTATAAAATACTGATAGATAACTTACAACATGACACCTCTCACCTGCTAAGCAGCTTGATGGAGGTCAAAGAATAATTGAGAGACATTTTAAACAACAAAATTTTATGGATTAAAGCATAAATATAATGAAACTTTGTATGTGTGGAAAGGGGGACATTTATTGATGAATGCACATATATTTAAAATATAAATATTTTATGGCTATATAGAGTTCCTCTTGAACAAGTAAACTTTGAAATATTTCCATTGGCTCCTCATTTGACACTATTAGCATATTGCTTAAGTTTCTGTTTTGAGCTCTTCCCCATATGGGAGGACTTTATTTTGACAATCCATAATACACTAGTCAGTTTAGTAATATTTTTTCCATCCACCGCTTTCTCTCCCACACGGCCCAGAGCATTTATCTAAGGTTATGAATGTGGGAGGAATGGAAGTTGTGTGGTTCTAGAGCACTCTCACTCCTCCATGGTAATATCTACTGATGTATCTGAAAATACGTTAATTCTTCACCATATACTTAGTGCCAGCATCAACTGAACCATTTAATCATCATCACTTCCTATTGGTCTTACCCCCAGTAGCCTTTCTTTCTTTAACTTTCCCCTCCACCCTACCCCATGAATTATGTATTTAGCTTAGAAGAGGAAAAAAACCCAAATAATTTGATTCTCACAAATCTTTATTACCCTCTGAACATGAATTTAAACTTGAAAAGTGAGAATCTAATGCTTTACACTCTGGCTTTACTGAGCTATGGCAGCGAGAGCATGCTCAGAACAGTTCTATAGTGAAGGACAATGTGGTGGGGCGAAGGAGGCATGGGACTTTGTAATGAACACCTGGCAATGCCATCCACCATTGACCCAATGAACTCCACTTAAAGAATTAAGACTTTAATTCTCAGCTCATATTCATTAATTTATTAACTTTTATTTTTAAGATAGTGACTGTTTTATTTCATGCCTGGTACAGTGCTAGGTATGTCGGAATGAGTGCCGAAGAAGACAGACGGAGGACTCTGACTTAATAGAATTTACATTGTTGTGGCGGGGGATGGGGGAAGAGAAATTGTAAATTAAATAAATAGGGAACTTATAATTACAGATTGTGAAAGTGGATATGCAGGAAGAAACAGAGTGAAGAGATCAAGGGATGATGGTGCTGTGTGTGTTGTAAGGCTTCCCTCCATGCAGTGGTCAGGTTCCTCTGTTCTCTGATTCCCATGTAACAACTACATCTGCCCCATTCGGTCATTGCCTCTCAGTCCTGGGTTACGTAGGCACATAGTCAGGTCTCCACTAATTTGGAGTTTTCCTGCTCTGGGAAAACTTCTCAAACCAATCCAGTTTATGTACAGCTCTCCATTCTTTAGAATAAAATAACACATCTGCTTTGTATCTATCTGTTTAATGTTTAAGGAAATGCCTCTTATCGGTTTGTCTACTTCTTGTCTCCACATGTAATTAAAATCATCATCATTCGGTAAACTTCCTGTATTAGGTAGGAATTAATTTGAAGACCTTTAATACAGGTATATCTGTTTATGCTAGTATGTTTTGTTCTTTTTCTCCAAATTAATATTCTCATATCTAAACACAAAGTGTTTCCACCCAGTAACTAAGAAATAAGCTTCTCTCCAATTACCAGAAGTTGTTGGGTGCATATAATGTGGCAGGAATTGTGCTCACTAATTTACATAAAGCACCTCATTTTATGCATATGATAACCTCATGAGAAAGGCAGCCCCAGCTCAGAAGGTTGCCTCCTTGACCTCTCTGTACATGCTGGATTACGGTGGGATGTGCTTCGAAAGCCGTGTTGCCTTGAAAATGAGCATTTTTTGAAGCATTTTTCAACTTCTGCATGTAAATTTTTGTGTGTGTAAATCTACCTTAATTGTAAATCAGTATGCATGTTAGTTTTTGATGTTAATAAGCATAAGTAATTATTGATGTTAATAAGCAATGTGATCCTAAAAGTTCTAGCTGCCTTTTATTTTATATACATAGCAATATTCTAAAATGCTAAAGCAAAAACCACATTCCTTTTAAAGATTTGAAATCATTATGCCTATTTTGTCATTAAGTTACTTAAATTTTAATGCAGGCTTTTTAATGGAATTAAAATTCATTTTTATAGTAGCCTATCTCCCTAAGAACTCAATGACTAAAATACAAAAATTTGAAAGCTTTGGGTTTTCAGTGATAAAACTGATTTGTTGAATTATATGGCATTAATTACACATATAAATCATACTATGAGATCAGCCAGCCATGTGCTGCCCTTTAAAAGAAACCAAAACTGCTGACAGATACCTGTGAGCTACCAGGCAATAAGATTTTTATCAAATTATGCCCTTTGGTTTTTGGCTGGAAAACTGGTTTCAAATTCACCCTTAAGAAATGTACAGGTGATAGTCAACCAATTGCTGGCCTTATAATATACTGAAGTTCTGGGGAACACGGTGGGGTGAAAAGAAACACTTACATTTTTGCTGTTATGAAAGGCAAAAGAAGTTCAAGCATTAACTGTTATGGGTTAGCCCAGCTATCCCAACTCTCCTCACAGTAAACTAGTGAAGATTAGCAATTATAGAGTGAATATTTTTAAACTAGTGGCCCGATGCACCAATGAAGATTTGTGCAAGAATGGGCCTTTGATTCCCTGGCTGCCTTCGCTCTGGCCAGAGCAGCCTTTCTGCTCCGGCCCAGAGCCGCCTTTCTGCCTTCCCACACTGCCCAGAGGCCCGGACTGGCTGGGGTGGTGTGGAACGCCTGCATCGATGACACAAGTGTTCCACCCCGTCCCTGGCCACTTGGAGCCTGCATATGCAGATTAACCTGCCATATTTGTTGGGTTAATTTGCATACTCACTCCTGATTGGCTGGTGGGCGTTCAAAGGTACAGTCAATTAGCATGTTACTCTTTTATTAGGTAGATGAGTGGCTGTTAGCATTAGTAATAAAGCTTAAAAAGATTTCAAACAACTTTATATTTATGTGACATAAAAAAACCTAGGTAGCTTTTATATCAGACTAGAGGCCTGGTAGACAAAATTCATGCACTGGGGAGGTGTTCCTCAGCCTGGCCTGCGCCCTCTCACAGTCCGGGACCCCTCAGGGCATGTCCGACTGCCGGCTTAGGCCCGATCCCATCAGGCCTAAGCCGGCAGTCGGACATCTCTCTCGCAGTCTGGGATCCTTCTCGTAATCCGGGACCCCTGGATCCTTACCGCCCACCTGCTTGCTGCTCCTCACTGCTTGGCTTGCTGCTCCTTAGCACTCTCCTGCCACCACTACTGCACAAGCCAGCCTTGAGCCCGGCTTTTGGCTGAGCGGCGTTCCCCCTGTAGGAGCACAATGACCATCAGGGGGCAACTCCTGCATCGAGTGTCTTCCCCCTAGTGGTCAGTGTGCATCATAGTGACTGGGTCATTCTGCTGGTCATTCTGCCATTTGGTTGATTTGCATATTAGGGTTTTATGATATATTCTGATAATTCTGATCTGATTATATTCAAACTAGAGGCCTGGTGCACGAAATGCATGCAAGGGTGCGGTCCCTAGGCCTGGCCCGCGATCGAAGTGCAAGCATCTGGAATGGAAGGGCAGGTTCCAGCTGACCTCTAGGCCCTGGGCTGCACCTGGGCCCCCAGGTCCCTGTGCGCCCCCTCCACCTGAGTGACGGCACCCTAGTCCCCAACGCGGAGATGCAGTGAGCGCAGCCGAACTCCATGGGCTGGGGCACAATTTGGGCCTCTGGGATTTCCCAGTGGCACCACAGGGAAGCCAGGCAGGCAGCATGCTCTCTCCTGACCAGCCTTGCAGACCGGCTCCTGTGGTCACAGCAGCTGCGGCCAAGCTCACCCGGAAGAGGTCACACGGGTGCGGGGCAGGCTCCTTGCGGGTGCCCAGCACCTGAGAACAGGGGCTTCCCTGGCACAAGCCTTGGCATCAAGCCCTGGCATCCCAGGGGAAGGTAGCAGGGGGAATGAGAGTGAGCTCAGTGGATGCTCCGCATTCTCACCGCATCTCCATCTCCGTCACCCCTGCCCCCGGTAGCGGGTGAGAGGTTGCAGCCCCTTGCCCGGGCACAGTGGGAGGTTGATTGCTGCCACCCACCCTCAGTTCCCCATCCCAGCCCGGGGCCTGGCCGTGATCGGGCGATCAGGGCCTGCCAGCCACTGGTCACTGTCTGTGGGGTGATTGGTCAGGGCCGGCGCTCCCCGCCTGGCTCCCTCAGCACCAGGGAGCCAGGCGGAGGCCCCGCCCCTCTGTGCCACTGCTGTTGGTTGTTGTCTGTGGGGCGATTGGGCCCCTGCTCGCATTCACCTTGGCCTGGCTCCACCCACTGACCTGCTCCACCATCACGCTGTGGTCCCGCTCTCATTGGGGCCCATGGAGCCAGCAACTCCTCCACTGCCTCCCGCTGACATGTGCCATGTTCCGTGCTGCCCCCTGGTGGTCAGCACACATCATAGCTAGTGGAGGAACTCCTGGTTGAACTCCTGGTCGAGGGGACAATTTGCATACTGGGCTTTTATTATATAGGATGGTATACCAGTAATCACCCATTTTGTCATCTAGATGAAAGAAACTGAGAGATATACACTGAGTGGCCAGATTATTATGATCTCTGAATGCATAATAATCTGGCCACTCAGTATATATCCTATATAATAAAAGGCTAATGTGAAAATTGTCCCCTTGACCAGGAGTTCGGCCAGCAGGCAGGCCGGCCAACTGCCCATGTCCCCTGGGTAGGCTGCTGGCCGGACCCCACCCATGCACAAATTGATGCACCGGGCCTATAACATATATATACACTGAGTGGCCAGATTATTATGAGTTCAGAGATCATAATAATCTGGCTACTCAGTATATTTAGCATACATGAAAGTATGTCCTCCCTTATCTGTGGTTTCAGCTACTTGAAGTCAAATGCAGTCTGAAAATATTAAATGGAAAATTCCAGAAATAAATAATTCAGATATTTGAAGTTGCACACAGTTTTGAGTAGTATGAGACACAATCCAGCTTCGTCCTGTCTGGGATGTGAACCATCACTTTTCCCAGTGTATTCATGATGTATATGCCACTCACCCCTTAGTCACTTAGCAGCTTGCTGGGGGATCAAATCAACTGTCACAGTTATCTCATGCAGTGGCTTAGCTTGAGTTCAAGTAACACTTATTTTACTTAATAATGCCACATTCATTTACCTTTAATTATAGTACCTTATATAATAAAAGGGTAATATGCAAATAGTCCCTAACGGCAGAATGACCAGAACAACTGCTCGACCAGTCACTATGAGGCACACTGACCACCTCTCGGTCCCTTTCCCTGGCCAGCAGGCTCCAATCGCCCGATGGCGAATGGGGAACAGGGGGTGGGTGGCAGGGGATGTCGGTGGCACCAGGCCAAGGCCCCTGCCCCACCAGTTGCCCCACATACAGTGGGTGACCCATGGCAGGGTGGGGCTGGAGAGCGGGCAGGAACTGCTGACCTCTCAGTCCCTTTCCCGGGCCGTCAGGCTCAGCTTTCCTGAAGGCGAACGGGGAACCGGGGGTGGGTGGCGGTAGGGGTTGGGGCTGGTGAGCGGGTGGAATAGCCGACCTCTCAGTTCCTCCCCGCAGCCAGCAGGCTCCGATCACCCGATGGCGAACGGGGATGGGTGGTGGCAGGGGCCGGTGCCAGCTGCAGGCAGCTGGGAAAGATGGCCCTGATCACAGACCAGGCCTAGGGACCGTACCTGTTCACGTATTTCGTGCACCGGGCCTCTAGTATTATTATACTTGTTATGTGTTATTGTTGTTAATTTCTCACCGTGCCTAATTCATAGGTTAAACTTTATCAGAGGTGTATATGTATATGAAAGAACATAGTTTATAGGATTCAGTACTCTCCAAAGTCTCAGAAATCCATGGGAGGCCTTGGAAGTATCCCCCATGGGTAAGGAAGGACTAATGTACAAGCACATTTATTTTAGGTGGCGTGTAGTTGAAAAACTGGTGCTGATATGCCCATTTCTGTTTCTGGTCCATATAAGACATTGAAAGTAAGCATTTTAAGAATTTGTTCAATAAATAAATATATAGTAAATGACACACCAGAATAGGAGTGGACTATGCTCTATTGAGATAATGTGACAGTTTTTCTGTTGAAACCCTCAAGTGCTTGAAGAGATGTACTTCTCATGTGATTTAAACATACCTCGGCCACTTGTGAGAGTTTTTTTATAACCTCAGGTGGCATATTCTACCCATGGAGGGGTGATGAAACCTTTTAGCTTCATGAAAGCACATTTTGGGGAAATAATAAGAAGGCTCTTATTATTTAGAATTAAATGAAAGTTCAACATTGAGAGCTGATACTATTACCTCTGACTACACGGATGGAGAGAATCCAAGTAGCCAGGACAGCTTCAGAGCAGAAATACAGGGCGAGCTAAGGCTGAATTATCCCCTCAGCCCTTTCTCTGCTTTTCTTTCAGGAAGGGCTTGCTGTGTCACAAGGCTCCAGGTAATGAAGAATAAACAGAAGTCGGTTAGGGTTTCTGCCTTCTTTATTTTTATTTGAAAATATTTTTATTGATTTCAGAGAGGAAGGGAGAGGGAGAGAGAGATAGAAATATCAATGATAAGAACAACTGATCGGCTCCCTCCTGCATGCCCCCTACTGGGGATCGAGCTCGCAACCCAGGCACGTGCCCTTGACCTGGATTGGAACCATGACTTCCTGATTCATAGGTCAATGCTCAACCACTGAACTATGCAGGCTGGGCACTGCTTTCTTTATTGAAGGAAAGTAGCTGCTCACACCTCCCCTTTGCCCTTCTCTTTGTTACCTGAGCAAGCCTAGAGCTGCAGCAGCCACCTTTCAGCTGAATGGGAGCAAAATATGGCACTTTGGCATACTATATTAAAGTTACATAAGAAATAGCCCTTGCAAGAAGGACACTCTGACCCCCCTTGTCCCCCCGAAAGCAGGAAGTAAATCCCCCATGCAAATTACCCTCCCTGCACCAGAAGGGTAGAGGTATCCTTCCACCAGAGATAGGGAACTTATGACTGAAAGGGTTGCCTCATGAAACCTTTCTACTTCTTCACCAGTTTGCTACCCTAAGCCTAAACTCCTTGGTCTTGTCAAGTCTTCACAAATATACTGTTTCCTTATCTTAAAGGTATAAAGGCTACCTGCTTTGGTCACTTCTTTGAGTTTCATATTTTTATGGGTTCACATAAGGATGAATTAATTTGCTTTTATCCTATTAATTAATTTGTTTTGTGTTAATTTAATTACAGGATCAGTTAAGGAACCTAGAAGGGAAAACGGGAAAAGCTTTCCTCCCCTCCATGGCCAAGAGAGAAAGGCTGAGAGGCCTGTAGAGGTGTGTGCTCTGCCAACATTGAGCCTCTGCCAACCCTAGGAAGTATTTGTCTCCAGAATTCCTGCTACTAGAGAAAAATAACTCCTATTTTTTTACACTTCTCTTCACCAGATAGTCTACTATTTGTTCTTGAGTGAATCTATTTCTGAAAATAGTTCATAGTAATCTCAAGAAGAAAATGTATGGAGGCAACATATGGAGATAGGAATGGATCCACTTATGATTAAACATAAGCTCAGAGAAATGCAATTAAACATATATAGTAGATATTTACATTTTCAAAGTGAGAGAAACAGGCAGCAGTTCAAAGAGGGATGGGCCATCTAGAAACCCCAAATAGCGTTTTTGAAAAAGAAAGAATAATGAACCTGAAGATTCCACTAACTGGCTTTATTAGAAAAATACCCAAAGGTTAGAATAATTTATTTCTGCAACAAGTATTTGAATATTTACTGTATACCAATCACCTCATTGCTATGATTTCTTATAGAGTTCCTGATAATCTGGGATTTAAGAAGTATATAGCCAATGGCCACAGTGACAAAATAACAATTTTCAAAGTATATATTTTATTAAGTTTTCAAATTTTTGTAGGGAAGTTTGGAAATGATCTGGTCAATGAATGTGGTATCAAGTACAATAAATTGACATGATCCTGGTACCTTATAGAGAGATATGTTCCTTAAAATGGCTAAAATGCCAAGCAAGTAGGAAAATTCCAAAATTAACTATAGCACTTGATTCAGTCCTGAGGCCACTATATCACATTGATACTTTTATATATTGTAAATCTGCACCCTATAGCTTACACAATTATGCAGTTGCTATAAAAAGATTGAAAAAAATAGCCCTTTTCATCCTCATCATAAAATACATAGACCTAATGCACATTTGTCATCTTGTAGCACTTGCATTGAACAGAAGAAATAATTGCAAGACAGGCTATTATTTTTTAATCTTAGTTGTATAATGCACATTAGTCTATCTGTTAATTATTCACATCTATTTTAGATTACACTCCCTGAAAAGGTATAGACCATATTCGTGGATGTCAATATCCTACTAGACTCATTGGTATGTTTACTTTTAAAATGAGAAAATGGGTCACCTATATACTCAAAAATAAAAATAATAAAAGGAGAAAACCCCTGATAACTATAGAGCTTGTGATCTAGTTTAAAATATGTCTAGATTCTTAAATTTACTTTTCCTTCTTCTTTTGTTATTTTTTTTTCAGCAAAAGGTACAAAAGAGAAAGAGATAAACTGTCAGTTCCTTTTACTCCATGAGCAATCTAGTGAAAAATATATAGAAGATTAAAGACCACAAAACTTTTTAGATAACATAGGGTTTTAAATCACTGTTACATTTCCTGTTCTCAATGACTTTGTGTGTGTGTGAGGAGTGTGTGTTGGTGGTGGGTGGAATTTAATAGCATGTACTAGTAGCTGAGATTTTAGGGGCCATCTGAAAAGTACTTCAAGTCACTGTGGTGCAAGAGGCACAGCAGTTAGAGAAGCTGTCCATCACAACCTTGACTAGAGCGGAACCATCTTTTAGACATTTCTTACTGTTTATATATTGAGTCAAAAACTAAACCTATCAGCTTGACTACTGGGTGCTTGCCTGGATGAAAATATACAATTTTTACATCTTATGAAAGTAAAAATGGCAGAGAATTATAAGACTTTGGTTTGGTAACATTTAATCCTAGGTGTGTAAAGAAGGAAGGTAAAGTGAAGGAAGGACAGATGAAAAGCATGTGAGCTAGAGCCATGCTCAGGTGATCTGTGTGCCTTCTACAGAGAAGTCCATGAGGGGAGCAGTTGTACACATCCTCCATCATGCTCCATCCCTGTGCTCATAGCATGGGACTGGCAGCCATCAATCAGGAAAAGAGAAAAAAGCCTGCTTATAAAACAAAGAGTGATGTTGACACCCCTCATGGAATCACCTTGCTAAAAAGAAGCACCTGACACATTCTACCATGTCAAATCAGGGGTTTCTATTTTGTACCATTACATTTAGCCAAGAAGTGTGACTTCCCTTCCCTGTGCTCATTATGTCATGTTAGGCTGACATGCTTCTGTCAGCTTAGTATTAAGGAGAGAGATGTGTTATAAGTATATAAATTTAAAATACAAAATCACATTTCTCATTTTAGATAGTCTTTTGTTATATCTGCTCACATTTATTGCTTTTCCTCCTTCCCAGATGTTCCCTGTTAATCTATATCCTGACTATTGCAAATTTAATGGCTTTCAAACAATATTTCTGTCATGTTTTATAAAATTATTTCTAAACTTAGTTGTAAAACATAAACTAAGCAAGTAAAATTATCTAGAAGTCTTCTTTACTTTTGGATAGCACAGAATACTTGTATCATTAATAAAACTGATAAGAAAATCAAGGATGATGGAGAGAACACAGATTTTTAAATGCAAAATTCATTCCAAGTCAAAAGTGGCCTGAGATAGGTTTGGCTTGAGTTATAGACTAAGCAAAGGTCAAAGATCATTTGCATCGGTCGAACTTTCACATTGAGCCTGAGTTATTATATATTCCAGAAAATTTCTTTAGGTACAAGAAAAATCTAATCATAGAACATCATTAGAGCTTACTCTGTAGACACCATTCAAAATTTGCACAGACATTTTTCCTTAGTTTTGTGATTATTCTATAACCAGAGGCCCGGTGCACGACATTCATGCACTAGGGGGAGGGAGGTAGGGTCCCTCAGCCCAGCCTGCATCCTCTCACAGTCCAGAATCCCTCGGGGGATGTCCGCCTGCCACGGAGGCTGGAGAGGCTCCTGCCACTGCAGCTATGCTTGCCAGCCTTGAGCTGGGCTTCTAGTTGAGTGGCGCTCTCCCTGTGGGAGCACACTGACCACCAGGGGCAGCTCCTGCATTGAGCGTCTGCCTCCTGGTGGTCAGTGCGCATCATAGTGACTGGTAGTTCTGCCATTCGGTCGATTTGCATATTAGCCTTTTATTACATAGGATGCTATGCAGTACATTTGGTTGCCTGAAAGTTACACTGTTCTTACTGAATTAACTGGTCATTTAGAAGGAGGATGGATGTTGAAATTTGTTGGTAATTAAATTGGATGGGCATTAAAATCTAAGCTAGTTAAAATTTATTTTGGAAGTACCTGAACTCTGAGTACTATTCCAAGGAGTATAATAGGTGTACATACGAACTCCAAATTCTAGGTAATTTTTATGGTCAAATGTCCTTTTATACTGAGATACTGCAGCCATTGCTTGTTGACTCACTGTGGACCACCCTAGCATAATATGAGGATTGAAACAAAAATTCCC
Organism: Cnephaeus nilssonii; assembly: GCF_951640355.1. Taxonomy (NCBI): domain Eukaryota; kingdom Metazoa; phylum Chordata; class Mammalia; order Chiroptera; family Vespertilionidae; genus Cnephaeus; species Cnephaeus nilssonii. Next base: position 18,322,868 of record NC_137081.1, on the reverse strand, counting down.
ACTCTGCTCTGGACAAATCTCCTAAATAATATGAAATATACAGAAATGTCAAATCTGTTTTATTCTTCCCTATATATGTGTACAAAACCTAAAAAAGTGCAGGCTGCTGGGTAAATTCTTAATGTCCCCCTACATTACTCACTAACTGTAGGCAATATAGGTACTTAAGTCTCTGGTGATTTTATAATATGCATGCTCATATTTAATAAAGCTGATATTACTTTTATATTTAAAAGTCTATGTGCTATAAAAAACTTAGTTGTATGCACACATGTGACATATCTAAGTGATATTTGTTAGCAACATATCTTTAGGCATGGCTCATATGAATCAGCCTCATTAACTTACAGGCATTCAAAAGAATTATAGACTTAAAGATCACCTTAAAATTCACTTCTCGACTCAACTCCATTCACTGAAGAAAGTCCCTGATTTTATTTCTTGTTAGCGAGTTTTAGCTTAGGGATACAGCACATATCCAGATGTTCCTTCAGCACAAGACTGCTGAACCAGGGCTGTATTATTTTTTGTTCAACCACCTGTGTATTAGCATCTGTTTCCAATTTTATATGTGCAGTTTTCTACAGTGATTACCATCACTTTCATTATTTTACAAACTACATAATGTAGCAACCTCAAGACTCCTACATTCCAATTTCCTAGATTAGTGTATTATAAAAATATACCACAGTGTTTTCAAAAACCCAGCATCTCCTGTCTAAAGAAAGATAATTCAGTTAAACAAGAACTTTTTATTCCAAAAATATCCTAATTACATTTAATTATATTAGATTTAATAACATTTTAAATAAGACTTTTGGGTAACGCAAATTAAAATGACCATTATAGGAAATTTAGAAAAGATAACCAGCTATATTACTTCCCAGTTTCTTCTATATGTGTGCATATGCAAATATATATATTAAGGTATATATATGAGATATATGTGCTTTATATATATTATGATACGTATATAGATATTTCACAAAATTGGGATATACATACACATATCTATATCCTACTTTTTTTAAATATATATTTTATTGATTTTTTTTTACAGAGAGGAAGGGAAAGGAATAGAGAGAAACATCGATGAGAGAGAAACATCGATCAGCTGCCTCCTGCACACCCCTCACTGGGGATGTGCCTGCAACCAAAGTACATGCCCTTGACCAGAATCGAACCTGGGGCCCTTCAGTCTGCAGGCCGACGCTCTATCCACTGAGCCAAAATGGTTAGGGCTATATTCTACTTTTATCACTTAAATATATTTTGAATACTCTACAACTAGGAAATTATTAAGTCATATTACATTTCTGTTTATAGGAAGAAGTTCATGGTTTTAATTAATTATTATGAAACTTCATTGTAATGTTAATTTGACCCTAGCAGAAGTATTATCAATACCAAATAAAGCACAATATTAATATTTATTCCTACTATAAATACATCAACACAAACTGGAAAGCAAATGCAATTACTTTTTTTTATAAAAGGTCTTTGGAATAAATCTTTGTAGGAAGCGGTTATAGGGTTAAGCTTCGGACTGACCTGCTGGCAAAGTCACAAACAAGTCCCAAGCTTGGAAGGGCACAGTCCTCTAAGCATAATTAAGCTTGATCCTGTAACTGATCCCTAGATCTTTCCTGGGTAGCTAGTGGGCTGTGGGAGGGGCAGCAAGTGCTGCCCAAACAAGTGAAACTTACAAGAACATTGTCAATTGCCTTGTTTGTCCCTGATCATAAATAAAGCCTCAGCTTTGCAGTCTGGATCTGTTCTGTGGCCTCAGCCAGGCACAGAAAGATCCACCCAGGCTCCCAGCTTCATGAATCTATTTCTGCGTCTTGTTTTCTTTATTTCTATTATTTTCTCAATCCCTGGCCACCTCCATTTAGAACCGGTTTGTTCATCTCTCTTTCTGTGCGGGACGCGGAAAAGGGAGATCCCCGGCGTGTCTGGCCCCCGCCACATCAGGCCCCCACACTTTGGAATAAATCTTACTGTGTTTTCAATAATCTGGCTTTCTCAAATCCAAAAACTTCCATTTACCTTTAAGGGAAGGCTAAGTGAGAAGTTCTGAAATTGAATGATCAGTGTCCTCATGTTTTAGATTTTACCATTCTGGTTATAAACTTTATAATGTAATTACTATATGTAAACTTAATTATTATATGCAAATGTCTCAGGCCAAAGATAGCTCCAGAATTCTTTCTGCTTTAACCTCATCTATTTCAGCATAAAATTAACTTCAACATAATCCCATAGACCTTTATTGGGCACCCACAATAGGCCATTATGAGGCACAGTGGCAAAGATGAGGAACAGAAGGGTGAATAAGTATGCCTGTCTCCAGGAATTCAATCCTGCAAGGGAGATGGCAGGTGAAACACAAATTAATGCTAATGCAATTTGATAAGTAATAGAGATCCGTTCAAAGTGCAGTAAGAGCATAGATGAGAAAGGAATTTATTCTGCTCCAGGGAATGGAGTTGAGTAGAAGTGAGAGTGTGATATTAGAAAAAGTGCTATTTGAATATAGCATTAGAGAACAAATCAGGATTTTCCATTCAGAAAAGAAGACGAATCTACAGAGCAAAGATGGAGACTCCTGAGGGTGCTACAGAAACGGCTGGTAGAACAGAAGCTCCCACCAAGGGGAAGAAGGGAACTGCATGGTCAGGCCAGTCTTTTTAAAGACAATTCTAGGGGGAATATTTTACAGCTATTTCTCAAGCCAAATAGCACTTGGTGATAGTCCATATGTTAAGAAAAAGAAGTAAAACACATCAGGGTTTTTGAGCTTAAACAAATATAGGGTATACATGACCAACAGAACCATAACTTCATATTTCTTAGCAAGAAAGATGGTTTTCCTTTTTAATTAGTATAATACTCACATATTGAGAGTTGTCATTAACAGAGTGGTATTACCAACATCATTCTTAAAATTAGACCTTAATTAATTTTCTAATAAATGTTCCATATTTATGAGCATTCCTGGAATTAGGGTTTGGCACTAATTATAAATAAATAAGAAATATTGCAAAAATATAAATTAAAAATAACCTAGAATAAAATTCTAGCCCCATATATCTGCTAATAATGTCTAGAAAAACCACTATAACTTCAAAGAAAAGTATATAGTGTAAGTTGGTGGTCGAGTTTCATTTTTTTGCATGTATCTGTCCAATTTTCCCGACAACATTTATTGAAGAGACTGTCTTGACTCCATTGTATGTTCTTACCTCCTTTGTCAAATATTGATTGAGCCTCCTTTGTCAAATATTGATTGAGCATAGTGGTTTGGGTCATTTTCTGGGTTCTCTATTTTATTCCACTGGTTTATATGTCTGTTCTTGTGACAGTACCAGGCAGTTTTGAGAACAGTTTTGAATACAGCTTGATATCTGGTATTGCGATCCCTCCTACTTTGTTCTTCTTTCTCAGGATTGCTGCAGTTATTTGGGGTCTTTTTTTTATTCCAGATGAATTTTTGGAGAGTTCATTCTAGGTCTGTGAAATATGCCATTGGTATTTTAATGGGAAATGCATTGAATCTATAGATTACTTTGGGTAGTATGGACATTTTAATGATGTTGATTAAAAACTAAAAATGGAACTCCCATTTGACCCAGTGATTCCACTTCTAGGAATATATCCCAAGAAACTAGAAACACCAATCAGAAAGGATATATGCACCCCTATGTTTATAGTAGCACAATTTACAATAGCTAAGATTTGGAAACAACCTAAGTGCCCATCAGCAGATGAACGGATTAAAAAACTGTGGAACATCTACACAACGGAATACTACACTGCAGTATAAAGAAGGAATTCTTACTATTTGCAATGGCATGGATGGAACTGGAGAGCATTACGCTAAGCGAAATAAGCCAACTAGAGAAAGGTAAATATCACATGATCTCACTCATTTGTGGAATATAATGAACAGCATAAGCTGATGAACAAAAACAGATCCAGAGACAGAGAAGCATTGATCAGACTGTCAAACCTCAGAGGGAAGGTATTGGAGGGTGGGGGAAAAGGGGAGAGCTCAACCAAAGGACTTGTATACATGCATATAAGCCTAACCAAAGGACACAGACACCAGGGGGGTGAGGGCATGAATGGGGGGTTGGAGGGGCAATGGGGGCATAAGGACACTATGGAATATCTTAATCAATAAAGAGATTAAAAAAATAAGAAAAGAAAAGTATACATTGTTTAAAGAACTATTTTTAAAAAAACATATGTATAAACACAAACATACACAGTAAATACAATAGAGTCTCTCTTGGGAGAGCAAGTAAGCACGGGAAGCTTAAAAAAAAAAATTGACCATTACTGCACTTCTATTGTTATATGAGACACTTGAAAGATTCAGAGGAAGATTGTCTTATTGAGCTCCCAAAGGAAGAGACTGTACAACTGTACATTCTTTGGAATCAAAGGAAAAGAAGAACCTTTTTGTTAGATTACTTTTTAAAAAAAAATCCACACAATTATAGGGTTATTTCATTTTCTTTGTGTGTAGATGGAACAGGCTTTTGCTAAAATAAACCTTTCAAAGACAACTTAGTAGCCTACTTGGAAAATGACAACTACAGGGTAGAATGAACTGACAAGCGGGGCATATTAAGATCTGTTTGGAGAACTTTTTCATTGTAATTTTAAAAATTTTCCACAGGTCTAGCCTGTAATTTTCCAACCTGTATTCATGTTTAAGGGATAACTGTCTATAGCAACTGGCCCTCGTAGTAGAAAATCCTTATTTGTACATCTGTGCACAGGTAGATAAGGAGCAGGCTTTCTGTTTTTTCTTTCCTTCTGGTCTACTGCTAGATGCTGACATCCAGAGTGACCTTTGAAACTGGGTGCTGAAAATGAAAGGGCCTTTGTCACCGTGGGCCACAGCTGATGGAGGAGAGCGCTCCTCACACTGGGCTGAAGTGAGTGAGGAGTTAGCATTTTTGGATGGATTTAATACGTGCAGGTAACAAAAATTCAATTCTTTAACATTAATTATTTTCACTTATAATATGCAATATTTATTCATTGTTCTTAAGAATTTCAGTTAACACTTTATACAGTGATATCAGTTATAGATCAATATTTTCAGACCTGATTCTTCCACTAGCAATTTGTGGACCCACTAAATCTATGAAACAAGATAAAATCTTTTACAACATAGGAGTAGAGCTAATGTACTGGTACACTTGACTAGTGCAAAGACTCACAATTCTGTAAAAGCCAGGAAAAATTGTTGAATTATATGCTCAAATTTAAACTTTAAATGAGTTTAATGGGTGCTTTTCAAAAATAATCTGAAAAGTTCAGGAAAAAATCCTAGTCACTGATAATGACTAGGATTAATGGCTCTCAATAAACATTTTCTTTGTAGTTATCAATCAAAAATATTTTTTGAAATAATTATTATTTCTATCATTTACAAGGGGATTGCAAATAACTCAGCAAAATGCAACTGAACACAAAACACATTTTGTAAGTTAGAGAAAAGCACACTGAAAATGAGCACTTTAACATTCTAAGCACCTATATAAACAATCTAGCTCAATGTTAAGGAGGCAAAAGTTGGTCTCCCAAGTTTTTACCATCATAGTTAAGGTCCAACATAACTAAGGCAGTGGCCCTAAGCAAAAGTGACAAGACTTATAGATGGGAATTTTCTTACTTTATCATATTACCTTGAAAGTTGTATTGATCTTGGAAAAATCTCATTGACTCTAGTGTCAAGGGCTGAGGAGTAACAGAATATTGGGATCCCATGTGGTGCTCTTGGAGATAAAGACAGAATAGCAATTTTCTGACCTAGCAATCTTTCAGGAAATCCCACACCCACCCCTTTTACTCTGTCTCAGTGCCACACAGTGCATGTCCAGGATATCTGATTATGATATTAGGACTGGAATTATGATGTATAGTTGGAGATGGCAAGAGTTTTTAATTTCTAACACTCTGAAGAAATGTATAAAATTATATCGCAGGTCCTTTCCTAGGTAGATTATCTCAAACACTCTGGCCAAAGAGGTACAGCAAAATGTCAAGTCATCAAGTTCACTGCTTAAAATCACAGTATATAATCATGAGCTTAGAGTATGCCACTTCTATTTCACACATCCAATTGACCTGAAATGAATCAATACTTGTGATATCCTGAAGACAGTCAGAATAACATAAACAAAAAGCTCATTGATGATAATCTTGTTTCCTAAATCACAGGGATTTTTCTGTTTTGTTTTGTTTGAAATATATTTTTATTGATCTCAGAGAGGATGGGAGAGGGAGAGAGAGATAGAAACATCAATGATGAGAGAGAATCATTTATTGGTTGCCTCCTGCACATCCCCTACTGGGGATCAAGCCTGCAACTGGGCATGTGCCCTTGACTGGAATCAAACCTGGGACCCTTCAGTCTACAGGCTGATGCTTTATCCACTGAGCCAAACCGGGTAAGGCTAAATCACAGGTTTTTATTACCTTCTCTGAATAAAAGTAATTTTTCTTTTAATATACTAGTATGTATAACAGAGCAAGGGAACACAAGGCAACAGAAACATGCTAAGCTGTTAAACTTAAAGGGATACTTTCAGAAAGGGAAGGATATGCTGACCTTCAAAAGGTTTCAGTGTCTAACTGATTGCTTGAAAGAGCAAGCTAATCAGTAGATGAAGCTCTTGTATTGAAGCCAGACACTGAATAGAACTGCACCACTGGAATTAAATATTTGTCATATTCTTATGTACACTAGTGCCTAGTGCATGAAATTAGTGCACTGGGGGTGGGGAGGTCCCTCAGCCTGGCCTGTACCCTCTCCAATCTGGGATCCCTCTCGCATTCCAGAACCACTGGCTCCTAAGCATTCTCCTGCCTGCCTGCCTGATGCCTCCAACTGCTCTCCTGCCTGCCTGATGCCCCTAACTGCTCCCCTGCCATCCTGATGGCCCTAACTGCTCTCCCCTCCTTGTCTGATCCCCCTAACTGCCTATCTGCTCTCCCCTCCTGGCCTAAACCCCCTAACTGACTATGTGCTCTCCCTTCCTCTCTGCACCTTCAGACCCCGGAGCAGGAGTGCTGAGAGCTCTCCACCAAGGCCCCACCCCCATCCTGATGCCCCCCCCTCCGGGCTGGGCGGCACTGCAGGCCTGCGCGCGCTTCCGCTGGGGGGACCGCCGCGGCCCGTCCTGATGCCCCCCTCCAGCCTCATGTCCTGATGGCGCAAGTCCCCACCACTGTCCCCGCCCACCAGCTCCTGTGCTCACACACCTTTGACCGGTCGTGACTGGGATACCTTTAGGACCAATTAGCATATTACTGCTTTATATATATAGATGTGTCCCTCTCCCACAGAAGACCTCTTTTTAGTGACAGAAAGTCATTTACATTGATGTTTTTGCTAATTGAACCTCTCTGAAAGAACAATAATATAATGCATGTAAAATCACCTGGCACAAAACCTATTATTTATATGGCTTTATCTGAATTCTAGCAAAATGTAACATTTGTAAATCAAAAGAAGACATCTTTGATTGAACTCACACAGGAGAGATAGGTCACTGTCCAGTAAAGTCCTATTGTGTACATGGACTTCCAAACAGTTCATTTGTATATTTCTCATTGCATTGCTGGCAGAAATCACACCATTTTCCCCCTTTGTATCTCCCAGATAATTAACTTATTCATCACCAAGTTGGCTGGGTTAATAACAATACAATCCAGCTTCTAACCCCTGTAAGGATATTTTCCAGGCAAATGATACCAAATTTAACTTTGCAGGTTCAGACAAAATGAACAAGTCAGTGTAATGAGGCTCCCGATCATCTTACAGAACTTTCTAATATTGCATATATGTCTTCGAGAAGAGAATACTTAATACCATACTATCTGCTAGACAAAAGCAGTTTGTATTCAATAGCTGTCCATCTTCTTATACCCTGGGGAAGGCAGCATTTCTCTCCAAAAAATGAAGAGAATATCAATGGCGCTAATCTCTTCAAAGTGCTCAGAGCTCAAAGCGATTGCCTGCAGTGGTAGAGTCCCCACCCTCATTATCTCTAAAAAAAGAAAAATGACCAAAATGCAAAATACTGCCTGCCTTTGAGACAGAAGTTCTCAAAAGAAAGTTAAAATAAACATTCGTCAACTCACTTCTAAGCTCAACACTTTAAAATGTATTTCCTTAGACTAAAAAAGGGGATATTTATATTTAATACATAGTATATATCCTATCTAATAAAAGAGCAATATGCAAATTGACCGTACCTCTGCTACACCCACAAGCCACGCCCACCAGCCAATCAGGAATGAGTATGCAAATTAACCCAACCAAGATGGCTGCAGCCATGGAGTGAGCAGGAAGCTTGGGTTTCCCCTGCGATGGAGGAAGCCAAGCTTTCCGCCCGCCCTGGCCTGCTCTAGCCTTCGCTCAAGGCTACAAAGTTTCAATTATAGAAGATAAGTAAATACCAGATACCAGGGCCTCTGCTTGGGTCGCCCGAGGGCGTGGCCGGCCTGCAAATCACCACAGGCCCCTCGCCCAGGCCGCCCCATGCCCCACGGGAACCCCCACCCTGATCCGGGACACCCTTCAGGGCAAACCAGCCGGCCCCCACCCATGCACCAGGCCTCTATCCTATCTAATAAAAGAGTAATATGCAAATTGACCATCACTCCAACACACAAGATGGCTGCCCCCATGTGGACACAAGATGGCTGCCACAAGATGGCCAGCAGGGGAGGGACCAGGTCTGCAAGGGAGGGCAGTTGTGGGTGATCAGGCCAGCAGGGCAGGGCAGTTGGGAGGGACCAGGCCTGCATGGGAGGGCAGTTGGGGGCGATCAAGCCTGCAGGAGAGGGCAGTTAGGGGTGACCAGGCTGGCAGAGGAGGGAAGTTGGGGGTGACCGGGCCTGCAGGGGAGGGCAGTTAGGGGTGACCAGGCATGCAGGGGAGGGCAGTTAGGGGCAATCGGGCTGGTAGGGGAGCAGTTAGGCATCAATAAGGCTGGCAGGGGAGTGGTTAGGGGGTGATCAGGCTGGCAGACAGAAGTGGTTAGGGGCAATCAGGAAGGCAGGCAGGCGAGCAGTTGGGAGCCAGCAGTCCTGGATTGTGAGAGGGATGTCTGACTGCCCATTTAGGCCCGATCCTACCGGGATTGGGTCTAAACGGGCAGTCGGACATCCCTTGTGGGGTCCCAGATTGGAGAGGGTGCAGGCTGGGCTGAGGGACCCCCCACCCCCGTGCACAAATTTCATGCACCAGGCCTCTAGTTATATTATATATACTATAAATTACCATAGATATAATAATATATGTACATATATATATACAGACACATGGCCACACTCATAATGCATAAAATTGTGTTTTAGGGTAGTGATAGAAAATGAATTTCCTATTGTGGGTTGTCTTCATAATAATTTCTGAAGTCACTGCTTTAGTTCAATTTTTTTTTTTTTTTGATGCTTTGGTTTTCTCTTTACTATCCAAAGAAATGTTCCTCTAGTCTCCCTCAAAATAATTTCCTGGGTAGATTCTCTCTTATTCCTGAGTTCTTTTGTGTTGCTTTAGTAGTTAGACCTTCCATGACTGCCTAGTTCCTTTCTTTTCTCCTTGCCTTCCTTCTCTTCTACATTCCCTCCCTCATCAAATACAGGCATACACATACCCAGGGGGAAGCTGACACCACTGTGGGATATAAAAGTAATCATTCCCCTCCCCAGGGCCTCATTCTGAAATGTGCACATGACCCAATTCTGGCTCAAAGGACATGAGGGCAGTCGACTAGAGGACTTCCAGAGGCAGTTGCTCCTCTTCTGAGAGCCACAGGAAGACAGTCTCATCCCTTCCCCAGATCTTGTCTCCTTGCATTATGATCTGTGGAGATGCCAGGACCACCTCAGTGCCAACACCAAGGATGGCAGAACAGGGAGAAATAAAGTGCTTGACTCCTTGAAAACATCTTAGATTTGCTGAATCAACCAAATCCAAAGCTGGCCCTACCTGTGGACTTTCTCTTATGTGAAATTTAAAAGTTCCTTATTGTCAGTTCAAGTTGGGGTTCCTGATACTTGTAGCCAAAAGCATCTTAACCAATACATTAATAAATAAACAAGAATAATCAAGAACTCTTATAAAAAGAATATTAATTAAATGGAAATTAATTTACCTGGTATTAAAACATATGACAAAGAAACACAGCATAGAACTGGCAAATTAACTGAAAGAAAAATCAATGAAGTACATACTAGTAATCTACTAACAAATCTTAGACCATATGTAAAGTTTATTATATACATATTACATGGTATAAAGTATTTATCACAGTGTCATATTTCACCTGAATGCTACAGAAATTATGCTTGAGATTGCATTTTCTCACAGATTAGATCTATTCATCAGCAAATTATGCTGACTGCCTTCAAATATATGATGGCATTTTTAACAGTTTCTCAGTTGTCACCTATGTCCACTGGCATAAAAAGGGTGGAGGGGGGCAATTGAAGCATTTGCCTTTGGGGATAAGTATTTACTCTCCGATGTTTAAAATTGGTGAAATTATGGTGATAATAAAAAGCGGGCCTTCTTCAGGACGGTTTTATTATTGTTTTACATTCTCTGCAGACAGTGCCCCCCACATAAGGATCTCTGAAAGTCTACTCTTGATATGTCGCTGCCTTAGTCCAAGCTCTTTAATTCTGGGTCATAGCATGGACAGCATCACTGTTCTCTCTGCTTCCATGCTTGCCCTGGACAGAGTGTGTGTGTGTGTGGGGGGGGGGCGAGGGGGGCTACATAGTTATCAACATGTTTTATATTTGTTGGCTTGGTCTAATGTAAATTATGCTCTGATGGTATACTGAGCATATTACATGCAGAACAGCTTAACTTACAGTTTTCCCAGTTATTACCTTCAGACAGATGTCTATTGCTTCAATTTGGTTTGTCAATAAAAATTTAATCTAACTTAAATCACTAAATCTCAGAATTTAGAACAGTTCCTATAATAAATACATGTCAACCGAATTAACAAAATTTCTACCATTAGACCAATAAAAATACAAAAGAGAGAATGATAAAATCCTTGGATATAAGGCATGGCATGAAATGCTTATCTATTATTCAGAGATGTTTATCAAACTCACTATTTAAAACATTTCCAGAGTATTGATTTTCATAATACCAATACCACACTATTTCTTTCAAGTTTTGGGGGGTGGGGTAGGGGAGTGCATAGTAAGGGATGTTGTATGAAGATGATTTTAAACTATTTTTATTTATAGTCTTCTTATATTACAAGTGTGAAAAGATACTTCTGAGCTCAAGCATACTGAGTAAATCATATTTGAATATTGCTTGAAATTTAATTTTAGATAAGTATAACTGCAAGTTATCACAAGTGCCAACTGTGCAGGCTTCGTCTTCAACAGTGCCATGCTATTTGCACATCTGTTGAACTACAATTTCCCTTAAAGGATTATCCTATTTAAAAGTATCAGCTTGACAGATTAAGGATGATTATCTATTTAATTTTGTATATAGAGTCTATTAAAAAGAAGACAAATGCTTGGGTTACTTGACTTCGGGATATGAAATATGTGTGGACTGCAAATTTTAACCATATTAATTTTAAATCTAATAAACTATTATATGCTATTAAGTTAAAATAATACATTCTTCTTAATACAATAATTTTATGTACCTTAGAAAAACTCAAATGTCTGATTATGTCTTATTTCTTTATACAAATGCATTTTCTAGAATAATATAGGTATAAAATGTCATTGTCATATTTCAACGTGAGCTATGCTCACATGTACATGTAATTTTTATTATATCTGCAAATATATGGGCATAGCTAATTATATGCATTCAAATATTTTATTGCATAGGTGAAATGAAGATATAGCTAGTTATGAAACTTATTTCTCACACTTGGTATATAGATACAAATCTTTTTAAAGTTTTTAATGTGTTGAAAAATAATTTGGCATTTGTAAATTATTATATGCATATAACTACTCTAAATACATTAAACAAATCTTAATTACATTAATACTCTCATATATAATAAACAGGTATTATGCAAATTGACCATCATTCCAACACACAAGATGGCTACCCCCCTGTGGTCAAAGATGGCCGCCCCCATGTAGACACAAGATGGCCATCACAAGATGGCCAGCAAGGGAGGGAAGTTGGGGGTGATCAGGCCTGCAGGGGAGGGCAGTTAGGGGCAACCAGGACTGCAGGGGAGGGCAGTTAGTGGTGACCAGGCCTGCTGGGGTGGACCAGGCCTGCAGGGGAGGGCAGTTGCGGGGGACCAGGCTTGTAGAGGAGGGCAGTTGGGGGTGACCAGGCCTGCATGGGAGGGCAATTGGGGGGGACCAGGCCTGCAGAGGAGGGCAGTTGGGGGTGACAAGGCCTGCAGGGGAGGGCAGTTGGGAGGACAAGGCCTGCAGGGGAGGGCAGTTAGGAGCAATTGGGCTGGCAGGGGAGCAGTTAGGCATCGATCAGGCTGGCAGGGGAGTGGTTAGGGGGTGATCAGGCTGGCAGGCAGAAGCAGTTAGGGCCAATCAGGCAGGCAGGCAGGTGAGCGATTGGGAGCCAGCAGTCCTGGATTGTGAGAGGGATGTCTGACACTGAGATTGGGCCTAAATGGGCAGTTTGACGTCCCTCGAGAGGTCCCAGATTGGAGAGGGTGTAGGCTGGGCTGAGGGACACACACACACCCCGCCCCCCGTGCACGGTTTCATGCACTGGGCCTCTAGTATAAAATAAATCTTCATCAAATATAATGGCATTCATTTAGAATTTGTTATCATTTGGGCATTTTCTAGATTGAAATTGTATATAATTATGAATATAGACTTTGTAATGGACTTCCAAGGAAATATTTTATCTGCATGTGAAAATATTTCCAAGAACTTTTTGTCATCTATGCTAACAATGTTACAAATATAATACTATGTAGTACAACTACATTAGAGAGCTAAGCAACAATGAAAACTATACTTGTTGAAAAAGTACTACACAAAATTGAGAAATTAATAGCACAATTGTGACTTTTTTTGTAGAATCCAGGTAATTGCAGCTGCAGTAGTTGATTGAATCTGCACAAGGCTATAATTTGGAAGGTTGGTAAGTAATTTCCTGCTCTGATTTGACTATAATGGGTCAGATTCTTACTATCTCATATAGTCCTTACAAGAGGAGTTTGATTGAGTCATTGATTTACTAAAACGTTGGAGCTTCTGCTTTTTTTTTTCTTCTTTTTTGTCAAAACTCCTTTTGAAACAGGGACTGAATGTGTTGCTAGGTGTGCAAGATTAAAAATCGGTATTTGCCCAGTGGCTCAGTGGTTGAGCATCAACCTATGAACCTGAAGGTCATGATTTGATTCCCTGTCAGGGCACACGCCTGGGTTGCAGGTTTGATCCCAGTATAGGGGATGCAGAAGGCAGCTGATCAATGATTTTCTCTCAGCATTGATGTTTCTATCTCCCTTTCCCTCTCCCTTCCTCTCTGAAATCAATAAAAATATATTTAAAAAATTGGTATTGCTGAGCAATACAGATGTCATTTATATTTGAGGCTCAATTTTTTTTTAGATATATTTTATTGATTTTTTACAGAGAGGAAGGGAAAGAGATAGAGAGTTAGTAACACCGATGAGAGAGAAACATCGATCAGCTGCCTCCTGCACACCTCCCACTGGGGATGTGCCCGCATCCAAGGTACATGCCCTTGACCGGAATCGAACCTGGGACCCTTCAGTCCGCAGGCAGACGCTCTATCCACTGAGCCAAACCAGTTAGGGTGAGACTCAATTTTTTAAATGTCTTTTCATTTTGTTGACAGTTTGCTGTGCAAAACCTTAGTTTGATGTAGCCCCATTTGTTTACTTTTTCTTTTGTTACCTTACCCAAGAAGATAAACCAGAAAAAAAAATATTGCTACAAGAAATGTCCCAGGGCTTAGCATGACAAAAACTAATGTTTTCTTCTAAGATTTCTATGGTTTCAGGTCTTACATTTAAGTCTTTAATTCTTCTCTCTCTCTCTCTCTCTCTCTCTCTCTCTTTTTTTTTTATTGATTTCAGGGAGGAAGAGAGAGGGAGAGAGAGGGAGAGAGAGGGGGAGAGAGATAGAAACATAAATGATGAGAGAAAATCCTTTATTGGCTGCCTTCTGCATGCCCCAGACTGTGGATCAAACCCCTAACCCGGGCAAGTGCCCTGACCGGAAATCAAATCATGACCTCTTGGTTCATAGGTCGACACTCAATTACTGAGCCATGCCGGCCAGGCCAAGCCTCTCATTTTAAAGACGATAGAATTTAGATCAACAGAGATTAAGTGTCCTGCTCAATTTCATGTTACAAATCATATATGAACGACAATCTTTATTCTCTAGAGCCTCACTTTGTGATTGACTCAAATGCCCTTTGCTGACTCATAAGATGTGAATAATTTGTAGATGTCTCTACAAATTCAATCCAGACTCAGAAAAAATATTTGTGAGTATTGGGGATATTAAATAATTATTTTTAAAACCGTAAAGGCAATTCCAAAAGGGAGGCTTTGTAGTTTGTGCAATTATGTCCTTAGTTTAAGTACATAACCTTTCTTTTGTAAATTTATCTTTATTATTGAAAGTATTACAGATGTCCACTTTCTGCCCCCTTAACCCCTTCTAGCCAACACCTGCACCCTGTTCCCGGCCTTCACCACGCTATCTGAAAGAAACAGACCTTGTAACATGTATACATTTTACTCTTTTTTAAAGCCAGTAACTTATTTATATTAATTTGTCATAATTTATGCAATTCAATATATTTCAGTTCTCAGAATTGATGAACCATTGCTGGAATAATTGTCTAAATACTTAACAACTGATATTGCATTGTCAAGAACCATTCAGAATGAACAATACTAGTAAACAATCAAAACTGGTTTATAGTCATAATACTTTATACAACTATGAATATTATCCCTGAATTAATATATCTTTGGTTAATATGCCTTTAAAGTTTTCAAGGTGTCCCTCCTATTAGTACAATATTATTTTTCATAATTGCCATCAGGTAAATAAAATTGCTTCTAACACAGGGCTTAACACGACAAAACCAAATTTTAAAATATAGCTGTTTATTTTGTTTGTCTTTTTTAAAGATAAGGTATAAAACAATCCCTGTGAATCTCTAAAAATTTTCCTTTACAATTTTCTAGAGTTAAGGATTAAATGAAATGCAACTCAGGCCTGCAAAGACTACACATGTGTGTATTTATTAATATACATGTGTAACTAAAGCTCTCAAAACTCTTTAGAATGGGAGAAATGGAACAAAACTCATAGTTCTGTGATGATTAAAAGGGAAAGCACCTTGCCCAGCTTTTAGAATCTGGAGTATAATTTACTTCATTCCAGGTATTAGTCATAGACTGGGGTCCACAATCTGATTTCCTTTAGTTTTCCAGTTCCTTTCTCCAGTACCAGAGAGGCCCATATTCTACTCGAGGACAAAACGGTTTCGCATACACAAAAGGGCCACTCAAGAGGAGGGATAAATAATGGGACTATAAATAATTGAGCAGGGTCATCTGGTCACCTTTTCCCTTATATTTTAGCCTCTCTCCTTGTCGCTTTCTTTCTCAGGAAATTGATGTGGTAGAAAGGACTTGCTTTTAGGAGGAGAAACTTAGATTGGCTCTGCCATATGCCTTAGATGATAAAAGAGGTTAGCTTGCTTCCTTCTATTCTTATTTCAGTTTCTAATCAGGCTGGGACTTAAAATAAATGGCAGAAATAAGGGTCCTGCAGGTGCTCACATAATTCATACTGAGGTGTAGGGTTGGAGTCTCCAATCCCATTAGGAATGTACAGGCATCTAGAATACCCCCTTGTGCATAAGACACATCAAAAACCTGACAGATAATAGTAGGGGTATTCTCTTTTCCTTTCTTCTTTCAGAGACAACAAATTGACAACTAGTGACAGGATTCTGTGTCTTAGCACTGAGTCAAACACTGTCAAGTGGTCATTAATGGGATTATTTCAATATTCATAGAAAATGGGTCACTTCTCCTAATAGACCATAAATCAATATGAAACTGAATACTATTAGTAAAACGAGAGGCAGAATAACATGATGTTTAAATTCTGGTCTCTGGACTTAGACGGCTTTGAACTCTGACATCACATTTGATCAGCCAGGTGTCTCTGTGCTTGCTGTTATCTTTTTGTCCCAGTTTCCTTCTCTGTAAAAAGGGGAAAAACTAACAATCTCACTGAGCTGGAGGGAAGATTAAATGGGTTTTTAGATGAGCCAACTAGATAGCTCCATGGACATTAGTGAAGAGGACTAGTCCAGAGCGTGGTGGGCTGAGGTTGCCTCACTACTGAGGTAACTCTACTTCTGCAATTATTTTCCTGTAGAGTCAGATGTTAAGTATTTTAGGCTTCACAGGCCATATGGTCTCTGTTGCAAATACCCAGTTCTGCTGCTGTGGTGTGAAACCAGGCTTAGAATCTATGCAAATGAGTGGGTGTGGCAAATGAGAGTTTTCCATTAAAACTCTATCTGAACACAGGTCAGGCTGGCCCATGGGCTAGAGCTTGGCAATCTTTTCTCTACCTACTGTCCTTTTTTTTTCTTTTTTTAAAATATATTTTATTGATTTTCCACAGAGAGGAAGGAAGAGGGATAGAGAGCTAGAAACATCGATGAGAGAGAAACATCGACCAGCTGCCTCCTGCACACCCCCCACCAGGGATGTGCCCGCAACCAATGTACATGCCCTTGACCGGAATCGAACCTGGGACCTTTCAGTCCGCAGACCGACGATCTATCCACTGAGCCAAACCGGTTTCGGCCCTACTGTCCTTTTGAATGGCAAGATTTTTTTCCCCACTCTGGTTGGTAGGGATAAAAACCATTCCTAGGCTTGTGTGAGCTCTGGGGAAGTTTCCTTTTAATTCCAGACAGAATTTTCCCTGGCCTTATCTTAGCAGATACTGATTTCTATTCAGCTAAAGACGAGCAGACCTTCTGCAAATTTCCAGAGCTCTCTCTCTCTCTGTGTGCTGCTCTCTTCTGTTCTGTCCTCTGCCCTGCAAACTCTGGCTTTCTGGCTGCCCTGGGCTGCCCCCTCTGTCTCCTCAACTCTGAGAGACCGCAGGGTTTCCCTGTGGTTTCATCTGTCCTGAGCTGTGACCTAGAAACTCTCAAAGCAGTATTCTGGGGCTTTCGTAGGGCTCCTCTCACTGACTGCCCTCTCTCAGGTACCACTGTTTTTCATTGCCCAATATTTGATGTCTGAAAAAAAAACACACCATTTCATATATTTTATCTGTTTTTCCTTTTTAGTTGTTTCAAGTAGTGGGGTAAATCTGGTCCCCGTTATTTTATCTTGGAAGTGGAAATCCTAATAGGTTTTGCTTATTCCACATTCAAGGAACTGAGGCTCAGAAATGTTTAGAAATTTCACCAAGTCCATTCAGCTAATAAGTATTAGAGACAAAATTCAAAACCAGGGCTTCTCTAATTTCTAAATGAGTACTTTTCCCGTTAAGGTGCAGTGTGTCCATCAGAAAGAATTTACAATCTGCCTTTTAAACACACAAGGATGAATAGTAAGTAGCCTTTACTAACAAAACACAAAACAATAAATTCATTTTGAACCAACAATTTTGGGAGGATGTTACTATATTTTGAAAAATTATGGAGGGGTCATATACTTTTCATATTTTCCAATGGGGCCACCCCTCCCCCCATTTCATAATTTTTATTGTGGTTTTGCTTGTGGAGAATATTTAGGTTTTTCTCAAGTAGTAGGAAACCTTGCCCCTTTTGATGATCTGATTCTAATAAGCTTTCCACTGAAAGTCCTCATCTGGCTCAAACTTTAGTTCCTGCATTGTCTAGGGATGTGACTTTACAAACGTACCGAAATTATCTTTGACAGAGGAGACAAATGCATGTGTTGCTAAACTACATAAACATGAGGCAGTGAGAAATGTAGAAGTGTAAGTATAAATTCTCACAGTTCATTTTTATTACTTCACACAATTCCATTTAACATTTTCTGAAATTGTAATAAATTGTTGAATGATAAAACATATGGCATTTGAGTATGCCAAGTGAGAGATATTGTTTAGATAGTGAATATTTGCAGAAATGTGTAGCATTATATTACCAGGAGGCTCTCTGTTTAATGAGAAAGGAACACTTATCCTTTTACAAATATACAAGTTATAAATATGTACTAATATATGTATATATCTGTAAACACTGATAATCTGTTTGTCACAAGCAATGTATTTGCAAATATAACATTATGTAAATAATGCTATGCCATATGCAACTCCACTTCTAAATGTGTGAGAAGCAGATTTCTTACACTAACAGAAAAGCTAATCTCTAGACAGTGATTCATACGTCTTTAAACCTTTTGATTTTAATATATTGTATATGTACTGTTATATGCAACCTTACCTCTTAGTTAAGCATTTAAATTATTTTTACTATTACATGAAAATGAGGTTTGTTTTAATATCTATTCATTAGTGTTTTATAATTTCATTAGAAACTTCCTACACTATCACACAACCTTAGGCATCTTATTTGTACAACAAAATAGACATACATTCTTATCATCCATGAAGTGATTGGAATGACTTTCTGAGATCCCTCCCTAGCTAGAAATACCATGGAAGGTGATTGTACTAGGATTTCCACATTATAGGATATACATTATCCCTTTGAAACACATCAGAACACTATAAAAAATGATCTCCTCCATGGAGAATCTTAGTTCAGAGAGATTAAATAATTTGCTTATGATCTAAGAGATGCTGAAGACCTAAGGCTTGGAATTACAATATATATTCTTTTACTATATCACTGGTTTTCTAATATTTTTATCAAAGATACATTTTTAAAATGATACACTATGAGAAATAACAAATTTAAAAGATAAAGTAGTATTTTTAGTAGTACATATTTACTTTTATAAATTCAAAATGAAAAAAATTACTTATGTGCTTAAAAAATCATGAGTCAATTTTGATATACATAAAAATTTGAAGTCAAATGTTATGGATAACAGTTTCAGCCTTTTAATGATCTCTACCCCAATTTATTTCTATACTGTGTTGAATGTGCAGTGACAAGTAACCCCTTATTTATAAAGATAAGTCATTGTATATGGAAGTAGTTCCTTTTTTCCCCTTTTATTTATCTTTTTATTTCTTTATTGATTAAGGTGTTACATATGTGTCCTTATTTTCCCATTAACCCCCCCTCCCCATCCCTCCAACTCATGCCCTCACCCCCTGTTGTCTGTGTCCATTGGTTAGGCTTATATGCAAGCATACAAGTTCTTTTTTTATTTTTTATTTTTTTACTGGTTATTCTTTTTTTTTTTTCTGGTTATTCTTTAATATACATTTTTATTGATTTCAGAGAGAAAGTAGAGGGAGAGAGAGATAGAAAAATTAATGATGAGAGAGAATCATTGATTGGCTGCCTTTTGCATGCCCCACACTAGGGATTTACCCTTGACTGGAAAGGAACCTGGGACTGCAGGCCGATGCTCTAACCACTAAGCAATACCAGCTGGGGTGGTGGAAGCAGCTCTTTTAAACAGAACACCTCATAATCTCAAGATGCTTTTCAATTAAATTGATCCAGAAACATAAAAAATGATTGAAATTTTTGTTTATCTGATATTAATTTAGAATTTTGAACAACTTACATTCCTGATATTAAGTACCTAATAATGCTATCCATATTTCCATATGTATTTTATGATATTAATAGAGGCCCGGTGCACGGATTTGGGCATCAGTGGGGTCCCTTGGCCTGGCCTGCAGGGATCAGTGGACCTCCGTGCTGGCAAAGCCCGTCCTTACCTGCCAGCTTGTTGGGCTCCAGCCCGCAGTCTGACGATCCTGCACAGTGAGAAGTAGTGCGCGAAGCAGCAGGTGGCTGGAGAGGAGTGCAAGCCCAGGCTGGGTGCCTCGTCACTCCTGCTCACCCCGGCCCCACTACGCTGCTGCCCCCTGCGGCTTGTGCACGCAGTGGGAGTGTCCTCCGGAGAGGCTCCCACAGCTGCAGCTATCCTAGCCAGCTGTCAGCGCAGTACTGGTGCCCATCTGTCAGCTGAGTGGCACTCCCACTGTGGGAGCGCACTGACCACCAGGAGGCAGCTCCTGCATTGAGCGTCTGCCCCCTGGTGGTCAGTGTGCATCATTGCTACCAGCCGGTCGTCCAGTCGTCCAGTCATCTGGTTGCTTATGTGTTTATAAATATATAAACTAGAGACCCGGTGCATGAAAGTTCATGCACTGGAGGGGGGTCCCTCAGCCTGGCCTGCCCCCTCTCACAGTCCGGGAGCCCTCAGTGGCAGGAGGCAACCTGGCAATCAGGGGAAGGTGACGCCCCATCACACCTCTGTTGCTGCCACTGCTGGCAGCGCAAGCCTCGGCTGGTCCTGGTTACCTGAGCCTTGGGCGGCCCTGGGCGGCTGGGCAGCCACTATCTGAGGCTTGCCTGCACCTTGGGCTGGCCCTGGGCAGCTGAGCAGCCAACATCTGAGGGTTGCCTGCACCTCAGGCGTCAGCTGGGCAGCCACCATCCAAGGCTTGCCTGTGCCACGGGCCAGCCCTGGGGAGCTGAGGGGGGGACTGGGGGACTCTGGAGGCAGGCACACAGAGTGGCCAGGCCTGCCTGGGGTGGGCCCGGCTTTGCCACTTGCCTGCCACCCCAGCGGGGCTGAGGGAACTGGGCACCACCATCTTGTGGCTGTGGGCGCCACCATCTTTGAGGGCATGGCAGTCAATTAGCATATTCCCTCCTTATTGGCTGTGGGCACCACCATCTTTGAGGGTGGGGCAATCAATTAGCATATTCCCTTCTTATTGGCTGTGGGCGCCACCATCTTTGCGATGGTGTGAGTGTCAATTAGCATATTCCCTCTTTATTAAATAGGATATATAGATGATGACATTACATGTATGTTTTAAATGACTTTTTCTCAGGTTGAAGGACATAGCCGAGGCAGCAGACCAGAATCTGTCTCAGAGTAAAGTTGTGACAAATAATGTCCTAGATGTGTATAACAGCACAATTTAATTCTGTCAGAATTTTAACCTGGAAACATGAGTTGACACAACTAATGTGAGTCTTCAATAAATGTTAATTATTGTCAAGAGTTTTAATTATTCCTGCATTTCCTGAAAAATGATTGTAAATAAAAGTATGTCAAATAGAAGTGCATTTTGAGCTTATAAAATTAGATATGATCTTATCCTCATAGTCCAAATATTTTCGATATAATTTTGTTGTACTCTTTCACATAAATATTTTTCCTGAATAAATGCAGATTAGAAGAGATCTATGCGTTCCTATCCATATTTTGATTTTGTTCTGCTCTTGACTTACACTTCTTTACTTCCTAAAGACGAACATAATTTCTGGTGTTTGTGATTTTCAGGTCTCTGTTCAAGCCCTCATTAGAGCTTGTGTTTGCTCTCCTTTGTTCCTTCAACATTTGATAATTTCAACCTTTTAAAATCTCTATCATTTAAATGTCTGTGACAGAAGCACAAATTTCTCATTATTAAATGAGAAAAAAGCTCATGACATTAATTTTTTCAAACAGAATTAAAGTTAATTATAGTATGTCTTTTTTTTTTTTTTGTCTGATGAGGTTATAGTATGTTTCTTAAAGAAATGGTCAAAGGGATGGGAAGGTTAAGTTGAAATTATATGCCCTCAAGTATTCAATGTTTTGATTATGTACCCCTGCACTTATTGCAGCACAATTCACAATGACCAAGACATGGAAACAACCAAAGTGTCCTTCAATAGATGATTGGATAAAAAGATGTGATACATATGTACAATGGAATACTACTCAGCCATAAGAAAAGATGAAATATTGCCATTTGTGATAACATGGACGGAGCTTGACAATATTATGTTAAGTGAAATAAGTCAGTCAGAAAAAAAGCTAATAACCATATGATTTCACTAATATGTGGGATATAAAACTGAAATTCATAGACACAGACAACAGAGGGAAAGGGGTGGATGGGTAGCAAAGGGTAAACAGGGCCAAATATGTGGTGATGAAAGATGATTTTATTTTGTGTGGTGGGCACACAATGCAACATACACATCATGTATCATAGATTTGTACACTTGACAACTATATAATGTTATTAACCAATGTTACTCCAAGAAATTTACTTTAAAAGAGAAATTTATGTCCTCAAACTGATGAAGTGGTTTCATTAATAGGGTCCCTGTTTAAACTCTTTGACTTTTAAGTTTCTTATTGTTCTGCCCCTGATCCTCATACTTTAATATTAGTGAATTACCAAGAATATAACAGTCATGGAGAGAAAAATAGGTTTGTTTTTCTAAAGACTTTAAGATGATATTGTTGTATAATAAGATTATATTTATTTAAAATCAGGTATTATATTTATTTAAAATCAGGTTTACCTGACTAAGTATAGAGAAGAAATTTCAGGCTGTATGACAAGGACAGTAAAAAGCAAGTGGAGACATTTTTAATAATGCAAGTAAAATATATATCTATTATTGATTGCACAGCATTTCAAAACACCTTTAATTTATATTATTATAAAGTATTACTAAAAGTTTTGAAATTTTAGGGTTCAAAATTCAAGAACATAAATACTTAGATGCTAGCTCAAATAATACAAAGGGATTTAAGGATGTGAAATGTTTGTGAAAACCAAATTAAAACCCCTTTAGCACTATGATGTCAAGGTAAAATTTGTCTATTGAAAATATAAATTTAAATCAATAGGCTGTCACATTATAAAATGAAATTCTCATAGTTGGATATACTTTATTATTCTGTATAGAATTTTAAAAAATATTTTTGAATTCGACTGGACCATAAATGTCTTAATGTCTAAAACATGTTTAAAGAAGCCATTCTTATTAGCATGGTTCATATACTAATATGTAACAGGAACACAGCTTAATGTTTTTTAAGAAGGCAAACTTACTGTATTCTAAATCTCAGCTGTGTGATGTAAATATCATGAAACCAGTGTCACAAACACACAATTGTTGTAAGTCTCTATAATTACTAAAAACTTTCTGGACCACAGAATTAATATGGACTATTTTTAAATGAAACATTATATATATTTCTTTATCTAAAATAGTTATATCTATAACTATCTATCTACCACAATTACTATCGAATATTTTAAAAATTCTCAAAACTTAAAAAAATTTAAAACACGTATCACACTAGCAAAGAAAAGTTATATTATCCAATAACATATATACATTTTTACTTAGAAAAGGCTATAATTAAAAATAAAGATATAACTGCAATTTTAACCTTCTAAATAGACGACTGATACTAATGTGTGTTCATATCAGTTGTTATACTATTTATCATCAGCAAGGATAAACACAATCAAATAATTGCACAGAGCATATAATTGCAACAATAAGATGAATATACATATATTACAAATAAATTGTAAAATCTAAAGAATCTGGGGTAATTTGGCAAATTTAAATTATTCCATTAAAATGTTTCCATTTTATCTTGCCAACCTTTTGTTCTTCTTTACTCTCGGCCACTTTGCCTTCAGAAAAAAAACAATTTACTTACCTTGGATGGTGACTTTAAGGGATATAGGCTCCAAGGTTTTACATGGTGCTGCTAGGAACTTGTGTTATATACATTTACACACACTTACCTCCTCTATTTTCCTTCCTTCACATATAAGATAGATATGTTTTCATAATCTGACATATGATACAAAATGTAATGAAATATAACACAATATATTCTAATATAACAGTAAGAACAGAAATTTACATAGGAGAAAACACCAAAAAAAACACTAAAGTGGAAACAGTTGTTAGACTGGTCACAAGTACTAAACAAAATCCTACCTGATGAATCAAATTTCACCTCATTGCCAGGACTTGGACCAACATCAATAGACACAATTGGTAAGAGTTTCCGAAAGTCCCATAGTTTTGTGACCCCACAGGAATCGCAGGATGCTATCATGTGACCCTTTAAAAAATATAAAAAGAAAGAAATGCATTTACATATATATAAAAATATGTAGTAACTCACACACAAAAGAGATACATGTTATAATTTTATTAAGTCCACAAGAATACATTCCTCTAAACTAAAAGTCATTCATTATACCTTTGTCTGAAACATAATTGCTATAAAATAGTAATTTAAGTACTATATAAAATTATATAATACATTTTGGAATATTATGTTTTAGGAAATCATTCATTTTGATTAATTTAATTATATCAGAAGATGTAGTAAAACAAAAATACACACACCCATGTAGTTTATGGACATATACACATATCATGTTGGGTGGGGTTAAAAAGTAGACTTACAGTTATTTGTATGGAAAATAATACAATTATTGATAAATAATAACACAAGAATAAACTCTGTGTTTCATGAACT
The DNA here is from genome assembly GCF_951640355.1 of Cnephaeus nilssonii. Taxonomy (NCBI): domain Eukaryota; kingdom Metazoa; phylum Chordata; class Mammalia; order Chiroptera; family Vespertilionidae; genus Cnephaeus; species Cnephaeus nilssonii. The sequence goes on along the minus strand of NC_137081.1, from coordinate 18,298,344 downwards.
CACAACTGTAAACCTACTTTTGCCATACCCTGTGTCATATATGTGATCTACACCTAAAAACTATATACATGAAAACATTGTACTAAAAGGGGGGGCACCTTACTTTATACGCTGTAATTAGTACTAATACTTTAATATCTCAAGTAGAGTGAAAAAACAGAGCTAGGAAAACAAACACGAAAGAAGAGTTTTTAATCACTGAAGGTAGAATCACTAGGGCCAGGTGAAATTGATGACAAGGAAACAGTGTCTGTTGTGGTCATTTAGACAAAATTACTAGACACATTTGGGGCTTTTGGGTTATATGCGTTAGGATAAGGGTGAAGGTAATTGGATAAAGGAGGTGAAAAACAAAAGGAAGGGTGAATGCATTCAAGTGTTATGGAAACAGGAATGGGTGTTTTCCCAATGTAGAAGCACCAGCACGGATGCACCAGGTCCAAGCTTAAGGTTTATTCACTCCTCATGCTGGCCTCTCAGATGTTTATTGAGCATCTACTTCCTGTCAGGGACCAGGATATAGTGATGAGTAACAGGGGTTTCTGTTCTCCAGCAATTCATAATATATACTCATTCTCATCATTCTGCCATCTAAATTCTCTCTACTCAGCAATTAAATATGAGTATTGGCCACATCAGGCCTATAAATAATGTTTATGATGTCAGTATACTGTTTGCCATTCAATATACAGTATCTCTTTCAGCTTTGGCTTACTTTTTTAATGTCAAGTAAAAAGTATACTCATTTTCTTCCTAAATATTCTAAAATGTTAAAGATAATAACTTGATTATTGTACAATTCTCCTTCTTACCATTTTTAGTTAGCTCACATAATTTTTCTCATTTACTCCTTGATTTCTATCCTTTTTCTTAAAAATGTGCTTATGTTACATTCCAAGTGGACTCTGCTTTTCCCTAAACATACCAGAAATGCAACAAATGCCATTAGTTTTAAAAGTCTATGATTGTGCCCTAACCGGTTTGGCTCAGTGGATAGAGCATCGGCTTGCGGACTCAAGAGTCCCAGGTTCAATTCCAGTCAAGGGCATGTACCTTGGTTGCAGGCACATACCCAGTAGGGAGTGTGCAGGAGGCAGCTGATCAATGTTTCTCTCTCATCGATGTTTCTAACTCTCTATCCCTCTCCCTTCCTCCCTGTAAAAAATCAATACAATATATTTTAAAAAATAAATAAAATAAAATTCTATGATTGTAATCACAAGTGACGCAATACAACAACCTTGTCCCCAGTTTCATAAATAGGATGTTTAATCTTTTTTATTACTTTAAAGGAACATGGAGAACTTGGAATGTTTTCAGATATGTAAACATGTAATATAATAATTGTAAAGAATCAGTGAATTTAATTTTCAGAAGGAAAGTTATCAGGATTATAAGAAATATTAATGTTAGAATTTAGAAAAAAATATTTCCAGATATAAAGGCTTTTAAAGATTTTTCAGAAGGGATATTTTTTTTTTCAATTCAAAGAACAGAATACATTTAATTTAGAAGCAGTTTACATAAAAGGCAGGTTATGGACTTGATTGACTTTTCTTTTCTGGGTGCTATAAACTAAAGATAATCTTAAAGTGTGCTATATACCACTGAACATTACAATTTGAGGAACTACACTTATAAATATAAATATTTCAATCACTCTTGGTGTGAAAATAAGTATTTAAATTTTAACATTTTACTTTTACTATTGTCAAATGACCAATGTTAAAGTATTTGATAATATTACTTTATTAAGTGTTTTAAATGAATCAAGTGCTGTGCTAAATGCTTATTAATAAAAGAATATATATTGTTTTAGACCATTTTGAATAACACCATTTAGCCATGGCAAAGTATACAGTAGGTAAAATAAATATAATAACTTATTAAGTGATAGAAATAAGTTTGTGTTCATATTTGATAACAAATACATATTTGGTAGTGAAGGTACAACTTAGCTGCATTTCCAGTTAGCCAATGAGGCAGAGGCAGTGCCTATGGCCGTGTAGATATCAAAAAATATTGGTGAAACCAATAGATGATGAATGCCTCAATAGAGCTTATCTAGTTTTACTTTAGTCCAAGTCCTTCCATAACATTCTTAGAGTAAATATTAGTTCTAACCATGATAGTTCTGAATCACTTAGAAAGTAATCAAGAGCTAGACAATATAGAACCAAAAACTTGGAATATCCTCAAGACACAATGTCCCTCTTCCTCCCTCATGCAAAATGGAAGCCCTTCTGCTAATAAATCTCCTGCCATAGGGCACTAGAAGATACTAGAATATTGCTCATCTGAACAACATAGTGGGAGTTTGTGGGATCTAGAGGTGGAGAGGAGAGATGTAGGAAAGGGACTCCCTGGCGAAAAACAATTTTTTTTATCTAAAACTTGTTTAGGTAAGAAAAACAATGGCTAGCTATAGTTATGTGCTAAACCTAAATGAAGAAAGGTAGACTTCAAATAAAATGTTTTTTAGAGATATTTTATAAGGTGCAATAATCCCATTTTACAGATGAGAAAAATGAGGTTTAAAGAGGTCAAGTGACTTTCCTAAAATTACCCAGAGAGAATGAATTGGGGAGAGAATTCAAGCATAGGTCTGGTTGACTTCAGAGTCTGTGATTTTAACAATAATGTTCTATTTCTTGAAAAACATACCATAATATATCACAAATGTTTACATATATTGAATATATTTCCCCTTTAGGATACATTTAAATAAGTCAATAACTTAGATCAATACGTGTCAAAAAGATGGTTCTCACAATATTATTTATAACATGAAGCAGTAGAAATGTAAGAAAATGATTTTCAATGGATGCCTATATAGATAGACATGCATGCATAAATACATACATATTTAAAACTGTAATATTACATAACAAAACTATTATTTAGTCTGGCCAGCATGACTCAGTGGTTGAGCGTCCACCTATGAACCAGGAGGTCATGGTTTGATTCCCAGTCAGGGCACATGCCCAGGTTGCGGGCTAGATCTCTAGTGTGGGGCATTCAGGAGGCAGGTGATCAATGATTCAATGTTTCTATCTCTCTTTCTCTCTCCCTTCCTCTCTGAAATCAATAAAAAATATAATTAAAAAAATAAAAAGCATTATTATTTTAACTATTATAATGGCATTTCCAAAAATTGTAAATGCAAGGGAAAACATACATATGCAATTCAATGAAGAAAGCAGCAAACACAATTGTTTATACTTTCTGATACACACATAAGCATATGTTGAAAATCAGAGTTGTGGGAACTAAGTCAGAAATGATTATCTTTAGGTGGTAGGATAAATCATTTTTATTTTATTTGATCCTCTTAGCATTTTTAAAATTCAAATTTAATGGAGTTAGCATATACTAATTGTTATAATCAGAAAAGCATTTTAAATAAATAAATAAATAATGAAATCAAAACATCATACACAATACCTGTCAAGTATTAATTTTATAACTTAAAATTCTACTATGTAAAATGGGCAAGAAAGAGGGTTCATCAAGCAAATGGCAGGAACATTAAGCCCTAAAACATCAGCTGCTTTCAATATGTGAAGGTAATGACCTGAAACTTGGTATTAAGGTATAACTACGGTAAAATGTTTAGGCTCATTAGCAGAAAAATTAGTATTTCAAACATTTTTAGTATACTGATACATTAGTGTGTCTCTTAGGACAGGCCTGTGCAGTGTTAAGGATTAGCTCATTACACCCTTTCCTCAGTACTCTAATGGCACAAATAAGGCAAAGAAATATGGAATTAGAATGGGAATAGAAAGTAAAATTTGGGAATGCTCAAGTTTAAGGCTAAAGAAGAAGGGAATATAAAGCATTGGAAAGATGTAGATGAGGTTGCTGATATCAGTACATAATTCTTTCCTATGCTATTGTCAATCTAATAGGCATTAATAATTTATATCACCAATCATGTCCCAGGTATATGGAAGCTTGACATCTCAAAAATAGTTACTTATCATCTATAATATGCAACACTTTGCTACATAATCACAATAACTTGTGCAAAGGGATTTATATTTATTATCTCATTTAATCCTTCATCTTTAAAGTTAAATTATATGGCCCTATTATTCAGATGAGAAATAATGAGAAATAAAAGACTTGCAATGTTATAAAGCTTGCCCAAAGTCATTGTGTTAGTAAAACAGACCCAGGATTCAAACCCAGCCAAACTGAATTAAGTGTCCAAGCTTTTAAGCTCTTAAGGAGAAAAATATTTTGCATGCCTTGACTTAGATGCTTTGGGGAATGGAATCCAATGAAATAGTACTTAGGTGCTTCAAGCACATATTCTGTTATGAAGGCAGAACACCCTGAAAGAACTACCAGTACTTTAACAAAACATCGACAAATATGTGCTAGCAAAGAACAAATTGAACAAGCAGGCTCGATCCCCAGCCCTAGTCGGGGGCACATACAGGAGGCAACCAATCCATGTCACTCTCTCACATGGATGTTTCTGTTTTTCCCTTTCCCTTCAACTCTCTCTAAAAATCAATGGAAAAATATCCTCAGGTGAGGATTAACAAATAAAACAAACAAACAAACAAACAAAAAAAGATGATGACACTTCTTTTTTTTAAGGACTCTGATAGAATCATTTGTCATTTATTAACTATTGACCAGGCAAGCATTCCCTGTTAGAGTGGCCTAGTGCCAGGTGATGGAGTGTGGGGAGGGAGAGAGAGGGAGAGAGGACAGGAAAGATGCAGGACAGAAAAGAATAAGACGTGATCCTAGACCTTAATGAGTGATAGAGTCATCTTGCTCAAAGTAATTTATAAACCTCCTAAGTGAAATGAAATGTATTGTCCTACAACTACATTTTATAAATATTTATACACATGATTCATGCACCGGTGGGGTCCCTAGGCCTGGCCTGTGCTCTCTCACAATCTGGGACTCCACGGGGGATGTTGGATAGCTGGTTACGGCTCAATCCCCGCAGGCCTGATCCAGACAGGAGGGAGCCTGTGTCCCTGGTGGTCAGTGACTGGTCGTTCTGTCGCTTAGGCTTTTACATACATAGATAAGAATAAAGTAGATGTAGGCGAAATCTCCTCTTCAACACACAGAGTGTTTTCTTCCCCAAACCCTTCACCCCTGGTGGGACCACTATTCTGTTTGTTAACTTGAGCTCAGCTCACTGCTTCTCTGCTCTTTCCATTGACCAAATCAAGTAATAGAACATTCTGTTTGGAGTTTGAAGTGAATAGTATGTGATACTGTTGGAGCAGCTTTTGCATTAATTTACATTAAAAAACTGGAGATCACAGGACCTCCTGGAGAGTGAAAGCTAGGTGCAATTGCTCCTGCATTTTAGTAGTATGCCAGGGATGACAATTTTATTGATACAGGCACATAAATTCATTAATCTGTTGTCCTTTATCAGGGGAGAAAATCAGTCCTTTTATATTCCCAGAGCAATCAAGGGGGCAAGGCAGGGGATGCAAATTAGAGAAGTACTAGTCTTCTCACAGTGACCAGAGGCCAGTGAGGGGCTCAGAACCTGAATGTCCATGTGAGCAGCTTACGTAGGTACACACCCCAAAATATCTAGTCAGATCTGTTTCTTTCCTGGTTGGAAAAAGTTATGATTCTTCTTCTTATTATTATTATTTACCTACATCAGTCCCACAAGTTATTTATAGAGTACTTACTAGGAATAGGGTACAAATACATATTTCCAATAATTTCAAAATAATCATTTCTAAAGTTCCTAAAGTGCTTACTAGGAACAGGGTACAAATTCACATTTCCAGTAATTTCAAAATGATCATTTCTAAAGTGCTTAGCTAGAGCTTTCAATATATATATGTATTTTACCTCTTCACGGTGAAATAAAACAAACCGTCTAGCAAAGATAGCAACAGCACCTTAATGACTTCTTCATTGCAGTCCCTTTTCCCTTTTGTCCTTCTGCTCCTTAATCATTGCAGACTATATTACATGTAGACCCACACAAATTCTGTTAAATCTGTTTTATTTATTATGATAGCAACCTAAGGATTACTCTATTTGGCAGAAGTCTCTTTTAAAGTGGCCAATTATTATTGATTAATATAGTGTGTACTGTAATAACATTGCTGGGATAAACTGCAATAAATTTATTTTCTTTTAATATGTACGTAAGTGCAGTTGCATAAAATCAGGGCAGTTCTATATACATAAAAATGATAATTTATGCATTGGTTTGTATCACCGTAATGTTTAAACTACTGAGGTTCAAGTTTATGATGATAAGCTATATTTAGCTATATAGATGTAGCTATATGGATGTGATTAGATAACATATTCTAAAAATCTATAGTTTGATTCATAAAAATGGGTTAGAGGTTAAGCTATATATATTTCACTAAAATTCATAGCCTTTCTAAGAACTATTGCTTTAGGCTGTGCTTCTGCTGGCACAGAATTTTTTTAGAAACTATTTTTTTTTTACTAAACAATATTTTCTTGAAGATATGAAACTTTATCCACAGGATGGAGAAAGAAAAGTTACAAACCCACAAAGGCACAGTCTATTTTTACTATTTTTAGATATGAAAAACCCATCATAATAGCAAAGCCATCTATAATTTAATGATTTGGTTTCTTTTGTAATTTTGTATTTGAATATGTAAACTGAAAAACAACTATTTTAAAGAAAAAATTCTACCCCTCGGCCTAAGAAAAGAGAAATTTTGAATACCTTTTTTCAATTCCCATATTAAGCCCCATCTTTGTGGTCTTAATTTTCTTATGTTGAGGTGGAACAAAATGTAGATGCAACCAGCATATAAGTTAGAAACAAAGGGATCTTTTGCTTCCCAACCACCCAGTACAAGTCAAGGAGTATTTGCAAACTATTAAAAAAATGAGTATTTAAACTTGAATACTTTAGGAAAAATAGAATAAAATTTGGTCTCTGAATGCAATCTAAACATAGCAGCTTATATTTCCTTAGTTGGAAAACTGGCGTTTTTAAAACAGCTGCTGAACTGAGGTGGAGTGAGAGGCAGAGCATGGTGGTGATGGACATGCTGGGCGCTAAGACCACTGTGAAATCTGCCAGCGGAAATTCTAGACCATGTGTGGGGAGAGGGAACTCTGAAAGCATCTTCCCTGTAGGGCCACGCTGCATACACAAATGACATTTCTGAAGAGGGGGCAGATTCTTCCGCTCTGCCTGTGGTGTTCACGTTAACCAGCAGCCACTTCTTGAAGTATGATTCACAGGGTCACATTCACCCACGAACACGCAATTAAGTGGGGAAAATTACATTAACGGGGATAATCAAGTTATCTTGTAATTATGTTTTTGAGTAAATTGGTGTGACAATTCTTTGTGCTGTAATTATGTGATTCAGAGATAATGGATGGTACATTAGACATTTTATCTATAAGTAAAACAATCTCTTTAAAAACTCAGGCTGTTATACCTATAGTATTTCAAACATTTTCAATCACATGCAAGTTTAGATTGACTATAATTAATCATGACTAGAGAAAATGTACAATTTTATATTGATATTGTGATATTATTTAGAACATTTTTGTCCTTGGAAAACTATTTAAATGAGACAGTTGTATTGGAAGACCCCTTGCTTAAATGGCCAAATGTTCTGAGCAGTGATATCATATTTTTATAAAAGTAATAAATATATTTTGAACTATTTTTGGCAGTACTATGCTCAGAATAAACATGGGAAGTCAGCAAAGTGTATTAAATTTGGAAATAATATTTTAAGATCAATATAGCATAAAATAAATGTATTCCTGTCATAGCAAGTGTTTTCTTAACTATGTACTCTTTTAAATGCCCATTGGGTTTTGATCGGCAGTAAATTTTTGATATTTCCTTATCAATAACTATTTATTGATTACCTCTGTACCAAGAATTATGCCAACAGCTATGGGGTAAGAAAACAAAAGAAGGTATTACTCAGCCAAAGAATCTACTATATTGCCCATAGTGGGACATTTTCTTTTTACATATAAACATTTTTGAAGCCAAAGATAATGCTTAGGATTACGCTAACATGGCTTCAAACATCCCACATTTTAACCAGTAACAATTTAGGTTAATAGTTATCTCTTACAGGTAAAATACTTCACCTGCTTAATCACCGGCTTTCTCCCTGTGTTCTGTGACTCATCACGCCACACTTCCACCACCTCAGGAGCTTGGTCTTTGCGGCTGCCTCTATTTGAATTTTTCCTTAAGATCACTGCAGGGGGCCTACCTGGTTTGGCTTAGTGGCTAGAGTGTTGGTCTGCGGACTGAAGGGTCCTGGGTTCGATTTCAGTCAAGGGCACATGTCTGGGTTGTGGGCTCAATCCCCAGTAGGGGGCTTGCAGGAGGCAGCCACTTGATGGTTCTCTCTCATTATTGATGTTTCTATATATATCTTTCTCTCCCTCTCCCTGCCTCTCTGAAATCAATAAAAATGTATTTTTAAAAAATCACTGTAGGGTTTTCTTGAATGGAATTCTCTCAGAGTCCCTCCCTGACCATCCTATCTAATAAAAAGGGAATATGCTAATTGACCCTCATGCCATTGCAGAGATGGTGGCACCCACAGCCAATAAGGAGGGAATATGCTAATTACTGCCCCGCCCTCAAAGATGGTGGCGTCCACAGCCACAAGATGGTGGTGTCCAGTCCCCTCAGCCCTACCGGGGCAGCAGGTACATGGCACGCCTACCTCCGGAGTACCCCAGTCCCCTCAGGGCCAACCCAAGGCACAGGCAAGCCTTGGATGGCAGCTGCCCAGCCGCCCAGGGCTGCCCAAGGCTCAAGTAATCAGGGCCGGCCAAGGCTTGCGCTGCAGACAGTGGCAGCAGCAGAGGTGTGATGGGGCATCATCTTCCCCTGATTGCTGGGTCGCCTCCCACCCCTGAGGGCTCCCGGACTGTGAGAGGGGGCAGGCCAGGCTGAGAGACTCCCTCTCCAGTGCATGAATTTTCGTGCAACGGGCCTCTAGTTCTATTATAAGTCCAACTCTCACCTCATTGCTCTTTTCACCCAAATTTATTCTGGTTAGATAACATTTATTATTCTTGAGACTATTCATTTGTTTACTTATTTTCTTTGGTTCTGAGCAAAATATAAAGTCCATAAGGACAGGAGTTGGTATTGTTCATTGCTGCACCCTCAATATTTAGAGCTGTGCTTGAAACATGGAAAGTGCTCAGTAAAAAGATGCTAAGTTAAAAGCCATGCTGAATTTTTCATATATGCCAAAAATATTATCATTCAAAAGATGTATATATATAGAAAACAAATTATTAATTTTATAGTAAAAGAGGAAATATGAAGATATATGACATCATCATGTTACTTCTAATTTTCATGGAACCATCAAGAAAATTACACATGATTGAATTCATCTTTATCCAACTGCATAAATTTCTAAAAGTTTAACATTGGGGGTAGGTGATATAATCTTAAATCTATTATTCTTTGTCATTTCCATTGTTAAATTCTAAGAATAAAACAAAGTAGAAATAAAGGGTAAAAACCTCTATCAATTTATTATATCTAAAAGTAATTTCTAATTAATTTGTATTTGATATTTGTACAAATTCTTTTTTTTATTTTCTTTAAATTTTCAATCAGAAATTATTTTATGATTTTAAGGCAAGGTTATTTCATAAATGATTAGTTAAAGGGTATTGTAGTATGAGATTAGTTTAAAAGACATAAAATTGATTTTTTAGATATGTAGGAACATTGAAATAATTCAAATATTTTATAAAATAAAATTAGCATGTTACAAATCCCTTAACTTTTTATTCTGTTGTTGTTTCCAATTTTCTCAAATATAACCTACTTTGGTGTTTTTTACCCTATATCTAAAAGTTTTGACTTATGCAATATCTAGTTGCAATAATGAATAAAACTGACATGAAATATCAATATTGGCCAGGCTAAATAGTAGTTGGCATCAAGTTGGATTGCTGAAGAAATAAACAAAATTGAAATGTTTTTGGTGTATAAGTACTGCCTGACATCATTTGTCCTTTAGAGGATCAATAGCTGCATGACCTAAATGTTATTTATATTGCTTTATATAAAGTAGCCAGAGAGACATGCTAAGTACTTTCTGTTTGAGATTGAATAACAAACACAATTAAAAAAAAAAATCAGAAATTGAGTTTCCTTTCCTAAAATGCTGTGAGGATAACTTTTCTAGGTAGGCAATTAATTGCAGGTACTTATTTGTCTGTGAGTTAAAGAAAATATAATATGAGTTAATTCATTTATGTCCATATTCAACCAACTTAGAAAAAGCAATTAACCTATCTCAGATCAAATGTAAAGCTCTTAACTGCCTAATTATTAAATGGTATATTCTAAATGTATAAATGACAAAATATTCCTACTGAGGCTTATATCCATTTTTAGCTCCAGTGAAATATAATAACATCTTTTCTTACTTAACATAGTAGTAGGAAGATATGAAATTTCTTCTCTGATGAATTCTGTTTTTTTATTAAAGAATGGAGAGAATTATGCTAAACGAAATAAGCCAGTCGGAGAAAGACTAGTATCACATGATCTCACTTACATGTGATATCTAATGAACAAAATAAACTGAGGAACAAAGATATTAAAGCATACAACAGACTGATGTATTTCAGAGGAATGGGGTTAGGGGAGCAGGAAAAGATTAACCAATTAATTTTTATGCATATATGCATAGCCCATGGACAGACATTAACAGGTTACTTTAAAAAGAGGTTTTACATAAATATCTACTTCCATTAGAAATATCCGTAAGAAATAAAGACATCAGAGCCCTAATACCATGTAACATAAAATTTAAATTTACATAGCTTTTCCGGACCATATATACATACTGTATATTATGTATTTATTTCTGTGATTCTTGGTTGCTAGCTAGGTAACACTGAATTTTACATTTGTGATTTCTGCTTACAAATCTAAAATTGTAGAATTTTCCTAAAATTGTGCTTATATAAATAGCTGAATGCATTTTAAACTAATGTAACCTAATTGCATATCCCAAAGGCACCAAACAATTTGTAAGTCTAATACTAAGTAATTCAGATTGCTGCCTGCTATATATGTACCTTATAATGCATTTATTATCACACCTTTGTCTGATAGTTTGTTTGAAAGTGAAATGTGTCACAATGCCATGTCCTTGAGCAATCCCTAAAAGTCTTTTTGCTCTCTCAGTAACTGCTGTCTCCTGATCTCTTGACAATTTCTCAGCAGGTGTGTGCAACAAAACAGCTTTCAAATCAATTGGCATAGTGAGTGTAAACTTCATTTAGGAGTGTCAGTTATCATCATAAAATATTATTTCCTTAATAGGTATTAAATGTTACAGCAAAGAAGAAATAAATTGATGGAACAATTCAGTGAAGTCCTGGTATGTTGATTTGGAACTGCATAGTGACAGGCATTTTGGTGTGAACAAAGTGAGTAAACAAAACCAGGCTAGCCATTGTGACACTGGACACTGGACCTCATATTCATCATTTTGGCTTTGAAATATGTATAATTAATGTATGTCTTCCTTGATTGCTGATTCAATAAATCTGATTTGGCTATTTCCATATTTATTAAATTTTACTGTTTAGTATGTTAAATAGTGTGTCTTTTTCAGCTACAATATTGCTTACCAAATAAAATGTCTAACTTACAAAATATTAGTTTACTTCATTTTAGCTTCCATTTAATTTTGCTAGGGTACATAAAGTTGCAAGCCACTTAATAGATTTTTGGCATAAATATCCACATTATATGGGTCCATATTGCTTAAACGGCTTTATAATATGCTAGAAATAAAATTTTGCTTGGTATCTAGAACTAATCCATAATATGTTGGCTCAACAGAGTCAATCAAATGGAAATTCCTTTATTGAAATATAATTGTAGTGGAGCTCATTATTAACATTCCAGGGTTGACAGTGACATCGGCATAATTCAGGTGGAGCAAACAACCTTCCTTTAGTAGAAAAAAATTCTAGTTTGCATTTTTTCTCTTTCTAAAAGAATAATAACAGCACAATAGTAACAGAATTTTGACAATGCTGTCATTTTGAAATTAGATGTAGGGAATCTACCAGATCTCTTTTTTAGCTAATTGGAAGAGGGATATGGAATTAAGATTCACATTCTACTGGGAACTTGGAGACAAATTAAAATGTTAGATATAATTAAATCATAGAGTTTGAAAGGACTTGAGAGGTCATCTATTGTCTCAAATCACTTCCATCTGAGACAGAACAAACTTAAATCATCCTTCCATGATTACTACTTGAACCCTTTTAAGGATAACAGCAATTAGCTCAGCAACGTAAAGCAATGTTTTTAAAGATTTTCATCATTGGAAACTTCATCCTGATATCTAAATATCTCAAGCTTCAGAAAAACATATTTGAGATGCCATCAGTTTATATGGAAAGAGAAATATTTAAGACCTTTCAATGAGGAATTCAAAAGCTGTCCATTTGTCCATTCAAGGTTTCTGTGTTCTAACCAGAAGGAAGTCCCTATTTCTTTAACAGTGTTTATTCTTGGGTTTCCTTTCAAGCATTTTTGTTATTTATGATTCTGCAATAATATTGACAAATCTATATCACACTTTATTGACACCAAAATTAGAAAAGAAGCTTTCAAAAATGTACTTCATTAGAGTTAAGTTCAATAGGTGAGCTCCTCATTGTTCCTACCATTATATATTGTATGTTTTTGTGTTCTAAACTTCTGCAACCCTATACCACCTACATGTTTTTTCCATTGTCATAATTAATTCCCAAATGTGTTCTCCTGCTCACCCTGTTAACCTACATTTACCACTTGGATTTTGTTTTATTAAAATGAATTTGTACATGTGAAGAGTTAAAAAAATTATTGGGAGAACTGAACTCACCTTAGGAGTGAAGGTGGCATCATTGATGGAATGCATGTGACCATAAAGTGACTGCTCACATTTGCCCTAGGAAGACAAAGCAGAAATAAAGTCCAATAAATTCCATTCAATGTGTAAAAATAAATTGAAGGATACTTAATTGAATTTGTTTTCAAGCAATGTTTTAGTCCAATAATAAAATTAATATAGTCTCATGATAGAAAATGTTAGCTTTTGATATCAGCTACCATTCAGAATCAGTGCTGTGCTGATGAGTGTGCCACCAGGGATGGTACCTACACTGAAATTCTTGTGCCCTTGCTTTTATACCCTTGCACTGGTGGTGAAATCTCACCAAACGGCACCATTATGCCATTAGTACAGTTTTCACGCCATGGGGCTGAATAGTGAAGCCCATGATTTCTACCGCTGCTGAAGGTATGGAGTCCTTTCTCTTTTTTTTTTTTTTAGCTATAAGATTTTTTTTTAATTTCAAAATTTTCAAAGTTTGGCATTGTAATCATTACAAGTATAAAAATGTTATAACACATGCACAGTAGTATTTTTAATACAAAATAAGCATTTGTTTTGTGAAAACCATACTTCACATGTACCCATTCAGCTCATGTATTCTAAACAAAGCTAAAATTAACTACAAAAATGTCTAAGCTTCAGTTTAAATGATTCCAGGAAAATTGACCCATAACATATTACAAAGGGGATTTTAATAGGAGAGGGATGGCTTCACTTTTACACCAATGTTCAAAGGGCATTCTTAACTATCTGAGGGAAACAATCCAAATTCTGTAGAAGAACCAGAAAATAATACACCTGGAATATGGTTGATAGATTTTTATTATGGTATAAAATTAAGATTTAATCCAATAATATAATATTCATTCAACAAGTTATTTTTCAGCGTTTAACATGTCAGAGACAATTCTAGATACTTAGGATATAGCAATGAATAAAACAAAGAACCTTGTCCCCATTGACCTTCTGGGGGAAAGGGAGGGAATGAATATTTTTAAGAGGTATACAGTATGTCAGAAGATAAGTATTATAAAAATAAGGAAAGTCGGGCAAGGGAAGGGGTATGATGGGGATTGAAGGGCAAAGGGCAAATTAAATTATCAAGTAGAGTAATGTGGTTTGACCACACTCAGAAAGTAAGGTTTGAAAGCCTAAAGTCAGTAAGGGAGTTAACCAAGCAGACATGTGGAGAAAGCATTCCTGAAAGAAGGAAAGGCTAGAGCGAATGTCTCCAGCTGAGAGTTCACCTGGAGTGTTTCTAGAACAGCAAGGAGCCAATGTGGCTAAGAGAGAAGACAGTCAGAAGAGTAGGTTTGCTCAGAAGGCTTCATCGACTCTCTTTCACTACCTTGTATTTACTTAGTCCTCTGCCCTGGGAGGCTGGAAGAGAGACTACAGAAAAGACTACAAAAAGAGATATTAAAGATTGTGGTCACCATCATGCCCCTCACTGTTATCCGACATTCATAGAATACTTGAAATTAGGCAAAGTGGGAAAGGCTTTAACTACTAAGCTCTAAACAGCACTCACCATTGCTTTAAAATAATTAAATTTCAGATATTTTTACAGATTTTGGACACGCTATTAATCCCTTTTCACAGACTGCAAAATTAGCCATATAAATTTAACTTTCTTAAAAATATACTGAACACTTTGACATCTCTCAGAATACCCCCTGCCCGTGTCATCTTGCTTCAGTGTCTTGATATTGTTATAACATTAATTATGCTGAGAACTTCAAAGCATCCAAATTCCTAAAATAGGAATAAATTAATTGCAAAGCCAAAAAGGTGAAGTATAAATTGTTATAATTAGCTTTCATATATTATTATTTTAGGAACTTTTATGGTTGTTTTTGAGAACTAGTATCATATAGTCATATCACATTACGCTTGTGGAGTGTTAATATTTAAAAATATACTTAAATTATCAAATTTGCCTCAAAATATTTTTGCATTAATAAAAGTTTTACATTTGGCCCCCTTCTAAATTGCAAACCTCTAACCCATTTGATTAATTAGTAAGGAAAATGGAGGTTTCTGACGCAAATCCTGAAGGCCAAGTTTTAATTCGGAATGGAATCTCTAAGGCACTCTTGAAAAGCCCTGGAAATATGAGGAAATAATGGAAATGCTGACGGACCACATTTGTGCTGCTATAACAAAACCTGACTAGAAGATAAATGTTTCATGAATTAAGAAAAGTTAAAAAAGCTTTTTCTCTCCAGCTTTGTTCCCAAGATAAAAGTGAATGTGCTCTTTTGGTGGTAGAGGGAATATGTGGGTTACTAATATGCTAGTCTGCACATAGCCTTAATCAAAAGCAATACCCAAACCGGGACACTAAAGCTTAGAATAACTTCTTTGATGAAATCTTGTCAGAATTGTTTCATTTCAAAGCAGTGAAAAAGAAGGAAGAGTTGTATTAAAAAAAAATCATGTGGCCTAACACGTCATTGCTCCAGAGAACCCGTGTGCATGGATCGCATAATAGTTTCTATCATTGGCCCTGGGGATCGAAACATCTGGGACTTAATTCTTGAACCGCTTCTTAATAGCCATGTAACTTTAAACAAATCACTTCACTCCCCTGTGCTTTAGTTTCCTCATTAATTCTGGAAACAAACCCAAATGTTAAATACCACTACCTGTGTCCAATGGGGTAATATTTAACCTATGGTTTTGTTTCGCAAATTAAATGAGAATAGAGTGCTTAGACAAAGTAAGAGCTTGACAAATATTAGCTCGCAACCATTGAAAATGCTGATTACTTCCAAATCAACATCTCTGCCTTTAGCTGTCTACCTGCCCCTTGAAAGGAAGGGGTCTCAGAGGCATCAGGGCTGTTTCTTCTGTTTGTCCCTCAGTCATCCCCCATGTGGTACTGCCCTGCTTCGTGGCCCTCTGTCTACTAACCCCATCCCTTGGGCACTTGGGCTGATTGGACTCAGCCAGAAGAAAGCACCAGCAGGGTGTCGACAAGAAGAAAGAGAGGACAGATAAACAACCACTGCTTCAGCTGTGATTTTGTCAGTGACCCTGTCTTCTTCCTAATTCCACACTCCTGCTGTGAGGTCCTCTCCCATGGCTACAGCCCATGTGTGTCCAATAATGCTCTTCTCCTCCTGCCCCTTCAGACCTAGAGGTAGTGCTGGCTTCCCAGGGTTGCTAGCCGTTGAGTGCCGTGTTTGGTCCCTTAACCCTGTTCACATTTCAATAACATGCAACTGGAGTTTTCCCCAGGTGTCATCTGCTCCCTGCTGGGGACCTGTCTGATATAGCCTGTCAGACGTAATACACTAAAGCAGACTTTTTAACTCACTACTTCCCAGTTGCCTACTTGATCTTTGCCAAATCATTCCCTCTGAGTAAATGGCATCACAGTTGTTCAAACAAAAAACTTAGGCAATCAAAGACCTGAGAATTAGAATACCTCTCCTTCTTCTCTCACCTCCAGCCGACTCCTCATCCAGTATACAGCTCTTCCTGAAATATGTAGCCCTGCTGTGCTCACTTCTGTCACTCTCCATCATTACCACTCCAGTGCATGGTGACAGCAGGAGCATCCTTATCGATCTACTTGCTCCTCCTCTCACCCCACTCCTCATCCATTTCTCTCACGGCCACCAGACTGATCAATGAAACTTGAATCAGATCATGCCAAGATCCAACTTATAGCCATCCAAACAATTGCCATTGCACTCAGAATAAATTCTAAACTCTTTACTTAGCTCCAAAGGCTCTATACTGTTGGTCTCCTGTCTGGCTATCTAACCTCACCCTTTACCATTCTCCCTTCTCATGTGCAGTGTTCCAGAATATCTTCATTTGTCTACATGGTCAATGCTTTCTGAGCAAAGATTAATAGCAACCCTAAAGATAGAGAAATTTGGAGAGATATAGGGGCATCTCTCCCTGAGAAATTTGTGGGTTTTGTTTACATTCTAGGAGTTACAAGACTTGAAACCCTCCCCTCCTCCCCCTAGAGGGGATTTATTTATATTTTAAAACAAATGACTCTCTCTCAATCTCTATCTCTCTCTCTCCTGGAGAAACAGATACGCTCTAATGTCATAATTTGGGGGTTTCCTTTCAGGGGGCATAATTCCACTGTACCTGCAGGGTGCACCTCGCTCTTACTGCTTCTCCCCTTGAGAAATTAGGCAAATTAACACACACTGGTGAGTAAATGCATGGTCTGAACTCTGATCCAGCAACCTCCTGTTTCTTGTCAAGATGAACAAATTAGTAAATATAAACATAAAAACATAACACTATCACATTGGCCTCCCTGTTCTTCTAACAGGCCAAGCATGTCCCCGCCTTTATACTTCCTTTTTCTCTACTTTATATGTTTTTGTGTAGCTTTAAACAGGTCCTTGTCCTTCTCATTCTGCTCTCAACTAAAATTCATAGTTTTCACTGATATCTGAAATCTAGTATTCCTGCCCCTTCTCTTACATCCTCTCATTACAGTACCAGAAACTTTAATGAAAACCCTTTCCTTTTCTTCTTGAACACTAAGGCAGACTTGAGATCAGGTGTGGCCGGGTGACTAAGCTCTGCCCAGTGAAATATGGGCAGTTATGAAATAAGTCCCATGAGGTCTTGGCCCTTAAAATATCCCACACAATTTTTCAGCTGCAGGTAGAGGGGCCCTGGAACAAGTCTGGGTTTCTGAACCACCACAAAGAGAAAAGCCACCAATTAGCACCTTCTGACTGCACATCCCATGAATGGGAACTAAGCTTCTACTGGGTCAAACCCCTGAGTATCCAGGGCTTAGTGGTTTCAACACATGTTGATACCCAACAAATAGGTCACCCTGTTTTGTTTCTTTCATGTCACTCTTTAGCATATAAATTTACTCAATGAATTTATTTTCTGATTTATTGTTAGTTTCCTTCCACTAGAATTAAACCCCACAAGAGAAACATGTCCACGGCTCTATCATCCCCAAGGCCCAAGACAGCTCTAGTAGGATCTCATAAACAGTTGTTGAGTGAAAAACTAAACTAAACTTGTTCTGGCCCAAGAGTTGTGAGTGGAAATAACATGTAATACCTCTCTCATGCTCTTTGCAACCCCACCTTTCTATTAATTAGAGGTGCAGTACTCTCCAAAAATATACGTGCTCTTTGGTAAAAAACAGCAGCATTCAAGGTGGCTGCTAAATCACCCTGGATCATAGGTGAGTATGACTAGCAGAGCCCTTCCATCCAACCTGAAGAGGACACAGACCGTGAGTAAGATGTACATGTTACTGTGATTTGGAGGTTATGTGCTACTATAACACAGCCTCGCTTAGCCTGACTGACATGAACCCTATGTGGGAAGATTAATATTATCTCCTCAAATATTAAAAGCTTTTCTATTATCTATACTGCAATGTGGAAAGCTGAAAAAATGTTGAAATAGTACATGTCAGAAGCCTAATACTCAAGACAAAAGTTTAAAAACTCTTAAAAAGTAAGTCTAATATAGAATCATTAAATAATCATAAAATATAAAATTGTAAATAATCGTAAAACAAGTAACCAGACATAACATCATCAAAATCATCAAAGAGCTGATGTTCACACACTTCATTTTCACTATAATGACTTATTTACCAATGGATTAAATAACCTTTGAAAAAGTTTAACAGATTTCAAAATATAAAGTGAGCCTTCCTAACTCAGGCTTGTTTTTTGTTTACAAGGCTATCTAAAAAAATTTATTTTTGATGTGTTAAAGTTCCTTAGTGACATATAACTTACAGTAAAATGCACACACCTTGGGGGACTTAGCTTAATGAATTTTTATCTATGTATTATCTGTGTAACTGCCATTCAGATTAAGATATAGAACATTTCCATCACTCTAAAAAGTTTCTTTATGCCCTTTTCAGTAAAAAGATCCTCACAAGTTTTTTTTTATTAACTACATTTTTTTTTGGAGAAAAGAAATACAAGGATATAGTTGAAAAAAAACACACCAAAATATTATAGGAGACTATGCAATGAAAAGTTAGTCTCTCATTGAAGGTCATCCCTAAATGCAACTGTAAATAGTGTCTTTTGTTAATTTTGTAGTACAATATGTGCCCATACATTCAATTTTTTTTTACTGTATCATGTTATCCACCTCAGTGCTTGCATAAATTAAATCATGCTATTTGTGAATTTTATGAGGTAGTATATTGTGATGGTGAAAAATGTGATACTGTAGTAAAATTACAGCATTTGGAACTCAGCTCATTGGAAATGTATTGGTAATATTTCTCATGTATAAATACTATGCTAAGTACTTCAAATACTGTAACTCTTTTAATTTCTACCATATAAAATTGGTAATATTTTAAATTCTTATTTAGAGTTGGAGAACTTTGTGAAAAGAAATTAGCATTTGCTTACACAAGTAAAATATATTACAATTTATAGATTCACTAGTTGTCTTCTTTTCTATTATTTGTCCTACCTTTTAATTTTTGTTGGCCACTGAGAATAAAAAATAACCACACTCCCTGGAAAAGACTCTTTGTTCTATAGCCATGTTAGCAAACACTAGAACTAGTTTTAACTTGTCCAATCAATTAGTAACACTTCCATAGCCCTGCTTATGAGTAAACAACCAGAACTTATTTTAAACCTATATAATTAATCAATGACAACTAACATCAGTGAACACTCGTCGAAAAGCCAAATAGCATCAGACTTAGGATTTGAAAGTGAGCCAACTGGCCAAAGAGTCAATACAGGGAACATGTTTCTAAGTCTGATATTAACCTTCTTCCACTTCTGTAAGAGACAAAATCAAGCCTCAATAACCAACACAACTACTCTTCTAAGCCTGACCTAACCTCTATAACCTACACAATCAAAAGTAAACTCTTCCCCAAAACTGAAGATAAGATCAGCAATTGGGCTTGCTCAACGAGTACAACTCTGACTAGTATAACTCTTCCTCACTTAAGTATATGATGAACTCAGGGATTTTTGTTTGTTTCAAGTATTGAGTGGAGGTTTCATCTTTTGATACCACAGAGAGGGTGAGGGGTGTATTAGTTATGGCTGCCATAACAGAGTACCACAGACTGTGTGGCTCAGACAACAAAAATTCATTTTCTCACAGTTCTGGAGGCTAAAAGCCTAATAGCAAGATGTTGACAGGGTTGGTTTCATTTTGAGGCCTCTCCTTGGTATGTAGGCCATCTTCTTCCTATGTCTTCACATGGTTTTCCCTCTCTGTGTGTCTGTGTTCTAATCTCCTCTTCTTATATGGACATCAGTCAGATTGGATTAGGGTCCATCCCAAGGACCTCTTTTACCTTAATTACTTCTTTAAAGACCCTATTTCAAATATAGTCACATTCTGAGGGAATGGGGGTTAGGTCTTCAATATGTAAATTGAGAGGACACAATTCAGCCCATAACAAAGGGCTGGAGAGATATTTATTCCACTACTCATAAAATACCTTAGAGTGCAATAGCCATTAGGGCATTAGCCTGTTGGAAGAGTTAAACTGTGACATTATCTGATAGTATTTATTGCATTATATATATAATTTACATATATTACATTAATATACTTTGAGTTAATATTCAATCTCAGAATAAAAAGTTCATTTTTATGTCATATCTGAGCATATATTTAATTAGACAAACTAAGAGCACAGGGTCCACAGTAATACTGCTTGAATTTGAACTTGGGCTTTGCTTTGTCCTTGGAACACTATGAGCCTCCATGTTATCATCTGTAAAATAGGAATAACCTACATGATGGCATCATCATGAGGATTTCAGTAATTCATGTAAAGTGCTTAGATTGCTTCCTGAGACATAGCCAGTGCTCAGTAAATGTTAATTGTTAGTAATAATATGCAGGTTGCAAGCTCTGTGATAGCAGGAATGACTTCTATTACCTTCATCACCTCATAATTATAGATGCAGAGATGAGCTGGCTCACGAGAGGTATTTCATAATTATTTTTGAAGTAGTAACACACACACACACACACACACACACACACACACACACACACACTTTTAGGTCTTTCCTAGGAAAGATGTTAATTTCCTAAGTTTGCCCTTCATCAACTTTCTTTTTTAACATGTAACCTCTGCCTTTTCAAGGCAATTCAGGAAAATGTGTTAACCTCTCAGGATTTTTTATTTTATGAAAGAATCTTCAAGGAGAAGCACTAGGAATGGAGTCCTAATCATTGAATTTCACACCCATTTGGCAGTTGCACAGAATACAGTTGTGCATATACACTGCTTTTCCTGTGAACAGCACCTCTGTACCTCCCTCCACATTCATCCTGCAAGCTCCTCACATTGCAATACAGAGGCAATGTCTCCCCAGAGTATTATTTCTTTGCATGTTCCTAGAAAATAACTGTTTATAGTATAAACTTAAAATAATTGCTTATTTTAAAAACTTCAAAAATTCTCTAAATGAAATTTATTAAAGAGAATTATATTGTGCAATTGTGCTATATGCATTTTACTTCATATTTTCTAATCAATTAAAAGTATATATATATATATTTACATATACACACACACACACACACTAATAAAAGAGAAACATGCAAATTGACTGTCACTTCTCAATGCCCACCAGCCAATCAGGAGTGAGTATGCAAATTAACCCAACAAAGATGGTGGCGGCCCTGCCCCCAGCCACTCTGGGCCTCTGGGCAGCACGCATGCAGGTGTGGAGCAGCCAGGCAGGGTGGGACGCCTGCTATGAGGGGGAGGGGGGCAGAGGGAGCTACAGGAGCGGCGCTCTGGCCAGGGCGAAGACGGAAGGCAGTGGCCAGAGTGAAGGCCTGGGTCCTGGGTGCCAGAGGAAAACCAGTGCCGGCAGCCAGGGGAAGGAAGGCCTATTGCAGAATAAAAACTTATATCAGCTGTGAGAAAAGCATTTCATTACCAGCTATCTGTAGATTATTTCCATTACAGGTATTACCTTATTAGCAAGTTTAAATATTATGCCAAAGAATTTTATGGAGATCCTTTTTTAATTGAACAGGGTCAAATATCTAATATAACAATTTAACATTTAGTTTTTGCAAATTTTTTAAAAAATAACTTTGTGAAACCAAAGAATTTTAACCTAACAGGTTTATATATTGATTGTTAAAGAAAAATATTCTCTATTACTATTACTGAAATAATCCCACTGGCATATAAACTGAAAACATAATCATTAGCAAGCCTCCTGTTTTTTTATTTTATTTCATATAAATAACTAACCATGTCTGTGAAAGATTGATTGCAGCTTTTAAAATATTTGCTGAATCCATGTGTAATTAAGATGAGTTAAATATGCAAATTAAGCCTAATGAGCTTCATTTATTAATGTTAGTTTGCCTTGCCTCTACAAAATCTCTGTGAATTTTTTCAGCATATGGTATTTCTGATTGCTTTGTTTTGGGGTGAACTGCTGAAGAAACAAGCTTTTTTTCAGGAGGAGTAAAAGCTTTTGCAGAGGATCTTAGAAAGATCCCATTTAGAAAGAAGGGTTTTTAAAAAACGCTCCCAGGAGCATTAAAACTGAATAAAATGTTACTATTTAGTTTTTTTTCAACCATCTTCATTTAGATTACATTTACTTAATTCAATTTCATCCAAGTTGCAACCCCTTTGGGAATTTCCTTCAATGAAGACAAGCACTTTGTCACAATATGTCCACAGTAATGAATAGAATGCAGAGCCTGGGTGGAGCGGGCAGCATATAATGAACCATAACATGTTCTGGAGAAGTGCCTTTCCTGTACACAACTGCAAAATTTCCCCACATTAACAAACCGAACCTCTCGCTGTAAAGCCACCAGCCTCATGTAACTCATGTGGAGGACATTCAGTGAGGCATTTACAAGAAACATAGTTATTGGAAACAATGCCAAGGAAACATAGTGTTAAGGGTCAGAAGGAAACACAACTATTATAGTTCTGAGTCAGTTTCACTAGCTCTTTCCTGATCAGGGCAAGAGGAAAAAAAATAAAATCTCAGGGCAAATAGATTGTAAATTTCCACAAATTTGTGTTATCTATATAATTCTCTCACCATTGTACCCCACAATTCAAGTTACCAAGATTTGATTGCCTACTGAAGGATTTGCTGTGTTGTTGTTTTTTAGATTTACTTTGTTGAAGTCTTAAAATTTATTTTTATTATTGACCCTACAGATGTCCCCACATCATCCCAGCCCCACACCCCTGCCCTGGCTTTCACCACACAGCTGTCTGTGACCATGGGCTATGCATATATGTTCCTTGGCTCATCTCGTCACCTTTCTTATCTGGTCGCACCCACCACCCTCCCCTTTGGCATTCCTCCGTCTGTTCCACTGTTCCATGCCTCTGGTTCTATTTTGTGCATCAGTTTATTTTAATCATCATATTCCACATATAGGTGAAATCATATGGCATTTATCTTTCTCTTACTGGCTTATATCGTTAGCATAATAATATCCAGGTTCATCCATGCTGTCACAAAGGGTTAGAGTTCCTTCTTTTTCATAGCTGCATAGTATTCTATTGTGTAACTGTACCACAGCTTTTTCATCCACTCAACTACTGCTGGGCACTTGGAGGATGTGCTATTATTTTTAATAAAGAATTTTTTTCTAGTAGAAAAAAGGGTTCTTTTTTTCAAGGTTTCTGAAAGGAGATATTTATATCTATATCTATATATAGCCATAGCCACATCTATATCTAAATATGTAATATTTATAATGAAATATAATATTTCAATTGTGGTAAAAATACAAAGAACACATATAACATAGGATGTATCCTTATTATATAAAGTTAAAGGCAGGAGTTAGAAAGCATAGCATTTATTCCAAAAGATAATTTAAGAGGAAAATGCTATAAGTGTAAATTTGTGAACCAGGTAGCTAAAACAGTTAAAAGAGAACCCTGAACTATCCTAGAGGTGGTAAGTATAAGAAGCAGCTTATTAATTTGCGTAAGTATAAAATGCAAATAGACTAATTACCCAAACTTAAAAGATTTTCAATGGCAAAAGAAACCACAAACAAGACAAATGATAAAAATGTTTATATATAATCTTGACTATTTCTTGAGAATAAATTCTAAGAATAGAAGTTATTACAGCAGAAATTATAGATTCCTAATGTTTTTAATACATAATGTAAAAATGTCCTATTGATCAAATTTATTAATTTTATCCCACAAATTTTTTGAAGACCAGTCTTCTACCCCTGACCCAAATAAATATTATAATTTTTAAATTAATGTTTAATTATTTATAAGTTCTTTTATTGCCAAATATATGATCAAAGTTTAAAAACTTCTAACAATACTTTTAAAGTCATTTAAGCATTTCGGATTTTATTTATAACTAGAGGCCCAATGCACGAAATTCATGCAAGAGTAGGCCTTCCTTCCCTCAGCTGCCGGCACTGGCTTCCCTTTGGCATCCGGGACCCGGGCTTCCCTTGCAGCCCCAGCTTCGTCCAGAAGGTCATCTGGAAGGGTGTCTGGTTTAAATACCATATTATGCTTTTATTATTATAGTTACCAAAGAATGATTATAATACTGAAAAAGAGTAGTCACCCGACCAGTCTTTAGTGATTTCCCTCCCTAGAGATAACCAAGTTGGAATTTCTTTAGTTGTTTTATTTTACATAATATTAGTATTCACCTCCATAGCCCTGAATGAAATTTTAAACTGCTATTAACGGATGCACACATATTAGATGCTATTTTTGATTTTCTGTTTATTATGGATAATTTTTAAACTATCTTAAAATAGCATCTCATTTCCCCTCATCTTATGCTTTTAATATAACATTTATAGTTAAATTAACACTCTATGTTTATACTATTATATTCTTAATAATATTGTACATCCCTGAGGGGACCCGACTGCGAGAGGGTGCAGGCCGGGCTGAGGGATCCCCCTCCCCACCCCCAGTGAACAAATGTTGTGCACTGGGTCTCTCGTTTTCTATGTATTAGAAGAGATCATTCTGGCAAGGTATAGGGATGGACACAGGATTACAGAGGTGACCATGTCCCATTCTGCCATGAGGAATTTACAGTGAATTGTTTGAGAAGATGGGAATAGGAAGACTATAAAACATACTAACGACTTCCTACTAAGAAGCAAGCATTGTTATTCTGTAAGGTACTGGATTCTGATATTTTAATATACTGCTGGATTTCAGTTTGCCAAAATTTTATTATTTTTATATCTATATTCTAAAATACATTTGGGCTGCATTTTTCTTTTACTTTTTTGCTATATTTCAATATCTTTGTCATTCCAGTTTTATAAGATGACCAGGATATAGTTCTATTTTTTTTCATGTCCTAGAATAGTTTGAACAGCATTAGTATTATCTGTCCTTTGCAGGGTGGTGAGAGGACTCATTCATAAAGTCATCTGATCCTAGCACCCGTTTTAATATATTTTTATTGACTTCAGAGAGCAAGGGAGAGAGATGGAAACATCAGTGATGAAATGGAGTCACTGATTAGCTGCCTCCTGCACACCCCATACTTGAGATCAAGTCCACAACCCAGGCATGTGCCCTTGACCAGAATTGGACCCAGGATCCTTCCGTCTGCATACCGATGCTCTATCCACTGAGCCAAACTGGCTAGGGTGCTAACACCTGCTTTAGAGGTTAGATCCAGTTCTTTCCAGAATATGGTTCTATTCAGGTTATCTACTTATTTTGTTTTTTATTTGTTTCAATTTTTAAAATTTATAATTCTCTAGAACATTTATGTTAATAAGTATTAAATTAGTGTTACTCTGCTAGGCACTGGTCTAGTTTCTGTGTTAATTTTATTCCCATTTGAAATATTTTAAACTATTAGTATTAATCATTTTAAAGATCTAGTCCTTATACACTGATATTTTCTCCCCCTTATTTCATGTTTGTATATATTGTGTGTGTATTTTCCAATATCTACTGGGTTTATAGGACTGTCAATTTGTCTTATAAATTGGCATGTTATGAAATCACTGAGTCACATTATTTCCTTCAAATCTGTCCTTCTTTTAGCCTGTTTCAAAGGTGAATTATTTGTACTTTAGTATAGCTAATGAATTTTTATTCCTGTGGAGTAATAGATTTTTTTCTTAATTTTTTTATTCCAATTCACACGGCTGTCTAGAATACATCTACTGGAGAGAATGAACTTAGTGCTGTGAGTGCTGGGGACGGGGTGCCCAAATCTGTGGAAGAGACTTGGTGTGGTTTTCTTCATCTGAAGTCTGCAGAGCTCCTTCAAACTGTATTGACAGAGGTCTAGTCAAGTTTGGAATAAGTTTGGTTACATATGTTCTGATAGTTTCTTCTGAAATACCACTTATATGTGTGATGGCTCCTTGTTTTCCTACCTCCATAACTATCATCTTCTATGTCATTTTTCCAACTCTTTTGCTCCTTTGCAAACTATGAATGTCTCCATTCTCTTCCTCCACTCCCTGGAAAAGGTATTTAAAGTTGTCTTTTACATATTGATTCAGTTTTCTGTGGTATCAGTTCTACTACTGCATAGTTAATATGTCATAAAAACAAAAGGAGACAATCACATATGTTTAGAATAATTTAAAATTTTGATCTTGGAAGAAGGGGACTGGGTAGAAGTAGGCAAAGGGGGGATGGGGACATCTATCTGTAATAGAGTCAATAATAAAAATAAAGAAAAAAGGTACATTTTTAAGATAAATTTTAAAGGATGGACAGAATTTCAGAGAGGGGAAGATGGTGTTCAAGGTAAAAGAAGCATAGGGCAAAGGCATGGGGAGAGAAAGTTTCTGTCATGAAGAGATGTCAGGCCACAGGGCTGCATGGCTGTGACACTAAATGTGTGCACTTCATATAAGCAGATAATTAAACAGATAGGTCATAGGGGGAATTATTAAAGGTCGTGATGAAGAAACTGCACCCAATGTGGTGGTAGTGGGATTTCCTAAAATGTCTATGACTGTGAATGACATGATTAGAACTGTTCTCTTTGAAAATCTCATCAAGTCCCATCTTATAGTAAAAGTAGAGGCTGGAGTCAGAGTCCAGTAGTCTGGACGTCCAAGGGAAGGGTACTGAGCCTGTGAACCAGGGAGGGGCAGTGGGATGTAGACAGTAGGGAAAGATGTAAAAGGCAACGTAAAGAGCACATTTGCAAGATTGAACAGATGATGAATGCTTGGGAAGCTGGAGAAGTAAATCCAAAGATGACTATGTTTCCCACTCCATGATGTTGGAGGACGATTGCCCTAAAACCAAATTTGGTCACAGGTTCAGTAGACCAGCACATGGAGACCTTCACGGTAACTCTTCAGACTCATTCCCCTTTGTTCTTTCCCTTTTTAAAAATTTTATACTCTAGTCAAAGCAAATTGCATATGGCTTTACACATCATTGACTTTATAAATGCTGTCCTAGTATCTCCTCTTGGAAGTGTCTTTACTTTTTAATGCCCAATTTTTATTAAAGACTGAACTGAACTACCCACCTCATTCGAAGCATTACTTCCGACTCCCCCACACAACATGAATTGTGACTGTGTTAAGATAGCCCGTTAGTGGTACCTCTAGAACAGCACTAATCACTGAGAAGAGATATTGTTTTATTCTCCTTTTAATCTTCGGGACATGGATTTAATCCTCAGCAAGGAGCAGGTTCATAATGAATAATGGAGAAGTTGATAAATAAAATGTATAAAATGACATGGCTACTTTGAATCCGAGTCATTAGGAAATAAAGTTGTAATTTACTGAAATAAACAGTAACCTGAGAAATTGGGGTA
Source organism: Cnephaeus nilssonii (assembly GCF_951640355.1). Taxonomy (NCBI): domain Eukaryota; kingdom Metazoa; phylum Chordata; class Mammalia; order Chiroptera; family Vespertilionidae; genus Cnephaeus; species Cnephaeus nilssonii. The sequence continues at coordinate 18,270,632 of NC_137081.1, read as the reverse complement.
AAGGCCCATGTGAATAAGTGTAAATATGACTATGAGGTGGGCTGAGTGACAGCAACTTCATATTATTACCGACATAAAGGAGCTGAAGCCTAGGACCTGGATGGATTGGAAAAAGGGACAGAGAGGAGAGGGACAATGTTAGAAATAAAAACAAAACAAAACAAAAAACCACCACATTGTCAATATGATGTTTATATTTTTATTGATGAATTATAAATAAGACATTTCTGCTGATATAAGGGAGGGTTAGATAGTAATGTTGTAAGGCAAGGGAAAGAAATAAAAAAGTAGAGTCAGCAAATCTAGGAGATTCTTTTAAGGATTATGTGCTGAAGGGATGAAACCAAAAAGCCAGGAGTAACTGGGTTGAGGACTTTGTTGTCAGCCATGGCCTTCTTGGTGGTGCCCATGTTGACAGGCAGAGAGAAACAATTTAGAGAGAGGAAGAAATTAAAGATGTAAACAAATGAAAGGGCTTTATGGAATGTTTCAGAGAGGTGAGGCTTTGACAGTGTAGAGAAGCACAAGGAAGAAAATGTGGATTGAGATAAATTTTAAAGTAAAGAGGAGGAAAGGGAAGTCTGTAACTGCTGCATGGTCTTCTCAGAACTTGATGAGTTTATTCTCTGAAAATTTGGGAGTGCCTGGATTTATTATTAGAGCTTCAGTATGATATGGAAGATAGAAATAGTTGTGAGAAAAGAGTTAAACAGTAAGCATATACAAGGAATTAAAAATAATGTACCATCACACCTGTCAGAATGGCTATCATCAATAAATCAACAAACAAGTACTAGCAAGGATGCAGAGAAAAGGAAACCCTTGTGCACTGGTGGTAGGAATGCAGATCAGTGCAGCCACTGTGGAAAACAGTATGGAGATTTCTCAAAAAATTAAAAATAAAAATGCCTTTTGACCCAGTGATTCCACTTCTGGGCATATATGTGAAAAAATAAATACCACAAACACTAATTAGAAACATTGTGTTCACTGCAGTGTTATTTACAATAGCCAAGATATGGAAGCAATCCAATTTTATTTTTTATGGCTGAGTAATATTTCATTATATATACATACCATATATATATATAACGTATATATAATGAAATATTACTCAGCCATAAAAAAATAAAATATTATAATTTGCAACAGCATGGATGGACCTAGAGGTATTATGTTTAGTGAAATAAGTCAGTCATAGAAAGGCAAATACCATATGATTTCACTTATTTGTGGAACCTAAAGAATAAAATAAACAAACAAAATTAAAGCAGACTCATAGACACAGAGAACAAACTGATGGTTGCCAGAGGGGAGGGGGTTGGGGAACTGGGTGAAAAAGGTGAAAGGATTAAGAAGTACAAATTGGTGGTTACTGAATAATCACAGGGACGTAAAGTAGAGCATAGAGAATATGGTCAATAATATTGTATTAACTATGTATTATGCCAAGTGGTTACTGGAAATATTAGGGGGAGCACTTTTTAAAGTATTTGGTTATCTAACCACTATACTATACAACTGTAAACTGTAATTAAAAAGGTACATTTAAAAAATACATCAATGAGGGTCTGGCTGAGTCCTGGAATAAGAAATTACAGTGGATCCAGTAAGTATGATTTTGTGCATTTATGTAAATGTACAGAAACAAAGTGGTTAAGGAACACAAATCCTATTGCATGAGTTTCCAGATTAACTCCTCAACAAAAGGAAAATAAAAGGAGTTTAATTAGTTGAGTCTATATACAGGGATCAGAACACAAGTTTTGTTCCTGTTGTAGCAGAATTATTGAATATAGATTGGAAATACATATTTAAGTATTTCCTTCACTGAATCAAACATAGTCACATAATCATAGGAGGAGCTGCAAAACTGAACTGAATACTTGGCAGAGAAGGAATAACAGCAACCTTAGCTCAGTAGAGGGATAAAGATACTTATCCATGCACAGGTTCTGCATCCATGCTTACCAAAGAGATGCTTCTGAACCATATCCGCCTTTGGGGAGGTTGTCTGTAACGGGCTCTGGGGAAAAGACCTCAAGTATTCCTTCAATGTTTTCCTCCTTGGAAACAAGTCCCCCCCGCCCCCGTGGAAAAGGGATGAATGTGGAAAAAGCATTTCTTACCAACAGATGGTAGTACTATTGAAATGGCAGACCACATTTCTGGTTGTGTAGACTTAAAAGTAATGTCATTAGATTTGATAAAATGGAAAAAGTCAAGGAACAATGTAGGGTAATAATAAGAATTGAGAGTTTTTTCACTGCAAGTGGAAAAAGGTATGAAAATGGTTGCAATTAGTTAAGTGTAAGAGTTTTGAAACTAAGTAAATAGATGGTAGAATGGTTTCAAGTTATGATGAGTTGTAAGGCATGTCTAAGTGATGGGGTAGGAGAAACAAAGTGACAATGCTTAGAATCCATGTTGAAACGTGTGAGCCAGTGGCTTTCAACTGTAGGCGAACAGTTGAATTACCTATGAAGCAAATTTAAGAAATATGATGCTTGGGCCCTCTTCAATGAAATTAGAATCTCTGGGGGAAAGCTGTTGGAGAATCAGTTTTTTAAGCTTCTCAGGTGATTCTAATGTATAATCCAGGCTAAGAACCATTATATCAGGCAATAAAGGAAGGAAGAAGAGGATAAAACAGGTATTGAAGACAGTGATAAGTGTGGGATGGTGTCCTGAAGACAGAAGACAGGACAAGAAAGAGCAAAGGGCAGAAGGAGAGCAAAGAGAGAAAAGGGACAAAGTAGGAGAGATGACTGAGTGGAGAGAGTGGAACCACAGCCTGAAAATGGCAGTGGGAAGAGTCCACCCATCAGGGCCCCCAAAGTCAGGAGACATGGGGAAAGAAGAAAGTAGTGGAGGGGGATGTCAAATGCCTGGTGTCTTCAGTGTACAGACACATTTCACTTAATGACATATTGATGAAGTGAAATTCATTTGTAGCTAAAAAAGGTCAAATGGACTTTTTAGGTGTGGAGATGGTTATATTCTTAAAAGTAGTCTCAGGGAGAGACAAGGAAGAAATTAAAAAAAACTCAAGTAGCAAGAGCCAAAAATGAAGGGCCAGTGGAAAGTTTTACCAGCTGCAGGACACTTCAGGGGCATCAAAGCCAAGAATAAGGGCGAGAATAGCATGGAGGAACGCCAAGGATCAGAGCCAGAGTTGAAGAACTGAGCCATGATTTTGAAGCTAAGAGTGAAGAATAGACCATCAAACTTCAGAGGGAAGGTAGGGGAGGGTGGGGGTGTGGGGGAGAGATCAACCAAAGGACTTGTATGCATGCATATAAGCATAACCAATGGACACAGACACCAGGGGGGTGAGGGCATGAGTGGGGTGGGGTGGGGGGGCAATGGGGGGATAAGGACACATATGTAATACCTTAATAAAGAAAAAAAATTAATAGAGTGAAGAACAAATACAACAGGGCCCAGAGCTTGATAAACCTGATGTGGAACCAGAGGGAAATGGTCAGAAGAGTGTTTCCATGGTGATACAGCTTTCTTGATCTCTGGTGATTTTAGGCTGAGATGGTCACACTTGCCTCACCCCCTTCTCACAGCCTTTCTTTCTTTAATGCGGTCTCATAAATATAAGAAAATGAAATCAGTGGGAGAGAAAATACACTAAAAATGTGGAGATATAAAGTAAATGTGAGTGGTAGGCTGAGAATCCTGTAGGTACTGGGTTAAGGAAGGTGAATTATTTACCTAGGGTTGCCATTAATGAAGGACCACAAACTAGGAGGTTTAAGCCAACAGAAATTTACTTGCTCAAAGTCCTAGAGGTTAGAAATCTGAAATCAAGATGTTGAGAGTGTTGGTCATCTCTGTTGGCTTTGAGGAAGATTCTGTTTGTTGCCATCATTTCAGCTTATGGTGATGGCTGGCAATCTTGAACATTTCTTGGTTTCCACTCTCCGCCTCCATCTTTGCATGGAATTCTCCCTCTGTGAGGGTTGCATTGGTTTTGGCTGCAAGATTTTGGCCTGAAGAAATTGTGTCTTGCAGAGTTTGATTAATAAAGAGGATGAGCATAACAATGTTCCTCTGTTATCCATAAATATTTTAAACATTTTATGTAGCTAGTTCTGTAGAACTTATTGGAGAAAATTCTGGGGCTAGGATCCCTTACTAGTGCCCATAGGTAATGCATATATAATCTGATAAAAGGGTAATATGCAAATTAACCATCACTCTGACACAAATATGGCGGCACCCATAGTGGCCTGGGTGGGACGCTGGCATCGTTGCCCCGGTGACAATGCCAGCGTCCCATGCCCCAGCCTCAGAGGGAGGGAGGGCTGCAGACACAACATGGGGCTGCTGGGCTGGGGGTGTGTTGCTGGGCTGGGGGCATGCTCCCAGAAGCCGCTTCAAAGCTCAGGGCACGCCCCCAGCCCAGCGGACACAATGCAGGGGGTCCTCTGCACATGAGCTGCAGAGGAAACACCTTTTCTGACTGCTCATTGGCTAAGCTCCCTATATACTGCCACTTGCAGTGTTCTTGGTAACTTGGGTAATAAGAATCCAAGAAGGTGATCTAGGGGTTTTCCACCTCACTCCTGGAGGAAAAAACTAAGGTCCACTGCTGGAGGGGCTAAGAAATGTCATATCCTGCCCTAGCCAGTTTTGCTCAGTGGATAGAGTCTTGGCCTGCTGACCGCAGGGTCCAGGTTTGATTCTGATCAAGGGCATGTACCTAGGTTGCAGGATCCTCCCTGGCTGGGGCCCAGGTCAGGGCTCATGCAGGAGGCAACCAATCAAAGTGTTCCTCTCACATTGATGTTTTGCTCTGTCTTTCCCTCTCTTTTCCAAGCTCTCTAAAAATCAATGGAAACACATCCTCAGGTGAGGATAAAAAAAAAAAAAAAAAAAAAAAAAAGAAAGAAAGAAATGTCATATCCTATGAAAGACACATCTTGAAAATGCCTAAAGTAAGTTGTCATTTTTTCGTGGTGAAGGGACTGGAGTCTGTGTTGATGAAAACACCTTGGTGGCTGTGGTGACTGGCAGTGGCTGCAGCAGCAGGGTGATGGGGGTGGTGCCTTCCCCTGATCAGCCTGGTCACCTCCCGCAGAGGGAGGCCAGACTGTGGCTTAGGCCCCCTTCCCGTGGGGATGTCAGTAGGACATCCCCTGAGGGACACCCCCCCCCCCCAGTGCATGAATTTCATGCACCAGGCCTCTAGTATGGATTTAAGATCTTTGGTTAATCTCTTCCCCTCTCTTCCCCACTTCCTTCTGAGATTCTTCAGTCTGTTATGCTGTTGGTTTTAATGCTCCAAGTCTTTAGATAATTCTGTTCCAATAAATCCTTGGCGTCATTTTTGTTTACCATGTGCCAGGTGCCCCTCTATGTGTCATATCTTAAGCGATATATTTGATTTTGTACAAAAATTGTGTAATCAATATCATCAGCCTTTTAAGCATGAAAAAAAAAAAAAAAAAAACAGGGACACCAAGAGGTTAAGTAAATTGCCCACATATACACAGCGAGGGATGACAAAAAATAAATTACAAATCCAATTTGATATAAAGTCCTTCTTTTAAAACTATAATACTTTGCTTCAATTTAGAGACCTAAGTGATTGCTTGAACTAAGAATTAGTTTGCTTTTCTAAACTCTCTTTTCTCATCTAAAACTAGAGCAAAAGGCCAGGTTTCTGGTTGGGCTGAAAGGCACCCTTCCTTTTGGTTTCCAGCTCCTAAATTCTATTGAGACTGATATCTGACTGCTAAAAGAAGGCAATTAATGAAATAGGTAACACAAGCCTGTGATTTACATAAGACCCCATATTAGCTTTCATCTAGTTAACAGAAAACTTAGCTATTTTTCCAATTTGCACTAAGTATTCCTTTTCAACAGGGATTGGCCATATTCTAAGTATTGCTTGACTTTTAGTGATAATTTAAACACAATGATTAAGTTTTTTCATTAATACTTTCTAACTTGCCCATTTAAGGATTGCTATGAGCCCAGGTGGCCTGGCTTAGTGGTAGAATGTTGACCTATGAACCAGGAGGTCAGGGTTCAATTCCCAGTCAGGGCCATGCCTGGGTTGCTGGCTCAAGCCCCAGTAGGGGGCGTGCAGGAGGGAGCCGATCAATGATTCTCTCTCATCATTACTGTTTCTATCTCTCTCCCTCTCCCTTTCTCTCTGAAATATATATATTTAATGAATCCAGAATGTAAGACATTATTTAAACAAAATTATTTCCCTACAAGATGATTGTTGCCAAGGGCAGTGATATATAATTTGGTTAATATTTATAGCCCTTCTATGGCTTTCTGTGTGTAGCATGCTGCATACAATTTAATTAGACAATTAAAAGGAAAGGACAAAAGTTACTAGAGCCTTCTGATGGTGAGGTGACTTGAAGAAAAGTTAGTGATTTATTTATTATTTTCTCAGTGATTGAAAGATTCATGTTTTTATTTTTTGTTTCTTTGTTTTTTTTAATCCTCAGCCAAGGATATGTTTCCATTAATTTTTTAGAGAGAGTGGAAGAGAGAGGGAAAGACAGAGAGAAACAGCAATGTGAGAGAAACACATTGATTGGTTGCCTCCTGCATGCACGCAGACCTGGGCCCGGGTTGGGGAAGAGCCTGCAACCAAGGTATATGACCTTGACCAGAATCAAACCTGGGACCCTTCTGTCCACAGGCCGAGACTCTATCCACTGAGCCAAACCAGCGAGGGCCATATTTTTGCTTTTTAAAATATTGCTTTCCATCTTGTTATGACTACCATCTTTACTCCTGACTATGCCTAGACCTGGCGTAGGGCCTATAAGAAACAATGGAAAAGCAAAGACTTGAGGGGCCCTGAGAGATCTAAAGACGGACACCACTGGTCACACAAAGACTGGCTGTCAGTCCCTGGCCCGTGTTCTCACTGGTCGCTGCTGCCTTTTCCATGGTAGAAAGAGCATGCCAGTGTCCTCCCTACCTACCTCAGCAAACTCAGCTGAACCAGTGGTTGCACGGTTCCTGGAAATCCAAAAGGTATGCTTTGCAAAACAATTATATTGATAAGGGTATATAATTGCATCTTAAAGTAATTATGTGTATATTAAAAGCATAACCAATGGACGCAAGACACTGGGAGGGGGGTAAGGGCGTGTGCCGGGGGCGGGGGATAGGGGTGCTGGGGAAAGGTCAATTGGGGGGGAAAAAAAAGGAGACATATGTACTACTATTTGTAATACTTTAAACAATAAAAAAAGAAAAAAAGTAAACTGAAAATATTTACATGAAATATCCATATAAATATATATGTCACTTCCTCAATCTACAAAAATGTCAGTTATAATAAATTTCCCAATAATATTAATTTTTCACAGAATTATATCATATTTAAAGTAACACCTCATCTGATCAGATTCATTTAACTGTTTCAAAAGGGGAAAATGTAAACTGAAGACATTTGCAATTATCAGACGTACAGGGAAGGAGTAATAAGTAACAGGCTAAACTTCGATGGCCACACTTTTAATTTTTGTCAGATATATTTTGGGGTGTCTGACTTGACGACCCTGGTTCCTTCTCCTTGGGAAACAAGCTCCCTGGACCGTCTGAGCCCCAGAATCCCACGGATGGGTCCCTAGCAGACATGTTGGGAGAACTCTGCCTTTCTTCCCCATGGAGACAGAATCAGGAGGTTACTGGAGCACATCTAAGCAGTCAGCTGCCTCTCTTAGCCTGAGCTCCCTAGAAACTGAAGCCTGAAGCCAGGATTAACGTGCTAATGCTCTATGTGGAAGGTGCCAACCGCAGGCAGCTAAGGTGAGAAAGAGGGAAGTGAGGCAGGGACAGGTAGAAAGGAGGCATTACTGCCCGGGCGACTACACACCAGCAAACAGCAGGCTGCTCCGCCGCTGTACCCCTTGGCACACAGGGTTCCCGAGGACAGGATACAGGAAAAACCATGACTCTGAATAATTCATGGGAGGCAGGAAGAAGTGGGCTTCAGCTAAAGGTTGCTTCTTGGAAATCAAGGTCCCCTACATTCAGAAGAGCATCCTCTCGGAACTGTGGGAGCCCTGCCAGATGCCTGATTCACGCCCTCCAGGGTAGTTTTCCATTGAAGACTGAAAGTGGTCAGTGGAGCCAGAATTCTTGGCTCAGGGCCCCTCAGCCCGCCTGCGGGGGGCAGCCAAGAAGAGGGAGGGCTCAGCTCTCCCAAGACAAGTGATTAAATGGCTCTGGCACAGGAGCGCAGTCTGGCTGGTGGCGCTGGGCCATGAGGGAAACTCGTAAGATTTATGTCTGAAACAAGACCCCTTTTTCCAAAGCTCAGAATAAGGACTTAAATTCTACTTTCATGTTAAATTGGCTTCTTGGATGAGTGAAAGATAAAACCCAGAATCTGTGGTGTAAACTTCGTTCAACCATGTTCAGAGGGACAAATAAAGGCTGTGTATAGAAGAGAAAAAAAAAAAAGTAGGGGGATGGTGAAAATGTGAAAGGATTAAGAAGTGCAAAGTGGCAGTTAGAAAACAGTCACAGCGGTGTCAAGTACAGCATAGGGAATCTAGTCAATAATGTTGTGATAACTATGCATGGTGCCAGGTCGGTACTGGGAATACTGGGGGAACACTGTATAAAGGATACGATTGTTGCCCTGGCAGCGTTGATCAGTTGGTTGGAGCGTCTTCCCAATGTGCCAAGGTTGCAGGTTTGATCCCCAGTCAGGGCACATACAAGGGGCAGCCAGTGAATGTGTGAATAAGTGGAACAGCAAATTGATGTTTCTCTTTCCCTTTCTCTCTCTCTCTCTCTCTCTCTCTCTCTCTCTCTCTCTCTCTCGCAAAAATCAAGAAATAAAAATAAATAAATAAATAAATATATGATTGTCTAACCACTATGCTGTACACCTGAAACTAATACAAAATGATATTGAATGTAAACTGTAATTGAAATTTTAAAAAAAGGTAGAAGCAGAGGCAAGAGTGAGAGAGCATACTCTCAGGATCGCTGAAGGCTTCCGATTCCTGGTTCCAGTCCCTTACAAAGTACAGTGCTCTGCTTGCCTTTAGGTACCCAGACTTCAGGTGTCAGAGACTTTGTGACTTGTTTTATTAAATAATTTTTCTCTGTTTGCTCAAAATTTCTTTCTGTTTATTTATATGTGGAAGCAAATGGTATGAATGGGATATCCATACCATCACTTTATAAGACCCAGAAGAAATATCTTCTTGGCCTCCCATAAATGTCATTAGGTTTCTAGATTCTAGCCCAGTGATGGCGAACCTATGACATGCGTGTCAGCACTGACACGCGTAGCCATTTCTGATGACACGCGGCCGCTGAGGTTTATTAAATACAATTATATATAACAACTAGCGTTCCCGTTGCAGGAAAAATCCTGCAATAGGGTTTCCTGCTGCACTCTACCCCACCCTGCCTGCTCTCCTCCCTTGTCCCCCGCCCCGCGATCTCCGCCAGCCCCCCTGCTTTTCTAACTTCTCTGCCAGCCCGCTCTCCTTCCTTCTCCCCTGGCCCCGCCTCCGCTCCTCCCTTCTCGCCCAGCCTGCCTTCTTTGCCAGCCCGCCTGCTTTTCCCTTCTCCCCCGGCCCCGCCTCCACTCTTCCCTTCTCCCCCGGCCCCGCCTCCTCTCCTCCCTTCTCCCCCAGCCCCGCTTCCACTCCTCCCTTCTCCCCCGGCCCCGCCCCTTCTCCCCTGGCACCGCCTGCTCAACTTCCTTCTCCCCTGGCCCCGCCTCCGCTCCTCCCTTCTCCTCCCCCCCCCCCCCGGCTTGCTTGCTTCTCTGCAGCTTTGCTCCCTTCTTCAGCTCTTGGCTTCTTTCTACACTGTCGCGATATGCAAATCAGCCACCATCTTTGTTTGGATAATTTGCATATTCGTCCTGATTGGTTGGTGGGCGTGGTTTGGCTGGTGGGCGTGGCTTGGGCGTAGCGAAGGTGCGGTCAATTTGCATATTTGTCTATTATTAGATTAGATTATACATTTATGTTATTTAAACTATAAATATCGTGAAATAATGTTTTTTCCTCAAAGTGACACACTACCCGAGTTATGCTCAGTTTTTTGGCAAGTTTGACACACCAAGCTCAAAAGGTTGCCCATCACTGTTCTAGCCTCTCCTCTTTTCTCATAATACTCCCTCATCCTAGGGGCCTTGGCTCATGCCCATAACTTTCTATGCCCATATCTCTCTAAATTCAACTTGCTATGGATTATAGTACAGCTACATGGTCCCATTACACCTGCATAACTGTAGTCCAAAGCATATGCTATTACAAGAACTGGAAGAGGACTAGTAACTTGCTAACATATCTTAAAAGTAACAGACATAGAATTTGAACACTTGTTTGCCAGAATCTGAAGGCTTGATCTTTTTTTAATAGCATACTCTCTTCTCAACACACATGTGCCCACGCGTGCATCACACACACACACACACACACACACACACGAATAAACTAAAAAGGATTAAAATTAATTGAGATATCCTAATTTGCACTTTATACTAATTTCTTAATTGCATTTAACTTCAGGCATGTCCTTATTTTAGAGATAGATTTTAATTTACAGTAAATTCTCATTTACCAGTATGTTGCTGATATTTTTGGATGAATATTAGTATAAAATACTTAATCCCCAGATAGCTTTTTTCTGTTATAAAGATATAATTCTGCAAGATCAGGTGTTGTGTCTTCAAGTAGTGCAGACTAATTTTAATATCAGGCAAAACAAACTCTAATCAAGATAATAAGTATGCCTTAAGAATCATGTAAAACATTCTAAATTCAAATAGGAATGAATCTGATTGTTAGAGGATCTATACCAGTCTTTTCCATTCATTTAAGATTGAATATATATTTTTGTGTGACTGTTTTAAATATATACTCTTCTATATAAAATGCATATTTAAATATATAAAAATTTACATCCAAATATAGACATATGCTTATTTTCATACTTTTTTATTCCATATAAAGGAATCTGACTGAAAGAAATGTCCTTTGGCTAATAAGTTGTAATCAAGGCACATCTTTACTTAAGAAAATTAACAATTACTTTTGACAAGTCTAAACTCAAGCACAGTCCTTGAATTTACAATCTGTTCTTTCTTACTGCAGACATCAGAATGTATTTTTCTTTAAGCATAACACATAAAGAAGTAAAGAGTTATGATAATGTATGTATATTGAGATAAAAATAAATCAGTTTTACTTAGTTGTCATCGTGTTTGTGTTTTGGACCTAAGGAGTGGGTCTGCATTTGAATTCTGCTTCCATCACAGAATGTGTGTTTTATTTTTCAGCAGTTTTTTTCTACGCACAAAATTTTTCTATTTTATGTTGCAAAAATACATTTTTATTGATGTATATAACATGCATACATCAAAGTGCCGAATCATAAGTGTTTAAATTGACAAGTTTAATGCCAAAGTGAAAATACACAGGTAAACTTAGCGATCATTTCTGGCACCCAGAAGCCTTCTTCACACCCTTGCCAATCACTATCTCCCTGCAATGTAACTACTATTTTGATTTTTATCATTACATAATAGTATTTTTTTTGAAATTTTACATAAATGGACTTACTACTAATGTACTCTTTTATGTTTAAATGTATGCTTATAAGATTCATCCATGTTGTATAGAGCAGTATTCCATTATTTTTCATTGTTTTATGGTATTGCAGTGTATGAAGCTACCCTATTTACTCTACTGTCCATGGACATTAGAAGTTATTTTAGGTTATGGCTATTACAAACAATGCTATATGAATGTTTTTCCCCACTTAGTCTACATTCTTGTCAACAGTTGGTATTTTCTATCTTCTTAGTTTTAGGCATTGCAGTGGTTGCACAGTGGTATGTAACTTGTGTTATTAATTTGCATTTCCTGATGACTAAAGATGTTAAACAACTTTAAACATATTTATTAGCCCTCTGATACCTTCTTTTGTAAATGTCCTCTTCAAATTTCTTAATTGTTTTCTTTTTTTCAATTAGAAATTGTCTTCTTACGATTTTTAGGAGTACTTTATTTTTCTGTGTCCTAGGGTTTTTTCTTTTTTTTTTTTTTCTTTTCAGATATTCTCTCACACTCTGGTTGTCTTTTCTTTATAATGGTATTTTATTTATTTTTATTTTTTAAAATTTCTTTATTGATTAAGTTATTACGTATGTGTCCTTATCCCCACATTACCCCTCATCCCCCCCTACTCATGCCCTCACCCCACTGTTGTCTGTGTCCATTGGTTAGGCCTATATGCATGCATACAAGTCCTTTGGTTGATCTCTCCCCCATACCCCCACCTTCCCCTACCTTCCCTCTGAAGTTAGATGGTCTGATAATGGTATTTTAAATGAACAGAATTTCATGATTTTTATAATATTCAATTTATCAATTTATTATTTTAATAACAATATGTTTTGTGGTCTGTTTAACAAGTCTTCAACTCGCTAAAAGTCAAAGATAATTAGAACATTTTTTTTTATCTTCTAGAAAATGTATAGCCTTACAATTCATTTTAGGTCTATAATTAGTCTGGAATTAATATCTGTGTATTATATAAGTTTGTAGTAATAATTATTTTCTATACAGATGTAAAATTGGGCCTGCAACACTTATAACAATAGCCTTTCTCCTAATGTATTTCAATGTCACTTATTTTCCCGGTTTATTGAGATATAATTAGCAAATATAATTGGATATATTTAAGGTATACAATGGGATGGTTTGATATACATATACACTGTGATATGATTATCACAAACAAGATAATTAACACATCCATCAGCTCACAGTTACCTTTTTTGGTGATAATGCTAAAATCAACTCTCTTAGAAAATTCAAGAATAAATACAGTGTTACTAACTATAGTTATTATGTTGTACATTAGATCCCCAGAAATTATTCATTATATAACTGAAAGTTTGTGCCCTTTGACTTTTTGAATTTCCATATGAATTTTAGAATCAGCTTCTCTTTCCATAAAAGAAACTAATGGATTTATTTTATTGCTATTGCATTGAATTTATGAGTCAATTTAGGAAGAATTGACATCTTTATGATATTGAGTGCCTTCAATGCATGTAAATGATATATTCCTACCTATATTTAGTTCTTTTAAAATTTCTTCCAATATATTGTAATTTTTAGTGTATAGGACATTCACATCCTTCATTAAATTAGTTGCTAGATACTAGGTTGGATTTTAATGCTACTTTAGGGATAGCTTACTTTAAGTTTAATTTTATAATAATTTGTTGCAAGTTTATAGACTAATGTTTATTTTTTCATATTGACCTTAAATTCAGCCGTTTTGTAAAATGTATAAAAGGACAATAATTATCACTGTAATTTGTAAAGTAAGAATGACCAAATATTTTCTTGTGTTCATATTTACAAATATGCTGAATGTTGCATATAGATGACTACATTAGAAATATAAATATTAAAATGCTATAGGAATTAAATCCAAATATAGTTATTACTTACTAGTAAAAATTGGCTTTCCCTCGCTCATGTTGTTGAAATGCATTGTTTGAATTTAAAAAATTAAAATCCTTGACTTCCTAATTAAAATACATTTTCTTTTACTTTTTTCTGAGCATGACCAGTTTTACAAAATCATCCTTGATTCCATTTTAAAATATCTTCAATGTCTATCTTTAAACATTTTCATTTCAGTCACTTAAATTTCTATCAAACACCTACATTTCTATCTTCAATTACCAATGTTATTAAATTTAAGGCAATTTTGTTGAATAGCAGATTTTGCTTAACAAATTCCCTAGTCTCTCCTTAAAGTCAGTCTTAAATGGTATGTAACTGAAGGAAAAAAAATCCTAACAAAGTATATTCAGGATTTGCATGCAAGAGGAGTGGAACTGTTATCATTGTATTGAGGTTGTGATGGGTTTAATAAGGTTATATCTTCCAGTTAATAGAATTCAAGACTTTGAGACGATGAAATATTGTTTCTAGCATTAGATAAACAGATCAGAAATAGCAACAACTTTCTTCATATCCTTCATGAGATATTTCAATTTTCTTTTTATACAAGATGAAAAATTTTGGTCTTCTTCACTTTGTTATAATTTATAATAATGTCAGTCAAAGTATTTCAAGGGACATTTACTTCTCCCAAGTACAAGGTGCAAATTTTGTGCTTACCACTTAAAGGAGGTGTGACACCTGGAAAACTAGAAATGTTATAGGTAATGAATTTATGTTTAGAAAAGTACAGCAGAAGTTAAAAAGCAGCTTCTTATATATACTACTTGTCTAAAAACTCAACTTGCAACTTTTGTGGTTAAGAATTTATTCCAAAAATTTTTGCTCATATTTAGGATAAATTGACTGTCAAACCAAAGGAAAAAATATCCCCAACTTTTCTCTTTGAGTCAATGAGTTGAATTTTAACTAAATGACAGTGTTTTTTGCCTTGAAATATATGGTATGAGTAAAAGGATATGATGAGCAAAGCCAGCAATTAGGTTCTTCATCTTACATATCAAAAAGGGAGCTGAAAATGAGGGAAAGGTACCATTCACTTACAAAAAATCTTAGATATAATGAACAAACAAAAAAATTGGATATATTTAAGGGAATATTTACAACCCATCATGGCAGTTAAAGGGAAACAGGAACAACTGACTGGCAGTTCAATCTCTCCTGTTACAAGTGCAGTAACCTGGAGACATCCTCTAACCTCCCCCAGCTTCCTGTGGAGTTCAATGCCTTAGGTTTCCATGGTTGTAATCTAGGCAAATGGTTTTCCTTTGGTTGTTTTCATTGCATTTCCTTTCTCCCCTGCAATACCAGTGATCATCTCCAGCTTATCCTCCACATTCCTTACATAATTTACTATGTTTTTGCATTTTTTACAGCTTTCAATATCACACCCAGGACAAGTTCAGCTGTTGGAAGGCTTTGGTCTAATATGGCTACAATCCTATTTAATGGTCCAGGCATAGCTACATGATTGCAGTGGTGACAGAAATTTCAAATGTCATCTATAGCAATCTCCTTGCTTTCAGGCCTCAAACATTCAAATGAGGAGGTTTTATTAGCGATCTGCCTAGACATTTTTTTTTTAGTTTTCTTCCTGAGATATCACACTATTCCCTTGATATATAGAGTTTTCAGATATACATAGAGTTGTGAGATATCGATCATAAAATTATTTCATTTGCTCCCATATGCACCACATACAGCAGAAATTGTTCAATATTATCTGCTATGTGGATAGACTCCTTTCCTAGTTTCCAGCACTGGTGCACACTTTTAGTTTTTCCCTACCTTTATAATTATTTGATTATTTCTGTAGATTCTGAGTAGGGCAGATGAAAGGGAAGCACCAAATGTCTTTATTGACTTAGTCATATTTTTTAAAGTTTTCCTAGTATATTTTTCAATTCAGTTCATGAATCAAGATGAAAAAACTTATAAAACCCTGGGCAATGATAGGTCCAAAAGAAAACTATAGAACATTCTCAGTTATACTACATATGCAGAAACCCAAAGAATATCAGTAATATGTTAATATAATAAAACCATAACCAGGTAGAATTTATATTATAAAAGCAAAATCAGTTAAATATTAGTAATCCTATCAATAATGTCACATCATTATATTGATATATTAAAATATACTATATTACCAGCTCAATTGATGATGTTAAAAAGACAAATGAAGAAACTGAAAATGTATTGTCTGATAAATTCTACAGTATTCTGAGAATAGAACATTTCCTGATATGGAATAAAAATAAATTACTTGAGCAGACTTAAAAGCCTAGCGATAGATTCATATATAGTGTATATTAGTTATTTATTAGTTATTTATATATTATAAAGAAATATATAAATATTTTATAAATTGCTTACATAGCAGTGGAGAATGCATTATATGTTACTATACATATTTATAACATATAAATATATTCTATATTACTGTCAAAGAATTAGAGAAATAACTTTATTTGATAAATAGTCTTTGGATAGTTTGTTAAGAATTTGGCAAATAAAAAATACAAAATTAAATAAAATATACAAAATTAATTACATTTGTTTAAAAAAAAAACAACAAACCAGAATTATAGAAAAATAAAAGTAAATATTTATCCAATATCAGAGTAGGAATAGCATTTTTAAATATAAAAATATGGAAAAAACATTAAGAAAAATATGGATATATTTAATCATACAGAAGAACAAACCACCTATGCTTTAAGAATATAACAATTTAAAGGTAAATGATAAGCTAGAAAATATTTACAGAAAGGAAAGAATAGTCTTAATATATGAAAAATTCTTTTAAATCAATCCAAAACAAAATCCAATAGGAAACAGTCCAAAGGAAAAAACAAACAAACAGGCAATTAAAAATATTGCCAAAACATACATGAGAACTTAACTGTATGCACAATCCAATGTTAAGCAATGCTACCAATACAGCTTATTAAACAGAGATTCCCAGCAGGACATCCTGGCTTTGCTATGGTTAATATATAGGATCTAGGCTATCTTGGGCATATGCCTGATGACTGATGTTGCTGATTAGAGAGGGACCTACAATACTGAAAATTTTAATAACACCTGTCATTTCTCAGAAAGCCCAAATTCTTCCATATTTATGAGTATAATAGAGGCCTGATGCATGGATTTGTGCACCGTTGGGGTCCCTCAGCCTGGTCTGCGGGGATCGGGCCAAAACCAGCCAAACAGCTCTTGCCCTTAAAACCCCTCCTCAGCCCCCACCTTAGGTTCTGCTTTCACAGTTCACCCAGATTAGGTTCTGATTGTTCGGTTTCTATGCCAGTCAGTGTCAAAAACTCCACCTCCTAGGCAGCCATTGTCTCCTCTGGGAAATTCAGAATGGCCCTGCCATCACGTTGGTGCCAGCCCTTCAGTCATACCCCCAGTCCACTACCGGGTGTATCTTTGGCCGCTGTGGGAAGCAACACCTCAGGTCTGTGCTGGTGGCAATTTTGAATTTTCATCCCTGACCTAACATTCTTACAGTGTGAGCTCCGTGAAGGCAAGCATTTGTCTTGTTCATTCTTAGTTCACTCATAGACTTTACCTGTGTCTATGCATCTATACTAGCACCACATGGTGACCGGTCAAATGGTCATTTCGGTCATCATGGTCACTGACTTTATATATATATATATATATATATATATATATATATATATATATATATATATATATATATATATATATATATATATATATATATATATATACAGAGTTGATAAAATGCTTAAGTGCTTAAAAAAAAAAGAAGAAAATACAAGGGGACACACTTGGACAAATGAGAGCCCATTTACCATATTCCTCCTGATAATGCTTCCTCTATCCCTGTCTCTTGGTCATATGATTTTAGGTTAGTGCTGGGTGAGGGTGAAGGGATAGAATTAGAAAGCTCCTGGTGAATTTCTGTTCAAAGTCGTTCTGAGCAAACCACTCTTCTGACTCATCTTTGGACTTGGCTTTTGTCTGACTCATAATTTAGGGTGGGATGTCACACAGCCAATAAAATCTCCTGGGATGCTGTCTGCCAAACATTCCTTGCTTAGTCACAGCTATGTGGGATGGGGTCATGGAAGCAAGACCAGAGGTAGCTCTGATTAAAATCCAAGTTCTAGAAAGGGGGAATCTAACCTTAAGAGCATTGAATGATCATATGATGCTTATACTAAAGTCTGCCAATAATAAAATGGTGTGTCAGCCCTGTTGGGGTAGCTCAGTTGGTTAGAGCACTGTCCCAATACACCAAGGTTGTGAGTCAGATCTCTGGGCGGGGCATCAAATAATGCATATAAATAAATGCATGAATAAGTGGAAGTTTCTCTTTCTCCTTTCTTCTCTCTTTCTAAAATCAATCAATCAAAAATGTTTTAAAATGGTATGTCAAAAGAAAAACACAACACTTGCAATTGTCTTAAGGAACCCAACAGCTAAATAATATACTAGTATTAAGGATTTTTTATTACTAGTCATTTTATGTAGGAAATAATCTCATCACACAGAAAATCTGTGGAAGAATAACAATTTATGTAGCATCAAGAGCAAAACTATATGGATTGTAATTTAATCAATGAGAGAAAAACTACATGGAATGTAATTTAATCAATGTGATTATATATATATATATATATATATATATATATATATATATATATAATCACAACTTGCATATTTAGAAACAGGCTTTATAATTTCTTTTCTCCTAAGTGGCACATCTTTAGAGTATATATATATACTGTGACTAAATTCCGATGCAATTTTGACCTTTACTTCCTTGCACATAAAGTATTATTCTTCTGGAAAGAAGTTCATAGTTTAATGGATAAGGTGTCAGGGAGTAAAAAAAAAATGAGACTGAGCAAGAATACCCTGATTCTTGGGCCCTCTGTTATAAATAATGCTCTCATTAAAATTCTGCCTCGGAAGAAAGGCAAGTCCATTAGTCTGGGAGCTAATTTTTACTGGCTCCTTAGATGTATGCATATTAAAAATGCAGCTTTTATAATTGCCAGTCATCAACCACCTAGTCCATGCTGTTCTTGGAGTTTTTAATTATTTACTTCATTTGCATAGACACTCCAATTTATGATCAACCACTTAGTTATCAAGGAATAGTTTAGACATTTGTCTTTTACATTTTTATTTATCCTTTTTGTATAGCCAGAAAAGCTCTGAATCAGGCCTTGTGCCACAGTGAGTCTTATTAGGAAATAAAAACCATGGCCGCTTCCATGAGTACTATGTGGAAACCATGGTTACTGATAGAAGTTGGGCAAATTAGGGTTTTATTAGAACAAATAAAGGCTCTATGTCCGGTTAAATATGCTCTTTCTGAGAGTTCAGCATAATGGTTTGTGTGAAAATATCTAATAGCACAGTGTACACCAATAGTGCTCATTTTCTGTAATTTCCTTTTGGGAGTGGATCTTTTCAGGAAAATAACAAAACTGGCACATTGAGGAACTAAATATAGTCACATGTTGTTTGTCATCCCAATATTTTCATGTTCTCCTGCTGAAAATCTGTGTCATTGTTTCTGCTTTTAATAATATGACGGGAAGCCTCAGGAAATTAAGTGACTAGCTCTAATGTCATAGAAGCCAATGATAGTTGTCAGAGTAAATTCCGTCTTGTGCTGAAGGACATTTTCTGTTACATTGCAGGGCTTCTACACAGATGAAATATTCTCACATCACTTTCCCCACAAAAATGAGAATTAAACATTTAATTTGGATTCTATTTACAAAACGATTACATTCTTTTTATAGTCTTGCATCCTCTTCTCCAGGTAAATTCTTCTAGTCACTGAAGAATGTTTTATACTATTTCTTTGTTGTACTTATAGTTAATGTGAGTTCACATTTGGTGGTAATGATGTCAGAGAACTAGGGAAAAATTAGGGGCCCATAAAAGAAACAAAAACACCAAAACAGCATTTATTTAAAACAACTAATAGTATAAAAAGCTATTTTAACCCTTTGCACTCGCTTGCTTTTTTCTCGATTCCTTTATTCTACTCAGGATTTAATTTTTTAAATACCCCAGATTTTACAAAGCGCAGCAGTAGAATAAAAAACTGGAGTTTCTTTTCATACAAACTTATTTATTTAATGTAAGAAAAGCCCAAATAAAGGAGGAGGGATGGAGGGAGGGAAGGGATGGGCTACCGATGCTAACCGTGTCGAGTCACACTCGACATCCGAGTGCAAAAGGTTAACAAAAGCCCATTGTAAAGAACCTCTGTTATATTCAAATTCAAATAGATATTTGACTTTTATATCATTACTAGCGGCCTTGTGCACGAAATTCATGCATGGAGGGGGGTGTCCCTCAGCCCAGCAATTTTGACCTTTACTTCCTTGCACATAAAGTATTATTCTTCTGGAAAGAAGTTCATAGTTTAATGGATAAGGTGTCAGGGAGTAAAAAAAAAATGAGACTGCCATCCCCTGCAAACCTGGTCACCAGCCTGCACCCTCTCCAATCTGGGACCCCTCGAGGGATGTCCGACTGCCCATTTAGGCCCAATCCTGGTGGGATCAGACCGAAATGGGCAGTCGGACATCCCTCTCACAATCCAGGACTGCTAGCTCCCAACTGCTTGGCTGTCTGCATTCCTGATTGCCCCTAACCGCTTCTGCTGCCAGCCTGATCACCCCCTAACCACTCCCCTGCCAGCCTGATCGACGCCTAACTGCTCCTCTGCCAGCCTGTTTGCCCCTAACTGCCATCCCCTGCAAACCTGGTCACCCCTAACTGCCCTCCCCTGTAGGCCTGGTCCCCCCCAACTGCTCTCCACTGCTGGCCTAGGTCCCCCCCAACTGCCCTTCCCTGCAGGCCTGGTCCCTCCCAACTGCCCTCCTCTGCTGCCATCTTGTGGTGGCCATCTTGTGTCCACATGGGGGCAAGATCTTTGACCACATGGGGGCAGCCATCTTGTGTATTGGAGTGATGGTCAATCTGCATATTACTCTTTTATTAGATAGGATAGAGGCCTTGTGCATGGGTGGGGGCCAGCTGGTTTGCCCTGAAGGATGTCTCGGATCAGGGTGGGGGTTCCCTTGGGGTGTGGGGCGGCCTGGGCTAGGGGCCTGTGGTGGTTTGCAGGCCGGCCACGGAGGCCCTGGTATCTGGGATTTATTTATCTTCTACAATTTAAACTTTGTAGCCTGGAGTGGAGCCAAGCCTCCTGCTTGCTCCGTGGTGGCAGCCATTTCTGTTGGGATTTATGTATCTTCTATAATTGAAACTTTGTAGCCTAGAGCAGAGGCCAAGGCAGGCCAGGGCTTCAGAAGCTTGGCTTCCTCCATCACCGGGGGCAACCCTAGCCTCCTGCTCTTTCCAGCTCCGTGGATGCCGCCTTTTCTGTTGGGATTTATGTACCTTCTATCATTGAAACTTTGTAGCCTTGAGTGGAGGCCTGGGCCAGCCCGGGTGTGCAGAAAGCTTGGCTTCCTCCATCACCGGGGAAACCCAAGCCTCCCTCTTGCTCTCTGTGGCCGCAGCCATCTTGTTTGGGTTTATTTGCATATTCGCTCCTGATTGGCTGGTGGGCGTGGTTTTTGGGCGTGGCTTGTGGGTGTAGCGTAGGTTTGGTCAATTTGCATATTATTCTTTTATTAGATAGGATGATAGTACTGTAATAACTTTAGTGTGTGTGTGTTTTTTTTTTTCAGAAAGAAACATGCACACAGATCTATGTGCACAAAATTCCTTTTTCTTATCTTTGCCCACGTTTTGAGTGCATTTACTCAATAGGAGCGCCTTACCTGAATCACCCCTAATTTAGGAAATGTGCACCTTTCTTTTTCATGTGTATAGGTTTCACAGATTTTTTTGGCTCTATGCCTGCAGAACTGATCCTCTCTCAAATCTAATCCAATCTGCCTCATCGCAGTCAATGTTCACAAGATCCACTATTAAAACTTTCATTTCTATTGTGTGCCACTTAATGTTTGAAACAATATACATATTTCCTAAAAGAGTGGGATATTGAAAAGACTTCCTTTCCTCCCCTAAGAAACAACTCAATTATTGAACAAAACCATTGCTTTGTCTATCATCTGTGTTCTGCTACCAGCTCTGGCAGCAATAAAAGTGATTGATGTGTAATCACTGGTCTTATTGCTCTTCCTCCCTCTGCACTATCTGGAGGCTTTCTTCACAGAGAGCACTGAAAAGTTAATGTGAATGGAGCCAAACAGCACCACCTGGAAGCGGGGAAATCATTACCAAGCCTTCCTGAGCTGCAAGACTTGCCATTGTGTCCAAAGCTGCTGGTGTGTGATCTGCTGAAAACCCCAGAGATCATAGTAGGTGAAGGACAACATCGTAACAAAGGATGACAGTTCTGGAAATTACAAAGTCACTCCTTCCCAGCGCAGATAAACTTAGTACCTGAAAATATTTTTTCCTTTAAAACTTGAAATCAAAGAATAATTTTGATTTATTTTCCTTTCAGCTTTTCTATTTCTCATTTCCAATAAGACATCCATCTAAATTTACCCAGTTATCAATACAAGTTTTATCCTGTGCCATTTTTATAATACAGAGATTATTTTTTCTCTCTTGTGCTATCTTTATTCTGCAGATTTAAAAATACTTTATTGTAGTTTTTTTTACTTTATTTGATATGTCAGTAAACAACATATATTTATTATATTGGATATTTTTTCTGCAAATATTGCCTTATCATAGGTGCTAGAGGAAAAACTTAATCCATTGCACTTGTCCACAAAGAGTTCAAGCTCAATGAGGAAATACATGATGACACCTATAATAATGATGGGGAGTGAATATGCAGCAAATAGAGGAATGAATGAAGATGGATGGGGTGATTAATTATAAGTGGGGCGTTAAATGGGAGAGGCCAGGGAAAGCATCCTGAAGAAGATGGCATGTTTTCTGAGCCTTGATGCTCGATGATTTTAATGACAAAGGAAGAAACTACAAGAATTAACAAGACTTAAGAACAAATCCTAGTTCCAGAAAGACAAATCTGGAGACACTGGGAAGTGGGGCAGGGGGATCAGTAAGGTGGACTTCTGGCACAAGGAGAATATTTCCAAGGTGAGGTGATTGCATTAGTTCAGCAGCAGATGATGATCCGCACTAGTGAAGTGGTAGAAGGAATAAAAATGTGTGTGGGGGGGAAAGGATAAGAAGGTGAGGTGAACTAGAGTATCATTACATACATGGAATCCAAAGTGACGTGATATTTTAGCCGATACAGGTTTGGCTCAGTGAGTAGAGCGTCGGCCTGCAGATTCAAGGGTCCCAGGTTCGATTCCGGTCAAGGGCATGTAACTTAGTTGTGGGCACATCCCCAGCAGGGGGTGTGCAAGAGGCAGCTGATCGATGTTTCTCTCTCATCGATGTTTCTAACTCTCTATCCCTCTCTCTTCCTCTCTGTAAAAAATCAATAAAATATATTTAAAAAAACCTTTAAAAAACAAACAAAACAAAGTGACATGATATTTTGAAAGTGGGCGACAGGTTTGGAGGAAGGAGTGGGTCAAGGAGAAAGTGAAGCATTATTAGTTTGCTTCACTAGGCCAAGGTGATATTTCAAAGGCAAAGCAAAGTCTCCTGACTTCATGGAGAGGAATCCTATCTAGCCTGCAGAGAAAGTTTCATGTTTTAAGTAGGCCTTCAAATATTTTAAGAGGTATAAAACCATCTGAAGAAATAAATATTTCCATTAGTTATATCAACTTAGGTAATCTAATATTTTAGTCAATAGAGCTGCATTATTATCTACGTATTCAAAAATATATCTCTATGCAGTGACACCTGAGATAAGCATATCATGAGATATTTCGGCACTTTCCTGCTTTCTCTTTATCAATTGTTCCGACCTGATTACAGTCTAGTAAATTTTAATTCCTTTTATTCTTAAATGCTAACAGTTCTCCATGTCATCTGCTTCTTTCCTTTCCTCCTTATAAGTTATTTTTCTTCATGATTAAGATTTAGAATGACAAATTGTCCCTGACGCCATTGGTTTAAAATTACTGATTGTGTACCTACTATATTCTAGTTATTCTAGGTGAGGTGATATAATATCACACATATCAGTTCCAGGTAAGTGACTTATAATAGATTTTAATCAAAATCCCTGTGTAATTTTAGAACTATGTCTTTTACAGATAAACAGAAGTTGTTGGTTTCACTATGGTGAATACATTGGTGACACCGGTGCTCCTCGTGGGCTCCCCTCATTTGATTCCCATCACTCAGGAATCATACTTTTTCATTGCCTGATGACCAGTGTCTTGAAAACTAGTGTTTCTGTCATGTGTCCCTTTACCCATATCATATTTTAATTGCCATAGCTTTACAGTATGTTTTGTATTTAGAAAGACTTTTCTGACTCTTCTCATATGGAATATATCAGATACAAGAGATTTATTTTGCATAACACCATTCTAACTCTCTGCCCCATCCCTAACCCTGAAAAAACGAATCCTGTTGGAATTTTGAACAGTTTTTCTGATTTCATAGAGATATTTGGGGAGATCTGACCTCTTTACAATGTTAAATATTTCAATCTAGGAAAAAGATGGGCTCTCTATTAACGCAAGTCTTCTTTTGTTCCTCAAGATAATTTTATAGTTTTACTATTATAAACCTCGCTTAATGATTCCACTCCAAGAGTTTTATGGTTTTGTTGTAAAAGTAAAAGGTCCTTTTTCTTTTGTTATATTTTTCTGTTTGATTTTTGGACATGTAGTAACCTGTCATCTTATCGAATTCTCTTATTATTTTCAAAAAGCATTTCAGTTTATTCTCTTGGGTATTATAGGTATTCAGTCACATTTTTCACATTTAACAATATTTTTGTCTCCTTTTCAAAATAAAGAATGGAAACTCCAGGTCTCACCAATGACCTCCTATCCCTCCCACTTCTGCCTGGAGGAATTGAGAAGCGTGGGCATATAACTGGGGATCCTGGAGCCTGCCTCTGATATTCTGGGGGTGGAGGGTGGGAAAAATCCCCCCCCAAGAAGAATCAATTAAAAGAAGCCTGCAAGTTCTTTTGACAAGGGTGTGCAGGGGCTATATGTGGTCTTTTGAAGGTTTGCCTGATCCTAGTCACTCTCTTATACTTGGAGGAAACCCATTGTCACAAGTTCCTGTTACTGATAGAGGGCCTTTACTTATACCCAGGTAAAATGAGAATTAGGAAGCTATACTTTCATACCTTGAGAGAACAATCCATTTGACCAATAACTCAAAGTAACTCCAAGAGCAAAAATGATTGTGCCTTCCATTTGATTCCCATCTCCACATGGAAAGTGTGCCATGGCTCAACACCCATTAATACCCCCATGCGTATGAAGGCTAAGATCACATACAAGGAAAAGAAAAAATATATATATACTTAAATGATATTAAAAACCTGAGAAATGCCAAGTGAGACAAAATTCTATAAATATTCCCCCAAAACAAAACTGATAAGGAGTCGAAGAAAGTTAAAGGCCAGGTGTAACTCAAAACTATATCTGTAATGATAAGTCAAGTGTAAGAAATAACTTGGAACAGAGAGGAAAAAAGCAAGACAATGAAAATCATAAGGGAAAGATAGAAAGTGGAGGACTTATCTAGAGATAAAAGATGTTTGTAGAAATATCTAATCTGTGATGTCCCCATCTACTCTTCTCAGTATTTCCATAAATATATTCATGTTTGTTTATTTGTTTTTCTTCCTTTACATCAATTGGATTTGGAAACAAAAGCAAGATAAATGCTTATACTACTCTGGCTCTTCATCTTTCTCTCTCCTTGTGTGTGTATGTACATGCATGGGTTTCTATCATGTATACTTTGGGCAAAAACATTCAAGACATTTTGGTTAAGTGGACATGCATAAAGAATGTAGAATGCTTTCTATTTTGTATATATGGAATTTATTGTCACGTTCTTTTAGTTATTAGAGGACAAATTACACACATATAGTAAAGGAAGTGTTCAGTGTCAAAGCTTTCTGTCTTTACTTGCCACTCTGTAATCCATTTAATAGATGAAAATTACTAGGCATAAGTACAGTAATTATCTGAACACCAACCAGGAATCATATCATTGAACTGATTATTTTAAATTACTGTAGACAGAATGCACTCCAACTAAAAAACTGTGCTTTACTTCATGGTTAAACTTTTCAATTTATTGATTTTTCTCTACTAAAACATGTATTTCATAAATGATTGTATAGTTGTCTTTCCTGCATTATCCTATCCAAAAGATTTTTAAAAGAAATTTATGTAGGGTAAACCAAGAAATATGCCTCAAAATAAGTATATATGGTTAGAAGGCATTTATTAAGTTGGTTTGTTTATAAGCAAAATATTTAAAAAATAATGGCAATATCTTTCTTTCACTGGCAGCTACAATTGGCACTCAGCCACCCATATCCTAATTTTGTAATTTTTATGCCTCTGTGCTAGGCAGATGTTTATCCAAATCATTTAAATCTGTCTCCTATATTTTAGAAAAGATGCTCCCTGAGTCACTGCATAGATTAAAAGTTAATTAAAAATAAGTTAAAGAAGGAGAAAAGTAATTACCTTTCCATAGACATTTGTTTCATTTTTGGCAAGTTAAAATTGATAAAGTGAAATAAAGCCTTGAAAATCAAATATTTTTTAAAAATCATTATTGTTTGCTTCTTTATATACTGAGAAGTGCCAAGTTAATTAAGAAGAGTAATCCATTTAGTAATACAGGATGGCTAATGGATAAAGTAAGCCCACTCATTCAGTAGAATTATTTAATTATAGTGATGTTTTTAAAGTTCTATACCTAAAATATCCATCAAAATGGAAATTACCAATACATAATTGGAAATTCTCAGAGGGTTTCAAATATAGTAAAATACAAGACGAGAAATTTGGGGGGGTTTTCCTCGCACTTTGAAAATATATAAACTCTAGTTGAAGAATACGTGCAATGAACTGATTTTATATATCTAATTTTGTGCTGCTGTGATTTAATTGGGAGAAAATCCTGCTAAATGGCTGCAGAATTTAGGTTTTCTCTATGTGCTCTCCTGCTGTGAATATCTCTTTAACCTTTATAAATCCCTAGAGTTACTTCCTACAGTGGTATTGTTGGAGTGAAGAGATTAGTGTATACATATTATGGATCTCAGAAAATCTCCAGATTAGGACAGATTATTTTCAGCCTTCCCCAACAGAACACTGCTAATTGCCGTGTATTTATATTAAATTCTTCATGATAATAAACATTGTAATCAGAATTGCAAAATTACTGCCAGTGAAAACCATTTTAATCACCTTAAATTAGCAACAACAAAAACTCTCTTCAACAGAAATAATATACTTAGCTATATGTAAGCAAAGAGGCACATAAATACATTCTGATTTAGAGACAAAGATTCTTTGTGAGGGGTCTAGGGTTAATTCATCAAAGCAGATCATGTCCAGCTAAAAGTTACAGAAATAGTACACTAAGATTCTGAAGTTCCCATAACTATGGCTTTAGTTACTCATTCATCAGTTAATTAATAGAGTCCATTAGACCTCAAAAATATATTAAGCTTTGCAAAGGAAATTTGCTATTTTCATATTTTCTCTCTTTTTAAAAATCTATCTTTTTTGCTGAAAGTATTACAGATGTCCCCTTTTATTTCCCAAGTCGACCCAACCCTTTCCACCCTGCACCCTCCCCCCATCAGGCCTGCACCAGCACTTTTGTCTGTCCATGGTTCTGCTCTATGAAACACCTTAAAAGCTTCTGAGAGGGACGGTATAGATATATAAACCCTTGAACTAAGACTTCCCTATGGATTTTCTAATTACTAGCTTGTATTTAGCAACAAGGAGATAAAGGGTTTTCGAATAAAAAGGGGGGAAGGAAAGATAAGCCATTTCATTGTTTTCCTATTAACCTTTGAGTTCCACATAGCACCTTAAACAAAATAAAACATTCAGCATTATCTCTAGTGACATATATTAGTACAACCCAAAGTTTAAAAAGGATTTCTAAACCTCACCTAGGTACACAGTGTAGAATGATGGGGAAAACACACACTTGGGCATTGATAGCCTGAGAGTCTCATCCAAGCTTGCCTTTTCCTAACTGTGAGGTTGGTGCAGTTACATCTCCACCTTTCTGTTCCATCGCCCTTTCTGTTGTGATCACTGCGTGAGCAAACCTGCATCAGCTTGGACCGTGACTCCTGATAATTTGTGAGCAATACTTCAACCAGCACTGGGGTCTCTGACTGGCACCCCAAGTCAATTTTGCAGGAGTGAATGATCTGGAAGTAAGCTGGTTATGTTCCAGGGATAAGGTTTCTCTTTTGTGCTTCTCTGCAATGCCCTGGCTCGTGTGAAGAGAAAGTCAAGAGCAGTGTGATTACACAGAGGTTGAAGTGCTTCTAGAAGACCCACTCCCGCTTCAAAGGGTTTGATGTGTAATAAGTACTGAACACATGGTCTTACCTATTCTCATCTTCAATACATCTTTGCGTTAAAGCAGCATTAATCAGAGATATTTTTAGAATATCTACTTTTCACTTTGCTTTGTTGTGGTCTAGTTAAGAAGATTTAATATGAATTGCAAATTCCTCCTGATATAAATTAAAACTAAATTTAATTTTAGTTCAGATGGGATTAAATTCTAATCCCTGGTTCAAATGGAATAGCTGTCTTCCATATTTACTGCAGTATCCCTACCCATGCTTGAATTATAGGAAATCAGTGAAGTTATAACATTTCTCTTTTTATTCTTTTTTTTTAGTTAATTTGTTTTTGTGTATCCATGTTTTGTGTTTGTTGTTGTTGTTGTTGTTGTTAATCCTCACCCTAGGATATTTTTTCCATTGATTTTTAGACAGAATGGAAGGGAGTGGGAAATACAGAGAGAGAGAGAGTAACATCAATGTGAGAGAAACACATAGATTGGTTGCCTGCTAACCGGGGCAGGGATCGAGCCTGCAACCAAAGGTACTTGCCCTTGACCAGAATCGAACCTGGGATCCTTCAGTCCTAGGGCCAAAGCCTTAACCACTGAGAAACCTGGCTAGGGCTGTGTTTGTTTTTTAATGGAACTGTGCTGTAAGGACAGGGGCAGTACAAGAAATGAATAAAAGTCTTGCCTGGAGATTCAGTATCAGCATATAAGGGTGAAACCAAAGTACAATTAAAATTGGCAGGGAAGATATTTTAGTTTACTACTCAGAAATTAACACCTCTTCTGAATTGAATTCATCCTCTTGTTATTATATATGATGCAAAGAGGAAAAACTCCAAGACTATGTCTGGAAGAAACACACTCGGCCTAGACTCCAGATAATTTGTGAGCAACAGAGCAATCTACACTGGAGTCTGTGGCTGATGCAGGCAAGTCAGAGTTTAGCAGGTATGAATCGTGTGGAAATGAATTAGTTGTGCCCCGGGGCAAGGTATCTCCATCATTCTATGCCAAACTGTGAGTTAAACCAGAAAAAGGTGGAAGTAGTGTGACCACCACAAAAGTCATAGACTTGTAGAGGGTCCACTTCTGCTTCCAAGAAGGTCACCTGGTGGTTGACCCTGGTCACCAAGCTCCTGGTCCAGTCTAGCAAGTTGGACAAGTTAATTGAATGTAATTAATCAGCACTTATGAAGGAAGGACTACAGGTGGTACTAAGTAGAGAATGATGCTAATGTTTATAATTTAAGGAGCTTTCTAAATTCCCTTTCTACTTCATGTAAAACTGTTCTACTAATAAAATAATTTCACAATAGAATACTTGAAAATTGTTGTTTCAATTGACATGAATAGAGCTCATGTAGCACATTCACATGTTTGAAAACAGTATACAAGTATATTCCATCAACATCAATTATACCAGATAGGACAAAGAGGAAATCTATTATGCATTAAATAAATATGAATATGTTAAAACTAAGTCTGCCTCTTGGGCAAAATGTATCAAGTACAGCTAATGACATAGAATAAAACCCTATGATATGCAGCTGCTTGGAGTTTGAGAACAGATTACCAAGAAAAGTAATAGTAATGCGCATTAGCCCTCTGGGCTCATGGCCTGAGGAGTGTCATCTGTCAGATCCCTCACAGTGATGTGAGCATTCCTGCTGACTCTGCTAAACTGCATCTGTCTGAACTTCCCCATCATGGGTTGTCTACTCTCTGAGTGCAAGAAAAGTCCTATCTTGAGATTTTTACACTATACTACATACAACTGGAAAGGGTCTAATTAGAATGTTACAGTAGCTATAGAACACATCATTGAGAAAAGCAAAATGAAAGTCTACACCCATAAGGGAAGAGAAAATACAAACTCTGAAAGGAATGAGATGAGAAAGAAAACAACAAATAAAAAGCAAATGAACTTGATACAACTTTAGCCTCTATGGGGTGTTAGAACCCTTCAAATCTGGCCATTTCGTCATTCTCAGAATGTGTTTCTGCACTATTCCTTACAAGGAATAAAAGCTTTTCTTGGCAGTTCTTGGTCTTCTTTTTTCTACTTTCACTTGATAAATGTCTTTTCTTTTTGAGATATTATTCCTTTGCTATAAAATATTTTCAGAGAGGAAAAAAAAAAAACACACACTGAGCTGACTAAGAGACTGGCATATAAAACACTAGCATTAGCAAAATAGTATTGCACACCGTCCTTGAAATGGGACCTTCTGAGTGGAGGCCCCGGGAAAAGGAATGCTAAATGCCAGAGGTATTCTTAGAGCTAAATTAAAACATAACAAGCCATTGTGTCATCAATATTAAAAGGTAAGACACTGCTGTGATTGTATGTTTCAAAAAGTACAGTCATAACTAGTCCTCAGAGAAACCAGCAGCCCCACTTCTCTGGAATGGCTCACCCTTCTGTGCTCTGAGTACTTAACAATAATGTTTTAGAGTAAAAATGAATAATAGTGTTCTACCAGTCTGTCATGGTTTGGCTTACACCCTATAATCTCCTCTGTAGGCTAAATTTTCTTTCAAAGCCTATAATAATTTTTAAAGAAATAATTTAGTTGCATAATTTAGGAGAAGAAATGATCTGGTGACAGAGAGAGGAAAAAGAAGGGAGGAACAGGGAAAGATGTTTAGCAGTGCACACTATCAAACTTTGAGTATCAAAAGTTGATGGTGCCTCTTACCATTTTCAAGAAATGTCTTTTATGTTAATTGCTTTACTCTAGATAAATAAGTGTGTTTTTTATAGATTTATCTATATATATAAGAGCCCAGCGACCTAATGGTAGAATGAGCAGAACGACCGGTCACTATGATGCACACTCTGGTGGCCAACCAGCCCTATCCAGGCATGATTGGCCCCCCTAACCTCCTGTGGCCCCTCCCCCACAGCCAGGCCCACCCCGATTGGGGGCAGGGCTGGGGGCCAAATTCCCGTGGCCCCTCCTTCCCTCCAGCCCTGATCAGCCCCCATCGGGGCGGGCCGGCCAGACCTGATCTGTGCATTAATTCATGCACCGGGCCTCTAGTTGTGAGTATAAAGTAGTAAAAATTAAGCAATTCACTCATAACAATATTCATATGGGTTTTAAAAATTATTATTAAGCAAAGCTAGATAGAATTAAAGCAGACAGTCATGAACAATCCAAAGAAAGATTCTCTTTGAGATATCAAATTCATGCATTCATTCATTCATTCATTCATTCATACATGCATATATTTACTCAAAGGTATTTATTAGATTTCTACTCAGAGTTAAGTGCACATCTCTAAAGATACAAATGTGAGCATAAACTTGTTCCCTCTCGTTGTGTGGCTTACGGTCTAGGTGAAGAATTTGCAGTTCTATGAGTGACCATAACAGTGAAATTTCACATACTCAGACTTTTCTCAGGAAATTATTTTAGTGCTGAGAACTAAAGGATTGGTAGGCATTAACAAGGAAAAGGAAGATAGGGAGACCATTATAAGAAGAGAGAACAACATATGCAAAGGCCTTGCAGAGTACTTACCCTGTTCCGTATGAGGGCGATGGGAAAATCAGTTGGACTGGGCCAGAGAGATGGAGGAAGAGGAGATACAAAATGACCTTGGGGAGGTAGGTAGATGCCAGGTCATTTGAGGTGATATAGGCAAGTAATATTAAGAGGTTTTGATTTTTCCTAAGAGCAAAGTAATGGTTCTTAGAGTAGAGGTGATGGGATTGGAGGGAAGTATGAATATACAGATCATAGTACAGTTTGGAAAATCACTTTGGCCCACAATATAAAGAAGAAAATGGGTATCAATTAGACTATGTATGAATAGACAAATTAAGAAATTATTGCAGTAATAACTAAGGAGGTAACCCCCCCTTTGGAACTGAGGAGGAAATACCACTGCCTTTTGGGCCATTCTTCCCTTTTATCGGAGGATAATACATGTTCACAGCCAGATAGCTCTATTATCCCATCATGTAGAATCCCAGATGTCCAATAGCCTTTTTTTCATATTGCCCCATCTCTGTCCCCTTTATTCAAAGCCATCCGTGTTTCTGCTGGTATAACCTGTCTCTATTCCTAGCTTCTGCTGAGATGGCTGATTAGACACATGACTCACACCCATGATCTCCTTATGATGTGATTTTCCAGTCCTCCCCTTCGTTTTCTCTCACATACTTTCTTGTTTTTTGCAATATGGATAGGCTGAGGATTTTCTAAATCTTCAAGTTTTGGTTTCTTTTTCAATTCCTTCAATTTGTATCCTTTCTCTCACATTTTACTATAAGCAGCATGGAGAAACCCAGACTGTGCTCTTAACACTGCTTAGATATCTCCTCAGCTGCATATCCAAGTTATCACTTGCTAATTTTTCACAAAACACTAGAACACAATTCAGCCAAGGTCTTTGCTACTTTAGGATTAACTTTCCTTCAGTTTTCAAAAACATGCTTTTCATTTTTGTCTGAGGCCTCATCAGAATCACTTTCAACATCCATATTCCTGTCAATAATCTCTTGAAGGCAATCTAGGTTTTTTCTAACATGCATCTCTTTCTGATATGAAAAACAATGCAACTCTCCTAAGTTTATTTTCCTAATTTATCTAGCCAAGTTCATCAAAGTGCTCAGCATTAAAAGGACCTTCCAGTTACCTTTTTAGAGGGTAGTGATGATAAAATGTAGCCCATCTTCACTCTGTTAATACAGTGAGTGAAAAAAGGTTTTGAAATCTATACCTGTTAATAGAAAACAAATCTCTTGAGGGTAGTAAGTTAACATAAAAGAGTAGGTTTCCTAATTAGACTTATAAGAATCAGAGATCTTACCTAGTGTGAAGTTTTCTAGATATATCAAAAAAACTCAGAGGAGAAAAAAAGGTCTGGCATACCAAAGATAGCTCCCCAGATCCTATCTTTCCATATTAGACACACAATTCTGGCCAAGAATTGTGGATGAGGTCTGAGTGACAATCTTGGGGTAACCTTGTGCAGTAAACATTTAAATTATGAAACACCTATATTTAATACGTCCAACACTTGTATAGTTGACATCACATTTTCCAGGGAGCTGAACCTTATAGATGCGGGATTCTATAGTTTACCCTTAGCTAGAACATCCTTTGAGGTGCATTTTATAGATAAACTAGAGGCCCGGTGCATGAAATTCGTGCACAGGGGTGTATGTCCCTCAGCCCAGCCTGTACCCTCTCCAATCTGGGACATCTCTCTCACAATCCAGGACTTCTGGCTCCCAACTGATTGCCTGCCTGCCTTCCTGATTGCCCCCAACCACTTCTGCCTGCCTGATCACCCCTTAATCACCTCTAACTGCCCTCCCTGCCAGCCTGATTGCCCCTAACTGCCCTACCCTGCAGGACTGGTCCCCCCCAACTGCTCTCCCCTGCAGGCCTGGGTCCCCCCCAACTGCCCTTCCCTGTAGGCCCAGTCGCCCCCAACTTCCCTCATCTGCTGGCCTGGTCACCTCTAACTGCCCTCCCCTGTAGGCTTGATTGCCCCCGACTGCCCTCCCTTGAAGGCATGGTCCCTCCCAACTGCTCTCCCCTGCTGGCCATCTTGTGGTGGCCATCTGTGTCCACATGGGGGCAGCCATCTTGTGTGTTGGAGTGATGGTCAATTTGCATATTGCTCTTTTATTAGATAGGATAGAGGCCTGGTGCACTGATGGGGGCCAGCTGGTTTGTCCTGAAGGGTGTCCCAGATCAGGGTGGGGTTTCCCTTAGGGCCTGGGGTGGCCTGGGCGAGGGGCCTGTGGTGGTTTGCAGGCCGGCCATGCCCTCCGGCGACCCAAGGATATTTTTGGGATTTTATTTATCTTCTATAATTGAAACTTTGTATCCTTGAGTGGAGGCCAGGGCAGGCCAGGGCGGGCGGAAAGCTTGGCTTCCTCAATCGCCAGGGAAACCCAAGCCTCCTGCTCTCTCCAACTCTGTGGCTGCCGCCATTTTTGTTGGGATTTATTCATCTTGTATAATTGAAACTTTGTAGCCTTTAGCAGAGGCCAAGGCAGGCCAGGAAGCTTGGCTTCCTCCATCGCCAGGGGCAACCCAAGCCTCCTGCTCTCTGCAGCTCCGTGGCTGCTGCCATTTTTGTTGGGATTTATTTATCTTCTATAATTGAAACTTTGTAGCCTTGAGTGGAGTCCAGGGCCAGCCAGGGTGTGTGGGAAGTTTGGCTTCCTCCATTGCCGGGGAAACCCAAGCCTCCTGCTTGCTCCATGGCCACAGCCTTCTTGGTTGGGTTAATTTGCATACTTGCTCCTGATTGCCTAGTGGGCATGGCTTGTGGGTGTAGCAGAGGTATGGTCAATACTCTTTTATTAGATAGGATTCTCTTTTTTCCTAGAAAATATCAATAGTTTATATACCCAAATATCATCAAGAAGATAGGATTAGGTCACCTGCCAATATTCTTTTTCCTAGGGGCACTTAACCCCATAAAGATAATGCTATGGTCTGAATGTTTGTGTTTCCCCTCC
Source organism: Cnephaeus nilssonii (assembly GCF_951640355.1). Classification (NCBI taxonomy): domain Eukaryota; kingdom Metazoa; phylum Chordata; class Mammalia; order Chiroptera; family Vespertilionidae; genus Cnephaeus; species Cnephaeus nilssonii. The sequence goes on along the minus strand of NC_137081.1, from coordinate 18,236,171 downwards.
AATTCATGTTGACATCCTAACTTCCAAAAGTGATGGTATTATGTAGATGGGGCCTTTGGGGGGTTATTAAGTCTTGAGGGTGGAACCCTCATGAATGGGATCAGTGTTCTTAAAAGAGATCCCACAGTGCTCCCTAGTCACTTTCCTTACCCAAGGATCCAGAAGCCTGAAAGCTGGAGGAGGGCCTGTACTGACAGTGCCTGCACCCTGACCTTGGACTTTCAGTCTCCAGACAATGAGAAATAAATTTCTGTTGTTTATAAGCTATCTAGTCTTTATTATAGCAAACAAATGGACTAAGACAGGAGTTAATGGATTATAGATGAACTGCTTTAATTACTTCCTTCTAGCAATTTGATGTGCCTTATTTTTTTTAATATTTTTCTAATTTTTAATAAAATATTAGATATTGAATGGAAAACTAGAGAAAAAAATAGTATAATTAAGAATATGTAGACTCCAGTATAAGAATAGATAATGAGGTAAGATAATTAATTGGTATTAGATTTCTAAGAAACTACATACAAAAAAACATACCAGTGAAACCAGCATTTAAAAATAATTCAAGGATAGAAAATTTAACCAAGAATTTCACAGTTGGCTACGTGGTAATTCAAGGATCAATTATATTGTAAAACAGTTTTAAGTACTCACAGAACCCAACCAAGAGATGAATTGAGAAATTTCAGCAATAAAACTGATAGTGACCTTTTAATTTTTAATATACTTAATTGTAGATTTAAGACTCAAACAAAGAAGAGGTGAAGGGTGGAATGTATTTTGTGATATTAGGTACATAATGTGTATTGTATGTTCTCCAAAGTAGAAGTAATGCAACTAAAAATGAAAGGAGAAGGGAGAGGAAAAAGGGAAGTTTTTTTGTTTTTTTTTGTAGGTGATAGGTTAGAACTAAACGTACATTATTCAAAACTGCAAACGACAAAGTAACATGCTATAAAAAGAAATCAGGAAAGTAAATAAATTAAAAATAAATATTTCAAAATTAGCACATAGACCAAAACCAGTCTTTCCTAAACACCAAAATAAATTTTAAAAAAGAAGAGTCAGCCCTAACCAGTTTGGCTCATTGGATAGAGTATCGGCCTGCAGACTCAAGGGTCCCAGGTTCAATTCCTGTCAAGAGCATGTACCTTGGTTGGGGGCACATATCCAGTATGTGTAGGAGGCAGCTGATCGATGTTTCTCTCTCATCGATGTTTCTGACTCTATATCCCTCTCCCTTCCTCTCTGTAAAAAATCAATAAAATATATTTAAAAAACGAGTCAAACTCCACTATTTTTCATATAGAAAAATAAATCCCAAATAACATAATATATGGTAATTATTACACAAAATGAGAGTTGCATTCAAACCTTTCAGACTTATCAATAATATGAGTGAATGGTTTAACTCTCTGGTAAACAAAAATGATTTTCAATTTGACTGACATAGCAAAACCCAAATATATTTGAGACACACACTTACAAATGATTCAGAAACTATAAAGAACCCAGCTGGTGTGGCTGACCTCTGAATCAGGAGGTCACAATTCAATTCCAGGTCAGGGCACACGCCCGGGTTGTGGGCTTGACCCGAAGTGGGGGACATGCAGGAGGCAAGCCAATCAATGATTCTCATCATTGATATTTCTCTCTCTCTCTCTCCCTCTCCCTTCTTCTCCGAAATCAATAAAAATATATTTAAAAAAATAAACTATAAAGAGATGGGCAAAGACATATCAGGCAACACTGATATTGAACAAAATAAACCTCAGTTCTTTCCACTGCTGCTGAGCCATGGGCATCTCTCCGGACAGCTGGCACAAGTGCTGCAAAACCTGGATGAGGGTGCGGGGAGGAAGTCCCACCACAAGAGCTAGACGCCTTGCTGCCAATACTAAGATTGGTCCCTGTCCCATACATACAGTCCCCATGTGTGGGGAGGCAGCAAGATGGACCTTGCCTTGAAGCTGGATGTGAGAAATTTCTCCTGGTGCTCTGAGTGTTGTACACACAAAACAAGAATTATTGATGTTGTCTTCAATGCATCCAACAACAAACTGGTCTGCACCAAGACCCTACAGCAGTGGGGGTCTCACTAGGCACTGCCCCAAGAAAACAAGAAGGGAGCCAAGCTGATTCCTGAGGAGGAAGAGATTGTAAACAAGAAGTGATCAAAGAAAATTCAGAAGAAAGGAAAAAAAGCATGCCAAAATCTGCCGTCTTCCCCAGGAACAGTTCCAGCAGGGCGAGCTCCAAGACCTGGCCCAATGCTGCCAAGCAGATAGACAGCCAATGTGCCACAGGGCGAGGAGCTGGAGTTCTATCTGAGGAAATCAAGGCCCGGAAAGGCAAATTAATCCTCCTTCCTATCTTAGCTCATAAAGGTGTTTATTGTTCTAAAGAAATAAATAGATAAAAAGAAACTTCAAAGTAAGGTACATCAAATATGGCAAAGAATTATTGTTTTAAACGCTAGAAATATCAATTCCCAACAAAGATATAAAAAATTGTGAATATCCATGCATAAAATAACATAGAAAACACCTGTTTAAGCAAAAACTACAAGAGATGCAGAGACAGAGAGAGACATTAATCAGAGGAAATTTTAATACATTAAAATTATTTGGGATAAATGAAGTAGACATAAAGACACTATATAGAAGTCCTAAAAACTAAATACACACACACACACACACACACACACACACACACACACACACACACAAATATATATATATACACACACAAATGTATTTTTATACTTTGATAATAATGAATATATCATCTCAATCACTCAAGGAACAATCATTAAAATTAATCATATATTAGGTGACAAAATTATAAATATTACTAGGAGCCCAGTGCATGAATTCGTGCACCTTGAAAGGAACTGTGGGCTACGAGGCTGCAGTAGGCACAGGGACGGGTCTTGGTCCATCCTCCATGCCCCCGGCTGGCCCCTGCCACCATGGCCCCTGGTCACCTATCTGCATGCAGCCCTGCTCCCGCCCCCACCGCTCCCAGGCACTGACAGTGCTGGTCCCACTTGCACCCGCTGAAGGCACAAAGCAATTGGGGCCGGTGCCAGCAGCCCCTCAGGAGTAAGGGGAGGTGGAGAAGCCCTCAGGGGCAATCAGGGCCAGCAGCTGCCGCTGACACCTACTGATGGTGCCAAACCACTGAGACCTGTGCCGGGCACCGGGAGCAGGTGTGAGAGGAGCTGTTGCAGACAGCAGGTGTGAGAAGTGGTTGCCAGCCCCAATCTCCCCTCAGGAGCAGGGGGAGGTGGAGAAGTCCTGAGGGGCAATTGGTGCTGGCAGCCACTGCTCGCACGCACTAATGGCACCGAGCGATCAGGGACGGAGCCAGGCGCTGGCAGTGGGTGCGAGCAGCAGCTCCGGCACTGGCACACAGGTGCAAGCGGGGCCAGCGCCAGCAGCAGGTGCAAGTGCCAGGTGGAACCATGGCGCATGGGAGCAAAGAACTTTCAGTAACCACCAGAGGCTCACCCCGATGACAGCGATGGCGCCCTGCCTTGGTCTGGCACCCCCGCTCACCTGCCCCCCCATCCCACCACAGCTGACGCCTACCATGTTCCATGCACGCCCCCTGGTGGTCAGTGCAAGTCATAACAACCAGTTGTTCGGTTGTTCCAGTTCCACTGTTCGGTCTATTTGCATATGAGCCTTTTATGATATAGGATAATTACAGTTCTAATAACAAAAACTTAGAAATTATTAAATTCAAAAGGTAATTTTGACTGTAAATAACAAATCAAATTATTTTATTAAATAACTCCTGAGTGAATGTGGAAGTAGATAATAAAACTCAAGAACATTTAGAAAGAATAAAAATGAAAACATATGTATATGTGTGTATCAGAATATGTGTCTGATATATATCAGAATCTGTAGGACACAAAGCAGTGATTGAAGGAAAGTCTATACTTAAACACTTTACCAATAAAAATAAAAGATTTAAATGAATTAATTAAATTATCTGGTTAAAATCTAGATATATAAAACATATTTCAGATAAATGACATTTGAATAAATAACATTAATTAATGGGGAGACAGTAGAAATATTACCCAAATAACAGTTCAACACAGTAGCAGTTGGACTATATGCCTTCAGGCTAAAGAAAAAAAGAACTCTAAACAAATGTTAAATGCTCAGTAGTAGACTTCCTTTCTTAGGGACCTGAGTAATACTGAAACTACTTTCTGTACATTATTAGATTAAACATATAAGTAAATATATTGAAGGTAAGGGGACTATTGTCTTTGGCAGAGGAGAGTTTTAAGTTTGGAAAGGAAGAAAATAGAATGAATTCTGTCATTGGATTGGAATTAGAGATAGTGTAAACCCATAGTTTTAATATAGCTAGTTAGCTGTATAGATAGCTATAGAAGTGTGTCTGTGAATGCATTTATCTTGATATGTGTTTCTAGCCGTGTTTACCAAGAAGATGTAGAAGCAATGACTTCTCTGCACTGATGAGAACATGTAGAACCCAGATCTTGACCTCTAATAACATTCTCCACTAAAAGGAACCAGGATTTCTGGGGAAATGGCTGATTTCAGTGTTAGGGCAAGGAAAATACAAGATGAGTCTGAAACACCTCATGCTAGAAGTGAGAAAATCTCTCAAAGAATTATGGAGATATGTATTAAAATAATGGCATAAAGGATTATAACTGATTGAATAAAATAAAAATACATTAATATATTTTGATATAAATAAAAAATGAGAGAGAAGAGAAGCTCTTCCTTTCAGTAGAAATCAAACTAATAAATGAAGAAGAAATGATGGGATTTTAAGTTCACCCCAGACAACAGCAATGATAATAAAAGTGACAATGATCAATGGATGCTAAAATGAGTAGATGAAATTTTGAGAAGACATGAGATATTTAATAGTCTCAAAGTAACAAAATATTTATTAATTAAAGTGAAATATTCAGCTCTATAGTGCAAAGACTTAGCAGAGTCTTCCCAAACCAAGTGATCCAAGTTAACATCACCAGTAATGAGTGATAGATCAACAATATGTGTCTCCTGATATAATTCCCAGAAAAGATCATCACTTCTGGTAAAGTTGCCTCAGCTGAATCTAATTAAGAGCAAACATCAGAAAAACCCAAATTGAGGGACATTCTATAAATAACTGGCCTGTATGCTTCCAAATGTCCATATAATGAAACACAAAGAAAGACTGAAGAACTTTTTCAGATTAAAAGGAACTGAATGGATTAAGAAGTACAAATTGGTAGTTACAAAATAATCATGGGGATGAAGTATAGCATAGGAAATATAGGTGTCCCCCCAAAAATGTATACATCTTTTGAATAATTATTAATCCCAATGGTTTAAATCTGAAAAAAAAAGAAGCATCAATGAGCTATCAGCTATAAAGTGTGCATACATTTTGGGGGGACACCTTGTATAGTCAACAATATTGTAATAACTGTGTATGGAGCCAAGTGGGTACTTGAAATAGCAGGGAGTCCCTTTATAAAGTTGTCTAACCTCTATGTTGTACACCTGAAACTAATACAAAATAATGTTGAATGTCTTAACTGAAAAATGATTTTTTTAAAAAGAAGCAATTGAATGGAACATATGAGCCTCAATTTTCTATTATCGGGGCAGTTGGACAAATTTGAACAAGGTCTGTAGATTAGGTCATTGTGTCAATGCCATTTGACTGATCTGAGGAATTTTTTTCTGTGGCTGTTTAAGAGCATGCACTTGTTCTTAGACATTATACAATGAACTATTTTTGGATGAAGAAATATGCCTACAATTTCCTCTGAAATATTTTGGAAAAATATATATGTATGTGCAAATACTGTAAAAAATGTAACACTTTGAGAACCTTGGTAAGTGAATATTGTATTATTGTTACAATTTTTCAGTAAGACGGAACCTTTCTAAATAAATGAATGACCGAATATATGAATAAATAGATAAACAAATAAAACATTTTTTTATCAATGTTTTGTCACCTCCACTGCTACCCACTTGTTCCGCCAAAGTCTTCTGCCTGGATTGTGGTCTCCCTGCCTCCTTTCAGTCTATTCTTAACTGAGAGACAGGGTCATTCTTTGAAAATATAAATCAGATGATGTCACTCCTTTGCATCTAACTCTATGGAGGACTCATGCCCTTTTCACATTGTACTGAAATAACTTCAGTACAATGTTATTTCAGTAATGTTATTTCAGTACAATAAATATTTACATATTTTTTTCAACCACTAACCTGTAAATCACTCAAAGAAAAAAACTACACTTTACTTATACTTGCCTCATTTCCTCTGGCCCACACCTACACACCCATCAGAGTACTGAAATCCCGTAAATGTTAATTTTGTGAAATTAAACTATTTAGCATCAATCATCGGGAAAGCACATGATCGTGCATTTGCTGTGTTTCCATCCATTAAACAAGTTCATTAGTTGTCAAATACTAATACCTTAATTTGGTTCATACTGTTTTGATTAAAAACATTTCACTTTTCCTATCACAGCAGGAAAATGATACAGGGGCTCTGACTTGAATTCCCAGTTCCTGCCTTTCTCTGCTGCTTGATTTATCTGAAAATGTTTTCGTGGCACAAGAACATACTCTCTGTTAACAGTTTCTCAGATCTCTAAACAAGTGGTATCTTTCTGATTCTTCTTATCACAAATGTGCCCTGCATCGTGGGTATTTCTGTCACTGGGACCAAGATTATGCCAGTAGAGGTAAAGAAAATGACCTTGACTATTTACTCACCCAAAGTCCTTCTATCTCAGCTTTTTCAAACCAGAAACCCTTGTTGTGCTCCTTAAGGACATTAACATAAAACATAAATAGAGAAGTGGGGGCTTTATATCATTTTTGCTTTTATAAATTCTTCATTTCCTTATCCTCTTGGATCTGATCTTTACCAAGGGCTTATAGCATGTGATTTCCCCAGAATTCGGTCACACTGTGACTCTAATTGTGCCTTCTAGATGACGGTGGCACTTTATATTCTCCCCAGCTTTCCTCTGGATGGTAGAAACACAGAGTCCTCTGGCAAAGTCTCCCTTTTTCCTCCAAACTGGCCCAAGCTCCAAGCAGCTGTATTCCTGCTTCTCTGTTACAGATACAAGCGATCATTCTATCTCCTCAGTATGCTCAGACATTTTCAGCTCCCTATTATTCATTCTGCATTTCATGGCTGTGCTTGTGACTATTGACAAGAAATGATTAATTACGGAAGTAGTACCAGATTCACCGTTTGTAAAATACGCGCTAACACCCACAGTGCATTTGGTAGGGGAGCATAAAGAGCTTTATAGCTTTTGAAGATCCTTTCTTTCTGTAATGCTGAACGAAGTGGGAGGCATAAGGGCAAAGAACGGTAGAGTAAAGCCAAAAGGCCACTCAGGGTTATGCCACAAGCGTCTGCCACAGCCCCGGTTTATATGCATCATCTCTGAACATGAAGCTATTCGCTGAACACTTAGAGAACTGAATTTACTTGAAAGGTATAAGTCATTGATAGAAACCTGTGTAGAAATTGATAGAAATAACGATGGCACTAAAATACCAGCCATGCCAGTCATATAATACGTATAAAAGAATACATATATTAACAGTGGTTATTTGGAAAGTCAATAAAATATATTTTAAAATATTTAAATTAGGAAATAGTAAAGATTTGCCCCCTCTCTGTCTCTCTCTCTCTCTCTCTCTCTCTCTCTCTCTCTATATATATATATATATATACATATATATATGTATATATTTATATACATATTTATACATATATATATATTTATACATATATATATGTATAAATTTATACATATATATATATGTATATATTTATATACATATATACATATATATATATATTTATACATATATATGTATATACATATACATATATATGTATATGTATATATATATATATATGCACACACACACTTTTGAAAAAACAAAAGTTATTTCACAGATAATATAGAGATAGTTAAATTAGTTAGGATCTCAGATCAAGTAATTTTAATATCACTATATCAGAGATATAGAGTATTCTTATTTAATGATGTTAAGTAACATTAATTCAGCATAGTTAAATTTTATAAAATGCACATTAAATTTAAAATTTTGGTTTGAGGCACTTGATGTAAAATTGCAACTGGATCATCAGGATATATGTAGTGTCCACAAAGATGCAGGAGGAGACTAAAGCATGCAAACACATTAGAAAATACTAGTGAATAACCTGGCTCTTAATTTTGCTAAACTGAAAATCCTTCCCAGGCTTTATAGCACATGCCAGGCTGTAGCTCTGCTACATGGAATAGTGATTGGTTATGAAGAGGCAGAGAATATATTTCTTACACCCACCAGCATCCACCACTGACCCTGAGTCCTATGGCCTCGATGAACTAAAACATTGACAGCAGTATGGTTCAAGTCCCATGAGCTGAGGCAAAATATAAAGCACATTACTTCTGCTCCCTGGTGCTCTAGGCTTCTTATTCTGTCCTATGGTGCACAGTTTTCCTCCCATCAGAATGGCAAACCTCAGAGAATAACTACAGAAAATATGGCAGACATGACGGTTTTGGTGGAACCTGAGAACTGAAAAGGAGAAGCTTGGGTACAATAGTGGGCTCACCTCCCTGGTCTCACACCATCATCCAACCCCGGGCAGGTGCTGAAATGGCAGAAAACAATTGGGAAGAAAGCGGTAAAACTGTAGGTGATAGCACACCATTGATAATGAATGAACTAAAAGAAGACAGTCATGAATTGTACCATTAGGAGAATCACAATAAACTTCAGGAAGTACTGATTTCCCGAGAAAAAGAGAGAAAAAATAAAATAATATTCAACTAGTTTGAATTTTAAATGAAGAAATCAAAGCCAAACTAAAGCTTAAAAAATTATCCAAAATTCTATGTCAAATAACTTAAATATCAATTACAAATTACATAAAAAATTATTAATTGTAGTTTGCATGTCAAAAATATGCTTAACGGATATACACCGAGTGGCCAGATTATTATGCGTTCAGAGATCCTAATAATCTGGCCACTCAGTGTATAAAACACTTCAAAAACTTAATAGTTACATATTAAAACATTAAGATAATTTTACCCTAATGCTAAAATGAAAGTGATAAGACTGTGGAAAAGCGGGTACACCTGTATTGCTCAAGGTAGCACCTAAGTAGCTATGGTTAACATTTTATAATGCCTTTGTCAATATGATTTAAATGCTTTGTTAAAATGTAGATTAAACAGCCCGTAAGTGTATCTCAATGAAATGAGTTGATAGGTGTGAAAAACACCTGCACGGATGTTTTTGCAATGTGGTTTAGAGTACCAAATACACGAGAAACAATCCAAATATCCATTAGCAAGAGACTGTGCAAGCAAACAGGGATTCACCTATATAATGGATTATAATGTATCCTCTGATAATGAAACGAGAATTCCTCTCTAATAATTATTTGCCAACTACCCCCCTCCCCCCCAAAAAAAGACAAATTTTAAAAGGTTGGGGGAAATCCAAGAACCAATGGAAACTAAATGATGTCAAACTCCTGCTAGAAAGAGTCTGGTTGGGACACTGCCTTTGGTGAATTTCGGCTCAACAATACTTTAACCACAAATAATTTGCTACCTGATCCTCTGTCTTTGCATTACTGCCCCCAAATTCATAGTTGTACGTGGACATGCCTGTGTGCTATCTTCCTGGAAACCACAGAAACAGACCAACAAACTTAACAAAAAACAAAAAAAACAAGCAAACAAAAAGCCTCACACCTTTTCAGCCCAGCCTCCCACCAAGTTTCACGTGTACATTGTTGGTTTTTCCAAGAATGAGAATGTTTCTTAGTGCTTGGCAGTCAAATAAACAACAAATGGCCATTTCCTTATAAACTTACTTTGTTCTACGACTCAATTTGAAATTTCGGCCTTTAAAAATATAGAAGGCAAAACTGCCACAGACTGATATGTCTGATTTTACTTCAGTTAATGTAAAATTCAGGGGACCTGTTATGTCATGAGAAAAGGATTGTGCACAAGATGGCTTCTCTTATTTTTCGATATTTCCTTTATTGAATGGAAGGTTTGAGCATGATTAATGGTTAAAAAATACCATTTTATGTATGGAGCACTAATGGTTATTCATTAGAAATATACTTTAATTAGGTAATAATTTTCCGGTGCTGGGGGTCTATATAACAAGAGGTGGCCTGTTATCTTGCACCAATAAAACCCACCGTAGGATACCAGAAATACTTGCCCAAAATGCTGCACTTAATTTCTAGTTTCATCAGTGGTGCCTAAAAATTATCATTAACGTGTAGTGCTACAATGGATTCAAAGTAAAGATGATCTTGAAGTAGAGCCAAGTAATCACTATTGAAGCATTAATTGTTTGAATGTATAGGACACTACAAGCAATTAGGAGACTGTGAGCAAATGAAATTAGGAGACAATAAGCAATATAGGTCAAATAAGCACAGATTGATGCAATAGATAACAGTCACTGAGTCCTTGAAAGTGACAGCAACACCGGGTGAAGCAATTCATAATGGCATTTTTCATATTACATATCATTTAACCCATCAACCAAAGAAACAGAGTTACAAACCACCAACAGACTTGCCAGTAGTATTCTCAGCTACCAATTAGGGGAATTTAACTTCCAAATACATACTCCCAGTGTTAACACTGTGATTTAATTATTATTTCTATTTAAAAAGAGAATGCTGAACTTCACAGGTATTAAATTTCATGCCTTATTACACACAATCAAGAAGTCACAAAACCTGTATTCAAACTCCATTCTGTCTGATTTCAAAGTCTATGTATTTTCTACACTATACTCAGGGCAGGGAGGGCTGAAGGCAATGCACTGGGGTTTCCTTTGGGTCAAATGCATTCTATGATAAGTACCCTCAATATTCTTACACAATAATACTATACCATGTTCATTCCAATAGTTCCAAAAGTTTATTTTTGCCAAGAGACAAGACCTAGGTCCTACTGCATAAAAAAAAAATAAGGTGATATCCATAAATGTTAAACTAAATAGTTATGCTTAACCATACATAAATCTTTACTCTTCTCTAAGAAAATAGATCCTGATATATGAGGCAAGGTGATGAAGTTGAACTTGATTCAGAGAATTTTTATTTTATTGGAAATAGTATCAAACTCAGTGTCATAGATGCTTATAACTGCCTTTTGAACATCAGGTTTAATTTAATGACATGTTAAAATAGAGATAGCATGTAGCAGTAAAGGCACATGGACTTTGAGACTGGAAGGAACAGGGTTACAGTCGAAAGACAGCCACTTATAGCTGTAGACTTTTAAAAATGTTATTCAACATCTCTGATCTTCAGAGATGTGTTGGTGAACAATATATAATATTTTCTATAATGTGGTGAAAATATTCTCCAACTTGAAATTCTATGTGTGATAATTAAATATAATAATGTTCTAAAGTGCCTGAGAGAATAAATGTGAGTTATGTTTATTAAAGCTAGTATTAAAGAACATAAGAGGAACAGAGCTGTCTGGATCTACTATATCTACACTTAATACCTTAGATTATAATTTCTTTCCAATAACACAAGTATTCTAAAATTGATACAAATAACCCATTTCAACAAGGAAATAAAAATTGGGGAAGCATATGAGGAAAGTTTTAGAGAAGATCCAGCCCATGTTATTTTTATTTAAAAGAAAACTTTTCACCCCAGTATTTTCTTTTAGTTTGTTCCCTCCAATCCTAAAACTCACTTCAATCTGTACAATTCAATATAAAAGACAGGGTAAAGGGGTGTCTTAACTATGACAAAAGTGAAGTGTTGTCAAAAATGTTTAAGTTGCCCAGCTGGTGTTACTCAGTGGTTGAGCATCGACCTATGAATGAACAAGTCACAGTTTGATTCTCGGTCAGGGCACATGCCCAGGTTTCAGCCTGATCCCTGGTAGGGGACATGCAAGAGGCAGCCAGTCAATGATTCTCTCTCATCATTGATGCTTCTATCTTTCCTTCTTCCTCCCCTTCCTCTCTAAAATCAGTAAAAATCTATATATTCTTTTTAAATGTTTAAGTTATACTAAACACTGGTTAGGAATTTTGCTTATTCTTATGCCCTCTTTCAAACACAACTTTACATCTTTATTGGATTAAACTTAAGTGAACTACATGAGTATGAAGCAATTATTTGTATCTCTTAAAATTTTAAATAATTTCATAAAATTAACCTATCTGCATGTTTCAGTTAGAAACACACAAGAAGCAGTACAGTAATAAGAGGGAAGTTTAAATCATTATAGGTCTATCTCAAGAAACAAGAAAAATCTCAAGTAAAGTAAATGCCTTTATATCTTAAAAACTAGAAAAAGAAGAACAAAAGCAGCCTAAAGTCAGCAGAAGAAAGGAAATAATAAAAAATAGAGCAGAACTGAATGAAATACAGAACAAAATGACTATATACATCAATACAACAAACAGTTGGATTTTTTTAAAGATTACATACAAAATTGACAAACCCCTGGCTAGATTTACTAAGCAAAAATTTTATGTAGTGTATAAGATATGTAAAGAAATGCATTTTATTCATTAAATAACATATTGTGAATATTTATACTAAAATGATTTAATATTTGATCATTTTATTGTATTAAAATATTTACTTTTAATTTATAAAAAACTGGATTTTTCAGATAAAGGATTTCTGCATAAAAAAAATCTGATTAGTGGTGTCCTCCATCTCTCCTACCCTTCCTCCCTCCCTCCCTTTCTTCTATATCTATTTGAACACCTGATTTTGAAATCAGAAAAGAAAGCTCATAGTTTAGGCAAACGACTCTAATATGATGTGACAGCTGCTATAAGAATATCTAAAATATATTAAGTTCTTATGTGTATCAGTCAATCTTTTCATCATTTTACATGATTAATCATTCAGTCACATTGTACCCCTATGAAATAACTACTACTATTTACATTTTACAAATGAAGAAATTGAAACACAAAGATTTTAGACAATGAATTCAAGGCCACACTGCTCATAAGCACCAGAATTAGGGTTTGAATGCAGACATAATGACTGGGCACTATTACTGCACTGTAATCTCTGACATAAATACGACATAACATATGATGTAAGCCCAGGATTCTATAGAACCAATTAAGTACATTTATTTTTCAAATATATCTGCTTGTATCACATTATTGAAGCTATTAGTTATTACATAAAGAGCCAGCAAATGTGTAAGTCTTATCTTTTTGTGAAAAAAAAAGTTTCACTTGTCAAATTCAATATTTTAAGTATTTCATTTTAAAAAATAGCAAATTCCATGTGGTACAAAGTTTTCTTTGTTGCCTCTTGGGACTCTAATCCAGAGTGGGGGAAAAATGGAGAGTTGTTTAGAAAAGGTATAATAAGACTTTAAGAAGTAAATTCACCAGATGAAGGGGGAAAGGTATGTTGGTAAATAAAATAGCAAAGAAAAAGCCTTAAAAAAAAAAAAGATCTTTTCATATAGTGGTTAATTTCACAGAGTTAGGGAATAGGTGTTTAAAACTGATGGTAGCTGGCATTTATTGAGTGTGGGAGCAGGAAGCTTTTGCGGAGGATTTGTGCAATATGAAGGTCACTGGAGCAAGATCTCCAAAGCCAGCTGTATCCCAATATGTGGATAACAGTGCAATGAGGCATTCTTTGAGTACTGCAATGCATCATTGTAATTTGGAGCACTTTGAATATCTTTACGCTGGTTAATTTTATGCAAACTAGTCCTACGCTGATTATAACATTCAGAATCTTTTGTAATGAGTCAGGGAATAACCCAGAAAATGTTTCACAGAATTTCACGTTGTATTTCAGCAAAATATTATTTTAAAGTTGACCTTAAAGATGAGTTATGCTTTTTCTCCACAAAACGTAAGTTATTTTAATTTGCTGACATTTTATGTGATGACAAATATTTGTCAACCATGTGCTGTAAGCAGATATTTTTGAAAATAATATTACAGTTAATCATCCTATCAAAGTAAAGGTAACATTTTAACGGAACAAAAAAAGGAAAAAGCTTGCTCCATAGAACATTTGTTTGAAAGTTTTTCCTCTGCCACATCTATGTAAGGCAATCACCTGTAAAAGCTTTGGAATAAAATTCTTTTTTAAAATGTAGGAACAGAATTTTCTACTTTGAAAATATTTTAAAACTACTTCTGATTGGTTTATAAGACCAACTGGTTGACGTAAAATAAGATAAATACCTAGCAAACTTTTATCAAAATCCCTTTGCATAATTGGTGGGTAAATTTGACAATCCGGAATCTAATTGATAGCTAGATTAGATTAGATAAGACCAAGATGTTCTTTTTCCCTTTAGGGGTTTCTATCTTTGCAAGGAACCATTGGTAAATTTGATGGTTCTTAATCACAAGCAGAGATCTGACTTGTGAAACATTTAATTATAGTGTTAAAACAGTATTTTTGAAAATATAAGCACAATGAATCATCTTTTTTTCACTGAAATGTCATTTCAACACATCATTTTCCAGTGAGAAGCAACAAAAAACTGGAGGCCATATATAACAACATAGAATTGAGCCTGCTTCCTGACTTTGCTACCAGCCAGTCAGCCAACCTTGGGCAACTTAGTTTACTCTTTTAACCTTTGTTTTTCCAATTCCTAATATAGATTATAATGGTAATTTCAGTAATGATTAAATGGATGGTATAGGTAAAGTGTAAGTATTAAATAAGTGTTAATCAGAAAATCACCTTTTGTAATAGTGGGCTTTGGCAAAAAAAGCCAAAGCTATAGTTACGCTGAATATATAGTGATTACTACATTTTTAAATAATTTATCTTTATGCTTGCTCCCTAGTAGACTATGTGTTCATTAAGGGCAGGAACTCTGTCACAGCCACCAAGATCATCAATAAGTAGTACTAAGTTGAATGTGGCTGAGGATTAAAACCTAGAGAGAAAAGGTGCAAGCTCTGACCTTACTTCCACATTCTGGCTCATGAATAATGCCAGACTCCTCTGAGAGTTCACCAGATTCCCATCTCAGGAAACCAACAGGCCTATGTAGGGCGCAGGTAGAAGTATGGAGTGGACAATGGATGAGGTACAAGACAGGATTCAAGAGTTTAACTTTTTTGGGGAGTTATTTTTTTTACTCTTTTTAAAAAATTTTCCCCTTTATTGATTAAGGTATTACATATGTGTTCTTATCCTCCCATTCCCGCCCCCCCCCCCACTCATGCCCTCACCCCCCTGGTGTCTGTGTCCATTGGTTAGACTTATATGCATGCATACAAGTCCTTTGGTTGATCTCTCCCCCTTATCTTTTGGTTAAAGTTAAGTCAGGAAAACGCCGTATGTTGGACAAGAGCAGTTAGTCTAGGGAGCAAAGCATGGCCACCAAAGGCAGTCCAGGTCATGAACTCTGTGTCTGATTCATCGCAAGAGAATAGATGTCAGCAACTCTGACCATTGCCAACCCAGCTCTGAACAGCTCACAGGTGTATTACTCATTCAATTCTATGCTTTACTGTACTCTGAGCACATCCTTTAAAAATATATATATCAAAAGCCTTAATATTTTCATTGGACTTGTGAATGACTAAAAATGTCATTGCATTTATTTTAATTTTGCTTCTAAATCACAAATGTATATTGGGATTTTTCATGTTGCTTTCTGGGAGACATCATAAGTTTTCATTAAATACTATATTGCACATCATATTCTGGCAATAATAAATCTTATATTTCAATTTTAATAATGAAATAATCATACTGTTTCATAACTTTGAGGAAAAGTACTGCATGTAGTCCTGCAAAGCTGAGTAATTTCATGGGTTTCCAAACTGCAAGCAATTTAATAGCCTCTCTTTGGTAATTATAGAAATTTATATCCCTCTCTTCATCTCCCACAAAACCCAGAACGGATCTGTCCAGCTGACTCAGAGACTGACTTAGAGGTTGGCACATTCATCATCTTTGACAATAAGCTGTTAGATTAGGATAATGATTTAAGACTAGTATATGTTTGGGAATGGGAGAAAGAAGTTTAAAACTAATTTATAAGAATATAATCCACTGGTCATTTTCATGTTTCATCAAAAATATTTTAGAGGATGTCTCAATACTAATTGATCCCATTAAGGTGACAAAATGTACTGTTCTTGCTTTACTAAGAAGAGAAGAAAGTTATGCATCTCCTGTTAGGTTCAGACTTTTAGTATAACCTGAAAGTTTATAACTTACCAAAGCATTAACATAATCTTAAAGTTATAAAAAATTAGCATACTATGGGTTCAGTTAATGTTACAAGTCAAATAACATCATCCCTGTCAGTATGTTGTATGTTTTTTATTATATCATAAAAGAAACTATAGCTATCCTGGTTACCCTTTTCAATATGTCATAATATTCAACTATAACAACTAATTTACATTTAACTCCTTCATGAACCATGGGGATACTAAACAGCTAATATTTCTATATTATATAAACAACATATAACATGTACCTTTTTAAAACTATGTGTACAAAATGAATTTTTAAAAATCTGGTTATGTCAAGATTTTCTGTTTTGTGTTTTAAATACTGAGGTACATCTAAAACAAAATCACTAGTAGTGCCAAATGCAACTTTAGTGAAATGAGTCTGTTTAATTCTAGAGTTGTTTTCATACATTATTTGTAAATTTTTATATCATTATTTTATTTAACACCCTGCCTTGTCTAATTATCAATATACTAAATAGGGTGACTTTCCCTTTGTTTTATATGCTAAATCTATATTACAGATGCTAATTTAAATATATATATATATATATATATATATATATATATATATATATATATTTTGCCATCGGGTTTGAAAACATTTTCAGAAAGTAAACACATTATATGGATTTTATTTCTAATCATTGATACATTTATCATTATTTGTAACATTTTATTTATACCAAAATATTTCAGAGCATTTTCATAGTATTAATAAATATAAAGCTAGTATGCATACTAAAAATAAAATTACAAAAATAATTTAACAATATAAATTTTAATTTGATATTAAACCAATTAAAATATATATTAATATTGATTAAAGTAGTGTTCTTTGGATTCACAATCTTTCTATGCACCTCTTCAATATCCATATGTTCCTCTATGCTAATGGCCCTGTGCAGGCTGAGTCCCTCTTTTCGCCTGTCTCAGAGCTACTGTGGAAAATACAAACAGTACATACAGAGCTCCCAGCACCAGGTAGGAAGGTCAGTGTCAATAAAAAACCCCATGCACTTAAGGCAGATTTATGAGAAGCAGGTTCTCATAATGAGGACAGTTGTATGTACTTCCAAGCATTAGTACTTTAGTTTTTTACATGAGAGAAAGTACGTAAGAGACACACTTTCTGAGAACACTCTGTTAAAGCACTTTGAGAGACAGGAAAGAAAAAACTGAAATCAAGAGGAAATGAACATAAAATTTAGGTCACTGCTAAATGAATATTTTCCCTATGAGTTTTCCTTTACCAATTGCTTTTATATGCACTTCACATCTAAGTGTTTGGACTAAATGCATCTAAAATCTTGCTTTTCCATTGATGCTCCATTAGCAGAAGTGAACCCCACTGCATCAGGGTCCAAGCTATTTTAAAAAGGCTGTGGGATCTTTGTGCCCCACAACAAATCACTGTGATTTTATTCTTTAGTCAGTTTCCACAGTGCGCTCTTGACTCCTGCCTCCTCAGAAGTCTAAAGCTCTGCAACAGGTGAAGCTGGTGTCTAAGGCACTTGCAGCTCTACTTAAGGACTTCTTGTTCTCTGTTCCTCCTGAATACATTTGCCTTAGAGGACTAAACAGAGCCCCTCGGACTGAACTTGGGCCCCTGTTCACACCATCTGTATGTCATCCTCATACTCCGATATCAATGTCAATCTTATGTTGTATAAGGGAAGACAAATGAGGGAAATCATAGTTGCATTTTTTTACTGACCTAGGAACCAGATACTATGGATATCTCTCTTTTTTTGTTTTTCTTATAATCTCCTGGAGTCTTGGTTTTCTTCATTATTTTCATTAAATGTTGCTAAGAATGAATATGGAGATCCTCCTGTTTTCCATATCTTGGCATACCTGAAATTACTAAAATCTGTGCTCAATAAGCATCTCTATTATCTCTTCTCTTTCCTTCAGTTTCACCTTCTTTCTACCCTCCTACTTTCCCCCCTAATCAAATAAGCATGTTGTCTTATATCTGAACAAAGTAGAAGGCTTTATCAGACCCTAGAGCTACAATCTTTTCTCCTCTTCATCTTCACAGCTAAACTGTTTGAAAATGTAGTTACCACATTTCATATCCATTTCTTCACATCTAAATCTCTCCAAGCCACAGTAATCCAGGACCGTCTAGTTTTAGCACTGAAAATCCCGTGGCCCAGGAAATCCCTCAGTCCTAGAAAACCTGAGATAGTTGTTCGGCCTGCCCTAAATCCCTCCTCCTTCTATAATCTCCAGATATAATCACTTCAAATTCTGATAGTTAAACCCTTTATCTTTAATCCACTCATTTTTTCCCCTATTTTCACAATCTCCTAGTTCAAATTCTCATCTGCCCCTAGCCTTTTGTACTAGCCTCCACAATGAGACTGATTCCCTCATCCTACTATCAATCTTTCTAAAAGGCAAATCTGATTCTGTTACCCTGCAGAGCAGTGTAAAACTTCAGTCAGCTACTCATGATCCTGTATTTGTCCATCTGTATACCCTTGCCTGACATTTCTTTCTTCTTCCTTAAGTTCTATTCAAACATATTATTACTCCCACAATATACTATTGTAGCATCACCCTTCATGGCTTTGTACCTGCGCTGCTCTTTTCTGCAATCCATTCTACTTACTCGCCAAATCTCAGCTCAGGAAAGCACAGTGTACTCTTGGAAGCCATTCACACTCTTCCAAACAGATGAGGGTCCTCCTTCTTGCTTTTCTGCGGTACCTTGTATATTCTTTTATTTTAGCACATACCTCATAATCTCTTTTTCTCCCTTCCCTATTTAATTACACTCAAGGAGAGGCACTCTATGTTTCCCTTTCATATGGGCTGCACCCGCAGCATTTCTATTTCAATAAATAATTGAAATACTGTTTAATGAAGTAATGAAATTATTTTTATAGGCCTTACTTTTCGGAGGCAGGGTAGATAAGAGTACATGGACAGGATCTTATAAATAGAAACGTACAACCTGCCCTTGCACAATTACTTTGTAAGTTGTATTCATTACCCCGAAGAGTGACTAAGAGTGACTGGGCTTATTAAAACTTGGAAAAACTTGACAATTTTCTTACCGTCCTTGCATCCCATATAGACAGGGACTTATCTGCAGAAGCTGTGAGGAGAGTGTTGGAGCAAGGAAAGAACTCAATGCTGTTGACGGAGTCTGTATGTCCATACAAAGTGCATCTGCATCTTTCACTGTAGAGAGAGAAATTAAGAGTTAAAATTGGAGTTAGCACCTAGGTGTTCCTTATGCTGTATAGAACAATGCTGATAAAATAGTTTAAATATCTAAGGTGTAACGTACTTTAAATGGCAAAATGTACAAGAACAATATTTTTTAAAATTCTAAAACTACCTTATATTCTAAGCACTTTATAAATTAGTAGCATGAAATTGACTAAATTTAAATTATCTTTAATTTAAAAAGTCACTTGCTAAAGCCATCTTTACACTATCTAATTTATTCCTTCTCGTGAATGACTACATAGAAATTGTTCCCCTATCATAAACGAATATGCTGAGAAAAGAAAACAGTCCACTAACATGTTAAGACCAGATAAACTGCTTTAAGTCTTTTTGTTTCTTTCCCCCTCAACTTTAACTGTGCATTAGAATCGCCTGAGATACTTTTAGCCCATTCTTAGCCTCAAGGCCCACATATTCTATTTCAATTGGTCTGAGATGGAGCCTGAGTATTAGTGTGAATTAACCTCCCCTCTTGGTTATTATAATTTGCCTTCAGGGATGAGAATCTAAACCAATGGTTTTCAAAGGGTTTTACACAGGCCGACAGCATCAGCATTTCTTGGGAATATATCAAAATGCAAATTCCCCAGTGGGATTGAGGCCCAGAGACCTGTTTTAAGAAGCTCTCTAGGTAATTCTGATTCAGGCTACAGTTTGAGGACCACTTATCTAAACTGTTAGAAATAACTGAAAAGAAAAGACAACTACAGTTTTGCCTTTTTTTTTTCCATTTTATGAAAGGGTTGTTCTTACTGAAGCAAGGTATAGGTATACACAGCACTATCTATCACTCTTCATTTGTAATGTTTGATTGCTTTTAATTAACTTTATTTATAAACCTATTTTAAAAATTGACAGAGTGGACATAAGGTAACTAATAATACTGTGAACAGATGAGTCAATATAAGTACATTTTTAATATGATGACCCATTAGTTAAGCTCTGATCAGTATAATACTTTTTAAAAAATTCTTTATTGTTTAAAGTATTACATGTAGTATTACATATATCTCCTTTTCCTCCCATTGGGCTCTCCCAGGCAACCCCCACTCCCCAGCACTTGCCCTCACCCCACTAGTGTCTGTGTCGATAACCATGCATACAAGTCCTTTGGTTGATCTCTTACGCCTCCCTGCGCAGCACCTTGCCTTAAGGACTTAAATAGACTTTTCAAAAGTGGACATACAGAAGGCCAAGAGAGACATGAAAACATACTCAAAGTCACTAATCATCCCAGAGGTGGAAAACAAGACCACAATGAGATACCATCTCATATCTGTCAGAATGGCTAACATCAACAAATTGACAAAGGACCAGTGCTGATAAGGATGTGGAGAAAAAGGAACCCTCGTGCACTGCTGGTGGGAATGCAGACTGGTGCAGCCACTGTGGAGAACAGTATGGAGTTTCCTCAAAAAACTAAAAATGGAACTCCCATTTGACCCAGTAATCCCACTTCTAGGAAGATATCCCAAGTATAATACTTTTTGTCTGAATTATTGATAACTTTAATTAGCTAATTTCTGATGCACTGTATGTCCTTCTGTGGAATTGGGTTTATATTCATTTATTCCTCAATTTTTGAAATTCTTCATAAATTCTTGTTCCTTTTTATTATGACAGCTATCTTCTAAAGATGAATGGCAAAAGAAGGGAAATGAACTTAGGTTATCACTAATTTCTAACCACATTTATTGTCTTCCACAAAGACGTATCACCAAGTATGTTACTGACTTGTTCCCTGAAGTGCATCTTTCCTCCAATTTTGTATTTTAAAGTATAGATGTAGCTGTTGTAATACCTGCATGACAGCCTGTATTTTCATTGTAAATGCTCCTGATCTCCTACCACCCTCCACCTGCCTCACCTATGGAATCTTCTTTATCTCCACTATCTAACAATAGAAGTGTCTTGTTAGGATTTACATTCCTAACCCCAATAGAGTATCCAGTACTGTACTTCTCCTCTCACCATAAACAACTATCAAGTTACACATATTGCATAAGGCAACCATTGCTGGCATTGAACTAAACACAGTGCAGGTTGGAAATCCCTTAATGAAGGGAAAAACAGCATGAGCGCCACGGCCTCCGTGCTTTCTGCTTGGAAGCACTTCCGCGCTATCAGCTGCGTTGATAGAAGGAACCCAGCTAGAACTAAAGTCTCACTGAGCCCAAGGGCAGTGAGAACAGTCTGGTTGCTGAATGCCTGAATTTGCAGGGAAGGGAACTTGAGCAAAAGAGGCTGCACTGGGAATGGTAGTTGTTTGTGTGAGGATTTATTATGAATCGTTGGCCAAGGTCTAGAGGGCATTTCTACAGACGTTTCCAGGAGCCTAGAAGAGATTTCCTGCTCTGTGGGTGAGAACTGCCAGAGACCAGGCACTGCTGGAAGACATTGGACTCTAATGCCAACCAGAGTGGAGAGAACTTTCTGAGTACCTCGTACTTTCAGTTGGGACTGCAGAAACGTTCCACCCTAGAAGCAAGGGTCAAATTCATGAATTAAGTTCAAAACTCAAATAGACTTTTCTGACCAAAGAATAAAACCAAGCTTAAAGGGCAAAAATAACTTGCCTAAAATTTAACTGATTGCTAAAACTGATTTCACTTCCTTTCATAGAAAGGCCACCTAACACAGACTCCCTACAATTTGCCATTAACAATATTTAGCATATAATTTTTAAATAGTTAATACTGTAACTGCTCAGAAATTTCATTTATTTAATATGACCTTTTATCCTTTCCTTCCTTTTGATTCAAACTGGCCTCATCTAGCACCCTTACTCACCTGCCTCTTTGTCCCTGCACGTCACTCCCTTAGTTATTAAGCTCTCAAGACAATGACAAAGCCTTGACCATGGAGACAGAGTTCTAATAAAAGTAGAGATAACATTTAGGCCTCAGTTGTGTTTAAGCTCCAAAATGACCCCACTGAACACATCTTTGTGAAATCAGATGAAGTAACACCATGGCTGACATCAGGATCAAGTACACTGATCAACTACTCCCTACCCTAGTGTTGATCAATCAGTAGAGACCACCACCTTGACTATGACCCTAACTCCCTTAGTCACCATGAATAATGATTTCCCCCCTATATAAACCCATCCATTAGAAGCCACTGGGGAGACAGATCTTTGAACATTAGCTCATTTTTTACTCTGGGTATGGTGCCATTTCCTCAACTAATAAACTTGTACTTTCTTTGCTGAAAACTCCTGTTTCCATTTTATTTGGCTTTGACACACGCAGACAAATGGACCCCATTAGTTAGTAACACTACACATGTGAAGAGGTTGAAAATGAGACATATATATATATATATATATATATATGAATGAATAACTGAATATTTATAGTAATCCTATTCTTGTCAAGTATGTTTTTCATACACATATGGGTCAAGTTACATACATGTTCACAGAAAGAAAGAGAATCTTTAATATTTGGAATAGCTATTCCATTGACATATATGTCTTCCGCTTTCTAAAGGCATGAAATATATAGCTGCTGGGAGGTGTTTTATGTTTAATTAAAAGGAAATAAAAAGAAAAGAAAACATAAAGATAGACAAAATTTCATAAAAATTTAACAAAAACAAGCAAGATAATATAAAAGCAATACAGATTATTGCAATAAAAAAGAAAGATATATGTGAACAGCATCAGAAAAATATTAAAGTATGGTTCATATTTCTAACCTCCTATGAGCAATTACTGAAACAAAAGTTCCATCTGTGACAAAATTAAGCAGTACACTTTGGAAGTGGTTGATTAGTGGCAACTTATTAAAAGGCTATATTTATTAAAGAGAATAAAACTAAATAGGATATTTATTATTTTTAATTGGAGCATTTCAACATATAAATAATTATGCTCTTACTTTAATTTTTTTACATAAAGAATTAGCCATTAAACTAAGTATTCTATTTGCAAAATTTGGTAATATTTTGAAGGCAAATGCAACAGTATTATGAGTATATTTATGTCATCACAATAAAGACCTAAGAAATACAAATACGCAGGAAATGCATAATCTAAGTAATGTCTGTCCTTACATATTATGTGCACTACTGAGAAGGAAAAAAAATGGTGCACATTCACAATTTATATTCAGGGTTTGTCTGTTATCATTAAAACCTAATTAAATTATTTGGGAGTGTATATTCATTTAAGGTGGTGAGGTAGAGGGAGAAATTTCTCAATTATACATTAAACTTCACATAGCTTCCCAAATGAAAAGGAAAAGATGGGTCTTTTTATAGCTTAAGGGAAGAAAGAACTGCTCAAGGGGGAAAGAAATCGGCTCCAGAGTCACTGGCTAAAGGTGGGGGCATTCCAGGCAGAGGAGTTGCAAGAGCAGGCTTGTGAGAGATTAATTAGCTGCCAGAGAAGGAAGTCCTACTCAGAATTCCTTTGCAAGGTGAAAATGGACTAAAGTGATGGAGCATGACAGCACCATAAGAAATGGAAGTGATTTGTACATTTCCATCAAAAACATAAACACTGAAGCTTGATGCAATTTTCTCTCTGTTGCCCTGTCTGCTGGTTTCCTATCATTTTTGTAGGCAGAAGTTAGTTCACAAGCAATAGCTCATTCTTCGCTCACCTCCTGCCTTTTCTTTATTTCCCTTTGTCTCCTCTATTTTCTTTCCCTGCCCCCTTGATTTAATTTATTATTCTAGTAACCGAATGATGGATATTCTTCTGAACTTTCCACTCGCTGTAAAACAAAGCTATCTATTCTTCTAGAGCAGTTACATTTTCATTTAAAATGCATTTCCCACACATTGTTAACTCATAAGACTACACCATTTCTCCTTTGTGAGGCATTCAATTTTAGAGGTTTTATTTTATTTTTTTGATATGTTTGTCTTAACACTGTAATATTGAATATGAAACCATACCTTTAAATTTAAGGTTTGTATGAATTTAGAGATCAATAAAATTTGGTTAATGGAATTATGGAACATTTACAAAAGGCAGCAGCAATATATGTTTAAGTAAATATGAAGAAAAGAGCCCAAAATATCTATCCTAGCTTGAAAAAATTAACTGGAATTCATTATCTTATTAACCCTTAGTAAGACCTGGATTTTAAATAGTATTTATATAATTGAGCCAACATACAATGATAAAATATTTAATGGGGTTTATCTTTATGAAATACTATCTAAAATAATCATAAGTGAAACCTATTTAAATCCTCATATTGCAATTCATAACTTTCAAGTTCAGTGAGAGATTCCTCCCATCTCTGGATGGTTTGTTAAAGTTTATATATACACTAGTTTTAAAACCCACCAGATTTTTATCTCAGCAAGGCAAACTCTTCAGGTGACATCCAAATTTTGACTTCAAAAGTTAATAACATGTTACTAATGAGAGCATTTTGTTTGCTTTGTATTACCACAAATAATATAAAAACCTTCACCAGGCAATAGTTTTTTTTTTCTGTTACTATGGAATTCAGTTGAACAGTTAGTGAAGGAAGTGATATTTACATAAAATCTACCAGGGAGTCTGCCACAAACTCTACCTTCAAGTTCACTATCATCTATCATGAAATAATAATCTGTGATGTGTTCTGAGTACCTCATGGAGGAAAGATCATGAAAAGGTCACAGTTCCTGGACAAGGAAAGTTCTTGTCCAAAACCCTAAACCATAACACACAGTCTGAGCCTTACTTCGAAATGGTAATAACACTTCACAAATGTAAAGGGCATGTTCCTGGTGAACTCAAATACCTGAAATGCAGCCAGGAGGTTGGGAATAAAAGCAAAAGGTGAATAAATAAAATAACTGTAATAGAGTTGAGCACTCAAGAGTACCAAGTCCTCACTCAGACTTGTTGAACAGTCAACTGAATTGTTTTTGCTAAGGGTGTGGGTGCAGGGAGGGGTTAAGAGGCTGCCCTGCTGTGCACGTTGATAACAGTGAGCAAATGTGGATGCTTAGCTGCAAATGGCAGTAAACTGGGAAATGGAAAAAATAAAATAAAAAGACCAAATATTGGAATGGCAACCTGAGGGAAATTAGTAAAGGCAAAAGAAAATAACTCTTTTTACTACACAGTTCCTACATTTAACATTAAGCATCTATTGAGTGCTTACTGTTCTAATTCACATATATTAACACCCTGAAGTGCAGTTGGCCCTCATTACTTGCAGATTCCCTATTTGTGAATTGCCCACTTGCTAACCGTCATTTATAACCCCCAAATCAATGCTTTTGCAGACATTCCCAGATGTGGCCACACACAGAATGGCCAAAAATTAGTCCCATGATGTGCACATTCCCTGCTGAGGTCAAACTAGGCAAAGCTCCGCCTTCTTATTTCAAGTCTCATACTATATATACAAGGGGTCCCTTGTGCCGCTTTAGTACCACTGTTTTCACATTTTTGTGCTTTTCATAGTAATTTGCTGTTCAAAATGGCCTTCAAGTGTAGTGTTATCCAGTGTTCTGAAGAGCAACAAGCCCCATAATGTGACTTACAGAAGAAATATGTGTGTTAAATAAGCTTTGTTCATGCATGAGCTACATAGCGCTGTTGACTATGAGTTCAAGGTTAATGTATCAATAATATATAGTAAACAAGGTGCCTTGAAACAGAAACACACACAAAACAAGTTTATATATTGATTGCTTGATGAACCAGCTTACAGGAAACTAACCCTGTGTTTCTCTTAGGAACAAGAATTTCATATTCACCAATTTAGTGTTTGCTGTGACTTTATAGATTACTAGAGGACCAGTGCATGAAATTCATGCACAGGGAGGGGGGTTCCCTCATTTCAGCCTGCACCCTCTCCAATCAGGGACATCCCTCTCGCAATCTAGGACTGCTGGCTCCTAACCCCTCACCTGCCTGCCTGCCTGATTGCCCCTAACCACTCTGCCTGCCTGCCTGATTGCCCCTAATCCCTCTGCCTGCCTGCCTGATCATCCCTAACCTCTCTGCATGCCTGCCTGATCGCCCCCAACTGCTCTCCCCTGCCAGCCTGATCACCCCTAACTGCTCTCCCCTGCCTGCCTGATCACCCCTAAATGCCCTCCCCTGCCAGCCTGGTTGCCCCCAACTGCCCTCCCTTCCTGGTTTGATTTCCCCTAACCCCCTGCTGGCCTAATATCGCCCCCAACTGCCCTCCCTTGCCAGCCTGATTGCCCCTAACTGCCTCTGCCTCAGCCCCCACTACCATGGCTTTGTCCAGAAGGAAATCGAATGTCTGGAAGATGGCTGGTCGACCCAGTCTAATTAGCATATTACCCTTTTATTAGTATAGATGGATTATATAGG
Organism: Cnephaeus nilssonii; assembly: GCF_951640355.1. Lineage (NCBI taxonomy): Eukaryota > Metazoa > Chordata > Mammalia > Chiroptera > Vespertilionidae > Cnephaeus > Cnephaeus nilssonii. The sequence continues at coordinate 18,209,294 of NC_137081.1, read as the reverse complement.
ATAGGATTGCTTAAATGGTGGGGGAAAGCCTTTTTCACCAGGAGGAGATGCTCTTGACAGACAAAAATACATAATCCCTATATCTGGACTAATAGCCAGCCATATGCACTATACTACCAAACCAGTTATTAAAAAATTGAACCGCTTTCCTACACCTTACACCAAACAGCTGTTGCCCTTAAAACCCCTCCTCAGCCCCCATCTTAGGTTCTGCCTTCGTAGTTCACCCAGATTAGGTTCTGATTGGTCGGTTTCTATGCCAGTCAGCGTCAAAAGATCCGCCTCCTACGCAACCATTGGCTCCTCGCAGTTCACTCAGATTTGGTTCTGATTGGTCGGTTTCTATGCCAGTCAGCATCAAACGCTTAGCCTCCTAGGCAGCTATTGACTCTTCTGGAAAATCCAGAACAGTCCCGCTGACAGCTGCCTTTTTCTCCAGGCCTGTCTCTGGTCCTGATCCGAAGCCTCCATGGCAGCTGCAGATCAGGCCCCGCCTTTCTCTTTCCCTGGGCCTCGCCAGCAGCCATAGCGACTGTGGATCAGGCCCTGCGTCTCTCTCTCGGGGCCTATCTCTGGGCCTGATCCACAGCCTCTGTGGCAGCTGCTGATCAGACCCTGCCTCTCTCCAAGCCTCTCTCTAGGCCTGATCCACAGCCACTGCAGCTGTGGCAAGTTCATTAGGCCTCCGGCCCCGGCCCTGGGCCAGAGGCTAATGACCTAGCCGCACCTGCCCCGCCCCACTCCCCTACCCCCCACTGCCCTGCCTACCACCAGCCTTGTTGTGATAAGAGCCTGTGGGCTGCAAGGGAGGGACCAAGAGGTGCTCCATGCACTTCCTGGTGACTGCTCATCTGTCTAGTCGTTTAGGTTGTGATAGCTCTAGGATATTATTGGTATAGATAGCTAACTACCTTAAATTACATGCACTAACTGCACTGATAAGTTTTCCAGTTTAAAGATAAGAAAAGCTCAATATACAGAATCCTGGTAACTGTCTCGGTATTACACAGGTAAGTTAGTGATGGAGGTACCATTTCCCCCCCCCCAAATAGTTGGCTTAAGACCATGAACTTTTATCTACTATCTACACTGTCTTCCTCAGTGTACTGCATAATATAATGCCAACTGAAGACCTTGGATCACCAGCCATGGATGAAATTATGCTCCACAGGCAGAACAATACAACATATATTTCATAGAAAGTTGATTTAAGAAATAGTTACTATTAAAATAGTTCAGTGCTTGAGGTGAAACATTATCTAGAAAATTAATTATTAGCCTATCCTCCCATAGTGCCAGACAGATCAATCTTTATGAATTAGAAACATTTTTAAATTTAGGTAAAATGAATGTTATCAGGTCTGGCATAGTGGTACATACATTGTAGTCAATTTGTATTGTTCACAAGACAATGGTACACATCTCTCCCTAGTTCCACGTTTAGTGATTTCACGGGGGAATTTGAAATTTGTCATGGTGAGAGACTTAAACCGTGGAAACTGACAAGTGCCACACATCAGGGTTTTGTTTTTCTGAGAGTGGTTCACGAGTACTCCACTGCCTGATCCCAATATCCTTAGTTCAGCCAGAATTTATTTATATTTCAAATTTATTTTAATTAAAGATTTCTTTAAAAATCCCATTCATCACCTGCTCACACTTTGCATGTATAACAAGCGTTTCCTTTATTTTATTTTATGTTATTTTGTCATGTTTATATATTTTATAATCCAGCACATTTGGTATGGTGAGAATAAATTTAAGTGCCTTGGTTCTTAAGAACTCAATACCAAACTATTTCCTTAGTAATTCCCTGACTCTTCCTTTCCATTCAGAGCATAGGCTTGTTAGCTGCCATTCATATCTTCTGGGTAGTGTTGAACCTACTAAACAAATCCAAAATATTCTTTTTCCTGAAGGACAGAAAGGGCTAGAAGTGAGATTGTCACATTGACTCATGGTCTAGGTGTCTGAAGTTAATAGACTAAACGAAATGGTTACTTATGCTTTAGAACCTGTGTCTTATGATGTGGAACCATGAAAAGCAATCCTTCATGTGCCTGAACCTCAGCCCCGAATAAGAAAGTGAACGCTCTCATGCTTTCAATCACACGCTGTTGCTTTTTTGTGTCCTGTAGTTAGATGAGTTTCTAAAGAACTTCGGATTCTAACAATTCTACAATTCAAACCTATCAACCACCTTTTTAAATGTCTTGTTTTTTTTTACCTACAAACAAATCAACAGAGTTGTTTTGAAAAATTTTTTCCCCCGCAAACAAAACTAAACAAAATAGGAAATAAAGTAGCTTTAAAGATCATTGTAATCAACTTCATTGTTAATGGGAAGTTATCAATAGATGTAACATTTAGTACTTTAAATCCAAAAAACCACTTCTGAAATCTTCCATTCAATTTTCTTTTTACAAGATATTTTAATATAATATGGTCAAAAGTAGCCACATTGATACATTTGAATCTTATACTTCTTTTCCTTTCCGTGTCAAGACTTTGAAAGACAGTTTAGTCAGAAGCCAAGATTGGGAAAAAGGTTGATGACAAGAGGCAAGATCTCGAGCCACCATAGCTGGGCTCTAGGAGAGTAGGGAGCCCAGCAAGCACAGCAGAAGGAAAGGAAGCGGGGCTGAAACAAGGGGGGAATATCCTTAGCTATCCAGGGACTGGAATGTTGCGGGTGGGGGAGAGAGATTTCAATATGGGTTTCCCTCATGCTCAGAGTTTTCATTCAAAGCTCGGGTTTCTTGCCCTGACTAGTGCAGCTCAGTTGGTTGAGTATTGTCTTGCACACCAAAAGGTCTCCTGTTTGATTCCCAGTCAGGGCACATGCCCAAGTTGTGGGTTCAGTACCTGGTTGGAGTGTATATGGGAGGCAACTAACTGATGGTTCTCTCTCACATGAATGTTTCTCTCTCCCTCTCTCTCCCCCTCTCCCTTCCTCTTGCTAAAATCAATAAAAACACTAAAAAATAAAATAAAATAAAGATTGGTGTCTTCTGACCATAAAGAGGTAAAAAACTGAATGGGCCCACCACACCCATCTGCCACATCACCCCGTTTGTTTCCTTCAGAGCACCAATCGCTGGGTGAAACTAGCTTGATTGTTTTTGCCCTTGTGCCCTCTCCCACCTTTCTGTTCTGCTTAGAGTTATACATTCCAGGAGGGCACCATTACTTCCCAATACTTAACCCTCAACCCAATTTCCTTCCCTTTGGATTTCATCTTAAAATAATGAATATATTGTTTTAAAATAAACTTAACTGAGCCATATGTGGATTTTAATTAGCTTTAAAAAAGAAAGAATTATATGACTAGCACAAATGTTCCAAGAACCAATTCCCCCTGAAGACACTGTAGAAACTGCCAGTTTAGGTTAGTTTATTTTTCCTCATCTAAAAGTGGAATCTCGTTAGCTTAAACCTCTTGTCTTAATTCACAAGCTTATTCTTAGGAACAAGACTTTATTAAGAGTATTAAATTGATAAATCCTATATCATCATTCTTAATGGTATCAACTGGTGGTCCCATTTTTCCACTGTATTACTTTGGAATGTGAGTAAAAATGAACATTTTAAAATGTTTGAATGAGAACGAAACCATTGGTAAAGAAATGTTGGGAAACATTTTAAGCCTACCAGGGGACCTTCAGTGTTGTCATAGCACATCTAGTATACAATGCTTCTTGCAACTTAATTATCCCTTGATTGCTGCCATCAGCTGCCCAGAATAACTTGACACAGAATGGTCTTAGTTCCCCGCTGTCTCTGTCTGCTATATATATCTAACACCTTTCTGAGTTGGAAAAAACAAAGTTTATAGCAATACTTCAGATAGAGTCATTTTTAACATCTAAAGAAAAATTGTATGGAACTGTCTGTACACTCTCATCTGTCTGTCCCTGGGGTGTCTTCCTATTTCCTTCTCTTCTTACTCTTTAATAAATTCTATAACAACTGAAGGCAAGAATGAAAGATGGAGATCATTGGCAAAGGTTACATGGACTCTAGAAGAAATACAATTAAACCCAGCTTGAACTTCCTAAGTCAGGATACATTTCTTTATGAATGCCCTCCCTGGAAATGAAAATACTGGAAATGGTAAACAATTTAAATACAGATCATTTTTCTCAATCAGTCCAACTCTCCTGTTTGCCCTCCTTCTATCCAGACCCGAGGGCTTTATACCCACCAAAGAAGAATATAAAATATATAAAAAACATTAAAAAAGACAAAAACAGAAAGGGCAGACAGTTTAGTAATAACATTGGTGGAAGAGCTTCCTCATGACTTTACTATCATTTCAGTTAGGGATACAATGGCTTTACACCTGCCTTTACTCAATATCTTTACACTGAGTACAGTGACCATACATTCCAGATTTTCCTGACAGACTTGATTTTGTATAATTTTATTATTTTCAATAAATATGATAAATACAATATAATACCTTTAATATGATTTAATTTCTGTGTCTCTGAAATAGTTACATGAATGATGCACAAATCAGACTAAACTCCTTGTCATAATTTGGCCATTAAGTATTTATTTTAAATTTGTATTTTGGAATGAATTTCTTTTACACAGTGAGCCTGGTGATGTCAGTGTGTGAGGTTATTTCTCTATGACAGCATAATCTGTTGAAACATTAATCCACATTATTTTCCTCCTGTTTCACCCCAATCTTTTAGTTGAAGCAAGGACAGAGGCTTTGTAAATCCTTGCCTTTGGATGTTGGATGGACAGACAGCAGAAACTACACAGAGGCAAAGGCATTTCTCATCTTTTGTTAAACTCTATCCTCAAGCAAGTCATCTCTGAAGGATGGAAAGCTTCTGGAAAGCTTTTAAAGGTGAAGAAAACGAGTGAGAGGGATTTCCTTGAAGGGGGGAGAGGGTATGGATGCTTGTCAGGCTCCATGAGAAGGAACGTCATATTACTCATTGCAGTGCCTGGAGAAAGGTGCCAGATCTCACATGGAAAGGATACCTGGTTCATGTGAAAGGTTGCTTCCCAGGTCCAAGGCTCACCCTTTGTCCAAAAATACCAGGTACTCTAGGTGTAACACCAAAATGACAGACATCACCATGAAGCTGGGACACTGAGAAGTACGTTGATAACATGACTAGGGGTGTCCTGATTTCCAGTGGTGAATGAGGTCCTAGGTCATCAGCACAGTTCTAGGGAATGGATGCACTGATAATGCCGAAGTTATAATTTCCAGCTAGACTTCTGAGAAAAAGACACAAGTTCAAATTATCTTGATTCCAGAAAACAAGGAAATAAAATATTTCTCCCATGCCTGATTAGTAGGCAGAGATTCATGATCAGGGGTTGTACATGTATGCATCACATAATAACTCCACAGATGTTATTTACGGCAGGGAGAGAGAGACGTTAGGAGGGGTGGAGTCAGTCTTTTCTACGCTACAGCATGAGCACCTCCAGGGTCCTCTCAAGCCCCGGATCTGCTTTCCCTGACGCCCCCACGCTTCCTGGAGGCCTCCTGGGCTCTCCTCCAGGTGGACCCACCTGACAGTAGTCCATGCTACTCATCAGTTCCCAAGGGCTTTGGCTGCTGTTTCTAGAACTTATTTATACATAGTAGCTTTTCTATTTCATAATTCTTAGGTCAAGCTTTGGTGAGCATCTAGCTAATTTAATTAATTAATCCTAATGCAAAAAAATCAGAAGGATGCATAAGAAGACTTCCTTTAATCTAGTGTCCACCCTCCCTTTTCTCTTGGGTCTGTTCCACCAGAGAATATTTTTAATAGTTAACTTCTGAATTTCATCATAAATGCTATGTAAAAACCATAATAAAGCTATGTATTGATTCTTCTTCCAAGAAAAGTCATTTTAATTGTAGGAATATTACTCCATACCAGGAAAAACACACACACACACACACACACACACACACACACACACACACACAAATAAGATAGTAAGCTAGTAGGAAAATAAATATTTGTGGTCACAAAGGACCTTGTAATATCTATTAAATTGTATGATTAAGTCAATTGACTCTGCATCTGTTCTTGATTATGAAAATAATTTTGCTCCATTGATATCTTTAAACCAAGTATATCCTTTTTAATCTCCTTTATTTTGTAGCTGTAATGTGAAGAGCAAACTTTAAAAAGAGGTTTCTGACAGAGAAACCAAGATGGCGGCATAGGTGAACACCTAAACTGCTGCTTCGCACAACAATTTCAAAACTACAGCTAAAAAACAGAACGGACATCATCCAGAACCACAGGAGAGCTGGCTGAGGTGAAATTATACAACTAGAAAGAAAGAGAGGGGCACGCGGAGATTCAGAGGAGCTGCAAAAAGCTGAGGTATGGATATACCTGCGTGGAGAGGACAGGCGGCTGAGTGCCTGGCTGGCTTTCTCTAGCGGGAAGGAGACAGAAGCTCCCGACTGCACTGAACCCCAGTTCTGACTGCACTGAACCCCAGTTTCGGGCAAGACCCTGGGGACCCAGACTCATACGAGGGCAGTCTGGACTTTCGGGAAAAGAGAGGAGTGCATGGAAACTCAGGGAAGCCGCGAAAGGCAGAGGTCTGGAGGGGCACGCACAAGTGCGCGCAGAGAGGACTGCAGCGATTACCGAGGGACACTGAGACCCAGGGGCCTCATAGGGCAGGGCTGACTTGAAGCCAAGGCTGTCTGCTCAGCCCTAAGACTCCACCCCATCCAAGCTGAACACAGAGGCTTTTGCAATTTTGTAAGTCTTGTCTCAAAAGGTTGTCTCCAGCACAAAAGTTCTCCCGGCGTAGACACAGCTGATCCTCACAGCCAATTGGCCTGGAGGTCAATTCCTCCCAGTGATACCAACAACAATCAAGACTTAACTACAACAAGGCTGTACACACAGTCCACAAAGGGGTGCACCAAGAGTGTCCACCTCAGGTAACCGGGGAGGCTGAGCCACTGGGCCATATAGGACACTTAGCATACAAAGCTACTCTACCAACTCAGGGAAGCAGCGAAAATGTGGAGACAAATAAATAGATCATAAACGAAAGAAATGGAGGAAAACAAACGACTGGATATATAATTCAAAACCACGGTTATAAGGTTTTTCAAGGATTTCCTAGAAAAGGCCGATAAATTTAGCGAGACCCTCGAGGATATGAAAAAGGACCAACTAGAAATTAAACATACACTGACTGAAATAAAAAATATTATACAGAGACCTAACAGTAGACTAGAGGAATGCAAGAATCAAGTCAAAGATTTGAAATACAAAGAAGCAAAATACACTCAACCAGAAAAGCAAAAAGAAAAAAGAATCCAAAGAGTTGAAGATAGTGTAAGGAGCTTCTGGCACAACTTCAAGCATACCAACATCAGAATTATGGGGGTGCCAGAAGAAGAGAGAGAGCAAGATACTGAAACCCTATTTGAAGAAATAATGACTGAAAACTTTCCCCACCTGGTGAAAGAAATAGACTTACAAGTCCAGGAAGTGCACAGAACCCCAAACAAAAGGAATCCAAAGAGGACCACACCAAGACACATCATAATTAAAATGCCAAGAGCAAAAGACAAAGAGAGAATATTAAAAGCAGCAAGAGAAAAGTAGTTAGTTACCTACAAGGAGCACCCATATGATTGTCAGCTGATTTCTCAACAGAAACTATGCAGGCCAGAGGGAGTGGCAAGAAATATTCAAAGTGATGAATAACAAGAACCTACAACCAAGATTACTCTACCCAGCAGTTATCATTCAGAATTGAAGGTCAGATAAAGAGCTTCACAGATAAGAAAAAGCTAAAGGAGTTCATCACCACCAAACCAGTATTATATGAAATGCTGAAAGGTATTCTTTAAGAAGAGGAAGAAGAAGAAAAAGGTAAAGATAAAAATTATGAACAACAAATACATATCTATCAACAAGTGAATCTAAAAATCAAGTGAATTGAAAATCCGATGAACAGAATAAACTGGTGAATATAATAGAATCGGGGAACATAGAAAGGGAGTGGACTGACAATTCTCAGGGGGAAAGGGATATGGGGGGTGTGGGAAGAGACTGGACAAATATCGTACACCTATGGATGAGGACAGTGTGGGGGGAGGTAAGGGCAGAGGGTGGGGTGAGAACTGGGTGGAGGGGAGCTATGGGGTGAAAAGGAGAAACTATTGTAATAATCTGAACAATAAAGATTTATTAAATTAAAAAAAATAATAAAAAGAGGTTGCTTTTCAAAGCAGCCATGAATCTCTGTCTCAGATTCACTGAATGGAAGCAAACACTTTAATAGTAATACAAGTAATTATTTTCTACCTGCACCTTAGTTTTCTAAACAACTTAAGGAAAATTGTTTTCTCTCTTTGAAATATCTACATAATAGCTGGATTGTAAGAGATGACTTCTAAAAGGGTCTCATTTTTGATCTGTAACTAGTGAATAAAACTATGATCCTTCTGTTTATCAGAAAGGATTAACTATCATAGGAATAATTTGATATTGCAAATTTTAATGAATACTTTAAGCATCTGCTTTCATACCTCCACTTTACTCAATGACCTCTACCTTTTATATTGAAACTGACATTCTCTCTTTTCCTGAGCATTCATTTACCAGTGCATTGAAATATGTCACCTAATGTGTGCTCCTCACCATTATTACAGTGAATTATATATGAGGGCTCACTGCATTTGACTGCCGCCAGGATGGCTATTCAGCCCTCCTCCCCATAAAACACACAAACACTGAACTAATTAATGTTTTAAATAAAACGACCACCTGTAAAAAATATATATTAAACCAAGTTTGTAAAAAGACACACATGCTTTTCTTTATAACATCATATTGAACTGACTTTTCTTAACTTCCACCTGCTGTTTTTGCTTCACAAATTCATTTGTTAGGACCTGAATATATTGTTAGAAAAGTTCTGCAGGATCTTCTTACATATTATTATAAAGATATTACCTTGGTCATGTTGATAGATTGTTACCAACTTAAAGATAAGGATCATGAAGAGAATGGCATTTGTATCCCCCACCCACCATGTGCTTTTTATCTCTCAGATGTGATGTGTTCAAATCAAGGACAGAATTTGTAGTGAGGACCCACATACAAGCACAGTAAAGTGACCAGATTAAGATATTAAAATGCCAGTTTATTTTATGAGGTTATAAATATTTCCTATCATGTCTTTACATTTTATGACCTCTATTTTATTCCTTGGTAGATGCACATAAGACATACCCAATTATTCATGTCAAGAATTTAAAACTACCAGCGTTTCAATAAAGACAGACATATTTTTTTGGTTACCATATTTTATCTTTGGTTTCAATATATTTCTTAAACAAAGCCTAGATTTTATGGGAGAAAACATTGTTTTCCTATTAAGCATATCTTTCTTAAAAAGCAACAGTTAACGTTGGATTTCCTCTGCTTTCTGGCCTGGACCTGGAACTGGACTCAAGATGGATACAATTTCCACAACAGAAATTGAATACAGTATATGGCTCTAGGGCAGAGCCATTAAAATTATACTTTAGGGTGCTTACTTTTGAATGTCCATTTTTCTTAAGAAACCAGAATCAGCACATTACTTATATTTATCCTGATGACACAGTCTCCATATTCCTTTTCAAATGACTTCAGCTATTCCACTGAGTCATATAAATAAGGCAATATCTCCTGCACTGTGTGATTGGGCTATTGACCTTGAGGTTTCCTGTTCATAAGAGTGGGGTTGAAAGGACTGATTCCTGTCAGGCAATGCTCCCTCACAAATTGCAAAAATAAATAAATATGCCATCTATGTATGCTGTCCTTTGCGTTAGGAGCAGCTGTTACCTGCAGGGCGTCATTCTCTGTAAGCTGTCTCTTCGCTTCATGCTGAGCATACTCCTCTGTTTAAATGAGGCAGTGAAGCAGCTCAAACTCTGCTTGCTTCAAGCCAACATGAGCTGCTTGTGCTCGTGCCTGTCACTTCTTAGCTCATTATGCTGCTGTTAGTTTTGCTTGAAGTATTTCGTTTATCCTTTGGGTATGGCCACCCTCCTTCAGATAGTCACATAATTGTTTTCTCATTCAGGTGCCATCCATTTTCATTACATGACTGGTCAGCAGGGCTGAAAGTTGATAAGGACGACTCATATGCCCATTAGACACCGGCATTATAAGGCCAACTTTTACATGACTTTGTTTTATCATTTGTATATGGCATCACTTATATACAATGAAAATGCCAATCAAAACATATAAGTGTATCAATAATTCCCAGCGAATCTTTTTTTTTCAGGATTATATAATTAGCACTTCATATGCTCAGCTAAGAAACTTATGCAATTTTTGCATTGGTACTAATCTGCTTAATTACTTCACGCACTAATTCTTAATTCTATGAACTCTAATGGTCCCTCTGAAAAACAAATATATAAAGCTCTATCTACTATACTAAAATGAAATTAATAGAAAATAGTAACTTATAAAAATCAATATATTGACCTAATCATACTATAAAGAGCAATGTAAATTCAGTAATTTATAACAAAATATCATTTTCAAAATATAAATGCTCAGGTCCAACACTAGTAGACATAGTGATGGAACCAGAGGCTCACACCTATATGATAAAATCATCAAGGTTGTGATGCCATAAATGCAAATTGTTAAGGTTTGTTGCATTGGAGATGCAAATTCAAGTGTTCTTACTGCCACTGAGGTAATTTTCTACAATAGTAAACAAGTATTGGTAAAGTTCTGATAAAAATTTACAAAGTATCTGCATTCCTAAAGAATAATATGTAATTAAAGCTTCACAATGCTTTGTGTTTATTTGTGTTATGGAGTTGAGTTCTAGCTAATAATAAAACTTAAAAAGAATTGTCAACATGATTTTCTTTCAACTTCATGAATATACATCGGGGCATTTGGAAGTCATGTAGTACACAAAAAATGCCTTCATGGTATAGGACTGCTTCTACTCAGCTAGATGTATGCCATGCCTAGCCCCAACCACTTCGTGCCAGTAGCACCCATGAATCCATGAATCATTGAAACAATAGAAAACACTTTCTGAATTACTAAAACATCCCTTTGGAAGTAGTACTGCCCTCTGACTACCCTGGTAAGCCACTGATTTAATGATTATACTGATTTTGTATAATAATTTATATTATTGGTAAGAATAATACTTATTCTTACCAATCAATGCATTGCCCCCAAATAACACTTTGAAACCCATCCATTGAAGGTTCCAGGAAAGCCAGTTTTGCATTTATTATTGCTCTCCTTTAAGTCCATCTAACATATAAATTGGATGCAGTTGAGTGTGTGACTCATGAAAATCCTAGTTCCCTCCAGTAGATGGAGAGTCAGGAGAAGTTGGCAAAGTAGCATAAGACAGAGGAGCAGGCTCTGGAGGCCCAGAATATGGGAAATATCTGGAGTTAGGTGAAGATGCCAAACCAAAGAAAGGTGGGAGCAAGAGGATTTAGAGAAGAAAGAAGCTGGGAAAACTCTCCACCTGCTGCCAACCCTCTAATGTATTACTTTTGCTGTTTCATTTTGAAGAAATTGAGTCATCTGACAAAATTCCACAGCTGTTTTTAAATTCTATACAGATTATATTTTTAAGTGTCTTATCAGACAAATTGTTAATGGGTAGATGCAAGATATGGTTAACCTTTGAGCTTCTAATATACTCTTTGCCCATAGTATAATATTTTTGACTAAAGACAATTTATCACCCACACTCAGATACAATTACTAGTATAAACAATGTAAATATAAATAACATTTCTAAACTTAAAATTCTTTCAAACTAAAATGTTTGAAAAAGATTCAAAAAATCTATTTATGATTCCACTTACATGAGGCACATAAACTAGTCAAATACATACAGACAGAAAGAATGGGGGTTGCTAGGAGCTGGGGGGAGGAGAAATGGGGCACAGTTAGAATTTGGGGTGATGGAAAAGTCCTAGAGATGGATGGTGGGGATGGTTGCACAACAACCTGTACTTAATGCCACTGAATGGCGCATTTAAAATGATTAAGATGGCATAGTTTATCTTATGTATTTTACCAAAATAAAACAACTCTATTAAAAAATAAATCACATTTCTAGATATACTATCCTACCTAATAATAGACAAATATGCAAATTGACCGCACCTTCGCTACGTCCAAGCCACGCCAACCAGCCAAACCACGCCCACCAACCAATCAGGACAAGTATGCAAATTACCCCAACCAAGATGGCAGCTAATTTGCATATCAAGACAGCGTAGAAAGAAGCCAAGAGCTGCAGAAGGGAGCAAAGCTGTGGAGAAGCAAGCAAGCGGGGGGGAGGAGAAGGGAGAAGCGGAGGCGGGGCTGGGGGAGAAGGAAGGAGAGCAGGTGGGGTGGGGTATAGTACAGCAGGAAACCCTATTGCAGGATTTTTCCTGCAACAGGAACGCTAGTTTTTATATAATCTTCAATGTGGAACCATATATATTTCTAATTTACCCCTATGACAAAGCAAGAGATGAAGATATAGAAATGTAAATGGGGAAGTATTCAGTTTAGACCTGACACTTTTCTAGAAAGACCACACTACATTGAACCATTTTTGAAATAAGGCACAAAGTCACTTATTAATCACTGTAATCAAATAAAAACTATACAAAATAAATGGTTCTTCTAAAATCTAACTTTTGTTTTTTTTTTAAATTTGCTAACACAATACAATGCCTACATGCATGTTTGATAACACTTCACTTCCTAAAGGTTTTATAGAAAGAGTACTTACTAGACTTGGGGATTGGGATTATGAACCAATATGGCCACACATGACTACAGGTCAATCACATATATACTCTACTTTTATGAATAATCAGTATAAATTTTTTAAAAAGTTAGAGAAATTTGAGAATTGTAAAAAGATGGCTAAATATTAATCAATATCATTAACATCCCTTATCTGTCTATTAACATGATGTGAGTTTGATTGTTACCATCAGAAATGATTTTTACCAGAAGTTATATCTTACTTGGCCATAGTGATCCAAGTATGATTCTTCTTGGCTGTGGTACACATAGGAGAATTAGTTGGGTCATGTGGAATAGGTATTTCCATTAATGGAATGCTCAAATAAATGTATTATATCAGATCTTTAAAAACTAAAGAGTTGATAATTTAAAGTGAAACACACACACACACACACACACACACACACGCACGCATGATAACACATCATGTGATAATGCAAATGTGGATATAATGCAATTGGCATTTGCTCTCGCTTCTTTTTTAAAAATATATATTTTATTGATATTTACAGAGATTAAGGGAGAGAGATAGAGAGTTAGAAACATCGATGAGAGAGAAACATCGATTAGCTGTCTCCTGCACACCCCCTACTGGGGCTGTGCCCGCAACCAAGGTACATGCCCTTGACTAGAATCAAACCTGGGACCCTTGAGTCCGCAGGCTAACGCTCTATCCACTGAGCCAAACTGGTTAGGGCTGCTCTTGCTTCTTGAAAAATGGGTTGGATGAAGCTCTCATTCTTGGTATGGTGGCCTGAGAGGGTATAGAGAAAAGGGTGAAGCTAGCCAAGTCAACAGTAGGAAACTCTGGGGAAATGAGAGGATAAGTAAACTACGTCCTCAGTTCCCCTGGCCCAATCAACAGAGGATTGGGCCCACAGAACAAGCCCTAGCTGGAGAATCATTCTCACTGTTCTAGTAGCTTCAGCCCATTATGGAATCCAGAATCATCCCTGGACTTAGCACAAATTTGGATCTAGCATTAAACTCCTTCAATTACTAGCATTTAAGTTGCAAAACCTTGTCCTGGCTATTTCAATAACTGCAATAATAGGACTGCACTTTACACAATTGAATTATTTGTTTACATTTAAAATATTATATCTGTTTTTAAATAGAAATTGCATTACATTTGTATATCAATTTATGGAGAATTGACATATTTACTACATTGAGTCCTCTAAACCATAAAATATGCCTCTCATTTATCAAGGTCTTCTGAGATATTTTTCTTTTCTTTTTTAAAAATATATTTTCTTGATTTTGGAAATGAAGGGAGGGGGAGAGAGAGATAGAAATATCAATGATGAGAGAGAATCATGGGTAGGCTGCCTCTTACATGTCCTTTACTGGGGATCAAGCCCACAATCCGGGCATCTGCCCTTGATAGGAATTGAACCTGGGATCCTTTAGTCCACAGGCTGATGCTCTATCCACTGAACCAAACTAGCCGGGGTCTAATTTTTTTTCTTTATTATTTTAGTGTTTTAGTATATTTTTAGCATATGAACTGTATTTTTTAAAATTAATCCCTAAATTTTTCCATTTCGGGAACTATCATGAATAGTTGCTTTTTAAAAGAAATTGTGGTACAATGTGTAATTTAGTGTATAGAAGAAATAAGATTGTTATTGTTCATTAACCTTGTATTCTTCAACCTTGTTAGACTTTATCCTACCAATTTTAAAATGTTGTGCTTTTATCTGATCAGATCGTTTCTAATTTCCTTGTGATTTCTTCTTTGACCTTTGAGTTATTTACAACGTGTTTTTTAAAATTTCAAAATATTTGGAGATATTCCAGATATCTTTCCATTATTGATTTCTAATTTAATTCAGTTTTGTACAGGAAACACTCTGTATGATTTAAATCACTTAAAATTTATTGATCTTGTTTTAGGGCCCAACATACAGTCTATCTTGGTGATGTTCCATGTGTATTTAAAAAGAATGTATATTCTGCTGTAGTTGTGTAGAATACCCTATAATTAGGTAAATATGGTTGATAATGTTCACATTTTCTATATTTTTTACTGCTTTTCTATTTGTTCAATCAAGTACTTATAGCATGTATTTGTGTGGAGGACCTTGGTTCATATAAACGTGTTAGCACACACATTTGGAAAAGTGTGTGCTAATACACTTTTTTTTTAAGCGCTTACCCAATGAATGATCTATTTGTATCTTAAACAATCATCTCAACTCCCTAGGTTTACAATTCCATCTCCCATTTCAGTTGGCTACTTCTTGACCGTGTAAAATGTATGTAAGTAAAAGTGCTCTCCTCACCCTAGAAAGCTTTTTATGATCTGCCCAAAATAGATATAGTTCCTCTCTTATAGCGGTAGCACAGTCTTCCTTGCTTGTGTATTGTTGTTTACATAATTTATTAGAATTTAGGGACTTTGTGTTTAAAGAATGTGCATATTTTTAAAAAGTATGAGCAGAGTTTGATGTTTTTCCTTCTTCATGGTGTCAAATATATGCTTAATTGAGAAATTAAATATCAATCAAGTGGGTGAAACTAGAATTGTCAAGTATTTCTATTTTAGTCTCAGATAGAAGCCAGATAACCAAAGATGGGGATATGAACACAGATATATTGGATTATGAATGAGAATTTAGAGAACTAATCCAGAAGTAGAAGTTACAACCTATCTTGACTTACTAAACATATTTGTTTTGAAGTCAACTTGATTTATTAGAAAATTAGGATAAGACTGAAAACATAGCATAAACAATTCAATGCAGTACTATATCCAAAATTTAGCCTCTCTCTCTCCTATAGGTTGGTGAGCCTCTGAAGTCCTAATACAGATTTAATTTAGTTAAATATGAAGTAGGCAGGCAGTAGGGTGGCAGAGAAGTTTGAAAGTATCCGTGCCTGAGTATAAATAATGCCGGGGTTCAGAATCAGGCTAAAGGAGTAAATATAAAGCTGCAATATCTAGCATATGGTAGGAAAAGAAAGAAAAGAAGGAAGCAAGGAAAAAAGGAAGGAAGGAAGGAAGGAAGGAAGGAAGGAAGGAAGGAAGGAAGGAAGGAAGGAAGGAAGGAAGGAAGGAAGGAAGGGGGAGGGAAAGAAGAAGGAAGGAAGGATTATAATATATGACCAATTTACCACGATTATCATGACTTTGAACGAATGAATTTTTGACATTCTATCTCCTCCCACTGGGATTTTTGTAAAAGATAAGTATGACCAGATCTCAGGATTAATTTAAAAAATACATTGTATATTTTGTTGTGTTACCCTAACATCTTAAAATAATGTTTTAAATATTTTTGTAATTTTCTTGTGTTTTTTTTTGTTTGTTTGTTTGTTTGTTTTGGTAAAAGCTAGGGGCAGAAAACTTGACTAGATATTATTTTCATTTAACTGGCATTATTAAAAAAGACAAAAGCTTATATTACGTTTTATTAAACTGCTACAGTTATATACACAGTCCAATTTCTTTTTTCCCAATTTCACAAGTTGTAATAAGGCATGGTTTAAAACCTGTTCTATGTTCTAAAGAAATATGAAAATGTGAGCATTTTTTAATTTAAGAATAATGTGAAAATAGCTGTTTGGATGCAAGGTTTCTCTCCAACTGTGTGAATTATTTCTTTGAAGCATTCTAACAAATCATTGTGTTCCTTTTGTAGCCACTCTAGTGTTTTATAGGTTTAAAAATAGGCACTTTATAAAATTTTAATTTCATTCTTTACCTAAAATATATTATAGCTTTATTTCCCATAGATTTCAGTATACTTCCAAGCTAAGGTTTAACGATAAACACATTTTAAAATATGGCCTCTTAAAAGCATTATATTTAAATGTACATTAAACAAGTATCTTTCTTGGCAATATTCAAGATAGAATTGAGTCATTTATTGTTAAAATAAATTAATATAAAACATGTCAGAGAAATAAACCTAAAATAAATAGTGAGAACAGCATAATCCAGCTAGCTTTAGCTACTAATCAGTTCTTTGCATATTTCTGCTCCAGAGCTCATACTATTTGCTCACTTTACAATGTCTTTCCAGCTCCTGGGCAATCCAAATTCTACCCAACCTTCAGGCCCACCTCTAGTCCCACCTTCTCTGTGAAGTCTTCCCTTATCACCCTGGAAATGTAAGGTCCTTTTTCCTATATTCCCTCAAGACTATAAATCCTCATTATTTTCTTATAGAGCTTCCTACTTTCTTCCTTGTATTGTTATAATTTATTAACATATTGTGCCTACATTTCTTTCAGTGAAGAAAGGTAACTCTTTTTCCTCTTTTCTCCATACAGAGAAAGAAGTTACCGATGCGCTTTCTCAGCATTCATGACCTTAAGTATAGCAAATTCACAGTTATGTAGGCCACTGTGTGTTGGAGGGTCATAGCTGTGTAATGCCACTCTTTCCTTAAGTCCTAAGCTCTTGAAGATGTGCCAATACGGCCTGGCCTCAGCAGTCTCTGCCATTTCCCTGTCCAGCTCTCTATTCTCCTTCACATACTAGTATTAGAATTGATTAGTAGAATGATTTTCTACTCATGAGAGTACTGGGTAGTCTGTTTGGGTAGTTTGCCCCTTTATATTCACACCCTCTTTGCTCACACACCCTAGAGGGCTGACTACTGTCTCAGATAGCATCTAGCCAGGACTCTGCATCATCCCAATGTGCAGATTCTGTCCACTCTCTGGTGCTTTTGTGCATAGCTGCATGGGGGAATTTTATTTGGAGAAAGTGACTCACAATGCAAGACTCAGGATTACATGAACCTTCTTGCAGAATAATATAAATTGTTCTCAAACTGTACAGATCCTACAAAAAAAAGGTTTATCTTTGCCAAGTTGACTTGGCAATCTTTATACACAAGGAGAGTTTTACAAACTATTTTAATTTTAAGATTATTTAATAATTTCTAGAATTATTTTTAGTAGCATCATAAAACACACTTCAAACTTATGCTACCAAGTGTCACAGGTTTTAATAAATCAAACTTTTTTCAGACATAGAGATCTTATTGTTACAATTGGCAGTTATGAAAGAGAAGGGAGCCAGACATAGTTACGCCTAACTGAGTGGGGAAACAGCAGTTTCACAGTCAGCCGGGGAAGTAACTGGCATAGTTTAATAGCCACATTGGGGGGGCAGAGGTGGATAACTGGCACCATTCTGCTGGATTAACCAAGGGAGGGAGAAAACTGGGAGGGGAGTTCCTTTCATTGAGTGCATGCACAGTAGAAGCCAAGATGGCATCATAAAGGCAGGGGGTGGGGGCGACTAGCCTGGAGAAATCTGGGAGGATAAGGGCACAAAACCTTGGGATATCTGGGAAATGGACTAGGTGGGGAGCATACAAGCACACCTCAGGAAGAGCCAGGAAAGAGGCTGGTCGTTTGAAAGAAAGGCTGCTCTTTTCTGAACCCAAGAAAACAGGTGGAGGCTTGGCAAGGACCTCAAAGAAGCCACGACGATAGCCTGCCCACTCTCTACCTCTCCGAGGGCATACTCTCTCTTTGCACTCTACTAAATCTTCCCACTATCACTTAAAACCCTCCTCTGCCTTTCCTGCAACACCACAGAGGAATCCTATTTCCAGACCATGCTGAGGCAGACAAGCCGCTGTCCAGGTCTTCCTCTGGGGACATTATTACAAAAGGCAATGTACTTAAAAGCCCATTTTGCTCAACTGCAAAACATGAAACAAAAACGCATTGACAAGGATGTGAGGGATTCACTTGTTCATTTGTTCATTCAACAACTATTTTTCAAAGACCTCCTTTTTTCTATACTATATCCTGAGCAGTAGGACATAGTATAATTCTGATAAACTTTTCTCAGAATTCTTGTTTATAGGAGACAATAAGCAAGTGGTAAGTTCAACAATGAAACATAAGAGTGGTGTAAGGTTCTATTGAGGTAGGTAGTCAGGGAAGTCCTCTCCCATGAGATGATCGTGAGCAGAGGCTTAAATGAAGTGAGGGAATAAGCCACGTGGATATTGAGAAGGTGATTTCTAGGTGGAGTAAGGTCGCTGAGGAGCAGCAGAAAGGCCAGTGGCTTCTGGACAGGAGTGAGGAATGCGGAGAGTGGAAGCAGATGAGGTCAGAGATGGAGCGGGAGGTCATCTCGGGAAGGCCTGAAACCATGGTAGGAATTTCAGTTCCCTTTCCCATCCTATTTGCTTCACCAAAGCTATACCTAAGGACCCACCTCAAAACACCAGTGGCCTGATGGAGCATAGCTTTAAATGTCTGACAGTGATAATCAAAGTAGAAGGTGCTTGAACTTGGGTGATCCCTTGACTGCTTCCCCATATACTGAGAGATGGGCCGGATTTGGGAGACACAGCAGTGTACAAGGGAAACAGGGTTACTGGGGAACTATTCTACGAGACAGGAGGAAGTATGAAAACCAGTGGAGCTGGAGAGTTATAGTGAACTGTGCTGTCTAGTCATCCAAGTCTAAAGGACACAAAGCAGGCTTTGATATATAGTACACCATTTTATATATTCGACATTTTCATGTATGTACATATGCATATACAGTATATGTACTTATCCACGCATTTAGTTGTTTTTCTTCCACTCTGGGATACCTTTTACAAAAGTCCTCATGTTTCTAGCATTTGGATGATGAACTTTCCTAGTTTTTGCTGGGGATATATATTTTCTCTTCCTTTGACATTGTAATGATAAATTTTAAGCAGAGAATAAAATCCACAGGCCTGATTACTATCTTGGATTAGAAGTAACTCACATGTAATTCTGAGGTTCCACAGATAAGGTTCTGATACATTGTTTTTACACAGCGATAATTGTTATCTCCCTTCAGGGCTAAGTGTCATTCTGTAGAGGACATTTTAGTTGCATTAACTATGTGTGATGCACAACAGTGAACATGCATTCTACTAGTTTCAATAAAATGGCTAGAATAAACCTTAATGATTCTCTATATACTAGAGACCCTGTGCATGAAAATTCATGCACTGGACGGGGGGAGGGGGGATCCCTCAGCCTGGCCTGACCCCTCTCACAGTCTGGGAGCCCTCAGGGGCAGGAGGCAACCCGGTGATCAGGGGAAGGTGACGCCCTATCACACCTCTGCTGCTGTCACTGCTGGCAGCACAAGCCTCGGCCAGCCCTGGTTACCTGAGCCTCAGGCGGCCCTGGGCAGCTGGGCAGCCATCATCCGAGGCTTGTCTGCGCCTCGGGCTGGCCCTGGGTGGCTGGGGGCTTAGGGAGCTGGGGGACTCTGGAGGCAGGTATGCGGAGCGGCTGGGCCCACCTGGGGGCGGACCCAGCCTTGCCATGCGCCTGCCGCCCCAACGGGGCTGAGGGGACTGGGCACCACCAGCTTGTAGCTGTGGGCACCACCATCTTTGAGGGTGTGGTAGTCAATTAGCATATTCCCTCCTTATTGGCTGTGAATGCCACCATCTTTGAGGGTGGGACAGTCAATTAGCATATTCCCTCATTTGCTCTGGGCACTGCCATCTTTGCAATGGCATGAGGGTCAATTAGCATATTCCCTCTTTATTAGATTAGATACTTTGTGGAAATTATTTTTCTTTTCAGTTTTTTCTGGGACAGATTAATCTAATTTCGTCTTCATTAGGTATTACAACAAACTAATGTAGATGAGAGACAGCCACAGAATACAAGCAAAAGATAGTAACAATAAATTGCTGGTCATGGAAGAGATACTTAGTATTTTTTCATCATAGTTGTACTCTGGTGCATGAAGGATAGGGGTTGGCATGGTTTAGAGCAGGTGTCCTCAAACTACGGCCCGCGGGCCACATTCGGGTGTTTTTGCCGTTTTGTTTTTTTACTTCAAAATAAGATATGTGCAGTGTGCATAGGAATTTGTTCATAGTTTTTTTTAAACTGTAGTCTGGTCCTCCAACGGTCTGAGGGACAGTGAACTGACCCCCTGTTTAAAAAGTTTGAGGACCCCCGGTTTAGAGATTAATTAATATTAAAGAATTAAAGAATATTATAGAACCAAAACACAGAAAATTATTTTTATTAGAACTATGGGAAATTTTTTTAAACAAAGTTGTTCACTATTTTATTGTCTGAAAACAACATTTATTAAGTATCTAATGTAGATAAAACATGGCCGGACTTTCAAAAGAAATCAGAAGTAATGGGATAAGTAAAGTATGTTGTTAATTGACATAGATCTATGTAACAGAATTCTTAACTTTGATTAATTACTAAGTTGGCAAACATTTTTAGAAATGTTTGCAGGAAGAATAGATAACTTTTAACCACTGACAGACTAGGTACAGAATTTAAAATATTTTGGAATATTTTAAATAGAAAATACCAGCTATATATAAATAGGAGCCAAAATACTATAATTTGTAGTGTGTTAGATGTAAATGAAAAGTTTGTGATGTATGGATAATAAATTCTAGAAAATGGCTTTCATCTGTTTTATAAAATATGGAGGGTTTTTAAACTACTAATTTATTAATTTTTTTCAAATTAGATGTAATTTTTAATTACTCATACATAAAATATAAGGATTCAGCTACTCAGAAAAATATCCTCATCTCAAATCCATACATACTTTTGTGTTCTCATTCATTCTACACATCACAGCCAAACTGAACTTCTAAAGCAGTAGTTTTAATCATAGCATTTCTTTCTTAGAAGTTATTTTCTTTGTCTTCTGAATATAGGAGTAATTATCATTTGTCTCCAACTTCCATTAAAACTCTTCATACTTATACAAAGGATATCTTCTGTTTCATTTCTCAGTCCTTATATTATACTTATGCTGTCACAGCCGAACCATTTTGGCCAACTATAAAAATCTTACATAACCCCCAAAAACACCTTAAAAGTTATCATTATTAATCCTTTCCCAACTCCTTTGGATTATAGCAGGTCATAAAGTACCTTGTTTAACAGAAATTTATATGCTTGTCACGAGTCTCCACATTCCGTGAGGGCCAGTCTTTCACCTGTCTATCTCCTACAGTACTTGATAGTGTGCCTGTCTTACAATTCTCAGGTTACTTATTAATTCCACTGACTCATTAGAATATAAAACTATAGTACAAGAGTGTGATGTCAGCAAAATGATAGAACAGGCAGCTCAAAGACCTGTCTCTTCACAAAAACCCTGAAAAGCAAGCAGAAACTGTCAGAACCAACTTTTCAGAACCCTGCAATAGTCAAAGGAATACAGCAGCTAAGTGAATGCTGAATCAAGAAAAAGGTAACTTAAACATGGTAAGAAAAACTTGTAGAATTCTTACATGCTCTTGTCCAAACCCACCCACCCTCTGTTGCGGTCCTGAGGCTGGAGGCCAGGTTTCCCATGTGGGACTATAGTCCCTAGTTCTGGAGGGCACAGAGCAAGAGCAGGCCCTATAAACACATGATTGTGTTTGTCTGTTTTAACCTGCCTGAGGGATACCCTAAAGACTGAATATGTTAAGAATGTTTACAATGAAACAACGAAAAAACAACCTAATTAAAAAATGGGAAAAGGTCTTAAATAGATATTTCTTCAATAGACACATAAAAAATAATTAACATCATTAGGAGAAATGAAAATCAAAACCAGGAGATACATAAGCTACATTAGCTATAATTAAAAAAAAAAGAAAAGAACATTACACATGATAGTAAGGATGTGAAAGAAATGGAACCTTCAACTTTGTTGGCAGTGAGTAAAAGAGTGTAGGCATTGTAGAAAACAGTTCTGTGGTTCCTCAAAAAGTTAAGCATATGAATGTACACTGGTATACATTCTGCGTCCCTGCTTTCAAGTCTTTTGGATATACACTGAGTGGCCAGATTATTATGATCTCCGAACGCATAATAATCTGGCCACTCAGTGTATATCCTATATAATAAAAGGCTAATATGCAAATTGTCCCCTCGACCAGGAGCTTGACCAGCAGGCAGGCCGGCCAACCGCCCATATCCCCTGACCCTGGCCAGGCTGGCCTGACCCCACCCATGCACAAATTCATGCACCGGGCCTCTAATACACACACACACACACACACACACACACACACACACACACACACACTGAATGGCCAGGTTATTATGCATTCAGAGATCATAATAATCTGGCCACTTAGTGTATATGCAGAAGTGGAATTGCTGAATCATATAGTAATTCTATGTTTTAATAGTTAGAGGTACCGTTTTGCTTGGTATGATGAAAAATTGTGAAATAGATTCTGGTGATGGTTGTACAGCCTTATAATTTGTACCACTGCCAGCTGTACACTTAAAAATAATTAACATGGCAATGTCATTAGATATGCTTATATATGTAATAAATACTATAGTATATTAATTTTATATTCAAGTAACATGTAATAATAAGCAGATGATGGCAGATATAATTTCTAAGGACTTGGATAATTCAGTTTCAAAGATATAAGTATTCCATAAATCATCAGTATTTTTAAAAAGGGTGTTAAAATATTTATTTGATGTGAAAGTAAAAAAATACTTAATTCAATTAGTGATAAGGAGTTTTCACTAATGGTGCAATTGTTATGATGGAAAAGGTGTCCTTAACAGATTTAGGATATCAACAATCTTCTTTCTTCTTAAAATTTTCTAATTAATCTTTGAAAATTTATTAAAACAATGCTTCCAAATAATAAACTAAATACGCTTTGGGAAAAGAATGCTTATTTTAATTGTTAGCTAGATGACTAGGATTATCGTCTGTTGATTACATTTAATTGAAATGAAAAATGACATGAAACATATCAATTTGTTAATATACATATTATATTCACTGTCATCAAAACAACATAATTATTTTCTTGGGTATCAAAACAAGTATGGCATTAATATGATTAGTGTAGGAAGACTGTAGTCATGCTTAATGAAAATTAGGCCAGTTCTGCCAGTGTTAGGAGCAAAAGGGATAATTATGTAAACTTAATGGGTAAATGTACTAGCTACCATGTATTCACTCAGCACACTTATTTCCAAGCATTTACTATGTATGATAAACATACGCCTGCACATATTATAGAAACTGTCTGGGTTCGTGTATATACTTGGAAGAAGGGCATCAATCAAATATCTCTGAGGCCAGGATACACTTTTCCTAAAGCACGAGGCCTGCAGATACTATGAACTGAGAGGTTACCCAGCCACTTTCATCAGTAGAGTATCACACTGAGCATTACCTGACTGTCAACATTTGCCTACTGTGCCATTTTTTACTGTTTAATAATTATAAGCAGATTGGTTGTGATTTTTTTTCTCCAAATTTTATCCACACTCAGTTCATTAAACTGTGTCCCTGGAGTTCACGGTTTCAGGTCTTAGGAATTAACTACATGGCATTTTAAGTTAAAAAATGTACAAGGCATAGGAATCACTTAGCCATAATCTGCATGAAGAATCATTAAAGAATTCCGATGGCTCCACACTGGACCAACGAGGAGGTCCTAGCTTGGCCTCTATGACTCTTTGCCCTCTTGTGTCAAAATGCTTTGCAAACCTCAGCTTCCACCACGTTTCCTTCTATATCCTATATTGGTGCTCTAGCCTACACTTCATACCACTCATGACATAGGGAGTTCTTGGTCCTGTTCAGAGATCATGCTTTTCCCTCTTTCTGGAGCTTTTTTCCTTCACTTAAAAAAACAACAACAACTTAAAAAATATTTTTATTGATTTCAGAGAGGGAGAGGCAGAGAGAGATAGAAACATCAATGATGAGAGAGACTCAACCCCAGCATGTGCTCTGACCGGGAATCGAACCATGACCTCCTGGTTCATAGGTTCATGCTCAACCACTGAGCCACACTGGCCAGGCTTCCTTCACTTTTTAAACCCCACTTCAAATGCCACCACTTCAGTGAAGTCTCCCATGCTTGGAGAGCTGTTCCTCTACAAGCCTCCTGTAACTTTGCATGTCTGCGTGTTATCTGACTCTGAGTGAATGGTACTTGTATTTGCCCCCTTTCAGGGAAAGGGAACTTAGCCTAAAAATAGGGACTAAATATAGGTGCGCTACATACAAAAATTGGAATGAAGCCCTGCAATTTACAGAACACTTTTATATTTATTGCTTCATTTGTTTCTCTTAAGGCAAGAGATATTACAATTCCCATTTCACAAAACGGATCTAATGTTCATAGAAATCAAGAAATATGTCCAATGTCAAACATCTAGTAATACTGGATGAGGCCAGATTTAAATCAAAGACCATCTCTTTCAAATTTATAGTTTTATATAACTCAGAGAAGTGAAATGAAATAAAAGGTTAGTTAAATCATTGCCCAAGGATATAAGATTTGAATCCAGTACTGAATCTAATCCCTGTAAATTTTCTATTCTATCAGCAGAAGCCTAAAACTATGGGCTTAAAAGAAAATTGTTGATATTTTGAACTTAGTAGATTGAGGCAGCTGTGTGGATAGCTTCATATATGTTGGACAGCATAGAAGTGTACTACCCTTACACATTGCAATATATATATTAAAAAGCCAGTGTTCATGACGACCAGGATGACCAAACGAACGGTCACCATGAGGTGCATTGAGCACCTCTCAGTCCCTCCCCGTTGGCCCGTGAGCAGGGAAGGGTGGAACTGGGGACTGTCGAGCAGGCTGAATGGCTGACCTCTTGGTCCCTGCCCCGGCCCGCAGGCTCCGATGGATCAACGATGGTGAACGGGGGAATCGAAGTGAGTGGCGGGAGGACCGGGCTGATTGTCAGGTCGTTGGGATCACCAGCTCATCCCTGGCTGCTCAGGGGCTCAGGCCTGCGGAAAAGCAGTCACCGGTGACTTCACCTCCATGCGCATGCACCGGGCTGGCCGCTGATGGAACCCTACCGCACGATTTCATGTGCTGGGCCTCTAGTATCTATACTAATAAAAGGGTAATATGCTGTCCGCTCCTGGCCGCTCACACCGGGGCAGGTAGGTTGTGGGCATGCCCCACAGATTCCATCAGTGCTTCAAGCCCAGCAGCATTGGAAGTGGCAGCAGCAGCGGCGGCAGTGGCGGCACCCGCATGAGCGACCCAAGTGGGCAGCGCGTTCCATCAGCTGCCGGCCTGGCACATCACATGGAGGTGAAGTCGCCAGCGCCCGCTTTCCCGCAGGCCTGAGCCCCTGAGCAGCTGGGGATGAGCTGGTGATACCAACGGCCTGATAGCCCAGCGGCAGAGGCAGCATTCGGCCTGGGGACTGGTGAATGGGCAGAAGATGGCCCTGATCGCAAGAGGCTAGGCCCTGGGGACCCTACCGCACGATTTCATGTGCTGGGCCTCTAGTATCTATACTAATAAAAGGGTAATATGCTAATTAAACCGGGAGACCTTCTGGACATCCTTCCGGACAAAACCATGGTGGCAGGGCCGAGGCAGAGGCAGTTAGGGACGGTCAGGCCGGCGGGAGGGGGGGGCAGTTGGGGGCCGGATGGCCAATAGGGGGTGGCAGTTGGGGGTGAGCAGGCCGGCAGGGGGCACAGGGGGGGTGAGCAGGCCAGCAGGGGGGGCAGTTGGGGGTGAGCAGGCCCGTGGTGGGGTGCAGTTGGCGGTGAACAGGCTGAAAGGCGGGGGCAGTTGGGGGCAAGCAGGCCAGCAGGGGGAGTAGTTGGGGGCGATCAGGCTGGCAGGGGGGGCAGTTAGGGGTGATCAGGCCGGAAGGGGGGGCAGTTGGAGGCAATCAGGCAGGCTGGCAGGTGAGCAGTTAGGAGCCAGTGGTCCTGGATTGTGAGAGGGATGTCCGACTGCCGCTTTAGGCCCGATCCCACAGGGATCGGGCCTAAAGCGGCAGTCGGACATCCCCAAAGGGTCCCAGATTAGAGAGGGTGCAGGCTGGGCTGAGGGACACCCCCACCCTCTGTGCACGAATTTCGTGCACCACGCCACTAGTATATATATAAAAGGCTAATATGCTAAATGTCTGACTGTCTGACCAGTCGCTATGATGCGCACTGGCCACCAGAGGGCAGACACTTAAAGCAGGATCTGCTGAGCTGCAGTGACTTTGCAGCAGTGGTTCTTGGGTGACTCACCCTGAATCCAGAGAGGAGGGAGCCCAGTTCCTCATGGGGCTGCGTGATTCCACCTTCAATCGTGGATTATGTTGTTGCTGGGCACTGTCAGCCCCAAATATGGTTTATTGCACACTTGCATTTGTGTTCCACACCCTGTACAACAGCAACTCTCGCACTCTGGCACCCCTCAGGGGATGTTGGAAAGCCAGTTTCTGATCCCCACAGGCCAGGCCGAGGGACCTCACCTGTCAGAGGGACCCCACTCTAGCATCCGCAGATGCTGGGGAGGGACTGTGGGAGGTTGGCTCCAGGGTGTGTCTGGCTCATCTCACCAGTCCTGCCCTGCCAGCCATTTTTTAATTAATTTCCTTTCAATGTGCACGAATCCATGCACCGGGTCACTAGTATATTAATAATTGGCCATTAAATTGATCAATCAGATATGCCATAAAAGGAGGCACAACCATTATAAACCCCTATTATCATTTAAAGTAATGCTATCATCCTTCAAGTACTATAAAATTGGCCTAAATGTAGTATACACAATGATTATTCAGACTCAGCAAATAATAAAATGTGTATAAAGTCCATAAAATACTATACTTTTATAATATAAAGTTTACTTAAAACTAAAATGCTAGCTATAATCAACATAAAGTATGACAATTTAATTTATAATTATCTTTACATTTAGTAATCATAGCAGTGGTTAGAGTAAAATTTACATTTTTGTTCTTTTCACAAAAGTTTAAGTATCTTACTATATTTTTACATTTTTTCTATATTAAAGTGTACATTTAAAATTGATCTTAGGATCACAAATCAAGACAGTCTTCCCCCACCCCCCCACATAGCTGTGGTAAATCTGAATACTTAAAAATCTTATAAATCATTTCATCTGTAATTTTAATGTCTTTTATTCTCTCTTTCCTTTAATCTTTTTATTTACCTTTGAGTTTTGGCTCTGCTGGACTTAAGGGGTTTTATTGGGTAAAATGCAAAGTGAGAGGAAACCAATTTCCTAATGAATACCAAAGGTGAGATAAATAGATTTGATGACTGTCATATTCTATGAGTTCCACATAAAGTGCTAGGATCTAGTACATTTTTATGTTCTTTTAGAGGAGTGTAGTATTTGTAACATCTTGGTATACTGAAGAATATTATTTCTTTCTCTTATTCGCAGCTATGTTTATATTAATGTTTTTGAAAGGATCATACAGTTTTGTTTCTGCTTTAACACCTAATCTAATATTGGGGCACTTTTCTTATTATAAAGTAAATTAATGTTTTGTTTTACAGGGGTTGTTAAAAGTAGGTTTACAGTTGTTCATTTGGAAAATAATACAGTAATTAATAAATAATAATAAACACTGTGCTTCATGTACTCACAACTGTAAATCTATTTTGCATACCCCTGTATACATCACACAGTGATATTTTATTTTATAATTTTAGCTCTTTAGTTTATTGACATCTTTGGTTTACACAGGAAAATTAGGATGTAAAGTTGAGAGTTTTTCCCAAATATTCACTAATTGTCTAAGTTCCTATTCTAATGATAGTAGCTTTAGAATCATTTTTATATGCTGAGCACATTGTATATTTAATACATAATGTGTCAATTTCTACTCTACTGCTTTCCATTGTGGAATTCTTTCTGTCATTTTTTTCTTTTTTTAAAGGAGAATTTAAAAAATACTTTTTTTATTTATTGATTTTAGAGAGAGAGGAAGGGAGAGAAAGATAGAAACATTGATTTGTTGTTCTACTTACCTATGCATTCATTGTTTGATTCTTGCATGTGCCCTGGCCAGGGATCAAATCCACAACCTTGGCATATTGGGATGATAATGCTCTAACCAACTGAGCTCTCAGGCCAGGGCAGTGTCAATTCTCTTACGTCTTATTTTACCTGATAATTTTAAAAATAAATTTTGCTTTACCAAATTACAAAGAGTTCATAGGGTCAAAACTTCCAGGAGTAAGGGTAAGGGTAGATCCTTTATTACATCTCATTTTATGGGATGTACACCTCAAGTTTCAGCCATGTGGCAGCATGTGTCCAGTACTGTTGAGATCATCATTTCATGCACCGTCTGCATTCCTTGATGAAAATTCTTCCTTACTACTACTAATACAGTTGTGTTTTTCTCTTTAATACTTAGATTGATTGCATCTCAAACATTTTCACTTACACAAATGCAGTGTCCTTTGCATGGCTATGTGAAAGCTTAAAGCTGAGTGTTACTCAGAGTTGGGAAGGGAGTTATCACGGCATGCATTTTGGTGTATTATAATGTGCATTTTGGTATATTCCTGCTTCAATTTTTTACTCCACAATATTTATCATCTCTTATTTCTTTCAACTTTAATTTCTACTCTTCTGTCATATTTTTTTATTCTTATACAGTGGTTTAATTATTTTCTGGAAGTATAATATAAATAAATAAAATTAAGAGTGGAAATTAAGCTTGGGCCAAGCATGCCTTTGCTTCTCATTTATATTTACTGTGTTTATGTACTTACATCTTTTGTATGTTGTATAACTACTTACATTAGACACTGGAGAAATCATGGCGAGCTTGCTATGCTGCTATGTTGATTTTGAGCATTTCTCTACCTTAAAGAAACATGTTATTATTGAGACCTTTAATTTATAAACACTCTATATTTCTGCTAATTAGATTAATTTTAAATTCAATTGAATTTAATTGACATTTCTGTTAGAATGTTTATTTTGTGTCATTTTAGCAGCCAAATTTTAAATAATACAGGTTTTTATCAAAGGAAAGTCGATTATGTATTTTCTGAAATGTTCAATTTTCTCATTTATTGAGAGTTTATGTGTCATCTATCCCCAAATTATGAATTCTTGAATTTGAACAGCAGAATTTGAGTCCTGTTACCGCACATGTTTGAATATGAGCACTATCATTTAAAAACCTTGGTTATCAAACTAAAGATGAAATATTATTCAAAGTATGCCAAATATATTATAAGGAAAACTATGTCCAAGGGGAAATGGGAAACAACTTATTTCTAAAGCAAAAGAGATACATCCTGAATAATGTGTTTAAAATGTCTTAAGAAGTTATAGAGGCACTTTGGAAGCTACTGCCATTATGGCCATGCTCTGAAGACCTTCTGAACAGGAGAGGCCATTGTTCAAGAGCTATGTGACCTGGGCTCATAGTAAACTACAACAGACCAAAGATGAAGGGGAAGGGCTTACCACATAGATGAGGATGTATGTGCATGTGTTCACATCCCTCTTTGGCCCACATACACAATATGAGGACAAAAATAGACCATAAGAAGAGGAAAAAAAATCACTGGACAGTGTGAGGTTTTGTTTTCAAAATCTCATTTTTTATCTTAATTTTTAGAAGAGGAAAGGGAATATAGATAATTTGCAAAGATTGTCACAGGCCACAGGAACTGGAATCCAAATGAGAAGGACTGATGTGTGAAGCAGCCACTGCACAGAAATTTCCTTTGGTACAATAGATCAGCTTATTTAATTCCAAGCTCGAATATATTAAGGGTTGATAACAGTTTTAAGATTCAGGTGAATCCTCCTTCTGGTGCAGTAGAACTCATGAATAAGAAATATGTGTCAGTTCATGTCACCTAACTACAGATATATGCAGTGAAAGAGGCTTCAGTTACTTCTGATCCAACATTATATATTTTGTGTCATCTGAATAAAGGCTACATTTTGTTCACACATGTAAGGCTTGTACTTGATGAAGTGGAGTTATACAGCAAAGATTTGCTAAAGTGGCACAGAGAAAGAAATCATCATAGTTAGCATTAATATTAATCTTAGAAAATAACCCATAGATAGTGTTCGTGTTTATTTAATTTTGTCAGACTAAAACCTGCTTTCATATACCTGACTATACAATCAAAGTAACAGGCCCCGGACAGGTGGCTCAGTTGGTTGGAGAATCCCCTGTATACTAAAAGGTTGTGGGTTCGATTCCCGGTCAGGGCACCTGTCTAGGTTGCAGGTTGGAGCCCCATTCGGGGTATGTATGGGAGTTAAATGATGTTTCTCTCTTGTATCAATGTCTCTCTCTCTCTCTCTCTCTCTCTCTCAAAATCATATAAACAAAACATATCATCTGGTAAGGATTAAAAAAGACAAAAATAGGCACATGTAGACATGGTAAATAATAATTGGAGTTAAATATTCAGTGAGAATATTCTTTCAATGCTCCAGTTAAAACTTAGTTTCTTTCAGGAGAAGGACTGAGTACCAAAGACCTTTTAGTACTCATAGTGCAAACAAATATATATTTAAAAGTAAGAAATGGTGATCATTCTGGCAAAATGCTTTTAATTCATCAGAGAATCCAGTTATCCAGTGTTGGAGGTGTAAAAATAAAAAATAAGTGTGATAGTTGAGTGGTGACCTAGCTCCCAGAATATAACAAGGTACATGTGTGTGTACACTATTTTCATCTATTTTTTTTCTCTCATCACCTTATCGTGTAATGTAGTGAACCATCTAAAGAAAATCTCAACAGGTGCTCAGCTTCCTTTAGTTCACACTCAGTATGTCTATGCGAAGACAAGCCAGACAGACCCTGCTGCAGAAGTCAAGGAATGAAAAGTTACAAGGAACCAGTTATTCAAGTTCAGACACTGCAGGATACCTATCTTTCTAAAGAGAGAGGAGTTGTGGGAGAACAATTTAACTATGTTCCATCAACTCTAATAGAAATATATATGAAATATAAAAGTAAATTTACTTTCAAAAAGGGTAAAGATTTAAGCATAAATTCTAAGTGAAGATGTGAGACAGAACATGAAATAACATGACATTAGTTGACTATTAGAAGCTACCTAGGGTATTTTTTTGTTGTTGTTGTTGTTGTTAATCCTTACCCAATGACATTTTCCCGTTGATTTTTAGAGAGAATGGAAGGGAGAGGGAGAGACAGAGAGAAACATCGATGTGGGAGAGAGACATCGATTGGTTGCCTCCTGCATGCACCCTGACAAGGGCTGGGGAACCTGCAACCAAGGTACAAACTCTTGACTGGAATCAAACCCGGGACCCTTCAGTCCTCGGGCCAATGCTCTATCCACTGAGCCAAACCAACTAGGGCCCAAAGACATTTTGCAGAATAAAAACAAGCCAATCGCAGATTATCACATATTGTAGGATTCAACTGATTTAAAAACTGAATTGACAATTATAGTGATGAAGTACAGATCAGTGGTTGACAAATGTTAGGGTTGGGGACAGAGTGTGATCATTAAGCAGTAATATATGATAGATATGCACAAAACTGAAAAATAAATTTTATATATGCACCTCAAGGACGGGGTCTACATGCTTAGTATTCACTGTGGATTGCAAATATTTGGGGAAGAATTAAGAGGAGGAAGTCTCAGGCTCCATTAGAAAAGGGACTCAATTTCCTCAAGGGGTGATAGTTAAGTAAGAAGATAAAAGAGTATATTGAAGAGATTGAGGATATGGAATATTTAGCTGATGACTGGCATTGAATTCTAGTGCATACAGTGGAAAGGATATCAGAGGTGTGAGAGAACAATTCTGATTGGTGGATATATAGACACTATCTAGAATATAATGACTGGCTTTACTGTGGTGAGCCAAATAAACATAAGAGCTGTTAGCCTTATTAACACATGGCCTCTTAAAGGATGGTAAACAATCACTCCCACTTTTAGGATAGGGTTTTTAGGAAGACCATGAACATAGACAACAAGAGCCATGATAATTCAGATAATAAAGAGTTAATTTATTGTTGGATATATCATGGAAAGTCTTAAGACTAAGATATCATCGCCTGCTTAGACATAAGTAGAAGGAAATGAGAGCAAGGAGTAGGGATGACTGCATAGGTAATTAACATATATTTATTAGTAAGTGTTATTTGTGTAAGGGACTTATAATTCATATAGGCAGTATCTTTGGGTGCAGACATAAAATTTATTATTAGAGTTTTGCATATACCTATAATACATTAATTTATGTATATAAAATAGTAAAGTTACATTTATTCTGGAGATACTGACATTGACATCTTCTAAAAAGTTCTTTTAAAAACTTGTCAAAAATCTGGGCAAAGAAAAAAATTAAACTACCCTCTTTCTTGTACAGTAGTTATAGCTTTCACATAAAGATATGTTTTGTGTTTCTAGGCTAAAGATTTCACCTTTTAAAATGCACATTTACATAATCACCATGACTTTCCAACAACAACTGTAAATCTTAAATTTATGGTTAAGAAATTTTAGTTGGACATGTATTCAGACAATAATACATAAAATAACTATAATTAACTCACTACATCTTCAAGAATAATATTTAAATGTCTGCATTACTTAGTTTAAGTAAGAAAAAAACAATTTTTAGATTCCTCTGAATCTGTCTGTACACTTAGACAACACATAATTTAGATATGCATTTTACTAGCCAGTGGTAGACAATTTAAACATAAGCAGGGTGGCATACAACACAACTTAGAATAATTATTTCTAATTATAGCTACTGAATAGCATTTTAGATTGTTTCTTGCCAATGTATATTATTCTAAATTTCATCATATTCTTTTTTTCTAAAAAACAACAACCCTGACTGATAACCCCAAACCACAGGAAGGTTCACTCTTTATGTGGAAAGTGCATTAAACTACCTTACCTGGGTGTTTTGGGTACCTACTAAAATGTATATTTCATGTAATTTAAAAGGAGTGGCTGGCTAGGTATGTGGTTGGTAAATATTGAAGACCTGAATAATAAATTTCTCAGTAAAAAGCAATATTTAGTAAACCTGTGGTCAAACCTAGTAAATAATGCAAAAGATTACAGACCAAATCAGAAGGCATGACTTTTTGAGAAGGTGAAATCCTGCTAGAGGTCTTTCTTCCCACAGGATGTTCTAGGCTGTAAGGCAACCAAAGGCTAGACCCAGAGATCGATCATTCCATATTCCGTGACTGAAGATAGTCTGCTTCATTTTCTACTCAGGGCACGTTAAGTTCTGCTCTTATTGGTACATGTTAGGATTTTGCACACACTTTTTTCAGGCAGTATGAAGTAATATTTAAAATTTCTATGAAAATTTTATTCCCTGGTGGTTTATTGAACAGAACAAATTCTCCTTTATTATCTAAATAGGACGTATTTGGTATCTAACAACATGATTTTATATGAAAGTAGTTTATTCTGCCTAAAACTTTATTGCTTGCTATTTTTATATAAACTAGTTTATATTTTATTTTGATATGATGCAATTAGACATTCAATTCCTTTAAATAACAAATAAAATCTTAGAGTTTTCTTTATATGAAAACCATTTCAGTAATTCCAAAATAATTTTTCAGGAGCATGCTAACAGGTTTTGCAGTGTTGTTTTTTGTTTAATATGTTTTTATTGATTTAGAGAGAGGAAGGGAGAGGGATAGAGATAGAAACATTGATCCTCTGCCTCCTGGATGCTCCCTACTGGGAATATCAAGCTCACAACCAGGCATGTGCCCTGACCAGGAATCAAACCAGTGACCTCTTGGTTCATGGGTTGACAACCATTGAGTCACACTGGCTGGGCAGTTTTTGCTGTTTCAAATAAATGGTTTACTACAAGTTGGGTTTTAGAGTCATAGATAAAGCATAATTAATAAATAAAATATTACTTGATTAAATGATATTTATCATATATGAGGTAGTAAAATATTTGTGCACTCTAAAATTAAAGTTGAATATTTAAACTCAATGCATTTATACTAATCCTATATAATAAAGAGGTAATATGCAAATTGACCATCACTTCAACACACAAGCTGGCTGCCCCCATGTGGTCAAAGATGGCAGCCCTCATATGGACACAAGATGGCCAGCATAAGATGGCTGGCAGGGGAGGGCAGTTGGGGGCAACCAGGCCTGCAGGAGAGGATAGTTGGGGGGGACCCAGGCCTGCAGGGGAGGGAAGTTTGGGGGAACCAGGCCTGCAGGGGAGGGCAGTTGGGGGAACCAGGCCTGCAGGGGAGGGCAGTTGGGGTGACCAGGCTGGCAGGGGAGGGCAGTTGGGGGTGATTGGGCCGGCAGGGGAGCAGTTAGGTGTTAATCTGGGTGGCAGGGGAGCAGTTAGGGGGCGATCAGGCAGGCAGGCAGGCAAGTGGTTAGCAGCCAGTAATCCCGGATTGTGAGGGGGATGTCTGACTGCCGGTTTAGGCCCGATCCCACAGGCAGTCAGACATCCCCAGAGGGGTCCTGGATTGGAGAGGGTGAAGGATGGGCTGAGGGGACACCCTCCCCTGCATGACTTTCGTGCACTGGGCCTCTAGTAGAGTAATACTATAACATGTTATAATATACCTATATTAAGTGTTATTGGAATATCTTTAGCTCCATCAATACTCTTCCCAATTATTTCTAATATACAGTTTAACACACAAAGCCATATTGGTTTAGAGCTTCCCAATTTTTTAATCATGGCATAACTTGCTAGATGAAATCTAAACTTAGAAGCAAGGATCTACAACCAAGATTACTCCACCCAGCAAAGCTATCATTTAGAATTGAAGGACAAAGAGTGTCAGAGGCAAGAAAAAGCTAAAGGAGTTCATCACCACCAAACCATCTATAATAATAAAAGCATAATATGCTAATTAGACCAGACGTTCTTCTGGACAACCTTCCAGATGAAGCCGGGGCTGCAAGGGAAGCCCGGGTCCGGGGTGCTAGAGGGAAGCCTGGGCCGGCAGCCCGGGGAAGGAAGGCCTACTCTTGCACGAATGTCGTGAATCAGGCCTCTAGTTAATTGTATTCTAGCTAAAGTCAGGCTATAGCAAAGTGGTCATTTTCACATTGCTATCCTAATTAATTATTTTTCACAAAGATCAGCCAGCATAGGATCTAGTTCTGGCCTTCTAACCTCTTGGATTTAGAAATGGAATTCCATCTAAAGTCTGGAATAAAATTAAACTTAATTAAAAAATAAATCTAAACTTAGCTTTAACATATATTTTTCTCCCTAAAACAGGCACTTCTGGAATAGTACTTATTAGTTTTGCACTGTTTTGGGTGAAAGATGGTATTCACTTTTTGGGCCTCTCCATATATTTAAGTTCAATAATACTTAGGTATAACTTAAAGTCTATATTTCAAAGGGGAACTATTAACTTGAATATAAATGAAAATCCAAGAAGATGTAAGAATTGATTTATTATTCTTAGAACAGGATAAATTGATCACAAGAGGTCAATTTCAGTGTTACCATTTCTTTTAATGTAACATAATTATGTTTCAAGAACAGCTTCAGCAGTGCATTAATATATACCGTGGGTGCCTTTTCAAGTATAAGAAGGCAAACTGGGGGGGGGGGGTCTTCACAAGACAGGTATTAATGTACAGTATTCTATGCCCTGGAGTCTTCATACTTCTTACATTATGTTTTAAAACCATTAATATTGTACAATATGTTCTTCATTTCTAAAATATCCAACTTTGCAAATGAATCATAAAGAACATGAAATGTATTATTAATGAAACACTTCCTATTATAAATACTAAGCTCCATTTTTATAACTTATTTGGTGCCTTCTTACTATTACTAATTTTATAATAAAGAAAAAATAATCCTTCTATTGTAGAGTCCATTATTTGCCCCAAAGAAGTTTACAGTACATTTTATTAAGAGAAGAAAACTCATCATAAAGGTATCTTAATATTTCACATTTATTTTTTTCTAAATTTTAACTGTTCCCATTATTTATAGCCTCCCATTTACTTCATCTCAGCCCAGGGATTATGATTGGAAAATGAATTATTAAATTATAAAGGAAGCAATGCTGTTGGGTAGGAAGGAACATTTCAGTCTCTAATGGAAATGACATGTTAGATGAACCATGTGAAGGCATTCCTCATTTCCACAGTTGTTCTGGAATTCCACTTGATGAATCTTGTTGGAAAAGCCTTTTATAAGGTTTACATTAGTGTTCCAGTATACAGAGAATAAATCTGCTTTTCAGGGGTCTCAAAATGTAACAAGTGTTTGTTTTTTTTTCTCTTTCTCACAACCGATAATACGTCAGCATTTCCTATTGGCTTTATCTTCCAAATCTACCTGAATAAAAACAAATTTTTATCACCTTTATTGTTCCCATTATGCCTCAAACCTTCACTGTAATTTGCCTGGATTGTTGCAATAGCTTCCCAGCTGGTCTTTTTGTCTTTACCCTTATGCCCCACCTCTTTTCTGCTATCTTCTTATCTCAACAAGGTAACCAGGGTCAGTCTGCTAAAATGTAAAAGATACTATGTGGCTCTACTGTTCAAAACCCTCCAGTGGTTTCCCATCTCATTGAGGTCAAAGTCACTCACATGTGCTATGAGGCCGTGTTATAACCCATGTGACTAACTGCCTTACCTCTACCATTCACTCATCTGCTCATTCTACTCCAGTCACACTGGCTGTCTTGCTGTTTCTAAGTCACATAAATCTTGCTACCACCATGAGACAGTTAATATCCAGAAGAGCGTGGGATATTCTTCTAGACATTTTTATTGGCTTGTTGCCACGTCTACTTCAGGTTATCCAAATGTCTTC
The DNA here is from genome assembly GCF_951640355.1 of Cnephaeus nilssonii. Lineage (NCBI taxonomy): Eukaryota > Metazoa > Chordata > Mammalia > Chiroptera > Vespertilionidae > Cnephaeus > Cnephaeus nilssonii. Next base: position 18,171,904 of record NC_137081.1, on the reverse strand, counting down.
ACACTGAGAATTTCCCTGACCATCTAGTTTAATATTTCAATTCTTCCCAGTGTTCACCATTCCTTTCTGGCTTCCATATTTTTTTCTGAATACTGTACATATAATATTTTTTTCTTATGGCTTTTTTTCTGACTCTCAATAGAATGTTATCTACAAGAGGGCAGGAGTTTTGTTTGTTTGTTTCTATTTTGTTAACTGCCATAGCTTAGTGATTAAAATAATGTACATAACAGAGTAAGTACTGAATGCATATTTATTGGATTTATAAATAAATTTCAAAACTTGTTAGGGCACCCACATGGAAGGCACTATTTGTACTCCATCAGCTTGACTGCAATCAGCAAAATGTATTCTCATCAGTAAATATGGTCTAGCTACTATAAAACTGTGATCCTCAGTGCTTTTTATTGTTTAAGTGAAATAATTATTATTAAATCAGATTCCCACTAATAGAAAATAATATATTATAATTGCATATTTTCTTATAATTTACAGGTATTTTTATAGGCATTAACTTGCATATAAGCCAGTTACTCAACTTGCATTATTACTGGCAAGTAGGAACTCATAGTTCCTACACGATAGCAAGCAAAGTCCGAGGAAAAGGAGAAGGGGAAAGGAAAAATAAAATTACAGGGAGCTGCAGAGCCAACCATTGTCAGCACAGACTGTCTGTTACTGCCCTATCCAAATAATTTTGAGAATATTGCAGGGCTTCTCTTTGTTGACTTATTAATATGTCATGAGAGGAAAACATCACCTAAAAACTATTTACCAGATGCCTATATTGGACTGGACAGGCTCAACTGCTATAATAAATAGACTAGAAATATAATATCTCAAATAAAATAAAATTTATTTTCTTGTTGCTAAAGAATCCAGAGAATGATGAAGGCTAACTGGACTGGCAGGGCGGTGGGGGGAAGGGGAGAGGGGGATGGCGCTGGAGTGGCTTTACTTTAAGCAGGCTGAGGACCGCTCTGTCATTTTCCGTAACTGGCTTCTAAGATGACTCTGGCCATTGCCATTGATATTCCAGCCGACCACAAGGGGGGAAGAATGCAGAAATGGCATCTGTCATTCAACTCATATTCTATCGTAGAGCATGTACTGACATAACTACACAACTGAAAGGACGGCTGAAAAGTACCATTTAAATAGGCAGCCAAGTGCCCCACTAACATGGAAGAAGGAGATTCTGGCAAACAGCTAACGGTATCCGCCATAGTTTGGCCTTTTGCTCACCAAATATCTGTGCCATCCTTCCTTCCACTTGCAGGGTAGTCACTGCCTCCTCCGTCCCCACAAAAGGAGACAACACAAGTCCCACTTGTTTGCTGCATGGAGTTCACAGCCCTTGATCTCTGTATGACACACAATTTGCTCCAATGGGGTCAGAGGTGTCACTTGTGTTCTGGTGACCAAGAAAATAAAACCCAGATTTTCTGCCTCCTCCACCACCAGCAGCACAATGCAAAACCGTGAAGCAAAGACAGAATAACTGCAATACAAACTCCAGTACAGAAAGTAGAAAAAATGGAAAACACATGAGATAGAACTCTGGGCAGGATCACGAGGAACTTGGCCAGGGCACTGAAAACATTCTTTGATTGGATCATGCCTCTCTCCCTACGAGGAGATCCTTTGTCCACTGTTCTCTGTGGCCTCTAGGTTTATTCCACAGCCAAGGTTTTTCCTTGGCCATTATCTCTATGGCCACATCTGATGTGGGTGCTGTGGTTTGTGCGTCCACTGAGGATTGTAAAACACTATGAGTCCACTTCCTCTGGACGTGAGTTCAGGCCCTGAGGATGGTTTTACAGTTTGAAGAGTCATGGGGATATTAGGCATGGATTCATGGTTTCTTTGTCAATATACTTCTCTCAAAAACTTAGTAGGCTTCCGATATATTTGCTTACAGTCAATGCAATGCAGCAGTAATCACAAATTACTGTTCTAAACAAAGTTTCTAAACCTGCTTCATTTTTCTCTCTCAACTTAATCTCGAGGAAATGATACATTTGGATATAAGGGCAACAGATTTGTCTTCCACTGTTGGAGGTCCAGAAGCTGTTGAATTTTACAAAACTATTTTTCCTTCCATCTTTACTATACAACCAACTCAGTTCTTCTCTGTGTAGTATCTTGTTGAAAGCAGTGCGGGCAGCTACACTCAGTAACTTTGGCTCAGTCCCTTCCTTGCAAGCAAAGCAGGCACATGGTCTGCCTTCCAAATTTCATTGTTATGGTGTAGAATAGCTACTCAGCTAAATATCCAGCTACCTTGGAAGAAAAGCCAGAAATAAACCAGAACACCCTACCTGATATTATAAATTGCAGATACAATGCATATTCTCTGCTTCAAAATAGCTATATTTTAAAATTACTTGTAATCTCACTGAGGGCAGTAATGGAATATTACAGTTTTCTAATGTCTGTAATATAGCCAGGCACTGGTAATTCATTTCATGAATACTTACTGATAATCTTATAATTTAAAGAATCACAAATTATTTTTATAGTCTACTGAGATATTTTCTGATTTTCCTATCCTGTTTTCATCACTTTACAGATTCATATAGAATAAGACAACAATTAAATTATAGTTTGAATGTGGGTGGGAGCAAGGAGAACATTTTATTCTATGTATGTGTTGATTTATTCTTTTTTTATCATTCATGCAACAAAACTGCCATTTGTCAAACACTCTCTACTTTAGGATACAATAATGTGTGTGTGTGTGTGTGTGTGTGTGTGTGTGTGTGTGTGTGTGTATGCAGAAATCAGTGATTACAAATTGAAACACATATAAATTTCCACTTTATATAAATGATCATTAAGAAGATCATCAAAGTGCTACTGTTAATTATTTGTAGAAATCTTGTGGAGTGCTGATCATCCAGACGAAGGATGCCACAGATATTGTTCTTATTAGAATTTAGCAAAAGTGGCTCTTGATCTGGATTTTTCACATGAATTATAATTACCAGTTATCCAACTTTCTGATAAGGAGCTAATGAGATGATCTTGGTAGATACTGCCCAATTCAGGAACAGTTGAAGGGCTAGGGCCAGGGGTTCTAAGGGTAGGGCAGAGTGTAAGAGAGAATAGTATAGTCTAAACTTGTCCTACTTTGGTGAACAGCACAGTCTATCAATATAATTTGTCTTATTAGGAACATGTGGCATCAGGATTAGAGTATATGACCCAGAACAGAACAGCTTCTACTAACAAAATCTCACCAAGGCAAATAACCACTCCCCTTAAGTCACTAAGCTGGCTCCATTCACCTATGAAATTTAAAAATCAGACACTAGTTTTAGATATATCTACACAGCATTGATTCATGCATACTCAGAAATTACAGTTTAGTGCTTTGATTTTAGCTGTGAAAGATATATCAATAGTCATTATATAAATAATCAATTTCTCCATTATTTGTTAAAATTCGTCTAGTCCCTCAGCTTCAAAATTAATACAAGGTTTTGGTCTTTGATGATGAAAGTGAGCTCTTAACATTGATGGGAATTTTGAAATGTAAAGGACTTTTGGCATCAATCAGGAGAAATGTTAATATATTATATCAATCTCTACTGAGTATCAGTTGGAAGAAAGCATTTAGATATCAGGTTCATGGAGAAAAGCTGTCAAGTCAAAGTCTTTGAAGTCATTTTAAGAAGGGCTGAGTCTATTAGGAATCCATCTTTAACCATAGTTAAAGCACAGTTGAAGAGATGTTATATTTTAGAACAGGACTCAACTTCTATTAGGCTCCTCATCTGAGCCAAAGGTGACAAATATTAAAATTAGATACTAGTATTAAATTTCGTTATACAATATGACTAAGTCCTAGAGATATATACTGTACAACATAGTGCCTATAGTTAACAGTACTGTATTGTATGTTTAAAAATTTGCTAAATTAGATAAAGAGAACAGGGATATATTTTTGGAGGTGATGGGTATATTTCTGGCATACATTAGTGATGATGATTTAATGAGTGTATACTTAACTACAAATTCATCAATTTGTCTACATTAAATATTTAGAGCTTTTTATATGTCAATCATACCTCAATAAAGTAGTTTTAAAAAATTCCAATAATCTATTATAGAAAATATTTATAAAATCTGGTCACATAATTAGAAACATAAAGTTAAGATTTGCATGATTGATTATTCAGATAACCAAATGGTACCCATTTGAAAATTAAAACATATCTCACATTGTCACTATTTTAAGTCTAAAATTAATTATTCATAGCCATGTTTCCTCATATAGCATATTCCAACATTTTTAATCTGTATCTTATAATACAGGTGGCTTATGCTATTTATCCATTAATTAATGTCCTGTACCTATCCAGGTCTAGTCAGGATACAGAATTTGCACCCATCATTTTAACAGTAAGGAGTTAATACATGGGATTGTTAACTACCAGTATATAAAGTTGTTAACTAGGTAACTAAAGAGAGAAAAAGAAAACATTAATGTATCCTGGAAAAAGCAACTGCAGAAAGGACCTACTATCTGTAGGACTGAGTGAACCAAGGGTATAGGGTAGAATTACTGAAACTTAGAATCTTGGAAAGGGCTGCCTGCAGAGCTAAAACTCAGCCCTCTGTGTGGGGCACCCACTTTTCTGCTGATGTTGGTGTTCCACAACTCAGAGGAGGAGCCATGCCGAGCTGGAAACACAGACCTCTGGAAAGAGGGCACCTAGTTGCTGAGGCTAATGCCTTTGATGATGGCATGATGCACCTGCTGGTGCAGGCGTTGGGAAAACTTCCAACTGGATTCAGCTGCTATGATGAGAAGGACCTGCTGTTGCTGAGGTGAAGTGCTGCTCGACTGATGCTCCTGGAGACTCTAAGTCCAGAAGGAGCCCACAGAAAGGAGACAGGAAGAAGCAAGACCCTCTTCCTCCTCCGGCCTTGCTGTCTTCTACAAGTATCGCTAAAGCCTAACCGAAAGTCAGCTGGGCAAAGCAGAAATGTGGTTTGCAAATTTCCAGTTCTCAGCACCAAAACCGATACAGAAGGGTGATTTTGGTGCTGAGAAAGAATAGCATAATATCTGGCACATGGCATCAGGAGGTAATCAATTTACCCACAGAAAAGAACACACACTTTCAATGAAACCTCTCAGAAATCTGCTGACCTTTTGCAAGTAACCTTACCTGCCCTTCTTCTAAATATGTTACCCATGACTCAAGGAAGAATGGAGAAAGTTTGTTCAAGGTTTTACAAATGACCTCAAAGTAAGAGTGTCCACCTTTGAATTAGTCAATTTTTCTCTTCAAAATAAACCACCATGGCTCTCAGTGACAACTGTTTACCTAAATCTTCAGGAGTCCTTATGACTTATATTAAGAATCTGGACATTGTTCAATAATTAAAGTGATCAGAAACTTGACTGATGATTTATAATTCTTTAGTTAACTGAGGCCATAATGATATTTGAGAGCAGCTCTTTATATCCTATTTGTATAGCTAACAGAAAGTAATAATCATCCAAATATATATGAAGCACATATATTTTGACACTGTAAACATAATAGACTAGTAGCCCTGTGCACGAATCCGTGCACCAGTAGCTCGCTGCTGCCCTCCAGTAGCTCTCTGCCTGCTGCCCCACCCTTCTGTACCTTCCCCCGGCCCCCTCCCCCTGTCCCCCTTCATAGCTTGCTGCCCTGCTCCCTCCTGTAGCTCTCCACCACCCGCTTGTAGCTTGCTGAACCATCCTGCTAACCTGTGATCCAGTCGATATACAGTTGGTCATTACACTTCATGGCATAATGACCATTTGCATATTACATCTTTATTATATAGGATATGTCTGTCTTGAATTAAAAGCAAAATGAAAAGCTTCTATATTCATATGACATTATATAGGACTTTGCATACAATTAATTGTGTTCTTATAATTTGTGAATTGCCAGAAGCATTTAATTTGGGAAAATAGTATATTAATATTAAGCTAAAACAAGTAATTATTTCTGTCATATTTATGTCGATTAAATCATTAGTTTGATAATACAGAGAAAATAATCCTGTGAAAAGGGAGAACTAACAACTTGTTTAAAATGAGTATTTGTTTCTATCTTGCTTAAAATAAGCAGCTTTCCAATGAAGCAATTCTAATGTAATACACAGGCTTGATCTTGATACCTATATTTGGAAAGGACTCATTATATCAACAAGACTAATGGAGTTAGAAATAGATTTCATAAAACTTTTAAGTAGCTCTCTACAATTTTATGAACTACCAGGTTTTTTTTTTTAAAAAAAAATGCTTCCCAGTGGTAGTATTGAGGGAAAACACACACACATACAACATTACCGATGTATATTTATCAACATAGGTGAATAATGTTTAAAGTACTTCTTACCTATTAACATCCCAGATTTTGCTGGTAGTATCCAGTGAAGATGAAGCCACAAAGTCACCACAGGAATGCCACGTGCAGGACCATACTGCATGTTTATGGCCTTCAAAGGTCAAAGTGCAATTGCCTCCAGTCATATCCCATAATTTAACTGTAGTGTCACCACTTGATGTAGCCAACATGTTGCCACTATTTGCAAAAAAGAAAAAAAGTAATTTGTCAAAAAATCTATTTACAAGTAATTTATTTTTTATGAATGTTTGTATTCTGTAACTTGTGTGTGTATATATTTTAATTTTACTTATAATGGCATGTCTAAATGCCTAAGTCTTATTATCTTAAGTCTACACAATTAGATGCTTACTTACATTGTTTAGTAATTCAAGTTGATAAAACTGGTGTCACACACTTTCTAGATTAATTCTTCTATATGCTTCTAAATTAATTCAGTAAATCAATATTTTTTTTAGTATGCATTAGGTTCAGGGCTATGTGTTAGGCTCTGTGGATGAGGTAGCCTCAGAATGATGAAAGTGTAGACACAGGTTAAGGACAATTTCAGAAACAATATACAAACCAGTAGGTCAGCATTTCTTATGCTTGCATTAATTAAATACTCCAGGAGTAGAGTTTGGATAATGAAATAAGAAGTGAATCAGGAATGAGGGGGCATTTGAGCTAGATCTTGAGAGATGAAAGATTTAAAGTGCTGGGTAGTTAAGGATGAGTCTTTGAATTTTCCATTTAGATCATTAGTAGATGTAAAAATAAAAAATAAATAAAAAGCTGTGACTTTTTTTTAAATATGTTTTTTTATTGACAGTATTACAGATGTCTCCCATTTCCCCACACTTCACCCCCCTCCACCCAACCCCTACTCCACCAAGTCTTTACCACCCCAAAGCTGTGACTTTCAAATGGTGAACACAATCTAGTTTAAGAAATGAGTGGGTGTCAATAACATAAGCAGAACAATTTAGTTTTTTGTTTTGTTTTGTTTTGTTTTGGTGAAATATCATTGCAAGAAGATTTCTATTCCATCATCATCTTCACATTGCCCTGTATTGCATTATATTTCTATATATTCTCTCTTTTGTTTTCATTGTTGTTATTATCACTACTCTACTTGCTTTATAAATATATCATTTGACCCAGCATTAACCTTTTTCTACATGTATAAGTTTATTTTTATAGTTTATATTTAAAACCAGAATAATTTTGACAGTGAAAGTGTTTAACTACATGAGAACAACAGCAGTAAACTAACATAGTCTTAGTCAAACTAGGACAGATGGTTGTCATATATCAAATGTTGTGCATTTGCCATCGGTGACCTGAGGTCATCTTTTAGTGGGTATAGTAGAAATAATACTGCTTAAGGAATTTCTTAAGCTGAAAGGAAATTCAAAGGCCATCAATTTCAATTTATTATTATGTAAAAAATTTATTTTTAAGGCTCAGAGACATGAAGTTACTTGCTCAAGAAAATAACTGGTTAGTATCTGAGCTAAAATAGACACACAGTGATTTTTTTCTTTCTTTTTTATTTAAATTCTTTATTGTTTAATGTATTACATAAGTCTCCTTTTCCCCCCAATGACTTCTCCCTGGCTGCCCCCAACCCCTAGCACATGCCCTCATCGCCCCCCCACCCTTATCTGTGTCCATTGGTTATGCTCATATGCATGCATACAAGTCCTTTGTTTGATCTCTTACCCCCTCACCCTTATGTTCTCTTAATATCTCTCTCAATGAATATAATAAAATGCTTATTTTTCTCCTTCCTTGTGTTTTTTTTTTATTGTTAATCCTCACTCGAGGATATTTTTCCATTAATTGTTTAGAGAGAGTGGAAGAGAGAAGGAAAAACAGAGAGAAACATCAATATGAGAGAAACACATTGATTGGTTGCCTCCTGCATGCACCCTGATCAAGGCCTGGACTTGGAAGAGCCTGCAACCATGGTATGTGCCCCTAACCAGAATCAAACCCAGGACCCTTTGGTCCATAGGCCGAGGCTCTATCCACTGAGCAAAACCGTCTACGGCTCTTTCCTTGTGTTTTTAATGGAGAATTTTGTTTCCTCTCCGTTTCTACAGTATCAAGCATTATGATTGACCAATAGAAGTGCTAAGCAAATGTTTCCAGAATAAATACTTGAGTGAATATATCAATGAAGTTATGCTAACAGTGAAGAAGAAAATATGCCCGCTATGGCTAAGAGACAAAATGGCAACATCAAGACAAGTGTTTTGCTTGCTTACTTTTTTGGGGGAAAGGGAGGGAGGGGTTATTTTTGTGCTGAATTTAATTTTTATTTGTAGAAGAGAAACAACCATTGGAGAGGGAGAGCTCAATAAAGCTGTTGCAGGAAAAGTTGAATTATAGTGAAGAAGTTCTCATTAAAGCTATAAAAGGATATCTATTTTATTTTTCAAATTAGCAGAGTTGAAAAAAATGTTATATTGCAGGCAGTCCTTTACTAATAGAAATTAAAACCTGCCTTTTGCTTTATAACCGTTTTTTATTTGTACATAGAGGGTGAGGCAAAAGTAGGTTTACAGTTGTTTGTATGAAAAAATAATGCAATCATTAATGAATAATAATACAAAATCAAGGTGTCCAACAAGGACAATTTGGTTCATAGTAAGGGTTATCTTCCTAGCTTGCAGGTATCTGTATTCTTTCTTATCCTCATGTGGCAGAAAGGAAGCTGTGGTGTCTCTTCTTGTTTTTATGCAGGTATGAATCTCATCATGGAGCTCCATCCTGATGACCTCACCTACATGTAATTATCTCTCAACGATTCCACCTCCTTATGCCATCACATCAGGGGTTTATGGCTTCAGAATATGCATTTAGGAAGGATATAGACATTCAGGTCATAACAGTACATAAGTTAAGAAATAGGGATGATTAAATAAAAAAATACATTTTCCTAATCAAAATATCAAAATAGAATGCCATAAAAGGCTAGATGCAACATTCAGAGAATTAGAGGTTGATAATTTGTGGAAAATAGAAAATTTAAGAAAAGGGCACATGTAAAATTTTTCACCAAATAACTAGTAACTACACATTTTTCTCAAGTATATGTGGAACATTTATAAAAACAGACAATATAAGCCATAAAGCAAATCTTAAAAAATTTAACATAATTGTTATAGAAATTATATTTTCTCATCATGATTCAATTGGTATAAATAACATGATTATATATTTTAAAAATCTATACATGCATTAATTTTAAAACACAGTTTCAAAAACAGCACATTTTACTTCTAGGAACTCCTCCAATTTAAGATTATTTTTAAAAATATTATCTTTTCATCTCTAGTTCAGTTTTATTTTTTTCTATTTTTATTTTGTAATATGTTTTTATTGAGTTCAGAGAGGAATGGAGAGAGTGAGAGAGATAGAAACATCAATGGTGAGAGGGAATCATTGTCAGCTGCCTCTTGCACACTCCCTACTGGGGATCGAGCCCACAGCCTGGGCATATGCCCTGACTGGAATCGAACCAGGACCCTTCATTACCCAGGCCAACACTCTATCCATGGAGCCAAACTGGCCAGGGCTCTAGTTCAGTTTTAATATGGAGTTGATTATATCCATCCTATCTAATAATAGACAAATATGCAAATTGACCATACCTCTGACACACCCACAAGCCACGCCCACCATCCAATCAGAGTGAGTGTGCAAATTAACCCAAACCAAGATGGCTACAGCCACAGAGAGCAAGGTTTCCTAGGTAACAGAGGAAGCCAAGCTTTCCGCCAGCCGTTTCAGGCCTAAGCCTCCACTCAAGCTACAAAGTTTCAATTATAGAAGGTAAACAAATTCAAACAAATGGCGGCAGAATGGAGCTTGAGAGAGCAGGCCAGGGTTGCCGGCGGCAACAGGGGAAGCAAAGCTTTTCGCACAGCTTGGCCGGGCCCACCCGCTTAAGGCAACAAAGTTTCAATTATTACCCCAACACAAATGGCTGCCGACCTCGGAGGGAGCCCCAGGCTTGGCTCCACTCCAGGCTACAAAGTTTCAATTGTAGAAGGAAAATAAATTCCAGATACCAGGGCCTCCGCTTGGGTTGCCAGGGGGCGTGGCCGGCCTGCAAACCACCACAGGCCCCTCGCTCAGGCCGCCCCACGCCCCAAGGGAACCCCCACCTGATCTGGGACACCCTTCAGGGCAAACCAGCTGGCCCCCACCCCTGTACCAGGCCTCTATCCTATCTAATAAAAGAGTACTATGCAGATTGATCATCACTGCAACACACAATATAGCTGCCCCCATGTGGTCAAAGATCCTGCACCCATGTGGACACAAGATGGCCACCACAAGATGGCCAGCAGGAGAGGGCAGTTGGGAGGCACCCGGCCTGCAAGGGAGGGCAGTTGGAGGTGATCAACCCTGCAGGAGAGGGCAGTTAGGGGTGACCAGGCCGGCAGAGGAGGGAAGTTGGGGGCAAACAGGCTGGCAGCGGAGTGGTTAGGGGGTGATCAGGCTGGCAGGCAGAAGCAGTTAGGGGCAATCAGGAAGGCAGGCAGGCAAGCAGTTGGGAGCCAGCAGTCCTGGATTGTGAGAGGGATGTCCGACTGCCCGTTTAGGCCCGATCCGGTGGGATCGGGCCTAAACGGGTAGTCAGACATCCCTTGAGGGGTCCCAGATTGGAGAGGGTACAGGTTGGGCTGAGGGACAACCCTCCTCCGTGCACGAATTTCGTGCACCGGGCCTCTAGTATTTTCATAAATAGTGGAATAGAACCATTACTCCCCTTAGATTGTAGTCTCATCTCCCTGTGCCTATTTACTCAATAGGAATATTTGAATTTATAAAGAACTATCAATCACAATGTTCTCACTGAATTTCACCAGTAGTTTCCTAACTGTTTCTGCCCTGGTCATTCCACAATCTTTTTTTTTTTTTTCTTCAAACACAGAACTCTAAAGGATCCTGTTCATGCTGCTCCTCTGCTCAAAACCCTCCAATGGTTTCCCATCTCCCAGAGTAAAAGCTAAAATCCTTATGACAAAATAAGGCCCTATGTGATCTTCCCTACCACCTATCTCATTACCATTCTCTCCACACCACACCACCCCAGCCTCTCTACTCCAGCTTCTGCAGCATTTGCACTTGCTGTTCTTTCTTTCAGGAATGTTCTTTACCAGAAAAGCAATGGCGTGTTCTCTTCCTTTCTTTGGGACTTTACGGAAAGACACATCAGGTTGGTCTACCTAAAATGCATTTTCTATGATAGGCTTGTACTTAATTTTGAACCTAATTATTTTGAGATCTATGCTTTGTATAATCACAATTATTCTCAGATTTTGGTAAGTAATTCTAAAGTCTACTAGTAAGTCTTAGCATAGCACTTGTCTTTTTCACTTAGCTAAAAAATCTGTCCAAGTTTCAATTGCAAAGTGTAGGACATGCCATTCTTGCAGAAGAAAGCCTCCCAAACTGTGCTGCTGCTTCTCTACCTTCTTCCAATCCCTGATCTGACTCAGAAAAAAATCTTGAATTATAGGATTTTTCAGTGTACACTATTCTGCCTTTCAGGCATACATGGTAACCAAAATATACAAGTGTGATGCAAAGTTCAAGTCTTATGAGTATTAATTTGACAAAATATTCAAGGTCAATGGAGGCAGGATACATATTTCATCTCTTGTAGCCAATGACTAAATATAGAATGGATTACTTTCAGAGCAGCAGCTTCTTAGAAACTAAGAGTTATTGTACAAAGCTTAAATAAGACAAAAAAAAAAAAAAAACCCAAAAAAACAACCCAACAAAAGTGTAGTGAAGAGGACTACTTTATACAGACTTGTGAAAGTTCTAAGTGAAGTTGGAACACTATTAGTAAAAAAAAAAATAAATAAAAAAGTACCATTCTAGTTATATAGATAATGGGATAGGGTATGTATGTGTGGGGGACCCAGGGTATGTTAAAAATCTCTGTATAACTACCTCAATATTGTAAACTTAAATATCCATACACCTATCTCAATATTGAAAATTTAAATCTCTGTACACCTATCTCAATATTATAAACTTAAACTGCTACAAAAGAATAAAGCACTGGGAAATTAGAAGAAATATGAATATTAACCAACTATAGGTGAAAAGAATGACTTTCTGAGCTACATGTTCACAGATTTTAAAAACAACAAAACTCTCCATCCTCCCCCAAAATATTAACACTACAAACTCCAAAGTTCAATATGCTAAAAATTAAACAAAGGGAAAAATAGACAAGTAAAACAAAATATTACTAAAACTTCATAAAAAGAAACATTTGGATTATAAATGGTTAATTCAAATTGAAAATAATTCCACATGAAAAATGATTATACAGGTTATTAACAAAGGGGAAAATGCAACTTGTCTACACACAAAATAATGGTCAAGGAAATAATTAAAGAAATATAAATAAAACAATCTTTTCTGTCTGCCAAAGTAACAAATGAGTCTCATTTTAAATTATTATTCTTGATTAAATTGTTGCATATTTTGTGAAGATATTGAAAGTTGGAAAGAAAACAATGGAAATGCTTCCCATTTCATTACTATTGAGATTTCTGTTTTACAATAGACTGTTTTCTAATAACTAATTGTGCTTTTTGTAGCTTCAACATATTTACTCACTTCCTTATGCAAATAAATAATCGAGGTCATTGGGAAATATAATATGATTACTGAAAAAAGAATATCACTTATTAATACGATCTTTCACATTTAATGTGGTAGGTTTTCCATTTAAATTTACATTTCTGGTCCTGACCAGGTGCTCAGTTGGTTGGAGCATCATCCCATACACTAAAAGTTTGTGGGTTCAATTCCCATTCAGGGCACATACCTAGATTGTGGGTTTGCTCCCCAGTCGGGGTGCCTACAGGAGGCACTCCACGCATGTTCCTCTCTCACATCAATGTTTCTCTCTCTTTTTCTCTCTCCCTTTCTCTCTCTTTAAAATAATAATAATAAAAAAAACATATCCTCAGGTGAAGATAAAATAAAAATTCATATTTCTGTATTCAGGGTTTCCATGTGAATATTTAACAATGCCACTAGCTTAGAAGTCATTAGCTTAGAGATTGTCTAAAAAGTGCCCCTCTCACTAAACTTGCCAATATTTATAAGGCTTAAAACTGCTTAAGTGGCTTGAAGGATGATAATTTATGGCTGATGTTGGTCTGCTGAACTTCAACTCAAATTATACTACTTTCAGGAAGATAATTACAAAGAAAATTACTTAATGATCTCACTTCATATTACAATAATTTCATCTGCATATACTACCTATCACACTATATAACATGACTCCAGGATAAATTCCTTTTTCAAATAATAGTGTAGGGATTTTTAATGTTTTTATATTCAGACAATATGAAATACTTTACAAGCATGAAATTTTATCTTTGGGTACAAAGTCTAAATATTTCACAGATTAGAAGTTTGCCATGAACAGGTTTCTATATCATTATTTTTCTCAAACTTTCAGAATTGGGGAGTAGTTCACATAAGTAGATGTTAAATGTTCCAAAATAAGTTATGTTTTATGAGACAACATTTTTTTTTCCTCAGCACTACTTTTCCCTACCCTGAAAGATACTTAGTGGGAAAAATATCTATTTCACTGCTCAAGGAAATAACATAACCATAAATACAAGTTTTCCTTGGTAGTTTAATATAATAACTACACATCTGAAAAATACTTCTGAGATTTCCTCAGAGTGATAAAATTTGCAGAGTAAATAGTTTACATGGGAGGTTCAGTATCTTTTATAATGATATATTCTATACAGAGGTGATTTAAGTTATCACTGTATACATAAAGTTAAAATGCTTCATTTATTTTTAGAGGTAATTTTAATTTATATTTTGGATGCAAATGGTTTATCTTTGCACAGTGCAATGCCTTGACATTGTAATTAAACTGCAAAATTGTTCAAGAATTGGAAATATAGCTTGGAAAATGTATAATGAAAATACAGTTAAGGTATTGTCTTCTAGAAACCTCTTATAGTTCTTTATAAATATTTTATGGTGCTTTAATTTTAGTAAATAGTTAATGTTTAAGCAGAAATATAGTATATACAATAATAGGTCATTTATATAAATAGTATTTCAATACTATGACGTGGATTTAATTTTGTTCTGTACATTCAAGACTATATTTTCCTTTTGTAAGAGTGAGGGAAGAAAATATTTTCCTCCAAATCTGCTTTCATAATCTCAACTAGCTAGCTTCTCACCGGAATCATTAGGAATGAATTGGCTATACTCTCAGCAATTCTCTCTCTTGCCTGACTCTCAGTCATGGCCTTCCTTTAAATATAATTTATCTAATTTTTAGATATTATGGTTTATAGATATTTGAATCCATCTTAAAATGTTTGCCTGAAAGCTATTTCCCTAATATAGAATTCAGAGCAAACCTTCTCTTTGTATAATTTAGCAAAAAAGCCAATAAAAATTTATATATACATACATGCATTCATATATTCATTGTTTAATTTATATTCATTGTGACTATGTATTAAATAAGAACTATGAGTAAAAATTATAAAATACATACTATGCATAATGTAAAATAGGCATCAAATACTTATATGTCTAAACAACTATTATTTAAAAAATTCTCTTGCAGTCAGTCATCATAGAATAGCCACAGTTGAGTGAAATTTTAGAACTATTTTAAATATAATTTTCCCTATTGTGCCAATCACTTAACAGCTCTCAAAAGCATACATAAATGGCCAAATTGAGGATAGTCCTAAGTATCTGAAAGCTCTATCATGTAACTGAGGACCAAATCAATAGTATACTGGTAAATATAATTCCTAAGACAAGAGAAAATATATATCCATTAATATCACACAAATAAATACCTAATTGCAGTACTAAAATGAACATATCTGACTTGAAGACATCTAAATACATGGAGAAGAATTTGTTCAAAACAGCATTCTCAACAGGAGCTTTGACAGAAAATAAAAGTATTCTTAAATAACTGCCATGAAAAATAAAAGTCATAGGTTATCCTGAGTTTACCTAGTGGAAGATGCTGTGGACAGATGCACAAAATGGTAGGACTTGGGGAAGCACATGATGATCTTCTCAAAGAAGTTTGCATTTCCCAGAGCTTAAATGACTGGAGAATCCCCATGTTTTTACTCACGTTTCAGAGACATACACCTCAAGATAAGTCAAAGAACCTTTCTTCCAGCTTTGGTATCAATTAATCAGAAAATTTTATATAAGAAAAATGGATGCTTAAAAAGTTAAATATTAAAATTTGATAGTTAATTTAAAAGTTTAAAGATTTTAAGTTCAGGCACATGCTAACACAGATTTGTGGTGTCTACTGAAAAGGAAAATATGTAAAGTGAGAGAGAGTCTGATAGGCTACTCAACAGCTTCTCAGTGCAGCATCCCTTGGGTTAGACATTGGCAGGGAAGACATTCTGGTGGACCAAGCATAGAAAAGGCAGAAAAGGACTGTTCATTCTAAACAAATCCACAAGATATGGGCAAACATATACCATAACGGCAATTCTTAGTAAAAAACATAGCTGCTAGTTCTTTACTGGAATACTCAAATCCTTACCTTTGCTTACCAAACCTTAAGAGTCTGAAATGGAAACCAATGTATGGTTAAAATATTATTTGGTGATCATGAAATTAGACAAAAAAAATGTTAGGTTGTTTTAATATCTAATATGTGGAAGCAATCATCCTTATTATACACAGGTTCCTGACAATTCTTACTTTTGTTCCCACTATTTCCATGAAAAAGACTTTTTTTTCTGCTAACATATATTTTTTCAGACAATTTACAATAAACTTGATATAATTATTTTATTCATACTGTCTTACATTAATCGCTTTACAGAAAAACCTTTCCCAAATCTCCATCAGCACATTCAAACTAATTGATTTATTTAAGTTAAAATCCCTAAGATTTAGTCCAAATGGCTTAGTTTTAGCCCAGTTGGTGGTGTTTGTTCTTTAACAAATAATTCTGTTTATATATTAAGAGATTTCATGGAAATTCTCAAGTATAGGAGGTAACCAGTAAGAGATTTTTAAGCCTTATATATTATCTGAATATTAAAATAAATATTTATATGTGCCTTTAAATAGTCATGCTGGTCCTTCAAAGTACAGAGTTCATCAGAGGGTATCAATTCAATTTACTGTGTTAGCCATCAAAAGTGGAATATAAATAGGATACCAGCTTTCCTTTCTCTCGAGAATATCACAATATAGAGAAAAAACTAACAATATGCTAAAGTAATTATAGCCTGTCACTTGAGAATATTGGCTTCCATCTGGGGATTTCAGATTCTTAGGCCATGATGATAGTAATAGATCTCAAAAAATATACATATGTTATGAAGGGTCTTGACTACCATAAATATCATGGTTATAGAGTGGTTGCACTGGAACATAATATGATAAAATGTGTTTTGAGAATGACAACTCAGTCAGTTCTGAACAACATGGACTTGAGAGAGGCAGGCAGAAAAGTAAGGCAGTTTGAGCCATAATCCATCAATGAGATCACAAAGTCTTAAAATAGCAAGTAGAGCATTAGCATGATGACAAATATTTTTCAGTGCCACAGGCTGTTGGGAATACAGAAATAAACACTATTGTTCCCAGAGTTCTCAATACAGTCAAGAGAAAGGATATTCTTAAAAAACCATCTTTTCTGTTATGAATGCTGATAAGAAGATGGTAGGTGTAAAAGTACATCTGGGAAATTTTCCTAGTCTTGGAGAATCAGGGAAAGATGTCTTTAAAAGTGACTCTGAAAGCTCAGTGCTATAGACTGAATGTCTGTGTCTCCCCCTAACCCCCTCCACAAATTCATATGTTGAAATCATAATCCCTAAAGTGAACGGACGTATTTGAGATGAGGCCTTTGGGAGGTAACCAGCTCACGAAGGCGGAGCCCCCTTGATGAGGTTAGTGCTTTCATAAGAAGGACAGTGAAGACATTCCTCCTTCTCTGCTCTCTGCCACAAGGATACAGTGAAAAATCAGCCATCTGCAAACCACCTCACCACACACCCCGTCTATCAGTTCCATAATCTCAGACTTCCAAGCCTCTAGAACAGTAAGAAATATGCGTTTGTTGTTTGAGCTACCTAATCCAGGATAATTAGCTATAGAATAACAAAAGTGACTAAAACACTTAGCCCTAGAGACACATCAAGAGTTAATTTATATAAAAGACAAGGGAAGGGGAGAGTTTGAAGAACAATCTAAGCAGAAAGACCCTGAGGTAAAGGCTCTGAGGAGATAGATAAATATCATAACCAGTTTTCTGGAATTTTCTATGATAATCAAAAGTCTCTAATAAGCAAAATAATTGAAAAGACAGTTGAGCAGAGCAAAAATTAGCAGAATTATCTTTCTAAGCATATTTTCTTTTCTGTACAAACTATGAAGTTGTTGGAATTTATAAAGTTGTTGGAGTAAAAATAATTCATATAAATGAGTTGTCATATTTCTTTGAAGTCTGTTAACAAGTTGAGTGACACATGGCATAACATCAGAGCATGAACTCCAATGTTGAAATTATGGAAAAGCAGAAATTAGTTCTGAGGCATATGGCATTATGACAGAAATGAGGCCAGCCAATAACAAAGATCAGTTAGTAAGGGAAAGGGCTATTTAGCTTGGGAAGTGGAAGCGTGGAGGAAAAAAGTAAATATTTTAATCAAATCTAATACTTCATTATTGATTTATCTCTGCCAGACATACCTTGCAGAATGCTTATAATGCATTTGACATTGAGATATTTGGCCAAAGCTATTGGATGAGTCAAGGTAAAAGCTTGGAAAAAATAAGTTTGTAAATTTTAAGCAGTAGCCAAGAAAAGGATTCAACTGCATGACCATTGTGGGTTTTATCTTTTCCAGTTTTTTCTTGTTTGTTGCAAAGTCAATACTAGTTAGATTTTTTTGTCCTCTTATGTGATAGTCAGTTAGTTATCCTTGAAGCTTCAAATTACCACAGCTATGTTCCTAATTTCAAATGAGGGTTTTGTTAGTTCTAGATTTCAATGTCATTTACTGCCATTAAGGTTGTACCTACTTATAGTTGGAAAACTTTACACAATATCAAATCCATAAAGCTTTCTAAGGTAAACTCTCTATTGGAACAGTTTGCATTTTCTTATTTGCTTCATCAAGTTAGGACAATTGTCAAAAGTATCATGACATGTCTTAAAAGTGTCTTGTTTAATAAGTTCAATAGGCTTCAGTTCAGGCTGAGATATCACAGATTTCCAGATGTCTCAAATAATGTTCTGGTAAATATTTAATGTAACTACAGTAGGTCTTATGGAGTTTTGTGTCAATCAACAACATCACATACACAGGAAAAATGGAATTTGCAGACATCTTATATAATAAAAACATAATATGCAAATCGACTGAACAGCAAAACTACCAGTCGGTGGGGGGCAGGGCTGGCAAGTAGGTGGCGCCAGGCCAGCCAAGGTGTGTGCCAGTGGGCAGAGGGAGGGGATGGTGATGGGGGAGGGGAGGCGGCAATGACCAGCGGCAGGCTGATCCCCTGATCAGCCCGCCTGGTAGCCTCCCGCAGAGGGAGGCCAGACTGAGGCTTAGGCCCGCTCCTCTGGGAGGTAACCAGTTCATGAAGGCGGAGCCCCCTTGATGAGGTTAGTGCTTTCATTAGAAGGACAGTGAAAAGGATGGGGAGCAGGCCTAAGCCCTCAGTAGGACATCCCCTGAGGGCTCCTGGACTGTGAGAGGGCACAGGCTGAGCTGAAGGACTCCCCCGAAAGGGCATAGATTTTCATGCATTGGGCCTCTAATAATAAAAAAAAAAATTAGAATAACTCCTAATGAATACACATCAGATCATTTTCCTTTAGGGCTAAAAATGATGAAAAGGAAAGAAATGTAGGCTATAGGCCTTGGTTCTTGTACATTTGGTCTTTAGTATTCAAATCCAGAAAGTGTTGTTAGCACTTGAAGGACCTCATTTCTCAGAGCCCAGACTTTTTGTTTTAAATCTAAGACCCATAAAAATATAATAAAAAGTTTCAGTGTTAAATCAGTGTGAGAACAAGAACTAGAGTCAACTTTTAATTCACAGCAACCACTTTTCAGAAACCTCTCACTATGTTCATCAAAGATTTCTAGTTGTCAAGTGAAATAGACAAACTCGTTCCATATTTTTTTCACTTCTTGGTGGTGTTAACCTTGTCATTTAGCCTCCTTTACGCATCTCTCCTCTCCTGGCTTCCTCATATCCATTCTGTCTCAGCTCAGCTCCTGCTCAGTGGCACCTCCTTCGCAAGTTCTGTTTCAATAGGTCATTGATTCCTAGTCAACCCCTCCTAAATGTAGGGCTCCAGTATAATTTATCACTCAAATTGGAACAATTTTTACAGTAAGAAAGGGGTGTTACTAATAGTTCTATATGGGTAACAGTGATAACCTGAGGCTTTTCTGGATGCATGGTCATCCCATCCATATGAAATAATAGAATGCAAAACTAATTTCAATTCTCCACCTCTTCCTGTATCCAAGCCCTTGACCCTGTCTTTATATAGTTCTAACCCTCTCTCACTCTGGGATTTGGCCAATAGAATGAGAAGGAGATTATGTTGTTACAGTTCAGGCCTGTTGGTCAAGAGAATGTACACACTTCTGTTGGTTCTCCTGCACAGCTGGGCTGGCTTGTCTGTGTGCCTGAGCCTCTCTGAGAGAACACACCCAGCATCCCCTGTGGGAGGGATGTGAGAAGCATGCAGAGCATGAGACATGTGGAAGATTTTGAAAGCATGCCAGCTGATACCACCAGAAGCTGAGCTCTTCAGCTGATTTTGCCTGAAAACAGATGTATGGAAGCCCAGCTGAGACCAGATGATCATCCCAGACAAGCCCAATTTTTACTGCTAACCCATAAAATTATGAGTTGAATAAATAATATTAAGCTAAAAATATTTGAGGTGGTTTATTATGCAGCATTATTGTGGCTTTAGATAACTCATACACTATCTCCAATCTCTCTCCTGAGATACAGATTCATTTACATAGATTCCTTCATCTCAGAAATCCAGTTTTCCAAGTTAAAATCCTGGGACCATATTAAATTCTTACTCTTTCCCAATTTTAATAGGAGAGCTATTCCTATTGAATCTATCTCTTATATATCTTTATAAATCATAGTTTTCTTCTGTCATCAATTACTGGGCCTTAAATGGACTTTCTCAATCGGGGCTCTTGAAAGAAAATCCTAGTGTTCTAGTGTACCCACTGAATGTAATACATAAAATATATTCTATACATACAGAATTAGAGAACTGAAAAGTGTTCACTCAAATAATTTTTCTAGGATTTAATTCCCGTGAAGAATCCAGATTTAACAAGGCCTTGCTCATTTTCTAGGGCACCCTTGCAATGATCTACCTGGTTGTTCTACCTCGATAAGCTTCGCCTTCTTCTAATTGATCCTCCCTAAGTTACGATGATCTCTAGCCTTTGTCATTGTTTTTCATCTGTAACTGAATTTTATACAAGAAAAATGTTAGATCCTCTCTGACAAGGATGCTAATGAAATTAAAACAATGGTATATGTAATATATTATTAATACTTTTATATTGCTTACCTGGCTATGTATCAGTAACAATAGTTACGTATAAAAACTTGCTGTTGTCACTGTATTTATCTCTCTGATTGACTGGCTAAGCATTCGATATAGTCTTTGAAGAGAGTTGAAAATATATAAAATAGCCATGCAATGAGCTAGTTTGCCCAGTGGATTTGGCCCTTGCATACATTTACATCAAAGCACATGGTGCAGAATGACAATTCTTGACCTGAGGGCTTGGTGTTGTCTTTCAAGGTGTTGCATCCTCTCAATTAGAATGCTTTTGCATATATTACAATGCCTTCCCAAGATGAGAACTGTGAGCTCTACTGATATTTGTGAAGCAATAAAATTTCCTAAAAACTGCAGTAACTTGCCAAGTAACACTGGAATTTAATCAGGCCATCAATCAGCAAGGTTAGGTCATACAGGCTAATATTTCTTTGAAGCTTAGATACAGTTGAATGATTTTTGGTTTAACTAGAGGCAAAATGTTAGTTCCTCATGACATTTAACAGTTCCTAGAGTCATTATTTTGACAGCATCTATTTGACCTGAGAAACTTCTTGCCTACAAAAATAGGCTTAGGGCAAAATTTGCTTATATAAAACCTTAAGAATAAAAATGACCTGAAAGGTCAATTATAATCATCTATTAAAAACAAATATGGGCTTCTGAGTAAGATGATGACCTGGACCCAGGCTTCTAACTTCCTCTATCCAGAGTTTATAAGAATGACCAGGAAAAGATGGAAAACAAGGAACACGCTCTAGGCCTGAAAATTAGAAAACTTGTCATTAAATGCCAACGATTTTAAGGAATGTCTGCTAAATATACTGCACACTAAATTGGTTGTAAGAATGCACAGAAGTCTTATTTGCAGTTTCCCTTCCATAAAAGAACAGCAGCACTAAGAAGTGTTCAGAAAAAGAGCCTGGAAACCCCACTAATATCTCCTTAGAGAAGGGAAGGGAATTTATGAGATGAGTTGTCATAATATACAAGGGTCATAGCAACAAGGGGTGCTTTTCTGGAACACATATCTAAAATATAGGCAGAATACCCAGGGGGAGATCCTCCTGGATTTGAATGGGCCATAAAACCTCAGAAGCAGGCCTTCCTTTTGGGTAAAGGACAGAAAGAATCAGAGGGTTCGGGAAGCCTTGAGGCTCCTTTTTGAAGGGCATATAAAATAAGTGGGAAGTCAGCACACTTAGGCTGCTTTCCAGTTGCACTGTTTCTTCTTCATCTTGGTTTTTTCCTTAAACCATAAGATCTTTGAAATGACGCTAAGAATCAGAAGAAGGGGACAATTTCAAAGAATCAGAGAAAATAGCTCTCTTTGAAGTCTATTCACTAACAAAGGAAGGCGAGAAAAATTAGAAAAGTGATGAATCATATTTCCAAAAGGTTCAAGGTAACTCAGCATCAAACAACTTGGCATGTATGAAATTACAGTAAAAGTGAGATAGGAAAAATAGGAGATGGGGAGGGGGTTATAAAGATGGAACCCCACTCAGAGGAGGCATTTGAAGCTATAAATAATTTTGGTATATGTTGAATTATGTATTTTGTTAAGTTGAAAGTACCAATTATGTGTGTGCACATGTTCTCTGCTAATTCAACAAGTACCGCTGTGGCTCGCCCATCCAGAAGTTTGTTATAAAAGGAAGATCCATGGGTAGCTCCAAGGTTTGGCCAGGTAAGCAGAGTGTCTCAGGTCCCGAACATGCGCCAGCAGCCAGCTGAAGACTTGGGGACCTCCGGTGGCTGCAGCAAGAGCATCCCTTCCAAGCTGTCTCTCTCTCAAATCCCAAGTGGAAAGAAAAATGTAGACATGAACTATTGTGTTCTGTCAAATCTGTTGGATATGAATGCATGACTTAAATATGTTGTGTCAGTGGGAACAACATTTGCCTGCCATGCAATAACGCCAATTGGAATGAAATCTCGATCTCTGGTGGAACAGCAGGACTGCATATAATGGCAGCCTAAGGACGTGAAATCAGCTATTTTATAAGGGTGCAATTAGAGCTGTTTGGGCCCCAACACTGGCTGTGGCAGATGGCAGACATAGCTATGAATTGGGAACCTGGAGAAAGAAGAAGGGAGAGGATGCTGATAGCCAGGTTTCCTGAGGAATTGGAAGAGTAACCCCAAACTCGGAAACACATGTGGTGTTCAAATGTTTACAGACAATTAAAAGGATCATAAATACAGCTCCCTTTCAAGTAACAATAAAAACATGATTATCAAAGTAAAATCTGCTGGGGAGCTATAAACATAAATAAGTTATTTTATAAATGTTAATTAGTAAAACAAAATTTTATTTATTTTTTTAACTTTGCCCCTGAGAGAGGATAAAAAGATGAATTAGATGAGGTTGTTATAAATAGATTATAGATTTGGGAAATCAAATATATGTCAAGAGTAATGCAGAAAGAGGGAACAAAAAGATGAATCCAGAAAATGAATTATTAAAATAATATGAATAAAAATGCCTTGAGTTAAATACAAAGTTTAGATGCAATATGTTTTATTCAGAAAAAGAGAAAATTATGTTATCAAGCATGACTGAAGAAATATTATGGATCCATGCTTAAAGAAAAAGAAAGGAAAAAAAAAAGAACTCAAGAAGAGGAAAATATTGGTATAAAAATACCAGTGGTAAATATCACCAACTAACCATAGAGTTATTTAAATATCTGACAGCAAGATAAAGCTTTACAATAAAGATAAAAAAGAAAAAACAAGTTTAATTCAAACCGAAATTTAATGTTGTATTTAATGGAAAGAAAAATAGTTATATTCCTTTGTTACATTCAGAATAAAGTAAATTGAAGAGTGAAATTTTAAAAATACTGAACCAACCCAGCTGGGTGTGGCTCGGTGGTTGAGCATTGACCCAGGAACCAAGAGGCCACTGGTTCAATTCCCCATCAGGGCACATGCCCGGATTGCAGGCTCGATCCACAGTAGAGGGCATTCAGGAAGCAGCCAATCAATGATTCTAGTCATTGATGTTTCTATCTCTCCCTCTCACTTCCTCTTTGAAATTGATAAAAATATATTTTAAAAAATAAAAAATACTGAAACATAAAAGAAAAAAAATAAATGGTGAGGTTAAAGTCTTTTATTTATATTAGGGCAAAAAAAGAACAATAATAATGATTATATGTTAGATAATACTATATAAACTTTTGGAAATATTTAATATCAAACAGAATAGCAGTTATAAAAATCATAAGGAAAGATATTTATCAAACAAATAAAAACATAAAAATGTATTTGATAGTAAGGCTGGGAGATTATTTTTTATACAGTATAACATAATATAAAATGATTATATTTAACAAGTAAAAGATTCTTAGAAATAAATAAAATTGTAAAAATAGAATATGTTAAGTGAGCTATTCACAAAGGAGAAATGCAAATAGCTAATATGTAAGAAAAGATCAGCTTAACTATCAATTGCAGCTTTAAATGTCAGTGCCATACTCATCACACATCCAAGATTTCAAAAAACACACAACAACATTAAAACTCAGAGTTGGCAACAATGGGCATTCTTATATGAAAGGGGGCATGATCTGGTACAAACTTAAAGTAGAATATTAGATATATTTTTATTTTAGTTTTTAGTTCTTACTATAGAAATTAAACTGAATATTTTGGGGGGATAGTATACAAACATTCATTTCTTCACTAATTAATTTTGCTAAATCTTTATAGAAGAATTAGCACTAACCCCTCACAAAAATCTTCCCAAAAACATAAGAAGGGAGAACATTTCCAGATTCACCCTGTGAAGCCACGATTGCTCTGATTCCAAAATAAGACAACGACATAACAACAACAAAAACTATGGACCTATATCCCTTATTAACATAGATGCAAATATCCTCAACAAAATACTAGTAAACATATTGAAAGGGTTATATGCCATGACCACCTAGTCTTTATGCCATAAATGCAAAAATAAATCACCATATTGATAGAATAAAGAATTAAAATTGCAACTATTAAAACTGATCATTTTAATATTTGCAACATTTACCAATATTTAACATCTTCATATGATAAACACACTCAATTTGGGACTAAAAGTGAACTTTCTCAACCTGATAAAAGCATCTACAAAAAACTCACAGTTATCATCATACTTAACATTTCCCCCTTAAGGATGTCTGTCCTTGCCACATCTATTCAACATTGTTCTAGAGGTTTTAGCCAAATAATTAGATAATAAATAAATAAATAAATAAATAAATAAATAAATAGGCATCAATATTAGAAAAGGAAGATTATCTCCACAGATAATATGATCTTATATATAAAAATTCTAAGACTATTATAAATGTTAAAATTAATAAATAAGGTAGTATATTGATACCAGATTAAAATAAAAAATCAACTGTATGTGTATACCCTAACATTGAACAATCTGAAATTAAATTTTTTAAATTTCATTTATAATAGCATCAAACAGAATAGGATATTTAGAATAAATATAACAATAGTAGCGCAAATAGTTTCTGCTGTAGTAACAAGTTACCACAAACTTGGTGGGGTAAAATGAAACAAATTTATTATTCTTTAATTCCGGAGACCACACCTGTGAAATAAGTTTCATTGGGCTAAAGACCAGGTGTCAAAAGATCTGGTTCCTTCTGTTGTGTCCTGGGGAGAATCTCTTTCTCACCTCACATTGCTCTCACTCTGACCCTTCTGTCTTTGTCCATATTGAAGGAATCTTGTGATTACTCTGGGCCCACCCGGATAATCCTGGATGATCTTATGTTAAGGTCAGTGTTTAGAATCTTAAATATTTGCAATTTTCATTCTACCTTGTTATATAACACTAGTGGCCCGGTGCATGAAATTCATGCACTTGGAGGGATCCCTCAGCCCAGCCTGCGCAGGGAGTGGGCCTAAGCCCACAGTCGGACATCCTTAGCGCTGCCTCTGAGGCGGGAGAGGCTCCCGCCACCACAGCTGCGCTCGCCAGCAGTGAGCCCGGCTTCTGGCTGAGCAGCACTCCCCCTGAGGGAGCGCATTGACCACTAGGGGGGAAGCTCCTGCGTTGAGCATATGCCCCCTGGTGATCAGTGCACATTATAGCAACCAGTCATTCCATTGTTCGGTCGATTTGCATATTAGCCTTTTATTAATGGGACTAGAAGCCCGTTGCACGAAGATTCGTGCAATAGACCTCCCTTCATCTGGCTGCCGGCACCAGTTTTTCGCCGGCACCAGTTTTCCTCTGGCACCTGGGACCCAGGCCTTGGCTCTGGCCACCCGCCGATCGGAGCGCCTCCTGCCAGCCCGATTGGCCACCCCGAGTCCCGCCACCCGCGCCTTCCGCCGGCCCCATCAGTCCCCCCTCAGCGGCGGCCACTCCTCCCGCCGGCCCAATCAGCCACCCTGAGTCCCGCCCCCCACGCCTTCCGCTGGCCCAATCATGGGCGTAGCGGAGTGATGGTTAATTTGCATATTACCCTTTTATTATGTAGGATAACATATTTGCAGGTTCTGCACATTGTCCTGCTTCTTTTCATGGTTTCTATTTTTTGTCATTGTTGAATACCTAACATTTAAAAAAAATGTATTATGTGGAAACTCTGGAAATCAGGTTTCCTCCTCTCCAAGGTTTGTTGTTGCTGCTGTTTGTTGTTGGGGGTTTTTAGTAATTGTTTTGAAGTAATTCAATAAAGTCTGTGTTCTTTGTTGTGTATGGCCAAGGAAGTCTGCTTGTTTAGCTCAGTGGTCAACTTAAAATCGGACAAGTAAGGATTAAATGCCTTGACCCAGTAAATCTTCAGGTCTTTGGCAAGTGGCTGTGTGTGCATAATGGGGCACATTTTCAATACTCTGGAAGCTTACAACTCTGCCTCAGCCTTTACTTTCTATTTGCAGGATTTCTCAAGGTCAGCCAAAGGTAAGAGATTAGACTTCCTCAGTTCTTTCTTGGATATTCACACAGCTCCCCAAATGCATCTGCCCTTTGATATTCATAGGCATATGACTTAGTATTTTTAAATCCCCTATGGACATTTATTTTTCAAGCTTTTCTATTTAAGAATTTTGGCCAACCTTTTGTTTGCTCAACTGCCATTGCTGCCTCAGGCAGTTGCAATTTTAAACACTTGTTCTTAATTGTTCACTACAAATGTTCTACCAAATAGTGCATTTTGACAGAATAAGACCTGACATGGGTCAAATAAAAACAAGCCTTGCAAATGGGAATTTTCCAGCTTCCAGAAAGTTCAAATAGTCCCATCTCTCTAAGAATGGGTCTTTGCAGGAATCTGCAAACCTGTTCTCTCTATTCCATGATACTGGTCTGCACAACGACCGTGACTGTGAGACAGTTTATAAGGCTACTGCTGAGTTGGGAAGGGGAGTTGGGAATGAGACAACTTCACTTCTTACTCAGGTTCAGCAATTTTTCTTGAATAAATGCTCTTTGGATTGATGCAGGGTGTTTGGTTAAGGTCTAGAGTTCTAAAACAGTTGATTTTAGCAATTTTTGCTTTTATGGAGAGTAGATTTTTGAAGGTCCTTATTCTGCCAGACTGGTAGTGCTTCTCCTTATGACTGAAATTTATTCTCATTAAAATATTATTCAGAGAGGATTTTATGTTTTAAGAGTTTTATGCCAAATTAAAGACTTCCACTAGGTTTGAGTTCCTTTGGTAAAGTGATCTCAAGAATAGCAAATGATGTGTATGTATCTATGTGTACGTATGTGAGTACAGTATCTATCTATCATCTATCTATCTATCTATCTATCTATCTATCTATCTATCTATCTATCTAAAATCTGTCTTGTATCCCTTTGTCTCAGGTTTATAAAGGCTGTAGCTCTTTGCCTCTTCATGCTCCTTTCTAATTGGAACCCTTCCCCATTTTATGATCCTGGGCTCTCCTAATTGGTCATTCTTTTGTTTCAAAGTCCAAAATCCACATGATGCCCCCTTTTTTCTCTCCCCATTACCTTGCAACATTCCTCTATATCCTGTGAAAATATGATTCCCTCTTTCTGGCATCTGTTGACATTTTTCTGTCCTCTGTGAAAGTATGTTTCCTTATTCCTGGTACTCTGACTTTCTTTTATCCTCTGTGAATGTATGTCTTCCTCTCCCCTTATCCTATGACATTTCTCTATCCTTCACATATCCATCTTATATGTTCAGGTTGGAGTTTCTTTTTATCTCCTTTATGGCTCTCTCTCAGTTGTCCTGGCTGGAGATATTTTATTACCCCTTATGGCTCTCCAAGCTGCTCAGGTCAGGGCTGCTTTTATAATTGCTTTAATTACTCAGGCCAGAGATGTCTCTATCCTTCATCTATGCATTCCTCCCCCATAAGCCCTCTTTATTACCTAAAGCTGCCTATTTCGTCTCTAGAATTCCTTTCATGATCACATCATACCTACCAGGAATATGAGAGGAAGTGGCCACATTCCTGGTCCACCATCTTCAATTCTGTTTATTTTAATTAAGGAACTATTTACTGATTCCCTATAATGTTCCAATTGATCTGCTCTGTCCCAAGAACACAAAGATGAGTAAGACACAGACCCTGCCATTAAGGCACTTAGAGTATTACTCAGAATTGTTTTTTCATGCTAGGCCAATAGATTTAGAGGCAACCATATCTAGGCTAGAACCTGCAAAAAAACACCAACCATGCTACTCTTAGCAAGTTGTTACTCTGAGCCCATGGCTGCTAATGTTTTACCTAGGTTTTTCTCATGCAGTTGTCATGAAAACCTTCATGAAGTAGGTTTTCTCCATTTTACAATGAGCATCCGAGGCACTCAGAGGTTCTACAAAATGACGGAACTGCTCCTTTTTCATATCCACACTTGAAAAGAATGCTGACTTTAGAAGGGGCTTCTGATGTATAACCAGATCCTGCCAATTGCCTAAGGAGGGCCCTTGGGCAATTTCTCCAAGTTTTCACTGAGCTGTGAGACTGTGGAAATATTTTCCTAACACTTTTCTCTATGGTGATAATGTATTACTTTTACAATCAGACAGGAAATGTATTTAAAGAACCATGCTGTTACTTTCCATACTCAGCCCCTTCACCTAAAAGTGACTAACAATATTAAGAACAGAAGCACAACACACACCTCTTCAAAAATATAAAGTAGGATATTATTATTTAACCAGCATATCTAAAAACTACCTTGGTGATAATCTACTGAGATTTTCAGATTATGAAAGCATCTACCTCCGAAACTCAGGAAGAAGCAAGACACCACAATCTTAGGGAAACAGTGCATCTGTCTCTTCATTATGCTTTGAAATGTGAACTCCTGACTATATGTTTGTAGCAAATAAAAAGATGTTCTTTTTAAACAATTACATGATACAGTTGTCAAGGAGCTTTCATACTATGGTTTTGGGCACTATAGAAATACATGAATAGGTAGCTCATACAGGAAAGAGAGAGATGGGGGATTTGGGAGGGGTTCATTTATTCACAATTCATAAATCAGTGTATAAGGGTGATTTATGTTTAACAGGATGCCGTTAGCTCTACTTCTGCCTCAGGCAGTGAACTCAGGGGAAGAAAATGCAGCACTGTAAAATTGTTTAAATCAATAATCCCAACTTCTTTCATTTCATAGAGATATTTGGGAAGATACATGCTGTTTCACATAATAAGCTGTAGTCACACAGAAGAAAGTGCAACTCTAAGCATCAGAAAAATGGACATTGTATTTACATTCAAAACCATGCTACTGTTATTAAGCAGTATAGTTAAAGGTAAAGACCAAATAATATATTATCGGTATAGGTAAAGACCAAATAATATATTATTAAGTTAGTGTAGTGAGCATTTTATTGATCTATTAATATTAACCTGGAGACTGATATGCAACTAGTCTAAATAGACTAACAATAATAAAACGTGCCTTGGACAAAAAGTACGTCAGTCATTATGTTTTACATTCTTCAAACACCAGAGCCAAAGAAAAAAAACTATTTTAAAAATAATTTTTAGTGTTTCTGGCCAAAATGTTTTATGTTTTCCTGACCGTAACTCCATGACGCCCACCAGCCAATCAGGAGTGATTATGCAAATTAACCCAACAAAGATGGTGGGTTAATTTGCATACACAGGCACCAAGCGGCCTGGATCCCAGGAACATCCTCGGGACCCAGACTGCTCCAAGCCTGTAGGCCGGTGAGTAGGCCCTGAGCGGCTGGGGTCCCAGAACGCCCCCCGGCCAGAAGTGGCCTACGGGCACTGGCGCCAAGCGGGCTGGGACCCGGGACAAGCAGTAACTTGGGTAATAAGAATACAAGAAGGTGATCTAGAGTTTTTCCAACACACTCCTGTAGAAAAAAATGAAGGTTCACTGCTAGAGGGGCTAAGAAATGTCATATCCTGCCCTAGCCAGTTTGGCTCAGTGGATAGAGCCTTGGCCAGCTGACCACAGGGTCCGGGTTTGATTCTGATCAATGTCATGTACCCAGGTTACAGTCTCCTCCCTCGCTGGGGTCCAGGTCAGGGCTCATGCAGGAGGCAATCAATCAAAGTGTCCCTCTCACACTGATGTTTCTCTCTGTCTTTCCCTCTCTCTTCTACACTCTCTAAAAACCAATGGAAACATATCCTCAGGTGAGGATAAAAGAAAGAAAGAAATGTCATATCCTACGAAAGACACATCTTGAAAATGCCTAAAGAAAGTTGTCATTTTTTCATGGTAAAGGGACTGGAGTTCGTGTTGATGAAAACACCTTGGTGGCTGCGGTGCTGGCAGTGGCTGCAGCAGCGGGGTGATGGGGCTGGTGCCTTCCCCTGATCAGCCTGTTCACCTCCCACAGAGGGAGTGGGCCTAAGCCATCAGTAGGACATGAGGGCTCCCAACCTGTGAGAGGGGGCAGGCTGGGCTGAGGGACCCCTCTCCCCCAGTGTACTGGGCCCCTAGTATAATGTATACTAGAGGCCTGGTGCACAAAATTTGTGCACGAAGGGGGAGGTGTCCCTCAACCCAGCCTGCACCCTCTCCAATCTGGGACCCCTCGAGGGATGTCCGACTGCCCGTTTAGGCCCAATCCCGGTGGTATCGGGCCTAAACGGGCAGTCGGACATTCCTCTCACAATCCAGGACTGCTGGCTCCCAACCACTTGCCTGCCTGCCTTGCTGATTACCCCTAACTGTTTCTGCCTGCCAGCCTGATCACCCCTAACCACTCTGCTGCTAGCCTGATTGATGCCTAACTGCTCCCCTGCCAGCCAGTTTGCCCTTAACTGCCATCCCCTGCAGGCCTGGTCCACCCCTAACTGCCCTCTCCTGCAGGCCTGGTCCCCCGCAACTGCCCTTCCCTGCAGGCCCAGTCACCCTCAACTTACCTCCTCTGCCGGCTTGGTGACCCCTAACTGCCCTCCCCTGCAGGCTTGATCACCCCCAACTGCCCTCCCTTGTTGGCTTGGTCCCTCCCAACTGCCCTCCCCTGCTGGCCATCTTGTGGTGGCCATCTTGTGTCCACATGGGAGCAGGATCTTTGACCACATGGGTACAGCCATCTTGTGTGTTGGAGTGATGGTCAATCTGCATATTACTCTTTTATTAGATAGGATAGAGGCCTGGTGCATGGGTGGGTGCCAGCTGGTTTGCCCTGAAGGGTGTCCCGGATCAGGATGGGGGTTCCCTTGGTGCATGGGGCAGCCTGGGTGAGGGGCCTGTGGTGGTTTGCAGGCCGGCCACGCCCCCCAGCTACCCAAGTGGAGGCCCTGGTATCAGGGATTTATTGATCTTCTACAATTGAAACTTTGTAGCCTGGAGTGGAGCTAAGCCTCCTGCTTGCTCTGTGGTGGCAGCTATTTCTGTTGGGATTTATGTATCTTCTATAATTGAAACTTTGTAGCCTGGAGCGGAGGCCAAGGCAGGCCAGGGCTTCAGAAGCTTGGCTTCCTCCATCGCCGGGGGCAACCCTAGCCTCCTGCTCTTTTCAGCTCCATGGCTGCCACCATTTCTGTTTGGATTTATTTATCTTCTATCATTGAAACTTTGTAGCTTTGAGTGGAGGCCTAGGCCAGCAAGGGCATCTGGAAAGCTTGGCTTCCTCCATTGCCGGGGAAACCCAAGCCTCCCTTCTGCTCTCTGTGGCCGCAGCCATCTTGGTTGGGTTTATTTGCATATTCACTCCTGATTGGATGGTGGGCGTGGCTTGTGGGTGTAGCGGGGGTACAGTCAATTTGCATATTACTCTTTTATTAGATAGGATATGAAATTTGCAGAATTCTTTCTTCTGTATAAATGGAATACAAAGAGTTAATTGCTAGAACTTTTAAAGAAACACATGTTTTTACAGGCTATGAACAGATAGATAACATATGTAATTTCACAGTAATTATATTTCTTTTTCAGTTTATAATTGTTTCCATGTTTATCTTGCTAAGAACTGAAGACATGATGTTACCAATTAATGTTTCACAGTTAGTATTCTTCTAATAGAGCTTGGTGTAACCCAGACTTGAAATGGATTCTTTCCCTTCCTAGCCTATTGTATTTAAGATTACCAGTTTTATAGCAATTTTTGAGCTATCTCTAAGTTCTCAAAATTCCTATGAATGAATAAAAATAATAGTGGGTAACATTTATTGAGCATATATGTGCCAGGAAATAGTATTTGTGTTTTGCATATATCATAGCATTTAGCCTTCACAATTGATCTACAAAGTAGTTATCATCATTATTATACCCATTTCACAGATGAGAAAACTGACAGGACTAGCAAAGGTAAAGCTAGGATTCTAACAAGGGCGCCTGAAACTCTGACTCCATGTGTTAGCTATTTAGGTACCTTTTCCTTGCACTGGAGTATGCTTATGGTTCCTTCTTTTTAGCGCGTACATTTTGCTCTTTTAACAGTGCATAGTGCAATGCACACCTTCTGCATTGCTCCACTCATTCATCACATTCAGTGACTAATGAATAATTTTCAACTGCTAGTCTACCAAGTAAATGCCAATGCACAGGTTGCTTTACCTTACCAATGTATGAGCTCCCTCTAGCGGTAAATATGCTGTAACAGTAGTTCTACAGTGATTGGGTTACCCATGTTACTCCTGAAAAGTGTCTTGATACACAAATTCTACTAAGGAACCTACAAACTTATGTACAAACCAGTAAACATGCATATCTCTTTTGACCCATCTAACTCCATGGCATCCATTCTTACTTCCCAGTTCTACCAAAATCCATTCTTCTTATCAACATCAAAACATGGGGCTTAACAACCCTATCTTAAAGTAAGTTACAATATTTACCTATTAATATAGTTTATAATATAACATCTTCATAATTAGATCCCTTATGTATCCCATGCTTTTCAAATACAAATTTTACTTGACCATTGTAAATTGCCTTTAAACACACAACTAAGTTATATTTTCTGCATTCTTTTAAACAGTTTGCATCTATAATTGTGAAATGAGACTACAGTAGTGCTGTGGTCGGTGTAATACATTTGTTGAGTTTGGAACTATGCTTATGCTATATTTGTAAAACCAGTACTAAAAAAACAGTACTTTTTCATTTTCCTTTTCCAACAAACATTTAGTAAACCTAAAAATTGCCCTGGCTGGTGGGACTCAGTTGGTTGAGCATTGTCCCATGAACTGAGAGGTCATAAGTTCAATTCCCAGTCACGACACATGCCCACGTTACAGGCTCAATCCCCAGTAGGTTGTGTGCAGGAGGCAGACAATCCATGTTTCTCTCTCCCATCTTCCTTCCTCTCTCTCTCTCTCAAGTCAATAAAAAACATATTTTAAAAAATTAACTGATTTTTTTTTAAATAAAATTTTCAAAACTCAGTCATAAACCTGCTCAAGATGGGAATGCAAGTAGAAGTTCCAAAACTCAGTTTTTCCGAATGTTTATCTGTTCAGGGTTTCTGCTTCATCTTGATTCATTATTGGAAATGTTTATTTTTATAGAAATCTATTATTTTATGAAAAATTCCAACATATATATATATTTTTAGTCTCTACATATGTGGCTTTAACTCATTTCAAATTGCTAAGGTTTATATTTATGATTCTCACTTTTATTTCTCAAGAAAATTTTTGAGGTATCTACCTATTCTATTGTAATCCTTGTTTTATTATTTTTTCTCTCAGAAAAACAAAATTTGGATTAATATATATTTAACACATTTATACTAATTTAATAATTTCTAGTTTTTATTTATTTATTCTTTTGCTTTTTTGTATTCATTTACCAGTTTTATTTTTCAATTTGAATTCATAATTCACTTCTTTTTATTTTTTGCTTAACACAGCATTTAAAGCTATGAATTTTACTTTGAATATAGCTTTGTTTACATCTCAAGTTTGATAAGTATTGTGGTTGTGATTGTTTACCAACTAGGTAACAACCATTTATAGTTCCTCTTTGACCAATATTCACTTATTTGCTTTTTGATAATTCAGATTTTATTATATTTAGTAATTGATATGTTATTTCCTTTGTTATGAATCTTGTTCACAAATATTGGTTTATGTAATTGCTATTCTGAAGAATTCGCTTATGCTAAATTTTTGATGTAAGATTTGTACATTTAAAAAATCTAACAATGAATGATTTCAAATAATTTGTATTCTCTCTTCATAAAGTACAATATCCAATATATATACTAATAAAGATACTTACTAGTTTATTAATCCCTCTAATTCCACTGTAACTTTCTTGACTTGACAGATTAAAAACTGAGAAAGATACTTTAAAATCTTTGATGACAATGGCATTGTCAGAATCTTCTTGTACATATTTATAAGATGTTTCATTCTATATATTTCAACATCATATTGTCTGAATCCTCGGGTGATTCAGGTTAGTTTTTACCTGACGGTCTCTTTTGCCCCATATTAATATCACTATGAGTGTTGTATTTGTTGATTATGTCCTGATGATGTCTGGTAGGGCAAGGGAAACAGGGCAATGAAGACTGAGTTGGGTCAGTCAAGCTGTACCACTGTCATATCAAGTATGACTGACCCCAAAAAGAAGTCTGGTTTATACCACTGTCGCAGGAGAAACAGTGGCTTAAATTTTGTAGTAATCAAGAATTGGAAGTTACAGAAAACATTGTCAGAGGCGGGGCAAGGAGGGCTGGATGGAGGTGGTTAGAGAGGGGGAAAATGGGGGACATCTGTAATAGTGCCAACAATAAAAAATAAAAAAAATGTACACATTTATTTTTCATTGTGAAGGGCACAGCAATTAGGCAGATGTCAGTACGTATAGTATGTCCATTCTGGGCCTCTTCCCGGGGAGCAGAATCCAGCAGATCACAAAGATGGGCTCTAAGGGAGACTATCATTGCATTTTTTAACTGAAGAAACAACTACATATTAAAGTATCATATTAGAATCAAATTTATTTTGTTTGATTTTTAAATTATAGGTAAAACATGTAGAGAAATAGGAAAAATGTTGTCTTCAAAAAGAAACTATTTTTTTACTGACTAAATTACTTAAGCCAAAATAAAAATCAAATGACACAAATATAAGTTTTGAAAGCATGAATTTCAACAACCTTTAGGACATAAGCATCATATAGACACATGTTACATGCATATATTTTATATATTATGTTACACATATGTGATCTTCAGTGTTGATTTCCATATATTAAGCATTCATTATACAATGAGATCTGATTTATAAACTCAGACTTGATCTAAGACTGATGGTTGCCAGATGGGAGACGGTTAGGGGGATAGGTGAAAAAGGTGAAGGGATTAAAAATTAGTCAGAGGGATGTAAAGTACAGCATAGGGAATATGTCTATAATATTATAATAACTCTTTATGGTGTCAGGTGGGTACTGGAAATACTGGGGGGATCACTTTGTAAAATATATGATTGTCTAACCAGCAGAATGTACAACTAAAACTGAAACAAAATAATAATGAATATAAACTCTAATTGAAAAATAAAAAAAATAAATCAATCTCTATACCAAATACAAAAAATATCTTTTACTTTTATTTTGACAATAATTTATTTCTTTTAATTAATCCTACAAAAGAATATTTGCTATTAAATATCACTCACTTAAAAACACTATGGTTAAATGTATTTTCTCCCATTATTTTTATCTTGTGCACTAGAAAAAAGCCAACAGTGTAGCTGCATTTTACTACAATTTTGCCAAAAAAAGTACTGAATGTAAATTCATATTATGAGTGAATAATGATGTATTTCACCTCATTTTAATCTCAGTAATTGAGTGGGAAAATGGGAGAATCTATTAAAAGAACCTGTGCTGGTCAAGCACTAATGAGACAATATCTGAGTCACTGGCTGTCATGGTAACTGGGCATTATGGAAATCTGATTACTTGCCCAGTAGCTCCGTAAGTGATAGGTTACATTGCTAATTGGGTTGTCTCTGCTTACAAGATGGGCTTCATGTTCCTAACAGGTACAGAATGCATACATGTTCACAACTTAAGTTCAAACATCTAGCACTAAAGATAAATTAGACTTTGAGAAAATTTTCAAAAATTAAAAAAAATAGTTTACTCTTCTCATTAACTCAGTTTATTTCTATCTAATTTTATTAACAACTAGAGGCCTGGTGCATGACATTTGTGCACTGGGGGGTGGGGGGACCCTCAACCTGACCTGCACCCTTTCCCAGTCCGGGAGCCCTCGGGGGATGTCTGACCGACAGCTTGTTGGACATCCTTAGCACTGCCACGGAGGCGGGTTGCTGAGCTCGCCAGCCATCAGCCTGGCTTGTGGCTGAGCTGCGATCCCCCTGTGGGAGCACACTGACCACCAGGGGGCAGCTCCTGCATTGAGCATCTGCCCCCTGGTGGTCAGTGTGCATCATAGTGATTGGTCATTCCACCTTTTGGTCGATTTGCATATTACCATTTTATTATATAGGATCATACCAAAATTCAAAAAAATTAAGAGTTTTATGAAAATACTTCAATAAGAGTCCTCCTAAGAACAAAATTTCCCAATGGAATGGTTTAGAAATTGCACCAAAACTATGAGTCTCCAAGAATAATACAGTGTTAGAAAGAGCCGGATGCAAGACTATTTACAAGTGTTGAGTACAATGATGAACATGAAAAGACAGTTGGGATTGGCAGTGGGAGTTGACTACAAACAACTGTGGGCGGAGCTTTTTAATGTATCTGTGTGTTTAACAATATCTTTCCTTCTGTGTCCCTGGCCTTTGCAGTACAAAAATTCAATGAATTCTGAAAACTACAGAACTCAATGCTTTCAGTTCAATTTTAATCTCTTTAATATTTTGAGTTTCATTTAATTTTTAACAAGTTGATCACTACCTTCTGATCCTTTTTGGTAGATAACTTATTTCTAGAAGAAAAACCTGCATGATAAACTGAGGCAAAGTAAACACTAGCATGCATTATTTTCTAGAAAGCCATGTGTCTTGTCAGAGCTTGTGAGTATAAGAGGCATCAGTAACGCTTCTTCTGGGAAGCTCTCTACTCTGTTCAATGTATCAGCATGTGACTAAGTTTTACAGGTACCAAATATCAAAAGCAATCAATCTATAAAGTCAATATAATGAAAGCCAAAGGAGCATGTATCTACACTTTTCTAAATTTGGGTTGTAAGGTTTAGAGAAAAAAAAAAAAGTGCCATCAAAATCACCGAAGTACAAAGTTTCATTTATACAACGTAAGCCCTAGAGATATATTATCTCGTGTGCTTAAAAATTTGCTAAGAAGGTAGATCTTACGTTAAGTGTTCTAGTGATGATAACAATTATAATAAATAAAGTGGGTAGCAGCAAACTTTCTGAGATGATAGAAATATTCATAGGATAGACTGTGGTAATGGTTTTAAGGATGTATACCTATCTCCAAACTCATCAAGTTGTATATATTAAACATGTACAGTTTTAGTCCATTATTCATATTTTAATTTAAAAAAGCCGGGAGAGTAAAGAAACAGAATAGACAAGTGCATTCCCTGGAGAGATTGGGCTGGTTCAGGGACTGTGTGCACTGACCTGGGATGGAAGCAGCAGTTGGAAAGCCAGTCGGTGTGGCCGGTTCCTGTGAGAAGCACGTTGCCATTGGGAAGCCCCACTGCCTTCCAGACGTGGTCCTCACCGCAGGAGACTAGGATGTCCTTGCTGGGGTGCACCACGATGCTGCACAGTCAGACAGAGGAGAGAGTTACGGAGCGATAACAGAGAATGCTTTCACACTGTGAACACATGACAGGGCAGTGGCTATCCCACTTCAGCACGGTAGGACAGTTCCTGGGTGCTGGTCTGGAGCTCAGAGGAACCAGCGTCTACCTCATGGCTATAGCTCTAATACTAATCACTTTCTGATTGCCACCAACCTAATTAACTTCACTGGATCTCAGATCCCTTATGTGTCAAATGAGATGCTTGGTTTAGGTAATTGTTCATGTCTAATTCTAATTTGAAAACAATAATTCTGGTTTTGGTGGGGGGCGGTTAGGAAGAAAGGGTGATGCCAATAATAATTCGGTGTTAGGATAGTTGGACCTGTAGCCATGGTAATTATTAAGAAAATTGAAATTCTTTGCAGATTATAGTATATCTTAAACCAGGCATTATCCAGGAAAAGATCATAAATCATAACCACCATCATAGCCCTTTAATAAATGCTATAAATGAAACATTAACTCCATGGCCTACTATCTACACAAAGCGAAGGAGCTCAAATTCTGTGCTAATATGCCACTTAAACTGGTTTCAGTCAATGCACAGTACACAAATTACAGTAATGAATTCAGGATGCATAAGGCAATTCCCCACTCTATAAAAGCATAGGGGGAAATGAGTAAGAAGTATGTGAAATTAACACTTAACACATTAAGCAGAATTATTTGAACCAGGCTATGATCACTGTGGCTATTCAAATATTGGAGCTAAACCATTCCAAAATCAAGAGTCTACAAGGTTAATGCCTGATATTTTATCTATGGCCATGCTCTAATCTTATTTATATAGAGTTTCATCTATGCCTTACAATGAAACGGAACAAATGTGCCCAATGTTAAGCACCTATTAAAATACCAGCCTAAATAAGAGCAACAAATTGTTCGATTTCAACATAGCCATCTCAAATCTAAGACATCATGCTTTTGCTTGAGTACATTGTGAAATGAAGCAATGGCTTAAAAATAAAATCTACCCATTCATTTCTCCCACAGTGCAATCTCTGAATGGCCTTGTTCCTTTCTTCTTCAATATAGACTTTAGGAAAATAAAAAATATATAATGGTCTCAGTCTATATCTACATGGGTAGTTCCAGGGCTACCATGAGATTAAAACTTTTCTCATTATGGATACCTTCCATTTGACCTCAAAATTTTGAACTGAAAATTCATTTTATTGCACTAGACCTCTACAGTTTTGGAAATCTGCTGTGGTCAACCAGTGTTGCAAACATTCAAATCACAGGCATGTAACCACTATGAGCATGTAACCAGTATGAGCATGTAACCACTCTTTAGTGGAGCACTGTTTCATTTTTCTCCAGTACTTGCTTGCTCAAAATAAACACAGTGGAAGGGAAATTTTTCATTTTGCAATTCATCATAATGTTGGTTTGTGATTTTCAGAAGGCCAATTCAGGAAAGAAATTTATTACAGCTCAAACTGGGTAGAGGATACATTTATAGAACTTAATTAGAAGAAAAATATGATGAGAGGTAAAAAATGTCAGGCTGAAATGAATTCTATATTCAAATACACATAAGAAGGCAGACCAAATCCTTGAAGCTATGAGTATGATGTATGTTGGCTTGCAGCTTTCCTGGCAGACACATGCACACTCGACTAGAAGATAAATTACCCTCTTTAAGTGAAGATAACTAAATCATTGATGTCTTTACGAACTTTGAAAGATAAGTTTCTCAAATGACTTTTGTGAGGGGAGCTATTTGTAGAAGTTAAGGAAAAATATAAATAAACACAAACCATTGTTGGCTAATCAGTTTTGGAAGTGGTTTTCCAGACTCTTATCTTTTCTGCTTTGGGACCTCCTCTATCCTACCTGCAACTCCTACTTCTACTTTACACAGACTAATCCCACTCTCTGCTGTGTCTATTCATATATTCATTTTCTAACATAGACTCTTTTGTAAAAAATATCTCTCATTTTCTAATAGTTCTGCACAAAATTCGGTCAAATTCTGATATTCTATTCTGCAAAGAATATATTTTACTTCATTCATGAAATGTTCTTTAAGTGAACAGAAATATTTCCAGCATATATCAGAAGGAACTTAAGTGATTCACATGCCTCAGATCCATCAGCCCATAAACACTTGTTATTGATTTGGTCACTAACCAAGAGCATCAGCAGAGACTGGGTCATGGTGATCAAGATCCCTATTCAAGAGCTCACAACTCAGATCACTCTGGCGGGGAGATGATCAAGATGGAGAACAGACACATGGAATGGCAATATTCCCCGTATTCAGAAGTTTAGTGTTGTTATCAACTCCATAATAAGGTACTGGTATCTGAAGACTTCTTCCTCCATCATCATCAATTAATGGTAATGGTATCCAATGTATCCAATATTATTGGAAAAGTTAATGTGCACCAGAACTTATACTAAATGCTTTTAATTTTCACAAGTGGAATGAAAGCTCATGAGGGCAGGGTATATGGCTGCTTTGTTTGCTATATATTCAACTCCAACTAAGCTGGCACATACCTATTCAGCAAGTGCTTTTCAAATGTCTGACTGAGCCCAGCTGGCATGGCTCAGTAGTTGAGCACTGACCTATGAACCAGGAGGTTAAGGTTCGATTCCCAGTCAGGGCACATGCCCAGATTGCGGGCTCAATCTCCAGGAAGGGGTATGCAGGAGGCTGCCGATCAATGATTCTCTCTCATCATTGATGTTTCTCTCTCCCTCTCCTTTCCTTTCTGAAATCAATAAAAATGTATTTAAAATATATATCTGAGTGAATGATTTTAGCACTATTATTTTTGTGATTTTATGAGCTATGTAAATCGCTCAAGTTTGCATTTGGTAATGGATAAAGGCCGACTTTGAATTTAGGACAGTTTAATTTCAAGGGTCATGATTTTAGCTACTTCTACTTCATATCAATATTTCATGGTTTACTATTTATATGTACATTATAAACATCAATAATAATTATTATAGAGATTGAAAATAATTATTATCATTCCCATAAATGCTCAAGTAATTTACACATTAAATCATGAGTTAAAGAAACCATATAGGAATTGTCAGGGTATATATTGGATCTGGGTACCATCTGGAACAATAGTCTTTTAAAGGGGTTAGGGGATCCTACCCTTGACAGTTGAAATGCTCTGGTGTTGTAGGAGAAGCCAGGCGACAGCACCCCTCCTACATTCCTGTCTACATAAGGCTGATGTACTGCATTTTGAACTTGATAAGGTATTTAATTTGTTCTCTTGTGCTAAAATTATGAGCCTTGTATTGTACTTCAAGTTGTCAGAGAGCATTGCCTTTTTTATCACCTCATTTATAGTGTGCTGTAAACAATAAATGTAAGAGAATCTATAAATAATAAAAGCGTAATATTCTTATAAGACTGGATGTCCTTCCGGACATCCTTCTGGAAGACGTCGGGGCTGCGAGGGAAGCCCGGGTTCCCGGTGCCAGAGAGAAGCCGGTGCCGGCAGCCGGGGGAAGGAAGGCCTACTCTTGCATGAATTTCATGAATCAGGTCTCTAGTATTTAATAGGCATTGATAATTTTCCTAGTATACTGAGGCCTCAACTCTTATCATTCTATTTATCTCTGCGTCAGTCTTTCAAAGAACCCGAAGAAAAAAGAAATAACTACCACTCCATCGGAGTCAGTTCTTATCCTAAAATTGCATACATCAACTCATTTAATGGTCATGACAACCCTGTGAATTAGTCTACTGGTATCCTCACGTTGCAGATGGTGGATCTGAAGCACATGGGGGTTAAGCGATCAGCTCAAGGTCACGAAGCCAGGAAGTGGCAGGGTGAGGACATGAATCGGAGTGGACTGTGCCCAGAGTCCATGTCTCTCTGTAGAGTGAGTTCAGAGTCTCAGTTGCCTTTTTCCTTTTTAAGATGACACAGGAACAAATGCCAAGTCAAATGTTGTCTTATTTCTGTCTAGGGGCTTTATTGAGATGCATCTTGAAGTTTCTAAAAAGGTGACCCTTTTCCTGCCATTTTCTAAGGATGTATGAAAGGTTATAACTATTGTCACTTATTTTCTATTAGTTAGGCACTGGTTAGGTTTAGAGTGGTGGAGGGATGGATCAAAGATGATTGAGAAAATGTACGTACGTTCTAAAGCAGAGGTTGGCAAACTTTTTCTGTAAAGGGCCAGTAAGTAATTTATGGGTCATATGGTCTCTGTTGTGACTACTCAAATCGGCCATGGTAGCATGAAAGCAGCAATAGATAACATATAAACGAATGAACAACATTCATTTATAACATATAAATGAATGAACGACATGCTTCAACACAACTTTATTTATAAATCCAGGTGATGGGCCAGATTTGGCTTTTGAGCCTGTCCCCAAGCACTTGCATGGCATGGAGTAAACTAGTGTGTAAGGCTCTGGGCTTCACACTAAGATATGCTTGAATTCTTGTTCCAGTGTTTACTTGCTAGATATCCTTGGATAAGGATAAGTTATTTCACCAGCCTTTGCCTCAGGCTCCTCTTCTGAAAAATAGGAAGAATATAGCATTGCTCTCATAGGTGTGGTCCGAGAATTAAATAAGTTAATGCATATAAAGGATTAGAACAGGGTTGGCCATGTAGTGAAAGCTCAATGAACATTATCATCGTACAGAGAGACAAGCTCTCTGAGGCCAGGCTGCCTAGATTTGAATACCAGCTCCCCTTATCCTTATTAGCTGATCACATTGTACAACCTGTCAGCCTCAGTTTCCTTATTTGTGAAAAGGATGGAATGATAAAACTGATCCATAGGGATGTTGTGAGGATAAAATAAGTTAATCTATGTAAAGTGGTTGGGACAGTATCTGAACATGGTCAGCTCTCCATAAAAGTTTAGCTAATACCATTAGTCAACATTATTGTACTTCATTGTAATCTGGTCTTTGAAATAGTTAACTTCTATAATCAAGGGAAGTACGTTTAACACTGAAAATGATAGATATTTAGAGAGAAATGATGTTCCCAGTTGGGTTTGGGTAATCCCTGGACATTGCTGGGTTTGATATGAAGTTAAATCTCCTGACTGAATTGTAACCCTCAGATATACTACTTTCACAAATGAACGCAAAAGTTTGGTGGAATTTTTTTTCCTGATAACAGTTTTCAGGAATGCATTCCAAGAAACAGTGGACAGTGTGCACACACTGACTCCTATCCCTGTTCTCAGGTAGACAGCTGGCATCAAGCAGCTGTGGGCCAGGAGAAGGCCTCTGCTGGGTAGGCCTGGGCGTGCTGAAATGAAGACAGCACACTCTCTCCTTGGGCTCTGTCCACAAAGAAGTGTCCCTCTTGTCACCACAGAATGACTTGCATTCTCAGAGATGTCTTCCCGAAGTCCTAATTAATAAGAATAATGAGCTCTTTTTTAATATCTTCCTGGCACCTGCCCTAAGTGCCACAGAGTCACTTCACTTTAAACTTTGAATATAAGCTTGCTGCTTCCCTTTAACTTACTATTAATTATAATTACATGATTCGAAGACAAAGGCCCTGTCACATCATCCCCAAGTTAATAAGCTTGTGACGAGGGTGAAAATAGTACAGGAACCGTCTTAAGGATTCAAAAAAAGAAAATGTGGGTAAATGCTAGCCCTGCTCTTTAACCAAGCCGTGTCCTGATGAAGTATCCATACAATGTTTTGTTAAACAATGTGCCCGGCCTGTTACATAAAATATTATGTTCTAGCAGAGATTTGCTCTCTTTTGTAATAGGGCACATTCCCTACAATAGACCATCTGATATTACTCCAAAAGCTCTCCTCTCTAATTGAATTGTTCTTTCCAGTAGTGGCATCACACAAGGATATTTTGGAGAGAGTATGTGTAGGTGTATGAAGAACACTATTAATTATCAGTAAAGTCAGTGACATAAGCACCACCATTAGACTTTTCAAAGAGAAGAAAATTAATCCAAAAAAAGATGGTCACGAGAAAAGCTAATTAGATATCCCTGTCTTCATTTTCATTGTGAATGTTTCCTTCACATTGGTTCACGGGCTCTAATTATATCCAGCATAGAAGAGGCGTGGTGGTTTGAAAATATATCGCTATCAAAATATGTGCCCCATGGATATTTGGTGGCCACATATCTACTCTAAATGACTGCACACAATCACACGTGACATATGTCTATATACAGCTTACCAGGGCAAAGACAGACAAAATATTTGTCAATTATTGTTCAGCTAATAATTGCACCTTATATTTAGATATGAATCAGGA
The DNA here is from genome assembly GCF_951640355.1 of Cnephaeus nilssonii. Lineage (NCBI taxonomy): Eukaryota > Metazoa > Chordata > Mammalia > Chiroptera > Vespertilionidae > Cnephaeus > Cnephaeus nilssonii. Next base: position 18,127,403 of record NC_137081.1, on the reverse strand, counting down.
TTTACAAAGCATTTGTTAACATGTAACTTTTTTTCCTTATTTCAAAAAGTATCTATTAAGAACCTTCAAAACAGATAGAGGCATCCGTCTCAGGAAGCTCACATATGAATGGGGGGGAGGGGAAGGGAAGAAACAGCAACATTAAAATAAACACACTAATGCAGCTATCTGAAATACATAAAGTGGCATGACAATGACTGGAGGAAGAAAGTTATATTCAATGAGGTGGTAACAGGAGACTTTGCTGAAGATGTGACATTCTAGTTGAGATCAGAATGGCAAGAAGGAAGAAGCATCTTAGGAGGCTTTAAGGATGGGTAGTCAAACACAGGTGACTGCATGGCTGAAAGGAGTTGGTGTATTCAAGGGACAGACGAAAGGCCAGGGAGACTGAAGAGAACAGGCAAGGAGGACTGTATTAAGGGTGAATGAGGAGAAATAGAAAACCAAGCACCAGATCATGTAGGACCTCATCAGCTGAGAAAAAAATACTGAAATGTATCCTATGATCATTGAAGGGTTTTACGTCAGAGAATGTTATATGATTGATAATTATTTAAAAGATTCCTAGGTGCTCTGTGGAAAATGAGAAAATGGGAAGCAAAAGAAGAAACTAGGACACAGAATAATGCCTGAGATCAATTTAACATATAGCTCTTCATTAGGTAAGACCAGTGTCACTTTAGTATATTAACACTTTGACCTACAGGAAGAGTCAACTCACAGTTGTTTTCACCAATAAAGAACATTAAATAATTAACTGTGCTTTTACTGATGAACAAAATAGAACCAGTGGCATGGATATACGGAACAGACTGACTTATCTGACAGGAGAGAGGTGTGTGGGGACTGAATAAAAAAAGGTGAAGAGATTAGCCAAGAACATATATGCATAGCTGATGGACATGGGCAATAGCATGAAGTTCCAGAGGTCAGGGGGAAGGGACTAGGTGGAGATGGGCAAAGGGTGGAATATGGGGAACATCTATAATAGTATCAACAATAAAAAAGTAGCAAAGCAAAAATGGAATAAAAGTCATAAAACAAATGTGTACACAAAACTTAATAATTATAAATCTGTCAAAATAAGAGATCAGGTTCATTCATTTTCAGGGGCCAGCTAAGAAAATATGAAAATTTGAAGTTTTAATACTTCCCTGTTATTTTAAGTTTAAAAACTGTGATATTGTAGATTTTGTTCCAAGTTAAGTGTAAATTATATTGCCCAGATCTGGGAAGTAGCACCTTCCTTTCATTTTTCACTGAGTAGATGGGATATTTTCACCCCTTCGTGGGATTTATTGATAGCTAGAGGCCCAATGCACAATTCCTGCAAGCATAGGCCCTCCCAGCCCCAGCTGCCTCAGCCCTCGAAGCCTGGGCTGCCTCAAGGCCCTGAGGCCCCACCCCCGACCCACTGGTCGTTCCCGAAGGTCATTCTGGAAGGTCGTTCTGCAATCCAGTCTAATTAGCATATTAGCTCTTTATTATATAGGATGCCCAGGAGTATAGTCAAAAGGCTAACATCTCCTTTTTTTAAAATTTAAATTATTTACTATTGAAAGTATTACATATGTCTCCCTTTTCTGCCCAATAACCTTAACATCTCCTTTTTACTTTTCTAGTCCAACTGTGTTCTTCCAACCTTGGAGTGGGGTGGGCTACCCCAATGCCTACCTTTCTACCTGGCTGGCAGTGCTAATCCCAGCCATCAGCACTGAAGGAGGAAGCCAACACTGGATTCCTGTTCTGGCTCTTCCATGGGAGAGGCCTCTGGAGGTGACTTAGATAATAGATATTGTGCAGCAAAAGGCTATTTATCAAAAGAGCAAAGACACACACTATGCAATAACATCACAATCGCCCATATTATCAGCTTATGGACTCAACTCTCGTCCTTTTTAACAAAATATACATTATTTGGTCTTTCTCACCCCATGTAAAGAAGCAGATCCACAAACTTTCTAAAAATTTATGATTTATTCTTGAATTAAGTGGTATAAATTTATACATTTAAACTAAAGTTTTAGGTTAACTCCAAAGATAATCAATTCTCTAGAAAAAGTCTTCAGGTTGGATAAAGTCAAATTTTAGCTAATGTTAATTAAATCAACTACTTATAAATAAGGGTAATACCATTTTTTGTTACCTCTTCTATAAATTAGTGTAAATGCTCAACTGAAATTTGTAGATTTGTATTTTCATAAAAAATAGTCCTCAAATACACATACAAATGTAGAGATTTTCTCCCAACACTCAATTCAAATGTCCTTGATGGAAAGTTAACATATATGCAAATATGCAGCCTAATAATTTTTCAAAATGCATCATCGCCTCCTCTATACATCTTTGTTTTATGGTGTGGTGGGAACTTACACTTTGGTTAGTGCACAAGCCAGGCCATTTCCCAATTATTTTTCAAATGACAATTCTTAACAATGGGGGACCAGTGGCCTTGAGCAAAAGTCATTTGACTTTATTATGTTTTGTTTCCTCACATTAAAAACAATTGTGATATAATTTATCCTGTATCCTTTACTGCATTCTTGTTTCATTTACTAAATTTAAAATAAAAATGTAGAAAAGAAGTTGTTGAACTTTCTAATATGTTAAAGACCATTCCAAGATACACAGATTCAACTAAATGAAATTATAAACTCCAAAGATTGCACAAGGCAGGCCCCACTATTTTGGTAAATGAAATGAGGAAGATCAACAAACAGGTTAACTACTTCAAGATTTGTAAAAATACCTCCTGGAACTTTCCTGCTATCTTAGCAGCTGGACATTTTATGCTACATCATTTTATATAGATTGAGCTTCATGGTATGAAATTGCTATACTTCTTTATGGTTTAACGAGTTTGGAAAGTTACATTACACATTTATGTTCTTAAGAAACCCATTTTAATAATAAAGTTTATCTGGTTATTTCATGTTTCAGCAATCTACAAGAATTCTGTGTAGTTACAAATATAATTTTTTCCATTTCATATATCCTTAGTATATTAGTGACAAAGAGTAGATGTTTTCTTAAGCTGAAGTCAAACTTCCCCCTCGTAAGAGCGCTATCATTAACATCTCTTTCCAGGAAGATATTTAGAGATATAACCAACATATAATCTATGAATAACTGGAAGTGTTACTACTTAAGACATGGATTTGAGGTCAATTTCCATGTTGAAGTAAAGTACAGAATTCTGTCCTAAACTTGGCCCAATTTAGGAGAAAACACAAAGCCAATGGGATGATTGTGATGATGTTTTAACTTCTGACAACTATTTTTGGTACCTATTTGATAAATTAGGAAGCCAAAATTAATTATAAATTCAGCCTTTTCTAAAGAGTAAGTTATGGAATTTAAGAGATGTATATTGGAATTATCATCTATATATATAAAAAGCCAGCGACCATAACAGCCATAATGACTGGTTGCTATGACGCCCACTGTGGCCAGAGAACTGGCCCGATTGGGGGTGGGATTGGCTGGCCAACCTTTCAGCCCCTTCCCCCTGCTTGCCTGCCCCTGATTGACTCTTCCACCCAGATCAAGAGTGGGCTTACAGCCAAACACACCCTCCCTTCCACCAGGCCAGCCCTGTCCTGATCAGCCCACCCCACCATAATATGCCTGCAGCCCCTCCCCCTCAGCTGGCCCGCCCCTAATTGCACCCTCCCACCCCAATAGGGGGAGGGGCCAGGTGGCCAACCTCCTGCAGCCCCTCCCCCTGGCTGCCCCACACCTGATCGCACTCCCCACCCCAATAGGGGGGGGCTGGCCTGCCAACCTCCTGCAGCCCCTCCCCTCACCCAGCCCCACCCCAGATCAGCCCCCACCCCATCAGGGGCAGAGCCAGCTGGCCAACCACCCATGGTCCCTCCCCCAGGCTGCTGGCCCCCAGATTGGCACCCCTTACCCCATTCGAGGGTGGGGCCAGCCGGCCCACTACCCACACCCCTTCCCATGGCTGGCCCCACCCCCAATTGGCCCCCCAACTCAATCAGGGACAGGGCCCACTGGTCAATTGCCTGCAGCCCCTTCCCCCAACCGGCCTGGCCCTGATCAGGTCCCAATCGGGGCAGGCCAGCAGGCCAACCTCCCGCCATCTCCTCCTCCCAACAGGCCCAGCCCCAATCTGCCCTAATTGGGGCCAGGCCAGCCAGACCCCACCTGTGCACAAATTAGGCCTCTAGTGTTATATAAATCATTTGAGTCTCAATTTATATATTAAAATGTGGTAAGATGGAATGAGTTTACATTATCATGCCTTATTTGTATCATATGTTATATGGTAGGACTGATGGGGACTAGAAAAGTGAACTAATCTTTGAGTTTTGCATTCACTGTATTTTGCTGGTGAATCCAGAGAGAAGCTGGAGGGCTACAACTGGGACCCCAGTAAGTTTCCGGTGAATGGAGGAGAGGAAATTGAGTAGAAGGAAGGGCAGAGGGGTAAGAGCCAAGACTATAAAGACATCTCAATAAAGCTATTTGCAAAAACAGGTTGAAGTCAGAGTTGGACATCAGTTATATACAGCCCAAGTGATAAATACAAAGAGAAACTCAAGTTTAAGGGGTAAAATTGGTGATCAATAGGGCCAAGGTGAAAACTGATAAAGACATAAGATGATGGCACATAAGGAAAGAATGTAGAAAGAAATGGATCCAAACAATGACAGCTTAAGAAAAGCAAGGACCGGACATAAATGGGTTCTGATTATTTGCCATGCAGTAAAATATTTCTCATCCGTCGTTTATTCCCATGCATTTCCCTCTGCATTGTAAATGCTGTTGACATCTTCCTTCTTCTACTCCATGTGAAAAAAAAGTCAAAAATAAAGAGGTAGGTACTGACTCACTTTTTTATTCCCAACTATCCACTTTGGGTAAGAAAAGGGGGCAAGGAGAGCAATCCAAGCAGCAACCTGCTACAATCTCAGGGACACTTCGGCTTGTTTGCACCCAGCCCAAGATGACAATCACAACAGGAGTGACTGCACATAGTTGATCTGATGTTTTATTATCTACCCTGAGTTCTGTGAAATTCAGTGGGAGAAATAAAAGATATGCACCAGTACCGATACTTTCAAGTACACAGCTTAATCAACCCTCCTGTTATAAATAACTCAAATTACTTTCCTGTATTGCAGCTATTTAACATCTGCAGCACAGACGCCTCTGGAAATTTCTCAAGGCTTCCCCTATGCCATATGGCTCTGCCTCCACTCACTCTTTTCAGTGTGTGTGTGTGTGTGTGTGTGTGTGTGTAGTTCAGGTTTTAACATTTTGTTGAATCCCACTGCAGGGCACCCAGGAGAGGTTGTGTTTGCTGCAGTGTTTATCAATCCCCTACCCCTGCTTGATTAAACTCCCCTAAGCCTTGCTGCCCTTGCTTTACTTCACTTATGTAGGGATAAGAATGCACAAGAGCCTATGGTTCTGCATGCTTGTGTACTGTTTTATCTCTTCTCAATATAAGGTTTCAGTGACCTGTAGCATTTCATCTGGTTGAATGACTTCATTTATTTTATTTTAACTTTACTTGGTATCTTTCCATCCTCTTATGCAACAGATCAGCTGCTCCCCCTGGGCCCTCACTCACACCTTTATCATTATTGCTGGTGCACTGAAGCAATGTTCAAACTCTTTGGGAACAAAGAATGACGTGGGCAGGTAATCATGGAAAATGCCTCTTTAGTTCATCTTGGGTAAACTGAAGCACTGACAGTTATGAACATAAAGTTGCCAAATGTATTAATAAAAATAATTCTTATTCTAGAACATTTTTTGCCAACAGGAAATTATTTTGTTATAACATAAATATGCTATTAGTTTGACAAAAATAGAAAGGATTTTGGATGTCATGATCAAATATATATACATTTGCGATATATATGTATATATTTGTGTATGTATGTGTGTATGTGTGTATATGTATCTGTGTGTATATGTGTATATACAAATAGATGAGAGAGATGATATAGATATAAATAGAGAGAGAGAGAGAGAGAGAGAGAGAGAGAGAGAGAGATGCTAAAAGAACCACAGCAAAAATTTAAGCAATGGAGACAGATTCTGTGGTTTATACCCTGGACCTGGCACCTGGAAAAGTTACCCAAGCCTCAGTTTTCTATTGTGTAAAATAGAGATTAAATGAGATAACTCATAAACAGTGCTTAGTGTAATGTCTAATATGCAGTAAAATGTAATTATTCTAATTATTATTTTAAATAAGTTTTTGACAGTTCTTTTTCACATAATTGATATTTAGTAATAGGCAGAATTATCTCTGAATTCCAAATCTTGAGAAAAAGGCAAACACTAGCATTTGTAAAACTAAAGTAACATGGTTTATATAATCCTGTGGCATTTTGAATTTGATCCTAGTAGTTTGAGATAGCTCCTAATATTCCCTGTACTTTTCGGTTTGCTGTTAGCTTGACTAATACAGGTCAAGTGCATGGGTTAGTAACCATGGATTGTAGTTCTTGATGACTAGCTTCATGAAACAATATATAATATTAAACTCTAATAATCAAATTTTTCTAGAAGTTGCTTATAAACCATAGCTTTCTTGAGATGGCTTTTCCTTTCATAATTTTCTTAAGACTTTAAAATAATGCCTCCACACTTTGAACCTGGGTTACCTACCTGTATATTGTTTCCTCAATTGTAGAACATGAATGCTGAGATATTAAGTATAAATTAAATTACATAGCAAGCACTTAGGAAAGCACCTGTCAGATATTAGGAAAGCGCCTGTCAAATATAAGCTCAATTAAATGTTGGTTATTATTTTTGAAATTATGTCCGCACTTACAAATCAATCTGAAAAATTTTAATTTCTCAGAAAATTGTGTGTGTTTTTTTCTAATTTTAAACCACACAATTGGGTTTAAAACATCTCTTAAATGTCCTTAATATCCAAATCCTTCAAACTTATGCAACAGTGTTATTTTATATGTAGTGTTAATGTGGGAGAGAAGAAAACTCAGGTGGTTATCTCCTCATGTTTTCTAATATGTCTTTTAATGCTCACTGGAAATATAGATGCTAATGGAAAGAAGTGATTGATGAACCCTTTCTTCATACCAAACTACTGAAAGGACTATCTCTATGGATTTCCTTCTAAGTTAGGTTATAGCCGAAGGCTATAAATGATCCAAACAACTGATCAGTCCTTTTCCACCTGCTATAATACAGGTGGAAAAGGACTGATCAGTTGTTTCTACTCCCTCTTCTCACAACAATCACATATCATTTCTCTATCTTTGTCATAGTTAATCATGAAAATTACTGGTGTTAACATGACAATGGTCAAGAGCTGTGATGTTTTCCTATATAATAAAGAGGTAATATGCAAATTAACCCTCACACCCTCACAAGATGGCTGCCTACAACCAGGCCGACAGAAGGGTTTGCTGGAAACCAATTACTGTTTCACTAATAGAGAGATGTGGACAGGAAGCCAGGAAGGCTGTCAACAACTTTAATTGCTCTAACCACTCACTCTTTAGATTAAACATTGTTAGCTGAAGCAGCCTCCACCTCTGTTTATCTTGTGTATATTTCTGTTATTTCCTGCCTAAGGGCTATGGGTGTTTTCCCCATAGCCTCAATAAAAGGGATAGCAGGGCCAGAGCAGAGGGTAGTTCTCCCGCTAGAGTTGGACTACTGCCTGGCCCCCCATATCGCCAAATTAAATTTCTTCTAGTCTCTTTTCATTTGTGTGCAGCTCTTCTCCAGAACTTGAACCCTGAACCAGAACCCTGGACCACGCAGAACTTGGAAAGGGGATCCCACAGGGGTTAGTGAGGGACAACCAAATGACTGAACAAGCAGGCTGTGTAGGTCGACCAGGCCGACAAGAGGGCCGTGAGGGACAACCAAGCCAGCAGGGGGGGCTGTAAGGGGTGACCAGGCCAGCAGAGGGGCAGTTATAAGTGACCATGCCGGCAGAGAGGGGGCAGTTGGGGGAGACCTAGCCAGTAGCGGGAGGGCAGTTAGGGGTGACCAGGCAGGCAGGCAGGCAGGTGAGTGATTAGGACCCAGCAGTCCAGGATTGTGAGAGGGATGTCCGACTGCTGGTTTAGGCCTGATCCCGACAGTCAGACATCCCCCGAGGGGTCCTGCATTGGAGTGGGTGCAAGCTGGGCTGAGGGGAACCCCCCCACCCCCATGTGTGAATTTTGTGCACCGGGCCTCTAGTTCTATATAATCATCTCTAATAATCCTAAAGTCTCTTAAGAATTTCTTTTTCAGAAAATCAGTTTTGCCTTTCAGCTTTTTCTTGAAACACAAAAACCTAACATGTTAACACCAAGGAAAGGTCTACCTACAGTAGGTCCTCGGGTTATGTTGGAGATCAGTTCCTAACACTGCGACATAACGCGATTTTCACTGTAAGTTAGAACCCACTTACATAAGCACCTATGTCACTCACATGGTGCACATACACAGCAGTAATGAAGTGAAACAGTAAAAAAAATTTAAAAGAACGATAAAAATTCCTGACCTTTACTTGTGGTAAATAAATAATAAAAATCATAAAGCATATATGTACATAAGTCGAAATGACAGAATTTTTTTTTTATAAATGAACTAGAGACCCGGTGCATGAAATTCATGCGGGGGGGGGGGGTGTCCCTCAGCCCAGCCTGCAACCTCTCCAATCTGGGACCCCTTGAGGGATGCCCAATCGGGCCTAAACGGGCAGTTTGACATCCCTCTCACAATCCAGGACTGCTGGCTCCCAACTGCTCGCTTGCCAGCCTGCCTGATTTCCCCTTACTGCTTCTCCCTGCCAGCCCGATCACCCCCTAACCATTCCCCTGTCAGTCTGATTGATGCTTAACTGCTCCCCTACCAGCCTAATTGCCCATAACTGCCCTCCCCTGCCGCCTTGTCCCTCCCAACTGCCCTCCCCTGCTGGCCTCATCGCACACAACTGCCTTCCCCTGCTGGCCATCTTGTGGTGGCCATCTTGTGTCCACATGGAGGTGGCCATCTTGTGTGTTGGAGTGAGGGTCAATTTGCATATTACCCTTTTATTAGATAGGATGGGAGATGGCGATGTAACCATGAAATGACATATGTTGAGTCCGACATATATATCCCGAGGACTGTCTGTATTCATTGGCAATACATATGCAGAAGATTACCACACTACACAAAAAAACAAATTTTTCAAGGCACTGATGATACACAATATCTAGTTTTACATGTTAACAAAATAAATCTTTGGCAAGCAATGCAATAGATCTAACATACTCATCTCTTATTTTCAACAATTCACTTCTTAGTAAAGTTATCTAAGTTGCAAGCTATATGAAATGGAATCAAATGCTTATATACAAAAATTAATTATTTAATTTAAAAAGTAAAAAATATGCTCAGATACAAATTATATTTTATATATATATATATATAATTAATTTGGTAAAACATATAGACATTTTACTTTTTACTATTAAGTGAATTATGAGCAAAACCAAAACAAAAAGACAAATAAACACCAAAAATTTCTGAAGTTATTACCAAGAAAATAAATCTACTTTCAAATTATACAAAATATATCTGCAATATATATACCACAATAATAATGTTACTAAATTCTTAGTCCCTTGCTTGTATTACTAATCCAGTAGATGCTTCTCCATATAAAATAACTATGCTTCAAAAGATCCTAAAACTTTGTAAATTCAGGAAAGAAATACATGAATAATCTTTAGAATAAAATTATTCAATATCCAGAATTCTTAATTCAGGTATTATATGGAATATCGTGATGCTTTCATATTTCATTAGATTTAACAAAAAGGTTATATAATATACAACTATTTTACAAGACTATAAGCATGAACATAAGTGCTTCATTATATGTTTATAATCATTTACTAATAATATTGCATCCCATTTTTGCCATTAAAATATTCTGTTTCTTCTATTACAGAAAAAAAAAGTGTCTTAATGCAGAGATTGAGAAAAGTTTTTTCTTATTAGTATAACTTAGATTTTGGTTATATAAATATTTAGGGCCATTAAGCAAAAGCCCCAAAATAGTTAAATACAGAATTTATTATAGGCTTTGAAGGCCTAATAATGCGTGTTTAATTGGACACAATGAACATAGCTATAATTACAGTCTACAAGAAAGAGTATTCTCTGTATTTAAAAAAGAAGTCTTCAATTATCAAATAAGCTGCATTATATTTCATTAGCATAAAAATGTAACTATACTTTGAACCTGAAAAGTAATGAAACCTTAAAAACACAACAATTAAGACCAAATTATAATCATTAAAAGAATAATACTAAGTTATGCAAATTATTATTACAGTTAAGTGATTTTCAAATTTTAAGTCTATTTCCATAAAAGTGATTTTTTCACTCATTATATTAAAAAATAGATTTCTTTAGGAAAAACATGGCATTAATATATCAGGCAAATAGACAAGCAATTAAGTAGACCAAACATCTAAAATGCTCCTGTGCCCAATCAGCTTCCCATCAATAGTAAAGAAGAAACAATCTTGCCAACCTAAGCCTGCCTTCACTCATCCATCCATTGCTCTTATCCTCTCTTCTTATCCACAATGGTCAATTTCAGGCAATTTTGGGGTGGGCTGGGACAAGACAAAAAACCTCTCTCTCTCTCTCTCTCTCTCTCTCTCTCTCCTTTCTTAGGGCAATCAATAAAAAGAAGAAAGCACAATAATGAGAAAAATATATTTTCATTGCAGGAATTAATAGAAATATTATATCCCTAGGCAAATTAGTTGGCAATAAATGAACTTCACCAGATCTGTAAAGTCTATTTGAGACAAATAGACATATTTTTTCAGACTGAGAAACATTTCAGGACCTACCATGTGCTTGTGTCTCAGCACATCTTTATTCATTTGTAATGACTGTTATTACTGTTTATATTAAATTGCTCTCCTATCTACAAACATGCTAGCAATATATACAGTGTACTTTTCAATCTTATTGTTTTGCTTCTGCTGTCACTAAGGCTACCTAGTGATAACTTGTTCTTCCATAAAATACATTACTGTATCCTAGTGATAATTTGTTCTTCAATAAAATACATTACTGTATCTCTCTTCTCACGGACCATTCCTTGCTCTTTTGAGACGTAGAAAGCCCATCTCAAAGACTACCTCTTCTAAGAGGCCTTTCTTGCTTTCCTCTTATCCCCCATTTGTATTCCAAAGTGTTTATTGTAGACATTTATGAAATTTATATCGTTCAGCTTTAAATTGATTAGATTACATTCCCAAATTAGTGAACACTGACCAAACTTTGTAAAATTCTAGATAATATTCCAAACTTGAACAATCACTGTTCTACTTCTAATTATTTTTAAAAATATATATATTTATTGGTTTCAGAGAGGAAGGAAGAGGGAGAGAGAGATAGAAAGATCAATGATGAGGCGAATCACTGATCGGCTGCCTCCTGCACACCCCTCATTGGGTATTAAGCCAAAACTCAGGCATGTGCCCTGACCAGGAATCAAACCATGATCTGGTTCATAGGTCGATGCTCAACCACTGAGCCACATCTTTTAAGTGACTTCTTCTCAAAAGCAAAACCAATGAAGAGTTTTCACAGCCTGAAGAACAACAACAAAAAAGTTTCTATTTCGATTTGAGTAGCAGGCCATTTACCTAGTACTCAGCTAACTACACTGGATAATATCCTCTCTGGATGGTTTTGTCTAATTGTCAAGGTAATTGCTTCAATTATTTTCTTCACTCAGTAATATATATCTACCTAAATATGGTTATTATTAAAGTTGAGTGATTAAAAACATAAATTCCTTCTCTACTAAATTTCTTATCAGCATTTTAATCTGCCTTCCTAATTTCCAAGTGTGAAGGTTATCCAAATTTAAAACAACAAAACTATGCACTCTTTCATAAATGGCTGATTTGGAAGCCTCAGGAACCCAAGAGTCATTACAGAGCTGGAATATGGAAAGCGTGCTGAGTATGTGGCTTTCTCTTTAGAGATATTGCCAATTTAAATGTTGTTATCCTACTTTTCCTGTTTCCCTCTTCCTTTTCATTATAAAAAGAGCCTTCCCCTTTGTATCCCCCTCCTCATCTCCTTTCTACAGCTGTTAGCAGGAAGTCACAAATTTCATTTCAAAAAAGGTGTTTTAAATGGTATCTCATGAGAAAGCGGGTAATTTTCTACTATAGGACTGTACTGTAGTACAATCAGCCCCCGAATTTGTTGATGGATGATGCGGTTGAATGCAGGCTACATACTGCACACATCAACTTTACTGCTGTGCAACAATAATGTTACATTCGAGGTTGTGGAATATGTTCTCTTTTAAGGAAACTTGCAATACATAATAAAAGAGATCTCATTTCAGAATTGTTGGTTTTGGCTAGATACTATATGTGAGAGAACTGGCAAAATGTTTTAGAATTTTTCAACTTGATCAGACTGCTAAGTGTAAGGAGCATTTATTTTAAACCATTTTTATATCTAGATTTTGGTAAGGAAAACTCTACTGAGATATTATACATTTCCTTAGAAATTACTTGTGAATCCAATACTGCTTTATGAATGGAAAAAAGGATCATGAAAAAGTGTTTCATCATATATATATATTATATATATGGAAAGAAAAAGAATACATTAATAACCATTAAAATTCTACAGGGCACAGATTTTCATTTTGAATTAAAGTACAATAACAAAGGACTCAACTAATAATTAATAGATCTGGTGACTATTCTTCATGTCTTCTACAGGATCTCCCAGAAGCTCAGTATTTTACATAGGATGGCAGTTGAAGAACTGTGGTATCTAGAATAGAATTAACCAATCCATCTTGCAGATATCACTTATTAAAATTTGTACTTTTTGCAGTCTCTGAGGACTGGCTCCTGCAATCATTCATATGTTCTCTCTCTCTCTCTCTCTCTCTCTCTCTCTCTCTCTCTCTCTCTCCTATAGATATTACAAAGCTAAAACACTTTCCTATACTATTTGGACAGTCAAAGTAGCCATGTGAGAGTTCTGCTGCTCATTGAGCAATGGGCTGAAGTTCTTAGGAGGGACAATCTTTCCTATAGATATAAAACAGGGACAGGGATGAAGCTTTTTGCCCTTTGACTTTTCTTTTCCTACTTGTAATGGATGTGATGCCTGAAAATGCAGCAACGTGTTTTATAACCAGGAGGATAAAAGCAACAGACTAAGGATAACAGACCAGGAAAAAGAAGGAAAGGGAATCAGATTGCATAATGGTTTTGTTAAAATAGTCTGGAAGCCCTGCACTGCATGAGATTAAAACATCCCTATGGCCCAACTAGTGTTGCTGGGTGGTTGAGCATCAATCTATGAACTAGGAGGTCACAGTTCGATTCCAGTCAGGGCACATGCCTGGGTTGTGGGCTGGATCCCCAGTGTGGAGTGTGCAGGAAGCAACTGATCAATGATTCTCTCTCGTCTTTAATACTTCTATCTCTCTCTCCCTCTCCCTCCCTCACTCTGAAATCAATAAAACATATTCAAAACATAATGAAATAAAACATTCCTATGTTTTTTAAATGAATGTTAGTCATTTTGCCTCCTGTCAGCAAAACACACCCTGATATTCAAATTGGCACCTGAAACTGCCTTGCCGTGGTGTTGAAACCTAAATGTGGAACTGCTTGAGCAAAGAAGACAAATGTTAAAGACCCAGGAATTCTAGGCTAGAAAGTTATAAACTTTGGTAATAGATTGGTGAAACATTTGTTCAAGTTCAAAACGATGCCCAATGCAGACCACACACTTGTCAACAAGACACATCAATGGGTACATACTTGTGTCCTTGTTATATTTTTTAAAATTACCAACTTCCACACCTAGAATGGTTGGATACTCAAGATCCACATTCCTACCGCCTCCATAGAGACAGGTGAGGCACTATCAGTCCTACCGCCTCCATACAGACAGGTGAGGCACTATCAGGTGAGGACGGACGTGGCCTCTGGAGAGCTGCTCCCTCAGGGCCCATGGACGGTGCTCTTTTCAGATAAACACAAACTGCTCACAACCAACCACTGGTGGGTGCTAAGACTACAGAAATCATTCCAGGGCTGTAGATAGCTGTTATTTCCTTTTGCTGTTGTAATACATTGCCACAAACCCAGTGACTTAAAACAACACAGCTATTATCTTATGGTTCTGGAGGTCAGAAGTTTGAAATGGGTTTCACTGGGCTAAAATCAAAACATTGCGAGGACTGCTTCCTTCTTCAGGATCCAGGAGAGCGTCTGTTTCCTTGTCTTTTCCAGCTTCAGAGCCACCCACACCCCATGGCTCCTGGTCCCTTCCTCTACCATCAAGGCCAGCACTGTAGCGACTCTGACACTTGCTGTTCATCGTTCTATCTCTGCACACTTTCTTGCTGCCTTCTTTCTCTTACATGGGGCTCACTCAGAAAACCCAGAGTAATCTCCCCATCTCAAGATCCTTAATCACATCTGCAAAACCCCGTTTGCTGGATAAAGTCACATCCCCAAGTTCTGGTGATTAGGACGTGAACATCTTTGAGGGGACATTATTCTGACTACCACTGTATTCTTTGTTACCTTCAGCAAAAATAAAGATTAAAATGCTGGTGATTTAAACATCATCATGAAAGTAACCCAATGTCATTAGCTGCAAATAGCAACATTATACCAGCACTGTATGGAAAAGTGTATTTTAAAAATCTATAAAACATGCTGAGAGGTAGAAGTGACTTTTGCATGTTTAAAAGTGACCCTTGCATAAAACAGATACAATTTGGCATAATTTGGATTCATTTGTAATTCTCATTTAGTTAAGAGCATAGAAGTTGTCAGGCTATAAATGATGTTTATTTTTGCCTGTATTAGAACATAAAAACTATTTTTTTAATTCTTCATCTAAGGCCTCTATAGTAAATAGATCCAAATTTTCTCTAGCTTTGCTCCCTAACACAACGCTAAACTATTATCTACAATGGTGATCCTGCGGGTGTATATGAAAGAACATTGCATGAGCACATACATGTGTTTCGTGATTCATTCCTATAAGAGGGTATTCACAAAGGAGGGAAGCCACTAAGAATCTACAAGATGACAAAAGAAAGGAACTGATGGTGCCAACAAGAGCAAGATGTAAAATGAAGAGTCTCTGATAAAATATCAAAAACTAAAGTATCAGGGAGATCTAGAGGCTGATCCAAAGAAAATAAATATCTATGTAGGGGAGCTAATATCAACCTCATTTCACAGGGAGAAGGCCCTGTTGGGGAAATAAAAACATTAATATTTAGATAAAGTCTCAGAGTAAAAAACAGAGTTGCTGGAAGGCATAGAGAAATTCCAAAAAGAGCAGTTGGATAGCTCTTTGCCACCATAAAGGACTAATAAAAAAGTAATTCTGGAGCAATATAACACCTAATATAAATGCAAAATAATGACAGCGATGTCTTATATTCTCTATTATAATTGTCAAATTAGATTAAAATATATTAAAAATTTGGTAATACTTTTCTAATTTAGACAGACCAAGAATTTCCACTAAACTATACTTCTCATGTTTAGTTAAGAAAGTTTTGGAAAAATTACTTTTGCCTTTGGCTAATATATTCCTTGGGTGTGCTTCTAAAAGAAGAGAATGCAAGGAGCAATGATAATACCTCATAGCTTCACAACTGTTTTTATTCTCTCAGACTCGGAAAAAGGAAAACACCTTCAGTCTGAGTTTGCGTTTGCTCCTAGGAATAAAATTAGTGCTACTAATTCACTGTATCCACTTAAGCTTTTAGACATTGTTTGGTCTCAGATAACTAACAGATAATGTTATCATTTTAGTAACCCAATTTCCATTGATTTTGGTCCCCATAAAGTAATCTATTTAGCAAAATACAAGAACAGTTATTTTCAAAGCATGAAGTAAAAACTGTTATGGGTTCACCTTTGGTTTATTTAAACCACAGAATAAATAATGGAACCTGCCCAAATGCCATCAACACCTCCACCCAACTATTCTTACTCTGCTTCAAACAAGAAATCATAACCTTCTGATAGTAAAATAAAGTAAAAATGGGTAAATTCACCTGGTTGATGTTGCTATAATTCAAATTGTGCAGTTTTTCTCCAATTAGAATATTAAATATTCACATACCAAATTAATACATTTTATAAGGTACAGAGGTTAAAATTTTAGGGAATATATCTCTCATTTTAATATGTCTCGTTATGCAATCAAAATTCTGGAAAAAATGAAAAGAAAAATACTGCAGTGTGCTATAAAGTACTTGGAAAAAACAAATACAAAACAAGATAAATGGTAGGCTACCCAACTTGAAGAGACCATAAATTTGTTAGCATAGATTCTAGAACACATGTTTGAGGAGTAAATTTTACAGTGATCTTTAGAATGAAAAACAATGGGTTGAGTAGTTGATGGGGCTCTCTAAGATCCATTCCACTCAAAACAAACAATTATGAGACAAGCTGGTTGTGTGGGGCTATGGTTTAACTTTGTTGGGTTATAAAATAGGGTTCTATGTGATTTATTTGGATCTTTTGTTTTTCACTCAGAAAAAAAAATATTTTCAGAACAAATGGAAAGATAACCATGGGCACAAGGGTGGACACAGCATGGCACCAGAATCAGACATTTCTGGGTTCTGATCCTGACTGACACTAGAACCTACAAGCTATTTAATATTTCTAAGCTTTATTTTTGTGTCCAGATAAAATTTCTTTGAGCTTGGGTTTTTAAAGCTCTCACTAAATTGTAGTCTGTAAAATCAGAGAAACAGAAACTGCCCAAAATATTCTACTGTAAATCTAACAACGACCTATAACCAGAGACCGGGAAAGTCTGGGTTGGCGTTGGGGATGGGTGTTCAAATGTGTTTTGCAGAGTAAAACAGTATCCAGTGAGAAAACTTAGGAACAAAAGAAGCTGGGACCATATTGCAATCTGCCCCCTAAATCAGATACAAGAATATAAACAAACTGTAAAACCTACCAGTGTTCCTTCCTAGAAAAAAATATAGTTTCTGAAGATAAACAGAATATGATGACTTCTTTATATAAATACTAGAGGCCTGGTGCACAAAATTCGTGCACTCAGGGGGTCCCTCAGCCCAGCCTGTGCCCTCTCGCAGTCCGGGAACACTTGGGGGATGCCATGGAGGAGGGAGAGGCTCCCGCCACCACCTCTGTGCTTGCGAGCCATGAGCCTGGCTTCTGGATGAGCAGCGCTCCCCCTGTGAGAGCGTACTGACCACCAGGGGGAAGCTCCTGTGTTGAGCGTCTGCCCCTGGTGGTCAGTGTGCATCATAGCAACTGGTTGTTCTACTGTTTGGTCAATTTGCATATTAGCCTTTCATTATATAAGATAAGTATTTTCTACTTATACATAGTTCAGATGCATTAAGTAATAAATCTGCCTTACTATAAGGGGGAGAAAAGGAAAATACCTGTAGTAGGTTTATTGCAAGGAGATTATACAGAAGTAAGGACCTTTAGATTGGGAGACCCAGAAAAAAATCTGTACTTTTATTGTGGTTTAAATTTCTCAGAAACAAGCCACAGAAGATCCCATATTGGTCCAGCAGACACATTAAAGGACATCTCAACAAATCAGGTCCAAGAGCTGTTTACACACACACACACACACACACACACACACACACACACACCTGCCCACCAACAATAAGTGTGAAAATCATGTTCTACCAGGGCACAGGGAGCTAGAGAATTTAGTTAATACTCTGCATGTTAGAAAATAGTCAGGCGGATCTCTCACCTTTAGAAAATAAAGGAAAAACACCAATTGCAATAAGAGCAACAACAGCCTAAGATCTCTCAGAAATACTACACAGAAAGGACACAGTAGTTGAGGTGAGAAAGGATATTTCTGGGGGACAGAAGGGAAAACTAAATTATAGGAATTAAAGTAATATTTAGGATATAAGAAGGTGTTAAAGATGTAATCTTGAGGAAGAAGAATTAAAATGCCATGAAGAGAAAATATATCAAGATGGGGGGGAGGGGATAAGGTAGCATAATAATTCAGATTGAAATGCAGAAAGAACTTAGACAAAAAATGATTATTTAAAACATACATACAACTTTAATAGCAGAATTAAACTTTGCATCATAAATAGTTAAAAGTCAAATCTGCACTTCAGAGGTAATATATCCTAGTAGCTAAGAGTATGGACTTTGGAGCAAGACTATTTCAACTCTTACAAGTTATGTGGTATTGGGAAAATTACAAAACCAATTTATGCTTCTGTTTCTATACATCTATTCAATTGAAAAATAATAAAAATATCTTCAATATAAAATTATTAAGAGGATTAAATAAATTAATAGCTGTAAAGTTTTAAAAGAATAAATGTTAGATATTCTTAATAATACCAAATGGGTGACATGGCATGTTGATGCATACGTACTCCTAGAATGCAGAGAAAGTTCAAGAAAATGAGGGGTGGGTTTATCAGACTCAAGGGCTACAAGTTCCTTAGAAGAAATGTATAAGTGAAGTAAAATAAAAATCAAAGACACAAATTAAGAAAATTTTCTTGAGCTGAAAGCAAACAAGCAAATAAACAAATTCAAAACACAACAAAAATTACCACCACAAACAAAGACAATGACAAAAAAGTATAAGAAGTTCACATGTTGGCTAATAAGATGTATGTAATTCAACAGAAAAGTAACAAAGGAATTCTCTGAAAATATTTTTTTTAAAACAAAACAAAGCTAAGATAAACCAAAAATCTAAAAATAAAAAAAAATGGCAGGGGAAAATATCAGTTGTAATAAAAGACAAGAAGTCATGTTTCACTTTTCAACAATACATTTGAATAAAATGAAGTAACAACTAAAGAATTTTAAGAGAAAAGAATTAAAAATCAGATTCTTATTCTGCTAAATATCATGCACATTTAAAGGTCAGAAGAAGACAGTCTAAGCTACTCAGCATCTCAGAAAGCATAGCATTTATAATAAACATATAGAAAAGAAATATTGAAAAATATTTAGCAGTCAACAAAATGTGAATCAAAATTAAGAATTAAGGTTTGGGGAATTTTAAGTGAGCCTTGGAAGAAATAAAATAGATTATAATGAGTACTGAATAAAATCAAATATAGAACAGTCAAGTAATCGCTATAAATGTGAATCTATAGTGAACCAAAAATTAAACTATAATTTTTGAAAATAAGTATCACATTTTACAATAAATAAGAATTTGCTGATAAAAGAGCAATTCACTAATAGCAATTTATTTCCAATACCTTTTTATAATAAACAGATGAAATTTAAAACTGTATCATTTTTTATTTGATGAAAAAACATAGGTCCAATAATGTTTTACAACTTTAAAGGTAATTCCCAGTAGAATTAGAAAGAAGCTATAAGCTTCCCAATTTGACAGAGAAAAAAAATAAAAGGCAAGAAAACACTTCAAAAAGCTGAAGTTAGAAACTAAAGTCAATACTTTATATGAATGTATAAAAGTAAAAACCAATATGAACTTAAGGGATTTAAACAGCTTATTAAGAAAAAAGAATTTACAGACTGGGTTAAAGAAAGCAGACACCACAAAGCTTACATGTATTCTATTTATAAGGAACTCAATAGAGAAATGTTAAGAAAAAAAAGATGGGTAAATATTTATCAGCATTGAGAAAAGAATTCCTGTGTTTGTTTACCGCTCTATGCCCAGATCCTCACACAGTAGACAAACTTAGGACACATTTAATAATTATTTATATATGAAATATAAACAAAAACATTATATATATATGAAACTGAACAAAACAGATCTACTGGTGTGGCTCAGTGGTCGAGCACTAACCCATGCACCAGGAGGTCAGCAATTCAATTCCTGGTCAGGGCACAGGCCCAGGATGCAGGCTCCATTCCCGGCAGGGGGTAGTATAAAGAAGGCAGCTGATATATGTTGATGTTTCTCTCTCATCATTCTATCTCTCACACCCACTCCTTTCCTCTCTCTGTAAAGTTAATAAAAACATATTTAAAAAGAAGAAGAGTGAACAAAATAAAGTTGTTAGTGATAATTTTATGCAATTAGCAATTACATTAAGAAGATAGAATTTGGTAACATGGGTCATTTGATATTGATTTAATATTGATAAAAGATACAATCCATAATGATGATATAATCATAAACATATATAAATCTGATAGGATAGCATATATATATACACACATACATATATATATACTAGAGGCCTGGTACACGAAATTCGTGCACGGGGGAGTGTATCCCTCAGCCCACCCTGCACCCTCTCCAATCTGGGACCCCTCAAGGGATGTCTGACTGCCCATTTAGGCCTGATTCAGGTAGGATCGGGCCTAAATGGGCAGTCGGACATCCCTCTCACAATCCAGGACTGCTGACTCCCAACCACTTGCCTGCTTGCCTTCCTTATTGCCCCTAACCGCTTCTGCCTGCCAGCCTGATCACCCCCTAACAACTCCCCTAACAGCCTGATTGATGCCTAACTGCTCCCCTGCCAGCCTGATTGCCCCTAACTGCCCTCCCCTGAAGGCCTGGTACCCCCAACAGCTCTCCCCTGCAGGCCCGGTCACCCCCAACTTCCCTCCTCTGCCGGCCTGGTCAGCCCTAACTGCCCTCCCCTGCAGGCTTGATCACCCCCAACTGCCCTCCCTTGCAGGCCTGGTCCCTCCCAACTGCCCTCCCCTGCTGGCCTGATTGCCCATAACTGCCCTTCCTTGCAGGCCTGGTCCTTACCAACTGCCCTCCCTTGCTGGCCATCTTGTGGCGGCCATCTTGTATCCACATGGGGGCAGCCATCTTGTGTGTTGGAGTTATGGTCAATTTGCATATTACTCTTTTATTAGATAGGATAGAGGCCTGGTGCACAGGTGGGGGTGGGGCCAGCTGGTTTGCCCTGAAGGGTGTCCTGGATCAGGGTGGGGTTCCCTTAGGGTGTGGGGTGGCCTGGGCGAGGGGCCTGTGGTGGCTTGCAGGCTGTCCACGCCCCCCGGCGGCCCAAGCAGAGGTCCTGGTATCTGGGATTCATTTATCTTCTAGAATTGAAACTTTGTAGCCTTGAGCGGAGCCAAGCCTCCTGCTCACTCCATTGCCACAGCCATTTTTGTTGGGATTTATTTATCTTCTATAATTGAAACTTTGTAGTGGAGGCCAAGGCAGGCCAGGGCTGTGGGAGCTTGGCTTCCTCCATCTCCGGGGGCAACTCAAGCCTCCTGCTCTCTCCAGCTCTGTGGCTGCCGCCATTTTTGTTGGGATTTATTTATCTTCTATCATTGAAAGTTTTTAGCCTTGTGTGTAGGCTTGGGCCAGCCAGGGCAGCAGGGAAGCTTGGCTTCCTCCATTGCCGGGAAAATCCAAGCCTCCCTCCTGCTCTCTCTGTGGCTGCAGCCATCTTGGTTGGGTTAATTTGCATACTCGCTCCTGATTGGCTGCTGGGTGTAGCAGAGGTATGGTCAATTTACATATTACTCTTTTATTAGATAGGATATATATATATATATATATATATATATATATATATATATATATATAATACTTAGGGTACTTTGTTATACTTCTCTTAATCATTAACAGATTAAAAAATAAAATAATCTAAATAATATCCTCTGAAAGTTTCTCATACTCAGTAAACAAAATTACACTTTTTTTCAAGTGACTATGGAAATTAAAATGAAGATTTTTCAAGCATCCATTGTTAAGAAACCTGACAAAAAATCACCCAGGTGCGAATTTATATCTCTGGGGTCCTTCACCAAAGAAATTTGTAAACGTTGATGTAATAAAAATGTTTTCCTAAAACAAAAACTAATATATGTATATATAGGTGTGTGTGTGTATATATATATATAACCAAAAATCAACAAAGAATAAGTAGAAACATAAATAGATCCGTGTCTATTTTCAAAAAGATGGCTTGCTCATTCATTCTTTTATTTGTTCATATTGGAAATATTAATTGAATACTTGTGCCAATAACTGAGAATACAAGGATAAACAAGTAGTAGTATCCACCTACCTTCAGAGAAGGAAAACAGATAATAAAGAAACAAATAGATATATAATAAAATATTGGCTAGTAACTAGTTCCACATTAGGGCTTAACATCAATGAGGTTTGTCATGTTATACACTAAATAGACTTTCCCAGAAAACAGAAATACAAAACTACCTTATAGATAGTTCAGATACTATTCTACTGTAGGGTTTGCTTTAATAAAAACCCCAAGCATAAAAAAAAAGAATGTTATCCGATGTCTCTGCACATTTTACAACTCAATTTTATGAAGAAATTCACCACATTCATTAAAAAACAACTTTACTAAACTATAACTAGCATATTTTGAGAGCATAAATACACAGAAAGATGAATATACACATTCATTCACATATGCTCATTTATGCCTAAAGGCAGTTGTATAAAGAAGAGAAGGGCAGGGTTCTCAAAAAGGGTGGCCTAAAGGGATGCTTTTTGGCCTTTGGTACCAGTTAGGGACTAGATAACTCATTCTTTTTCTTTTTTAAATTTAATTTTATTGTTTAAAGTATTACAAATAGTAGTACATATGTCTCCTTTTTTCCCCATTGACCTTCCCCCGGCTTGTTTCACTTTTTTTGAAAATCTGCCTGCCTGCATAAAATTCCCAAAATTGCAAAATTTTGCTACAAGGGTTTATTTTTAAAATCAGATTATTTAGGTATAACTTACCTATGTACACTTCGGTGAGTTTTGACAAATTCACACCTTCCCATTACAATTGTAATTTTTAAGGTGAATCAGAACTTGTCAAAATAAATTTTAAATCATTAAATGAGGTCAATTTTTAAAGCCTTTGGTATTTTTATTTTTTTGTTTGCTTACCAAATTTGAAACTATAAATTGAAAGTCATTTCAATCTTTTTAAAACACAGTCTTATTTAGTAAACAAATAAATCTCATGACCCTCTTTCATGTAATTTGGAATTCATAAAAATTGATACCATAAGAAAGAATGTGCCAAAGCAGAGAGGCAACATATGTTTTCTTTTATTCGTCCCAGTTTCCTAAATAGATAGTACTTGCCTGGTTATAGATAATTAAAGTGTAAAGCAATAAATATCCACTGTGTGAATACATGAGTGAATGAATGAATGAATGAACCAGAAGTTCTCTACTAGTTTAAGTAGCATTGAATCGTTTGGACAGCTAATATTACAGATATGAGGAGACAAAACAAAAACAAAAACCTCATAGTATGTCCTTAGATAAAAAAACACCAGTCTTTTCCTCCCAGAACCAATTCTCAGCTCTGCCCTGCATCCCTCCCTGAAAACAAACCCCCTTCTGCTACCAGGTCATTATTCAATAGCTAAAAGAATCACTTTTTCTCTCAAACTCAATTCTTCTTTGCAAAAGAAGTCATAAAACAAATGTGTGCAGTTAGGAGTGACCTGGCCGGCAGAGGAGGGCAGTTGGGGGCGACCCGGGCTGCAGGGGTGGACAGTTGGGGGGGACCCAGGCCTGCAGGGGAGGGCAGTTGAGGGGGGGACCCAGGCCTGCAGGGGAGGGCAGTTGAGGGGAACCAAGCCTGCAGGGGAGGGCAGTTGAGGGGAACCAGGCCTGCAGGGGAGGGCAGTTGGAAGGGACATGTTAAAATTCTAGGAGTTCATTGCTTGGATGAAGTCCAAGCTCATATATGTAAGTTGACATAAAGCTGATTTTATGTTAGGTTAGTCAAGAAAATGTACACATGACCAGTGTAAAATCATCTCGGTTCTCCCTAAAATTGGTATTATAATATTTAATGAAGTGCAGGCCATTAGCTACTATACAGTCCGCTAATATTTCCAGTAAGCACTTCCCATTGTGCTATTCCCTTGTTTAAAATCTTTCAATGACCCATCATTGCTCTGAGAATAAAAATAAAGCTTCTGAGCTTGTCTTTTTTAAAAGGCACCACATAAACTGGCCCTTCCTCCTCGAGAGTAGAGCCTCATTGGTTTCATTTGCACAGGCAACTCAGTGTAACACTGGCCTTACAACTTTGCAGTTCTACCGGAGGGACTTCCGCTCAAGTTACTGCGCATTTGTTCCAGGAACTTAGTCCCTTAGGACTAAGGACTCTAGTTTCTCCCATTCTGCGACCCTTCATCTCCCCCATTTCTTTTCCCATCTCCCTTCACTGTGCTGCTGACTCCTGCTGTTATTCTTACTTCATAGCTCTTGTTGGCCTGCCCCTGACCCCATAGGCATGATTACGGAGTGTGGATTTCCATACTCTCTGCTTGCCGGGACTTCTTCCAGTAAGTATCCTGCAGTCGAGTCAACCCATGTTGCCCAGACACCGTATAGTTTCCAGGATTGGCCTCTTATTGCTTCACTTTCCCCATGGCCTCCCGTGTTAAAGCTATCCCTCGGTGGTCATGTGGTAGTCACATGATCAGTGTAAAATCATCTCGGTTCTCACCATCTGCCTGACTGATGCCATAGCTGGGGACGCTGCCTTTCCCCCTCGGCAGACACCCTGGTCACCTGCCCCTTGCTCTTTTTCCGGTTGTCCTCTTTAGCACTCGGCGTCTCACCCCCTGGCCTGTTGGCAGCGAAGTGTGCAGGAGTAGAAGAGGAGGATGGGAGGGGATGGAGAGGAGAAACATAAAGAGAGGAATACTGCCCGCTTGTCAAATAGACCACTGGTCCTCCTCAGGGTCCCCAAAAGTCCAACACTCTCTTGCTGTCACGACCATATCATGTGCCAAAAGCACTCACACACACACATGTGCACACACACGGTATGGAAGGGTTTTATGAGAGAGTATAAACTGGAAGCAAACCCTCGTCAAAGCTAATGGTTACTATGGTATGTTTATCGTGGAACCTAATTACTGGTCTTTTAGAAAATGTATACCCTAATTATAGTCATTAGCAGATAAAAGATACTTTGCATTTCCAAGAGGTATATTGAGTGACAATCTTTTTTTTGCTTTTTTTTTTTTTGCTCATTCATTGATATATTAATCAAATATTTCTCTTTTTTTAATTTTTTTTATTTCTTTATTGATTAAGGTGTCACATATTTGTCCTCATCCCCCCATTCCCATCCCACACCCCTCCCCACGGATGCCCCAACCCCCTGTTGAACTTAACCATTAGTTAGGCTCATATGCATGTACACAAGTCCTTTGGTTGATCACTGAGTGACAATCTTTAAAGTTTATACTATTAAACTAGGAGAGGAGTTTTTGCTTAGAAATAAGCAGAACTGTAAAAATTGAATATTAATGCATGTTTCTTTGTTCTTAAAATGTATATGTTAACTATTGCTTACTTTTCATGTCTGATAAAATAAGAATGAAAAAAAAAAGGTTTCCAAAATGGTCCAGCTCCTTGCTGTCCACATTATCCATAAGCCAAGCCCCAAAGCAGAACCAACCAAACAGTTGTTCACTATCCTCACACCAGGCCTCGCCTCACCGGGGTCCTGGTCACTGCTCCAGACCAGGATTGTCCCTCTGCAAAGCAAAACTCTGTCTGCAACTTTGAAATACTGTCACCTCCCCGTTTCTAACACCAGGTCAGATATTGCATAGAACTCTTAGCCAGTTCTGCAACCCAGACATCTTAAATTAAGATCAGAATACTTGAAGTTAAATTCAGTGAGTTATGCACCGATCCCAACAATGTAATTATGTAAAAAATATTAAAGCACTTTAACTGTAAACTCTTATTTAAGTAATGCCTTCTTCTGCCATCTGGTGGCAAAAGCGAAAGGTATATTAATTATTGGTAGCAAGGCTATAAAGCAGGCCTCATTGAGCAATCATAAATGTATCTGCCAGATTGCAGGTTCCATCCTTTACTTAAGAAATCACAACATTTACAGCGTTGTCTTTGTTTTTAATAGGACAGTGCTCTCTGCAGTTGTTTGGAACACTGCTAGCTGCAAGCTGAGCACATGAATAATGCCTCATGCTAACAACACAACCATCAATTTTATATCAACAATCAACTTAGACATAAAACCTGATAATAATTCTCCATCCATTTCATACATGCAGCAATTTCTAGCATGTCTAAATAGTTTTTTTATTAATGATCAATATATCTCAAGAAAGCTTTCAAAGGGATTGATGTTTTATTATATAACCTGGCATTTCTAACTTGCCACAATACCCAGAACCTGGCTTCTCATTTCACCTAAGGCATTATAACCATTGTTATAAAATAATATTTTAAAATTTAAAAAAATAGTTTGAACTATGAGAAGTTTATTTGCATTATAGGTACTTTACTATATTTTTATACTTTTATCGTTTTATATTTTTATCATTTAATAAATTGGAAGTGTTATATGTAATTTTATATCAGAGAGTCACAAAATTAAAGAATAGGAAGAACTGTCAGACATTGAAAGGTTCATTTATCTACCCAAAGGATGTTTTCTACAATATCATTAACAAGTAGTTATCCAACTCTGCTTAGCTACTTTCAATAACAAGAAAACTCCAGTTGTGACAACACCCATCCCCAGAGAATCCTGAGAATTCAAATGTATTCCCTGTATATTACCCACATCGGCCTCGGTTAGCTCTCTGGAGTCCAGCAGCATAAATTCATAGTCTGCAGTATTTGAAGACAGTTGACATGCTCCAAATGCCAACATTTTCTCCTTTAGGATAAACATACCTAGTTCCTTCAACTATTTCTCACAAGTCATAACATCAATGTCTACACCAACCTGGTCTTTCTCTCTTTTTTTTTTCTTCTAATTTGAAAATATAGGCAATCAAAATGAATGCAAATGGACAAAACTGAGATGAAGTTTATGATATGTGAATTACATTTCAATAAAATATTAATAAAATTATTTTGACTGAACTCCAGAGATAGAGATTGTAATGAAAAGAAAGTTGGTGTGACTGTATTATTAGACAAAGTAGACTTTAAGATAAAAAGCATTGCTAATGACAAAGAATATCAGCACAGATTGAAAAGGGGCTCAGTTGACCTGGGAGATAGAACAGTTCTAACGTCTGCTCCAATAACATAGCTTCAAAAACTGCCACAACCATAAGGAGAAATCAACAATTCACAACAAACGTGGGACACATTTAACATAGCTTAAGAACTGATACACCAGGCAGACACAGTCAGATGGCCATGGGAGATTTGAATGATGGAGTTGGCAAGTTTGATCTAGTGAACACAGGAAACAATACACGCATTCTTCCGCACACGTGGAACGGAGCACCCACGGGTCTGTAAAGCCAGCTTAAGATATTTCAAACAATCCACATTATATACAGCATATAATTCAGCCATAGCACAATTTCATTTAACAATTTAAAAGGTAATTGTTAAACTTCATGTTTAAACATTTAAAAAATATGCTTCTTAATCACCTATGAGTCAAAATATAATTCCTAATGGATTTTAGAAAATATTTAGAACTGAAAGGTGCATTGAAATTTGTGGGATGCATTGAAATTTGTGGGATGCAGCTAAAGCAGCAGATTGATCTCTCATCTCCGATGTCATCTGACGACTAAACCAGACCTTGGGGGTTCACCTTAAAGTCCTCTCTATGCGTGCCCTTTCCCTTTCACATTAGGCAACTTGCGTTAAAGGGAGGAGCACCAGTCTGAGCTTCAGTCCCAACGCCATCACTTATTAGTTCTAAGGCCATGCCTATGTCTGACAATCTTTGTGAATTTTAAGTCTCTTCAACAGTAAAATTGGTAATATAATATTTAATGAAGTGCAGGCCATTAGCTGCCATACAGTCCTCTAATATTTCCAGTAAGCAGTTCCCATTGTGGATTCCCTTGTTTAAAATCTTTCAATGACCCATCATTGCTCTGAGAATAAAAATAAAGCTTCTGAGCTTGTCTTTTTTAAAAGGCACCCCACAAATTGGCCTCCAGCAGCATATATGGTCTTTTCACAAGTCATAGTCCCCAAAGCTCTCTCATTCAGGCAAATCAGTCTTTTCAGCTCTTATTCTCTCTAGGAATTTCAGCTCTTATTCTCTGCTTAGGAATTTTACCTCTGTGCTCAGTCTTCCAGGAATGCTCTTCCCTCTCCAACTCTCTTACCTATTTCTTATCGTCTCTCAATCGGAAATAAAGTATCATCACCTCAGTCAATTCACCTCATATATGGTTTTGTAGAACCTTGTATTTCCTTCCACTCATCCCAATTTCAGTTTTACCAGTGACTGTGTAATTAGGTGATGCATCTGTCATACAATAGATTTTAAACTGTATAAGGGCAAAGACCACATCTGTTTTTGCACTCAGTTTTACCTTAGTTCCTAGCTCCATACTATGATAGGTAATCAATAAATATTTATGCAGAGTAAATTGGAGTCCAGGGCAGTCAAAGAAACCAAAAACTAAGAGGTGGAGATTCTAGAAAAAAGACAGGCAAAGATAGGGATGTGAGCTCAATATTTGGCAATGGTTTCCCCTCAAGGAATTTTCTGATTCTAAGATGCCGAGGGTAAGAAGTTAAGAAGTTAGGGAGAAATGCTGAAAAACAGGGCAAATTTTTAATAAGTAATGTAGTGCTGGGAGAAAGAATTGGAGGTAGCACCTCAGGCTCTCAATTGAGACATCTGGAATTACTTAAGGGTTTTCCTTTCTCTTGGGGCTTTGCCTCTGGAGTTTACTTGCAGTCCCTTGGAGGAGACTGAAACAGTGAAAAGTGGCTTATAATGCAATTCAAAGTTAAAAATCTGTCTCTGCTCCTCACTCACCTCAGTACCGTGTCCCTTAGCACAGAAAACCATCAAATCTTTGTCATAAGGTATCTTGTCACACGCCCATTTATTACTATCTCATTATATTACAGTGGGATCATCTGAAATTATTGACTCTCAGGATATGGGAAAGGTATTCTGCCTGGGATCTATAATTTTTTCTAATATATAATTTTTTCATAGTCCAAGAGACCTTATTTCTATGTAGTTATTATTATTTGTGATGATTAATTGTGATCTATTTTCTTACTTGTAGGGTACCAACATTTTCTGGAATCTAGCTTACTAAAATTTTCTATTTATTTGTTTCTACTTATACAGATATTACACAGTTATATCTACTTTATAGAAATATATTTAATGCAGAAAAAAAGATTCTTATGTATTAGTACACAGAAGTATAATCCATTTGAGGCAAAAGACTACCAATTCTTATAAAATAGCTGCCCAGAACTCTTTCATCTTCTTGTATAGTAATTTCAGTTTCTGTTGTACTAGCTTTTAAAAATTTGCAATTCTAAAACAATGATTTTGAATAATGGAGAGAAAATGGAAATAGCTATGATTTGAGGGTTTCCTTCTGTTTTTGCATTTTTAGTCCACTTTTTCTGGAAGTGATAAGAAGTAAAAGATAAGAGAGAGAAGAGAGAGAGAGAGAGAGAGAGAGAGAGAGAGAGAGAGAGAGAGAGAGAGAGAGAGAAATAGAGAGTCTGAATAATTCACCA
This sequence comes from Cnephaeus nilssonii, assembly GCF_951640355.1. Taxonomy (NCBI): domain Eukaryota; kingdom Metazoa; phylum Chordata; class Mammalia; order Chiroptera; family Vespertilionidae; genus Cnephaeus; species Cnephaeus nilssonii. The sequence goes on along the minus strand of NC_137081.1, from coordinate 18,097,895 downwards.
AATGAGAAGCATACAAATTAAACTCTAATAATCACAGGCAGCTTATATCCTTTATTCCTCTTAACACCTTTGCTATTTTTGTAAAATCATTAGGGTTATTAAGATTATTCCTCTTAGAGAATCAAATGTTGGTTCTTTTACCCATTATTAAAAGTATTCATCACTGTCTTTGTCTCCAAAATTAAGGCAGGTTCTTGTTTTAACTTTTCTCAGAAGAAACTGTTCTTTTTCACACTGGAAAAATATAATAGTTGGCTATCTCAGAAAACTACTGAATTATACAATCAAAATATGATAATAGATGAAGTCCAAGCTCACATATATAAGATGACATAAATCATGTAGAAGTATTTTTTTTAGTAAAAATTTTGGTTTCTTAGAAAGTATATAGCTCATATGAAGGCTGATCATAGGCAAATGATTATGAAGGTTGATGAGTGTCTAATACCTTTGCACTTCCCCTTTTGTCTGATTGACCTCTTACTCTCCTGATCTGTGTCTACTCGCTACTGGAAGCCAATCAGAGGTATGCCAAGATCTAAATCATTCCTCCTTTATCACCTCTATTCAACAAGTCCATTTCCTCAAAATTATCACAAGATAAAAGCAACTGTATGAGAAGAGGAGTGGGGAGATAACTCAAGCTTTTCCTTACAGTATGAGAACAATGCAAACCAAAAAAAAATGATCTTTTCTTATGTATTTTCAATCATTGTGTGTGTATTGATAACTTGAAAATATTAGAGGTAATTTTCTACACATGACACAATGTTTAAGTAAATGCCTATATTTTGCATGGAATTTATAGCAATCTGACTTGGAATTTATAAAATATTTCATTCTGATAAGCAAAATCAAATCTTTCAAGTAAGCAAAATTTTATTCACATTAAATATTTGGTTCTTACAATTATCATCAGCCCCTCAATTATTCCCAAGATTAGAATACTTTCATCTTTTCCCAAATTTCCTCCTAAATTCAGATACTAGGGCTATAAAGGAATAAGTCTGAGATGGGCAATTCTCAAGATTCTATCTCAGATCCTCTATTACAACCATATGGCTCTACTTTCAATTCCTATTTTTCCTGATATCTCATAACTGGCCCTTTTTCTATACCCTCTTTGGGATATAAAACTTTAGTTTTTCTGTCTAATTGGCTTGTAATAAGGCTGTTTAGATAATGAGAAAAGTTTTGCAACTCGATAGTAGTTTTGAAAAAGATGACTGTATACCTTGTGTTCTGCAAAACATATATTTGACTATAGAGCTAATATAGCATATGGCTGGACAATCAGTCATTCTTCTAAAATATGGCTTTGTACTTCTTATCTTTCAGCGCATGATGAAAACAATGGGAATAAATGATAGAATTTATTTGTATTGCCAAGAAACGCATTTTCATCTTGACGATAGCTGAATCCTAGAATCATATATTAGAAATTATAGCAAGTCATTACTTTACAAAAAAGAAAAAGAAAAAAAGAGCAAGAAAAGAAAACCAAGCATAGATACTTCCTTATTCCTCTTTTTCATAGTTTAATATTATTTTATGGTTGCCTTGATAGTAACTATTTCAAAGTATGCCAGGTCATAGCTAAAGACACATATATAAAAACTTATAAGTATTGCCTACTTACATAATCCATACACATTCAATTTACCAGCTGGGGAGTTTTGACCCTCCCACCCCTCGATGGAGTATTCTATGTTCAGAAAGTTTTGCTCATAAATCACCACATCTTAAATGCCTAATTTAGCATTCATAACAGTTGGCTTTATTGTTTTTATGCTACAGATGATAATGTTGGCATATGAAAATTCCAAAATTATAGAGACTGTGGAAACTAGAATTAGAAATATAATATTAAAATTCTAGGGTTCATTGATTTTTTCAATTGACTAAAATGTCTTCTTGTGTTGCAAACCTTATGATATTTGGTAGAAAGCATAGACAAACATTGGCAGAGCTGACTCTACTGTGTTATGTGGTGGTATAGGGTCAGTTCAAGCAGGATTGGGGTGTTCCACGTATATAATGCACCACTGCAAATTTGGCACAAGATTTGGAATTATAGGGATGGGGTATATCTGAAAGGCTAGCTTGGGTTTCACCACCTAAAAAATCTTTGTATTTTAATTCTAGTTCTAGAAAAAAAAGTCAAGAGATCTTGTTTAAAACTGCAATACTGTGGGATGAAGTCAATATGATGACACATAGGAAGGAAATGGAAAGTACACAAAAATATGAGGGAAGTGTGACTGAAAAAAATGTAATGATCAAAAATAACTAGGAAATTAGGTGATCACATAAATGGCATAAGCCAAAACTGCAATATTGCTACATAAAAACTAAGAATAGTGCATTAAAAAGAATAATGGCTATCCAGAAGAAAGAGGTCAATAGCCTCACTATACTTTAGACGTACCAAAGCATTCCATCCACATCATAATTTAAGAGAGCTATAGATGAACTGTAGAGCTTCTAAAAGAGGTAAAGCAGAAGTTGTGTGGGATATGAGGAATGTTTTCATTAATTCCATAAAAGTTTAAGTACCCATAGTAGTAAAGGGGTCAGAAAACCCTGAATCATGGGCCAGCTTCTTGTTTTAGTAATAATTCTTTATTGGATCAGGCACACTCACTCTTTTATATATTGTCAGTGAATGTTTTTGTGCTATAGCGTCAGAGTGAGTAGCTGCATCATAGACTGTAGGGCCACAAGTTTATAATATTTTCTATCTGGCCTTTTAAGGAAGGGTTTTCTGACTTCTGGTCCAGTAGAAAAAATAAAAGCTATATAGTGGGTCCCCACTAAAGTTTACAGAAGATGCCCAGCCGGCGAGGCTCGGTGGTGAAGCATTGACCTACGAACCAGGAGTTCAGGGTGTGATTCCCGGTCAGGGCACATGCCAGGTTGCAGGTTCAATCCCCAGTGTGGGGCATGCAGGAGGCAGCAAATCAATGATTCTCTCTCATCATTGATGTTTCTGTCTTTCTTTCCATCTCCCTTCCTCTCTGAAATCAATATATATATATATATATATATATATATATATATATATATATATATATATATATATATATATATATATATATATTTAAAGTTTACAGAAGAATGTGTATCAGTGTATGCATGTGAAGAAACTACCAGAGGCTGTGTGATCTGTCTAAAGGTAGTATAATTGAGAACCCAGAAATAATCCCTTACATTTATGGTCATTGGTTTTTAACAAAGATGCCTGGGAAATTAAATGGGAAGTAATAGTATTTTTAAAAAATTGTATAGACATCCATATGTAAAAATGTGAATGTTGATCACTAGATCAAACATAAAAATTAACTTGTAATGGATCACACACCTAATTTTAAAAGTTAAAACTATACAAATCTTAAAATAAAACATAGGATAAGTTTTCAGAATCATGGGTTAATTAGTGATTTCTTAGATTGCACCAAAAGTACAAGTGATTAAAAAATTGATAAATTGAACTTCATCAAAATTAAAAACTTTATGCTCCTTAGGATATCACATAATGGGTGAAAGTATTTGCAAGTCTTATATCTGATGAGGAATTTTTACCCATAATATATATTAAAAAAAAAAAACATAACATGGTCAATTGGGAAAAAGGGAAGTATCTGTAATACTTTCAGCAATAAAGATATATTAAAAAATAAAGAGTTGACTTCAAAACTAGACCAAGAAATTAAGTAGCTATTTCTCCAAAGAACATATAAAAATGGCCAATATATAAAATAATAAGAAAAAAAAAAACTTCTCAAGAGTATTGATCATTAGAGAAATGAAAATAAAGACTATAATCATATATAATTTCACATTCACCAGAATATAATCATAAGACAGAAAAAAAGTCTTGGTGATAATGGGAGAAATTGAAACACTCAGGCATTGCTGGTAGAAATGCAAAATGGTATAGGCACTTTGAAACAGCTTTCCAGTTTCTCAAAATGCTGAACATAAAAATTATCATATAACTCAGCACCTCTACACCTAGGTAACTAGCAGGGAGAAATTAAAACAGATGCCTACACAAAGAACTATAGAGGAATGCTCATAGAAGCTTTATTCACAATAGCCAACAAGTCATAAAAGCCCAATTATCCATCAACTAGTAAATGGATAAAAATTTGCCATGTATATACATATATATGAATATTAGTCCATCATAAAAAGGAATGAAGTACTCATAAATGTTCTGACTTGAATAAATATTGAAAACATAATGGTTCATGAAATAAGCCAGACAGAAAAGAACTTACATGACTCTACAGGGGTTTGCAAAAGTATGTTTGCAGTTGTAATACAAATAAATAATATAATGATTAATAAATTATAAAAGAATAAACTGTTTTATGAACTCAGAACTGTAAACCTGCTTTTGCCAACCCCACTATTTTATGTAAAATGTCTAGAATGGGCAAATATATAGAGACCGAAAGCATTTTTATTGTTTCCTAGAGGTGGAGTGAGAAACAAGATTGACTGATAATGATGATAGATTTTTTTTTGTAATTATGGCTATATCCTAAAATTAGATTGTGTTGATGGTTGTACAATTCTGTGGATTTACTATAAATTATTATATTGTAAAATTAAAATAAGCAAATTTAATAAAAATTGCATAACCATAAAACTTCAATGAAGAAGTCAAAATATTAAAAATTCAAAGAAAGATTTCTAATAAACATTTTAACCATATTTTGGAGGATGTGAATAATGTACTAAATGTTCCCTTAACATATATCATGTCCTACAAAATAGTTATAATTATGTGACTTTTTTTTTTCCTTTTCTTAAATATTTTTATTGATTTTACAGAGGAAGCAAGAGGGAGAAAGAGAAACATTAATTATGAGAGAGAATCATTGATTAGCTGCCTCCTGCACACCCCCTACTGGGGTTGGAGCCAAAACCCAGGCATGTGCCCTGAGCAGGAATCGAACCGTGACCTTCTGGTTTATAGGTTGATGCTAACCACTGGACAACACTGGCTGCATGACAATTTTTTTTCTTAAAAACCAATGTTCAATACAGAATTTCAAGTATATGAGCAAATAGAAAACTGTCCATAATTTTTAATAAAAGGAGTAATTTACATTCTGAAGGCAGACATTGGATGAGGTAGAAGTTATTAATACTAAATGTAAAAAGGTTGAAAGCATAAAGACATAAGGTACTCTTTTAATGTAAAACATAAATGTGTAGAAATGACTAGTACTGTTAATATCAATTTTATGTATCGATCAATTATAATAGCATTTTATAAACTTAGTACTAACATTAATCTAAGAGTACAAACATATCACTAAAGTCATTTCCAAAATTTGCCAATATAATTCCTTAATCATAGCTAAATATAAATTCTCATTACTTGCAATATTTACAAAGTTTATCTCACAATCACCACATTGGACAGAACCTTTATAGTCTTTTAGAATCAACTCTCAATTATTTAAGATAACATAGGTAAGTAAGGCTCACTCTGTTTTTAAAAATGCACTGGCTTTTATTCTTATTGGCTCATATTATCACAACAGCACCATCACTTGCTGCTGCTCAGATACTGTATATGAATTTTAATTCTGACCAAATAAAATAAATTAATATCCTAAAGACTAAATTAATTTTGTATAATCTAAAGATTTAAATACATGTTGAGTAATTTCAGGAAATCAAAGACAGATTTATGTTCTAAGTCCTTTATCAAGTGTAATCGTAGGTGTTATTTAATTCACAAGTCTAAATTTGTTTCTTCATTTGCAAAATTCATGGCATAATTTTATTGTTTGTTTCAAAGGGATGCTATCTGGATTAAATGAGAAAAAAATTTAAAAAGTACTAAATAAAATTTACCCATTTAACTTGTGAGGTATCAGATATATTCTCCAAATTATAATTTGTTCTTTATGCTACCAGCCAAACAAGTTTATTGTCTCTATCTCAACAACTATTCTTAGAGATAATCATTTTGGAAAGAAAAGTTTAAGAGAAAAATGATATAATCAACATAAGGGAATGGAAAAAGATTAAGCAAATAGCAAAAGACTGGGAAAAAGAACTTGCAAGAAACCAATATTCTATTTTTAGTAGCCCTTTCTATTTGTAGAGAACCTAGGACTTTGTTTTAAAATACTGCTTATAAAAATTGGTCTACCATTATGATTTGAGTTCCCATTTATATACCAAAACTACCGAATGTGGATTAGTTATATCCAATACATTTTCACTTCCTAACTGAGCTCATATGAAACAAACTTCCAGCAAGGAAGTTATATTAACTTTCTTGTCACTGTAATTAAAATAATTTTCATTTCAAATTCAGTGAGTCATTTTAGAATACAATAGGAAAATTATCAAAGTAATTCACTGATTTTAAGAGTGTTCTAAATAGGAATAAAATGAACTGTTAAGGATAAAATTTGAACCTTAATTCAAAACACCCTAGACTTTTACACACATCTCACTGATATACTGAGAAGTCTTTATTATATTTTTTAAAGGTTAAAAAAATTCTTAAATTTAGATATGATCAGGAGGGTTAAGAATTTAATGGATGATGTTATAAACAAAAGACTTGGTTAAATTCAAAGGTGTTACTTATTTTAAATAGAAATCAACTTAAGCCATTTGAAGAGTAATGCATATTCATAATCCACTGAGAAATGTCTCACTTATTTATGGCTCATCAATAAAAAATATAGGTAGATAAGAGATACATGAAGGTGTTAAGACAAGATACTTTATGACTTCTGGGATATTCAAATGGATTGAAGGAGAAGAAACTAGCATTTTAAAAAGGCAATAGGGACATTATCTTATCTCTTAATTTTTGATCTTGGAAATAAAAACTTGCTTTATCTACTTAATATGTTTTATAGAATTCCTTTTTTAATTATCAGTGAGTATATAATCATATATGTAGGTAAACCATAAGTCATATACATCCGAAAAACTTAGAAATTTTAAATCAGTTCTCTTGAAGTATTTCTTAAAGAATAGTAAAGTTGTTAGATACAAACTCCCAGTGGCTACTATTGGAAAGTACATTTCAGAGCAAATTCTATGTGCAGGAACAAGATTGATGACTTATTTACTCAGAGGGACTAGAAGGTAGCAAGTATAGACAATTCTTTCAAAAAGTTTGACTCCAGATGGGAGGAAAGTGATGATGATTCCTGAAGGGTATCTACACTAATAAAAGAGAAAGATGCAAATTGACCGTACCTTCGTGATGCCCACCAGCCAATCAGGAGTGAGTATGCAAATTAACCCAACAAATATGGCGGGTTAATTTGCATACACAGGCGCTGAGCAGCCAGGGGCAGGACACTTGCATCGTCGCCATAGTGACGACGCAGGCATTCCACACCATCCCAGACACTCCAGGCCTCTGGGCAGTGTGGGAAGGCGGAAAGGCAGCTCCGGGCCGGAGCGAACGCCGAAAGGTAGCTCCAGGCTAGAGCAAAGGCGGTGCTGGCAGCCAGGGGAAGGAAGGCCCATTCTTGCACAAATCTTCATGCATCGGGCCACTAGTCCTATATAATAAAAGCATAATATGCAAATAGTCCCCTTGGGCGGTCTTTTAACCAGGAGTTTGACCGCTCACTATGACGTGTGCTGACCACCAGGGGGCAGTGCAGAACATGGCAGGCATTGGTGATGCGGTGCTGGAGGCAGGTGGCAGCGGAGGCCCTGCCAGCTCGGATGTGCCCCGAGGACAGCAGGACTGTGGCAGGATGGTGAAGCAGGTCAGTGGGAGGTGCTAGGCCAAGGCAGGTGCAAGCAGGGACCTGATCGCCCTGCCGATTGCTCCACAGACAGCTACCAGTGGTGGTGGTGGGGAGTGGGGCCGCCGCCTGGCTCCCTAGTTCTTAGGGAGCCAGGTGGGGGGCCTGGCCCCGATGGATCACCCCACAGGTGGGATGGTAGAGCAGGTGAGGGGGCAGCACCAGGCCACGTTGGGGTGCCAGGTGGGGCTGCGAGGCTGCGAGGCTGCGAGGCTGGGTTCGTGAGCTGTGGCTGCGAGCCTGGGGGTGCGAGCTGAGGCCTGATCCCCACAGGTCACCCTAAGGGACCACACCTGTGTATGAATTTGTGCACCAGGCCTCTAGTCTCTATATAATAAAAGCCTAAGTGATCATTATGGCAGAATAACCAGAACGACCAGTTGCTATGATGCACACTGACCACCAGGGGCAGATGCTCAATGCAGGAACTGCCCCCTGGTGGTCAGTGTGCTCTCACAGGGGGGGGCAACTACTCAGCCAGAAGCTTGGCTCATGGCTGGCGAGTGCAGCGGCAGTGACGGGAGACTATCCTGCCTCCACAGCAGTGCTAAGCAGGAGCGAGTCGAGCAATAAGGGGCCTGCCACTAAGAAACAGCGAGCCAAGCAGTAAGGAGCAAGCAGGTAAGGAGCGAGGGAATCTGGATTGCTAGAGAGGGATGTCCGACTGCCAGCTTAGGGGGAGGTTGGGCCTAAGCCAGCAGGCAAACATCCCCCAAGGAGTCCTGGACTGCAAGAGGGCACAAGCCAGACAGAGGAACCCTCCACCCCCAGTGCACAAATTATGTGCACCAGGCCTCTAGTATAGAATAAAGATTTGCATGTTTTGCTGTTTTTTTGTTTTGTATGTTTTTGGTGCTGTTCTTCTTGCTTTGATAGGAACAGAAAGTGTTTTTAAATATTGATGTGAAAAATCTAAAGGCGACAAACCCAATAAAAATATGAAAGAAGGAAAATCTATTTGGAGCTCTGATAATGCTGGAGAGGGTTGGATTCAGAACTCCTGTAAGAAAAGTATACCACACCGAAACTGGTTTGGCTCAGTGGATAGAGCGTCGGCCTGCGGACTGAAGGGTCCCAGGTTCGATTCCAGTCAAGGGCATGTACCTTGGTTGCGGGCACATCCCCAGTGGGGGGTGTGCAGGAGGCAGCTGATCGATGTTTCTCTTTCATCGATGTTTCTAACTCTCTTTCCCTCTCCCTTCCTTTCTGTAAAAAAATAAATAAAATATATTTTTTTAAAAAAAGAAAAGTATACCACTATTTTGTTGTTATTAATCCTCACCCAAGGATATTTTTCCATTGATTTTTAGAGAGAGTGTAGGGACGGGGAGAGACACAGATAGAAACACATCCATTGGTTGCCTCCTACCTGCAATCAAGGTACATGCCCTTGACCAGAATCGAACCGGGGACCTTTCAGTCTGCAAGCTTATGTTCTATCCACTGAGACAAACCCACTAGGTCAACACCACTATTTTAATAAGTGGGAAAGCACTGGCAAGAAGCAGGTAAGTTTTAGAACCATGCAGCGGACCTCCCATAAAATTTACATTTTCACTGAGAAGTAAGAAGCAAAGTCATTTAATGAGCAACACAGCTGGAGGAGTGTCCTCCAAGACCTGAGGGGAGTACAAGGTGTTTAAAACAGTCATTTCAGTTGGAAGGGAAACCTAACTGACTTGAAAAATGGAGGTTGCCAGATAGTCTGAGACAAAATTAACTTAGAAAGCACAGGGACTTCTGTGGCACTTTAATGCCGATAAAATAAATTTCTGTCCTCAGAGGAACGCACAGAGGGAGGCTCACAGGAAAGGTCATGAGGTCAGATGGCATAGACCATAGTTAGTGCAGCGAATGCTTCCATGCAGCAGCAGCCCGGGATTCCTCTGCCGGTCCACCTTATGTGCTAACGACTCTGGGCTATTGCAAAGAAATTCTTGCTTCAAATTTTTTTTTATTTATTTTATTTTTTTTAATTATTTTTTTTTCAAATTTTTTTTTAATTGATAACATTTTAAAACAGTATGCCAGAGCATGTGTCTTGATGAATACTAATATGGTGGTTTGAGAGAAAAAAGAAATGTTTGGCTTGGAAAGTATCTTGTGCTGAAATAATTTTGAGGGAAGTTGGCTTCCAATGTGTTGCAAAATGCTCACAGTCTTTGTCATGCTAATGAGCGACCTGACTTCAGTACAGAATGACATAATATGCACAATATTTTTAAAACATTTATTCACAAACACTTCTTTTGTTCATTAAACATCTTGTAGGACTTCTAGTCCATACAACAAACTTGGGGAAATGTGACTTACTAGTAAAACATTTTTATACTTTGCCTAATCCCTTCCATTAAATGATAAGGACTTGTCTTACCATGCTTGGCTTACATTTCAGAATAATAGAGCTTAGAAAATCCATATGGATGTTACAAAAACGTGTATTATTTAAAATATTGAATGCATACTTAAGAATGAACATGTTTTTCTTGTGTTTAAGATTAAGATGCACACATTTCTTCTCCCATTCAGATTCCAGATTTATGCAATTCACCCCATTACTGAGAGAACACCAGTCTAATCCTTTTATATGGTTTAATGCTCTTATTTTGTGTATCCCTTAAGCTGTTGTCAAATAGTCTTCCATAAAAATTATGATTATCTACTCAGTAGCTGAACTCAGTGTACCAGTTTATTCCTTAAATCTGCTTCCTTTGTATAAACAAACAGGAGATGTATTAAAGTTCACTGATAGTATTTGCTGGCCACTTTTACTGAATATGTCTCATGATTAAAAAATGAAGGGTATATAGAAAGGATTTAAGTTGTTTGCAAACTATGTTTTTTCCCAAAGAGACTTTTATTTTTTTCCTCATAAGATTAAACACAAACAAACGCGCACACACTCAATAAAGGTTTAGATTGGTAAAGAAGCCCTGACTATAAGGACTCCTATATTAGCTTTGCTGTGAGAGAAAGTTGGCATTCAAATCCACTCTAAGTACGAAAAGGCTTGTTTAATATTTTAACACTTATTGCCATGTCCACACCACTGAAAACTTATTGCTAACTTACTCACAATTGTAGACCATTTCAAATTGCTTCTTAAAAAATCAGTGATAATTAAACCACCAGGGATTCCTCAGTGGATACTTATATGCTCTTTTCATCTAAAATAGTATTTCTAAATTAGCTGAGTAGTGAAAGATTAAAGCAAAAAACTAAGGCAGCTGCTGGATGACGAGTGAAGGTCAGAACAGCAGAAGAAAGTTAAGAAATCTTGTGTGCAAAATCAACTGATGTGGAGAAGCCAGAATTGGACCATGACCAAATGTGAAACAAGCACACACACACACTATGCATGAGCACATATATACACACTACTAGTTATGTATGCATTGCATACAGTGAGGAGTTTTTTACCCATGATATAAAACAGAATTATACAAATACTATATATTCAAGAACATTAATATTTTGAATAAATTAATAAAAACACTAGTATAGAAGACATAAAAATTGACTAACATTTCAGAAATAACCCACAAAACTTTCATGGTAAAAGATAGTATTAAAAAAAAACCAAAAACTATGCAGTTGATCTATGCTTCCTTGACTCCGGGTCTGTTCTTGTTCATCAGTCTATGTTGTTCATCATTTCCCCTAGATCAGTGATGGGCAACCTTTTGAGCTTGGTGTGTCAAACTTCGTCAAAAAACTGAGCATAACTCGGGTAGTGTGTCACTTTGAGGAAAAAACTAACTCCAAGACTCTAGTCGCAAATGTTTCATCCTCAGGAGCAGCAAATGTTTCATCCTTGGCATGCGGCCGCGTGTCATCAGAAATGGCTACGCGTGTCAGTGCCGACACGTGTGTCATAGGTTCACCATCACTGCCCTAGATGAATGAGATCATGACCCTAACCAGTGGTCATGGACAACAGGGGGTTGGGGGCATGCGTGGGGAGGGGTTTGGGATGGGAATGGGGGGATGAGGACAAATATGTGATACCTTAATCAATAAAGAAATGGGAAAAAAAGCCAATTTGTGAAATAAAAAAAAAACACTATGCAGTTGACTATAATGATTAAGTTATGGAGGACATTTACACTGGTGGGAAGAGTGCCTTAAAAAGGAAATGTTCAGAAAATGGTAAATGATCCACTGGGGTTAAACCCAACATAAAAATAGTGAGAAGTGAGAAGTGAGAGTTGGCAAGTTGAAATATATGGAAGTGAGTTACAGAGCTCAAAAGACAGTTTGGGGAACTATAGTTGAGTCTTGATAACCAAAAGAAAAAAAAAATGCATCATGTTTTACAGGCAGTGATGAATCATCAATGGTGTTTAAGAATTAAATTAAAATACTTAAATACATAATTTTAAGAGTCATTTTGGCCATAAGGAAAAAGTGCTATACTGAGAAAGAACAAGAGAATGAATGGTGTCATGGGATTAGAACGTAAGTGCAATAATCAAATTAAATGATTGAAAGGCAGTAACAAGTGGATGGAAAGGACAGAACACATGGGAGGAGAAAGGTAAAGGTCATCTTTGGAGGGCAGCTTTTTTAAAATATATTTTATTGATTTTTACAGGGAGGAAGGGAGAGGGATAGAGAGCTAGAAACGTCGATGAGAGAGAAACATCGACCAGCTGCCTCCTGCACACCCCCTACTGGGGATGTGCCTGCAACCAAGGTATAAGCCCTTGACAGGAATCGAACCTGGGACCTCCCAGTCCGCAGGGCGATGCTCTATCCACTGAGCCAAACCGGTTTCGGCATGCTTTTAATATGAATGGTTAGGAGAGATCAAGAAAAGTGAAGAGTGAAGCTAATATCAAGGTTTTGATCCAAAATGAATTGGATGATTAAAATGTCACTTTCAAATACTGGGAACACAAAAGATTCACATTATTTATGACATCAAGGCAAAATAGATTACTATATTTGGGGGTTAAAAGTGAATAGGTAGATGTGATAGGTTCAGTTTTGTAGAAAAATTAATTTTGGAATTTTAAGCATCTTGGAGCCTATGGTATCATACAGTGGTAACAGGAGATGATCAGGGAAAGTCCTTTTGAAACAACAGGAATCATTGCACCTAGTGAATAAATAAGGCTATCACTGAGCACACGTGTCAAATGTTGGTGTATCTTTTTAAAGATGCTAGTGAGATAAAAACAGAATGACCAACATATTTAAATTCTGCAAACAGTATCTCACACAAAATACCAATAGTCTCTCATGTGTATTTATCAGGAGAGATGCTAGACAATGTCTCATACACACCTTAACATAGTGACAATGATAATTCTTAGCACCGTGGTTTCACTTATTAAACAAGCATAGCCACTACTTAGTTACTATTATTGATTAATATAATTATAAGAAAGTCTCAATGAGAAACCATATAAATCACTGAAGTCAAATTTATTAAAATGCTTGATAAAACATCAATACACTGAATGTCAAAACTGAAATCATCTTATTTAGTGATTAGCCCAAAATGAAATACCACAGCCTATAGAAAGAATGGTTTTATTTCCAACTGCAAAGTAATCAAATGAGTGAGTGCATTTATTGAAGTAATTGTAATCTATTTTTAAATTCCATTACATGCATTTCAAAGTGCTCCAACTACAATCATAATGATTAAAATGGCTCTTCCAAAGTATTAGCATTCAATTGCTTATCTTTAAGCACACCAATATTTTTCTTTCAGTGACAGAACAAACAGAAAAAATATTCAGACTTCTGTTATTCATCTATCTTTATAAAGCAAACATGATGCTAAAAGAGGAGAGAAGGAATTATATTTCTTAGAATTATATAAAAGGAAAAACTCTACCTATGGAAGTTGAGAAATGATTTCAGAGCTATTGTGAGTATTGATAACAATGTATTCATCTACAAAATCAATAATATTGATACCTGGCATGGTGACCAAGGATTTGATATAATTTGGAATATAAAGACAACTTTTTAATATATTCTTTAGGCAGCTTAGAGATACAGGTTACATACATGAAAATCCAAAGCAAAAGGAAAATCCATTAAGTAGCAAAAGGTTTTGATGACCTATGGGGCTGATAAATATAAACCTGTCATACTTCAAATTATTTTTAAAATAAATTTTAATGTTGCATGCAAGTTTTTGATGTTCTTGTTACAGTGTTTTATTTTTTAATCCTCACCGGAGGATATTTTTCCATTGATTTTTAGAGAGAGTGGAAGAGAGGGGGAAAGACAAAGGGAAATATGGATGTGACACATAGATTAGTTGCCTCTTGCAGGAGCCCCGACCAGGGACTGGGCCAGGGAGGACCCTGCAACCAAGGTATGTGCCCTTGACCAGAATAGAACCCATAATCCTTTGGTCCCCAAGCCGACCTCTATCTACTGAGCCAAATCATCCTGGACAGAGTTATGGCACATGCTAGAGTCAAATGTAACATTGCCCCATGAAGAAACCACACAAGAATACTGTCAGTCTGTCACATCTGCAAAGCGAGCACGCAAACCAGTAACAAGAGCTGAGAAATTGGTTTAGAAGTTTCTCTAATTCTTTCAGCATTTATGGATAATCTAATATATTCTTGGTAATGTATGAAGCAATTCCTGAACAAACGGATTAATTCAAATCTATGCAAATAATGATACCAAGGACCCCAGTGATCCAGTCTATTCTGAGGCCCTCCTTAGAATATAAAATACCAGGTAAATTCTCTAGGTGAATAATTTACGAGAGTCCTAAAAGGACATAGGCTTTATGGATGTTGGGGATGAGATCCAGAATTCACATGAAACATAATTTTAGTGTTTTTCATTAAATAATCATTGTAGAAAAAGTAGGAAGTAGAGATAAACATCACCACAAGAACAAAACACCACCTAAAATTCCATTATCATGCATTTATTACTATAGAACTTGGTATAGGTTTTCATATATGTATTTTTCAAAATATATTTCTTTATATACTATATATGTTTTCAATGCATATGTATATATCTATTTTATATGGGATATGTATAGACATGATTCTGTAAATTTTTCCCCTTTTTCTAAAGTATTATTACTTTCCTTTCATTTCAATAAATATTTATTATTAATGACTACATAAAATTCAACTGTGTAATCTATCATAGTTCATTTAACTGTGTTTTTAGTTTTTCACTATTATAAATAATATTATATTAGCACATTTGTACTTAAATCTTTGAATATCAATCCAATACATTCCTTAGGATAGGTAACTGAAAGTTAAATTTTTAAGTCTGTCTTAAATCTTTCTTAAAGGTCAAATTACCCTGCAGGTATATAATAATGATTTAATCCAGCAGTGCATATGGGTTCCAATTTTCCTATCAACAACACTAGCTGTTATGATTCTTTCTCATTATTTGTTCATATGATAGGTCATTCTTTCTTAAGTAGTGACATGATCTTCTAGGTTATATGGATATCCTCAAATTTATATGAATTTATGTGAGGAGAATCTATAGTGTGAATTCTAGCTGCTGTGTTTTGGAGTTAAAGGGTAGGTGCTTATTCAATTTCATATCACAGTATCACCATCCTAAAATGATAGTATCAACTTGTACTGCTAAAAACAATGTTTCTTTATTTACAACCTCATTAACTTGAGGTATGCTAAAACTTTAAGATGTTTTTCCAATATAAAAATGAAATAAATCTATATATGTTATTTTGGTACATGTAATCATATTTTTATCCTATAATATAATTTGACTGCTTATAACTCTCAATGCTTTCCCACTGCCCATAGAATAAAGGACACATAACATACATGGCTGTTCAAAATGTACAGCCTTCCTATCTCCAAGGTGACCTCCACATTTCCCTTGAGTCCCATGGTATAGTTATGTTATATTTCATTGAGCTCCTCACATACTCTGCACCCCAAAGCTTAAAAGAAAATAATATACTGAAATGACCTAAATTGAGATGAAAATTCAGTAAATAATAGCTCTTGATTTATTTCTATTTCATATTTGTGATAGCATACAGGAATCATTAATATTATCACTAATCATCATCATCTTTTTTATGGAAAGAATATGGAAGCTTCTAATACTTTAATTTATCTAGTAGCACTCAATTTGCACATTACAAATATCACATTTCATATTAATTATGTAACTTTCCTGAGATTGTTCACCCAAAAAATATAGCAATCAATTTTACTTGTAAATAAGACTCATCTGTTTCAGTATCAATTTATATATTCCCTTTACACGTGAGATTTATCCCAATTATTTTAACTATCTTAACCATTTCAAATCTCAAATCCCTCACTAAATTTAAATTTGTATTATTCCAAGTTTGTATACACCATTAGATTAATGCACACTGAGATAATTAGGACCTAAATCAAATAAATTTTAATGATAAAATGTACCCTCTTATAGTATATTTCCCATTAATCTGTGTTGATGCATGTTATTGGAGACATATTGAGCTTTGAGTCCATTATGATCCACAGAGCTTTTCTGCCATATTTTATTTTTGATATATTGTTGGCCTAGTAAATTTTCCTCTATCTGAGGCCACATAATGTTTGTACATACCAAGCATAATTTGATTTCATAGAAATCTGTTATAATTTATATTTTTATATTCTAAAATAATAAAAAATCAACTGCTTAACTATAAATTATTTTAGGGTACAGAAAATTCTGATTTAAAAAATCTATTTAGCTCTATCTATTGAGTTAAAAATCTATTTAGTTCAATCATAAATCATTTATTCTTTATAATGTACCATTTTGTGTTGCTTTTATTTCTCACTGGAACATTTTATAATTTCCACACTATTCCAACTCTATAACACTGAGAAGCTGTACTAGGTAGTATGGAGTCTAAAGAGCATATATCCTTTCCATCTTTAAATCAGCAAAAAAGTGCAAATATTACATCAGCAATCAAGACAATAAATAGTTAAAGCATCAGTAAAACAATAATAAAGGAAACTAGGAAAAATATGTGAACTGATGTCTGTAAAGAAAAACACTTTTACACAATGGGAAACAGTATAAAGTTCTTAATATTCATTTATTAAATATGTCCTATCCCGATATCTACTCAGGGGGTCAAGAATTATTACTGACATTTACTAAATGAGAACTGAGAAGTAGAATTACCTTTTAAATTGCTGGCTTAGAACCTAACAAACAGAAATAAGTCAGCTTTCATTAGACTTAGAGTTTGACCAATAATATTACAATGTAAGTGAAAATCCTAAATAATCATCATCATATATAATAAAAGGCTAATATGCAAATCAACCGAACTGTGGAATGACCAGTCGCTATAACGTGCACTGACCACCAGGGGGCAGATGCTCAATGCAGGAGCTGCCCCCTGTTGGTCAGTGTGCTCCCACAGGGGGAGTGCTGCTCAGCCAGAAGCCAGGCTCACAGCTGGCAAGTGCAGCATGGTGGCGGGAGCCTCTCCCGCCTCCACTGCAGGAAGGCGGTAAGGAGTGAGGGGTCCTGGGCTGCGAGAGCCCGGGACTGCAAGAGGGATTTCTGCCTGCCAGCTTAGGCCCCATCCCCAGGGGGATCGGGTCTAAGCCGGCAGCGGACATTCCCCGAGGAGTTCCCGACTGGGAGAGGGTGCAGGCCAGTCTGAGGGACCCCCTCCCCCTCGAGTGCATGAATGTCATGCACTGGGCCTTCAGTATAATAATGATTGATGAGAAAAACTAATATTCAACCTTTTTGTTCTGATAAATTAAAATGTTAACCTGAAATGAATATTCCTGGTGTGACATGCAAAATGCTATTAATAATTTATACAGCCGAAACCGGTTTGGCTCAGTGGATAGAGCATCGGCCTGCGGACTGAAAGGTCCCAGGTTCGATTCCGGTCAAGGGCATGTACCTGGGTTGCGGGCACATCCCCAGTGGGGGGTGTGCGGGGGGCAGCTGATCGATGTTTCTCTCTCATCAATGATTCTAACTCTCTGTCCCTCTCCCTTCCTCTCTGTACAAAATCAATAAAATATATTTAAAAAAATAATAATAATAATAATTTATACAACCTCAAAGTTTCAAGGTCACCATAAAATCCAACTATTTTCTTCTTACAAAAAGGTATTAAAATAGTTTAATATAAATAATATTAAGTTATTAATCACATAATATTTCTATATTTTAAAGGGTCATTTTATATTTTTAAAACATTTTATGTATTTAATTTATGAATTTAATTTATAATTCAGAATCACATGTCTAAATGTAAAAAATGTCTAAGGGGTTCTGAATCACAATACTAAGCATGGTTAGCAGAGGGCAATAGATGTAGATATAAGAGATGGAAAAGTTCCATCTTTCACTCAAAAAATATATGTAATCAATTTTACTTGTAAATAAGCCTCATCTATTTTAGTACCAATTTATATATATTTTAGCCCTTTTTACATTATACACTTATATATGGCTTACATTTTATAAAGGTGTGTATACATTTCTAATAATAAACATAAAATAAGCCCATGCACCTACTGAGCACTTACTGTATGCAAAGCACTAGTCTTGACCTTATAAAAGCAGGATGAGTAGAAACTCATTTTATACTCAACAAGCCCCAAGATATTATTAAAAATAATTGTGAAGTATAATTACAAATAATTACAGTACATGTGGAAACCATGGATGGCATTATATACAGAATTCTAGGGGAGCACTGAAGTGGGAAAATTAGCTCTGAAATATTTTTAATTTTTTTTTTTTAAATTGCAGGCCCAAGCTTCCAGTAAAAAGGAAGGGTAAGAACTTTAGGGTTTTGCTTCTCTTACCTTTACGTTGACTTGGAGTCTCTCTGAGAGCCAGGACCACATATTCTACTGTGGACCTCCTATAGAGGTTATCACTTTGTCTTTTATGGCAGAGACAGGGCAATATTAAATGATAAAATGAAAAGCTCCTTTAGAAAAAATATCTTTATTATAAAAGAATTTAATTCTTACTACAAGAGCATCCTCCACTGGCAAAAAAAAAAAAAAAAAAGTATGTTGTAGTGCGAATTAACCTCAATGTCCTCTGCTAGTCCTCTCAAACTTACTTCTATCTTTGAATCACCCCCAAGCTTCGGTTTCCTCATCTATAAAATAAATTAATCTACTCTAATTATTTCTTAGTGTTGTGAGGCTTTCAAAAGTTCTATATTACAACCAATATAGATATTCATAATTTCAATCTTTATTTTTACCTAACTTTGGTATACATTTATTGATGAAGGTATATATATATATATATATATATATATATATATATATATATATATATATAAATATTGATGAGAAATATTGATGTTAACCTGAAATATATATGCATACATATTTCAGAGAGGAAGGAGAGGGAGAGAGAGATAGGAACATCAATGTTGAGAGAGAATCATCAATCGGCTGCCTCCTGCACACCCATAACCTGGGCATGTGCCCTTGACTGGAATCAAACCCGGGACCCTTCAGTCTACAGGTCAACGCTCTATCCACTGAGCCAAACCAGCCAGGGCTACAATTTCTTTTTTACAAGGATTACAGATCAGCAATATACAAAGAGTTCTTTTAGAGTTAGTAATGTAATCATTTTGAGTTGTAACATTTAGAACAGTACAATTCCTCTTACATGCTTTGCCATTAGGCATCAAACTTCACTATATAAAATGCTCAGTTTCCTTTTGAGAATATTATTCTATGTTCTTAAATGATAGCCTCTCTTTTGAATAAGGTCTCTCCACATCTCTACTTTGCCATGCCCAGTAAATTTTATTTATTACTCAGATTTGTTTTATATTAGCAAAATTTACACAACAGATTCTCTCCCATAAATGAGATTATGTGGGAGATAAGATAAGGAGAAAATTCTTTAGGGTCTCTGTATTAGTGCGCAGCATTAATGTTTTCCTCAAGATAACCACTATGACATCACAAACAGAGAGAAACCAAAAGAGGCATAACTCAAACCAAATTAAGGGAAGGTTAGAAAGCACCCCATTTTATTGTCATGTAACATGATGGGAGGAAGAACACTAATGTTCACAGTTGCTTTCCTTGTTTCTTTGATTTTTCTCTACCTCCTTCCCTCTCTCTCTTCCTTCCTCCTTCCCTTCTTCTCATATTACCACCATTCCTCCCTCCCTCCCTCCCTGCATCCTTCCTTCTCTCCCTCCCTACCATTTTACCATGCTCCTTCCCTCCCTCTGTCCAAAAACAAAAACCAAAAAATCCAATAACTTATAAAGGACTATTATAGCTTAGAGTGCTAGGAAAATCAACTACAAGTAATAAAATAAATACACAAACTGAAATAAGATAGTATTTCATTTTTGGCACACATTACACTAACGTAAATCGAGGTGCTATAATTTAGTAAAGCAGGAAGCTTTCCATCAATTTGACAGTCTTATTAGCCTCTGAAGAGGTGAAACACAGAGGAGGTAGTTATTGTTATGGAAAACATTCCTCTGTTAGCTCTTTTTTTCTCTCTACTTATAAAATTCACTGTGTAATTATTTACCAAAAAGATTTTGGATATTTTAAACTGTAATCTAATTTTTTTCTAAATTGTATTATTCTTTGGTCTATTTTGACCTTGATCCTACAAGTCAATCACAGGAGGAAAAGCTCTTCAATAAACAAATTCAAGAATAATTTTCCTCATGAGCAAACTGCAAATAGAAAATTGAACATATGATATGATTTCAGAAGTTCTGGAAATTTTACCCACTCAGAGAAGCCTTCCCCAAATGCCTGAAACTCTAAAATTAAAGATTCTTCCCCTGAATATAAAATATCGCTTCTGTATGGATTTTAATGTCTCTGTGAACAGAAGTCATGTTGGGATGTTTTAGTCATTTATAAGGTAAGAAGGTATGGATTTGTTTCTTCCATGGGATAGCATGGGCAGGGGAAGAGTTAGGAGAATGAAAACTCTAGATTATAAAATGGGAAGAAGATAGTTTTTGCTTCTATTTATTTTCATTTTTATTAAAGTGAGGCAATATCTTATACTGAATAATGCCATTTATCAGAAGCAGATTATTTTCTCAATGAGTGACATGGGCAAAATATGTAAGTCCTCAATAGTCCTCCCCAGGAGGGAGAAGTAGTCTTAAACAAAGACTAACATGTTGCTTTGCTTTAGAAAAAGGCAGTCACCAAAGAAGGGAAATGTGAACTCAGTATAAAGGGCTTTCTGGAGAATGAAAGACTCAAAGGGAAGACATACCCCAGAAAGGTCTTTAAGTTTTGCTGGGTGTTATACAATATATACAATGTCACTCTTGTTGCCACCCCCTCAAGAGGCAATTCTGCAGAAGCCTACATTATTTTTCTGGGCTTTTTAGAATGACAGTGTTCTGAGATTGCCCTCCAGACTAGAGCAAAAGGGCCTAGTTTAATGAGGTATGTCCACTAGTAATATGTACTAGGAGGCACGGATTGTAAACAAACTACCCTTTGTCATCAGGTGTGTGATTGTGACTGTTATCTTATGTTTTAGTTTCCACAATTGCTTAGCTAAAAGTGGTTAGGTATTTGTAAGACAGCCTCTCTGAGAGAAAAGAACATGTTCATCTTTACGGAAACCAAATTGAGTTCTCAGCCTTGAGAATGTGAGTTAGAAAGGAAAAGAATGATAAACTATTCTGCTCTGCAAAAATACCAAGAGGTAAATGATTCCTTCCAGTTCTGAAAACCAACGTCAATAGTTATTTCCCAACATATTTGAGATTTTCCAAAGAACAAGAAAACAGTTGGGGTCAGCTTTGGCAGAGGAGCAGATTGCAGAAGGCCCGATTTGAACCCATCAGATTTCATGTGGCTGAATAAATATTATGTCTAGAAATAAACATGGGTAGCAGAAGAAAAGGATATAATTGCATGAGAGGACACTAAATACCAGAGAAGTGTATACATGTTATAAAAGTCAGAGTTTGGAATCAGAAAGACTAAAGACAGTTGAAAGGATATCCCCTACGGTTAGGATAATTTGGATGTGGTAGGGATACCATGTGACAAATGTAAAAGATCCTCTCATCAAAAGTTCGGTTTAAGTTGAGGGCTGGTTGGGGAAAGGCCCCAAGACTGGTTGAAAGGCAGCCAAAGCAAGTCCAAATCAAGACATTACTCTCAAAGGGCAGGAGGTTCATCATTCACTCTCAGGATCATAACCCAAAGTCACCCCAGGCAAAGTTCCTCAGAGAGGGTGAGTAAAAGAACACAAGTCAGCATTTCCAGAATGCTGTTTCAAGCATTAAATTGGAATTTTATTTGAATATTCATAGGATCCTGGATTTTCACTTTCTGTACAATCACGTTTCTGCATTTGGGTTCACTATATTCTCTTTATTTCTTTGCGCAATAGACACCATTGGTGGCTTATGCAACACCAACCTTTCCTTCTTGCTGGGGAAAAACACACAAAAGCCCCATCCCCATTTTTAAAGTACAGTATCTATACTTCTATTACATAGTCATTAGGTCCTTATTCTGAGCTCCCCACAAGGAACCTGACTAGAATAAGCCAATCATGGCCAACCTATTCCTCTTGACAAAGAATGAGTGGTTTAGTTATCCAAGCATAAGGCAGATGATCCATTTAGTGGATAATTTTTGTTACATAGTTGAAGGAGATATTTCTTCTTCTCTCTCTGCATTAACAAGTTATACTAGGTTGCCTTAATCACGATGGCTACCATCTTTTGACCAGGAAGAACAAAGCCAACATATAAAGGAAGGCAGAACTGAACAAACCACAGAAGAATGGAACCAAAATCCTGATTGACTGGAAATTTTCTTAGGTAAGCTAAACTTTTCTTATTGTTTCATCTATTTTAAGTCAGGGTTACTATAATTCCCAGCTTAAACCATATAAATGATACAAACCTGAATGTGAAATGTAGAGCTAAGGGAAGATTTGGTTTAGTAGGGTATTATTGCCTTTTAATATGGAAGAAATGTAAACATAGTTAAGAAGTCAATAAAAGACTTGGAGGAGAAAGAGAAGATAGAGATATAACTTTAAAAAAAATGATGGAGCAAGGTCCTTGAGAAACATTGAGAAAATGACAAGATCCTTGAGAAACATTATGCAGGAAAATGGAACTTCTTTAACTTTCCAAATAAGGAAAGTTGGAAGAGTTGAAAAAGATGGAGGTATCCGTGCAGGTCTGGTGGTAAGTTGATTACATTTATTCAAGATGATTTTTGTTATTTGGGAAGAAGTAGGTGAATTGGTAAGATGACATACAGTGACTAGGTAATTAGTTATGAAGAGCAGACAAATTTTAATATTATTGGACAGAGAAGAGGGAGATGACTAAGAGGATTAAAAAAGGCTTGCTGAGAAACACTGTCGATATGACACTGGAGACCACTAATTAATATTTAGTCTCACCTTCCCAGTTTCATAAGTTATGAGTAGATAGCTAGGTTGATGCAGTTGGACCGATGGGGCCAGAGACTGAGAATAGAGGCAGAGGCTGGTTGAAGTGATGAACCATGGATTCGGATAGGGACCGAAAAGAAGGTAGGAAAAGATAAATATATTGAGGGAAAAAAGAATATGCATACTAATCAGAATTAGAAAGCTCTTGGCCCATGATCCAAGGGTTGGGTATTAAAGAGTATGATAAAACCAAAACCTTGGGTATAGTCAGTCATGGGATAAAGATATAATACAGATGTAAAAACTAGGGACTTAGGCTGAGACAATGGGTAACAAGCATACTGCATACTGTCCTTGGGAAGTGAAGGATATAAAGATTTTTGCTTCTATTATTAAAAAAATCAAAGATCATTTGACTGTATTGAGTATCTAAAGTTATTTCTCATTAGTCTATTTTCACTGTCAGGATTATATGTATCACTTCTCAAAATAGTAAATGTCCAAAAAAAAATAAATTAGTCTAGCAATGATGTTACTATTTTAACCATAGCTGATTACATGCTATAAGAAAAAAAAAAAATAGACTCTGATTCAAGACTTTAAGCACCCTCTGGAAATGATAGTGATCATGCAGGTGATAATACACATCCTATATAATAAAAGCCTAATATGCTAATATGCTAAGTGCTAGCCGACCAGTCGGCTATTCAACCAATCAAAGTGTAATATGCTAATGATATGCTAAGGCTGTTCAACCACTCACTATGGCATGCACTGACCACCAGGGGTCAGACAGTTGACCCGTCGACCAATTGCTATGATGTGCACTGACCACCAGGAGGCAGACACTCTGACCTGTAGTTTAGCTTGCTGCTGGGGTCCAGCCAATTGAGACTGAACAAAGACAGACTGGACATGCCCTGGAGCCCTCCTGCGGTCCCTCCCCAGCTGGCCAACCTCCCATGTCCCTCACTGGCCCCAATCGTGCACCAGTGGGGTCCCTCAGCCTAGCCTGCACCCTCTTGCAGTCCGGGACCCCTTGAGGATTCAGAGAGACAGTTTTGGCCCGCTGCCTCGGGACCCCACTGGTGCACAAATTCATGCACCGGACCTCTAGCCTATATAATAAAAGCCTAAGAGACCTTAAGGGCAGAATAACTGGTCGCTATGATGCGCACTGACCACCAGGGGGCAGACGCTCAATGCAGGAGCTGCCCCCTGGTGGTCAGTGCACTCCCACAGGGGGAGCACGGCTCAGCCAGGAACCGGGCTCATGGTTGGCAAGCACAGCTGGCAAAGCAGGCTAGGATGAGCTCAAGCGACACCCAGCCCCGATTCAGGCTCCTCCCTGGCTGCCTGCTGCTTGGCAGACTGCTACATCCCCCAAGGGGACCCGGACTGTGAGAGGGCACAGGCCAGGCTGAGCTCCCCTCCGCCCCCAGCGCACAAATTTCATGCACCAGGCAGCTAGTATTTATATGATTCTCATCCAATATCAGGATATGTAAGAATACAAAACTTTAATACCAAATATGTGACAATCATCCTATTTATTGAGATTTTCTCTCACGCTCATTCATGACTGGATTATACAGTTCATGTATAAAGTGTTTTGGTGTAGCCAGAAAGACTGTAGCCTGCCCCTTTGCCAGACAATATACAGTAATCTCAAGAGAAAAATTAAAATGCCAGATTTCAAGGACCCTTATGCTTCATTCTTTGGGAAGATGACATTTTAGAGTGCAATGGGACTGGTTTTAGAAAACTTGGAGTGCAATTGAATTAGGTACAGTTGGAATGCAATTAAATTATGCTTAAAAACTAGCCACTTGCTAGAGAATCCTGGAACTATTTGGAGTTAGCACAGTGCTAGTAGGAAAAGTAGTGCTGTTTTCAAGAAATATTTTTCAAATGACATAAATAAAAAAGGAAAACATAGTATAATGTTCTCAATTGTGAAGCAAAAAACTAAATATGATGTTTTACTAGTTCTTTTTCTTTTTGTTTCATCTTGAACTTGAATTTGTTTTATTATGATTTTGTTCTTTTATTTTTTAATTTATCTTAATTGTTGAAAATATAGGTGTCCAATTTTTCCCCCATTGACCTGCTCCACCCCTCATGCCCCTCAGGCCTTCACCACACTATTGTCTGTGTCCATGGGTTATGCACATATGCATATATGTATACAAATTCTTTGGTTAATATTTTCCCACCCACAAAGTTTACTAGTTAATTTTGATGTCATTTTATAATTAAATCAGTTGCTTTAGTTTTTGCTCTTTTTCTGAATCTTCCACAACTCCAAATTTACCTGGTTTTCACTATTTTAGATCCATTAAAAAGAGTTCGTTCTGAAATACGTTTTCACTAAGTTTGTGTTAATTATGTTGTTTGGAACATTTGTAAATCACATGTGAAAAATAATGCTCAGATCCTGAGGGCTACTGAATGTTGGAAAGAGAATTAATTTGTTACGAGATCTCCTTTCTTTGGGGGTTTTCAGATTTAAAAATACGTATTTCTCTGGACTTTAAATTTTATGTTAAAAAATATTCCTATTTCTTCCAGTGTTCTAATTTCTTTCTTATCTTCCTTTCCTTGCAAACTGAAAATGGAGGAAAATGAGGGGGAAAAAAATCTTTTGTCATTATGCCTCCACAATTTTCAAATTATCTCTGCTAGGGGTACTGAGAAGGGTGGCATAACTTCCACTCCTCACTCTGGTACCAACCCCGCGCCCGCCGCCCCCCCCCCCCCCCCCCCATCTGTTATGCTGTTACCAATAGCACTGCCAGAAAGATACTCCTTGGCCCTGCTTTGTTCTGTCAGCAGCTATCAATTAAAAGTCTATTTGATCCTACGTCCTGTTCACATCCTATTGCAAATGAAGTAAGAATATGACACGTTCAGCTTCTATGGACACCTTCACTATAGTAGAAAAACACTGCACAGACCACTGAAATGAAAAGGAGGCGCAATTCCTATAGATAGAATTGGCCATGCAAAATTGACAAACATATCCCCCAAACTTTCACTATTTCACTTCTTAAGAGCTGACTTTATTCACTCTGCCTACTCCTTCAATTCACTGATGTTTGGATTTAGTCAAAGTATTTTACTTGAAGGTGTTCTTGCTAAAGCAACAATGACCTTGAGGCTAAGCAAATTGGTTTCCCCCCCCCCCCCCCCGCCCCTCTTTCCTCTAAGGTTCTCAACCTTTCTAATGCCGCGACCCTTTAATACAGTTCCTCATGTTGTGGTGACCCCCAACCATAAAATTATTTTCGTTGCTACTTCATAACTGTGATTTTGCTACTGTCAATGAATCGTAATGGAATTATCTGTGTTTTCCGATGGTCTTAGGCTCTACAGCAGCGGTTCTCAACCTGTGGGTCGCCTAAGACCATCGGAAAACACATATATTTACATTACAATTCATAACAGTAGCAAAATTACAGTTATGAAGTAGCAACGAAAATAATTTTATGGTTGGGGGTCACCACAACATGAGGAACTGTATTAAAGGGTCGCGGCATTAGAAAGGTTGAGAACCACTGCACCTGTTTATGAAATCATTGACTAGTTCCTTCTCATAGCTATCTCTTTCCTTGGATTTCATGACATCAATTTTCTGGATTCCCTCTTACCTCTCTGACCTGTTCTTACTCTCTATTTTATTGCCTCCTCTTCATTGCCTTTTGTTAATGTTCTGTTCATTTGGTTGCTGGGGCATTCCTATCTGATGCATACTTGCTCTGCATAACCATACCCATTGTTGTGCATCTTTTAGCATTAATAGATGGGTGATTTCTAAATCTATACCCACAATGCAGATCTCTTTAATGAGCCATGCATCCAGCACATATATAATTGGTTACTGGGTACTTCCACTTGGATTGGTCATAGATATTACCGATTCAACACACATAAGTTTTATTATCATCTTCTCAGACCTATTCTTGCTTTGTTCCCTTTTGAGTAAATTATGCCTCTGTCCACCCACTTGTCCAAACTAGAAATTTCAAATTATTTCCCATACCTTTCATATCCAATCACTAGCACCTATACATTTTAAATCCTAAATATTTTTGTACCATATATAATTCTCTATTGCCATAGCTACTATCCTAAATTAAAACACCATTGTATTTCCTGGATTAAATTCCAGAGCTTTCTTTTTTTTCAATTTTTTTTATTAAGGTATTATATGTGTACATATCTTACCATTGCCCCCCCACCCCACTCCCATACATGCCCTCACCCCCCAGAGTTTTGTGTCCATTGGTTATGTTTATATGCATGCATACAAGTCCTTTGATTGATCTCTTATCTTCCCACCTCTCCCTAACCTTCCTGCTGTAATTTGACAGACTGTTTGATGCTTTACTGCCTCTGTATCTATCTAAATTCCAGAGCTTTCAAAATAACTTTTCTGTCTTTGCTTTTGCTCATTTCTAATCCATTCTTGGCTTTGACATCAGGAAGACACTGTAAATCTGATTATGTCATCACCCTGCTTAATGACATTCGATTGTTCCCTCTAATCTGTTTTAGAAAGTCTTCCTTATTCAATCCTCACCTTTTTCCGGCTTCTGCTCTCACTGATGTCTTACCTAACGCTACATGCTCAGCCACATTGCACTCCAATCGGGTCCAGGAGACACCTTAATTTATGGATGTTGGCACATCTTCTTTCCTTTTTACTAAATACTCTTCCCTTTTTCTTTCTTTCTTTTCTGTTTTCATTATTTAAGTTGGGGAGAAGATCATATTTTATTTGTAGCTATTCCTTAGAAGCCAGCCCAACTCCCCACCCTTGCAAAACTTCCTTAAGGGCTATTTCAATGCAGCCCTTTAAAAAACTATACTTCCCTTATCAGAGCATTTATTACACTATATAGTAATTGCCTATTTCCATATAGCCCCTGCTAGTCTGTAAGTTTGCAGAAGGTAGACACTGTGTTTATTTCTTTTCTATTTTATCTCTTTGCCATCTTACTGCCATGCTCATAGTAAATTGCTCAACATGTATTGCATTAAGTTGATCCACATTAATTTTAGCTGTTCCAATGGTAAAAGTAGGCAAATATCTGTTTTGATACTGAAAGTTCTCCCTTAAGTTACCTGAAAGATTCATAAATCTTTCTTTTATCTGAATTTTGTACAATGTCTTTCTAACACACATATCTAAATCACCATTTTTTTTTCTCTTTCAAAAGAGCACACCATTCATTACATAACCCTTTAGTGCACTGTATAGGTTTGTATTAAATTTCATTTAATTGTATGATTACAGAACATATAATGCATGTTCAAACAAATTAAATTATTGGTAAAGCAAAGCCCAACAATGTATGAATTAATTTAACACCAAGAAGATAATGAAGAGTTTTCCTTTCTTCTTAAGTAGAATGGGACAATAACCTACTACTTAGCATTGTAATGCAAAATCTGTAAGGGATAATAAAAATAGGTCTGGCTGTGTCCACAAAACAACTGTGACAGAGATTAAGAAGTCTGGCTCTGAGTTCAAAACCTAGGTGTGACTTTCCAGGGAATTACTAAGGCTTTACCTGGGAGCCCTTGGAGAGGAGAGGTGCCCTCCGCACACCAGACTTGGTACACAGTCAGTGCACTGCAGTCTGGAAGACAGCTGCAGTCTAGGATTCAGGATGCTGCTTGCCAATGCTGTTTTTGTTTGTTTTTTCATATTATCATTCCTAGCCAGGTATCTTCAGTCCTAGGTCTCTTTATCTGAACCTTAGCCTGAGGTCTTCAAACAACTCTGCTGAGGTCTCCTTACTGGGTGGAGGGGGAGGGGGGATGAAGAGGGGAAACTTGAAGACAGTTTTCCCAACTGACTTAATACCCTGCACTTTAATATATTTTTTTATTGACTTTTTACAGAGAGGAAGAGAGAGGGATAGAAAGTTAGAAACATCGATGAGAGAGAAACATCGATCAGCTGCCTCCTGCACGCCCCCCACTGGGGATGTGCCCGCAACCAAGGTACATGCCCTTGACCGGAATTGAACCTGGGACCCTTCAGTCTGTAGGCCGACGCTCTATCCACTGAGCCAAACCGGCTTCGGCAATACCCTGCACTTTAACGTTCCATTCCTAGCCCTTCCCCTTGCCCTCCACAACCCCATCCCGAGGTCCATAAAATTGCTGAGGCCTTTTGTTTGGGGCTCCTTCAATAGTGAGATGACACCCCAAGTCTGCACTGATCCACCTGACCTTCAACTGTGGGGCAAATGGAACAGGGGGAGTTCATACTTTCTCTGGTTTAGCCTCTTGCTTATAGCATCACAGTAAGTGGTTAAAGGCTTAGCACTTCCATTTTGGTGTATTGCTTTAATGACCTGAACCTGACAGCCCAGCTCTCTCTCCAGCTCCACTGAGCTACTGTCAGAGACCACTGCACAGAGCTCCCAACCACTGACTCAGTTTCTTTTCAGTGATATATACCTTACATCAGTATACCATTTAAAATGTATGCAGTTGTTAGTATATTCACAAGGCTGTACTATCACCACCAAATTATCAACTGATAGAACATTTTATCACCCAAAAAAGAAACTCATGGTATTAGCAGTCCTTCCCCATTTCCCCTGCCATTGTTGCCCCAACCCCAAACACAACCCACATACTACCACTGCCACCCACCAAACTACTTCCTATACTGTGAATTTGCCTATTCTGGACATTTCGTGTAAATGGAATCATACCATAAGCAGCCTAGTATAAAGTCCATGTGGAAGTCAGTTTGCTTTTCAGCGCCCTGAACACAGAATTCCACACACAAGATCAATCCCTACAGCAGCTGAAATGTAGTGTTAATGCCACTAGACTGAGTTCCCAGCATCTGGAGCAGAAGTACTTCAGTCCCAGGTCAGTTCCAGGCTAATGTTATATTCACTCTTGTCTGACTTGGGTTTGTTCACATTTACTGAACAACCTGCCTCCACTTCCCGTCCTCTCTATTTCCCTGAGCCTTCTGCCCTAAAATTATCTACAGAGCTCCTTATTCATATTTCTTCTCTCTCCATAACAGCTCCAACTACAAAAGCATCAACATCAAGCACATCAGACCTTCGTCACCACCAAAAACAGAACTCCACCAGCCCTTCAAAGTTAGAAGCAAAGCAATCCTTCTGAATTAACTGCAGGCTACCAGGGCTCTCTGATAAAGTCTTAATTTCCAGGAGGCTTATACTTTTTAGGTAAGACTTTTGGAGGAGGGGAGAAAAATTGAGTGTACAGGCATACCTCAGAGACATCGCAGGTTTGGTTCCAGATCGCCACAAGAAAGCAAGTAATGCAATGAAGCAAGTTGTACTCCTTGTACTAGAGGAGGGTCGAGCCTTCAATTTATAAAAAAATGCAACACCTGTGAAGTGCAATAAAGTGAAGTGCAGTAAAACGAGGTATGCCTGTGTACTGGAGAAATCTGAGAAGGCACAGCCAAGTAAAGAATTTATATATCTATAATAATAAAAGCATAATATGCTAATTAGACTGGACGACCTTCCAGATGAAGCTGAGGCTGCGAGGGAAGCCCAGGTGGCAGAGGGAAGCCGGTGCCAGCAGCCAGTGGAAGGAAGGCCTACTCTTACATGTGTTTCATGCATCAGGGGAAAAGGGATATATATAAAATCTCTAGAGGTTATGAAGGGTTTCTCTAACTGAAATCTGCCTACTTTTTCTGCCTCCGTTCTTCTCAACCTGATAAAAAATCACGGACAAAAAAAAAAAAAATCACGGACATTTCTATTTTGCTTTTATATGTGTGTATTTTGTTGGCTTGTTTGTTGTTTGCCTTCCACCTGATTCAATGCCAGTAAAAGAAAAGGCCTGGGAATGGTAAGAAAGGGACATTTCAAACAATGAGGGAGCAGTGACCTCTGCCCAAGATGAGTATTTGTAACTGTCATGATCTTCTCCCAGACTTTTTTCTTAAAATACTTATTCTTCTCAGGATGAGTCTTCTTTTAGAAATGAAATATTAGGATGTAAAAGTTATGAAGAAATGTTTCAGCTGTCAATAAATGTATTAAAGTATTAACTATATTATGTAATGTTTATGATTATTAAATGTTATTTATAACTAGAGGCCCGGTGCACAAAATTTGTGCATGGGGGCGGGGGGGAATGTGTCCTTCAACCCAGCCTGCACCCTCTCCAATCTGGGACCCCTCGAGGGATGTCCGACTGCCCGTTTAGGCCTGATCCCAGTACGGGCAGTCGGACATCCCTCTCACAATCCAGGACTGCTGGCTCCCAACTGCTCACCTGCCTGCCATCCTGATTGCCCCTAACCGCTTCGCCTGCCAGCCTGATCACCCCTAACCACTACCCTGCCAGCCTGATTGATGCCTAATTGCCCTCCCCTGCAGGCCTGGTCACCCCTAACTGCCCTCCCCTGCAGGCCTGGTCCCCCCCCAACAGCTCTCCCCTGCAGGCCTGGGTCCCTCCCAACTGCCCTTCCCTGCAGGCCCGGTCACCCCCAACTTCCCTCCTCTACCGGCCTGGTCACCCCTAACTGCCCTCCCCTGCTGGCCTGATTGCCCACAACTGCCCTCCCTTGCAGACCTGGTCCCTCCCCTGCTGGCCATCTTGTGACAGCCATCTTGTGTTCACATGGGGACAGCCATCTTGTGTGTTGGAGTGATGGTCAGTTTATGTATTACTCTTTTATTAGATAGGATAGAGGCCTGGTGCACAGGTGGGGGCCAGCTGGTTTGCCCTGAAGGGTGTCCCAGATCAGGGTGAGGGTTCCCTTGGGGCATGGGGCAGCCTGGGTGAGGGGCCTGTGGTGGTTTGCAGGCTGGCCACACCCCCCGGCAACCCAAGCAGAGGCCCTTGTATCTGGGATTTATTTATCTTCTATAATTGAAACTTTGTAGCCTTGAGTGGAGGCCTGGGCTGGTCAGGGTATGCGGAAAACTTGGCTTCCTCCATCGCCTGGGGCAACCCAAGCCTCCTGTTCAATCTGTGGCTGCAGCCATCTTGATTGGGTTAATTTGCATACTTGCTCCTGATTGGCTGGTGGGCGTGGTTTGTGAGTGTGGGGGAGTGATGGTTAATTTGCATATCATTCTTTTATTAGATAGGATTATATATTTCATAATTTTACAATTGTCCCCTTTGAGGGATGCTAGCTTTTGGGGGGGTAATCCAATTTACTCTCATCAGTTTCAAATATTTTGCTTTTACTCAAGGCAATAACAGAAGAACTGAATTCAGAGAGAGGCCAACCCTAAAAGTGAAACAATTTAGCTACATAAATAAAAAAGTTCCTAGAAATTATTTCATGGCTAGTTTTTCTATTTTTCAGAGAGTTTGAAAACAATATCTGAAATATAGTTTATCATCTACTAGGTTGCGAAATATAAGTCTAAGGCTACACTAGAGCTCACTGTCAATTTATTTTCTTTTGCAGATTATCCTCACCGATATAAACAATGCAAAGTAGTGTGAGGTAACAAAACAAAGTGAAAAAAGAGAGCGTTCCAGGCAATCACTTGTGCTGTCTCAAGAATTGTAAAAGAAAAAAATACTCCTAACTGGAAAATGGATGGAGAAATGAGGTAAAAGGGGGACAGACACTATTGTCATTATTTTAGAATATTGTTACTACCACCTCATTAATAAAGTCAACATTTTTCCAAGTCATCATCTTACGAATTGACTTCATTAAATCACAAGACACTTAACTAATATTTATCTGACACCCCTAAAAGCAACAGTTGTGAGTCTTTCAGGGTATCAGAGATCCACTTGAGACTGTGAAGAGAGAAATGAATTCACAGCCTTAACATTTAGATTCAGTTATATAGATTCCTCTCTATTTGTTGCATACCACACGCAGTGGCATTGGACATATCTTTGCAACATCTATAAAAGTCCACTGTCATTATTGCCTCTGGAACAACTGTCATCTGAATCATCATATCAGCCTGGAATTGTTGTTGACTTGTTTACTCTCTATCTCCCCCATCAGAATACCCTTTATCTTCTTCACTACTCTATTTCCCATGGATAGGAGAGTTCCTGAAACACAGTAAGATGAAATGATAAGGAAAAAGTAAGGTTTCATTCTCTTTCACCAAAAAATGGTAGCATCTATACTATATTTTCTTGTGCAAAATTGTATTTGGAGCACTTACATGTTTATTGGATCACTTATATTAAATATATATTCCAGAGTAGAAATGATGACTCTATCAGGATTATTTTCAAAATTAACAAAAATATATTTTTTACATTCCAATATACAAATACTTGTGATTTCCACATTTTATGCAAACTTCCATTATTATAAAACTTTTAAAAATATTTTCCTTGAAGAGCTAGATATAAATATTTAAGTTTTAATTTAAAAATTCTACTATCTTTAACTTCATAATCAAGCTATGATTATGTATACATTCATAATAATGGAATAAAACATTTTCTATTTGAAAGACTAACATTTGGTAACTATAAAAATAATAATAACAAAAATGACAAAAACAAAACAAACTGCCAATCATACTAAATGTTCTTATAACATGCCATGATATCATTAGAAAGATCAACACTTAATACTATTGAAACAAAAATTGTTTTGAACATTTCATTGCGATGGCTGTTTTGTGTGTTTTTCCTCAGTACCTTTTAGACATCCAGATTTAATAATGAAAACCTCTCATTAGTTTAGAAATAGTGATTACAGGTTTGCAGAAACTGGATTACAACCTCCAGCAGAAAGCGCAAGTGCCACCAGCATGACATCACTATCAACTGTTTCTTATAATGAGTTGCCTTCAAAACGTCTGCAGGTGAAATCAAAATCACACTTCTTAACATCTCCTAAAGCCTCTCCAGTTTAATGCAGTTGAGCACACTCCAGATGATTTTAATCCAACTGGCATGCTTTCTTTCATTCATCAGGTAAATGAAAAGAAACTAGTCATTGAGCTGTGAAACCTTGCTTTATTTTACTTCAACATTCCGTTTAAGACTTATTTTTGACTAATTGAAAACTAGCTTAGCTCTCATAGTTATTAACGGTAAATGGGTTTTTATGTCCACATCATTTACAGAGGGAAGTGAGACCTCAAAAACTTTAATATGGCCTGGCCGGCATGGCTCAGTGGTTGAGCATCGACCTATAAACCAAGAGGTTACTGTTTGATTCCTGGTCGGGCACATGGGCCTGGGTTGCGGGCTCAGTCCCTAGAAATGGATGTGTAGTAGGCAGCCAGTCAATGTTTCTCTTTCATCATTGATGTTTTTCTCTTTTTTTCCCTTTCCCTTCCTCTCTGAAATCAATAAAAATATTTTTTAAACAAAAACCTATAAATGTTTACTATGTCCATACATACATTGTTTTATGCTGATTATGATGCTACACCCATTAATATAATTTTAAGTACATGTTATTGAAAACAAAGTGGAATATGGTGGAGCTAAAATCTTGTCATGTTTTATTTACATTCTAGAGGCCCAGTGCATGAAATTTGTGAACTGTGGGACAGGGGGTCCCCCAGTCCCCCAGCCCATCCTGTGTCCTCTCACAGTCTGGGAGCCCTGTGATCTATCACCCCAAAGAGGTTGGCCCCGCCCACCCTGATGGGGCTCCTCGATGAATTGCCCCAAAGAAGTAGGCCCTGTCCACCCAGCCACCCAGCCAGGGCTCCACGATGATCGCCCCCACAGAGGGAGGCCCCACCCACTCACCACAGTGCTGCCACGGCATAGCCTGGGCCTCTCTCTTTGGGGCAATTAATCACGCCCCACAGAGGGAGGCCATGCCCACCTGCACCAGCCCACCAGTCAGTGGCCTGAGCCTCCCTCTGCAGGGCAATCATGGGGTGATGGCCAGGCCCCCAACCAATCGCATCACACCCACCTTGGCTGGCCTGGTGCCAGTGAGTGTCATAGTGTGGTCATCCGGAAGGTTGTCGGGAAGGATGTCTGGAAGGTCATTTAGCAGTCTGGTCTAATTAGCATATTATGCTTTTATTATTATAGATTATTATAGATTCAACTACTATAGAAACCAAAGAGGTGTAATCCCTTCTCAGCCCTATCCTGTTCTAGGTCCTCTCCACAGCTGGTATAAATGCTTTCAAAGCAGATGCCTAGTCTTCACTCTGCCCATACCTCACAAATGACTAAGGATCAGAAAGACTGGCCTCAATCCCTGGGCCAAGGGGAATGAGCAGATAAAATAAAATGCCTAGAATTTATTGCCCTGTCATAAACTCAATATTTTTTTTGCTTAGAGATGTATTCCCAAATTTTAAGATTCATGAGTAACTTCCAGGGAGTTTAATACAGATTACTGAATCCCATCTCAGTCTTAAAAACTGGAATAGAACTAATTTGAATTCTTAGCTAGAATTCCAGTGTATCATGATAGGTCACCTTTTGATAAACACTAGGACATATAAACTCCCAAGATACCTCTGTGTTCAGTGAGCTCCAGTCTTTTCTTACCTATCTCATGGCTTCTAGAATGTGCAACTAGAATGATACTTTTGTCTCTTGATTGAAGTCTATCTCCCTTTAAAAGGTGAAACATTTCCCTAGTTCCTGAAAGCCTGACTATATCTAGACATCCCTTTCTCCATAAGACCATGCCATCTTAATGTTTCTAGACAAATGCAAAGCATCCACATCATCTAAATGACAATGATGGCACCACTCCATCCACAGTACCCTGACTTGCCCTAGAGACACCTGTTGCCACATTACATCCACATTGAACATTGTCATCTGAATTACGGCCACTCCTATGGAACTTGTTCCAGAGCAATGGGAAGTTCTTGACTTTGGATCCATCTGCCCCATTTTCTGTACCTTCCATACCCGAAACTACTGGGACTTCAGAATGCTAATATTATAAGAAACTAATATCCTTTATCTGAATTTATTTGTTATACTAATATGTTTATAATTCATGGACATATTAATACTGCCTGTGAAATATGTATGATCATAAATAATCCGGAGGAATTATGAAAATTCCAGTGAAATATCAAGGTGTCAAATTGCCTTAAGCATTTATGAGAGAGAGAATACTAAGCTAAATGATGTAAGATGGAAACACTATAACTTTGTGAATTAGCACAGAATTGGCCAATGAGCAAGTTCACAATAAAATACTTTGAAAAAATAATTTGAAAAAATAACAGCTTGTAAACTTTCAATTATTGGCTGGGAAAGGGAAAAAGGAGTCTGTGTATCTTTCCCTGAAGTTATTCTACTGCAAACTAAATAAAATTAACAAAGCGGTGACCTCCTAGGATTTTAAAACCCAAAATTAAGCATTTGCCTACTTTTTATGCCAAATATAATTAGTTAGTTTTAGTGTACTGTGTAGTTCCTAGTGCTTCACAAAAAAACACAAAGCAGAGGAAAAGATTAAGAGAACAGCAAATAATGAACCAAAGTGATAGAGGCATTTCATTATAAGAACAGATTAAAATAGAACTTCTGATTTTAAAGATCAGGCATTAAATGACCATGAGAAGAACTAACAAAATTATGAACAATCTGATAGAAGGGAAAAAAAAACCTTCATTATCAAACCTCTGTATGTTTAAAGAAAACTTAAAACACTTTGAAGTTCAATAGTTGTTAAGAGAAATAAAATGTGCTATTTACTATAATTATTACACTTACTACAGGCCCAGTGCATGAAATTTGTGCACAGGAGGTCCCTCAGCCCGGCCTGTGCCCTCTTGCAATACAGAGTTGGGAAAGGCTCCCGTCAGTGCAGCTGTGCTCACCAGCCATGAGCTCGGCTTCTGCCTGAGCAACGCTCCCCCTGTGAGAGTGCACTGACCACCAGGGGGCAGCTCCTGCATTGAGTGTCTGCCCCCTGGTGGTCAGTGTTCATGACAGCGACTGGACAACTGGTCATTCTAGTTGTTCTGGTCGTTCCACCATAATGGTTGCTGGATATATATATATATATATATATATATATATATATATATATATACACATATATATTACTACAGAAAAAACTGAAGGGAGGTAGAAGTGATAGAGGAGAAAGAGGTCAGGGAAGAAAGAGCTGGGCTGATAAATGATGAGCATAGAGGGGATATCCTTATGTTACAAAGAGGCAAGTCAAAATATTATTTCTACAGTTTATGAACAGGAAATAAAAGTATAGAAATATTACTTAATTTCAAATATAATCAATAAGGGAATAAAATGGTGATACAACTATATTGGCAGGTTATGGGGAGAAGAGATAGGATGGAGTATAAATATAACATAGAAAAAAATCAATAAATCATTGTGTGACATGAGCAATTTAAGATAGCTGAAATTCTTACATTTTTCAGAGAATGAAGTAACCATCAAAAGAACAAAACCTTGAAATACTTAAAAGTGATTGTCTCTAGCTATAGGATTAGAGGTAAGAGGAGTGGAGCCAGGAAATCTCTACTTTTTGTTAGAGGATCATCTCTACTTTTTTGGTTTATATTACTACTAGAGGCCTGGTGCACGAAATTGAGCATGGGGGAGGGGGGCCTCTCAGCCAAGCCCTCTCACAATCCAGGACCCCTCAGGGGATGTCCAACTGCCGGTTTAGGCCCTATCCTGGCCCTATCTTGCAGGAATCCCTGCGGGATCAGGCCTAAACCTGCAGTTGGACATCCCTCTCGCAATCCAGGAGCGCTGGCTCCTAACCGCTTGCCTGCCTGCCTACCTGATCACCCCTAACCACTCTGCCTGCCTGCCTCATAGCCCCTAACCACTTTTCTGCCTGCCTGATCACCCCTAACCACTTGCCTGCCTGCCTGATCACCCCTAACCACCTCTGCCTTGACCCCCGCTGCTGTGGTTTCATCCAGAAGGACGTCTGGAATGAAGTCCGGAAGGTCTTTCGGCTGTCTGGTCTAATTAGCATATCACACTTTTATTATTATAGATATGAATATGTTTCTGTCATAAAATACAACTGAAATAAGTAAATGAAATTTAAAATATAGTATTGTTAAAAATATATACTGGTTCTGTAACAGTGGGAAATGGTAACCAACCCCACCATTCTTTTGACATTTTTTCTGTAAATGCTAACTCTAATACACAGCTTGTAGACAAATAGCACGTTTGTATAAGAATCCTAGGAAGGAACTTCAGAAGATAACAGACTTCAACCTTCAGTCATCCCAGTTCCGGGAGATTTCCTGACTTGCCTGTAGAACCAGGATGAACTACAACCAAGATGACCAGGACCAGGACAACGCACACCAGACCATCACTTGACTATTTTCAATTTCCTTGTCGTAATGGACTGTGCTGGTCTGCACACAAAGAAGACATTTCAACCCCATCCCCTGAGCACCCACCACTCAATGCCAAATCTTCCATCACCATTTATCCTCCCTTTACCCTCTTCTACCTCCTCCTCCACCCTTTCCCTCAGAAAACCACCATACTGTTGTCTGTGTCCATGAGTCTTTTTTTTCTTTAGTTACTCCCTTCACCAATCTCACCCCCCCCCCCAACTCCTCCTGACAGCTGTTCTTTCTATAGATTATTCTAGAGATGATTATGTTCCCAAGGAAAGTAAAACCCATTTGTTTTAAATGAAAGAGTCTAAGCAGATGTTCACTCAAGTTCTATTCATTAAAAAGCCTTGAATAAAAGTGGTTCTGAAACATGCACCAGAAAGTACTTTTTCATTTAGTGCTATGTTCTCTTTTTTTAAGTATGTTTATGAAATATTCTTGGTAAAACATGTAGACCTCCTATGTCTTTTTGTTGTAACCCAATATTTATGCACCATGTTGTAAATTTATGATGGGTGCTGAAAGAAGAAAAAATAAGAATTGATTTGATAAATTTTTAAATGATGTAAAACAATTAAAATAACTTTAAAAAATTAATTGCTAATTGCTAACAATAATTTGCAACTTGCGTAAGTTAGTTGCTATATAAGATTGTGTTTTATATAGACTGCAAGTTCAAAGTCCAGCCATTTCAAGGATAGTATACTTCTGAATGGTAGTGTTTTACTGTGGTAAGAATTTAGAATATCAAATAAGAGGACTCAAATGCTATAGATAAAGATTCCTTATTATAAAATTAATAAGATAAGTTAAAGATAGAATTGTTCTCAATAATTTTAGAAACCACAATGTGAGATGGATAAAGTGCAGTAAGAAATACACATTTTGTTTCCAGCAAAGCCTACTAGTATATGTGCATAAAGGAAATTACCAGGGCTCAAATTTCAGTAAATTTGTTTCCCCAAGTCCAATGTTCACAGGTCAAAGCAGCATATTTATGAACAACTGTATCAATTTAATGTTGATTGGTTCATTTCAGCTGAGCAAGATCTATGACCCTGATGTTACAATTAGAGCAAGAATCAATTGTATGAGATATCAAGTTATAAAGAGATCAAACTTATTGGCTCTACATAAATGAATACATAAACTAAAGAAATAATATAAACTTTGACTTTCAAATTTAAGGTATATAGACTTGCTTGTTTACCATTTCAAATAACTTCTCTTATTATCCTATTCTAATATATTAGGTAAAATTAATTTTTCCTCTTGATCAAATGGATCTCTTCTTTTAAAATTGGTTATTATAAGACATTCTTATAATCATGGCATTTGAATAAATCACTATGCATGAAAGACATACCCTTAATTAAGTGAAAATAGAGCTGGAATTCAAAGCTATTTGTAAATATAATAATTGTAAAAATAAAAGTAAGATTTATTTTTAAAATATTTGTAATTTAAATGTGTAAAATTAGAATAATATTTAATAATGGGGAGGGTATCTATAATAATAAAAGCATAATATGCTAATTAGACCAAATGTACTTCTGGATACCTTCCAGACAAAGCTGGGGCTACGAGGAAGCCTGGGTCCCAGGTGCCAGTGGTCAGAGGGAAGCCCGGGTCCTGGGTGCCAGAGGGAAGCCAGTGCTGGCAGCCGGGGGAAGGAAGGCCTACTCTTGCATGAATTTTGTGCATCGGGCCTCTAGTAGTTACATAATATAGAGATGTACAGTCCATAAGTAGGCCAAATTAACATGATATGGGCAGAATTCCAAAATAGTAACAAAATATTTGCATTTTAAAATTGCTTTGTACAAATGGCTAACTCTTTGTAAGGAAACAAAAAGTTAATATACAGAAAATAAACTCCTGATTAATTACAAAATACAGGCTAACAAAGTGAAACCATAACAGTTTTTTGTGTTTTTTTAAGTATAAGTGATCCTGGCTGGTGCTGCTCAGTGGTTGAGCATCAATCCATGAACCAGGTCATGGTTCGATTCCTGGTCAGGGCACATGCTCAGATTTTGAGTGGAGAATGAGAGGCAGCTGATTGATGTTTGCATATCTCTATCTTTTTACCATCCTCTCTCTCTCTAAAATCAATAAAAACATATTTAAAAAAACATTTTTAAGAATAGGTTAATTTTTTTTAAATATACTTCTAGTCTAGGTAGAAACATCAACGATGACCGAGAATCATTGATTGGCTGCCTCCTACAACCCCTCTAGTGGGGGCTAAACCCACACGAGAAATGTAAGTATAGGTTAATTTATAATTGATCTTTGGAGAAAGATCTATTTATGTCATGCTATCCACAAAATCCAGAAAGAACCATAAAATTTTTTAAATGGGCAAAATTGTTTTACAAGTAAGCATGAAGTTGTGTTTGAAAGCTTATGAGTACCAAAATTTTATTTTAAGTCACCAAAAATATTAATAAATATAGTAAAAAGTGTGTCTAGCCATAGTGTGAAAATGAACTAGATTCAGATCACATAACTGTGTCTACCCTCTCACTTCTTGGGCCACATTTCTGAACACTAAATTATTGTCTGAGATTTTTTTTCAATGAACAATCCCTAACATTCCCCATTGCTTTGAAATTATTTCTAGAGAGTAGTGAAACAGATATTGTGGCTGATTAAGTTGTCAGAGGGAATCTCTAACTGAAAAACATTTCACATGATGATGATGATATATTATTTGTATTTGCATGTATACATACCTCACAAAACCTAACAAAAGCAAAGACAAAAAACAGAATAATTAGCAAAGCATTACAGCTCACTTTCTCCACAATATTTTTCAAACTTGGGGAACTCAAGATTCCATTATCACTGGCTTCCTGTGCAGTGGGTTAGGGAATGAGTTAGAGTGGGGAGAGAGAAAGAAAGCAAAGCTCAGTTTCCAACCAGAGTTGAAAATCAAATTTTCAACTATAAGTCTGTATCCTCGGACGGCTCAGGTGACGCAGAAATAAGTGCACTCCCACTTCACTACAGTCCCGGGGGCTGAGAAAAGATGCCTTGGCACAGAGTAAAGCTGGTAGGAAAGAGATCCCTGAATTATCACTCGCAAAGATGTGCAAATTTCACATCAACTGAGCAGACAAAAAAAGACATGGAGCCACGTCTTTAGCATAAACTTTTTTCAGAGAGGTGGCAAAGCAATTTTCAAAGGATTATATATTCACTAGAGGCCCGGTGCAAGAATTTGTGTCTGGATTGGGTCCCTCGGCCTGGCTGGTGATCGAGGCCTATCAGGGGGCTGGCTGGCTGGGGGGAGGGACCCCGGGAGGTTGGCTGGCTGGTCAGGGGTGACAGTTGGCCAGAGGGAGGGGCCACAGGAGGTTGGCTGGCTGGAGAGAGAGGGGCCATGGGAGGTTGGCTGTGGGAGTGCACTGACCACTAGGGGGCACCCCCTTCATTGTCTTTCCCCTGGTGGTCAGTGTGCATCACAGCGACTAGTCGACCATAGTTCTGGTCATTCGGTTGTAACAGTTGCTTGGGCTTTTATATATAGAGACTAGAGGCTTGGTGCATAAAAATTCGTGCACTCAGGGGGGGTCCCTCAGCCTGGCCTGTGTCCTCTCGCAGTCCAGGACCCCTCGGAGGATGTCCACCTGTGGGCTTAGGCTCTCTCCCCTGGGGATCAGGCCTAAGCTGGCCGTCAGACATCCATCTGGCAGCCCGGGAGCCCTTGGGGGATGTCTGACTGTGGCTTAGGCCCGCTCCCCACCAGTGCCGCTGCGCTCGCAGACATTAGCCCAGCTTGTGGCTGAGTGGAGCTCCCCCGGTGGGAGTGCACTGACCACCAGGGAGCAGCTCCTGCATTGAGCGTCTGCCCCCGATGGTCAGTGCGCGTCATAGCGACCACCGGTCATTCCTGGTCATTCTGCCATTAGGGTCAATTTGCATATCACCCTTTTATTATATAGAATTCTTAGCCTCAAATATTCCCATAAATAATTTTTCAAGGAGAAAGAGCAGCTCACAGTAAAACATGACTGAGCATGTGAGAAGCCAGGCACTGTCAAGAGAACCAGCAGGAATAAGAGTTAGCAGAGGCACAGAAAACAAACATGAAACCCGGAGGGAAGGCAAACATGGCTAGTTAAGTTTATAATAAGCCTGGGAGAAAAGATGTAACAGCTAGAGGAAACAGTATTTGAAGAGACTATGGCAGAGAAATTACCAGAACTGATGAAAGACAATTCATGGATTCAATACTAGTACATCTAATGAACCTGAAAAATAAATAAAAATAAATCCATACTAAAAACAGCACGATGAGTATTCAGAGTATCAAATGTGAAAAGAAGTTCTTAGTAGTAGTCAGAGAAAAGATACAGGTTACCACAAAGGAGGGCCATAGACTGAGAGCTGACCGATCAACAACTGAGGTGGAAACCAGATGTCATTTTAATGTAAAATAACAAATTCTATACTCTCTAAATACATTCTCAGAATAAAAGTTAAAAAAAATCAGAAAGGCTACCAACAACCTTTACATAGGGGACTTCTACAGGTGTACTTAGGGCAGATGCTGTGATGGAGCGTAAGAGATGGAAGAATAAATTAATTCTTTTACTCACATACCTAATCCGTGCTTACTTTATGGGGCAGGAACTGTTCCAGGTGCTTGGAGAGCAAATTCATGAACACAAGTGACAAAACCACCACATTTACAACTTACATTTTAGTTGGGAGAAGAGATACAATAAATAATAATTTTCTACAAAGACAAGTATGTGGCATGTTAGAAATAGGTAACTATTAC
The DNA here is from genome assembly GCF_951640355.1 of Cnephaeus nilssonii. Taxonomy (NCBI): domain Eukaryota; kingdom Metazoa; phylum Chordata; class Mammalia; order Chiroptera; family Vespertilionidae; genus Cnephaeus; species Cnephaeus nilssonii. The sequence goes on along the minus strand of NC_137081.1, from coordinate 18,054,570 downwards.
AGAATTAACAGCTAGACCAAAATAAGAGGAGCAAGAGTGTATATGTAGAGGTATCTGCAATTTATATGAGGTTGTCAGTGGGTGTGGCAAATACATGAGTAAACATAAGCAGTATTAGTTGGATAAAGCAATAATAATGTCTTGTGAGTTATCCTAAAAAATAAGATGACATTAAAATGTGTAGCAATGATAATATGTCAGAAGGAGTGCAAATGAAGCTAAAATATTTTAACATCAGACTTTAAGTATTTTAAGTGTATAAAATGTACTCTTTAGAATAAGCCCCCCCCCCCAAAAAAAAAGTAGTAAACCTTTTATAAGTCCTAAACTTTTGAGGAAGAAAATGTAATTGAAAATACTTTTATAATACAAAAGAAATAAAGAAAGGAGAGTAAAACAAATATTAAATATCTAAAACAAATAGCAAGACAAAACCAGATGGCAGATTTAAACCTAAACACATTAGTAGTACATGAAATGTAAATTGATTTAATTCTCCACTTTAAGAAAAGTAAGTTAAGGACTAAATTTAAAAAATAAAACTCTAAGACAATTACCAAAGAGTTCTAAAACATAATTATACAGATATATTGTAAAAAAGAACGAGAAATGACATACCATGCAAATACAAAGCCAAAAACAACTAGTGTAACAATATTAATATCAGATAAAAAAGATTTTAAGGGGAGGGGACCCTTAAAGAGAATAAGCTTTCTCTTTAATTTATTATATTTTACCTTCTTTTAATTGCTATATTATGGGCTATTAAATCAATTTTTAAATGGCTTAGCACTCAGTACCTGCTGTTATATACCTAAACTTTTCCAACATTGTTAACCTCATACTATGGTATGGTACACTTTTGAGAAACTTTTTTAGTAGGTACTTCTGTCTCAAAAAAAAAAAAATTATTGTTTTCTATTGCCTTATCAAATGGTGGTTAGGATTAAAGTGTTGTAAATGCATCCTAGTAAAATGGGCCCCAAGTGATCGGTTCTTGTTTAGACCACAGCCCATTCTTACCTTTAAGTCCCACCTCTTATTCCACACTCTTAGGACTTCAGCCAACAGTTCTTCTTTGTTTTGGCTTACTACTTTAATGACAGCTTCTCATTAAGGAGGTTAGTAAGTTACTCTTACAAATTTATTTCAGAGTCAACAGGTTCTGTGTATAGTAAAAGTCTGTGGCATATCACTCCAGACTGATATGGGTTTTCCCCTTGTGCTTATTACTTTCCATTTTATCATTTCAGTCAGTATGATGAGAGAGTCACAAATATTGAAGGCGAGTTCTTGTATCAAAATCTTTTCCAAAAGACTTATTATTGACTTCTTGAAAAGAAATGTGGCCCCGTTCACAGGCACAGCCTTCAGTTGCCTTTTTTTGGCAGTGGGCTGTTCCTTTCAGTTTTGTTTCTTTTTCTAGGACAGAGCCTTCAAACTTCATAAGATAGTAATCTTTTTTTATAGCTTCTTTGTTACAGAAACTTCACTCAATTAATATAGCCTCTACCTTAGATTTTATATTCCTGGAATCAAATGTTTTAACCTCAAAATAAAGATTACATTATTTTACCACTCTTAGCTCTTGTCAGGAGAAATTATTGGAAATATTTTGTAATTATTAATTATCATATAGCTACAACTCTGATTTAACAATATAATACATTTAATGCCAATTCTGAGTTTAATTCTAGGGTAAATATGATGCTGATTTTTCACTCTAAGTAAAGTCATTATGTAAAATCTTAATTATTAATAAACATAAAATAAATCTTGGCTCTCCATAAGAATTCATAATAACATCGCCCTAAAAAGCAAGACCTTCCAAATGCATTTGAAATTCAAATATATTAATATAAATTCCAGTTATATTTAATGTTTTAAATAATATACAGAAATACCAAATGAGTACACACTGTAACATGGTGTCAAACAAATTTTTCTATGAATAATATTACAGAATATACTTGCTTAAATAATACATGCCTGGGAGTCTCATACATGAATCAATGAAAGATTTGTTAATAGAGAATTCCTGATAAACTTGTGTATATCTATACAATTAAACTAAAAAATAAATGTCACTTAGCTAATAAAGAATAAAAAATTAAGCAACAGGTGTGCAGTCATTAATTTGTCCAACCAACATTTATTCTGCAAATGAAATATTGCTATGCAGAAGACACATTTTAATTCTGAAATGTATGAAAGCAATGTAATCTACATTACAAAATAAGTAGCTGTAAAATTAACTTGTCAGAGAATCAGTCATAGGGGATAATTTAATCAAACCACCTTTTCCCACTGAGATTACAGCTAAAAAAATCAATAATTTGAAATCAGAATTCTTCATGTTTCATTTGGCATAAATTGCTACTGGGACTAATTAGATCAGCAAATGGTAAATATTCAAATCAACCAAGAACTGGCTTTCTTATAATGAACAGAATATAATTGGTGTTGCAGCAACAAACAATTCCAAATCACAGTGATGACCAAAATCAACAAAGGTTTGTTTCTTGCTGGCCCTCTATATGCAGCAAGAGCAATGTTGACAGAGCAGCCACTTGGTTAACAAGGCTAGCTGTGGTGTCAGAGGGAAAATGAACTCCAGAGAATTTTTCACTAACAGTGAAATCTGACCAGAGCAACATATGCTACTTCTGCTCAAAATTCACTGGCTAACCTATTTTATACCCCTAATCCACCAATAACAGGGACAAAAGTATAATCCTATCATGTGCCCAGAAAATGAAGACCTGGAAATCACTGGTGCCTGGCATTATAACTACCACTAGAGGCCCAATGCATGGATTCATATACTGGTGGGGGGCATGGCCTGCAGGGATCGGCTGCCCACTGTGGGAGCACCACTCATGCCAGTCAACCGAGCAGCTATGGACCCACCCTCTGAGTAGCTGCTTCTGCTGTGGGAGCACACTGACCACCAAGGGGCAGCTCCTCTGTTGAGCGTCTGCCCCCGGGTGGTCAGTGCACATCATAGCCACTGGTCGTTCTGGTCATTCTGCCATAAGGGTTCTGGGCTTTTATATATATAGATAGTTTTCATAGAGTAAAATTTTAACTGTGTAAAAATAATAAAAAACAATAATAGTAAATAATAGTAAACCAATACCAGAAAGCAATGATAAAACTTTTAAAGCTTTAAGATCAATGTTTTATGGGATCTTTATGTTGAGATAAGAACTAAGGTTATGATGTATGTCCCATGCCTTTAATTTTACAATATGATAGTGGTAATTCCAAACATTCGATTTTTCTCAATCTAAGAATATTAACTTAAACACTTTTTTAAATTTAATTAAATTGAAATTAAATTATTTCATCTCTTTATAGAAATTATATTTGAAGGAATGTTAAAATCTTTTACAATTATATCAGTCATCATCTTTACATGTTTTATTTATCTTCTGGACAACTTTTATCAGTAATACAATATGTTATACCTAACTCTAATAGCTCTACAAAATATTGAATTATGAAATTCTGGAAAGTAATCAATTTATAGGCAAATAAATCATAAACAGTGATCTTGTAACATAAGGCAAAAACTGATTTATTTGAACGCTAAAGTTGATGGAGAATGATTAGAAAGAGAACAGACTTACTTAAAACTATAATGGAGAGGATCACTCAAGAAAGTCCATGAATGATAACAACAGCAAAGAAGAGACAGGAGCAGAAACTAAAATTTAAAAAGATCAGAAGCAATCATTTTGAGAAATCAAAATGGAGTTAAACCAAAATGTCATTCTGACAGAAATTGAAAATAACTTCTCAGCCGATGTTTACTAAAGCTAAGAAGAAAGTTTACACAAGAGAATAAGAAATGAGAAGTTAAAAAGTTGGTATTGGTTAAATGTTCTGATCACTGAAAAAGTTATTATTAAATAAAATAATTATTTTAAAGACTCCATAGAAATACAGAATTATATTAGGAAGCAACAAAGATTACAAACAAGTGTGCTGTAACCACTGACATGAAAAACTTGTACACATGAAGAAAACCAGTAAAAGAAAGAGCAAATATGAATTGATTAGTGTTAAGGTGTAATTTTTTTCGTACTCTCATGTGTTATTTAACATTTTTGTTATATCATAATCTTTCTAAAAAGTTACCATCTATAAAGTTGTTACACTTTATAGAATCTCTATAGAAAAATAAAGAATAAATAACGTATACTAAGACATCATCTTTTTTTTTTTTAAATTTTAGACCAGTGATGGGCAACCTTTTGAGCTTGGTGTGTCAAACTTCGCCAAAAAACTGAGCATAACTTGGGTAGTGTGTCACTTTGAGGAAAAAACATTATTTCGCAAATGTTTCATCCTCAGGAGCAGCAAATGTTTCATCCTCGGCATGCGGCCGCCTCAGCGGCCGCGTGTCATCAAAAATGGCTACGCGAGGTTCGCCATCACTGTTTTAGACAAAGGAAGAGAGAAAGAGATAGTAAAAACATCAACGATGAGAGAGAATCATTAATCAGCTGTCTCCTGCACAACCCCCACTGAGGACCGAGCCTGCAACCCGGGCATGTACCCAGACCAGGAATCAAACCATGACCCCTTGGTTCATGGGTAGATGCTCAACCACTGAACCATACCAGCCATGCCCAAGACATCATCTTAATGACATAGTGAATAAATTGGAAAGTTTTAAAATGTTGGCTATCTTTATGGGGCCCTATATAATTTAAGCTATTAAAAAGATCAACAGAATTTTTAAAGGTCTGTTTCCTTCACTTAGATTTATTTCTATATCCTCAGAGAAATTTAATTCTCATTTTGGTACTATGAACTCCATTTTAAAAAATGACAAATTTTTATTTATTGTGTCTCTGAAACAACCTTCCACAATTGTCACCTTATTGAAAACTCTACCTACAGAAATTACAAAATCAACTATTAGAGTCATCATCATTATCAAAAGCACTTTATAAAATGGTCTAAATATGTATGTCTCTTTAAGGAAAATTCTATGATACAATCCTCTCTAATAAAATGGTAATATGCAAATTAACCATCACTCTGCTACATAAGCCACGCCCACCATCCAATCATGGCGAGTATGCAAATTAACCCCATCCAAGATGGCTACAGCCACAGAGAGCAAGGTTTCCCAGGTAACAGAGCAAGCCAAGCTTTCCATAGCCGTTGCAGGCCTAAGCCTCCACTCAAGCTACAAAGTTTCAATTACAGAAGGTAAACAAATTCAAACAAATGGCAGCAGAATGGAGCTTGAGAGAGCAGGCCAGGGTTGCTGCCAGCAACAGGGGAAGCAAAGCTTTCTGCACACCCTGGCCGGGCTCACCCGCTTAAGGCAACAAAGTTTCAATTGTAGAAGGTGAATTAACTGCCACAGAAATGGCTGCCGCCCCGGAGGGAGCAGCAGGCTTGGCTCCGCTCCAGGCTACAAAGTTTCAATTGTAGAAGGAAAATAAATTCCAGATACCAGGGCCTCCCCTTGGGTTGCCACCACAGGCCCCTTGCTCAGGCCGCCCCACACCCCAAGGGAACCCCACCCTGATCCGGGACACCCTTCAGGGCAAACCAGCTGGCCCCCACCCATGCACCAGGCCTCTATCCTATCTAATAAAAGAGTAATATGCAGATTGATCATCACTGCAACACACAATATAGCTGCCTCCATGTGGTCAAAGATCCTGCCCCCATGTGGACACAAGATGGCCACTACAAGATGGCCAGCAGGAGAGGGCAGTTGGGAGGCACCTGGCATGCAAGGGAGGGCAGTTGTGAGGGACCAGGCCTGCAAGGGAGGGCAGTTGAGAGGGACCAGGCTTGCAAGGGAGGGCAGTTGGAGGTGATCAACCCTGCAGGAGAGGGCAGTTAGGGGTGACCAGGCTGGCAGAGGAGGGAAGTTGGGGGCAAACAGGCTGGCAGGGGAGCAGTTAAGCATCAACCAGGCTGGCAGCAGAGTGGTTAGGGGGTGATCAGGTTGGCAGGCAGAAGCGGTTAGGGGCAATCAGGAAGGCAGGCAGGCAAGCAGTTGGGAACCAGCAGTCCTAGATTGTGAGTCCTAGTGGGATCGGGCCTAAACGGGCATTCGGACATCCCTCCAGGAGTCCCAGATTGGAGAGGGTACAGGCTCGGCTGAGGGTCAACCCCCTGCCGTGCACGGATTTCGTGCACCGGGCTTCTAGTATCTGTATATTGCATTGTGTGCTCACCATCCAAGGTCATATCTTCTTCCATCATCATAAGTTGACTCCCTTTACCCTTTATTTCCCCTATCCCCCTTCCCTCTGGTAACCACTATACTGTTGTCTGTGTCTATGAATTTTTATTTGATAACCATATGATTTCACTCATATGTGGGATATAAAACTGAAAGGAACAAATGAACAAACAAGAAAAATAAGCCATTGCTAGCTTTCTTATCACATGTTCTACTACTGCTCTTCTCATTCATTCCTATGCTTGTGGGACAGACTGAATTGCTGTGTAGAAAATTTCTATGTTAAAGCCTTTGCATCAACTGTTTCCTCTGCTGGATATGATCTTGAGCAGATATTGGCTTGACACTCACTACTTCCTGTTTTTGCTCAGTGATCTTCTTAGTGAGTGTTTCCCTAACCACCTTCTTTAAAATGCTTTTCAAGCCCCCAAGCCCACCTTACCATGTCCTGTCACACTCCCTTGATTTATGTATTTTTCTCCATAGCACTTATCTCCATGTATATTATTGTTTTAATTTTGTTTTAACTGCCAGTTTCTCCTCCAGAATTAATCTCCATGAAGGAAGGATTTCAGTACTACTCAATTTCTAGTGCCCAGCATAAATGACTGATTGAATGAACCAGGTGAATGAAATTGGCTAGAAAACTGACATTTTGCACAATATAAAATCTAATAACGTATTTCCTCTAGACATGTCTGGCAAACAAATTTATTTCAAATATTAGTGTATGTTCATTATGTCCTAAAAAGTTTAGGATAGTGATTTGATAATGTTAAAGTCATATCAAAACAACCATAAAGATCATGATTAGTATCAAGACTGAATGCATTAAAAATGTCCATAAACTTTTCCAAAGATAAAATTCTATCTTGATTATTCACTTAAAATTAAACTTGCAGAGCAAGATGTCAGGAATATGCATCTATCCTTAACTACCTTTGGAGAATCCTTAAATTGAAAGGCATGAATTAGAATAAAACAGTCTGGCCCTAGCCAATTTGACTCAGTGCATAGAGCATTGGCCCACTGAGTGAAGAGTCCCAGGTTTAATTACAGTCAAGGGCACATACCTCAGTTGCAGGCTAGATCCCTGGCCCTGGTTGGGGCCCATGGGGGAGGCAACCAATGGATGTGTCTCTCTGATATCAATGTTTCTCTCTCTGTGTCTCTCCCCCTCCCTTCCACTCTCTCTAAAAGTCAATGGAAAAATATCCTCGGGTGAGGATTAATTAACAACAAGAAAAAACAATCTGACCTTTGCCTTTGACATTCTTGCACCTTATTTCCTTGCAAAAAGCTCTACCTCTGTCAGATTCATCAGCTCTTCCAGCAGATGAATCTGACATCTTAACTGTATGTCTTAACACGACCCACATGAGTGTGATCACACCAGAGAACCAAATACTTTCACTACTCATATGGACCTGACCGGTGTCAGGCCAAGTCTGATTGACCTCCTTGATATTGCTGTTGCTGTTATTCTAGCTCCTGAAACTTTCCAAGTGAAAGCCAAATGCCAATTAGTAACCAGGGTAGTGTGATGCCCATAGGGGCACATTTCTATTAGAAACTGCCAAGATCTCAATCTATTGTCACATCGCCTAATAATTGATGGCTTTTCAGCAGCTTACATTCTTAGCTCTTTCTTTTTAAAGGAAAATGGGCAACTCTAACTGTAGTCCCGCAGCTAAACATTTTCAGTAAATGGTATTTTGGATAGGAAAGGGTGTATACAGTTATCCTTGCCCATAGCAATTCTAAGACAAGAATGAAAAGGTGGGTCATGAGGGTACTTAGTAAGGCAGATACCACTGTGGGGACTGGATCTTCAACCCCATTAGAGAACCTCTTCATATAGGAGACATTCCTCAGAGATATCTAACCTCAGGGGTAAGGGCAGTGGAGTATTTATACACTGACTGCTGCCAGTATTTATACACAGTATTTATACACTGTGATTTAGGGTTGCTCCCAGCAGGCCTTAATGCCACATCACCAGTGCAAGGAAGCCCCCGGGGGATTTCTTTGCCTACGGTATTGGCAGTTGGAAATCAGACTGGTATGCACTGGATAGGTAAGAGAGAGAATATGGGCAGAGCACCAACCCATGAACTACAGAGGGTAAAAGTGTTAAAGAAGAGTCAGCTGTGCTGAGTAATTTGAAAACTCCCCACTCCCACTTATACAGACCTGGAGAGTATTATGCTAAGTGTCACCAGTTTTTTTAGTAGATTAATACTGGATTATGGCCATTGGTCCCATGCCTGGATACCTACATTTCTCCAATTCAAGCTTTTACTTAAGTCCTTAGTTTATGCTCCCTTGCCTCATTAGTACTGACATGTATTGAGTTTCCTGGACAGAACTCTGGACACCTAATGTTTCCTGGAAAGTTCTAACACTTCTACACAGAGCCCAGTTCATCTGCCTGAGTGTCCGTGACACATGATTCTGACCTGACAATCTGCATCAGTGTGCATGTTACTCCCATAGCTCCTTCAGTATTGTCATGTAATTTGAATTCTCCGTCTTTTGATATCCACAGGCTCCCTTGTCCAAAATAACATCATAGCTCACCTCTTTTGAGCTATCTTCTCTCATTGCCATTCTCAGCAGCTGGTAGTGATTCTGTCTCAAGCACTAAGTGCTGGAGGCTGTCATGTTTGGCCATGCTGTGCAAAAGTTTATTTCCTACGAGCTCCTGGCATGGCGGCCTGCACAGGCCCCTCTGTTTCCTGTCCTGGGTAGCCAGGCATGGGAATTTAGAATTGAAGAACTATGGAGTAGTTAGGAAAATACCTTTAATAAATCTCTCATTTCACAAATGAGAAAGTGTGGTTGAAGACATGTACAGTCACTTGCTGAAACTAGTACCAACTTTAAATTTAGGTTTTCTGATCCTTAGTCCCATGCTTTTCCGAGAAAGAAAAGGAGATGCTATCTCCTAAGTCACAATTTTTCACTTCTACACACCATCCACTTGCATGTTAACATTCAAATCTGAGCCTGCCTCCAATCACTGTACAATCACTCCCTTTTATCCTGCCCCCACCAAATTCTTACTTAATATGTAGCTATTTTCACAGAATTTAGACTATAGTTAGTTTCTAGTTATTTGTGTGTGACTTTTCTTTTTCTTTTTGAGGGCAGAGTACATTTCCTATACTTCTATGGTTATTCCCATTTCAGTTACTAAAATGTCGGTTACATTTAGAAAGAAAACAGTTTCCTTTTATAAACAATATGGACTTTTTTCATTTTATTATATCATTTCCTTTGAAATAAAAGATTGTAATATGATTATAAGTTAATCACACATTTAAATGCATAAACACTTTATTAAAAACTTTTGGTTGGTCCTTTAATTATTTTTGCTTCTAGGGGAAATGTGTAATTCTTGTATAAGATAAAATAAGTAGTCATTAACATAAATGAATGCATTATGTCCTGATAATCTTACCACTTCAACATGCTGCTAATTAGCAACCTTGAAATTACTCAATGATTGGCATACTAGGGTTTACTACTTGACTTGTACTTTTCCATGCTGAGAAAAAAATACACACTCAGTATGCCTCAGTGCTGACTAATGAAAATGACAAGAAGTTCAGTACATTCATAATTTGCGATGAATGGTTATTACCAAGATTCATTATTTAAATCATACTTATATGATTAAGTACCTTAACCAAGTACATATTTGTCAATTACATCGATAATTCAAATTATATCTTCTCTTAATGGCCAACACTACATATGAAATATAAGCACTTCAGTTTCCTTTTTAGTTGATTGGCAAAATATACTGCTAAAATTAGAGTTAAAATAATAACAATAAATAACTTGTTACAGGATTACTTGGGTCAGGCTTTACATACATTTCAAACCCTTCCAGTATCCCTGTGAAGTAGATCTTTTATCTTCACAGAATGGAAACTCAGACCTTCAGGAGTTAGGTAATTTCATGATGCTCATCTTGCTTACTGAGTGGAGAGATCCATTTGTTAGTCTGGTTTGCTACGTCTATGTCTGTCTGTTTATTGTCCAGCATTTTAGGAATAATATCACTTACTTCCTAGAGCTATTTAGGGCGTTAATGGCAGGTAATGGATGTTAAGATGTCTAACACAGCAAAAGTATTAAAGTAAAATACTTAGGATATCCTGACCTTCCCTTTGCCCTATTTATCCTTACGGTTCAACGTGTGGCCCCCAGAGCACCACCTGGAATCACATTTGAAAAACAGAATTTAAGTTCTCCAGACCTACTGTGTCAGAAGTTGCATTTTATGAAGCTTATCAGATGGCTGTTTTGTGCATAGAAGTTTGAAAAATGCTGCTCTATATAGTAAGAGTATGTGAAGAGTGGTAGGACAGACAGAGCTCTCCATGGCCTTTGAATTCAGCCTTATAGGAACAATTAAATAACTAATTATCTTTATTAATCTATATTTATTAAATAACACCCCCATCCTTTCAACTCTAACCATATCAACCAACTAAACCATTAAAAAAGTGAAGCTCAAACTATGAATCAAAGGGTGTAGAGTCAAGGAAAGAAAAACTTCAAAGGCTTAGAATGTGAGAGTGCTAGAACTCGGGGCTGTGGGACTATATTTCTCTTGGTCCCACTGAGATCAAAGAATGTATTTTCACCTGTCATACACTTTGATTCTGGCTGTGTTTACCACTCCAGGTTCTACAAATAGAATTTTTATAATTATACTGATGACAAGGTAAAGTGTAGCAAAATGTGACTTAAATTGTACAGAGTTAACACTGAAGAAATTAGAAATGGTAGATTAAGAAAAATAAGTTAAATTACAAACAAAAGATAGGCTGATTTACCTTCAAATGCCAGCTGGTAAATGATTATAAATAGTGCCAAAACAATAGCAATTTTAGACCTCAACTTCCTGGTTGGGGAAGATTCTTATTCTTCATCTTGGTTAAAGAAAACATCTTTGCTACTCTCTTTCTCCTCCATAATTTTCCCTTGAATCCAACCTCTGCATTTGCTTCTAGATGTAAGCACATTTCAATTTGGAACTGTTGGACTTGTTTACAGCCTACACTTCTATATATTATTCACTGACACCCCAAATTGCCTTGTATATCAGCTAATTAACATTTCAATCCATGACATGATGGAGCTACATATAAATCTATAAATCACTTTATCTGTCACCATTTTGACATATTTAGCAGTGTCTTAAAACAAAGTGAATATTTTATTACATCTTAAGTCTTTATATAATTAGAAAAAGTAGAAGTTTTGTTTACAATAAGTATGTCTTAAAATGCAATGCATTTGCCATAAAAATGAAATAGAACTAAAAAAGTTTGACTTCAGCACATTTACCATAAAGTGAAATATAAAAGGAAACCAAATTAGAGAACATGTGTAAATGTAGAAAATTAAATATAAAAAAAAGTGACAGCTTTGTCAGAGGCTTTAAATGGATAGATGAGGAAAATTTTAACTCTTGTCATGTCTTTATCACCTACTTGACACAAAACTGCACTTTTTAGTTGGTTTGCAATTATTTTCCCACTGACCTACTTGTCTCAGCTATTATGTATGTGGAGAGGATAACATCCCAGAACTCTCTGTGCTTGTATCATGCCAAAACAGAGTAGGTTTGCAAGTAGATAACAAGGTCAAAAGGATCTTCACTGTTTATGTAAGAGCAATGAACTATCTTCATGAAATATCAGCTTTTTCTGAGAGCAACCGTGTATCTTTAGTGATCTGTAGAAATTACTTCAAAGAGGCATATCACCGCCCTGCCAGTGTGGCTCAGTGGTTGAGTGTCAACCTATGAACCAGGAGGACATCATGGTTTGATTCCCAGTCAGGGCATATGCCCGGGTTGCGGGCTTGTTCCCCAGTAGGGGGCGTGCAGGAGGCAGCCAATCTATGATTCTCTCTCATCACTAATGTTTCTATCTCTCTCTTCCACTCCCTTCCTCTCTGACATCAATCAAAATATTTTTTTAAAAAGATCCGTATCACTAATTCAGGTAGATGAAAAGAAAATGATTTAGTAAAAGGTAGCATTAACTGAGAACTTTTGTGTACCAGAAACTGCTAATCTCTTTACAAATTTTGTTAATAAGTTTTGTTAACAAATCCTTTCACACAATCCCCTCTATATATCATAAGTAGGGAAGGTACTGGTGCTTTATAGATAAGGCGGAGGAAGTATAGAGGGTTTACATAGCATCCTCATACACAGGGAGTTAGAACCCAAGCTATCCCCTCTTCAGCAAACATTCATAGCCATTTATAGTACATGGAGTCAAGTGTTTGTCATGAGTTATCTAATTTAATCCTCACTCTATGATATATTCTCTGTTTCACACACACAAAAAAAGTAAATGGCAAATAATTTTTTCTTACTTCCACATCCAATCAATCTTTCTATTCTATCTCATACATATATCCTCTTCTACTCATTCCCATTACCTAGTTTAGGCAACAATAATCTCAAAGTAATCTTCCTAACCTACAAAGTTTCCTCCACTCTTATGCCCCTCGAAACCAATCTACAAAGAAGTCATAGTGATAATACCAAAAAGCATATCCCACAGGAAAACTCATTTTAAAACTCTTCTGTACCTTTTAATAGCTGAAGGACGTGTAAGCAAGCAGTACACTGAACAAGGGATTAAAGCTGTACAGTCGCCCCTCCCCTTATCCATGAGGGATATTTTTCAAGACTCTTAGCAGATGCCTGAAACTGTAAATAGTGCTGAACCCTATATGCACTATGTTTTCCCTACACAAGCTTAATTTATACATTAGGCACTGCAAGAGAGTAACAACAATACTTAATAATGAAATAGAACAATTACAACACTAAAGTGTAATTAAAGTTATATGAATGTGGTCTCGCTCTCGCTCTCTCTCTCAAAAGAGCTTATTGTTCTGCACTCACCCTTCTTCTTGTGATGATGTGAGCTAATGAGATGCCTATGTGATGAGATGAAGTGGTGTGAATGAGACATTATCAGGTAAAATAAAGATTTCTTGAACACAAGCACAGCATACGGTGACAGTCCATCTGATAACAGAGCCGGCTACTAAATGACTAACAGGCAAGTAGCCTGTACAGGGTGGGTGCCCTGGACAAAGGGATGATTGGTTGACAAAGAGGGAGGGCATGAGATTTCATCACACTTCTCAGAGTAGAGTGCAAATTCAAACTTATGGATTGTTTATTTCTGGAATTTTCCATTTAACATTTTCTGACCACAGTTGACCATGGGTAACTGAAACTGCAAAAAAGGAAGCTGTGGACGGGGGGCGGGGGGGGGGGGGCTACTGTAGAAGCAATTTTGTTATTGTTTCCCTCTCTATTCAAACGTACTTAATGGAAGGTGGGTTCCCTATATCTGGTACTTGATGAAAAATAGAGCAGATCCATGACATTTATCATTACTTTTAGCATATAAAGTAATGTTTAGGATTATGCACTCTGGAACCAGACTGCCCAGTTTAAACCCCACACTGTGTCACTTACAAATTGTAACCTTGGGAGTCATTTAACTGGGCCTCAATCTTATCCCCTATAAAATACAAAATATTATCAATTCATACATCCTGGAGTTGTTCTGAAAATTAAAAGTTAGTAGAAGTAAAAGCTCTTAGACCATGTTTGGCACATAATAGGGACTATATGTCTTAGTCTTATTACTAAAGAATGGGAAACTGTAATTTTGAAGTTAGTAACACAAATTGACTTAGAACTTATATGCCCTGCCCCATGTGATTAATCTAGGCTTCAAATGTTGTTCAATGGTGCGATCTTTTTCTGCTCTTCCCTATCATTGTTAGCTTCTATTTCTATCTCCCCTCTAGGATCAGAAGGAGGAAAGAAACATGGCAAGAGAATTGAAAGGTCTTATTTCACTGGAATTACTGTAAGATGGCTCAGGACTTTCTGAATCTGACAGGTTCTTAAAGCCTTCTTCCCCATTAAGGGAGGCTTTTGTGAATTCTTGAAAGAAAGTTGAGGACATTGAAAACATTCCACTGCATACTCTGAAGCACAAGAAATAGGTTTTCTTCTAGTTTTTTGACCCCACTCAACCCCTGCTTTCTGTATTTCCACCCACGGATTGGAGACCCTGTCCTCTACAGTCAGTACCTTAAGTAGGATTGGCCATGTATCCAAGATCATCTCTCTTCACATCTACCATCATGGGACACTTGCTGGTACAGTAGTTCAGGAAGCACAGCTCTCCCTGTCCTCCCATAGCATCCTTTATTTCCTATATTATAGAACCTGTGATACTTCGTTGTCATTGCTTTTTGTGACCAGTTACTAATGTGAACATGGTTGGATAAAGTACAAGAATAACATGACTACTTTTTGTCAATTTCCACTTTAAACCAAATTTTCCCTGTAATGGAAGAAATTTTTATCAAGTTTCATTGCTTTTCCAAGTTACAACATGGTATTAAAATATTAAACATACCATGTCTAGTCTAGCCTAGTCTAGTATAAAAAACAAGACATGTCATCCACTTTCAATCTTTTCTCTTTCAGTTTGGATTGAAGTGGCCAAGGCATTAAGCTGTGGCTTATTTCTACCTTGATTTTTTTACTCCATCCTGCCTCTTACTCCACCGATGGGATGGAGACCTAATGAAGAGCAGAGTAAAGCTCCAACAACTGGAACAGTTGAGTTAAGTCATTGCCATCCTTTGTAGTGGCTGGTCCAAAATCTAGTTTTATTTTCCTTCTTTGGGGTACTTGTACCTTCTTCAGAGAGTCCCCCACTGGTGACCACCACTTGTTATTCCTAAGACTGCAATTCCTCCCCATGTGGGTGACTTATAATGTCCCTTAGTCCTCTGCCTTCAGCCTCTTTTTGCTATGGTCACTATATACCTTCAGAAGGTTGTCTTGGACAAAGCCCTTTTCAAGACTTCTCACAGTAATCTCTCTTTGGTAGTAGTATCCACATCCAACCAAAAACTATAAGCTCTCACATGCTTTTATAATCCCTGCATGACTATGCCAATATCTCCCTGCCTTACTATCAGTGAAACAAGGCAGCTAGCTATTCTTTAGCTTTAAGACACTTTTATTTTACTTTAATTTAATTTAATTTTATTTTATTATTTATTTTTTATTTTTTTATTTTTTTTAGTAAATCACGAACCAGCTTTGATATTCCTCCAATTTCAGGGGACTCAAGCCAATTTTCAGAATGGTTTTCCTGGAGATAACCTCACTTGATATAGCAGAAAGGGAGAAGAGACTTTCTCCTTATCTAGATGGAAAATGCACAGGACTCTGA
Organism: Cnephaeus nilssonii; assembly: GCF_951640355.1. Lineage (NCBI taxonomy): Eukaryota > Metazoa > Chordata > Mammalia > Chiroptera > Vespertilionidae > Cnephaeus > Cnephaeus nilssonii. The sequence continues at coordinate 18,039,036 of NC_137081.1, read as the reverse complement.
CTTCTCCCAAAGAAATCCTCTCCTCTGGACCTCAAACTCAGATGAATTCTCAGTCTTTTCCATTAAGTGTGGAGGGTGGAAGATACTAGAATCATTTTTCTAGTCACCTTCTACAATTCTGGAATAGCTTATTAGGAGTGTAAGGATGCTTCCTCACTACAATCTACAGTCATAGAGCTGCTAAGCACTTTATATTTAAGTCTGTATATGTATGCATGTATTATTTACATGTGTATATGTATTACACATAAATAAACATACATGGGTATAGTATTGCATATCTCTAGGAGATACCCTCACATTGTGATCTACATAAATAGAGTTATACTCTTGAGAATTTTATTTAGGTAAATGAGGTCAAGAATAGTGTGTCTGAAATTGTGAAAATCCTTGTACCTATTATGGGAATGTATAAATATGCATTTTTCTGGCATCTGGATATATTTTATATATTCAACTTACTACATTTATTAAAAATCTACTAAGTATTAGGCATAATGTTAGATGATACAGATGGTTTTATTTACATGAGTAAATAAAACAAAAAAGCAAATTGTAAAACAAAAACTATAATTATAAGTATATGCAAAAATGTATATACACATAGAAAGGTATTAGAATTATATTTAAACTAGAAGCCTGGTGCACGAATTTGTGCACTGGTGGGGTCCCTCGGCCTGGCCTGCGGCTATCCCCCGAGGGGTCCCAGATTGTGAGAGGGTGCAGGCCAGGCTGAGGGACCCCACCGATGCATAATCAGGGCCAGGGAGGGACCACAGGAGGGCTCCAGCACATGTCCAGCCCATCACACCCCATCCCGGTCAGCTGGACCCCAGCAGCAAGCTAACCTACCAGTCAGAGTATCTGTCCCCTGGTTGTCAGTGCACATCAGAGTAACCGGTCGAACGGTCGAACAAATAGTTGGGCACTTAGCATATTAGGCTTTTATTATTTTATTATATAGGATGTTAATAATTATTTTGCTAGGTTAACTGGAAATGAATTTTCACTTTCCTGTTTACTGTTAAATGTTTCTTTATATATGCATGCATGAATTTCATAATGAAAATTGCAATAGCAATTTGCCAGTGTCCTCACAACAACACATCAACATAACACATCCATACAATGCGATTCACTTCCCAAAGGACACTTTTGAATACTGAATTGTAAGTTTTGTGACAAATGTTACATTATTACTTAATACATATATGAATATATTTACATTCAGGTGCTAGAGATCTTAGGCTTGGATACAAAAAAAAACTAAGCAAAAAAATAAAGTAATTACTTATGAATTAAATTGAATTCTGTAATTTTCCTTAACACTTATGTCATCTATAATTTCTAAGTTTATGTGTACAGTAAGTTGCACTAACACAGTGGTAGTTTCAATAACAAATTAATATACACAAAGTATAGTAAATTTTATTTTCAAAATAAAATGCATTCATTGAATTAAACATTTGGAGTTAGGCTACGGTTAAACTACCATATTCCAATAAATGCCCTTAAAATTTATAAAATCATATATATGTTGTCATTCTTTAAAGAAAACCTGTGTCAGCTCTCTCTGACATTTTAGAAGGAGTTGAAGAATGAGGATTCAGGTATGTAAGTAGAATTATGTTCTTCATATTTTATACAACTTTTCTTCATCCTTTATAATAAAAGCCTAATATGCAAATCGATCTAACAGCAATACGACCAGTGGAACGACCAGTCACTATGACGCACACTAACCACCAGGGGGAAGACGCTCAATGCAGGAGCTGCCTCCAGCCTGCAGGCCCCAGGCCAGCCAACACAGGTGTCAATGGGGGTCCCCTGATTGCCCCAATAGTCGCCCCACAGATTGGCCCTGATTGCCAGTCAGGCCTAGGGACCCTACCCATGCACAAATTTTGTGCACTGGGCCTCTAGTTGGTTAATAAAATTCTACCTTTTTACTTGAAATGACAGAGATTAACTTTGTAATATAAGCTTCCGATAGTATTTTTTTTTCCTCCTAGCTTCTTGATTTCTTTGTATTTTTGTTACGTTGGTGAGAGTAAAATGAACTCCTGTTTAACCAACTGAAACTTTGATCATGAGTCCATGACACAAAGTCTAAAACTTTGATGAGTCAAACCATAACTCAAAATATTGGATTCATTTTTTTTTAAATTTCATAAGATACACTTGAATTTGCAAAAATATGTCCATATACCCTCAAATCTGGAAGCAAGTGCTCTATTCCTCCTATAAACAGATCTTATATAAGTTTCATAGACAGAAAGAGCCTCACACTTCTTATTTTCATTATATCTGTTACATCCATGTCTCAAACAACAAATGATCAAAGAACAATTTTTTAAAAAAATGCAGGCTGCGTGGTGTAAATAATGCCAATAAATAGAGGGCCACAGGTTATAATACACTGGTTATCAAATAACGCATTAATTTTTGTTCTACATAAGTGCTGCACTGATAAAAATCAAGGTAATTATTCCAGTTTGGGAACCTTCTATTAAAGTGTCAACCCCATAAGTTTATCTATGGGACAGTGAAATTATAAATGTGAGCCCAAAGGCATTAATACCAGAAACATCCATCTAATCAAGACAAGAAACTAGGCAGCCAGGTTCTGTGCAGTAGGGTAGTATTTATAGATGTCATATCAACTACACAAAGAGCTTACTTGGAGAACCCAATTAGTAAGGTGAGACATAAATTATCCCTTTTCTTCCTTCCCTCACTTTGAGGAGCTATTTCAACACTTAACAAAAGAAAACATTGACTGAAACTTTACTACTGCAGTACTCTTCCTAAGTACTATCCTATCTAATAAAGAGGGAATATGCTAATTGATCCTCATGCCATCGCAAACATGGTGGAGCCCACAGCCAATAAGGAGGGAATATGCTAATTGACTGCCCTGCCCTCAAAGATGGTGACACCCACAGCCAATAAGGAGGGAATATACTTATTGACTGCCCCACCCTCAAAGATGGCAGCATCCACAGCCACCAGATGGCAGCTCCGCACGCCTGCCTCCAGAGTCCCCCAGTCTCCTCAGTCCTCCAGCCACCCAGGGCCGCCAGAGGCTCAGGTAACCAGGGCTGGCCAAGGCTTGTGCTACTGGCACTGGCAGCAGCAGAAGTGTGATGGGGCGCCACCTTCCCCTGATTGTTGGGTCGCCTCCCGTCCCTAAGGGCTACTGGACTATGAGAGGGGGCAGGCCGGACTGAGGGACCTCCCTCCAGTGCATGAATTTTCATGTACCAGGCCTCTAGTCATTTCTATAAGTACATGTGGAGTAGGGCATCTTACTGTGAGTAATTATTTGATTACATTTAGTGAAATGTTTTGGGGGGAGTAACATATTTAATGAAAACAGTTTAAATTCATAGAAATGTCTTTAAATGATTTTTTAAAATATATTTTATTGATTTTTTACAGAGAGGAAGGGAGAGGGATAGAGAGTTAGAAACATTGATGAGAGAGAAACATTGATCAGCTGTCTCCTGCACACTCCCTACTGGGGATGTGCCCGCAACCAAGGTACATGCCCTTGACCAGAATCAAACCTGGGACCCCTCAGTCCACAGGCCGACACTCTATCCACTGAGCCAAACCAATTAGGGCTTTAAGTGGTTATTTTGTACAGCTAATCAACAGCATTATACTTTGCTAAAAATGTTCATCTTTAAAACTGGAATGTAAAAATATGAAAAATTTGGCTCAGCATTATAATTTCACAACTTTGAAAAATCAATTTTTCAATTTGGTAGAAAATTTTAAGTGATTTTTACTGATTCTCAAATGTCAGAGTATTGATCTATAACTTTGAAAGATAAAATCATTTTCATTAATTTGTCACTGATCATTGAAAGAAAAATATAGGATACTAGAGGCCCATTGCACGAAGATTCGTGCAATAGACCTTCCGTCACCTGGCTTCTGGCACCAGTTTTCCTCCGGCACTGGGGACCCAGGCCTTGGCTCTGGTCTCCCGCTGCTCCAATCGGTCCCCCGGCGGGACTCGTGTCTCCTCCCGCACCTCCGGCTGGCCCAATTGGTCCCCCCTCAGCAGTGGCCGATCGGGACTTATGAGTCCCGCCCCCCGTGCCTTCCGCCTGCCTGATTGGCTGCCCCGAGTCCCTCCGCCTGTGCCTCCCACCGGCCCGATCAGTCCCCCCTCAGCAGCGGCTGATCCGGCCGGCGGGAGGCGCAGGGGGCGGGACTCACGCGATTGGGGGCGGGGCAGTGTGTGGGGGCTGACATCTTTGCTGGGTTAATTTGAATAGCGCCCTGATTGGCTGTGGACATAGCGAAGGTACGGTCAATTAGCATATTACTCTTTTATTAGGTAGGATATATTTTTAGAATGAACAGATTACCAGTTACCCTATAGTAAACAAAATCCTAATCCTGATATATTGCATTAGAGGTTTTTTTCTGTCTTTTAATATTTATTAAGAGAGATAAGTTAAATTAAAATTATGAATAGGTGAGTTTAGCTATTAGATTTTATCCATTTTCCTAGAAAATCAAAAGTAAATTAAATGCCACTTACTGAGAGTCAAGATATTCTTACATTCATTTGTATAATCGTTCAATCATTCAACAATTATTTCTACATTTTAAGTACAGAATGGGCAATGAGGCAGAATGATGAACAAAATATGCAATACCCCTTCCTTCATTGACCTCAAAGACTACTAATGCATATACAATAGGAAAAAGTAATCATACAACATAAGTGTGATAGATATGTAAGAAAGTCAAGATACTGGGGGACACAGAATCAAGTCACCAATAGAAAGACTTCAGAAAGGCAAAATGAAGACTATTTCAGTATTTCAGGCAGAATGTGATAGTGCCCCAAACTGGGGTACACATTTAGTATTGTATTAACCTACATTGCTCCACTTACACTTCCTGGTATTTTTAACTAAAATATGGATTTTTTTCTGGAACATTTTAGAATGATAATAAGTACAAACTTAAAATCAATTATTTTAGCCTTCTCAATTAATTCAACACTCCAAGAAACATCACAGAGTTCTTGAAGTACAAGTAAGTTAGTTGAAGTTTTACTCACTCAACCGTTAACTCTCAGAGCTTTGCCAAGTGAAAATAGAGTGCAGCACTTCCCTGTCTCCTGAAATTGATGTCAGCTATTCAGCAGACTGACAAAGAGCCCTGAAAGTGCTAACACCTCCTGACCCTGCCCCCTCAGCGCTGCGGTGACTTCGGAAATCTCTGCTGTGGTAGTGCGCAATACCCACACTCAGCAGCAATTTCCTAAATGACACACTTTACTCCGCCAGATCTGCAGCATAATGCAACACAATTTGCCAAAGCACAAAAGAGTAAAGTGGAACATGTTTCTTTACTTTCCCTACAATTAATCTGTATTGCTCGAGATAAATTCAAGTCACTGCTCTTTATGGCAAATATCTGTTTTCCCTGACTGCCAAAGTTTATGAGATTTGCATAAATCCTAGATTTTGCTTTAAAAAAAATTCTTTGGTTTTATTGGGAGCTTGCTTAATGTTTTTTTTTTTTTTTACAAACTTACAAAACAACCCCATTGTGATTGATGCCTTCTATTCATATTTAAGGGACAGTAGTCTTTTATTTTTGTTATATATTTTTCATTGATTTCAAAGAGGAAGGGAGAGGGAGAAAGAGATAGAAACTTCAATGATGAAAGAGAATCACTGATCGGCTTCCTCCTGCATGTCTCACACTAGGGGTCAAGCCCACAATCTGGGCATGTGCCCTGTCCAGGAATTGAATCATGCCCTCCTGGTTCATAGGTCAAGGCTCAACTACTAAGCCACTCTGGCTAGGTGGAACAGTAGTCTTTTAAATAGTGCTCTCTTAGCAATGGAGAATCAACTGTCTTGATCACAGTTAAGCCAGAATATAAAAAAATGGAATAGCTGTATTAGAGAACAGGATAGTAAAGTCCCTAATAATTTTAACAAACCCCATCAGTCAAGCCAGTCTAGGTTGTGCTTCAGTATCAAACAAAAAGGTATATTTCTTACTCATCGTATATGTCCATCTGGTTGGCTGCAGTTTTGTCATGTCAAATATATCTGTCTTAAGAGAAGGGAAAAAGAGAGAATGGCAAAGAGTGTGCTAACTCTTAAAGCTTCTGCCAGGAAGTCACATCCTTCATTTCTACTCACATTTCAGTGACTAAAGCACATCACATGTGTGGCCTGAGTTAACCCTGTGGACAGCTCTAATCCTTCCAGAGAAGGGCAGAGCATGGAGGGGAACAATAACACAGATGACAAAACCCAGGGAAAAGCCCACTTCAGTGGGTTTGGGTGCCAGCACTACGTTGGGCTTCACTTTCCATGAGGAGCTGGTTTATTTAGGGTCAATCTTAAATCATCTTGATTTATATCAACTAAGGAAATGGTCCCTTACAAGGAATAGCCAAAATAAAATTCATTTTGAGATTTTAATTTTGTCAGATTGCTTTCCCTTATAATTTAATAAACGAGAACAGGTTGAGAGCTCAGCGTCTGTGTGCTATAGATGATGATATTTCTATATTAGAAACATCATTATATGACAACATAAATTTGAAAAGTGAAAAGGACTATACAAAGGTGGACTATTATTTTATTACACTGCAATTGATATTGACTCCACTTTTCTTGAACCCATGTGGCTTTTTAGATTCCCAAGTCCCTGGAGACTGTAATCCTCTCCACACTTAGATAATCTTTGCAGAGAGGAAGAAAGAAAAGCAATGTGAAGAAATATACAAGGAAGACTTAATAAAAGGAAATAAGGATTTAAAAAATACATAAAAGAAGTGGAGAAGAGAGGCTTCTTATCAACAGGCAACACTCAGTCTCATTCTCTAAGAATATCTTTATTTTCCATCTGGTACATGATACACTAAAAACACAAAAGAACGAAAATTGTTTCTACAAAGTGAAAGAATCACTGAGAAGAAAATGTAAGGTCCCAAATATAAAGCTTTCTAGCATGATTATCCTTTCATTAAGATGTAAGCAACATTCCAGGAAATGTTATGGTCCTAATTACAATATGATGGAGTACACATTTGTCTGGAAAATAGCATACTCGAGAAATATGTAATATTCATTGTAGCAGCAAAAACAAAAAAAGGCACAGATATGACATGTTATATTTCTACTTCTTATAAATAATATCTATATAGTTTAGGCTACAAATTTCAAAAAAAGATGGGATATTTGAAAATGAGCTAACATTATTTCCCATTTGTAAATTTGGTTCATATGTAATTCAGTGAAGAAATATGTATATTTCCATAATTTTTAAATACATTCTAAATTAATAAATTATTTATTTTTTGAACCATCAAAAATTCTTGAGGCTCCATACTAGCAAATCAGTGGTTAGACTGCTGTTTGCTCTTACATTATGCAGACCCAGGCATGTAGATATTGATGGCTTATTGCATTTTATGAATATGTACTTGTTTCTTCACTGAGTTACATATGATAATGCATTGCCTTGAAGGAATCTGTAATAATTACAGATAACTCTGTTGGGAACATAGCCTAGTATTGACTCAGATATCTAGGTAGATTTCTAGCAACTTCAATCATCTGGAATGCCATCAGATCCTATGGGATAAAACCTTAATATGCTAAGTGTTCAGTCACCTGGTAGACTGTTCAACCAATCCTAACTAATAAAGATGGAATATGCTAATTGACCATCACACCCTCACAAAGATGGTGGCACCCACAACCAATAAGGAGGGAATATGCTAATTGACAGCCACGCCCTCAAAGATGGCAGCTCCCACAGCCACAAGATGGTGGTGCCCAGTCTCCTCAGCTCCACCAGAGCAGCAGGTGTGCAGCATGGCTGGGCCTGCCCCCAGGCGGGTCCGGCCACTCTGTGCCTGCCTCAGGAGTCCACCAGTCCCCTCAGCCCCCCAGCTGTCCAGGGCTAGCCCGAGGTGCAGGCAAGCCTTGGATGGCAGCTGCCTAGCTGCCCAGGGCCAGCCTGAGGCAGGGACAAGCCTCGAATGGTGGCTGCCCAGCCACCCAGGGCCAGCAGAGGATGAGGTAACCAGGGCTGGCTGAGGCTTGCTCTGCCAGCAGTGGCAGTAGCAGAGGTGTGATGGGGGCATCACCTTCCCCTAATCGCTGGGTTGCCTACTGTTCCTGAGGGCTCTCAGACTGTGAGAGAGGGCAGGCCTGGCTGAGGGTCCTCCTCTTCTAGTGCATGAATTTTTATGCACTAGGCCTCTAGTCAAAGCATAATATGCTAATGATATGCTAAGACTGCTCAATCACTTGCTATTACATGCACTGATCACCAGGGGGCAGATGCTCTGACTGGTAGGTCAGCTTGCTGATGGGGTCTGGCCGATCAGGACTGAGTCAGATGTGCCGGACACACCCTGGAGTCCTCCCGTGGTCCCTCCCCAGCTGGCCAACCTCCTGCATCCCTCCCTGGCCCCAATTATGCATCAGTGGGGTTGCTCGGCCTGTCCTGCACCCTCTCACAATCTAGGACTCCTTGGGGAATGTCAGAGAGCTGTTTTCAGCCCGATCCCACAGGCCAGGCTGAGGGACCCCACTGGTACACGAATTCGTGCACCGGACCTCTAGTCTATTGATAAAACAAAAAGGTTTTAGTTGTCCAGTAAGACTCATAAATAAGACTTAGCCAGCATCAAGCTTTACCAATGATTTCAAGAATACAGATAATTGAATGGTATATACAAAGGAGGGAAATATCTAGAATTATTAACACAACTTCCCAGGTGTTTTTTATCATGAGGACACACTGGCCCAGGTTTACAAATGAAGCCTTGAGGCATATGTGTATAGTAACTTGTTTTAATCAAAGGGGGCTGTTTGGCCTGACACATTTCCATTTTATACTAAGAGTGTGACATAATGTACATGATATTTCCCGGGGGCCATGCCACATAAGTCCATAGATTGTAGGTTTGTTTTCCAAAAGCACCGAGACATCTGCTGCAGCAGTCCATAGATAAGGACCCTCCCACGAGCACATGTTAGTGTTTGCCAGGTGGTCTGTCACTACATTATTTCAAGGAAACTTATTTTCCAGGAATGTCCTCAGTTAAGGGAGGCCTTCTTCCCCTCTTTACTGAAAATAATAATGATAAAATAAATAACAAATATGAAAACTAAGAAGAACCTGGCAGTGAGGAAGATGTCTTAAATGAGAATTGTTGAGACTTCCAAATTTATTGGTGTAGAAAAAAGAGGAGGAGAATGACAAAGAAAACAGAAATATAAGAGTGTGGGAGTACCAGAAAAGTCAAACTAAAAAAAAAAAGAACAATGGAACAATGCAGGTATGACAGAAAAAGTGATGAAGAAAAATGCAGCAGAGTTTTTAACCTGGTTTTAAACAGCCAGAAAAAATAAATAAATACTGAACATAATAAATTAGTAAATCGCACAGTATGTTAAATAAAAATAAAGGCTCAGGGGGGAAAAAAAAGAAAGTAGAGCAAGGCATTTGAAATTAAACAGGGAAAAGGGGACTTCTAGTTACCCTTATTTATAAACTATTCTAAAACTCCGTGGTTTAAAACAATTTACTGTTGTTCCCTATAGCACTGTGCTTTAATGGGGCTCTGCTCGTTGTTCCCACTAGGGTTTCTCATATGCTTGCAGAAAGGTATGAGTCAGGGTTTGATTTGGGGCTGTAGGTCCATGATGACTCACTCACACGGCCAGCAGTTGAAGCTCAGCTAAGGTTATTGACCCAAGTGCCTGCAAGTGGCCTCTCCATGTGACTTTGGCATCACAGCACGGAGGCTGGGCTCCGAGAGAGAGTGTACTGTCAGTGATCATCCTGAACGATAGTATTTCAAGAAACCAAGAAAGAAGCTTCAAAGCTTCGTCTGATTCAGCTTTAGGAGTTCCAGATTTGTCACATCTGACACATCCTATTGGTTACAAATAAGTCACAGACCAGCTCATGTTCAAGGGGCAGGACTACATGGAGGCTCATCTTTAGAGCGTGGCTATAAAAAATGAGCTGTTGCAACTTTAAATAGGGCAACCAGGCCTACTGAGAAGTCTTGAAAGAGGGGAGTAAGTTAGGCAAGCAGATGTCAGAAGACCGACCAGTTGAAGCCAAGGGAACAGCCAGTGTGCATGTTCTAAGATAGAACCATGCATACTGTGTTTGAAGAATTAAAAATAGATGTAGTGGAGTGACTGAGGGAGCTATTAGTAAGAAATGAGGTCAAATATTATGGGGGCCAGATCACTTAGAGAAAAAATCAACTACAAGATTTAATAAAATGATGGATATTGGTGACTTGATAAGAATTCCAGAGAGAGTGAATGACAGATTGGAAGAGGTTTAAAGGAGAACATGAGCTATGTAAAGAACGTATAAATAATCTTTCCAGGAGTAGACAGAGCTAGGAGTCTAAAGTGGCCAAGGTGGCCAGTCACTGGAGGGCAGTACTGAAAATGAGGGATCAGCAGAGGACACTGTGATCGGCACACATGGATATTTTTATTATTGCTGTATGAGAGAGAAGAGTCATGAGAACCTGGTTAATTAATTCAGAAAAACTTTAACAAATTTTTTACTCTCTGATATTGTACTAAGTTGGACATGCAAAGTGATCTGTTTTCACTTTATAAATGAAATTAATTTTGTTCTAATGTGTGAATACGTATGAAAGTTAAGTATAAAATCAATTCTGGAATGGTCTTCAAAGAAAAGAGATATTGTCCCCTATTTTTTTAATTATGGAAAATACTAAAATTAGTCTTGGCTGTATGTATGCTCTGATCCAATTTTAATTAAAAATATTCGATATTCCTTTGCATGCCAAGGGTATAAACTAAAAAAAGACACAATATCTCATTTCTTTACCATGAATATGCACACATACAGTATAACATTCAGGTCATATTTTGTGATAGAACTGATTGATATTTTGATATTTATTAACAAGCAAATGCTGCTTAATTAATCTCTAGTGAAATGCCAGTATTGACAGGAGAGCTTGAAGTCTTTACAAGCCTTTTTGTACTCCTTAGTCTCAATATGACAGGCAAGTCTGACACCTTTTACCAGCTATCAATCCAATGTTGTCGGTATGGAGTCAGGATGAAATGTCTTTATGCACTTGCACATCCATATTTAAGCCAAGCTATTTTTCCACTCTGTGATCCCATTAGAGAAGATACAAGAGCCATATTTAATTTCTAATAAGAAGTTGAATCAAGTAAACAATACAAATAACTCACTATGAATGCTTTCAAAGCATAATGAAATCAACAATATCACCACTATCAAATTATATATTATTAAATGGGTACTGGAGTAGCAAAACCCATTAGACTTAATTAGTATCCTCCAAGGGGTTATAATCTGGCTTGGGAAATAGACTAATAAAACAAAACATAAAAATGTTATCACTTTTATAAAAAAAAAAAATCTTAATCTCCCACCCAGTATCTCCAGTCTTTTATATAGATGTAAAATTCCGTATAGACACAATCCCCCTTTGTCCAGAAGTAGGGCAGATACACAAAAACACAGAAATGAATTCAAGGCCTTGCTTTAAGGACATTTCCGGAGGGATAAGGACATATGTAAAGTAACTTATAGAAATTGGTGTTTCATCAGAACCAGTTGGACTGGCTATAGGAGTGGATGGCAGGGAGAGAGTCTGGAGGTGTCAGAGAACAGCTTTAAACGACCTACCATGAAGGAAAAGGTAATGACTGTATATTTCAAAGTAAGAGAGAAACAAAAAAAAAAAACACGAAAACAACATATTTCATGCATCAAAACTAAAGAAGGTGGGGCGGTGGGCAGAAGAAAGAACATAAGAGACAGGCTAATTCACTAATTTGACTTGGTAGCTGAGAAATAATGATTTTACTTTCAGAAAGAGAAAACTGCTCAGGAGCACTGATTTGATACCCTGAGGTATTCTGCTATGTACATTTCAGAAGGTCTTGCTTCCTACACCTTTCCTTGCGAGGAAGTCTATGCCCTCAGTATTGGCATATGTCCCCACACCTACATCAACTAAGTTAAGTACAGTAAGAGTAGATGTCTTTCTCAGAAGTGGCTTATTCATAAAATTGCCATAAGTATATAATTCGGCCTGGTGTTAATGCCTTTGCAAAAATGCAAAAGTCTAAGATAATCATATTTTGTCTTGAGAATTTGAACCATAAGCATAAAAAGAGGTTGCCAATTGTCAGCAAGTATTAGAGCTAGAAAGTCAAGTACCACTAAGGCTGAGGAGAGTGACTCCTGTGAGAAGCATCCAAGATAATTGGTAGCAGAAGAGTTAATATATAGAACAAGGACCAGAAACGCATAGTTGAATAGATCATCCAGGAAAGGGGAAAAGAGAGACCGTCCTTCAACACACAGACACAGGTTTGGTTCCTGATGTCTTCTCTTAATTCTGGGCTGGGATTTCCATAAGAGTCTTTGTTTTGCCTTTATAGTTAAACATATTTTTGAAACTACCAGAAATTATATTTTTTCCTCATAAACAAAAGACAACATGGAAGGTCTGAAGCTCCTTGAGACTGGCTATAGGAGTGGATGCCTTGATGTCTGCTGAAACTGGGAAGGCCTTGAATGACCTAATGGCAAGCTTGGGAATCAAGGGTAGCCTTACCCTCAATACTACAAAGCCTGCCTTCCCCAGCCCCCACTTGTTTATTCTGTTCCTGAACTCAACCACCATGTGGCCCAGAGTGGGAACTGTGTCCACACTCCCTCCCACCCCCTTGGCAGGAGCACATGTAATAATCTGCAGAGCTCACCTGTAGTGTCTGGTAGGTATCCTGCATTTGGTCATTCCCATAAACCTAGTGAAGATCCCTTTCTCATCGACAGGGAGAATAGGAGGTGATTAAAACTTTTTATGTATGTACATGAAGACCATAGGGGCTTTCTGTGAGAGCCCTAATGCCTAGACTCCCATTCCAGGCATCCTATTCTTAGTATCTCACCTACTTGTTGAAAAACAAATAAAAAATTTTTAAAATACAGACATTTTTAGAGTCTGTATGTCTCTAAAATAATATCCTTATCACATTTATTTAAAAAATTTAGTCCTAAGTATCATGCAACCATAAAATTAATGGATACGTCTACCAAGGTAACTTTATCCATGTTTTTATCATAGATAAACTGGCAAACACATAAATCAGAGGAAATGGGTTCTTCAGCAGTGTCAACAGAAAGGAATTTCAGGGACACTCATGTAGGAGGAGTTTTAAGAGATTGTGGCAGATTTATCGGAGTGGAGAGAGGACACACTTGGGGAGGAAGGGCGCAGGGAAGTGGCTTCATGGACTCAGGACAGGAAGTTACAGAGGCAAAAGGAGAGTCCTCTGCCGCTGCTCACAGCTCCCCTGGTCACAAGTCTCATGGATACCCTTAGAGTTTAGGAGAAAGGAAGGCAAAAGCATATGTGCCTGAGAGAAGGAAGGGCATGGGTGTGGCCCAAGCAGGGAGTGTTCCCAGTTCCTTGTCGGATTTCTTTATATGTTCTTGGGTTTGGGAAAGAGTAAGCTTTCTTTCAAATTATCCAATCTCTTTCCTGGCTTTTCTGGGGCTTGTGCCTCTGCCCTTCCCCATCCAATCTCTTTCCTGGCTTTTCTGGGGGTTGTGCCCTCCCCCTATCAGATCTTTTTCCCAGACTTCCCCAGTCTAATCTTCTCCCCTTTTCATGGTTGCTATTTTGGCTCCTACTGCACATACTTCATAGTTTAGCTTTGTCATTTGCCTTCTATTGAACATTCACTTAATAAAAGGAATGCTCCCTCACAATTTTCTTCCTCACCCATTAATCCAGAAAAACAAACCAACAAACAAAAAAACACGATTCCAGTAATCCCCTGGAGGGGGCTGGTCCATTTGCCCCCTCCTCTTTTGTTAATTATCTAACTAACTGGCTACTCTAATAACTAGAACAACAGTGAATTGTGAAGTACAGTTATTAAAAAGATTTAGAAAGTGGAGAAAAATATTATCCAAAATAGATGCTTAGCATTTTAAATGTATGTACAGTTTCCATGCTCTCTGCTAAGTGTAAAAAAAGAAGGTAAGGCAATATTATAATTGTTTTTAGTATCAGGACCAGCAGTACAATTTTAAATCAAATTGTGCTGCTTATTTGGCTGGAACTACTTTTTGGAGTACCAGATTTGCAAGACTGAAAAAGAATAGAAATTTTCAATTATCTGGTTCTTGGAAATAGCAATTCAAAATCTGAGCAAAAGCAAAACAAACAAAATTGTAAGTAAAGAATGTTTCCTCTAAAGATGATAGTGTATAAATAATGTCAAGAAAACTTATACATCTGTTTCATGTCATAGAACTTCAGGCTAAGCTTTAATTGATATTTAGATCTGTGTGAGAAATATGCATTTTTAAGAGCTGCTTTGTATTCAGTGATGGTGTCCCTCATTAAGGAGGACTGAGGAGGATGCTTGGTGTATGCCTGTGAGCAGGGCCCCAGGACAGGAAGCGAGAAAGAAAAAGAAACAGCACAAAGGGGTGCATTTCTCATTACAGCCTCTGCCCAGACCTTTTCTAAGCCCTCCTAGAGGTGGTTGTAGGAAAAGCGCCTGTGCCTGTGACGGGTCTGGGCTGAAGAATTGAAGAGTTGGGTGTCCTCACCCATTCCTCTGTTAGGAACAGTGGGGCTCTGGTGAGATAAAACCAGAAGGAAATATTGCCCATTTACAATCTCTTTGTTTTGCAGCTTTGGGAACTCAAAGGACAGCAACTTGGGCAGAAATAGCATCCTCCCAGAGTGGCTCCAGGAGCAGGGGATGGGCAGCTGGAGGTCAGGAGAGAAAAGCAAGAAAGAAGTGACAGTGGATGAAGGCTAGACAACAAAGGGACTTGCAGCCTTAAACAAGGGAGAATTTCCAGCACGAAATAGGAGAGACTGTCATTCTGAAGGTACATAGATAAAAGGCTACGAGCAGCAAGATTTGTGAAGCCTGGGCAATTTTAGATTACAATGTCTTAAAATAATAATTATCCCATCTTATTTGCTCTGAAATCTAATCACAAAAGAACCAAGTATGTTGTCTTAGAGAACTGGATAAAATTTCAAACTATAAAGTAATATAACTACAAAGTAATAATAGCTTGTCATTTTGACTGGTAGAGTTATTATTATTGTTAATATTATTTACGTTCTCTATTCAACTGAAATGCATATAGTAAATTAAATCTGTGTAAAATTTATAACAATTCCCAGGTAAAGATAAGTAATATATATGTCTCAATTAAGTAATATGAGAAACTTTAGACACATTAAAACACAAAGTGAAGGTAATAAAATAATTAAAAATATACATGATTTATAAATGATGCTTGCAACTATTAAATATTTGAGCTGTTAACATTTTATATAGAATGCAATATAATATGACACTTTTTTTCATTATCACAATAATTAAAAAACTAGGGGTGGAATGAGTATTGCCTTTAAGGTTACAGGTATTTTTCAACTTTTCTTTCCTTATTTTGTTCTTTTGTAATAAATTAATCCTGTATAATAAAAGGCTAATATGCAAATCGACCGAATGGTGGAATGACCAGTCGCTATGATGCACCCTGACCACCAAGGGGAAGATGCTCAAAACAGGAGCTGCCCCATGGTGGTCAATGCGCTCCCACAGGGGGAATGTCGCTCAGCCAGAAGCCCAGAAGCCAGGCTGGCAAGCACAGTGGTGGTGGCGGGAGCCTCTCCTGCCTCCGTGGCAGCGCTAAGGATGTCTGACAGACATCCCCCGAGGGGTCCTGGATTGCAAGAGGGTGCAGGCTGGGCTGAGGAACCTCCCCTAAGTGCACTAATTTCGTGCACCAGGCCTCTAGTTTATAATAAAATAAACACAGTGCTAGAGATTATAAGGAAAGACATCCTAACTTAGGAAGAGTTAACTGTCAAACAGTAATATTAAAAGTTATTTTTAAAAGTAGGAGAGAGATGAGAGAAGTATTTGTTCTGTTAGGAACAAATATATTTAAATTCTGTTAGGGCTAGGCAGGTAAAGGAGGGAATCCTAGAGCAAGGCCCAGCATGCTATTAATGGGCTCTGGGAAGAGAAAGGAAACCCACAAAGAAAAACTAGTTTTTCATTTGAGAAATAGTCTAAGTAATTTAGCAGATTTAGAAATTGATCTTGAACACTTCATCACAACTTTCTAATATGCCATTCCTTCCTACAGTCCTTTAATTGACTCTCCACATTTCTGGGATCTATTTTATATATTAGTTGCAAAAAGAAAAAATACCCTTTGTGTCTAAATCACTTTAGTCAATAATATCTTATGTGCTACTGATCTTCAATAAATATTTTTGAATAAATGATGACAATTTTTGATTAGCAATTAGTCTAATCAAAACCGGGCTCTAGTCTTGAATTTATGCTCATTTGCTGTATGATTACTCTTAGGCTTCAATTTCCCCATCAGTGACACTGATGATGTCCTAGAGATGATGGGGGCTCATCTTCAGCTCATAGCTGTCTAAATGCATGGGCCCTGCTCACAGCTCTAAATCTGGCATTCCTGCATCACCAGGGCCATATCTGAGTAAAATAAGAGTGGGGCGCCTAACTCAAGGCCCCCCGAACTTAGAGGCTGTGATGGTTACTTTCATGTGTCTACTTCCCTGATCACTGGGTGTCCAGATATTTGGTCTAAACATTATTTTGGGGAATGTCTGTGAGGGTGCTCCTGGACAAGATTAGCATTTGAATCAGTAGAGTCAGCAAAACAGTTAGCCTTCCCCAATGTGCATGGACAGCATCTAAAGCCACTGAGGGCTGAATAAAACAAAAAGCACCAGAAGAGAGAATGAGCTTCTTTTGTTTGAGTGCTTGAGCTGGGACCTCCGCTTCCCACCCTCAGACTGAGACTTAACCCACCAGCTCCCCTGGTTCTCAGGTTCTCGGACTGACCTGCAGGACCAGCTTTCCTGAGTCTCCAGCTTACAGACAGCAGGTGATGGGACTGCTCAGCTTCCAGAATCCCTCATTACATCGAGGAAAGGATGGGAAAAGAAAGACACCTGGAGGAGACAACAAGCAATGGGAGGCAGCAGATGCAGGAGGGGACAGAGAGGTCAGTCTCCAGGAGGAGGTGGTGAAAGCGGCAGCTCTGAGCTGACTTGGCTACTGTTAAAGCCCACACCCCAGTGATGTGCTTCTACCCAAGAGACCTTTGAGAAATCTTGGCTCCTTGCAAACTGTTAATACCTATGGTTACTAATACTTACAAATTATTTTTAGTTGTATATTAAACAATATTAGTAAAAGTTTTGGTTTAATATTTTTTTAGTATATTAAAGACACAATTATCAAAATGAAGACTATTCCACACACACCCTTAAAATTATTTTATATAATTTGGGGCCTCTTTTAATTTGAAAATAATCTAGGAATTGAGCATGAATGACAGCAGTGAATCATTTTCATAGTTATTTCTACAAATAAAGACACTTTGTAGTAACCATGTGGTGGCTCCTGATTTGTTGGGGAGGATTTTAAAAATAACTGGAAAAATAATTCTGACCTTCACTTGATCATATGAGAATCACTTGTCTTTCTGAACTGAAATTCCAATTGTTTTAATTTTCTAATGAACTTTATTTTGTTTGCTGATTTGAAACATTCCAAAATTAACCCCAATATTCCAAAATATTACAAACATATTTAAAAACTAGGAGAAACACACAAGGGAGTTTTATATTTGTATGCATAGGGTGAACAAGTGAATGGTCTGCAGTAGAGAGTTAGCTTTGAATATTAATGTGTGTATTATCAGTAGGTAAAAAAGTCTCTCATATTTCCTAGAATGCATAAGGCATACTAAATATTTAAACACAAGGAGAACAACTTGGATTTTGAAAGTGCTAAAAATCATTAGAAAATTATCCTTTGAGACAAAAATCACAAATAAGTTATTTAAAATAAAATAATATAAACCTCTCCTTGAATTCTATAAGTGTAATATAAGAGTTTATGAGAAGCATTAATTTTGTGATATGAAGCTAATTACTAGTATTAGTTTTTAAAAAGTACTTAACAATAATGAAATCATTTTATGCAATACATGATTACCTATTCAACAATCATTTTCAGATGTATTTTAGGAATTAGATAAAACATGTTTGCCAAATGAAAAGTAGGAGAGTGCCATGTTCAATTTATAAATCTAATTATCCCAGAGGAAGCAGTACAAATTCAGGTGTAGCTACGTAAAGGCTGGTTTTCTCTAGTTGCTCTCAGGAACAGTCACTCAGAGACCGTTCTAATGCAGGAAGTGAGAATGAATGAGAGCAAGGAAGACAAGGGAGCAGTGATGTTTGCATGGGGAACAATACTTTGTGAATAAACTTCTACCTAGAGTTAGGCAATCTACTTTCTTTTCATCCCCACAGAATACCTCTCCTTAAACTCTGAGGTTTTTCACTCCCAATCCAAGAAATATCAGGACTGGTAGAGAATTCATATCGTCCTACTTTAGCATTAAGGAATAAAAAGTTTGGGGAGTTTTTATTTTCGCCTTCATCATTTTTGTTAATAAAAAGGCTCAGCAGAAGATCTGTTTGGTGTTACCAAACATTACAGAGTTTGTGCTTAAAGATAGCTTTCTATTTGTGAATATTTTTGAAAGCTTATTATTAAAGATGAAGAAAGGATCCCTGCGGATTTCTCATAGCTAAACTAAGATAAATGGTGTTTTTCTTGGAGGCTGCCTTAGAGGGAATACCACAGCCAACATAACAACTTCCTTTGACAAGAACAATAATGAAAGTTTGAAATTTTTACTCTTCTGTCCTAAGGCTCAAACTGTAATAGCCATGTAGCTTTGGTAATATGCTACTAATACAAATCACAGTTTTTCTAAAGAAAATAAGAGCAGGATTAAAGTAAACATAATATTCTACATCATATCTATGAGTTAAGAATGCCACTGGGAAAGATTCTCAACTCTGGTTTAAAAATGTGAAAACAGATCCTCATGCAAAAACATCAACAGATTTTAATAATTTTTTTCTCAGCTAATACTCTAAATAAGCAAAAATGCAACACATAAGTATTTTAAATTGTTAAGCCAGAGGCAAAATTTGCATTTTAATATAATAACAAAATTTATGGGCTATCTTCCAAAAAGAGTTTTTTTACATACTGTTATATTTCTCACAAAATGTGCATTAATAATGCAATGTGCTACCGAAAGAGCTATACTAAATATTAATTACATCAGAGTAAAATAAAAATATACCACTCTGAAGATTTAATAGAATTCAATCTGTAAATAAAACTGTGTTGCCCAACTTTAATTAAGACATTACACACTAATTTTTCTTGGATGCTCACAATCATAATTATTGCATGCATGGATGAGTCCCTGAATTATTTTAATATAATTTATTTTTTGTCCTTGTGTCTCTAAGGCCAATAGCATATGAATTTTAAAAAAGCACCCATATGAATACTAAAACAAAATATATCTAAATATGGATAAGAAGTACTTTTTTAAAATAAAATTTTAATTAAATATGCTCAATTATAATCAACTATAAGAAAATGAAAGTATTAAATTTTCCCAAGATAACAAAACCACGTCCCTTTCAAAAATAAAAATTTGATAGAATTAAGACAGCCTGTCATTTCTTATCACTCTAGTTGTATACTTAAGTGGGCACCTACCTAGATTTTTTGAGAATAGCTCCTGTTTACCTCTGTTGCCCTGAAGTAATTATTAATAGTGTCCTGTTTCATTATCAAGAGTATGGGGTGGGGTGGGAGCTGGGTAGAGAGGGACAAAGGGAAAGAAAATGAGGGAAACTGTAATACTGCCAACATTAAATAAAAATATTTTGGAATTTAAAAAAAAGAAAGTATCCCAATTTCAGTGATAAATATGGCCATCCTATGTGTGGTGGGCAGAATTAAATCCCTCCCCGCAAAGATGTCTACATTATAATCCCAAGAACCTATAAGTACGTTACCTTACATGGCAAAAGCCACTTGCAAATGCAATTAAATTAAGAATCTTGAGATGAGATATTCCTGAATTAACTGGGTGAGCCTGATGTAATGACAGGGGTCCTATAAAAATGTGGCTGAAGAGTCAGTGACACAGGATGGGCTAATGCAGAAGAGGGAGAACCGGCTATGTGATGAGGGGCAATGAGGAATTAGGACAGGTTCTAAAGGCTGTACGGCAAGGAAACAGATTCTCCTTCAGAGCCTCCGAAGGAACTGAACCTGCCAACACCTTGATTTTATTAGCCCACTGAGACTGATTTTAGACTTATGACTTATAGAAATGTAAGATAATAAATTCATATTGTTTAAAGCTACTAAGTTTGAGGCGATTTCTGTTAGGGGCAATAGAAAACTGATACACTCTATATACCATGGATAGAGTTTAATTTCCTACTTTTTTCAGTTAATATAACATCATGAAACTCTTGTAATGCCATTAAAGTCTTTGTACACACTGTTTTTATGGCTTGAATAATAGCCCATTAAATGTATTATTCTCTTATCCAACTCTGTAATTTTAGATATTTAGGTTATTGTTAGATTTTATTTAAGAAATGAAAATAATTCATAAAACATTTTGATTAATAAATCATTATAGGAATGTTTTACTGTTTCTTGTAAAATACTATCAGAATGTAATTACTGGGTAAAATGGAATGGATGTGTTTATATCCTTGGTATATACATTATCAAATTGCTTTCCAGAAAAGCAATGAATATATATATATATATATATATATATATATATATATATACACCTAAGTGTGTTTGAGAGCAACTGTTTCATTAGGTTTAAAATTATAAAAAGCCTTAATCTCATTTTTAAAATGTTAGCTAATTGTATATATAAAATTCATAAATTTAATTGACTTTATTTGGTTACTATCTTTAAAGATCACTTAATGGTTAAATTATTTGAAAATGCTGAATGCTATCACATTAACAAAATTTTTATATATTCTTATACAGCTAAATTGAGACAATGTATAAGAATTTAAGACCATAGTTGATAAAAAAAAATTACAAGAGCCAGAGTCATAGCACCCAGGAGGGATTAAGAGCTCAGTATGAAATATCCTTTCTTTTTTTTTTTAATCCATTATAAAAGTAATTTATGCACCACTGTCTGCCATGGGCTGGGGAGTCAGGGATGGATAGCCACTACGATGCTAAGAGCTGAAATTGACCAAAATTAACCACAATTTATCTCCAAGACCTCCCCTGGAAGTTGCAAGACTTCAATAGACTATAATTCCAAATAGTTACATCAGACAGTTTCTGCAGAATAATCGTTGTCTAAATGGGGAGACAGATTCCTGGTGCTTCCTATTCCACCATCTTCCCAGAATCATCTTGTCTTATTCATTCTTGGACCCACCTACAACGTAGGTTATACAACCCCTTGAAATATTCAATTATATTATTTTAGAAACCCTTTTTAGATAATTCAGCAACTAATAATCTGTCACAATTAATTTTTAATATTTAAAATATGATGATATTAAATAAGGTTTATTTGTATATGGTTTACCCAATTAAACTAAACTATAAAATCCTTAAGAAAAGGAATATTATTGAATGCCATGGAAAGAACATACACATTATTAATTAATTTGCCCTAAGCATTGTCTTCATACTTCAAATGAAGCCTCCTTATTTAGTATTTGATATATAGGTAAGTATATCAGCAATTATTAAATTCCTATTAGATACTTTAAGTTTTTAATTGTACTGCTAACATTACTGGCTTTCTTTTGCTCTTGAGATAGCAACCCAAATCCTTAATATAGTGCATTTGAAACTTCATAGTGTGGCCTTTGCCAAGCACTCTAGCTTCATCTCTCACCCCTGGCCTCTTGGTCTTTGACTTTTTTTCCATAATGGCTTTAATTCAGTTCCTAGAATAGTCTGGGCTCACTCTCCAAGTGGTTTTTCAGATCTTTCACAAGCTAGTCCTTTCATTTGGGAAATATTAACCCCATCCTCAAACTGTTAACTGCTACTCATGCTTCAGAGCTCAGTTCTTTATTTAATCTTGTAATGATTGCTGTCTATCTTCCCACCCCTGCCCCACCAATACTGTAAGGTTAGTGAGTAAAGAGACTATTTGATGTGAACACCATTGAACCTTAGCACCTAGACTAGTGTCTCTGCTACAGAAGGTTTTGAATAAGGTTTATTGTTATAGCAAGTCACAGACTGAAACAGCAGCTAGGCAAAAATAATTCCATACACACATATTAGATGTTAATTATAAATCCTGAGAAAATAAGCTAGATTAATACATAATAACCTAAACATTATGTTGGTGTAACAATAGCAGGTGTTGGAGGAGGAGGAGAAAAAAAATGGTACATATCCTTATATGGAAACCAAGTTCTCCTGGATAATTGCAATGTGGATTAATTCAGAAATTATCGTCTATGTTTTATTCACTGACAACTAAAAATAAATAACACAAACTAGAATATTTTAAAGATTTCAATTCATTAGCATTATCCTTCAAGGAAAAGTAATTGCATTGTCATTAAAATGTCATTGCTTTTTAAAATGACCTTTTATACAAAAGATGAAATTGAATGATGAAGGATATGTTTGGAATAAAGTGGCAGTATAACTTTAAGCCTATGTTAGTCATTAGAACTTCAAAATCCATTTTTAAATATAAAGAAGCAAGTCAAAATGTTCTATTTTCACATATTAAGGCACATAAAATATTAATACATCTATGTGAAACAGAGAATAAATTGAGATATGATAGAGATGCCCAATGAGTTTATTTATATAATTATATTTATTCTAAAAGAAGGAAAAACTTGAAAACAATCTGATTATCAAATTAAATGTTTATCTTAATTAAACAACATACATTATAATAATTATTATAATATAAATATACATATTTTTTCTTTTCAGTTTTAACCCACTCTGAAAAAAATTTATTCAGTGAGAAAGCAATCTACTATATCATTGACAACCAAGGGAAATGCTTGTAAACGTGTATGAAGACTTTCATTTAAAGTCTATCAAGGCATAGTACACAAAGATTATCCAACTTTTATTTTCATAATTAGGTAACCTTTATGCACACCAAACATTTAAAATTGAAAGTGGTGTATAATATTATACAAACACAATGGTGAATCACCAACCAGAGACCTAGCACCATCATGGACTAAGACTACTTAAATACATACACACATCTATAAGATGCTGACCAACACACATGTATACATACCTATGTGCGTGCATGAATGCATACACAAAACACATTAATAAACAATTAGTTTTGTTCAATTTTGCTTATTCATTGAGTTTAATGCAATTAACAGCACTTCAATAAGTGCAACATATACACAATGGATAAAAAATAAACTGTAACATATTGCTAAAATAGGAGAAAATACATCTGCCTCATTTTGAGATGGCATTGTTTACTGTGCTTACCTGTGTATAAAAAGCCCAGCAGGTTGTTTTGTGAATCAAAAATCACTTCCTTGGAGCCTTGATTAGTCACTCACAGTATCATTTTTAGTTATATCATGCAGAGCAAATCAAAAAATTATAAATCTATAAACACATTTATAGAGAGGCAGCAGACCATCCTGGTTAGGCACAGAGGCTCTGGAGCAAGCTACCTGCATTAGATCCAGCTCTGCCACTCACCCACTACTTAACTCTCACTATCTCAGTGGCCCCATCTGTAAAATAGGATATTACAATGACCAAGCACAAGTTAGTACGAGTACAGTGGTTAGAACGGTGCTTGTCCCACAGTCTGGCTCATTAAATGCTGGCTCGTTATGGCATCGGGATAAACAAGACAGATGTGCCTGCTGCTCGTGGCTTGCAGCCAGGTAATCTCATCACAGACAGATGAGTGTGATGAGGGCTGTGCAGAAATACATGAGAGGAGGAGCCCGGCCTAGCCTGGAGGAGTTTGGGAAGAAGGGATGCTGCCTCGTGAGGAAGAAACCAGTAAACTGATACCAGTAGGAGGGGATTATTGAGAAGCGTGCTCTGGGTGTATTATGAGCAAGTGAAAGTAGCAGTGTGTGGGCCAGAGAGAGGAGAGGGCTCAGGATCAGAATGAAGAAGTAGTCTTATAAGATTTTATAGCAGAAAAAGCAGGAAAGGCAAAAGATTTTCCTGGTGAATTGGGGCCTTTTTAATCCAGAAGAAAACCCCACTTTAGGACCAGAATCATGTTGCATGAGTAAACCTGAATGTCAGGAACTCTGGAAAATTGATAATTTAAGCTCTCCTCTCTGTAAAATAATGGAAGAGAAAGGATAAAAGAATTGTGAATGGATTTTGAGTAGCTAATCCACACAGTATACCACATCTTTTTAATGATGGGAGATATTCCAGGTATAAAGACTCATTCTTTTTAAAAATATATTTTTTTATTGATTTCAGAAAGGAAGGGAGAGGGAGAGGGTGATAGAAACATCAATGATCAGAATCATCGATCAGCTGCCTCCTGCATGTCCCCTTTACTGGGAATAGAGCCCCAATCGGGCATGTGCCCTGACTGGGAATCAAACCCTGACCTCCTGGTGCATAGGTCAACACTCAACCACTAAGCCACACCAGCTGGGTAAAAGACTCATTCTGGACCTTCATCAATACAATACTGAAACCTCTAACTCTTCCTCTGTTTCTTTCTACGTGTAGAGCTTGTAGGTTGAAAACTGTGAACTGCAGCGGCTGTAAAATATGTCAAGAGGGCCAGGTTGAACTGTCTGCCAGAATTCCCTTCTCTGTATATTTTCAATGAGGGTGGGCCAAAGGAGGTATATTTTCCCATAAAAACTTGAAGACAGAAGTAAAGCATATTAATTGTTAATCTCAGAATGTCAGGGCAGGTTCAATGGGTGCTTGTGTAGGTCATCCACCTGGTCATCAATCTGCCTGCTCATCTCTGTGGCAAAGGTAGCAGCCAGGCAAAAAACTGCTCCACCTTCCCTTGGATCCGCCTCCAGTACCTGGGCCAGGTGTGTGTTTAGCTCTGACCCAGAGGGTGCCAGCTTCTCTTACAGGACATCCGCATCGTGAACTCTGGAAGCAATGAGAACCAACACATGCCCGGTCC
The DNA here is from genome assembly GCF_951640355.1 of Cnephaeus nilssonii. NCBI lineage: Eukaryota > Metazoa > Chordata > Mammalia > Chiroptera > Vespertilionidae > Cnephaeus > Cnephaeus nilssonii. The sequence continues at coordinate 18,013,863 of NC_137081.1, read as the reverse complement.
ATCCTCATGGGTTCCAGCTCCTGCCTATGGGCTGCATCTTATCTTTGCTCTCCCTCAATTACATCCATCTTCCTTTCCCAAATGTCTTCCCTTAAAATTTAAGTTCCTGCATCAGATGCTAAGAAACAGACTTACAGAAATTACTTAATCAGCCCCACAAATTACATATAGTCAAATCCCTGCTACGAATCCTTCATTTCGTTACATTTCAAGGACTATTTATTAGGCTTTTACATTTATCCATACACTATTTCAGAACAAGTAAAGGACTTTTAAATACGTTTTAGTAGACATGAAATAAATTAAACTAAAAACTGTCTTTCTTCCTCTTGAGAGTAGAATATAATGAAATTCAGGAACTTCGTTTTCTTTCTTTTTATAGAAATATGAGTATGAAATGATGATACTTAAGGTCATAACAGTTTCTGGGCCCTTTTATTAAAAATGTCCTCTGATGATGAGTCCTGAATAACTGGATGAATCCCTTCTTGTAGTCCTGAGTCACTAACTTTGCAATGAGCTTCTTAATAAAATGAACTGTGCAAAATCAAATCTATTTTTACTCTAATTTATTTTGCTGTTCTTGCATTTCCTATCTTCCAGCATTCTACTTGACTCTTTAATCCTAATGGACAATGATTTATCATGATCAGTTGAGAAAAAATTCATCCACAACTATTTTAGTCACCAGGCAGGATGGGCTAGTCATCACCTACCCACCCCCTCATTGTGAACCTTCCTCTGGAAACACAGGTCGATCCTTCAATTCTAACTCTCCTCCCTTTATATCATTACATCTGGATGATCATAATAGTGGTACCATGACTAAACAAAAAATCATTTTTCTACTGAAAAATATTTTAACTGATATTTTACTTTTCTGTGGTGGACAATCACTGTCCTTATCCCAATATAAAAATAAAATCTGCTTCACAATTTATAAGTGAGCAATGAAGGTTTTATAAGAAAAATGAGACAGAATTTACACTGTACATCTAACAATACACACGTGCATCAATTGTCCTATAGGGTTCATTTGTTCATTTAGGTTATTTTTCCAACCAGAAATATGTTGGCCCCTTGCTCCTCCCCTATGGTTCTTGTTTCTGTGGCAAGAGGACGAGACAGCTCATCTAGATTGGGTCAACCTGGGTACCCAATCCTGTTCAGAACAGCATGCGACCTGAGCTAGGCAAATTAAATTACTTGCCTGGGATTTTTCAAACCTGACTTGAGGGAATACAAAAATGTTCTTTTCTACTTGCAGTTCATTGCTTTATGAGCCTGGAAGAACTTCAACTAAATATCTCATTTCTGAGAGAATGGAGAAATAAAGAGAGAAGTAGAGATGAGACAAATAATGTACATATCTCTGTGTGTGTGTGTGTTTATGAGCATGCTAAGACTGATATGTTAATTATTTTCCCATTTTCACTATTCTATTTTAATCTAAGTATTACAATGAGTTTTTATATAAAAGTTAGTGAATTCATTACATTGCTGAAGCTGCAGGTGGTGTATAGCTTAATCAAGGTGTTAATTAGTTGGTACTAAGTGTGGTTTGAGGTTAGTGTGGCAGATGGAACCAATGAATATAGAGTTTTGTTATACAAACTATAGATAGCTACATCTGTGCTGCAGTTTTTTCAAATAGACATAGGTGATAAAACACCTGCTACTTAATTAACACCCTTTGTAGTCATTCAAAAACTTTGATTATTCTTAAATCTGCTCTGCCAACTGTAAATGTTAAAACTTTTCTTGCTATTTCTGGAGCTCTTTCTTTCTTTTATTTTGCAAAGTTGGAATTGAAAAATATTCAAGACTAGCAAATGAAGGAGAATAAATACTATTAACAAATGAATGAATGAATGAATAGCTAAGTAGATGGGAAAATAGAAAATTTCTGAAATTTTGATCTGGCAATCCTATGAAAATGAAAACTATAGTTAAATCTTTTCAGATAGTATCTATTTCTGAGAAAGTAATTTCGTTCATCTCCTGGAGCCCCTTAACTCTCAAGTCCAGCAAGTCTACCTCTTCTGAGCCAGGCTGCTATGGCCAGAGGGAAGAATAAATTAGAGGAGATAGCTGAGCCTTCATCCCTAGTACTTGGGGCATGACTTGACCCCTCAGGGCAGACAGAGCCTCATGGTTTAGAATGGGAAGAGACAGACCCTGACAAGAGTTTTGTTTACAGAGATGCTCAGAGTTGGGGAAGTGTATCATATGTCACATTAGTGTGTCTTGCCGGGCTGAACTTCAGAGCTTGAAGAGGAGCTGAAAGGTTCTCTATATGACTAGGGCTAGGACTACAAAGAGTCTTTCCCTTGAGCCAAGATGCTTTCCCTTTAGGGCCTCAACAAGGAATGTCCAATTTGCCTGTTGCTAATTCAAAGACCCAAAGAACAGAGCAAATGAACTATTCACCACTGTAGGCATCAGCACCATAAAGGTACACCAGCAGCTCTACCTGAGTCCTAAGTAAATGGACAAAGTAATAGCATACTCCTAACAAGGGATCAAAACAAATAAGAAGGAACTGATCTCTAGAAAAATAACATTGGAGTAAACAATAGCAACTTTTTGTTCTACACCATGGTATACAAAATTTGATCAATCATAAGTATCAGTGTGTGTTACACACTGATACTGATAGGATTCATGCAAACTGTTGCATACCATTTGTATTAGTCAGGGTCCTCCAGAGAACAGGACCAATAAGCATAAGAGGAGACTTTTTAAATAGAAATTGGCTCATGCAATTATGAAGGCTATGGGGGTCTCACAATCTGTCTTCCATAAGCTGAAGAACCAAATGAGCTGGTGACGTAATTCAGTCTGAGTATGAAGGCCTGAGAACCAAGGGATCTGATGGTATAAATCCCAGTCCAAGTACAAAGGCCTGAGAATAGGGATGGTGTAAATCCCTGTCTGATTCTGAAGGCCTAAGTACTAAGAGCACTGATGTCTGAGGGCAGGAATTGATGTTCTAGCTCAGGCAGAGAGATACATTTGCCCTTCTTCCACCTTTTTGTTCTACTTGAGTTCTCAATGGATTGGATGATGCCCACCTGCATAGGTTAAGGCAATCTTCTTTACTCCGTCTACTGATTCAATGCTAATCTCTCACAATAAGTCCAGAAGTAATGTTTTACTAGCTATCTGGGCATCCTTTAGCCCAGTCAAATTGACACATGAAATTAACCATCAAGGCATTGTAGTTTATTTATTTTACTGCTTTAAAACAGTCTATTCCACTACATTTAGCCACCCTCCTGCTGTGGAAGCATTTGATTTGCTTCCACATATTTGCTATTGCGAAGACAGCTGCTCTGAACATCCTTGTACATG